>NC_071468.1:122626296-125026296 GCF_028500815.1 Rissa tridactyla | reverse complement strand
TGTCTCGTGGCTGGGAAGCGTTTTGGTTAGGGGTGAGTTTGTGGGGTTTTCTGAGATTTCTGTAGATTGTCAGTCCAGCAGATAATACAGATTGAGGAGGGGGAAAAAAAATGGGTTCACACAAGCCCTGGATGTGGCACTGGTTAGTTTGGGGAGCAAGGGGAAATTGCTCAACAGCCCGTAGATGTTACGGAACAGCTCAGCGCTCTGGAAAATATGAAATGCCCGAAGGTGAGGAATAAATGAATGTTTTGCTAGCTGTCATTTTGGCCACTTTCCTGCTGCTTCCCCTCGCACCAGACTGGACCCTGTGTTAAAGCAAAGCACAAATGTTGCTTGGTTCAAAACCAGCTATGATGGATAATCCGTTTTCTGCTTGTTTCTGGAAGCGGAAAAACTCCATGGATCAATCAGCTACAAGAATAAATTGATGGCAACTCTGCCTGTCTTCAGTACAGATGATTTGTTCTAATTCTTCCCATCCCTTTGCCTTCCGTCTCTCACAGTTAGCAAGTTCGCTGTAGAAATTGCCTGCGTTCAATTGCGTTACATTTGAAAACAGAAAGTTTTCAGAGAAGTTAGCAAGTGAAAACAGAGTAGGTAATGGTGGCCGTAACTGTAGCCTTTGCTGCCAACGACAGCTATAATTATATATGGGGCACATACATTCTAGGAGATGCTTCCTATTTAAACCACACTGGTTTCAGCATAGACCAAATTTAGGATCTAAGCGTGGTGACCATAGCACTCGCTGTATCTCTAATTCCATCTTCTGCCATCTACTGTCTTTCGCAAATGCTCAGTGAGACTTTTTTTTCCTAGTTGTTCTATGGAGCAGCTTTGATTTTTCACACTTTGTGGTTATTTTAAGCTTCAGAAAACAATAAGAATGTACTTTTCTTTTTTCCCCCCCCTCTTTCCTCTGTGCTTTTATGAAAGCAGAATCTGTGTAGATAAAGCACAGTTGATCTGTTAGGGATTACTGTTTCTCGGTTATTCTTTTGCTCTTGCATATCATGCCTTTATGTAGAAGAATATTTAAAGGTGCCGTGTAGAACAGCGAGATGAAAGCTTCTTTGTGCATTGAAGAATTCTGGTGTCACAGGAGTCCACCTGTTCTCCTGTAACTTTTTTTTTTTTTTTTTTTTAAAAATGAAGTTTATTTAAAGTGAATTTCAGTGCTCATAAAAGCTGCTGGGTTTTGACAGCCTTAAAGATTGAAAGGCTGTCCCCACAGGTGGTGGCAGCAGCACTGTGGCCTGGTATTCAGAGCACAGGAGTAGGAATCAGAAGATCCACATTCTGTTCTCATCTTTATAGCGGGTGACCTTGAGCCAAGTAGCGTGTTGCTGAGGCTCAGTTCTCTGTGGAGAATTTTACCCCAGCTCATGAGGACACTGTAAAGATTTGCTACTCTCTTAGGAAAGAAAAGACAAGGATAAAAACTTCTTGCATCGTCATCAAGCAACAGACCTCATCCCCAGTCTGCCAGCAGTGAGAATAATTGGCAGTTTTCAGGAGAAGATATTACCCAACAGCCTGTTAAAAGTCTCAGAGTAAGTGGAAGTTCTTTTGTCCATGCAAAATTCTCTAAGAGGAGCTAACCAAACCAAACTGGTTTCATGCAGGTCCAAAAAGACTCTTTCTGTTGGTGTGTCCTACATGAAATGTTAGTAATTTTTGCTGAGACTTGAGCCGGATCAATCTGGAGGTCCAATTGATGTAGCATTGTGTGTCAAGTCGCGGTCAGTATTGGACAATTAATGCACCTATCCAGCTTGCAAAGCTATTCCTCTGATTAAGTGCAAGAGGAGTTTTCTTTTTGACCCTTTCAGGCTATCAGCTTAATTCCCAGAAGCTTCAGATTTAATTACCCATATCATTACCACAACATGCATAGCTGCAGATTTTATTAATGACCATAAAATTATTGAATTCTCTTTAAAATGAATGCAGATTCCCAGCCAGGAGGTCCTTTCACACATCAGCTCTAGCGCAAGTGAATCCCACAGGTTGGGGCAGCACCTTCCATGTCCTTCTGTCAAATGCCGAGCCTCGCTCATCCCTCTTTCTGCACCCGATTTCCTCCTGATTTACCAACCACTAGTAACGCTCTTCTGCAGTCCTGTCACCAGACTCGGGTATTCTTGCCTCTAAAATGATAGCTGAGCCCATTTTTACCCGTTTAGCATCAGACTGACCTTTACACCTCTCTCTTTCAGGCTCCTTCCGCTCACTGCGTTGCTTTTGTTCTTATCCCTAAAATGTTCTTTAATCCATTTCAATTCCTTTTCCCTGCGCGATGCTTTATGAGTTTGTAAGTCAGTCTGAGTGGTACAAAATCAAATGCTTTCCTGAGATCCTGATAAGTTACGTCCACTGTTTCACTCTTGTCTAACCTAACGATTTGGTCGTATAATAAAAAGGATTTCAGCAGATTTGTCAGGCATGACCTTCCTTTTATGAATCTGTACTGGATGTCCTCTACTAAATTATGCATTTCCAAATGTTCTGCAATTTTGGCTTTTATCAACACTTCCAATACATTCCCACAGCTGAAGCCAGATTTCCTGCTCTAAGAGAATTCAGCAGAACTCTGCCACAGCCCAACAAAATTCATCAGTTTTTCAGAATTCTCCATAATAAAACTTCCCTCTTTTCTACTTTTTGTCCTCATCTTATTGGATTCTTGACGTTGGAATGAGTATTGTTTTATATAGCTCTGAGAGTACTGTGCTGTCAGGAAATAGCCGTCTCGCCATTCATAGTTCAGCAGGTTTGCATGTCACATGTGGACTGAGTTGCTGGGCCTCAGCCCAGTCGCAGGTGGGCGGATGCAGCCTGGTAGCTCATGGTTGCAATTTGGTTGCAAGCTTCCTAAATAATTTCATTTGAGACTGGAGGCCACTTCACCTCTCTGTGCATCTGTTGATTTTTCTGGCCTGCTTCCTAAAGAGTGTTTTACATTGCAGGCTTGCTCTCTGCTTCTGTCTGAATGTGTATGTGCATGTGCGAGGGGGGGAGGGAAACTCCAAATCCTTCAAGTGTTCTTGCTTAAAGCCCTTACGCTTGTGCTTATGCCCGCTTTGAACATACAGCTTGCCACTTGGGCCATGCTTCCAAATACGGATTTCTCTTGGAGGTATGTTCTGACCCACCTACTTTGCACTGCAGATATATTTAGCAAAGTTTTGCCGTAAGAGTCCTACGGTGCTGTCCCAAAGCTGTCATCTGCTCTTCAGCCTACCTCTTTCCCAGTTACCTTCCATGCGTCAAAAGCCACCTGCCAAAGTCCTGCATCTGTGGTCAAGGCTTTCTGCTGCTTTTTTGGTGGCAGGTAGAGCACAGAAGCTAAACAGCCCTGTCTTCCCCCTGCGCTGCTGGCTGGGCAGCGCAGCTCGACTAAACTTGGCTTAATTCCTCCCTGTCTGCAGCAAGGATCATGGGTTCTAGGAGAAGCCCCCAAAGTTATGCGTGAGACCAGCAGAATTAGAGACTTCCACAATCAAAGCCTCAAAGTAGGGGGGACGTTTTTGGTTTTTTATGGATAATACACAAGCGGGTACGTAATCCTTGCCCCCAAGCCTGGCTCATACAAGGCAAAGGTGCTGCTCAGCCCGGTTGGGTTGAGAGCAGCACAGGAGGCTCCTGCAGTCGGATCTGATGCCGGACGAGACCATCTGGGGATGGGTATGTCTTAAGACCACAGGGAATGCACCTTTTTTGCCCTGAACCCAGCCTAGAGCAAAAGTAGCACTAGAATACTGATTGGGTATGTGTCTGCCCGGTATCTGCTGTTTGTTGCAGGAGGAAATTACCAAGTTGTAGAGATACTTAAGTTACGACAAAATTATGGACGACACGGCATTTAATGGGCTGGCTTTTCTTTGGAAAGCCAGATTCTGCCTCCCTCCTCCAGTCTTCCTGTTAGATGTCATCCAAGATGGATTCCAAGTGCAGAAAAAAAATTAAATAAATAAAGCAAGCAAACCTGCACCGAGTGAATCATTCCTACTAAATTTAAACCACTTATTATGGGGAGGGAGGAAAAAAAAAACCAAAACAAAAAAAACCAAGAAAAAACCACCCCTTGGATTACAGGTTTAGCAAGCGTGAGCACATATTTCAGCATGTATTGCTGTATTTCTAATTGCCAAACTACTGATTTCTTGGAACTCCGCTATTAGCATTGTCAAGCAGTGTTCCAGACAGTCACTCCTATAAATCCCTGTTAATATGTTAAGCAGGAGAAGGCCTTTGCGAGAATAATACTGAGCTGGCGAGCGATCTCCCACCTGGGGCGTGCTGTCTAGGCTGGAGGGACAGATAGCGGGAGGAACTGTGCCTGCTCTTGGGATGTCCTCCTTGGGCGTCCAGGTGATGTTTGCTTCAATGATAGCGCCACTTCTGATAGGTGTTCGGGAATTATTTATTTGTACGTACACGTAAGAGAGTAGATGAGGTTTCTGTACAGAGTACACTTGTAGCAGTAAGGCCTGTAGTTTACCGATCTCTTCCTCTCCTTCATATGCCGTTATCATGGAATTCAGGCAATGAGCAACCACATGAAAAACACCTCAGACAAACACATGTCCTTCTCCTGGACAGATATTGTTCTTTTTCAAGCATGCTGTTCCACATAATGAAGCCTTTTGAACTCTGAAATTGTGAAAGTATATTGCTAAGTGCCCCCTTTTTAAATTTTATTTTCATAACACCAATAAAACCAGAATGTTTTCATCACTGCTAGTCGTCGTGTCTGTGTCTTCTAAACTAGTCAGTGGGTAGAAACAAGATGGAGTCTCCTGGGAATAAACCTGCCAGGGTACAGCTTTACCTCGGACAAAGAAGATTCCCCTCTTCCTCTCGCATCTGCTGAACCATGTACCTCTGCAGGGGTGAGGGAACCCCACGGGTTTTCTGGCAAAGCGTGCTAAAAAGAAAACTTGGATCAGACTGTTTGCTTGACATAGATAATAGAGTCGGAACTGATGAACACCTGGGTCATCAGAGAGGAAGACGAGGGGAGAGCAGAAAAGGAGGGCAGAGCCACAGGTCAATATTTTTAAGGGCAACCAGTTGACAAGGGCCTGGGATGGAGAGGGGCACGGAGACTTGTTTGATCTGCTGTGGGGGCGAGGATGCATCTGCCAGATCCCAGCCCGGTTCCAGCATTGCTGGTGAACCCGTGGATTCTCTGATAGCTAATCCTACTCTGAAGTGGACAACAGATGGGTGCCCTACGGCTGTCCCTCAGACCTCCCTTCAGTCATAAGGCAGAGGGCAGACATGAGCGAGACTGCCATGCTTATGGTCTCCTTTTATGGCACAATGTTATGCAAGTTTGTTTGGGGATGGAAAAGGCTTGCATGCTTATTTTACTACAAATAACTGAGAACTTGCAGAGCTTTTCAGAACACCGTTTAATGTTTTGTAAAGTTCCTAACTGGTTTACTGTTTGTGCAGCGTGTTATCAGATTACTGTTTGGGAAAAGGGGATAGTGATCTTAAATCCAAAACCTATTTTTAAAAAGATGATACTTCTCTTAAATTTTATGCAATACAGTTGCTATTGTGAAGTGATACCACATTTCTCTCAATACTTTCATGTTCCCTACAGCAATGCAAAAATAAAGGATCGTAAGGCATTACTTATTTCTCTTCTGTGCTTGTTCCTGGTACTAGTCATGCCAGGTACACTACTGTTTTCTTTTCTTAAATCAGCAACTGGGTGTAGGTTCTTCAGCTGAATATGCATCTCTCTTGCATTTGGGCATCTTCCATTGGGCACCTTGATATTTGCACAGGATTGGGGAGTAGCAGTTTTCTGTCCTGCCAAAGGGTTTGTGGTACTCCTGTCTTGAATTAATATCCCTCTGTCAAGTGACCTGATGGCAAGTACAGTTTCTGAATTCTGCTAAAGAAGGTTTGGTGGCATCTACTAAAGTGCGTGGGGGTTCCCTGGAGAGTCATGGATGAAGGAAGGTCTCTGCCTGTCAAGGCCGATGAATGGTCCCTTTTCTTGGGGCTGTTGTACATTTTTGCAGTACCTCCCATTTTTGTGCTCTTGAACTTGCGTGTCACTGGCCGTGACCTGCTTAGCAACTGAGTGTTAGTCTTCATGTTGGACGTCTGTGTGCTCTTTGGGATGAGCAAGCTGCAGGTCTGAGTGGAATTGACAGCTGAAGAGGAAGGCCTGTTATTAAAAGACTATACTCGCTTTAGGTACGCTATCTAAACCTGCAAGATCAAAAGCCAGGCTCTCTAAGCACTGATTCTAGTAGCCTTCGTTAGTGGTTCTCTAGACATTGAGAAAACTAGTATGTTTTCTGATCTTTGTATGTCCAGTTATTAGCATGCTGCGATTAGATTTTTCAAAGCTTTATGGATGAGATGGATGTCCTGGAGGCACTGCTGACCATCTCGGACCTGCAGGATGCTGCGCTTCTGGTGCTGGTTTTCCTTCAGTTGGGTACCTCTTGCTACGTGTGGTGTGCAGGGCAACTCTGGCAGGTTCTCCTCCAACATGAGTGAGCTCCCCACTGAGATCTGGAAGCCATAATAGCGATAGTTTCTTTTGTTCCCAGTGTGCACTGTTGGGCATAGTGTTCTTGGTCTGCATCCTGGTGCACCCAAGTTGCAGTCAAACTGGGTGCCAAAACCGATACTCAGTGCTAGCTGGACTAGGGAGATGGCAAACCTGGGGCACTTCAGGAGGTCAAGTTCTTCCATGGCATACTGCATAGTGATTCATTTGAGCGGTTCCATTTGGTGGGAAATTTAACTAAGGGCATTATTACGGTCATAACCACATAGGTATGGACTGCACGTGAGCATACCTCCATAGACTTAGTAGGCAGAGATCCTCACATCTAATGATATTCTGCAATAGAGATGTACTCACAGCATGCAGACGTTATACTTGGCAACGTAGAATCTCGTTTCAGTTGGCATATCCAGTGCTACTGTGTCACTGTATTCCTAGCAGAAGACTGTCAAGGTAATTAGTGTTAATTGGGATCTTTTTTGAATGAGCCTCTCATTTATTGTATGTTTGGCCCAGGCTTAGACTCGAGGATTTGGCAATCTCCCATCTGCAGCTTTGTCCAGATGAACGTATATGCCTTATGGTGTACATATACACAGAGTTCAAGGTATAATCCCTGCCGTTGGCATGTAGGTGCTTTAAATCTTCATGCTGCTTTAGGGTACGTCTTGTCCATTGTGGCTCTGTAGGAATTTGCTGGGATGGGATGGCTCCTTCAGCTCTCTGCTTTTCCATGTTGTCTTCATGACAGCTTCTACTGTGTTCTAATGCAGCATCAAACATTTCGAACTGAACACCCCGACTGAGAGTCACCATCTCCTTAAATTCTCTCTCACGTGTGAATGACCATTTTGCTCTTCCTCAACTGTTTCAGTGCTCAAACTGATGTATGTGGGTTACGATAACCTATTTGATCATTACGGAAGTGGTCTTTGTAGCAGCCGTTAGCTATCGCTGCTAGCCATGAGTCCGCGTGCATTGCTGCCAGTCTTCTGCTGTCGAGATTCACATGTAATTTTAGCCAGAAAAGTTAATTCTTGTCTGGTCATTGGTTCTAGGCAAGTTTTTAGATGTGATTGGAGGGGACAAAGTACTGAAATTCAGGAGATACAACTGCATAGGTGCTTGGTACGTTGAGACCTGAAGCTCGTTTGTAAGCAGTGTTGAATATTTAACCTGGGGTTCTCTGCCGGAACATGTCTACAGGTGTATCTTGGTGACAGCATTGGATTTTCCAGCTGTCGTTAAGGGCAAAGCAATACTAAATTATGTCCTTTTACTGGGACTGCATTGCTTTTTGTCTGTCTCTGGGACTTCTGGAGTAACTTGGGGTCCTTTCCAGTGAAACGCAGATGAACTTTTCTGCCGTTCTGGAAGCCTCGGGTGGGTTTGGGAAACTTTGTGATTTTGTGACCTCAGTCTTTGTAGAGCGGATCGGTTGCTCATCCGCCTGAGACGGGAGCCTGGCCTCCTGCTCGCGCTCTAGGCAATGCCACTAAATTTGGGTAAGGAGGTTTCTCTTGTGTGGGGTTGGAGAGGGAAAAGGAAAGAGAAACAATGTTGACTGCACTCCTTCACTAATTGTTGTGTGGAGATCTACCGCAGGGCATGTTGTGGAAACAATGATTTACTTGCTTTCTTTTTTAAGTGTACCAACTGTGGCTTTGTCATAAGACTGAGGCATGTGTCTTCTAAAGGGGAAAAGCCTTGTTTTGGTGGTTTCCCTTCAGTTAAAAGAGTTCTGAGGAAGAAGAGGATCCCATCAAAAATTTTTGCTGTAGGCTTGGCAAAAAGCTACTCTGTTCCCTCACCGTAATCCCAAAATGTGGCTTTCCTGCTGGGTTGTAGTGTAAAGGGTTTGGTAAACCAACACAGTTGCGGTAAGACTGAAAACAGCTTTGGTTGGAGGTAATTTCTGAGCAGTTTCTTCAAGACTTCTTGTTTGTGAAAAGTATGCTTCCTCGCTCCCTCTGATCTTCGATTCGCTGGCACAGGTTGCCCAGAGAGGTGGTGGAGTCTCCAACCTTGGAGATACTCCAAAGCTGCGTGGACATGGTCTAGGGCAAACAGCTCTGGGAGGCAGGAGGTTGGACAAAATGACCTCCAGAGGTCCCTTCCAACCTCAGCCGTTCTTTGAGTCTGTGATTAGAAGGTCACAGCCTGTCCCTTAAGATAAGATCTCTGCCACGACAGTTCCTGCCTTGTTACCTTGCAACTGAGCCAGCGTGCTCCTTGCAAACATCAGTTCAGGGTAACCCAGATGCTGCAGCAAACGCAGCCACAGCTTTGCTTCTTGCTTGTTTAGCAATGATTCTTGACAAGAACATATTACCCACCTTCTTGAGGGTCTGCACAAGACCATGCTCAAGGTAGAGATCAATGTACTAACTTAAAATAGTGATATTTAAATAAATGGGAGCCTGGAGACTTAAGAACCGACTCTTCTCTTTGCATTGCAGTACAATGGCAGCGTGAAACTGGTGGCTGCACATCGCCAAGCCACGGTGTGTGCTCAGGAGGTGGCAGTTCTTAGAGAAGGTTCTTAACCTTGCTTTCCAGGGCACAAATATAACACATCCGCAAGTCATATGGCAGAGCGGTTGGTTTTGTTATTTTATTTTTTATTTTTTTTTCCTAATAGGCCTATTTTGGGAAAATGGGCTAGAGAGTCCTAGATTAGCTTTAGTATTTTGGACACTAGTCCTACTTTTGTACAGGCACCCAGATGAATTTATCTTTACGTTTTGATACGAATGCAGCACCTGGAGTTTTAAAAGCATGGGGTAAACAACAGCCTCTCTGAACATCTCTCAAGAATAAAGGGCTCTAAGCTGGGAAGGTAAGGCTTACCAGGAGCTGCTCTCCGGAATCATAGAATCATTTAGGTTGGAAAAGACCCTTGGGATCATCGAGTCCAACCATCAACTCCACTCTACAAAGTTCTCCCCTACACCATATCCCTCAACACCACATCTAAATGAGTCTTAAACACATCCAGGGATGGTGACTCCACCACCTCCCTGGGCAGCCTATTTCAGTGTCTGACCACTCTTTCTGTCAAGAATTTTTTCCTAATGTCCAGTCTAAACCTACCCTGCTGCAGCTTGAACCCATTCCCTCTTGTTCTGTCACTAATTACCTGTGAGAAGAGACCAGCACCAACCTCTCTGCAATGGCCTTTCAAGTAGTTGTAGAGAGTGATGAGGTCTCCCCTCAGCCTCCTCTTCCTCAAACTAAACAGTCCCAACTCCTTCAATGGCTCCTCATCAGATTTATTCTCCAGGCCCTTCACCAGCTTCGTTGCCCTCCTCTGCACTCGCTCCAGCACCTCGATATCTCTCTCATATTGAGGTGCCCAGAACTGGACACAATACTCAAGGTGTGGCCTCACCAGTGCTGAGTACAGGGGGACAATCACCCCCCTCCTTCTGCTGGTCACACTATTTCTAATACAAGCCAGGATGCCATTGGCCCTCTTGGCCACCTGGGCACACTGCTGGCTCATGTTCAGCCGCTTGTCAATTAGAACCCCCAGGTCCTTTTCTGCCAGGCAGCTCTCCAGCCACACTGCCCCAAGCCCGGAGCGATGCATGGGGTTGTTGTGGCCCAAGTCAGACACTGTTGTGGAATCTGCAGTCAGACACATTAAAAGTAGAAATCAAGTACAAATTTGTAATGGAGAGGGTGGTAAACCACTGGAATGAGCTAGAATGGATGGATCCTTGGGCTCTTGATGTTTTTGAGGTGAGGTATCTTCTGGACATAAGTTAAACCAGTAACAGGTTTGTTTTACTTTATGCTGGCCTCAGTGTAGAGAAGGTGACGCAGATGAAAGGTAAAAGCCCATGTTCACAGACACGTGTATGCGCACGTGTGCACACACTCAGAGCCAGCCAGAAGACCTGACGATTCCTACAGACCTTACGCTGTACGTCATTTAGGTAAAGGACATAATTTGAAATTTCCTGTTACTTCTAGGAGAGAACTGGCTTGTAATTATGCATGAGGTTGGGAATCTGCCTTTATTGCGAATTCAGCAGTGGTAGAACTTCATTCTCAGGGCTGAATTTGCTTGTTTTCTTCTCCATCCGATGCACCAGGTTTATCAGCAAGCTGAGACTTGGTTCTCATTTCAGTAGCTGTTTCAGTAATAGCCCTATTGTCGTCGTGGGGCCGATGTCCTCAGGCGGATCCCAAGTTCAGCCACTGATCCTATCCTCTGTGGCTTTAAGCCAAGAATTTACCCCCTCTGTTCATGTTTTACTTTGACGAAATGGTGATATTTCTCTTCCCCAAGGACAAAAGCTTTTAATTTGTTATTTGTAAAGCCCTTTTTATGAACTGACCAAGGAAGGTATTAGTGAAATACAAAGTGGCGGCATTATTTTTTACTATGTGACTCATTCAGAAATTAAAAGGGAAAATGAATTTCTCTTCCAAGTAAGTGATATCAGCCTCATCTTTACCAGGTGACTTCCTCCTTGCTTCTGCGGGGCGTTGTGGATCCGGGCGAACTATACTTCAAAACATTTAATTGCATACAGTGAGAAATGAAGAAAACTGAAGTGGATCCCAAGAATGTATTAAAAATCTGAACTAAAATGAAAATGATTTCATGTCAAGTGAGACAAATGCAGAGTTGATACTCCAGTGCTTCACACTTCCACTTGTCCTTGGCACTGAGAAAATGAGGTTTTTAATATCTAAAAAACAGATTGCCATGAAGACTCATCCATTGTAAATTTAAGCTGCCTTTATAGCAACTTAAGCTGGGGACAGGGTTGTTCATTACATCTGATTCTACAACTGTGGCCATGATTTCCATATTAATATTGAATTTTTTTTTATTGTCTGTACCAGAAATAGGAACAGGAGCTGGTAGCGTTTTCCCCGTGTTAGCAGATAATTTATTTAATGAATAATGCAAAAAGGGCAAAGGTTTGTGAGTTCTTACTTGCATATCGACTATAGATTGTGGTGACACCTGCTGCTGTGATCAAACCTGGTTTGGTGCTTTGGTTTATGCTAAAAGGAGACCGAGGGAAAGAGGGATATTGTTTCATGATTTCAGAATCATGATTTGTTGGTGGCGGAAGTTACGTTGTTTGGGACTGAACTTTTTTGGCTAAAATTACAGGCGAGGGGTTGCTTGTTTCCCGTCTGATGTGGCCTTAAATTACAAGAGCATTTGAGCAACCTTTACATGGGGGGAGGGGGGCGGGGAAGGTATTTCTGTGCCATTGAACTTTAGACCAACGTTGAGTCAAAGAGTATTTGTAACCCTTTTCAACAGCCGCCGTTCTGCTCTGGCATCAGACGTGGGAAGCACTGGTTTCCCTTCCTTTCTCCGTAACTGCATTTGCATCCACAAGTCCAACAACCAAGGCAGACCTGAGGATTCCCCCCCGCTCGCTGCGTGGCCCCATCTGTGACAGTTTGCCATTGCGTTCAGACTGTAATCATGCTGCCTCAAGCTTTAATGTAGCAAAAACTGAGAATTCCTCTTGCTTTCTCATGAGCTCTTTCCTGTTTATTTCTGCTGAAATGGTGTCATCCTCTGTGCTCACAGATCTGGAGTCTCTTGGAGAAGTTCCTTCTCCCTCCTCTGTTCACATCCCAAATTTGGGCTAGATCCTAATGGCTCTTCATTTATAACATCTGAGGTCTGTTCTGTTTTTTTTTTTCTCTTCCATTAGTATCACTAATATCATTGTCCTGCCTTTGTCATCTCACACCTGAGTTACTGCAGCTTTTTCTTTGGCTCTTTATATCTCATCTTCTTGTGTTCCAGTTTTAATTCTGTGTTTCACGATGATGGAAGATGATCTTTTCTTTCATTTGTGGGTTTGTTCTTTGCCTCTTCCACACTCCGCACCCTGGAAGCAAATCTTTCTCTGAGGAATCCAGTTCTCTATCATTAGCCTCTCTGACCTTCAGAAAGTTTGTATATATTTAAGTCTTAATTTGTTACTCTTTGGAAAACAAAACAGCTCTCTGTATTAAACTCAAAATTTGGCAATAAGTCAACAGCATGATCTCATATTTTTTGTGACTGCTTCAGGGAAAATGTTTTAAATGCAGTTAAGAGATTTAACAGAGAAGTGTTTTGGTGTAGAACTATCTTTAAAAGGTTTTGGGTGGCTGATTGCAAGGGACTTATGTGTTTTTCTTTGCCATCCATCAGTAGTTTGGTGTCAGGATTTCTCTCCCAGGCCACAGTACGTGACCTGTGGTCTGCTGGGACCACTCATCTTGTCTGTGACCTTGCTCTTGGCGACCTTTCCTGGAGAGGAAGAATGCAACTCGAGACCTAGATGTGGGCCAAATGAATTGTTTTGGAAATGGCAGCAGCCAGCTCTCAGCAGTTCCCTCCCCGAAAACACCCAGCACTTTCCTTTGCCACATCGGGGTGGGAGCAATCACGGGGCAGGCTTAAAGCCTGGGAAAGCTGGTGGCCAGAAGCTGACTGCTGCTACTTCTGGAAAAGCTCGTTCAGGCCAGCCTTTTGCCCTGAGAATTCCTAAGGTTTTCAGGAAGGTAGGAAAGGGGGGTGGGGAGAGCCACAGAAAGGATGGTATATTCTGTCTGTGCCCAGTGGACTCCATCGGGAATAGCTGCAGTTCTTCCCCAAAGCCTATAGCAGGTGTGGTAGAGGAAGAGTCATGCTGTAGCGTCTGGACCACTCTTAACCGTGGAGAAGAGCCAAGACGTGTCTGTCCACAAGGCTTGGTTGCTAATATTACAGGCATCTCTTTATGGAGCAGAGAAAATCATCCCATGCAAATCCCGTTGCCGCCCTGCCCCCTTGGTTTCTGTTCCAGTTCACATAACGCCCATAGCCTGAAGTCTAAATACTCTCTCTTCGTTCTTTCTCCATCCGCCTGGATATAATATCCTGCCTTTCTCTTTCCCGTTGGTTCATAGTTTGACTTTTTAAGCACTTTCAGTCTGCGTTAGTTTGTGGGGAAAGACATCAGCAGTGATAGCTGAAGAAAATTCTGTTAGGTCATTCCTTCTCAGAACATAGTACCTGTCTTCTAAGCTCTTTGCGGATGTTAGCCAAATAATCCTTTTAATAGCTTTTGTGAGTTAAAAGGGTAGGTAACTGTCATAAGGCTAAATGATTGCATAGATTAATTTACTTGTGGGCAAAAGAAATCAATTGTAATTTAAATTTTTGTCTCTGGACTGATTACTCTACCAGACATCAACCTTCTGCTTAGGAATCTACCATGTGCGTGGAAGTGTGTGTCTGTGATTATATATGGGTCTGGATTAGTTACAGATTATCCAGAGTAATGTGACTGAACATACCCAGGTTTTAACCTATGGGCACGCACGAGCTCGGAATACTCAGCCGATTGGCCTTGTTTAGGTCTGTAAAGTATCCATTTATAACTTGAGTCGTTCATAATTCATGGGCTGTTTGGATGTAAAAGATTATTTGTCAGACTTTAAGACCATGGGTCGGTTGCAAACCATGTCAAAGCTCCCACTGAAGGCAAAAAGAAGAAAGAGGGTGAGGCTTTAACGATCCATTTAAAAAATAAACACTGAAAGATGATATAAGAAAATTGAGTGGTTCCAGGGAGCATTTTTCTTAACCGTGGTTATATTTAGTGATTGGTGTACATTCTACTGCCTTTTAGCAGGGGGACAGATTGGGTGACCGAGAAGCATCCTGAAGGGGCCTGTCTGTGTTGTTTTTTGACGAGAAGTGATTTGGTGCTACTGCCTGGTGAAGCTGCCTAAGGTTGCCCTCTGTAAGCCGGTTGTATGATAGTAAGCCAGATAGCAAGAAGTCGGAATCTATTTGCCTTTCACAGAAATCTCTAATGGTTTTGTATATTTTAATTGTGTCTTACAGAATGGTGAATAACACTGAAGACCCTCAAGAGGCTTTATAACGTCCCATCCCCATGTAAAGTATGCTCAGAACTTTTCCAGTAGTGTAAGTACAAGCTAAAAAAAAAAATGCAGAAAAATGTAATGTTTGGTGGGTTTTTTTTTTCTGTTAAGTTGTCTAAAAATAGCAGAGAAATGGTTACAATGATTCTCAGCACTTGCCTAAACTGGGGAGTTCTACTGGTTTGGTATCTGCTAGATATTTAAACCAGGGAACAGTTGCATTTAATTCCTCAGTTGGTCTGGCTGATAAGTTCTTTCTACTTCTACTTTTCTGTCACTGAAACAAAAGGAAAATCACGCAGTTCTTAGAAATTCAGCCTTGATCAGAGAAAGGGTATTGTTAAGAGAGAGATCTCCGTCCATCTACTGAACACAGTAGGGGGATACCAGAGCTGTGCAAGAGTTTAGCACCACTACGGGCTCGGTGGAAGGGGATGAGCAGGCCATTAATGTAGTATTACATAGCAAAGGCAGAAAACCTAGGGCGCCTAACCTAACGTTGGAATTGGATGTGTTGGTCCAAGCAACCACCGCTGTATCTTGAATCCCAGTACTAATTGAAGTTGCCTAAATCTCATTCTTGAATTTGAGCCTGTGAGTTGCTTCTTCGAAATGACTTCTGTCATGAATCTTCAATGTAATTGGTATCCATACTGTTTCTTCAATAAATAAGCAAATGAATTCAAAGTTTGAAGCTTGTCAGGCTGAAAGGGGAGGCTCGACCTGTACTGTGCTGCCATCCGTCTCTCTCCCTGGCCGGTCCCATATCGCTGTTTCCCATACCTCTTTTACAGGCAGGACCAAATGCTTGTCCACTGGCAATCAGATTCTTGAGATACTTTGATCTCTTGACTTCTGATTGTACCTCCTGTCAGATTGAGTTGGAAAGAGAAATCCTGCCTGCAGAATAGGTAGCAAGAAGCTGGGCTGCTGTGAATGCAGTCTCATTTTTCCCAGATAGATTATTTCAAGGAAGAAACTGATTCATCTAGCACATGGACAGTCATAGTGCGACTGGCAGCGCAGTCACAGAGGGGGTCACAGCAAACAATAACGACTGCCGGGGGTTTTGTGTTGGAAACTAAACTACCAATGTATTTCAAAATGAATTCTTGATACGATCATTAATTCATTCTTTTCTGCTGCCGGTGGTTTAGTCTGCTGTTCAGAACTAGTCGTTTAATTTGTAGCCAGTCCTCTGAGCCACCTCCTCTTCTTTCTTTTGGCTGGAAATATGTTGGATTTCAGTATTAAAATCACCACTTGAAATTGTAAAGATGTAGTTCACAGCAGGAAAGGAGTCTGGAGGTAAGGCCACGCTGCCCTGTGCATCTTTGTTATACTGGTAATTCAGAGTTTGCAGAGGGATCTCAGAGCTCCTTGTGCTTTGTGTGAGCACAAGGACAGTCTGCCAGCTGTAACTTTTAATCAGACTTTTAACATAAATTTCCAAACTGTGAATTATATAGTTTTAATTTCCTGTGCTTTAGTTAGATTTCAGTCATGTTCTGCCCCTGTACAGTTTTGGTTGGGTATCGTGGTGTTCTGTCGCTTTCTGGAATCGTTGTGGCACATTGATTTGCCCTGTTAATCAGCTGCCACCCTCCATCAGAGTAGTAGCAGCTTGCTCGATTTATTCCACTATATGTGCAGTTAATACGGTCATCGAGAATGCAATATAAGTATAGGTGAATAATTTTTGACTGAGTGAAAGCTGGGGTGAACCTATTTGGAGGGGATTAGAGAGTATTAAATTAGAGGAAACGGTCCAGGATGACCCATTTAGGTATAAATTTTCCAGATTAAACCATAGATATCTTCTTAAAAGGATAAGTAGGCATCGTGGTTTCAGAAGGGGAAAGAAAAAAAGAGAGTCTTTAAAAAAAAAAAAAGTTTAAACTTATATGCTGAGTAAGAAAGATTAGAATTGAACAGTCTAAAACCAACCATGGTTAGGGAGTAGTTTGTTTACCCCCACCACGCGGCAGCAGCCGCTGCCAGAAGAGCAAAGCAGGCAGCTGGCTGCAGTTACCATTTCACCTTCCTAATTTTTGTCCACGCTTGGATGAGAGTCAATACTGGAGAGGAATTTGAGGCATGGTGTGAACACAAGACTCTCGATTTTGGTCTCACAAGAATTAGTCACTTATCTGAAACGAAGTCCTTCTGTAGCCAGTGCAAGTACATCTCTATTGGGTTCTCCATAAATATAATGGGAATAATTACTTGTATTCCACAGGCTCACGGCAGTATTGATTAATTAATATGTGTTAATAGTGAGATATGATCATCAGTATTTGTGTTGCACGTTTCAAACTGTATCTCAGGGTGTGATCTGATAGAATTAGACAGTTTCAACATCGTCACTTCAAGTTTACCTGAATTGTCAGGCCGGTGCTTATGAGTCTAACGGCCAGCAATGACAGAGCTGTCTTGGGAGTGAGTAAAAGCCTGCTGAGTGGAAAGAAAATCTGTGAGTAATGCAGATGAAAAAAGACTAGATTGAAGCCTTGTCATCATTTAGGAGAAACAACAGAAAGAAAGGAAGGAGTAGATGAGCGATACCAGAGTCAGCACACATTGAAGAACAGACAGTGGAGTTACAGTGGTTTAGAGAGTCACCACGCGGCTCAGCTGTGTTAACTGTCCAGCTTCCTTGAAATGTGACACAAAACACGTTAATTAAACTTGGGTGAAAGAGGACTCAGCTAATTTGCTCGTTTTGTCTTCAGTGACAAGGTATCGTGTAAATAGTTGGTGGCTGTAGGAATGTTCAGTTGGCATTTTAAGCTTCCGTAACCGAAACAACGTCTTGTCTGAGCCCAGAGCTTTGCTTTAGGATAAACCAGGTGAGTTAATTCATGATTTCACAGGCAGCTAAACCACTCTGAAAGAGACTGAAAAGAAATCTGTGATTCTGTGATTCGTTGCATGTGTGCATCTTATGTCTGCTTCTGCTTTTGGACAAATTGGTTTGTCCCTGTCTGTTGGGTTGGTAATAGCAGTCATCAGAGCCTTCTCGAAGCTAATTCGGCTCGCTAACCCAGCACAAACTAGCTGTGGGTGGGCTGGTTGATTGATTTTCCCGCTGGGTTAGTGAACTGAACTGGTCAGCGGAGATTTCCACCAAGTCCTGGAGCTGTGCAGAAGGGCAGGTCGTAGGTTGGTTCACCCTCTCTCACGCGTCTGCAGCCTCAGGACTTGCGTCTCTAGGTGTTCTCCTCACGCTCTGAGGGGGACACAGAAAGATACGGACTTGCCCTAAGAATACAGCCTGGGTCTTCTCTGTGTCACGCAAGAGGAAATTTCCCTAGTTCAGGTCTGGGCTACACAGAGAGATGTGTGTTGCTTTAAGAGCATTAATTGGGACGTGTGTTTCTCTTCGAAATGCTTTTAAATAAAATAAAAATCTAATGTGGAACCAACTGTGGCCAAAAGCCCATGGTTTTGCCAGTATCATTTATATTCTTCAAGGAGCCGCTGTTATCTGTTCCTGAGTTGTTCTCCAAGTATAATCTCTGTCTTCACTAAAACCGTGTGCTGGTAAAACTACACTTGCAAACTGTTTTCTAGTGGAAAAAAAATTGCTTTATAGTTAAGCACAAAGTTAGCAGTAGGAAAGTTTCAGTTACTTGCTGGGTTTTAATTTTAGTTTTCTGAACTAACAAATTCCTCTTTTAAGAAAGTGTGTTGATTATTACTGCTGGCGATAGATCCTGAGGGAGAACGAAGGTGCCTGAACTACTTCAGAATGTCTCCTTTTCTTTACATGTGGAAGAGAGGTGGTGGAAATCCTGGTGATGCCATTCCTTGAAACTTGTCCTACACCTTGTCATATCTGATGCTATAGATGGACCCTGTAGGATGGCTGTATGTGTGGTGAGAAAACGCTCAAAATTTGACCAGGCACCCGGTCTGCCTTCTGGCAGAATGCCTGTGTGACTTTGAACAAGTCATTTTGTCTTGTCTGAAGGCCAGTCCTCTTCTGTGAGCTCCGGGTCTCAAAAATTAGCGTAGTTTTACTTCCCTCCTCAGAGGGTTATTCTATAGACAGATGTGTTTCAAGTGTCTAGATATTCCCGCTAGCAGAATTCATAGAATCACAGAATGGTTTGGGTCAGAAGGGACCTTAAGGATCATCCAGTGCCACCCCCTGCCCTGGGCAGGGACACCTCCCACCAGACCAGGTTGCTCCAAGCCCCGGCCAACCTGGCCTTGAACCCCTCCAGGGATGGGGCAGCCACAGCTTCTCCGGGCAGCCTGGCCCAGGGGCTCACCAGCTTCATAAGGTAGAATTTCTTCTGTATTTTTAACCTAAATCTCCCCTCTTTCAGTGTAAAACCCTTCCCCCTCGTCCCACGGCTCCCCTCCCTGCTCCAGAGTGCCTCCCCAGCTTTCCTGGAGCCCCTTGAGGGACTGGCAGGGGCTGGAAGGTCTCCGCGGAGCCTTCTCTTCTCCAGGCTGAACCCCCCCAGCTCTCTCAGCCTGTCCTCCCAGCAGAGGGGCTCCAGCCCTCCCAGCATCTCCGGGGCCTCCTCTGGCCCCGCTCCAACAGCTCCGTGTCCTTCCTGTGCAGAGGGCTCCGGAGCTGGACACAGTACTAGAATTAATAGAGAAAAATTCTGAGATTCTGTCTGCATTTTAATAAAGGATTGGTCAAATTCTGAAGTGAACTGGAGGAGGCAGCGGACAGCAGTGTATCTACCTCTTGTAACCCTGACAGCTGAAAATACGTGACTTGCCAGTCTGGTGTCTAGGTTAGGGCCACGTCTCGGTTTTATTGCCACAGTGACTCTGTTTCTTCACGCGGGTTAAAGACAGTATTTCGGTGTGTGGGTGAGATTTGCTTAGCTGTGTAACTCAAGCGCACGAGTCCTGCCCTCATTCTGTTACAGGGCTTATATATCCAAAGTTTAGCCTTCGTCTCCCGAATCCAAGAGCTTCTCCTTTGCTCTTGGCACAGGTTTGGGCTTTGGGCCCTGGTTCAGCACTCAGCTGCCATTACAGCTTTTCTCTCTGTTCGTTAGTCCTTCTGATCCTTCATTCTGCCCTTGAATCCAGCCTCAGAGTTTGAATTCCTGCCTCGTTGCCGCAGAACTGCAACAATAGTAGGAAACCCAGATTTTAGAAGTAGGGAAGATTAGGGTTAGACAGATAAGGTGTCAGTGTGAATCAGTCTGTGCCTTGAGTAGAATTCAGAAGTACCTGGCTCCCAGCCCTGTGCTTAGTCAGAGGTCAGTCCCTTTTGTAAGACTTGGATTATGACAATAATTGGCATTTATATTATATTTTTGCCTTGTAAGATCGATCTCAAGTTCTCTCTCTTTCCCAAAGATGTAAAGTGGATACTGTAAAGCGGAGTAAGTTACTCACCCAAGTGGAATCAGTGGCAAAACCGCTAGGGTTTGCTTACTCCCAGTGTGCTGGTACCCAGTAAAGATATTTTATCGGCAGTGAAGAATTTCAGAGACTGAGTGGAAGAACAGCTTGTGTACAACAAGTGAATCTGGGTTTGGGGCTCTTTAACCAGCTGAGAAACTTGAAGCCTCCCGAAGAAATGATATGTTGATATTCTGCTCTCAGCTTGCCTTCTATAATTTGTGTAGCGGTGAGTATTTGATTACGTTGGATTTATTTTCAGAAGTTTCAGGCTGCTCTTATTAACTGTCACCATTTTGATCGAAAGCGTATGGCAGCGTTCTGCATTCATAAGACAGTGTTTTGCATTCATAAACAGAACCGGTGACGTTTAACCTCGATAGATCAGCTTGTAGTCTGATTTCACTCCTTGCTGCAGCGCGAGGCTTTCGTTTCCCTGGGATGAGAGCAGTCATTACAAGCATTACATTTTGTTTGTGAATCAGGATGAATGGGAGTAGAGTCCTCTTTGAAAATCAGAACTAAGAGATGCAACTGCAGGAGATAATTATGCTAACGTATGGGTAAGGATGGCTCTGTGTTCGTTGACATGATGAGCACTCGAGGCCTGATTTTTTTTTTTTCTTCTCTCTCTTGAAAACTGGTACAACTCCACTGAAAATACTGGAGTTGCAACTGATGAGCATAAGTGTCGGCTCAGATGAGTCAGATCCTTAATCCTCTGTTGCGCCCCAGAATTCATAGCATCAACTACTGTTTTGAAGGCAGCTTTGCTTAATATGGTGCAAAGCTTTGGGCGTTTCTGAAATATTTAAATTGGCTGTGAATAAAAGGAGATGCACTTTTTCAATATGAACAGAAAAGGCCAAAGCTTGAATTTCAGAAGACTAGATAGCGTGATGCCCTAAATGTCCCAATTTTGTTTCAACAGTGCCTTAGAGCTGCAGTTGATGGGTCACAGTCTTTGGCTCTGAAGGTGTGTGCACGGCGTGCACCGTTTACTTTGTGATATACGTCAACCGCTCTGTTTGTGGACCAGCTATAGCTCAAAATGAAAAGTCCCTCTCGAGCTTCTCGTAAGAACCAGCTGCATACTTTGGGGTGGGTAACAGCGGGGTGAGGTGTAGAAAAGGAAGGAGGAGTAAACAAAGCTTTACTTGGGTCCTTGGATCTCATAAAAACGTATGCAGAGAGAAACAAGCTTGCCTAATATAAAGTATGGTTTAAAAATTAACAGACTGGGCAGCTGGAAGTGGAGTTTCTTTGTAGTCACTGGTTCTGATAGAAAGCATCCGGAGCTGTAGTTCATGAGAATTAGGTTGCTGAATATCAGGCCAGTTGATAAGCAGATTATATTGCCCTTGGAAATAGCCATGCCATCCTTAATATCCATTTTTGCTTGCTGTCTGGCTCAGAGACCGTGTGTAGAAGGGAAACGTAGCAGCCCAGTGACACCAAACAGGGAGCCTTACCCCGGTGCGCCGTCTGGGGACTGGGCACGGCTGCCCTCTCTGCTTTTTATGTTTTTAATAGCTGGAGGACATCTATCTCCGCAGTTGTTCAGATAGCAGTTCTCACTAGTGCTATATGCACATACAGGCAGGAAAAAAATCTGGCAGGCTAAGGAGTTCAAGCAGTGAGAAAGTGTGTAAAACGCTTGTTTAGTTAACTAGTTGTAGAAAGTAATTTTTTTGCTCTATACTTTGGGATAACCTACTTCAGCTGAAAAGCCACAACTTAACCTTGTGATTTTGCTCTTCCGATTAAAGGGCAAGATTGTGTTCAGTGACACAAGAAAGCACGTGTTATGTTGTAAAAAAATGATGGTGCTACAGAAGATAAGATTACAAATTCTGGAGATACTGTTAACAGGACAGTGTATTGCCGTCAGGGTCCTACCCGGGACCAGCAGCATGTGCCATGTGTCAAAGACGGGTAGAAGTTGGCATCTCTCCCCATCCTCTTTGCCACGGTTGATGTGACTTTATCAGAATCATTCTTAAACCAATTTCCAGACTTCGGATCCTGTTCTGAACACTTTCGCTCTAGCCCACATCCATATAGTGCAGATTATATCAAATATAGGTCTTATATTAAAAAAAACGCAACTAGTTTTGGAAGTCTTGAGCCTTGTAGAGCTTATTAGATAAAGCCGTGAATTTTAATGGAAATTTGGAGAAGGACCTCTGCAGAAGAGGTTCTCTTCGGTGATGCTAGAGTACTTCCTACTCATGTACACTGAGTAGAAGAGTGGAAAAAATGATTTCTTGTGATCATTAAAGAGTCCAGAGCCATTTTCTCAAGTGTTAGAGGTGTTAAGGCTGGTGTCTGGCCTTATTCCCAAATGGGTAATTGAATTGCTTTGAACTTCTGCAAGTTCAATTGGACATGGGCTTAGCTCATAGCTGTTTTTATGGGATTATTCCGCTGTGTTCCATCACCTAGAAAGTTAGTGCCGGGTAAATGATTCTTGTATCTGTGTGGGCTTGGGCTATGACAGTAGGTGAGAAAACCTTGCTGCGTTTTTCCTTAATGTTCTCCATGAGATGGAGGAAGACAAGGGAAGAGGACACCTCGCTATTTGGCCACGTACACCCACTCAAGATCAGTATTTTCCAAGTGGGGGGGGAGCCCCATATGTAAAGGGTGAAATTCATACAAAAAAAAGAGACTAAATGAGTCTTGGTGGTATGATAAGGAAAGGTAATGGTATTGAGAGAAATTACGGTCCTCAACAGCCTTCACTCCAGAAAGTGGCGTTATAAGGGAGAAAGAGTGATGCTGCATCTGGCGGGCTGAGTCCTGCTGGATATTTTATATCTGTGCATTTGGGAGTGAAAATAGTCTTTTTTTTTATTTATTTAGCTCCTTATAGTTCTGCTTTCAATCTGATATTCAGGGACCTCAGGTTCCTTTTGGATGAGCCACGAAAGATAAGCATGAAGTTTTAATGCTTTATAGATACCAAGAGGCAGTAAGTGGAATTGGGCCATCTTCCTTGGGGTGTGACTGCCAACCTAATGTAAGAAACATAAATAAGTTTGATATTTAAGCTACCGTTTTTCTGTCAGGATTTGAAAAAAAGAACTTGATTTATTTTAAGGACAGGATTCAGTTGTTAAAAAAAAAAAAAAGCGAATTTTAGTTTTGAGCTTAATTAGTACTTTGCGGAGGTCTTGCTTTCAAAATCTGGGGGAGAAAAATGCGTGGCAATCCCCTTGGTTGGCGCTTTTTTCCCCCCAAATATCTCCCCAAGGAAACGTGACAGCCCCTTGTACCTGGTGAGAGTTTAGCTAACCGATCGGAAGATAAGGCATGCGATCATAAGCTAAGATCTGCTATTGTTGAGGGTATTTTGCTACACTGGCAGCAAAGTTTGCCAAAGTTTGACTACAGCAAAGCAGTCGGTCCCCGGTCTTTTTGTTCTCAGGAAAAGTATTTGCTCTCTCTCTTTTCTCCTGCACCCCCCCAGTCATTCTGCTTGTCCTGTCTTATTGGACTTCTTGTTACTTTTGCAGCTGGTTGTATTTCACGAGGCAAAAGAGGGGGGAAGCAAATTGAATTACAGCTAGCCAGAGGAGTTCAGGAGGATAAGAGGCTCTTACAGCAATATGGGGGGGATGAAGTAGTGGAGAATATCCATTAATTAATGAGGTGAATGAAATTATGATGATTCTAAAATGGTTGATTGACTTAACTGCTTTTTAAATTGATCTTTAAACAGGGTAAGTTTATTAAAATATTTTAAAAAGGGAAAGTAACTGAAGCCCTGCTAGAATAACAGTTCTAAATAATGTTACTGTAGTTATTCATTAAAAAGCAGTAAATAGTTGGCGATGTTGGAACGTGTTCAATAATACCGCGTTTTGCAATATTTGTTTTGGGTTTTTAATGGAAAATTCCCGGTTCCTGCAGTTGTTTTTAGTACATAAAACTCACTCAGAAGCGTTGTTTCTAGATCTCATGGTTGTGTAGAAAAGCACAGGAAAATGTGAATAGGCGTTCAAAATGAAGACGACCAATAAGAAGTATGTCAGATGCAGTATATGCTGTGGATGTAAGTACAAGCAAGGCAGTTTTTACATCTCTCTGTGGCATTAGCGAGAGCAGCAGTGAGATACTGTATCTGATTTTGGTGCTCTTATCTTTTTAAGCGTTGAAAAATTATAGGGAAGTTGTCTGAAAGGGTTGGAGGGCTGGAAGAATGCTTTGCATGGACAGACGGACAGATCATTGATTCTAGCTGGGTGTTTTTTGGTTTCGTTTTTGGTGGTTTTTTTTTCAAATTGCCAACATTTTTCCAGTGCTTGCGTTAAACACAGTATAATGGATTTAATTTGACAGTAGGTTTGCTGCTCTCAGATGACTTCGTGCAAGCCTTTTAGAACCAGTCCACAGATTCACAGGACTCTGTAGAACACGAGTTGGAAGTCCCTGAGTATCTGTATTCTTACGGCAGAGGATGGCCTTGTCCAGCAGCCCTTGCATCCCTGTGCAATTGAAATTACTACACACGCACAGCGGATCCCCGCTGCATCAAAGTGGGACAAATTGGAGGTCAGATCACTTTCCCACATACAGCCGCGTACGACAGAAGGTCAACCGTTTCTCTTGCATCTAAGAACACTGCAGTTCATTATGTGTAATTCACTAGTAATTCACTAAAGGATACTTAGAATTCGCTACAGGATTATGCCTAATTCACTAAAGGATATTAATTTGGCCTGAGAACCTAGATCTAGAAGCTGAGCCCTGACATATTAGACAAATTAGGGATCACACCCGAATTTTAAAGAGAATGACTGGCCGTGGCAACAAACTGCTGCAGGAAATAGTAAGTTCTGTGTTGCTTGGTATTTTTGAAGCCATCTAGAAAGTCATGCTTTTGTCAGATGTGAATTTTTTGGTTCACGAGGCTAGAAGGAGAAAAGTTTTGAACTAGGTAATCTAAAGTATGTTTTGGTATTAAACATCAAAGAGTCAATAAAGTAGGAATACTGAGTAGAGGTAACTCTGGGTGGAGGTTCTGGTTCATTACATTCTCCAGTTTGACAAAGTACTTGAGCACATGAAACTTGGTGTTGACAGGTAAATGACCCAGGAAATGGTGATGTTAGAAATACAGGTAAGAAATG
This sequence comes from Rissa tridactyla, assembly GCF_028500815.1. Taxonomy (NCBI): domain Eukaryota; kingdom Metazoa; phylum Chordata; class Aves; order Charadriiformes; family Laridae; genus Rissa; species Rissa tridactyla. The sequence goes on along the minus strand of NC_071468.1, from coordinate 125,001,327 downwards.
ACAAAAATGAGTTTATCGCTAAGAAACGGCAAGCTGGCTTATCTAGTGAAAACCATCTCAAGGCCAAATGTTTAAGAGATTTTTCTACTTGAAAACTACGTTACTCGGAGCTGATGTGTGGGGCGCTCAGGCGGTACGGGAGTTTGTGGTGCGAGTCAGTAAGTCAGTGGGATGCTTTATCTTCTCACAGGGCCTGGAGAAGAGGGTTGAGTGGCTCTGCCGCCCCCAACGCGGAGGCCAAACCTAGAACACAGTGTTTGTTTCCAAATGCTCCTTGTCAAGCTCTGAACGTCTCAGTCTGAGATGTGACTTCCAAATTTTAGTTGTTACAATTCCAGTCAGTTGCTAGTCTACTGCTGCGTTGGCTGCTGTGCCCTCCTTTTAGTAGAATAATCTGGGTGCTTGTCTTTTAAAATTTAAAATGGCTTGTACGTTTTCAGTAATCAATTGTCCAAAGGACAGCACATTCTTGTCGGACTGAAGCACTTATATGGCCGTAGTCCGTCTGTCTCCTCACATAGTCATTTTCTTGGATGGGAGTCATCCCCTTGCGTTGTCCTCCTGCTTTTCCCACACACACACTCTTGAAACAATGAAAAGGGCTCAATATTTCCTTGAGGCCAAAGATAGGATCTTCTTCTCATTTATGTGTTTTCAAGGCTACAAATGCCTTTTTTTGTGGATTCATGCATCCTGGCTTTGTAGCACCATGTCTGTGCAGCTACACTCTAGCTACAGCTCCACTAAACAAGCCAGTTCTCGGTGCTGTTCTTCAGCCCCGGGGCCACTTGGCCACATCCATACTCCCAGACACTCTTAGCCTTGAGACTGAGTTCCATGCGAAATCTTGAAAAAGGAAAAAAATCTGCGAACTGGTCACAATCACTGAATCACAGAATGGTTCAGGTTGGAAGGGACCTTAAAGATCACCCAGTCCCAATCCCCTGCCCTGGGCAGGGACACCTCCCACCAGACCAGGTTGCTCAAAGCCTCATCCAGCCTGGCCTTGAACCCCTCCAGGGATGGGGCATTGACAACTTCCGTGGGCAACCTGTTCCGGTGCTTCACCACCCTCACAGTAAATAATTTCTTCCTCATATCCAACCTAAATCTCCCCTCTTTTAGTTTGAGGCCGTTACCCCATGTCCTATCATTACACTCCCTGATCCAGAGTCCCTCCCCATCCTTCCTGTAGGCCCCCTTTAGGGACTGGAAGGCCACAATAAGGTCTCCCCGGAGCCTTCTCTTCTCCAGGCTGAACATCCCCAGCTCTCTCAGCCTGTCCTCACAGCAGAGGGGCTCCAGCCCTCTGATCATCTTTGTGGCCCTCTGCTGGACCCGTTCCAACAGGTCCATGTCCTTCTTGTGGTGAGGACTCCAGAGCTGGGTGCAGCACTCCAGGTGGGGTCTCACCAGAGCAGAGTAGAGGGGCAGAATCGCCTCCCTTGACCTGCTGGCCACGCTTCAAGTGCCCTGGTTGGCCAAAATTGCGCCAAAGACAGTTACAGTGATTTAATAATGCTGCAGACAACGGTGTGTAGGTGCTACGGTGCCTCTTCCTGGGCACTATTCAGTTTACTAGTATTGGCGTGGCTGTACCTCGAGGATAGACCTGTTCCCATGGCCCAAGTCAGGTCTGTGTTGTAAGATGTTACTCCCCTGAAGAGATTCTGTTGCTACAACACCAAAACCTATGGGCTTGGTTTAGTTTACTGTGATTCATATATCTGAAAAAAGACTAAACACAGCAATTGGAAAAGTTCTGTCACTCTGTGGCTTCTGTCGGGGACTTCTCTGTGCCAGTGCAGACATGGAAATGAGGAGTGATCTTCAGAATTTGTGGAGCGGAATAGGCAGCCCTGTCCCTGGAAGGTCTAGCAGAATTGTGACAGCCGTCATCCCTCTCTTGGTTTTTACAGGGTCCTTGGAATTCTTACTTGACTTTCCTGAGGCTGCTATTTGTCTGCTCTCGCTTGTTGGGATTGAACATTAGCTCTGTCATGTCTCCTGTAGTTTGAGTGATCTCTTCACCCTGCTCTCCTGCAGGAATTGTAATAAACCCTAGACTTGTAAGAACATTCACAAGAAGGATGGAAAATGCCTTGATCTCCTTGCCAAATTCTGTCTGCCCTCCATCTGCCATCCCTTCTTCTCAAGATCTTGAGTTTTGAAGGAGGTGATCTTGTCATTTGTATGCCATTTGGATCTGTACTGAGGAGACTTAGGAAGGAAAGACATTAAGGGAGCATATTGGGATATTTTAAATTTTTTTTTCAGTTCTGTTTCTGGGCTTTGTAGCAAAAACGTAGGATGTTCATTGTTCTGTACACTGGGAAGTTTAGGAGTTAAAAATGCTTTTGATGAGCCGCCATGATGATTGAGTTGCATGAGAAGCCTGCCTTTGGAGGGGAAAAGGCTGTAGACTTATTTCTTTAAATGAAAGCTCCGTAGTAATTGGATGTGCTGCACTTCCCTTGTTAGGGCAGGCGATCTGTGACAACATTCCAGGTTCAAAAGTTACTAACTTCAGAAATCGAGCTTCAGAAATGGGACTTCAGTCAAATCAACTTTGGTCCTACAGGCCACTAGAATTTCCGCTACGTGTGTTTTTTATCTTCTTTTTTTCAAGGTAGCAACAAAAAGTTGAGGCAACTTGAACTCTTCAAACTTAAGATTCGAAAGAGTTGTGATTCATAAATCTCACTTCGTAACTGGTTAAAACTTCTCCAGAAAAACTTAACCTCTGGCCTTGACCTAACAGTTTTGGAATACGGAATTTCTGGCTGGTGGATATATAGCAGTAGCAAAATTTTGTCTGAAATCCAGTTGCAGCCTTAATTACTGAGCAACCACTGTCTCTCTGGAGCAGCGGTTTATGAAAAGCGAAAGGGTGGTAAGTGCAGGTTTATTGTAGAAGGCGTAGGGAATGCCAGTAGAAGAGAGAAATGCTATTTGAGCACTTCAAAGAAAATAAGCCCTTCTGGCAAGTAGTGAGACTTGCATTCGTGGGAGGTTACCTGCTGAGCTTGTTCGGAGGTGGACTGTTGGGCTGCCATCTCTGTCGTGTGTGACTTAGAGTTGGGCCAGACTTGATCTTTCCTGCATGTAAGCTACTTTCCATGTAGCACAGAGAACTATTGAACTGAAGTATTTGCTTTTACATTTTACCTTGTTTTTAGTCTGCTGGAAACCATGTCTCACTACACCGACGAACCAAGATTTACCATAGAGCAGATAGACCTGCTTCAGCGCCTGAGACGTACAGGAATGACCAGACATGAAATCCTCCACGCGCTGGAAACCTTGGATCGTCTTGATCAAGAGCATAGTGACAAATTTGGAAGAAGGTCTAGCTACGGAGGTGGTTCCTACAGCAACAGTACCAACAATGTCCCAGCATCTTCCTCTACAGCCACAGCTTCAACACAGACCCAGCATTCTGGGATGTCCCCATCACCGAGCAACAGTTACGACACCTCCCCACAGCCTTGCACTACTAATCAGAATGGGAGGGAGAGTAACGAGAGGTTGTCTGCATTCAATGGGAAAATGTCACCTACCCGCTACCCGCTTGCAAACAGCTTGGCTCAAAGGTCGTACAGTTTTGAAGCTTCTGAAGAGGACTTGGACATTGATGACAAAGTGGAAGAACTGATGAGGTTAGTAGAAGTCCTTGTAAAAAGTTCGGAAATTCAGTGTGAGAAGTCCCTCAGGAGAAATCTGCACGCTGGAGCACTGCTCTAGCAGTGCTAGGTCTTCTCAAGAAAGTGGGAGCTGCGTTAGACAGCTCTTCCCCGACTAGTTCCCTAACGGTCACTGTCTCACGTCTCTCACCTGCCTCTTAGTCATGTGCTGATAACCCCTGGCCTTGTGCGGGTATCCCACAGGCTGGTTTACTGTTGAAATATTTTTTCCCGTGCTGTACCAGAAATTGAAATTCATGTCTGTACGTTAAATTTCCACCCTACTCTCATTCAGAAGACTTCCGCGTGTCACTTCACATGATGACTCCTCCGCTGCATACCAGTTGTATTTCCTTCCATGTGCAGGGGGAGCAGGGAATCTGCGTGGTTAATGCTTTCCACTGGGATCTGCAGAGCACGTATGTTCTCTGTTTGTAGTTTGTGGCAGGGGCTGAGTCTCTCTGGGATTTGCACAGGCTGCAGACTGGCACAGGAAAATACAAACAATGAAGAAGAAGCAAAAGTCTTTGGTGAGAGGCCGTTGGGTGGTTGGTTTTTTTTTTTCTGGACTGACCTTCCTTTACTTTTAGCTGCTTCCTTTTCAGCAGTATAGCAAAGATTAAAGGAGGGGATTATACTGCTGAGGATGAAGGTCAGAGTCAGTGGGCTTGATAGCAAAAAGAAATAAAAGGAAAGGCCAAATGTCTCAAAACAATTGTGGTCATAATGTTGGAATGTCTGTTTTTCCCCAAAATTGCAACATTTACGAAGTACCTCTGAGAGAACTAGAGGGTCCGTCAGCTCCAGGATGAAAATATGTTTGAAGGAGTTTGGGGATTTAGGTCAGGGTAAAGGTGTGGCTTTTGGGGGACAGGATTAGAGATGAGCGGTAAGAAAAGCCAATCGACCTCTTTTACTGTCGGCTGCAAGATAACGGAATAATGCAGGAAGGTGGTGAGCGTAGCAGTACGCAGGAGTTGCCATTGCTGAAGTTTAATCATTCCTTTGAGTTTTGGGTTCCTGTGCAATAAGTCTTATTTAAACTGAAACTACTGTTATTTGTAGGCATATGGAGGATGAGTGGTGGGTACAGAAATACGAGCCCACAACACAGCATTTATTTTACATTTACATTTGCAAGCTTGAATCTGCCTTGAATGTTGCTGGGGCAGGAGGGGAGAAGGGGAAGGGAAATTACCAAATAATAAAGCCTAATAAATCCTGGTGTTAATTGTCTGCTCTTCTTGGGAAGGGAGGGAGGAAGAGGAGGGAGAAGTATATTTGCTGCATATCACAGTTCCTGTGTAACCTCCAAATTATTTACTTCTTAGCACAGTTTTAGTCCCTTCTGAACTATTTTTGCACACCTTGAAAAAAATCGTACAAAGGCTGTAAATAACGGGCACTTGTTCATTCAGTGCAAGCTGTGGACTAAAAGGTAGGGGTGGGGGGATGGAGGTTGCAAAATCTTCTCTCCTTTGGGTCTTTTCCTTGAGAGGTCGGAGAAGGTTTGTGTATGTATATTCATTTGTGTAGCTAACCATGCAGACCCTGCTATCCTTTATTTTTTATTTTTTGTGCCTCATTTTTATGACTGAGGTTTTTATGCTGGTATGAGAGATTTATTCATCCCTGTGTAATGAAACTTTGTGCATTCCATATGGCAGTGCTGCACCTAATATGAATTATACAGGACATGAGTCATCCATTCTGCTGCTAGGGTACTTTGATCAAACGTGACACTTGTTAAAAGAAGTGTCCACTGGTGAGGCACTTTGACGATTTTAACGCCTGCCTTTCCCACTCCTCGTCCCCTAAATAAAGGAAATAGAGCCATTTTGTATCTTCAAAGTACACTTTGGTCTGTCCGTCTTTGTGTGTGTTCTTTTGTTTGTGTTTGGTTTTTTTTTGTTTTGGTAGGAGGGACAGCAGCGTGATAAAGGAGGAAATCAAAGCCTTCCTAGCCAATCGGAGAATCTCCCAAGCAGTTGTTGCACAGGTAACAGGTAAGAGCTCGGGGAGTCCTTTCTTCATTTTGGGAAACTGTGTCTAACCGCCTATCTGTGCACGGTGCAGATGTTGGAATATTGCTTGGCTTTCTGCATTGCAGTGCAGATCTGTCAGCTTAGTCATGATAATGTATGCCTTTGATTTAAGACCCATTGTCCCGCACATCATGGAACTTCCCCAGTGAATCACTTTTTCTTTTTTTTTTTTTCTTTTTTTTTTTTGTGGCTTGCGCTAGCAGATTTTATTTTACAGCATTATAATAAGCCCGAAGTTCTTATCTTAAAAATAAAATAGTTTTCCTTAATTCTCAAACTGTTTGTTGAGTGCGGCAAATAGATGCGTATCTGCATCTCTATGTATGGAGAGAGAGAGAGATAATAGGTATTTAGTTATATTATAAAATGTATATGAAAAGTCAGGAGACACAGCTCTAGCTGGTATCACTACATCCAGGAGTCAGATTATGATAGTTTGAAGGTTTTCAGTCGCTTGCCTTTAAGTCACGATTAATGAAAATCAGATGGGAGGTTGAGGGAATGACCATATCGGCTCAGATTTTACCTAGAAGGAGAAGTAACTCTCTTTTTGCCCTCTGCCCTGGACCTTCTCTCTTTCACGTTCAGGACAAGTGAACGGACTGCAGTAATACCGCTTCTTCCTTGGGTGTGTTTCCAGAGCTTTACACAAAGAGTGATGAAGTCTTACTGCTACTCCATGGGATGGGATGCTATTAGTTCTCCTTTCCAGGCTCACATTGGTTGTCCGGAACAGCATAGCTGGTAGCATATTTAGGATGAAGACTTGATGATAAAATACAGATAGCTCAATCCCATGTTATACCCATAACATTTATTCCTTTTCAAATGCAAGCTTGAATAAAGATCTTGAAATAGATCATTTTTAAGGTTCCTTGATGACTAGGAATGCCAAACCAGCAGGAGGGAAGTTGTTCTTTTATGATATTTCTAGTATTTGAAATGTCAGAAGAACCCATCTGTCTGGGAGATGTGGGTTTGCAGACATGCTAGCGGTTGAGGTGGGCAGGCAGAAATGGGTATTTGTGCCATGGCGCCAGGAATTCCTTCCACGTCTCCAGCTCTTCTCTCTGATCTTGAGCAAAATTACTTGTCTTTCCCTGGTTTCAATTTCATCTGTAAATTCATGAGATTAACACTTTGTATAACTCTAGGAATGTTATTAGCCGTATCAGATGCTAGCACTAGTACTTCAAAAATTAAATGCTAAGTCTGGTTGCTTAAATTGTACCTGAACTCTGAAGTTTTGGTAGTTAGTGGGTCAGCCCCTACTTTTGTGCAGTCCTTGCCTGAATACAGTCCTGTAATAACCCATCTCTGGATTAACCTCTGTATAACATCCTTCACGTCTACCAGCAAGTCAAACTAGCTTCCCCTTCAAGAGAAGTAGTGCAAAGAGGAAAAAGTTACAGAAAAAGAGTCTTATCCAAAACAAGCCATCATTTTATTAATTTTTTATGGTCAGTGGGACTACTGCATGCAGGGCCATTGAATCAGAATCGCCACACCACGTCTAAGACAGAGGCTGTATCAGTAAAAAGGACCACTCTAATTATAATTAGCCAGGCATCTCGGTGCATGTCTTGATACCCCAGCAGGCAGACTGCAGCAAACTCAAGACCAGTCTCACACCCATCCTGCTCAACCCTACTGCGTAACGTGGAGGGAGGATCTAGAATGTACACATACAGTGAGCAGGGAAAATATTACTAGATCATAGAATCATAGAATGTGTTGGGTTGGAAGGGACCTTTAAAGGTCATCCAGTCCAAACCCCTGCAGTGAGCAGGGACACCTTCAACCAGATCAGGTTGCTCAGAGCCTCATCCAACCTGGCCTTGAATGTCTCCAGGGATGGGGCCTCCACCACCTCTCTGGGCAACCTGTTCCAGTGTCTCACCACCCTCATTGTGAAGAACTTCTTCCTAATGTCTAATCTAAACCTGCCCTGCTCTAGTTTAAAACCATTGCGGCTCATCCTATCACTACATGCCCTTGCAAACAGCCCCTCCCCAGCTTTCTTGTAGGCCCCTTCAGGTACTGGAAGGCCGCTATAAGGTCTCCCCGGAGCCTTCTCTTCTCCAGGCTGAACAACCCCAACTTTCTCAGCCTGTCCTCACAGCAGAGGGGCTCCAGACCTTGGATCATCTTTGTGGCCCTCCTCTGGACCCTCTCCAACAGGTCCATGTCCCTCTTGTGCTGAGAGTTCCAGAGCTGGACACACAGATCATAGGATCATAGAATCATAGGGTTGGAAGGGACCTCTGGAGATCATCTAGTCCAACACCCAAGATGTCTCTTTCTAGCCTGTCAGTGGGACAGAACGAAGACTGAACTAATGACACTGTGGTAATATCTTATTTTCGAGCTAAATCAATGGGAAACCAAGTACATCTAAAGGTTAAATGGCTATGTTGTTTTGCAGCTGACCCAGTAGTGTTTCCATGGGCATTTCAAATAAGAAAGTGCTATTTTCCACATGATGCCGTTTCTCAAGCAGAGATAGCTGCAAGGCTTGTGCTGCGCTGTGTCGCACCAGCCTTTTCCTCCTGCTCCCCTTCGCAGTGGAGCTGTGTCATCCTCCATATGCCTGGTGGGAAGGTCTCCGGGAGCCGATTCATTTTAAATATAACCCGTAGCCTTGTGTATGCAGATGCGCGGTACTTCTGTGCCACTATTAAGTACATAGTTATGGCTTATCTGAAAGGAATAGTAAATCTCAAAGAGATGTTTGAGGACCAGATCAAAGAGTGTGCTCAGGACTACCGGGGAGAAACATCAGCTTCTTTTCAAGAGCACAGGATGGTGAAGAGTGACTGAAAATAGCTCGGGACAGAGATCCAGAGCAGAAAGCTTGTGTCCCAACGCTCTCACTTCCAGAGTTGTCTTCGGCCTGATAAGTGCTAGTTGACTTGTGTATTCTTCAGATGTCTCCAACATCCCTTCCCATTCAGCTGTGAAACAGTCTCCTAAGGAAGGCCTGGAAACCAAATGGTGTCATCTTGGTATTTACAGACTTAGTCTTACTGGTAAAGCTGTTCTGTAAATAATTCGGTAAACAAGAGGAAAAATAGGTAAATAAAATCCAGAGTGGTCAGTAGCAGATGGTGTAGGGGAGGACCGTAGGAATGAAGTGATGCCTTTTCAGAATGCTGGTCAGCCTCCAGTGATCTGTATCTCAGGGTCCTCTTTATTATGTTGCACATTGAGATGGAACCCTGTTCTGGCCAACAAAGAGGCTGTGAAAGAGCGTGAAAGGGGGCAATTCTGCAAGAAGAGATCAGCAACCCCCAGAGGCTGGTGTGCCTGCAGCCTCCATCACCCTTTGTTGTGATAGGAACATAGCAAGCTGTTTCTGGAGGCTGCAGTGCAGATGTTGGGCATGCTTGACTTGCCCGTGCCTTGGCTACCACCCTGCATCAGCTGAAGTCATTTGTTTAGCACTTGAAATAAATGCAGAATAGCGTGGCCTCAGCTTTTAACGTTCATCTCGTCTGCCCCAGGAAGAGAGGCAAGACAGACATGAAAAATTTATGGCTGGCTCTGTCCAGAAAGGAGAGTAGTTCGGCTTGGCTACCCACGCTGTCCACTTACTCCTTTCAATCTCTACCAAGTTCTTTACAACTCAAAAAAATTGTGCGTGTAATGGGAGGGGAGAATGGCATGGAGAGAGGAAAGCAGTAATGGTGCATCCGAACAGTGATATTACACCTGTAGCTAGGAACCTAAAGCTTTGCTTCCTTTTCTTCGTTACGGCCAGGTTCGAAGTTGCCCAAATTGGACGTACAAGTGACGAACTTTATCTAAAGCAATGTATTTGCATGTCTTCAAGTTGCGGGTCTTGGATTTGCTCATCAGAGGGTGTAGTGTTTCCCTGGTGCTTACGACCATATCTCTCCCCAGTCTTTATTCTGTGCTGTTCTCTCCCTGGTGCAGGAACCTCCGCTGCAACGTCTGCCCCTTCAAACTTCCGTTTGACATTATTTCGCTAATTCTTCGAGCCGCTTGGGATTTCATTCAAAAATGTCTTTCTCCTTTTTCTCAGCTTAGTTTTAATATTGCAATTCACTTAGAGAACACACATTCCTGCATCAGCTACGGCCCTTGCCTTGCATTTACAGGCTCTGCAACAGTAAAGGGCTTTTCCTTTTGTTCTTCCTGTGCTGCAGCGCGAGGGGATGGGAAGCGATGGAGAGGGAGGTTATGTGTGAGGGGGACACAAAGCTGAAGGTTAAAGTCAGCTGTTGCGGTAGAACAAATTTTTAGGCTCTCTAGGTCTTTATAAAATTACCAGAAACTTTAAAAGTCATTTAGCTAAGGAATCTGACAGGGAAAATTAAACCTGGAAGACATTGTACAGGGCTGCCCCGTGTACTGAGAGAGGAGGGCAGGTTGGAAAATAGTAACAGAATATTTAGTGGTGACTTGAAAATAAAGGAATGATTGATAAGAGGCAAAAACCTAGCATAACACTTATTAGTGCTGGTCCTAAATACAGGAGCTGCTTTTTATAGAAACTTTTTTAATGGTGTCTGTAATAAGATAAACAAGAAGCACTTGGGTTGGGCTCTGTATAAATAATCTCCTACTGATAAGAAAAATGACAGTATAAACAGCAGCTAATAATAGTTCCTGCTGAATTTCCTATCTTGTTATTTGAAGCTGCTTTTAACATAGCTGCGGCTTACTCGGGGGTAGGTATTTAGCCCTACATGTGGCAGGTGAGATGCCAAATCTTTATCAACAATAATTTGAAGTCGTGTGCTGCAATTTGCTTTAATTGCCACCAGAATTGTATCTGGATACCAAGTCAGTTATGATCAGGACGCAAAGGATGAAGAGATAAATGTAAACTTATTAAGAGATGCTGTCTCTTAGCTTCCAAATCTAGATGGAGGGCAAGAGAAATGTTTCCAGAAACTAATGTCTTTCTGTTCTGTGCTACAGTAAAGGAGAGAGGGAGGAGTATGCATAGATGAGCCCTTTGCAGCCAGACTAAATGCCTTGATGGATGATGCCTCTGCGAGGTTTGGAACTATTACCTTTTCCATTTTTTTACGCGTAAGGAGCGAAGGAACAAAAAGAATTTACTTTTCTGAGGTCACAGTGGAGGCAGTCTGTGGCAGAGCAGGAATCTGAGTTCAGATATCTCCGTTCCTAGACTAGTACCATAAAAACTAAACTACCATTAAAAAAAAAAGCCAACAACAATAAAATGCAGAGGCCTTTTTTTAAAAAAAAAACACAAAAAACCAAAAAAAAAACCCAGAAAAACAAACCACCATAAAAAATAGAGCTTTCCAGCGTGCAGTTCTGATAACCTTCCCAGTTATTCTGCTTGTGCAATTCAGGCCTGTCCCTGTCTTAATTGATATGAGATCTTCAGGCCTTCGCTTTACAATATGCGAAACACACACAGCGTCTAGCACGGTGGAGGGCAGCCTTGAAGCACTGCTGTAACATAAATAAAATCCCCTAAGGTTTCAAACCTACACACAGGGATGCTGAGCAAATGCAAATACAAACAAAGGGAAACTTAACTAGTTCCATTGTGAAGAGAATTCAGAAAATTACTCAATTACTGATCATCTGCAATGGCAAGAAACTGTATTTTGAAAAACATTTTCCTTCCTTTTTTTTTTTTTTTTATAATACTCGTGACAGCACAGGGAAAGATTTGTTTTTCTATGATTTTGATCTTTGCAGGTTTTCTGTAAACAAGCTTTGCTAATCCCCTAAATTGATAGCTGTCCTTTGCAAGCACGTATTATGTGAATCTAGGACTTTGCTTACAAACTGGAGAATTAAAAGACAGTCAGATACTTTCTTCTCCAAATCTGACGTATTCCAGGTGCTTCTAAAACTCTCGCCTGAAAGAAACATTAAAGAAATGCAAAGTAGAGTCGCTGAACAAATCTATATATGAAGGTGAAAACCAGTTACCAAAGACTTGATGAATAACAGTTTTGAGGGTTATGAGCAGATTTGTGCTGCAGATACCAGTTGCCTTCTCTTGATGATGCATTTTGCCGTTTCTTTTATGTATTTGAAAGGGAAACTTTTTCCCCAAATAAATTACGTACGAGAGAGTGGGGCCGGCCAGAAGAGCATGAATGTACTATCATCTCCTTTTTGTTTATAATTAGGAAGTGTGACCTGCTATGGGAAGGAGTGACGTGTGACACGAGAAGTCAGCATCGGAATTGCTTTAGTCCTTTGTGATTGCCGCTTTTTTTTTCTTCAGTATTTTCCGTGAGAAAACTAGTCGCGCTCATTACAATGTGTTCGTGTCCCTGCCGATGCTGAGCCCAGAGGATGGCAGTCTTCCTTGAGGTCTGTGGTTCAGTCTGAGAGTGAATTTCCTCAAGGCAGCTGGAGTTTCAGTACTCTGGAGAACATATTTCATTAATCTGCTTCTGGCAGCAGGATGATTTCTTTTTTCCTGCCAGTGCAATTTCCTAAAGTAGCGTGATTACAGACAATGTGACAGGATGGTACTGGTGGTAGTACTAGTCGTTGTCCCTATGAGTCAACTGTATAAAACCCACTTGAGATGCAAGAAACTCTGACATGACAATTTGGGTAGGTTTTTTTTTTTTTCATTGAAAGGTGTGAAGGATGAGTTTGTGATTAAAACACTGTACTGGGATCTAGGAGATCCTGGATCGGTTCTTCTGGTACCGACTTTGCATGTGACCTTGAATCAGTCAGGCTTATGGAATACACAGTTTTGGGGCCTCTAAATGGAGATGATACACAGATGAAAGATATAAAATATCTTAAAAAGAGGAGGAGAGGTATAGGAAGAGGAAACCTTTAAGAAGCTCAACTGTTACAACAGATCTCAAACAATGAGAGAAGATAATAAAAACCAGAAAAGAGTGATGGGAAGTGGGACATAAAGAGTCTTCTAGGGGTCATCTGCTGTATTCCTATGACCAAAAGCAAGATCAGCTGCCTAAGCCATACCTGACACATTGTCTGGCTTTCCAGCACTGCTAGAGAAGTCATAGAATCATGGAATTCATAGAATTGTCTAGGTTGGAAGGGACCTTTCAGATCATTGAGTCCAACCATCAACCTAGCTCTGACAAAAACCACCACTAACCCATGTCCCTCAGCTCCAGGGATGGCAACTCCACCACTGCCCTGGGCAGCCTCTTCCAATGCTTGACAACCGTTTCAGTGTAAAAAATTTTTCCTAATATGCATCCTAAACCTCCCCTGGCACAATGTGAGGACATTTCTTCTTGTCCTATTACTTGTTAGTGTGGAGAAGAGCCCGACCCCCCCCGGCTACCCCCTCCTTTCAGGGAGCTGTAGAGAGCGAGAAGGTCTCCCCTCAGCCTCCTCTTCTCCAGGCTGAACACCCCCAGCTCCCTCAGCCGCTCCTCACCAGACTTGTGCTCCAGACCCCTCACCAGCTCCGTTGCCTTTCTCTGGACACGCTCCAGCCCCTCAGTGTCTTTCTTGGCGTGAGGGGCCCAAACCTGGGCACAGCCCTCGAGGAGGGGCCTCCCCAGTGCCCAGTCCAGGGGGACGGTCACTGCCCCACTCCTGCTGGCCACACTCGTGCTGACACAGGCCAGGATGCTGGTGGCCTCCTTGACCACCTGGGCACACTGTTGGCTCATATTCAGCCTTTTGTTGACCAACACCCCCACGTCCTTTTCTGCCAGGCAGCTCTTCAGCCGCTCTGCCCCCAGCCTGGAGCGTTCATGGGGTTGGTGTGACCCAAGGGCAGGACCCGGCACTTGACCTAGTTGAACCTCACACCGTTGGCCTCGGCCCATCGATCCAGCCTGTGCAGATTCCTCTGCAAAGCCTTTCTACCCTCAAGCAGGTCAACACTCCCAACTAACTTGGTGATGTCTGTGAACTTACTGAGGGTGCACTCAATCCCCTCCTCCAGGTCATTGAAAAAGACATTAGGAAGAAGTTCTTTACAATGAGGGTGGTGAGACACCGGCCCAGGTTGCCCAGAGAGGTGGTGGAGGCCCCATCCCTGGAGACATCCAAGGCCAGGCTTGATGAGGCTCTGAGCAGCCTGATCTAGTTAAAGATGTCCCTGCTTACTGCAGGAGGTTGGACTAGATGACCTTTAAAGGTCCCTTCCAACCCAACACATTCTATGATTCTACATTACAGTCTCCTAGCCAAAGAGCAAAACAGGCTGTGGGCTTTGTGCTAATGCAAAAAATGCTATGGAGACTGCAGTGCCGTTCGTGAGATGCTGGAGTCAAACAATGATGTGCTGAGAATTTATAGTAGAATCTGTACATCTCAGTGTCCTTTACAGAGCTCCATTTTGCAGAAGCAACTTCATAAACTGTGAGGAGTCGCAATGAGTCAAATGTGGACACGGCAATACACAGCTTGAATCCTTTGGCTCCTGCTCCTTTGTTTGTCTCCGGCACATTGTCTGAAGTGGGTGACATCTGTACCGCTTTATGGCAGTATCAGGCAGCCACTTGAGCAGAATTTGGATTTTCCACTATACGACTCTTGTGGAAGATACTTAATCTCTATTTATAATTTTTATCTAATAATGCTTTGCATTTATATCTTGTGTTGTTATCCAAACACTCAACAAACACTAATTCACTGCAATAAGTGTAAGTGGACTGTAGTAAACAAGTAAATTAATGGTGCTGTTACCCGTTGATTAATAGGAGCCATGCAGCCAAAAGTAGTGAGACACATTTATGTCCCATAGCACTGTGTTAAAGAAATGGCTTTTATAAATCATAATGGTAGATGAGAAGCTGCAAATTCTGAAAACTTGGTCTTTTCATTGACAATCGGTTGTCTAGATTGCATGATTTCAATTGGACTGAAGCCTTGTTTTGGGCTGGAGAGTTTTCTCAACTTAGATTGATTTCTGTTGGTATGAGCTTGTGTGCTTCCCCAGTTACTTGATTTAAATTGGCAGAATCTGCTAAGGTTTGTGTTTTGGTTGAGTAATTCCACTTTCCTAGTAGCATAAACGCAATTATATATTCCAATGTGAGTCCTGGGGACAGTCAACTCCTGGCTGCCCCGGCTGTTTGAACTCTTCCAGTTGTGGGGCGAAGGAGTCTCTGGGAACGGGCTTTAAGAGGATGAATAGGTGTACGGGAAACCAAACCGAGCCAGGGTATGTTTTGTGGGCAGAGCTCTGTTGAATAGCAGTAAGCTTCTGTACTCAAAACAAAACACACCGAGCCCTTTCCCCAGGACAATTAAGACTTCGTAGGCTCCGGATTTCTGTATAAGGAAGAACAGTTAAGGGCATAAACCCTGTGATTTTAAAAATCTGGTTGGAGTAAACCCTCCTGAATATGACACCCGAGAGGCAAGTTTAATCATTCTAAAGTTGACTAGCTTCAGTGTTCAACACAAAAAAACCAATAAAATTTAAAAAAAAGCAGTAAACTACAGGGGGTTGTTCTTCATGAGTTAAATATGATTATGAGATCTTATAAAACCTTGCCGCGTCTCAAGAGGGGAGAGGTAGTTTGGTTTCCGTGTGAAAACCAGCCTCCTACCTGCCTCCGCAGGTGGTGGCACAGGTGGTGTTGGCGGTATATTGTTACCCTGAGCACCTCCTAAAACTTGAGCTCTCAGGAGAGTTTAGGTGTTGTTAACCCTTTCTGATAGCTGAAGAGCCTTGTGGAGAGCACAGGGAGTCCTCCTGCCTCCAGTACTGCTTCAGCTATTCAGCAAACTGTATTTATTTTTTTATATATATTTTTAAATGAACCTACAGTTCACCTACTAGTGCACTTTCTAATCTCTTGCTTTATTTGGTTTCTTTCCTTACAGTGTCTTATTTTCCCTCTCTGTATTCATCCTTCATTCGCTGTAGTGCTTTGTGCTAACTTCTAGCGGTTTTTTCCCCCTTTTACTGTTTTCTTAGAATTCTTGCTTTGAAAACTCTGCAACTTTTTGTCCCTAATCTTGCCTGGGTACCTAGAGCTTGAATCTGGCTTTGCTGACAGACACCAACCCTTTCTGGTTTGTTTTCTGGCCGTTGTTGCAGCTGCTGATGGTTGGCTTGCTCCATTTCTGGGCTGATTTGATCTCTATCACGTAAACCGTTTTGATGTTTATCTCCCTTCTTATTCAAGCATTGAATGATAACGATCTCCTAACTATCATTATTTATATGTAATAGTGGGTAAGGGACTTGTTCCCATTTCAAAGATGAAAAAATTTGAGAATCGGGCAAGTGGTGGACAATCAAGGCAGCGGTAGATTTGGCTTCCTGGTTTGTGCCCTATTTGCCTGTAGATTGTGCCGATTCCAGGGTGTACTTTGAGTAAGGTGGAGAATAACAACAGGGAGAAGTTAAAGAGGTTAGTGACGGGGGGGATGCCTGAACTCTCTGCTTTTTCTGGGATTGAAACATTTTAAGTTCCTGGGCTTTGTAAGGCAACACCTTTTATCAGTATATAAACAGCTTCAAAATGGTTTAAAAAGAACAAGTTTTCTCTTCCTCTTTCTCTCTTTTTTTTATTTCGTTTTGGTTTTTTACAGGTATCAGTCAGAGCCGGATCTCCCATTGGCTGTTGCAGCAGGGGTCGGACCTCAGTGAACAAAAGAAAAGGGCATTTTACAGATGGTACCAGCTTGAGAAGACAAATCCTGGTAAACAAATACAACCTAAACATCTCCTGCTGTTTTATTTATGGCAAAGAAGCCTTTTGTCACTGTTTTTTATTATCACTGATCATTCACTTCTTGGTCTGGTGTAGTGTAGATGTGTTCTCCGACCAGTTTACTTTTTAGGAGGGTAGGAACAAATCTGCACTTCGCAGCAAATGATCCAGAGCTGACTCATCTGTCCAGCTCCTCGCTCGTGGTTACTTGCCCTGTCCCCTCGCCGCTAGCCAACGCTGGGAATCAGGAGCGGTCGGTGAAGTTGTCTCAGCTAACGTGAAATATATGCTGAGGCTCTCCAGAATGAACAAACAGAAAACGTTAATAATGGCTGCATAATAGAAAGTTGCAGCAAAAAATGCGCAGTTTGGTGGAGAGGAGCTTTGGGTTAACTTCAGAGGGTTTTGGGTGGGATCTCAAGCTCCTGGATGGGATGTTGATAGTTACAGTGGTAAGTTGGAGATGTGTCTCTCAAATCCCACCTGCTTCTCCAAATCTCAAAATAGATCTTAAATATAAAAAAAGAAGTAAAGCTCCTCATTATCTTTAACTAACCAGCAATCTTCAAAATCACCGTCGAATTAATTCCCTTGCATTGTTCTTCTCCACTGATTTTGATTGACCACAGTTCTTTTTTTCCCTTTAGTGGTTTTATTGTAAAGATCAAAATATTTACGTTTGATTTCCTTTAAACAATGGCATGATTAAATTAACTGTGTAATTGTTTTAAGGAATTTAAGACTCAAGCTCTCTAATGTGAACTTGGCTTCAATATTCGGAGTTCTATTAAGAAAAATTCCAGTGAAAACAGATCCTCAAAACTTCTGCTTTGTGCGTAAGCTGAAAATCAAGAGGCTCCGGCTGTCAGTTGGCCTGAGAATACTTCAGCTTAAAGTTGGGTGGGTTCAGAGCCACAGCTGAGCCTGGCCTTGCTGTTAAGCATCTAGAAAATGGCTTTAAAGAATGAAAGTGCCAAGGGTTGTGAGGTGCTGGCAAGCTGCAGGGATGGCCAAGAAGCCTGGATTTTGCAGTGGCTGGGATTGCGATGCTGAGGGTCAGCAAAATTACTGCATGCGACCGTTGAGCGTCAGCTGCTTTGAAAGCCTCCTGTGTTGTACCCTACGAAGTAACTCTCAGCCGTTTCATTGGATGGAAGGTATTGCCTCCAAAACAGTGGAGAGAACTAGAGGTTTTTTGGAAGGTGTATTTTGGAAAAAAACCCCAAAAGTCCTCTCCTAACGATGAAGGCTGCTGTGGGGATCTTTCCTATATAGCCTCGCATCTTTTCTCCCCAGTAGCGTTTGGAGCAGTTTAAGAAATAGTGTTCTGTGCTGGGATAAGCGAAACCGTCTCAAACTCTAGCACTAAAATAATTACTTCTTCCTCTTAACCTTCTTTCTTTCCCCATATCCACAAGCTCACATCTTGTTTGTCCTTTTGCTCTTGAGAAGTGTCTAAGGAAGGAAGACTTGCAACACTGAAGGTTATGGCTTAAATTGAAGTGAATCAACATTAACCCCTACTTTTCTGCCGCGCTGTCTTGCTGAGCTCTTGCTCACTTTTCTTTATACGCACACGGAAAAATTGCTCAAAGAGTGGTTGTTTGAGTGTAACCAACCTGGGTTGGAAGGGATCTTTCAGATCATCGAGTCCAACCATCACTAAACCATATCTTTGAGCACTATGCCTACCCATCTCCTAAATACCTCCAGGGATGGTGCCTCAACCACTGCCCTGGGCAGCCTGTTCCAATGCTTAATAACCCTTTCAGTATAACAATTTTTCCTAATATCCATCCTAAACCTCCCCTGGCGCAACTTGAGGCCGTTTCCTCTTGTCCCATCACCTGTTCCTTCAGAGAAGAGACCGACCCCCCCTGGCTGCACCCTCCTTTCAGGGAGTTGTAGAGAGTGAGAAGGTCTCCCCTCAACCTCTTTAAATAAAGAGATACTATGCAGCATTTTTAAGAAATGTAAAAGGCACAATGGCTCCTCTGTCTGTGCCAAGGGACTGTTTGGATGTACTTAAATTCCCTTTAGAACCAAACAACGTTTCGTTTCTTTTTAGAGACTAAGGTAAAGGGGAACCCTGAGTTTTCCTGTGGCTGTTGGAAAAGTCTACTGGAGGAAAATGTGGTTGGTTTTGTTTATTGTAGGATAATCTTGCAGGCTTTGAATTATTGCCATCTTCTCTATTGCAGGTCAGACCAGCTAGCCACGAGATAATTAACATGCATATGTGCAAGCGTATACAGTGTCTTAAGGAAGGTACCAACCTTGTCCAAAGCACCCTGGGTTTAAATTACTGTCATAAAAACAATTTGGAGCCTAAGTTCTGGATACTACGTAGAGTATCCTGTGATTACTAGACTCAACTAGCTGTTCTGCTGGCTTCTTTAGAGTCAGAAAATGAGGAAATCAGTAGAGCTTCCCGCCATGTGCCCAAAGAAGTGACACTGTCACTGTACTCTAAAAGATTGTCCTCCTTTGAAGAAACTTAAGAGATTGAATCATAGAATGTTCATCGTTGGAAAGGACCTTTGAGATCATCGAGTCCAACCATACACACACAAAAAAAACCCAAACCAAAACAAAAAACCCCCCTACAATCTCTGTCACTAGAGCATGCCCTGAAGTGCCACATCTAGACGTTTCTTAAACACCTCTAGGGATGGTGACTCAACCCCCTCCCTGGGCAGGCTGTTCCAGTGCCTGACCACTCTTTCAGTAAAGGAATTCCTCCTGATATCTAACCTAAACCTCCCCTGCCGCAGCTTCAGCCCATTTCCTCTGGTCCTGTCATTATTCCCCTGGGAGAAGAGGCCAACCCCCACCTCTCTCCACCCTCCTTTCAGGGAGTTGTAGAGGGCAATGAGGTCTCCCCTCAGCCTCCTCTTCTCCAAGCTAAACATGCCCAGCTCCCTCAGCCTCTCCTCATATGACTTGGACTGGCATGTGTTTTTTTCTATTTGCTCACTTACTAGGAAGTCACACCTGGCTTTCTATTCTCACATATCCCATCTTTTCCAGTTCCAACTGCTGGGAATAAAATCTCAATCCTTCTCCTTTGAGTGCTAGAGCCAGGTCTCTCTGCGCAGAAGCACCTCCGTGTTTGAGTTACCAATGGGCAAAGTGAGGCCTTTGGGAACTTTTAGCTCCCCCAGTTCTTTAATTCCTTATTTTAGAAAACTGGATCTTCAGAGTAAGTCCATTTTCTAACTGAATTTGTTTTTGTAGTAATGGAAATAAAACTTTCGCTTAAAATTGGAACAGTTTTGAAGGACTAGGACACCAGATATGACGAGTTTATGAACTGTTAAAGAAAGAATAGTTGTTTCATGTGGAAAGGACTGGATATCACTTGGCAGACCCGTAGCCTTTCCCTGGCTCCTCCATATTTTCTGTGTGACTCTTAGCAAATCATCTCAGCTTTGCACCTCACTTTCCCGTCTCCTAGAGGAGACCGTTTGCTGCGCATGCTTCGCCTGTAAGGTCCTCGCAGCAGGGACTGTCCTTTACTGTGCTTATATACTGCACCCAGCCGGGAGTTTCTAATAATACAGGGCACCAAAGATGACTTATAAATACATCAAAAGAGATTTTCTTTTCAAATGTATAATGGCGCTATATAACGCTTTAGATCATCCAGAAGCAGTCCTGCATCTGCTAACCAAACAACTTTGCGTTGTGGAGCCTTAGAGCAGTTTTGAGACATCGCTGCTGTGGAGACGTTGCTGGATGTTGCTCCTGTACAGAAGGGACTCAGCAACTCCATCGCGTTCGTTATTTGCCAGCTTGCTTTGACCTCTTGAATATGCTGTTTGTTATTTACTTGCTTTTGATTGCTGGTTGGCACGGGCAGTTTCTGTATTTCTCCTCTCTTTGGTGGTGGGTGTTCAGGCAACGGCAGACTGCAACGTCGCAGAAGAGACTTTGGGTCTCATGGATCAGAAAAAGCCCCACGCTTTTCCTACTGTATGCAATAATCTTGCTCACAAATTTCTCGATCGACGTTTTCCTGGTAGGAGCGATGTTGGAGTTGATAGCACCGCTGCGAATTCCAGTGTACTGGTGATTGTAAATTTTTCTGGAAACAGTTGCCAATTAGGGTGAAAGGCAGTTTTCTGTTGAAGGGGAGAAGTCAATGCTAAACGCTAGTGTTTGAAGGGTCTTTAATCCAATTAATAGGGATGCTTTTCATTTAGATCGGGCTTTTTTTTTTTTTGGACAGGCACCACATCTCTTGTGTTTTGTGGAGGACTGAGAGCATTTTGGCAGTAGATAAATAGTATATGTTTCAGAAGCCAGTATATGAGCGCATAGAGTCCTGTAATGTTCTGATTATTTCTTCAGAGCCCGTGTTTTTTAAATAAATAAATAAATTTTCTTTTTACATTGGTAGTTGTTAGCCTGATTAGTTTGGCTGGCACTGGGTCTTGGGCAATGTGGAAAGTTTGTTGTGGAGTAACTTTAGCGTGTCTTTTGCCTCTGTGTGCTGCAAACTGAAGCTGGCACCTAGAAATGATGTGTTGGGGGTACAGATGGATGCAGACTGCTTCCATTTAGGCTCGGTATTTATTTCTGCCGGTCTTCTGTAATAGGAAGGCAGCTGTGGTCACCTTGGAGAAAACCATGTGCTCTTCCTCCTTGAACAAAAGGGGAGAAGAAAGGTAGCTGTTATCAAGAGGTAGCATCTCTTGTGTTATTCCCGTAGCAGTTCTTATTTAGCTATAAAAGAAAAGCCTACCACAAAAAAAAAAAAACCCAACCCAAAACAGGGACTGGATAGCCCCATGAGATTTGCAGTGGAAAAGTATTGTTGGTGATTTACTGTTTTGCAGAGCTGCAGAGAAAATAGTCCCTGCTCTGGTCCTTTCCATCCAAGCACTGAGCTCTGTAGGGAACCTTTTGCTGCGCAGGCGGCTGATTCCAGTCCAGCCTGGCGCGGTCGTAACTGAAAGGTGTTTATCCTGTGATCTCAGGTCAGTCTGGCTAAAAATAAAGTGTGACAGCTGTTCTTACCGGTATAATATATGATAGGGACTTGCTGCAAAGACTTTTTACTAAATGGTTTCTTGGAGCCAGGAGATGGCCTGAGGCTTGCTCCAACCGTTGCGCGCATCGCCCCGGCATGGCAGGGCTTCTCTGAGACACGTGATGTGGATCAGCAATTCCCATGTGACGCTTTTAAGAGCAAGACTCTTTCTTCAGGATAGTGTCTGGGATGCGCTAAAAAGGCGGCAGGCTTTTGCCACAAGGAATTTGGAGTATAGAGACAGAGCTGCGTTCCTGTTGGAAGAGCATCGCTCTTGCCTCCTCTTCCCCCAAAAGCCACCTGCAGCATCCCCAGAGTCATACCCCGCAGCTGAGAAAACGCTGGCCTGCACAAAGGAAATACGGTATTGTTGCAAAAGGTGCTCAGCACTGGCAGGTAGCGAGAGACGCCGCTTTTCATTTTTCTCTGCGAAAGGAGTTCTTCCCAGACGGTTCACCTCTACACCCCTTACAGATGTCTTGCTTTTTGATGCATATACTAAGATGAAAATCTCATACTGCATTTGCTCTGCTCATTCTGCTCCAGAGAGGAGTTTCACTTCTTAAAAGCTGTTTGAGGGGTTTGTAAAAAGAATCTGACCTAGTAACTAGGATGTAACTTATTAAGTTGTAAAGAAGTGGAGGTGGTGAGAAGATGGCAATGACGCCTTGGAACAGCAGAATAAACGGGATCCCCAAGTGCTCACTTAATTGAGGGGAATGGAGAAAAGCTCAATAATGGCCTTAACAAATGTGGCAGCAGTGCGTATGTCCACCCCTATTGCCCCCCATCCATCCAAGCGCACCTTGGGCCTCCGTATGCATTCAGATGCTTCATCTTCATGTGTGTGCAAAACCAGCGGTGGGTACGTACTTGTAATTCTCGGCATATGTCTCCCTTATCTGCTGCTGATATTGATGTTACCCCATAGAAAAGAGAAATAGGTGAATTGATCTAGCAAGGCTACTAAAATGAAAAAAAGCATCTTACATTCAGTAAGCGAACATATCAGTAGCAGGAGGAAATTTATGCTTTAAATGCAGATTTTTTAAATTGTTTTTTTCAACCTTTGTCTGAAAACTCTCGGGCAAATGTAATGGAAGTATTCTGCATCTCTTACCTTGATGTTAGGCATCACTGATGTTTCTGTACTCTCCCTGTGAAATGAAATCCTCAGGAAGGGAAGGAATATTGCTAAGACAATGCGGGGAAAGCTAATTTCTTGTCCCGTTCCCCCCTGCCTCTTTTTAAAATTTTTATAATTTTTCTTTAAAGTTTTTTAGTTTTTTGAAGTGTATTTAAAACCTAGCAACTTGATACCGACCCAGACCCCTAAACCGTGCAAGTACTAGCAAGAATGGATAAGGAAGTATCCTTGAAATAGCCTCCCAATAAATCGGCGATACGGGAAGTATTTCCTAAGTTGATAAAACTAAGCGTTGTGTGTAGGCTCGTTAGCTGGGAATTAGTAGGAGTCCCCGTCCGTTGTGCATGCAAGGCAGAGACTGCGGGCTTCGCTTCTTAGGGACTTCTCCTGGGTAAAATTTTGTCATTGTTTTGGGCTCCACTACCTAACACAGATACAAGCCCCTGGCAGTAAGGAAAATATCCATGTCTGGAAAGGAACACAGCCAAATGCATAAATAGCTAATTTCTTGCTTTTTAACTGTAGGAATTTGTTTATTGGTTAAACTCGAAGTTCCCTTGACCCTTTTACTCTGTTTTAAATTAAACAAGCAGTGTTGTTTCACCAACACAGTATGTTTTCATTATTAAATCCTAACCATTCTGAGCAAGCCTGTGTACCCAGAGGGATTTGCCGTCTCAGTCCTGCTTTTACGTGTGCCCAATACTGTATTCCTGCTGCGAGCCGAGCTGCCTGCTTCTCTTCCCTCTATCCAGGCTGGTTCAGTGCCTGAATTCCAGTTGAACTCAGTATGCATATGGGATATAGGTGGTGATTTATCTTTTCGTATGACTGGGTTTTTTTATGTTTTGCACACAAGAACAGTTATTTCTTCCCTCCAGGGGAAGTCACTGAGCACAAAGCTGTCCTTCAGAACATACCCTCTTTTACGTGCTCATGTCCTACACCGGCTTCCATCCTCAGCAAGGGATACACGAAAGATCGGTCTCCCAGCGTGTCTTGATTTATCTTGATTTATTAACTGAGAGGCTGTTGTGGAAAGAATCGGGGATAAGTTTCAAAGGGCCTTTCCTGAAGGCATTGTGCCAAGTCCTGTCTCTTGCTTGATGCTTTCCAGCTCAGGCTTCTTGAAAGGAGAAATATATCCATAGAAGGGGGACAGAAGAGGAGAGGTGTGATGTTAATCTGCTTTCAGTGACTTTTTCAGGCAACCCGGCACTTGGGAGCCCGTGTTTGCACAGGTCACAGGGTGTGTTTCTATCGGTGGAGCTATTTCAAGTGTTTACTCAGCTCTTTGGACATGTTGAAATACCTTTGGTATAAATTTACGTTTTGCTTTCTGAGACTGGCTGTACAATTAAATAGAAACCTGTTATTTCCCATTGTGTGGCAGAAGAGGTAGCGGCGCAAACTAAAGAAATCCCAGCCGGGGCATAGCTCACCCTTTCTGTAAGACCGTTTTCCTCTTGATGAAGACAGGACGGCTTTTCCTAAGTGACTCTCAGCTCAGTTCTGTCTCCCTTAGATTTCCATGGTCACCTGGTACCTCTCTGGCGTGGAGGTTGGGGATGGGAACTCGAGCTGGCTTTGTGTATCTTTAAGGTGTCTTTGTTTGATAATGCTTTACTTTTTTTAGTTTGAATGGTTTCAATCATCTGTCTTGTCTTTTTTTCATGAGCAGGAGTGAGAAAATGGGCATGACTTTTAATCCACTAGGAAACACAGTATTTATTATTCTTAGGGGCTACGTTAAGCATGAGACCCGCTCCTATCCCAATAGAAGAGCCAGAATGGAGACAGACGCCTCCCCCAGTCACAGCTACCTCTGGGACCTTCAGACTACGGCGAGGCAGTCGGTTCACGTGGAGAAAGGAGTGCCTGGCTGTTATGGAAAGGTATGTCGCTTTGGGGTTACGGAGATGGGCATTTTAAAGCCAATACAAGTATCCTTTTTCCTGCTCTGGTGAACGCCAGCTCAATTTTCATGGATGTGCTTTAGCATCATGCAAGTTAATAACAGTGTAATCATTTGATTCTCAACGATAGAGTAGGAGGAGCTATTTCACCCCTTTTGTTGTTTAAAAAGATGTTACACTCCTCTGGACAATATCTCATTTTCTGTAGCCCCTAAGACATCTTGTCGTTGGTGCTGTCTGACAGCATTGGTGTTCTCCTCTTCCTTTACTTTCCCAAAAACCTTTCCATCTAGCCTAACCCAGGCTCTGTCTTCGTGGGGGTCTGCACGCTCTTTACATTCTGCATTTCTCCTTTCCCAATTTACGGATTTGTCCTCATAGTCTATCATGTTATTTTACAGTTGATAACTGGCAATTCGGCAGCACTATAATTGTTCAGGATGTAGAACTTTGCCTAACAAGCAGTAGATTTCCGTGTCCAAAAAGTCTCTTACAACCCTTTTACATGAGCTGGGAACAGTACAGAGCAAAGTGGATCTTTCAAATACATATGCAGAGTGGCAGGTGATCATTAGAGCTCCCAGCTCCTCAGTCCTGCGGAGACGAAGCACGCTCTGAGCCCGGTCCCCTGGCTGCCTGGCTGCTTTGCCTTTCCCTCTGCGTACAGTAATGTCTCTTTTGTGGGTAATATTGTATAACAGAAAAGGGCTAGTGAGCTCAGCCATAGTTTAGGGATGAATGCTTGGTTCTGTTCAGAGCTAAATGGCTGGGAGGAGTTTTCCTCCCTCCGAGAGCGTGAGGAACCTCCCTGCCATGACAGCACCAGATGCGACTGTGTGCGCTACATTCCCCTCTGGTTTGCACCTCCTTTGAGTCCTCGGCCAGCCGGTTTTTAGGATGTGCTTTTGCTCTTTCTGTAATGCTTCTCTCTCTTTCCTCTTGCTTGGACGAGGGTCTTTGGAACTGATTAGGAGCAGGAGAGTGTCTCCTTTTGCCTAAGAGCTAAGACCAAAACACTGAGCTCTCTCGGGGACCCAAGCCCTTTTACACACAAGATGGACGTACTTCTGTGTGGCCACAGGCCATCGGAGGGTCTTTGCAGAGCCGAGAGCCATAACTTAGTGTTTGTGTCCATGTTCTGTCTTGGCACTGCACTGACATTTGCAGCTTTGTCTGAATGTAAAAGTTTGAAACCTTTTTTTTTTTTTTTTTTGCTAGACCGAACTAATGCAAAGTTCTGAAACGTGGTAGTACAGGGGACTCTGGTTTTCTGGTGTCCCACTCCGCACAGGCTGTGTGACATGCAGTATAGGGTCTTTAGCACTTTAAAATGCATGTATGACTGTCCTGACAGCAGCGTGTGGAATGCCAATGCCATCTCCTTATTAACTCTCTGTGTGTGAAGTATTTAGTTGCTCTGAAGTAGAATTAGAGCTCTTTGGGCATGGGTGGGTTTCTTCTTGGTTTCTCTCTGGCCTAAAGTGCGATAACGGCTGTTATTTGCTGTTTGACTCAAGATAGTGCCTTGGACCCCTTTGTGGTGGGTGCCGTGGGAACACCAAGCAGGAGGAGAAAGCTAAGCAAGCAGTCGCTGCCCTTTCCTCCTCCAGAGCCCTCCTAACGCCAGACTCTGCTGTGACACTTCAAGAAGTCGGACAACCTGCACTAGTTTGGGATGTGTCTGTTAAACATGCGGGAATTTGGTTTTGCATGTGTAAAGAAGCGAGATGGTGTTGACATTGGAAGTCATCCAGTTGTGTGCGCAGATACGTAGTCACTTGATCTCATTTTTCATTACCTTTTTTCTTCTTTGTCGTTCTTGGTTTTGTTTGCTGTGTCTTGTCTCGTGCTCTGCAAGGTCTTTGCTGTTGGGGTTTTCTCCTTATTCTGCTGGTAGATGGGGACTTCGGCCACACTGCCTCAATCCTGGCTTTAATATTAATTTGCAAAGCTCTTGCTGGGTCACCACAAGCACTAAATTTCTCAGCCTTGTGTGTGGCTACTGGAAAGTATGGCCGAGGCGTTTCACTTGAGGCAAGAACACAGTAAACTCAAGCGGTGGTAAAAGCTTTGTATGACAATAAAACTACACCCTAAAGCAAGTTGGGAATATGGTTGTTTAACTGTTATGCTGTAATAGGCCCAGTTGAGCTGTAAGAATGAGCTGGTTTATGTGACAAGTTTTGAAAGGATGGGAGGAAAAGACCCTCTTGGGAGCCCGAGGAAGAAGCCAACTAATTTCACGTACAAGTCACCGGATTCTTCCAGGCTTGTCTGTAATATGTCTCATAACATGAAGGTAACCAGACTCCGGCTGTCTGGCCCAAGCAGATCAGGTTCGCTTGATGCTGTAGGGTCAGGAATTAAGCATTTGGCCCACTAAAATGGTATTTGGCATCGCATGTGCTCTGGTGCCGTTTAGCTGCTAATTTGCATTTTCCTCTGAAGGATTAAGTTTTGACTGTGAGTGGAGGCGTCCTACTCAGTTTAATGGACTATTTTCCTTAACTAAATGCAAGTATCGTTGCGTTGTGTTTGTACGTCCTGCAGTATCTTGATGCGCCGTTGGGGTATACAGGGATTTAGGCACCTGGTTTTGAGCTTTTCATTTGGGAAGCTGAGGAAAGTGCTTGTTCATCTTGGCTTCTAGCTATCCAGGAATGAGAAACAGAGATCCGGAAGACAATTCCATCTCAGTAATGCAACTCAGGAGGCCTGTATGCACCTTTCTGGCTGCAAAAGAGGAGCCTTCTGCAATTAGACCTAACTTTGTCAATTTAGTTAAATGTCTGAAGATGAGAGGGCTGAATCTAGACCCTAATGGAAACTCTTTTGTAGGTAATGCAGAGCTACTTCCTCCTATAAACTTCTGAAACGTTGCTGCAAAGCTGTACGAACATTTTTTGGGGTGAGGATCAAAGTCTTGGGCTGCTGTATCAGTTAATTGTGGTACGTGCTTTTGACTTGGATTCAGTTGGTAAGAAATTGCAGTTGCTAAAAGTCGGTTTGTCAAACCAGCTGAGAGCACTTCAAGGAAAGAATCTGAATTTGATTGCAAAAAATTAGAGAGATTTGCTTCTAGGAGCAGGCTCTCCAACCGAAAACGTGCAGCACTGGTCAGGATTTGGCCCATGAACTGAATGAGGAGGGGGAGGGTTGGAAGTTTCTCTTTTTTTAAAAGATGCAAATCAACAAAAATTCCAGTGCAATTAATTGTTATATTGGTACCAACCTGATATAATTAAAATTAGAGTTAGGGCCAGCACATATACTTGACCGTTGATGTACATAAGTGTCTGTATACAGGGTATGTGTATTAAAGAAACTAATTGGTTTATAGTGGATTTCCAGAATGCTGCTTGCGGTTTCTGTAATTCAATTCTCCAGTCTTTACTGCTTTTTTGGAAATCCTCCCAGGGTAGTTTATTAGTCGCTAGGCTTAGATTTCGGACGATAGATTCAGGTCTCTTTCTCCCTCTCTCCATTTTTTTTTTCTTTTAAATATCTCTCCGAATATTTATGCTCTGAAGGTTAAGAGGAGCAATAGTTCCAGAAAGTAAAGTTCTATATTTAACTGCAGACTAGGTGTGGTTCAGACAACTGCAGTGCAAGCTCCCTCTCGCTGCTGTGCTGGTGATATCAACCTTGACCTGTTCTCTTCTGGAGCCTCCTGCTCGTGAAATATGCTGAGTCCTGCGCGCGGTGATGCTGTCGTGTGGTTAACCCTCCTTCGGGAACGGGGCTAAGACTACAATAGGCCTTTTTGTGAAAACCTGAGGTTCAACTTGAAAGTCTGTTTCTGGTTCAGTTTCGCGTTCTTCCTTACGTCTTGTCCCAAAGATAATTTTTTTTCTTCTTTTCTCTGCTTTACTACTTCTTTTCAAGCCCTCTCTTTAGAACTACAAAATTGAAAATTCCCTTAGGGTTTTCTCTTTTTTAATGAAGCTGTGTTGTCTTGTCTGTCTGTCTTTTTTTTCTTCCTTTTTTTTTTCTTTCTTTTTTTTTTCAAGTGATGAGTCCTTCTCCTCTAATCATACGTTGGAGTTGAGGTTTGTCTTCTTTTTCAGACAAAAAACCCATCTAAGATTGGCAGCAGAATCAATGACTATACACCCGTTTTAAGGCACTTTTGTTGAGTGCCATTAAAGACTTGGGGGGGGGGGGGGGGAGTTGAGTGTTGTTTTTTAAGCATATGCTTTATCCAAAGATTAAATTAAAATAACTGTAAATTCTGCGCTAAACAAAATGAATAATTCATCAGTTGAAAGTATTTCACTTTGTCTGGGGAGCAGGGACTTTGCTTTCTGGTTGAGGCTTATTTGGTTTGATTTTATTGGTCTGGGTTTTTATTTTGACACTTGTCTGTGCTCCTGAAGCATCCTTTTGTAAAGATGCATTTAAAGAGGATGAGATGATATAGATCCCGATTATCCCCATTCCATAGATTGCGAAACAGAGTCAGGTGTTTCACTTGGCTTCGTGATCCAAGGCAACTTTATTCATAAGAGAAATGGGTTTAGATTTCCCAAGATACCGCGGGTATAGTTTCATGATATAGCTGAGCCGAATTAACAGTTT
Organism: Rissa tridactyla; assembly: GCF_028500815.1. NCBI lineage: Eukaryota > Metazoa > Chordata > Aves > Charadriiformes > Laridae > Rissa > Rissa tridactyla. The sequence goes on along the minus strand of NC_071468.1, from coordinate 124,972,283 downwards.
GTCACCATCTCATCCTTAGGTGTTATCCTGCCTCATCGCCCGTCTCAGTTCCTCCTCCTCAGTTTCTCTGCTCCTGCCACCCTGCCTTGTGCCAGATATGTTTCTTGTCTGATTGAAATACCAGCCAATTCAGCTTGGTTCAGAAAAAAAAGAAATCCTTTTTATTTCCCCTTGCGTTTTACTGAATTGGTTCAGCTGGCCGTGCAATGAGGCTGTGCCAGAACTGGCCCAGGGCAAGTGACAGGAGAGCACAGGGAAGGGGAAGCTTAACAAAAAGATGTATGAATTTTCCACGGTGCTCTCTTGGTCCGCTCGGTTTTGTTCCGATTTTGTTTGGTTTGAGCTGGATGAGTTCCTGGTTTGGTTAAAAGTGCGGTCACGCTGACAGTTGTGTTGGCATCATGGAAGAGGTGTCCTTTGATTTTTGCCAGGGAGCAGCAACGTGTTACTGTGGCATCACTGCCAAACTGGTCTAACTTGACCAGGTTCTATTCTTTTTCCCCCTTCAAAGTGGACCCAAGCGGGCGAGGAAAGTCATCTCCGTGCCCAAACCAGTCCCTGTTGCTTACGCTGTAGAAGGTGTAGCATCGCCTGCCCTCCTGAAGAAGCACCTTCTGCAGTGGTCCCAGCGCCGGGCTGGGCCAGCGGAGCCCTGGGCATGGTTCTGCCCCTGAGCGATATCGGTCCTGACATGCGTTATTAGAAATTCTTCCGATTGTGAAAGCACTATTACTGCAGCTCTCCTGAGCGCTGGGGCTTCCACGGCTTCCCTGGGGAAAATGAGAGCTCTATTAGCTGCTGAAATTCAGTTAGGAAATTTTCTTAGTTAATTTCATCCCATTACTCTTAGTTATGTCTTCTAGCAGAACCTTAATACCGGCCCCATAGGGGATCTAAGTTTCCTGTGCAAGGCTTTGGAGGAGATTTAAGTTTTGGATTCATTGCGTTTCTCCCTTTTCAAGCTGACAACAGAGCAGGAAGTAATGTCTTTTGGCCTCTTCCATTAGGCTCGTACATTGTTAGAAACAGAACATCAGTTTCTCATCAATATAACGATGTCCACTGGTTGGCTCGGGAATGCTGCTCGTCTTCCTCGGGTTTGTTCGGCGGGCTGCTGAGAGGTGAGGAGTGCTGAGAGTTACGCTCTGCTGTCCCTGCGACCCTCGGGTGGCATTGAACCTTTCGGTGACTCACCGTTCTCAACCGTGAAATATCTCCTACCTGCTTGGGAGACTGAGCCAAACCAAAGAAAGGATGAGCAAAGTGCTAAAAGCCTGTGACTCTGGGGTTACCGAGGAAGATTTGTGTTAGGCATTAGGAAAAACTTCTAACTTTAGGAATAGTTGAGCACTAAGCAGGTTATCTACAGAAATTATAGAACATTTCTCAGGAGCAAATTAGCTAGAAACTGTCAGGGTGGTTCTGATATACTTGATCTTAATGCAGAGGGAAACGTCAGGGGACTTCTTTACATTATTTTCCAGCTCCTTCTATTCTATCACACGGTGCGTGTTAGTCAGCAGCTTGCAGTGGGAGGTTCAACTTCATTAAGTCCTTTGAGACGTCGGAAGGGAGTGGTTTTTCGGGATCGGTTGTCTGCTGTTCATGCTTGTGAAATGCTTTGAGATCTGCGCGTGCAGGCACTTTGCACAAAGGCATTCGGGAAAGTTCACTTGACAATTTAGACGCAGGCAAGATGTTTTTATTGTCTGAAAGTTCAAACGGTTTGGCTCAGGGTCATTGCTGTATGTCTTCATAAAATGCAAGAGCAGCCATTTTATGCTTGCCACACAGTATCTTTCTTTTTTTGCATGAGATCAGGCTACGTTCCCTCTTAGACATGCATAATATGCAAGCTTCCTATTCTAATCAGCGGTAAGCAAATCCCAGTTGTTCGGCAGATTGCATGCAGTAAAATACAATGCTGGGATGTCTGTCCAGAGCACTCGCCAGACTCGGGTCTCTTCAAGGATCCAGCACCTAATGAGTTATTTTTCTTTTTCGGGGAGCTCAGGTGCTTTTTGTATCTTTGTGTTCTCTCTCTCTTTTTTTGTTTGTTTTTTTTTTATTTGGGTTTGTTTTTTTTTTTAATAAGAAAAACAGATCTGTGGGAGGGGCAGCTCCTTGCAGCAGACTCCAGATAAAATTTTTGTATCTGACAAGGTCAAAATAACTGAAATCAACATTTGCAAAAGGAGCCTTGTCAGTCTGACCTGCCACAGCACTGTCTGGTGCACTAAACCCATATTTTAAGAATGAGAATTCTTCTCTGGTCCAGATCCTCTCCTGCATTTCTCCAGGAGCAGTGGAGGTACTCCAGCAGTGTCCCTGCTCACGAAGGTGAGATGCAGGATCTCATCCTGAGTCTTCTCGTAGCATCAAAGCAATTGTCGTACAAATGGGATTGGAAATCTCTCTAAGTGCCCAGATGCTTTCAGTGAAGCTGTAAAAAGGCATGGCTGCTGCTTACTGTGCAGGCTAATGTAATTTTCGCTGGCTCCAGTAGCACCAGTGCATGGGAGGGATTCAGAAGACCAATTTTAGCTCTTAACCTCTCATTTGCTTTTAAGAACGTCAGCTGGTTCCTTCTGGCGTGACCCAACCCACAGACCCCATACTTCGGAGCATGCCCCTGAATGCTTATACGCGTGACATCCAGCTGCCCTGCGCGCCCTCGCAGTGATTTCCTGCGGCCATCCCCAGCGTGTGAAGCTGTGCTGGGGCATTGCATATGGAGAGGAGGAGGTATAGAGACAACCTCGATTCAGCCTGAGTTCCTGCTAGGAAAACATGAGTGTGACATGGCAGGTCTGAAGAGCAAGTCCAACTTGGCCTTGAACCCCTCCAGGGATGGGGCAGCCACAGCTTCTCTGGGCAACCTGGGCCAGGGGCTCACCCCCCTCACACCAAACAATTTCTTCACGGTATCTCATCTCAGTCTCCCCTCTTTCAGTTTAAAACTGTTCCCCCTCGTCCCATGGCTCCCCTCCCTGCTCCAGAGTCCCTCTCCATCTCTCCTACAGGCCCCCTTTAGGGACTGGAAGGCCGCTATAAAGTCTCTCCAGAGCCTTCTCTTCTCCAGGCTGAACCCCCCCAGCTCTTTCAGTCTGTCCTCCCAGCAGAGGGGCTCCAGCCCTTGGATCGTCTCCGTGGCCCTCCTGATGATGGTCACATGATGATGATACTTGTCATTCTTTCTACCTGTCCTCTCCAGTCTGTGACTGGTTCACCCATGGCTAGCAACCATGTGGCTGTGGACGAAAGCTCCTATCTCCTATCCTGTGTTTTTGTTAAATTCTGCCGTTGCAGCTGTGGGCATTCTTTCTATTCACATAAATATGTAATTCGTTCTAAATTTTGCTAAGGTCTTCAGGGTACTTCAGGAGAACTAGTTATACCTGTCTTCATTTTATATGCTAAGAAGCGTTTAAAAAGTTGGAGGTCTCTTGTGCCCGAGTATCATGAGAAAGAATAAGCAAGAACGTTGCATTTACCTTCCCGTGATCACTCATCGTATATACTACTATCAGTGTGCCGCTTATTTATCTCCTCTCTGAACTAAACTGTCCTTCTCTTATCTCTTCTCAGATGGCAAGTCTTCCCTTGCCTCAAATAACGTTCATTGTCACTCTCCTCTGGACCTTTTCTGTTTCTGCATGCAATTTTAAGTGACCCAGGGTGGGTGAGTAGGGACGGGAGCAGAGCTAATTACCATATTTCCAAGGTGAATATTCCAGCTTATCCAGGCAGCTGAATACGACTCCTGTTGTTCTCTGACATCCAGCCTCACATCTGGGTTTTGCTGATCGCTCTTGTGTATTCGTTGAGAGCGTGTTTTCTTTGAGTAGCCCGCAGCGATATGTGTGTCTTTTTCCCGAACAGTCACAACTGCCGTAGAACCAGTCGTGTCTGTGAGGAGTTTGAATTTGTTCTTTTCCGTGTGCATCACCCTGCTTTTTGCAAAGATAGCAAATGAAGTTCAGTCGTGGGAGTGTTTAGATATTTTTGAAATTCACGGCAATTACCCGCTTTATTTGTATCCAATATAAATAATTCACTTTACAGAGGATTATTTAATGGAAGTGTTAACGCCAATCATTTTGGGTCACAGCTTCTCTGCGCCAAGGCTTTACGGTCGTGTTGAGACCCAGATGCTGCTTGTTGGAAGGACCATGTAAAAGTACAAGTCTTTGAGCGTCTGTCCTTTGTTTCGGTGGCCAGTCCAGCCCAAACCACGACACTGTGCCAGCACTAGACTTTCTCTAATCCTTCACGGTATTCTTCTTCCTATGACTGTTTAAAGTACGCAGGATTGAATAGTAACAAAAAGCTCAGAGTAATTAGCTGCATCATTATTTTCTTGCCTGTTAACTTGATTTCAGGAGACAGGGAAAGTCATGGCAGAGTTGTCACAGAAACTGCGTGAACGGGCACGGTCAGTCTACATTTTGTGTAACTATTTTATAATGACTATTCACTGTGGGCTGTCTGGAGCAAAATTTCTTGATGATATTACGACCCATGTAAAGGTGATGTGTCTTTGGTTGTGTTCTGGTGCAAGGGTAGAAGTGCCACTCTGCTGTCTCTGTGTCTGTGAAGGAGCTTGAGACACTGCTGGGGAGTCTCCTCGCTCTTCGGGAGCAGACTCCTGGGAAGTTTAGCAGATGAGGCAGTGGCAAACGGCTCCCTGGGCAATGACAAACACAAGTGACAATAAAGCTGTGGTCATGCCCCTTTTGGCTCTTTTGCAGCCTGCTTAAAGTCCTGAGAAAGAACTAGACAGCCCTGACCTGCCAAGGAGGGTTGCTCCAGGTCCCAGTTCAGCTAAAAGGGATAGTCATCGCTCGCAGTGAGATTTACCTGACCTGGATGTAATACTATGGAATAAACCCACTGAAGTGAATTAGAAAATTAACTTCTTGAGCGATCTCGGAAGGAGTTAGTAATCGGGTTGGCACCTTGTCACCCCTTGCTGTGATGAAGCCAGCTGTCGGCACGGAGCACGCGTGAGCACCATCCACCTCAAAGCGCTCGTGGATTTGCCGGTTTCTGGTTTCTAGGAGTATGCAAAGTGTTCCCGCTGACTCGCACTGCAGCGACGCTCTGAACAGAGCCCAAACCTGCCTCGGTGAAAGGAGGTTCTCTGCCATCTAGGAACAGATGTGAGGTCTTTATACAAGTAATAAACAGAGTAATTACAAAGAGAAGTGAGGGAGCAAAATTCCGAAGTAAAACCCTTAAGTATGTTGCATCACGTATTTATGGGCTCTCGGTCAGACTGTGGAGCGCTTTAAACAGGCTAAAAAGAATGCTTTATCAGAGAACCATATGGGCTTTAACCACAAAAGTCACTACCACATCCTAGAGTCTTTTTTATCCTTTTTTTTTTTTTTTTTTAACTCCTGGACAGCACAATTGACCTTTTTTTGTTTGATTTTCCTTCGGAACATGCATACGTTTTAATTTGTTTTGAATTCTGTGCTGTTTGTGAGGAACTCTGTCAACAGACTAGGAGACATGGACCTGTTCCAAAGAGCTTTTTTAATATGATTTCCTTATAAAGAAAAAAAAGAATGAGAAAATAAGGTACATAAGTACAAAACATATAGAAAAAGGCATTTGATTTGTTGCTTATTATGTACATAGGCTGGCGCTCTTTCAGTTTCTAAATGCTCCTTGATATTCTCTTAAGCAGAGGAGCGTTGGTCTGGGACTTCCAGTTTCATGTCCAGCTTCTCTTTTTGCAGTCAACCTTTATTATATCCTTTTCAGAATCTGATTAAATTCTCTATCTTAGGAGCAGGTAGAGCCAAGCGTACAGAAGCCTGTCGGGAGACGGCTACCCAGCAGGCTGGAAATCTAAATTCCCAAGATTATTTGTGACCTGTATGTACCCATCCATCTTGGATCAATGTTATAATTTAGCTAAAATAAATCCTTACTTCCGTCTCTTGTCTCCAGTGTTGGTCCCCTTCATGTATTTTATGGTAAACCGTCTCCTCATCTCAGCCTTGAGGTTTGGGCAGGCAAAACGTGCTGTATCTCTTCCAAGGTAGGCTTCCCGTTCCTCTGCCATCCTGTGGTTGCTCTCTGAGCTGCTCAGTTCTAAATTCATCTTGAATACAGGAGACCAGGATTGTACGTAGTCCAGGTGAGGGCTCATGCAGGTGTTTTAATGCTTTTCTTTCTGGATTGGCAATAGCCGGCATCCTCAGCCGTATCGGGCCTTGCCTTTTTGGTGGTTTTGTCGCGTTGTGTCTTTTGGTCACCGTGACTTAAAAGACAACGATCTTTCCAGCTGATGATCTTTTTGTGTATATGAGAAGTTGTTGTTCCCAAAGTGGCTGACCCTGCATACTGCGCTGCTAAATGTCTTTTTAGTTCTTGCCCTTAGGATTGTCTGTTACTTTTTATGGTACTCCAATTCCCTGTACTGGCGTGGCTTCTAACTTTGTCATCAGCAGATCTCGTTACCATGTTGAGCCTTTGTGTCAAGATCTTGAAGAGTTTTCGTTCTTAAGATACTCCGAAGATGATGCTTGAGGAATATCACTGATAGCCATCTTCCAAACCATTATTTTAAATTTTCAGCCCAGTTCTTAGTTATATGTTTCCTTTCTACCCAATCTCATAATTATACTAATCTTTGTCTTTTCCAAAATTATGGATAATTTCCCATTTGTGACTTTATCAAATGCTTTACTGAAGTCCAAAAATGATAAGAGCAATTTATTTTTCTAGACAGAGGACATAGAGTCAACAACTCCTCAGCTGCTTTTAGAGCATTACTACCAGTACTGTTTAAGTCACGCCTGCTGAAGAGCCGGCCCCAAGGGAACTTGGCTCTTCTGAGCTAGAGTTTAAGAGGAAGCACACGGCAAAAGCCATGGCTCATGATAGGGAGCAGAAATCCAGGAATAAGGAGCCATGGATTGATTCCACAGCTCTGCATCTGGTTTCTTGTGTTTGTATCTCTTAACTTTGCTGTTCTATCTGTAGCTTCTTCGAAGAATATTAAAGAATAAGATTAAAGAACACAACTTCAGAATACTTTTAGGAGGTTTATGATCTGGTTCTAGAAAGCGCTCTTGACATACAAAACATGGTGGGTGTTTTTTAATGAAGTAATACTTTTGAATCCTTGGAGCTTATTATTTCCAAGGTAACTGTTTGCAATCCTATAGGCAAAAAAGAATTATAAAAAGTTGGATAATAAACTCAGCTATTTCCTTTCCCCATGGATGGTGAATAGTCATTGAATAATCCGTAGCAAATAAATAAAAAGATGTTGCTGCTGCCAGACTTGAGTAATACTCTTCAAGGGTTCACGAAGCTACCTCATTGCTTAAAACTTTCCTTAAACCTTCTTTGCTGTGATGTACAAAAAAACCTCATGAAGCTGGGCTTGGCACCATAGGAGCTTCATCAGCTAGCGTGCTGGCCTATGGTGATTCGTTATGCCTTGTTCTCATTTGCTTATATCCATCTGTTGCTTCGTATTTAGGTTGCAAGGCAGAGAATAGATTGATATTAAAAAAAAATTACCTTTTTGTGCTTTGTGTCCATACAGCACTTAATACGATAATAATTCTGGTCCAGATCGTGGAGGTACCGGGCATTAGGAAAAATATATGTACTGAGCATAAAATCAGAAGCCTCTTGACTTTAGGCGCTGGACATCCTGCAAGAATTGGCCTTATCTTGTCTTTTGGTCCTGTAGGATCCTTTCATTAGTTTAATTAGTTCTTATTTCCTGAAAACGCAGCAGCAATGGTGGCTGGCTGTGCGCTTCTAAGCTGAGCTGACCTGGGCCTGGTCCAGTACTGAAATTGGAAATAAAAACTCGCAGATCTTTGAGGGGAAATGCTAGTGATTATGTTGGAAGTTGTCAGCTCGTACTAAGCTGTATCACAAATCTCGTGTTTGGTTATTTTTCCTCTCCTGGAGGCTTAGGACAAAGTGAGACTTGAAGCTTCATAGCCCGAAGGACTATAAAATTTTGAAAAACATGACCTTACTGAGGCTAAACTAATAACAACTTGAGGGACCTTGCTGCTAACACTTGACATTCTGCGCGTACGGTTTTGGTGATCCAGCGCTGAGCTTCCCAGCAAAGCACAATTTTGAGGCAAGGCTAGGCTATTCTTCTAGAAATACCTTAGTTTAGAAGAGCTGAAAACTGAGTTCTGACTCTGATGAGTTTATTATTTTCTTCAAGAGAGCAGAGAATGATGTTTTGGATTGAGTAATGTAAAATCCAGTTCATACATTTTGCTATTTATTTGCGTTGCTGGATAAAGCCTTGGAATCCATGTTGTCTTGCACATAGTATCTCTAATAACCGCAGCGGTGATTACAGTACAGCTCGCTGAAAGGGGACTCACCGAGCAGGAGAACAGCCCTCACCAGTGGGTGGGCTCTTAGTGATTTCTGCAGGGTCTCATCCCTTCTTGGAAACCTTCCGTCCATGGACTGACCCTGGCTTAGCTTTGCTTGCTTTGTGGGAACTAGATCATCCACGGGATGTAACGTAAACAACTCTTCCCCTGTAGAAAGTTAAAAAATGCAGATGAGATGTTTGTTTCTCAGTTGTCTTCATAAAGGTCTTGTTTATCAGTCGGTTAAGTCCAGAGGATTTAATGTACATAAATATCCCCATACTGTGTAGGTCTCAATTTAAATACGGCAAGTAAATAAAGGAGAACGAGGGATACTATTATTCACGCGTAGACGCCTTGTTAGCAAGAGCTTTGAAGGTGCTGTATGCTCGCACCAACCCGTTGTTGAAATATTACAGAACAATTCTCACTTTATCATGTTACCTGCTGGCTTCAAAAAATTTCCGTCTTTCCCCCCCCCCCCCCCCTTTTATTTCGTGAACAATTTAGTTAACTGTGTTGGTTTTGTGAGTCTGCGATGCCATTAAGTTTAAGGATAGTCATAAAACTTTAGCCGTTGTCTGCTGTCAGCGTCTTCAAGGTGCCTTAAGCAGAAAGTACCTGTGTGTTTCACATTGCGAAAAACTCCAAATCTTTCTACTCAGAAGAGACCTGTTGTGTAATTTCAAAAATACTCTTATCACCAAATCCAATTACAAGGAAGAGTAAATCGCCACCTCCAATGTCTTAACTATGCTTTTTTTAATTGTTAATTATCTCAACAGTAGGGTGCTATAGATTAGCAGGCATAGATTATCTTTTGCAAGTATGAGGCTTTCAGAGCTATTATCAATTAATTCTGTTTTTAAACAAATTTTAGGATAATATTAATAGCTTGATAGGATTGTGTTGGTGCTTGGGACTGCTGTCAAAATACTGAGAAAATGATTTTTAAAAAATTAGAAACTCGATGATGTTATAGCAGCTCTGAAGGTCATACAGTTTTACGTGCTCCAGCGCAAGGTGTATTTTTGGCATTTTAATCTACATTGCAGAGTAGATTCCTGCTAAGAAACATCAGTAAAATGACTGTCTCAGAGTTTAGGCGCTGATTTGTAAAACCAGAATAGAGTGTCAGCTTTAGTATGGGAGTTTTTTAATGTGTACTGAAATGACTGTACGATTTATGTACACAAACACGTACTGAAATGTGAAATAATTAAAATTCATTTATGCTTGGTGCTTTAAGTGATCTAGTTCTGTTACCTGACCTAAAAGCTCTCAAAAGCAAAAGGACTTTAGAGAGGAGATATTGCTTTATTCGATGTCAGGTGCCAGGTGGAAATCCACAAATCTAGCACACCTTACTGGGGATGTTCACCCGTTATTTATACAAAACAGATTCTCGTAATTCTTTCTGCCTACCTGATACATAACTCCACCTGGTCTTACATATTCATGAGGGTGACCGAATAGCCTTTTTGTACACGCGTAGTAAATTTTGCTGCGTCGGCAAAACACTTCTGCGCAGGTGTGAGCTTCTTGGTGGTCATTCGGGTAAGGAGACCCTTCCTCGCATTATCCTTTTAAGATATTGGGTCATCTCAGGACAGTAAAAGTTCACTCTAAGTTTGCCAACTTCTTGAGGAGGATGAGGATGTTCCTTGAAGTAGCCACAACTCTTTCTTAATTGACATAGGAGTACATACTTTGACGTATAAAAGAACCTTGAAGTGATTAACTGATGCTTGTTATCCCATCCTTAGTGATTAACTATTTCTGGCTGTCTCCTCGTTATCATTATTTGTAACATCTGCTGAGGGAGAACTGTTTTCTACAACCTCTGTCGGCACAGTGAGAAGGTTAGTAAGAAGCAAACAACATTTTAGTGAGCATATGGTTATAAACAAAGCAGAGGCCTGTCTTTGGTAACAGTTCTGTTGAGATTTCTCCTCCAGGCTTGCACTCTCCGTGAAAAGAAGTACAAGAATGAAACATCTCTTGCAGTGATGTTACTCTTACAGACTTTAAAACTGTTCTCTCCTTAGAGTATGGCAATACCCTGGGGTTGAAAGCTCAAGCTAGGAACGAGATGCAGGTTTTTAAAGAATGAGGATTCTTACGGTTTGGTTCCAAAGCTTATTCAAAGTTATGATAGATTCTACATTGGATAAAATCCCAAATTTTTACGTTGGGACTGGCTGTCTCTGTAGGTCAAACAGAAGATCTGGGCTTCTTGCCGAAATTGCTGAGAAACCTCTGGTCAGCGCTGCAGAAGAGGTCGAGCTGGAGTCCTGTGGTGATTTCTTCACTCCGTTAAATCCATAGACCTGTGAAAGCCCCTAGATAAATGATAGTGCTGTAGGGAAGACAGTGGAGAGCCATAGCCATCGCATTCATCAGTGTTATTTTCTGAGTTTGGGATTTTTTTTAAATTTGTCGTTTGCCTGGATGGAAGGTGCAGTTGAGCTGAGGCTGCAGGAATGCCTAGATTGGCATCCAGAGGGCTGCGCTTCTCATCCTTGGCCGATCTCAAATGCAGACGTTCCTCACCAGGTGCTTCCTGGAGCAGCTAAACTGGTGGCTGTTTTGCAGTCCTGGGGGAAAGAGAAGATGGTGTCTTCAGTGTAATTCTCGGCTGCATCAGAGTTTATCTCTGGAGAGGATATCTTTAAGCTTTAATTTTGCCGTCTAGAATAGAAATGAATTTACTGTATGTTGCAGGGGGAACTGTTTAGGTGACATGCATGCCGTTATTATAGAATCTGTAGAAATATCAGTAGATAAAATGGATGGTGTCATCTGTTGACCTCGCTGAGAATGGCATTAGCGATATTCTTGGCCAGTATTTACTGGGAAATAAACTAGTCATTACACTTTCTGATGAGATTATGCTTTGAATGTCACTTCTCTGACAGTCTGTCTCATGCCACGCAGAGATAAGATCTCAGGCGCAGATGACAGACCAACTTCAGAAATATTTCCATTGATTTGACAGCCTGGATAATAGTTCTGTTAAAAGCCGCAGAGACTGAAACAATGACCTCTTGCCACTGGGTGATACTCCGTTGATAAATATACTAATGAGAGATAAAGTGGGTAACTATATTCGAGTGTTTTATGTAACTTGTCGGTGGAAAGCAGAGGTACCGTTCGAAGGGAAACTAGATAGGGAGCTGAAATTACAGGCAGGCTTATCGAAGACAGAAGAGCAGCTTGCACTCTCGTGTATTTTGAGACACCAGAGGGTTTGGCAGGGAGCTCGGTCCCTGGTGGCAGCGAGATCTTCTGTTCATCAACAGGGGTCAGATGGGAGCTGAGGAAAATGGGCAGGGTGTGGGTTTTTTTTGGTTTTTTTTTTTTTTTTTTTTTGGTCCCTGGGCCGGTCGCCGAGCCCATCACTCGGGCTTTGCTTTTAGCATCGCTTGAAGAGGACGCGCGTGAGCTGCCATTGAAGGAGCCGGTCCCCAGCTGCGTGGTTCAGCCGTCTCCTGCCCGCCTCCCTTGGCTGCGCAACCACTGCTCTTGGCATGGCTGGAAAGCTGGACCGGAGAAGCAGTTGGGGGAAAAAAACCTTCCCGCAAAAAGGGAACGAAGGAGAGGATAGGACCGTTCCTTTCCGTCTGTGTTGAAATTGAGATAAGCTGGAGTGCAGCCGGAGTCTCGGGCAGGCTGGTACTTGGTGGAGGAGTCGGAGCTCCCAAAAGTGCAGGAGGTTCCACTCGCAGGTGCTTCCCGCAGTGATGGAAGTGGGAATCCAGAGACACAGAGTTAAATGAGGGAGGGAACTTGCAGCACGTCCGCTGTTTTCAATAAATATCCATCTGTGTACTCTTCCCTCCCGTTAATTGCAAGGTAAATTATCCTTCTTTCATTGAGGTTACCCTGATGCACACGTACCTGAATTACCTCACCTCGAGTGCCTGTAATTCTGCTGTAACAGCTGACCCGCGGTGAATTGTTACCCTGCCACGCATTTGAGCCTCTCTGCTTTGAATCACATCCACGCTTTGGAGCTCTAACCGTTGTCATGCTGTAAACTAAGCCTTTCCCCAGCCCAGGGTCTTCTGAGCCACACTGGGGTTTTATCGGTTGGTGTCTGACATCCAGCCCTCTGAAAAAGCACCAAACCTGCCCGTCCTTCCACTGCTCCGTCGCTTGGTTCGTTTCAGACACTTCCCTGGCAGCTGCAAAGCTGATATGAAGCAGCAAAACTTCCGCTGTGGATTATCAGGAACGCTACCAGGGCATTGCTTAATGCATCTGATATCTCAGCCTGGATAACAGGAGCCATACAGCCGAGCAAAAAAAAAAAAAAAAAAAAAAACCAAGATTGGCAGCTATTGCAGGAATTCAGATAGGGGCACCTTGGTAAAGAGTGGGGGGGAGTGCGTTTACTTCCATTACAGAGCCCGGTGCTGAGATGGATTCTCTCTCCGTCATTGTCCTAAGCACATTATCCCTGAAAGAAAGAGGGTTTCTCTGAATCTGCAATTTTTCTAGGCTTCAGTGTTATTGAAATGAAACCGCTTCAAGGATATCTACATTCTTTACCATCATATGGATTCTCATCTCATGTAAATTATTTGGCCACTTTTCATTTTAATCCTCCACTGTCATTTTCGACAAAAGAGATCATTTGGTTTCTTCATTGAAGGTATTCAGCTGACAGCTGCCCTTTGTCTAGAAAGCAGTGTGCCTTTGCAGGATTTACTTCTGCCTGCTCTTTTTCTTCTTTTTTTTTTTTTTCCCCCCCTTTTAAGTTCATATCGCTTCATATTTTTCATCTGTAGTTTTCAGGAACTTTTCAGATTGTGAAGAGACTGTGGTTTGTAGCTGTGAAGGGAAATTCAGGCATCCCTCGTTCACTCCCTTTCCTTTAGCAAGGGTATACCTGACAGATAAGTAACAAAACTGGAGGCAGATTAATTCGTTTCCTGCTTGCAAGAAGAACCATAGTCAAAAAATTCACAGTTTGTTGACAACTTCTATGTGAGCAAACCAAACCAGACAGTGATGAAGTGTTGAATTTTTTACCATGGCTTCCCTGTCTTGAAAACTCGGTTATTCTCACCTACTTTCCAGAAATATTGGGAGGCTTTAAATGCTGTGCTTTGTGTCATGGTGTATCACCCACAAGTCCCATTAAGACCTTGAAATAAGTGATGGGAACGAAATATGAATGTGTTGGTAGAGTGTGTATACAGAGGATTTGGAGGCTGAGGATGAAAATCAGATCTTACAGCTGAGGATGTATGGTTTTGAGACCTTTTTCTTTAAGATGGAAAACTCCTGAGCGTGATCTCTTCCCTGATAAAACCAGCTGACGGTCTCTGTCAAAGGTTAAAAGCACAATATGGTGATGGAGAAGAATATTGTCAGGAGAAGTTGAGGAGAAGATACCGTTTTGGGGAGGAAGAGTTGAGGGTTGGACAAGTTCATAGGCAGCTTGAACGTGTGGGGGAAGGAGGAGGCACAACATTAATGTGGATAAGGAATGAGCCAGCAGGTGGAAGGAGAGGTAGGTACTAAAATTACTGTGCCAACGACAGATACTCAGGCAGTTCCCTTCCCGCTCCCCTCTGGTACCCGCTTAGCTTTGTCATCTCCATGAAAACGTCTTATTTACCAGGAGAGCTGCCTGAAAACTTCTCAAATTTTTAGTGTTTTATGGAAAAACAGGGTTTCAGGATGGAAAGAATTTTAGATTTTCAAGTGGGCATGACTTTTCTTGTAGAAACGTTCAGACGTTTACATTAAAAGGTAAGAAATTTGTGTTTGAATTGAACGATGTTTCAGAATGACGAAAAATACATTTTGATCCAATCAGATGAAAATGTTTTTAGCTTATTCAATTGTAAAATGTGTTAAGATAAATCACTGTTTCAGTTTTGAGTTTTTTTCTAAATCACAAAACCGATTCGACTGCACAAAGAAAACTTTCTTGTTTGCCAGAAGAGCTGTCTCATTCATTGTCCAGTTCTGGAAGTTTGCTCCATCACGGGGAGATTTCCTGTTATCCTTGAGAATTGTAAACTTGAGCCTAAGTTTTGTTGTTACTAGAAAGTGTGAGCTTTTTCGTCTGAGCCAGCAAAAGCGCATGGCAGTCAGTGCGTTGCTAAAAGGATAGCATTTAGCTATGTGCCAAGAGAAGGGTCACTGATGGCTCTTGTGTTGTTATTTCTTCATTAATTGGTGTCTCAGAGTCTTCCATCAACATAGGAACGGGCAGTTTAAGTATTCACCGTTACTTAATTTTATATCTTTTGTTGTTTCTTCCATAAAGTTCGGCATCATCTAGCAGTTTTGTGACCACAGATGATCTAGATCCATAATACCGCATGATATCAGGGTTTCACCGTCTGGTTTTAGTACATCCCCATGTAGATCCATTGGGTTTCCTAATTTTATGGGGTTTCTTTTGTAGTGTTTGTTCTTGACTTTTGACAAGTAGCTATAAACAAAATAACGTTCAGAAAAAGGAGTCCATAAAATAGCTGTTATGGCTACCGAAATTTGCTGAGTTAATTTTTGTACGTCTGATGGTGACCTGGATTCCTGACTAGGGCTCCAAGTCATATGATGTACTCATGTAAATAATAGTACAGCAGTTTTCAGCTGTGGTGTCTTGATGTTCCTTTATCTCATGGCATTTAAAAGAAGAAATAGTTCTTGCCTCTGGGCGGAGAGGGGAGTGCTCTATTTTGTAGGTGGGAGAGCTGAGACATGGTCATGGGGCAGTTAGACTGGGATCCTGAGCTTCTGCTTCCGTCACGAGCTACTAGAAAAACCATTTTCTTGTTTGTGTGTCAAGCTCTCCATTCTCCAAAAAGGCTTTGTACAGAACATGACCCCTTTGAAAATAGAAATTTGCAAGTTAAGATAGATACTGCAAGTTAAAATGATATAATAATAGAAGATGGTATGTCTGGAAGAGGAAAGAATGTATTTTAAGAAATACCATCCCCAGAGACTTGGGGGTACTGCTGAAAGCAGGGGAAAAGAAAATTTGCTGATAATTCAGGGAGCGTTCCTGCTAATGCCAGTGCCAGAGTTGACAGTGCTACGTATTTGAAGTTTCCCAGGAAGTAAGTGTAAACAGGTGTCACAGAATCACGGAATGGGTTGGGTTGGGAGAGACATCAAAGGTCATCTAGTTCCAGCCCCCTGCCACGGGTGTCCTGCTCCTCAGGCCTAACGGCAAATATCTCAGATGTTTTTCAGAGTAGGTTCGAGCCTCGTGGGAGCTGTGGGTTATGGTCAGTCTCTCTGCATTTACTTCGTAAGAGCAGCTCAGAGGTCCAGGGAAGACGTAGTGGATGTTTACATGTAAATGCGATTGCCTCCAAAGCCCAAATTGGTAGTACAGCCCTTCATTCGGTGAGGATGGAGCTATTCCTGTGGTTTCATTTGCTCTCTAAGGTAGCAAATCAAGTGGGAGTACATTAACAGCGCAACTTGCTGTGCTATGGGGGATTCCTCTTAGTCCGTGAGCGGCAACTTGGAAATGGGACTCCGATTGTGGGCATAGCCGCGACCGTAAATAACACTGTGGACAATGGGATGAAGGAGTAGTACCTAAAATTCAATCTGAATGTTCAAAATTGGTATTTACAGTGAATTGAAATAAACTGGAAGTGAAGTAGCGAGGGAGATCTGCATTAGTACCGCTTATTCAAGGAAAGGTTGGACAGAAACAGTTGTATGGAACGAAATCCAGGTTTCCATAGAAAGTGGCTGTGCTGGGGCTGATCCACCGGAGGAGAAATAAGACCATGGAAAATAATAATTACCTAAACATGCCTGAATCTCCTTCTACCAAATGCTCTACAATCTAATTTTCAAATACAGAGCAGCTGTCTAACAGCTGAACCTGCTGCTGATCAAAGTTGATCAAAGAAATCTTAGGATTATATATTCCGGACAATCTACAGAAAAAAAATGTAGTAGTCCCTGCTTATGGCATGCTTATCAGAGTCCATTGAAGTAAACAGGACTTTTTGTTGTTTTTAATGCAAATCTGATAAGCTCCGTGGAATGTAAATCAGTTCATTAAAATTTGTAAAGCACTTAAATGAAGTAAAAGAGAAAAACCAGTTTAACTTTTATAGGATGTTTACTGCATATAAAGTACAATAAAATCAGAATTATTCAGAAAAAAATACTGTTAAAAATATGGTACACGCAATATGTTGTTCTGGGGAAGATTTAAAATTTTTAAATTGTGATTTAAAGAAACAAGCTAGTCTGGCTCTAGAAATCTTACCGTATTACCGTGTAATTTTGTCTGTACAGTCTTCATACCGTATCTGTCTGACGTACGCAATATTTGTGTGTGTGTTTGTGTGTCATATGTATACAAGGATGTATGTGTGTGTGTATTAACCTAGGGATCAAAATGAACATTCAACAGCTCCTTCATTTGTAGGACGCTGCCGAAGCTGGGGTTATGTCAGGAAAAATATAAGTAAATGATAATAAAAAAGGCAGCAGCGTGGGCTACGATGTCTTCTGACATGACGCTTCACTTGACAGTCTTAACTCTGATATTCGTGGCAGTGCCTGCTTTGTTGCATCTCCTACTACAATATTCCGAATGCCGAGGTGACTGTGCCAATGCTGAGATAATATTCATTTATCGGAGGCGGTTGGGAAGTTTTATCCACTCTCCGTGGGTACGAGCGCATGCCGATATTACCTTAGGCATATGCAGATTTGCATCAAATGTACGGCGTCTGTTGATGTGATGCATAAACTAGTAGTTGACACCTTTTAGTGAAACTGCTTTGGAGCATTCATGCTCCGATTTCTGAAAAAAAACTTCTTTTTTTTTTTTTTTTTTTTCCTCTCTTCCCTTGCAGTTACTTCAATGAGAATCAGTATCCGGACGAGGCAAAGAGAGAAGAAATTGCAAACGCCTGTAATGCAGTTATACAGAAGCCAGGTGAGGAGCTGATCACGGGGTCCTTTCCAAAGGCGACTGCGATTACATTTCAACACCTCCTGCTAAATTCAGCAAATGTCATTTTATGCCTATTGCTAACAAGTGTAGTGCTCTCACCTAGTCGTAGGTTTCTTCTTGAGCATTCTATAACTCATGTTGTGCAGGGCTGCCATACTTGGATGAACACGAAGTCAATGCCGTTTTCAAACCTCAGTGCCGATGTCTGCAACTTGAACTCCCACCATGTGAGATACGGAGTACAAGTTGTGCATCTGAACACTTCATTTTTGCGGCTTTGTAAATGGCCTTGCGAAGAAAATAAACGCGTCTGCAAGGTTTTCATTCTTTACGTTCAGTTATTTCAAAGTACTTATACAAGCACTCAGCGCTGATGCCAAAATTTTATTACACTCCATAAAAGTGAGTTTTGCTGGTTCCTTTTTACAGATGGGAAATCTTTGGTTCGCAGACTAAGACTTGCTGGAGATCATACGGCAGGTCCTCAGCGGAGGAGGGAGCACAGCTCTTCTGTCCTTCAGTTTTCTTTACGCGACAGGGGTCTCGCACTAGAGTCTCTGTATTAACAGAGGATCTTGTACTTGGGTCAACAAGGGGCATTTTCTCTGTTCCTGGAGAAGTCATCCTTGGGAGAGAAGCGTGAATATTCAGTGCAGTGTTAGTGGACGCGCCTGCCTTTGCTTAGTTTTGCTAACCAAACATTTACAGAGTTTTCAGAACTTGTATTTTGGATATATTTAGGTATATTTATGTAACCAGAATAAAAATTAATGCCAAAGAAAGCTAAGGCCTGACTCCTGAACATCGGCACACGGGATAGCACAGAATCATAGAGCGGTTCATGCTGGAAGTGACCTCTGGAGATCATCTGGTCGGGCAGGACCAGCTTAGATTAGGTTGTTCAGGGCTTTACCTCGTTCCATTTTGAATATCTCTGAAAGCGGAGGTTTTCCCACCCCTCGGCCCCTGTTGAACACTCTCCTGGCAAAGTACTTTTTTCTTAATACCTAGTAAAAATTTCCCTTGTTGCAACTTTTATGTGTTACCTCTTGTCTTTTCGTTGTGGAAGCAGAATGATCTAGCGCGTAGATCACCGAGGAGGTTCGGATTTTATTCCTGGCTGTGCTGCTGGTTGGTGTAGCAACTTTGAACAAACTCCTTAAACACCATGTCTCAGGGTCCGTAAAATATTGTGAGTGGTGCTGATGCAAAGCATTAGGAAACAGCGTAGCTAGCTATCTCCAGATTTTCTTTCTTTCCCTTGTCTCGTCTCTCCTTACTTAAATTTGCAGATTCCTGCAGTTACGTGGATGTTTTGTATGTTAAATAAATAAACTTTGAGAAACATCCCCTCGTAGCCTGCAGAGGACTGAGGATGCAGCTCCACTGAACAGGGTCAAGGCCAGCTGAAGAGGTTTCCACGCCGTCCCTGAAGTGCTGAATCCCTCCAGTCTCCCCTCTTTTACGGAGGTGATCAGGAGAAGGGATTGTCTCCTCTAGCTGGCTGGTGGCTGTTGGGATTTTATTTGTTGGTTTAAGTGTAAAAATGCAGTGATGTGGTTTCCAGCATCCCACCCCTTCTCCCAAAAGATCACAAGTGTCCTGGCATTACCGAGAGGGTGTGAGTAGTGCGGCGGGAGCACCGTCGCAGCTGGCGGTGGAGAGGAAGGGAAGCGGGTTGGAGGGGACGGCACAAAATGTCTTCATTCATTTTGCTGCGGAAGAAAAGACGTCATTGAACTGTATCCCCACGGCCCATAGTAAGAGAGCTAGCCCAAGGGTATGCGATTTGTGGCAGGGCTGCGAATTGAATTTGAGGGTTTTTTTTGAATCTCAGTTTTGTGCCTGAACTAGAAAAGCAGCCCTCTATTCTCCCACGGCTCTGGTTTTGGTTGATTGAAGCTGCAAAGAAATTCCTCTACTTCGGATTTTTAAAAAAGAAGAAAGGCTACTTTGTTTTTAGAGAGATATTTGGCATTTATTACCATAGCATCTGGATGCAGTACTTTGATTCGCATGAAATTCACTTTATTCTCAGTTATAGTAACTTTTCAGTGCTGTCAATATTTCAGGGGTTTATCACGTGTGAAGGTCTTGTGCCTACCTCTGGACCCCGGCGAGTAACAATGCTGTATTTATTTTTTTTCTCTGTTACTTTCATAGGAAAAAAGTTATCGGATTTGGAGCGAGTCACCTCCCTTAAAGTATACAATTGGTTTGCCAACAGAAGAAAGGAAATCAAGAGAAGAGCCAATATCGGTAATGTATCAGAGAGCCCGCGTCCAAGGGTTAGCTGGTACACTTGCTGAGGAGAGATGGAAAATACGTAAGATTGTATTAATCAAAATACTAGAGGTTCTGACGTTCTTAATAGAAATGTGGAGCAGGTTTAAAAATTTGTCTCTTGCTGTTCTAGATTTTTCCTAAAATACGGGTAGAATTTAATTGATGAAATTCCATCATCAATGCAGGAAAAATGATGCAGTTAGGAAATTTTACTGGAAGATCAGTTTTTAAAACCAAAGTGAGAATTCTGTTGGCGGCAGGAGGATCGTATTTCCCTATGCTCGGGCTCCTTTGAGTATCCAAAATAAAATCGAAAATAAAACCTCAAAATATCTGCATTGGAAATAAGGGAATCTGAGACGATTGCCAGTTCCCAACCTCAGCATGCTGTTTAAATGAGAAGTGGCCGTTGTGAAGAGCTTTTATCTGGTTGTAAGTTTCCTTGTGGCTGTGTTCCACTGAAACGTGCCTGTTTTTTCAGCCAAAACCCGGGGTGTCTTTTTTACTGCCATCCCTGAGCCCCCGCCCGGGGATCCCAGAGCCCACAGGAGTTGTTTTACATCTCGGACACAGCCACTAGGACCAAAGGTTCCACAAGACAAGCGCTAGCTCTGGTTATGGCTTTGGTCCTTAGTGCTTTCTGAGGGGTTTCACAGTGACAAGCGGCTGGAACAAAGGAATAATTTTTCTTGATGATCAGGATAAAACAGAAGTCACTTCAGAGTCAGCCCGGCAGGTTCTTTGCTTGAGTAGCCAATCGTAAGGAAATTAGAAGTGGCTCTGAACTTGGAAGGAGTAGACCTTCTAATAAGAATAAACAGAAGACATTCTAATGAGAATGAGCTTGCATTAGCGGCCAGGACTCAACAAACTTCTGCAGTACATGCAGAATTTTACACGTTTACTTCCGCGTCCTACGCAGGATTACGTTTGCAATGTATAGGCGAACAGAGATCCGTACCTGCTCGTTAACCGGTATTTGTGCAAATGTCAAGTATCATGCCCTTTTGCTGACTGCTGCTTTTTGCCACATTTGTGAATAAGAAAAACATTTCTTTTTACAGCCTTTGGCGTGTTATTGAAATTTAACCTAGTTTTATTTTTTTAAAAAATGAAACCTGTTGAAGGGTGGGGGGAACGAAGTAAAGTCAGTCCAAGGTGGGTGGAGTTACAGCTGTAATGTTGGAAGGACATTAAAAAGAACGAATGGATCCTACTGGAAGATGAAGATATGTGTGTTTTTAAATCCCTTAAATGCTTTAAAAAATTCCTCCATCTATTTTCAGACATTCGCCACCCCCCTCAAGTCCTGCCAGTCCAAACTGTGTGGGAAGATCTACAGGGAATGCCTTTGCCACTCCAGTGCATTAGAAAATAAGATAATTTCTAATAGGACTGGCTGGAAAATAAGGATTCTTCCTCACAAACAAACCTGTTAGTTGGCAGGGAAGGATTTCAGGCAAACCAGTGTCTGTACATGTGCTACCTTCCCAGATACTGGAGAATGGAGAGGAAGAGGCTAAGAACTAACTCTGTTCTTCAAATTATTCTAACTTGTTGGGGGAAAAAAAAAATAGTTACTTTTAATTACTCTAATGCATCAGATAAATTAGGGATCCATTTGCTTTTTTCGAAGAAGCAGCAATCCTGGAGAGCCATGGAATAGATGTACAGAGTCCGGGAGGTCATTCCAACAGTGACGACGTTGATGGCAATGACTACTCGGAGCAGGTAAGCGTCGGGGCTGAGCCGTGTGGCCCCAGCAGGGAGAGTTCTCGCGACACGTGAAGAGAACCCTCTGCCTCTCGCAAGTCGGATGTCTCTTATTTTCCTCTTGCTTTTATGTAATTGTAATGGGGAAGGGGGAAGAGCCCAGCTCCCCTCTTTGAATGTGTTGAGCAACCAGCGTTCACCCACATGGATTTATTGTCATACAACAGGACACTTGGCAAGTACGCAATGGGGAGGAGGAGGGAAGATGTTCAGAGGGAGGCAGAGAAGCAGAGAAGGTAGAAGAAGACAGGAGGATCTGCTCCAAACAAGCAAGTTACACCATTCACGCCACACGCAATGTATGAAAAATGTTAGGAGAGTGTTAACTCACCCAGTGCACCATGCATAACTTGCGCTCTCCTTACCCCTGGCACCGTCCTAGTTATCCACCCTCCAGAAAGGACGTACAGGTCTTTAACAGTTGCTCCTATTTGTCAGGCACCAACATGCTTCCCTGCAAAACTAGGCATGTGTGTTCCTCTTGCACCTATTACTTCTTTCTGCGAGAAATGTCTCCGTTATAGCCTGCGCCGCCGCTGCTGCGCGTTGCTTATCTGGCACCCAGACAAGTGCAGCGGCGAGCCCCTGCCCACTACACTTTATAATCCCTTTTGCCAAACTTGCCCAGCAAGATGCTGAGCACCCTCCTGTAAGGTGCTGAGCTCCCTCTGTTTGCCTGGGGGAGCACCTTTCAGGAGCGTCTCAGGATCCGTCCCTAAGACACTGACAGACAAAGGGTGAAGGGTGGGGGGGAAAGGATTTGATTAAATCAAAGTCTGACATTTATTTGGCCCTCCCCGTACCTTTTCCGTATTGTTCTGAAACTATGTGCCACTATTTGGATTGTTTACATATTATCTGTCTTTTTTTTTTTTTTTCTTTTTGCATTTTAACTCTTGCCTATTCTCTATTTTCCTTGGTTATTTTTAACCCTTGACAGCAACTTCTTTTTTAAATTCTCTAGCAAAAGAATACCCCTTCCCGCACTCTGAGCCCTCACCTACCCTAAAGTTGGTGACCCTTCCTTCACACACCTTCCTGACAGGTATTGCATCCCCTTCCCAATTTTCCTTCAGGTGTCAGTGTTGGCCAACCCCCCCCCTCTCCCTGCCCAGGGCTGTGTGTGCTTGGCGCCAGTGGACCTGAAACGGTTCACTCACTTGGTTCTGGGTTTGATATGAGCTGTGTTCTGCGCTACACCCAAACAGCTGGGGTGGGCAGATCGCTTTTAATTGACTCGTTTGGGAGAAGTAGGTAGGTCTCCCTCTGCAAAAGCTGCTGGTGGAGTGTCCTGGAATGAGTCCCCAGCAGACTTGGCTGCGGCCCAGTACGACAGATATCTGGCAGAGGCATTCCCAGCCGCTCCGCTTCTGACGGGCATTAAGGCCCTTTTTATAGGTCATCACCAGCAGATTTGGTGGAACCAACTTTGCTAGCCCTAGATGATGAGAGGCTGCTCCGTGACTGTTATAAAATGTTTTGAAACTGCTGCCGAGCACAGATAATTCCTTGTCAGGCAGATACAGGACCTGAATACTGAGATGAAGTCTTATGTAGGCTCCCAAACTATGTTTTTCTTCTGTGGGTTGTCCAAAATACTTTGAAAAGAGAAATGAATCGGTTATTAAAATTTCAAGATCTTTGTTTAGAGTCCTTAAAAATTACATTTCTCAGTAACCTAGCTGGGCTCCTCGATGAAGTGTAATTAGGCATTAGCAGCGAAGCGGATTAAATGGCAAGCTCTCCTGATGACCATTTAACATCCCTTAGCTGTTAAAACCATAAATTCTGTTTTCCACAGTGACACTTAAACTCCAGTAAACTTTAAAACGCAAAGTTCATCCAAGTACTAATGAAGTGACTAAATCTCCACAAATCAGGACTTTGTAAATTTTACTGTGCTCAAAAAGTACTGAGAGGACCTTAGAGTGTGTGCACATCACAGTGTTTGCCCTAGGTTTGTTGTAAGTGAATGCGTTCCTTTAAACAACCTCAGAATTTTACCAGATCCTGGCTTTTCTGTTCCCCTCAGCATTTGCCACCTGTCAGTTTAATTTAAAAATGCGTGATACACATTTTTAAAATCCTAAATTTCGCAAGTTCATCACTGAAAGGCTGTTGGAAGATTGATAAATGTTTATCATTTCCTTTCTGTAAATTAAAAAAATTAAAATCGTAAAAAATCGCAAGATCACAGTGTGGTAACTCTTAGTACCCCGTTTTAAAGAGGGGGAAAACACCGTGATTTTGCCCAATGTCCCAGAAGAATTTATTTGACAGATGGGATATTTAGATGTTTAGGGAATATTGCTGGTTTCTCCTTCCTCTCATTTAAAACCAGGCCCTATTTCTGATGCTGACTGATAAACATGCACAGCTCGCTGTAAAATTTCTGCTAGAATTGTCAGACTCCGGGGTCTGCCGTTGTATGGCCGTTAGGCACCTGGAGAAGGCAGCCCTCGCCGTATATTGATTTTAGAAGTTTCTCTGTATCAGTTTTGGTTGCCAACCGTCACAGCCGTCAGCACAGTGGTCCTCTTACAGCTGAGAGCCTTTAGAAGATAGACACCAAGCGATCTAGGGCGTGCGGTTCAGTGGGCTGGAGAGCCTGGCAGTGTGTTCACCTGGGTATTTGAATGATGGTAATTCCAGTCCCCTGAAATGAAGTCGTCGTGCTGATTTTCGTAACAGTCTAGGAGGTTTCCAGCGTCTTTTTCCCTCCACCTGCCTGAATTCACTGTCTTCGCAGGACACTGGCTCTCAGACTAAGGGTTAGTCCGGGTCTGTATCCCATTTCTGAGTGAGGTCAATAGTAGTATTTAAGGGAAAAGTATTTTTAAAGAACAGGACAATTATAGAATGTTTTTATTACAGTAGCCTCCAGCTTTTTGAAGTTAGCAGTTTTGAGAGGTTTCCTGAGCCGGGCACTGTATCCGCTTTCATTTATGATAGTTCCTGGGAGACCAATTTTCCCTGAATTTGTCTAACCACCACCACACTCCCCCTTTAAAGCCATTTTTTCTTTTGTCCGATCTAAAAATCAGTACAATTGAACTGCGATAAGCAAAGCAGTGCTTCATGTTGCTGCTTTGGAATATGTTATCATTCCTGTGAGGGCCCTTGCTTATTAGATCACGAGAAGCCACGAACAGTTGTTCTCGATTTACTGATTATTTGTAATAAACATTTACCATATCACCCATCAGCCATTTCTTTTCCAAACTGAAGAACCAGACTCTATTTAGCCTCTCCTTGTAAGGAAGCCGCCCCGTGCCTCTCCTCCCCGGGTTGCTGTTCGCTCTACCTTTTCTAGTTCTTTATGGGATGGCTGGAACTGTGTGTTCAAAATCTAAGCATGAATTTATGCAGGGCATATTGATTCCTGGCTTAGTTTGGTTTTCTGACATACCTTGCGTATCGCTTTTATCTTTATAATTTAATATTTTCCTCAAAATACCCCCCCACCCCCTTCAAATTCCTCTCTCGACAAATTGGGTACGCCACTCCGTGGCCTGTTTACCTTTGTCTGCACAGTGAGGGAAATCAGTCCTAAACCAATTTTGTAAATTCCTTTCACTTTCTACCCCTGTAATGAACGTGCAATTTGCTGCCCTTAGTCCGTTACTTTAACACACTAATTTTATCCGCCGGTTTTCTACCTCTGGAGTAACGATGCTTCTCTCTTCTCCCTTCCGCATGCGCAGGATGACAGCACTAGCCATAGTGACCATCAAGACCCCATTTCATTAGCCGTGGAAATGGCAGCGGTAAACCACACCATCTTGGCATTGGCCCGGCAAGGAGCCAACGAGATCAAGACAGAGGCTCTAGACGACGACTGATACAAAGAAAGGGGAGGGTCAAAGCAAGAAGTAACTTAGTTTTAGACGTAGCACCTTAGCAGACTTTCCTCGGTCCTTAATATGTGTTCTTACAGTATAACTTTGCAGTTTCTTGTACGTCAGTTAGCTGTTAGGGTCTTGTTCTGTGAAGATGGCATGGTGCCCTCAGCCTTTGCATATACTCTCTCAGTATTAATTCCCAATAAATAATCAATCAACCAACCAACCTCCCTCTCCCAGCCCCAGTGGCTAGACAAATCTTGCTGCTCTGTCTTAGCATTCAAAGTGCTTCCAGGTATTTTAGACAGCCCTCAATTACAAGTCTTAGGCTACACTTAAAATCTTGGATACCCTTAGAGATCGTGTTAAAAAAAAACCCAACTAGTCTGTACGCTTTTCCTTCTCTAAGACTGAAAGGATGCAAGCTGAGGTAGTGGCACAGGGTCGATGGACACCAGATCGGGAGTATCAACAGAGAGTAAAAAGAACACTAGAAACCCCACTTCAGCATGGGAATAAATGATTTCCAGCTGCAATAAGCCGTGCCTCACTGGTCTTACAGTGACTTGATATACTTTTGGGTGCTGTGCTGAGAATGTCCATTGGAAACACATTCACATATTTCGGTTGATGTTCACATATTCAACACAGACATCCTCTACTCTCACGAGCTGCGTGGCTTAGTGGATAAGTACTGCCTTCTGCCTCTGGGACCATGAGTGAAGCCCAGCCTGGGATCATATGAAAAATGAGCTGAATGTCTAATGGACAACAGTCCGCTTCTCAAAAACCACTATTCATTACTTGGCATGGCTAGCAGTGCCTGCTCAGGAGAGGTCTAGACTCTATTGATCTGTCACTAACGGTTTCACCTCTTATTCTCCCTCTCGCCTTTTCTGTCCCCACCCTACTCCCCTCCCCACTTTGCCACTTCCAAAAGCAATGTTTTCCAGGAAGGTTATTAAGGTCATAAAATGGGTGAGTGGATTTTTACACATCCGTGTAACTAATGCCTACGTCCTGACTAGCCCGAAAGGTTATTGGAGAACTTTTGCAGCTGACCTTTGCTAGATAATCATCATAGCGTAAATATTCTGCTAAATAACGAACTTTTGTGTTTGTTTAAAGGCAGGAGGATCTCTTACCTGAGAAACGGGGTGTGAATGTTTTGTGTTCTCTTTACTCTGTCCTTGTTAAGATGTGAGAAAGCTATACTGCTACGAGCAATTTAATTAATAATTGGAAGCCATACTGATAATGGATGTGGTAATATTTGTAAAGCAAACCTACTTTAAGTAGCAGAAACTAATGGAATTGTTTTCCTTGATCATATGTAGCACTTTTGTTACTTTTTTCTTAAAGATATTTATATTTGATAAGTCTTTTTTTTATCATTTGAGAATTCAAAATACCAAACGGCAAACTTGCATTACAGAGTCACCCTGCGATCACCTTGTCATCTAGTATCTAAATGATGAACTGTGTGTGCATCTAAGAAAATTACATCTGCTGGCATTGTGTGGAAATGATCTCCTGGCATCCTGATAAAATGATATGTTGCTGCCGGTAAGAGGAAACATTTCGATGGAAACAGCACGGGAAGTGTTAGAGACGGGCAGGACTGTGTTACATTAAAAATAAAAATTAAAAACCTATGTAAATTTTTGTATAGAGCGGTATAAAAATTTGCATAGTGTTTCCTCAACATTCCATTTTTTTCTCTTCCCCGTTTGTGTGGGAATAGCTTCAAAAGGGGAAACCGGCTCAGTCTGAAGGATGGGTTTCCCTTTTCTCCCCTCCGCTTCCAAAGGCGGAGGGAATGAAGGGAAGTTGCTGTTACTTGGCTTGTTCCCGTCCCTTCCTCACACCTAGCTATCAGGTTGCAGTATGAACTCCTAAAATGTGGCTCCTCAGCAAGTTTTTAGCCCGCCTAAACCCCTTCAAAGGCGTAGGCTAACTAGACCATCTTTACATCTTGGGAAAATTGCTTAGGTAAGTGCGGAGGAGATTTTGTGCTTTCAGAGGGCACAGAGTTGGCACCTCTTTGTCTCTGTAACTTTGAAGATATATAGGTAGGGCTTGGCCTCGTCTTTCATTTATGGATTTCATTGGAAAATTTATGTGCTTTCCTTAGATATAGATCACTGAAGCAGAATGAAGCCGCCTTTTTTTCTGTTTTATCGCATTTCTTGAGTAGGCAAATTCATAAGTAGCATCAGGGCAGACTCAGGAACGAAAGGAATTGGATCCGTGACCATTGCAGTTTTTTTCTTAATGTGTGTATGAATGTTTTGGTACTAAGGGGTGAAAGGACGGGGAGAGCTTTTATTTCTATTTTTGCACAGCAGAATGATCGAGCAAACTATAGCCTTAGTGGAATTTTACCTGCTTATTCATACTACAGTCACACACCAAGCTGACAGGCAACATCCACGATTTATAGTAAGGAGATTTTAATAATCGATGGCCTCTTTACGTTGGGATTGCCACCACCATTTGTTCTGGCTGTTTCATTTTAAAAAGAACAGACTCAAACTGTTGGACAGCTGCAATTTTAAAAGAAATATTGCTTACCATACCATCTTAAAGAGAAAAAAAAAGTCATTGTTTCAAGTGTCGCCTTTTTTAAAGCAATAGGGAAGAATAAAAATAGTTGTAGAACTTCTGTATCCTGATTATAGGTTCACGTGATGCAGGATCAAAGTAACGCCACTAAAATTGTATGTCTGTACCATCTAATGTAGAATAATCTGGCGTTAATTCTGTTTGTTGCTGTCAGGTAGCTGCTGGTCTCATCATGCACCAGCATCCTGTCTGAAGGTTAAACGGTTAAACCCCTTGTGAACAACTGGAGATGGGCAGGTCCTCCTTGTCTGTAGCTTCCTGGTAGATACCAGTTTTCTGCTTTCCCACATCATCTTCTCACCAGAGAAAATATTTAACAAATGACTTAACTGGGAAATCAGACGCTTAGTTCCATGGTGTCAGTTTTTTGGGTTGCCCGTGTCTCTCTTGGCATTCTTTGACCATTGAGAGGTACGAGGGAAACGTAAAGACTTCAGCTGTTATCAGGATGCTCTCGGCAGCCTGTTTCCTTCATTCTGAAAGTTCATAATGAACAGTTTGCAGCTGGCTATTAACTTTTTGGTTTCACATGAATTAGCGAAAATGGAACAGGCGCTGGTGTGATGATACCAAGAGAAGCGTACGTGATCTAGAGTAAGTGGAAGAATTGGTGGAGACTGTGTCCTGGAATTTAGCCTTCGTTCCAGGGTGTTTTACGCAATATGGGAGTTGTCGTTGTCTTTCTGTCTCTGGATTTTCTTGAAAATTAATTTTTGTAGCATTGCAATTCAGTTGCAGTTTGTTGTAGCCAACCTGGAATTACTGCAATTGGTTCTTGTATGGGCTCCCTTGAAGTGGATCTGGTGGCAGACTGGATCTACCTTTTTGTTCTGTGAATAGAGAAGTTATTTAAGATGCTCCTCATCTGTGGTGGACACAGATTGCTTTTAACTTTGTAGAGTAAGTTCTGGCTGTTATTTTGTCACTCATAAGTCCTTATACTTGAGTTGTTGTCTCTTACCGTCTTCTTAAAAGAACAATTTCTACCTCCACTTCTTTTTTGGGTAATTTGGATTTTTTTGTTGCCTTTGGTTTTTCTAAATTCCCCCACCTTTTACTGGAAGTATGAGATCCAGACATTTGCAAAAGCGTTTTGAGATTATAAAAACGTCAACATAGCAATGAGTAGACATGCTATCCGTTGATGCTCTAGCATTATAGAGATGTCTTCTAAATACTCTATAAATACGCTCGCTTATTGTTACAGTGTAATGCCATTACTCATGCGTTGGATGTGAACAATTCAGTCGTGAGTCAGCAGTGCACCCTTGCAGTAATTAAGGAATCTCGTTAGGAAGAGCCTTCAGCAGGTCAAGGCAAACGATTAGTCCTGTCTGTTCATCACCTGTGGGACCGTGTCTGGAGCACTGCATGCGGTGTGGGCAGGAGCGGGTCCATCGTAGGGTGCTGAGATGAGAGGGTCGGAGCACACGTCACGCGGTGAGAGTCAGCGAGAGCTGGGTCTTTTCAGACTGGCTCTGGGGGCATCTTACACTTTGTTCTTCAGCTGTCTTAATGGGTGGGTTTAGAGAAGACAGAGCCAGGCTCTTCTCAGAAATGTATAGCAGAAAGGTGAGGGACAGCGGGCTCAAATTGTATTAAAGAAAATCCCAGATGAATATAAAGAGAAATATTTTCATACTCAGAGTGGTAGAACAGTGGCTCAGAAAGGCAGTGGAAACTCCATCCTTGGGGATATTTAAAACTCAACTGGAACAAGGTAGAGGGTGGATACAAGACCTCCAGAGGTCTCTTCTGACCTAAGTTATTCCATAATTCTGTACCGACCTGCTCAGGTTGAGGCGTTTCCTAGTTCTGATCTATACATTTTGACTTGTTTAAAGAAATTCTCTTAATTTGTTGTTGGCTTTTTTTTTTCTGTTTTGCTATTCATAAAAAGTTGTCTTTCCAATTCTCCTAATAGAGGGGAACTTTATTTGCAGGGTCTGGCTCCAGGTTCCAATCAAGCCATAAGTAATAACTTTAATTAATTATTTGCTCTGTTTACACAGTTCTTCAGGGATATTCGAATTATTCTGTTTGTTTCATTGCCTACATTGCCTAACATCAACCTGGTAAGTTTTCCATGTTTTCATTTGTGCTGTAGATCAGTTTTTGCCTTCGTTTGTGAGGGTTTATCGTTGTCTTGCTGCTGTGAGTGCAGGCGAAAAATTTCACATAGCTGGACGTATTAGAGGAAAAACTGTAGTTAACTTCAACTCACTGGTGACTGCTGTGATAAGCTAGAAATTTATGGTTCAGTAAGTCAGTAATTGGTGATCGTCAGAAGCTGAAAGGGTATGACTGGGAAAGAGTCACGTTATGGTCGCTTGGATCCTCCTTTTCTTTCCTTAAGAAAGTTTGTTCTTGGCCACTGCTAGGAAAAAAATCCCCATCCTTCACTAGGCAGACTTTAGGTCTGATTTGGATGTTATTTTAAAGAGAAATTGCCATGGTGTCTGTCAGCATGGGCTGGCATGGGGTCAGTTGGACTCCCAAGTGTTAATTTCTGCCTTCAAGGTGCGTAAGAACATGGAGAGGAGGTCACCAAGGTTTTCAGTTTCCCGATGTGGTATAAAAATTTGCCTTCACAATGAGATGCTGCTTGTAAAGAAGTAAAATGAAAGCACCGTTCTGGCCTTCCCCCAGAGCAGTTTGAGTCGCTGAGACACGTGGTAGTTGTAACTGCATTTCGTAAGGAAACAGCTCTTCCTTTTTAATATAGGTAAAACCAGACAAATTAGTATAAGAGTTTTCAAAACTCCAGATTGCTGCCCCTAAAGCACTTAATGCAGGGTGTTGTTTCCCTGTGTGTAATCTTAAATCAAATGCAAAGCTGGATTCACACTTTTCTCTGCAAATTACTGAGATTCAGCGTGAGATTTTGCCTGTAGTACTGAGAGCTCTGCGTGTTTATTAGAAGAAGATTTGTTTTCCCCCTTTATCCCTGGAATTCTCTTCTTTCAGATAATAATTTTCTTAGCAGAAGGTTTATGTTCCTCCTCCCACCCAGCTACATCATTTTGCAGCCCTCATTCCCCAGTGTTTATTAAGTTCTTTCAAGTTCATTGGATAATTACCAGCAAATTCGAGAGGTTTTTTGGTCAAAATAAACTTTGCTTTTATTTTAGACACGGCTTCCCACCCAAGTAGCTCTTGCACTCTTTGAACTCCTTCAACTTGATAATATTATTTTGATCAAAGTCTTAAGCTTGCAGGCAATAATCTTGAGTTTGGTGTAGCTTTTATCATTTGGCAGGAATTTTCGTTGGCAGGATTGGTCTTGAAAACTGTGTTATCTGTCAGTGACCTAACGTGTTCGTTCTTATTAGATAGCTGAAGGTTTTTGTGTGTGTGTGTGTGTGTGTTAATAGCAGTAGTCAGGGTTGTATCGTGATCCCGGCTAATTTAACCGAGTTTTGTGGAGTCAGGCGTTTTCACTGTGATTTCTTGGAAGGGAAAGTTGTTGGCCTGACCCAAAGGTACCTCGCGGTTCCCGAGAAGAGTTGTGGAGACATTTCAAAATAAAACATTCCCCCTTGGGCTTTTTTGTAGCTGGGATATTTACTCAGGATATTGAATCAGTTATCGGCCAGCAGGTATTTGGCAAGCTGAAAAGCATAGCTCTGAAACCTTCATTTTAGCGTCTATTACTGTTGTCTAGTTTATGGGGTTTAAACTGTCCGACTAAAGATGTTGCACATTAATGAAAAAAAAGAGGCATTCTAGAGATGGCAGCTATAAATTAGAATTCAAAATACACAAAAATTATTTTTCTCCTTTGTGAGAGATGCGTTATAACTAGAAAAGTGGACTTGGTCGGTTTGAGGACTGTCAGTAAGATGACAGCATTTTGAGGTTGGTTTTTGTCCAACAAATATAAATAAAGTTAAAGAAACGCAGGCAATCTCAGTGGCACCAGTGAAACAGATGTGGGGAGAAAAACGTCTGAAGAGTTGTTCATTGCTAACCTCGGCCTTAGGTTTTGGTACTTAAAAATAGCCTAGAATTGTTTGTTCGTGCCTGTTTTCGCATAGGCATCCATTGAAAGGAGGTGGTGCTGTAGCTAAGATGGTGTCGGCGCAATTACAACAATCAGTACAAGCTGCTCTCTGGTTTTGTTAGAAGGTCCTTCTGTCGCACTCTCTTTATGAAAATCCCTATTGTACTTTAGCTTGAGCTTGCTGGAAGAAGTAAACAAATACGTTTTGCTCTTTCAAGATCCCGAGATCCGCTCTGTGATGCCCGCGACGGGCTTATCAGTGTGGGATCCAGGCGATAATATTTGATGGCTTATGTCACGGAGATGGAAAAAGGATTTGCCATTTGGGGTGTGGGGATTTTAAATATTTAAAAAAATTAAAATATTTTAAATGCCCCTTTTAATCGGGCTGATGAAGAAAACCAACTAATTGGTTTGATTGCTGCAGCGTGGTGCTCTTTCCCCGTTCTTCCCAGTAAGCTTGGGAGTGCTCTGGCCAACAGCTTGAAGCGCGAGTGAGCTAAAACCGTTGAACTGGAGTGAACCGCGTAATGGGCCTTTGATGTTTCTGTATGTACAGTGCATCTCTCTCTCAGATGGCTTGGCAGAAGCCTCTCTCTGCCATTTATTCCCTCTCTTCCCCTCCCCTGTTCAATGGAAGCGGGTGTATTCTGCTGATCAAAACACCCAGCACACTTCTGCTAAATCCTTTCAAACTGCAGCCCAGGGTAATTGGGATGGGTAGGATAAATGCAGAAGAGTATGGCAGTAAAAGTGATGGCAGTTCTTT
This sequence comes from Rissa tridactyla, assembly GCF_028500815.1. Lineage (NCBI taxonomy): Eukaryota > Metazoa > Chordata > Aves > Charadriiformes > Laridae > Rissa > Rissa tridactyla. The sequence continues at coordinate 124,939,645 of NC_071468.1, read as the reverse complement.
TGAATGACTGGGTGTCCTCCTGACATGTAATTAGCTGCTTTAGAAAGATGTGGATTGGCATGGTCATAATTAAAAGGATTTCTGTCTTTTCTGTGATTGAAAACAGAAGATCTTCCGCCCCCTAATTCTCTTTAATACCGGTGTTATTAGTGACACTTGGAACACAGCTACTCCGTAAACTTAAATAATGACCCGTTCCTAATGGTAACTTAGAACAGCAGGGACTGAACCCGGGGTTAGTTTTCTATGCAAAGCTGCTTCTCTTCCTTTTATGTTTCCTCCGCTCCCGTTCATGTACGTATTGCTTCCCAGTGGGTTTTGGAAACAAAAAGGACATTTAGTTCTGTGTGACAGCATGTTTATGGGTCACCCAGGGTTCTGGTTTAGCTCTTTTGGGTTTGTTTTAGAGTTGTAGTGTTGCGGAGCCGTGGTCCAGGACTCCGCTGAACTCCAGTCCTGTGTTTTCAGCCTGCCCGCAGGCAGAGGGCACCGATGGCACCGTTGTCCTCCGGTTCCCAAAGCAGGGAATGTCACCAGCTCTTCTGCTCCGCGGTGGCTCGGTTTGGAAGCCTTATCAGCAGTCGTTGCCAAGTATATAGCGGTATTGTCCTCAAGCTGTCTGCTCTATCCTGGAGATCGCGGTAGAGTGGTACGAGTTAACTCACCTTTTCCTTAAGAAATCTCAAAATAGCCTGCAAACGGCTCCCTGGCCGGACGGCGTGCTTGCCACGCACGACAGGAGAGGATACACGGTGGTGACCTAAAATAACATCCTAATCTTTTGCTGATGCGTTGCTGGATTCTGACGAAAGCATCTGTCATAGGGTGTTACGTGCCTTTTTATTCTGTGGTTTTGTGAGGAACGTTATCTGTTGACCAGTCTTGAGCGCTGCAGCGCCTGTGCTCCATTTTTGCCTTTAAGCTTCTCGACCATATTTTTCCATAGTGCTGTTCTCCTGCTGTCGTCACTTATCAGACAGGTTTCCGGAGATTTTTGGTATGCAAAGATGCGTATAGAGACTCCTAGTCAAATTTAGAAAAGTTAGCAAGTTCCTAACTCCAACAGATTTGCGAAAGAAGCTGAGAACTTCATTTCCTGAGGCTCTTATTTAAATCCTCTGTTATTTTTCAGCTTCTTTGTACTGAAATACTTGTGTAAATCTCACCCAGCGTCACTGTGGTTCAGGACAGGCCTGTGGGTCTTGGGTGCTTTGGTTCTTCCAGCACGGTTACCACTGGTGGTACACTCACAGTAGCAATGGCAGCAACTTCTTTTCTAGGACGTGCATTTTTAGACTTTAACTTGCTGCTGTCCCTGGCCTCAATTCTGCTTCCCATCCTCCTCTCCCCACCCCTTCTCCTTAACTAATTAAAGTCTTCCATGTTATGGCAAGATGGCATATGTAGCTTAAATAACCCACCTCTGTAATTAAGAGGTTGACTTTAGCCTTCTGAGATATATTTTACATCATTTGAGATTTAAAAATACATTTTACTTTACAAAGTTTTATCTGTCAAATCGCTCAAGGAGGGCAAAGAGATAATGAAAGTAAATTATTAATTAATAACTCTCACCCAATTTATTCCATTAAGAATATTAAGCATATATTCCATTCCTCAAAGCACGTTTGACTTTGGATATATATTTTTTTTTTAAAAGTCTGCCTGCTGATAAAGTTGCTGCTATCTCTTTTTGACAGGACTGTAGGGCCAGGACTGAAAATATCCTTCAGGAGCTCACCAGAGCCAGAAACTCGGAATATCAACTCACTGACCGGTTTTTCCTATCCCAGAGTTCAAGCCGTTTCATTTGTGCCCTGTGGCAAGTGAGCAGATCTTACCAAGACCAAAATGACTCAGATTCTCCCTTGACACGTTCAGGCTGTTCTTCTGTGCCAAAGGTTTGGGATCATTTCGGAGAGGGAAGCAGCAGCAGGAGCATCTCGCCTTTCCGCGGGGTGGATAGAGTGGTCTGAGTTTAGGTGGAGCTGCGTTGGATGCAGAATGGCAAAGAGGAAATTCGATGTGTTGCTGGGAAAGACTGAGCGTATCTCACAAACTGTGTAACTACGACTTGAGGAGGGCAAACATCTTGGGTGCTTTGTTAATTAGATAGTTGAAGCAGTTTTTTAAGTGCTCCGAAATCTCCATTGTATATTCCTTTGTGCCAGCGTGTCTTCGTGGCACACCGTATATAGCGTTACAAAGTTTGTTTAGGAGTTGTTATTGGAATTTGAGACGTGCTTTTTTTTGGGTTTGTGGCCGAGGTAATTGCCTATCAGTTTAGCTAAACATTCACATCTCGGCACGCGGCTGCTCGCTGGGCAGTAACGGTTGAATTCTGCAACTCTTCCTTCCTTTAGGGCTCTCTTAAGGCACAGTCCTCTCTCCCCAGGTGCTTGGAGAAGACAAATGCTACTGAGATGAGGGAATAGCTCCGCTCATTTGCAGAGCTTAGCAGAGTTAACATCAGTGGAGAATGTGCCCCTAGATTTCAACAACACACACTTAGCGCTGGGACTCGTAGCAGAGCACGAACGGAACAGTCCTGGGGTTGCATTGCCAGGAATTCAGTTCACTGACGTAGGCTTGAAAATTAGGCATCTGGTTAGGAGTAAAGAGTCGGTGCAGTATCCGTGGACATTAAGAAGGTATTTCTAAATGTGTTGAGAAAAAAAATAAGATTATTCCATTTATGCTTATAAATCCATGGGATACAACTGGTAAAATTTGTAAAGGGTTATGTGGAGAAAGCAGACACTTTCAATTAGGGGATTTTTTTTTTTTTTTTTTTTTTGCATTTGGAAGGGCAGGATGGTTCCTTCATCCCGTTGGATGAGGTGGGTAGAACAGGGAGTTTGCGTCGGGATTGTGGGAGGCCAGCTAATATTCAGGGTCTCCTTGTAGGTGATAGACTGGTCCCTTCTGGCCTTAATTGTAAAACTATGATTCCAAAGAGGTAGACTTCTCTTTTACTCTTAGCGTTATAACCTGTTCGTAGTATTTAATGATTTATAGAGGTTTGAGTACTAGAGGGGTTCTCTGCAGTAAGAACTTCTTTTAAAAGTATGACTCTCCATCAGAGAACATATTGTGCCTTATGTCTCTAAACCACCTGAAGTTCCGGTTATGTATGATAAATATCTTTTTACACTTTGTACTTCTGCCATAATGGGAATCAAACAAATGCAGTTTTGATAACAGGTGGCTTCTGTGTGCCGCCGTATTACTTAGATTTGCTCCAGTATCTTACAGATTCGATCTCTCGGTTCTGCTGCCGCGGCGATGCGTACTTTCCTACCAGTCAGTGTTGAGCAGCTAAAGTAGCTCTGGAACAGCGTTATTCTGTACAACTCTTCTTTTTGTTTCTTATTTGAAAATAAACCAGAAAAGCCCTAACCAAAAGCCCAGGTCAGTCTAAATTTCTAATCCTAAATTCGCTGTTGCTTTTCATTACATCAGACGTTCGGGCACGTGAATTCCAGTCGTCAAGGGTACCTTGCAATGATTTTTACCGTTACCCAAGAACATTCAACAGGAAAATCGTTCGCCATGAATAAAACGTGATCAGTCGGGACCATTTCCCCTAGCTGCAGTGCCTCAAGCAGCTGCTTTTTTTACAAATACTTTCAGCAATTGCCAGGGTGCTTCACAAAATACCGCAGCCAGCAGAAGTCCTCTCGCTAACCTGCTGTCTCCTCTTATTTCCTACGCTGAGCCTGTATTTCCTTGAAGGAATTCCAGACCCGCGTTTTGAGCTGTGCCTCCTCCGGCTGCTCTCAGCCATTCCCTTTCTTCTGAAGTTGATTCTTGTTGGTACCGAATTTGACACACGTTATTTTCCCACACTTCAGTTGTTCTCGTAGAGGTAGTTTCTTTTCTCTTTCATCCAAGCTCCTTCGCACCCTGGTAATCCTGGTTTACCTGGTTTACCAGTGGCTTTCTCATACTGAAGTGCTCTGACCTAAACCTGTCGTTCTTACGGTCTCTAAATAAGGAACGCGTGTTGTTTCCATCCTAATAAAAAGTGATCCAGTGTAATGCTGAAGCTTAGATTTGCTTCAGTCTTATGAAATCTTCCAAGCTTTCTGCTAGCCAATAGACGTAGTTGTTTTCCAGCGTGGTTAGTTAGCAGCCCTCCTCACTTCCTCCATTTCAGTTTTGACACTTAGATTAGCAAATCAGGGAATTTTTAACTTTTAAGTATAATAGGTTTTTTTTATTAATACTTGGACTGTCTTTTTTACTGGGAAGACTGGTGGTGGGCTGTGCATTCAGCGGACGCTCAGCAATGTTCTTGCAAGAATGAAGGTGTCTCTGAGATACGGCAGTGCTTCTGAACGGCCTGATTTGACGTTTCTTGCACACGGTTATAGCGCTCAGGTTGATCTGTTCTCTTTAGTTCTTCGTCGTTTGCTGCCTCTCCCGCTCCTGTTGGACTCCCTTGCTGCTCTCCGTGCCCTTGCTTCCCTTTCGCACTCTTCGGTGACTCTTAATTTTGTCCCTCCCTGCTTCCTCTCATTTCTCCTTCTCCTTTTGCTCTACAGGCACTTTATTACCTTCACGCCTTCGAGCAGCGTATTTATGGTTAGTCATTTTTAATTCCTTTAATACCACTTTAGTCCAAGTCAAGAGGCGTTCACCTTTGCATTTGCCTATTAGACGGGGCTGTATCAGTTGCTTACTTGAAGCCCAAATAGATATTGTCCACAGTGGAGTATCGATATGGACAATGTTGTCTACTCTGATCATTAAAAAAAAAAAAAAAAATCAGCTCACAAATTCAGTCAATTTACAGCAGGTTCTTAACTGGCAACCTCCCGTGTGGAACAAGGTAGTTCCAAGGTGTTGGACCGTGGTTAACGGAGCGGGACAAGGTAGTAGCATTTTTATTTTTTTTCTTTCCTTTTATTTTGTCGTGCTGGAAGCTGTCTTCAGTGGTGCCGTTGTTTTTCTCGGTCAGCGTGCCGCTGCCTGTGTTGTTAATGTGAGGGTTTGGGGCAGGGTGCGGGGATTTGCTTTACCGAAGGAGCCTGTGCACCCGTCCCCTGGTCACGTCATTCACCCGGCGTTTGGGATCACTTTTTGCAGCCGGAGTAGCTTTTTCTTATCATTCTTTAAGTTGTTTTAGATTTGAAGATGATTGGAAAAACTTGCAATTACTTTTCCAAATGAAAACTGATAATGAAATCAGAGTTTGGATTTTGAGCTTCCCGTCTTTCAGTGGTATCCACTGAATCTTCTCTTTGGGCTTCTGCGTAAGTTTGGATGTCATCTTCAGACTTGTGCTGAGCTGAACCTTGTGACTCGTTTCTAGTTGCCGTGGGGTCAGAGCCCTGTTTGTTCATCCGAGAGGGACACGTTTTCCGTTTCATCACCCGTTGCAACAGAGGCTCGAAAGCAAAAAAAAAAAAAAAACAACAAAAAACCAACAGAAACCCTTTTGCTTCGCTCTTGCCTCTAGCCTTGCCGTGAGTAACGTCCTTCCCAATCTCGTCAAGAGCCGACCCTCCTTCATTTGCTGCCAGAGTCGTTCTCCGGGGCTTCGAGCAGCGCTTCTCGCACCGGTGCGAGCGCTGGGCACGCTGCCGCCGGCGTGATCCGGGGGAGCACCGTGTCCCTCTGGAAGCCAGATGTCAGATCCGATACGATAAAGCCGTATCATCGTGCCACAGACCCACCGCTAAGACAGGCTTTTACCTTAAAGGTAATACAGGAATAACAAATTTAAACCCGATTTAGTTCAATAGCAGTTCTATCAAAGGGTGACAAATAAAACTCAGTTGTGTCCATGGGGAGCACTATTTTCTTGACAGATCGCCTCGGCCGTCTCCCTCGTGGTCTTTGTGATCTTCCCAAGGCTGATGAAAGCCCGGGAAGTGTGAAATATGTGCAGTACTTTTTTTTTTTTTTTTTTTTTTTTAAATTTTCATTTTATTTTTCTTAGCATCAATTTAAAAAGTGCCTAAGTGAGTAACGGGACTCCAGAGCGAGCTGGAGGAATAGGATTAGACCTCATTTCCCTCTTAAGAAAAAAAGAGCCCTCCCTGCAGCCCCTCCGCGCCTACGGCTCCGCTGGGAGGCCGGAGCCCTGCAAAAATCCAGCTGGAAAGAAATCTCCGCTCCTTCCTCACGCCGCCCCCCGCGGGTTTCAGGCTCTTGGTGGGGATCTTCCTAACGAATCTCATTTCTCAGCCAAACCTTCACCACCTCCCAGGGGGGTGGACGGTAGAGATGGGGGGGTGGAAGCTTGGATAGAATTCAGTAGGAAACTGCCTCTCGGATTGCAGGTACAAATACCTTCCTGCATTGAACGTGCACCCCTGGATAGCCGCACGCCCGAGGTCTGGGTAGAAAAAGCTAAAATGCATATTTAATCACCCCTTTTTGGAATCCCAGAGGCAGTTTCTTCCCATATTCTTCATTATTTCTAGGCATATAGTAGTGGCACCTGCTAAACGTTTTGTCAGAGGAATTTGTAACTGTTGGCAGGTGGTTATAATTTTGTAACCAGACAGGGGGAATTTTATGCGGGTTAAAAAGAAAAAGAGAGATATCGATGCTAGTTTAAAAAAATTGCGTTAAAGGAGAATTTCTTCTGACCGTAGTAAAAGGAAATAACAGAAAACTATTAAGATGTATTAGCACCGCTTACGGATTCAGAAAATGAAAGCAGTCCGTACGTAGATGTTTTATTTTTCATTAGTAACAAAATGTTGTTTTCACTCTGACAACTTAATAACCTATGAGAGGGGAAAGCCTAGGAAATTACCATTGGCAAGAAAAGCTGTAAGGACAGCTCTTTTGCAGAGAACAGAAATTGAGCTTGGAGGATGTTGATGGGTGTTGATATAAGCAATGATCAAATGGGAATCTATTGCTGGGGTACTAATGAAAATAAAGTGTTTGTGGAGCCTGTGATACACACGGACCGTTCGCCGCTGCGCCGTCGCCCTGCTCTAGAGATGCCTTCTTTAACAGTGATTTATTTCTTTTTTTTCCCCTAAACCAAGTGATTGTCAATAACAGTGGTTGTAATTGAAAAAAGATTAATGCAGTAGTGAGCGTTGCCAACCTAGACGTGAAAAGACAGTGGAACAGTATCAGAGGCGCAAAAAAAAAAAAAAACCAACAAAAAAAAACAAAAAAAAAAATGAAGCAAAACACCCCACCCCTCCCCAAAGGCAAACCCTCGGCAAAGCCACCGGGGAGTGGCGATTTCTTTCATTTAGAAGTTTCGTGCGTCTTAATTTTGTTCCGCTGCGGCGTTGCCTCGGGGCCGGGGGGGTGTCGCAGGGACGCCGCGTCCCCGGGCAGGGCTGGGTGGCGTGCGCGCCGGGACGGATGGCCGTCGCGTCTTCGCGCGATACAAGACGAGCCGCGTCCCCTCTCGCCGGCGGGTTCTCGCGTGTCTCTCCCTTCCTCCGCCGGCATCTTCCCGCTCGCGTCTTCGTTTCCCCCGCCGTGTGCCCCCCATGAAAACGGCACCTGTGTCTCATCTGCTGTAGGTGTTCTGCCTACCTCAAGAGGTAAACGTGGTATCCTGGAGTCGTACGTCCACACTCTCTTCTTCTTTTTTTACATGAGCACTAGCGCGCGCACACACACACACACACTGGAATGTATATTCTCCTCCCCACGCCCCCCCCTCGCCTCCCAAATAACCTCTTGACCCGATCCTTGCTGTAGCCACCACCGACTCCTCTTGCAAATTGGATGCTGCTTTAAATGTGAAAACAAATGTTCAAGAAGCTATAAAAACCTGAATGAAAGCTAAAGCTGAATTTATAAAGCCTTGTTGCATATGAGCCAAAAGTGCAAAAAGCTCTATATAATGAACTAACCTGCCACTCATATAAATATAAATATATATAAATATATTAAAATCAGACTGTTCTACAAAATTGTGTATTTGTATTTTTGTGTACGTACAATTTTCTGCTAAGCAGAAGGAGGATGTAGTATAGGATGATGTGAGAAGAGATTTTGTTTAATCATATTTCTTTGTTACTTATTTTTGTTAACATCCAGATGCCTGTCTTTGTCTTCTGTGTATGACACTGTTCGAAAGGTGCAGTATCTCTCTCCCGCCCGCGCGGTCGACCTCTTCCGCCGTGAAAGAGTCGGGGGATGCCACCCGTCGTCCCCCAGCCCCGCAGGCACGCCTGGGCCTTGATCTTAACAAGGGCTGCGCGTTCAGCTGCAGGACTATCTGTTTCACGCTGGCATTCCGCGGGCGCGTTGCGGCGTTGCTCCTGATGGTGATGTCAGACGTTCACGCGCTGGTTGGTTGCTTTCCACACGGGTGTTCTCCAGCCGCGCTGTCTACACCATCCGCCCTCTGTAGTATCTCCGTTCAGGGCCTCAGCCTGAAGTCTTTTGGGGAGGATAGTAACGAAGTAGCGTAGGTGAGGAGAGAGGGGGAACAGATCCTTGTGTTAAAGTTACTTCGGGAGGAAGAGCAGCCGGGGAAGCAGTACCCGGTATCACAGGGGAGGGAGTCTCAGGTAACGCCACCACGGAGGAAGACGAAGGTGGCGCGGGAAGCTCGTGTTGCCCACAGCTGCCCGCACGCTGCCAAAGCGTATTTTGGCTTTCAGGAAGGCAAGTTGGCAGGGGAACGGGTTGTAACCTTCCCTGGGCCACCAGACGCATCCTTCCATCCCAGGAGTTGCGTGCGAGCCGTGCCCATCTCCGGTGGCTTTGCGACAGTTTGGTCCATTGGTGTAAGAGCAGTCGTTTGAGGAGGTCCATCTTCTTGAGGCTTGATACCCTTGCAGTAAAGATACTGATTTAAGAAGAATATTCTAAAATCTTCTCCAAATCACTGCATTTATTTGCAAGATGCCGAGTGGCTCTGCTCTCCATCATTTGCCACGAGGAGAAAAGTAATGGTGGTTCTCCCTTGGTGCCGTTGGGAATCGTTAGTTACGCACTGCAGAGGTGGGAACTACCCAGGGAAAGAGGGGAGGCAAAGGAGAACTAGATAAACCAGGGTGGAGTGGACAAACTAACGCAAAGCTTTGGGCGGGAGGTGGTGGACGTTCACCTTCCAGTTCCACCGCAGGTTTGCTGCAGACCCTTGAGGCGAACGGGTCCTTTCCGCGCGCCTCGGTGTGCCCTTCCCCGAAAGGCAGGCGGGAGTTAACGCCCGTCACATCTTCCTCCGGCGGCAGGTACGGCGAGAGAGAGTGAGGTATCAGCTTCTTCCCTTGTGTCCTCTGCGCTCTTTCTTTTTCCCTTTTTTCTTTTTCTTTCTTTTTTTTTTTTTTTTTCTAAACTTAATTTCTAGCATTGTTTGAACTGAATTTTGGCCCAGGGAGAGCGATACTGCATCTTTACATGTAGGGCTCATATTTATAACAATGTGTAATGACTGTAGCAAAAGTCCTTGTTTCTATATGTGAATGGACAGAGAAACAAGTGCTCTATTGTATTGATTAAAATAGTTAAAATGAGTCCTGTATCATTGTATCTCCTATTCTGGATTAGTGCCTTTTGGACAGTAGACTGTTCTGTAATTAAAATGTAGTATAACTGCTTTTTTGTACAGTTTTGTTTTAATAAAACTTTTTTTTAATTTGTGTTTATTTTAGTATTGTACCTATTAGAAAATAAAAATGTATAACTCAACAACGATGCAGTTCTTCTCTAGTCCTTTTTGTGCAAAGCCATCTGGGTGCGAAAGCCCGAGAGAGGCCTTGGGCACACGCAAGACCTAAAACGTGTCTTCAGAACTTCCTGAGTGTAGAAAAACAAGGAAGACGTCCGTCTCTGTGCCTGCCTGGCTTTGTGAGGACAGTCTCTGGGTGGTACATTGGAAGTGGTGGCATCACTTCTTGGAGTTTGAGCCATGGGCTGATACTGGAGGCCTCTGGGGAGGTCTTTCACAGAATCATGAAATGGTTTGGGTGGGAAGGGACCTTAAAGGCCACCCAGTGCCACCCCCTGCCCTGGGCAGGGACACCTCCCACCAGCCCAGGTTGCTCCAAGCCCCGGCCAACCTGGCCTTGAACCCCTCCAGGGATGGGGCAGCCACAGCTTCTCTGGGCAACCTGGGCCAGGGGCTCACCCCCCTCACACCAAAGAACTTCTTCCCAATATCTCATCCAAATCTCCCCTCTTCCAGTGTAAGACCCTTCCCCCTCATCCTATCACTACCTGTCCTTGTAAAAAGTCCCTCCCCAGCTTTCTTGTAGGCCCCCTTCAGATACTGGGAAGGGCTGGAAGGTCTCCCCAGAGCCTTCTCTTCTCCAGGCTGAACAACCCCTTTCCACTACAAGTTGATCCTAAGAGTAGAGTTTTACCTGCTTTGAGTGCGGTTGTGCTTGTCACGAGTGCCCGTACTGGTTGTACAGTAACGTCATGGCCAGGGAGAAGGTGCAAACAAGGCAAAAAGCTGCACTTCCCGTGGGAAACCTCCCCGTCCAGGAGCCTCGAGAAGGACCATCCAAGTCCCAGCCCAACGCAGAAGGTCTGTTGCTGGAGCTGTTGAAGGTCTGCAGGGAGCAGACTTTGGGGCCGTTTGGTAATAAAACCAAAAAGAAGTTGAAGTAACGAGTACGGGCGTGAGTCTGAGAAGCCAAAGGCAGGAGGACGCGTTGGCTGCCCTCTCATCCCGGCCTGGTCGGGCTCCGCATCGCGGGTGTCCCCAGACAGGGTCTGTGGGTGGGTGGGGAAGAGCTGCATAAAACCAGGGGAAGGAGTTTCGGCAGCTGGGGTGTGTGAATTTGCCAGGTGGCAGAAAAGTCACAGAAATGGATTGAGGAGTTGAAACGGTGTCTGGGTTCTGCAATACGGGTGAAAATCGGTATGGGCCGCTGTGGTTTGAGGCTGATGGTGGGGGTTTGCTCAGAATGGACCCCTCCATGACAAGGCCCGGGGCAACTCTGGGTGCGTTGGCGCTGTGGGGGATGAAGAACGCGCCCTGGGGGTGGGAGCACCTTCCAAACCGGTCCTTGTGCCTCTCAGACATCATGGGGAGGGGGAAAAACCATCCGACCCCCTCCATCATCAGCTGCCAGAAGTGCCGAGCTCGCTGAGGGTGGTTTTTCTGCTGGAGGGAGCAGGCTGGGGACAGGGGATCAAACCTCCAGGGGACGCGGGGCTGTCACCACCCTCCTGGCCCTGCCACCTCCTGGCTTCCCCAGCGAAACCGTAAAACAAGGGCCATGCCGGAAATCAGCGTTGTCCCAGCAGCCGGGATTGAAGGCTGAGCCCCCAGAACTGTCGGCTTTCCACCCTTTTTTCCTCATTGGGTTTTGTTTCTTTGCACGTTAATCCCCAACACGCTTCAGTCCATTCTGAGTCCCAGAATCCTGTGGGGCGACCCATGGGACCAGCTCAGCCGCTGCGGAGGGTCGATAACGCTGACAGCCATCGGGGCCAGCGTCCCCCGGCTCTTTTTTTGGAGAGGAGAGGGGGATGTGAAGGGACCCACAAGCAGAGGCGGCAGCGGCGGAGACGGGGCCTTTCCCAGTGTCACCGGGAGCCCCTTCCTGGGAGAGCGGCCCCTGCTGCTGCCCTGGGCAGAGGATGAAGGACAAAGTCTTCTCCCTGCATCACAGGTGAAAACCAGGAATGCAGAAAAGCCCAATTTGTAGATATTTTTTAAAAAAAAAAACACCCACCAAAGGTCTGTGCTTTGCAAAAAAACTCCGTTTCCAGCCCATTTTGTGCCAATTTTTTTCCCCCTGGGGAACCAGATGATCAGGGCACATCCTTAAAAAAAAAAATAACAACCAAAAAAAAAAAACCACCCCAAAAAAACAACCCCACACTCATCACACGTCGGTGTCCAGAGGTGAGTAAAAATCCCCTTTAACGATCTGCCCAGCTCATGGCAGAGCATCTCCCTGCATCGGCCCCGGAGATGCTGGGAGGGCTGGAGCCCCTCTGCTGGGAGGACAGGCTGAGAGAGCTGGGGGGGTTCAGCCTGGAGAAGAGAAGGCTCCGCGGAGACCTTATAGGGGCCTTCCAGTTCCTCAAGGGGCTCCAGGAAAGCTGGGGAGGGACTCTGGAGCAGGGAGGGGAGCCATGGGACGAGGGGGAAGGGTTTTACACTGGAAGAGGGGAGATTGAGATGAGATATTGGGAAGAAATTCTTTGGTGTGAGGGGGGTGAGCCCCTGGCCCAGGTTGCCCAGAGAAGCTGTGGCTGCCCCATCCCTGGAGGGGTTCAAGGCCAGGTTGGCCGGGGCTTGGAGCAACCTGGGCTGGTGGGAGGTGTCCCTGCCCAGGGCAGGGGGTGGCACTGGCTGGGCTTTAAGGTCCCTTCCCACCCAAACCAGTCTGGGATTCTATGGCTCAGCCGGGATGAAGAAAGAAGCCCCCGTGTCCCCCATCCTGTACCCGCATTCGCCTCCCTCCCCCGGCCGAAAGCCCTTGTCTCTGTTGCCTTCACTTGCCTGCTGTGGCAAAGGGCTTGAAGCCAAGGGAGGACAGTGACAGTGGTATTAATTCAAAGGAAAGCAGGGGGAAAAGGTGTGCTTTTTGGTTTGGTTTGTTTTTTGGTTTTTTTGGGGTTTTTTTTGTGTGTGGTGGTGTTTGGTTTTTTTCTTTCCCCTGCTCGGTTTGATCGGTGCCTTTTAAAACCGGCTTTGGCTGGAGAACAGAAAGCGGCGCGTGTTGCGGCGCGGGGAAGGTGTTACAACCACCTTCCGGGAAGAGCGAGGTTTGAACAAAGTAACGGCACTTCAAAAGGCTCCTCTGTTTCAGCAAAAGATTTTTTTTTTTTTCAGAAGGTAAAACTTTAAAGGGAAGGGGGTTTAAAAAAAAAAAAAAAAGCCGCTGTATTTTCGTGCAGCGATTGCAAAACACCGATAAAAATATCCTTTGCTAAATGACTTTCAGCAGGGATTGTGGAATCAACTCAGTGTTTGTTGCTTTAAAAAAACACACCACAAAATAAAACAAAACCCTCCAAAAAAAATCCGTGTCAAACCCTGCCAGTTGTTTTCAACACGAAGCTGTATTTTCAAGAAAAATGTTGCTAAAGAGAAAGAGTGACTGGGGGAGGGGGATTCGAGGCCGTCTGCCTGCCCCGAGACACGGGGTGGGTGCGAGGCCTTTTTGGCCACAGCGGGGGGGGTGATACGAGGGCGGACGTTTTCCACCCTGCGCTGGATCCGTTCTGGGTAGGGGATGTGGAGCAGGGCCCGGCCCAGCTGCCAGACACGGGCTCCTGCCTGTGGGCAAGGCCGGCGCAGCACAAGAGGCTCCATTAAACCCCTGCCAGTCCCTCAAGGGGCTCCAGGAAAGCTGGGGAGGGACTCTGGAGCAGGGGGTGGAGCCGTGGGACGAGGGGGAAGGGTTTTACACTGGAAGAGGGGAGATTGAGATGAGCTATTGGGAAGAAATTCTTTGGTGTGAGGGGGGTGAGCCCCTGGCCCAGGTTGCCCAGAGAAGCTGTGGCTGCCCCATCCCTGGAGGGGTTCAAGGCCAGGTTGGCCGGGGCTTGGAGCAACCTGGGCTGGTGGGAGGTGTCCCTGCCCAGGGCAGGGGGTGCCACTGGCTGGGCTTTAAGGTCCCTTCCTTTAACCATTCCATGATTCTACGGTTCTTAATCCGGACACCTGATCATAAAATAATTTCTTCAGCTTTACATCTTCGGTCTCTTTGTGAATTCACAACCAGGACAGAGGGGCTCTGGCAGCAGCCGTTGTCCCTTTCCCCTCATGTCTGTCTGCCGCAAACCACCCCTGAGCTTGTTGGAGCAGCCCAGCTCCTCCTCCATTGCTTGCTGCATCTGTGCCATTTGGGGAAATCGGACAACCCCAGGCTGTGATCGCATTAAGGTAAGTGTTAGCACCGAGTTCAGTCTGATCTGGTTTTCCAAAAGCAACAAGCTCCCAGCTCCCTCTTCACTAACCAAGCCGTGGATTTTTAAGCAGTTTCCCTGCCCCATCCCAGCCGTGTCCACCTTCCCTGCCCCAGCTCAGCCGGTGTTTGCAGCCCACGAGGAACAGAGGAACGGAAAACCCCTGGAGCGACTCAGGGCAGGGCCGGCAGCAACAACCCCTGGTCTGGGCTGACGCCCACCAGCCGGAGAGCACGGGGGAGCTCAACCAGACCTCCACCTGCTTCTATTTAGCATAACGTTAGGGAAAAGGAGTATTAAATAAAGCTTCCCCCTGCGGACCCACGGTCTGCGACAAGGACTCCCACACCTGAATGGCTGCAGGCACGGGGCTACTTGCCGAGCATCAAAGAGGAGGGAGGATGGAGGGAAGGTAAAGCCCAGGGTTTCCGCTTGTCGATGGGAAGGTCCCTAAATTGCAGGAAACAGGGCAAAAGTCTCGCCTGAACCAGGTCTCAGCGCCCCGGAGCGATGCGACTCCACGGGAGGGCTGTGACTGCACCTAAACCTTCCGGGGAGACGAACTGGATTAACGAAGCGCAGACTGACCGGCTCTAACGACGACGTTTATTTAGGTACTGCAGGCTGCATTGCATCTATAATACAATATTACAGTCATTTAGTATTGTACAGAAATAATTAAAAACTTTACAGCTCATTACAAAGTATCTTTGGATTTTAGCTCATTTAAAGTACACCGACGGACGCGCAGTCCCCCGGTGCCGGCAGCCGCTCTTTATATACAGACCCACTACATCTACAGGAACCAACGGAGGGAGGAGCTGGGAAGGGCTCTCCCGGGACACGGCGGAGGTCGGCAGCGGTGGAAGAGTTGTCGGCTGCCCTGAGGATGCCGGGGACGCGCCAGGGGGGGAGCGACACCGGGGACAAGGACGTCTCGAGGGAGGCGGGAAGGCGCCGGTTCACACCCCGCCGGTTGTTGCTCGGAGCGCGGCTCCGCCATCGGCTTCAAAATGGGTTTGGCAGGGGAAAGCGAGGGGGAGAGCGGCCGCCTTCCCCTGCCGAACAAAAGCACCGCTCCTCTTGAGCGGGTCAGGCCGCTGAAGGGGAAATGTCTTTTAAGGCATCCCTCCCGCCCGGCGCCAGGCTTCTCCTCCCTCTCCCGGGATCTCAGCAGCCCCACGCCACATCCCCGTTCTCTCTCCGCCGCGGCGTTGGGGTGCCGGCGGCAGGACCAGGCCGAGCCGGGCTGTGCCAGGAGGCTCCGCCACCACTGAACCCATCCCAGCCCGGCCAAGAGCGGCAGCCGAGATCCCTCGGGGGTGGAAAACACAACGGGGGGTTTGGGAAGAGGTCGGAGAGCGCAGAAACCAAAGCAAATATGGATAAAGGAGATCTAGGAACAAGACACTTATTGGTGACCCCCAGCTCTTGAGTGTTTTGTAGTGTGAGCAGTCTGCACCTTTACTTCTCCCTTTCCTACGAGCCGGGCATTCCAGAGGCCGGGGCGAGATCCAGCCCCGGCTCCGTCAGCCGCTGCCCCAGGGATAAGGCACCGCGGAAACGGAACTTCTTGTGCAAAGACCTGGCAGTACCAGCGTAAGGACAACACAAGCACCAGCACAGAAAAGACTCCTCAACAGCTCCACCACGGCACAAACGGGTCCGTCCAACACCCAAGCTCGTTTCGTACAGGTTTTCATCACCAAAAGAGAGGAACGAGGCGGGTTTCTTGGTTCGTAGGAGGGCAAAGAGGTGTTGCCCATCCAGCAGCAGGGAGCTTCCACCTCAGCTCTCGCCTTAAGGGCTTGGGCAGTATCCCACGCAGAACTCCACTCTTATCAGCTTTCCTCAACTAAACTACATCGTTAAACAGGAAAGAGCCAAGGCGCTCGGGCTGAAAAGGTGTTATTTTGGACATAGAGATCAAACACCGCGAGAGAGCTGAACGTCAGAGAGGAAAAAAGGCTTGGCTTGGTTTGGTTTGAGAAAACCCCGAACAGTCCCTCCAAAAAATATCATCCTCTCGTCTGGCTCGGAGCGAAGGACCGCAAGGCTCAGAGTCCCACATCCCATGCGGAGGTCGGGAGCTGCGGACACGGGGTCGGACGCGAAGGTTTCCTACCCACCAACACAATTCTTCTACCCCCAGAATCTGAGACCCAGCCACGGTTTGAGGGTACGGAAAGCGAGCTCGTCCCACCGAGCAGCCGCAGGAGAGGAGACACTCGCCACACGTTACAGTTCCTGCCATAAATATTCTTCTTCCCTGGATAAAGTGCATGAAAATCTTGGAAAATATGCATAGCTACTAATGCGCCAGCCTCAGTTGCTGGGCGGTTCCAGTTAAAAGCACCTCCTCCTTTACGCTGAGCGTAGAGTTCTTCTAATATTATCAATTAAAAAAAAAAAAAAAAAATATATTTACCTTAATTATGATTTTAAACGGTTTTCTGGTTAGTTGGCTTAGCTGGTGCAGAGTAACGGATGGCTTTGAGTAGAGGGATGTGCACTCACTGGGCTAAAATCTTGGAAAATCTCTTTAGAAGAACCCCCCCCGTGGCCAGGAAAGCCGGGCTGAGCGGGAGGGAGTTGCAGTCCCCTAGGAACGTCCTCACGGCCCAGTTGGGTTCGTTTAGCTTTCCAGAGGTCGCGCTACAACCCGGGCGATGCGGTTGGCGGCTTCATTTTTGGGG
Source organism: Rissa tridactyla (assembly GCF_028500815.1). NCBI lineage: Eukaryota > Metazoa > Chordata > Aves > Charadriiformes > Laridae > Rissa > Rissa tridactyla. The sequence continues at coordinate 124,923,131 of NC_071468.1, read as the reverse complement.
CGGGTGTCAGGGTGGGATCGGAGGAGAGGTTCAGTTTCAAAAGTCAAACAAGATGGTAAAACCCAAGAGAGCTACGAGTAAAATCCTCCCGCCACCGAAGTCCACCAGGCGCGCCGAGAACGGAGCCACTTCGTCACGCTCACCATCCCCTGATGTTTCAAACCAGACCAGCCGTATTGAAGACGTTTGCTTCCAGGACAGTTTGTCCTAGAGGAGGCAGGGAGTACGTTCTCTTCAACCGGCGTTTCACACCCCTCTGAACAGGCACGGCGCGGCTTTGGAAGAGGACGGAGGGCGGGTGGAAGGGGAAATTCACCCCATATAGGTCGGCTGCAGCCTCCGACCGCCTGCTCCAGACGGGCAAACACCGAAATGCATCCTCACGCGGGCAGAGCTGCAGTACAAATCCGGCCAGAGGAGTTTACAGTGGGTAGAACAAATAGGGAACCACGAACCCAACCGCTTCTGCTTGACCCGTTCACTCCCGCGACTTTGCTCCCTTTACATTGGTCCCGCAGAATTCCAGCTTTCAGAGACAGCGGCGCGAGAGAAGAGGCTCCAAAAGGACTTGGGCGGGTTCTTCCCTTCACATCTCCCCCAAAAGGGGCCACCGAGCAAACAGCAAGAAGTTTTAAAGATCTCCCTAAATCCGGTAAGTGAAATGCTGAGACTGACAACCCCAAGGAGCGGTCAGGGGGCTGTTTCACACCAGCTGACTTTTCTGCAGCGCAGCAGAACAAAGTGCAATTAGAAAAAAAAAAATGGTAAAAATGGATTTTAGAAAACTTACAAGGCAGTTTGAGAGGCATCATGTTAATTAGCGGGTCTTTCATCGGCAAGACTCGTCACACTCCAAAACGAAACGTCGCTTTCTTGCACGAGTCGCGTCTATAGAACCAGTTACAATTTTAAAACCCAGGATTTTCGCGTCTGAATTCTTTATTACCGAATTTCTCCCATCGTCTTGGCTTGAAAGGACAGGAGCTTTGTGCAAAGGAAAAGGAGGAAAAACTGTACACTAAAAATACCTTTAAAAGCTGGTCTGTACATTTTATATTAAGATTTGTTTAAGAAAATGTAGGAAACACTGGAAGTAGTTACACAAAGCCGAAAGGATACACGAATCCCTGGCAGTACTATGCATGCTGCCTGGTAACCCATCCCACTTATTTCTGCTACAGATTAGTTTCTATTTTAATTTTATTCCTTCTGCATAAATGATATTAATTACAGTAAATCAGCATAATTATCTCCTTCGCTAAGCATCCCTCTCTCCTTTGACGACAATGTATCTTTCCCTTGGACCTCTGAACCAGATGGCTAAGGCACTTCGATACCCACGTGCAGCACAGGCAGCGGCGACTAGATACGTATTAAAGTTTCATCGTTAATTTAGCATCCCAAATATTCCCCACGCAGATAAACCGTCTATTGCTCAAGCTGGCCAACGCCCCCCCGTGATGACTAAACAAGATACAAACAGCTCAGAGTATAAAAGTCCGTGGCCTTTCTTGATTTGTTAGGAAATGAGTGTGCGCACGTCGACACGCGCACGTCTACGGACACACACCCCTACAGTATCATTTGTGCCACAGGCGGTTAAAAACTAGCCAGGGTTACCAAAAATAAAATCAAGTTTTCGAAAAGCCAGCCCAAACCTCCCACTTTTCAAGGGAGAGGTCAGTTTGGGGGATGACTCTTCGGCCGGGTTCGCTTTCCCTGGGACGGTTTAGCCGGCGACGGAGGCACCTCCTCTTTGGATGGACGCTCGGGATGGTGCTAGCGGAGCTCCCCTGTGCAACATCAGGCGGTGGATGATTGTAAAGCGCAAACATTTCATATTTTAAAATAATAAATAAAAATAAATAGACTGGATTAACCCCGTTACAAGGACAGCGACCCTCTGCTTTGCATAGCTGGTAAAAATCCCAGTGTCTCCCAAGGCCGGGTGGGAACAGCGCGGCACGCAAGCGCTGATCTCTCTGCAAAAACCCCCCGGGCCCAAAGGGCAGAAGAAAGCCCTGCCACTATGGGGCAAGTGAGAGAGGGGATCCTGCCATGGTGAGAGAGCATGTTAAATAGATCACAGACAGCAAATTCACTCAACTCCTCCCTTTCCTAAAAAAAAAAGGGATCAAAATTATTCCAGAGCGGGTCATGGGCCTCCTCCTCTTCCCAACAAATCAGCTAGAAAGACTGTGCTGACTTCCACAGGAGGAGAGAGGGACAACGGGACAGCACTGGTTCTGTTTATTTTTTAAATAAAGTGGGTTTTGGGGTTCTTTATTTCCAAATAAAGTTTTACGTTGGCTTCTCCGCCTGTCTGGAATCATTATAACCTTGCCCTTTCACCATGTGTTACGCGATACGGACACAGCTCTTAGGAAATCCGAAAAGAATTGTTATTTTGGGGAGGGTTTTTTTTAAGACTTGCGGGTCACACCGAGAGAAGCAGCGGTGCGTGGGTAGTATTTTGTAGCTATCGGAAAGCCATGCCATAATTTGAACAATTTACGCGTCTCTCCCTTCTCCGAAAGCTGGAAAGCTGGAAGAGAGCAGAGCTTACACCCACCCACCGCCATGAGCTTTCGCCGGCTGCCATCAGTCATACCCTGAAGCGTCACAATTTGTAACAGGAAACGAAGGACGTAGATCCAGCACCGTGACAAGGCAAAGAATTAACGTGTCAATCACCCAAAGCAGAGAAGAAACCCCCTTCATTAGTGTTTGCCACAAAGTAGAAGTTCCCGTGGTTGGTTTAGCTTCCCGAAGGTAGAAGACCTGCTCCCCTGGCTGCGTTGGGCGGCGTTTGCTGCGGTGGGTAAGGGCTGTCTCAGTTTGCCCAGGATTTCCTGTTCTCCGCGTTTTTCTGGCTCTTCTCCGGTCGTAGCGTGGATCCTCCTTCTGATTTCGCCAGGGCTGTGAGGGAAGCCAGGTTGGAGGCTGAGCCGGAGAAGTTGCCGCTCCTCCTGTTCTCAGCGGCGGCTCCTCCTTGCAACCTCAACCCGGCGCTCCGCCGTCGCGCTGGTCCCGTGGCCTTCTTAACTCTGCCTGGTTTCACCAGCAATCCGTAGCCCGGGTTGCATCTGAAATACTGCTTCCCTCCAATCGACCCATCGTTCTTACCTTTGACAAGAAGAGAAAGAAAGATGGTAGGCAAAATGGCTTCTACTGTGTGCATATGGGGTGCTACTGGGAGGACACTGGAAGAAGAAAATCCAGTCCAGAAAATCCACTGGAAGAAGAAGAACCTCGAGGGAGGTCATCCTCCCCCTCTGCTCTGCCCTGGGGAGGCCACATCTGGAGCACGGGGTCCGGTTCTGGGCTCCCCGGTTCCAGAAGGACAGGGAACTGCTGGGGAGAGGACAGCAAAGGGCTACCGAGATGATGAGGGGACTGGAACATCTCTCTGATGAAGAAAGGCTGAGGGATTTGGGTCTTTTCAGTTTGGAAAAAAGACGGCTGAGGGGGGATCTTATCAACACTTATAAATACTGAAAGGGGGGGTGTCAGGAGGATGGGGCCAGGCTCTTCTCAGTGGTGCCCAGGGACAGGACAAGGGGTAACGGGCACAAACTTGACCATGGGAAGTTCCATCTCAACATGAGGAGGGACTTCTTTGCTGTGAGGGTGGCAGAGCCCTGGCACAGGCTGCCCCGAGAGGTGGGGGAGTCTCTGTCTCTGGAGACATTCCAGCCCCGCCTGGACGCGTTCCTGTGCCACCTGCTCTGGGTGACCCTGCTCTGGCCGGGGCTTGGACGGGATGATCTCCAGAGGGCCCTGCCAACGCCCACCATTCTGTGAAAATGCTGCGATGGAAGATGACTGTTCCCTATAAATACACTGTGAAGGTGAGCACCCAGGAGGAGTACTATCAGGAAGGAAGGAAAAAAACATTTAAAAGAGCTTTTGGTTTTCTGAGTCTTAGAGTCTGAAGCTGAGAGGAGTTACTGTTTCCATGCCATAAAACCTTCACAGAACAGAAAGAGTGAATTCTTTATGCTGAAGTTATTGAGATCTTCCTATTTCTCCCTTTAGAGCATTTTAAAAATCACACGAACGCTGTTCTGGGTACCAGGACACAGACTGCTCCCATCTGTAAAGGGAACACCAAAAAATCCAAGAGTTTTTCAAATGACATGAAGTCACTCCTTTTCTTTCATGTGGGTTTCCTGCTCTCTACCACCATTAGTTGGGTCCGATCCACCCTCACGTGGCCAAGGACTTAGACTTCTACCCCTGTTTGTAGTCTGACAAAGATACCAGTTTGTGACCCTATTTCCCAAGTGAAGCTCCAGATGTGCTAGAAGCCAGTTATGCTCCCAACAAATCAGGGACTTAATCCTTGTGGAAACAGAAAGGAAAAAAAGAATCCAGTAACATCAGCAGTTGAGTCCTCAACAGACCAAAAATCTCGTAGCCATTCGGCTCTCCCACAGCCAGTGAAGCTGACGCTTACCACGTTATCTGCAAACAGCTTAACAGAATTACCACTCTGGACTAGAGCAGCCAGACAGGGAGGGACGGTGACTTTCCAAAATGGAAATGAATCTGCAAATATATATTTTTTTTAAATAAGGCGTGAATTCAGGACTGAGAATCGAGTCTACAACTTTCAAAGGGATGAGAGCTACACTTTGCCTTCCAGGATGGCAAACTCCAGAAAGTTTCCTGAAACCAGCTGAAAACACACCGTCCGGTTTAGCTTTTATGAGCACACCACGCGCGGGGAAGATAACCGCTCATTTAATGGGAGCCCTGCATCCTTGACGCAGCATTTATCTTGGTGAATGGCTCCAAATCCCAGGGAAGCGTGCAGCGGAGACGAGCGTGGGCAACTCCCTGGGACGTGCTGATTCACCAGACGGAGCCTGCACTGCAGGCTCGGAATGCTACAGCTTGGTTAAAAGGATTTAAATAAGGAGCTTTACGTGCCCTTGGTAACCAAACCCTCTTACTATCAAAGGCAGCGGTATCTGCTGCTTGTCTCTTGAATTTTCCACTAGCACGCCCTGCCTTCCCCTGGTCCTGCCTGCTCCTGGAGAAAATGAATGCCATGAAAGTGGACGTGAACCTGCGGAGGAAAGGAGTTCTGGGGCTCCAGCAGAGAACAAACGCCAGCCATCACCTTTCCTCTCCCTCACTTTAAGGGGCCTGTGCTGAAGCCACTGGTTTTCTGCATCACGCTACAATGGCACGTGTGAACAAGAGCCTCCCCAGGAACAGCACTCCAGTTTCCAAAAAGTATGTATTAGAGCCTAAATTCTGGGAAGTCTACACTCGTACAGGTATGAGTCAGACTGGAATGATAAATGAGAAGCTGAAAGAAACCTTCAATCATCTGTATGTGCTGGTGGTCAACGTATGATTATTTCCTGCTGGCTTTCATGCGTATAGGTATATATCAGACATATGCCGGGAGGGCTGGAGCCCCTCTGCTGGGAGGACAGGCTGAGAGAGCTGGGGGGGTTCAGCCTGGAGAAGAGAAGGCTCCGCGGAGACCTTCCAGCCCCTGCCAGTCCCTCAAGGGGCTCCAGGAAAGCTGGGGAGGGACTCTGGAGCAGGGAGGGGAGCCGTGGGACGAGGGGGAATGGGTTTAAACTGGAAGAGGGGAGATTGAGATGAGATATGGGGAAGAAATTCTTTGGTGTGAGGGGGGTGAGCCCCTGGCCCAGGCTGCCCAGAGAAGCTGTGGCTGCCCCATCCCTGGAGGGGTTCAAGGCCAGGTTGGCCGGGGCTTGGAGCAACCTGGGCTGGTGGGAGGTGTCCCTGCCCAGGGCAGGGGGTGGAACGAGATTATCTTTAAGGTCCCTTCCAACCCGAACCATTCTGTGATTCTATACATACAGACACACACAGTCTTTTGCAATTTTACAGCTTATTTTAAAACAGCTTGTGAGAGATTCTTCAACTTATTTAGCCTAAATGTTCCTTTGCTTATTTGGATCCCCCAACTCCTGTTGTGCTTCAGACACCCTTACCCTCGGAGCAGGAGCCCAGCAGAGATCTCTTGGGATACCAGGCCTGCCTTCTACATCGATATAATTACTGAGCTGCTTTGTAAAAACAATCTTGATTCCTACCTCCCTTGTAAGAAGCCAATGAAATAACTGAAAAGGGACAGAATCCTGTCAGAGGTCAGTGAGACCAGGTTGACAAAGGCAGACTGGAAAAAGATTACAAGCAGGGAAAGATCTTTTGGATCTTCCTTCTCAAAACGCACCCAGTAATGGTCAATGAAACCCCCTCATCAAAAAGGGACATTAAAACGAACACTGCAAACTCTGACATGCCGTCTGCCTTACACCCGGACTAGATGATATGTTACCTGAAGGTAAATCCAGTTCGACACCAACCCATGTTCCTTCTTGAAAGTCTGTGGGCCCAATATATCTAACGGTGCCCGTCTTATTTGCGCCAACTGTGACATATTCTCCCTCTTTCAGCCACTCAGGAATTTCATTGGCATCTTCGGAGTCAGAAGTCACCTCCAGTTTTTCTTCTGCCACCTCTGATCCATTATGGTTCAGTCCACGGGCAGTGGATGTGCTCTTTTCTCCTTCTTGCTGCTCTTCAGTGTTTAGCGAACACATGGGATCTGTCCCCAGCATGCTTGTGAAGGACTTCAACTCTGACGTCTTGACTTTCTGGATTTTGAAGGGGGAGGCTGCAACACCGAGCTGGGACAATTGGTCGGGATGAATCTGTGGTTTGGGAAACCCCAGTTCTGAAGTCCCAGAAGCCATTTCTTTTTCCCTAGGTTGTCCTGCTGACTCCACAGATTGTGTGGATAACAACTCCTTCTTTGGAGTGGAGGTAGAAAGAGAGATTTTTGCATCAGTGGCCACAGAGGCATCGTCTGCCTGCTCACTTTGAGTCACGGGAGATGTGCAAGATTTTGATTTCAAAGCGTCATTTCCATTCACTTCAGTGCTGTTTTTAGGTCTTGCGTGAGCGCTTTGAAGGCTGAAGGCGGGCAGACTCTCTCTCTTGGTACTGAGACAGCTATCTGAAGAGCTGTCCGAGTGCCCTGGCATGTCAGAAGAAGAGACCTGAGCCACAGCGGGAGCTGGGAAGTCACTCACTGCAGGCATTTGACCTCCTGGTTGAGCTACAGCATCACTTCCCACTGCAAGGGCTTCAGAGAGGGTGGCTGTGGAGACGCTGTGAGAGAAATACCCACTGGAGGCTTCACTCAGAGGACTCGGAGGTCCTTCCTGGGAGTCCTGCGCCTGCGTGTCTCCTGTGTGCTGCTGCAAAGGCACTTCAGGGCTCTTTTCCGGACTCCTGTCCACCTCAGATGTCTGCACCGCAGTTTCGAATGGCTGTTTCCCTACTTCCTCTTGATTAATCTGAAACAGAAGAGGACAGGGAACGTGGAGCTCTGCTATCTGAAATATCTGGGCTAAAAGGACAGATACGAGGCTTCTGGGAAGTACTAAGGCCTCCAGCTTATCTAAATCCCCGTGTAGCTGCAACGTCCAAAAGATGCAGGCTGATCCCAAGTCAGCTTTGCAAACCCGGTAGGATTGTCAGCTCATTTCTTCCATTAATAAGAAAAGTGTCGACTAAAAGAAATACGTTCCCCAATATTTACTGAAAAATTATTTATATTACAGGAATGGTCATTTGCTGTTTGAATAGCAGGATTTATATGAAATGTGAAACAGCCATGATCTATAAGTCTCTCTCAGTTATTTGGCTTAACTCTCAGGATTGATAAATCACGCCTCTCCACCTAAACTGTCATTTATGTCCCCGTTTCCAAATGCCATTCCCACCTCAATGCCGCCAGCACCACACACTTTCAGAGTATGAAATTAACTGCACCTCATGAGATTAACAGCCCATTTTAGTGATGTATTTCTTGGCTGTAAAGTTTACTAAATCTGATAGATCAATATCTTTTGCCAGCACATGTACTCTAAAAGATTAGGATGTCTCTAAATCTCTTTGGGAGGGAGGGAGGAGGCTGAAGGGGGGGGGGGAAAATGTAGTTGGAGGATGGCAGATTTGTACATACCCTGTCTTAACTCTCAGCTGTACATTTTTGTTTACTGTTCAAAATTTTGTGGTTTATCCCATCCAGTGGTTAAGTGTCCCAAACTACAGGATTTTCACCTTATTCCGAAGTACCTTTTCCACTGGAAACGTAGGCGGCATTTGAAGAAAGAGGGATTTGGTTGAATTACAGGAATTTCAGAACCAAAGGCTAGCTTGCTATTGCTAAGTGAAATTTAATACGGAAAACTTATTTGAAATATTCCTGCGGATTAGAGACGTATTTTTAGCTTTTCTATGGGGAGGATGGTGTACACGTGGACTCTGGAGCTCTGCTCTTTCTTTGGGTTTTCCCTTTTAAGCGTAGATTAACACCCATTTTGCTAAGACAATAAAAGCCCAGTGGGAGCAGGCTGATTTGCTATTCATAAGACAGAAGTTCTGCTGAACTGTGGGAGATCATAGGGTCTATTTTCTCTCCAGCTTAGCAAGAGCCTTTTTTTCACGCCGATATAATGAATTGGCTTGAAATGTAAAATTGAGAATTAAGCTCAACACTCAGAATAACAGAGAAGTTCTGTTTATAGAAAGCATCAGAGCCCAGCAATTTGCCTTTTAAAGCAGCAAAACAGCTAAATTTGAGCTAGTTAACCGCTAATGCAATCATATGGTTAAGCGGGCTTTTAAATATTAAAATGTAACCAGCAATGCAAGGGGAGATTTTACCCAAACTTAAGAAAACAAAGCAACCTATGCTGCATTTAGTTGTCTCACAGTGAAGCAACAGAAGTGCAACAGGCTTTCAGCAGCGAACCCAGCAGCTGGTTTTGCCCCCTCTGGTTTCCAGGCATGTGATGATGAAAATGGTACTATCGCATCCCGGGATGCGCTTACCTGTTTTATCTTTGCAGCACTGGCATCAATACTGGCAGACTGAACCATAATTCGCGGGACAGCCTGCAGGAATGAAAAAAAAACAACCCCAGCGCGTCATTCACTTTAAGGATTCAGTATTGTCAAACTGGTAAAGGGTACAACTTACATTTGAAATTTTGGAATCACAAACCTTTGCCACGAAAGGACGCAGCATTGCTATTTTATTGCATTCTGACAACATACGCTGAAGGGGTAAAAACCGTAACCAAGGCATCCCTCAATTTTAACACAGAAGCAGCTACAAGTATAAATTCATAGCGTACAGAATTTTCTTTTGTACAGTCGGTCAAAGACCACTGAGAAAACAGATAACAAAGAGATCCGAGGTCGCACTGGCCTGGCTAGTGAAATCCTCAGCTTCAGTCCATCTCCAAAACTCTTTCTCCATCTCCAGCATCTTAATTCAATTTAGATTTTAGCATTATTTGCTTTAAGTCAAAACGGAAGCCAGAAACAAGATCCGTGCACCCTCTTTTCAGAGAGGGCATCACCACTGCCTGCTAGAGTGAGGAGTACACGGGCCATTTGCTAATCACAAGAGACTGGTCCTGTGCCAAAAGAACCACTTCTGTGGTTCAACAGTGTCTTCTCTTTTACAGCGTGCGGCTCGACACGAAGGCATCGACAATAAATGTCCCTCGCTTGCTCCGTATTCAGGTTTTTATGTTAAAGATTTGAAATAATCACTCTCCTAAGACTGCAAGAGCAAATTGTGATGCTTGACTATAAATCTTAGGCTAAGCTGTCAACTCGGGCTGTCATGCACTGTTGACACAGGATGGAAAGGGACCACCAGTTCCATGGAGAACCTGCGCAAAGGGAAGCATGAAGAAAAGGAGAGAGCAGAAAAAGGTAGAAACATCTCTCTTTAGCACTGTTAAATAACGGACTGCAAGCGGAGGTTCACACTTTCAGGGAGAGAGCCCTTTAAGGGCGACATATTACACAATTTGGGAACAGTCTGTTTTTTCCTTTTCTTTTTTTTTTCTCCAAGGGATTTGAGAACTCCTTCTGTAGAGATATGCAGGCCGTGCTCATCTCCGAGACAGCTGTCTCCAGAATTCGACAATCTGTTTAAAGAACCGAAACTTTCTAGTTGAAGAGTAAGGTACGCTTCTCTTCATAGAACCACAGGGTTGGCAGGGCCCTCTGGAGATCATCCCGTCCCACCCCCGGCCAGAGCAGGGTCACCCAGAGCAGGTGGCACAGGAACGCGTCCAGGCGGGGTTGGAATGTCTCCAGAGACGGAGACTCCCCCACCTCTCTGGGCAGCCTCTGCCAGGGCTCTGCCACCCTCACAGCAAAGTTGTTCCCCCTCTTGCACCCCTTCTGTGTACAGAAAAGCAGGAATATGACTGATCTTGTCCTAGAAAGAAACAAACGTGGGAGAAAAGAACAGCTATTTTTTATACAGAGATTGCCAGGCACTAAATAAAAACACAGTTGTTCAAGGTAAAAAATAAAAAGAGAAAAGATGGACAAAAATTCCAACAGTGGATCAAAATAATGTTTTATAAGACATTAAAGCTTCAGTTCAATAAAAGCAAGCAGGAGGGGAGGGGTTTGCGCATCATTAAACCTGCTAATTGAAAGTACCCCACGGAAGCGGGGTTCAGAGCAAACTGGCTCTAGTTCGGCACACAAGGTATTGGCATTTTGAGATCCTTACGAGGACATGCTCTGGGGCTCCAGGAAGCAGACGGTGACCCGAATCAGAACAAATCAATGAAGCCTAAAAATAAACACAGCTTCAGGGCTCATGATCCAGTGGTTTTCAGACACCTCGTACTCCAGAACTTCAGCTTCCTTTGGAATAAAGTGTCAATCTTCTAAGACAAAAGTATTAACCTGAAAACAACTGTAGTACTGACTTGTGACCGAGTCCAGAGGTAGCTTAGAGCAATGAGGTGCCTGAGTGCTCTGACCCGTCCTAAGTGTTAACTTTGCCAAGTGTTTCACTTTAGCGAAGACTAGAGAGGACAGGGATTCGCTTTCTTAGGAGAAAACCCTGCAAATTTTACATTTAATAGAAGCTTATCACGGTGTTAAAGGGAGCAGAGTATTTGGCAGAACGCTTATTCTCTCCTCTTCAACCATCTTTGAACCATGGGTTGGTCCATCTAGGAAGTGCAAAGCCAAGCTATTAAATATCACCTTCTAATGAAAAAAATATCGGTGATCACAAGGTGTTAGGGCTAATCCCTAGGCAGGCACTTACACAACACTTTAAACCTTTTGCAGAGGTGCAGCTGAACCTCAGTGAGAAGCCAAGGCTCTTGAATTCAAATTATCCTAGTTAAAGATCTCCACGGTCCAAAGCACTGCATTTTGGCATCTCAGAAAGGTTGCGCAAAGCAAAAGCGCCGTCCTTGTTGCTTCCACGCTACTGTTTGTGATCTGATGCAGCAGGGGAAACGGCCTTTTTCAGCAGATCTTGCATCAGGAGCTAAAGCCAGCTCCAGGCTCTCACACTGGCACCGTAACACAACTTGATCTTTTTGCCCCATTTCCTCCCAGTACACGTGCCAGCTCTGGGAAGCGCTCTGAGGTCTAGCATTATTATCCAGAGAAAAGCACTCAGAATTAGAATAAGTATTTAAAGATATTTCTCAGTTCCTTTGATTTCCTTTTCTCTCTTTAAAGCAAATACACGTAGGGAAGTGTTTCTTGGGGTTTTTTATCTCTCAAAAACCTTCAGTCTCACAGCCTGTAAATCCATGAAATCTAAAAATCCAGTTGATACCAAACAGTGAAAGAAAGAAACCCGTTACACTTTAATCATTCCTCATCAAGTTCTTCTCCCGAAAGGATGACGAATCTCAAAACTACAATAACTTTGCCAAGCAACGTTTAGAAAAACAGGGAGGGGGGAAAAAAAAAAAAAGCAATTACGAGAAGTGGCACTTGCCCAACTTTGGTGTCGACAAGAAACAGATGGGCAGAAACACCCTCACTGGGGTAGCAAGGGTACCAAAACAAATCTTTGTTATGAAATGTAGTCAAGTTACTTGGGGGGGGGAGGGCGGGCGATACTGAAAACAATGTGTTTGACTATCTGCGAAGACATTTACTGGATGAAAAATATTTCTGAATCGAGAGCCAAATTCTGTCATTAAACATTTGTAGATAGCGGCTGCTAAACTAGACATATATATTTACCCAATGGCAAAACATGACCCTTTTACAGTGATAATTTTTGGCACAATTTCTTCAAGCAAGCTGACAAAATACGGAGTAAGAGAGAACATGAAAGCGATTTACTTTAAAGCATCTTTGAATCTTTGTAGAACAAAAATTGTCTTTTTCCTAAGAGCTGCTACTCTCTGCAGTGAGTTTATAAGGATTTCCAAGAGTTTGTATTCTCTGGTCAGACGCGAGGTCAGTTTGCACGTACTTTGAGGCGACCCAAAGCCATGTAGTTACTAGTGATTAGAGTAATCCGGAGACCAACCTGGTACGTTGGTGAGCTTGAACAGGAAAAGAAAATGTGCATCTCACCCCACTTACAGAAGCATCAAAATTAATCCTAAACAAACGCTTTTTCATACGGTATGTTACATATCTGTAATGGCGACCTCTTCAATGAGCTCAGAAAGACACAGCTGGTATTTCCATGTCATTAAACATTTCGTAAAATGCCTTTGACAGTGGTGACTGATGACTTCAGAACAAAGCTTTCCGACTTCATGTCACCAGTTGAAAATCCTTCAACGTTAACGCCCAATATGCAGAAGATCGGTGGCAGTTAACAGAACAGACTGGGCCAGCGTGCACAAGAATCATAGAATGTGTTGGGTTGGAAGGGACCTCTAAAAGCCATCCAGTCCAACCCCCCCACAGTGAGCAGGGACATCTTCAACTAGATCAGGTTGCTCAGAGCCTCATCCAGCCTGGCCTTGGATGTCTCCAGGGATGGGGCCTCCACCACCTCTCTGGGCAACCTGGGCCAGCGTCTCACCACCCTCAGTGTAAAGAACTTCTTCCTAATGTCCAATCTAAACCTGCCCTGCTCTAGTTTAATCCTAGAATCATCCTCCAAGCTCCAGAAAGGGTCTAGCCAAGGTTATCGCTGACGCAATCCTCAAAGGGCATTATCAGAAAACGTGAACCGCTCTTGTCTGTGCATTGCCATCCACAGAGAGGAGCGACAGAGCTCAAGGACCGTCACGCTGACAGTGTAATGTTCACATCACCATTTAAAAGCAGCTACTGGACACTTCTGCAGCAGGGCATAACAGTTGCTTCATTACACGTAGATTTAAATCAGTTTCGAGCACTCGGGATAAAATACTTTCACAAGACACACACAGCAACGCAGTAAGAATTCTGAAGCTCCTGTACATAGCCCAAAAAGTTGAATCTATTTTAAAAAGGTCCCCCCAACAATATTCCTCTCTGCCCTCGATTTTAAAATCATTTTGAAGTCATTAATCGTTCAAATAAAAAAATCTCCTGCATTCCAAAGTGAGGTCTGAAACCCAGTACAAGTTTGTTGGTTTTTTGGCATGTGTTTATTTTCTTCTCTGTGCATTTAAATATTAACCCAAACAAAAGCCTCTTATTCCACCTTCCATATGCGGAACATTTCAGCCTGTAATAATACTTGTGAATTCCACATTTCTAATATACCGTATGCAAAATTAACCATACCATTTTCTCTGCCGTTAAATTACTTCATTCCTAGGGCCGGGCAGATTAAAAGGGTAATTCATAACCATTTTCAAGTTAGTTCATAAAGAAGTTGCAGTGGTTTTCTCTAAGAACTTTAAAAGCCAGTTTTCCATACGCATTCTCATTAAAAACTATTTGTATGAGGATGATAGCAAAAACCGGACTCAGAAAGAAATCAAAACACTAACAACTCAAGCACAAGAACTAGGCACATATGAGCTCAGCTGGCCGCAGAGGATCTGTTGAGCTATGCTGATTATAGCGTCCAAACGATTCTTGATTTGAAACTCTGAAAAAAGCCTTCGAGATTTTAAAGAAGGTTCTCTGAGGCCACATTATTTACATTTGATTAAGGAATGTCAGTTCTAGCAATTATACTGTGCTCCATGCACATCCATGAAACTGTTATTTTTTAATGCACTGCCAGAAGAAGGCTTTTGTCTATTTAGATAGCTTTTCACTAACCGCATTTCATTATTTTTTAAGATTAATTACTGCATCAGAAGGTGAAAGAGAAAAAATTGAGAGCTGCCCTCTCCTTGTGTCACATGTCTGCGGTTCTATACCACAAACCCAAAATTCATTACACTGGCATATCGAAATTCCCATAGTTTATTTTTTTTTTTAACGTAGCTGTGACTCGAGATCTCTCATTTAAGCCACGTGCTAACAAAAGGACATCCGAGCATCCAACAAGGTTCTTGAGTACGAAGGTGATCAAAATCCGCTTACCAAACGCACATTGGTCAGAGGAATGTGCTTCTGCCGCAGCAATGTCAAAAAAAACTGGAACTGAAATTTAATATGTACATTTTTAACGTCAGCACCCAATGATGCCCTAAAATGTAATTACACGGGCAGTTCCTGGAGATCAACAGGGTCATAAGGCAAAGAACAGAAATTCTGCTTGGTGCACACTGTGAAAGCCTCAGCATCTTAATAAAAACAACAAGCTTCAAGAGCACGTACGTAATATAATTAAGCACAGATAGATGAAACACTTATTCTCCATCCACCTGCATATTTCACACGAGTATTTTAAACTTTTCCCCACCAGCAACGTTTGGTAAGGCTTTAAATCTTGCACGCTGCGGTAATAAGCTTTTTAAAGAATAGACTAGGAGAATAAAAAAAGCAATTCCAGCAGTCCGAAAATGTTTAAGTTGTTGGTTTTTTTTTATTTACAGACTACTAGCAATTAATTTAAAGGCATCAGATAATGGAGAAAATAGGCATTTTCTAACTTAAAAGTATATAAACAGCTTCATCAGAAACCAATCTTTTAGGTACATAAACAGCTTCATCGGAAGCCGTTCTGCTAGTTACATAAAGAATCCTATTATGCCAAATTAATTCAATCTAACTAATTAGAGAGCAGGAAGTTCTTTCAATTATTTTATGTGCTGTCTGAGAAACACACTTGAATACGAGAGCAGATTTCATTAATTGCGGTTCATTATTCTCCAGATTAGTTACTAAACTTGCATCAGAAGGTCAAAGACAGCAATTTTGTTAGCTGCCACCCTGGCTGGAATGTCTCTGCATTTCTGAAACTCAGGCAACCCCTGACCACAAACAAAACCAGCATTTTGTTAAGATAACTTTTGTACGTGCTCGCTTACTTTCAGGTTGACGCCAGCCTGAGCAACGGCGTACGACTGAAATCACAAGCTGCTAAAATAATAAAAAGGTATTTTCAGAACTCCATCTTCTGTTTACTCGCACAGCATCAGAGATGCGGTACCGCATCCGCTCGGGGAGCTGCTTGGTCACGATGAACTTAACTTCAGCTATAAACTTGGAAAAAGGTTAAGTACAGCTCCCTTGGAAACGATGCTCAAAAGCACTAAAATCAAGTTAACCGTAAGACCCTGCTTACAAGGTGCAACAAAACAAATCTCATGCTTGCTGCAGAGATTTACGGCCACCTAACCCTGATAATTTAACTATAACATACTGGAGATGTAATACCACAGCAGGGCCAGCCGTCTAGTTCAAGATGGTTCACCAGCATTTTTCCAGAACGGGTTTTAATGACATTAGAGAATTAAGTACTCTCAAATAACGTAACAGATATGCACTGAAAAGGGAGCTTGACAAGAACTTTGGAAATTCTCTTTCACTGTAGTTGTTTGACGAACCAGGAGAAACCAATGAACTGATCCACTTCGCTTTTTAGTATTTATGGTCAAAAACCTGTTATTACGTATCTGCTTGTTTGCTTTTAGCAGGAAAGGATGAGTTAGATCTTTCCATTTGCTTTGTAAAGCATTCCTTTAGTCATTTCTACTCCTGAACCCAGCTCTCCCAAGTTGTTGTTTACGGCAACAGAAGTCCATCAGTTCCCAGTTAGGGGTCAGATTCCTTTGCAATTACAGCCAAAAAACCCTTTTGGCTTTGCTTTTTTGTAGTTTACCACCTACTCTCACCTCGCATGTTCGTTTATGTCCCCTGCCACGGTGCATCCGAGTTTTATTCTCCCACAGAACTGAGATGCATCGTTCTGCATTACCCAGGACTCAGAAATAATCATTTTTTGTGTCCTCTCCATTGCGCGGTTTACTGCAGTTCTGCAGGAATTACTGCCCCGCTGTCCTGCTCCGGCGGGTTAGCGATAAGGTGTTAAATCCGATTGCCAAGCACTGACCCCCCCACAGCAGCCCCGTCACCCTCCCAGTCCAACAGCCATTTATCACCGCCACCAGTAAAATTCTTCTGCCCACATTTGCATCGTGATAAAGAAACAGCAAGAAAGCTGAGACACGACATTTATGATGTTCAAGCCAGTCTCGCTACAACGGCAGGTATTTAGCGGGAGCGAAGAAGCTCTCCGTCCTTACCGACAGAGCTGTGAAGAATATCTATAAACCTCTCACACCAGTGAGGCGGATTTGTAATACAATTGACTTGTTCTAACTAAAAGTAGTGAATAATTTTAAGATTTCGTTTTATCGTGCAGATGCAGCGGTCATGGAAAAACTGAAGTTGCTCTCCAATGCAACCGAGCATTGCAACGTCACACGCTCCCGTTTATATATGAGATATAGTATTATATATTAGCTATATTATATAATATTTATATATTATTATATATTATATTTATATATTAGTTTATATACAAAGCAGAGAGAGCATTTTCCCCTCCTGTTAAAAACTCTAGCTATCATGATCCGACTACTTGATTTTGCATAGTAATCCACAGTATAAATTAAGATCTCTTTAAATAGATGTCTTTGTAGTTTAAAAACTGACTTCAAGACAAATAATGCACGGCTGATCTTGAACAGTGGGAAGGAGTGGGAACAGGTGGTTAGACTAGAGGCAGGAAATTAGGCCCCGCTCCTAATCTCAGCTCTCATTGATTCACTAAGAATTCAAGAAGTTGTGAAAGGCTCTCACTGCAATTGTAAAGAGCACCTATTTGCATCTTTCGATACCCAAACGCCTTTAAAGAAAGCCACTGTCTTCATTTTAATTCTCTAGATTTTGTAGAGGAGTAAGTTTACACCATTCCAGTCTCAACACTAAGGCTGCTGCAAGCAAAGGGCAACATGAAAACGTAAAGCGTTAAATTAGATAAGATATGGGAGTAAAATTTGCTCCTTTTATTACTTGGTTGAGAATAAAACCAGAGTCAAGTTAAAAATATTTTAAATCTGCCTTATTTTCATTTGGGCTATGTCTGTGGTAAGTTACTTCTTGCTCTGTTTGTTTATTTAATATTTCACTGTACTTCTACAATGACAGCTCAACTCCCTGTTGTCCTGGGACATTCTTGTAACAGCAAGTTTAGTTGTAGCAAACAGTGGAACAGAATGGCTGGATCCAACCACAAAAAATAGTTGCTTGGGGATTTTAGGGTCTGTTTTGCTTTGAGAAAAATATCCTTTAAAACATTTGTCTGCATGTCAAGAGGTGAGGAAAGGTCTAAGTTAACAGATGACATGCTTCCAGAACCCCAGGTGACCGAACAAGATGACAGTGGAGTTAGTTGGATGAAGCACGGACAGAATGGACTTCGGCAAACTTTAACAAGCGCGATCTGGCTCCAGATTTATCTTCAAAACAGTTTGTTAAATCTTCCAGACTTACACTATAGAGGACTACTCCTTTATAAACAAACTACAGCCTCTCAAATAAAGGAGATCATCTTATTTATATGGGATTCTGTATTTCATCGGTTTTCTTGAAAAGACAGTAGCTTTTTCTAGTCTGCTTGACCAAGCAATTAACTGCTCAGAGCAGAGAAGCCACATCTGGAGCAAGTGGAATTTTGCAGCACAGCATCCAAAAAAAAAAAAAAGAAAATCAAATGCTTCTCTGACACGAGGAATAGATAAGGGAATGAACAAAAGCAACTGTCCAAAGTGCCCAGCAGAAGATGGTAAAAGGTGACATGAGCTGGGGCGAGGGGTGGGAGGGAATGGTATACGAAATAACGAATTAAAACCAGAATTACATTTTCCTCTTGGCAATACACAAACAACCCTAAGTGCACTTCATAAATTTTACTATTGTTGCTGCAAGTGGTATTACCATAAATCACGCTGGTAGCGTACTTGGCACTTTTAAAAAGCCGAGTGGGCTGAGTGTTATCAATAAGTTTAAACAGCTCCGCTATCTCTGGACAGAACGGAGGGGAAATGCATCATGAGGCTTTACTATGACTAAAAGCTTAGTTCGCGCTGCAACAACATATAAAATAGCACTTTGCCAGCGAGTCTAACAGCACTCACCAATATTACTGCACAGCCGATTTGATTTAATTTTTTACCTGCTGTGCAAGAGGAGAGGTCTGCCTGCCCTTCTTCTCATCTCTGACAGGAAAGAGAGACTTCAGCAGCTTTGGCATCTGCGGCACAAAGGACTTCACAGGATTCAGGTAGGAAGCAGCAAGGCTACCAATGCCTGTTGGAAAAATTAAAAAAATGAAAACAGTTACGCTTTGGGGAATGGAAAAGGAAAAAAAACCCAAACCAACCCAAAACCCTCTAAAAAACATGACAAAACCATTATCGTTTTAGTCTTTGATGACATCTTCCAGTGGTCAAAGCATTATCCAAGGAAAAGCATTGAGTGCTTGCTCCTCCCTCGAAAGGGATACATGAATTTGGGTAGGTCTTAATCTGTGGCCTCAGTATACAGAAAGAAAATTTCATCACATGATGTGAAAAAGCCTCTTGTTTGCAATTGGAAATGTAAAATACTTTATAACTTGCAGAAGCGGGAAAAAAAACAAACCCAAGAAGCAAAATTGAAAAAGGATGTCCATATAGCACATCATTGCAACACCAGTTACAAACCTTACTAGAAATAAAAGATGAGAAGATCCAAGTTAAAAAGAAGAAAGTTAGGGGCGTTCAACGCTCCTTACTCCTACTGCCATTTTATCTAAACTACTCCCCGCTTGGGAAAACCTAGTTAGACATAGAAACGTCACTACTATGTATCTCTGTACTCTCAGTTATCTATTAGGCACATCTGCTGCAAAATATCCACCCAATTCCAGTGCTGCTTATTTTCTAAAACATTAGTAGCCCCACTGTCTTTGCTGTTTCACTCACGTAACAGATGGCATGTTCTGAGCTCAGCGAACTTTTGGCTTTAGATAAAGAGATACTGAGATAAAGACTGCATCTTCAGACAACTTTAACCAGGCGGCATTTACCACTCAGCAGAACTAGTACCAGATTTAAAGGAAAGGCTAGTTAGAGTTGCCTAGAGCCTGAGTAGCTTTGCCACAACTGCTAAATGTTCACAGGGAGGAAACAGTTCAGCCTGGAGAAGAGAAGGGAGACCTTATAGCAGCCTTCCAGCACCTAAGGGGGCCTACAGGAGAGATGGGGAGGGACTCTGGACGAGGGAAGGGAGTGATAGGATGAGGGGGAATGGTTTTAAACTGAAAGAGGGGAGATTTAGACGAGATATTAGGAAGAAATTCTTTACTGTGAGGGTGGTGAGGCACTGGAACAGGTTGCCCAGGGAAGCTGTCAATGCCCCATCCCTGGAGGTGTTCAAGGTCAGGCTGGATGAGGCTTTGAGCAGCCTGGTCTGGTGGGAGGTGTCCCTGCCCACGGCAGGGGGGTGGAACTGGATGATCTTTAAGGTCCCTTCCAACCCAAACCATTCTGTGACTCTGTGAAAACCAGGCTGGATGGGGTGTTGAGCAACCTGGTCTGGTGGGAGGTGTCCCTGCCCAGGGCAGGGGGTGGAACTGGATGATCTTTAAGATCCCTTCCAACCCAAACCATTCTGTGATTCTATGAACTGCGTGGACATTGCTCTAGAGGAGAAATTTCTCTGCAGCTCGGAAAGCAGCTCGGCTTTAGGAAAGCCCTTACCTGGATCAGGAGAGTGGTTTTGCTGCCCAGAGCCCGGCAGAGAGGTACGAGATGGACTAATGCCTCTACTGGAATTTGTGACCCCTTGGGATACATCTTGCTGACTCTCCCATCGGCCCTAGGGGAAAAAAAAAAAAAAAAAAAGTTGTATTTTTCAAAGTCAGCACACCAGCAAGAACACAGCAACACTTCCACACCATACCAGCCCGCACAGCCCCTTTGCAAAGTTCAGAACGCACAGAGCTGAGGAAAGACCCTTCCCCAGAGGCACTTTTAGTTGAGACACCCAGTCCTGCAAAGACAAGCACCCTCAGCTCCCATCAGCATCAAGGCACGTCAAAAGTCTACATTATAGACCTTAAAGCTATGGTATTTCACTCAATTGCGCAGCTGTGTTTTTGGAAGTTACAACCAAGTGAAAAGTTACAGTCATTGAAAATAAAATAGTCCTGTTTGCCCAGAATTCCTACGTATTTTGCGTATCTGCTCAGAAAGTGGTCACAAGTGATCTTCGGAGTGATACAGTGATCACAAGTGATATAGGAGATCTTAAGGCAATTTAATCACAAATCTGGATATAGAGAGCGTCAGAGAGAAGGGGTGAGGACAGACAGAGCTCTCAACAAGAAAAGAAATAGGATCTTGGATCCCAAGGCTGGATGTTAGTGCCTGGGGTCAGAGAATGGATGAGCTGATCAGATCAGGAGGAAGCAACCGTAGCACTGCAATTTTTCTAACAGCCTGGAAAAGAGTGAGATGGAATACACAACAAGAAGCTGCGGATAACCAGGAGCCAAGAAAAAGATGAAGTAAAGACAGGTTAGAGTTTTGACATGGTTAGTGAAGATGAAACATGATGATTTTCAGACCTGCAAGAGTCTGTGTAGTGTAGATGAGGTAGGAAGAAAGAGTGACCAAGAAAGTGGTGGGCCATCTGCCTACCCAAGGCCCCAGGATTCTCTAGTTGGGTCTTCACATGGATCCCAAGGGAGGTACACAACATTCTGCACGTGGGGTGTGATTTCCCTCCCTTTTACAAAGGTCCACTGTGGGTTTATGTCTTTCATCTCAACTGAAAAGCCAGAAACTGGCTCAATGGCAAAGTCTCTTGGCTAACGGAAAGAATCTCCAAGCCAGTATTTCACACCAGTGCATGACTGCCAAGAACCCACGGGGCCAAAAAGTTTGTTCCTAACTCTGTCATCTCGATACGGAAAAATCTTGTACAGATTTGCCTGCAATGATTACACTAAGTGACTGGCCAGATGGTCTCTCTGCTGAAAGTTTTCTGTGGATACAAGAGAGTATATTGCTTCACCAAAGTGAGCACCACGTTAGGTGTGCAGCGCTGAAATGTCGGCACCAAAATCCACGTGGTTGTCCTGCAAACTTCTGATACGGGCACACTCACTGGCAAAGCTGTTCCTTCACACTGCTAAAGAGTAGGCTCTAATAAAGCCGTATGGTGCTAATTTCCTTAATTTATAGGAGATCTTACGGCGTATCCATTTGGAGAGCCTGGTCTCAAATGTTACAAGGAGTCTTGGTGTCTTGTAGAAAAGTGTTGTCCTACTCAGGCAGCAGAGTGCCCTCAGGACTCCAAGCTTGCAAAGTTGCACCTTTCCAGAAAGAGCGGTTGCAAAGACAGGCTGGTGCAGCCCAAACCGATACGAACTGATGTCTGACCCCGCTTCTGGTAAAGAGTTACGCTGTGGTTGGTGCAATAGCTGTACTTGTCTGGATTACATTGCATCTGAATCTTCCTTGTCCTTTTAAAAGGCGTAACAGAAATACTTTCACAAAGAGATGGTCCAGCAAACATACTAGAAAGGAGTCACAAGGGATGGACAGACCCGCTACATCCCAGACCATAAATTTTATGTATTTTTTCTTGGGGGAAGAAGGGGAAATGCACCTTTTCAAGAAGCTTCACGCTGTTGGATGCAAGGAAATAGTCCGACCTTGAGCGGAAAAATGACAGGCAGCTAAACTAATCTTAACTGTAACTCGAAGTCATGAATGTTTCACAAATAATAAATAAGCCAGGATAGGAGGAATAGATTTCTCCAATGGGTTGAAGGTCACACTGAGAAGCCCAGAGCAAAAATCGTTTCCGTTTGGATCTATAAGTTAGTCCCATAGTAGCTCTCCTGCTTTGAATAGCAAGTAACTTGCGTTTTTGCAGAGCAGCACCCGCCTTCAGACGTCTACCAGCTAACGTCCGAATTATTAGACGTAGAGACAACAGGCGCTGTTTCTGTGAAGTAACATTTGGGATACCTAAAGACTAATGGATGTCTGAGTTGACTGGAGACAGCCATCCCGAATGTCAAAACTGATGCAACCCAGGCTGGGACTAGCAGCAATACCGGCGGTTTGTTTAGTCTTGTATTTTTGAGGACTTTGGTGTTTAAGCCCTTCTTGAAAGCTTCCTGCTCTATCAGCATGGCTGACAGAGCTCTTCTACCCATACCTTAAGCCCCCAACTTAAGCATTATCTTTGACCTGTGACTCATTTATGTCTTACACACGTCAAAAAGTCTGGAAAATTCTTTCCACAAAATGCTTCTATGTCGCGGTCTTTCCTATTCCACTCCCCAGAAACTCTTATTCAGGCTTTTGCTTTCTTGAGTTCCAGCTAGTGCAGGTTTCTTTCAGGTGGCCTTACCGCATGCACTCTTACCCCCCCTTATATCCACTCAAAATACTGCTTCAGACACTTCCATTTGCAGGAGAAGAGTCAAAACGTGAGAAAAGAGTTCACACTCTATCCAGATGGGGAAAGTATGTCAGTGCAATTCAGTATTTTTCGGATGCACCAGCTCAGTGGTGCCGAAGGAGTTTTAAAAAAAAATAATAAATAGAAGACTACTTGGTGGGAAGTCATCACAAGACTCTCTCTGGAAATACCGTTTGGTTTTCCTGCCTTCGGTCTGGTCTGCAGTCAGCCTGGTAGATGTTGGCATTAGGTTAAGAAAAAGAACTATGGAAGAGCACAAAGCATCTGCCGGCTTCTGTTTTGGAGGATGTAGCAAGGCTGGAATAGCATTACTTTTGGATCTTGGGATAACGATCCACTTACGAACGACAAATGGACAAAGGTGACGTCTTAATAATTTTCTATCTATAGGTGAAGCCTAAGTGCTTCTGGAGACCACAGAGACGTAACAAACAGAAAGACTATTCCAGGAAAGTTCTCTGGCTCACTAGAACACTGACTCAATGCAGGTACGGAGCAACTGAATCATTTTCTGAATCACGATTTGTTGAGTCAGAAGCGCCCTGCATTGTCTGTCCCAACAAAAATAATTTCAGGCAAGTATCTTACTTTCTAGATCTGTTTGGAGAATGACTAAAAAATCGGGAGTAGGTAAGAAACAGAGCAAAACGTTTTAAAAATACTCATTCTGTACAGACAGAATGGCAAGATGTAGTGACTTTTTCCTTAGGATCTTTAGGAAATTTTTGCTTCAGCCTTTATATTATGGATGAGTACATTTTCTACATAATTTAACTTAATGTTTTGCCAAGTTAAATAAAATGCAGGTCCCAAGAACAGGAATTTGAGGAACTTGAGAAAAGGATTTGTCTGGCCACATACTTAAAGCATGTTGGGTTTTTAAATAACGCTTGCTTTGGAGGGAGTGGAAAGATCATCCTTTTAGACTGAAGCTCACGTCTGTTAGGGGGAAGAGGAGCCTCCATTCTGAGATGACAGCAAACCATCAAAAAGCAGGAAAATCAGGGCAACAGGTGGAGAAGCATTTGCAAAAGAAAATACTGAAGGCAACTAAAAGGGTCAACTGTCGTGTGAAGAATCTGCAGAGGCAAAAGGTTATTCATGAATGATTGATTTTACTAAACTGGATTGAAAGATAACCCACCTCAATCTCACAAAAAGAAAAAAAAGTTATAAGAATTATTAACTATATTAACTTGATGAAGTTCCCAAGTTTCGCATATGCATGTTCTATAGCACTCTCGCATGATTGCTTTGTGCATTCACTAACTGAAACACTTGAAGTCTAAGCAACTGGTATTATTTAAATGCTGTGAATCTTTCCTCTATCAAGAAGGGTGGTGAGAGAAAGGAAGGAAGCTTGTAAATCATTTGCCCAGAGGAGCCATCACTTCATGAACATATTTGGTCTCTGCCAAGTGACCAAACAGAGGTCAAGTGACTTAATTTAACAAATCAAAAATAGCCACCGGAAGAATGCATCTCCCTTGATGTATTTTGATACAGAGCTGTTTATAAAGTCTTTTATTTCAAGAATACCCTCTCCTCCTTCTCCTCTACCTTCCCTTCTTCCACACATCCTCCATGAAAAACACCAGGGAATTTATTTCAGGTCAGCACCAACACACACAAAATCTTTAGAGCAAATATGGGTGATCACTACCTAAGTTATCTGTAGGCTTTACCTGACAACAATTCTTTTCTTGAAGTTGACAGACCATTAAAATGCTGCCACTGGGTAAGAGAAATGAACAGTTCTTGTGTTTTATTATTTTAGCAGTTCAGAAAAGGCTTAGGAAAAGGTGACCATGTAGCACTTAAATCTAAGCATACAGCTGGGACAAAAGGCACTTGTTCTCATGAGCAGCGAGATTATTCAAATTGATCTACACGGTACCAATTGGGTGAAAAAACTCCGGTTCCCAGTAAAACCTGAAGGTTAAGTGGCACAATCGTGTCTTATGTGGTTTTTGGATAGAAGGCTTTTGAGCTACAAACTGCTGGACCTTTGGGAAAGGAAGGATGACTGCCCAAAGACAGAACGGCTATTGTGCTGACGTATTTTAAGAACAACTCATGAAATTTTTCATCGGTATGTGCTTATCATCTGAAGACCACCTGTAAAAAGTCAGAGGTGCCTTCCATTCTTTGTGCATCTGATTCATCCAGTTTAAGTCCACTGAATTTTTAAACGTCTGCTGCAAGCACCCTGGAATGTGAAAATCCAGCTCGGTATCTTATATCACCACTAAGAGACTATACTCCTGCATCACCTGACACGTGCTCATGTGCAGGATGAAATAAAATCCATCTTGCTCTCCCGTAACCATATCTGTAGTGATAACAGGAGTAAAAATTGGCTTTTTCTCATTTAAGCAAGCAGATATAACTTCGAGGTGAGACCAAACGCAGTCCTGCTAACCTAATATGAAACATCCGCAAGACTGTCTTCTGAAGTAAATTTAGAAGGCATCTCCTTGCCTTCTCAGCCAGTTAGGTAGCTTCATCTTATGAGTTATTATTACAAAAAATCCCACTGGTGATTTAAATATTTCACACAAATGCATATCTCAGTGTGAGAGTCATCCTGCTCTTTAGAAGCTCTCTGGGGTGTCAATACGCAGAAATATTCTTCAATGTTTTTTTTTTCAAAATGTGCCAAACTCACACCTCTGCTCCAGTCCTGGAGAGAAGGGCTCTTCTAGTTCTTCGCGGGGGTGTGACCCATCCACCTTTGTAGTAACAAAGATTCAACTACGGCTGCGAGATGAACCCGGGTCCTAATTCTGGAAACTTCTGATCTGCCTGTTTTAGTTGCACCAACACCATCTTTACGTCTTATTCTAACTTGTTCAATATTCTTGGTTACAGGGGGATGAGTCCTGGCTATTCATAGCGCTGAAGAACGAAGCAGAGCCCACATTCCTAATTTTACCAGCACGAATGGAGCTTTACATAGAGGAGAGAGACTCAAGGGCCCTTTCCACAAAGCTCAAAATCCATGGTAAAGACAGCAGGAATGCAAGGAATAATAATGTTAACATTAGAGAGAAAAATGAAGCAATGGAATAAAAGTTAGGGAGAGGAATATTCTGCGATGTGTCGAGGGCTTCCACTGATACTAAAGTACGCCGGCTTGACAGATTAGTTCTCCACCCAATTCAGGAAGCCGTTACTATCCTGTGACCGATGTTTCTTACGATATAATAAACCACTTGCTTTAGCTTATTATAGTCACTTGTAAACAAAACCAAATTCCTGGTAAAAAAAAACGATTTATGACTGCTGGAGAAGATGACTTTTTCACTAAATTTCTCTGCATGTGACAAAGACATCTAAGTCATCTGAAACTCCGCACATCAAGCCATTCTCAGACCTTTATGCTAAAATAGATATCACAGGACTGATGTCACCAGTGCGCTTTAGGATGTCTGTGTGCTATAGGAACGTTTAAGCGGTTGTTTAACGTTTCATCGTGATTACAAACGCTTTCGTTTGTCTCCCCGTGGAAAACTGAACCAGAGATCCATTTGAAACCAGGAAATCCTAACAGGGGAGTTCACACCCCCCACGTCCTGAGGAACAAGTGCCTTGAAACGAAGCACGCTGCAAGCGAGGAGGGAAGCTACGCGATCTCAGCTCCACGGCGCGGCGGTGGAGTGTTTGTCAGCAGCGACATCAACCGCAGGCAAGAGCTGCAAAACCCCATGCAAACCACTGCCAGTTAACTCCAG
Source organism: Rissa tridactyla (assembly GCF_028500815.1). NCBI lineage: Eukaryota > Metazoa > Chordata > Aves > Charadriiformes > Laridae > Rissa > Rissa tridactyla. Next base: position 124,896,708 of record NC_071468.1, on the reverse strand, counting down.
GGAACCAAAGCCTGGTACAACTAAGGGGACCAACAAGTCATTCCTCCAAGAGTGTTAATATGACGCTAAGGATAAACATGTTTTCCATTGGCTCGGTATTATTTTAAAATTGTTCCTTCATAGAAATCAAGAGTTGTTAACGCTGAACTATCAGAAGCCATCAAGCCTGAGAGAGATTTGGAAGAAACTCTCAATGTTTATCTCATCTCCAGGCTGATGTACACATGACTGGCACATATTTCCTTCCTTTCATGTCTATCTTTTTTATTTTTTTTTTAAGCTGAGATGGGGCCATTTCTGAAATAACTTCACAAATAACTTCGCCCTGTCCAAAAACCTGTGAGAAATGGCATTAAATACCTATAGCTCTGTAACAAACCGTAAGATGCACCCAAGAAGGAGAAACTTCTCTCATTTGTACCAGTTTCACACTGCATTAATGACAGGCTTTTCAATGGAAAAACACATTTGCCGTGTACTATGCAAATGAGACACCACCAGCAGCATCGTCAAAGCAGGAAGTAAAAGCGTTCAAGTGCGCAAAATGAACTTTATAGTGAGATAAAATTATTATCCCACTCATTAGGTGGACCTAATGCATTACCTCTGCTGGGACCTTTGGACTCTGAAACAAGCAATGAGAGAAATTATTGAGGGGAAGGGAGGAGAAAAACAGAAATCATTAAGAACTCCGGTCTTTAATTTTCACTTTAAAAACCTACAACATTGAAACATCCCACAGTTCTCTCCAAACAGAAGTTGCTATAAGCACTTTATCACCTGCACGAATTTTAGCATTCTCTACATGGATGAGATGTAGCAGATTTAGCAACCAATGCTAGAGCACTACATCAAAATTCTATTATTCTGTGCAACTGCATTATGCATTAAAATGCCTTGTCACCACTAGATTCTCCCTTTTAAAATGACTACACGCTTGCTGGGCAGAATATCTATCAGGAGAAGACCTTTCAGTTTATCTAGGATTTGGAAAATAAGTTTCAATTTGATCTTTCACTTTTAAAGAAATACTTTTGATCTATACCGTTGTTTTTAAGGAGTGTAATGGGCTGAATTATCACCCACCACAAGCTTAGGACTGATGGTTTCCCTCTGAAGGTCAGAGACTCTCTTCACAAGCCCCTACTCTGTCCTAGAGGTGGACCTTACATATATACGAACTTCCATATGAACCCAAATTTGGCCCTTACCCAGAAGGTTTGCATCCACCCAGGTGAAAGCTTTGGAAGAGCTCTGAAGCTTCACAGTGAGAGATTTCCCAGTTCTGTAACTGGTATAGTGTAGCGCCTGTGCCTAACTTTTTGCTGCAGAAGATTTCCCAGGAGACCTTCAGATACTCACCCGGTTACTGCTCAGGTTATAGGGAAGTGATAAATCTTGGCGGCTTCCAGAAAGCTGAAACAGTTAATAGAATTATTTCTTAACAAAAACTTAAATAGCTAATAAATAAGCCTCTTGACAAACACAAGGAAGGGTGAAAAAACAGTTTTTCGGTTAAAACAGGACTGAAATCCAAGAGATGAAAGGTGAAATCACGACTATTGACCTGGAAGGAGCCAAAATTTGACAAGTTTGATTACCCGTTCTATCAAAGGATTTCTCTCCAAATTTTGGACAACAGAATTCTCATCTTTCTTATGCACAACACTTACAAAGTTCAGTAAATACTTGTCATTTGCTTTCAGATCTTCTGAAGACAAAAAAAAAATAATCTTCAACTTGATAGATAAATGAAAAAACGCCCAGTGTTCAGAAAAAAAAAAATACAGAAGTTCTTTTTACGTTGCTTTTTCAGATAGTCTGGATTTATGGGGGTGCTTTCAAGCATACTAGCCTATATGATGAAAGCTTGAATATGTGCAGATTTTGTCTCCTCTTAGCGATTTACATGCTCCCAAATAGCACAGACAAACAGAAGGGTCAAACAGAAGGAAATTTATTGCTACAGTTCATGACTCTGGCATCACAGGGACCTGCCACTGAAAGACCGGACCTGCTGCCCCCGATCTGCTGCAGATGCCAGCATGGGATACTCACCCGATTCACGTTGGGAGAGCTCAGGCTCCTGCGGCACAGTTTTCCTTTTCCCATTGCCTGCTCTTTTACAGCAACGTCCTGCCAATCACGGAAAAGCAAAACAAAGAAAATACGCACGTTTTGCAAGAATCTAAGCTCCAATCATCCCAGGATAGTGTTGTCTATACCAGAAAAATGTTCTTAAACAGCCTTCTTGCACAGGCTCCTGTCTGTAAAGTCTACTCTAATCTAAAACTTGCACGTAACATGGCTAGGAGCGGATAAACTTTAACAGCTAATATTTCACTGATTGGCACTCACAGGATTTTACAGCTAGTCCTGATTCTAGGAGATGACTGTTACAGACGCAAAGACTAAGACTCCCTTTCCTAGCTGAGCTCCTACTTTAATCCTTTAAACTAATTATATATGACAGGGAACTTGCTTGCAATACTTAGAGTGCATCACATTTCCCCATTAATTTATAGTGGGCAGGCACATACTCAGGCTTGTTTTGCATAACTTTCTTTTGTGCTTGCATAATTTATATCCAGAAGAACAAATTTCAATAAATGTTTTTCTCTCTTTTCTTTCTCCTGGTAAACATATCAAGTTACAGTACTTAAGATTAACCCAATCAATGCCTTATTTATTGACAGAACGGGTTTGGTTACTTCAAGGTAGAATATGGGCAAAGTGACAAGAATTCTCCTAGCAACTTCGGAAACTATTACTAAAGCCGAAGCAAAAGCTAATGCCACGCAACTACTTGTTCTGAACCATAATTAGCAATGCAAAGTCTTACAAACTAACCAAACATCCCATAACAGGGAGGTTTGTCCTCTAGGACAAGAAGAAATGGCCTCAAGTTGCGCCAGGGGAGGTTTAGGTTGGATATTAGGAAAAAATTTTACACTGAAAAGGGTTATCAAGCATTGGAACAGGCTGCCCAGGGCAGTGGGTGAGGCACCATCCCTGGAGGTATTTAAAAGACGGGCAGACGTAGTGCTTAGGGCTGGTTTAGTGATGGGTTTTGCTAGAGTTAGGCTGATGGTTGGACTCGATGATCTGAAAGGTCCCTTCCAACCCAGGCAATTCTACGATTCTACAATAGTGCATTTAATATAAAGCTCCCAGTCCCATCCATCCCCATCGCAGGTGGGTGAGGGAGAACATCTCTTCAAAGAGAGCTACATTTGCTTCTTTGGATGTTTGCCACAGGCACACTTCGTAAGGCTGAGGTGTGCCCCAAAGTGGTGGTTTAGGTCTCTTAGCCATTGTACGCGCTTCTGAGAACATTTACATTGCCATACACGGTTCTCAGTAAGCACATTCTCTGCTCTCTGCCACTGCCTTAAAAACAGACCTGGCGCAGACGATCCAAGGTGAGGATGTTCTCCACAGCCATCACACTCCGCAAGTACTTCTCAATATAAGCTTCAGAGTCAGCCGAAGCTGCATCTTCAACGTTTGCTGCCATTCTGGCTAGTGCCTCCCGCTCTTCAACTCCTTGGGCATCCTAGGAAGACAAAAAGAAATGACGTCCTTTTAAAATACAATAAAAATCTCCCACATCAGTCCTGAAGAGAATGCATTTTTAAAACAAGCAGGGAAGATTCAAGGTTGTTTTCCCTCAAGCCCAGGGGCAGATTCAGACGTCTCGTTGGACACCTCTGAATATAAGCCTCGTTACATTGAAGGAACTCATGCCATGCCAACTGCATGGGTGCTCCTACCACCGTCACAGACATCTCAAGCTGCACGTGGGTTATTGTTCTTTTGGATTTTGTTTTTGAGAGTCCACAGTGAGACATTGCCATTGATTAGCAAAAAGGCTGCACTCAGATATTTCGTAATTAAAAAGTGCTCCAACACATTTGGGGTGTTACCTATCCTGCGAGGAAAATAAAATTTCAAGTGACTTGCAAGAAAAAAACCAGAGCAGCGCATGTTTCAACAGAGCATGCTAAATACAGCAGAACATAAAAGCAGAGTCAGGCAGCAATCAGACTTCTGGCTCTTCATGTGTTAATGTTTTTACAAGTGCTCTGATAGAGCATCTGTTTGGAAGGAAAGGATTAGCATCTAACTGAGAACACGCTCAGGAATCAAGAGTTGCATAAAGACATTACTTAGAAAATGCGTATTTTTTATTTTTCACATATTCTCATGCTCCCTACGTAAGGCACTTCACCTACCCATCTTTACTCCCCTTTTTCTCTCTCTTTAAAACGTTTCTTCAAGGACCTGAGAAAATAGATGCTCACTCAACAAAACACACAGTGACACTGGTAAGACATCGGTTGCTGCGAAGTCACAGCATGTAAAGGAATATGCTTAATCTTCTATAAGAGCCATAGTTTATGCTTGCAGAGGCAAGAGCCAGCATGCTCAAAATAAGGGAAAAATCAGAAAGTTAGAGGCTCTTAGCCAATTTCAGATACTCTGATTTCTTATTCACCTCTGGAATATTTGAGACTATCTCAAAAGTGATACCACAGCCAGGAATAGAACTTCGGTGAGACATTCTTCGGAGGAAACTCTGTGCAAAACCCTGGGGGGGAGGCAAAACAAAAAAAAAAAAAACATCAGAGGAAAATATTTCTTGCTTTAAGGAAAACATGGTTTAACATATTTCAACTGAAGTAAATATAGTTTACAATGAAAGAAATCCAAACCCTAAAGACTAGGCAATAAATACGTAAGAGTCAAAAATTTTAACTTGGAGAGAAATCATTTGCTTATCTGTATTTTGGATACAGAAAAAGGATTAACTTCATTGCAAGGTGACCACTTAACCAGCACGCAAAGCATTTGCTAGTTCTAGAGGTGGGTTTTTGGTTTTTTTTTTGTTTTGTTTTTTTTTTTTTGCTAGAGCCCTAGGTGACTTGTCTTGAATATTGACAAGTACAGGCATTAAATTCTTGACCAAAGAGATCGTTATGAAGAATGATTTAAGGGGGCATGGTCATTGTTTATGCTGACTTGGCGCCTTGCGGGGTTAAGAACCGGACTGTTGAATTAATGCAGAGATGAGTCATTCAAAGATGCTGCTGAGACGAACACCCGGGAAAGGTTATTGACGAGGATTTTTAGAAACCTAGCAAGAAACCCAAAGCTTCCGTGTCAAATAAAAGCAAAAAACATCATTCACTAAATCTGCAGAAAACAGAACTGATGAAGACTTAACACAACTGTAATTATTGGCACGCTCAATTTATCTATTGAATACACTCTTCCAGTCTACATGACAAAAAATTCACTGTTCCCTTCCTGAGAAAAAGCTTTTGCCTGATGGAAGCACCGAGAACTGTAGTTCTTCTGTTCCTAGCACTAAAAGCAGTTTAGAGTTGGCTACAGGGTTTCTGGGTGTGACCACACCTCTTCGGCTCTTGCTTCAGATTTTAACTACAGATGCGCAAACAGAATAACAATTCAGGCTTTCTGCTTTGTCATTATCACTCCTCGGGGAAGCTGGATTCCGAGGCAATGCTGAACAAACTCTTCCTCACCATCTTCCTCAAGAATTAAATGTTTTTCAGGACACGATGCTGCAAATGAAATGACAACCTTCTCCTTTCCATTTATCAAACTTCCTGCTCTCACCTGCACATTATTGTACGAGCACAAGCCAACTGGAAAACATAAAAGACCAAGAGTGATTAACTTTAACAAATTACAAAAGGGGACCTCGGCTCCAACTATCGCTAATTTATCTCTAAATATCTGTATGCATGAATAGAAATGGCTAGCAGTAACGTGTGAACACACTGTAAGAGTAGGGAAACACACAAGTTTCTCTTTCTAGCTTTTCCTGTGATTGGGGATAAAGCGCTTAGCAGTTAATACAAATAATACTGATTTCTATGATTCTATGAATCTCTCAGAGCTGTCACTGAGCCTTTTAAAAAAAGCGGTATTACCATCCACAATATATAAGATACTATGAAAATTACTTGGCACCTTAAAGTCTCGATGCATGCCAATTCATAGAATCACAGAATGGTTCAGGTTGGAAGGGACCTTAAAGATAATCTCGTTCCACCCCCTGCCCTGGGCAGGGACACCTCCCACCAGCCCAGGTTGCTCCAAGCCCCGGCCAACCTGGCCTTGAACCCCTCCAGGGATGGGGCAGCCACAGCTTCTCTGGACAACCGGGGCCAGGGGCTCACCCCCTCACACCAAAGAATTTCTTCCCAATAGCTCATCTCAATCTCCCCTCTTTCAGTTTAAAGCCATTGCCCCTCGTCCCACGGCTCCCCTCCCTGCTCCAAAGTCCCTCCCCAGCTTTCCTGGAGCCCCCTGAGGGACTGGCAGGGGCTGGAAGGTCTCCGCGGAGCCTTCTCTTCTCCAGGCTGAACCCCCCCAGCTCTCTCAGCCTGTCCTCCCAGCAGAGGGGCTCCAGCCCTCCCGGCATCTCCGGGGCCTCCTCTGGCCCCGCTCCAACAGCTCCGTGTCTCTCCTGTGCCGAGGCCCCAGCGCTGGAGGTAGCACTGCAGGGGGGTCTCCCCCGAGCGCAGCAGAGGGGCAGAATCCCCCCCTCGCCCTGCTGCCCACGCTGCTGGGGATGCAGCCCAGGCTGCGGGGGGTTTCTGGGCTGCCAGCGCACGGTGCCGGCTCCTGTGGAGCTTCTCACCCACCAGCACCCCCAAGTCCTTCTCCTCTGGGCTGCTCTCCAGCCACTCTCCTCCCAGCCTGAATTTGTGCTGGGGATTGCCCCGACCCAGGTGCAGGACCTTGCACTTGGCCTTGTTAAGGGAGAGAGAAAGGTAGATACAAGAAAATAGTCATAGTTCGTATTGCACAAATCAGAGCCGTCCCCTCTTCAAGCAGTGATAGACATGGGGCAGAGTGAAAGCATGAAGGATTACAGAAGATATACCTGTCTGCCGTACACATTAACACAAATGCGCTTGCGTAACACTAATTGCATTTCTGCGGGATGGCTGAGCTGGACGGTGGCTCTCACAATAAGGTAAACTCTTTCGTCTGCTGCGGTTCCTTTACTGAGCTGGATACAGTCGTGGACTGTGGAATCCCACGAGGCTTCTGCTTTCACCTGCAAAGGAAAAAAATGTATCCTCTAATAAGCATAATTAGGTGTATAATTAACTGTAATTAATTAAGCATAATTAACAAAAATACATAATACATAAATTTTGAGAGTCAGCTTCTCCATTTCACTCCCTACGAAGAAAAATTCCTGCACTTCAGAAGAGGCCATTTAAAAATCAAGATTAGTTTGCCAAATGAAGACGTTGGGATTAAAAATGCCAACTTGCTCGAACTCTGGAACATTTCCTCTTGAAAAAAAAAGATCTTCGAATACCCAGGATCATTGCAAATAAATCATAAAATATGCAGAACCACAGGATTATTTGGCCTAATTTATTAAGCTAAACCAGAGAGCAACAGAGATTGCAGTGAAAATCTTCCATCACACCCCAGAAACTCTCCCGTCTGTATTTGAGAAATAACTTTGGTGAAACATTTCTAGCAATACAGCAAAAGATGGAATTTATCTTTTTAATTGTTAAAATATAAGTATTACTGAAGATTTAAAGGGTTTATCTTCAAGCCATAAGAAAAACTGCCTGGTAGCCATCTTTCCAGGCTTTAAAAACAAAATGGAACAAAAAAAATCTACCCAAACCATCAGGAGTAAAGCTCCTCTAAAAATATAAGTAAGTTTCAGAGTAAGGAGCAAAATTTCAAGGAAAAAAAAAATAAATCAGAGATTCTAAACTTAATAGCAAAAATTATCAACCAACAATTGTAAAGCTGTAAAACTATGAGCTATGTGGCAAAATGGAGTATAAGGAACGTAATGATGCAGAGGTAAATATGTTAATCGTACCAACAGTTATGATTGGTTTTTCAGCTGGGGGCTTCCGACCTCTAATTTGCTCAGGGGTTTTTTTTTGGTTTTGTTTTTATTTTTGTTTTTTTAAACATGAACTCAGAATCTCCAGCTTTTGTAATGCCTGGATTTAGATGAAGGAAGATCCTTGAGTTTTATTATTTTTCAAATCGCGGTTATACTCCTAGCAATATTCCTTGAAAACACAAAGTCAGTCATATAAGAAACAAGCGTTGTATCCTTCGTATGCTGTCTTTGACGCATTATTTTCACATCTGCCTATATAAAGAGAACAATTAAGACGCCTAAACGACATACTGGTCTCCATCTCTGCTCACCTCACTATCGTGATGCTTCACAATCTGCAGTTCAAAGAACTCCTCCTCCTCTTCTGCAACAAGAGTAGCGTCCCATCCACCCGCTTCTGGGTCATCGAGGTTATCTTGGGAACTGAAGTCATCAGCTAGAAACAAAAGGGAATGCAGAAGGTGAGGAGACACAAAGCAAAACATCCGCCAAGTCCTGAATTTACATTTTCATCACTAACTTCCCGGCTTGGCTACCTACACTCTACCTACAAAAGAAAAGCTCCCCGCGTTGTTCCACTTCAAAAAGAATCCCAATTTTATACAGAAAGCGTGCACCAAGGTTTGGGGACACAGACTCAAGCGTGCCGTATAAAGTCCTCTATTGTGCAGGGAATCTCCCCCAGTAGAAAACACCCCCTTCCTTGCCCACAGGTATGTTTTCAGCTCTACTGCTCAACCATACTGAGCACACCGCTCATTTGGCACTAGTTAGGTGTTCTGCTTTTTTAAAAACGAAGATAAGCTGCTGGTTGAGCAAGTGAAAATACAGTACTTTTAGATCATGATTAAACGAATCCTTAATCTGGATTTTGAGAAGAAGCTCAACCTGTTCTGGCTCGAGTCCCTCACCATGAATGAATTATTAACCTGCCCCCCTCTGAGGCCATTTGATGCACCAACGTGCTTTGGGAGGTGAGCAAACCATCAATGTAAACAGCATTGCAGCAAAGACCTCCTCACAGCCGGCAGAATGTCACCACTCTCACCTGATGCTTCTAATCCAAGTGTTAACCCTCTTTTAAACATCTTAACAAGGACTTGTTGAACTCATTAGGCACCGTTGGCTCCCTGGACTACTCTGGGGTTTCCCTCTTTCTTGTCAGATTCTTCTACCAAAGATGGGAAATTGAAGCCAAATACATTGTTCAAACTGGATCTTGTGTTGGGATGCACTGAAACATACGTTGTTTACAGAAACACACAGAATCACACTCTGTAAAACTAACTTGAGCTTATCATGCCAGGTTTTTTTGATATTCAGACATGTTGTGGTTTAGGCTGGGCTGGCCGCTAGGACAAGACGTTATTACCAGTGACTTCACATTTTCTTCTAACTCACCGGTAAAGAAATTAGAGGATATAAATCAGTGCTATATCCTTGTGAGACTTCTGAAAAAAATTCCCAACAACAATTTTTTCTTTACGCTGGCTTTTGCTGTTCACTCCCTTAGGTGTACTCATTTTACTATTTCTATTTTACTTATTTTTATTTTTACTTATTTTACTTATGGGATTAGTAAAACCTATGGCTCCTTCCATATATAATGCTGTGCGTTTTGAAACGTTAAACAATACGTTTAAGTGAAAAATGTGCACTCTCCAATTAATCCACCTGCCATTCCAGGCCATTTCTTCATTTTATTAGCTCGCTTAAATTCTATAATGTCATCGTTTGTACAAAGTTTGTTTCAATGTACTCTGTCATTTTAAGAACCACTTACCATTCAAGTCAAGGAAAATAACAGGAATGTGTGTTTCCATACCAGGCACAGGAGTCCTAAAAAGCAAGACAGGGACAATGGCGGCATTTAAAGTACGGCCCATTTACCAAGCACACGTACCTTGCGACACAAGCCCGCAGTACATCACATTCAGTACAACTGCGATTTTAAGCCAGACCACTGATAACCTTGGCAAACAGCTTCATTTTAATTTACTGTTGCAGAATCGGAGAGGTTCAACTAAATTGGCCCTTCTTTTATACCAGCTCTCTTAAAATTATTACATTCTTTGACCTCCGCTTTCAGAAATGTTTTCTCCCTCTGAAATGCTAATAGCAAAATTACGTTTATTTACTCTGACACCCACATTTATTAAATGCAAACCCTCTGCATTAGTGATGGCAGTGAAGGCAGCAGAGTGAGAATCACAAAATCCGGTGTCAAAGTTTTTAAACTAACATTCATGCTGCCACACTACACAGTTATTACTCCTGCTTACAAAACACACGTATTTAAGAGTCAAAGCTCCCATTTAAGGCATCTTTCATACCATGGAAGAGGTAACACAGGTGGTGTTTTGGTTTTAAAAAGGAATATTCCGCGGCTACACAACGTTAATAAGGTACTAAAAATGTAACAAGAAGCACAAAAGACTTCAAGACTCCTTGTTGCGATCTTAGCTGTGAAAGAGGGCTGTGGCCATCTCATGACGAACTTGGACTTGAACTTCACGGCGAACAAGAGCAGGGTGGAGTCTTACATCATCTATAAGGTGCCTTAATCACACTAAACATTTCCTCTGGTGCAAACGTGTTCAAACCAGGTTCTTCCTCAAGTAAGTTTCCTGCAGCTCCACTGGTTTCAAACCTAGCCAAACACTTTGACGGGCAAGTTGCCGTGTTTCCAACAAGCATTCGCCATTTTTGTGTTTCAGAAGTACTGGCTTTAACAACTTCAGCTCAAAACTCCACGACACTCAATTCTATCCATAAATACTGCTAGAGGTTTGCTCAGAAAAAAAATTCAGACAGTTGAAAGCGACTGAAGGCAAGAGGTTTGAAGTGAAACAACTTTGCTTCCTTATCTGCAGTTGTTACTCCCAGCGGCTACAGGACGGCCATCTCAGTCTAGCGTAGTCTACTATTTTTAATGTTTAGAAAATTACACGTAACACTTGCTGACTAAACAGACTTTGCGCTCAAACCAGGAGCACAACAAAATGCTCCTGTAGATGCAGTTTTATTATGACGGAGCAGCCTTTTAAGTGAATGAACTAGGTAATTAACATATTAGCTAATTTTTTTAAATGGTAAGTGCAGTGGTAATAAATATTGATTCCGTTTTTTGAGAAGGTCATAATTACACTCTGATCAATAATAGCATCGTTTACTAAATAGCATTTCTGAATTTCAGATACACAGCCTAATAAAATAATTTTAGCAAGAGGCCTAATTGTAACGACTTTGCTCATACAGTGTTCAGAGGGCAGATTAAGGAAAGCAAAAAAATGGCAACAATCCAAGCCAGGAACAGGCCATGCATCATTTTTACATTCGTTCTTGCGTATGGCAATGTATGTTCCTACCACTCCGCTGGAGCTCCAGGGATGCCACTGCCAGCAGAAGGAACCATGACGGCATTCCTTTCTTCAGTGAGCGTTAGCCTCATCTCTAAAAGCTGTGCCTCCCGATCTGCATCATCTTCTGTTTTATCTGGGGAAGCAGGATGTCAGTCAGGACAACGGAAAGCATTTCTTACTCACTGCCTTTATCACGCGTGGATGATCTTATACCATGCATAATAGAGTAAAACCCACTCGACTCAGAAATTCAGCGCACAAAGAAGAAACACACAGTACACAAGAATGGTGAACAATTTTATATAGGCTTCTCTAACTTTATTTTCACTGAAAGCAAATTACTGGTGAGCTCCAAGAGTCAACTCTCCATTAACTTCCTGTCTAAATTTTACAATATATTAAGATAAGAAGCGTGTGCGCATGTGTCTCAAGCTATCTCTATTGTTACCTTTAATAGTATTTTGCTTACCAGGCTTCCCAACCAGTTTTTGCAATTGCTGATCAAGATACTCCTGACGCTTCGTTAAGGCACACAGCCACTTCCGACGGAGCCTCTCCAAATCCCTATCCTGTAAAGAGGAAAGCAGTCATGTTAAATATCGATCCAGGAAAGCCAAGGTTTCCTATTTGTGACTTACACATTTCCTCAACCCTTCTGCTCATCCTGTACCCAAGACGCAGATAAGACAGACAGAGCAGACCTCCAAAAAAATCACTTCGCTCTTGTCAGGACGACTTAAACAGAAACTCAGAAGAGCTGAGGTTAGAAGGGACCTCCAGAGATTGTAGAGTCCCACCCTGCTCTGTGCCCAAAAGCAGGGTCAACCACGGCAGCTTGCTCAGGGCTATGTCCAGTTGGGATTGGACTATCTCCAAGAATGGAAACTCCACAAAAAAGAAAAAAAAAAGAAAGAAAAAAAAAAAGGTTTCTTATGCAAAGTGGAGACTCATTGCCTCTTGTCCGTTCACTGGATACCACTGAGAAGAGCCTGGCTCTGTTTTCTTTACCCCTTCCCATTTACACACATTGACAACATCCCACCCAAGCCTTTTCTTCTCGAGGCAAACCAACCCCAGTTCTCTTAGCCTTTCTTCTAGTTGTTATTCTGTACCACCCAGCTGAACAAACTTCGCTTTATAGATCTTTGCCCCTGAACTACCCTAAAACTCACTAACCACGACCTTGTGGCAAAGGTGGAAACCCCAGTCCTTATCCATGCCACACCACTCACACGCTGTGTTTAGCAGCCTCCTATTAGGAATCCATCCCCACTCCGCATCGTGCCACTGTCCCCAGTTACGAAATGCGCAACTGAGCCTTTAAAAATACTTTTTCTTAAGTGCTCGTGTCCCTTCAAAAAAACCACTTCAGTACCCTTAAGAACATTCTACACCGTTTGTCTCTGGTGTAGAAATGCTCAGAAATTATGAACGATACTTTACACGCAGCATGTTGGGTGCCACAACGATGAGCTATCAGCTCTGGGATGCCTTCAGGCAAGCCTCTTTGATGGCAACGGCAGCTCAGATTCATTCCACATAAAACTATAACAAATACTTTGTCAAGAAAAATGGGTGGATGCAAGACTATAAACCACAGTTGCACTGCTGACCTGCAGAGCCCCAACAAGTATGCTGGAATCTGCCAGAGAGCATTAAACCTAAATCTTTGGTTGCTCACATTATAAAAAAGTTGAGATCTATAATGACGACGATGTGCTTTTGTTAAAGGTATTCAAGAAGATGATGAAAAACATATCACAGATATGGTACTTCATCAGTTCCCCTTTGAGGCTCACGTTACTGTGACGTTACGTCCATTTTTAAAAAAACAGTGTGCTGATTTCAGTAGTTTTATCACTGCCACACACTGTCTTAGGGCTCCAGGAAGAGAATCCCCTTTGCTTGCCCAAGGGTCGATCACTCTGCAGGGTACTCCAGCTCCCACAAGCATAGCACATTTGTAATATGGAATGGCACGAAGCAAGTATTTTGACTGTACCTTCAACACTGCCATGCCTACTCTTGTTTCTAATGAGGACAATCTCAATTTAGCCATAGTTGGGCAAGAAGGAAGATTCCTTCCCCCAAAACACCACAGACGAAAAACGATTGGATCTTGTTTGAAAATACACATTGAGGCATCTTGTTCTTTGCCTTCCACCTCTCCACTTCACCGTATGGCTTTGTAGCATAACAATCTATGCGATTCTTAAGCTTTTAGTCTCTTCAGAAGTCAGGCTTTCTATCTATCCAACCAGTACAGCAAATACAATGTGCTGTTCCTCCTCTAATATGTTTCAATCTGAAAACGTCTGAGTTTGTAAAAAGAGAGAATTCAAAATTTTTACCTGATAACTGTCCATTTCATCCTCTTCTTCCTAGGCCAAAACATGCAAACACACGTAATTACTTTTTTTTCATAGCAGGAAACACACTGAATGCAACACATGTAGCTATTTTAAGCAATATTAGCAGTCTTACATAAAAGTCTGAGCTTAGCAACGGTATCATCGTAGAATTAAAACACACTGACATCCCCAAGATTTGCTGCTATCAGCTCATATAGACACAAACTAGAACAATCCAAGAATTACCATGGAAAAATTTCACAGAAACACAGCTACGAGAAGTCTTTATAATTGGAAGCAAGTGGAATACTTAAATTGCCCTAGGAAAGAGAGAGGAGTTCTAGTGAAACAACTTGAAATGCTTTGATCCTGGGCAGTAAAGAAAAATGTGCTGTTTTACCTGTAAGAGTGAAGTAGGAATGTTACAGCAAGCGCTGAAAAATCAAAGTCTGGCATAAAGGATCCGAGGTAAGCTTGCTGGAGCATTTAGAGGAGAAAAACCATAACCACCTAGGCCAACAGTTGGGGAGGTAGAATAACTCTGTCTCCCACACCAGGAGTTGCGATGCAGACCTTTGACCTTTCAAATTCCGTTAGTTTCTGCTGGGAGACACCACCTTTCATTCGCGACAGGCATCACAAGCAGAGCCACTTACAAGGAGCAGAAGCGGAGCTGCCACTCCTGCACAGTGAATGGAAAAGCAATGAGGCCTCCAGCCCTCACCGAGTTACCACTTACCTATTTAAGTAATAACAAGCCACTGGAGTCTACTTTTGTATCTTCATAATGAAAGCAGAAAACTTAGCTAAGCTAAAATTAAAAAGCCATAGAGAAGTTCAACGTCTTTAGAAAATCTTTCACATTCCACTGACAGTGATTTACTTGAGACAGAGAAATGCGATCAAGGGGACTAAAAATCCAGGTGTTCAAGTCAGGAGGCTATTGTAAGGACTAATAAAGCATGGTTTTCAATAGCCCTTACCCACGTGGGTTATCAGTGTCAGACACAACCCACTAGTCTCTCTCTCAAGTGGAGCTTAAATCTTTCTCCTTGAGAGAACACTGGATTTTGGGGATTGCCAGCTCTGTCAGGTATGGCTGAAATTGGTCAACAGATGAGAAATTCCCTGGGGAAGAGACAGGGTGAGACAAACCAAACGCCCACCTGGGAGTTATTCCCTTATGAAACAGGCTGAACGGGGCATGTGTATGTTGTGGGTGTGTAACAGCTTTCACATAAAGTTTGCAAGAATCGATCATTCTGTCTCAGGAGAGACGAGTCACTTATGAAACTCGCTCCGTGCAGGAGAAGGACAGAAACAAAAGTTTACTTGTGCTATAGGACGTGGGTATCGGGGGCTGCTGTGATGAAGGGCAGGTAGACTTAAGGCCAAGTGCCGGGTCCTGCATTTCGGTCACAACAACCCCAAGCAGCGCTACAGGCTTGGGGCAGAGTGGCTGGAAAGCTGCCCGGCAGAAAAGGACCTGGGGGTGCTGGTGGACGGCCAGCTTCACATGAGCCAGCAGTGTGCCCAGGTGGCCAAGAAGGCCAACAGCATGCTGGCTTGTATCAGGAACAGCGTGGCCAGCAGGAGCAGGGAAGTGATGGTGCCTCTGTACTCGGCACTGGTGAGGCCTCACCTCGAGTGCTGTGTTCAGGTCTGGGCCCCTCTGTACAAGAGGGACATTGAGGTGCTGGAGCGTGTCCAGAGGAGAGCTACCAGGCTGGTGAGGGGTCTGGAGACCAGGGCATATGAGGAGAGGCTGAGGGAGCTGGGCATGTTTAGCTTGGAGAAGAGGAGGCTGAGGGGAGACCTCATTGCCCTCTACAACTCCCTGAAAGGAGGGTGGAGAGAGGTGGGGGTTGGCCTCTTCTCCCAGGGGAATAATGACAGGACCAGAGGAAATGGGCTGAAGCTGCGGCAGGGGAGGTTTAGGTTAGATATCAGGAGGAATTCCTTTACTGAAAGAGTGGTCAGGCACTGGAACAGCCTGCCCAGGGAGGGGGTTGAGTCACCATCCCTAGAGGTGTTTAAGAAACGTCTAGATGTGGCACTTCAGGGCATGCTCTAGTGACAGAGACTGCAGGGGTTTTTTTTGGTGTGTGTATGGTTGGACTTGATGATCTCAAAGGTCCTTTCCAACCACGAAGATTCTATCATTCTAGACAGCTCGCAGGCACAGTCACTACCAGTAGCATAATGGGGAATAAAAGCAATAATCCACCTTGGATGCTGCGGAAAAGTGACATCTCTGCAAAGGTGGAAAAAATTCCCCTTTCTGTGCTCCTGACACGAGGGGCAAGGGATCGCTGAGGTTAGGAGACAACACACAACCCAACTGCTTCAGACCGCACAAAGGGAAAAACAATACTGATTAAGCAAAAAAACGGAGGCAGACACACATTGAATCATACTCTGTCAACAGGATAAACATTATGGAAAGCTGGGAGATGTCCCAAAAACTACTTGACATTTAGTTGGCCTTGTCTCAAGCAGGGCAGCTAATCAAGCAAGTCGAGAGACTTGCTCGTTCTGTTGCACCAGATTTTGGCTTGCTAACGCAGAGGAGTGACTGAATTTTAATTTAGCTGTTGTGGGGGGGGGGAAGTCAAACTGCACTGGAAAGTGATAGAAGCGTCTCAGAAAGACAATCCCTAAAGATAGATCTATATTACTTGCACTTTAAGATGAGATGCAGCACTTCTGAAGTTGTCAAATAACTGGCCCACACATACTATGGGCCAACAACTCATATAATTCTAACACTTGTAACTCAACACTATCTGAATATATGTTCCATTGATTTATTTCAGTTTGGCTACTTCCTTAAAATTTCTCCCGTATCTAATATTTGAAGTAAAATCTACCGGAGAGACTCAAATTTTAGAAACTTCGGCATTTTCTTTTCTTCTTTGAATGGTGCGTTAAGGCTGTGCTGCTTTTAAGGATAGGAAAAAAAACAAACCCCAAACCAGAAGAGAGACAGAAGGTAATCTTACAAATATTATTTTTTCCATAGAAAATGTTTTTTGAATAAGAGGAAGATGTTCCACAACACTTTCTGAAAAATATAACTATCTTGAATAATTGCTAAAACCACCACCAAAGTAATTCTGACGCTTCTTCTTGACATTACTTTATACATTTAAGAAGTAGGTTCAAAAAATATCCCCCCAAAACAAACTAAAACTTGAAATGAACAGAGTTGCCTCCAACTGCAACAAACTTAGGACATCGCTTTATGCTTTTACATGTCTTGGAAGTAGCCACAGCTGACAAGAAATATTCCGACCCTTACCTGATAATTTTCAGGTACTTTTTGTGACTTGACTTGTTTTATTTGAACACAGCCAATGCCGATAGATAATATTGATTCCTCCATCAGTGGCAAGGTCCCAGATTCCTGCACAGATCTCACTTCAACCTGAATTCGTCGAGATTGCCCCTGCCCAAAAGAACAATTTGAAATACTCGGGGGGGGGAAAAAAAAAAAAAAGACTGTAAAATGCTGAAAGCTTAGTGACAGAGAGACCTCTACTGGCTGTCACTGGAAAGCAACGGTATATGTTTATTTTGTGAAGAACAAAGTGGTGAGTACTGCAGTCTCAGACACCCCTTCTGTTGCAAGGATTTACGTATTTACAGAAAAAAAAGTTCAGCATTTAGCAACTCCCCAGTTTACTTTTCTGGAGGGTTTTCCAAACATACACTTATAGGATTTTATTTTTAATACTTCTGAAGGCGAAAAATAGGATCTCTTCCCCACCTACAAAAGAGGAAAGAAAATAGTCTAATTTGATGAGCTACTGGAATTCAGTGAACTTTTCTTGACTCTGGTCTCCTTGACTGAACATTCATACCCACGGATGTGATCAATGCAGCAAAGTAACTGTTCTTCAGTAAAACCCGTAGGGAAAAAATAAGTAAATAATAATAATAAAAACAATTTAAAAAAAAAAAAATCAAAGGAGTTGGGGAGTTCAGAGGTGCAGCCTGTATCTAACTTCTACTAATTCCTAGTGTTCTCTGAGCAATAGCTTATCATTTAAAAATGTTAACTACTCCGTTAAGCATTAACAATTTAATGCGTGTAGAATTCAAAGAACAAAGGAGTGGCTGGCTGGAAGGATCAAATAAAGGGGAACTCTGGACCTCTTTAAAAAATAATTAAGTTCAGTCGAGACTGATGTCCTTTCTACCAGGCGCTATCACAGCGCAGGGAAAAGAACAGAGGACAGAGATTACAGGTGAGCTTTGATCACCTTTACATCCCAGCTTCTGCACGCTGGCAGTGTCACAAAACACAGAGGGACTCCACGTTCTTCCGCTTTATGTCTGCTTTACGCAAGATCATATTTTGTGTCTAAGCTTGACAGTTCCTTGGACACCATCCCTTTACCATACAAAACAGAAGCTTCTTAGCTTTCCGCAGGCTCTTCTCCCAGCTGAAACCCTGCACGTGCCACCTTACCTGTCTGAGCTGGAAGATGCCCCCCGTGCACACGTCCTTGGCAGGAGTCACCTCAACTGGGCAGTATTCCCCATTCTCATTCAGCTCTAGAATTTGAACCCAGAGTTCCACTTTTCGGGTTACTTCACTCCACCTGCAAAACACGTCAAAAACATCTTTTCTGTCTTTTCCCTTTTTTGTTTTTTCCCCCCAAAAGGAAGAAAACCCAAAGCACTAGCTCAGACTGCAGACTGAAGAAGCAAATGAACACTTCAACAGGTGCGCCACGTGCGACTATACCGCGTTACTAGTTGTGCAGTGCCTGTAAATTTTACTGACAGCTATTTCAGTCAAACATCAGAACTAAGCCTTTTCTTTATTCCAATATGAAAACCAATTCCACTAGATTCTAACATTTAAGCTCCGGTCTCAACTACTGCCCCAGAAGCCAGGTGTTGTCGGTGCAATGAGATTTGTACAGAAGACAGCAGAATGAAATACGACTTTGTCTCATAAGCTTTCGAGATTCAGGGCACTTCCCTGAACGTCATCATACTACTGCCTTCTCCCCAGTTCTTCTAAGACCTTACACAAGAAATGGCCACTTTTGCAGCACCTCAAAATTAAAAAGGAAGGAGGTACTTACTACTCAGCTGCCAGATGTAACTCACTATTCTCCTGTTTCCATCTCCTCTTTGTCACATTTTCCTGACTTTTCTTTTAAACTTCCCTATATATAGCTTAACATGCTCATCACAAGCTTAGGCTGGAGGTAAAATGAGAAATAACTGCCACTAAAACAAGGTGCAGAGCCTTGAATTGGAGGTGCAAACCACCTTACATTTAAGAAGATGCTCCTGAGTTTACTTTGGGGCCAACAAGCAGCTGCAAGCAAAAGAGCAACCCCCTTCAGTCTAAATTACCATGCTGTTGCATATTTACTCCAGTCGAAGTAATTAGCAATATAGCTCTTCCAGTGGAAGCATTACAGTGACGGCATTTCATGGCCAAGAATGAACTGGAGTCAGACCTTAAATAAATAAATCAGCGTACGGTCAGAACAACCACCTTACTGTTTTAGACTGGATAGCTCTTTCTGGCCCAGACTAGCACAAAAATCTAAAGGAAAATCATCAGCTTGCTCGTTTGTAAAACACTACTTACGCACTCGAGTTTGCCTAAATAAAAGGGACTTCAAAGTCTTTCAAGTTCTACCACTTTTATTTTGAAACAGAGACGGGCATTTCTCCTCTTTCCCTTTTTTAAAGCCTATTGACACATCGCATAGTGTTTTTCCAATAGACAGAGTCCATTTATAATAGTTTAATAGATTCAGTTTCAAAGACATGTTCAGTTGTCTTCAGTTCAAAATTTTACTATTTATCCTAAACCTGCTTCAAAATTGGGGACGTCAGACAGTGATTTTCCAAAATTTGAAACCAAAGATCTATTTTCCGTATTTACCTGTCTCGAAGGCTGCGTGTTTTGGCTTGAATTATTCCCAAATCCCACAGGGCTGGATTTTTGCGGTCACCACTCTGCTTGTGCCCATATACTTCAATCGCCAAAGCACCATCATAAAGATGTTCCATGAAGTCTTCGGAAATGTTTACAGAAACTTCCTGTATGTAAGTGACAAATCGGTTGATGACTGTGGCTACACGACGACTTAAGACTTAGAGATTTACTGCCGTGACTTTCATATAAGCAAGTAGTAAAGTCACCCTGGTCCCCAAGAAACAATATAGAGGAAAAGAAGAACTGTAACCTCAGCTTGTAAAATCAGGAGGTAAGGCAAAGATACACGATTAGCTGAAGATTAAAGTTTATAAAGAGCTAAAAATGACTGCATGCCGTTCCAAGTCCCGACCCGATGGTTCAAAAAAAATTAAAAATCGTATGTTCTAATGTTCAGAATCAGAAAAATCAAAACTCATCAGAAGGTATTGTATCTATTTTACAAATGTAAGTGGAAGAAATTGCTCAGTGTAATGACAAATGATAGAAAGAACAAGATGAGAACTTGGGTGATTGGCTGGCATTCATCTAAGCTGACTTTGGATGTCTCTATTAAAGACGCCTTCACTCAGACAGTTGCTTGAAAGTCAATAGGAAGAGATAGTCCGTTCTAAGATACACGACCTAATTTCAACATCTACATTTGCCTGATAACAGGCATCATGTCCCAGGACTGGGACTTTTTCTCTCCACTCCATCAGAGTGTAGAGTGATCAGCTCAGATACGGGCAGTCAAATGTACCCAGACGAATATCACTCTTCCATTCACACTCAGCAGCACTTTTACTGTGGGTAAACTCCAAAATAAGTCTCTCTGCTGAACAGATTCCTTTCCTTTATTAATCGACTCCTTCACCTTCTGTGATTTTTGTATCGTGTAGTATAATCAAACTTAGATGGACTTTGAAGATGTTTCAACTTCTTACTAAAAAACAGAATCAGGCTATCAGCCTCGCAAAGTACAATAATGAGAGCAAAAGGGCAACTGTTGCAGACGCATAAACCTGCTTTCTCGGCCTACAGTTTCATTAACAAAACAGAAAAAAAATTTACATTGCAGTGATCGAAGACAACCATGCACCGTGGCTCCTTGCTGATGGAAGACAAGGAAGGATCCACCTCAGGTGCAACAATAACTGGCTCCAGTTGATCCCAGAACGTGTATTTGCAGAACACAAAGTTGGAGAGGTGCTGTGGCAAACCTGTAGCCTGAAGTATTTTAATCTAGAAAAAGAGATGAGAGACACAGAAAAAGCACTTATTCATTAGGCATAGAATTAAAAAAAAAATCTTCTGCTAGAACAATGTTATTTTATTCTCTTCCACTGCACAGGATAACAAAAAAAGAAAGGAGCCGAGCAAAAAACTTTACAGAATACAAATTTCTGCATTGATATAGATTGGAGACAGCATCAGCTGGACGTCGCCACTAGATGTCACCAGGCACATATTTCTCGGGAGCGAAAGCTGAAGGTGTGAATTTACAAACACACCAAAACATTTTGTTAACTTTTAATGGCGAGATGCAACAACACCTTCATAACTGAAGAGGAATACAATAAAAATTTCACGCTTCTATAAAAACTGGCTCCTTTCTTCTGCAAAATCCTTGTCTGAAGATACTACTTGTCCTTTGCTGCTAGAAAAATACAATACAAAAGTAGCCAATCCTCTCTTTTTCAAAATCAAGGCCAAATAGATAGAACATGTTTTGACTACACCTTCTGACCGAAACAAAGCCATCGTATTAACCATATTATTTAATAAACTTCTATTTGCCATTTGTCAAATTAAGTTCTGATGATTTAGATTCCTATGGTAAGGCACCACTCAAGATCCTCAGGAGAATACGTTTCTTGCCACAATGCCCTACTGCTGTTGCAAGCACATGGGGCTTTATGGGACAGGATAAAAAGCAAAAAGGAGTATGATTGCCCCCAAATTGTTCGTATTGCCCAGAAGCCAGAAAGCTGGGGTTCCACTCCCTCTAGTGCTTTTTGCCTCCCTCTTTTCTTATCTTATCTGTAGCTTGGCCTATCTTGTATTTTACTACAAACACAGAACTGCTAGTAAATCGTTATCACTAATTTTCTTTTCATTATTAACAATAATAAACACAACTGCATGTATTTCACAAAATATTGAATATTTAGAGAGAGAAATATTGAGAGAGAATGATTCACAGAACAACGGGAGTTTATCAGATTCTGTAGCTCCTTTCGAATTAGATATTGTAGCTCCAATCCCAGTGCGCAGGTCTTCCGTGTCTTCCAAGACTACAAAAAACTGTCTGGGCTAAGATTGTATGCACAGACAAATAAATATAGTTTAATAAACACCCTGCAGACTTAAAAAAAATAAATCACAGAGATAGAAAGAAGCAAAACCCATCTAGTTCTCTTGGATTACTTTAGCCACTCAAGAAACAAAATATTGTGAGAAAAGACCAGAGAGCAGCCCTTCAAGACAAACACTGGGCGCCAGGTCATTACGCAAGACCATGAAAACAAATACAGGAAAAGTATTAAACTCTGTATATACAACTGAATGATTAGGATACAGCTAAATTATATGTTTGGTTGTTTTGTTTTTTTTAAAAATCCTGAAACATCAACACAGTTTCATGTAGTCAATCAATGAGTTCAAAAACAGGACTCTGCCTCGGTAACTGAATACTGGACGCGAACATGGCACACGAGGTTACAAAGAGACATCTAACACCCAGAAGCCAGCGCACCAGGGATGGCTTTATTTTAAAACTTGGGACGGAAAGAGAGAACTTTGCTCAGAGGTTGGGATCTTTCTGGAACTCACCCTGCAGACAAGTTTTCTCTCCTGAGTGTCATTTTCATTTGAATAGTCTGGACTATCCTCGCCTCCAACCAACCTGTCGTCTATCTCTCCGCTCACTCGAACAACTTCAACGTGGAGACGACCTGATACCTGGTAAGACAGGAACAGGAATTACTTGTGTGCCAGAAAACAGTGGCAGGTTCATCCCTTTTCAGGTAACTACGACTACTGCTGTTTCCAGTCTGTAAGCAGACAGACAGCATTTTATTCCTGTGTATTGTTTTGCGCTACCAGATGCAGAATTCTTTGGAGCAAGAATCAAAGAGCCTTTCTTGTAAAAACATAAAGAAATGAGCCACCAGAGCGACTCTGGGAACAGCATACTGCAATCTCACCCACCTTCGCACCAGTCTCTCAGAGTCCGAGGAGCGCAGATGTGATGCAGAGCACAGGGAATGTTGCCTGGTGTGCTCTAGCTGCCTTTGGAGTTGTTATCACGCTATATATTTAAGAGCCTATTCTTGATGGTAGTCAGTGAAAGCCAGAGGAGCTATAGCTCATACTCATTCTACTAAGTAGTTATTTTGGGCCGCTTCACTCAAAAAGGTGCTCACAAAGCTTTCTCCTTTCCCAATCACTACGCTGGGCTTCAGAGCTGTCTAAACAACTCCAGTAAGGTATTACAGGATTTGCATAATTTCAAATTGTTAGCAAAGAGCTTGTGTACATGAAACTGGAAAATATCTACTATATACTGGTAATAAGGTCCACAGGCTGTAATTAAACAGTTGAGTAAGGATAGATTATAGAAGAATGACGAACCTCTCCCTTCTGATTGATGATTGGAACAGCATATTGTAGTTTCACATCATAGAACAGGCACTCAAGAAAAACATTGGCTACTCCGATAAGGCTGTGGTTTTCCTGCTCATCGTAGAACGGATCAGCGCGTCTGAAGTAAGCTCTCATCACCTTCAATCAAAGTCGTAATAATGTAAGAAAAACAAACTTTTCACGAAAGGGTTTTCAAAGCGTTGCACAACCAGCCTACTGAAAGGAAAATGGACTCAAGCAAGAGGTCAGATTAGATCACAGGAAGAATGGCAACTTGAATTTTATTGCGGACCGGGTACAAGGCCGGTGCTCAGCAAGTTCTCCTTAACGTTGGCAGATTCAGAGAAGTCAGCCTGAACGTCAGCTGCTGTTGTGTTTACTGACTGCTTTGGTTCTATCGCCAAACTATGCATGCAAACAAGCATCAAAGTGACAAGATAAGGGTTAACGAAATGCTTCAGTATTCCCTGAATATTCACTGAAGATCGCTTCAGTACTAAGAAAAACAAAAGCTCAGGAAAATTTATCTCTTTACCTCCCCCTCTCCCTTCTTCTCCTTCCCAAACCAGAAGGTTTTCTCACATCTGCTTTAAACAAAAAATTTAACAGGGATGTAATTCTATCAGCACAACACCGGAGTAATTTTTACTTACTGGGTTGTCTTCCTCACAGTCTTTCCACTCCTGGTAAAGATCCCTCATATCTACCAATCGATTCTCCAGCTTTTCCAGTGACCAGATCTGTTTGCCTTTCCCTTTCCTTCTCACCTGAATAGCAGGTTCGCTGAGAATTGCGCCTCTCTGTGAAACAATTAAAGAGATACCAACAAGGAATTCATGTCACAACAAACAAAAACTAGTTTAAAACCAAACAAAACTGAGACATCTTTGGGAAAAGTCTGGATTTTGCTCCTTTTTTATTCTAGCTTGAGCAACCAAATTCAAGCGTGACAGACTCTGAGTTCGGCTGTCACAGTGTATTTGTGTTCAGTTTAACTGCGAAGTCTAATGACAGCTACGGGCACTAGTTTCCGTGGATTTTCACCTTACGTAAGTGTTAGAAATAGGAACATTTAAGCATTTCACAAATATCCTCAAGTTAAAGCAGGCCTGGAGCTCCAGCTAAGGTTACTACTGTCTGCAACTTTCAACTAGTGCAGGCGCTTAACCCTCTTCACCATCCCCCTTCTAGATGTGCCAGGAGACTGCAGGAAAAACAAGCAGATGAGAGAAACTTCTAAAGCAACTGATAAAAATTCTAATCCTGGAATAAAATACATCTAACTGTACTAACGATGGCCTGAGTATCACCAAATATGGAGCTGACCTCAAGAACAGAACTAATACCAGCTTAGGTAGCCATTCTGAGGCGTGGAAGTCTGGATTCAGTTCCCTCCTTCCAAAATTTCTAAGATGCCTGAAACAAAAGTCATCCAAATCCTCCCTGCACAATGGGGACGGGCAGCGTTTTCTCAGCTCACCAGGACGATGGAAAGCCAAATGTCCACAAGGTGTTTGGAAACACTTGAAAGAAAACTTACCTAACCCGCGCAGATTTTATCTATCTGCAACAGAAGCAAGTGTGAACTACAACACCAGCAGAAAGGTCTCGCACCAAAACATTTATCAGTAAGCTAGCACATTGTAAGATTTTCATGGTAACAAAATAAGATAAGGATGTAGCATGTGCTAACAGAGCCATATTTAATAGAATATATAATATATATAGAATGGAATGGCAAACTATCTAGGCCATTAAGGTCAGAATACAACAAATAAGAACGTTGAGGGGCAAACTCACTGAACAAGGCTTTAGTTCCATTAGGGCTACCTTACCTTACTGTTAGCATTAAGGCTTGAAGCTGGGATCTGGAGGGTAACTTTATACTCCGTCCTCTTGTCCAGTTCCTCTCCGATAAAATTGGCTTCTCTCACATACAAATTGGCTTTAACAATCTGCTCTCGCAGCTTTCTCAGGCTGTGGGTGAACATTTCTTCTCTAAAAGAAAGGGATTTGGAGGGGGAAACAGGAAAAATGATGGCATTTAAGTACTGAAACAGTGCAAGACAAACAATCACTTGACAGGAAGGAGTCTTAACATTCAGCTTTTTAACACAAAAATCAGGTGAATTACATTGTATTTCTTCTGGGGGAAAAAAAAAAAAGAGAGATTACACGTATGAATTTTGCGGTATGAACACTAGAATGCTGCTGGCTTTGGAGACTTCGCCATGCATCTGCTGAACAGTCAGCTCTTGCGTGGCTTATTCCAGAGTTTTCCCACCACAGATGTAGATGTTCCATCTTACAGATGGAACAGACATCAGACATTATTCAGACACCAGGACCCACTTGCTCACTGGCCTTCCTGGTGAGAGAGCACCAGCTGTGCAGCACGGGGATCTGGTCCCACAAAATATTCCAGACACACAGCTAACATCTTGCTAGGCTGTCTCAGATATTTTCTAGTTCAAAAGTTGCTTCTCTAGCCATATAAATTAGATTCATATTTTCTCATTACAATGTCTTTACCGCACTCCTTGTTTTAGGGTAAGTTTCATCTTCCTCCTGCAGCTGCTCTTTTTGACAGTAATAGTGGAAACGATCATTTAGGGGCTGAAGTAAATAACCTCGCTGCAATTGCCTAGGAAGAGGCAAAGAGGACAGTGGCCCCTCTGTGGTTATGAAACAGTTTTTGCAAAGTATCATCCTCTTATTCCCTTTTCTTTCTGCACTCTTCTTGTTGCCAAGGCCTGCCCAGGCCAGACAGATGGATTTGAATCAAGAGGAAAAACAACCTTCCAGCAGCTGAGTCATGATCCACAGAAGAACAAACTCGTATAAGAGTCTCGAAATTTCTTCCCATCACTTCATCTTTAGTCAAATTTGTTGCCGATCAGGACAGAGTTTCTCCTTACCGATAAAGCAGGCACTCTTCTCATCTTTTCTAGCATTATAGGTCTGATCGTTCTAATATTTTCGCTCTGTCCTCCCAACCCCCCACAGGAGTCCTCTCAGAAATTTGGCAGAGGTGTGCAATGCAATTAGCATCTTGCAAAATTCTCTAGCACTGAAGAACTTTAAATAAACACTCCTGATGGTCAGATTTGATTACCCACCTCTCCTCCGCCCACTGCCGTAAGCGCTGCTGAGCGCTGGGAGAATGAAAGGAGAACCTGTCCATGCTGCGGAAATGCTGCTTCTCCGGCGACAATCGCCTTCGCAATTGCTCCAGTTCATGTTCATACATCAGTCTCTGCCGTTCAAGCGCAGATCTCTTCTCCTCTTCGTGCTGCTGCTCCAGGCTTTGCAAGATGGACTGCATGGGATCTAAGCAGACATTGAAAACAAAGAAGCTAGTACTTCTGGGGATCAAACACCCGGTAACCATAAAATGAAATGGAAAGAATCACGTAACAATACGGGGCAGAGCCAGAGGACTTGGAAATACAAGATCTTTCACATTCTGCCACAGATACAGTGTATGACCTTGGGCAAGGCACAAGTTACTACCATTTGGTACCTCCCTTCCCCATTCTATACCTGCAGTTATTCACATTAGGGACTGCAACAGCCACTGAAGTCCTTAGTGAATAACATCCTACAGAATAAACACAGTTCGCATGTAAAAGGAGGAAGAGATTGTATTTTTGCTTTAATGCATATTAAAACAAAAAATGCTGCTGAACTGTGGCCTACAATAAACATCTACCAAACGGACTGGATGGATGATTTAAGGTACCGAGAAAAGGGAAAGACCAAGTTGAAAAAAACCTTTCCTCCCATTTCCCAAAATAACGCCATTCTGGGACAGCTACATAAGACCACAAAAACTAAGGAACATGGTTTCAGAGATAGAAATCACTACAGTTAATGCCCGAGTGAGACATAACACAAGAAAAATAAACAACAAAGTGAAACCACTTTGAGGCTGTAGTTCTACCAATATTCCAGTTTTGGCCTTTTCCTCAAGAACTGCCAAACAAAATATTGTGGTGGTTTCCCCCCCCGCCCTCAAGTGCTAAAATGGCTACAATGAGTCATTCACGAGAAGAATTCTCCAGTAGGAAGTTAGAAGCGAAAAAGTCTGTGGTTAAGAGTCCCTGAAGATGTAGCCTCATATTCTGTACCTATTTCCAGTCATTTCTCTTGCTTCTTACCGTTACTTCCAAGTGCCTTCATGGTGACTTCCATCTGGGCATACTCATAACTGAAGTTAATCTCGCTCGACACTTCACTGGAATTGTCTCCATCGATGTCCAGCTGCTCAACACTGTTACTGCACTTCATAGAGTTGTCTCGCTCTTCGTCCTCCTGATCTGCCTTCTTTTTCTTCTTTGGCAAATTCAGCCTTTAAATAAGAGGAAAATTTTCCAAGCATTGTTAATTGTTCAACTTTGAAACAAAGGGTTGCTTCCAAAGATTATTAAAATTAAGCAAATTATCCAATTAGGTAGGTTTTTCCCTTTCCAATTTGTTGATCTCCTGCAAGTGTAGTTTTTTTCAGGGTAAACAGGAGAGTTCAAGGCAAACGACGTAATCCATTCTAGAGTACCCGATATTACTAATCATATAGTTTAACCGTTTTTTTTTTCAATCGTCCCATTCCCAAATAATTTAGAGGCAATAATGAAATTATATCCCACTTTTCATCCAGATTCTTCTTTAAAGCATAAAAGAAAGAAATTAAGTTTTAGATTATCATTTAAATCCACTGATCTTTAAGGTATTTCAGACCAGACACAGAGGGTTTCAAGAATACAGCCTTTCACAGAAAACTTCTGCCAGTGATCCTGTCTGATACAGGGAGGTCTCAGGTATGGCTGGAGCTGGAAATCCAGGGGACAGAGAAGACAGTGCCCTTGTAAGACCCAGATCACTGTATAAGATAGGTCAAAGATCTAACACCTTAGCTGCAAAACCCAAAGGCAACCTATCCAGGTCAAAGCTTGGGTGTAATATTTTCACTGTGGAAGAGAAACCACTTGATATTAATGTAGTACCAAACTACATTAAAGTTACCACCCCCAAAATTAAATCTCTTCAGTGAGATCATAGTACTGATAACTGCAGCAAGGTGCTCATCAGCAAGGTTTCAGTCCCTTCAAAATACAAGAAGTTAAGTCAACCGACTGCTCTGAAACTAAAAACATGCACGTTTCCTATGACATGTAGCATTTAGAACAGCCAAACACCAGCATTGCCTTTATAAGCCCAATGAAAAAGAAATCACCTCCTCCTGCAGCCTGAATGCTCCGCTGTCATCTTTCCTTATACCTTAAGATAAAACAAAATAGGCGCAAACTTACAATTTCTTTTAATATCTTTTGTACCTGAAGAAGTGGTTGTTCCCCCACAGTATTCTGTCTCCATGATGCAGCTGGATGGGACACACGACAGCAGAGCCATTTACGAACGTCCTGTGAAAAGGCAAAAATCTAAAGCAAAGGCGTCGATACGAGGCTTCATTTTTTTTCCCAGTACTTCTTACTTTATTGGAACCAGTTAAGGGAGGAGAACAGGCTTATGGATTGCAAAGAGGCAAAATATCCCCAGAAACTTCATTCACCCGCCCCGTGCTGTTTCACAAACTGCTCAAACCCAGCTTCTTTTGATTGCTTAAGCTTATCGAGTTCAGTATTTTTGGACAGATAATACGACAGCTGTATATGGGGACTATAATTAGAGCTTAAAAACGAGGGGCCTGAAAAAAGATGATGTCACTGGAAATAAACACTTTTTGCGCTACTTTGAAATAGACACAAAATAGAAATGTTTGAAGAAGACATCAGAGAACTTCGCTATATAAATAGCTTGAAGACAATAACCTAATTAGAATAATCAGAAACTACTTTTATTTCAAAGTCAGACTCAGTCTGAAAATAGGATCATAGGATAACTCAAATTTGAAGGGAATCTCAGGATGTCAGCCGCTCCGATCTCCTGCTCAAAGCAGGATCACCTACGAATCAGGGTAAATGTGAATTTTGTGTATCTAACAATAAATTATTGGAGATGCTGACGAGGCATGTCATTTTGTGATCTCTTTGAATATACCATCTGCTTTTCAAGTACTGCTACTTAATCAAATAAGACAACAAATGCTTCAGCAGCTCTTTGCATATCAACAGATTTCCTAGAAAATGAATTCAAATGTTGACGGCTACATCTGCACAGCTGCAAATCAGTGAGTGTCTACTGGCTGAACGCGTATGCCATTTACTCATCCTCTCTTTGAAAACTTCGACTACAAACACCATCCCTGAGAGAAACCTCTTTAGAACAAAAGACCTGAGTTGACAGAGGGGTAGACGACAATTAAAACAAAATGTAAAAGCAGGAGACAAGAAGTAAAATTTTCTTGCTTCAGGCGACATGGAAAAGTTCATTTTTTAATTATCCTTTTGCACCACTAATCATAAAATACTAGATAACACTACAATTATACAACTGGAGCTGTATTTTATTCCCTTACCTAGTATTTTTTTGCGGTGTTAACATAACCTGTCCTTCTGGGGTGATGTCTATAATGCAGTGCTCAGGAAGAATTCCCATTCCACACAGCTGGATATCTTGAGAGTTGTCTGAGCCTATTAACGTGTGTTCCTAGGAAAAAGTAATCAAGGTGTTAACAGTGGACTGCAGAAGTTCACTAGTTCGAACTCATCCATTCTCCTTGTGGATAACAGCCTGTCATCTAGTTGGAAAATCTGAAAGCTCTTGAAGAGCTTCCTTTAGAGGGAAAAAGGAGAATGAAACATTGCAAGTAAATCCTCGCTTTGTCTTACAGTAACAAGTAGGAAACACTCAGGAAAGTTTAAAGGCAACAGTTAAATTGGAAGATGAAGAGGTTTCTATAACTTAATTGTGGAAGTCAGTGCCTCGGGATATTGTAGAAGCCAAAAGTACAAAGGAGTTCAAAGAGGAATTAAGACAGGTTCACAGTGGTTTGACCCATGGCTATTACGCAGGTTCCATCTACATCATCCGAAGGCTTAGGAAATTCCTGAAGCACTCCAGGCATGAGGGATTTGGCAGAGAAAGCATCACGCCACACGTGCCCCAGTTCATCCTTTTCTTTTTTTAGCCATCTCTGCGCCATTTTGAGGAACAGATACAACAGTTTAGATCAGTCGGGTCAAGTTCTTTGGTGCTGATCAGAACCAGTACATAAGGGGCTCAGCGTTAAAGAGAACGTGGGCAAGATATTTACTCTGAGAAGCAAGGCAGTTTAACCTCAGAACTCTAGGCAAAACCAGGCATAAGTCATTTTATCGAAAGAATTTCAAAGCAGTGGGATTTCTACACCAAAGTTCTCAACCAACAAAATGAATTTGTTTTATAAAAAAATAATAAATATTTAAAGAGTAACTGAAATGCCCAAAACCTACCCCTTGCAAAGGGGTTTTCTCTGGAAAAGGGAAGTAGCACAGTACCACCTGAGACTTTTCTGCTGGTGCCGATGGGCCAAGGCCTGTTTTGGGAGCGGGCTTTGGTTTGGGTGTGCTCTTGTGATGTGTTCCCAGTGAACGCCACAGAAGTTGGCTCTGCTTCAGCAGGTGTCAGTGGCGAGGCTGATTTAGCGGCTTGAGTCACACTCTGGACACCTACGTGCAAGGCGCCTGGATCCAATTCTGCTCCCAAAACCTCAGCTCTTTTGTCCTTTTCAATGTTTTTTAGTGGATACAACACTGAGAAAGTTCTTTCCCTTGCGTTCATTGAGATATCGCAGAGCAACTATGACCGATATCAAAGAGGAGCACGTATTTCCTAAGACCGATTAAACCAAACCCATCTTTGAGCCCAATTGCTAATTCTGTGGCTGTTCTGCGAGTTACTATAGACCACTTCAAAGAGAAAAGAATGATTTAATGTGAAGCTCAAACTGCCAACATTCTTACACTGCTAAATTTTTAGAACTTGTGTTCTAAAATGTGACTTAAAAACGGTCGTATCACATTTCTCCTCCTGACTCCAGATCACGTCTCCAGTTTGTTAAAACTAGAATAAACTGCTCAAATGTTTCCGCGTGGAGTCCAAAAGTCACATTACACCTTTTTTGTTTAACATCAGTAAAGGGCAGAAGTGCTAAGGCAGAAAAGAACTTGATTTTCACTCCTGGCAAGGTGCATGAAGAGGAACAAAAATGCATTTTATAAACTGCAGTCAGTACTACACAAGTCGAAGCAAGCTGAGTACTGATATGCCCAGATAAAATGCTTTTCCGGGTGAAAGCTGGCGTATAAAAACAGCAAACAGTTTGTAAAGGACGGCATCTCTAAATTTCTTCTAAAAACCAAAACATAAAAACCCCAAACCTTCCTCTGATACACAGAATTAAATTTGCAATAAAAAGGTTGTCTTCATATTATTTTTAATGAGGTGGTGAGTACCAGAGAAGGCTTAGATATGCAGTTTTTATAACATTCTCTAAACACACCTCTGCCAAGCGTGTATTTGAGCCCACGTATATTAAAAAAAAGAATATATATATATTTTATATATATATAAAAATAATTTTTTATTTTTACCTTTAAATAGTATACCAGAAGTTCATTGAGAGCTGGATCTGCATTCAAATTAACCAGGAAGCACTTGTTATCCCCAACTTTTATTCCAGAAGACTGAAGAGATATGCCAAGACTTTCCAACTGTTTCTGACGCTCCTGCAAGAGAGTAGCCATCAAAACATTAAGCTGATTGATGTACAGCCCTTCGGAAACGCATGCCTATGTGCCCAAGCCACAAGACAAAGTGATGGGCAGCTACTTCTGAAGAAGGTTAAGTCTTTCTTCTGCAATAGGTTAGACACAAAAACTTTAGTTATATCGAGCTTTGATCAGGGTATTTGTAATTTCTCTTGTCCTTCCACCTCTGGTCTCAGAGGGCTACGTGCTACGGTCTCGCAGAGTTGCATCTTCCTAGTGAAAAATGAGAAACCAGCTGAGAGCAGCACACTGCAGTACTGTAGGAGCTTCTCCATGACCTCACCGGGACAGCAAAACGCTCCCACAAAGACCTCTCTAGAGCCCTTTATTTTCTCTTTGGAGCTAAAAAGCACCAAGTTAAGTTAAATCCCTGCCAAGTCAAGCTCCATGTCTATCTTTTATTCCAGAGCAATCAAAATGACAAAAAACTGGCAACCTGCTATTTAAGTAATGCAAATAACACTTCCTGCTGAACAAGAATAGTAGCATTTTGGATGGTGCTTTGTTCTCGTCAATAGACTTCATAGAATTCAACAACAAAGCATTACTGTGCAAAAATGTACATCTTTCAACGGGAAGTGGTTGGGTGAAGACTAGAGCAGTGAAAGAGGAACATTAAACATTTCTGACTTAAGAACAGAAAGGGATTCTTCTACAAAAAAAAAAAAAAAAAAAAAAGAGCTAGGAGCTAGAAATGTTGAGAATTGTTCCCAGGATCACACGGAAACTGAAACGAGACTCACTATCCACAACAAGCAAACAAAAATTTAAAAAATTTCTCTCCCAGAATTACCAGGGGGAAGCAGAAACAGGGGAGGGTAAAGCAAGTAAATACAAAAAAATACAAGAGACTTTCCTGTGATGCTGAGATTTCAATAAATAAATAAATAAATAAAATTAGCAGACATTACATAGGAAACATGCTGAAATGTTTATTAAGGTTCTGACCTTTACCTACCACTCCGCTTTGCATTTAAAAACTTAGTATGTCATACTATTCAGTATAATTCTCTGTTCAGCATTGGAGTTGTAGCAGGTCCAACCAAGATTAAAACAGCAAAGAGCAGCAAGCAAAACTCCTCTTGATTTTCTCTCCCCTGTCTCCCCACACACTGACAAAACCAACATAACATCCTTGTAAGGAGAAGTCATGTGTATGTGTGAGAGAGAGAGTGAAAAACAAAGAACAGAGGAAAAACTGCAGTGTGATGTCAAAGATCTCTCTTCCGATCACCAGTGCCAGGCTCTGAAGTTCACATAATTCCTTATTATCCACAGACAGAGATAAAGAACGTGTTGCACAAAGGAGGACTTGGCCCACAGTCTAAATCTCACAGGGTTAATTTAAAGAAAACGATCTGGTTTCTGTTAACTTTTGCTCAACACCTAATGTTAATTAACTTAAACATTCAACATACATTAAAAGTACGTCAAATACTCACTGAAAATGGGAAAAACTGACTGTTCACCTAGTGAGTCTTTAAGGCTTTGAACCCCTATTGCCGCTCCATCCCTGCAAACTGCCTCTTCGATGGCTCTCATGCTTTATGAGGAACCATCCTTTCCTCAAAGATTTACAATTATCTCTCCATCCGACCTGCCCACCCTGCTACAATCTGACAGACAGATGTTAGTGGATGCTGCCCAGAAATAAAATCACTTGACAAGCCAAGATGTAAATGCCTTTAACCTTGGACCCGCCTAAGTCTCCGGTATTGGGTTTGCATGGCAAGGTTTTGGTAGCAGAGGGGCTACAGGGGTGACTTCTGTGAGAAGATGCCAGAAGCTTCCCCCATGTCCAACAGAGCCAATGCCAGCCAGATCCAAGATGGACCTGCCACTCGCCAAGGCCAAGCCCGTCAGTGACGCTGGTAAAGCCTCTGGGAGAACATGTTTAAGAAGGAGGGGAAAAAACCCTGCAAAACAGCAACTGCAGCTGGAGAGAGGAGTGAGAAAATGTGAGGGCGACAACTCTGCGGACACCAAGGGCAGTGAAGGAGGGGATGGACGTGCTCCAGGTGTCGGAGCAGGGATTCCCCAGCAGCCTGTGGTGAAGACCATGGAAAGGCAGGCTGTCCCTGCAGCCTGTGGAGGTCCATGGTGAAGCAGGTATCCCCCTGCAGCATGTGGAGTTTGTGGAGGACTGTCTCCTGTGGGAGGGACCCCACGCTGGAGCACAGGAAGAGTGTGAGGAGTCCTCCCCTGAGGAGGAAGGAGCAGCAGAGACAAGGTGTGATGAACTGACCACAGCCCCCGTTCCCCGTCCCCCTGCACCGCTCAGGAGGAGGAGGAAGAGAAATTGGGAGTGGAGTTGAGCCCGGGAAGAAGGGTTTCAAGACTTGGGTTTTTATTTTTCATTATCCTACTGTTTTGATTGGTAATACATTAAACTAATTTCCCCAAGTCGAGTCTGTTTTGCCTGTGACGGTAACAGCTGAGTGATGTCCCTGTCCTCATCGCAACCCACATCTTTTCATCGTTATTTTTCTCTCTCTACCCAGATGAGGAAGGGAGTGATAGAGTGGCTTTGGTGGGTACCAGGCATCCAGCCAGGGTCAACCCACCACACCTACTGAAGATGTCAGAAGGTTCCTTCCACTGGCTTCCAAGTGGTCCTGAAACAGCCTTATACCGCACAAACACTAATATTTAGTCCTCCTCTGAGAAAAAAAAGCATCCCTTTTTCTACAGCTTCAAGGCTCATGAAACTCCCAGCTCCAAAACATCGTAACAGGCTGAGAATTTAGAGACAAGACGGAAGAGAGCTGAAGTGAGCAGCTACATGCAAACATCAAAGCAGATTTAGTCTGTAGGGTTGAGCCCAACGCTACAGTTTTTCAACTTCCTCGCATGCTCAGGGTTTCTGTGCCTAGAAATTAGTGTCTAGGATGCAACCAGAATTTTATTCTATTCACATCATCATCGTTATTATTATTACTTTTCACCCTCATACACAGGGAGGAAAACGCACGGTACAAATCTGCACGGGAAGCCAGGAAGCCCTCGTAGTCACAAGCAGCACTTCTTACAATGGATCTTTAAAACTAAAGTCAACACAGTCTGTTCTGATTGTGTCGTCTACAAGAGGGCTTTGTATCGGAGGCTCCGTTTTCTCCTTATTTATTACATGCTATTCATCACCTTTCAATAGTCCTCCCTCTCAAAAGCTCCCCACTGAAAATACATACATCAGCATTTGTGTCGTAAGAATCGGAAGCGTCATGCAATAATTGTGGTGACCTGCACAATTTTTCAACATAACCATCATACTCAATTATGCTCTGAGGCCCTAAATATCAGTATAAGAGGTATTAAAACACACAGGGATCCTGAACAGTTCTATTTTTTAATATTCTGAATGCCCTTTGCACTCCGTACATAACCTTGTATTTAACGCTCTCAAGGCTCCATCTTTCATCACAAACAACAATTTTCCTGTCTGAAGAATATAAAATCCCTGTAATCCTCTCATCCGTGGATTATTATTTTTTTAAATAACTTCTCCATTTGCATACAGTGACAATTTGTTATTGTCACTGGAATAGCAATCTGGGAGGCACCCAACTATCACAGGAATTAAGTGAAGCTTTTCAAAACGGCCGTAAGCTTGACCTACTTACCCATAAACGTGGGGACAGATTCAGGCAATCTCTATGAACTGACAGGCAAAGGAAACAAACCTATTTTTCATAAAAAATAGGGAGGGAAAAAAAAAAAAAGAAAGCAAACCTGTGCTATCTCCTCAGTTTTTCTTAATTTTTCTTCCCAGGTCACAGTCATTTCCTGAATCAACTTTT
The DNA here is from genome assembly GCF_028500815.1 of Rissa tridactyla. Taxonomy (NCBI): domain Eukaryota; kingdom Metazoa; phylum Chordata; class Aves; order Charadriiformes; family Laridae; genus Rissa; species Rissa tridactyla. The sequence continues at coordinate 124,860,968 of NC_071468.1, read as the reverse complement.
CTGATTCCTCCAATCGTTCCTTTAATTCTGGTGATTTCATAGCCTGCAGAAATGAAAGCAAATAAAACAAGAAAGCTTGTTGTGCTTTGGGTTTTTTTCACAACGCTGTCACACAGATGGGGGGGAAAAAAGAAACATAATTTTACTCATTTTCCAAGGCATACTTATGAGTAAGTAAAGGGGGTTTGAAAATACATATTGCATATAAATGCAGAATCCATCAAAAAGTTAATTAGTTTCAAGTGCAAATGCTAAAGTGGAGTTTATATAGTTCAATGCAAACCAGTTACGTGATGCCGGCAGATTTGCACAAAGATATTCAAAAGCAAACTAATCTCATTTCTATACCGATACGAGTATCCCAAACAACTCATATCTAAGACAATCTCGTTTCTCAGACACTGATGATGTGGCTGGCCACCATCGTCTCTGCTGTTGCTCCGTCAAAATGGCACTTAACATCTCAGTCACTTAAGCCACCAGTCCACCAAAATATTTTTATTGTTCATTTTGATACGGACTGATGGGTGGGAGTTTTTTCTTTCTATAGCAAATATCAAGGCACCCGAGGTGTTCCAGTTATCCTCCTCTACAGATGCATTTTACAGAGCATTATCAAGAGAAGCCTTACCATGTGCTTCCGGACACTGGAATTCAATTTTCTCGTTAATCCATCACAACTCTAATTTTGTTTTGTGAAATAGTCCAAGGCCCATGTTCCATCCAAGGACTAACTTGAGAAGAAGAAGGTAACCCCACCGCCACCCACCAGACACTCCAAAAACTGAAAGGACATCAACATTTTTATACTACACGTATTTACTTCCTCCAGCCCCCGAACTGGCATATTCTTCTTGTACTACCCTGAACAGGATGCCTGTGGACTTCCTTATGCTGTTATTTCATTACTGCTATCAGGACAAAAATGGTTTTGGTTGGTAGGTATTTATGCAATGCCAACTAAACAATGCAAGCATCGTTCTCCATCAGATAGTTCCTTACCACAAAACCCAAAAGTCCTCACAGGAATCCAAATCAAAGAGAGTGGCCTCATTGCACTCCAGTTCGTTCAAGAAAAGGAGCAAGTGCCAGGACTGGTTTAAGACAGGAGTTTTCTCTGCCTCGAGACACAACAGTCTTGGAACTGCCAGCTGATGCGTCCCCTGTAGTCTTTTGCTGGTTGAATATCTCAAATATCTAAATACAGGGTAAAAGGGAGGGCTTGGAGCAACCTGGGCTGGTGGGAGGTGTCCCTGCCCAGGGCAGGGCGGTGGAATTAGATGATCTTTAAGGTCCCTTCCAACTCTAACCATGCTGTGATTCTATGAATTCCACCCAGGAAGCAAAGTGAAGCCAAGGCAATCTCCAGAACAAAGATTTATTGTGATTGATAAAACACGATCAGTGCAAAGGTGCTGGACACTACGGAGCGGGACAGGAAGATGAAACCCAGTTATTCCCAAGGTCTAAGTCTTGTTTGTCCATTTATTTGGATCTGGGGCAAAATTACTCCACATTTTCATGTGCTTCAACCGTAAAATGAGGTAGATCATTCTCCTCATTCCCTACCACGCTAATATGAACAGCAGATATATGGGCCCAGATTCAACCAGAGCAGCAGGTGTGCTTCTCTGCTCAAAGCAGTTCGTTTAAATTCCCAGCTTAAGTAGGACAAGCTAGTTGTCTCGGTTCAGACAAATTAAAACATGTGATACTAATTTCAACAAGAAAAGATCAAAACGCGTGGATTTAAAAAGAAAAGGGGAAAAGAGGATAATGCCTTACTCCTCTGGGGAAAAAAAAAAAGTAAACCATCAAGTTCTGTTCTGCCTCCGTTGTTTAAGAGAAAAAAGGGTACTGACACCAAGAGGACAAAAAAAAAAACCCACCCAACAAAACCATAACTTGGTAATCTCTATATTGGGAAATGAGCTTTGAAAGTGTAACCTGACTGTCATAACGGGTCAATGTTTTTGATGACTTTAAAAAACTTATTTATGCACATTTCTGTAAGAACAATTAGATGGGCTACACATGTAATAAACTGAAAGGAGTACAGGACAAGGAGCGTGGGGTTTGGCCTTCACTGTGCAGCCTCTTAATAGCAAACGACACAGTGTTTTCCATGCTCTGCCAATGCCACTGAGATGACAATTAGGGTGGGATTTTAATACTTGGGAAAGGAAATATTTATTACTTCATATTTAGGAAACACTACTTCATTACTTTGGAAAGCTGCCATTATTTTGGCATTAATGCTCACAATTGAAGCAAACAGGGAGTGTTCGCATCTCTCAGAGTACTGTGAAGTCTGTGGTTTGTATTTTATAGAAATTTTTAGGTATTTAACTTGAGATACCTTAAAGAAACAGATACATACTTATTGGATGCTTAGCATATTAGGCAGCTCAAACGAGAAGAGTCCAAAATTCACTAGTCATTTCTAATATCGCAGCCAGCATTCCCTGCATACCTCGTGAGGCAAGTACTCCAATCATAATTTTTCTGAGTTGCGAAACAGACGGATTATATCAGCATTCCTTTGCCACATTTGAGAACAGAACTCAGAATTACGCTAGCTCTTGGCCTTCATCTAACATTTAGACCATGTTCCTTTCACAATTTCATTGAGGTCGTTATACAGATATACATAATACTGTCTAGTGCCTCTAAGAGATTCAGTTGAGAACGGTTAAAAGCTTGTAAGGAAGCAAGCGTTATTTAACTGGATTCACATCTCGCAGGATGTAGCCACACCGGATTCTTAAAATATGCCGGCAAAGTTCTGCCTATAAACTGCACAGCCTTAAGACTCCACCCCTATTCCTGCCTCCATGTCCTCTTGCTTTTGATCTGTATCTCGCAATAAAACCAAGATTGCTCAACAAGGTGTTCAAACAGAACCTGCTGTCTCATGTTATCACCCGTGTTTCAAGACTGATGTAGAGAAAAATGGGAAGAAGTGATATAAAGGGATATTCCTCATAGGTACCATGTAGTAATTCTTCGTGGCATTCATTTTTGAGCACCAGGTAAGAAAGTCCTGGCAATGGGGTTTGCAGGTTGGCTCATCAAGACGTAAATTTGTACCTCTGCTTTTGTGAGCTGTTCTCGCAGCTTCTCCACTTCCTCACGCAGCTCCCGAATAATGCGAGCGTTGGGGTCTTCGTTCACCACCGCATGGTTAACGATGTTCTTGGCCCGGTCTGCGTACCTCAGTGTTGAAAGGGTCTCATCATAGTTGTCTGCTGCTGGGCTCACTGTTGCTACCATGGCAGTCTTGCTGTTACCACCAAGGCTATCCTGGAAAGTGGCAGAGGTTATAAAATTAAAACAGAAGGTTTCTTTCCTTTTACCCAGTCAATGAACTTAGGCAGTGAATAACAGAATCATAGAATGGTTGGGGTTGGAAGGGACCTTAAAGATCATCCAGTTCCAAGTCCCCTGCCCTGGGCAGGGACACCTCCCACCAGACCAGGTTGCTCCAAGCCCCGGCCAACCTGGCCTTGAACCCTCCAGGGATGGGGCAGCCACAGCTTCTCTGGGCAACCTGGGCCAGGGGCTCACCCCCCTCACACCAAAGAATTTCTTCACAATATCTCACCTAAATCTCCCCTCTTTCAGTTTGAAACCGTTACCCCTTGTCCTGTCATAACACTCCCTGATCCAGAGTCCCTCCCCAGCTTTTCCGTAAGCCCCTTTTAGGTAGATGGGGGCAACTAATAAAAGAAACATTTTTGTCGGAGCTCCTCAGTTCAAACAATATTTTCAGCTGCGTTAATCAAGGAAAGTTGTTATTTTCAATTATGTTTTTTTTTTTAAAGCACATTTAGAAAACGCCATTCTTGGCTTTCAGAATCATTTTTAATTTAAACAGGAATGAAATCAGTCCTTTTTTTTTGGGCTTATGGTGCCTATTAAGGGCTTTAAAGGTTTACCTCTATGTTTTCTAGTTAGGTTTATAAACCAGAAATACAAGCACTTCAGCATTAGACTTCTCAGATACTATCGAAGGAGCTCAGTAAAGATTATGAAGAATTCAGAATATCTTGTTTTAAAGACTGGAAGCGAGATGTCTCCGATAAGTACTTAAATTGCTTAAAGATCTCTTCCTAAACAATATAGTTGATTTTATTCTGATAAACATTTCAGAATGGGGCCCTTCCCCTGCCTCACGCAGCTCACAAATCTAAACGGAGTTATGTAAGAAATTACCCTTTTGGAATTTGGTTGACAGAGAAGAAGGGTGTGAAAGCACATTCCTGCAAGGCAGTGTGTCGGGGAGCGGGGGAAAGAAGGAAGGCAGCGTTCAATCTTTTTATTGATCGCAAAATTGTGGTGTGCAATTTTGGCCAGTCTAAAAGATAAAACATTCTGGTTTAAATTTTGCAGTAAATCTTTTTTTTTTTCCTTTGGTTGGGTTTTTTTTTTGTGTGTTGTTTTCTTTTTTTTTTTTTAATTTATTTTATTTTTACCCAATATCCCTTTCTGAGACGAACAATGCTATTAACTTTCATCTTCAATAACCCATGAAATCTAGGTCAGGCATTGCCATTAGAACAATCTGACTACATTAGCTGCTTGTCTAACCATTTCAATTACAAAGCGCACACGTAGCTTTCCCCAGCAATCATTAAAATGCCCCTGTAAGTATTTCCTTAAGACTCTCTTTTCTGCTGCATGATGCCTAAGATAATTTGACAGGGGTCTGGGTGCTTCAGTGGGCAGACACACATTGACTACACAGGCGGACGCTGCTTTGCTGCCGCACTGGGAGCCCTCTGCTGTCTCTGGTCATGCAAGGGGGCTCCTAGCTCTTTGGGTAGAGAATATAACTTCATTGGTATAGAATCACAGAATGGTTTGGGTTGGAAGGGACCTTAAAGATCATCTAGTTCCACCCCCTTCCCTGGGCAGGGACACCTCCCACCAGCCCAGGTTGCTCCAAGCCCCGTCCAGCCTGGCCTTGAACCCCTCCAGGGACGGGGCAGCCACAGCTTCTCTGGGCAACCTGGGCCAGGGGCTCACCACCCTCACAGCGAAGAATTTGTTCCTCAGATCTCATCTAAATCTCCCCTCTTTCAGTTTAAAACCATTACCCCTTCCTATCACTACATTCCCTGATAAAGAGTCCCTCCCCATCTCTCCTGTAGCCCCCTTTAGGTACTGGAAGGCCATTATAAGGTCTCCCCGGAGCCTTCTCTTCTCCAGACTGAATAATCCCAACTCTCTCAGCCTGCCTTCATAGGAGAGGCGCTCCAGCTTTGGGAGCATCTCCGTGGCCTCCTCTGGACCCGCTCCAACAGCTCCATGTCCCTCCTGTGCTGAGGACTCCAAAGCTGGACACAGTATGCCAGGTGGGGTCTCATAGTGTTCAGCATGGTGAGGTACACCAGCATGGTGAGGTACACCAGCATGGTTAGCGCTTGCAGGTAGGAGTATTTATAGAAGAGTAAATAAAAAATAACAGCCTTCTGACTGCCACCAGCGTGGCTCTTCTCCTCATCTGAGGAGAGGCCAATGTTTACGCGAACAAATACACGGCTTGGGAGGATCCACTCTGTAACACACAAATGTTTTTCCAAAGCATCTACTGAGAACTTCAAAAAGACTAACAAGAGCACATGATTCCTTCAAAGGGATTTCTGGCTCTACAGAAGCCAGGACTTTTCTTCAATCCGTCAACAGTTTTCAAAACTTAGGAATGACACTCTGTAACTGCAATCCCTGTTCTGCGTAAAAAGATGAAGTCTATCAGGGTGCTGGCCAGGTACTCCGCTTCCAAATCAAATCTGAACAGTTTGTACTTTGTGAACCTCCTTCACTGCACTAATTAGCTCCCAAATAGGATTAATTCATTATTTGAATCGCAACTCTGCTGTACGGGCAGCTGAGAACGCTGCTACAGTGATACACCGTAATTCACAATACACCCATTGTAAGTTGGGTAAAGTTTCTCTCGTATTGTAGCTATTATTCAAGCCCAAAGCCAGACTGTCCGATAAAGTTTTATGTACAAAGCCGTTGTGCTGATTTCACTGGTTTCTTTAACGTTAAGCAAGAAAGGCAGACGACTAGTAAGGCAGCCTCTCATTAGCAAAGGCGGCATCTGCAAACTACCCTGGAAATGCTGGGCTTGCATGCCACAGGGAGGAAATAAATAAGTTTCATTATTTCTAAGACTGAACCAGGACAGTCTTCTCTAGCACCAACTTAAAATGTGAAGATTAGTAATTATATTTTTAAAAATAGCCGTCGGTCTAACATACAGGGCTTCTGATTAAAGTGGGAAAATGAGATCTTTGTAATCAATAGAATCAGATAAAACCAAGAGGCTAAAGCGCTGATAAGGCAGTTTGCTTCCCACACATAACACGGCACCGCTCTTCAAGCCTCCTCTTGCAATAATATTTTTTGCCTTTTGTCTAATGATCCTCAACAAAATTAAACACAAACTGCTAGATCTTGAGGTCTCCTGAACTTTCCTTGTTTCTCAGATTTGTGGAGAGACTCTATACGACAGACGTTCCTAGTGTTAGACTACATTTACTCCATGTTGGCATCATAATTAAAAGTTGAAAGTTAGGGAGAAAGACAGCCCACCATCTCATGGCTTCTACAAACAGGCCTCTTTAAATGAATAACCCCCCTCTTTGATCTTTAATTAAAAAAAACGTTTAAATTTTCCCCCTTTCAAAATAAAGCTTCTCTTCAATGAGCTTGTTTGTAAAAACTCCGAAAGCCCCAAACCTTTTGTTTGCACTTAACATAGCTGGATGTTAAAGACACAAAGAAGGCTTGCTTGAAAGAAGGCAGAACAAAAGTGCGCCTTCTATTTCTGAGCGAAAGCCTGCGCTGTGCATGGCCATCGTCACCGCTGCTACAATGCGTCAGACAGGTGCTAAAGAGGAATTTCAGTCTGCTTGCTGAATTCGTTTAGAAAGGGAACAGCAGAACTAATTCTAACAACGACGCCAGAAATCCGTCAGGGAAGTTTCCACTCCGCTCGCTCAGACTGTTACGGCCCCATCGGGAACCCAAGCACACATGCCACTGGGAGCAAAGCGAAGCAAGCTGCGGGCTGGGTTCGTTCCCTTCTTTAGAGAGCCAAAAAGCACTCGTTTAATTAAAAACTCAGTGTAAATACATAGAGGCAAAAATATATTTAAATCTAAGAAAGTCTTAGAGCAAGGCACGCTGTGAGATGAGGATTTATTTTACTGTAGAAAAGCACAGACGCTATTTCTGTCATGCCATTCTGAGTTTTATGGAGCCCTCACGACTCTACTGTTTGATGTCCAGCATCTGTGATGTTTACACTGGGGAGAAGAAATAAATCGTTTCACAGTAGTCGTGCTAAAAGGTTCATCAAAAGACAGTACTGAGAAAAATGAAAGAAAAGGCTTGTGGTGTCAAGGGGTGACATGAGTAGAGATTTTATTTTACTTAAGTATTGAAGTCAACTTTGTTTTCAAATCTCCTTAAGGAAAACATCTTTTTTAATCTCCACACCTCTGTATAGCCTACAAGTAACTTTTTCGTTTTCTTTCCACACGTACAGTTAAATCATACAGATCCTGAATTCAAATAACATTTAAAAACATTGCTAAGAACGGGTGGGGAAGCAAAGCAGAGTGCTCAAGACAGCAAAATCTAGCCAGAGCACCTACAAAAGCAAGAGGACAAAAAAAGACTGGTGGTACCAAAAATCAGTTTCTTCCCAGATTCTATCTTTATACTAACAAATATTTCAGTTGCTTCTTGATAACAATGAAAAAAACAAAGTGCAAGGAAAAAAAGGAAACTTTTAGTATTTCTACGAGATGTGGTTACCAAGCATCCTGGCAGTCAAATGATGAAAGAGAAAAATTTTAACAAAATGCCAGGTTACAAGAATGAAACTGAAGTCATCTATATAAGACATCTATTCAATAATCCTTCAAAACCCAAGTCAACCGAGACCACTCGAGCTGTACCAGGCAAGATAAGAAAAAGAAAGACAAGCCACCTTTACTAGCAGGCAAGCTTTTTACAGATAGAAGCGGCTACGTTTGTGCTTGCCACTCATTCAGAGAACAGGAGAAATCCAGATGATGACTATACCTAAAATCAAACTTGCACTCCAAGATTTTTTGTCATCAGGCCACCAGGCTTTACGGCCACGGTATGTAGGAAGTGAGAAGAACAACGAAAACAAAAGCTTGCTTTTTAAATTTGATATACATAAAACTCGTATTTAACAATTGGCTTTTTCATTTAGACCTTACAGATCTTCATCCAGGTGCCATCATGACACTCTCTTTCTTCCCCAGAAGAATACCAAATAGAGTCCTATGCAGTACAGAAAATGATTTAACTGCTCATTTCACACGAAAACGATGTACAGAGGCTTCCGACCTGTCCCTTAGATGGTAACTGGGACAATGCTCTGCAATTATACTCTGCTGACAAAAGTAGAGTATATTAACAAATATATTAGACAATTAGGAAAAGGTAATAGTCTTAATCAGAAACCTTCAAAGCTAACCATGCCAGTATAAAATGCAGCTGCATGTGGCAATAGCCCAAATTAAGCTGTGTGTGAAGCTGTATGTAAATTGACCCATAAAAGATAATGTTTTTAAAAAAAAAATCCTTATTCTTTAGGCCATTACAGGTCAACAGAAGACAGGGAACATATTTAGTCTGTAGAGATACTAATGGCTTACATCCAGCTAATTTTCCAAAGACAATTATGGTTAACGTCAAAACCAGAAAGAGAGGCAAAAGAACAGTGTTTGATTTCATTGAATGGGACTCTTCTCCCCTTTTCCTCCCTTTTATTTCTCCTTAAAAAACCAAGATCAGAGTACTTACTTTAAGTAACCAAGTGAGCACAGAATCACGATAAGGAACAAATTTGTTCTTGTTCTTGCCGGCAGCCTGATCTGCCAGGGCAGAAATAACCAGCCCAAGAGTTGTGAGGGATCTGCACAGAGAACACAAGGAGTCATTAACGAGCGTAAATATTCGTAAGTCAAATGCATATTTAGACAGTCACTTTCTCTCCAAAAATGAGCTCCAAGGAGAAAGTTCCTAGTATGGTTTTGATCATTCTTTTCTCAGAAAAACTCTACTCCTCATTTTCAGTACGTGTTTTCAGCATTAATAATCACATCTTCAAATGCAATCATGCGGCAGTTGCAGGAACACAAGTACGGAATGAAAACTGCCAATAATTTTCAATAGGCAGAGATCTCATTCAAACATTTAAGAGTATTGTATGTCTGAAGGAAAAGTAGAGAAAAGAGAAGAAGAAAACTGGCTACGAGAGCTTATACTGATTTTATCCTATTTTACAAGTGTACTGTACTTAGCAGTCATGATTTTACTGATGAAAAAAAGGAAAAGAAATAATCACCGAGTCTTACTTGTTAATGTTGCTTCCTTCTTTCAGCCTGTCTCCTGCAGCACCGGTCTTAGTTGCCCTTTCGCTACCTGCTAAGTCCACCAGACTCAGCTTGCCCACCTTCTCACCCGACGTCTGCAGGAGGAACCAGAGAACAGCTACTGTTAGTTCACTCTAAGTTACACTTTGATGTCTTTTCAAACAAGAACCAAGCTTCATTTCTTGGTGTAGCCTCCCTACAGCTCTTCCAACAGCTTTGAAAGTCATAGTACTGGAACAATATTCTGTGATAACTCCCTAGCTGCTGCTCCAGAAGCAACAGGAGGATTGGAAGCGAACTAAATATACTTGTACCTCCAAGACACCACAGAAGTCTCCAGAGGAGAAAAACGCGGGGCACATTAGTCAAACGTTAAAGCAAACATACACAGGGGAAGTACAGACCAAGGAGTCACAAAGACAGACAGAAGCTCTGTCTTTATTTTGTCATCTGGAAAACAGTCCCCTAAAAGCCTCAGGCTTTATATACCAGCTTTCCACTGGTATGAGAATGAACGTGACAAGAAGCATGTTGTAATTTATGCGTATGATTACAATTGCAGAAGTCTCCCGTATCCTAACAGCCTCCTAGAAAGCAATCCAAGCTACGTGAGTATTTCAGTCCTGTAACACAGATTCTGTTACAAACCCTTTCATCGCATTTGACCCAAAATGACATTCTGAAACACTCTGTGAATTTTGAATGGCAATTTGAAGTTGAAGAGCTAAAGCCGTCTTCGAGAACAGTTTGCTTACACCATGCTTTTCTGCAGCATCTACGACTTTAGCATCTCAGTATCACAGTTACACAGCGCTACGGTCCCCTAAATGAACAGGATAATTAGAATCAATACGCTTTCAAAAATGTTACTCTAAGCCTCTCAGAATACAGTGTGATCATCAGGCCACACAGAAACGTGCCATGTCGAGGAGTGAAAGGCCCAGCAGATGGGAAAACAGAGAAATCTGTTCCAGAAGCTCACACAGCAGTCACTGGAAGATGCAGGAAAGACAGACGCTCAAAACTACCGCCTTGCATCCAGGCTGACCACACAAAAAAGACGTATGATAAGTATGCAGCACAGCCACGGCAAAAACGGAATGGCAAACTATGGCAATTGAAGGAGTTTAGCATAGTATGACTGCTGATTTGAAGTGCAAAGGGAAAAAAAAAATCAAATAAAACCAAGGAAAATCGTTTGGGTGGAGGCTGAGGAATGAGGAGGAAAAAAGTCCGAATGCTTATTATGCTTTACGTTGTATGCGATATTTATGCACATAAATGCCTTAGATTTGCTCCAAGGACACTCAAAATTTCTCCAAGGGTTTGAAGACATGAAAGAACTGCCCAAGCACAGAATCTATCAACAAAGTTTAAAGAGTTTTGGTATTGGAGACCTATTTCAATTTTAATTTATCACCATTTTCTGTGAGGGGTTAAATAATATTAACATAAATGTATTTCACACCCCCCTCCAAGGAATATTTATATATAAGGAAATGTAAAGAAAAATACTTTTACATTTAAATGTCTCTTAGATATTTAAAATATATACATAAAAATATTCATGTTGTCCAAAGCAAAATTTTTGAAATGAGTGTTTCTGTTTATAAAGTTGATCATTTATGCATATTTGCATGAAATAACCCCTTGAAGGAGATTACCGGATGTATACTCAGGTCTTCTATTTTTCATCTACACATTATATCTTTAGTTTCTGCTCCAAGTCTGTACTACACACCGTTGCTTACCAAGTGTTTCTTTAGTTTAGATTCGAGGATGAGGAGATCCTTCCTGCACCCTCCAGCAGGTCTGCTGCAACTTGGGGCCTGTGTTCTTGCTTTCCATTTCAAAAACCACATTTCACTTACGAACCTTTTAAAATTGATTTCCCGACATTGGGGCAGAAGCACATGAGCATTACGAGGACTTAGTTAGACAAAGCTACAGCTGACCTGATCCAGCGCTAGCAGGGCACCAGGGCAGGAGACCGCAGCAAATGACCTCCTGAGGTCCCTTCCACACACAGAATCCCAGAATTGTAGGGGTTGGAAGGGCCCTCTGGAGATCATCCCGTCCAACCCCTGGCCAGAGCAGGGTCGCCCAGAGCAGGTGGCACAGGAACGCGTCCAGGCGGGGTTGGAATGTCTCCAGAGACGGAGACTCCCCCACCTCTCTGGGCAGCCTGTGCCAGGGCTCTGCCACCCTCACGGCAAAGAAGCTTTTCCCCATGTTCAGATGGAATTTCCTGTGTTCCAGTTTGTGCCCGTTGTCCCTTGTCCTGTCACTGGGCACCACTGAAAAGGGTCTGGCCCCATCCTCCTGACACATGCCCTTTAGATATTGATAAAAGCATTGATGAAATCCCCTCTCAGTCTTCTCTTCTCCAGGCTGAACAGCCCCAGGGCTCTCAGCCTTTCCTCAGCAGAGAGACGCTGCAGTCCCCTCAGCATCCTTGTAGTCTCTGCTGTCCCCTCTCCAGCAGTTCCCTGTCCTTCTGGAACCGGGGAGCCCAGAACTGGACGCAGGACTCCAGGTGTGGCCTCCCCAGGGCAGAGCAGAGGGGGAGGATGACCTCCCTCCACCTGCTGGCCACACTCTTCTTCATGCCCTCCAGGATGCCATTGGCCTTCTTGGCCACAAGGGCACATTGCTGGCTCATGGTCAACCTGTTGTCCACCAGGACTCCCAAGTTCCCCTCTGCAGAGCAGGTCAACCCCTAACCTGTACCGGTGCAGGGGGGTTATTCCTCCCGAGGTGCAGCACCCTAACACTTGCCCTTGTGGCACTTCATTAGGTTCCTCTTTGGCCAACCCTCCAGCCTGGCCAGGTCTTGCTGAATGGCAGCACAGCCTTCTGGTGTGTCAGCCACTCCTCCCAGTTTTGTGTCATCAGCGAACTTGCTGAGGGTGCACTCTGTCCCCTCATCCAGGTCGTTGACGAATATGTTGAACAAGACTGGGCCCAGTACTTCCAACCAACATTTGTAAGAGTCTGTGAAATATATTAAAGCAAGAGACCCACACCCAAGCTTAACATTTGGACCTTGTCACTTGTTTTACTTACCCCTGATTGTACATCATAGAGCGTGTGGGTGAGGATAATCTTGAAGACTGCATGGGACCGACTGCTCTCCTCGTTCATGTTGGTTGCAGCCACTGTTCGAGATTTGTTGCCCTCGGACATCAAGGACTCGATGTCCTAGATACAATTTTCACAGCCATAAGCATATCTGCATTAACATTCTTTCCAATTATCTACCAAAATGATCTCATTTTGATAAAATACAGCAAGTATCTTCCCACTAAGTTTCCCGCTGTTTATTCATAAAGCGTGAGAAAAGAAGTATTGCGATCTCCCCTTCAACGACTAGAAATTACACAATGTTGTGACATGCACATTCATCCACTACCTCTACCTAAATATTAAATTATCAACAAAAATAATGCACTTGGCTGCACATAGCAATACTCAAACAGCAAAGAAAAAAGTGAGCAAACAGCAATTCATGTTTGAACACAAATGTTTTTCTTGAAAACTAACATATGGTCTTGAAATTTGTAATATTGACATAATGCTCAAAGTTCTATAGAACAGAACCACACCGGACAGGTCGTTATGTTCTCCCTACATGTAAGGATTTATAAAGTCCTCTGATATGTTAAGTTGTGATATTGGAGGAATACACAGCTCCCCTGCTTCAGGGTTTCACGGCAATCCTGTCAAATAGTTAAAAGTTTGGAGTCTTGGGCTTAACTTTCATTTATGCATGTCTAGCTGGATCATGCTAAAAAAACCAAAAAACAATGAAACAAAAGACCACCACAGACCACTTGGACTCTGTATGCTGTATTACACAAAGCTGCTGTGCAACACGTAAAGGAAAAGCATGCAATGTGTCTTGTCTTAACAGAAACCACCAAAGAGAGGGAGACGAATACCTGCCGAAACTGCAATAGGAAGGATTGCACCATTTTCATGTTTTGCTTAAGACGACAGAATTCCATCCCGTATTTACTCATTTCTCCTACAGTACATTAATGCTTCTTAAAAATTAGGGCACATTGCGAATGCAAATATAAACATGTACTATGCAGCAAGCACATTTCATGCAACGTTCTCAAGTATTTGCCTTGTAAACAACCATTAGTTCCTAGTTCCAGTGTGCCTGTGTGCTACTGGGAAGTGAAATCACCAGGCAATACCACGACAGCCTAAAAGTGACCAGCTGTGGTACCGAAAGCCCGTCTCTGCTAAATCCTGGTTCTGTAACTAATCATGGAACACTTCCTCATGCATACAGCATACACTTATCTTAAGTTTGGGAGGAAAGCTGTTTCATTGCGTCGTTGAATTACTGAATAGTACAGGATGAAGACGCATTTCTGCTCTTAACCCTGTTCTCCCCGGTGATGACAATACAACAGTCCTACAGCTCTCTTGTTCTAGAATCCACATTACTGCCGTGGCAATTAGGAGCAGCTTAATAATTCTGTCCTGCTTAAGGGAGGGACAGTACCCTGGTGTTTAGGATGTCAACACAAGCCTTTCATAAAATTGATCCTTACCTTGTAGCTAGCAACAGCTAGTTTGGATAGGCCATCTACGTAAGGACCATAAACACTGTGTTCTCTAACTTTTAATGACTGACGGCTTCTGGTTGGAAAAAAAAAGTTATTTATAAGCACATGACTGACTTAAGACAACATTTATAGAAAGTCATTTCTCACTGACAGATCTCAAACATGATGGTCTTACAAATACCGTAATAAAGCACAGAACAAGGACTATAATGCAAACAGAAAAAGCCTATGTCTACACGTAAAATGCTGACAATGGCATTTTTTTCACTTCATAAAAGCTAGAATTAGGGTGAGTTTACTCTAAGGTTTTAGTCTTACTACGTTATTTTAGTTTAAAATAAAAGGACACTGAGATCAGGAAGAAGCGAAAGCCATCCTACGCAAACGCCTTAGATAGGATCCATTAAGGCAAACTGGTTATGGAAAGGAAGAGCGTATGGCAACATATTACAGTGCTGTTGACACACAAATTACTTACCCTTTTGGGTCAAGAAGATCTCTGACTTTCTCATTGTATATCTCCATGTAGGATACTTCCACTTTGAAACTCTGCTCTTCGTTTTCCTCTTTCTGTGCTCTTTCAAAGAGTCCACTGCAAAGTCTAGGGATTAATCCCGGCTGGTCAGCAGTACCCATCATCGTGTATGATTTTCCAGATCCTGTGTGATCGAATCTACGATTAGTGTGCATGCAAAGTATCTTGCTTTGCGGAACATCGAAAGGAAAGAGAAGAGGCAAGAAAAATAATACGCATTTCTGTGAAAGAGATTTGTGCAGTTTTCTATTTTGAAGTAACCAAAACACGATTTAGCTAAAGACTGTTTAATTAAAAGGAAAAGCCAAACAAGAAATTCAGGGAGATACAGTCATACTGTAGAAGACAACCCACTAACACCCACGTATGTGCCACAATGAGAAGAATTAGTTGCACAGGCATAATCATTTTTGCATATTACATTCAAAATGATGATTTATGATTATTCTAACTGCAGAGGCAGGAAATATGAGTGATGCGCTGAGCTCAAGGAGGATCACGATCATTCCAAAGATTATAATCTGAGGTGTGAGAAATAAGGGTAGCCAGCAGCACCAGACAAAAGCCCATTTCTCGTCCTGTCCACCTCCTATCTAATGTTACAAGAGAAAAACATTTCTTATCTACATTACAAGGCATGTCTCCTAAAACCAATGTCACAACAGCCGTGAAAAGAGTCTCCAGTGAGAACGTAACACCTCTTGCGTCAACAATATTTTTTGCTTACGTGCGGAAGGGACTTACCAGTTTGCCCATAGGCAAAGATGCAAGCATTATAGCCTTCAAAGGCATTCTGAAGAATATTCTCTCCAAGGCACTTGAAAACAACATCTTGACCTAAGAAATAAAACACCCATGCTATCATTCTAACAAAGCAAGAGATATTTTTTCCTTGATTTAAATTCTTCTGTAATTACAGCGTTTTCCTGCTGTTGTTGCCTAAATAGCATCCAGGATTTACTCCCTCTACAAGAGCACAACCATTACCCAGTAGAGGTGCTCCAGGCTTATGCTACTGTAAAAATCAGAAGCTGTGATTATCATGCATATACCTGTACGTGCTTAAAACAACATCCTATTTCATAGTTCATACTCACAAGTTTTACCAGCAGAAAATCCACTACCAACTGCGGAATTTAATCCACTGGTGAATGACCCCACCTCAAACTATACTCAACCCATACATTTTAACAACTGTCAGTTGATTTTAATCTACAGTAATTAGTAGAGCACTAGATAATTTTACTGTATAGGTACAAAGTATTAAATAACACCGTGAAGAGATTTTTGCAGAGGAGGAATCACAACTATGTGGGGGAGATTATAGTGTAAGACATGCATTAGCAAAATACAGAGTATATCACTTCTTTTTTTAATTGAACTAGATCTGTAGGAACAGCTTTTCAGTTCCTTTTCCAAGCAGAGGAAGAAATGCTTAATATATTTGGGTATTATCTATTTCAACAAAACCTCTATTTTCAGATTTCTTTTACAAGCAGAAGACCTAAAGTCTGACCGAGGCATGGCGGAACTTTACAGACTGAAAAGTCCGCTCAAATATATTAATGTTCCTGAAAGCTTTTCCTTTCTCTCACCGAGTGAAAACTGCACCTTTACATCCAAGACCACTCGAAGTTTTACGCATGCAAAATTCCCCGTCAAAATTCCTAATAGCCCAACTGCGCACAGCAGAATGGTTTTGAACCAAATACTTCCAATGTATAACAGACCGTAATTTAAGTGACGGAGAGCCACATCTAAATGTCTAAGAGCCTCCATTAGATTGTGAAACAAAAAAATCTGCCTTTCTCTGTAATTTGTATGGCTGAAAGTGTAATGGTTTTCTCAATTCCTCACTAAACTACTATGCGATAGTTACTTGTTAGAGAAATTAAAACCTAGAATCATACGCACCTTTTAATTTTCTTGAGATTTTTGAAAAAATAAATATTAACAAGCTTAACTAATTCCCAATTTTAAAAGCTATCAAGTACAAAAAGGAATAGAGATCACAAGAGTATTAAGTCCAAATATATTTCATATATTATCCAACCATGAAGATTCTACGATTCTATAACTATTTGCCAAAATATGTCATAATAATACACTGAAAACTTCTAATTAAATAGATTGCACATTCTCACCAGCCCATATGTATTCACGTACCCCTATATTACATTAGGCTTTCTTTAATTCTCCATGATTCAGTTCTAATATGATGCCGAACTCCCATCAGCACTGCGAAACATGAAATTACATTTAGCAATGTTCCTCAAATCCTGAAAAGAAAAGGATCTGATGCTTTCAAAATGATGGAGTCGGAGCAGTATTTTAAATAAAGGTGTAATTTTTGTAATCACCCCGTTATTGTGACGGATTTCTCAATTTCCTACACTGCAAACCGGTAGCAATGCCTATTGCTATTGTCGTTGTCTGTAGAGAAGAGAAACAGGAATGATTGAAGACTTTCCTTTTTCTTTTGACAACGAGCAGTCATACAGGGGGAGGCACTTTGTGCCATATGGTCTGTGCCCTTTAGCAAATACTGTATTTTAATTAGATCACTCACACCTGGGAGACAACAAGCACAAAGCTACAGTAAATATTACCTGCATATTTTTCTTTGACAGACTCATCCATAGACCAAAAGCAGTGATCGTAAGCAAACACCTGTAGGAAAATATCCAGGAGGACACCTTATAAAAACCATCGCAAAATCACACACAATATCCAAATTTTGACAGGGCTGCATTATGTTGGCTAACGTCATGCTCCCTGGGGCCATTCTGAACATATAATATGCATTTCCACAGAATTACTTGTTTTCTCTGAGTTTGAAGCCTAAACAAACCCCGCGTCTTCCTATACGCAAGCCTGTTCCTTGCTTTTATTTGTTCCTTGCTTTTATTTCTTCCTTTCTACTGTGTGAATCCTACTCCACGCTCTCCAAAAGCTCTCCGTGCGGCAACCCTGTGGATGTCAAGGAGCTTTCTTCATCTTCCTTTAAATCCATCCTTGCAATTCATTTTTCACAAGACTTTCTATTTTGCAAACTGACAGATGTCACCTGGCTGTTTCTGCCTGCCATCTCCTGGGATCTCTTCTCTGCATAAATTCAAAAAAGCGTGCTTTAGGGTAGGAACCTCTTCCCATACAAGAGGAGTATGTATTTGTACACTGCTGAGAAACAGCAGCAGTTGTCACCAAAGTCTAAGACTTGTAAGGAACTACACAGAGCAAATGAGTTTCATCACGGCAGGGGGGCTGGAACTAGATGATCCTTAAGGTCTCTTCCAACCGAACCCTTCTATGATTCTACGATCACGAGAAGAGTAGCACTATCATCTTCTGAAATAGAAAAATTTCAATTTGGTGGTAAATCCATCTAAAGGTCCACAGGCACCTTTCGTCATGAAAGCTGATCTCCAATGAGACAGTGTGTATTTTGGGACCTCAGGCTGCAAAACCAGGCATTTGCAAAAACAATTCCTCTGGATACGTATTTGTAATAAAAAAAAAAAAAAAAAAAAAAAAATCAGCGTAATATCTGACCTACATTTGCCCAGGCAAAATTTACTCTGTAGGACATAAAAAAAGGGAAGTGCAATGTGTCGTTCTTTGGCTGTTTATCTCCGCGCTAAGCTTAACGAAGCTGCTCCTTCCCCTTTAGATGTTCTGTACTGCTATATAGCCGACGTTTGCATCGCTTCAGATCACGTCGGCAGAGCAAGCGCACCTTGTCAGCACTTTGTCACCTTCTGAAGCCTCATTCCATTATTTCTGAAAATTCCATTTTATCTGTTAGCACATTTTCACGTTCCATTTTAATAAAGTCTGTCGTCTATATGCTGAAGGCACTAACCATGAACGAGCATCGGCGCAGGTAATCAAACTCAACATTTCTTAATTAGTGAAAATTGTAGGAACAAAATACGTTGCATCATATCTACACTAATAATGAGGAAGCCCTAAAAAGAAACACTGAGTCTGTAGCGAATTACCTCAGTTCGAGCATTTCCTAATAGATGGTATCATGGAATCTGAAAAATCACTTAAGGACTCGTGGAGCAATAAAGCAAATCTTCCTCGAGTATTTATATTAACTAAAATAATTAGAAAAATTATGCAAGGATCGAAAATCCATACTACCAACACATCCAAACTTACTTCCTATGTTTATAAAAATGCTTAGAACAGCAAAATCCTTGAAATTTAAATAACTTATCTTCAAAAATACACTGCTTTTTTTCCCCCTATACTACGTTAATGTCCCAGCATTAAAAGATAAAAGTTGTTATTTTGCATCCTCTAATTGAGGAAACAACAGCCTGTTTATGTAAAATTAAGGTTTATGTAAAATTTTGGTTCTTTGAACGCATTATACGATTAAGCATATTATTATAACATCCCACGCCTTCGGAGCATTTAATAAAACATCCTTCGCTATATGACCACATCAGTAAAGCTGAAGCCCGATACACTCGGATAGAGATAGGTACCTGCGTACCACATGCGGAGTCACGGGACCATAAGCCGTTAACAACAAAATGAGTTTGCTTTAACACAAATACCAGAAAATGCTTTTAAAAGCCCACAAATAACAAGTAGTCTTCCATTCACAGCCCGTAATGCTGAGCATGTATGTTCTCATTTGTTCCTGTGACTCATTTGCTGGCACAGGCTGTACAGCGCTCTTCAGCAGCAAGGAGATGCTTCGAGTTTCTTACTCAACAGCTGATCAACTAGAGAGCTGTTTTTCAGAATGCTTTTAATATTTGAATAACCCAAGACTGAATAAGCGACACGACAATTTCTCACACACTGATTTAACACGCAACAGAAGCCCTTACCTTCGGTTGGGTCCTACTGTTCCCCGCAGCATCAGGTGCAGAAAGGATGTGGTATAGGGTTGGGGCGAGAAAGAGAAAGACAAAAGAAAAACAAAGATCATTAGCTGCAGTGATTTTAGCTTAATTACTCTATCATTAAGACCTCATCATTGGAAAAGTGTATTTAAAAAGTTAATTTCTCTCCTCGGCTCTCCCGTTGCTTACAGACCCCAAGCCATTTTATAACATCTCTTTTCAAGAGTAAGATTTGAGAAGCTGCTCTGAATAAGTTGATTTTAAATTCAAAGCCCTGATTTTCCTCGTGCTGCCACCATCTCTCCCTCACTCTCTCCCAGCGGTTTTTTTCTTGTGACACCTCTCTCTAGTTTTGGGGTGTCACTGTCTCTTAAAAACAAAGTGCCCAAGCAACGTAAAAATTTCCAAAACCACTTGAACAGGAATTTCAGGAGAGTTATTCAAGAGGAAACTTCAGAGTCCAGCCCTTGGACTTGCCCAGCTCAGTTCTCACATGGGTGCTGGGGCAGTGGAGCAAACATTTGTTTCCCTAAAATAATGAGCAGAGAAGAACAATTCCTTTAACACATTATGTGCACGTTTAAAAAGTTTGTTTGTTTTTTTGGTGTTTTGTTTGTTTTAAAAACACAAGTACAAAATTACTGGAGTGACCTTTAAAATAACAGAAGAGCTCGAGTGAGTGCCCCGGCAGCAGGTTACGCAGCCTCCCCGCATACAGAAGACTGGAGAAATGCAGCAAACACCCAACAAGGAAGAACCAACACTCTCCTTCTCCTGGACCTTCCAAATGAGATTAGGAAGCTCCTGACATTAGTAACAAGTAAAGTCTTGTGACAAGCGTTGCTGATTTCTTTTGAGCAAAGCAGAAGAAAGACACGGGAGCCACGTAAGATTACTCTCACAGTTCTTGCTGCTCGTATGAGTTGAGAAGTGAGTTTGAAAATAGTAATTTCTCCGCATTGTCTCTCAAAAATCATTGTTTGTTAAGCAAGTCCATCATCTCTTTATAGTCAGGCTTGGATCTAATACGCATATCTGTTTGACATAACCAGAAGGACGGAGACTTTGGACAGCAGTCGGCGTGACCCACTCTACAGGATGATTATTTACGTCAAGGTTACCCCATGACAGGGTCATGCACATAAGCAGTAACAACAGGACCGCTTTTCCCTCTGCCATCTGGCCAAGTTTGAATAAAAGCTCTCCCAAGGCCCTCGGCAGCATGCTTGGTGCACACTGTTGCTGTTGGGTCGTAGGGATGGAGACATACTGAGGGAACCTCCTTCACCAGGGCTTTGATCCAGACACAGAAGACACCAGAGAGCCCTGGATTACTCTGAGAGAGACAAGAGCATTTTGCTGGGGCTCTGTGCTCTGAAATGCCAGGGGAGTATTTTGCTGAAGACCTTCACTGGAAACTTCTAAGTGGCTTTTAGGGTGCTCCTGCTTACCAAGCAGGCTTGTTCCTACAGGAAGGAAAGAGCCTCAAGTTGCGCCAGGGGAGGTTTAGATTGGACGTTAGGAAAAACTGTTACACTGAAAGGGTTATCAAGCATTGGAACAGGCTGCCCAGGGCAGTGGTTGAGGCACCATCCCTGGAGGTATTTAGGAGATGGGTAGGCATAGTGCTCAAAGATATGGTTTAGGGATGGTTGGACTCGATGATCTGAAAGGTCCCTTCCAACCCAGGCAATTCTATGATTCTGTGATCGTTCTCATTGTGAAATAAGGAGCCTGGATTCTGAGTCCGAGTTTAAGCACACCAAGATGTGATGCCACTTGAATTCAGCAAGATTATGTCCATATTCCCCAGCCCAGTTACATTCCCCAGTTATAAGCGTTCCCAATATGAGCGTTATATACGTTCCCAATATGAGTGTTCCCCAGTTACGCTCATATTCCCCAGCCCAGTTCCAAGCCAGGATTATCTTGTGACAATGCAGTTGATCTCTCCAGCCCTCAACACAGGACATAATATCGAGTATTTGGATTAAAGCAACAATAAGGATATAATCTCAGAAGTCATATCACATACACAATTTTAAGAGGATGGATTATACGGGGCTATGTAAATCATCAAGCTTAGTTCAGACTTAAGGATCTTAAAAGTATCTCATTTTCTAAAGAGCTGCACAAACACACAAAACTATGACTCAATTGCAGCCTCGCTTAATCCAAGCATGTGCCAACAGAAGCCCTACATCCCAGAAACCCAGCGTTCAGCATTTAGGGTAGAGCACAGCTATCTAGGGCTGTAGCTTGTTCTGCGTACTTCGGACCAAGAGAATAAATGGGACAAATGTTTCCCTAAGGAAAGCATTAAGGGTGCACGCTGCAGCAGGCAGCATTGTGCTGTGCACACGCGAACCCATTAATGCTGCAGCTGCGCACTGCCATAGCTGGGGCCAGAAACCCATGAAAACATTTTCAGGCTGATTCAAAATCCCACGGGAAATGAATAGGTAACAGGAATAGAGCACCCACGGCAGCCTGCGTAGCTCCAAGCACACACTGGAAGCACCGGGTGCTCAGAGGAGGCTCCATGCCCAAATACGGTGCATTGCTACAGCCCATCCCAGAGGAGATGAAAAGGTAAATACCAAGAAATAGCATCACCTACGGAACAGGGCAGTGTTTCCTACAACAAAATATGGATGACAGCAACGTATACAAAGAACATTTCCTATGGTTAAGGCTGGCATTAGCAAAAAAACCGCAGAGGATCCTAATATGACTGGTGGATGAGAAGCTCCACAGGAGCCGGCACCATGCACCGGCAGCCCAGAAACCCCCCGCAGCCTGGGCTGCATCCCCAGCAGCGTGGGCAGCAGGGCGAGGGGGGGATTCTGCCCCTCTGCTGCGCTCGGGGGAGACCCCCCTGCAGTGCTGCCTCCAGCGCTGGGGCCTCGGCACAGGAGAGACACGGAGCTGTTGGAGCGGGGCCAGAGGAGGCCCCGGAGATGCTGGGAGGGCTGGAGCCCCTCTGCTGGGAGGACAGGCTGAGAGAGCTGGGGGGGTTCAGCCTGGAGAAGAGAAGGCTCCGCGGAGACCTTCCAGCCCCTGCCAGTCCCTCAAGGGGCTCCAGGAAAGCTGGGGAGGGACTCTGGAGCAGGGAGGGGAGCCATGGGACGAGGGGGAATGGGTTTAAACTGAAAGAAGGGAGATTGAGATGAGATATTGGGAAGAAATTCTTTGGTGTGAGGGGGGTGAGCCCCTGGCCCAGGTTGCCCAGAGAAGCTGTGGCTGCCCCATCCCTGGAGGGGTTCAAGGCCAGGTTGGCCGGGGCTTGGAGCAACCTGGGCTGGTGGGAGGTGTCCCTGCCCAGGGCAGGGGATTGGAACTGGGTGATCTTTAAGGTCCCTTCCAACCCAAACCATTCTGTGATTCTATGACAACTTTTAATAGTAATAAACAGTAAAGAATCATGAGTCATTCTAAAGCAGAGAAGATCATGTACACTTGGGCCACCTGCAAACTGCTCACCCCAAAACCCACATCCAAACCAGTGTCTTCAAGGTAGAGAGTGAAAAGGAGCTCTCGCGGGACTCTTAAAGCACGTCCAGCGGCTATCGGCAGCTTCCCCAGGGATGCTGCCGTTTGAGAGGCGCAGGCAGGACTTGCTGTCGCTCCTCGGCTGACAGCCGATACTTCACGTCTATCTCAAATGCAGCAGAACGGCCCAGCACAGGAAGGGAAAACTTATCTTTTAGCTACTGAAGGATGTCGCTAAGATGTTTTCAGCTACTTATTTGCACTTCAATCCAGACCGACAGGACTTTCCTTTGCCAAGTCCTCTCTTTTATCTTTTTTCAATTCCGTGTCAAACCGAAGTAGGGGCAATCTAATGTATCTAGGGTTTCTAAAACTAAAAAAAGGAGAAAAAGAATACTCCAAAACGACTACTTACATTTAATACTATTTTATTTGCTGCAGCCAAATGAATACATATGGCATTTCAAGAGTGAATGAAGACATGCAGCCCTGAGCGATCTTTTCTTTTTAAGCTAGCTCTTACACGGCATGATTTTCTTGACCAAGACACATTTGCTTTTATATAAAAATGCTAGTGGTTTCACAGAGCTTATGCACAATTTAAACACCGGATAAAACCAGAGCAATTCCCAGCTGAGTACATGTCCAACACCACTATTGCTTCTGTTCTTTAAAAAAAAAAACAAACAATAGAATCTCCAATAATTGAATGATATATTGAAGCACAATAAACTCCTTTGTTCAGCAAGTGTTGTTAGTGCTATTTTACCAAGATCTCAGATCAGTTTTTACTCTGGTTTTAAAGGTTCAAAAGCAGAGACAAGATATAGTGGCCTTAAGAATATTTGAGATTTTGCAAATCTCGTGGGGAAAACACCACAGCAAAGGAGTGGGGTTGAACCATCAACTGGGGAGAGGCGGGGATAGCTCGGGCCATATCAGTTCTGCTGGCTGAGCCCAGAGCTGCGAGACAGTGGCCAGCTGGCAAATCTGCACCTGCTCTACATCAGTCACGGCACATCCTGCGTCTTGCCCAAATCAGAGACGGGCAGATGGGGCAAAGGGGAGGAGAAAGGGGGGGAGGTGGCAAGTCAGAAAGCAGGGAAAAGCAGCAATGTGCCCTTGTGGCCAAGAAAGCCAATCGCATCCTGGGGGGCATCAAGAAGAGCATGGCCAGCAGGTAGAGGGAGGTCATCCTCCCCCTCTGCTCTGCCCTGGGGAGGCCACATCTAGAGCACTTGATCCAGTTCTAGGCTCCCTGGTTCAAGAAGGACAGGGAACTGCTGGAGAGGGGACAGCAAAGGGCTACCAAGATGATGAGGGGACTGGAACATCTCTCTGATGAGGAAAGGCTGAGGGACTTGGGTCTCTTCAGTCTGGAAAAAAGACGGCTGAAAAGGCATCTTATCGATGCTTCTAAATACTGAAAGGGGGGGTGTCAGGAGGATGGGGCCAGGCTCTTCTCAGTGGCGCCCAGGGACAGGACAAGGGGCAACGGGCACAAACTTGACCATGGGAAGTTCCATCTCAACATGAGGAGGAACTTCTTTGCTGTGAGGGTGGCAGAGCCCTGGCACAGGCTGCCCAGAGAGGTGGGGGAGTCTCCGTCTCTGGAGACATTCCAACCCTGCCTGGACGCGTTCCTGTGCCACCTGCTCTGGGTGACCCTGCTCTGGCCGGGGGTTGGACGGGATGATCTCCAGAGGGCCCTTCCCTTCCAACCCTGGCCAGTCTGGGATTCTGTGAAAAGAGGTACAGAGGCTGCAGGACATGATCTGACAAACCAGGCTTTTTTTTTTTTTTTCTGATTTTTTTTTTTTTTTAGAAAAATAACATTTCCTATGCCAAGAGCGACCATAACAACATCCAAACTGTAAATTTAGCTGAAACTGCTCAGTGGCACAAAGCAACACTGGATTTATGGAATTGAAACATAATATTTTACCATTTTCAGAAGCTTCTGGAATAGCAAAATATAATCAGAATTTTTGGGTTAAAAAAAAAAAAAAAAAAGAGGGTAAGGGAACAACTCCAACCATAACTATGAATTAGGAAAGTCTCAGCAAATCTCCAGAAATTTTTATTGCTTTCCACGTTCAATCTTCCATAACCATTGCAAAAACAAACGTATCAGATTCCGATGTAATTAGTGCTATTTCATGCCCTTCAGCAGGAACTGCTCAGCATAAACCCTCGGAAGTACCTAAAAACGCAACTAGAAAAAACAAACTGATGGGGAAAATCCTTGGGACCTAACAGCAGAAAAGTTTCAGTGTCTCCCAGCGACCACCCTCTAAGACCACATCTTTATGCTCCTGGCTGAACTATCTTGCCTTAAATCAATTTGTATTCACACACATTTTATTAAGTAAAGTTGGCATCATGTGTCACTGTAATTTACCCTTCGGAAGCAGGAACAACTCCACGTTGTAGCAAGTTTATTCATTTTAAAGTTTATAGAGAAATAGTCCAAACCACTGTGTTTCTGATAACTTCTTAATTCTAGTATTGGGTAAACTGTTCTTCATATCCCACATTCATAGAATGTGTTGGGTTGGAAGGGACGTTTAAAGGTCATCTAGTCCAACCCAGGGACATCTTCAACTAGATCGGGTTGCTCAGAGCCTCATCAAGCCTGGCCTTGAATGTCTCCAGGGATGGGGCCTCCACCACCTCTCTGGGCAACCTGTTCCAAATTCACAGACCCTGTTACAACACTCACAACCATGATGCCCACTCCACACTTCCAAAAATCTGGAAGAGAAATGCTGGGTTGTAACTAGGCCTTCTCTCTCGCTCAGTGCACGTGGGAACAGCAACACATCAGGACAGGCTGCCCCAGACCTGGTCTCGGCATCGAGTCAAAGGAAAGAAACTCCAGCCTGGCACCTAAAGGACAAATGTCCAATGTCCTCCAGAGGTCCCTTCCAACCTCAGCCATTCTGCGATTCTGTGAGTTTATTAATGATTTGTTGCAGGTAAAAGCAGCACAATAACTATGCTGGGTTCTGACACAAACGCACAACTGCTTCACATTTCAGCAATTCCCTGGAACCAAGTAAGTGACGCTACACTGAGCGGAATTAGTTGTCCCCACAGATCCTTTCCTTTCCCTGGCTAATTATGCCCCAAATAGTACCTGTATGAAAAACCCTGAACTATAATGCTCCATTTCTTTCGTGGTTTCTGCACAGTGTTTTCCCTTGCTCCTTCTCACTCACTCATGTGCCGTGAGCTTCCTCACTCAAACTCACAGCACCATCCCTGGGGAATAACCCCGACACAGCAGGGAAGGATGCTTGGGAACATCTCAGAAAAATCAAACATCCCCTTCACAGGACCCCAGCGCGGAGCTTTGCTAAGCAAACGTAGGCTTTGTTTGAAGAGCCGTGGGTTAAAAGGTAACGGCTTTCATGGACTGAAGGGTTTTTCAAGAAAACTCATCCTTCAAACAAGACTTTTGTGTTTGGCCCCTAGCTATATCTCGGAGGGTAAATACTGGGCATAGACGGAGCAGAATACCACCAGGACCTGTGCACCGCTCACGCCGTCTCAGCATTAGATACCTACCTGTGACGGGAGGCAGGATTTAACATAGCGCTAATTACAGTCTTATTTTGGAATAACAGGGCGTATGATTTGCAAGTTTACCTTCCCCCATGAAGAAGCAAATATATCCCGCCCTGTACCGCGGGAGTTTCCTAGTGTGGAGGTGAGTGGATAAGTGGTGGAGGAATTACTGAAGAGCTCTAGCACCAGCAAGTCTAAGGCAGACAACTTCGGGCACACCAGATAAGGACGCAGGCACAAAAGCATATCAGGAAGATCTTGCATTTTTTTGAAGTTTAGGAGCCCAGCTATCTTTCTGAAGCAGACTCTTTAATTGGTAGGGTTGGTTTTTTTGCTTCTATGTGAATAAAGGATTCAGACTAAGGTTTTTTGAAGAGCCAGCGGTCAGTTAGAAAAGACACTACAATGTTCAGAGTTTTACTGTTTAAATTTCAGCCGCAGAATTTCTGTCCTGGCAGAAAAGAAAGCCAGCCAGTCTAAATTTAGTTAGACAAGAAAATGAATTATTTTACTAGTATAGACATAATTAAAAGACAGCAGTATGACAACTGATAAGCAATAGCAGAATTAATTGAGAAGCTGTTTCCTTTCTTTCTGCATATCAGACAAATCCAACTTACAACACCGTTTGCTGCTGCTAGGTATACAATGAGAGGAAATGCCAACTAAATCAAATTGATCACTTCAGGCTTCTTTATCCTACGATACTTAGAAATCCATTTTCCCCAGAATATTTCAGAAAGTAAAGTGCTTATGGTTGTTGGGGTTAACCGTTTATAAATATTCTTCCCCCATTTTTACACGTAGAGGAAGTGGTATCAAAATGACGAGTCCCACTAAACTCCAATTTCTGGATGATATCCTCCAATGAATACTATTCTTGTGAAGTCTCGATTTTACCTCCACAGCAACACTGAGCTCTTCAGGTGAAAATCACACCGCCCTACTCGAGCAGAAGTTTTTTTGCTAACAGAAACAGTCTCTTTAAAGCAAAATCCCCCAATACGTCAAAAAAAATGTGAAAGAGCATACACAGTTCAAAGCTCAAACTTGTGTAGCTAAAAGGAACAAAAGTAATCACTGTTGCTTGGAAAATTCCTCCAGTGCTCCAAGGCATTCCAGGCATACTTGGCGGTTACTTAGTTTCTACTGACAAAACTAATTTTTGGTAGCTCACTCAAAAAAAAAAAAAAAAAAAAAAAAAAAAGCCCCAAAAAACAAGAACTCAGGCTGAACATCAGCTTTGTGGGTTTGGGGTGTTTTCTACTCAGAGCTAAATTTTCTGTATTGTTAGTACAATAATCTGCTTAGTCCCGACCACATTCAAGTGGTGCATGTATCCCGTAAAGCTTGTGTTATGACAAGGGGATTATGGCTTTATCCTGTTGTTTGTAGACACTTAGATGTCAGGGTACCATTGTGCTCTAGAGAATGTTTGGTGAACAGCCAGTACCAAAACTTTCAATTACTATTGTCATTTTCAATATTTTTTAATAAAGCCTGATGCAGCTACCACTTTAAAACCACGGGAGGGAGGAAAAAAAGTCCTCTTATGCTTTGGCAGCTTATTAACTCCACCGATAGATCTCCAGATGGGAACACGACGGTCCTAGCCCTGGGATATGGCAGAAAACCTGTTCCCCCTCTGGGACAAGCCCACAACTTGCTTTAGTCAAACGTGATCTCCAGCCAGCCCAGGAGCTGGGTGATGAGCTCCCGAGGAGGCAGTTAGCGCGGCACGGCTGTGTCCATATTCCTGTACAGATAAATGTATGATAATTTTGTTCTACAGCATCAACTAACACAGTAATCTCATCCAGCATAACCTTTGATTTAAGGCAAGGGCTAAAAAGCCAAGTCACTGTTATACAGGATTAATCCTAGAACACGATGCAAAGCACAGGGTTTACACTAAAAGCCGTCCTTAAAATGCCTGCACAGGCCATCGACATACAGGATAAATCTCAAGTTAGAGAGCTCAAAAAGAAGAGCCATATCACTGAAAAGCATCTTGGAGGAAAATCTCTACACCTGGCAGAATAGCTAGTGGGATATTTGCATAGAAAAGCCTCCCTGATGTGGACATAATTATGTGTTGTACAGCTATTTTCAGTAACATTATTTTGCAGATGAGGGCAAACAGTCTGTGTTTTCACACAGCATCTTTCTCAGTGGCACAACAGAGTCTGTACAAACAGCGGTTGTACGGGAACTGCGTCATTAGAATGACTTCATCATACTTAGAACCAGGAAAAAAAACAACAACCCCAAACCCTCGCCAGTATGACTGTATAAAGAGTGAAACAAGCTCAACAGATCAGAGGCTGACATCTTACTGGGAATCCATCAGGATTATCACCAGAACCGCCCCAAATGTCGCAGCACCAAACCGCTGATTCTGTACTTCCCTTCTCCTGCAAAAAAAATCACAGAAGCCTTTTGGCTGTGACGTTAGAATCTAAGAGCTCATTTTTTTTCTTCTTACGAAACTATTGCCTGAAAAACATACACATCTTTTAATTCAGATGAGAGGGTTGGGTTTCAGGGGGGCTTTGTTTCTAAAAAGCATTTTACTTTGCAATTAGATGAGTTTCATCCTGTCCTCTTCACTTTCCCCAAGCCACAAGCTCCTTATTTCCAAGAGGATCCCAGACATCCAGTTCAAGATTTTGTTCATGCTGTTAGCCCTAGTTCCTGTCAATGTACAGAATCGATCTACAATTAACGCAGAAAACATGTTGCAAAGCTGCAGTTTCAGAACAGTTACCATCCTGAATATTTTCTTCGCTTCTTTGGGAGCAAGTTGACAATTCATCGTGCAACACACAGTGCAACTTGTCTAACAAAAAGGCGAGCTGCAGAGAAAGGACTGTTTAGACCTCCTTAACTCTTGCTTCTTCATCGTAAAATCATAAAATGCCCACTTCTAAAACGTAGGCTTTTCCCTACATTTTTTTCTTGGGTGGCAGGTGGGATTTAGGAGAGCTCAAAAAGACAACCATGAATGATTAAATTCTTTATCGG
This sequence comes from Rissa tridactyla, assembly GCF_028500815.1. Taxonomy (NCBI): domain Eukaryota; kingdom Metazoa; phylum Chordata; class Aves; order Charadriiformes; family Laridae; genus Rissa; species Rissa tridactyla. The sequence continues at coordinate 124,831,471 of NC_071468.1, read as the reverse complement.
CAATTGTCTTCTACTCTTTGAGATTAAATACACCAAGCACATTCAGAAAAAAAAAAAAGAGAGAATTTTAAACACAAAGAGAATTTTCACCATAAATTTAATAATTTTTTTTTTTCTATGTGAGGCCTTTCCACCATCAAATAGCCATGCCCTACAGCCTTCTGCCTAAAAAAGTGGTTTTGACTTCCGTGTGTGTTTGCGTGTGCATTTATGGTGGAGCTACCAGGGCAGAGGATGTGTCACCAGGTCTCCTGGGGGGGTGGGGGGAATCAAAATAACTTTTTTTGTGTCTGTTTTCAATTAGCTACAACAGTCTAGAGCAGTATTTTTGAAAGCTTTGTCTCACTCTTCTGACTTTAAAATGATCTCAAGGTTTACTGCGAGTCCTTGTTGCAAGATGGTTTTTCTTACAGACTCAGCAAAAGGGGTAGAAGCTGGGAAGAAGCCGGGAAGAAGCCAAAGCGATGCCAGTACCTCCTCCACCACGAGGAACTGCACCAGACAACCCCCCCCAGCCCCCTCCCTGCTCACTTCCCTTCTGCAGGAGTTGGGAACTGTCAACGTGCCCTTGCTTCACAAAGAAAAACATGTTGACATCCACAGAAACGTCTAAGGGGAGTCCACTGACAGCTAGAAGTAGAAAATAAAGGTGGGAAAGGGGGTTAGGGGGGAGAGAAGTCATTTATGCCCACCTAGGAATAAGAACAAACTTTTTTAATCCATGAAAGGGTACTTTAAGAACTCTTTCAGTGCCACCAAGCCCAGTATTTCCTCCTTTTGTAGATCTGCCAGCTGTTTCATCCAATTCATAAACTCATTAGAGCCTTGACCTTAAACCAGTTTGAGTTTGTCTGTTCTCCTTGAAAACACAAACACACCATCCGGAACCATTCTGGAAGACAGGTGATTTTATTCACAGCCTGGGTTATCTTTTCACACGCGTACCTACACACAAACGAGTGCATCCGATATCATTTGACAAAAAAAAGAATCTACTTCAGCACCTCTCTGCTTCAACCAAGGAAGAGAAAAAAAGAAAGGGTAAAGATAAAGAGCCATTCACGGGAGTACGAACGGCTCTGCAGCCATGGAGGCTCCAGGTCTCCAGAGTAGCCCACAAGCTCTTCACCCTCATATGAAGTGGGCAATCATGGCAAGTCACAGAAATTACTGTAAGGACTCTTCAACCTAGGGAAACAAATGATTTTATCAACGGCATTCAAAAAAAAAAAATTAGTAATGTTTTCTATTTCTTTTAAATATGCACTAATTCCTTCCAAACATAATGTGTACAAGAGGTGCCTCCCCTATTCTTGTCTCCGAGTACTTGCTAATTCCCAATCTTCTCTCCTCCCACTGAATTACTTACGCCATGAAGGAGCTCTATATTATAATACCCCCTACCATATATTTTCTGCTGTAAAGACCACACGCCCAAATAAATTACAGTCATTTCTCTCATGATTGGCCATGCAATTTATGTTAGGTAATCACAAAGACCGCAAGTGAGGAGACACCTTCCAGCTTGGTGGTCTAAATAATACGTCAAACTACCTCCTTCACCTCGTTTTCTGGTTCCTTGTCTTCAAGTGAAGAGTAACATCCTCCTCTCTTTGGAAAGGGTGATGCTTATTTGAGGAGATGCATGGACTCAGTTCTCCGACTTCATTAGCAAGTCCACGAGCCACTAAGCAAGTAGACAATGTTTGAAATGGCTGCAGTTCAAAAGAGAACATTGCTGCGGCCACATTTTGTAAAGAAAACAGTCTTAATGGTGTGTTTTGTATACGCACAGTGTATTTGCAATGTTGGGAATGTCATTGGATATAGCGTCCAGTTATTTTCTGGCTCTTGGTGCAATTTCAGCATCACTGGGTCTTCAGCTGCTGAAGAGGGCAGTTCTGGGCACAGGCACCGTGCAAAACTTTATACCTCACTCAGAGTGATTTTTGGTGCCTCCAGAACCAGACAGCTGCTAAACAAAGCATTATTTTCATGTGGCAAGTCTATTCATGGCCTGTTTTGGATCCAACTCCAAATTAGGAACTCAAGCAGTATTTAAAACTACATGCACACTAGAAACCACAAACGATGCTGATCTAGTTGTGTATGGGGGGAAAGATAACGAGTCATAGGCAAGAAGGGTTGGTCATTAGCATAGAAGCTATTTGTCTTGCCTCCACGGTTCAGTAACTGCCTGAATTCCCTTAATTTAGCACATACCCATTTCCCGCTCACAGTGATAAGGCAGAGGTTGTTGCACAATATCTATGTGCTCTCAAACTCAAACCTCCCATCGACGTCCAAGGAGCCTGGGAGGTGAACGAACAGCACAATGCATCTGATCCTCTCTAGTGAAAAGGGAATCCAAGAACGGCACCTTGTCAAGACACTGGCATCTCAACAAGAGCACTTCAAAAAAAAATCTTGACATACATTAGAAGCCTCAAACATTCAGCTCTAGTGAAATTAGTGTTTGCTATCTCTCAAAAAAGAAAGATGTGTCACACTGTCACTCTTCCCAAGAGCACAGCCTACATCCCTTCCCTCCCCCGATCAACTCTTTCAATACTATCTATATTCCTCCAACCCCTTTTCGCAAATTCGAGTGATACCGCGAAGATTAGAAAGCAGGCAGCAATCAATATCCACTTTGACGTTTGCCATATGCTGAATGGCAACAGAAATTTGAAGCATTTTGGCATACACCGATGTGTTATTTTTTCTTCATGAAGATTTCAAGCCTTTTTACCCAGCGCTCTATTTATGCAAACTCGCTCAAACAGGTCAGCAGGCGCAAGATTACAGTTCTGCCACGAATGATGTTAAGGAGGGATCGCTTTCCTCACCTCCCCATATCCCCACTATAGAAAGCGAGAGTTACTTTCTCTTGTCATTTTTCCAAATGATGAGCTCTCAGGACTGGAATCTTACTACTAGAGTACCTGGCACGAGGAAATTAATAAAATCTTTGTCCCAGAGAAACTAAGACTAGAAAGACCCATTAAGATGAGCAGCCTAGATCCCTCTGTAGCCCCTCAAACTACCGCTTTTCAGGGTAGTGTTTTTGCACCCAGACACTCTTCTGCTTGACCTAGAAAAGAAATCCTTATCCTTAGTGTACCATTCAAATCAGCTGTTCTTTTCCCAGCACGAGGATGGGAAATAAGCTATAATTGACCTGTTTGCTGAGAAGCCAAGAGAAAATACAGCATATTATGAAAATTACAGGCAAGCCTTCACCATGACAGCTCGGCTCCCATGTCCCATATGTGCCCTACTGATGGCTCCGCGCTGCTGAAAAAAATGTCATAGTGCTCTAGGCAGAATTAAATATTTGCTTAAACCTAGAATTGCATGAAAGCGCATAGATCTGCAGGAAGAACTTGTTCTGGAGATGAAAAAACTTCTTTGGAGCGAAAAGGAAAGGCTTGCGGGCACACAATCCGTACAGTCAACCCAAGGCGCAACTGGACGTACAGCTACAAGGCACAGCCTGAAGGTGCAGCAGACTTTAGCTACAGAACTAAAACATTTGCATATTCAGCATTTCCATTTCTTTCTCTTTGCAAAATACCGATTTCTTCAATATTTGGGGGGAAAAGCTCCAACTATTGCTGCCCAAACAAGCGCTACCAATTCGCTGCAGCATTCCCCTGCCCTTCAGTTTCCTAAATTCATATTCTGTCCAGATGATGAACTTACACATTTTTGTCTATTCTTCTCCCTCCCACCTCAGCAAATCACTGTGGTCATTTTTAAGTGTTGGAAATATTTTGTGAACTATTCTTGAGTCAACACACCACATAACTATTTCAAAGCACTGCAGTTCTTTCATGCCCATTGTGCTCCAACTGAAAGCTCACATTTGGGGAATCAGATAATCCTAAAGTATCAAATAGGGAAGGTCACTTTGAATAAGCTTTTATTCCCTACTTCTTGTTCCAATGATCTTTATTTGTTCTTGTGTACAAAAAAATTCTTTCATTAAACGCTTGTACTAACACCCATCACCTCCAAAAACAAATCTGGCAGTTGCTTACGGGCTTGCACATTATTGTCGGTAATTTATTCATGCTGAGAAAAAAAAAAAAAAGAATCAGCAGTAGGCATCAGCAGAGATGTATGAGTAGCGGTACCTACTGCAGAAGCTACAATGTAGATAGTGTAAAAGCCACAAATTAATTCCGAAGTTAGCTAGCTGGAATAGGCATTGTAACTGGGGTTGCTAAAGCTATACATAATTTTTGGCTGACAAAACATTCTTCCAGAGACTGTGGCCTGCAGCGCTGTAAGAAGCAATCAAGGATTAAGTTATCATTTCACAGCTCTGGCAAGAGAATTCAGATATTTAGCAAGGTGAAACACGCACCGTACGCCATCGGTTACCCCTTTTATCCAAATAAATTGTGTCAGACTAAATCCTGCCGTGTACTTCCCTGGCAACCAATCTCCCGGGCTCTGGACTCCGGCCAAGGACTTGTTTGCTCTTGCCAACTCTCATGTTGTCCCACGGCGGGGCAAAGAAGTGTTTGCATGGAGGAGGCAATTCCCACCCTACGGCAGACTGATGGAAGGCTGTTCCTAGTACTCTTATTAGGAATGTAAAAAAGTGCAAACATGAGTCATGGAATATCTTGAGTTGGAAGGGACCTGTAAGGGTCATTGAGCCCAACTGAGTCTTCCAATCTAGCACCAACTTACACAGAATCGTAGAATTGCCCAGGTTGGAAGGGGCCTTTCAGATCATCGAGTCCAACCATCAACCTAATTCTGACAAAAACCATCACTGAACCATATCACTAAGCACTACGCCCCCCCATCTTTTAAATGTCTCCAGGGATGGTAACTCCACCACTGCCCTGGGCAGCCTCTTCCAACGCTTGACAACCCTTTTGGGGAAGAAATTTTTTCCAATATCCATCCTAAAACTCCCCTGGCACAACTTGAGGCCATTTCCTCTCGTCCCATGGCCTGTTCCTTGGGAGAAGAGCCCGACCCCCCCTGGCCACCCCCTCCTTTCAGGGAGCTGTAGAGAGTGAGAAGGTCTCCCCTCAGCCTCCTCTGCTCCAGGCTGAACACCCCCAGCTCCCTCAGCCGCTCCTCACCAGACTTGTGCTCCAGACCCTCACATATATTAAACAATGCCTGAATAAGCGATGCAGGGCTTTTAGACAGAGGATGAGAAGTTACACCCTGCAGGTTTTCAGCAGATTTCACCAAGTCTTTCAATGAGAATTCAGGTAAATCCAGCAGCTCTGGCAGCAAACCCTTCCCCGGCAGCTTCGAAGCACCTTCGGGCCAAGGTCAGAGGTGCTGCTGAACGCGCCGCAGCTGCCAACCAGATTTCCTCCTTCCTTGCTCTTATCACTAATTGCTTCTAAGAGCCTCCCACAAGCAACGCCATCAATTTGCTTCCTGCACCGCTCTTAAACACAGAACTGTTTATCTCCCCAGCATGCCTTTCCTTTTGAAACCCTTTTCAGCACCTCTCCCTCAAAAAAAAAAAAACACCAAACTAAAAAACCCAAAAAAACAATGCCAAAAGGAGCCTTAAACCCTTTCAGAATAGTTTCTGGAGCAAAACCTGCTTCTATCTGTAGATATTTTAAAAAAGTCCTTTTCATGACATTACACGTGTCCTGTATCACATGAAGTTCTGGCTAATTAAAAGTATATTGTGTGTCCTGTGCTGCATGAATGCAGTTATCCTACTATTTAAGCGTCTACCTCCTCACTTAGACAACATAAAGAACCTCAAAGTAGATTTGGGAAAACAGCAGGCAGAGCAGGGAACAAGAAATACTGCACCGAGGGCCACATACGAGTGAGCCTTCACAAAGCCACAGTGACTAAATGCGCAACGACTGCAGGACAGATCCTACAGCAGTTGTGAATTCAAAGCTCAGAACCTTTTTCTGGACCAAAGCATCTACAACTTCCATTCTGGATCAGGCCAACAGTTGTTTGGCTTTTCTTAGCCATAATAACTTCTAAGACAAAAACTTAGCCATAATAAACTGGCTTTTTAGAACATCTTTGTGAACAGACTAATTGATCACTCAGGAACTGAGACCTGTCCGCTGGGTTCCCACCGCCAGGAATGATTAATACAAAACACATACTCAGGCATTGCAGAAAATGTAAAAATAGCTCAGTTCTCATCACTGACCGTGGGCTACAGCCCTGTAAAATATTAATTTCTTAAAGCTGAGCCAGTGCTCTAAAAGAATTTGCTCTCGGAATAGCTTGTGGCCTGGTGGTACAGGAGTGGTTTTCACCTTCATAAAACTTAAAGAGCAAAAGTCTCTGTGAAGTGTCACCAGTCAATTCTGCCATAAAGTACTGTAAGAAAAGAGGGAAAAATCCCTAATAAGCCAGAAAAGCAATCACATTTCCTTGTTGTAGTCTGATGAAACGTCTTGCTCATTACTTCTAAATTCTTCACCTAAATACGCAACTTTAAAAAACAATTTTCCCATCATGAAAAGACCACAGTTATAAGCAAGTGGTTTGTAATTTCTTTATGAAGCAAATGCAGATGTAGCATATATTTGATGCGGGTTCTGTTACAGTTCAGGCACGATACTCTGCAGGAAGCTGAAACTCTGGAAGTGTAAAAATCTAGAAGAAGATAAACACAAAAAGTCAACTCCAACCTAAGATTTGAACTAATGTTCACCTCCCCACACTGTTCTTTTGTTCCACAGTAGCCACCAGCAGCAGATACTTGCTAGCAGCAGGCAGCTGGTTTCACTTAAACTTCTCTTTTCCTTTTCCAACTACCTAGTTGGGAGACAAAGTGTGGGACGTGCCATGTGGAAAAGCGTTTAATATTTTGTGGTGTCAGTGATTATTTCTGTGATAGTATGATAGTTCACATCCACGGTTAAGGAGCCATTCATTTTCCTGAAAAAAATCCCCAAAACACTGTGGTGGGCTGACCCTGGCTGGACGCCCAGCGTCCACCAAAGCCGCTCTGTAACTCCCCTCCTCAGCTGGACAGGGGAGAGAAAATAAAACAAAAGGCTCATGGGCTGAAATAAAGGCAGGGAGAGCTCACTCTGCCATGGGCAAAACAGACCCGACTTGGGGAAATTAGTTTAATTTATTACCAATCAAATCAGAGTAGGATAATGAGAAATAAAAACTAAATCTTAAAACACCTTCCCTCCGCCCCTCTCTTCTTCCCGGGTTCAACTCTGCTCCCGATTTCTCTCCCTCCGCCTCCTGAGTGGCACAGGTGGATGGGGAATGGGGGCTGTGGTCAGTTCATCACACCTTGTCTCTGCTGCCCCTCCATGCAGTGTGAGGTCCCTCCCCACAAGAGACAGTCCTCCATAAACTTCACCAACGTGGGTCCTTCCCACGGGCTGCAGTTCTTCATGAACTCCTCCAGTGTGTGTCCTTCCATGGGGTGCAGTCCTTCAGGAACAGACTGCTCCAGTGTCGCTCCTCCACAGGGTCACAAGTCCTGCCAGCAAACCTGTTCCAGCATGGGCTCCTCTCTCCACGGGTCCTGCCAGGAACCTGCTCCAGCACGGGCTTCCCATGGGGTCATAGCCTCCTTCAGGCTCCACCTGCTCCAGCGTGGACCTCCACGGGCTGCAGGGGGATACCTGCTCCAGCGTGGACCTCCATGGGCTGCAGGGGGATACCTGCTCCAGCGTGGACCTCCACGGGCTGCAGGGGGATACCTGCTCCAGCGTGGTCTTCACAACAGGCTGCTGGGGAATCTCTGCTCCGGCACTTGGAGCACGTCCTCCCCCTCATTCTTCACTGCCCTTGGTGTCCGCGGAGTCATTGCCCTCACATTTTCTCACTCCTCTCTCCAACTGCAGTTGCTGTTTTGCAGGGTTTTTTCCCCTCCTTCTTAAACACGTTCTCCCAGAGGCTCTACCAGCGTCACTGATGGGCTCAGCCTTGGCCAGCAGTGGGCCATTCTCACAGCCAGCTGGCATTGGCTCTATCAGACATGGGGGAAGCTTCTGGCATCCTCTCACGGAAGCCACCCCTGTAGCCCCTCTGCTACCAAAACCTTGCCATGCAAACCCAATACAAACACATAAAGGTGATATCAAATAAACTTGTCTGCTCCTGTTGCCAAGTTTGCATTGCAAAGAAGCTATTTTAAGTCTGCAAGTGTAGGCTACGCAGCCAGTTGCTGGTATTCATAAACAGTAATGAGATGTAAGGCTTTCATGTGTACTGAAAGGAGCCAACTGATGGTTTCTGTTGAATTCTGACTTTGAACTTCCAGATTGCCGGCTGGTTGTCTCTTCTGACTGAAAGGTCTTGCTTTTAGAGGCAACTTGTTGCCTGCTTGACTGCGATTCATATGGGACAGCATATGCAAAAGCACTTTATATGACAGAGTCATGCTTTAGCACTGTACACAGCAGTGCCCCTACAACCAATAATAAAAGCAGATGTTGCTACACATATCTTGAGAACCGCTTTTAATTATTTTAAACACACACAACACCAAGAAAAGCATCATTTTTGCTAATGCTAAACCAAATTTAGAGGTTAGAAATGTGCTGAGCAATACCTGCCGTTAATCCTGAATTACAAAAAGCCGCTATAAATATCTATGTTGAAGAATAAGACGACACTGGAATTTAACAGATGAACAGCACTGACTTACTCTCAAACAGTCTGAAGCAACTGCCCTCATAATAGCCCATACTTTGTTTCTCTAAATCCAGAAGACATCAGACCATTTTGAGTAGCTGAAAGCCAAATACTAAATTTTCTGCTAGTTTAAGACTATATATCTAATGCTTAACACACAACACTCATATAGGATGACAAAACAAGAATCGTTAATCTAATGGACTCTTCTTCTCGCAATGTCACTGCTGGATTCCCTGGTTACTGCACCATCCACTCAAAGTCACAAAGCAGCGTCGCAGTCTCACCGAAAAAACCCAACAGTCCAACTGGGAACAGAACTCAATATGGAACTGGAAAGTCAGCTGTTCCGATTCCCCTTTGTATCATTAGCATATAAAATGTTTTGTAATAAGAAACAATCGAGTTGTAACCAAAAAGATTACATCCCTTCCTAGTGAAGTAGTAGGGGGATGACATTCAAGCTTCAACGCTACATGGTGCAAGCGGGGAAACTCAAACGGGCAGCAGCTGCAGTTTTTACAGTTAGATCACGTACATCAGTTAAACCCCACTGTCTTCACTTCCACCCTGACATTTTCCTGACTATAACTCCCCCCAACACTGCAGATACATCAACTCAGTTGTGTGCTACTTCCTTACAAAACAAAAAAAAACCCAAACACAACAACCCACACATACAAGTTGCTTAAGAAAACTTTATCTTTAATGTCTCTGTTTTGGTGGGCGTTAGGAGGGGGACCAGGAAGGAGGGCTCTCTGGGAGGAAGAAAAGTTATTGCATGAAAAAGTATAGTAGTTGTGTTAAAAATAATCTACAGCGTATTCGTGGATTAGCTGTTCCACAGAGCTCACGCTTTGCCCACCACTATAAACCATCACAAATTCATAAAAGCAAAATAAAAAAAATATTAAAAAAAATCCCCAAACCGATTAGTTTACAAAGAAGTTTGCTATACACCACCAGGGAGCATGTATTCAAAGAGACAAACTGAAAATCTGCAGCAGAAGGGAACAGACAGCCATGTAGCTAATATTTCCTAACGGAAACGGGTGGGGGGGCAGAATCAACACCCAAAATTATCTGAGAGTTACCACATTATCCGTTTCATCTGGAGCACAGGGCTGAGACTAGAGAGACATGCAGACACCATGGTAAAATCACTTTCCACAGCCCTGCGCATACTTTCCTTTCTCAGATTCCCTGCTCTTGCTGGCAATAGCATCACAAAGCCATGGCGGCAATGCTTGGAGCCACAGTGAGAAAGACGTAAAGTTATTTTGCTGTTATACCATCTAGAGATGCTTTTCAATCTTTGCCCCCCACTTAATAGAACCGCAACAATTTTCCAATGGACCTACGAGCCTCGAAGAAACAAGTTTACATTTCCTGATAGTCGACTTACTTTCTTCTGCAGACCCTTTAGCGACAGTGCCTGACACCCATCCCACCTCCCACAGTCCGGCCTAAAAAACACAAACTGAGACTCCTTTGGATGTGCTAGGCTATCCTCTTCCTCCCGCCAACGGGGAAAGAAAAATAAGTTGTTAGTTTGCAGGCAGGTTGGGAAATCATCCAAGGTCAGCTGCTCTAGGATGAAGCCTGCCTTGCAAAAGAAACAATTTGTTAACAGTTGTTTTCCCCAAAACACAACCCTGAAACTGATGGCTAAAAGAAATCTCTCCCCTCAGCATCTTTTTTTTTTTTTTTTGCAAAGACCTAGTAGCTTACTTTGATAAAAACCACTTAACACATGTGAAATTAATATCAGACTTTCAGATAAAAGGCTGTGGACATCATAAGAACTGAATAGAACAGATGACAAAGTACATAAGGGGAAAGAGAAGCAAACGGATATTCATATAAAGCTCAGATCACATGTTCCAGCTGAGCAAGTTCCTCAAAAATCAGGCTTCAGCATACAGGCCTGAGGTCCTCCGCTACCGCCACGAGTTCCTTTGGAACACAGGCTTGATTTTAATATATGAGCTAATTTATCCAGTTTTGGCGTTATTCAACCAGTTGGGTTTCTTGTGGGTGTTTTTTGGAAGCATTAATTATGAGCATCAAGTTCTCAATTGCGTAAACACAGTTATTTGTCTTTGCAGAAAACTAGTCTTATGCCAGTTGTGCACGTATTTAGCAAAGCACATACAAAAGACAATGGCATTCATAAGCAGCAATACCCTCAAAAAGTTATCTATTTCTCTATTGCATTCCGTTTTCTGTAATGTTACATGGATGTTTGCCATACCCAGTAGAATGAGAGACGACGCGTTTCTCCAAACATTAGGGGTGACCCATTGTATAAAATGTACTTTAGAGATTGTGAAATTATTTGACAGCATTTAAAAAGAGAAATACGCTCCGAAAAAATAAGAAAAATAAGCTCGTATGGCTTCCACACCAAGCCACACGTTAGCAGCATTCTGCCTCTAAATGTCACGAAACTAAACATAGGCAGAAAGAACATCATAAAAATCAAAGTATTCAGATATATACAGCAGAACGATGCCAGCTTTTAGGTATGCCAATTTTGTACCTTCATCAACTTGTCAGTATTCCTTTAACCTCATTACTGTTCAGCAGCCAGTATAACAAAATAGACAAGATGTCTAATTACCATAATTTGGTCACTCTGGCTTATAAAATCCCTAAGTGCTCATTCATGCAGCTGATTGAATAAGTCTGTCCAAGCATAACCACAAACACAGAAAAGATGCTGGATATTCCATGTTGTCATTTGATGCTACAAGAACAGGACACGCCGATAAAACTCCTCTCTACAGGTATTGCAGCGACGGTTATTACCACGTTAGAATCGTCCGTGCTGTTGGCATGAGTAATCCATGATTTCATAACTAGCTCCCATAAAAATAAAGTCATACAGAAATTTAAGGGGCTATTTCAAGCACATGATGAAGAAAGGACGGTTAAAGATGGAGTGTCACTGCTAAGTCATCCCACCCGATTTCTTTTGCTTAAGTAACAATCGATACCAGCTTCTTACCAGGCTTTACTTGACAGCAGTGCAAAGCGGAGTTTGCCGTCCTAATTTGAGGATTTGCACTACCAACATGAGTTATCGCTGCTGGAACACATATAGAATGAGCAGAGGGTATTTATCCTTGCTGGCAACCTGTACTGGCTCTAGTTATCGTAGTGTTGGATGGAGGGGCAGATAGAAATGAGCTGCTGCTGTTGTGCCAGTTGCAGAGACCAGGAAATCAGTCTCCAGGGAATAAAGCACTTTCCAGAAGTGGCACAATTATAAATCAAAGAGGTGGAGGGGGAGCATCTGTACAGTTCTCTCCCTCCACCTCCAACATACAACCCCTAAATTTGCATTTCTACAAGCCTGGAGCAGCATGCGGGAATGCAGCTTCACCTTCTCAGCTGGTATGACTGAGCGGGCACGTCGTGCCGTACGGTTTTGGATCGAACTGTGACACCAAAAGGAGACAGGCTTTTGAAATTCTCCAGAGTCAGAGCTGGAAAGAATTCAGACACACTTGGCCCACACAGAAGAGCTTCAAAACACAGTTGGTGTTTGGCTGTATATTAAAACCAAGTACCTGAAGAAACCCTCCCTTGCTTGTATCTCCCTTCTTACACCTTTATTTTTTCCCCCAGAACTTTGATTTTCCCATCAGCAATTTGATGACTGAATGCTCCCAGAGGAAGACTTGGATTGTGCAATTCCAAACATGCAAGTTTCCATTTATTGTTCCACAGAATGGGAGGAAAATCCAGCCTCTCCAAGTACAACACAGCATTTCAAACATTACATTCGTCTTCCAGAGTTGAAAGGGAAAGAAATCTGGTTAAAACATGACTTGCAAAAAGAAAGGAAGAGAAAATATGTTACAGACATAAAGCCGTATTGTAAGAGACTGCTTGAAAGGCTGCCAATGCTGCAATTCCCCACAGCTTCTTTGTAATAAATACACATTATAAACTTGAGGAGTATCTAATATGATTTCTTTAGCTGCCGTACAGTTTCAAGTAGAGTTCTGATACCAAAAGAGACAGTTTAAAAAACTTTCAAGCTCTTTTCTAAGACTTTCACAGGTCCTAGCTTGTGTCAAGTCCAATGCTCCTTTCAGAAATCAGGCAGTTGACTCTGCCTGCCTTAAAAAAAAAAAAAAAAAATCCCAAAAAAGACCCCATAGAAATTAGCAGCAAAAAATCAGATCTCTTAGTATCCTCCCCAAGCTATTTATTCTTCTCCAATGGAACGTTTTTTAAGTTCAATTCCTAGATGTATTTTTTCCAATAACTTATGAGTGCTTAAAAGAAAGATTCAATACTAAAGCCTTGTAAATAAGATATAAGCCTTCACAGCACAAGTTCTTTAGAAAGAAAACCATGGACAAGTACACATCTAAACGTTCCTGTACTTGATGTGAAGAAAACCTTAATTAAAAATAACCCTGCTTAGTTTAACTAACGAGCCTAGAGATCGCGGTCGTCAATTAGCAATATACAGTGAAGCTGGCAGTCTTTCCAGCCCAGTGACCTTAATCGCTTGTTGTGTAACGTTTCACGTTCTTAAACACATCCTATTGAACTATCACAGCATATAGATATGATTAAAAAAAATAATCTATATTAAGATTTTATAAACCTAAAGATTAGGCAACGTTCGGGTTCGTGAGTGCATTTGTCACCTGGTTCAATGGCTTTAACTCAAGCTACCTGTGCTAGCAACAAAATCCAGACAGATGATTCAAAACCTATTTACTTAAACGTGAAACTTTTCTTTTTAAATAACAGAAAAGCATTGAGAGCCTCTTGAAGCCTCCTGCCTTGTTCCCACCGCGTGGATTTGATAAAGGGGAACAGTAACTTGTCCAAGGCTGTGTGTGCCGGCAGCAGAGGCAGAGCTCAGAGCCTTCTTTATCCCCCCTCCCTGCTCCATGTTTTACTGCCTGACACGCCAACCTAAGGCGGAGGGGTTCACAACACAAGTCATTTTGTCTGACATCTAAGGCCTTTAGAAAGAAGAGAAGAGGAGGGAGACTGTATTTCTGAAGACCTCACAACAGCGTATTCCCCTGCCTTCATGCCGACCAAGCCCTCCCTTCAGCTACCAAATTAACGGAGGTTTGTTTGCGGAGCCACGCACACCAGCGCAACCCGCTTTTGCATACAGATAAACAGAGACTTCGAGGAGGTTATCAGACACTGCCACACAGCCCATGTAAAACGTGACTTAAATGCAACTGTAAACAACTTAGAGTATATTAAAACTGAATTCCTTCAATACATCATTTACAGTCTATATCTGTCCTACAGCCATACACCACATTTAAGTCTTACCGTCACGTCCTCGATATATTCAGAGATATTAAAGCTGGAAAGAACCGTTAGACAGTTAACCTGACCTTGTAGCTGCTGTTACACAATTAGACCCATCATCTTGTCTCTGGCCATCATAGCTCCTTCTGAAAACCATTCTTATTCTTGCAAGCAGGAGCCCACCACTACCTGTCATAGTTTGCACCAATAGTTCATAACTTTTGCTGTTAAAAAATGGTACACATAAATTCCGAACTCGTATTTCTCTAGTTTCAGGCTTTCATAAACTTAGTCTTTGTGATACCCTTCCCTTCTTACAAGGCAAGTTTCCAAGATGATGTGCACAAAAGCGATCTGGTAGCTCCAGCTCATGATGTACTTCACAATTTATGATCCTTCAGTCTCTAAAGCCCACGCTGTGAAGACGTATTTGAGCCAAACAAAGTAATTTAAATAATGAAACAAATACTTGCTGACTGCATGTATTTTACACGCAAAACATTGCATTTTACACTCAGTCCTATTCTAAGGTGTCTTCCACTTCCAAACCTTTCCTTGAGCTCTCCACATCAACGAGCAAATCAAAAGAATTAAGAAGGAAAGGATAAGCATCTAAAGCCATTTCATACTACGGACCTAAAACGATGTGACAAAGACTATCTGCTTTATATCATGGGACCAGGTATTTCACTGAATGATTCTAGTAAAATCCCAGAATGAAAAATGCCCTAGCAAAGAGCAAGTACGCACGGCTACAGCACAGAAAATGGGCTTGCTTTTACAGAATGACTACTGCAAAAGAAACCAAAAAACCCTCATTTTTAAATACCAAAGGACAGAAATAAAAATTCTTCCTAGTTTTATGGTTTTAGCTAAATAGCAAGCATTAATGTGTCAACGTGTACTTCACATTTCTACCAAGGAACAGAACACTAACACTCCACTTAAATAGGGAACCTCAGTCATCCTCAGCCCAGACCTCCACGGTCCCACAACAGTCTCCAGTGCCAGCAGATTAGCAGTCAGTATTGGTAAACAAGTAGGATAAGGTAGAAGACAGAATATAATTAATCAACGTCACTTAGATCACGAGAAAATATCCTTGTCATTTCAAACAACTCAATTGCCCCCTATTTACCTTTCAGCTTGCAGGATTCGCCGTTCAAGTGAGCAACGTTGAACCAGCATCGCTTTGGTGCTGACACCACAGTAGTTCTCAGCAGTAAATCTTTCACTGCGATAAGCAGTCTTAGATGAACAAAAATAAGGTTTCTATCTGCATCAGATCCTCAACCCCTGCTAATTAAAAACCTGATAAAACACAACAAGCTATTCTGAAGCAGTGATTTGAGATTGTTGGTTCTGTGTGCGAGACCTTTGTTTAATTACTGGGAATAAGAAGTTATAAGACATAGAGACATTAAAAAAAAAATCAAAGTAAAAACAAGTCAATCCAGCCTATCCAACTTTCTAAGCATGTGGAAAAATTAGTTCAGGTTCTCCACAGCGCAACCCACAAGGAACATACACACTGGCAAGCTCCTGGACAGAGCATTAATAGGTGATTCTTAGTAAAGAAGCTTTTAAAAACAAAGAATTTGACCCATGAAAGTGAGTGTTTACAGGAAGGAACCTGCTCTGCCTGGATCTCGCTGCTCTTGAAGCAAAATCACTTTAAAGTTCTCCGTGGCTGCATTGTTTCAACTGTTAAATGGCAAGATAAACCTTCCAGGAGGGTTAAAATAAAACTCCAAGACTTGCAATTACTTTATAGCTTCAGGGAGAAATGTCAGCCAGTAGACAAAACTGTCACGTACTTGCTTCTCTCCACTGATTCCACGAAATGCTCCAAGTTAGAGGTGAAGTAACTCATAGCTGTGTGATACTTCAAAATTACAAGAACATTAATAGCATCTAATTAAAGATGATCTAGTTAAAGATGTCGTTGCTCACTGCAGGGGGTTGGACTAGATGACCTTTAAAGGTCCCTTCCAACCCAATACATTCTGTGATTCTATCTGTGGTCACATACAGGAGGTAGGTCAGGCCGGAGAAACTGTGCCCTCCAAAAAGGGAGATTCACCCAAGCAGAGTGGAGATGCTGTTCTCTGATGCTTCTTAGGAAGCGATCAAGGTTGGGGTTGGCCTTCTGGAACTTAACCAAGTCTCTTGCATTCAGCAGTTCATGAGTGGAAAAGTGCTACTCAGGCTCAACACAGGACAAATAAAAAGAAGGTGACTTCAGCCTGAAGAAGAGAAGAAGGTCTCCAGGGAGACCTTATAGTGGCCTTCCAGTACCTGAAGGGGGCCTACAAGAAAGCTGGGGAGGGGCTGTTTGCAAGGGCATGTAGCGATAGGACGAGGGGCAATGGTTTTAAACTAGAGCAGGGCGGGTTTAGATTGGACATTGGGAAGAAGTTCTTCACAATGAGGGTGGTGAGACGCTGGCCCGGGTTGCCCAGAGAGGTGGTGGAGGCCCCATCCCTGGAGACATTCAAGGCCAGGCTGGATGAGGCTCTGAGCAACCTGACCTAGTTGAAGATGTCCCTCCTCACTGCAGGGGGGTTGGACTAGATGACTTTTAAAGGTCCCTTCTAACACAACACATTCTATGATTCTATGACTTGACTCATAAGAATAGGGAAGGGCACATTCAGTGTCACGAGCGTGGACAGCAGAAGCTTATGCCTGTCACATTTGCGGGATGCAGCATGAAACAGCGGCTGCAGACCGCAGGTGTCACCAGGGATATGGAGGGGTACAGCATGTGTACATATACGTACAACCCCTACAGCAATGGTCCTTGGTCAGCGTGGGGCATGCGGCACATCCCAGGAGCCACAGGAACAGACACAATCAAGATGTCAGAGAACTGCTGTCATGTTGGGTGAGGCAAAGCCTGACGAGGGCATTCTCTCCAATCTTTCCATCCTTCAACAGAGCAGTTGAAGGATCCTCCCCACTTCCATTATGAAAAACTTGGGAGACCGTTGGCTTTCATTAAAATTTCGACGATGTACAAGCCTCCCAAACACAGCCTCACACACCAGCTTGGTGTTACAACTACTCTACAGCATTCAACATGACTGTAACCTATAAAATGAAACAGGTTGCCCAGAGAGGTGGTAGATGCCCCACCACTGGAAACATTCCAGGTCAGGTTGGATGAGGCTCTGAGCAACCTCGTCTGGTTGAAGATGTCCCTGCTCATGGCAGGGGGTTGGCCTTGAAAGGTCCCTTCCCACCCAAACCATTCTGTGATTCTAAATTAGTAATTCACTTAACTCAGCTTCCTTTGCAGCAAGTTGATCTACCAGACAAGAACGTTGTTTCAGCAAGAATGAGAACTGTGCTCCCAAAATACTTCAAAACTCATTCACTATCAACACCTGCAGAGCATCTATTCTACATCATCATACATACACACCGCTGTCTTGGGCCCTGGAAAAATAAATTCTGCCAGTGTGAAATCAGTGATACAAAATATAAGTGGTATTAAAAAAAAATAACACCGTCTGGTGCCCTATCTGTCAATTGCCATATCTTCGCAAATCCAAATAACTTGGACTTATGCACAGACCCAATGCAAAGAAAGACATATTCCACTCTGATCAAGCCAACCGTTTGCTTTCCCATGTTTGCACATCATGTCACCTGGATGAAAGGGAAAGGAGAAGACTGGGAAGAGAAAAAGAGGCACCTCCTGACCAAGCCTCCGGATGGCAAGTACAGAAAACACTTACAATGGATTCTTCTTTATCCTTTGTGATGACTGCAGGGCCTCTATCTCTGCGGAACATGTAGCAATAGATAATTACCCATTTGGACAAGTTTGCTTTGTGGTGAGAGCATGTCTCGGTCACCATGCTCTTCCTGGTCAAAGACAACACCATGGCAACAGCACAAAGTCACTCCAAAGTGAGTTTTCAAGACCATTTTTGAGTCCCTTCCTGTCTGCCACTCAAATACCTTAAACAGGAGGGTTTGAGGTGGTGAGGAAATCCTCCCTCCTCCAAAATTCAGATGCACTGTCAGTATGATTTTTTTCTTACAATGTTTAGCATTAAGTAATAGAAAAAGCCTACAAAGAAGCCTTATAGGAGAAGCTATAATTTGAATATATCAGGTTGGTTTAGCAATGAAAAAGATTCCCTACAAAGCATCAATGGCAAGAGACTCGCATAAGAATAGGCTATAGCAGCTTGGAATTCAAATAATAAAATAGAGATCTCCTTTTAAGGAAGAGCAAAGATCTTATACTGTACCACTATCATTACGACTCATTTTACATACAGCCTTTGTTACCGTATTCTAAAAGAATCTGAATTTTAAAATAGGTTTTAAAAGGTCTTCAAATGACATTCTTAAAATCACAATTAAAAATCGCTTTAGTAACTGTTCCAGAGTAAGATTTTACTTCCTTTTCGAGTTCACGTAAATAGATTTTCAAGTCTCAATATAAACTCATTATGTTTCATTATAGTCCTGTGCAAATGCACAGATTAACAACTTGCTCAAAAACTTCAATTATAATCCCAATCATAATCATTTGCAAAACAGCAAAGATATTTAAGTTGTGGCCGTTTCATTAATTTTTATAATATTGTATAAACCACTGTATACAGATGGGGAAGACAGCAGGAGAAAACCACAATTATGTTGTAATTAGTTTCTAGTTGGCCTGGAGATGCCAGGACAGACTAAGTTGTCAAGTTAGTTTCTTTTGTGATAAAAATTAACTTCATTTTTCTGCAAGGATGGATTTCTTCAATACTTTTCCCTAAAGAATCAAGCTCTTTCTAAGCATTAACCCTGACAACAAACAAGGATTAATGACTTTTATGCAACTTGGCAACAGTCTTAAAACTTGTTAGTGCCAATGAAGTCTTCAGAATTCTATCCGCCAAAATTCCCAGCAAGCATACAGCACAGGCATGAACAGAACCCATGAGCTTCTAAATGCTAAGCTGCTTTCCACCTAACCTGCAGTGTCTAACTGAATATATTCAAATTATAGCTTCTCCTTTCCAACACTGTTCTTTATAGCTTTTTTTTATACTACAAGCTTTTGGAGGTATGGACTTCACCTTTGCAAGCATCCCTACAACACTCAGCAAAAAGATTTAAGCATTTCTATCTCTGGATACTATGAGAGGCAACTGCTATGGAGCAGACTGCCTTTTTTTAGGGTACGCCTTTTAGGGTGCACTCCTTTTTTTAGGGAGTCCAGTAAATACCAGTATACATTAGGAAGTGGAAAATTCTGTACAAATCACCTCTGGATTGGCTGTTCATACAAAAGAAGCTGTTTCAGTCTGTTATGTGGGGTGATGCATTTCTTACCTATGGACGATCCACAGGTTACAATGACTGCATCACTCAAAAAGTACTTTATCGGCATCTGCCATTGTCAAGGTGCAAGGATCCAAGTAGTAGTTAACGTTCAAAATGCAAAGAAAAATGTTAAGTATTTCAAAGTCCATAGTAACATAGGGTGTGTCTGGCAAGTTTCGCTAAAGGTCGCAATCACTAATGTGCTGAATGTCATCCCAGAATTACCCCAAAAGTCAGGCAAGATCTCCCTCAAATAACAACTGACTGAAAGAAAGTAAGTAAATAAATCATAGAATCTTCATGGTTGGAAAGGACCTTTGAGATCATCACGTCCAACCATACACACACAAAAAACCCCCCTACAATCTCTGTCACTAGAGCATGCCCTGAAGTGCCACATCTAGACGTTTCTTAAATACCTCTAGGGATGGTGACTCAACCCCCTCCCTGGGCAGGCTGTTCCAGTGCCTGACCACTCTTTCAGTAAAGGAATTCCTCCTGATATCTAACCTAAACCTCCCCTGCCGCAGCTTCAGACCATTTCCTCTGGTCCTGTCATTATTCCCCTGGGAGAAGAGGCCAACCCCCACCTCTCTCCACCCTCCTTTCAGGGAGTTGTAGAGGGCAATGAGGTCTCCCCTCAGCCTCCTCTTCTCCAAGCTAAACATGCCCAGCTCCCTCAGCCTCTCCTCATATGCCCTGGCCTCCAGACCCCTCACCAGCCTGGTAGCTCTCCTCTGGACACGCTCCAGCACCTCAATGTCCCTCTTGTACAGAGGGGCCCAGACCTGAACCTGAACACAGCACTCGAGGTGAGGCCTCACCAGTGCCGAGTACAGAGGCACCACCACTTCCCTGCTCCTGCTGGCCACGCTGTTCCTGATACAAGCCAGGATGCTGTTGGCCTTCTTGGCCACCTGGGCACACTGCTGGCTCATGTGAAGCTGGCCGTCCACCAGCACCCCCAGGTCCTTTTCTGCCGGGCAGCTTTCCAGCCACTCTGCCCCAAGCCTGTAGCGCTGCTTGGGGTTGTTGTGACTGAAATGCAGGACCGAGCACTTGGCCTTGTTAAACCTCATACAGTTGGCCTTGGCCCATCGATCCAGCCTGTCCGGATCCCTCTGTAGAGCCTTCCTACCCTCAAGCAGATCAACTCTCCCACCTAGTTTGGTGTCATCTGCAAACTTACTGAGGGTGCGCTCAATCCCCTCATCCAGACCATTGATAAAGATATTAAACAAAACCGACCCCAGAACTGAGCCCTGAGGGACACCACTGGTGACGGGCCGCCAAGAGGATTTCACCCCCTTAATCCCAACTCTGGGCACGGCCATCCAGCCAGTTTTTAACCCAGCGAAGAGTACACTTGTCTATGCCATGATTCGCCAGCTTCTCCAGGAGAATGCTGTGGGGGACGGTGTCAGAGGCCTTACCAAAGTCCAGATAGACAACATCCAGTGCCTTCCCCACATCCAGAAGGTGGGTCACATGGTCACAGAAAGAGATCAGGTTGGTTAAGCAGGACCTCCCTTTCCTAAACCCATGCTGGCTGGCCCTGATCCCTTGGCTGCCCTGCACTTGCCGTGAGAGCTCATGCAAGATGATCCTCTCCATGATCTTTAAAATCCTCGATTATTTACGATCTAAAATCCTCGATTATTTAGGACAAAGGATCAGAGGAATTACCCCAAGACACATCCTGGCATGGGCAGAATCATGAGTGAGATCACAGCAGGGCAGCATGGCTTTGCAGATGAGATATCCACTTGAAAGGTAAACTTGGATGCCTGTCATAAATGCCCAACCCAGACAGTACCATTGGTGACATCATCATTACAAATGCAAACATTTTAAGGAAGCTCAGGAGCAGAATTTAAGATACCTGTACTAACCATTTCCCAGCCAGTGATTTTTATTAGAATAGACTACATGCTATTTTCATTGAGTGCTAGAGAAGATGATTTAGGTTCAGCAGTGGGACAGGTAGCTGAATTCAAGAACTGATACAGCAAAGAAACAGGAAACTTGATTTTTGCCCTTCAGAAATTGAAGGTATGTCCACACTTACTAATGAAGGAGAAAAAAAACACAGCTCCACCTACTCCCCCTAAGAAATCTCGACCTCTTCTGAACATCAGGGTTACCTCACGTGATATCCAGAATACTCAGTCTTGCCCAACCTCTACTTAAGAGACAGAAGGTTTCATGAAGCTTCCATGGCCAAGTCTGCAGAATACTGAAATGCTGGATCTTTGCCACGTTGGCGTTGGTCATATGATACATGATTAAAACACCAAAGGATCCATGTCCTACCTCCAATGCCTAGGAAGGCCGAAACCTTTGGCATCCTTCAAAGCTTGTTTACACAGCAGCCAAAGCAGCCAACAGCTAACACACAAGAAACACTCAGCACTGAGGCAAGAGCATTCAGCTTGAGCTGGAATTTCTTTGGGTCCGATCCCAGCATGAGGTATCAACTAATTTCTCATTTATAAAAAAAAATAAAAATAAAAAAATCACTCAAGATGAACACTCGATAATTGTGGCTCATTTTTTCAGTTTCTGGATGGATGTTTTGCTAATCTAATTTACCAAAAGGTAAAGACTTGTATCTTGCCAATAACCTCTCAAAAATCAAGTTACAATTAACTGCTGACATCACCACTGCCTTGAAAATGAACCTGTCTCTCACTTTCAAAAATATTAATTACAGATACAATTATACAGTGACAGCTAGTATTTATACCGAGTACTGCCAGCTTACTTACCACATCTCAGTAAGGTAGGTGTTTCCCAAATTCTACCACTCTGAATAAGGTCATTACTCAACAGTATACAAACAACTTATGATTTTATTCATGCACAGAGCTACATGAATTATCCTTGAAGATATCAAAAAAAGCCCAACATCTGGACGTAGTCCAGGGCAACCAGCTGTAGGAGACCCCGCTTGACCAGGAGGGTTGGATCAGATGACCTTCAGAGGTCCCTCCCAGCCTCAACCAGTCTGTGACTCTACACATCCATTACTATGTTTAAGACTGCCACAAGTAAGCCTGCTATCACCATAACAGCAATTCTAAAACATTCTGCTTCCCAAATCTCCAACCTGGGGGCTGGCAGCTGACCTCCCTGCTCAGCAAAACAGCCTATGCAGAGCTTGCAGAGTCTCAGCAACGTCCTCTGGAAGAGGGTTGCTGCCATGACCTTACCTGGGAAAGTATCACCTAAGAAACCTGATCAAGGACTAGAAGCACAGACAAGGAAAATAAAGGTATGAGGAAATGTTTGATTACAAAGTATACAATATTCTTAGTTCAAAAGGTTCACACCGTTTCACAAGAAGCTGTACCAGGATATACATCACATGGTATTAGTGAGCTCTTATCAGTTTCCCCTTGTGTCACCTTCACAAGAAAAACACCTCACTACACAACCACAAGATTGTTTATTGTCAGGAGAGACAGGCTCATGGAGGACTATCCTATGCCTACTCCCAAACCTATGTCATAGGATCATAGAATGGTATAGGTTGGAAGGGACCTAAAAGACCATCCAGTGCCACCCCCTGCCCTGGGCAGGGACACCTCCCACCAGCCCAGGTTGCTCCAAGCCCCGGCCAACCTGGCCTTGAACGCCTCCAGGGATGGGGCAGCCACAGCTTCTCTGGGCAACCTGGGCCAGGGGCTCACCACCCTCACAGCGAAGAATTCCTTCCTCAGATCTCATCTCAATCTCCCCTCTTCCAGTTTGAAGCCATTACCCTTCATCCTATCACTACATGCCCTTGTCAAAAGTCCATCTCCAGGTTTCTTGTAGGTGCCCTTCAGATACTGGAAAGCTGCTATAAGGTCTCCCCAGAGCCTTCTCTTCTCCGGGCTGAACAACCCCAACTTTCTCTGCCTGTCTTGACAGGAGAGGTGCTCCAGCCCTCGCAGCATCTCCGGGACCTCCTCTGGGACCTCAAAGTGCTGTGCTAATGACTGAGCATGCAGAAGTGTGCTTACTCTGTATCGCTCGTACTCCTGTATTACAGTGTGAACCCCTTCTACTAAGCTGGTATAATTCCTGTACTGGGTACGCTGCAAAGGACTTGCCATGCTCTTCCTGCAATTCCATTAAACTCTTCGCAGCAGCAAAGAAACATATTTTAGTGGTGACAGGAAGAGATAATTACTATGTGTGCAAACTTTGCAGAGAGCAGTTGCACAGGCTGGAGTGAAGCAAGGCTGTAAGGTCTTAGCGTGAAGTTACTTCATAACTTATTTGCTGTTGCGGGCAGTATAGGAACTAAGTAAGATAACTTGTAGGCGGTAGAGATGCTTCTAAGTCTCAGCTGGCACATATGTGGTTTCAGCGGATGAGCAAAGAAACCAGATAATAGCTTCTCTATTTCTTTCTTCTCAGCCACAAAATTTGCATATGCTTTTTGTTTTTTTTTTTTTCTTTTCACACCTCTGAAGTATTTATTTTGCTGCTGAGCACATTGTATTTCTCCCTTCCCATCGTACCAGAGCTGCAAACTCTGCAAAGTCATTATCTCTAGCTGCGTTTTCAGGAGGAAACCAGAACTATATGAGCTATTAGATGAGGCTGGCTGGTGACGAATACCAAAGAGCTCCGAAGAGCATCAAGAAGAGCCTTCACGCCAGGAAAAGAGACTGGACAGAAGAAGAAAACAATTGATAGTGTCATTTCTGATCAGAGTTATTCATATTAGGTAACATTTTTGTAAGCAATTACATTTGTTACCAAGTATAAATAACATTCAGATCATAAACATATGCAAATAATACTTCAGAAAATTCAGAAAGCTGGAAGTGCTCATCACTGAAGGGCTATTCAGCTAAAAGCTGGGTGGATATCCTGTTTCTTAATTTCAATTTATCTGATCAGCGCAGTAGAGCTGCAACCGCTGAGGAACAGAACAAACTGCTGGCAGAAGCCTACGAACCCTGAGGAGAAAAAAAGAAAATGGTATTGTGCTTTTCAAAAGGCTAAAAACGAAAGTAAGTGGACTAGTCTAAGAACCTCAGACAATACACATTAAAATGCAGGGTTTCTTTTCGTCAATATAGAGGCCCTGAGTTCTGGTCCCACTGAGCTATGTGACCTAATTAATTATATATCAGCACAGGAAGGTTCCTGCTTAAAGCAAAGAGTCAAAAAGAAAAAAAAAAAAACCCACAAAACCCAAACAACCCCCACGACAACAACAAAAAACAAACCAAAAACCACTGTACCCAAACAATAAAACCCTTCTTGCACTAGATATCATCCAAAAAAATGGAAAAAATGCTAGGTTGATTTTAGAGGCTAGAAATGGAAGAACAGAATCTGAAGCGACTGTCCTACAGTCAAATAAGAAGTGTATGGGAGCGCTGAGGCAAAACCCAAACCCCCTAATGCAACCACTGCTCTTCCCAGAAGTCCATCCTTCCTCTCCCCAGATATCTTGAAAGTCCAGACCTCTTCCTTTACACTCATTTAGCAAAAAAAAAAAAAAAAGAAAAAAAAAGAAAATAAAAATCACTACTTAACCTGATTGTTTCTCTCCTCAAATAAGCACTCATCAGCCAATTAGGCTCTGCACTGTTGTAAGATGGTATATGCTTATCAAAGCGTCCACGAGCTTTAAAGCAGTAATTAAAATGTTATTTGATTTCACGTACTCCCAGAGCACCGAACGCAACACGCGTACCGCAGCACCACCACAGTGCACAGGAAGCCACAGCTGATATGATCAGACATCGTCCTGCTTCATACCAAAAGAACGGATGAAGACACAAGTTATTTTAATGTAAATTAGAACCAAGGGAGAATAGTTTGGTACCTCTAAAGCAGGAAGAAGAAGAACTTTAGTGTGCCTTTTAGGAGGAGCCCATACACAGCCGTAGCTCCATAGCTTCTTTCCAGGAAGGACAGACTTTCCAACCCAGAGGGAAGGGTGCTGCCCACGCGAGAGCGGCCGATGCCGCATTCCTGCAGACCTGGCTCATGGAAAACAAACTCCCAAAACACCTACAAGATGTTGATTGTTGATTTCTCCTCAGAGGAGAAGGAAAAACAGTCCTTTTATCTCTTTCCTGTCTACTGAATTTAACATAGGTAAAAGAATATAAAATATTAAAGCAAATCTTGATGTGCTAGAGCAATTGCAATTGTCCTGAGCTTAAAGACAAAGATACACAGCTACAATTTCCTCTGAGTTCAGTAGTGTTATTCCCAAACTGTAAGATGGTGTCAAAATCAGGCTAACCCTCTAAATAAAGTGTAACAGTGTCATCTTTTGAACTTCTAATTCTAAAATTACCACCACAACAAAAAAAAGGACAAGTCACCTCAAGCTGATGCACACAAATTACCCCAAAAACTTGTTCAAAGTTCCTCAGGACAATGAATATGAGACACTAAGAGGTATGAGGTTTCTCCTTTTCTTCACCTTTCATAATAAGCCTGGAAATGATTGAGGAAACAAACTGACAGTTTTTATATTCCATTTTCCAAAACCTAAAGAATCCAGAAGACTATATGTGATATCATCTACCCATGTATTCTAGTTGACCGTAGAAGTACATGCGTTACAACCACTGATAATATCATCAGGCATTTAACCACCCTCTCAGGAGAGCATCAAAGCATGTCCTGCCACAGACACTCAACTCTGAACATTCAGATTGGCTAATTTCAAATTAGCTTGGGGGATACATTCACACAATCTAAAATGATTGCGGCAAAAAGCATTAGAGTTGTTCACTGGCCATTGCTAATCAATCACGTCGGATGGCAAGAAGTATCCCCTCTTGCACCTTTTTCTCATATCTCATAATCATGTTAATCCGAGATCAAGATTTTGGAGTTTAATCTCAAATATCCCCAAAACAAAACTGGTAGGCATAAAAGCAGTTTAAGGCAGCTAAGAAGTTTAACGGACTCATTTTATGTATTTTTTAATTTTTTTTTTTTTTTTTTAAATTCTGTTCTTAAAATTGATATGAACTTAGTCGACAGGCATGAAATCTCGCTGAAGGTGCTAGCTATGCGCTGACGCTGCAAATACCTTCCAATGCCGAGGCTGTAAAAACTGTCCTGAACTGCACCTATCACCTTCCTCAGAATCCAGCGGCTCCGGCCACTGAAATAATCCTTCAGCCTGCAGGAGTATTATTCAACAGCATTCTGACCGCTAAATCCATTTTATAGCCTTACCTCAATGAAGCATTATTATTTAAGAGTTGAATATTAGGATGGAATAATTTCACCTAAGTGCTCATAGCTGCAATATTTACTCAGAATACTGAGGGCAGATCTGAAGATCAAGCTCACTCCCCCAACCCTTATTCCCTTCGCCCCACGGTTATGGGCACTAGGTCAGTCCCCTCTCTTCATTTGATTTAACAGGGAGTGTACTTTAAAGCCTGTAAGTCTTCTCTTAACATATTAGATCTACATAGGAAACAAATATTTCAGACTTAAAGCTCAGCTTTCGTTACCTATCCAGTGTTTCATTCCGTTCACGTTGTCAGAATAGCACAGGGTAATTTGTTAGTGTCATTTCCTTATTTTCACACATTTGAACAGAGTTTTGACTCGATTTCTACCAAAGAATTACTACAATCAAATCAAATGTTACTCTCTTTTACATTATTTTCATAAGAGATAAATCTACATTGCAGCAAAGTCAAGACAGCGATTGGGCTGAACTGGAAAACGCCAAGTCAAATCCTGATTCCATTGAAACTGAAGTCCAGAAGAAGACTGACGCTGAGCCAAATTCCAACCGACTCTTTTTAAAGCAAATGGATTTGTCTGTTTTAACTTGTGGATTTAACAAGTCAGGGAAACAATTAACACATCACAGTCTCCTCAAAGCTTAAAACAGCTTGATATTCTAAGCTTCAGATATAGACTAGCTTTAAAAACAAGACTGTTGACAGTTATCTCAAGATTGCTATAGAAACTTAAATAAAAGATACTTTCCACCCAAATATTTAACATGTTCATATGCCACAAGGAGGGCTCTTTTTTCTTTTTTTATTTTATTTTAAACTCTGGGAACTGGCCCTTACTGCCGATACCGCTTTGCAATGGGAAGGGACAACAAATGACTTTCTATTTGCAGCAGAAGTCCCCTCCTTAGATAACTCGCCATCAGAAGCTTTCGCCAGCTCCAGAGAAGTTTGCGTGAAGGCCAGGCTGCTTAGCAACTATCACCGCCAACCTCCAAACACTGGCTGCAAAGCGGGTCAACAATGTTAAGGGTACTCCAGAACTTGCTGCTAGATTACCCAGTCTATTAAAAGCCTTCAATTTAGTGAGGAATTAAGGTTGCAGGTACTTTACAAATGTATTAGGCTTTTAGAAGAAAAAGTAGCAGAGGTCAGGAATCCATGAAACACAAGTTGAAGGTTATGCTTCCCATGGCACGTGAACCAAATTAATTCTTCATCTACGATATTTACTCTTTCCCTCAAGTAAGCAGGTTATTACTGACTTGGCAAGATCGGCAACAAGATCAAAAAGGGCTCCTTTCCTGCTCAGCTAAGGAATAGAAGGTGGCCAAGGATGATTCCTAGTGGTGGTGTGGACACTTGATTCCCATTTCAAGAAGACTTGTCTTATGGTAACAGTTGTTTTCGTTTACAATACGGGCACAGAGTTTATAAATAACAGATAATTCTAATTTGCTACGGCTATGCTAGCCATAAAAGAAGGTAGAAGTAAATAGTTTGACCCAACTGGTAGGAGGGGAACTGTCTATAAAAAAATATTAATAAATTAACAGTGTCATTGTTTTATTTTCTTAAGCAAAACAAAATAGGATACAGATCTTTTCTAAGCACACTGACGCACACAAGCACAGTTCAAAGTTTTGTTAACTTTTTTGTCCGTGACAAGAATTTGTGGAAGGTTTCTAGCTCACATTTTCACTTTTGCTACAACTCACGAACGTGCGTGAGTTGTAGCACGTACACTTCCTCAAAAGCACAACTTGAAGTGCAGCAATCCCTGTCTCTCCAGACAGAACCCTTACTTCTCAATTTTGCACGAGATGAGTATTTTATACGGCAAGTGTTCACCTCCTTGTGCGATAGAATCCCTCGCTCAGGGGATTCTCAGGGAAAACTCAGGAGGAGCACAGTGACAGCCTTGTTAGGGCGCTAGCCCTGCTGTCCTCAAGACATCGTCTCCATCCTTTGTCTGTCCCGACTCTCCTCTGATTTAAGATTTTTCCAGGACAAACAAACAGATCACCTTCACGCTTCTACGAAAATGATATCTAGGTACTGCAGTAACTCATCAGAAGTATTTAGACATATAATGTTTATATCACAAGACATTTTTCAGTAAAACATAGAGGACTGGCAGTCGGATGCAGTCCAGCTTTAATGCACATGTACGGAGTACGCTCCATAATCTAGGTTTAATGTGACTTGCTACAAAATAAACTCTGATAATAGACTGAAAAAGCAACAGCTTTACCATAATTCCATTTAAATTACTTTGGTTTAGGTGGGGCTTATTTTTTCCCCCTCTTCTAACTTATTCAGTCAGTTCAGTAACTTGATCAATAAAAAGCAACAACACATACTTGAAGGAGTTCATCAGAAACAACCATCACTTTACAGAACAAGGTCGTGCTTGAAGCGAGAGCTGGATACAGAGATGCAACAGAGCTGTACAGGCAAATTCGGCAATACAGGAAAAATCTCTTAGCATTATTTTCGCAAACACGAATTTCCTGTGAGCTTTTTTGTGCCCACAGAACACTCATATGGATGTCGAGAGGCAGGTTCCCTTTCTTCTGGATGTCAGCTACCAGTCTCGGGAATACAAACACACTCTCTCCCTCCCACCCAAACTTACGGGAACATTTCTGCATTATGAGACGTTGCATAAATCTGTTCCCTGTGAGGCAAAGCTGAACTAACATCTAACCCAGAAATTTCATTCTCAGTTAGTTTTATACATCACTATGAACCCTAACCCGCATAGCACGCCATTCCCGCTTCGCGTAAGGAGGTAACACAGCCAACTATGCAGTTAGTGTTGTTTCCACGCGCTCACATCCCGATCTGAATTGTTCCTATCCTGAGCAGTTTAACACAGCAGGAATTCATACAATGCCAGGAAAGACACAGAGAAGCAAAGGCTCATCCAATACAATTAGTTTTCACCCCTCAAAGACGACAATATTTCTTCCTTTAAATCGCTTTGCTGTCAAATAGCAACTGCACCACATCATGCAAATGGTCCACCAAACTCAGTGTTCAATCCCTGGCTGCGTCCAACAGCTGATACTTCTAAGTAAAATGCGTGAACAACTGGGGACACATACATAAAACACCGCCTAAGATGAGGCAGTTCTCCAAGCGGTTCTTACCTAACATCAGGCAGGTTCCTGGTGTATTTTCCAAGAAAATGTGTGCATTTTTCCATGACTATATACCAGTAACTGCCTCTCACTGTTTTCTTGGGGCAAAGAGTTCTGCAGATTAATTCCATATATAGCATAACCTTCATATATTTTCCTCTTTTTCTGACTATGCACATTCTTTCCTAAGGTAGAAAAAGTGAAGTGTGCACCCCTCTGTGTTCCTGCTATCCTATGTTATTTTTAAAAGTCAAAGTGTTCCTGGTTACTCCTACCAGTCAGCTTTTCCAGTTCGTATTTATACACACATACAAGAACGCCTGTATAATCACATCAGCATTTCCTCTCTAGGCATCTTGACTGTCTGCATGCTGTTCTGGAAGATAGGAGGAGAATCAATTAATTGTGCAAAAATTGTAAGATACTACAAGCTAGATAAACAGGATCGTGATATTTTCAACTTTTGCTAAACCTTCCTTTAACAGGCATTTTTGCCTACCTTTCCACATGTATCACATTTTAGTGAATTGTACAAGTGATACGTATGCTTCCTCACATCACAAAAAGGTAATTTAGTTATAACTAGTTAATGCAAGTTTTTCACTGGTTAATGTGCATATTGCCCAACCAACACACTGCCTGTTTACAATTTTTGCAAGAGAAACTGATTTTTGTACAGGTTTTACCACATTTCCCACGTCGTCAGCGACACAAAGATTAGCATTTTTCATTTTACCAAGAGAGCACGAGATCTGTAACGCTCCACACAGCAAGAGCTGGTAAGCTGTGACTTATTTTCAGCTTTTAGCCAGCTTTAAGGCAACTTCTCGAGTCATGCTGAAGAGTCACACACACATGGCAGACAGATGAAGGCCGGCTTCACCTGTGTTCTGTGCAGACCAAATATCGGATAGTTGCTAAGGCTGCGCCAAGCAGGAGATTATTCTGGCTCTCACTGGTGCTGCTCCACATCAGGCAACACCATCACAAGACTTCTGGCTAACTGGGAGCAGGCAGAGAGAGCTTGTGTGGGCTCACACAAATGCCGTATTCGAGTTTTTTGTAACTGAGCAAAGAATAGGTGAAAACAGACTCTGATAAGATCATATTAAGTTCTAAATACACTTTCTGAGCTTGGCAAAAGCTCTGGTCTTTACATATTATTTAACATAGTGTCTAGGCATTTTATAAACTTTCATGTTGGAGTAGAATAAAAAGCTTGGCTCAATAGATCGGTTTTAATTTTAATGACAGCAGCAGTAGTGTTTTACAATTAGTAAACCCTTCCAAAATTCTATCCTTCTATTTTTTAAGTTGCATGTGTTTGTTACCATTCACCAACATCACACTTAACCCTTCAAAATGAGTGAACTAACATCGCTCGGTCCTTGGGACTCCCTAATAATTGTTTTCCAGTACCATTTTTTCAATAGCTACACCTTTGACAGCATTCTGCCTGTCTTGGTCCCAGTCCTCATTACTTCTTCAAAAGGAGTAAAAGGTTCTTCAGCTTTGTAAGAAAGAAAAAAACCCAACTTTAGTCTGAAGACGTACCATGGAAAGTTTTAACACACTGGGCTGTTTATTTCAACCTGACTGCTGCCTGAAGTCCATCATTCATCTGAAATCAGCAAATTATTACCGACTTACTGCATAATTTTTTTGGTTTTTTGGTCTTTTTTTCCACTAAATTCTGTGAGTATTGTTTTTATTCTCTCGACAATCTTTAAATTCATTATGAAAGAACTTCCTCTTTGGGAGTATTATTATTAGTAGCCACGACAAGGTAAACATCATTTACCTACAGCTCTGAAAGATGACCCTGTTTTAATTACAGGGAAAGTAGGCCAGAATTATTTCTCCCCACAACCCTTTTTAGGGCTCTCAGTTAGAAAGTGGGAATTGGAATGGTAGAAGAATCTTATAAAAGTATTCCATTGTAAGTAAAGTACACTTGGGCTTCCTCCAGTTCCTCAGCAAAGCAGAAATCATCAAGCTCAGATGTTTCAAGGCTACAAAAATCCTCAAGTCTAAGATACCAGTACACCCTTTCTCAGTTTCCAGAACTCCTTAGAAAACAATCAAGTTCAGTTTAAGTTTCACAACTTTCATGAGCAAAAATGTTGTCTGTGGGGATATACAAAAGTAAACTGGTGCAAATCCAGGAATAAATACCTTAAAAGTAATAGACTTAAAAAATATTTATGAAGATACTCAATTATTGAAATGCCTACTACAAAGCGCTAATTATAAAGATATTACAATAGCTGAAAAGGAAAAACCCGGCCTGGCTTAACACACTTGTCAGCTTCAGTTAGCTACACTCACTCATGCCTTCAAATAGTTTTTACTCTGTGCCAGGCTTCGGAATCTCACTGTTCTGCAAGACAAGAGGGAAAGCATCTATAAACCACAAATTGCGACAAAGTACCCAGGAGTCAGCACTCCTTTCATTTTTAAGCATATTCTCCAAATACAAAGCTCAAAGGTGTTTAGTTGGGCAGATTTAATAAATGCTTGGTTTTACAAATATTATGGCTCATTCGTAGGCCAGTGCCAGAGTAATACACAACTGATTTCTGAGCTTGCATCAGTTACACATCAGTTACAGTTACGCCTGCAGTATATAACCCCTCTGTCTGAGCCATCAAAAATAATAATTTTAGGTCTTTTTAATAGGTCTTGTTTGTGAAACGTAAAATGACAGCACAAGCAAATTGACAGTTAAAAAAAAAAAGGCTATAAAGGAACCTAGAGTAATTAGAGTCTATTTGGATGTTTTCCAAAAAATTAATTCCTATAAACATTCCAATTGTTGCCTAGGACTTATCTATTCACTTCAATCAAAATGAGTTCACGCCCTCTTTCAAGCCCTAACCACCAAGTACTACGGTTATGAGCAATCCTTGCAGCACACAGTAAATCCTGTGTTGATAAAGAAACTTCAGCCTTGACCTTTGCAACAGAGAGAACAGACCACTACGTAAGGCAAACAAAAAAGACGACAAGTCATGCTAATGACACCATTCATTTGCGGCGAATCCCTGGAGGTTCACACATCCTTGAAAGCGGAGATTTTGATTTAAAGAGGTCATTTGGAGAAATGTGTGACAAAACTCAAGGCTCTGCAGCAAATAATTTTGTGAAAGCAACTAAAGAAAAGGTTGAGCGTTTTCACACAGCATAGTTTTCATTTTCATATGAGAAACTACCGTTCAACCAAACCCGGCCCCCAATAGGCCAAGGTTAGTAACAAAGCCCACCCAGTCTGGAGGTCGTCCGATAGATTTTAAAATTGATCTTTTGTACACGATCAGATTACCGAAACCTGCCCAGCACTATCAAGGATTGCTCAATAAAATAACTGCTGCATTTCTCTGTCTTAGGAAAGGTCATTTCTTGCTCAAGGAATAACTAACAGGAGGATGCTAGCTTTTTGAAGACATATGAAAAGATACCTCATTTTTTGAGAGCGTTTTACACGCATTTATTGATGCTCAAGTCTCAAGAGAAATGTGTAAATAATATATTCAGTTTGCAGATGCCGAAGAAAGTGAGGTCAATCAGTTATCACCTGGATTTTCAAAACATTCCTTAATTTTCAATGCAAAATTTGAAGCAGCGAGAGACGCTCTTTTTCTGAAGACCTGACAATGTTTCAGTGGCAATTACATCAACGCAATTCACTACCTCC
Source organism: Rissa tridactyla (assembly GCF_028500815.1). NCBI lineage: Eukaryota > Metazoa > Chordata > Aves > Charadriiformes > Laridae > Rissa > Rissa tridactyla. The sequence goes on along the minus strand of NC_071468.1, from coordinate 124,798,133 downwards.
AAAAGTCAGGTCCCACACATCTCAAGTTGGGTATCTGTCAAAATATGAAATACATAAAAACACAGTGGACATTTCTGACTTTTTCTTTACACGCTCGTTCCCAGGATCCATGGGAGGAGAGGTGGGTATCGCTTAGGAAGTAACTCCAAAGCCTGCTTCTCCTCTTTAACCCAGAGACAACTGAAAACAGTATGTCAGGTATTTCCCATTTTAATTGATCTGCCTGGCAAACATTTTTTGCAGATGGACAGACACGTTATGTGTATCTCCGACCTGCAAGGACCACCGTGGGGAAACAGGACAAATATGCTTATGCATATGACACAGGCTGATTCACCCATCAAACTATTCATTTAAATCCACCCATCTCCCAGACTTGGTTTCTACCAGAGAGAATGGAAGTGGGAAAACATGCATAATTCCAAAAGTCATCGGTTGTTTTTCCAAATGTCACTCCCTGCCACAGCATGGCTGAGTCATGACAAGTGGGGACGTGACAGCACAGATTTCTGTCTCTAAAAGTCTTTTCTGAGTTCCTAAATTGACCCTGGCATCTTAAAGAGAAATGCAGCAAAGCTCTTAAGATTTTCAAACTTATCCTGCTTTGTAAGCATCCAAAGAGTGTATTTACAATATTATTCACTGTTCTCTATTTCAGTAAAAGCACTCTAGGTTTGCCAGAATTCCTTCAGCTCACTTTAGACACTAGACAAGTCTGAAATCAAAATGGATTATTTTATAGCACAAGGCAAAGTTGTTGACAGTGGATTTGGAAACAGAAGCAGAACCTGAGCATAAATTAACCCCCAAACTTAGAAAAACCGTAACTAAAGCCAACCTTTCCCTTGCGTCGGTATTTAAGATTCCTCTGATGGAGCTGCAGAAGCCAACACAATTTAGCAGCAGCCTCTCTCAAGGGTATTACATTCTAGATATGACCCTGTTCCAAATCCTCACTGCTCCAACTATGTTTTTGAGTTATGCTGTCTCACTGATTGCAGGCAAATCTTTAGTGCAATTAATGTGCCTCCACTCTTCCCTCTTCTATTAAATCCCCCCATATAAATTTACTATGCTTCCTGCTCAGATTAGCAATGGGTATTTGTGAAAATGCAAATGAAGTATTCTTTGGTCTGGCACGCTGGTTTCTCACACTAGGCTCACCATCTTGTCTGGGACGTCAACTCAACTGCCAACTGATCCCTCCCTGGCCAGGGGGCATGATTTACATTATATATTCTCTCATGGCTGCAATATGAACGATTTTTTAAACATGTATCAGTGAGTGTAAACTCTGCAGCACTTGATTGGTTGCCACGTCTTAGAGAAACTATGAACAACATTCTTAATACAGTTCTGGCTAACTAGGCTTCCGAGAATCTCAATTTCCTGCCATTTTTAGCAGCTTTAAAGGCTCAAATCAACATAGGTATTTGGCAGCTAAACAATACACGAGTTTCTGGAGGAGGCAGATATTGACACAAACAAAATCACCCCACCACACACAGCCTGTTTGATTTTAAGTACCTTCTTAAAGCTCCAGTCCCACTGTCTATAAAAGTCTTTCAGCTGACGGCAACAGAAAGTGCATATTAAACCTAATGATTTCTTTGCTTTTCCATTTACTACCACTTGGGTTTGAGAAGTTTAAATTACCAGAGATTGGGTAAAGAATATGTATACCGACCACTGACATACACTGCAGCTTTACATCAAAAAGCTATGACATGTTGGATTTAAACAAAGCTTTTCTACGTGTTTAACTGTTTGTTTTTTTCCTCATTTCTGGCACTCTTAAGAACACTTCCTTCCCCCCCCCCTCCCCCCCCCCCCCCCCCCCCGCAAGAAAACAGGTCATGATTGACTGTAGATGTCCAGTAACAGCTTTTGCCTTTTCCTCCACCTTGTTATTTTGCTTCATGCATATCTTTTTTCATCTCCCTTCCCTTGCAAACAAGCAATAAATTAACTAGTCACAAACTTAACCCTATCAATTATTTGATATCAATTAAATAATATCAATTACGTAGTACCAATTATTTTCAGCTTCAGAGTTTAACACATTGATACCAGTTCCGACATAAATCGGTCCCTACCCTTTGCCACCTTTCCAAGTATTTTTGATGCACATAATGACCCATCGTCAAGACACCCCTGGAGCGACACCTCTCCGGCATGTTCCCATTCTCCTTCTTACACAATGAATACAAGCCCATTGGGAGAAAATAATTGTGAAAATTAATTTCATTCCAAAATGACAAACCGCGCCCCGCTGAAGTTATTTTGCAAATTTAAATTTCTCCTGTTCTGTAACAGCATATGAGAAGAAATGAAACGTTCACAGACCCATTAATTGCTAACACATTGTTTAGAGCAGGAAGCAAATGCAGTAAGCACTAGGTTTTCAAAGCACCTTCCCAGCATGGTAAAATCAGCCTTATATTATAACTGATGACAATTATGTTGCAGAAAAAATATATATTATTTTTTTAAATGAAAGCCCTCTATCAAGGCCTACATTTCCTACTTGTTAGCCTCATATTTAATATACGAAACCTGACCTTCCTAATCCAAAAATCTTACCTGGCATCTCCTTTTGAAAGGTTGGTGTTTACAGGATGAAGAATAACCTTGTTTGCATCCACATCCACCACACATTTTGTATGCAGATCAAGCTCTATAAAGAAATGAGAAAGTGTCAAGTGCTGCTCCTAAAGCACTAGGATTATATACACCATTACTTCCTCCAGACACCAAATTTATTCATGCAGCCTGACAGCCACCCATCAGCTAGAGAATAGGAACAGGACCATTGCCAAATTCCACTTCTAGAGATATTCTGACGGGATGGATCCTGTCCAGCTTTAAAGCATGCGCTCTTTTCAAAGCGAGAAAGAGCACTTAGGTTTTACTGAAGGACAATCAGCATATACAAGGCAGTATGAAATTTCTTCTAGGGAAAAGACCCATTAGGCATGGCACCACGTTGACAGCTCTTCTTAGTGCGCTCTCAATGCCTCACACGCTCGGAGGGAAAGCTGCCCCTACCATCTGCAGCACATTTTCCCCGGCCAGTGTTGTGACACCGCAGCATGCCATGCCAGCTGTCAGTCCTGGGGCACCTGCTCGGAGAAATTCAAGTCCCATCAAAAATAATTTAGGTGCGAGCGTGTAGAAAAAGGGCTTATCCTTCCCCACAGGCTCCCATTCAGCTGGAAAACCCAACACTTCCAAATGACGCTAAGCAATGGGATATATACTATGAGTAATAAGAACATTTGGAATGTTATGAGAATTCTGAGCCACGGAGGCAGGGCAAACAAAATAAAAGCTTCAGATAACACTGACAACCATCCAAGGTATCCACCCAATGACAAATGGAGTTATAAAAAAAAGCACACAGTCACTTGCAGTCAAAGCCACTGCCTACAGACATAGGGGCCTGGACATAAACAAGTCCAGTCCTATGTTCTTACACTCCAATGCTGAACCTGGAAAGTGCATCCAAATGCCGATACCGATAAACATGACACACTCATCCCAGCCAGCAGGTCTCTGCAACGCCCTCGCATGCTGCGATGACGAGGGGCTACACCGAATAACCTCCGTATGGGGTTCAACACCTCAGCTGAATCACCGAAATATGCTCCTGTCTAATCATGTTAATTATAATCCTCATCCTCCTCCATCTCTGCTCTTCCCTTCTTCGTCACCGGTACTTGCTCTTTCACCTTACATCACCTTATAAACTCAGACTGAAAATCTCCCAGGCAAAGACCGCAGATCTTAACTACTGCAGAGCACCTTGCAGACTTCTCGCTACTGCTAATAACATAATAAGAGGAAGTTTCTTTCATTGACTTTTTTTGAAAGAAACGTTATAGCCTTTTGCTACTTGAAACACAACAAAGAAAGCCAAAGCTTGAGATTACTGGTCATAGCAGGCAGGCAGAAATCCTTCCGAACAAAACTATTCCTCTGTTATTAAACTGTGCTTTTGTAGAAGGAAGAGACAGACAAGTTTCAGAAGCTAGTGTTTAATTTCTCTCCACACCCTGAAAGCCAATTTACCTATCATTAATATGCAATACATGCTTGCTTAGATGAAATTATATTCTTTATACATCCCATATCCGACAAGCCTCTTTATCTTGGTCTGGCTGGTTAGTGATTAACATTCTGTATTGCAATGACCTGCTTTTCCTCAACTACTGAAAAAGGTTTTTACATGCTACCTCCCTTATGCAAAGCATAAGGTATGCACACGCTATATATAAGCGGTGTGGTCTCTATCACATTTTTTAATCTGTCTCTTGAGAGAGAACGCTGACGGCAGGTTTTGCAGCCATGACTGCCCCGTGAACTCAAGATCTTGCTAGCATTCATCACACCTCTTGTGAAATACCTGTAAGAAAGCACACAGACAGGATACAGAAGCTCCTTAAAGTCATGCCCTCACAGGAAAAGAAGAAAGATTCAAAGCCAATTTGTCATGTATGACACACCTTGTCTGATGATCATCATCACAAAGGTAACGTTAAAATCCCTCACCTAGGTGTCCTGCAGACAGGGGACAGGGCGGTTTCGGCAGATGTGGTGAGCCAACCCAAGAGCTACTGCCAAACGGGGAGGTCTCAGGCCTTCCTCCTGGTTACCTGTGCCTGTTGCTCACCTTCCACCACCAGTGTGCTCACCAGACTCCTCCGCAAGTCATTTTAAGCTACTTCAATGGCAGAAAACTACCCAACATGAAAAACTGATGTACTCAGATACTACAGAAAGTTCCATCAGCCCAGTGAAAGCTCTGAAGAACATCAAAGGCTGTGCAAACAAGCGGGTAGACCTGTACAGGAGGGAGAGAGGAGGCAGAAGAGTGAGACCTTCTCTCAGCAGGTAGCAACCTCAGCTCATGCTGTCCCATGAAATAAACCCCTAAGAAACAGTTATATTCAGCCTCTAAGCTGGGTTATGTATCCAGAGAGCCTTAAGGCTTACTTATCCCAGTTACCCTGGCAAAAGACTCACATGGCAACTCTCCCTTTAGTTGAAGAAATAGTTTAAAATTCTGTTTTAATAGCACATCACACACTTTCTACAAATGCTGGCTCCATAAAAAAAGCACGTTCTTTGACTGATTTCTGATTTCTTTAATGCTTTCAGTAGGTTGAGAGATTAATATTATATTAGCCACTACCACAAGTGCTATCATCATAATTTCCACCTCATTAAGTTTTTAATATTACTAAAGCAGGTTAGCCTCATAGACAAATTATCTTCCTGCTCTTTTGGATATGATCCCACACGGACTCCACCCTTACTTTTACTAGTTTCAGTGTCTCCTAGGTAAGCAGAGTACTTGCTGCCTCTGCACAACAAGGAAAATTAGGATGCATCAAGATACGATGATAAGCATGTACATCCAACCGATTAGTTCATCTTGCAGTAAGGACTCATTTATCAAGGCCTGGTATTATTATTTCTTTCAACTATACAATTGGTTTTTTCAGACAGCACAAAATTTAGGCAAAGTGAAATGATGACAGAAGTAGCTCACTGTCAACCTTTGGGGCTATATCACAAATCTTGTAGCACAAGACTTAAAAATCTCACCTACTATTATTGCTAACCTGCTTCTGCCTTCAGTCACTACCAAGCAAACACAATCAACTACTCATTTGCTTCATCAAATCAAGAAACTAATCAGCTAATTGCTTTTTGAAAAATTAAAACTCAAAACTCTCGTCATCTCAAGGAACATTTATTGCAGGGAATGAAAGCCTCTTTCATAGCTTCTGAGTAAGAGAGCTGTGACGTCCATAATAAAAGGGTAACACGTGTTAGTCACTTTTCCACATTTACATTTCATAGCTGTAGAAGTGTTAAGCAAAGCTGAGTACAAGAATAATTGTTAAGTTGTGTGTGTCCATGCTACTCACAGAGAGTCTCTCAGATGACTTCTTATTTCACTTGTGAAACTGGAAGGTGGGGCTTGAAGGAGGCCGTTCTCCTTCCCATTTCCCTTGATTTTCCACTCCTCACAAAAGTTTTCTAAGACAATAAAAACTGGGATTCAAGCAATGCAGATCTTAGCTGAAAGGACGAGGGGCGATGGCTTTAAACTAGAGCAGGGCAGGTTTAGATTAGACATTAGGAAGAAGTTCTTTACAATGAGGGTGGTGAGACACTGGCCCAGGTTGCCCAGAGAGGTGGTGGAGGCCCCATCCCTGGAGACATTCAAGGCCAGGCTTGATGAGGCTCTGAGCAACCTGATCTAGTTGAAGATGTCCCTGCTCACTGCAGGGGGTTGGACTAGATGACCTTTAAAGGTCCCTTCCAACCCAACACATTCTATGATTCTCTGAAACCACACTCGTGTAAATCCTAACTGACTATGCCTTTGATATAAGTCTTATGGGTGTTGTAAAAAGAATTCACACCACCCAGATAGACTTTGGGCTTTTTCACTAGCCTAAGAAATTCGGTGCATTTCAAACAGGGTGGAAAAGTCAGTAAGCAAGAGAGAGCAGGAAAAGCAAAACCGCCGCATGCAGTGGTGGATTCAGCGGCACTGGTATCCTCCCAACAACAGGTAGGAGTTCACATTCCCTCTGGAGCAGCAGTCACATGTCTGGTAATCATAAACTCAACGTGGCAGATTTTCCACAACGGTGTTAGGAAACACAAGCAAAGGTGCGACTTTAAAACGTACTGAACGAGTTTGGGGCAGAGACCAAGTGTGTTTGTGAATCCTGGAGGAAGGGGAGAGAAGTATTTTGGAAAACATCAGGCGTTTGCCACTCTGGGAAACCTCCACCTTCATTTATGGATCAGTTTGGTAACTGTCTTCATGATTAGCCACAACTAATTACACCACTGGTTGGGTAAGGATGTACCCAACTCACTCACTCTAGGAGGGGCTGGAATCAAACCCAGCTGCGTCAGGTGCCATAACAAAAACACCTGAACTACCACGTGATGATACTGGAGCTTTTTCAGCCACTACCCTAAAAAGTCATCCCACCTTTTAGGTTACTGTATTTCAGAACCAAACACAATGATCCTAAGGGACAGATTTTACAGAGCAGATCGAAATAATCTTAAAATGAAAGATGATACAGTAAATAAGTCTGTCTGCAATTTGTTAAACTAGCGGTTGGGACCGTGGCATCATAATGGCTTTTAGTACAACAGCCACGGTAACTGAAAAATCTGTTACAACTTACTTGACCTTCCATATTTTCCTCTTTATAGACTCTATTTTTTTTTTTTCACATTGTGTAAGATGAATTAAGGGAAAACATTTCTCAATTCATCAAGACCCTCTATTTCCATATACGTTTTTCCATCAGATTTCAATTTAAGCAATTAGTTTCTGATGGTTGACAGTTTTTCAGCCCTTTCAAATACCATTTGATCCTAAACCCCACTGAAACAAAGCTGTGAACCTGGTGTTACAACACAGGTCGAATAAAATTTGTGACAGATTCCTCCTGGTCCCACTACCATTTTTAGGGCAGCCGCACCTGCACTGACACCGAAGGTCCCCTTGGAGACAGGACACTAAGCTCGACAGCGTCACTGGGAACCAGCACGGCTCTTGGACAGTTTCAGAAAAGCTAACTGAAGTATAAAAAATAAAATGTGAAAGGTTTAAAGTGCATGTACTAAGCTCATAAGCCAAAATTGGCCCCAAATACAAAAGCTCAAAATAATCTCCTGTAAAGACTGAGACGATAGAAATTTTATATTTTAAATTGCCAGTAGATTTTCAGGAGATTAACATTCCCTTGAAGGTTAGAACTGGAATGTTGTGACCTGAGCCTTCAATTGCATTCAGTGAGAAATTACAATTGGTTTCCTGTACCTTTCTTGGTCTAAAAAAGCAAACACCACCAAGAAACATATAAATAGTAACTTAAAAATATTGAAAAGTTTATTTATCACACAGATTAAATGAATGCAACCTAAAAAAAAAAAAAAAAGGCTGCTGTTTGTTTTTTTGTTTTAAAAAGAAGTCTGAAAGCAAGTTCAAACACAACAGGTCCTCAGGTCTCCCTGCCAGTGTTTGTTGCCTTAGAGTGACTTTTCTCTTTGCCCTTTGCTATGTAGAAGCCAACACAAATAAAGGAAAAACTAACTGACTATATGAGAGAGTATGAAAATAACTTACATCTAAATGACAATGTTAAGAGCTAAAATGGAAAAAAAAAAATAGTGTAATAGCACTTTTAGGGCATTAATTACAAGACATAGCAACTGATACATTCTGGACAAAAATACAGTAATTTGATTTGCCTTTAAGTCTATCAACACGAAGTCTACGCAGGCATCTTTCAAGCTTCTCTGCTATATATATGAGCTGCGCAAATATAATTCATGAAATTTTCAGTTTGAAGCAATTAAATATCATTAAATATGTATGAGTGCATCTGGAAGAGCACACAATACTATCTCATCTTGATGATGAGGTGTTAAGTCAACTCAAACTCAGGAGCACACTGAATGTAAGCAAGCTCTCCTCACACGTTAACACTATATTGTCCAAATGGTAAAAAAAAATTATTCTATCTTCTGCTATTTCATTTTCTGCGAGAAGAGAGCTTGACAAACAGCTTTAGCAAAGGCGCTCCATGTATCTGGACATTAACCTTACTCAGGGTCAGTTCTGCCGCTGCAGGCGCTGCTCAGCTCATGGAGACTAAGTAAATAAATGAGCCTGGTGACCTTCTGATGCAGCAAGGGCTCTGAGGAAGTTCAACACACAACTTTGTCCTGCTGCTTCATCTGGGACTTCAGAGTTAACAGGATTGAAACGCAATAGTGTTTGCTCTGCCACCAACCACCCAAAAGCCAAGGCAGAACTATTCACAGCATGTGTGTATCTGATCTTCTGTTGACTTCAGGAGGAGCAAGCAAACGTGAAACCAGAGCAGCAAGGTAATCTCATACTGCACTTCGGGTTAGCTCTAAAGATGTAATTAGCACAAGAATTGTTTGCCTTTGTGGCATCCTCATTGGGGTGACTGGTAGTCTCGCTGGTTCTTTGGCAGTGGGGAGTAAACTTGTAATCTCATAGGAGTTCTTAAAATACAGTTGCCTCACTGAGGAACGCATGATGAAACACTAACTCTACGTGCTTTACCCATTTGTCACCGTACCTCTAGGTTAATCCTGCTCATACCACAAACACTATTTTATAGGTTATCAACAATCACAAGGAAATATTAAAAACTCTAGGCACTCTTTTCTGACAAGGATAATGGTGAAGACAAGTCTTGTGTTTTGCATATTGCCATCAGGATACAACAGGTGCCATTTCACTTAATCTAATACCATAATTAATCTTGTAAGACTGCTTGCACAAACTCCAATTTATAGATAAATTGTTTCTGCTGTAAACTGCAGGGGAAAACAAACAACCACACAAAAACACATAATACAGGCTGTGGTCCCATACAGTTTAAATCTAACCTGGCACACCCACACCACTCCTCCCCACCTGAGCTGTGTAATGCCACCACCCACCCTGTGCCAGCACCGCTGCTTCTATTGCTCCTCAATAAATTCATTCAAAGCACTAAACGCATAATTTTTTGCAGTTAGTTTCCTGCCTTTCTTGTTCAAACAGAAAGTATTAACCCAAGTGAGATGTAACAACACAAGAACACTAGTTTTGACTGGCTTAAGGTGTCATCAGCCATACTCTTGAGCATAAGTTTTTTAATAATGATAAAATATGTTATATTTTAATTAACACTATGCTGAACTGATTCAAAGGCACAGAGAAACACAAGGACTTAAACGTACTTATGGGATGCTTGTACACCAACATTAGCTCAACCCAAAACATTCAGTAAGACAAAACTTAATTAAAAAGCCTCCAGCTGTCTTTTGCTTTGCTTCGTAGTATGGCTCGAGCTTTACACAGCATTTAGCAGATACTCGTTGTATTTCAGGTAAGTGAAGTCAAATACTGGCAGTATTTGTAAAAGGAAATCCACTGCAAGTCCAAAACACAACAGCAAAAGAACTTACTGATTGATATCAAAAACCCATCTGAAAAAGCAGTGCACTGGGAAATATGTCGTGAATGACAAAACCAAGGAAACAGAAGACTAAGAGCCTTACCTAACAAAACAGTGCTCAATTATTTAATTCATGATAGCATGCTAATCGAGACCCTGGTTTGCAAAGTAGAAAGCATGCAAAAAAAATAAGTCACTATTGCTACCTAGCAGAGCCCTACAACTGCAGATGTGACGCTGCAAGTGGTTTGACATTGTAGTAGTTTTACAAAAGCATGGCTTCCGTAGGCAGTGTGTAGGACTGGGGTCTAATTTGAAGCAAGATGCAAAAAAAAAAAAAAAAAAAAAAAAAGGTAACCTAGATGCAATAAACCAAGAAACCCAAATACAGTTATGAATGCTTCCCCTCGCAGCTAAAAATTAGTACTATAAATTCAGTTTACAGATTACCACTTCGCATGAGAATGAAGCGGGACCCTCAGTACTACCACCGTGAAATGCAATTACTATGAATAACCACCTATTTGATATAGAAACCCCTTCAACATGCAGGCAAGGAACCTATTATGCTTTTATGAGCTGTATAAATTAGTAATAGTTAAACATACCGCTTTTATTAACCTAATAAACCCTCGCCTTAAGAAATTCATAATTCAAACACTAAAGACAACCACCACCACCACAAGTAAACGCTGAGAATATTTCAAAGCTTAAATTTCAACAGTTGTAACCACCTGATAGGTTTGCAGTTTTAAGCCCTTCGGTGCAGAGGGAAGGAAAGAACATTACTCGTGATCCTGAAGAAAACAAATACTTGCTTCAGGTCCAAAGCCCCAGAACTCCATACAAACACTACTTAGAACAAAGTGCATATTAGAGAGCTTCCAAGAAAGCCGCCTCTTGCCTCAAAGCCTATTAAAAAAGCAAAGCCACAGACGTCTTACAAGAGGATGACTCTTCAGAAAAATCAGTTACACAAATTCTTAAATTTAACATTAAGTAAGTCAGAAAAATACTAGGCTTCATAACGCTGTTTGTTTCTATAAACTCTGGGAGCATCAGAAATACTACATGGAGGTATCAGTTGTTTAGAACTGACCAAAACATCTGGAGTGTGACAAATAATCTGCTCAAAAAAAGAAAAAAGCAAATCAATTCCAGGACATTTTGTCTTAAGGAGAGAAAGACATTGATCTTTTAGGCTAGACTTACATGGATTTAGGTATCGCTCAGAAAATAAAAGGATGATTAATAGCTGCAAAGCAGTTCTTACAGAGAGGTGTGTCCCCATTGCCAAGCTACGTGCCAAGAGCGTGGGGTTCAGGTCTCTCTGATGGACAGCAAAGGCTGATATTCAAACATCCCTCACTCCTGGGGGAGTCTCCTAACAGCCAGGCTACAGCCGTCCCCTCTAATCCATAACATTTTTAAGTTTATACAGAATAAAATAGCTCTGATAACAAGATACATTCTCCCAGATTCATGCAACTCAGTGTTAGGATATTCCCCAGCAAGGCAGAAACTTCAAACAGATGTACTCCTCTATATCTATTATCTTCCATCGTTTTTCCCCTTTACTTCCAGCACTTCTTCCCCATGTGTATTTTCTGCAGAACTCAGTCTCTAGCTGGAAACAGCTTGAAGATCATTACATGTGCACAAACTGGGGCTGAACATATGCAGAATATATGCCAGGAGGGAGACGTGCATTGTTCATCCTCAGAGATTCAGAACTTGACTGAACGAGGCCCTGTGCAACCTTATCTAATGGGACCTGCTCTGAGTAGCGTGTTGGACTAGAAACCTCCAGATGTCCCTTCCAACCTGAATGATTGTACAATCCCGGGGGTAAAGAGCACTACACAGTCAGAAGACGTCTGGGTCACAGCCAAGGAAATGGCCTATGACAGGAAAGGGACATGAGCAAGAGGAAAGCCCACGTCTATCGTTGAAACAAGGCACCACCTTTCAGCTCCATTCCATCCCAGCTCCCACCGACTCCTCCGCACTGTCACTAAATCTCCTCCTGGCAATTCTGCACAAGGATGGGTCCCTCCCTCGGTTTTGAGAGCTGATGCCTGAAATTTAACATGCAGATCTTGGTCAAAACATCCTCGATTGCCCTAACCCACCAGACTGTAAGGACATCAACTCCATCTCCTCTATTTTGGATGTGGGACTCGAGCTCTCATGAACTTGGTTTGACATTACCCTGCTTTTATTTTAAAAGGTATGGAAATACTTTATTCAATGCTTTACCTTTTTTTTTCCTATTTATTGAAAGGAATTAAAGAGTTATTTTGTTTCAGATCACGTAGGAGATAAAAGGCCTTCCTGCTCCTCCCTTTTTGCTTGAGTTATTAAACTGACTTCACTTGATTCCCTTTCCCCAAAAGGAATTATTGGCATACTTCTATGAGAATGTGGGGAAAAAAAAGCCACCCTACATGTTTCTTGGATTTTTGCCTTCTTCACCTTCCCATTCCTTGGCTGAAGTTACCTATTCATACTTGCTTCCTCACCATCAAGAGCAATTTTTTCTAATTAAGACAAGTAATAAACATTTAAACAGATGCCCAGACCACGGTCTGATTAACATAACCCTTAGGCAAGTTTCACTGAGGGGGAAAAAAAAATACCCAACCCAACAAAAAGAAAACCCAACCCAACCACAAAAAAAACCTCTCTTGTCAATTCACACTTCCTCTTCCATGTTTTCTTGTTTGTTTTTGTTTCTTTTTGCCCTTACAGTGCCTCTGTCATCTGGTTAACACCGTCCTGCTCAACCATCTAGGGGTATGAAGAGGGGTTACAGAGCTGAAATAGGAAAGGAAAAATTACAGAAAGAGAGGCATTTTCCCCCCAAGCCCCAGAAAGCAGGAAGAAGGAAGAGCTTTCCCAGGAGGGAAAAGGGCACAGCCCGGCTGTAAAGCAGGTGCAGGAGGTGTGGAAAAGGGGGTACCCCGGGGTGGGGTGGGGGCAAAAAAAAAAAAAAAAAAAAAAGGGCAAAAAAAGCGCCATGAAACAGGGCGAATTTAGGAAAAGGACGTCAGGAGAGGGAAGTGAAGACAGCTGCTTCGTGAGAGCTGCTCGGCTTCGCCCCCAAACCTACACAGGCGTGCATAATAAATACATAAATAAATACATAAAAACACACATGCACACCCCTACGGACACATACACCTATAAACACGCCCCCGCGCCGGGACACACGCCTATAGACCCACACCTGCCCCTACAGACACCGTGGGGGACCGGCACCCCCGGCCCGCCGCCCCGCCCGGGCCCGCTCCCCTCACACACAGCCCGGGGGCGGCTGAGGGAGGAGGGTCTCACCTCGCCGGTTCATGGGGCGGACGCGCACCGCCACCTTCACTTTGGAGTCCCCCATCGCGCCGCTCCCGACCTCCCCGGCTCCCTCGATCCCTCCTCGGCTTCCGTCTACGGAGGGACACCCGGCGGGGCGGGGAGGAGAGACCGGGGGCGGTGGGAGGGAGGCACCGTGTCTGACCAACGCCCGGCCGGACTACAGCTCCCGGCGTGCAGCGCGGCGGCCCGCCGGCAGCGGAAGGGGGCAGCGTGGCGCGGTGCACGCTGGGAGATGTAGTCCCCGGCTGTCGCGGCCCTGAGGGGAAGCATTGCATTCTGGGATGTGTAGTCCTCGAGCATGGAGGGCGTTCGTGAGGGGGTGCGGGCCAAATGGGGTCTGTGGGTTGTGTTGAACAACAGGGCGCTGGTGGGGAGGGGGATTTGGGTCACCCCAGGCGCTGCCATTGATCCCCTGGGTGGCTGCAGGTGAACCCTGGGGTGTGTGCCCCTCCCCTGGAGACATCCCAGGCCAGGTGGGACGGGGCTCTGAGCAACCTGCTCTAGTTGAAGATGTCCCTCCTCATGGCAGGGGGTTGGACTAGATGGCCTTTGAAGGTCCCTTCCCACCCAAACCATTCTATGATTCTATGACCCCATCGCATCTTGTACCCCCGCCTCGTGTCAGGCCCTTTTTGGGGTGAATACTGCAATATTTTGTGCAGAGCAGGCAGCAGCATTGACAATGAGACTAAAAACCTCACTTCACTGCAAGACTGGAGGGCCACGAAGATGCTGAGAGGGCTGGAGCCCCTCTGCTGGGAGGACAGGCTGAGAGAGCTGGAGGGGTTCAGCCTGGAGAAGAGAAGGCTCTGGGGAGAACTTATAATGGTCTTCCAGTCCCTAAAGGGGCTCCCGGAAAGATGGAGACAGACATTTAAGCAGGGCCTGTTGTGATAGGACAAGAGGTGATGGCTTTAAACTAAAAGAGGGAAGATTTAGACTAGATAGAAGGAATAAATGTTTTACGCTGAGTGTGGTGGAACCCTGGCCCAGGTTGCCCAGGGACGTGGTGGATGCCCCATCCCTGGAAACATCCCAGGCCAGGTTGGATGGGGGCTCTGAGCAACCTGATCTAGTTGAAGATGTCCCTGCTCATGGCAGGGGGGGGTGGGACTAGATGGTCTTTAAAGGTCCTGTCCAACCCAAACCATTCTGTGATTCCAAGATTCTATAACCTCCTCGCATCTCAGCCCGCCCCTGTGCGTCAGGACCTTTTTGGGGGGGAACGCTGCACTATTTCATGCTGAGCAGACAGCAGCTTTGCCACTGAGACCGAAAACCTCACCTCACCGCAAGATTTACTTTGGGAGTAAAACCAAGACAACATTACTTTGCTGGTCTGTGGGGTTTCCGTCCGTTAGAAACCGCGTCACGTTGAGTATCATGAACCGTAACCCAATGTATAGACCATGGTTTTAGGTGATGACTGGGTCTGGCTTCACAGAGCAACCTCTGATACTCTGTCAACACACTGTTATTAACGGGCCTGGTGCGATTCGCTTAGCGAAGGCAGCTCGGTAAAAGACCTCAACAGTAATAATCAGAGACGGTTTGATTATATTACAATTTATCCCCGTTAGACAGCTTGGCTGCTCAACCGCAGCTACTGACTGCAAAGACCAAGAATGAAACCATAATGCAAAGATGCAAAAAAAAAATAATATCTCATTTAAATGGTCACGGTTGAAAACCCTTGTAGAGGCTATTTTAGTTCAAAACAAGTATTCTCTCTGTTATTTTGAAAGGCCAGATTTCAGCAAGGACAGGGAAAAAAACAAATTCAGAATCGTAATCCTTTGGCCCTTCAACATCGAATGGGGTTTTATGACAGAAATAAATAAATAAATAACAGTGGTTTTGAGATAAGATTTCAGAAGGTAGCACTTTTTGCCCAGAAGAATTGCATTCAGTATCTATCATTTCACGCCTGACTGACCTGAAGAATATCTTGGCAAGGCAGAGAGAAAACGAATATTAAGTTGGCATTTAAGTGACACTAGGATTAATGTCCATGTTCTTAAGAGGAGTGCCAGGGCATCCTGAATTAGGAAGTTCTCTTGAAGTTGAAAAAAAAATTAAATAACGGCATGTCAGACCAAGCAGGGTAGCAAAAGCTTGAAACAAAAATTGAGCTTTTGTCCGTAGTAGCAGAAAGCATCGGCTCCTCGGCATGCTGTGCTCGTGGCTCAGCCCCGCAGCCCCGTGCAGCGGCGGGTTTCTTGTTGGGAGAGGGGACGTCCCGCGTTCAGCCTGCACAGTTGGTTCTTGCACTTGTGAACTTGAGGATCCAATTACAGGATGAAACCAGGCTTTGAACTTCTTGTGGTATTTTCCAGCTGGGGCCTCGGCAAAACCGCACCAACGTTTTTTGAAACCGAGTACTTCGCGATGGAGATAAATATAATACCCGTTTACAGCTGGGCACGATGAGCAGCAAGTGGAGGGTGGGTGGTTTTTTTACATCAGGTTGAGTCACCTGGAATCGGATTTAAATAAATGGGATGAAACCCGCCAGATGTGCATACTGCTGGGGATAGCTCCGTCTTCCTTCCTCCTCCATCTTCTCCTCTGGTGTTAGTTATCATTGCTCTCTCTTATACGTAAAATTAAACAGTAAGTCTTTTGGGGAAAGGATTGCGTATCACCATTTTATTTGTTGGAAAGAGACGCCAGTGTGTTTTCAGCGCCGTGTGCATGGACAACAACAAATCCCAGCATACAATTCTTGCAAGCTTTGCTCCAGTTTTCTACTCAGAATGAAGAGTTTATTTTAAAATCTGAAAAATCCCCCCTTTTAGCCTTCCTTCGCTTCTAATTGCCAAAGAGAAGCTAGATTCACGTATAAGCGTCGCTACTTTCTGCAGACTTCTTCAAAGATGGAGACATCCTTAGAGCCCAAAGAACCGTCCTCAGCTTCAATGCCAGGTTGGGGAAGGTGCGCGGGAGCAATAACTTCTCGTGCCGCCCTGCCTCTGGACGCTGCATTTACACGAGCCCCTGCCTCCTACAATGAATTACAGTAGTGCAACTTCTCCTGCACTGGCACAAGCTGCCTCCGTGTAATTACCCCACTGTGAATTCCTCGACAAGGCCTTTCCCTGGCTCAGTGTTTCACAAACTGTGGGAAGCATCTCCCTGGAGGGGCACAGCTTGGAGGGAGGATATTGTTTCCATTCACAGCACTGGAACATGCTAATTATGCTGGGAGGAAAAAGGGGGGGGGGGTGGCAGCTTTCACTTGGGAGGGACAGGCTGGGCAAATAGTTTGTGAAACGCCAACTTAACCCCATCTTGTAGGGAATTGTCTCAAGCTCTTTTCCCCCTTCCTAGTTACTGTAATGAGGGCCTGACTTCCCAGATTAGCTCTGGCTATTTAAATGCTAATTTAATTAACAAAACATCCTTGGGGGAGAGGCATTACTTGTCCCTCCCATTCATTTGTCGAATTTCTGAATGCAACACTATTTTCATCAGGTTGAGGAGCCACGGTGATTGCTATACCCACCTGGTCATAGCAGGGATTAAAGCAGTGAGGCGGGGGAGAGAAAGTCAGGTCCCTCGTCTCATTTTTTTATAAGCAACTAAATACAATTGATGAGAAGTAACCAAATCAAAAGGATTTCATACGTCCCACATAACTGCAATGCCTGGGCTGCGTGTATCACCAGGCTGCAACGGAAGAAGTTGGCTTTTGTTTTTATCTAGACGAAGGTATGAGTGGTTCAGATCTCAGATCATCTAGGTATAATTGTATCTCAGGGCAAGGCAGAAAACACGACAGTCTCTTGGATGTCTTCTTCCAAACCACAACAAGTAACAAATCAAGTGCATTTTTAATTCATTTTTTTCATTTGTTAGGCTGCGTATCAAAAGAGACACATCAATTATGAATTTACCGTAGACCTAGTTTCTGCCCATGAATGATTCAAGTGTTGGAAAACTAAAACAGAGGATCTTATGAGTGTTCAGTTAGTTGTATGCAAACTCCTAAGTGTCACTGGGGGCCACTTTTGCAAGAAGCTGAGCACCAACTGGGACAGTCCCAGTCAGAGACTGGGAGGCATTCAGGGCATCCAGCAGCTCTTTAACATCTTCAGTGATCAGGTTCCCAGCACAAAAGGATTTGACAAAACATTTAAAAAATAAGACCTGTTGCTGGTTGTACATTTTTCATAGATTTTTGTTTTGCGCAGTCCCTGGGATAACTGGGACTTATTTATTCTGATATACTGATTTTGTCTTCAGGTTTATCTTACTTTTCAGTCTGGAGGTACGAATATATAAATGCGGTAGAAATTTGTAGGCACTTAGAGGCAAAAACAGAAGACAAGTTTGTTATAAATTTCTTTCAACCGTAAACAAGAAAGATAGCACAAAGGGAAATCGGCCGAGAAATCTGGATGAAGCAGAAAATCAATTTCTCCAAATCAGTTGTGTCAAAGTTCTGCTTGTTATAAAATTTATTTATTTATCTATCTGTTTGTTTGTTTGTTTATTTATTAAAGGAATTGCTGAAATTTCTCTTGCAACACTGTACAACTGGGCAGGTTCAGGAGACTCACCTTAATTTTAGCAAGGCTCTTTCTGTGCTTTATTGGTTTAACAGGAACTTTCTAAAATCGAAGGATTGAACATTTCTAGGGTCATTCATAACTAGGAATTTTACTGATCCTGGGATGAACTTTTAAAGGTATTTGAGTGCGGGCTCCTGCCCTCGCTGTGAACAGCATCCCTGAGCAAATAAATGAACTCTTGAAATCTTCATGCAGTACTGGGTTATAACAGAGTAAAGCCTGAAACAAACTTTTTGTAGGCAGCCCCCACTTTTTTAAAGTTATTCCAAAGTTCAAAGTGCCAGTCATAAATTTCATGGCATTATAGGACATAATACTCTTTCCTATATTACCCAGAGGGAATCCCAAATTCATAGCCAGGCTCTGATCGCTCCACAAACCCCATAAACCTGTTAATGGCAACGAGATTTCCTGTAGCTACGCTTCGGCTGAGGTCCTTCTCCCGTACAGTGGGATTTCAAATACAAATTCATACCTCCAGCAGCAATGCAGGGAAGGGTAATATTAGCAATTTATGTGCTGGTAGGATGAGGTTCCCGATGAGAATTTTCTCATCTTATTGACTAAAAATTTTTATTATTCTTGTCAGCTGTTCAGTTTGCTGATACAGCGTGTTTCAAAGCAACCGGTTTTACCTGCTGTGTTGCATTGTGTTTGGGCAGTTCTTTCCTCAGATAAAGATTTGACATTGGATTTCATTTGTTTGAAAATAAAATTGATTTTCTATCTTTGGAGAAAATGGAGACTCTCTAGAGAACTTGAAAAATGAGAAATTAGCAGGAGGAGAGTGTGTTTAGCAGTTGCAAGACAAGCTTGTAGTCCTAGAAAAATGAAAAAAAATCCAGCACTATGGTAATCACTGGTACTGTGAAGAACGCACAGTTAGAGAGTTGTGTAATGTTCGCAGCATTTATCTCCTAGTACTTCTGAGATACACGATCGGTGAGAGCTGAACTGCCTTGACTTCAAAGACTGGAATACGTTATAGCTCCATCTGCTCAATCACGTTGTTCTTGCCCCACTTCTGCAGAGGAGATGCCTGCAAAAGCCACATTTTTTTTTGCTTTTCCACCCATCCACACCTTCTCTCTTCTACACCTTCCAGAAGCTCCAGAAGCTGTACAGCTTCAAGGCATGTCCTTGTGATCCAGACACTGCCAGACACTAGCTGAGCTCCTAATCCAAACCCAGATCTAAATTTTCCAGCTGCATTTACACTAATAATAATAAAAAAACTGTAATGTGTTTTGCCTGTGCTTATCAAATAGCACTGCAGGCTAAAATACCAGCTCCAGATAGCCCCAGATTTAATGAGTTGGTGATTTGTTGTTGAAACCAGGGAAATTGTGATAAA
This sequence comes from Rissa tridactyla, assembly GCF_028500815.1. NCBI lineage: Eukaryota > Metazoa > Chordata > Aves > Charadriiformes > Laridae > Rissa > Rissa tridactyla. The sequence continues at coordinate 124,778,811 of NC_071468.1, read as the reverse complement.
TGGAGAAGCTGCTGTCACTGCTGGGAGCTGCAGAATTTATTGACGAAATAGGATTTTAACAGAACCCCAGAATTCCTTTCTGACTCTATAGCCAAGAGTGACACCCGGTGGCTAAGGAGCAAAATAAAATCAAGTCTAATTGCAGTGTTCCCCTTTCCTGTCCTTATTCACTGATTTTCTCCTGCTGCTTTTAAAGAAGGAGCTGGGGACAAGGGAATACTTGCTCCTTGCAGCACGGAGCACCCGTCGCCTGGCAGCGCTGATTCCCCTGGACCAGCTCCGTTGGGGTGAAGCAGGGAGAGCGAAGGGACGCTGGCAACCCTCCCATGGCGCCTAAAACAGGCACAGAGGTGGTCCTGGCACCCTGAATTCGGACAGAGGTTTTCCACTGATCCACAACCCTTATGGGACCCTTCCCAGGGCTTCTCTAGGCTCAGGGCCTGCGCTCGTTAGGACATAAGGTGGGATATTTTTTAACAGTTTTAGCTAAAATGGCACAAAACTCATTAGCACAGGTTGTCAGAGAGAGGTAAATACTGTGGGGCTCCTTTTTGCTCTGTGCCTACTAGGTGTTGCTTATCATACACTAAAGGATACGTGGCAAAAAGAATGAAACACCATTTTTGACTATTACTGTGGATGAAATCCTAATAATACCTTAAGCCAAGCGATTGTTGATCAGTATTACGAATGGTTAGCTATCTCAAGGAGAGAGTTAAAATACAAGGTAGTAATCTTTGGTGAAGGGCTAAAAAATGTACTTTATTTGGACTTTAATTTGGACTGACTAAAAGTGAGAATGGAAATGCCCAGGTAATTACATCACTCACTGAGCTGTGGCTTTAACAAAATGTCAGGTGTTGGCAGTGTGCTGCTAAAAGCTGGTGTCAGGGGCCTCTGCTGGAAACGTGCCCATCGAACAAACAGACCAGTTTGGCTCCTAAATCAAAAGTGCCTGTGGTGTTTCCGTATGGGGGAGCCTTGGTAATAGGTGTTCCCTAAGGTACCTGTCCGCATCTCACTGTGTTGTATAGAGGCAGCTCAGGCTGGGGTCCGGGTCTAAGCATTTTGGTTCAACTTACTGGGAAAATGAAGCCCGGTTCTGATACTTGGACCTTGCTGCTGACTCCACTTCCAGACCTCCGCTTCACTGGTGTGGCTGATACCTGGCTTTAGGAACTCGCTGGTGCTGTTTGTAATTGAAAATGTGGAGCAGGGGAGGATTGTTGGAGAGACAGGTCAATGTCCTCTGGTCCCCCACTCATGGATGGCTGCAAAGCTAAGAAAAACCGCAAAAATATTTTCTCTTAACATTTGGGGATGTCTCTCCTGACTGGGAATAACTGGGATGGGAAGGAGCATCGTTTTTGTGCCAATAAGTTTTTAGAGTTTTCAAAAAGGCAAGGAACCACGCTATCACAAGCAAAAAGCATGACGGAGAGGTTGTCACACAGCACAAGGCCATCTCAACCGCAGAACCAAGGAGCAGTGTGTAGCTGCCACAAGGACCAAGCCACCTCTTCCACCACCCCTCGGCTCAAAGGCAACTCTGCAGAGACATCCCTCTTACACAGAGCTGCATTGTACAGCATACGGCAATCCCGAGCACAGATGCAGGCTGGGGGGAGAATGGATGGAGAGCAGCCCTGAGGAGAAGGACCTGGGGGTGTTGGTGGATGAGAAGCTCAACACAAACTGGTAACATGCGCTGGCAGCCCAGAACCCCCCCGCAGCCTGGGCTGCAGCCCCAGCAGCGTGGGCAGCAGGGCGAGGGGGGGATTCTGCCCCTCTGCTGCGCTCGGGGGAGACCCCCCTGCAGTGCTGCCTCCAGCGCTGGGGCCTCGGCACAGGAGAGACACGGAGCTGTTGGAGCGGGGCCAGAGGAGGCCCCGGAGATGCTGGGAGGGCTGGAGCCCCTCTGCTGGGAGGACAGGCTGAGAGAGCTGGGGGGGTTCAGCCTGGAGAAGAGAAGGCTCCGCGGAGACCTTCCAGCCCCTGCCAGTCCCTAAAGGGCAGCCTTCCAGTATCTGAAGGGGGCCTACAAGAAAGCTGGAGAAGGACTTTTTACAAGGGCATGTAGTGATAGGTTGAGGGGTAATGTCTTTAACTTGAAAGAGGGGAGATTTAGATGAAATATGAGGAAGAAATTCTTCGCTGTGAGGGTGGTGAGCCCCTGTCCCAGGTTGCCCAGAGAAGCTGTGGCTGCCCCGTCCCTGGAGGGGCTCAAGGCCAGGTTGGCCGGGGCTTGGAGCAACCTGGGCTGGTGGGAGGTGTCCCTGCCCAGGGCAGGGGGGTGGAACTGGATGATCTTGAAGGTCCCTTCCAACCCAAACCATTCTATGACTCTATGATTCTATTGCTTGCCTGGAGGAGATGTCTCTTAAAGGGCTCTTCCATAGTCAAACAGCTTCACAGCTACAGTGTTGCTCCTAATATTCAGCAAATATTGGATCAAAAAATTGCATCTGGAGAAAGTGGCTTCCAAGTGAAAATGTCCCCCAGGTTCTGTTCTGTGACAGGCTGCCCTGTGGCTTTTTCTTTTTAACCATTCCCTTCTCTGCCTCCATCTCTCTTTTCCCTCCATGAAGTGTTGTTACTGGTGAAGACGTAGCAAAACGGGAGTTTTCAGAATCTTGATCTCAGAAATACACAGCCCTAAGGTCGTGTCGAAATCCTTGCTCAGGTTCAATGCAGAACCTCGGTTCTCTGAGTTTTTCCGTTTCTTTCTCTCCCTTGTGAAATTAAAATAATGAAAAGCCAAATAAAGGCATCAAAATGTAAAACATCAGGAAGAAGCAACCAGTTAACAAACCCTAAGGCTGATACAGCAGTTTCACGATCGTTGCGTTTGTGGACTCCCATGGAAATGATGTGCTTCGGGCTTTGCCAGGCACAGCCAGCCTTCCCTGCCTCAAATGATTTGGGAGATCTCATGTAACGTTAAACATTTCACTGTACGTGCTCCAAGTGCTAAATCAGCATGAGACTATGGTCAAATAACGAACTGTCAGTATTAAAAAAATGAGGGAAAGCCATCTTGCTAAGCAAGAGGTTAGTGTGATCTTTCCCACCGCCTTCCACGGGAGTTCCTCTACTTTTAGCTTTGCACATCCCTTTCTCGACCAGTTTTCGACTGCTCTGCTGTGCGGGAAGTGGCCATCCCTTACTCTTATCCCCCACAAGTCACCGGAGTTCATGGGTGCTGCTGTACGCATACCTGAGGGCAGTACTTGGATTGTAATAGGCACCTGCAAGTTGAATATTCACATAAATTAGCTTAACAAATTACCCTACACAAGGAGAACACTTTCATTAATTCACAGCAGAACCAGAAATACTGGAGTGGTTGCTTCTAAACTTGCTAGGGCACACCTGGATTTATCCCCTATCACAATTTGCCTTTAATGATCTACCCTACAGCCAGGTGAGACCACTGAGGTCTCTGACCCCTCTGCTCTACAGAAATGAATTTGCACACTGATTCTTTCCCTAAATCTTCAGTTCTTTCCATAATTAGAGCAACTGGTGCTTTGCCTCCACTTTGGGTCAGTTGTTTTTTGCTTTTTTTCCAGTCTTCAGATCATTCTGCCCTCATGATCTAAATTGTATTTTAAATAGATGATATTGTTTGCTTCCTACTCCGTGCTTTTTTTCTACAGGGATGCTCTGAAACTTGCTGAAGGCTTGGGTAGGAGCTGGAGAGCACCTTCCTCACTTACTTCAGCTCCTAAAAATATAGCATCCAACTGATGTTAGTTATCTATTCTCTCTTTGCAATTGTGAGAGAAGTACCTGGCAGACAATTTTCCTTTCCTAAAACAGGTGTCAAAGACATGGGATAAATCACCCTTTCGCTGGTGCCGGTCTCTCTCCAGCGGAGACAAGGAGATTTGAGCTGCCTGGTGAAGACTTGGGTTGGACTAGATGATCTCCGGAGGTCCCTTCCAGCCCCTATCTATCATTCTGTGATTCTGTGATTCTGTGACTTGGAGCACCTTACTTACAGTTGGTAAAGGGAAAGGACTCCCACGCCAAACAACCTGGTGGCCCTTTCCATTTGTAGGCTGCAGATCTGCAATGTGTCCAGTTCTGGGCTCCCCGGCTCAAGAAGGACAGGGAACTGCTGGAGAGGGGACAGCAAAGGGCTACCAAGGTGATGAGGGGACAGGAACATCTCTCTGATGAAGAAACGCTGAGGGATTTGGGTCTCTTCAGTCTGGAAAAAAGACAACTGAGGGGGGATCTCATCAACGCTTGTAAATACTGAAAGGGTGGGTGTCAGGAGGATGGGGCCAGGCTCTTTTCAATGGTGCCCAGGGACAGGACAAGAGGTAATGGGCATAAACTTGAACATGGGAAGCTCCACCTAAACATGAGGAGGAACTTCTTTGCTGTGAGGGTGGCAGAGCCCTGGCACAGGCTGCCCCGAGAGGTGGGGGAGTCTCCGTCTCTGGAGACATTCCAACCCCGCCTGGACGCGTTCCTGTGCCACCTGCTCTGGGTGACCCTGCTGTGGCCGGGGGTTGGATGGGATGATCTCCAGAGGTCCCTTCCAAGCCCTGCCAGTCTGGGATTCTGTGATTCTGTAATGTTCTCCATTGCCGTCTTCCCAAGCGTTGCAGAAATCAGTGGAGCTGCTTTTCCCCCACCCCGCCAGCAGTGATATGATTACCAAAGAGGCGTGTGGCTCTGGGAGCAGGTTGGTCCTGCTTCTCAGAGATGCTCAAAGCATTTCCCGGTGTGTTCTACAGGAACTGTCAGTACTTGGCACTTCGGAAAATCATCCTGGCCCTTCTTTTTTCATGCACTGATGTTCTCAGGCAGAAGGGGGAGCCCATACATTATTTTTCGTGTGTAGTCGTGTCAAAATAGTGATACAAAGCTATCAAATCAGTAGGTTCTTTTGAACATGAGAGCTTCTGCTAAGCTGATGTTACAGGCGCATACAACTAGGGGAAGGCAGGCTTGTAGAGCCCAGATTACTGTTATCTGTTCCTTTGCAACAATGAGAAATCAAGGAAGATTTGAATTCTAAACAACTTTATCATGTGTCATCACGCTAGTTCAAATGCTAGAAAACAGAATTTAATTAAGAATGCGTTAAACAAACAAAAATACAGAGGGAAAACAGAGCCTTTAGAAATAGAGTAAGTCATAGCTGCATGACATTTATTTTTGTTAATTTACTTACACACCCACTGGGAAACCAAATAAGTCATCTGTACAGTGCTGCTATGGTTATTTGTGTAGACCCAGTATGTCAGATGTTACCTAAGGAGGCATGTGGATGTTAAACTGTTAAACAACTTTGGCCTTTTGTAGGGTACTTCTGTGAGGATGAGCAACTAAATGAAGGCACTGGGCAGTCTTTTTTATCACTGCCCAAACACCCTTCAAATTCTTCCTCAGCGCAGAAGCTCTCAGGCATGCCTCTCGCGTGTCCTTCAGTCACAGCTCCTTCAAAATTTTGGTCCATGCATGTACATCGAGGGAAACCCATAAATCCATTTTAGCTCTGAGGACCTCTGCAGTTCATCCCCTGGGATGGGTTTCTTGTTACTTTTCCTCCAAGAAAGGGTTTGATTGCTCTTTCTGATGAGTGTGAATGCAAGTAGGTTCTTGTATACATGGCTTTAACACCATCTGTGCTGTCCTTTAGTGGCATTACCCACATGCTGGCTGCCATTAATACTTTTGAGCATGACAAAAGCAAAGATTTTGGCCCTAAAACTTGTGACCACATGAAGTTACATTCATATAAGCTCAGGTTAGATTTAACTCACACCGTATGTACAAGTGGCGGTTTTTTCCACCTGGTTAATTGATCCTGTGTTGGATTTTGTATACATTGTGGAGTTTTACTAGCTTAGATGATAGATTTATTAGTCAGAACTGTGGTTTTGTCCCATTTTCCTGGCCATGTGAATAAAACCGCATAGATGCATAGATGCAGTTTACACCATAAAAGGACACCAGTCCTTTTGCTCATGTAGCTCCTCATGTTTAAGGATCTGGCTAATGAACACCTAATATGTGTTAAGCTAACCTGGACTGGAAGTGCTCACACAATCTGTTTGATATTTCCGAGCTTCCATGAGCTCTGAAGGAGATGAACTTCATTACCAGCTTCACATTATTCAGGCTTTCAGTCTTAGACTGTGCCCAGGTCTCTCCTGCCCTTGCCAAAGGCAACATCAGGGGGCTTCTAAGAGGGATTATGTGGTCCCTGTGAGGAAGGAGCCCGGGTTATTTTTCCTGCGTGATGTCTTTGCAAAGATAGAAGGATGGAGCCAACAGAGAACCTCCAGGACCACGTTCATGGGCTGTTCGGAAGGTGGTGTGCAGCTCAGAGTGCCCTGGGTGGTTGCTCTGCCCCCTTCAATGGAGAAGACAAGCAGAGTTCACAGCAGTCAAAATCACCAGAGGATCAGGAGGCTGTGGAGAAATGTGCAAGCAAGAATCTTGTGTTTTCAAGGGGGTAAATGTTGCTGCTGAAATGAGTGATGACCAAAAATTGTACCACTAAAAAAAAAAAAATATTTCTAGGTCTAAGGAATTGGTTTCATAGCTTTCATTTCAATGGAGAAGAGCAAGTTGTGCTGCAGAAATGCAATGACAACGTACCTCTGGAAGGAGTGAAACTCCTAAGAGATATCAATTCTATGTCAGAAATTTGGTTCATGATAAGGGTTTCAAGACTGTGGAATTAATACACAATTTCAGAGGGTTAAGGGGATCTCAGGTCATAGTAGGACCTGGAGATGGAAATCTGAGTTAAAGGCTGGTAGAAGATCCCTTAAAACTAGGAGCGAGAATTTGGAGAATAGAGAATATAGTCTGCCCAAGAATATAAATTGAATTCTTATTATGTACAACTTGGATGCTGGGGTATAAATTAACTTTTATTTGAAACTGCAGTGCAAGCTTTGCCAAGAGAAACCTCATCCTGTAGAGCAGGGACATGTTTCAGACTACGGTGGTGGAGAAATCCTTCCTAGTGTTGGTGTTTCTGCACCTGATGTAAAGATAAACTCAAAAAGAGAAGCTGCAATTTGTTTCAGGAGATGGTGTGTCTATTCAAAGGCTGAAAATCTGTCAGTCTGTTGCACTGATAGGGATTACGTGCAGAGGAACTGGAATTCAGGGAGACAGAAAGCAAAAAATATAAATAAAAGGCAGCCCTACATGTAAGCATAGAAATAGCACGTGAAAGGCAAAATTGAGGATAGAAAAAAAAATATTGAGCATAGAAAATTGAGGTCAGGTTCGTGACCATCTGATGAACCTGAAAGCGAACAAGTCCGTGGGACCTGATGGGGTACACCCACGGGTACTGAAGGAACTGGCGGATGAGGTTGCTAAACCGCTCTCTATTATATTCCAAAAGTCATGGCAGTCTGGTGAGGTCCCCACTGACTGGAAAAGCGGAAACATAATCCCCATTTTCAAAAAGGCAAAGAAGGATGAAGCAAGGAACTATAGGCCAGTCAGTCTCACCTCCATGCCTGAAAAGATTATGGAGCAGATCCTCGAGGCGCTGCTGAGGAAGAAGAATAACGCGGAGGTAATTGAGTACAATCAGCACGGCTTCACCAGGGGCAAATCTGGTGGCCTCCTATGAGAAGGTCACAGCATCAATAGACAAGGGGAGAGCAACTGACGTCATTTACCTGGACCTGAGCAAAGCCTTTGACACTGTCCCACATGACATCCTGGTCTCCAAGCCGATAAAATATGGGTTTGATGGATGGACAATTCAGTGGATAAGGAACTGGCTTGACGTCCGCACCCAAAGAGTGGCTGTCGATGGGTCCATGTCCAAGTGGAGGCCAGTGACGAGTGGAGTCCCTCAAGGATCAGTACTGGGACCAGTCTTGTTTAACATCTTGGTCAGCGACATGGACAGTGGCATAGAGTGCACCCTCAGCAAGTTTGCCAATGACACCAAGCTGTGTGGGGCAGCTGACACACTGGAGGGAAGGGATGCCATCCAGAGGGACCTTGACAGGCAGGAGAGGTGGGCTCATACCAACCTCATGAAGTTCAACCAGGCCAAGTGTAAGGTCCTCCATCTGGGTCAGGGCAATCCCAAGCACCAATATAGGCTGGGCAGTGACTGGCTTGAGAGCAGCCCTGAAGGACTTGGGGGTGCTGGTGGACGAGAGGCTCAACATGAACCATTAGTGTGCGCTGGCAGCCCAGAAAGCCAATCGTATCCTGGGCTGCATCGGGAGAAGCATGGCCAGCAGGGCAAGGGAGGTGATTCTCCCCCTCTATTCCACTCTTGTGAGACCCCACCTGGAGCACTGCATCCAATTCTGGAGCCCCTACTACAAGAGAGATACGGACGTGCTGGAACGTGTCCAGAGAAGGGCCACGAGGATGATGAGAGGGCTGGAGCACCTCTCCTATGGGGACAGACTGAGAGAGTTGGGGTTGTCCAGTCTGGAGAAAAGAAGGCTCCAAGGAGACCTTCGAGTGGCCTACCAGTATCTTAAGGGGGCCTCCAAGAAAGCTGGGGAGGGACTTTTTAGGATGTTGGGTAACGGTAGGATCAGAGGGAATGGATTAAAACTAGAGATGGGTCGATTCAGACTGGACATTAGGAAGAAGTTCTTCACCATGAGGGTGGTGAGACACTGGAACAGGTTGCCCAGAGAGGTGGTGGAAGCCCCATCCCTGGAAGTTTTTAAGGCCAGGCTGGACGGGGCTCTGAGCAACCTGATCTAGTGGGAGATGTCCCTGCCCATGGCAGGGGGGTTGGAACTAGATGATCATTAAGGTCCCTTCCAACCCTAACGATTCTATGGTTCTAAACTTTAGTATAGAGGAGCTCCATTGAACAGTGAGACAGTGGTCCTAAAAAGTATGCCAGTTGGTGGTCTGATGGAAAGGAAAACAAATTTTCCCAGAAGAATTAATGTAATAGAGCAATTGAAATGCACAGGGACATTATACAGCAGCTTAAAATCATTCCCATCCAAAATCCATCCCTGAACAAAGGCACAAGATGATAGTGTTGGTGTGATACTTACATAACATAACATTGAATTACTTAAAATGTTGTACTGCAGACAACCGTATCTTTGTAGGTATTTTAATGCAAACAAATATAATACTAGAAAAAAAAATTGTATTCACCGAAATAATTTGGTGGCAGGAGGGTGAAGGACAGAAAAATAGTCTAATGACAGCAGTTAGCAGAGCAGGGTGTCAAATGATTGGCAGTGAATTTGCAAAACACGGGGTAGGTAAGTGATGGAGAGTAGGGTATTACTGTGCTATTAAAGACCTTCCTCCTTCTTTCAGGAGAAATTTGAAAAATGGTAGCACAGAAAATCAGACAAAAGAGCAGAGGCTTATGTTGTAAAGGTAAATATATTTAAGAAATCTGTAGGCTTTTGGTCTGGAGTGGCATAAATTTATTTGCTTATGCTGTTAGAAAATGCATGTCAGTTCTGGATTAGAAGCACAGATGTTGGGGATTCACATAAACCGCATGGTTTAAAGGCCTTGCAGCCTTGCAATAATGTACATATGATGTTAAAATGTAGGTAAAAAGATCAGTAGCGCATAGAGAAGTTGCTCCTCACTCCAGCGAGGTAGGTATTAGGCCAGGGTAGATCTCTACATCCCAAGAATGCCTGTCCTGGAGGAGGCTGGAGGTCCATCTAGCCCAGGATCCTGTCTCCAAGCATGGTGATAAGTGGCATTTAGGGAAGAGAAGAAGAACAGGATGCGTGTATATGATCCTGCTTCTCAGTCTGGAGATGAGATTTCCATGTACAGACGTCAGTGGGTGGGGAAAGTAGAGAGACACCTTCTACACGGGAGGAAAAAAGAGGTGGCTTTTCAGTACTCAAGCAAAACTTGAAAAACCCAGGCTGAGGAGGACTTAGAGGAGCAGATATTCATAGCTGAACATTTTCTTGGACATGGAAACAGTCATCTTTTTAACTGTTCGGGCTGTATCGAAAGTTTTCTCCTGCCAGTGTCCTAAGAGCACTTGCAACAGGAGACTACAGCAGCAGAGGACTAACTTTAGGAAATTCAGATTTGTGCTGGCAAAACTGTAAGCTAGCCCAGCAAAGCTTTTAAGACTTGCTTTTAAGAGTGACTGTAAGTGATTTAGAAGATTCTCCCTCCAGATATGCTCATTTATCTGGCTGCTCAACTGGCGCTGGTATTGCCAGCAGTACTTCCCAGCCAGCGCTCTCCAGCTGGAGCTGCGCTTCCCTGTTACACTGCTCCTGGGGGTGTCCCAGGACTTAATTTCTTGGCTGACCTTAGACTCCACCCTCATGGCATGTGTCCCCTCCTTGGCATGTGCTGGGTACCAGCTGGGCTTGGGCTACTGACCCATGGGAGAGTCAAGGAGAAAAGGAGGCTGAGGAGAGACCTTCTCACTCTCTACAACAACCTGAAAGGGGGTTGTACTGAGGTGGGGGTCGATCTCTTCTCCCAAGTAACAAGTGGTAGGACAAGAGGAAGTGGCCTCAAGTTGTGCCAGGGGAATTTTAAGATGGATACTAGGAAAAATTTCTTCACTGAAAGGGTTGTCAAACATTGGAAGAGGCTGCTCAGGGCAGTGGTGGAGTTGCCATCCCTGGAGGTATTTAAAAGATGTGTAGATGTGGTGCTGAGGGACATGGTTTAGTGGTAACTTGGCAGTGTTGGGTTAATGGTTGGACTCGATGACTTTAAAAGTCTCTTCTAACCAAAACGATTCCATGATTCTGTAAAGAGCATGACCTCCCATGCTGGAGCATCACTGGATACGGGTGCTGAAGCAGAGCAGTGTGTTTCCTCATGGGCTTTTGGGCATCACGACATCCTGCAAGACTGGATGCACTGCCACACCGGTGTCACAAGCCATTTGGGACCCACGTCTCAGACACTCTGGGGAAACCTGGCGTATGGCCCCACAAAAAACAGTGGCAGCGGCGCTCCTGTTCTCCCCGACCCCTTGGGTAGACAGCACTGCCTCTACGCCATCCCTGCTCCTACGTTCCCTCTTGAGTGCTAAGAAGTTGCTAAGCAACCTCAATCCATCTAGCAACCGGCAGCATCACCACCACGAGGATACCGCGGCGTGGATGCTTGGGTACCATTTTGTCCTACAGCAGCTATTGCACCTGGGAAAGCCCCATCCTTCCCGTCCCCCCCGGCTGTCAGTGACCCCAGGGATGTCCACAACTTTGCACAAACATGCAGGCGTACCAACAGATAAAAAATGGACAAACCTGGTCTTTATATGAAGCACCAGCTTTGGCTCATAGGGGGTCCTTTGGGCGTGGTGTGGATTTTCATCAGCAATATGGGATATTTGTAAGTCCAGCTCCCTCCTGGCACCCAGGGGTAGGGTGATGCCATGTGGGGTGGGGGGGAGTGCACAGGGACAGGGCAGGATCCCCTCAAACATTCCCACATGGGCTATTCTTGTAGGCAGATGGACCTCACCTGACGTAGCTGAGATGTTAGATATGTCCATCCAGGCTTTTCAGCTTTAGCGTCCTAAAGATGTGGCTGACCTGGCAAGTCTTCATTGCTGAGACTTTTTCTTTTTCCCATAGAAAGTAAAAAGCTTGACTACAGTGATATAATCACAGATATTTATAGCCGCTTTCTTTAAAACTAGCAAATTGTTGCTGTCTTTCTCTGTTTTGAAAAAATTTGCTCATAGTTTTCCTCCTGCTGCCTCCTTCCAGCAGCGCAGCTTCTCCGTGTTTTTAGAGGGGTATCACTTTCTGCAAAGGCATGCATGAATATTTAACAAGTGGCTATATCGCTTGGGGACAGCACGATGGCGAACCATATAGGCGTTTTGGTGCGGTTTCCTTTGTGCGTCGTTGCATCGGTCCATCCACGGCAAGCCTCCTGCCTTCCTTCACGCAGAGTTTTGAGTTGCCTCTTCTTCCCGAAGGCTGCAGGAATTTTCCGAGTCCCGCTCTCGGACTGAGTTTGCGGCTGTACAGCACTGAACCCTCCCTCTAGTGGCTGCCGCACCGAAATGTCGAGAGATGCTCTGCACGTTTCGGCTACTGCCTGCTCAGGGGTGGACAGCGGTGCCAAAATCAGATCATCTGCCAGAGGTCCACGGTTCCTGCAGGCTGGGAAGCCAGACCCATAGCATGTGCTCCACTTGTGCCGTGCCCTGGCTGTGTCGCATGGGATTCGGCCACGTTGATGCAATTTCTGTCGTTCCTTGATTTTGATGGGCTATTTTGGATGCAGGATTTGTCCTCCTGAACCGGCAGAGAGGGGTGTGAACGGGAAGAGCTGCGTCAGGCTTCCCGTCTGGGTCTCACCATGCGTCTGGTCAAGGGCGCTTCTCCCTCTCGTGGGTTTTGTACTGCTAACATTTTGGATTCATCCAGACCAGACATGCCAGGGTAAAAGCTGGCTTTATTTTAAATCTCATTACAGTTCCTCTGTGTTTCATCATCCTGCAGACACGCTATTTGCTGCAGCATCACTCCTTGCAGCAGGAGGGATTGCAGTGAAAGCCTCCACGGCTGGTGGGAAGGGAAAAGTGCTGCCACCCAGCACGCAGGGCCCCCATCGACATCTCTGCTTCTGCATCACCATGCAGCTCCGCCAACATGACTGTGGGTGCGGCCATTCTTGGGGTTAAACTACCAAATCTTGTACCAAAAGCAAATAGTAGCATTTTTCTGGTGAACTGGGAGATGCTGCGTAGATTTTGGGAAGACAAGGCTAATGCAGGGGTGCAAAATAGCACCTTCTCCTGGCTCAGGAACAACCAGAACAGCACATCTGGCACTACCTGGTATGAACGCATCTGCTGAGGGCTGCTGGTACCTGAACGGTCCCCGAGAGGCGCGTACAGTATCGCTCATCTCAGAGAGTCATAGATCCAGAGCCCTCAAAGGAGAAACGGCTCCGAAAACCCAGGATGACCATTTAAATGTAAACACCGCTCAACTTTCTGAGCGGTTTTTTTGATGGTTTGAAGGAAACCCGTCCAGAATGAATGGAGCAATCAGTCTCGGTAGCTATCCACAAACCCGCTCTCCCAACGCGCAGAAGATGTGTCTGTGCTGATAAATGCCAAGAATGATTTCCGGCTACTGAAAACTTTTTGTAGTTGCCTTTTATCATGGTGGATCTTCCTTGCATTATTTCGGTTCCAATCTCAGTCTCAGGGCCATTCCTCTGGCTAATCAGAGGACAGCCATATGTAACTACGGACCAAATTTTCCAGCAGTCATCGAGTCATTTTGCATTTCACTCAGCTTGACTATTAAAATAAACTGGACAATTTCCCAGTTATTGCTGACTCTCGGGCACCGGCACAAAGCTGCGCTCGAGTGTCTGTTGCTGCAGGGAACTCATAGATTTTGAAAAAATTGCCTCCCCGTTGTTTCTTATGAGAGATTTCTCTATTTAGCATCAAGACAAAAATTAAGTTCAAAATGAGCCACGCTTCTGTGCTCTGGGTACCTCCGCCTTGCACAGAGCAGGTAGGGCAAAGCCCACGTGCCAGTTTCCCCAAAGCTACATCTGTGCTAGTTAGTTATTAAGCAATAAACTAACCAGTGCCAGGAGGAGGGTATTAAACTCTCTCCCTTCCTGACGGGGTGGCTGCGTCCAAATTATCAGTTGGGAACAGTCCCCTGCATGGGGACTGCTTTTTACTATCCGTGTGAAGAGGAGTTTCTTGTGATTTCCCCCCTTGTGCTGCTGCTCGTGGAGCCTCTATTGCATCTCCCAGCCTTTCCCTGCTGTGAAGGAGACTGGAAATGTAAAAAAGCAAACCAGAGAGGCGGAGGTTGTCGCTTGAATCCAGGAGCTGGGGCTCTGAGGTTACGCGCGCGGCACACCCCTGTCCTTGCGAAGCCTTTGGGGACATCTCTGAGACTGCGGGAGGACACCTTGGCCTCTGCACATGGCACAGGGTAACAGAGGAACGAGAGCCGTGACTTCTTTCTGGCTCTACAAATATTTCCTTATGTGCTGGTGCATGGGAGTATATTATATGATAAATGTGTGTATCATGGTGTACGCTACAGCAGGTGTTACAATATCTGCTCCAGGCTGGGATGAGCTGAGGCTCAGGGTGTTTGGGGTGGGAGGCAAAACATAAATATAAAAAATTCAGATTAGCTCTGAAAATCTCTATCTTAACGCCAAAATATGTTAATAACAGCACATTTCTCCCCTTCTCATGCTCACAGAGGAACCCCACTGCCTTCCTTCGTGCTCTCCATCACCAGGGATGCTGGTACCACCCAACGCTGGCTGCATCGACAGGCGGGTTATTTCCCTACGCTGCGGCCTGGTATTTATAGGCAGCAGATTTAGACAGTAATTAGGCCAGAGGATAATTTCAACTTGCACTGGGACCGCCGAGCCCTGCTAGAGGGGAGCAAGACATTTTTGCCAGAAGGGGACCAAACCCCCTTCTAGATGCATTGCTCCTCAGATGGAGCAGAAGATGCCGGCTCGGTGTGTCCAGTGACAATCCCTACCCGCTTGTCCCTCTTGAAGGTCATCGGGGGCACATAACGGGTAGAGAATAGCTCCTTTTATGCCATGTGAGATATTTATATAGATAAAGGCTGCCGGTCACTGGGAAGCTGCCCAAGACTTTAATGGTTTAATTGCAGTTTCCTGTATGTTCCCTTCTCTGTTGTTCATCACAGATGACAATTGTGGTTTCGTGTCCGTGGGGCTGGGCTGGGGCTCCCTGGGAATCTCGTCTCCTCGTGCAATTACTGGATATCTCTGCCAGTCTGGGTACGTCCTTGAAGTCTCCCCCCAGTTAAGATCATCTGTATGGGCCTTATATCCAAGTGGGAACATCCTACAAGATGATGTTGGTCCCTTTTTTTACCCTGAGGCATGAGGGAGGGATGGAGGGCAGATTGGGCCATCCTTGCAATAACCCGTAAAACACGCTGTGCGCGATGGGGTGAGACCGGGGTGGACACGGTGCACGACAAAAACCAGGGGAGGACTGGAAAACGAGCCCATTTTGGGGACCCTGCTACTCACCGATGGTGCCACAGAGCTGCATTAGTGTAAAGCAGGGCACAATTAGACCTTTTAAGACTTGTGTGTGCTAGCAGATAAATACACCATTTGCTCCACCCTGATATTGATCCTGAAATAAAACCAAGCCGCCCTCCGCTCCCGGGTCCATTATCTCCAACCCCAACTGCCCAGAAATCACAGCCAGAAACCCCCGTGTCGTAAAATTGCCACAAAGTTCTCGATCGTATTTTTAGTACTCTTTCTAATGTGCTTTGAATTTGCCTTCTGGTTTTTCAGCCGCTAGAGTAAACTCGGCTCATCCCTCAAACCTTTTGAAAATGGAGGTTTTTAAAAACATCGGCTGCCTCCAGGGCCCTGGGCTTTAAGAAAAACAACATATATGTATGTATATGTATTCCTACGTATATTTATACCTACATAAAAGGAGATGCGTGGTAAAATTACATGAGCTGGCAACACAACCGCCCTGTCACAAAAATCTCTTTGAAAAGGTGACAAACCACCTACGTCCAATGCACCGTGCTTTGTCTGCCCGGGACCGAGATGAGAGGGCAAATGTTGTGCTTGGCTAAATGGAGCCCTGACAGCCCCGATCCTTCACGTCACCCGCCACTGGGTCTCACACGTGCACCCCCTTCCCTCGCCCTGAAACATTTCGGTACCTCCCTGAATGTGCACCGGGCGACGGCCAAGGGTTGGGTGTTTGCTTTAAATCGCAGAGGTCTTCTCTGCCGCGCTTTAAAAGCTGATCCTGGGCTGAAGTGGTGCCAGGATGAGTTTTGTCAGTGATAGGAGGGAGAACCTGAGAAAAAATACTATAAATCTTTCAGACCTTTAAAAAAAAAAAAAAGAAAAAAAAGGTCTTTTCTCCTGTGGGCATTTTAACAAAGAGAGTTGCCCCGGGATTGAGTCGGTGCCCACCGCGCGTCCCCGCACACCCCTCTGGTTAATTCATCTCTTGGCACTTTTTCCTCCAAAGCTGCCATCGGCGCCGTCGCTCAGTAAACCTGCTGGAAAAAAGCTGCTGGGAAAGTGTGTGTGGGCGTCTGGGGGGGGGGACGGGACGGTGCCACCCCTGCCGTGGGCACGGCTGACCCCGCGGGGAGCTGCTCAACAGGCCGATCTTTGGGGAAAGGTTGCAGCGTCAGGACCACCGCCGGGTAATGCCAGCCCAGAGACCGGCTCTCCCGCCTGCCGTGGCATCACAGGAAGGCTCTGAGCCGTCATATTTAATGCATGAGGAGCACCGGGATGGTCTTTTTACAGGCAGTGCTCTCAGGCTTCATTTTTAAAAAATTGTTGGGTAATAAGGGCTTTGAAATTAGGGGTTAGGTCTCCAGATCGGTGGGGGAGGTCTGTAGGACCAACATCTGGAGCTAGAGCTTTGCTGGAACCCGTTCCTCATCCTGGGCACCGGGGACACATCTGCTCGGCCAGGCGGGGAGCCGTGATGGAGGGGTGGGTTCAAGCTCCTGTTTTGGCAGGGTGCACCTCCAGCTTCCCCTCCCTGGAAACTAGGGAAAGCCTTTCTTATTAAACTCTGCTTTTACACAATTTAGGTTTCGTTTTAAAAGAATGGGAGTCTGGAGATCTGGACTACGTACTCTCTTTAGCCAGTGATGTGCTGGGTGAGGAGTTTTTCCTCTGTTAAAAACATCTGTAATCCTCCCCGTACCTCGCTGGATTTGGTCACCAGGTTGGAGGTCTACTTGCACCACCCGACTTCAGGGGATTAAAAACAAGGATTGTCCCTTTTACCTCTCCAGAGACCACATTGCCCTTTCTTCTCTGATGGTTTTCATCTTGCTAATTTTAAAGAGAAATCCTCTAAACAAATACAACGCGTCTGGATCAGTGGGTTTTAACCCCCGGTCCATGGGTGGCTGCTGGTCTGGACTCTGCTCCAAGCCAGCTATTATCTTATAGATATTTTCAACACTGTACAAATGAGGCAAGAAAACAAGAGAGGGGAATGAAGAGTTAATTTTATGGGCATTTTGGATGTAGCCTGCCTTTTCCTTTGGCTGCAAGTGAAGCGATGGCAATGGTACACAAAGAGCCTTTGGGATTTTAATCTTAATTTGCAGGTTAGCTAGACTCATGGACCAGCGTAGTTTGGAACGGGATCTTTGGATGTCATTTGGTCCAGCCCCAGAAGCTTTGCTGATCCTTAGGTATCTTTTAAAGTCATTTAGTGTTTTTTTCCAAGAAAGGTGGGAAATACTGGGGTCTAACCCGCCCCCTCGTCCCAAGGCAAGATCAAGTCTTTTTTTATGTCATTCCTGACACACGTTTTTCTAAGCTGGTATTAAAACCCCCAGGAGCGGAGAGCCCACCCCAGCTGCAGGCAATCCCTCCCCACGCTAAACTAACCTCACCACGGCAAACTTTCCTTATAGCAGAGTAAGAAAAACTCACAGTATTAACCGAATCGAGCAACATTTATTTCACCGCCTGTCTTGGTAACCGAATCCTGGTTTTGTCTGGGCTATCGGCATCGTTAACTCTGTGCTAACGAGGGCAGCGTTAAGAGGATGCTGCACTGGGGAGTGTGTACGGAGAGAGGATGGAGAGGTAAACCCAGGTCCCTTGTAGGTATAGAGATAATCACTGCTGTATGGCCCCTTCCCACCATGTATCACATCCCGTCACATCACCCCATGTTAAGCAACGCAGGGCATTTGCCTTCTCTCCAGGAAAATCTGACCAGCTAAATTCCTCCTTATATAGCAGAGCTCGAAGTAGTAGGGGAAAGGAGAAGGAAATGCAATATAATAGGCCACGATATAGTGCTATCTATAAATATTTTACCAGGGAAGGTATGCGACTGGTATTTTGAACAAATCCCCAGCCACAGTTTTAATAAAGTGCCTTTAGCAAGCCACTCTGCCGTGTTTAAATCTAATTCCAGTTGTCAGTCAAATCGCTGTATGTTATTAACCTATGGGCATAATTGCCGATTCCAAGTCTGCAGCTCTAAGAGGCTTTATGTATGATTGTAATAAATGAAATAACTTTTATGATTCCAACTCACAGTTGAACACATTGACATTGAAAATTACACATGCATACGCATTACTTTTGTCTTTCCCTATATCAGATATTATCGGTGCGACTCTGACTGCAGAGGAAGACCCGTGTTAGCAGGGAAATGACTGAGCTTTGCATTAGCTCGTTCTGCAGCTGGTGCCACATGGAAACGCTTCAGCCCATCTTGGTTTAAAATAAAAAGACTCCCTCCAAATAAGCAAACGTTCACAAAATCGCCACTGTGTGTATCGGCGACGGAGAAATCCTCGCAGGCTGTCGTGGCCAAAGTGATTTATACCAGATTTAGGTGTTGATGGCTGCTGTCTCTCCATCCCCGACCTCCTCCCTTTCTCCCACCATGTTGTATTTTGTGCCTGTGAGGTGATGCCGAAGTGGAGATTGATTTGTTCGCTTATTTTTTACTTGTCACCATCGGGGCAAGGTGAATATGAAATGCAAAGGGCAAAGTCGGCTTTTTTCCAGCTGTTTTGTGTTGCTGAAAACCCATGGCATGAGTGGGAGGGTAGCAAAGGGTCACCGACCACCAAAGGATGTAGGTGCTGTGAGCAGCAGGTCCCAAAAAGCATCATCTCAGCCTCTTTTGGATCTGACCAGACTTTACAAGAAGTTATGGCAGTAATCCGTGCTGGGAGCATCTCTCTTGGCAGTGCTGGACCCCTTGGCCTCTGTCTCTTGCCCGAACCCTTTTCATATTCATAAGCTGGGGCTAGGGAACGTCTCTCTTCATTTCAGCCATCTGAAAGGCAGGTGGAGATTCTCCACTGGCCTGCTGGATGGCTTCCTAGATGGGCAGAGAGAAGGGCATCTCCAGAGGGTGGTTTGTCTTGGAGACAAGGGCTGGCTGTCCATCAGCAATGGACATTCACACGATGTGATTCACAGGCACCAGAGAACCTCTGGGCAGCTGAGATTTGGTAGAGTGAATCCCACCTTTGCAGCTCCTCTGTCTTCCAAACCTAAAGGCTGCTGAAGACACGTTGGGACACTTGGAAAATACTTGCTGAGGACCAGACCCTGCTTAAAATCATAGAATGATAGAATTGTTTTGGGTGGAAGAGACCTTTAAGATCAAGTCGTTAAAAAATACCACAAGGGATAGGAGGAACATCCTCCTCTGAGCCTCCAGCCTGTCCCCAACTCCATAAATATGCTCGGGAGAGAGACAGCAAGGGGGAGATAAATCCTGTAGCCGGGCTGCTCAGAGCTTGCCCTGGGTGTGGGGAGAGGTTGTGCTTGCTGGCCACCTCCAGCAACCAACCACGGGGGCATTTTATCCTCTTGCTATCCTCCACTTTGGCTGAAATGGTCCCAAAACACACAGAGAAAGACCATTCTCACTTAGAATCACAGAATGGTGAGAGCTGGAAGGGACCTTAAAGATCATCCAGTTCCAACCCCCTGCCACGGGCAGGGACACCTCCCACCAGACCAGCTTGCTCCCCATCCAATCTGGTCTTGAACACTTCGAGGGCTGGGGCATCCACAACTTCTCTGGGCAACCTGAAAACACTGTGTCCTTGCTGCAGGGCAGGAAATGTCCAGGTTGCTGCTCACGTGGCTTTTAGTGCTGGGACAGTCTCAAGTCAAAATCAGGATGTTTCCACTGAATGTTGTGCTGGACATTTTGGGGACCAGGGTTCTGGGGCCAGTGTGGGTGTTTTTATGTGTCACGGTCTATAGGTTCACAAGAGTGGGCGATACCATTCAAATCTTTCCTGGCACCGGTAGCAATTAGAGAACTGTGATTTCACTGGGTGCCGTGTCACCGCTAAACCTTTGGATGACGGTCCAGGCAGTTTCTCAATGCTCTGCACCTCTTGAGCTCCTCTCCCTTGAACTCTTGCCCTCCGACCCATCTGATCTTGTTGAGGAGGTCAGGATCTGCCCCTCCAACTGCAGCGCAATAGGAGTGGTGGGAATCCCTGTTCTTTACCCATCCCCTGGCATACGGGACCTCTCAGTTCAGAGCAGCCCCGTTCCCACCATGAGACTCAGCCCTGGCTCCCTTTCCCCGCTGCGGGATGTTTTTCAGCTCTGAGCTTTGGTTGCAGAGCAAAGCATGCCGAAAGTGCTATATGTACCGGGATACCATAGTAGCATCACCGCCCCATAATTGCAGCATGACTTGGGACCGCACGCACGCCCAACTGGGCAAGTGCCATGGTAACAGCGTATCCTCCATCATCACCAGCCGGGTAGCAAAGGCTGGACCCGCCTTCTGGCTCCGGGGGGGTGGGAGATGCGAGTCGCCTCTCCTCCCAGCCTCTGCGCCGGGCAAAGCTCGTCGGCTTTGCTCGTTTGGTTGCTCATCGCCTACGGGCTTGGAGCAAACCCGGTCACACCAAGCGTCTCGGCAGTGCTGATGCGTTGGGTCCCCACGGTCCTTAAGCGTGACTCCTGGTTGGAATCAATCTAATTACCGGTCCGATTCTGGGGATTTTGGGTGATGGGAAAAATACACGTTGAGGGGCTGCTTCGAGATGTCTTAGTAGGAGAAATGGGGTGGCCCTGGTGAGTGGGAGCATCGTTAAAACGCCGTCCCCTCTCCTCGTCCCCGCTCCTCAGGGCGCCGCGTGCCGCTTCCCTATTTGACCCCTGAATTTCCAGCAGGTGATGTCACTGAAATCCCTGTTTGTGGTCTCGCTGGTGGTGTAAATTTAGAGTGTTTGAGATGATTTGTGACTCTGTTGCTGGGGGGAGGTGGGGAAGGGGGGGGTGTCGGGGAGTGACATGTGAGTCCTATGTCACTGAGGCTTGTTTGGGCTTTGAAGGCGGTGGAGTGCTGTGCGGAGATGACGGTGCTGTCCAGGAAGAGCAGAGGGGAAAAAAAAAAAATATGGGACTCTTGATCCTTTTTATAGTCTAAGCAATTTAATTGAGCTCGTTGCTTAGCTAAGACATTAAGAAAGGATTTTCCCCTTGGATCCTGATTAGATTTCCCAATAAAATGCCCACTTTGACGGCTGCAGCTAGGAGATGTGCTGGTTTGTGTTTCAAAGAGGCGCGCGGCGTAAAAATAAACCGAAAAAAGGAGCTGGATGCTGCGGGGATGTGGAGGAAAAGACCTTTCCGGATGGAAACCATCATCCTTCATGGGGCTGGGTCAATAGCAGGGCTGGATGGAGCTGGGACTTAACCGAGAGTGGGGAAATGAGGGAAACAGAGGAATTTCCCACATCTTCCTTTCCGCCTCCCTGCTGGAGCCAGAGCATCTCGAGTCAAACCAGCGCTGCAGTGGCGAGCGAATCGGTCAGGGGCTGGGTGTGGGCGGGGAGAAATAAAAATGGCATAAAATATCACGGATGGAAGGACGTGCGCACCCCGCTTCTCCGCTCCATCCATCCCTTTCCTCTCCCCGCGTGCTGGGTACCCGAGGGTCCCTCTCCCCGGCCTCGCCGTCCCCTTGCAGCGCGCGACCTTGAGGCCAGATGCCTGAAGGTTGTTTGGGGGCATCTCCATGTTAATCAAATGTTCGCACAAGCTGCTTAATTCCCCCCCTATAATCCAACTGGGGATGGAGCCTGGCAGGTTTCTGGCCGTTATGTTTACATCGGACTGCGGGTGGAGGGAGGAAGGAGGGGACGGGGAGGGGGGGGGAAGCTGACGTGCTTGGAATAAAATCGTGCCACCTCCTCCTCCATCCCTCAGCGAAAAAAACCAAACGCATCTGTCCACCCCCCCCAACCCCCAACGCCATTTCCCTACCCAAACTGTCCACCCAGAAGAGGAGGGGCTGTGCTGCAGCTCATCTCAAGGGGGCAAAGGTCTTTGAGAAACCCCCGGCCTGATTTATTCAGGGCATAGCAATATTTCTTGGGATTAATATTAATAAGAGCCTCCTGCCCCCTCCTCTCCATCCCCCCCAAGCTGAGCCCGAGGGATGCAGCCGGGCCCCGGCGGGGTACCAGGCCTCCCGCCTTCGGGTGTGAGGTGACGGTGTCTCTTCATCCCAGCTGTTTCTCAAGCAATAAAACAGGTTGTTTATTTATTTGGGGTTATTTAGAGCTCGTTTCTCTCTCCTGTGCTGCAGCTCGTTAATGGAAAAGCCGTTTCGCTGGCTCTCCGGGTGAGGGCTGCGTGCTGCTGGGACCGGCGGTGCTGCAGAGGGATGCTCGGCGCATAGTGCGGCAGGGCAGGGACCCGCCTGCGGGGATGGAGGCAATCCCGAATAGAAGGGACCCCAAATCTCTTGGGTTTTTTCCCCCTTTTATTCATTAAATGGGAACCCTCTGGCAGTTCAGACTCTCCTGGAGGTCCAGGATGTGGAAGCACCCGCCCAGGGCTGCACAGGCGACCGTGGCATTGCCAAATCGAAAGGCTGAGTTTTTTATTTTGGGGTGGATTTTAGTATTCATCCCCCCTCCCACCTAGTGCTGAGTGGGGGTCCTGCCTCCGCTGCTGGAAGAGACGGGCGAGAAACCTCGGCGAACAAAGGAGAGGATGCGGGAGCCCGCAGCGAAAGACCTTTATTGGCACGGCACGACCCGACGGACTCCTTGCGGCATCCGCACCAGCCGGGCTACAAGCCCGGGGGGGGCTGCCCCCAAATACCTGCAGCACCCCGGGGGCGGGTTGGGGTGCAAAGAGGCGTCCCAGGGACCCCGAGCTGCTGTCAATGCTCCCATGGGCACCGTCCCGGAAGCGAGGGTCTGCGCACAGGGCTGCAAAGAGAGATGGACCCCCCCCAAACCATCATCAAAGGCCCCCCCCCCCCCGCCAGCCTGGGCACAGCTCTGCAGCCGGCCCATGGAGTGGGGGGGACCATCCCCTCCAGTAAGGCCTGTCCTTGCTCAGTGCGAGGCAACTGCTGGGAGCACTGGGACAGCGGATCGGGCACAGGGATGGAGGGATGCAGGGCAGGTTGGCCTCCAGCTGCAAAGAGAGGGGAAGGGATGGGAGAAGGGACGGGAGGAGGTGGAGGGCAGGGGGGGTGGCGATGGGCACCCCTCTGGTTAAAAAGGCGGAGAAAAAAAAAAAAAAAAAAGAAATTAAATAATAAAACGTGAAAAAGGAGGGGGAAATAATATAAAAGCAGGGTGGAAGCGGAGCAGGCGGCTCTGCGGGGGCACCCGCTCCGCGTTAGGCCGCGGGGTCGCAGCATCCCTCCGTCCCCCCCCCCCCCGCATCCCCCCACCCCCCACCCCCCCCCCGCCGCCCCGGGCCTCCAGCTTCTATGAATTTTATTTTATTTTCTGAATAATTCAGGTGCTGGTTCCCCCCCCCCCCCCCCCCTCCTCCCCCCTTCTCCTTTCCCCCACCCCCCCCCTCCCCTCGGCTCCTCGCACACACACGCCTCTCGCCGGGGCTGTGTTAGGGGTATAATGAGGCAGCCGATGGGTAATTGGGATCTTTTGTAGGGAGGATGTATGGCCGGGGCAGCTGCCGGGGGGGCAGCTGGGGGGGGGGGTTGGGGGGGGGGGGGGGACGACACACACAGCATTACCATACAAAGGGAACAAATGACATGTTTATCCCTCCAAGAGATTTACGCCCGGCCTCGCCCTGCAGACACAGCGCTAACCCCCCCCCCCCCCCCTTCGCCTCCCCGGCACTTTTGATTTAAATTATAAGGATTAAAGTAGAGGAGGGGGGTGTGGGGTGTGGAGGGGAAAGACACACAAACAGCCACCGGAAAAAAAAAAATAATTAATAATAAAGCTTTAAAAAAATTAAAGAAAAAAAGCGGCTTTGCCCCAGCATCCCCCCCCCTCCCCGCCCCCGCCGGGGGAGCAGCGTGAGCCCCGGTGACCCCAAGACCTGCCCTTGCTTTTTAGCAGGGGAAAAAAAGAAAAAAAAACAAAAAAACCCCCAAAAACCCCAAAACCAAAAAACAAACCCAAAACAAACCAACCCCCCCATCGCTCTGCGGAGAAAAGGCGAGAGAAAAGGCAAAAGCACAAAGCGGCGGCAGCGGAGCAGCCCCGGGGGCAGCAGCCGCGGGCCCCCCCCCCCTCCCCGGGGCCCACCCGCGGGTCACCCCCGAGTGACAGCTCCGCATTTCAGCCCCCGGGCGCGTGTGCGCGCAGGGACACCCCACCACCACTTTTTTCCCAGGGATCCCCCCCAAAAGATGCTACACCCCCCCCCTCCCCAACTCCCCTCCATCCCTCTCTCCCCCCCGCGCTGCGGGTGCCACCTGCGCCGGTGCGCAGCGCTGCCTGCGCGCCCCGCGGCCGGGCTTCGGGGGGGGGAGAAGGGGGGGTTTGGGGGGGGAGGGGGGGTTGAGGGGGGGGTTCCGCGGGTGCGGAGAGCCGCGGAGCCGCCTCCGGCCTCGATGCTGGTCAGCCTCGTTCTTGGCATTCACCGCGTGCCTTAATTGTATGGACATTTAAATCAAGGTCCGCTGTGAACACGGAGAGAGGGGCCTTTCCTCGGGAGGAAAAAAAAATAGATATCATAAGAGGAGGGGGGAATTATTAAGGAAAAAGAAGGGGGAGGAAGGTGGGGGGGGGGGGGGGGGGGGGGGGGGAGAGAAGGAGGGGTGGTGGGAGAGGGGCCGCGCAGCCCACCGCCCCCGCGGAGCCCAGCCTTTGTTCTCCGCACCCCGCGCCCTTCCCGGTGGGAATAAAAATCCATCCCACCCCCAGGAAAAAAAAAAAAAAAAAAAAATTAAAATAAATCTCTCTCTCTCTCTCTCTCTCTCTCTCTCTAAAATAAAATCGATCCAAGGGTGTGGGGTGCTGCCCCGGGAAGGGGCCGGGGAGGCGGGGGGGGGGTGGTGGGGGGGGGGTACCTGCCCTCCGTCTCTGCCCGCCGCTGCCCGCTCTCTGCCGCCTTCCCCGAGCCCCGCCGCGCTGCTATAAACGGGGGGGGTCTGGAGGAGCGCGATAAACCTTCCCCCGTTCGCCTGCTGCAGTCAATCCTTTCGCTCAGATCCCAAGTGGTGCAAAAAAAAGAGGAGAGGGGCCCATCTGGCTTCTCATCAGCTTTGTCAAGTCTTGCATACGCTAAAATGCTAATGACCTAGATAGCTCATGCAAAATGCAGCAGAGAGGGAGGGAGGGAGGGAGCAGCGAGGGAGGGAGGAGGGAGGGGGAGGGAGGGGGAAAGGCAGAGGGGAGGGGGAGAGCCCGGGTGCATCGCCCCCCCCCCCTCCCCATCACATCCCCCCCCCCCCCCCCCCCCCGCTCCAAGCCCTTGCTGGCCAATGCACCTTGGTAGGTACGAGCCGGGCTTTGATTCGAAAGGTCACCCGGGTACGATGGGGGGGGGGGGTGTGGGGGGGGGGGGGAGAGGGATGGATGTGCGGGGGGGATGGATAGGAAGGGGGGGAGGCATGGATGAATGGGGTGGGGAGACGGATGGATGGGGGGGGAGGATGGATAAACCTCCCTGCCCTCACCGCCCCCCCCCGCCCCAGCCTTTCAAGGAGGGGGAGCAAACGCGCGGAGGAAGGGGGGGGGGGGGGGGGGCAGCCCCCATTGCATCCCCCGTGGGGTGCTGAGGGGTGTCGTGTGTGTGTCCCCCCTCCCTCCCTTCCTCCCTTCCCGGCCCGACCCCAACCCCAAACCGCCCCCCCCGGCGATAAGAGGAGCGAAGGAAATACCCCCTGCGTGGTCCCTCCGTCCGGCGGCCGGTGCAGCAGCGCGGCCAGGCGCGTAATCCCGCGGAAGATGCTTGGGGCGGGGGGAGAATGCCCACCTCCGCGCTATGCGGAGGAGAGGTGAAAACGATATATATATTTTAAAAAATAAAATAAAAAAATATTAAAGAAAAAAAAGGGAAAGGCGGGGGGGGGGGGGGGGGGGGGCGGGGGTGGATAAAGCCAGGCCGGCGGCGGGGCGCGGAGCGGGCGCCGGAGGGGGCGCGGAGGGAGCGCGGAGCAGCCGGGCGGGCGCTGCGCGGAGAGCGGAGCTGTCAGCGGCGCCTTCTCATTTATCATTAGCCAGCCCTAATCTTGCTCGCTGTCCTCCTTCGGTGATGTTGATCCACTTTCCCTCCCTCCTCCCCCCAACCTCCCCCCCCTCCTTTCCCCGCACCCCCCCACCCCCCCCCCCCCGTAAAGGATTATTCAGCCAAAAAAAAAAAAAAAAAAAAAAAAAAAAGAAAAAAAAAAGGGGGGGAAAAAAAAAAAAATCACAGCTGCTGATTCCGTGCGCGGAAAACAAGGCGGCTGCAGCCCTCGCCCCCCAGCCCCTCTCCCGCAGAGATGCTCCGGGTGTTGTCCGCAGAAATGCTGCCTTTTAAAACAAGGAGCGACCCGCGGGGAAAGAGCCTCCAGCCCTGCCCAGCTCCCCCCCCCCACCCCCCCCCACCCCCCCCGCCGCCTCCCGCACCCCCCACCCGGCGGAGGGAGCCATGGCTGGGGCGGGGGGGTGGGGGGGTGTGGGGGGGGGAAAACCCCTGGTGTCCCCCCCCCCCCCGCCCCCCGGCCTCCCCCAGCCCCCGCTGCGGAGGAAGGATGCTGCAGAGCTGGGTGCAGCTTCGCAAAAAAAAAAGAAAAAAAAAAAAAAGAGAGAGAGAGAGAAAAAAAATAATAAAGGACCAATTTTGGATGAGGCTTCGCTTTCTTTACCCCCCCCCCCCCACTGCTGGTTTCATGGCTACGCTACTGTAATTATGAATTCTTCTTCTTGCGACTTGTGTGTGTGTGGGGGGGGGGGGCTGGGGGTGGCAGTGGCTGTGTTTTGTGGCTGACATCACTGCAGTGGCGTGGGGCTGACAGCTCCCAGGGCTGCCTGCCGCCCGCAGCCGCTCCTCCGCTTCTTTTTGCAGCCTCTCTGCTGACAATTGTCAAGGAAAAAGGGGGGGGGAAGTAATAATAATAATAATAATAATAAATAATAATAATAATAATAATAAATAATAAAAAAACCACCCAAACAGCAAGCCCACCCCATCTCACCGCGTTCAAGGTGAATTTCAAGGAGAAGAGCGTGCTTTTTTGTTTATGGTAAGGTCCTGACGGATACCGGCGATAGGAAACGTGCGCTGTGGCTACCTATACATCTATATCCAGGGATATCGGTAAATCTCCGGCGTCACCGGTCCTTACTGAGCACCCTGTGAGACCCCGTAACCTTGTCGGGGCGCTGCTCAGCGTGACCCGGCCCAAACCCCTGGCCAAAGCCGGCTCCGAGGGCAGGAAAACCTTTATTACTCGCCCGAGGATTTCGCACCAAGGGCATGTGCCCACTCCTGGCATCTCTTTGCACAAGCCGCGGCGGCCACCGTTGCCGTCATCGAGATCATTTCAGCTACGTATCGTGCTGCATCGCATGTATATTCCTTCCCATAGCATGAAGACAAATACATGCTTTTTTTTTTCCCCTTCTTTTTTTTTTTTTTTTTTCCTTCCTCCCCCCCCCTCCGGAACCGAGGCCTAGAAGTTGCTGAGAAAAAAGCCGCATGGAAGCAGGAGCGCACGGTCCGTACCCCGAGCACAGTCCGTCCGTGTGTGTGTGTGTGTGTGTGTGTGTTCAGAGATGGGTAGAAGCATCCGGCCCTGAATAAGCAGAAGGGCCCTGTGCGCTTTGGGGGGGGCCCCCCCCCGACACGCTCGAAATCTTCGTGCCGAGCCGGCTGAGAGCCGCGGCCCTTTCTTCTTCGTGCTGTTCATCACTAGTACCATTTTGTTCCCATTACGTTAATGATATTTCATCTAATGCGCCAAATGTGAGGAGGTTTCAAGGAAATGCTAGAAATTAGATGTCGAAAATTGTCCAGGAGAGTCACCAGCCCGGGCACAAAAATCTCCCCGCCTGCCCTTTCTAATGCCACCCCCCCTAAAAAAACCCCACGACACGATATTATTTGGTTCAAAAGCAACCCTGATTTACCCCGAATGAACAACTTCTCCCATACCTCCTCGAAACTGTTTGCAATTCAAATAAGAGACCGTATAGCGCAGATTTTAAAGGTCTCGCTGACAGAAGCCAACAGCCAGAGCATCCCTCTGGGACCGCCGCGCTTCACGCCGCAGCTGGAGCCACCGGCCGCCCCGGCCTCAGCCCCTGCCCGGTGGGGACCGCGCCGGGCACCCGGTCGTGGCGTCACGTTATTTATCTGTCTCCTCCTCGGTTTTCTGTCTCAGAGATTTATAGAGGGCTGAGCTATTTTGACTTTAAAAATAAACCTATGTGTTGCAAGGGAGGTAAGTTGGTTGGAGCTAAAAAGTTGTAATTTCGGGATCCCTCCCAAATTACCGCTATATATGTATTTTTTATAACTCACAGTGCTTTATCTCTCGGTAATATCCTCCTTCGGAGGATTCCAAAGCGCTTTGGGAATCTGCAGGAGAGTCGAGCCGAAGTGGCAATCCTGAAGGAGATAAATGCAAATTCCCCTTTTTGTGGGGGAAACTGAGGACCAGGGGCCTCGGGGACGTTCTGCCGCCCATCCTTGGTGGCTTCGAATGGGAGGGAGATGCCTACGGAGCCAAGCCGTGGAGATGGAGGCGCTGCTGGAGACCACGGGGGCAGCTGGCGATGCGAACCCAGCCCGGGGCCCTCAAAGCTGGGCAAAATGTCGTGGCTAAAGGGACACGGGGATTTTCAGCCCGAATTTCAGCCCGCTCACACGGGGGCTGGGGAGCCACGCTATAAATCTGCGCAGGATTAGCTCACTCTTGCCCACTCCCACGTTTACCGGCGGTATTGAAAGCCCACTCCAACCCCCTTGAAAACACATTACGCTTCCCTTAAAAACATAAATCCTCGGACTTAACCCGTGATCCATTCCCTCCCTCTGCACTATTAGCACATTAAGAAATTAAACGATAAAAACTCCTAAAGATCCGATTGACCAGAATGGCGCCGCTCCATATGGCACGGCATATGTGTCCGGCCTTGCTGCGCGCCCCGGTCGGGATCGCCTGGATGTGCTGGTTTCAAGGCAAATTCGGATGGATTTAGAGTTGCTTTTTTTTTTTTTTTTTTTTTTTTTGATTTTCCCCATGACATTTCACTTCTCTGCTCCACCTCCAGCGCCGCAGGACACGGTGTAGAGGTGATGTATGGCCCTAAATAAGGCTTTGCTTTGCTGGCGGAGGTCAGGTGAGGCTATTTAACGCTTTGCGGGATGGCTCCTCAAAGACGATGGGCTTCAGAAAACAACCCCAAACCCCAAAGCGACATCCCGACAATCAGCTTAAGGACTGCTGGAGCCCATGGCAGCGGTGACTCGGGGGGGACGGGTCCCTGCCGGTGGGTGCTCAGCACCCGGCCGGGGGGCAAAAGTCCTTTTTCCGCCCGACCCGCTCCACGATAAATCACGCTGCAGCAAACAATAGGCTCCGGGCCTCGCTGGGAGCTTTCCCCGAGCGACAACGGGTTTCTAAAAGCCTTTATGAGCTTTTTCACCGCTTTGGTGAAATTTAAACCTCCTTTTTTTTTTTTTCCAATGGGTCTCACCTGAATTTGTGGGTGCTGGGAGGTGAAGACCTCAGAGCCGGAGCTCAGCCCTGTGCCTGGCTCTGCGCAGACGGACGGGCAGAGCCCGTACCCAAAAACTTTAACTCTAAACACGACCTAAACCAGCTTAACGGGGATATACACGAAGGAAGGGATTAACCCCCCTCGCCCCCCAACCAGGAGCAACAAATCCCATTAACTCCCCATCCCTGGGAGGGGAAACTCCGCATCCACTGACCCCCGGAAACAGGGACCCGCTGCGTTGATGGGAGTTATTTATTTCCACTAAAAATCCCAGCCCGTGGCAATGTCTCCCGCAGAAGCTCCGTACAGAGAATTAATGATGGTTTCTGCGGAAAGCATCGGCATCGCCGTGTTATTCGGGTGCGACGCCGGCTGCTCACCTCCTAAATAGTTAATTCCTGGAGACTGCGAGAGAAGGTTCAGTATGGATTGGGATTGGAGGCCGTCACCTATAGCTCCCCTTTCTGCGGGATTTCTCTGGGGCTACGCAGAGAATCGGGAGTAAAATCCAGCAAAAGGCCGGGGGGCGGCGGGGGGGGATGAAAAATCTCTCTCTGCCTGAGAAACCCGGTTTGCTCCCAAGTTGTGATTTGCTTTAAAACCGGGCGAATTACTCAGTGAGGTGATAGGTAGGAATGGCACAAAACATAGTGGGGGGGGGGGGGAAGAAGCTGTTAGAGACAACAGCAGAAGCAAAACTCCGTTATCTATGGTAACAGTCTGGAGACGGATTTATACGGCGTATAAATAGAGCAGGAGAAGCTTTCTCGATGCAGACGCTCCGATGGCGAAGCGAGAGTTTATTTTCCCCTCCCTCTCAGGTTCAGCTGAACAGGAAAATCGCCCGTCGAGGCAGCGGGCTCCTGCTCGGCGGCGCGCGACGTCGCACCCATTTCCACGGGAAACGGGCCCAAACTTCCTCCCCTCGACGCCGTGCCGGGCGTCGTGGTGTGCCCCCCCCACCCCGGCCCCATGTAGCCATTTCATCTTAATTAATTACCCCCCCCAGCTCCTCCCAGAGCAGCTCTCTCTAAGCCCCCAAATATTCCTGCGTTGTTCACTACAGGGGTTTGTGGTGGGGGGAAGCTGATGGACCGGATCCCCATCCCGAGTGCTTATTCCTTTCCACACTTTTAATAATATTATTTAATCTACTGGCTGTAAAGGAGAAAAAAACCCCCCAACAACCCACGCCAAATCTCTTGTACTCCGTGATTTATTTCTGAATTTTCCTCGGGGTGGGGGGGGAAATCACCTAAAGGTCTCCAAGCCAAGGGTTTAAAATAATGCATCATATTTAAGCAAGTGATATTAGAGTAAGCACAGAGAAAAAAAAAAAGAAAGATGTAACGCCGGGCTGGAGCCCTGGTAAGCATTTAGAGTAAGGTGACATGTATTTCTGAGAATAAAACGTGGGGGTTAGCAGTGAGATTTCAGGGCTGTTCTCAGGAATATACCCGGGCTGCCGGCGTTTGGGAGCCGCAAAACCCCCGTGGCGTCACTTGTCCCCTTCCCGTTTTGTGCCTCCGTCATTTTATGACTATTCGCAAAGGGGATTTAAACCCCCAAAACTCGCCTCGCCTCGCTGGAATTTGCTCTTTCTTTTCCGAGCCGCTCTGCTGCTGCTACGGCGGCGACGGCCTTGAAATCCCGCGGCTTCGGTTTGAGGGGGACATCTCCCGGCGTATACATTATCTTGGCTCCTATTGTTCTATAGGTCAGCCCGAGAGCCCGGCATCAGGTAAAAGCACTTTCCCGCTCCCTTTTGTGCCGTACGCCTCAATATAAATGCCTGCCTCGCCTGGGGTTCCCACACGCGGATTCCACGGGCAGGGAACAGCAGAGGGTTCAGGTAGCGCATTTAAAAAGCCGTCCCAGCCAACCCTGCCCTGCATGGCGGGACGAACGCCAGGCATACCTTTGCTTTCCCCTGTGTCCGTCATGTAGCTTCGGATTATTTCCCCCCATCCCCACCCCATCAGCTGTCCAAAAAAAAAAAAAAAAAAAAAAAAAGAAAAAGGAGAAGAGTTAAAAAAACCCCAAACAATACCTTCCTGACTGATATTTACACGAGCAAATATTTTTTTTACGTATGTACAGGCGGCCTGAAATGATTTTTAATGAATTATCCGCGAGCGAAAACAGTTCTGTAAATGGGCAGGGCTGCAGGCAGTTTTTGCCATATGTCGGCTTGCATTTGGACCGCAGGATCTGGTTTTTGCGAGGGCAAAATATCCGCTTGTCTTTCATTGCTGCGGCGCGAGGATTAGGATCTACATAACTCAGTGCCTTTAAGCACGAATATTGCCTGCTTTTCTTGGGCTATTATTAACGCGAAGGCGACCGTGCCCTGCGCCGCGCCGCGCGCCCGGAGAGCAGGGCAGGCAGGAAGAGCTGCGTGTTAGCAGGGAGAAGCCCGAAGGACATTACAAATCCCCCTTTTTTTTTTTTTTTCCCCCTATAAAGCTCCCTTCAAACCTTTCTCCAGGAGGTTTCTGAGAGTAAACCAGCTAAAAAAAAAAATAAAAAATTAAAAATCTGCAAAATCCAAGCTGCGCTCTGCACACATCCCTCCCTTCCCCCTCCGTAAAATAGCGTCTGAATTCCTAATGGCAATAAGGATGAATTACTTAACGTATGGAGGGGGTGCTGGGGCTAAAAACACGCTCCGTGATAACGCCAGGCTTTATTATCCCCGTGTTTACCCGTAGAAGTGTAAAGCTCGCCGTGCACAACAGAAGCCGGAGCCCGAAATGAGGAATCGCCACCCTAAAACCCCGCCAAACGCAGGTTAAAACTTCTGATTGACGCAGGTTAGGAATAAATCGCTCTCCTAAATTCAGTTACAAAACCAAGATGAAAAATAACTGGGATGCGTGTGTGTGTGTGTGAGGGGGGGATGTGAGAAAAGCCACAAAACCCAACCAAAATCGCTATGGAGATCTCTTACTCCTGCTTTATTCCTGAACTCCGGGGATTTTATTCCTGAGCTGGTAAGGCCGAGGAAATGTTTTGATTATTTTTGCAAAAAATATCGCCGCCGTAGAAACCTAAAGCCGGATTCTGCATCGTTTCGCTGGGGCTGAAGCGGAGGTGGAGGCCGGGGGGTGGGGGGGCGGGGAGGAGGAGGGGGGGGATGGAGGATTTCAGGCAGGTTGCGGTGATGCTGGGATGCTGGGAGGGAGGAGAAGGCCTCTGGTGACACAGTGGTCCTGGCTCTGCCGCGCCGAGCCCCGAACAAAGAGAGGTCGCCCCTATTTGTAGACGGGTCCTGTACATCCAGCTGTTTGCCGCCGGCTTCAATGGGAACAGGATGCTTTCCATTTGCCCGCGGGAATATTTCTGGCGAGGCCGCCTCGGGCAGGGGGGAAGGGAGAGAGGTTGAAAAAAAAATAATATATTTTTTAATTAAAAAAAAAAAAAATCCCAATTCTTTCTCCTCTGCCCCCGTTTCCGTCCCCTCCCCTCTCCCGCTGCGTGGCGAGGGTGCAGCCATGAGGCAGAAGACGACGATTGTATCATAACGTAATGCTTCGATGAAAAATGTCATAACCATTTGTCACCGAATGCCCCGCGCACCGGGATGAAGCAAACAGTATGAGACTGACAGGGCTGATGAAAAACAGCACTTAAGCTAATTTTTTTCTGCTAAACTCTGTTGTGCACTATGCAAATATGATTGCGAAAGTGGGACATTATCAACACTTTAACGCTAGTTAACTTTCGGAGATGATACTCGGAGCAATCAACATAAACTTAGCATACAGTAACTTAAATAACAAAAATGTTTCGCCGCTCGGTGCTGACATTTGGTTCCAGCCGGCGTGTAACGCCGCGTGATGGATTGCGCCGTGCCTGCGAATAAATTAAAAATACATCGCTCCAGATCGCTTGTGGCAGTAGCGAAGAGGAACTGGTTTTAAACCGGAATAACAATAATAGCAATTATATACCAATCTGGCCTGAATCATCTCACCCGGCGAGCAGTTATTGATTATTAATAGGATAATATTTGCACCAGCCCGCCTTAGACAGCATCCCTCATCCCGCTGGCTCCTGCAAGCAAGAACCAACCCGTTCCCGACGGATCCGCGGTCCAGTGGCGGGCACTTGCCAGCTCTTAAATTTATCAAGGTCCTCAACAGCCTGGTTTTTTTTCCCTAAAGGTCCAATTCCTAACGCCACGTGATCACGTGAGAATCGCAGCTTTCTTTTCCTTTCCTTTTTTTTTTTTTTTTTTCCCCCTTGGAAAATAAATGTCTCTTTATCCATCAGAGCTCCGCGTTGCGAACCCTAAAGGTCATCCTCCCAAAGAAAGGAAGAACAACCTGCAATTTGCTATTTTTAAGAGCTCACGGCGGTGGGAGAGGTGGCGTATGCAAAGATGAGCTGATTTAGAGGAGAGGATGGGGCGCGCATCTCCCTCGTTAGCATTCCCCCCATTCCCCGCAGCAACGGGAATAATAATAATACCTTAATACCTCCCAGCGGGCCTCAAAGGAGCTGGAAAAAATAGGATTTAGGGTGCGAGCTCGGGGCCGGGGAGGGGAATAAAACACCCAACCCTGCGCTGCAGCTGAACCCAGGGAGAAAAGTTGAAGCTGGGTTTTCTGTCGCGGTGTTATTGATTGGGATGTTAACAAACCCGGGGCGCGGGGAGAGGAGGGAGGTTGGACGGCAGCCAGCTGCCGCTGCCGGTCCAGGCCTGGAAGGATGCCTGCTCGGATACGGCAAAAGCCGCTCCCCGTCCTAGGTCTTCCCAGGGCTTCTTCAAAAAACCTTAATTAAGGCTCCCACGCTGAGTAAAGGGCAGGGAATCAGCCCTATTTTGCACATGGGGAATTGAGGCATGGGGAGGAGAAGCACCTTAACGAGGGTGGCCCAGGGAGCCCACCGACAATTGAGCCCCGTCAGCACGCTTTGGGCCCTCCTCTTTGACCGTGCCTCGTCTGGTCTTCTCCTTAACCGAACCGCCGGCAATCCTATCTAGTTCATTAATGAAACGCAACAATTCATAGCAAATATTATAGACTGGAGGAACAAGCGGCACCTTTTACAAATTTCAGGAGACACGCCAACACGCGCAGTTGGTGCAGGGACCGGAGAGGTGAGCAGAGGACCGGTCTACCACGGGAAGTCTGGCCAAGGGAATAATCCTGTGCAAGGAAAAGTCTTCCTTCTTGTCTCAAGGGATGGCTGGCTGCAGAGATGCACCAAAAGGCAGGGTTTTCCCCCTTTTTGAGACTAGGGAAGGCAATTTATTGGTGAAGAAACCAAGAAGGACCCTCTTGGGTGGATCAGCTCTGAATTTACACCAGCCGTGTAGAGCATGGGCTAGGCTTTCTGCTGACACCACCACACCAGAGAAATCCCTAGCTAGACCCTTCTGCATGACTTAATTTATTAAAAAATAATAAAATGGGCTTTAACTTTTTGATAGAAGGGAAGCAAGGCCTACACATCACCCAGGTCTCTCTGCTCCTGGTGGGGTGGGATTCACCTCTCCAAACTTCAGCTGTTTTGTGGCCCAGTGCCAAGACCTGCTCCGAGGCGTCTCTGAAGCCAGCAGCAATTTGGGGACACCAAGAAAAGGCTGAGACTGCACAGATCCCCCATGGTCACAGCTCCCCCACCCCAAAGATGTGGCTTCACGGCCAAGGAAAGAGGCTCCAGCACAGCTTTATTTATTGGTGAATGTATAGCTAAACTCCGCAATTCATCCCAAAGGGTCTGTGTATCTGCTCTGGTCCTGGCCAGGGTGAATGAGAGATGAGAAACAGAGTGGTCCAGCTTTTTCAGGTCGGGGATGGGGCATTTTTGGTTCATTAGCCTGTGCTGCTTCAGCAGCTCAGCTTGATGCTTTACTCTGCTTCAGCTCCTATGTTCTGCTGGAAGGACACCCCCAAGGTGGCCACCGAAGCCAGGGTCTTGCAACCCCCAAGGTGCCCCCAAGGCAGCTCTTTCCACCTTCCCCCATGTTCAGTGTCTCCCTGGGCTTCACCCACCTGCAGCTCCACACCTCCCAAGGGATGTTTGACCCTAGGAAGACCACCTCACCATGGCAGAAAGCCTTCTTCTGTAGCTGTGGCTGCTCTGGAGGGGAGTTAAGGTCAGCCAGCACGTTGCTGTTTGATGAGCGAGCTCTCCTTCTTCTCACCCAACGCAAAGGCACTTCACTACTGAATTTCTGAAGCCGTAACAAGCCCGGTCCTAGTCCCCAGCTGCCTCTCACGGCCATCAGCAAGTCCTGGAGTGAGAGCATAAATGCACTTGTTCCGCCTTCCTGAGTGCAAGGAAACTGTCTCAACAAAGAGGATGAAATATTTCTCATGCCTTTCCGTAAATGAAGGGAGAGAAAGCAGGGCAGACGGCAGCTACTTGAACCTCTCCACCCGGCAATTCGTAGCCTACAAGAGCTTTGCGGGGCCGCTGGGACAAGGCTTTTCTGCCGTGGATGAACCCGCTTCTTTATCATCTCTGCCCAGATTCCCTTTTCTGCTCTTCCAGCTCCTGGTGTCATAATAAATAGTGGCTGGGGCTGTGAAGGGTGAGCAAGAACAGCGTTCCAGGGCCTCTCGCTCTGCTCTCTGTGGTACCCCCCAAATCCATGTCCCTCTCTGTGATGGATCTTTGCGTTGCAAGGAGCAGCGGGATGCAGGGGCACCACCACCACTAACCTCGAATGTCAGGAGCTGTGGTATCGGGGTTGCCTTGGACTTCATTTTCAAGAAGGCAGAGATTTGGGCATGGGGCAGCTGTCCTCCACCAAAGTGACGTCCACCCTGAAGAACCTCTTCTCAAAGTCCCTTTCTGCACTTGAGATGGAGGCCAAGAACACGTCCCAGTCGCTGTCACATCATCTCAAATCACTGCTGGTTTGGGTTTGGTTTTTTTTTTTTTCACTTCAAGCGACCAGCATCAGCTCTCGCCCTGTGTTTTATACATGGTCAGCAAGAGACAATCTCTTTCATAATAGGGCAGGAGCACATCCAATTAAACTGGCAAACAATATTACATTTTCCTATTACTTCGCAGAGAACATCCTTTCTGGTAAAGAGAAGCCCAGAGGTTACAGAAATTTTCAGGATTTCTTTTTCAAACTCTTCCATGGCCGGATCTGTGATCTCAATTTGAATGATCTGGTACCTGCTGTTTGGGCTGTTTGTTGTTAGATGTCACCAGCGATGGTGATACCAGAAAAGCTGTAACACAATAGACTAAAGGGATCGGAGGTCAAGGGCAATAAAGTTTAAAATATAATCTCTTCTTGCTTGGAGATATTTTTGCACATATATATATATATATATATCTCCTGAAAAGAAAACTCGGAAGAATAATGCTTTCAAATGAAATCTGAAGGAAGTCACAGGGAAAAAGGCAATATATTTTGTAATGAATTCGTTTAAGCAACTCAGGTGATATTGTTGATTTGCTGCTCCCTGGATTGTAATTTATTAGAAATTGCTTCTGGTGTTTACAGGATGCATAAAGAGTAGTTCCATGTAAATAAGGTGCTGCTGTATGTTTAAGTGTCCCTTCTGGTGAATTAAATAACTTTGCGAAAAGACTTCTTGCATATATTTATTCCACTTCCCACTTCAATGTCATCTTGGCTCAATTAACCGGAGAAGGAAAACCGGATCGCCCGTGAATATTTTACCATTCTTGACCCCGCGCTTCGATACGGTTTGGAAAACCCCAAATCGCCCTGGGTGCTCTGTTGCTGTACTGATGCCTTTCACCTCATCACCCCGGGGGACCCGGGGGCCGCTTTTTTTTTTTTCGGGATAGTGGGGGGAGGATGCCACCGCGTGAAGCATAAACGGTCCCTCCCCTCCCTCGACCACTGTGCCAGCGCGAAAATGCTGAGCCCAGCAGACGAACGGGGAGCCAGCGGCGGGGGGGACGACGATGACAACGACCGTGGCACGTAGCCTCCGCCAGACAGAGCACGCGATATGATTCGAGAGTCACCTTTTCGGCGGAGTGATTTGCTTCACCCGAGGATTGCTTTCAACGTGGAAATAAGTCTGAAAATCTATACACAACCGTCTCCAATTGATCAGGCCAATCTTGCATAGCCAAGGCTAATCAGAAGGAGTTGTAATGCACAGATTCCTTAAAGCATCTTAAAATTAATGGCAGGATCTATCCCAGAGCTATAATTTTTTTCAGGTGCTTAAAGAGGTGGGGGGGGGGTTATGCAGCTATAATTCAGCTGGATCGAACAGTCTAATCTGAGATTTACATGATTGGTAATGCTTACTTCTCTGGTAATCAATTCTCGCAGCGCAGGAAGGAGCTCTGAAACGTGCAGCCTTGGTGTGAAGTACATTAATTCCTTCTAACAGGTTTATTCCTCCGCCATTCGTTTGTTGAGCGCGATTTCGCGTCACACCCCTCGCAGACAAACCCGACAAAGCAGGTCTGTTTATTTAACCGATTTACAGCCAAACTTTAAATACCAGCACTCGCTTCTGCTGTTAACCGTGCCCTCCCGTAAACACCTTGCAAGCCCCCAGTGAGCTTTTATAGCACAGCATCCTGTTTTTCTCCCAGAAATGGTGCCGGTTTCCTCGAGCAAGCCCTCGGTCTGGTCTACGGTATGTGGTGATCACCCTTGCTCTGGTCTATGGTATACGGTGATCACCTTCCTCTTGGCCCCGAGGCTCAGCACAAGCCGTATATCCCTTGTGCTCTTCAAAACATAGATTTTTTTGCCTCATTTTCCCGTGTCACTGCAATATTCCAGAAAGCCCTACAGCAAGCGTGAAATCCCCCCTTCCCTTAACTTTCTCCTTTGTGCTTTACTTGCCGTGAAGGGTTTGGGCACGTACGGGAAGCTGAATTTGCTGGGGCTGGTCTCCCACGCTGCAACCCCACCGTGCTCACTAGCCGGCCTGGATGCAAATCCATGAAGGTGTTTGTGCCTCCACCACGGATCCCAGCGCGGAGGAGCAGAAATTTCGCTGCGTGCCGTGTAAGCTTCACTGTGGAGATGGAGGTGCCACGTTTTGACCTCCTCCATGAGACTAGACTTTGGTGGTCGCTCACATAAACAGGTGAATTTTTAAGCAGCTCAGGCCCCTGGTTATGGTGTCACTTGGTGGTGGTGAGTCTCTCAGCACCTCCTGACCTTGAGGTGGTTGGGTTTAAAAAAATAAGTATTTGTTCTAGCTGTGCTGTTTTCATTCATGGTGTTTTAAAACCCTTCTTCCTGGCACCAGATGTGGTCAGGAGGTTTTACTCCATACTGGCAGCGTAAAAGGGACTTAAAGGAGGAGTAAGCCAGAGCTGAATCCAGCTGTGACCACAACCTCATTTCCAGGGGTATAGCAGTGCTGACACTGGGCCCCCGTGGGGCAGGGAGATGGAAACACCTTTCTTACCCTCAGGGTGGACCATGGTCACTAGCTCATGGAAAAGTTCTTTATATTCCATATTTTAATGCATACATTCATAGAATCATAGAATGGTTTGGGTTGGACGGGACCTTTAAAGGGCACCTAGTCCCAACCCCCCCTGCCATGGGCAGGGACATCTTCAACTAGAGCAGGTTGCTCAGAGCCCCGTCCAACCTGGCCTGGGATGTTTCCAGGGATGGGGCAGCCACCACCTCTCTGGGCAACCTGGGCCAGGGTTTCGCCACCCTCAGTGTAAAAAAATTCTTCTTTCTATCTAGTCTAAATCTCCCCTCTTTTAGTTTAGGTTTACATTATTACCCCCATCTTTTGCTAATGTGT
This sequence comes from Rissa tridactyla, assembly GCF_028500815.1. Lineage (NCBI taxonomy): Eukaryota > Metazoa > Chordata > Aves > Charadriiformes > Laridae > Rissa > Rissa tridactyla. The sequence goes on along the minus strand of NC_071468.1, from coordinate 124,739,624 downwards.
TTTTTTTTTGCCCGTGGCTCCATCTTATTCCCACTGGCAGAAGCACTATGAGACGCAGGACACGGCTGTGGGCTCTGCGAGTTGTCTTGCAAGACTTGCATTTTCTTTTGAAGTCACAGCTTTTTGTCATCCCTTCCTAGGAGCTTTCCTTCGGAGCCTGGTGACAGCGAGGGAGCAGCTGGTTGAAGAAGAGCATCATGTGCAGAGCACTCTGCAACAAGGCAAATGCTCCTTTGCTCCAGGCTTTTGTGCATGATGCAAAAGAGAAAAAAATAGTAATTTCCATCCACTTAACAGATACAGCTGAAGCTGATTTTCATAAAATCATAGAATCGCAGAATGGTTCGGGTTAGAAGGGACCTTAAAGCCCACCCAGTGCCACCCCCTGCCCTGGGCAGGGACACCTCCCACCAGACCAGGTTGCTCCAAGCCCCGGCCAACCTGGCCTTGAACCCCTCCAGGGATGGGGCAGCCACAGCTTCTCTGGGCAACCTGGGCCAGGGGCTCACCAGCCCCACAGTCAAGAATTTCTTCCTGAGATCTCATTTAAATCTCCCCTCTTCCAGTTTGAAGCCATTACCTCTTGTCCTATCACTACAAGCTCTTGTAAAAAGTCCCCCTCCAGCTTTCTCCAGTTTTGTTCTGATTTGTCCCCATTCAGGTATTACGAAGGCGCTGACACATGGATGTGACGGGGATGAGTCATCACGGGGCTCCTCCAAGTTCAAGCTGGAGGGTCTGAATACAACCTGGACTCCCCTACTCAGTTGTCAGGACACTTCTTCATTTTAAAGAGTGATACAAAATGGTAAAATTCAGATGACAATCTTCAAAAATCTCACCCTGCTTATGCAGTTAAGATCTTCTTTGGTATCTCAGTTTCCTGGCTGGGATTTCCATCCCCAGGAGGTGTTTCAGGAGCAGGTCCATGGCATGGCTTGCGAGTTGGACTATAAGCGGGCATGTCCTCCAAGAGGAAGGTGTCAGGGGAAGCTGTGTAACAGAAAGAGAAATTGCAAGGTGGTGACGGGGGAAAACACTGAAAATATGGAAAATGAGAAAAGCATTTCTAAGCTAGAAGAAAGCATAGAATCATCAAGTTATTGTTGGGCATCTCCTCTTCTGCTGCTCCAGCAGGAATGGCAACATGGCTGTGCATGATCTGCACAGGGGTGGGCACGTTTGTTTGGGGCAATTTGCCAAGCGCTTTGGGTTTGCTTTGGGTTCACGATGGGTTAAGAGCAGGTGGCCTGGGAAGCTTGATGATGTCAGAGTTTGAAATGATGCTAAAAAGACATCATGAGGTTTCCTGGTGATTGTCCCCCATAGTTCCAGATCAGCTGAATTCAAAGAAGCCCCCTTATAGCTACAAAGCTTTAAGCTCTGCTTCAGGTCATCTGGAAATGGAAATCTCTTTTCTTTCTGCTTCTTCCAGCCTCTGTGGCCATATGCTGAGTTTGGCTGTCAGAATTCAATCACCAGTGCTGGTTCCTGAAGCAGAAGAGACTCTAATTTATTCTTCCTTCTGTACCTAGGCAAAGAGATGTTTGTGACACAAGCTGAGTTAGAATTAGGCTTATTCATATTTTCATTTTTCTGAGCAGAAGCATAATGTTCCTTAGGTTCGATCTCGCAAAATGCTGGTTGCTTTGGCCCTGGTCCATGCCCAGAAATCATGCATGGTAACTCGTAGCATGTCTGGGGGACATTTGCAACGTGCGTATAAAAAATTCTGGAAAATACGTTAAGATGAAGCAGCCTGTTCTAGTGCCTGTGCTGGGTCAAAACCTGGCCAGGAGCTGTGTCCAACCGAGGAAGGACCATGCCCATGAGCAGCGTTGTGCTTGTGGAAGAAGGAACGCCCAAGTCAATCATGTGAGCAGTGAAGAAAAAGGAAAGATGGTGTTTGCCACTGTTGATGCTAATGAGCTTACACAACCTTGATCATCTGCAATTAGTGCTCTTTTGTGACTTGTAAATGACTTGTAGTGACACAGAAGGGAAAAGTAGTGCCATCCCAACAGGATGGGGAGGTGTGTTTGGACCTTGCTGTCTCTCCAGGTTCTCGTCTTCTGCGTGCAGCGTTTCTCCTGCTAAGGGATCCATGTTTAATGGCAAGAGGCATCATCTTTTTCCAGCTCAAGTGCTCGCAGGACCTCTTAGATTTGGCTTTTCTGGATTCTCTGGTGGGACAAGAGAGAAGAAAGCAGAGAGAAGATGAGAGAGGGAAGGAGCTCATTAGCAGACAGACCACTCCTGCTCTCTTCTTTCCCCTAACGCCTGACGAATGCCACAAATAGGAGCAGAAAATCAGAAATCAGCTCTGAGAGAACTGTTAATACCTGGGAGTTAGGCTGGGATCCTGCCATCCTGCAGCTGAGCTGTGGCACCGTGGGGCATGGACCTGCAAATGAAGACCACCCCGCCACGCTGTGCTGGTTCAGCTGAGCCGAGTGTGTCAGCAGGCAGCACCGAGAGTTTAATATTTATAGCATGTTTTGACCGGTGATATATTCATCCTATTTTTAAGCTGCATGGCTCTGCACGGAGGGACAACTCATGTCTCTGAGCCCTATGGAAGGCTCCTGGAGGCAGCTACAAGAGCTTTACGGCTGGTGTCCACACTTGAAAGAGAAGGTTTCCAGCCTTGCTTTGGGTTTCCAGCAGCTGGGTGTGGGATGTTGCACGGTTCACAGGGTGGGAGAGGACACGGCATTGAGTTACGGATATGGGATGCCTGGGAATGTCATGGGCTTGGCCAGGGCGGGATTGACTGCTCTGGTTTAGGTTATCTTGGAAAATGCCTTTGCTGTTGCTGTTGGAGGAAATTCTTCTGGCAGCAGTTCCCAACCACGGGTCAGTTTATTTACACGAAGAAGGATTCGGATAATGAGGAAACACCGTTCTGAGCCCAAATAAGCATCAAATCAACTTTTTAAAGCAGGAAATCACTTTCCAGCAAACAAACTAGTTAAAATTCAGGTTCTAATGAGAGACCAGAAGGAAAATCTATAACAACAGGAGCTGAAACCTGTCTTGTTTGGATTATGTGATTAGAAGTTTTACTATTTTCAGTATCACTAATCTGAAAAAGTAAGCAATGTCAGCAGAAAATTAGTCAACGTGGGAGGAAAATTTGGTGAGTATTTTGGGTTTTATTTTTGCATTGGAAATCAGTCGTTAGCTGAAGAACACACAGGGAGATTCAAGCAGTTGATGTTTCACTTCTGTTGCACACAGAGCTGGTAGAAGTCAGGGGCTTTTTGGAAGGGAGTGTGTGTGGGACACGACAGCAGTTCCTTTCACACGAATCCCAACCTCCAAATACAGATTGTTTTTTTTATGATGGAAATTTTGGGGGCTTGAGAATTGTTCGTAATTAAGTATGTGAAAGAGAAGCGGCTGGTAATGAGGAGGCTTTACTTCATGTCTCCAAACAAGCCTCACCTAGGTAAGATTTGTGCCTACACAGGTCTTTACAAGCGCCTGTGCATTATTTGAAATGGAAATAAGATATCCCTGACTGCTCAGATAGCGAACGGGAGGGTGAGAGCAGCCTGTGGGATGCCCAAATTCAGGGCTAAGCCAGAAGGTGTGGGCGCAGGTCTCCTGGCTTTCTGTCTCATGACATCCCATACAGCACGCAGGAAAGGGCAAGAGGTTCAGAGGTTGCTTTCCAAATGCGATGTCACCCCATTTTCACCTCCATGTAACCTGTGCAGCAGCTGATGTGACTGAGCTGAAGCCAGGCCCCCTCCCATTTTGGGGAAAAATCATGCAATGGGAACAGATCTACCCTGAAACGCAATAATAGGTTAGGATGGGTTTTGAGATCAGAGATCCTGATTTGTATTTATACCTAATTCTTTCCCATCCCAGTAGCAATGTAAACCAGCCTTAAATCAACTATGCAGGATCAAATTCTTCCATTATTTCCCCCGTGGTGCAGAAGTCTCTCAGGACCAGCGCCCCGTGAGTGGCTGTGTTGAGCAAGGGCTATAGAAGAGCCAGGGGATTTAGGCTTTTTCTTGGAAATAGTATTTCAACACATCACCCGGAGTGAACTGCTGCCGGAGCTGCCGAGGGGTCAGTGATTTTCTCAGCAAACCTCAGAAACAGGTGAAACACGGGGCAGGGCTTGGAGCGTCATTCAGCCGATCTTTTAAAATAGCAGTCCCCGTAATAGGATTAAACAGGGCCAACCAACGGGGGCAAAGGCTTGAGGAGATTACGCGAGGCGTGCGAGAGGAAGGATTAGCGGGAGATACAACAAAAACGGAAGCCAGGAGAGTGCACTTAGCGCTAAAGGGCAAGCGGAGCCACGCGCCGTGCAGGCGTGGGGTTAGTTAACCTCTCCACCTCCGCTCCAGGACAGCCTGGATGCACCCTCTCCACCCACGAGAACGGTCCCTGCGTTGCCCCTCGAGATGTCCCATCATCACTTGGACACCAGCTGGTGCCCTACACTGGTACTGACATGGTCCAGGACTCCTGGGACTGATGGCCACTGGGAGCATGGACAGCTGTCTGCACCAAAAATTTATTAAGGCCATTTATCTTCTCCTTTGCAGTCTGGTAGCCATGGATTGAGCTTTGTCTTAACTACTCTTAACTTTCTCATCCCAAAATGTCCCAACAGGTATGACAGCAAACTCAGACACCAAAAATAGTCACCTGAGTGTGGCCCCAGATTCATCCTTTTGCTTCCCTTTTGCCTTCTGAAGAATGAATCTGTTAATGTATCTGTTCTCCACATGATACTCTTACAAAACTGGGTGGAAAATATTGTTTCATAGAATCATAGAATGGTTTAGGTGGGAAGGGACCTTAAAGATCATCCAGTTCCACCCCCTGCCCTGGGCAGGGACACCTCCCACCAGACCAGGTTGCTCCAAGCCCCGGCCAACCTGGCCTTGAACCCCTCCAGGGATGGGGCAGCCACAGCTTCTCTGGGCAACCTGGGCCAGGGGCTCACCACCCTCACACCAAAGAATTTCTTCCTCAGATCTCATTTAAATCTCCCCTCTTCCAGTTTGAAGCCATTACCCCTTGTCCTATCCCTTTTCCCCAGCCACTCACATGAGATAGTGGAATAATATCAGACGTGTGAATTTACCTTCTCTCATGGTTGTGTTTTAGCCACGGACGTTGAACTTGAGTAAGAAATGTGAGTGTGTCCTACCTGCTGCGTAGGCTGTGCTGTAATATCATGGTCTTGGTGACTTCACTGGTTTAAGCTGTGTGAGATCTGAGCTGTTGACAGTCTACACCATCATCCCTCGTCAGACTATTCACCATAAAAACACGAGGCTGTCTATCTTCAGGAGTTATCAAATACTGCTTGTTTCCTGTAGAAGATGGAAGTTTGTGCTCTTGGAAACCACATGGCAGGAGTTGAGGGCGTCTTTCAAACTTAAGGACTTTTGTGACTTCCCTGGCTTTGTAACTTGAAATACAGTTTCCAATAAGCAGAAATCACACTATTTTTATCTTACATCCTTCCCACTAAGTTTGGGACAGTGTGCTCCTGTACTGTGCCTCTGAAGACCCTCTCCAGCGGCCCCAGGGCTGCCAAGGCACCCTGGCTGCACCTCTCTGCACTCAACCTGCTCCAGAACCGTCTGATCCTTTCCAAATAATGTTTCCCTTTGTTGATCTAACTGCATCATCCACACGTTTGTCCACTTGACTGGGACCTTACTGGTGACATGGCTGTCTTGGTGGTGGCTACCTCTTGGCATGCAAAATAGCGAGCAGATACTTTGAAATGTCTTTGTTAACAGCAACAACGGCAATGATGGTATGCACCAAAATGCTTCACATTAGCGAATTCTAGTGACTGACGGCGGAATGCTACGTAGCCATGAGCAGAGACGCGTGCGTTTGTGTGTGCAAAGTACGTCGAAGTGGCGCGTGACCCTGCGCACAGCAAGGTGCTGCTGCTGCCAGCGCCGGCTCCTGCCACCACCCCCATCGAATAAAAAGTTATTGCCTTTCACATGCACCCCTTCACCTTTCTTTTCCCAGGAGAATGTACTTGAGACACATCCTCACTGCTGAGAGGCCACAGCTCTCCAAAAATTGCTGGTCACCATGACCTGCTGTCATTAACAGTGCTGTCTTTTGCTGTTCTGGCCAGTAATTGATAGCTGGCCCAGCGCTGGACTGCACATTTGGGGTGTCACTGATAATACAGTGCAAAACATTTTTTTTTAATCTATTTCGTCTCTGGGCCTCTGCTTCTTCTGCCTTTAGATGTTTTCCCAATATAGCTGTTTCCAAAGGAAAACGAAATGGTTACATTTACAAAGCACCTCAGCGTGGATGCAGATACGATGGCAATTTATATGGAATAGTTCCTCCTTTTTTGTGTGCGCGGTTTGCCATCAGTCTAAAGCCTGTTTATAGGACAGAATTGCATCTGTTACTGAAAACTGTGGATTTCTGCATGCAGCGCGCAGTAAACACACTGTGTACTGGCATCAAATGATTATGCATTTATTATCGACATGTGCAACCGGCTCTTAGGCCATTTAGAAGTTGGACTTCTACTTCAAACTAGGAGTTCAGGTCTCCACTGGAGAGAAAGGTTCACTTCCAGAGGGCAGTTTTTCTTACCTACCACAGGGTGGGATGAGCTTACCTCTGGCACTGCCTGTCGTCTTCTGCACAAGAAAGCTTCCTTCCATGGGAGGACCTTGGACAACCACCAGCTTCTTAGGTCATGAGACTTTTCTTTTTAGCCATCTAAAGGAGAAGCCAAAACAAACCCATGAGGCCACTTGGTGCTTTGGGGAAAGCTTAGAAAAGCCCCATATGACCAGATACTGTGGAGCTGCTACGGGCATGGAGCAAACGCCCAAGGCATCCTGCGGACCGTCAGCCAACCGTGCTGCGCTTGAGCCCATGGGCTGCGAGCATGAAGGGAGCCACTTCTTGAGCTCCTTTGAGTGAATCCATGATCTCTTGTGCACTGAGCTCTCCCTCGGACATCCTCCCAGGCAGCAGCACAGACAGCTTTACGGGTCTGCTGAGGTCACGTCCGAATATCCTGAGTAATCTTCATGAGTGACGGAGAAATGCTCGTTGTGTCTTGGTAAATAGGTGCAGGGGACAGTTACCATAGTTCAGGATGTATATCTGATTTTGAACCTCACCTTGTCATGCAACGTGTGAGCAAGACTGACTCAGCCGAAGTGCTGTCACTAAAATGGCATTTATTATACATATATGTATGAGATTAATGACCTGAGGCAAATTTCCATGGAAAATATTTATTTTGGCAAAAAAACCCATCGACCCTATTCTTCAATGAAGAGACTGGGGAAAAAGAGAAAGGGACACTGCATATGAAAAAACCTCGCAAACCAATCTCTTTCTTGTTTTATAAAAAAAGCCTTGAATAGCCATTGAAAAAATGGTATGGAATTATGGTGTTTTTTGTTTTGTTTGTTTGCTTCCTTTTAAAATTTCTTTGGAAATATGTCTTGGAGCATTTCTGACAAGCTCTGAGAATAAACTTAGCCAAAGAAAGCTTAAGTCAGCTGCCTATAGAGACATGGGATATGGCAGGAATCCTTCATCTAGACCCAAATTCTTCATTTTTCAGCTAATTCTGTTCAGATCCCTATGCTGACCCGTTAACATAATACATGACCTTCAGCTTTCTTCTGAATAGGAGCTGAGTATCACTGCAAGAAGCAGAGACTACCCTTCGATAGCAGTGACAACAACTTATATTCCTCCTAACACCTTTTTAAACGTCTCACGAAAAGTCACTTATTCAAACTGTTTTCTGCGAGCCCGCTCCTCCCTCTTGGATGCGGTCAGGAGTCCCAAGATGAGGTATCTGAACCTCAGGTAAACACATAACGCTGATGAGTTGTGGGAGGTGAAGATGAAGTAGGGTCGTACCCACACGAGGTGCTCAGCAGAGATCGGTGCTGGATCTGCTGCTCCTCAAAGCCTCGGGTGCTCCATTGCTTTTGGGGATAAAAGGACCTCCTGAAGGAAAGAGCTCTATGGGTGAACATTGGTATCCTTCCTAAGGCTTTGAGGGAAGGGAAGAGGAAGAGAGCTCCAAGAAGAGAGCACCAGCTTTTGGAAGCTCCTGATCTGCTGGCTCCCACCTCCGGATGTCCTGAATCTAGCCAATATTGGGAGCAGGGTTTTCTTCCTCCCCTAGAGGACATCTCAGCCACACACTCTGTCCTGGTCCTGCTTGTGGCAAGGAAAAAAGGGTTTCTGCACCCTGTGGGTCTCCAGCTGCTGGGCTGGGGTGAGGGCCACCAGCAGCCTCCACAGCTCACGGCTGGGCCAGAATTCAGAGGGTGATTTCCCCAAGCACTTGTCGTCCGTGGCTGCATTTTCCTTGCAGACTATTAGATAGGGAGGGTCTGCAACGTATAATAAGAGCTTGATGAAGGCTGAAGGGCAGTCACGTTTTTACTGACTCTCATTTAAATTTAATTTAAATTTAATTTAAGCATTGCTGCGTGGCCCATAAGCAAACAGCTCCAAGCGGTGCTGCTTCTTGTTTTACCTGAGTTTGAGTTTTAGCCGGAGAGGTGGCAAGTGGCCCTGGCTGGCTGGTGGGGTCGCCGGCTCTGGTGAAGCCCTGCTAGATCGAGAGCCTCCCGTTGCTGCTGACATGTGGGTGATCACACGCGGCTGCGCTGAGATGCTTATCGGGCCTGTTAAAGCTGGCTACAGCATAATCTTGTTGGCAACTCCGGGCTAGGGACATGAGATGTCACGCAACCCTTCACCACTCGAGGAGCCGCATCTACAAGTTGGCTGAATGTGGATGCAGCTGGCCAGCCCTCGTGGTATGCTGCGGGTTATTTTTGGAGGCCGAGCCATAGAAAAATGCTGAGGAATCTTGTTTTGATCACTGCTGCTGTCCCTTGGTGGCCTCGCCGAGTTCTTCTTTGCATCCACAAACGCTATCCCATATTAAGAACGCGCAATGATGATTTCCACTGTGTCTGTCTTGCTTAAAACCCCACAGAGGTGGCTTATCCTGCTCCATACTAGGTGCAGCTCCTCATCCACATCTTGGAGGCTTCTTAACTGTTATCCTGCAGACTTATTGGTGTAGCCACCCAACGTCAGACCTCTTCCACTACTACTAAAGAGCTGCAAGGCAGTCGATGTGGTTGGGAGCATCCCCTGACATTAGAATTCTGTGTACTAACGCTTTATTCCTCCTCCCAAATAATCCTGAAGCACCCTGGACCTACACAACAGTGCAATCTAAGTGGACCACAGAGTGATAGAGGAGGTGACCTGAATAACATAGTACAGCTGCTCCACGGCAGAGCTGAGCTGGATCCTGGATTTTTGGCTACCTCTTTACTAGTAAGTTCACGCCTAAACCTTGGAGCCAACTGGCAGAGTTGTGCCATGTCCATATTATCAGAGTCCCCAAAACCAGGTGGACACATCCCAACTGCCTTTTGGGATTGGCACGTGTCCTGCTGTGCGGAGCAAGCCCGTGCTCTACCTACTTATCTAGGGTAAGATCTACCAGTGTTGAGGTGGGGTTTGAGTTTTCCATCTACTCCTTGCAGGTACCATTCCTGAATTCCTGCGCCGTCCCCCACGGCTGGGATTTCTTTCTGTCTTTCTGACTCAAAGATCTCTTCAAGGCACTTTTCATGTCACTGCCGCCTCTGTATGTGGTTATACTTCAGACACGTCCCTGAATATCAATATAGCAAAAAAGAAGAAAAAAGAAGCTGAGAAGGTACACATCTCTTAATGACTTTAAAAACCTTTTTAAAGGACTGCAGCTGGATATTTTTTTAGTCTAGAGCCACTCCTTTGGGACCTACTCCTGATATAAACTTGTGCTGATACAATCTACCATCTGAAATAAATCTGAAGTTGAGGTAATGCTTTTGAGCTCAGTCTTACAAAACACTGAGCACCATCCCCACCTGGAACGATTGAGTTTCTTTATTCCACCTCAGGGTGCAACAGATGATCTTACCGACCTTTTTTATGGGGCTGAACACTATGTTCCCATCTTCAGGTTGCTCCCGTTGTGAACCTTGAAGGTGTCTCTGACACTTCACTTTACTCTCATGAGAAACACAGACTACAAGATCTTCCTGAACAGCCTCTTCTTATAAATAAATACATTTCTTTTCACAAAATTCCCGTGAAATGTGGCAAGTAAAGTACTTTCACCTGTTTACTGAAGTGTGTATCATATTATCCGTACCAACATTAATGTATAACTTACATACAGTAAAAACCTCTCAAAATATATCAAGGGTTTTCTCGGTGCCTTCCGCAGCAGTCAAATGAGCCCTGTCGCATTTTCAAGTGGAAAGGCCTGATCAACCTAAATGTTAATGCCAGTGTTTCTCCACAAAGCAGCCCGTTTGAGTTCAGTGCCACTCGACTCCGCTCTTCCATCGCCCACAAGCTCGTGTGGGTATGGGACCTCCGTCTCCATCGCATTCTGCCTCCGCCGGTTAGTTACAAATCAGATGTAAGACCTGAACATCACGTCCTTGGGACCAATGTTCGTCTCACAGTAGGCTCTGTCAGAAATAGTGAATCTGATGGATGTTGGAGCCCAACAGCCGTTGGCAGCACATATCTGGCATGGTTTTGACCTGGGACAAGTAACACGGAGATAAGGGGCGCTGAGCAACCCGATCTGGATGATCCTGGGCTGCGTCCCCAGCAGCGTGGGCAGCAGGGCGAGGGGGGGATTCTGCCCCTCTGCTGCGCTCGGGGGAGACCCCCCTGCAGTGCTGCCTCCAGCGCTGGGGCCTCGGCACAGGAGAGACACGGAGCTGTTGGAGCGGGGCCAGAGGAGGCCCCGGAGATGCTGGGAGGGCTGGAGCCCCTCTGCTGGGAGGACAGGCTGAGAGAGCTGGGGGGGTTCAGCCTGGAGAAGAGAAGGCTCCGCGGAGACCTTCCAGCCCCTGCCAGTCCCTCAAGGGGCTCCAGGAAAGCTGGGGAGGGACTCTGGAGCAGGGAGGGGAGCCACGGGACAAGGGGGAAGGGTTTTACACTGGAAGAGGGGAGATTGAGATGAGGTATTAGGAAGAAATTCTTTACTCTGAAGGTGGTGAGCCTGTGGCCCAGGTTGCCCAGAGAAGCTGTGGCTGCCCCATCCCTGGAGGGGTTCAAGGCCAGGTTGGCCGGGGCTTGGAGCAACCTGGGCTGGTGGGAGGTGTCCCTGCCCAGGGCAGGGGGTTGGAACTAGATGACCTTTAAGGTTCCTTCCAGCTTTAACCATTCTGTGATTCTATGTCCCTGCTCGTTGCAGGGCAGTTGGACTAGATGATTTTTAAAGGTCCCTTCCAATCCAAACCCTTCGATGACTCTATGAAATAACCCCCAAAGCCGTATCAGCACGGGTTAGAGATTGTTCTTAATAGTTTGTCTGGGTGCAACCACCTTGTTTAGGGGAACAAGGGGGTTTGGCAGTGTGGATGTGGCTACACCACCCCAGCTGTGCCGAGGAGAGAGGACAGACCCCGGCACTGTTTATTTTACCAGGACAAATGCAGCCTTAACTCTACCATTACACGGGCTGGCATCCCAGCCTGTTATTGGAGTAGCCATCTTCCAGTGCTATTGTGCATGTATTTCATCCTGGGCTTCAGCTGTATTTTCTAAAGCCGCACTGGTAGAAAGTTGTAATTGGACTCTTGAAATTTAATTTAGTGGTTGCCTGGTTGTCGGGCAGTTTTTCTGCCTATCGTACGCCAGACGTAATCATATTCCATCAGAGCAGCCAGTATGTCCTGCATTACTAAGTGTAGCGCAAGTTTATTGCCTGACGAGTTTCCTTGGGTTTGGGTTTTTTTCCCATCCCCCCCCCGACAGATGTACGTATTTGTTTTTATGACTCTTGTCCGTGGACCTTGGTGTGTTGAGTTATGATGGTACATGGGGAAACGGAGAGAAGATGGTGAAAACACCGAGATGGAAAGGCCAAGCAGCGGTTTAGGTAAAATAAAATAACAGACAACGTCAGCCCTGTGGTTGTCATATTGCTAATAATATATATTCTGCCAAGCCTGGGAGAGGGGAGGAGGGGGTGTTTGAGAGGACGGATAGGAGCTGGTGTTAGAAATGAGCCTGGAGCAGAAAGTGGTTCAGTGTCTATCCCTGTGGATGGTCTTCACTTTGCCTGTACTCCTGAGATAAGATCACCTCCAGGGGATGTGGCAGCCTTGGTCGAAGGGGCATACGGTCACCTCCCCTGTCCATGCCAGCTTGTCCATAGCCGGGCTCCCTGCCTGGCTCGGATCAGCTCGGAGCGGTGGTGAATATACATCTGTCTGCACCCATTTCTGTTGAAATACCCATAGAAACCCCAAGCAGCCGTATAGTGAAGTTAAGTGGGCTAAGGGGCATTTACCAAACCTGCATGGAGAATTTGAAGAGAAAACCCAGATATTTAAACTGTTCCCGCTTTTATTATGTAGCGGTGAGTCAAAACAGATAAAACTGACAGATTAGAAGGAACCAGCACAGAACCAGATATGTTCCATGCAAATGCCTTTAAGAAAAAGCCATCTAAAATTAAAAGTGAATTCATGGCTGTCCCTATTATGGCTTAAATTTATTAGTAGCCACTGAAATTACAAAGTGACAACCAACAGCATCACTTAAGCCGTGACTATTTGTGCGCTGCTGCTGGGAAGCCCGACCCAGGCCTGGGGGAAGCGCTGATTCAGGTTTTGACAGAAAAATTCCCTCTTTTGCAGATGCAAAGAGCATACTTTTCTCCTGTCACTGATGTCAGCACCGTAACACCACGTGGAGATGCTCCCGGATGGAGGGCTGCTGTGAAGTTGGTGGAAGATGCCCAGATCCCTTGGAGAAACTCAGCTGCAGTCCCCCGGCAGCTGCCTGCTCCTGCCAGTGGTCCTCAGTTGACATTATCTCCTGGCTTCGCCTCTGAATGCTTCTCTGTCCTCTTTTGCTCCCCGTTGGAAGCCCTTTCCCTCTGGCAGATTGATGGCCTTACGGGGGGTGTCCCCAGCGGCCGTGCTGCCATCTGTCCCCCCTCCCGTTGGCACAACCCAGAGGCACCACCACTTTGGGATGGGTTTCCTGAGTGCTCCCAGGGGTCAGGTTTTCCCTCTAACGACTGCTGAGTGGAGCAAACGTCCCTCTTGGTGGGATGCAAGCACCTGAAAACCGTGGCCAACCACGGGCCAGCCAAGCATCCTGCCTAGTTAAGACACAGCGGATGGAGTGGGGCTTCCCCCTTTGCTGGAGGGTTTGCTCCAATCTGTTATAAAAATAACATATTCCGAGACGATCCGGTCCCAGGAGGGAGCGGAAGACCAAATCTCCTGGTTCCTCTTCTGGCTTCATCTTTTATCCATCCCTGTGGCTTTTCTATCCCCCTGCCTGCTGCTAATCAGCATTCCTCGCAAAGAGCAGCTGCTAATCTGCCGGTGGTCGTTAGTGTGTGCGGAGGGTGGGGAGGTGGTCGGGGCGATGGAGCGACACCTTCCCGGCACCTCCTGCCCGGGCTCCTGCCTCCAGCATCACCAAACCACCCTTTTCCCAAGCTCAAAGCCGCTGTGGCAAAAACGGATTCAACCTGGTGCACCGAGTCCCAGCTGTAAAAGAAAAGCTGTTTCGTAGCACTTGTGTTTTAGGCAGGAAAAAAAAAAAAAGTATTTGTATACGTGTATGTGTGTTTGCGCGTGCGGGCGTGTGTGTATATATAAATACATATATATATTTTCCCCTCTGAAGCAACTCGCTTCCCTTTGGGAATAAAGGGGATCTTTAAAAATGCAAAAATTCCTTCCAGACAGTTTGTCATGTCTTACTAGAAACAGCCGACCCTATTAGCAATTTAAATGATGTCTCCTATTAGCATAATTTTTAATGAAGCAGAGCACGTGTTTTCCATTTGTGTTTCCGATGCAGTGGGGAGGAGGCACTCGGACACTCAATGAAGGGAGTAGAATATGGCTTTGAGAAGGTAAGGGGTGATGCCGCAACCTTTTGGCAGTGACCCAACCAAGGTGGTGCCATGAAATTCAGTGTTGGGGGTGTGGGGGTGTGAATGGTCCCCTGCTAAGGCAGTCAATGGTGTCCATGGGGCCATCCTAACAGACAGCGTGACACCATGTAGATGTTCATATCAGGATTAACCTTGACCTGCTCCCGTGGTCTCTGAGTCCTGGCCCTGCAAGTGGGTTTGCATTTCAAAAATTTTCTGCAAATCCTATGTATAATTTGATGAAAAACCCGCACTGACATAAAAGGCCATGGGAATAAACCACCACCACTTTTGGTCAGTCTACAGGATTTTGAGATGGCCTACCAAGATGATGAGGGGACTGGAATATCTCTCTGATGAAGAAAGGCTGAGGGATTTGGGTCTCTTCAGTCTGGAAAAAAGACAACTGAGGGGGAACCTTATCAATGCTTGTAAATACTGAAAGGGGGGGTGTCAGGAGGATGGGGCCAGGCTCTTCTCAGTGGTGCCCAGGGACAGGACAAGGGGTAATGGGCACAAACTTGACCATGGGAAGTTCCATCTCAACATGAGGAGGAACTTCTTTGCTGTGAGGGTGGCAGAGCCCTGGCACAGGCTGCCCAGAGAGGTGGGGGAGTCTCCGTCTCTGGAGACATTCCAACCCCGCCTGGACGCGTTCCTGTGCCACCTGCTCTGGGTGACCCTGCTCTGGCCGGGGGTTGGACAGGATGATCTCCAGAGGGCCCTGCCAACCCTGGCCAGTTTGGGATTCTGTGATTCTGTGAGACGCAGGTGGAGTGAACGAAGGAGAGGCGTATGTGGGTTGTGGGTGTGTGGTTTTGCTTCTAGAGCAGCCGTTGTGAGTTGTGGGATGCGCATCCTGACAGTCTGGGAATTACTTCTGCAGGGGCTACCGCTGGTGAACAGATGGGCACAGTCATCTCCATGGTGCGGCCACCTTCACCAGTGAAAACACAAAAAGGGTCCACTGGAATACTTTTAGGATTCAGAAAAGGTTGCAAATTGCCCACTGTTGGGTGTGCACAGAGAAACCGTGGTTTTCATTTGTGGTTTTTTTTTTGGTTTTCTCCTAAAATCTTGGGAACAGCAGGATTTTTCTTCCCTGCTGTCATTCACAAAATCTTTGGTAGCTTTTAAACATGACCCAGAAGCTTTCTCAGACCATTGCCCCACAAAGCCAGGCTGTGATTGCAACCCCAAGTCCTGCTTGGGAGTCCGAAAGGGGTTAGCAAACCCAGAATGACTGATGGCAATAAATGCTAAATAAAATCACTTGCCCCCCCCGATCTTTTATTATTATTTCAAATTCTTATTTGCTTTGCAGTACCCTCGTGGCAGTGCGCAGGAAGGGAATGCCAACGGGTTTTCAACTCGATCAAACATCAGATAAAGCAGGGCTGCTGGGTTGGTTTTTTTTTTCCCAGCTAAAAACGTACATGATTTCTGTAAGATGAAATAGTAACTGAAATTTGCCCATCTTTTTCTCTGGCTTCCCCTTGTTTTTCCCACCTCTCCCTGCCTGCAATGCTGATCCGTTGCACTACGCCAGGTCCTCGCACACGAGCCATTTGCGACGTTAGAAGGGAAATTGTGCGTGGGTGTGAAATCTTGTGTGCACACATGTTCCACATTTTGTTTGCTTAAAAGCCCATGCAAAGCTTTTTTTTTTTTTTCTTTGGTTTCTTAATGGGAAAATCCTCCTGGGAACTGAAGTTACACAGGCAATAACACACAACACAAACCAGTAACCGATCCCGTACGGGGAGGACAGAAACGCCCTTGTGCTGGGCCACCCTGTGGGAAAGCAGAAGGTCACTTGGACCAACCTTTCCCCCGCGTCAGCCTCCCCGTCTCGTGCGCGAATGGCCTGCCACGATACGGAAACATCCTCATTAGGATAATAGGCAGATTTCCAGGATCCACTTCTGATTTCCTCGTCCTGGAACAGTCCCAAATATCACAGATGTTTTGACGGCTCTCCCAGAGGGCGGCGGCAGCAGCTCGTCCTCCACTTTCGGCACGTTGAGCCCTGGCATGCCGCGAGCAGCGGGTTGCTGATGTCCTGCTCTGCGCCGGGGATGGCAGCCGCCCTGGTGCTCCCAGTGAACCCAACACCCTCACGCCAGCAGAGCGAGGTCCCAACGTGGGCTAGTGCCCAGCTGGGTTTCTCAAAGCCACGTGGCATCCTGGAGACACTGTCTCCGGTCTGTGCATGCTGCTGTAGCTTCTGGGGAAAAAATATGTCTTTTTAGGACATCCTACAAAGCAAGTGATGCTTCTTGAGAAGGACCTTGCTTTTAAGAAAGATGCAGAGGAGGTGAGAAGCATGGACGCAGGTCGGACGCCTCCCTTCCACAGGCCAGGAAATTATGAATATGAAGCAAAGTGGTGAATTGCAGCAATGACAGTCTGAGCATTAGGGGAAAAAGCAGGGAATAAACCTTCAGCATCAAGGTGGCTTTCAGCATCAGGGTGACCTTCTTCGGTCCACTCCAATGCTGAGCAAATGCAGCTCTGATTTCTGTGCTGGGTCCCATCCTGGTGGCTCGAGGATGAGACAGTGAGTTGAGAGAGATGAAACGACGTCTTGATTTGTTGGGTAACCTCAGGAAATTATTTCCCTTCCACCTTCCATCCTATCCTCCTCACCTGCCTCAGAAGAGGCTGTGAAGCTTACTTCACTCGGGACTGCAAAGTGCTTGTGGAAGTTCAAGTGAAGGACGGCATGGAGCTGTTATTGTTGCTGACGTTTTATTTTTCTCTGCCAGTCAATTAAGGGGGAAAACCTGACAATCAGAAGTTATTCACCACACTACATAACAGCCTCTTGTAGGGTATGTCTTCCTTGGGAAGGAAAACATGAGCTGCCTGTTTATGAGAAGACTGGTAACGTCAGACAATGAAAGAGAAGCGTCTCTGCACGTTGCTGACCTGGCCCATCTCCCACCTGGTGTCCTCGTTTATATCTGCTCAAAGCGATTGCAAAGTGGGTGCCAAGTGCTGTTCTGGTGGGGTAGCGTTGCTGTCTGGTGCAGCACTAACGTCAATGCAACGTAGAATCACAGAGTGGCAGGGGTTGGCAGGGCCCTCTGGAGATCATCCCGTCCAACCCCCGGCCAGAGCAGGCGGCACAGGAACGCGTCCAGGCGGGGTTGGAATGTCTCCAGAGACGGAGACTCCCCCACCTCTCTGGGCAGCCTGTGCCAGGGCTCTGCCACCCTCACAGCAAAGAAGTTCCTCCTCATGTTTAGGTGGAGCTTCCTATGGTCAAGTTTGTTCCCGTTGCCCCTTGTGCTGTCACTGGGCACCACTGAGAAGAGCCTGGCCCCATCCTCCTGAGACCCCCCCCTTTCAGTATTTACAAGCATTGATAAGATCCCCCCTCAGTCGTCTTTTTTCCAGACTGAAAAGACCCAAGTCCCTCAGCCTTTCTTCATCAGAGAGGCGTTCCTGTCCCCTCATCATCTCGATAGCCCTTTGCTGTCCCCTCTCCAGCAGTTCCCTGTCCTTCTGGAACCGGGGAGCCCAGAACTGGCCCCAGTGCTCCAGCTGTGGCCTCCCCAGGGCAGAGCAGAGGGGGAGGATGACCTCCCTCCACCTGCTGGCCACACTCTTCTTGATGCACCCCAGGATGCCATTGGCCTTCTTGGCCACGAGGGCACATTGCTGACTCATGGTCATCCTGTTTTCCACCAAGCTGCTCTCCAGCAGGTCAGCCCCAACCTGTCCTGGTGCAGGGGTTATTCCTCCTCAGTGGCAGCACCCTACACTTGCCCTTGGTGAATTTCATAAGGTTTCTCTCCACCCAACGAAGAGACAGAGTCCAAAACAGAAACCATGGGACTTGTCTGTGCTTGTGAGCGAGCTGAGGTGGGACAAGGTGGGCTCTGAAGGGCTTTTACTCCTGGCCTGAAAAAACTGGTGATGGGGAAAGGGAGAAATGCTGCTTGCGCTGCTGTGGTGATATGACCTTGCACAGGTCAAGTCTTTAGGAGCAGGGATGGAGATATTCATTGAAATCTTCCATTCATTGAAAAGAAATTAAAAATAATCTGGGGCTGCTCAGCGTTGCTGCACTTAGTTGGCGTGTCCCGCTCAATGAGATGCCTGAGGATTTTGTGGCGTGGCAAAAAATTCAAAGCTCAAGATACAAATAACAGATAAGCGGGGGAATAACCATCCTCAGTGCTGCACGCCTCATACCCTTGCTGCACCTTTATTCAAAGCCCTTCACAAATGTAAATCAAAGAAAGTGCACTGAAGTACCCTGACAATTAAGTTTGGGAGCTTAAGGTTTCATCTCTAACGCTGTGCAAAGCCCTCCCAGGCCATGCTGTTTGTCCCTACAGGACCATCCATCCCTGGGGCACCCTCCTGGAGTTCCTGGGGAGATATCATACTTGGTCCTCAGGTTGTCCTCTCACCTACACTCTCATAGCTCCTGGCCTCAGCTAGTCCTAGAGCTGGTGGTCCATTTATCGAGTTTGCAAGTGACTTGGAAAGTTCTCTGTGATACAGTATGGACGCAGACATAAGGACTCATTGCTACCTTAGGGCTCAAATATAGCTCTTTCCCTACCTTCTCCACATAGCTTTTTCCTTTGAAAGAAAGCCTGTGGTCATTCATGGTTGGGAGGTATTCATGAACAGCCATGAGATGGGATCCCACATGCTCATGATGAAGAGCCCCTTCCTTAGGGCACCAAACTGAATTCAAGTCTCATGGAGAAATTCCTTAATTATTCAAGTTAGAGTCTGGCCAGAGCACTGGAGTTAATTCTGTTAACCAAAACACGTGCCCTGGCACCATATATGACCAGAAACGGTTACAAGCCAAACTTGACATCTCCTCTGGAGGATGTTGCCATCAGCAGCACAGACCTACCCAGGACCTGCAATATTTGGTGTCAGCTGGAGGCTGCAGATCCCAATGTCATGCAGCCAGGACATGTGTATGTCTATAGAAGGATGTACATCATAGAAGCATAGAATCGTAGAATCTTCATGGTTGGAAAGGACCTTTGAGATCATCGAGTCCAACCATACACACACAAAAAACCCCCCTACAATCTCTGTCACTAGAGCATGCCCTGAAGTGCCACATCTAGACGTTTCTTAAATACCTCCAGGGATGGTGACTCAGCAGCTCCCTGGGCAGGCTGTTCCAGTGCCTGACCACTCTTTCAGTAAAGGAATTCTTCCTAATATCTAACCTAAACCTCCCCTGCCGCAGCTTCAGACCATTTCCTCTGGTCCTGTCATTATTCCCCTGGGAGAAGAGGCCAACCCCCACCTCTCTCCACCCTCCTTTCAGGGAGTTGTAGAGGGCAATGAGGTCTCCCCTCAGCCTCCTCTTCTCCAAGCTAAACATGCCCAGCTCCCTCAGCCTCTCCTCATATGTCCTGGTCTCCAGACCCCTCACCAGCCTGGTAGCTCTCCTCTGGACACGCTCCAGCACCTCAATGTCCCTCTTGTACAGAGGGGCCCAGAACTGAACACATGTCCACCCAACACAGCCCAGTGAAATGTCTGAGATACCTCTTTATTCTCAGAAGGCCAGTTGTCCTGAAAGGATGTGGCTCTGGCCAGCACAGGGATCTCCATATGTACCTGCAGAGGCTAAGGAATTTAGAAAGTGCACGCTCTGCCCAAAAGGGATCTTTAAACTGGAAAATGTCTTTGATATTCATAGTGCTACCTCAGTAATGGTGCTGCTCAATATCTCTGCTGGTACAAATAAATAATAGGAATTAGCTAACAATTGAAAATAGGGAAGGATCTTTTCTTCATTGTAGCCTGAAACAGTTCCTATTGAAACCACTGTTAAAGGGTTTGGGGCCACAAAGATGATCAAAGGGCTGGAGCCCCTCTGCTGTGAGGACAGGCTGAGAGAGCTGGGGTTGTTCAGCCTGGAGAAGAGAAAGCTCCGGGGAGACCTTACAGGGGCCTTCCAGTCCCTAAAAGGGGCCTACAGGAAGGATGGGAAGGGACTCTGGATCAGGGAGTGTAATGGTAGGACACGGGGCAGCGGCCTAAAACTGAAAGAGAGGAGATTTAGATTGGATATGAGGAAGAAATTCTTTACAGTGAGGGAGATGAGCCCCTGGCCCAGGTTGCCCAGAGAAGCTGTGGCTGCCCCATCCCTGGAAGTGTTCTAGGCCAGGTTGGCCGGGGCTTGGAGCAACCTGGGCTGGTGGGAGGTGTCCCTGCGCAGGGCAGCGGGGTTGGAACTAGACGATCTTTAAGGTCCCTTCCAACCTGAACCATTCTGTGATTCTGTAAAGTCTTCCTTTTTCCCCCAGAGAGACCAATTCGGGTGTCTCATGAAGATTTGATTTCTATATCCCATTGCTGATGGGTGGGCTTGAAGTTCAGGGAGCTGAGAGGGAAAATGTAGGGTTGTGCCTCCTCTGTGAATGATCCCCATGAGAACCTGGGTTTAGCCTTCATTAATAAACAGGTCCATGACAGAGACACGTCTACTTCGTGTCATGTCAGTCCAGCAAACACTGCCTTACCGGCGTGCTGCTTGTGCCAGGCAGGGTGGCATGGTCCCACAGATCCCAGAAAGACACAGGGAATGCATGTCAGGGTCAGCGTCCTGCTCTGCCACAAACTCGCAAGAGGTCCAGGATGACGTGCTTGGAAATGACAGAGAAGTGGCTGTGGTGGTGGCATTCACACTGTCCAACCGTGAGTTGTAGCTCAGGACTGCAATGCTTCAGAAGACCTCAACAGCAGATGGGGATACACCACACCACCTGCACCTCTTGGTCCTTCTGTGTCCAGGCCTCTGTTGACTCTCCAGCAAGGTCTGACACAGAGAAAAGCCCTGGCTTTAGTCCCACAGAAGCTGGGTGGTTTATTATCCCTGTTAGAGTATCTGTCTCCCCCCACCACTTGCACAGAGCTTTGGGGAGATAAGTGTTTTGAGAGCTGGAGTGAATTTCATTTATTTTATTGTCCTCATTTTATCTGCCGGGTGGAGGTCAAGAGGAAATAATCTATTTTATTTCGGATTTTAATTTAGGAATATCTGAGTTATCTTATCTGATTGAAGCTGACCTGTGCTGCCTGCTAAATATTTCAGAGATAGGTGCAAGGTGTCTATCAGTAGGCGAGGATGAAATTCCTTGCTTGTCAGTAAAGCTTTTGTAAACCTCTAAATCAGAGTTGATCTTACAGCTGAACGATCACTTATATAGGGGCTGTAAGTGCCACTAGTGGTGCAAGAATATATTTGTCCTACTATTATGATCCCCTGGTTGGTCTCCAATTTCTCCCGGCAGTTGTTTGCTCCTGCTGCGCTATGCCGTCATCTGGAATGCAAACTGATGGCAATTGGCCTTTTAATAACATCGGCACGTTGTCCAGCATGACCAAGTGCCAGGTCTGATTTGGGCCCCTGACACGTTATTATCATGCAATCTTCCAGAAAATTAATTGCTATCTCTGTTAGTGATAACCCAGGCTCTTCAAGATGAGTATAACCTCCTGGTTTAGATAGCAAACTTACTGGAACAGGGGTTGCCTTTTGCTTTTTTTTTGCTTAAACAAGATTTAACTTGCACTAAGGAAGACGAGTGTAAATGAGAGTTTAATTTCAGAGGCTGAAACCTGGGTTTTGTCAGGAGTTTTCCTTCCTTCCTTCGTTTCTTGGGTTTTGACATGAGTTTTCCCTCCTTCCTTCCTTGGGTTTTGACATGAGTTTTCCTTCTTTCTTTCCTTCCTTCCTTCCTTCCTTGGGTTTTGACCTGAATTTTCCTCCCTTCCTTCCTTCCTCCCTCCCTCCCTTCCTCCCTCCCTTCCTTCCTCCCTCCCTCCCTCCCTCCCTCCCTCCCTCCCTTCCTTCCTTCCTTCCTTCCTTCCTTCCTTCCTTCCTTCCTTCCTTCCTTCCTTCCTTCCTCCCTCCCTCCCTCCCTCCCTCCCTCCCTCCCTTCCTTCCTTCCTTCCTTCCTTCCTTCCTTCCTTCCTTCCTTCCTTCCTTCCTTCCTTCCTTCCTGTCCATCTACAAAAGACAAGTCTCCCAATGAAGAGAGGACTCCAGGGAACAAAGAGAAGGGTTGACTCCAACCTCTGCCATTTTTTGGCCAACTGCGGTTTCAGAGGAGCTCCCGCACAGCAGGTAGCTCTTGCATGTAGGTTTTGCACTGGGCAGTTTGTTAAATGCGTATGAAATGCCTTTTTCAAACGCGCTACAGAGTAAATGTTTTTTCCTGCTCATTTGTTGCTAGGCTAATGTTGTGAAACAGCAGAATAGGCCATTTGCAATTGTAATGCTGAGCAGTCAAGCACAAGCATGTTAGCATCTAATGCTGGCTGCAGCACCCGCAGATTGGCAGCTGGCACTTTAGGTATAGTCCTTAAAGCTTATTAAATTGATCGGTCTTCGGAGTTTTAAATCTTTCCTACAGCGTCATATTTATGGGCACTCATGCCTACCAGTTGCTCTGCTGAGATTAATTGGCCTGTCTTTGTGGGATCTTAAACTTTGAGCCAAGCCATACGCAATAGTGCCATCTTCAAAAAGTCTGCTGGAAGGACCTTTGCAATAAATAAACAAACAAATTTTGCTACAAGTTCCTATTGTTGACCTCTTTTGTACAGCCATCAAAAGAAGGAGGCACCGGTTCAGGACATTTCCATTGGCTCTGGATCCAGAACTTCAAACCTCCAAGCCACAGCTTCAAATTCAGAGCCAAGTTGATGGGAATAAAAATTTGCATTAAGAAATCCTAACTGAACAAAGTGTGAGAAAAAAGACGGTGAAGAAGTAATTTCTTCACAGATAAGTGCCCACAGCACCAGCCTGCCAGAGGAAAAGTGCTGTGCCAACAACCCGTTTTCTGCAAGGCTTTCCTAACTTTAAACAAATCCCAGTTGGAGATCCATCCAAACCCGAGAGCTTTGTGGGATATGGCGTGTTGGTGTCTCTCCTCGGATGAAGGAGGCGTACACCGACTTACAGCTGGCAGTGAGCCTCCATCATGGTGGTGCTCCAGAACACATGTTGTCCCATTTCCTGCCATGAGTGGTCTTAAAGTTTGACCTACATGTATTTTTCTTGCTGATGCAACATAATAATGCCCTTAAAAGGACCTCCTGGTATTCTCTGGACTTCCAACCCTTATGGTTTTGGGAGCTCGTTAAGCTTTTTAAGAACCACAGTTATGTATTATCTCCTTCCTCAGTGACGGGAACTTATTTCTCTTTATTTTTCTTGCTCCACTCTGCTGTGGCCCAGGAAGAGGAAACTCACTGGGCTCTTACAAGGTTTACAAGGGTTTGCTGCGGCACTGTTGTTTGGAGAAGTGATGGGAGGATTCAGCAGCTCCACCCGAAGCTCCTATGCTGTTCATGGAGGGGACAGTACTTGGATTTATTGTCCTGTGCAAACTGCTTGGCAGGAGCACTACTTCTCCTCCACAAGGATGGTGGGAGGCACATCGTCTTCCTCTCCGCATAGTTGCTGGCGAAGCAGTGAAATTAATGTGACCATATGGAAGTAGGCTGCAGATCTTGACTATCTAACACGCTCCAGGTTCCAAAATCATGCTCCTGACACAACGCAACCATAGGCTGCTCCAAACCCAGGGCTTGTGGCAAAAAGACAATTTCGTTCCTCTACATCAACCAAGGTACTCTTAGGTGTGAAAGACAAAGGTCTCTAGCAATTTATAACTGCTAATGTTCTGGCCCTGAAATGATCGTGGAAGACATTTTATTTTCTGTTTATTCATCCTGACTTGAAGTGAATCAACTTCTGAGCTCACACCATGTGACGGTGGCAGTGGCGCATGTGTTTTCTGTGCCAAGAGAGAGTATCCAGGCAACTAGACCAGATATCAAAATCTTGTCAGATTTTTCCCACCCTGTATTTTGTCTGTCTTACGGCCCTTATTACCACTGAATTTAGGACCCGCTGATCTCTAATGAATTTAATCTCACAGCTGCCTTTTGCAGGCAGAGCGGTGCCTCTATTTTGCAGATGGAGATTGGAGACAGGGAGAGCCATGTAGGAAACCTGTCTGAAGTAGGGATTGAACTGGGATGTCCCAGGTTGTCAACTAGTAACAGAGACCCTTGTTTAAAGGTGGGAACAGTTCTGACTGTGAGGGGTTCAAGCCAAGAAAAGGAAAATTAACAACAAGGTGGTGTTGTCTTGCCGAACTGTAGAAGAATTTGGGCTGGAAGGGGCCTTAGGTCCAACCTTCTCCTCAAAGCAGGGTTTGGACCAGGTTGCTTGTCCAGTCTTGAAGGCGTCCAAAGACAGAGACTGCACAACTGCAACCCACTCCACTGTTTGTGCCCTTTGCCCGCAATCTGAAGTCCTTCTGCCAAGCCCAGCAAGTCCCCACAAGTACAACCCGAGAGAGGGACCAAACTCACTGGATGGAGGCTTCTGCTTTTTCTGTTGAAACCAATGAGTTCTGGTCCCATTAACAAAATATGGATCCCTGCATATGAGTTAGAAGTAGGACCTAATCTACTTACTGTAGGCTCCCAATTTACACCTAAATTTTGCTCATGTCCTGAAACAGACGTCCTGAAACAGACGTCCTGAAACATATTTGTTACCGGCTCAGGGCAGCGAGGCAGGTACTCCGAAGACCTCAGCAAGAAGATCCATAGCTTCTCTGCACTAGTCACCCATCCCTGGGCAGGAAAACCAGATCAATTCACCTGTCATTGTAATTCCTCCCCTGTGAGTGAGAAGCAAAAACCAAATCCTACGGCTTTAGCTTTTCGTGCTTATCCTTTTTGTTCCTGCCTTTTGTTCAGCACTTCATTGTCAAGAGGAGAAATCGAGGAAGACAGGCATCATTTCTTGTATGACCAAACAGCCAGAATGAAAATGGAATACCTGACTCTGTTTCTCCCAAGTCGTTAGGAATGTGGAAGTCAGCCACGGACATTGTCATGGCAGAATGGTGCCTGGGTACTGAACTCAATTAGATTTTATGTAAGTGTGGAATTTTGAGACCTGACAATTATTTTTTATGTTGCAGAGATTCATCTCCCTCCCCAGGCCTATTGGGGAAAGAATAAAGTTTCTTCTATTTTAAGTTTAAAAAAGTGTTGTTGATGACCCAACAATCTCAAAATGATTCCCGGGGGAGAAATCAGGAAAATCATATGCATTTTTAATTCCTTGTCATTTTAGTTTAATGTCCTCAGGTTTTATTTCTTTAGCAATTTTTCTTAAATGCGCTTATTCCAAAGTCTATGTCCTAATTAAAAAGCACAGTGCCCTGAAATAAGAGACGGCATGCATGAATGTCCTAAATAAAGAAAAATAAATAAATAAAGGGCCTGTTAAATTTTCTACATAATGTCCATGAATGAGGAAGCATCCCTCTCTTCCTTTTTGACCTATGGATATCATTAATATGGACTGTTCCAGCACAATGAACTGGAAAGAATGGTAATATTTTTAATTTCCTCTCTTCGGCAGAAATAGTTGCTTTACCATATTAATGTCCGCGTGGGTAATACACTGACTTCTGGCTGACATGAGACGGGGCTTTATCTTCGATTTTGTGGGCATGTCAGAAGAGAGTCTGATTACTTGGGGAAACAATATTCATGCTGCAAATTCTAATGAGTCTTCCAGAGACGGCTCACGGAGGCTCTTCCCAAGTGACCCGGAACAAAAAACGGCTCAAAATTCCCGTAGGCAGCTTTGCCACCTTCACTTATAAAGCCATGGACTTGGCCGACAAATCTACAGTGGTCCCTATTTGGTAGCAAAAATATGATTTTGCAGTAAGTTACAGGAGTAATTCAGCTTTCATGAGCCGGACCACGAGCCCAGCTTTACCCGGATTTGATGTTTTTCCCAAGAATAGTTTACAGAGAATTGAGAGTGATAATAATCACAGAATAGAATCATAGAATGTGTTGGGTTGGAGGGGACCTTTAAAGGTCATCTAGTCCAACCCCCCTGCAGTGAGCAGGGACATCTTCAACTAGATCAGAAATGAGTTAGAAATCAGATATTAGAGCAGCTTTCATTGACCAGTGACCCTGCAACTGGGCACAAGCAAAAGGTGAGAAGCAAAACGGACTCGGAAGTTTGCAAGGGAACCTGCTCGTTCTCTCAGCCTTTCATTTTCCTGCTTAGATTTATTTTGCTAATAATCTTACTGAAGAAACGCAAGAATAACAACAAAATCAATAACTCATTTCTCTTTTCCAAAGAGTTTGCTACTTTGTGGGCTGTGTGGTCCCATCTGATGCACGTGCTGTTTGTTATAGGACTGGAAGGATCTGGTCTAACTCTTCTCTCTGCACTTTGTCTTTTCAAAATTGAGGATAAAAACAGCTTGAAGTTTAGTTTATATGCAGAAAGTCACACTGGAAGTAACACACTGCAATTTTCCAGCCCCCCGTGGACACATTATGTTTGATCTTTCTTTGTTATATTTAAAAAAAAAAAATGAAGATTTATCCGAGGAACTCTTTAGGCTGAAAAAAAAGCCTTTTAATGGCCCATAAGGTTTCAGCGGAGGAGAAAAAATGAAAGATCAAGTGCGCTGCTTCTGTGCAGGCCAGGATGGGGATTCCTGGCAGGGTCCCAAAGAAAGAGTTGCCCACCCCCATGTCCTGGCTGGACCCAATGCTCCTGTGATGCCTCCATGCAAAGGCACGGATGTGGCAAGGACAGCGGTGCATGGGGTGAACCCCAAACCCTCGACCGAAGTCACCCCAAACAGGATAAACTGCAAACATGATCCAGGGCAGGAGCTTGGGCTGGCAATTGCCGCGATGTGTCTCGTGTGCTTTCTGCTGCTGCAGGAATAAAGACAAGGAGAAGGGGAAAAGAAAGCTGGATTTGGGGTTTTTTTTGCTACAAAAGAGAAAATACAATGACGGGACACCAGAAGAGCATGCACTTGTGTAAGGCTGTTCTGGAGCAAATGTGGGTTGCTCCCCAGGAAGAGGACTGGAAGAAAAAGGCTTTATCTGGGGGAGGAAGATTTAGGCTGGATATTAGAAAAGCTGTTTCCCTGTGAGAGTGGAAGAAGACCTTTTCCAAGAAGGTCTTGAAAAAAACCAATACGTCAGGATGACTGTGACCTCTTCAACACGAGGGGAACTTCACAGGTCTAACACGACTCACGCCACGTTTCATACAGGTCCTAGCTGCAGGTGATCGCTCTGCCGTGGTTTTGCGTTGGTGCGTGGCCTGGGAAAGGTCTCTCAGAGCCTTCGTTGGTTTGAAGGGATGAGTCAAATATCTGCCAGGAGTGGGCTGAGGCTACTTCATCCCGCCTCAGTGCAAGGGGAGGCTGAGCTTCGGCCGGGAGAGCCCCGGGAGGTCCATCCATCCCTTCGGCTCCCAGCCCTCGGAGCTTCCCCTTGCCGCCCGGTCCAGGCACAAAGCTCGGGAGATCTAACATGAGCACGCAGGAGGGGGCACGGCTGCGAGCATAAATGATCAAAGGGCAGAGCAGGCTGATGTGCATAAAGACGCTGTGATACAGCACAAGAGATCCCCTCTAGCCCTCGCCGATGCTAATGCATATATTTACCTCCTGATTGACTTCATAATTAATTGCCTACGCGGGGTAGATCTTTCTCTCACCTCCCTTGCTCTAAACAGGGCTAACAGAAGCCGGCAGAGTGACAGGGGGGTAAAACCGAACCCCGCAAGGGATGACTGAGACCTTTTGTCTTTATTTTCTCTGAAAGTACATAAAAGCCAAAAAGAGCCTGGAAGGATATAAATGAGGGCAAAAATGTATTTATTTCAATCCCCAAACTGCAGCAGGAGAAAGTCAGCGTACAGAAGGGCTTAGGCAGTAGTTAAAAAGAAGAGAGGTTTGTATTTTTGACTCTAAGGTGGATATATTTAAAAAAAATATGGTAGAAAGGTAAGGGAAATTAATACTTCCATCCCAACCAGAACACGGAGAAGAAGCATTTGTTATGCAAATCTTTTCATTATTGCAAATCCCGAGTGCTGATAAGAGATAAGCGTTGTTCTAGCTTTATTTCAAGTAGCTCCTGCACAGACGCGGGTACGTGATTATATTGCCGCGAAAAGAAAGAAACAAACACACACATTTTCCCTGTACGTTTATTTCTGTTACTGGAACATGAATTCTGGAGCCTGCCTGAAAAGGCGTTTGGTCCATTGAGGCTTGTTCATTTTACTGCTTTGTTTTCTGCTAAGGTGACATCTGCTCCTGAATGACCTTAGCATCTTTTCTCTCCGCAGCCTGGCCCGGGTGGCCGTCCCTTTTATGCGCATACATTAATGTTCGGGTTGAATCGCAGCTTCATGAGGTCTGTTCTTTATCCTTTTCATTTCCACTAATCCCGGAGTCTGCGGGGAACAAAGGGCTGGATCCTCGCGGTGTAAACGGCCAGACCCGACCGGGGGGATTTACATCCGCTACAGCGCGACGCCGGTTATCTCCAAAACCCATTCCCCGCTTTGCCATCTCCACCATCAAATTCCTTCTCCCTGTTGATAATTTATTCCTTTTTTTTTTTTTTTTTTTTTTTTGGTCTGTTTAGGAGGCAGCTGTAAAATTTCCTTCCTGGGGTGTGTGCCCTGAGCTGCTCCCGTCCTGGATAGCCGGGTCGGACACGTCCCCGCTGCACGACGAGGGAGGTCGCTGGTGGGTGGAAGGGTTGACGCCACCGGAATGGCGCGGGATGCTGCTTTCCTGCCCATCACTGCACCAAGGTGCTCCATATTTTTGCAGCCCCCGGTGCAGGATCTGCCCCCGACCTCTTGCTGCCTTCCGTGGAAATCAATGAGGTTTGCTCAGCCCTGCATTTAGCTGAGACACAATCTGTCCGCCTGGCTATTAAATTACTTTTCCACGTGACAAGGGAGCTTCCAAAGTTTGCAGTATAATTTCAGTCTTCGTATGCAGCTCTTCGAGCCTTTTTTTCCCCTCTCCCATTGTTTCACCGCTCTCTCCCCATTCAGAGGCTCAGTCTTCCAACAGGAATATTGCATTTGCCCCATCTCCCTTTGTCTGGCACCTTTGTTTTTTGCATCACCACCAGATGAAATCAGTTTTATAACTGATTTCTCTGACCCGGCACCAGAATGACATGCCTACAGTTTCTGCTACAAATTCTCCTTGCTGTCTGTAATAAGTTACTTAACCATTCCATTATTTCACGCCAGATCCCGGTGGGTTTTAGCTGCACAAGACGTCTTTCTGATGAAATTGGCACCGGCTTTTAAAAAATCCAAATCAATTATATCTCCTGGGCCCCGCTCAAGACTTTAAAAGAGGTTAGTTAGGCAGGGTCTTCATTTTACACATCTGGGTGGAAACTGCACAGGCATTTTTCCCCTCCGCCAGCACGTACAAGCGGCTCACATCATTGTTTCTTCGATAAAATTGTTTCTCGTCGGGAGAGCCGGGAGCTCACTCAGGGAGGAAATTTGGCTGGTATATATGGCAAGACTCCAATGGCTTTAATGAATGCAATGTTGATCACTTGAACAACAGGATCAGCAATATGGCATGGATGCGATAGCCCTTTTTTCCAGCCCTGGTTATAAAGTACCAGATAACTCCGTTGTGTCAGAGGGCAACTCCCACTAGAGGGGAGGAATTACGGTCCGGGTGTTAGATCTGGTTTCTTCTCCCGTCTTCTCCCTAGCAAGACTTTCTCCCTGGAGCTGGTCCAATTCTTTTTTCCGTTCAAAGTCATCTTGAAATCCACTATTACCTATCCTGGCAAGTTTTCTGGTAAGGAAACAATTAATCCCAATGAACTTTTTAAGCAACAGTTTCACTAGATTTCTCAATCTTCTCAACCAAGTCTTACTTGAACCATTTCCTAAATGAATACTGAAATGTTCATTTACGGAAAGGAAAAAAAATCAAAAAAATTGACTCCCTCTCTTCTTCGAGGTCGTATCGTTATGCAAAAACCCACATGTGCACAACTTCCCACCTTTTTAAAAAATCAACCTTAAATTTGACTTGTTCTAAGTACCTAATGGGAGCTGCAATTTCTTGCTAATTATATAATTACTCCAGATTGTTATGTAGCACTGGCAATTAAACACTCGAAATACTTTTAGCTCGAAGGAAGTCATTGCGTAATTCCAGTGGATCTGTGCAAGCGAAGCCGCATTGGCTGCTGCTCCCTTTCCCCTGTGACTTCACGTCCGCAGCCGCTCGCGCAGAGGCGCAACGGCGAATTCCTGAGCTGCCGCAAACCGGCAGAGCTCGGCCAACCTTGGCACATCACTTTATAGCGTCTGAAGGCCAAGCTGGGTGTGATGTAGGGGCTTAACATGAAAAAAACCCCTTAGTTATGCAAACAGACAGGCTGAGGGGAGACCTCCTCGCTCTCTACAGCTCCCTGAAAGGAGGGGGTAGCCGGGGGGGGTCGGGCTCTTCTCCCAAGAAACAAGCAATAGAATGAGAGGAAACAGCTGCAAGTTGCGCCAGGGGAGGTTTAGGATGGATATAAGGAAGAATAACTTCCCGGAAAGGGTTGTGAAGCATTGGAAGAGGCTGCCCAGGGCAGTGGCGGAGTCGCCATCCCTGGAGGGATTGAAAAGCCGGGCAGACGTGGTGCTGAGGGCCATGGGGTAGTGGTAACCTGGCAGTGCTGGGTTGATGACTGGATTCAATGATCTTAAAGGTCTCTTCCAACCAAAATGATTCTATGATTCTATATGGATATGTGTGTGTATATATATATATACACACACATATATATGTATTATATTTTGTTTTTAGGAGCCTTTTTCTTTTTAGAGGCTAGGAGGGCCATGCCCAGAGGAGCATCCCAGCATTGCAGTCCCCCAGGGGACCTCCCTGTCACACTATCTGATGTGGACCCAGGCCTGGGACTTCCCAGTGGCTATTTTCATGGCAAGTGTTTGCCTAGACCCAAAAAGGAGTGCATTTCATGTCATGGCATCTCCCATACAGCTGCAGTGACGGCTAAAACGCAGCCCAATTGCTATTTACCACCTCCTTCTGTGTGCTTGGACCAGGGCCCCACGGTTATACGTGTCTGACCAACACAGAAAGAAAATTGTCCTTGTCCCCAGAACCTCAGTGTAATGTCCCGTGGCACCTAATGCTTGTAATTCAGGTGACAGTTCTGTCTCTGAAGCCTCCACAGTCCCTGCTCTCCATGCCAAGACACTCCAAAGATGCATTAGTCGTCAATCCTAGACTTTAACTCCTTCCTTCATAATAACAATGATAATTATAAAGAATTCTGGAGCGTCTTTGACGTCTGGTCCCGGAGTAGCGGGGACCAGCGAGCAGTGATGCTGGCCACGACTGTCAAACGCTGTGACTTTTGACTGCATCCTTCGTGGAGAATGAAGCTGTATGTGTGTAACTAAGAGCTGTATGAGATTTCAACATCGCATTAATTTCTTGGTCCAGGCTTTTAGTAGGTTTCGAAGACAATTATAAGGCTTCTCATGGGGAGAAGGGGAAAGGAAACACAGGCTGAGAATAAGTTATAAGAACAAAAATATTTAAACAACAGGCTGAATTTTTGATGACCCTCCA
This sequence comes from Rissa tridactyla, assembly GCF_028500815.1. Lineage (NCBI taxonomy): Eukaryota > Metazoa > Chordata > Aves > Charadriiformes > Laridae > Rissa > Rissa tridactyla. The sequence goes on along the minus strand of NC_071468.1, from coordinate 124,708,103 downwards.
GAAAGTAAAAAGGCTGGGACTTGATGCCATTCAGCTGAAAAAAATTCATTGATGTCCACTGATTTCTCCCTGTTGTATTGTTTATATGGAAGGTATCATGATTCAAAGACCAGGGTTTTTCACGGATTTTGGTTCTGTCTCTATGTCCCATGGTCCTGATGTTTTTTCCATCTTGCTTAATTTTTTTATTTTTTTTCATGGGAATAAGGACTGAGAGCAGAACCCCTAAAACCTCAAATCCTTGTCCCACGCTTGTAAGAAGACAACATGGAATTGGAGCCTTCCTGAGGCTACTTTGCTGCAGAAGCTTTGCCAGATCCCATCCTCCCCATGCCACCATCACGTGAATTTACCACTTCTCTCCTCTGGGAAGCTAAAACTCAGCCAACCCCCGCTGTGGGCCTGGAGACTGGAGCAGTGACCCCGTCTTTGGAGAGTGTCCTGGTTTGAGGAACCTTGAAGCCCACCCTTGAAGCCTTGATGTGACGCTCCCCCGTATGCAATGTAGGGACCACAAGAAGGTTTTGAGCAGGTAACTGGAGATCTTCCATTCCAAGCTCATTGCATTGATGGAAATATTTGTCTTGGCTTGGCTGCAGCAGACTTTGGTTAGTCCCTGGATTATACATAGGTGTACATGTATTTATGTACACACCACTATATAGTATATATAATTCTCTATACCACCGATCATTTCAGAGCTCTGTCTTGCTGGCCTGATGCAAATAAATCCCCTGCTGAAGTAGACATGGTTTTTACTTGCATTAAAACCAATAAGTTTGCTAGAAAGCATTTCCCTCCAAGCCCAGCAAGTGCAAATTGACGTGGAAAAAAATACCTGTCACTGAGATGATCCACGATGGTCTGTTTTGACTTGACAGCAAAAAAAAAAAAAAAAATCCAGCCTCTTATATTTTCCTTGCCCCTCCTAAGCCGGGGGCAGTCCTCTGTTTAGTCATTCCTGGGGCTGAAACCAGCATGGAATGCTAAATGGATTAATTAGTACTACATCACTCTAAATTTAGACAGCTTCCTTTCAGAATTAGATTTCTTCAGGTTTATGCCATTACATTTCTTAAATGTACATTCTCAATCACATTAGCAATTATGAATACATTACATTTATTTTCTTTTTGAAATATTTTACTGCTGTACCTTAGGACGTAAAATACACACACTGACCTACCCAGGCAGAAGTGTGAGGTCACTACTACCCATGATATTATTGAAAATCTCACGATTTTAAAGATAATCCTGAGAAGCCCCCCAGGAACTATCTAGTATCTCCTTGTAGGAGAAAACCAGCTTTCATTTTTCGTGCAACTTTTTATCTCCTGGAGTTGTAGAGATAGTCTTGAAAAAAATGGAGCATCTGCAAAAACCAGGAGGTGAATAATGCATCTCTCTGATGAAGAAAGGCTGAGGAATTTGGGTCTTTTCAGTCTGGAAAAAAGATGGCTGAGGAGGCATCTTATCAACACTTACAAACACTGAAAGGGTGGGCGTCAGGAGGATGGGGCCAGGCTCTTCTCAGTGGTCCCCAGTGACAGGACGAGGGGTAACGGGCACAAACTTGACCATGGGAAGTTCCACCTAAACATGAGGAGGAACTTCTTTGCTGTGAGGGTGGCAGAGCCCTGGCACAGGCTGCCCAGAGAGGTGGGGGAGTCTCCGTTTCTGGAGACATTCCAACCCCGCCTGGACGCGTTCCTGTGCCACCTGTTCTGGGTGACCCTGCTCTGGCAGGGGGTTGGATGGGATGATCTCCAGAGGGCCCTGCGAACCCTGGCCAGTCTGGGATTCTGGGATTCTGTAATAAGAATATTTGTTTGCCATTCATACCAAACCTCTCTCTGCCTAAAGGAAATCACATAAATTCTGGGAACTAGTTTCATGACTTCTTACCTCTCTTGAGACCCCACCTGGAGTACTGCATCCAATTCTGGAGCCCCTACTACAAGAGAGATATGGATGTGCTGGAACGTGTCCAGAGAAGGGCCACGAGGATGATGAGAGGGCTGGAGCACCTCTCCTATGAGGACAGACTGAGGGAGTTGGGGTTGTTCAGTCTGGAGAAAAGAAGGCTCTGAGGAGACCTTCGAGTGGCCTACCAGTATCTTAAGGGGGCCTCCGAGAAAGCTGGGGAGGGACTTTTTAGGATGTTGGATAATGGTGGGACTAGAGGGAATGGATTAAAACTAGAGATGGGTCGATTCAGACGGGACGTTAGGAAGAAGTTCTTCACCATGAGGGTGGGGAGACACTGGAACAGGTTGCCCAGAGAGGTGGTGGAAGCCCCATGCCTGGAAGTTTTTAAGGCCAGGTTGGACGGGGCTCTGAGCAACCTGGTCTAGTGGGAGGTGTCCCTGCCCATGGCCGGGGGGTTGGAACTAGATGATCGTTAATGTCCCTTCCAACCCTAACAATTCCATGGTTCTATGATTGCTGAAAATTATATAAATTGATGTAACAACCAAACAATCAAACAAAAACTCCCACAGGGAAGGATCCTGGAGCAAGTACATCATCCTAGAAGCAATGTTAGGGCAGTTTCTGTGCCTATGCTATAAGTTTTGCAGCTCTGGTCTTACATGGGAGAGTTTGTCTCTGCTCTCCGTTACATGTGAAGGCATGTGGGCAACGAGGACAGACGGGTTATGTTAGGTCTGCGTTGTAAGCTGTTCAAGGGAGTTTGAGAATTTTGTGTACAAAATGAACTTTTTCAGAAGTGTTTGGCATCTGGCTCCTGATGTGGAATCAGATTTTCAAACCAGGCAGGGTTATAGCAAATATAAGTTGAACTTTGAACAACCGAACTTGTTGAGCTCTCCTGGCAGTTCTGGTCATAGTGGTTCTATTGACGTAAATGGGCTATTCTGTAGAAAATCTGGTGTTTAAGAGAAATAGTGGAAGAAACATATTGAAAACCTGTGAAACTATTGCAGAAAGTGAGGTTAGGCAGCAATAGATTAAACATAAAAATAAGAGTATTTCAGATTCCCTGGTATTATGAGAAGCGCAAAATGAAACAGTAGGCACATCGAAAAGGACCAAGTGTATAGTGTTTATTTGGAGATGTCGTGGGAGATACGGTGTGCAGCAAATCAGTTTGTGGTGTTATAGTAGCGAGTGAATTCAAAAGGGATTTCAGGCAAAAGAGAACTTGAATGTTTTTTTGGGAACAGCAGCATTAACAGCAGCGACAGGAGCAACAGTGAAGAATTTGCAAGATTTGCACACGTAGCAGGAGAACTAAAGCTGATTCAAATAAAATGCCAAGGCAGTTTACTGAGAAGGATGTTTGTGCTTTAGGGAGCTCATTTTTACCAGTTTGTAAATTAATAGTGACTAGAGAGGCACAAATGCTTCACAACTGGCGACTGCAAAGCTAGAAAATGGAAAGACAACGGCTCAGCAGCCCCTTGAGAGACAGCCAGGGTGGGCAAGCGGTGCCTGACTAATCCTTCCACGATGGAGCGACGGCATCAGTGGACACGGGAAGATCTATATGGATGTCATCTACCTGGACTTCTGCGAGGCCTTTGGTGTGGTGCCCTACAACGCTCTTACCTTTGCTTTATGGCAGGCAGAACCCGTGGCTTATTGCCCCTGTTAAATACTGGAGCACCCATCTCTGGGGCTGCAGTGGGATGCATGGGGACATGGTGGGGTCGTGGGGAGCAGGTACAACACCCTGCTACGGCCCCCACGAGGGAGGATGGCACCCAGGGTTGCTGCAGGATGTGCAGAGATGTGTCCGTGAGTCCCGGAGGGACCCATTGGTCCTGGCTCCCCTGCCAAATGGCAGCTTCCCTTAGGGAAAGGGGACAGAGGAGTCACCCTCTATGATTGCCTGCACTGCTGGTGGTGACTCAGCCTTGGGGACATCTTGGTGCCCTTCAGAGCTTAGTGGATCTGATTTGGGGCTCAGTGATGCTATTGCATCTTTTTGGTGCCATTCCCTGCTGCCCCCTTGTTCCCCATCCCATGCAGGCATGGAGAGGTTCTCGATAAATGGCTTTTAATGGAAAAACTTAGAACAAAACACTTATTAAAGCTACTACATCATCAACATCCCCCTTCCCAAAACCATCCAATCCCTGAAACAACCCTAATCCCACCCTCCTGCCCCAGCTCTGGCTGTGGGAGCCTTGCGCTTGCTGCCATTTTTCGGTAAGGAGCCTTTCTGCTGCTTCTTCTCTTGCCTGTCCAGCCCGATGTTCTGCTGGGACACACTGCCCTGGGGTGCTGGCAGGTTTTTGCTCATGTCCGGTCGTGGGTCCTCAGGCTTCATCCTCAGGGTGTTGACGGGTTCCATGAGGGTGTCAGAGTGGCTGGGGGTGATGTCATGGTGTAGGGGGATGTTACCTCCTGGAACGGTGCCCTCATCCATAAGGACATCACTGCCCTGGGTGAGGTCACTGCCCAGGGTGAGGTCACCACCCGGATGAGTGTCCTCATCCATGGGGACATCAGTACTTAGGGAGATGTCACATCCTGGAAGGGTGTTCTCATCCATGGGGACATCAGTGCTTAGGGAGATGTCACATCCTGGAAGGGTGTTCTCATCCATGGGGACATCAGTGCTTAGGGAGATGTCACATCCTGGGAGAGTGTCTTCATCCATGGGGACATCAGTGCTTAGGGAGATGTCACATCCTGGGAGAGTGTCTTCATCCATGGGGACATCAGTACTTAGGGAGATGTCACATCCTGGGAGAGTGTCTTCATCCATGGGGACATCAGTACTTAGGGAGATGTCACATCCTGGGAGAGTGTCTTCATCCATGGGGACATCAGTACTTAGGGAGATGTCACATCCTGGAAGGGTGTTCTCATCCATGGGGACATCAGTACTTAGGGAGATGTCACATCCTGGGAGAGCGTCTTCATCCATGGGGACATCAGTACTTAGGGAGATGTCACATCCTGGGAGAGCGTCTTCATCCATGGGGACATCAGTACTTAGGGAGATGTCACATCCTGGAAGGGTGTTCTCATCCATGGGGACATCAGTGCTTAGGGAGATGTCACATCCTGGAAGGGTGTTCTCATCCATGGGGACATCAGTGCTTAGGGAGATGTCACATCCTGGGAGAGTGTCTTCATCCATGGGGACATCAGTACTTAGGGAGATGTCACATCCTGGGAGGGTGTCCCCATCCATGCGGACATCACTGCCCCGGAAGATATCACCACCTGTGAGGGTGCCCACATCCATGAGGATATCATTGCCTGGGGGGCTGCCACTGCCCAGGGGTGCCCCTAAGGGCTTGGCTGCGCTGGACAGGCTGTGCTTTGTGTACTGCCCCTCGAGGTAGTGGTAGATGGGGAGGGATGATGGCACCCCTGGTGGGGCTGGGGCCACTGCTTGATGGTTGTAGGGCAGGAGCAGCTGTGGTTGGCCCTGGGGGGACCATTGGTCTGCCCGGGACAGGGCGAGCCTGCAGCCCTGGTGTCCCAATGGGGCAGTGACTGGTGGAGAAGGAATGCCATAGCCCATCGCAAAGGTGACTGATGGAGGCAGGTGGGTGCTCATCCACTCAACGTGGAAGACGTGGTGGCTGAAGCAGCTGCTGCATGGACCGCTTTGCAGACCTGCATGTGTGAGAGGGAGATGTGGTGGGCCAGAGGCCCGGTGGAATCTCCTGGGGCACCCGCTGAGCTGGCCCCAAGCATGGACATCCCCCTGCTCTGCACTAGGTGACAGGGATGATCCCTGTGGGGTGAGCTGCTGTGCCAGTGGGAGGGGGCTACACACCGGGGAGGTGAAATGGGGGAGATGGCCCCATGATCTGGGAAATTATCTGTAAATTATATTTAGCGGGCAGGCATTGCCCAGGCGATGGCAGGGATGCTCGCTGCGCCTTGCTGAGCCCACGTGCCACAGCTGTCAGGGGCACTGGGCATGCTGGAGGTGCCATGGGGATGGAGAGGGAAGCCACGGGGGCTGGAGGTGCTGGGGGGGATGGAAGTGCTGAGGTGCCAGGGCAGATGGGGTGCCATACCTCCTGGGTGTTCCTGGGGTGCAGGGAATGGCTGCCGCTCCTGCCCAGGCAGTTGGCAGAGGTTGGTTGATCCTGGAAGAGAGACATGAGCAAATGCTGGTGGTCACATCCCCAACTGGGGCAGGACCATGCACCAGGGGACTGAGGAGGAGGAGGGAGAGGTACAATGGAGGAAGGGCTGTTGATTTCCCCAAAGTGCATCCCTGGGCTGCTGGGATCAGGGTCAGTCCTTACCTCTGGCATAGAAAGCTTTGGGGAAGATGAATGGCTGCAGTTGCTGGGCCATCATGGGGGCCCAGGGGCCACACGGTGGATGTCACAGGGCGGGCAGTGCCGTGGTCAGTTACACTCGGCGAACGGTCTGTTGTGTTCGGTGGACGCACCGAACTGGTCTGCTGCTTCTGTTTGAGCGTCTCCTAGGAAGGAACATAGAACCATAGAATCATAGAACCATAGAATCATAGAACCATAGAACCATAGAATCATAGGGTTGGCAGGGCCCTCTGGAGATCATCCCGTCCAGTCCCCTGACAGAGCAGGGTCACCCAGAGCAGGTGGCACAGGAATGTGTCCAGGCGGGTTTTGAATGTCTCCAGAGACGGAGACTCCCCCACCTCTCTGGGCAGCCTGGGCCAGGGCTCTGCCACCCTCACAGCAAAGAAGTTCCTCCTCATGTTGAGATGGAGCTTCCCATGGTCAAGTTTGTGCTCGTTACCCCTTGTCCTGTCACTGGGCTCCATTGAAAAGAGCCTGGCCCCATCCTCCTGACACCCACCCTTTCAGTATTTATAAGTGTTGATAAGGTCCCCCCTCAGCCATCTTTTTTCCAGACTGAAGAGACCCAAATCCCTCAGCCTTTCCTCATCAGAGAGATGTTCCAGTCCCCTAATCATTTTGGTAGCCCTTTGCTGCACCATCTCCAGCTGTTCCTTGTCCTTCTTACAGAGGGACCTGGACAGGCTGGATTGATGGGCCAAGGCCAGCTGTATGAGGTTTAATAAGGCCAAGTGCCGGGTCCTGCATTTCGGTCACAACAACCCCAAGCAGCGCTACAGGCTTGGGGCAGAGTGGCTGGAAAGCTGCCCGGCAGAAAAGGACCTGGGAGTGCTGGTGGACGGCCAGCTTCACATGAGCCAGCAGTGTGCCCAGGTGGCCAAGAAGGCCAACAGCATGCTGGCTTGTATCAGGAACAGCGTGGCCAGCGGGAGCAGGGAAGTGATGGTGCCTCTGTACTCGGCACTGGTGAGGCCTCACCTCGAGTGCTGTGTTCAGGTCTGGGCCCCTCTGTACAAGAGGGACATTGAGGTGCTGGAGCGTGTCCAGAGGAGAGCTACCAGGCTGGTGAGGGGTCTGGAGACCAGGGCATATGAGGAGAGGCTGAGGGAGCTGGGCATGTTTAGCTTGGAGAAGAGGAGGCTGAGGGGAGACCTCATTGCCCTCTACAACTCCCTGAAAGGAGGGTGGAGAGAGGTGGGGGTTGGCCTCTTCTCCCAGGGGAATAATGACAGGACCAGAGGAAATGGTCTGAAGCTGCGGCAGGGGAGGTTTAGGTTAGATATCAGGAGGAATTACTTTACTGAAAGAGTGGTCAGGCACTGGAACAGCCTGCCCAGGGAGGTGGCTGAGTCACCATCCCTAGAGGTATTTAAGAAACGTCTAGATGTGGCACTTCAGGGCATGCTCTAGTGGCAGAGACTGCAGGTTGTTTTGTTGGACTCGATGATCTTAAGGGTTCTTTCCAACCATGAAGATTCTGTGATTCTCTGATTCTTGAACCCGAGAGCCCAGAACTGGACACAGGACTCCAGGTGCAGCCTCCCCAGGGCAGAGCAGAGGGGGAGGGTGACCTCCCTCCACCTGCTGGCCACACTCTTCTTGATGCACCCCAGGATGCCATTGGCCTTCTTGGCCACGAGGGCACATTGCTGGCTCACGGTCATCCTGTTGTCCACCAGGACTCCCAGGTCTCTTTCCACCGAGCTGCTCTCCAGCAGGTCAGCCCCAACCTGTCCTGGTGCAGGGGGTTATTCCTCCCCAGGTGCAGCACCCTACACTTGCCCTTATTGAATTTCATAAGGTTCCTCTCTGCCCAACTCTCCAGCCTGTCCAGGCTGGATCCACTCTCTGGATGGTGGCACAGCCTTCCGGTGTGTCAGCCACCCCCCCACAGCTTTGTGTCATCAGCGAACTTGCTGATGGTGCACTCTATCACCTCGTCCAGGTCATTGATTAATATATTGAAGAGGACTGGACCCAGTACTGACCCCTGGGGAACGCCACTCGTCACTGACCTCCAACTAGACTCTGTGCCCCTAATCACGACCCTCTGAGCTCTGTCTTTCAACCAGTTATCTATCCACCTTACTGTCCATTCATCAAGCCCTCTCTTCCTAAGCTTCCCTATGAGGATGCTGTGGGAGACCATGTCAAACGCCTTGCTTAAGTCAAGGTAGACCACATGTACCGCCCTCCCCTCATCTATCCATCCAGTCACGCCATCACAGAAGGCTATCAGATTAGTCAGACATGATTTCCCCTTGATGAATCCATGTTGAGTACTTCTGATAGCTTTCTTTTCCTCCACATGCCTTGAGATGGTGCCCAGAACGAGCTGGCCCATCATCTTTCCAGGGATGGAGGTGAGGCTGACTGGCCTGTAGTTCCCTGGCTCCTCCTTCTTGCCCTTTTTGAAGACTGGAGTGACACTGGCTTTCCTCCAGTCCTCAGGCACCTCGCCTGTTCTCCAGGATCTTTCAAAGATGATGGAGAGCAGCCCAGCAATGACTTCGCCAGCTCCCTCAGCACTCTCGGGTGCATCCCATCGGTGCCCATGGGCTTGTGAATATCTAATTGACTAATTGATCCCTCACTCGATCCTCCTCAACCCAAGGGAAGTCTTCTTTCTCCATTACTTCCCCCAATGCCTGGGACTCCTGAGGGTTGGGCCGAGCAGTAAAGACCGAAGCAAAGGCAGCATTCAGTAACTCCGCCTTCTCCTCATCCTCCGTCACCATGACTCCTGTCTCATTCAACAGTGGGCCCACAACTTCTCTGGTCTTCCTTTTGCTTCCAGTATACTTGTAGAAGCCCCTCCTGTTGAGCTTGACATCCCTAGCCAGGTTTAATTCCAAGGTGGCCTTGGCTTTCCTCATTTTATCCCTGCACGCTCTGGCAGCATTCTTGTAATCCTCCCAAGGGGTCAGTCCCTTCTTCCACTTATTGTAGACTTCCTTCTTCCACTTGAGCTTTTTCAGAAGCTCCCTGCTCAACCATGCAGGTCTCCTGCATCCCTTGATGGATGTCTTTCTCTTAGGGATGCACTGATCCTGAGCTTGGAGGAAGTGGTCTTTGAATATCAACCAGCTTTCTTGAGCCCCTTTGCCTTCCAGAGCCCTAGGCACGGGATCTCTCCAAGCAGTTTCTTGAAGAGGTTGAAGTTAGCCCTCCTGAAATCCAAGGTTGTAATTTTACTTCTTGATGTTTTGTGCGTAGTACCCATGATCCTGAACTCTATCATTTCATGATCACTACAACCTAGGGTGCACCCAACCTCAATGTCCTCCACCAGTCCCTCTGTGTTTGTCAGTACCAGGTCCAGGAGTGCTCCTCGCCTTGTTGACTCCTGTACCACCTGTGTCAAAAAGTTGTCATCAGTGCACTGGAGGAGCCTCCTGGAGTGTGCGTGCCTGGCTGTGTGGTCTTCCCAGCAGATATCAGGGTGATTGAAGTCCCCCATGAGAACCAAGGCCTGAGTGTGCGAGGCTACCTTCAGCTGTCTGTAGAAAGCCTCATCACCTTCCCCATCCTGATCAGGTGGCCTGCAATAAACACCCACAACAGCGTCCCTCATATTTGCCTGTCCCTTGATCTTTACCCATAAGCTCTCGACCCTCTCTTCATCCACCCCTAGTGAGAGCTCGATGCATTCCAAATGCTCTCTCACATGGAGTGCAATTCCACCACCACGCCTCCCCGGTCTGTCTTTCCTGAAAAGGACGTAGCCATCCATGACAGCGTTCCAGTCACATGAGCTGTCTCACCATGTCTCAGTAATTGCAATGAGATCGTGGCCCTGCAACCGCACACAGATCTCCAGCTCTTCCTGCTTATTCCCCGTGCTGCGTGCACTGGTGTATAAGCATTTCAGAGAGGGAGTCGTGTGTGTAGTTTTGACCCTTGAGATGTGGTGTGCCTTCTGGCTTTCAGAAATACTGGCACATTGGCCCACGAGCACTGAGCAACTACGCCCTGGCACCTCATCAGCAAGCCCAGTACCGTCCCCTCCCCCCTTCAAATCTAGTTTAAATCCCTCTCAATGAGCCCTGAGAACTCTTGTCCTAGAACCCTTTTTCCCCTGGAAGTCAAGGTGTTTCCGCCTGTTACCAGCAGGCCAGGCGTTTTGTAGATCAGGCCATGATCAAAGTACCCAAAGTCCTGCCAGTAGCACCAGGCTCGAAGCCAGGCATTGATCTCCTGGCTCCTCCTATTTACCCCCTCGTCATTCCCCGCAACTGGGGGGATAGACGAGAACACAACTTGCGCCCCCGATCGCTTGACCAGGCGTCCTAGGGTCTTGAAATCTTTCTTCATTGCCCTTGGACTTCTTGTTACCTTGTCGCTGCCTACCTGAAAGAGCGAAAGTGGGTAGTAGTCTGAGGGCCGTACCAGGGAAGGAAGCATCCTCTTCACGTCCTTGACCGGGGCCCCAGGGAGGCAGCAGACCTCCCCACGTACCAGGTCCGGCCTCCATATTGGGCCTTCTGCTCCCTTCAGTAGGGAGTCACCTATGACAAAGACACGTCTTTTCTTCTTTACCGCAGAGGTTTTAATGCAGGGGGAGGTCTGACTAGACCTCGCTGACACCTCCAAGGTAGGAGAACTATTGTGCTCGTCATCATCCAGGTTCCTCTACAGAGCGCTGTGCCTGTTAAATAATAGCACCCAGGAAGATGGGGTAGTTGCCGGGCTGTCTCGAGTGCAGCGCCTGTTGCGCCGTGCAGGAACTTCCTGCCATTGCCCCCTGTCCTCCAGGTTACTGCCTTCAGTTGAGGTGCCAGCAGATAGGGAGTTCTCTGTTGCAGGGGTTCTGTCTGCCTGCTGGGTTTCTGTTGTGGGACGCAGGATTTTACTCCAAGAGTCTATCTCCCTCTCGCATTCCCTGATGCTTCTCAACCTACTTACCTCCTCCCTGAGCTCCATGACTAATTGGAGGAGATCCGCTACCTGGGCACATCTCCCACAGGCGTGCCCATCACTGCCATCCGACACCAACGTGAGGGCAGGGCACACCCTACAGCCTGATGTCTGCGTGGTGACATTGGGGCTCCCAGTGTTCTGTCCTGCCCCCAACAGCTTTGCCAGCTCTTCACAGGGAGAGGAAGGGTTAACAAAACTGTTAAAAGGAGAGTTACAGTCAATGGCTCAATGTCCAAGTGGAAACCAGTAATAAGTTGTGTCCCTCAAGGGTTGGTACTGGGACCAGTACTATTTAATATCTTCACCAGTGACACAGACAGTGGGATCCAGTGCACCCCCAGCAAGTGTGTGGATGACACCAAGCTGAGTGGTGTGGTTGATACGCTAGGGGGACGGGATGCCACCCAGAGGGACCTGGACAGGCCTGAGGAAGGGGCCTGTGCAAACCTCATGGGGTTCAACAAGGCCAAGTGCAAGGTCCTGCACATGGGTCGGGGCATTCCCCAAGCACAAATACAGGCTGGGCAGGGAATGGATGGAGAGCAGCCCTGAGGAGAAGGACTTGGGGGTGTTGGTGGGCGAAACATTGGACATGCGCCAGCAATGTGCGTTGGCAGCCCAGAAACCCCCCGCAGCCTGGGCTGCATCCCCAGCAGTGTGGGCAGCAGGGCGAGGGGGGGATTCTGCCCCTCTGCTGCGCTCGGGGGAGACCCCCCTGCAGTGCTGCCTCCAGCGCTGGGGCCTCGGCACAGGAGAGACACGGAGCTGTTGGAGCGGGGCCAGAGGAGGCCCCGGAGATGCTGGGAGGGCTGGAGCCCCTCTGCTGGGAGGACAGGCTGAGAGAGCTGGGGGGGTTCAGCCTGGAGAAGAGAAGGCTCCGCGGAGACCTTCCAGCCCCTGCCAGTCCCTAAAGGGGCTCCAGGAAAGTTGGGGACAGACTTTTTAGCAGGGCCTGCTGTGATAGGACAAGGGGTAATGGTTTTAAACTAAAAGACAGCAGATTTAGATGACATATAAGGAAGAAATTTTTCACTATAAGAGTGGTGGGACATGGGCCCAGGTTGCCCAGAGAGGTGGTTGAAGCTCCATCTCTGGAAAGATTCAAGGTCAGGCTGGATGGGGCTCTGAGCAAGTTGATGTAGTCAAAAATGTCTCTGCCCATGGTAGGTGGGTTGGACTAGATGGCCTTTGAAGATCCCTTCCAACCCAAACCATTCTATGATTCATATTAAGTATTTCACTTATGTGTGTGTTGGTGTGCAGGTGTGAGATATCTGCCCTCCTCAGAGAAGCTACCCGTGACGGGGGAAGCCGTGTACCTGTTGGGCAATCATTGCCTCTTCAAAGCTTTGAGGTCAAACAAAACCAGGTCTTTAGACTAAACGTTGTACAAAATATGGAACTGGGGTGCAGCAAATGATTTGGGAATGCTCTTGTGAGGCACTTCAGAGACTGGCACAATATCAACGACCTGGGACAATATCAGCTTCCAAATTTTGCCCAAGAACAGGGGGGACCAACAAGACTTGGATATTGGGACAAATGCCAAAGCTCTTGCTTTGCTTTATTTCACCTAATGTAAGGCCTTAACAACGTGCTCCGGGTGGGATTATCTCCTCCTGTGAGACACTGCGGAAGTAACTCATACCAAACAGCCAGCAACTTAATAACGTTCGTCAGCAGGCAGTCAGTGCCAAAAATGAACGTTGCTTTTGGAGTAAATACGATGTCCTTGGACTTCTGTAAAGCATTTAAATTAGCACCATATAACACTACAATGTCAATGAAATCGTCTTTTAATGGATTCAGTACAGGAAGATGTCTCAAAGCAGTCCGCAGAGGAGAATCGCTGTCAAAAGGAGGGATGTTTATGAAAGTTTCACGTAGATCAAAACGAGGTCTGACACTGTTCCACATTTTTATTAGTCACTGAGAAATAAATATAGAAGCACTGCTGATGAACGGCCCAGGTACCCCTTAGATTTACTGCAGAACGGTAAATCACAATGAGGAAGGGACAGCTGTTTTTATGGCACCCTAATCCAAACTTAAATGTGTTAGGAACAAAAAACACAAGATGAACCTATGAAAAAAGCGAATTGCTCTTGGAAAGCGGTGGCTCCGGAGAGGTGTTAGAGGTTTAATAGGTGGTGAGTGAACAGTGGCTGTCATGGGATATACTGCTGTGATAAACCGTAAAAGTGATGCTTGGAGGCACAAACCAGGGAGGTGTGAAGGGATCAGCTTCTCCCAGTCCCTCTGCAGGCAGGAAACCTGGACTTTTGGGAGAACCAGAGATCTTCCTTGCCACGATCCTGTTCCTGTGACATTGCAATGCTCAGTTTTGAGTGCAAGCAATAATCATGACCTTCTTTTTTTGGTACCATTGAAAAGGCATTGGGCAGATGGATTGCCAACTTAGGGTTATATAAGATTTCCAGGGAATTAATGTTTTTACTTTTTAAACAAAACACAGCATGTTAATGATCTTGGGGTGTATTTTCAGTGCAAAGGCAATTCATAGAATCATAGAATCACAGAACGGTTTGGGTTGGACGGGACCTTTAAAGGCCAGCACAAAACAGAGCACTGGAGGACTGTTTTTTCTTCATTAATTCTGGGAATGGGGCTCTCTGGCAGGATGCTGGACGCCAGAGTTTTACGCCTTCCTTTCTCTGAAGAGTTTGAGCCCCCATCTCTCTGCAGAGCTCCTGGGCTGTGATCCAAGGTCGGGGTGTAGGTGTGTTGTCTTCCTCCAGTGGAAGCTTTTCAGCTTTACTTGGCGTTTTAATATGAATTGCACCAGAGAGAGGAAGAGGAAGCGTGACCCTTCAGCCTGACTGTGAAAGGGGGAGGCTCAGGTTCGCGCGTTAACCCACAGGTTATGCCTAGGGTGTTGGGCTGTTAGGGTGCAAGGGCAGTGTGAAATCGTCAGCACGTTCCCTGGCATAGTTTTGGTCTGTGCCAACAACCATTGACCCAAACAATCCCCAGGCACAGCAGAGGGTACAGCATGAACCAGGGGTCATCCCCAATGAACGGTGTGGACACGACCACCCTTGTTTTGGGACCGTGAGCTTCTCTGTACCACTTGGCCTCAGGGCAAAGGGCCATTCTCTCGCCTTCCCTAAACCCCGTTTAGTTTGTTAGCGTGAATGAAAGTGAGGGATTAATTTATGGAACAAGGTCTGGGTCACAGGTCTCTCCCAGCAGTTCGATGAACATATGGCACATTAGAGACCCATCTCAACAGCTTCAGCAGAAGGAGCTAAAAGCATCCCCTCCATGAGAGGAGCCTAGAGTGGGGTCAGAGAGAAGGAAACGGGAGGATAAGCCTGCTCTGGGCAGAAAAGGTCTTGCTTGTCCATCCCACGTGCTGTGAACGCTGTGATGGGTGGATGCATTGTAACAGCACTTACTTGCTGAGTTTGAAAAGAAAAAACCCTTTCTTTTTTTTTTCTTAAAAGTAAAGCCTCGAGCACCTGGAGTAGGTGCAGAACTGTGAAACCTGTAATGGGGAAGGTCCTTATAAATCACACGCAGTGACAAGTGCTGTTATGATGGCACAGACAATGCTGCAGAACCTGGTCCCGCCCATCCCAGCTCTACCCCACTGGAGGGGTATCGTGGGTCTCAGGAGACACAGCGCATTAAGGTGCCGAGACAGCCCTTCCTCACGGCTTTATGGTATTGACACGTGCCAAACCTCCTTGGAAAATCTACTTCTGATCCTAGAAAATTTAGTCCCAGGTTTGTGGTCAAAGGAGGTCGTGGTCTGCGAGGAAATGAGTTCAGTGTGCGTGTCCCCGCCGTACGTTTCAGATCTCTTCTGTGATAAAGCTGTGTATAAAAGTACATATGGATGTGAGTACATGTGCACAAATATTTAATGATATTTTTACATGACTCTCTGTAAACACATCTATATAAACTCATTTCCCCCCCCAAAGAATCATTGCGGCTTTAAAGTCATTTCACAATAAAGAGTAAAAGGGAACTGTGCCGTTTTTATAGTACTTATTATAGCATAAAACTTCATGATGCAGCAACTTTGCCATGGCTTCACCAGGCTCATACCCACCTTGTGACTAAGGTGAAGAAATGGAGGCCAACACCTTGTGAGAATCATGTATGTCACATGTTAAAGGTACCCACAACACTGTTTTCCCCAGTCTTGCGCTTGCTGTTTTGTATCTCGTATTTAGGCCTAGTCTCTCTGGTCAACCTTAGCAAGGGTCGAAACCTCGTTTGCCACTTGAGATTTAATTTTCCGTCTCTTTCTTACATCAGTAAGTGAATCTTTGGTGTTCTCTCTGCCAGTCATTGTGCCTTTCTGCAGCTTTATATTTGGCTTGATTGTACTATCTTGCGAACACGACTGTCTTGAAACAGAATAGCATTGATGCACAGACTGTCAGTCAGAGAGAAGTCAGTCTTGTTCTTCTTTTAATCATGTGGGCTTTCCCCTTTCCAATTCTTGGTGACTTTCCTCCTACAGGAAATGAGTAGGATCTTCTGGCTCTGACTATTATAACATTTTGCCACATGTGTTCTCTTTTGTTCCTAATTTCTCTTTAAAAGTGACTGCCTGGGTTGCTTTTCCCATGTTAACAGTGGTGAAAAAAATAGATTTTTATTTCTCCTTCAGCAGCTCGTGACAGATCTTGAAACCTGTACTCATTGTACGGTTAACCATTGTAGTATGCATCTTTACTATTTCAGGCACCAATTAATTTTATTTAACCTCTCAACGTCCCTTGCCTTTGCAAGAGAAAGGATAACGTGTGCTTGTCCCCACTTCGATGGGGGTCCCCACACACGATGTGGTGTTTTGGCACGGAGAATTGTTACTCACCCATTGCAATGCCACCAAACACAGCCATGGCTCCAGCACCCTCCTCGGGGGCTTCACCCCAAGATCTTCTCCCCTCTCCGGTGCCTCCGTGGCACTAACTAGAAAACCATCCCAAAGGAGGGCACGCGGCATTACGCGTAATACTTTGCATGGTTGTGAGGTTTTAGCAGCTCATCATCTTGCGACTGCCGGTAAGTGCATGTATCGGAGCAATAATCAAGGTAGAATTCTGCTTCTAATTATACCCTTCGTGACACGTTGAAATCAGCAGCATCGCACAGCCACGTCTGAATGCTCAAATGAGAAAGCTGGAAAAAGGTAAGTGAAAGGAATTTAGTAAAACTTTCCTGTTCTGATGGAGGTTCAGGAACTGAGTTTGGTTTTACAGAACTCTTGCTGAAGGCAAAATTCGGTCTTTTTGCTCTCTTTTCTTGCCTATTCTAATTAATTTTTTATCTTTTTGTTCCATAAGACACACAAAAAAGAATAAATGTCAAACCTACTAAAAGTGAACTTTGAAAACCAAGCAATAATTCATTTAAAATCATCATCAAACCTATGCCTCTCCCTAGTGTTCTCTATAAACTCCTCAAAAATTAGGTGTTTCAACAGGAGCAGTTAATTATACAGACATAATGTGGAGCAAGACATTTATAAAATCCCCTAACGGCTGATCGAATGATCAGAGAATCACACAGCATTTGCAATTAAACATAGAAATATTCTGGATTTCTGGTTGCGAGTTGCACTGTCGGTGGTCAGCTTATAGTGGCACATAATAAAACAGTTGTAAAAGCAAAGAAGCCCCCCTAGAAGATCAGGTGATGAAAAACCACATTGCGATTCTGGGTTAATAGAAATCTGCACCGATTCTTCATCAGTGTCAGGTGAATTAACTACTTCCTTCTTTCTACACTTTCCTAATTTTCTCAATGAGACAATTGCATGTTGTCAAACAACTTCTCAGATTAATCGAAGATAAAACCAATCTAGTAAGTATTTTTATCCACAAGAATCTCGGCATAGAGTAAAAGCATAAAGTTGTCCCACTTGAAAAGAAGTTTTTTTGCAAGCAGAAATGTCTCTTTTCCTTAGAAAAACACGTGGCCTAGGGTAATATCCGAGAAAATACTCATGTTTCTTTTTTGTTTGTTTGGTAGAAGATCCCACATGTTCTTCATGCTTGGTCTACGAGTCCAATGTTAATGTCAACACAGATAAAAAGTGACTATGAAATTTTGAGGAAAACTTCCTTTGTGAGCTCTGGGAGCTAACAACCTTCCTTGTTGCTACAGGTTTGCGAAGAAGTTGAAAAGCTTTCACAATATCCTGTGGAGACGTACAATTTGTATTCAGAACAGGCTTCAGAAGTGACAGCAAGATTTTCCATAGGAGATTTCCCCAATTAACCCCAAGACATGCAAATTGGCATTTTTACTAATATTCTCCAAGGTCTCAGGCTTGTGATGAGCGGAGCGCTGTCTCTCATTAGCACACCTGTAAGAGCTCTGCAGCAAGCACGAGCACCATCCAGCATCTGAATGTTTTCCAACTCCGTTTCCAAATCAGCAGCTCCAGTCTCGTGGGAGGGAGCAGACGATGCCCAGACCCCACCAGAGCTTTATGCTGGTCCAGAACGTGCAGATCGACAATGCCACTGGGTTTTGGTGGCAGTCATCTCCAAGGACTTTTAGGAGTAGGACTGAGAAAACTTTTAACCCCCTAAAACATGAGCAAGTCGATATGAGTATTTTTTGGATTTATTTTAATCCAGATCACTTTTGTGGTCTGGCTCAACCCACGGCCAGCCAAATATTCAGGGTGGTATAAAGAGAGGAATGTCGCCTGCAAAGAACAGTCACAAGGCAGGGAAGGTGGGACAGCTTTGGTGAATGTTATGGTGATTTAAAGTGTCCTTTGCAGGGCTGATCTGCTCAACACCTTCCTTGTGTCTGAATCTCACAAGGATTGGGGAAAAAAAAGGGTTTCGGAATCCTCCCAGTGCACTCTGTTTGGGAGGAAGGTTTCAAGGCATAGCTGCAATCTCAAGTTCTCTGAAAATGCAGTGAATGTGGGTCTACCATAAGATGTCTGACTTCTCTACCCCATCAACTATTACAGAAGAGCAGCAATCTCTCATTTTCTCCTTGTGCTTTCAAGGGGTGTCTTTCCTCGGTGTTTAGAAGAAAGCTCCCTGCGTGTGTGGGAGCCTCCAGCCTGCAAACCACAAGCCTATGGAAAAATCCTGCAGCATTGTAGGAGATCGCTCCGCTCCGGAGAGAAACATGGCTTAAGACAGATTTTGCATGGGGAAGATCTGAATGATGTGTTGACTAGGACCATGGGGCATGGTGGAGAAGTTATGTGCAGGTGTAGCTGGAGGGGTATCGCTGGAGAAGGCAAGCATCTAAAAGGTGGGTGCTTCCAGGTGGGAGAGGGGTCCTCTGCCTATCCATTTTAAGGGTCATTAAATGAAGTGCAGGAAAGAGGAGCTCCCACCGTCAAGGTAATGTCCATTCCTCACCACAAGTCCAAACTCAAGCTCCCAGCTGTGAAGTTGCTCTCTTGACCTTCAGCTTCTCCTTCCTGGACGTACAGTGTCCCGGTGTGAATGTAAAGGATGGGAGTTGTCAGGAAACTGAATCCTGGCCAAGAATTGTGTGTTCTGGAGTGACGGGTATGACTGAAGGTGAGAAGGATACAGTTGGAAGTGGTGAAGATCTCTTTGGACAATTCAGATCCTACCTCAATGGGCACATAAACCAGGCAGTTGGGGCATATGTTGATGTGCTCCTCATATCGATGCAACTGGTATAAAAGCCAAGACAGATGAACTGGACTCAACTGCTTTTGAGTGCAGATATGAACATAATAGACATTGCAGCAAATTGCTGGAGAGAAGATAATCAGGACACTATCAGAGCAAACTCTAAATTATACAGGAGGGGCAGAGTAATTTGCATTGTGGAGGAGTAGTGCCACAGTTAAAGAAAACAGAAGAGTCACGTCAGATAAGTAAGTTGTATGGATAAATAACACCAATGCCAACAGACTGTAATACCACACCCACGAGGAGGACTATAACAGAGCTTGTCCAGGGTAGTGACGCTGCCTGAGATGTCCTAAAGGAGACTAGAGATGCTGTGGGTGTACAAGATGCAATAAAAAGGGTAAAAGTCATGTACACTGCCTAAATATAATGTCAAAACACGATGCTGAGGGTAAATTTTTAGATACCTGTGAACAAATACTTCTTGGAGGTGTAGATAGTGGAGAAGGAACTCCAGGTGCAGCCCAGGTTCAGTATGGTATTATCAAAGAGATGCTCTGTACCAGAAGCCATAATGTACTGAGATTCAGTATCATCGTAGGAACAAGAAAGCCAAAAATATCACCGGCGCAGTCTTGGATTTAAAAAGGAGCCCTATGAAAAATGAGGCAACTTGCTAAAAGGAAATTAGTACAAGCCACGACTAGGTGAAATGTTTGCAAGCAGCAGAGATATTGTTTAAAGACACCATATTAGAGGTTCAGAGAAAATACATAGAGTGTATCAAAAAAGACTTTAAAAAGACCAGAAGAAAGCTACTGTAATTAAAGATCAGAGCAAAGGAGGCTATTACAAGTAAGAAGACTTCGTGTTCAAACAAGGGAAAAATAGAGAGCATACATTCCATTAAAAAGGTAGAGTCAAAGATTTGAAGAACAACTTTCTAAGAGCACGAGCAAATTGCCAATCCTTTTCCAAACACGACTGGATTAAGAAGCCTGCCAGGTAGTGTGAAGGGCCAACAGAGGATCAGGGTGTAAAATTAATAACTTCAGATCCGCAGGCTGTAGCATCGAAGAACACCAAAGGAACTCGAACTTGAACAGTCTGCGCAGAGGAAATTGCTAGTTATTATTACAGAGCAGAGAAACGTTAAGTGCATGAAGTTGGGGAAGAGTCTACATGGGTTTTGCAGGCCAAAGTCTTACTTAACAAAACTGCTAGAGCTCTTCACCAGCACTAACCAGACCATTAATCTGGCTGTGTTGTGTATGGGACCTTTCGGAGACCCTTACCAAAGAGTTGAGAAAAGCAAGTTGCCACGGGCATGAGATGCTATAAGAGAAATGTGGGTTTTCATTGATTAAAGGACAAGCAACAAAGCATTTTGCAGGAGAGGGGGATCGTTAACAGTATCTTGGTGTTGGGAGGTGGACTGCTAAAAAAATCTGATGATTAGGATGATATATTTGCTGATGATATCGGGTTATTTGAGGTTGTGCAAAGGAAAACCAGTTGCAGAAACCCCATAGCACCGAGTGGCCAGATGATAAAATGGGAGCTGAGATTCAGCGTCTGTTATGGCAAATTAACACGCAGGAGGAAAAGCAACTCTAAATCTCTGACAAGTACTGAAGTTGAGTGAGGTGGTGTTGGTGGAGATGTGATCTTAGCACTATGGCAGATAGGGCCGAAATAACGGCAGAAAACCCCTTGCCCAGTAGGAAATAAAAAAAAAAAATCTTTTCCCTTCCAAGTGACAAACTGAATGTTAGGAATTGTTAGGAAGTGAAAAAGAATAAAACAAATCTCATCATTTCCTGTACGTGAAATCCCATCTGGGGAACTGCATCCAGTTTCTAGACTCCCCAGTCAGCAAAGAAGATGCTGACAAACTGGAGGGAGTCCATCGGCACCATCAGTATGCTTAGGAAAATGGAGCACATGAAATATGAAGAGAGGCTGAAGGAATTGGGTTTGTTCAGCGTTAAGAAAAAAAGGTTGAGTAGAGATTTTATTGCCACCTACAACTATCTTAAAGGAAGGTGCTGAGAAGATGGAGCAAAACTCTTCTTGGAGCTTCACAGAGAAGGGACGAGATTCAGACGCACACAAGCTGTGACAAGGGACATTCTGGGTAGATGTATTCAAACAATCAGGTTTGAATACATCAGGGTCCCTTCCAAACAAAACCAGGCATAATTCTAGGATGGCTTTGAAAGTTTGTAGATCACGGTGCCCCTGTACCTCGAAAACTGTGTGCTATTTGTGTCCCCTTTCTTCCCCCTCAAAAAGGACACTGCGAAGCTGGGAAAGTGTGAATAAAAGGAGTAAGGATGGTGGAGGCTATGGAACACCACCAACATGAGGAGAGATGAATTTGACTGAAATGGACAGTTGAGCCGGGAGAAGAAGGAGGGATGTCTGACCAGCGGCAAGCGCTGTAAGGAGATGAGCGGAGAACGATTATAATTTCATAGCACAAGATGAAGACAGCATCTGAGGAAATCCTGAGCTGCAGGTTCACCACAAGCCAAGAGGAGGTTCTGGGGAAGCGTCATGGCACATTTGCCTTATTCCCAAACTTGGTGAGTGGCCTCATCAGCAAGAGGAGACTCCTTGGTGGAGTCCGTGCAGCCAAAGCTGCACCCATGCTCCAGTGGGCCTGGGGGACGCTGCAGCAGACCCCGACACATAAATACTTGTGTATTTACGTGTCAAGGCTTGACTCAGCCTAGCATTTTGTATAAACTGGTATACGGGGGAAACAGCGAGCTCAATCCTTTCTCTGGCCTCCATCGCTGCTTGCGTGTGTTAGCACGTATCCTGCCTGCTGACACGTCTCTGGAGGTGAAGTCACGATTAGTAAAAGCGTTCAAGATGGAACCTCACGGTGGATAAAGAGAAGAGCTGCTGCCAAGGCCCCTGTGCCTTGTAGCTCTGAAACCTTCTCCCTTCCCCATCTGCCTTTTTACACGGCAGAGCACTCCGCAGCGTTTGTGTTTTCATCCGGCAGGTTGTGAAGGGCAGCAGGAGGAGGAGGAGGAGAAATGGTGGGTTTCCTCTCTAGTGGCAAGCTGTATTTGTCTTTGGGGAAAGGTGACTATTGCGTGCTTTTGTGACATGAAGTTAGATCTTGGAATATTTAAAATCATAGGGAAAATGCATTTCCCATTGACTTCTTTGGGAGCAGCTTGCACATTTCTGCAAGCAGATGGTATGATGTATATTAAATTATCACTTATGTCGGGGGGCTTATTTTAAGGATGGAAGTGTCGTCTCTTGGCATTTGTGCCAGAACTGCTCATCCCCAAACCAGGATTTTTGTATCCTTCCAGCTAGCCTGGAAAATATTTGAAGGAACATGCCCATCCCAAAGAGAGGTAAAGAAACTGTATCATCTTGTTCTTCTTTTGCATCTTTTAATGAAAAGGGAAAGCAATTTTTAAAATCCCTTTTCCAAAAGAAGAGTCCAAATTGGCATTAATTGAACTAAAGGCAAATGTCCCCCAGACTTCATTGTAAATCTCCTCCACTTGGGTCACGGTTCGCATTGACGAGCAGTGACAACGTGAATAAGTAGTGCAAATACGACTGGTAAAGACCAAGAAGTCTAAAGCAAATGCTGAGTCATCAACAATATTTATAACCTCCCACACTCAGAATAGACGATACCAAGGGACTGCAATTACAGAGATATGACAAATGTTGAATTTTTAATGAGTCCAGCTGTAGGACACTTCATCGTCCAAGAATATTGCTGCTGAAAGTCATAACCTTTCTTTAATCCATGTACGTTGGTTGTCAGTTATGCTCTGCCCAGTTTGTCCCTAAAAAGTATTGCTATTGACTACCTAAAAAGTTATGCCCAGTTTTGCAGCCACCCACATGCCATTTTCCACTATTCTGCTCCTCTCCATAATTTTTTCTTATAACAGACTACTCTTCCGCGTTCCTCTAACACTCATTTTGACGCCTTATACCATACAATTGTCGACGCCTTATACCATACAATTGTCGAAACACACTCTTCTGTGAATTATCTATAGTTTAATCCTCTTCACACCACTGTTTCTCAACTGGGCCTGGTAATTCTACCCCATCACCGTCAAAAAACGTATTCAATAAACAGCACCTGCACCCGGCTCATTATGGCTTTGGGACATTCTGTCTCATTTGGAATGTAAGTTCCTTGCGGGGGGAGGGGCAAAAGAGGTGACAAAGTCTCACTGATTCCCCTGGGACTAAAATATCTAGATACCAACAGCATTTCAGTACTTAAGTATCTTTGATGATGTGGACCTGTGCCTCCCTGTATGTACCGCATAGCAATACACTGCGTAGCCATTCCAATAAAGAAGGGAATCAAAAGTCAGTACATCCCGTGGATGATAAAGAAGGTAATTTAATAGGCAGTCAGATATATTTTACATATGCTGCTAATTTATTTTCTTGCAAATAGAATATTACCTGGCATTTAATTTCCCTCAAGAATCCAGATGCTGTCAGGAAATGTCCTGATATTTTTGTTTAAAACCGAGAAGCATTTCAGGTGTCTCTTAATCCATTTTATTATGATTTCTCCAATGAAACTATCTCAAATATACAACCTTTCCATTTACATCAGCACCTGAGTGCATTTTGCCAAGCAATGACAGGCTGTGCTGCGTCTCTATTCCCAGAAGAGCTTTCTGTGTTGCAATTCAATAATCGCTGTTATTGCTGGATGCCAGGGCAAAAATAAGATATCTGTGGTCAAAGCCCTGAAAATTCCTCATCGCCTTTAATGAAATACCAGTTTTATTTCATTTTCACGCGCTTGTCTTATGCAGGGAGATGAGGAAACAGCTCACGTTTCATAAAGATCATCTTCTCGGAGCACGCTAATTGCCTGGTTTGTGGGAACTGCCTGCTGCAGTGGAGGAAGGAGCCCACAAGAGGGCTCAGGGAAGCAGCCTGCATCCCTGGACCAGCATCCCTGGACCAGCATCCCTGGGAAGACGCTGGGCAGAGCGAAGCAGGCCCCGGAGGGAAAGCTCATCTGTTCAATTCACCATACTCCTTAAAACATCTCGGGTGGGGCAAGCAAATAAACAAGCAGTCCATGTACTGCCACGGATAGCATCGTACATGCATTTTTAATCTTATGCCTGCGTATTTCTAACAAACTTTATTAATAGCAGGGATTGCCGCTGTACAGTAATATACGATAGCACTTAAAGCTTATGAAGCTCCCTTTCAGTTTTATAGCATCGGCACAGCAGGCTCTGCTGAGCACCACAGGAGCACATTTATAAAAAGCTTATTACGGTATATAGCACGAGAGTTGGGTTTTTTTGGCCCTATGTATGGGAAACCAGCACTATTAAATATGATTATTTCCTTCGGTAGGGCAGCGTAAACAACTCCGTCATTTGTTTTTCTAAAGTCATCAGTGCCACTGCATACAACCAGCGCCGACTGACAATGCCAAGGCATCTACCAGACACCGTGCGATGCATTTAAAACTACCGGCGGAGCATGTTTGTGTTGCATAATTTTCCACCAAAAAACTTAATTGATTCCATTAGCTTTTCTTTTTTTTTTTTTTTTTTTTATTGTTGTGCGGTTTTGCCGTCAGATGAAAACAGAATCACAAAGAAAGCCACAATATTTTGACCAAGTGTGTATCTATGCATATAAGCAAAACAGGCTGCCAAAAATACACGCTAGGTGACGTGTAATACCTTTTCCACTGTCTAATCTACTACAGGTCAGCCTGCTCGGAAAAAATACCCTTGCTTTTTTTACAGAAGTGATGTTTTTACAGATTTTGAAGATATTCTGTGTTATCTGCAGAATTTATTATGGGAGATTATAAAGGAAATCCGGTTATACACCATTTATTTGCATCTGTAAGACAGATCACATCAGTACCTCCAGCAGAGCAGTGTGCCCGAGTGAAATGCCGCCCCAAAGTATAGGGCCAGTTTACACGTCATCATTGTTTATTATTTCAGTATTGATAGTTTAAATAAACAAAAGTCCTCAATATAGTTTAAGCCACTTGTATGAATTTATGCGAATGTGTTTAAGACTTTCAATGACTTGGAAGAACTTGAAAAAGACAAATATTTTAACAAATATGAATTTGGGGTTCAGGAAGAAAAATGGTCTTCGTAAGGGAGGGAATAAATCTTGAGGAGCGTAAGGGAAATACGGAGCGGGGAATGTAAAATACTAGTTATGATGGGTAATATGAAGGATATTGGGCTAAACAATATTTTGCAATGGCTAATTAATGTGTAATATGAGTAAAATTTTCATGGGGTTGAAATTTGCTATAAAATTCTGCAGTTTTTCACAGGTAAATAAAGGAAACAGATTTTGCCTAATTTCAGTTATCAAAAAAAAAAAAAAAATCAAGCTACTCTCAGCTACTCACCAGGGCACTTGATGGGAGTTGAATGAAATAAACTG
Source organism: Rissa tridactyla (assembly GCF_028500815.1). Lineage (NCBI taxonomy): Eukaryota > Metazoa > Chordata > Aves > Charadriiformes > Laridae > Rissa > Rissa tridactyla. The sequence continues at coordinate 124,682,815 of NC_071468.1, read as the reverse complement.
CTCTGGAGAACGGTCCATCCTTTCTGCTCCACTCTGGAAAATAATTCATCCACAATGGGATGAATTATGTTCTGAAGATACTGCTCTGCCTTTGTGTGCTACGGAAAATACTATGCCGTACTTCTAAACAGACAAGTCAGGCGGTATCAGTCCCCTCCAAAACTATTTTTCTCTCCCACAACTGTGGTGATTTATTTCTATTCATAAAGCCCATCCTGCAAAACAAGAGTTCAGGGTGATAAAACTACAGAAATCCCAAAGTGAATTGTACAGAAAATATTTATTGAGAAATTTATTCCCAAAGTTACAGTTTTGCCAAGAGAAGGGCTGTGTCACGATGGCTTCCAAGTAGTGAAGCTGGTGTCAAAATTTCAGATTTTAGGCGGGGAATGATGCTAATGACAATCTAACCTGACGTGAGCAGCACCGGCCACTCAATGGACCCAGTAATTTGCCCTCTCACAAACTGGAATCCGACCTACAGAATATTTTGTACCAGAGTGGGAAATCTTGATTTAAAATCCCCAGGGCTGAGCCGCAGCTGCTGGGAACTTCTCTTAAGCCCAGGAAATTTATGGAGCCGTGAGAAGCCCTGCCAGTGACGGAGATCCCTGCAAACCCTTGGGCTGCCTGGCTGCAAGGTGTCACTTCAGTTCCAGCAGGTGTTTGCATCTCTGTGGGACACAAACTCGGTGGTGACAAGCAACACTGCACAAAGCGGTTTGACAACTTTGACTTTTTGTGTCTGGGTAGGATTTGGCTCAAGATTTGGAGATGTTTTTTTTAAGATTTGTAAACTTTGTAAATTTGTAAATTTTGGAGATTTGGAGGGAAGGGATGACATCCAGAGGGACCTGGACAGGCCTGAGGAAGGGGTCTGTGCAAACCTCATGAAGTTCAACCAGGCCAAGTGCAGGGTCCTGCTCCTGGGTCCGAGCGACCCCAAGCACAAATCCAGGCTGGGAGGAGAATGGATGGAGAGCAGCCCCAAGGAGAAAGACTTGGGGATGTTGGTGGGTGAGAAGCTCCACAGGAGCCAGAAATGTGCGCTGGCAGCCCAGAACCCCCCCGCAGCCTGGGCTGCATCCCCAGCAGCGTGGGCAGCAGGGCGAGGGGGGGATTCTGCCCCTCTGCTGCGCTCGGGGGAGACCCCCCTGCAGTGCTGCCTCCAGCGCTGGGGCCTCGGCACAGGAGAGACACGGAGCTGTTGGAGCGGGGCCAGAGGAGGCCCCGGAGATGCTGGGAGGGCTGGAGCCCCTCTGCTGGGAGGACAGGCTGAGAGAGCTGGGGGGGTTCAGCCTGGAGAAGAGAAGGCTCCGCGGAGACCTTCCAGCCCCTGCCAGTCCCTAAAGGGGCTCCAGGAAAGCTGGGGAGGGACTGGAGAAGGGAGGGGAGCCATGGGACGAGGGGCAACGATTTTAAACTAAAAGAGTGTGGATTTAGACGAGATTATTGGGAAGAAATTCTTTGGTGTGAGGGTGGTGAGCCCCTGGCCCAGGTTGCCCAGAGAAGCTGTGGCTGCCCCATCCCTGGAGGGGTTCAAGGCCAGGTTGGATGGGGCTTGGAGCAACCTGGGCTGGTGGTAGGTGTCCCTGCCCAGGGCAGGGGGTTGGAACTGGATGATCTTTAAGATGATCTTCCAACCCAAACCAGTCTGTGATTCTATGATTCTATCTATGATTTAGGTGTCTTCATACACACAGGACACCTGAACTCTGAAGACAGGCAAGTTTTTTCTGTTTGATAGTGGAAATGCAAGTGAACGAGCTCCTAAACCAGCGATCATTTCTCAGCTGAATTGCCCTCCTCACACTGCTGATGGTAGGACTTTTTTCAGCTGCTCCCACATGGGTGCTGAAAGCCCTTTGAAATGCTGTACAGCATCAGACATGGCTGCGTGGGGCTTGCAGATAGGACACAAGGTGTTTGTGAGATCAGTGCCAACGTGGAGGAGCACCTAAAGTGCAGGTGATGTTCCTCAGGAACAAACGGTGCTACATGGTTAAGTGCAGGCAGCGAAGCCAAGCCCTGCATTGACATTCAGTGACTATTGTGAGAGCTCAAAACCTGATTCACACAGAGACAGACGGGCAGACACCGAAATGCAGGTGCCCGCATCACCCTGGCTTGTGTGAACACGTGGGGACTGGATATAAAGATGCCCCTTGAAGCTCCAGTGAAGGCAAGAGAGAACCAGAGGTTGTACCTGCCAGTAAGAAAACATGCATTAGCACATTTTTTTCTGTAATTGCTACAGTGCAATAGAAAATGAAGAACCCGTGCGAAGAGGCTGCTTGTATCCTGCGTTTTTGCCTTCTCCCTGGCACGTACAGTAGACTCTGTTCTATTAAATTGCCCATTGTTTTTGACATCCCTCTGTAAATCCCAAATCACTGCATTATTCTGAGGTAAAGTGCTGATGGCTCTTCTACGTCAGTTCCATTTTTAGTATAATTTATGTAGCTTAATCTGTATCTAAATGCTCATCTAGATCCCAAATGGAAGGCGGATGAATGACTGATTAATCTTCCCGCCTCTCTCTAGAAACGGTCTCCTGTAGATTGCTTTACTGTATTATCATCCTCGGTGTCCTTCTGGGGTAACGGATACAGCTGTTGATATGGGAATTCAGGTCTCTCGTTTCCAAAAAGATTTGTGGCACTTAAAGTCTCCAGTTCCCTTGATTGAAAACCCTTAGAACCGGTTCCCGTCTTTTTGCTAAAATTGGGGAAGCAGCGGGCTTGTTCTGATGAAAATACGTGCTTTTTCAGCGATCTCGTTACCTGACCAGTCACAAAATGTGATTGCAATCATCATAAGGCCGATATGTTTACAGTGACATCATGTCAGCATCCGTCCCGAGCTCCATTATTTGACATTTTCATCAATTACGCAAAAGAACATGGAAAATGATTTCCAACTGCTAGCAGCTGACCCCAAAAGCTGCAGGAGCGGTGGTGACAAAGATGGGGGATTGGTACAAGTCTATACCAGCAATTTAAATGGTCCCAAGGACTAGGCATAGAACACAAATTTCTATACAAATTTCTATGTATCTGCCATAATCGTCTATATATTTCACGGAATCACAGAATCACAGAACGGTTTGGGTTGGAAGGGACCTTCAAGATCATCCTGTTCCAACCCCCTGCCCTGGGCAGGGACACCTCCCACCAGCCCAGGTTGCTCCAAGCCCCGGCCAACCTGGCCTTGAACCCCTCCAGGGATGGGGCAGCCACAACTTCCCTGGGCAACCTGTTCCAGTGCCTCACCACCCTTACTGTAAAGAATTTCTTCTACACATTGGTAATAAATTCCTGAAGAGCCCTTGGGAATCACAGCAATGTACCTCTGAGGCTGGAAGGTCTAATACAGATTAGATAATTCATCTAATACAGATGAATGCAAACCCAAGCAGGAATGGGTTACATCGATGCTTTCTTTGGGGTGACCGGTACCAGACTGCCATATTCATTAGTCACATCTTCATCAAAATGAAAAAAAATCATCAGGAAATACATCAGCTGAAAACCTGGAGAGGGTTCAGAAAGATGCAATAACAATAATTAGAGAATTAGGAAACATGCTTCACTTTGATGAACTCCCAGAGCCCTGTTTATCTTATCTTGAGGCACGGCCACACTTTACAGCAGCAAGTACGGCTAACAAAAAACGGATAAAAGAAATCTCGTTGCGGGAGAGAGAAGCTAAGATTTAATGGGTGGGAGCTGAAGCTAACCTAAAAATAAGGTGCATATTTTTAACAGTAATTAAGCAGTGAACAATCCACTAACGCCTGCGGAGGATCTTCTGTCACTGTGTGAGGATCAAATTAAAAAAAAAGAGATTGCTTTTCCAGGAGATGCACACTGCAGCACAAACCCAGCTTCGTGATCAGCACATCATCACGGAGGTGCACAGTAAATTTTACTACGGGGGGAAAAACGTGTCTATCCTAAACCACAAAGACCAGCAAATTTAACTATGACGGAAAGGATTATGTACAGTAAATATCATGTCCTGGAAAAAATTGTACATTTTGAGCGAGGTCCTAGGACCAGATGACTAGGGATCTATGTAGAGCCCTGGCTGAAAGGACAGAGGTGAGCCCACATCCCACAACCCTTTTCTCCCTGCTCTCTCCCTTGTGTCTCTCTTTTTCCCTCTTCACGCTGGTTTCCTGAAGATTTTTAGCATATGCCGTAAAATTGCTGTGCTGGGAAAATTGCTGTGCTGGGAATTAGGAATATGTGCTGGGAACATAAGGTGTATGTGCCTTAATCTAGGCTTTTTCTAATATACTTCTTGTTTCCATCTACAGGTTGGTACATATAAAGCCTATATTTAAGCGTGAAGCTTAGTACACTATAAACAAAAAGATCATCATGTTCTGCTGCTTGCTTGGAGAGGTAAATCCGTGTCAAGAAAACTTTTTAGAAGTTAGAACGTGATTTTCAGACTCTCCCACCCAGACCTCAACCTGAGGAACAAGAGGATACTCCACACTTTCCTGACACGTAAGTGGGATTTATAGAATTTAAAGAGTATTCTGTTCCCATGGAGCCATGAAGCACTTCTGAAAATCAGTTTTTATTTGTTAAGTGGCATGATGGCTTATTACTATTTAATACTTCGGATCCAGTTACGGAACAGGAACACAGCATGTGAAGTGCCATACAAACACAGAATGAAAGACTGTTTCCTCCCCTTAATAGCTGTAATCTAAATGCATCAACAGCCCCGCTACCCGTCACCGCTCTAACCACCGTTTTGGAGTCCCAGCGCCAATCCTTCAGCGCCCTGCTCTGCCATTAGTCAGCCTCACAAACGAAGCAGCCGAATGCAATGGGTGACAAAGCAATTTTTCCCGTAAAAATTAATGTTCTGGCAGGGACACCTATGATTTAAGAGATACAGACAATATAAATACAAGAAGGACAGCATGCATGGCACGGAGGATCACTGGGATCGTCTGAGCGGAGACAACGCTGGCTTTTCGGAGCACATCAGGGCTCTGAAAGATCTCGGTCACTTCATCTGCAAAGGCTGAACCGCCAAACATCAGCCTGTTTTTCTGCCCTTCACCTCTGCCTGACCTCCATTCAGGCAAGGAAGATGGCAATGAAAACGTAACTGTGCACGAAGAGGCAGCAAGGATGCCTGCAGAAAAAGATTCCGGCTGGGCATTCTGTCTCACGTTAACTCTTACAGGAAAATTGCATTGCCATTCAGTGTGACATTAACCCGTACATTTTTTAGAAACGCAGCCTTGGCAGATAGTGAGTATAGACGTATATGAAAGAGAAGAAACGGAGACCAGTTATTACTACCAGCCCATATAAAACCAGTGGGTGTCATCACCTTTTGCGGCTTGTTATGAAGTAAGAAAGAGTTGGGAAACGTCAGCATGGGTGACACTATAAATGAGAGAACAGCTAATTAGGTGAACATGTATTAAATTAAATTCAACTTAGTAAGAATCTGAAATGCTCGATAACAAACTTGTATCAAAACATCACACAGTTATTTATCCTACGCATCTCTACATTCACTTATTCTTTATTTAACGGATTTTCTTCAGGTTCTTGCAAGATTTTTTGGGAGGTCACCTGAGGTCCTCTCCAGTCCTGATCTCAATAACTCTAATTGTATCAAAATTTAACCAAACTTGAAAAATTGACCACTATCTTGGGACTACTTGTGCTCAAAGAGGATGCTGTTCACTTTCAAACACAGGACCAGTGTATCTGAAAATAGAGATGGGACAGCTTGCCTCTCAGGCTCCCACCTGAATTTTTAATTTTAAAGAAAGCCTGACTCCTAAAACATGGATTTCCTGCTTCTCTACATTCTTTTAGCACCTGGGAATTCTCAATATTGCAGTAAATACCCAACTCCTTTATAAAGCTGAATTAAATTCTATGTCTCAGGAGTATCATATCCATGTAAAATCCAGCTTGATTATGAGCTGAAGGGAACTCCATTCCTTTGTCATAGACCATTTTTTGAGGGAATTGTCTGACCTTCCTCTCACAGACTAGGCATTAATCTGTCGTTTTATCATCTTCTCTCCTATTTGGCCAACAACCCAACTTTTTCAAAACCCTCCGGATAAATTTTGCATTGAATTACTGTCATTTCCCTTCTACAACTTCTTTGCTGCTTCTTACTTGTGCATTGTCTTTTCCCATACTCTGAAATTCCCAGCGCAAGGCCCCTGCCTAGTTCACAAACCCCCTTTGCAGGGTTCTGTCTATTCCCTTCTGTCTATTGACCACGACTATATGCGTAGAATGAGCCTCAACTGTTTGAAAAACAAAACATCATTCTTCTAGCTTCTGTAAGTCTTCTCCATTAGAAACCTGGGCGTGTTCTACATTCAATATCCATTGTATTACCCCCAAAGATTTGGTGATATTTTTCCACAAGTACTTATACTCTGTTCACTTTTTCTTTCTATGTTTTTATTGCAAACATACATGCAGACACATATCTCAAGAGATGTATGCCAGTCACAGCATACACAGCATTGGCATGATACAGTACATTGGCTACGAGTAACACAGGGGAGTGCTGCATGTATCAACAAACAGAAAACTGTGTGTGTGTGTGTGTCAGGGGAAGCCATTATTGTACAATCAAACACGTTATCGCGTGATGAGTCTGTATGGCATGTTTTGCGGAGTATGTTTGCATAACCTTTCCCTCCCTCAACTGGGAGCATGGATAGCAAGCCACAGGGTGGATGTGACATGCACACATATTCCAGGAGGGGGATGCAGACAAACCCCCCTCCTGAGGATGAGCCCATGGAAAAACGTACTGGGTACAACTGTGGGGGGGAAATCCGGAGAGAGAAGCACATCCCACAGCTCTTCAGAGCTCAGAGAGCAAGGCCTGGGGCAAAGCTCAGCAGGCAGAGCTCAAGGAAAGGGCTACCTACAATCGTGGAATGTTCTGGGTTGAAAGAGACCTTTAAAGGCCATCTAGTCCAACCCCCCCTGCCATGAACAGAGACATCTTCAACTAGATCAGGTTTCTCCAAGACCCGTCCAACAACCTGACACTGAAGGTTTCCAGGGATGAGGCAGCCACAGCTTCTCTTGGCAACCTGGGACAGGGGCCCACCACACTCAGAGTGAAAAACTTCTTCCTCATATCTCATCTCAATCTCCCCTCTTTCAGTTTAAACCCATTCCCCCTCGTCCCACGGCTCCCCTCCCTGCTCCAGAGTCCCTCCCCAGCTTTCCTGGAGCCCCTTGAGGGACTGGCAGGGGCTGGAAGGTCTCCGCGGAGCCTTCTCTTCTCCAGGCTGAACCCCCCCAGCTCTCTCAGCCTGTCCTCCCAGCAGAGGGGCTCCAGCCCTCCCAGCATCTCCGGGGCCTCCTCTGGCCCCGCTCCAACAGCTCCGTGTCTCTCCTGTGCCGAGGCCCCAGCGCTGGAAGCAGCACTGCAGGGGGGTCTCCCCCGAGCGCAGCAGAGGGGCAGAATCCCCCCCTCGCCCTGCTGCCCACGCTGCTGGGGATGCAGCCCAGGCTGCGGGGGGTTTCTGGGCTGCCAGCGCACGGTGCCGGCTCCTGTGGAGCTTCTCACCCACCAACATCCCCAAGTCCTTCCCCTCAGGGCTGCTCTCGCCCCCCGGCCTGTACCGATACCGGCGGTTCCATGCCCACCACGGTCACACAGACACCGGTTTCCCGCCTCCATCGCCCCACACCGCACCGAAGCGGGGGCAGTCGGCGTGGCGGCGCGCCCGCCCCCCGTCGCCGCTCCCGCCCGTCCCAACGGCCCGCGCGCGCCGGGCCGCTCACTCCCCACCCCCCCCCGCCCCGTCTCCTCAGGGGCGATGCCGGCAGCGGCGCGGCGCCTCCTCCGCCCGCTCTTCAGCTCCACCTTCAGGATGGGCGACTCGGCCTCCCGGCTGCCGCAGAAAGAAGAAGCGCTCCCCGGCAGGAGCCAGCGCATCCCGGTGGCAGGTAGGGACCAGCCCTCCCGGTTGCCCACCCCCCGCCATCCCCTCACTCAGACCCGCGGCCCGCCCCGGTCGGTGGCGGCGGAGCAGGGGGGGGTGAAGCGAGAGAGGCGGCGCCGGTCCCTCAGGCCGCGCATGCGCGGGGCGGGCGGGCGCGGTATGCGCATGCGCGGCGGTGGGCCGATGGGGGTGTAACATAGCGGCAGTTTCTGTCAGGGGGGTGGACTTCGGCATAGAGCCTGAATGCTGCCTTGGGAGCGCGCTTGGGTCGTCGTGTAGCTGCAGAATGACGTTTCTTGTGCGCTCTCGTCGTAAGGATAGGAATTAATCGATCGCTGGAGCATCCAACAAGCACATTTCTCTTGGCCACATAAGAGTTTTCGGTTTCATTTTTACTGAGGGACACAGTAATCCTATTCAGGGTTTTAAACATATTTCCCTAACGGTTATGTTTTCTGTTAAATAATCATAGAATGGTTTGGGTGGGAAGGGACCTTTAAAGGGCATCTAGTCCAACCCTCTCTTCCCTGAACAGGGATATCTTTAACTAGATAGGGTTGCTCAGAGCCCTGTCCAACCTGAGCTGGAATCATAGAATCATAGAATGGTTTGGGTGGGAAGGGACCTTTAAAGATCATCTAGTTCCAACCCCCCTGCCATGGGCAGGGACACCTCCCACTAGACCAGGTTGCTCAAAGTCTCATCCAGCCTGGCTTTTAACACCTCCAGGGATGGGGCATCCACCACCTTTCTGAGCAACCTGGGACAGTGTCTCACCACCCTCACTGTAAAAAATGTCTTCCTTCTATCTAGTCTGAATCTTCCATCTTTTACCTTAAGGCCATTACCCCTTGTCTGGTGCAGCAGGCCCTGCTAAAAAGTTTGTCCTCAGCTTTCCTGTACGTCCTCTTTAAGTACTGAAAGGCTGCAATAAAGTATCCCATGATCCTTCTTTTCCCCAGGCTGAACAACCCCAAGAATAATACCTAAGCACGATGTGTATGTTCTAACACCAATGTTTGCAAAGTGTTTTTAAGTTTAAACAATAATTCCTCCAGAACTCCTTTCATTTTGAGTAGATGTGTGCTGTCAGGTAAGTAAAGTAGCAACCTAGAATTAAGCACGCAATTTTGCCTTCTGTCAGCTCTCCTAGTAATAGAACGTCTTTGAGGCTCCTACATACCTGCCAAACTTGACTGAAATGGTAGGCTAAAAAATTATTAGAGTACAGAGGAAGTACAAATCACATCATTTTGTCCTCCTTGTTTCTCAGGAGAACAATCTAAAATGAGATAAACAAATACTAACACTGTCACTGATTCTCCTGAACTGGGACAGTGCACAAAAGAGCCTTTTCTTGCTGCAGTTTGCTGACTAACAGAGGACATGAGGCCACCCAAATCCTTGCAAATGATAGCTCACAGCTGAAGTAGATCAACTGGTTTCAATGTTCAGAATAAAAAGACCGGGGTTAAAGCTTCAATTATAAGGTGACATTAGAGAAAATATTAAAAAATACTTAAACACATAAAGTATGTAAGTGCTGGTGGGAGAATAATAAATGGATGATGGCGTGAGCCAAGTTAAAGAAGTGTCTGAGAGCATAGTAAAATCTTATGTTGTATAGATACTTGGTAAAATGCTGCAGGTAGCAAGAAGGTAGCGGTGAAATTAATGGTAGCAGGAAGAATATTATGTCAGATGTGGAGAAGGTGGACTCAAAGGAGGGGTGCGGAGATGGGGTATCAACTCTAGAGTTGATACCAAGAGTAGCACATTGCATAGATTAAAGTGGCACCTTCATGTTGCTTTTTGATAAAAGCCTGTACAGAAGATACAGTAGGCCCATTTTATGCTCTATAACTCCATAGATAGAATAATTTTGTGCTGTTGTACAACCAATGTACATCATAAGTCCTTTCCAGCAGGGCTGAGGTTATTTTGCATTGGTGCAGAACTTGCACTTCTCCTTGTTGACCTTCGTGAAGTTTCTGTTGGCACAGACCTGAAATTTTTCAAGGTCTCATTGCACTGAACCTCAACTGTTTGGCATGCCCACTCTCACTCTCTGTTTAGCATTGCCCTCAAATTTGCTGAGCGTGTTTTCTGTCGCATCATTCATGTTATTGTTTAAGGTATTGAATGATACTGGCCCCAGCATCAGCCCCTGGGGTAACCTGCTACACACTAGACATCAAGATATTGATCGCTGCTGTGTGAGTCTGGTGGTCCTGCCAATTTTTGACATGTCTAGTGCCTAGGAGCCCTCTCTTCAGCCAGTATTTTCTCAGCTTCCAAATGCAAATGCTGTAAGAGATGGTGTCAGAAGCCCTGCTAAAGTCAACATGTATTACATCCACTGCTTTGCCCTCATCTGCATAGCCAATGATTTCATTGTAAAAGGCAACCCAGCCAGTCGAGCGTCATTTGCCTTTGGTAAATGTGTTGACTATTCCTGATTACATTCTGGTTCTCTTTGTGTTTGGAAATAACTTCTAAGAGGACATACGCCATGATCTTCCCTGGGACTGAGCCGAGGCTGAGCATCCTACAGCTCCTCAATCCTCTTTTTGCCTTCATTAAAAATAGCTGTTACTGTAACCCATATCTCATCATCAGAGATCTCCCCCAATCACTGTGATTTTTCTAGATGTCATTATATCTAGATCTGTCGTAGTGTTCTGATCGTCACACCAGCAAGCTTGCATCCCAGCTCTGGAAAAACTCCATGTGGCTCCTTGGTTTTGAACACATTTAGCTAATCTAAGTAGTCATAACCCATTTTTCCTCACATTGTTTGCTGCTTTTCTTTCTGACTGTACCAGTGCATGCAGAGGTTTTGGAGAAGTTTCTGAGGACTTAGGCAAAAGAGGTTTTGAATACCTTAGTCTTTTCTGTACTACTTCTAGGCTGTATTCTGTATTCATCAATGCACCCAGATTTTCTATGAGCTTCTTTTTACTCTTGTAATTTTTGTGGAATAATTTCTGATTACTGTTTACCTCCCTAGCTAGTGTTAACTCCAGCTTTGGCCTTTCTGATTTTGTGCCTAAATGCCTAGGCAATGATTTTGTGTGCTTCCTTCGTTGCTTGTTACTGTTTCTCCTTCTTGTATGCTCTCTCTTTGCATTTTAGTTCATTAAGCAGTTCTGTGTTTCTGATGAAGTTTCCAGTTTTTCTGCATGGTATTTTTTTCCTTAGTTCTCTTAGAAAGTTTTCATCAAAATTCAGACGTCCCTGAAGGGCACTTTCTCCCTTTGACAGACTCTCAGGGACTTCTACCTAGCAATTCTCTAAACAAGCCAAATTCTGAGCTCTGAAAGTACAAAATGATGAATCTCCTGTTTACCTTTCTAGCCTTCCTTTGGGTCCTGAACTCTGTCATCTTGTGGTCACTGTAGCTCTCTGCCATCTGCTGCTGCAATGCCACCAGTTCTTCCCTGCTTCTGAACAGCCACTCAACAACCAACCATTACCTCTGGTTGGTCCCTCTGGCACTTTTTCGTATGAAATTGTCACTAGTGCAGCTTCCTGAATTGCTTGCACAATTTGATGTTACCCTCCCAGCAGACGTCTGGGAACTGAAATCTCCCAGGAGGAGCAGAGCTAGTGGTCGGGAGACTTCTGCTAGCTCTTTGTGGAAAGCCTCATCTGCTCACCTCGTCTTGGTCAGGTGCTCTGACTCCAAACCACACCACCTCCAGTGTTTCCCCTCTGACCTTGACTCGGAGACTCCCAGCAGACATGAATTCAGTTTCACACTGGAGCTCCGTGCTATCAAGGAGTTTGTTTCAGTAGAGTGCAGCTCCCCATCCTACTCTGTGCTAATCCTTACTACATACCCTGTGCCCATCCATGACACTGCTTAAGTTGTGTGTGCTGTGCCAGGTCTCTGATTCTTATCACATCATAGGTCTGTGGCCACACATGGACCTCTGAGTCTTCTTTGTGAACCAAACTCTGCTTTAGTGTGCAGACACTTGAGGAAACCATCTGCCAGACCTTTCTGCCAGCCCTGAAACTCATTCCTCAATGAAGAGCTGCAGAGCACTTAGCTTCATGTCTGTGTCGTTTCTTTGAAGATCCTGTTATCTCGTACTTCTCATCCCTGATGCGATATAATGGGCTCACATCTTCTTGCAGCTCCTTCCTTGCGCTGCAGTCACGAGGTCTGCCAGAGCTCAGCTCTCAAAGGTGAGGCAGCTGCCACTGCTGCAACCCCCATGGAGGAACACCAGTCTGTCCCCACAGCCTGAGACCACTCCTAGGAGTTCAGTCCAGAGGGAGGTTGCTGAAGTACCAAGCAGCTGAGGGTTTTCTTCTGTGAGTGGCATTTCTGGGCTCTCTTTGTGCCTCCTGCACATTGTGTTAATTGCATTGCAATCTGCTTGCACATCCTGGTCCCAGCGCTCCAAGTTCCTGATGCTTTCCGAATGTGAGGTGGGCATGAATGTGCTCTGCCCCTCAGTGAGATTTGTTGTTTGGCAGGGAACCTCTCATGATGAGGTTTCTTGATCGCCCTTCACAAACCATGTGAGTACAGAGACCAGCTCAGACTGCTCCCTCTGCTGCAGTCCAAAAGAGAGGAAAAGACAGCCGAGTGACGACTTCTGCTTGGACGTTGCATTTAATCTAGTCTTGTGGAAAGCTAAATTGCATTTCTGTTCCTTTGTAACTTGCTGACCACAGGATTATGTGAGACTTGACCTTGTTGGCATAACTTTTTTTTTGTTTTACTGTAATTTAGGATCTGAGTCTAAGAAAATTATGCAGTTAAACCTTGTATATTATACAGATTTCTATGAAGTGACTGGAAGTAGTTGGTTTGTGGTACAAAGGGTTCTGTTTGTAGAAGTCAGTTAAACGGGGATAAGATACCATACTGTGAGCTGAAAACAATACAGACATTAGTAAGCTTTCTTTACTCTTTTTGTAATCAAGTTGGATTTATGTGATCTTCAAGAAAATTTCATAATTTGGGAATTAGAGTTTGTTGTGCTGTTTTGTTTCCTTGCAGTAGAGCTGCTGCATTCATTTTTGAAAATTATTCCTTTCATATGATTTCTGTATAATGGTGCAATACGATCTTGTCCTTTATAGTAAAATCACATATTATTTATTGCTTCTACCTTTCTAGTATAAGTAGTTTTCAGAATTAATTTTAGTTACATTACTGCTGAAACATGGCTGTGTTTTATGAGTATGCAAGTATATATTGCTTACACTATTTAATTGACTATTTTATTTTATGGTAGTGATAGGAACACTACTCAAGGAGCCCTAATAATGTAGAGGGAACCTCCTGTGCTAGACATTGTATAATAACATATATACGTACACACACACTCTATTTTTTTCTGCTAGATGGCCTGAGATAGGAGGGTCTACTAAATTAAAATAATATTTTGTCCCACTGGTCCCAATAAGTGCTGTCAGGAAATATCTTCTCTCTCTGTGGCCTCAGCTGTGTTCCTAGCAGAGGTACTTGCATAGTAACATACACATCTCTAGGGGGTTAACTTTTTTGAGGCCGTAAAGGTACAGCTCATGGGTAGATGGTCTTACGATTGTTTAAACCTATTAAGCCTCTAAGCTTTATAGATTAATAGAGCAATAATTACAAATATGGAGGAGGTCATGGTGAACTTTAGTCTGACCTTCCATATAAAAAAGAGCACAGCATTTCCATGAATTAATTCTTGCTTGAATCAGAGCATGCTCTTTAAAGAAACATTGATTAAAAATGTCATTTGACAGAGGATCCACTGCAAAATTTCATGAATTGTTCCAATGTTTCACAACTCTCTCCATTAAAAAAGTGCATATTTTGAATCCCTTTGTTATGTTTCAACTTCCAGCCATTGCAGCTTGGTGCAGTTTTCTTCATGTAGTATGTGTTTTCTGGTTTTCATGAAATATGTTTAGATCATAATTAAATTGCTGGTTAGCCTATTTTTTAAAAAAAGCCAAGACATAAACGAAGTGAAGTGAATTTTTATTCTGTCAGCATAAGGCACATTTTCAATCATTTGTTAATTTTTGTTTCTTTTCCTTAAACTGTCATGAATTACTTAAGGTCTTCCTTGAGTTATGGATATTGGAAGTAGACACAGAATTTTACTAGTGATAGTGTTAGTGTCAACTGCAGTCTTGTTCCTGCTCAATATTTTCCTGTTTGTGTATCGAAGGATAACTAACATTTTGGGTTAAAGTGTTTCACTGGGAGCTTTGTGTTTAAATGACTGACTACTGCATACCTAAGAGCTTTTCAAGTCATTTTAATAGTGTCTGATTCTATTTTTAACCTTACGAATTGATCTGCATTTGCTTTGACTATTTGATTTAATTCCAAGTCTGTATGTTTTACATTAAATTTGTACAACAGTGAATTTCAGTTCTGTGTGGAATTACTAGTTTAACTTGACATACTGAATTCCAGAAGAAGTTGCACTGAATGTTTTTGCTGAGACACCTGGAGATCAATGTGGCTAGTTAGCGTAGGAAATTGAGATTTCGATAGGTTTCTAGTCTCACCCTCGTTCTTTTATTATTATTGTCTTCAGATGTAGCAGGTATATTTCAGCTTTAGTTGCCTTGGTAACGTTAAAACAAATACGTGATCTCTCAGTGAAGGGGTCTCTCTGCCTAAATTCAGTTAAGCTGGGACATGGTGCACAGGGGGATCTTATCAGTGTGTATAAATAACTGATGGGAAGGAGTACAGGGGATGGAGACAGACTCTTCTCAGTGGTGCCCCAAGCATAGACAAGGGGCAACAGGCACAAACTGAAGTGCAGGAAATTACATTTCAACATAAAAAGAAAACTTTTTCTTCTCTGAGTTTGGTAGAACAGTGGAACCAGGTGCCCAGAGAAGTTGTAGCTTCTCTATCCATGGAGACAGTCAAAACCTGACAGGACACGGTCGTGAACAACCTGCTCTAGCTGACCTGGCTCTCAGCAGAGGAGTTGGACTAGGTTATCTCCAGAGGTCCCTTCCAACTTCAGGTGTGCTGTGACTCCATAAATCCTTGTAGCTGTAGTTGTGGTGGTATCAGCAGTGTCCATCTTTTCTGGGATACTCCAGCAGTTACAGAATTCCGTTAGGATCTTGATGATCCTCCTCTGTTGGGAGGCTGCAATGACATCGTAAGCAGATATATCAAGATAACCAGCCAAAACATGCCTGGGATGATGGTACTTCTTTAAGGCTGCGGGAGGCTGGAGCCAGACCCTTAAGTCATCTCTGTTTTTGGCCACACTACTTTTACATTTCTGCATGTATAACAGTCTGACCCATTGCAGAGTGGGGCACACTGTCAGTCTTGTGGGATACTCTGAATCCAAGTGGTTAGAATACACTTCTGAAATGTGTTCCAGGTTTCCCCAGGCTGAGTGGAGGTATGTCAGTTTTTACTAAAGTTCCTAGAGAATGTGGCAGAGTTTTATAACAGGGTTCACTTGCTCTTCTTTCAGAGACACGCTTCTTCCCATTCAATTTATGCACAGGTATTTTATGGGAACTACTTCACTCTTCCTGTTCTGTCCCCTGCCTGCTGAAGTAGCACTTGCTTTTCACAGGATATAGACAGGTTGGATTCCACCCCAGTTGACTGTATATGCATGAAGAACAGTATACCTTATATTCTTACAGGGAGTTTGTTTCACAAGAGATTTTTAAATGAGACAATTTGAGGTATCCTATGTCCCTTTAGGAGTTGTTTAGTTGATTTCTAATGTTGCATTTAGTTGGGCATTTTTTGAAGCTTAATAATTTACAAACACAATGAATATTCAGAAGCAAAATTAACCCTTTAAGTTGTTTTGCAAACAAGCCTGGTTGTTGTAGTGGAATTTCTGTCCATGCTTATTTTTTTTTTACCATTCTTAAAACAGTGAAGAGAAATTATTGTGGTCAAACTAGTGGTCTGTCATCTGGTATTCTCGTTTGTCTCATGCCCTGCCCTTAGAGGAGGTGTCTGGCTGGACTGCGTTTGTGGCCATGGACACATGGAAAGGTGCTAAAAGACCGTAACTTTTCTTATCTATGTTCATGGCCTGGTACAAAGACTTCCTGGTGGATTTTGATCCTTATGAGCATGGGCATGAGATCATCCAGTAATTTTCTCAGCAGCTGGTGAATCTGTGTCATCATTAATTTTAAATTGTGCTGACTTGTAATGATACAGGGGCATTGCACTGACAAAGCCTACTAGATATCGCTGGGCTGTGATCATTGGGTAACTTATTTAAATCATCAGTACTTTCCTGCCAGGGGCAAATGGAAAAATAGAGAACTGCTGAATGGGACAACTTGATCCCTTGATACTTCGGAATTAGTATGTCATGGAAATCTCCATGTTTTTGTAGTCTCTTTGTCCTGTGCAGAATTAGGGAAAAAATCTGGTACCTTATGCTTATTCTGTGCCCAAATATGTATGCAGTGTTAGGTTGAGAAGTTTTAAACAGATTTTTCCCTGATATGCTGACAGTTTGTCGAATTGTGCAAGGTACAAGATTTTGCAATAGAATTGCAAACAAAAATGTAAGCTATTTTTTCAGTAGAACATAAGGAATAAAATGAAAAATATTAGATATTTTTTCCTTTAATGATTAAAAATTCTGTTAATCATGGGCAAATATAAAACTTTTTTTCAGACAAAAAATGAATATCACTATATTGTAGGTCTAAAATAGACATTCTTGAGTGAGATTACGACACAGAACAAAGCCTACAAAGGGAATACAGTTTATCTTAAGGTTTAGAAGGATTAATTTAAAGTTTCCACCACTTTATGTACCTGATACAGTGTTTTACATAAAGAATTAACTAGTTTCCCATTTTTACTGAAGTTTATGTGGAATATGGGCCAAAAAATGTGAAGTCTGACTTCCACTGAAGTAGAGTTCAGGAGCATGTTGAGTAACAATGTCATATGTGGTTTAGCATTTCTCAAATTTCAATTTACCTTTCTAATTCATAAGAGTTAATTACTTATTTCTTCATTCTAAGAGACGATCTTTGCCTCAAATACACTCAAGCCATCAATTTCTATAAATTATTAAATTTCATTACAATTGCACTGCGTATGCTGAGATTCAAATCATAAACGATGTAGAACAGTATGTTTCTTTATGGAAGCACGTCACCCCCAGTAATTGTGCATTATCTGAAAGACAACTTGTGAAATCTGTGCCTACAATATCTTTACAGGCAGGTGTGAGATGAATTTTCTTGGAAATCCTGTCTGTAATAACATGTCATGGCCTTTTCTTTCTCTTTTTTTTTTTGCTCCTTGTCAGGTATTTGTATTGAAACACTAAACAGCTTGTTTCCGAGCCAAGTGTACAACTATAAATATTGTACTGTCATTGGAAAAACAGGAATTACTTTTTAACCACCCATTATGTTTACATTTTGGAAGGTGTTGCAAGGAAAAGCAAGGGTTAAGTCAATCTAAGGGTATTTTTTTGTTGTGTGTGTGTGCTTTTTTGCTATTGGCAGCTGGAAAACAACAACAACAAGGAAGTTAGCATGCACACATGATGCTCGATAGATTAAACGCGTACAGGAAATATGTTTACAGAGCTGTACATCCAGCCGTCAAATGCTGCTCCCAAGGTAACACCACCCTGATGAAAAAACCCTGTGCTGCCTTGTCACCTCTGACTACATTGCAATGAAAAGGGCTACGTCATTCATCACTAAGCCCTCTCCAAAACAAAAAAAAAAGGAAATAAAATCTCTTGTTGGAGTCCCTGGAGTTCCTGGCGGGCTACTTAGCATGCGGCTCACAGTCGGGTGTGTGCGCTGGCATGAAGCAGCGCCGCACAAAGCTGTACCCCCAGGACTGCGGCGGGGCGGGTGCGGAGGAAGCTCTCCCCGGGGTTTCTCCTGGCAACAGCGCGGGTTGCTGGGAAACAGAATTGCTTAAATGGGGAGAAACTTTCCCCAACTGGCAGCCTCTTGAATGCAAATAAGGCTTGAAGGAGAGACTTCTCTTGCTGATACCGTAATTTCCCTCTCCGAAATGAAAAATGAATCCAGAGGTTCTTTATTCAGAGGATTATGTGTGGATGCTGCTCTGAGGAATCATTCAAAGTTGTGTAATAAAAAAGGATAATTATTTCTAGTAAAAGGTAGCGGCATGGTACACAGGATTCAATAGCTTCTCATTGCTGTGGTTTTGAAAAGGGATGTAATGTCTGGATTTGCCAAATTTGTGTTGTTAAATAAACCTGTCAGTTATGAGAATTAAACACAAGGGTTATATTTACACAGGTTATTTTTTTCACTACAGAATATTTTATATTATTTTGTGTGAATCCTGGGATACATTTGACTTCTTTGGCTAATTGTGTCCATTTATCTTTAGTGCAATTTTTGCATGAATGACATAGACCTGCCATTTAGGTAATTTTGTGATTTTTGAGTCAGAAAATAAGAAGGTTGAGAGAAACATCTCACTTTCTTCACTTGGTCTCCATGCTACTATTGAAAAGCCTTTTGTGCGTGGATGCTCAAGATCTGTGGCACCAGCTGTGTCTTTAGTTGTGTCTGTGTAACTTGAATGAACAAATGTTCTTTTTCAATATGATTTTTGATTGACTTCTTCATAGCCACACTAGCATAAAGTTAGCATATATGCTTATGGGGAAGACCAAGTTGGTTTTGAAGGATAGGCTGTTGCAGCTATTCACATGCAAGTAGGCAATGCTAAAATACCGTGTAGTAAATCAGGTGGTGCCCTGCATCACACATGTGCCTCTGTAACACTTATTTGGTTAACGTATATCACAGTTAGAGACATGGGATTAGATTGATCATTGTTCCTTTTCTTTCCAAACCAGATAGGAGAGTATGGGGGAAAAAACCTTGTTTTGGCTTTACCTTGTACCAGGTACAGAGCAGAGACAGAGTATTGGAAAGGACTGTACGCATTGCAAGTACTGCTACAGTAATAAAGTTACACTTTTATAGGTAAAACAGGTAAAATAGGTAAACACTTGCATGTTTAATTCATCACATAATTAATTTCAAAAGACATTTAAACCAGGTGAATAGTGCCCCACAAGTGCCTCTTTCTTCCACTGCCTGCAAGGGGAGTCTCCGGTGACCAGCTCAGGTGGAGGCACCTGTACTATAACCAGCTAAAGTGTGATGACTTGAATCCTGTCTTTGCTGTCTGAGGCAACCGTAAAATCATAGAATGGTTTGGGTGGGAAGGGACCCTTAAAGGCCATCTAGTCCAACCCCCTGCCATGAGCAGAGACATCTTCAACCAGATCAGGTTGCTCAGAGCCCCGTACAACCTGACCCACAATGTTTCCTGGGATAGGGCATCCACCACCTCTCTGGGCAACGCGGGCCAGGGTTTCACCACTCTGTAAAAAATTTCTTCCTTCTACCTAGTCTGAATTTCCCCTCTTTTAGTTTGCCATTACCCCTTGTCCTATAGCAGCAGGCCCTGTTAAAAAGTTTGTCCTCATCTTTCCTGTAGGCCCCCTTTAAGTACTGAAAGGTCGCAATAAGGTCTCCCTGGAACCTTCTCTTCTCCAGGCTGAACAACCCCAACTCTCTCAGCAGCAGAGGTGTTCCAGCCCTCTGATTGTTTTTGTGGCCCTAGACAGATAGTGCACAATCTTCCGTGGGCCCATTGACTTGTATTTCAATTAAGTAGTTGTTTGATGTTGGTTAAATCATCGATACGTCTGTCCCAGTCTTCCATTTGGAAGGGTTTTCCAGGAGTTAACTGCTTTGAGTATTTATAATGTTCTTTTAATTTTGTCCCTATTATTTATTACCCTTATCTTTTTTTGTGTCTACATAGACATTTACCATCTCTATGTTTTCTTTTATTTCCTTGATGAGAGGAGAGGGAGTGTTCCCTGCTGCCTTCTCCTGTGTTCTGTTAAAGAGCAAAGCTGTTTTAATCTCATTTCATAACATAGGTTACTTTTGAAAAAATATATCATAATCATACTTTTCAGCATGGTAGAGCTCTGCTATATTCTTAAAGGGTAACTGCTATGGAGACTCATTCAAACTGGACATGATTATGATTTACATTATGGTTACGTGGACAGATTAGCTCAGTGTAAGCCAGGTGTGGATTTATAGCATAATAACTAGTCCAGGTAACTGCCTACATGGATGCCTTTGTTGTGCAGTGAACACAAAGTAATCTGTCTTGGTTTCCTTGAAAGGTAAGCTATGTTACATTTACTTCAGAGTAAAAAACTGCAGCTACCACAAAGAGATGCTCTGATATGTTAAAAATTTTGTTTGTGTGAATCATTTTTATCTTCTCTGTTTTTTCCCAGCACAGCACAACCAAAATTAATTGAGGGAATAATGTTATTTAATGACCCATCCCTGTAGTTGGTATTCAGTGGAAAGCCTTAAAATTTTTTTTCTTGCCCAAAGAGTTATTCTGGTTGCCCTCAGTCAAAAGCTCTCTCTTTTTTTTTTTTAACTCTTTTTCTTTGATTTTCCTGGTTAATGTTCGTATACCATGACAATAAAGAAAAGAATTTCCAAAGTCAGATTATGCTAAATGAGAGTTAAGTTGTTCACATATGGAAGTGTAGAAGCGCAGCAGCTTTAGTTCCCTCAGAACCCTGAGGAAGTACAATAGTAAAACTCCACATACTTTAATTGATTTGAAAGAAGATAAGTGCAGAATAGATCTTATATTAGGTTACTGTAAGGCAGTTTTAAGGTTGCTTGACTGTTTTAGCTATTAACCTCTGTGTCTTAGTCCTTTTGTGTTTCTTTGATGTGTAGTATTTACTTTGAATTTTTTCGGATTAAAAAGCTTTGGTGGTTTAATTAACGTTTTCCTGTCAAATTTATACCTTCAAATTACAGTGGTGTATGTTGCCTTAGCTTCAGTTTTATGTAATTTTTATTATTTTTACTTTGCGATCATTTAATTATTTGGCTTGTATTTTGTTGCATGATAGGCATTGCTTTATCTCTGCATGCTAATATTTTATTTATTATATGTAGAATTTCAGTGTATGGATAAACCTGTATATTGCTCTTATTTTGTTACTTGCAAATTTTGATGATACATGTGAAACTTGCATTTAAATTTCTAGTACAATTAAAATAATACACATAAATAAGTCCTTAGTTCAAATAAGATGAAAACCTGTGCAATATATAATGATGTTTATTGCAGTTTCTTCTGTATTTCTCATAGTTAATTCCTGTTGCAGATATGTAAAATTGGAGTTAGTGGTATTTCATCCACCTGGGTGAAGAGATTATTTTGGTCTTAGTTTTGAACATAGGATCTTGTTTTCTGTTGAGAAATGTGGCCAAGTAGGTTATATCTGTATTTTTACTGTAGTTTGGCTTGATTTTTCAGGCATTTGACTTTCCAGGAGCCTCCAAAGATATTTTAAGGACTTCCCAAATTTCAGGAATGGTTGAGAAGCAGAACTCTTATCGGGAACTAGTTTTTTTGGTGTCCCAAAGACACCAGAGGCAGAAGGCTCTCATCTCGAGGACATACGCTCTGTTTGGGAGTAGAGATTTGGTGCCTGAGACACTGGCTGATAACTTCTGCTAGGAACCCAGTGAGAAAGTAGAAGTGTCATGCAAAGGGTGCTTGTTCTGATTAGACAATGGAAGTGCTCATAGAAAGCCTGAAGATTACCAGCAAAAGCATGCCACATCCTGGGCTACTGCTCCGTAATCAGAAAACGCTCAAGTACCATTGTGGGGATGGTAGATGTTTTCCACAAACCGTAGCCAACTCTGGCCGTTGGGTAGGAGAAATGTTTCAGTATTGCACCCTTGCTCTCAAAAGGGAAGCACAGGTTGTTTCTTGTTAATGGCAGCGCTGGCTTGTCTACTTTCGTTGAGGCATAATCTGGATGATGTTGATGTTTCTCCAGAGGCCTTTCTTTTTCTGACATTCCTCATTCGTCTTTTACTGGAGCAGGATACCATCCCACTTGGAAAAAGATGGATTCAGACTCTAATGCTGAGAACCCAGCATAAGGAAAAATAGAGCACTGGAACAGGCTGCCCAGAGAGGTTGTGGAGTCCCCTTTTCTGGAGATATTCAAAACCCATCTGGATGTGATCCTGTCCAACCTGCTCTGGGTAACCCTGCTTTGGCAGGGGGGTTGGACTAGATGATCTCTGAAAGTCCCTTCCAGCCCCTGCCATTCTGTGATTCTGTGATTGCAGGCTGTTTCTGTGCCAGTGAATGGAACTGTATCAGGGCTCTGGCTCTGCAGATGACTCAGATCGTCTCTCTGAAATTGTTAGAGAGATCCTGGTTCTGCCTTTGCCCTGGTCAACCAGGCGATTCCTCTTGAAATTCCTAGACATGGTTCAGGAGTTAGCACAAATCGTGGACTGTTCCCAGTTGACAGTTTGACGCAGCTGTCCTTTTTCAGAGTGTACGAGTATGGTGTGGCTGTGCCTGGGCTGTTGACGCACATCCCGAGGATGGGACCTGTGGTCACAAAGTAGCCATCAGCAGGACTTAGGTGCCTCTCCAGTCTTTGGTGGTGCAGAAGTGCAGTCTTTCAAACTTGCCCTCTTGCATTTAAATGACTAAATTTCTACTTAAGTCCTCATTAAGGAGTCATCCTTGTGTTGAGCATTTCGCACACCAATTAAGACCTACTCAGTGTTTGATTTAATTTACAACCATTAAAAGCTTTTTGAGTGAGAGAGAAAAAAATAAAGCATCAAATCTGTATCCTTTATTTGTGGATATCTGTGCACAGATGTTCCTGGGTACTACTGTTGTAAAAATATGTCACTGTAGTTTTATTAATTATAATGGAATTGAAAAATTAGTAAAAAATTGTTCTCTCTGGGCTGATGACTGGATGCAGATGAGGAATTCTGAGACGTTAATCTCTGTAGAACCATTTAAAATATTTAATTTGTGAAAATTTAATTGTTGAAGAGAACATGGAGGACAAAATAAAGCACTTTGTACCTGAATTTTACAATAAAGCCCCTGCTTAGTGCATAACAAAGAATATGTTCTTATTCCTCACGCATGGACTGACAATTATGAGAGGGTAACCTGAACATATTTTGTATAAATTATCTTTCCTAGTTGTCTGTTTATTCAAAGCATCCTTTTATATAATCACTGAAGATATTTGAGAGTTTTTACCCACTTCATTACAAGTCTATTTTCACTCTTCCCAAGTTAACTGTAAGTGGATTCCATTATGAGTAACTACTTCTGCCTAAAGTGCTAGGCATATATTTTTCATGTTGCACCCTGTAATCGCTTTTCTAAATGACAGTCACAAATGCTTGTGAAGATGGGTTCCTAACATTTTGATTTTTGTGAGTATCTGTTTTTCTCCTGAGATCTAAAAGGAAATTATAAGCAGTTAAGGCTACAAATGGTGTTTAAACTTCCATGTGGCACTTTATATATATAGTGCATGTATCTAAGGTGTTCAGGGTGGTACTGGACGAAGAGAATGGGAAAACATTTTAACCTATGAATGCAAATTCTGTTTGATATGCGCAGAAAAAAAAAGCAGGTCCTCAAAAAAACCTGAGGAACACATGTAGTGAACACTGACTCATTATTTTGCCATTTCAGATTGGGGCGTCGTGCCAGCAGATGATGAGCAGTTGAAGTATATTCCCATGGTGGAATATTTAGGAAGTTGTTGATAGCTTCCCATAGAGCTTGGACTTGGAATTTGTTTGCTTTGCAAAGCCGGAGAATTCCACTCAACGGTGTGACAGTGTGCCAGCCCTAAACCCACCGCACTGCGGCATAGTTCAGGCATGCAGATTTGATTTTCAGCTGGATTCAACTGGAACAATCCCTTTCTGGTGCTAATGCTTTTCCACAGCATCGCTCGACTATTGCAGCCTCCTACGGAAAAGGCCACAGTTGTGCATACATTATGTTGTCAAAATGATAAATGATAACTGATAAATGAAGGTGGTAGGTGGTCAGCTGCCAAGGAAAAGACAGTCCGTCCTGTAGCAGAGTTAATTGGGTACATACACACCTATGCAAAACGAGCTGTCATAGGTGGTCCTTGCTAGGGATGTCTCATCAGTTTATTGGTCGGTCACCCTGGGAGTCTGTGCGACTTGAGGTGCACACTGAAGGTCCTGGCAGATCTAGTCCCTCATGTTCAGATTGTTCATACAGTTATAGGCCTTTATTCTTGCTTTTTTTGTATATTTTTCCCATTTTTATGTTTGAATCTGGGAATGTCTACTTCAGCTGTTGATATCTTCTTATGCTTCTTCTATGTGGCTGCAATATTCTTTTTTTTTTTTTTTACTTTTTCAACCATGTTTAGAATCATAAAATCATAGAATGGTTTAGGTTGGAAGGGACCTTAAAAATCATCTAGTTCCAAAGCCCCTGCCATGGGCAGGGACACCTGCCACTAGACCTGGTCGCCCAAAGCCCCATCATTCTCCTTTTATATTGGTCTCTGTCATATCTTCATTCACTCACTTATGGATTCTTAGAGCTTCACCAGTGTTTGGCCATTTAATAATACATGAAAAACAGAAAAGTGGAGAGTCATTAGGCAATTCATTGTCATCATCTCTCCGTAAGAACAGCCCAGGTAAAAGTAGCCTTTTTTCTGTCATGTAATGTACTTTCACCCTTTAATAATAAATCAACAAAGTCTCTGGCTCCAAAGTTAGGCTCCTAAAAAACCTCTGGCTTGTTCTCAGAGGAACTGGCTTCACTTATCTCTAATGGGAATGCCCAGAAATGATAACAGGAGTGGGATAGCAGAAAGGCTAATAGAGTTAGCCCTGAGAGGACAAACATGCCATGTTAAAAATGTGTTTATTCTCAAGAATAAAATGTTTTGGGGAATATCGTGCACACGCTGCTTTTGAGCAATATTCTCATCTCAGGTGGTGAGGATGAAGTGTTACACAGCTTTCGTGATCCACAGCATTTGGGTATTCTGTCAAGGAAGACAAAAAGGGAAATGAGAGGTAGACCTGCCATTGAAGTTTTAAAAGTAGCTGTTTAGGGTTAAAATGTCTTGGTGAGTTTTCCAATGGGTAAAGGCCCTTTTATATGTGAAACACTTGTTAATATTTTAGTTTATATTATCTGTGTGTAGGCATGGATTTACTGTGTTTCATGAGAACATGTACGCCTATAAGTGTTTTTGTGTTCTGTACATCATTCTGTCATGTTGATTCTTCTCATAAAACTTGCCTGGTAGATTTGCCTTCCCTGCAAGTGAAGAAAATTAGCTGTGGTTAGATGTGGAAGGAGAGCCAGTCTTGTGGGTGACTTCAGTATTATATTCCAAATATAACAGCTTAAATGAATGAGTTACTACTTCTGTCCCTGAGTTTTCCACTTGTGAGGTGGGGAATCATGCTCACTTGACAGGTATGCTAGGACAGGTATCCAAGTATATATGTTTGTGAGACACAGGTGCATTTGGTTGAGATGGAAAAATATATGAATAAAGGGATTTTGAGAAAAGGCAGAATAAGAAGACATCAGGTGGCTTTTGTTGGGAGAATTTTAAATTAACAAATTGTAGGGGCATCAAGGTGAAATATGTAAAAGATGGAAAAAAGAATTTGAATTGAGTGATGACCAAGGCACAGATAAATATTAATTTTTTCCTAATTCACAAAAGAAAGATCGAAGTGATATCTAAGATATTGCAAAAGAATAAATTTGTGGATTTCTATGAACATGGACATGTAGATAGTTTTGAAGTACAGACCTACATGTTGTTCTGTAATGGTAAACCTGTCAACAGTGAAGATGGTCAAATTTGGACTACAGATGGGTAGGAGAATACTTGGAGAGAAAGATGAGGAATTCAACTCTATATTATGTGCATTGAAAGAGAATAACATCAAAGAAATATCATGAGGATAGCTGGAGACATGAGAATGTTCGAGAGAAAAACGTTAGTGTCAAAAAGTACTTTATAGAGTTACTAATAGAGCCTGATGTCATTAGAGTGGGTGAAGTTACCTGAGATTTGAAGACTGGATGATTGCAGCCTTCCGTGGAAAAGGCCACAGTCTTAATGCAAGAAGTAAGTGACGTCAGAACTGTGGGAGACCCAGATGACAATAAGGAGAAAAGGTAATTGGAGAAGCTAATTTGTAAGTAAGGTGAAAAACAGGCAGAGAACGTGGGAAAAAAAGTCACAAAACACAAGGTGTGGAGAAAGTTTTGTATTTTCTTCCTATGTGGAGGATATTGGGTTAAGTGGGGCACTAGATTGATCTGGACTGGAAAATTACTTATGGAAAGGAGGAGAAATTTGTTGTACTGAAAGATTTTGACGGCTCAAATTGGATGAAGATGCATCTTGGAAGGTGTCACTGAGTGTGGTGTAAGCAATTTCAGTGGAGTGGAGCAGAACTGCAATTACAGAGTATTTAAGAGAAGAGAGGGAATTAGGAGAGCTACAGTAAACTACGCATTTGAAAAAAAATGCTTTAAGACAGGAAGAGGGTAGTCATTTCTGCAAATGAGATCCACTGTATTTGGAGGAGTGTATATTGAGAGAGAAAATAAGGCTCTTCATCTTATTAGCAAGGCTCTTTTCAGGAAAGCATTTGGCTGCTAGGGAATGTATTTGCTTTTCTTGCCTTACACTCAGTAAGAGTAAGGAAGGAATAGTTAAAATTGTTCATCTCGGTTGGAATTATATTTTTTTGGAATATAGCTGAAATACTCTGTTGTCAATACATACAGTTTTTGAAGGAAAACTAATTAAAAGATGAGTTTCTAATAGTGACTGCTGAAGCGGTATAGCCTTTCAGAGGTAATTCTACTGACAGTAATTTCTATGAGATCTTTTTGTTCCCTTGTTGATGCCTGATGGTCTTTCAGTAAAGGCAAACTGAGATATTAGAGTTTTCTGTCAAGTGCACAAAGAAAAGAAATAGAAAAAATATACATCGGTGTATTTTTTCACAAGTTGTCCTGTCATAATGATGCTAGGTGCTAATTGAAATGATAGGATGTGCAGTATTTTGAGGCAAAAATGTGATTTTAAAGTTAATGACGTTTCTTCTGGAGTTGGGAGGCTATTGGGACAAACATGGGTAGATCTATTGCAGTCATTGGAAACAGGGCAAGGGGAACCTTGGGAGGATGTCTAATTTATCCATCGGTCTGAAAGTCAGATGATTAATGTATTTTTTAAAAAAAATCAGTAGGTAAGATGACACAGTCTCTTGCGGAATGTAGCAGTTGTTATCTTTAGAAAGTTTTTTCTTAAGGCTTAAGCTAGATCTTTATTGTTTTGGTTTAATTTTTTTGATCTGTTGTCCTGCTCATGGTCGTTACATAGAACAATTTGTATCCCCCCTTCTTTTTTTCTTCTTGATTAAATAGTTGTAGTGTGGAATTTAGTGCTGGTTTCAGACCTGAAATTTAGATGCCTGCATACAGGTATCCCCGTGCGCTCCGAGTGTGTGAGCTCCCGTTACATTCCATGGAGGCGTAGCGCTGGTGTGAAGCCTAGAGAGCTTGGGCTGTAGGCTAAACACTTGGGTGGGGAGAGCAATGGACACAAAATTTGTTGATAAAATTATTAGGAAGAAATATTGATTTACCAACTGAATTGCCTTACTTGGTATATCACAGAGGTGTATCTGATGCAAAGATGGGACAGGACAGGTAAGGATTAAATGACTTGCAACTTGCCAAATAGTTCCCCCCCCAGCCATCTCATCGGGCGTTACTCTGCTCTCCAAAGACCTTTGGCAAATGTGGATCTTAAAGTAACACTTTTAAAACCCCAAGGCTTAGCCTGAGAAGCAAAGTGTGCTCCTGTGTTCGTTTGGGGAAGAATATTTTGCCTTTTTTTTTTTAGCCAAGTGAACTTTATCCCTGAATCAAACCTTTGGGAAGATTGTATCACTAAGTTCCAAATAACAACTTAGCCCCAAAGCCCTGGGACTCTGTATTGAACCTCTCATTAAGAAAACAGCAGTATCCATAAACTTATAAAATTATACACTTAGGGAAGGTTTTTTTTCCTGGTTAATCTATTTTGCTCATTAATGCAATGCTTATGTTTTAAAAAGTTGGCATTTTGCCTTGGCAAATAGCTTGAAGATAAAAGCAAGTTTATTCCTGTAATTCTCCTCATATGAATTCTTGTCATTTAGAATATCTTGAATGAAGTTCCAAAACATAATTTTCTATCCTTAAAGTCTTGCAACACATAAAAAAATTTTCCACCAAAGTTAACTGTTAATGCTGAGCCATTTCTCCTGTCAATGCAACAAGAACTTGTGCTTTTTAATTAACGGATGACATCATTGGCATCTACGGATGTGTGGAGATTGCTGAAGATTTTTTGTGTATTAGCTGGGATCAGATTTCTTATTAATTTTCAGCTGATTTTTAATAATGGTGACATTGATAAGAACTGGTAGCTTTCAAGCTGGAGTTTAGAAAGTTAAAATGTGCATGACTTTTGAATGTGATCTTAATTCAAATCTATACGTCTCCTGCTCCTGGCATCTTCCCATGATTCTCGGGAGGAGAGAAGGAAAACATATTATTTTAAGGAGTATTTGGTGCTTATTAAAATTGCACATACGCCCGCCTTCAAAAGAATCTTGATTTACTGCAGGTTGTTCATGTGTCGCATGCGGACATTTTCAGAGAACAGATTTCTTATCACTGTGAACAGTGAATGGCTTCCAGTGCTCCACAATCAGTGAGCAAAAATGTTATATCCATTGTAAAAGGTAGGAAACCATGAAATCTATAAGCCGATTTGGCAGAAGAAGCGATTGTTGGTGCCAAGATTTGGTTACTGACCCACAGTTTCCTGTTTTTAAATATATTAATTGATTCGCAAAGAGCATCTTTTGGAAAACAAGAACTCAGACAGACTGGCACAGGCTGGAGCTCCGCCAAGATTGCTCGGGAAGGTTGCCATGCTGGGAGCGAGCGAGCGAGAGAGAGAGCGAGCGAGAGAGCCGAGGAAAGAAAAAAAGGCAAGACTTGGCACGGCTCAGTCAAATCAGCTTCTTTTGTCTGCTTTCTCGGCTTGAGCTTCAGGAAAGAAAACCGTCCTGGGGTACAGAAAAACTCAGAACTTTTTGGTTTTCAAACTTAGATAGCTTTTTAAGTCTCTTGGGCTGTTTGAAAGTGGTGGTACATTAAATGACGTTCAGTTACCAGTGATAAGAGAAATAAAAGACTTCTTTAATGAAGCCTCCACAATGTCAGTTTATACATATGGGAAATACGATATTTGATTTTTTTTTTTGGTATGTCTGATTAAACTGTAAGGGAGCCGAGTAACTTGGAGGATTACAGAGGGAATACCTAAATAAATGGGAGAATTTTCATTTTTTGCAACAAAAAAAAAGTTTTCATCGACATGAATATGCTTTAAAACCAAATCTGACCTCCTTCGGAATATGTTCAGACCAGGAGTTGCAGCGTCTCTCTCATATATGCTACAGATATGAACTTTTAATGGAACCTCCTTAAAGATTTCATCTGACCCAGCAATGAAGTAAGAGTAGAGAGAAAGTTGTGGCATCTTAATATGAAAGTAAGTATGTTCTTAAAGCAACAAGATTTATTTTTGCTGCTTCCTGCTGTCCTAACTCCATCTCCCAGCTATTAGTGACAACACTGTAAACCAGGAGGGCAAGCCGAAGACACCCAGGCTACGCCTGAAGGGCAAAAAAAGAAATGAGAGCATGGTTATTTTCCTACTGCTCTAAAACATTTCTTCCAGTGCATCTTACTAGAGAGCATGTGAAATTGCTGAATTTTCTACTTTTGGAGAAAATGAGAGATGGAAAAATATTGACTTCTGCCAAGTGAGGAATGTTTGAAGATGACAGAGCTGGATTTGAACTGGTGACACTGGATATAGAAACTTCAATTTGTAGTTACAGTACCTGTTTGCTGTAAATTGTGAAAAAAATCTGCTCTTTTCTCATACGTGGATTAAAAAAAATCTGTGACGACTGAAGCGTGGATGTCTTATGATTTCAATAAAATTAAGGACCTAAAAATCCATTGTTTGTTTTCTCCAAGGGTGCCTGGATTTTCAGTGAGGCAGGTACCTTATTTCTGATTTCCTAGGAACAAATACTAGCATACTGCCTATTAGGCCTGGATGTGGTTGGATTATACTACTTCTGCTGTGACAATCAGCATTATTGTTTCAGAGAGTAACTGTAAAGCATAGATTTTTATGGATCGTCTTCACTTATAGTAAGTATTCTACTATCCTTAAAGAATAGATTGTTCAGCCTGTAAGATGTGTAATTTCTGGCATGCTGTAGAAGGACGTTTCCCTAATTCTTCTTGTATGGTGAAGGAAAGGAAGAAACATTGATGAAAAGCATTTTAACAGGAATGTGTTTGTATTTTAACTGTATGTCATGGCATTTTGATTACTAGTCTACCAGAAGTTAACTGGCCTTTTTGATTATCTCAAAGAACTTGGGTTACTTAATATTACACTAAATTGGTTTCATAGCAAGATACGTCAGATTTTTACTACATCAGTGAACCTTTTGAAAGATAGTGTAGTTAAATAGTGGGTAAGATGCTGTTGTGATAACTATTTGATGTACTGAAACCTCTTAATGTGGTTTGTTAGTGATTTTTGAAGAAAGTGTCTCCATCAGATGATATTATTAAAATAGCAACCCTGTCTTTCTAAATCGTTAAAAAATACATTCAACAGCTATGTGTTAAAATAGCTATCCCGCAATAGATTGCAAATTGATACTTGTTGGAAAGGAAATGTTAGAAGGAGTTCAGTTTTGCTTTCTGTGTGATTAGCTGGTGTGTCGGTCATTCCTGCACAGGCAATAACATGTGATGGGATCGGGAAACAGAGAGACGTGATGGGTTTAAGTTTGCAATCGCAACAGTGTAGTAAGTTTGTCCACCTGGGTGCATATTCTGAACTGAATTTCCTGTATTTCTTAGAAATAGTGTGTAGTCTCAAAGCATATGGTATTTGCTTTAATCGCATTTAATTTCCTTTCATAGGGACATTTCAAAACACATTTTTAATGAATGTCCCTATTAAAACTCAGAAAACAACAGAAAACATTTATCGTGGTGCCTCTAAGTGAAACCGAGCTCTGAATATTAGCATAACCATTTTTCTCTCCTGAGTACTTATAGAATTTCATAAATGATTTCTCAGGTTTTAAACATGATCAACATGTGGGTCCTTGCAATGCATTTACAAATAGAAATATTTGTACAAATATTTGAACGTATATTGACACTGAAGTTATTTTGAAAACAGTTACTACTATTTTGAAAATATTATTTATCTTCTGAATTTCTAGTCGGTACATTTTTTTTTCCCGAATGAGATGCACACCACTGCAGATTTCTTTTGGCCTACATAATAAAGAAATTATTTTTTCTTTCTGCTAAACTCTTCACTTTTAAAAGTTCATCTGAGTGCTTATTTTTGGAAAATACCCTAACTTGGCAAGTTAAATCAGAATTTGAATTGCGTGGTTTAAATGGTTGGTTCCAGAACGTTGATTGGATTGTGTGAAAATGTAATTTGTGAATGTAATTTGATGTGGTTTATCATATTTATATATTTTATTTACAAACTGTATAATAATTTGGAGTTTTCTGGATACATTAATCAGGTTATTCATTATCACCATTCATTTATGATCCTTAATTATTGGTTTAGTTTAATAACTTCATAAATGACGAATTTGTGTTTAATTCTTAATGAGTCATTGCTATATGTTTTGATTTGGATTGTGCAGTTCCTTAAAGTGGCATATTTCAATGGGGAGGTGAGGATTAGGGTTTAGGATTGAAATTGATTTTTCGTATTAAACTACAGCAGAACAATATTATTTCACATGGGAGCATTGCGTTTGATCCTGTAATGGGCCTATGTCTGATCTCACTTGTATGTATTAATAATATATTAACCAGGGTTTACTCTTCTTTTTTTACTAGTATCAAAGTAGATTGAGATCAAAATGGGACTGTAATGGCTTAGTTTGTGCCTTTTACATTTATACGTGTAAACCGTTTTTAATGCAGATTTGTACAAAGGTTGAATGGGCGCTTACTATGAACCAATATGTTTATTGGACAAGGAAGAGATACACAGTTCTCAGTGACTATGGATTTTTCCAAAATACAGCTGTAGGATAATATGCAGGTTTTGCATGTTATTTGCGTGCCGATATCCATGGAAAATGCTGATGATTGGCTTGATATTCTACATATGGTAGAACTCTGTATTCTGCCATTGCTGAGGTAACCTCATCTTCTATATCCAGTATTTTTTAAAAAAGCTAGATATATTTTAGAGCTCTTTCCATTTAGCATTTAGCATTTACCATTTTTCCAGAATAATTGCTTATTTCATCGCCTACTACATGGCAAGGTGTTTTCTCTGTGTATAGCAACTTTTCTGGCACTGGTGTCATCATTTTAATCATTCTGTATAACTGTAGCATGCGTTTCTTCAGATCTTGCTCCAGTACACAACAAGGTATATAAAACCATAACTGCATTCCTAAGATTTTGTCTGTAAGTCCAGTCTAGTCCAAGATGGAAAACTGTCTGAGAAACTGCAGGAAGAAGGCTGTAGTATTCACCTCTTTCTTATCATAATTTAGCATAAATTTCTTCTCCACTTGTTCATGAAAATAGACATAGTTAAAACAGTTTGTCCAGTACTGTGTGTGCTCAGATTCTCAACACCGCAAATTGGCGTAGTGGGATTGACTTTGGTGGAATTCCACTCCTTTATTCCAACTGGAGGTATAGGCCACAGTCTTTATCTGTGCAACAGAAATTTTGAGCAAAATCGATAGTATTTTGTCCATTGTAACTGTTAAAAGAGTGCGTAAGTGAGTTAAGTAACTTTTGTAATCACTGTGGAGGAATAAACACCTTTAGAAGGTGATTTATATGGCTGTCATGTTGGTCTTATGAATCACTCTTTTTATTGACCGTAAAGGTAACCCAGGGCAGCCAGCTTAGACTGAGACATCTACATATAGTTGTCTAAATTTAAGGAAGATCGATCAAAGTCTTAGTAAGATAACTTACAAAAAAGAAAGTTTAAAAATAAAAAATAGCAGTGGTTACTTCAATGCAGTATTTGCTATGTTCAATTTCAAGGTTAAGAAAATAGGAAAGTAGGACAACAAATGACAAGAAGATGAAAATATTAATTTGTAATATTTTTAAGTTTACTCAAGATAACCGTATTGTCTGCTGTGTTCGCATTTATTTTATAGATATGGAATAATCCAGTTGTTTAGGGCCCGACTGATTCTGATAATCTTGTGGAAATTACTGTAGAAGTGGTAGAAGCTTGTCCTCTTGATAAATAAGGGCATCCACATTTTTTCAGTTGTTTTCCTGTAGTTAAGTTATAGCCAGTACACATCTGTTTCTCTGAGTTACTTTAGCAGTTTTTCCGTATTTGACTGATGCTACGGAATTTTAAAATGTTTGTGTCTTCCCTGAAGCAGACGGGGACCACCCACTTCATGTAGGTGAAAGCTCTAATGGGCTTCACCTTGTCTTGGGTATTCCATGTCCTCTTATGTTCACAAAGATGCTACTTATTGTGGCTAGAAATATGAACAAAAATGAATTGGCCACTGTGCGGTTTCTCGTCTAAGTCACGGAGATGTTGCGATTGAGATGTGGACCTGATTTGAATGTTATTTTCTTTAGAAGGGGATGAATTACAGGTCTTGCAAGAAATTCCCATTATTATCCCTTCTTTACATTTGTTAAATCACCTATTTTTTTGTAAGTTTACCACGATCAAGCAGAACAAGGCTGTAATTTCCTTTAGCTAGCTTCATTTTGTTGTCTTAGTATAATGAAGGTTAACTTTTCTGGGTCTGCTTTGGTTTTAAACATTGTGAAGACAAAGACACTTGAATCTTCTCTAGTGTTTTAAACTGGAGAGAGACTTCTGTATTTTCTACCTCCTAATAAGAATATATTCCCTTCTGTATTTTTCAGTGAAGGTAAAATATATCTTTGAAGATGCTTGGTGACCCTTCTTATGTCTTCCATATTCCTAAGTACCTTAGAATGGATTAATTTGATTTTTTTCTCTATTTTTTTTGTACACCATATAGTTTTTCCAAGTCTGAATGAGAGGCTCAATAGTTGTTTGAACAGAGTCTATGAATATCCTTTTCATGAACCATAAAATAGCAGCTCACCAGAGGTTCATATTGATGCTGTCTTCATTCTTCTCCTGATAGGGGTGGATAGGAAAACAGTTTTTTTATTAGGGAAATAGGATAGATTCTCTGGGAACATCTGGGGAGTTCAGGTGCCTAACAGCAGTATATATGCCATTTTAGACATCCAAGGCTGTCTGAGATGTCTCCATGGAGCTGATGGGCATGACACAGGGGATATGAGAGGTATATAGAGAGGTGGTGGAGGCCCCATCCCTGGAGACATTTAAGGCCAGGCTTGATGAGGTTCTGAGTGACCTGATCTAGTTGAAGATGTCCCTGCTTACTGCAGGGGTTTTGGACTAGACGACCTTTAAAGGTCCCTTCCAAGCCAACACATTCTATGTTTCTATGATTCTATGATTCTATATAGGAGAACTGGGATCTTTTGGAGTTAGAGCTGAAGACAGGTAAGGGCATCTGAAAAGGTATCGGGCATTCGGAATTGCTTTCTTTTTTATCATTTTACTGATGAAGACTAGAGACATTCTGTAGAGATTCTTTTTCTATCAAGTATTTGATTCTCAAAGTCAGATTGTGTAATGCAAAGGACCATGGCCCTACAAATAATGTCATCTGTCTCCTGAGTCATGACAAGAGAACTCGTGAGTACAGGGTCAGGATCCCTTGTGACATGTCCTCTTAGTCTTACATTTTGGCATCTTGACACTAGTCTTACACTTTTGTTCAGAGCAGTGTGTTAATTTGCATAGCTCCAGGACTTTCTTCTTTCTCTCTTGAACCTGTCTTGTTTTCTCTAATCGCTGAAATTTTCAGTTCTGGGATGACTGATTTAGTTTATTTTATTTGCTTTGACGAATTCTGCTATGTCTCCATTCTTCCCTGGTTTTCAGGGATTCAGCACTGAAAAAAGAATTGAAAAAAGAATTTCTTTCTCCGAAAGGGATGCAGGGTTACCAGGGCATCCTGGTAACTACCTGTTCCACATGAAGAGTTAAGGTTTAAGTTCGATCTTGTACTTCAGAGATCTCAAAAGGTAGATAAAGGGTGTTTGAATTCACTGGGCTTGCTTTAATATTTGCTTTTACGGTACTCTGAAGCAGTTCTTTGCCACCCTCCAGAGATGTTTGTGGTTCCAGGGTACTTAATGGTGTAGTATATGAGAATACAACAAGAAAATAGGGCTTGTAATATATGTGTTAGCATGTGGGTGAATTGGGATCATTGTGGTACAGAAAGCTGCAGAAATAGCGTAGAATAGCCCAGTGTTGCAGAAGAGGGTGGATTCTCATTTCCACAAAGTATTTTGATTTAGGCAGGGGTTTTTGGAGCAAATGTTCTAGCTGCGTAAAGGACATGCTTTCTGGATGTGCTTTATGGGTGCGGTAGAAATTTGTATGATTTCTGGCATAAATTAGATACCAGGAGGTGTTTGTCTCTCCATCTTGGTCACGTGGATTCTGAAGGGCAGCAAGATCTGTCGTATTACATGGCCACTTGTGATCAATGTGACTGCTAATTTGCTTAGGAAAGTTACGTGGCTGGCTCAGGTGACTGCACTTGTATCGTCTTTTCTTCTAAATTCTTATTCCTGCTGACCTCTTCAGCCTACGTAAAAGTCTTGGTTTGTCTGAAGTTGCAACCTCTGTAATATCAAATGCTAGGTTTTTAAAAACAGAAAGCGTGCAGCATTTGTAAGACGCTGACTGTTTGCCCTGTGTGCTCTAACAGCTTGTTGATGAGGCATATTGGTGAGAGAGAAATTAGAAAATAGTCCTGAAACTGGGATGTCATGTTCACCTAATTTATGGCAAGATTGGATGACACACCTGTGAAGACTTCCAAGTTCACTCTTTTCACAGACGTACGTTGCTGTAAGGAAAGCAGTTATGACAGATAGATGTTTCAGACACTTCAGGATGATGCTTATAAGGACGTCAACAGCTTAGGAGGTAATCAGATCCCAGGAAGAGTGTCTCTCTAATACAGAGAGAATACATTTACTGAACTCGAAGGGAAACTGGAAGGTCTGAAGAAAGGTTTGTTTTGACTTCACTAAAGTATAATGAGAAGATATATAGCTGCCATGCAGATCCTTAAGGAATACGATTTAAGTATCTTGATTTAATATGCAGAAGCTACCAAAGAATACATTATCCTTGCGTAAGACAGAGCAGGCCCATCACAAGCAGTTAAAAAAGTAAATTGGTTCCCTGGCTATTTGAAATGTTTCAAGATATAGTTCTTCATGAAGAGCAGTGTGGGTGGCATGGAGTGTCTGAGAGCAGATGTGATTTCTGTTTAGTCAGTAGGTTCACTCTGTTCCATACTGTGGATTGTCTCCACATGAGGATACAGAATTATGTATTTCTGCTGAGATATGTGATCGAGTGATGCTTTTCTGGACAGGTGCAAAAGATGGGGATTCCATGCTAGCAAGCTGTTATTGGGGCTAGTAATATATTTGAATATGACTTTGATTTAATCTTCCATATAAACTAGTATTAGAAGAACGAGAGAAGAGGCATACAGAAAACATTGGTTTTGATCTGCTAGATTATATCAAATTGGATTGTTTCTTTGACCGTCATCTTAGAAAATGCACTTAACACTTCTTGCTTTTTTCCTGATACATAACAATGGTTTAGTCCCAGTTCTCCATCTGCAAAATGCTAACTTTTGGTTTCAGCACTGGTAGGTGTCCATTTGTATTGATTTTACAGAGCAAGCTGTCATTCCTTTTACATCTCAGCACAGCACCGAATCTACAGTGTAAGAGTGCTTATTCGAGATGAAAGGCTTCTCTGTGAAGTTTATTTTGGATGCCCCACAGCTGTGGTTTTTTTCCAGTTCTTCGGATAGGAACAGGAGTAAGGTCTAGTTTGCTTGTTCATCTAATAGGCTTGCTACTTTTGCTGACATTAGTTGTCTTTCTGACTTGGAGTTCTAGATAATTTTGAAATGTTAGGAAAAGAGGAAATGGCCTCAAGTTGCGCCATGGGAGGTTTAGATTAGATATTAGGAAAAGTTTTTATGCTGAAAGGGTTGTCAAGCATTGGAACAGGCTGCCCAGGGAAGTGGTGGAATCGTCATCCCTGAAAGAATTTAAAAGACGTGGTGCTTAGTGATGTAAAGTATCTGCAATCTGGGAGGTGGGATGGAGGGGCTGATAGGTGGATGCGGTTGATTATTTGCTTGTGTATTGTCTTTATACAAAGATAATGATACCATCTTGCACAAATCCCCCCAGTACCCTGTGCTGTTTGTGGTTCTAACTGAGACTGACCAGCCACTTAATCCTTGGTTATGAAAGTCACAGCAAGTCAAACTTCTTGGCTACAGCCAGCTGAGATTCCAGAAGAGAGCCAATGATGACAGAAGATCTGTCTTTTGAGGGCATATAATTCTTCAGCGGCTGGATGGTTGTGATGCTTCGGCATAAGAAAGCAGAGATGAGATCATTAGTGAGGTACAGGCGAATGCCGTACTGAAAGTGCTGCCAGCAGCAGCACGTTACTGCAAGTGCTCTGCTGTTTTAAAAGAAAACCAACGCTGTTTGCAAATAAAACAAACACTGGCTTATATCTGCAGTTGCAAAGAGGGCAGCGCTTTTATTACTTTGTCCTTAGCTTTATCCAGTGAGCGACAAGGTTGCGAGGGTAATCCCGTATGTCTGACCTAATGCCAGCCTATCCATTTGTGGCACTATCCAAGGAATTAATGCATGGGCATTTGGTAGCAAGCAGGGAACCCACCTTTATAATCTACAGATAATAGATTTATGGTCCCTAGAAGACATGAAATTAAATATATATGCCTTTCTGTTAGTTGTGCACCGTGGCGATGCATTTTAAGTACTTCAGATGTTTTGTTCTGGTGTTGTTATACTTATGGCTCTTGCTTTCTGCTTGTGTGCATCCAGTGTAGTAACTTTTCATACATGAGTTTATAAATGAGTCTGTTCTATTTCTTCTATTTTTTTTTTCCACTTTGATTAAGCTTGTAAACTCATAGATTGGTGAAATTTTGCATTTAAGATACATTGTGCTATTGTAATAAGATACATTGTCCCAGTGTAATGTTTTTCCTTTCATATGGATTCACGCTCTACAATATAATTCCTTTTTTTCCAGTGCATTCTCTGTGTAAATTCATCTGAAAGGGAAATGTTAAAAGCTGATATATTTGTAGTGACTGAACCAGTTTTAGCAGAGAGAGCAATGTGATTCCTTGCAATGCTGTCTCACTGTCTCTTCTTTAAAATTGCTGTGTTGCAGGAGGCTATTGTGGTACTTACTTTTATAGTTGGGAAACATTTTTCTTGTTATTTAATTTAGATGCTGACATAATGAGTGCTCTGCTGTGATGAATATTTGATGTGTTTATGCTCATGTAAATGCCCAACTATCTTGCCAGTTCTCTTCAACCTTTCTAACTTTTTAGACAATTTTGAGAGTGATGCAGTTTGCCCAACGCGTTTTGATGAAAAGGGGGAATATTTTTATGGACATTCAGTGAACAACTGCAAGACTTCATTTTCTTGTGGTCTTGGCTGCTATTCAGTGAGATTTTAACTTGAAATTACCTCTTTAGACTTTCATGAGAGAATTGGGCCAAGATCAATATCTGCAGTGTAGGTGTGTAGGACTCGTTACTCCCATTTTCCTTTGTAGTCAGCAGAGGTAGGTACTTTTAGGCAAATTTGTTCATTGTATAATGCAATGCTAATGGAGCCTCAGGTGGAATAGTTTCTAGTAAAATACAGTATCTTTTAATTAATTTGCCCACTGAAGTGCTGAATTATGACTGAGGAGCTCATAAGCAGTGAGTTTGTAAATCTTTCTCTCTTCTAATCTGGAGTGGATAAATGTGCTTTAGAAATTACTAGCAGGATCATAGAATCATAGAATCATAGAATCTTCATGGTTGGAAAGGACCTTTGAGATCATTGAGTCCAACCATACACACGCACACAGAAAAAAAACCCCAAAACAAAAAAAAAAAACAACCAAAAAACCCCCAACAACCTACAATCTCTGCCCTTCAGAGCATGCCCTGAAGTGCCACATCTAGATGTTTCTTAAATACCTCTAGGGATGGTGACTCAACCACCTCCCTGGGCAGGCTGCTCCAGTGCCTGACAGGATTCAGAATGCTTTGTCGGCACATAATTACACCAAGCCCGTTGTGCATGTGTGTGTCCTCCGGGTGATGCCATCAAGTCGCTCTGTCCCACAAGAGACGTTTTAGAAGAGGGTCTGTATGAGTCGATGTGGCATGTTCTCTCTGTCATTTGCCCTGTCGTTCCAGCAGGAGGGTGCAAAATGAAGTAATGCACATTTTAAGGTTTTGGCACTGCATTTCAAGAAAAATACGGTCCAACTGGAGATATTCCAGAGGACAGCAATGATATTGATCGGAGGGCTAGAAAATACAATCAGTGAGAAAGAAAATTTGTGTTGTTTAGCCTAAGGAAGAGAAGATTGAAGGAGAAGGTGATAACACTGTCCAGTTCTGTAAAAGGCTGCTGTAAATCAGAAGGTTGTAATCTGTTCTCCATGCCTGTCTGTGCTGGCTCAAACAAGGCATGGTGGGTTTAAACTGTGTCAAAAGAGATTCAGGTTAGATATTAGGGAAAAAGTTCTAAAGATAGGGGTAGAGCAGTACTGGAATAAATGATTTCTGGGTCTTCAGAACATCCAGCTGTACCAATCTTTAAAATCAGGTTGAGCAAACAGCTGTCAGAGATGACAACAGGAAATCCTACCTTGAGGCGGACTGATGGACTACGGTTTCTCTCCAGGACCTCCAAACCTGTTTTTTTTTTTTGTTTGTTTGGGTTTTTTTTAATGATTATTGATACAATACGTGAAAAAAAGAGAGATAAAATGACCCCAAAAGAAGGATGATGCTTTAACAAAACATCGTAACATTTCTAAAACTACATTCCACCCGTTGGACTTGATCCCAGTTTGTTCTACTGATGCCTTTTGGTTAGCAAGGCTAACAAAATTTGAGTAACTAAGAGAAAATATGGATGTTAGTAACTGGTAAGGGTTGCTGAACCCTGTAGCGCGATGGAGGTGAGGCTGGAGCAGCTCCATGCCCTGACGTCCACCCAGCAGTGAGGGTGATGCATGGAAGGTTAGGCTGATGGTTGGACTTGATGATCTGAAAAGGTCCCTTCCAACCTAGACCATTCTATGATTCTGTGAAGATCTTGTTTGAAATTTTAATTGTTTTCTTAATTTTCTTATAGCTTTTTGGAGCAATTCTGGAACAGAAAGACGCGTTAAGTCTTTCAACCCACGTGCCT
Source organism: Rissa tridactyla (assembly GCF_028500815.1). Classification (NCBI taxonomy): domain Eukaryota; kingdom Metazoa; phylum Chordata; class Aves; order Charadriiformes; family Laridae; genus Rissa; species Rissa tridactyla. Next base: position 124,642,331 of record NC_071468.1, on the reverse strand, counting down.
ACCTGTGTCAAAGAGCAGCACCTCTGACTATATAAAATGGATTTTATGGTCTTGTAGTGCAAGGAAGTTCATGATACTCTGGCCTGTCTTTCTCTTGTGAACTTTCAGCCTGTTTTCTTACTCTAATGTTTGTATAAAAAAAAGGAAAGAGCTGCTTCTGCTCTCTGTTGTCCTTTTTGCATATGAAACTTGCATGTTCGCTGCATGTCTAGCATACTCACGATTATCACAGATAATCCCAGTGGTCCTGGCTGTGTGTGCTACCTGCTTTTGAGTTGGATGTTAGAGGTGGTGAATTTTGCATGTGGTATTTTCCCTCAGCTGTTTCATCCTCTGGGATCAGGCGCAATCCCACTGGCAGGAATTACACATGATATTACTGGAAAATGTTACAGCTGACTGTGTCTTGTAATGAAAGGGCACGGTGCTGTGCCCTGGAGTGGCCAGGCTTATATTTGCTTTGTGGATTCCTTTCTAAGGAGCTAATTGAAACAAATCTTCTGGGTATTCAGCAGCCAAATGTAGTTTTAAAATGAAAAAATATTTTTAACATAATCAGATAGTGAAAAAAAAAATTACAAAAATGGTAGGAAGAAAAACAAGTAAAGAAAGGGGGGATAAGAATAAATGTTTTTAGATGAGATCTTCCAAAAAGTGCCTACGTACGTGTTTTCTGTCTTCACATTTCTTTTGCTATTAGGAACAGAAATCTGTTGATTACAAAAAGTTCTTTTACTACAGCAGCATCGATTTCCCTTGCCCTACGGGCTTGTGTAGTAAATGAGCAACCTCTTACGCTCACAGGGAAAAGAAGGTGTTTTATCTTTGCCCTGTATTGCTGTGGTATGAGGGGATAGAGTCAGTTAAAATAATTTAATTTTGGACAACATATTAAGAGTCAGTAATCCTATTGTATTACTACTGCATATCAGTTGGTTATTTGCACCCTTTACTTGCTTGATTTTATTTAGCATATTTTTGAGTTTTCTTTATGTTCAATATAATCCTTTTTTTGTTTGCTTTTGGATAACTGCAAAATTCTTATATGCATTTTTTTTATCCCTAACTTACTGATGTGTGTTATTAAACTTACCTTTCACATAGGAGATTTTATTTAAAGGTCAGAGGGGTGTGTATATATCTATATGTGTGGGGGTGTGTGTGGTGAAAGTCAAACTTTATACTCATATGCTTCTCTGAGATAATTAAAACGTATACTTTTTTTTGTCATTACAATCATAGAGCTTGTTTAGAGATTTTTTTTTTTTAATTCTTTTTGCTGGTAAATTTTCCAGACATTCTGGTATTCAACTTAGTTTGTACACTTGCTTAAATTAGAGTTTCTGAGTGACATTTAGATCAAAGGCTCTGTAACTGTTTTATTGTAAATCATTATAATTTCATTTGTAATAGATAAAAATGAGACAAATGAATATGGGAAGTCCTTGCCTGCCTACCCTCTAGTCATGCATTTCCTTTTCACTGCCTGTGCTGGGAGTTGGAGTTTCTTATGTTGCCTCAAATTCACTTTTTTTTCTTTACAAGTGACTTCTCTTTTATGTATAAAAAGTTTATAGATTTAGTTAGCTAATGCAGTTATTGGTTTTAAAATGTGCCTTTGGGCTTCAGGCAGTCTTTTGTGTAATGCTGTTATATATGCAAGCGATGGGCACGCTGAATGCTTAACTTGCCTTTCAGGAGGACATGTGAAAATAAAATGTGGTATTTGCATATCCTTCAGGATGAGACCAGGAGTCTTATGAGCACAAATGTCAAAATATCTGATGGAAAACTTTGAGTGCTCTTCCTATGATCCTAAGCACTGGTGAACTGAAATGCAGGACCTTCATTTGCCTGAAAGTTATCTCCTTCCACTGCCTTGAAGGGGACCAACGCAATTCCTTTTATTTGGGTTTTCTGCTGAAGTACTCAAGTTTTCTCCTGCCTTTTTCTGTCCACGTGTTTAGGATGCCTGAATTGGAGACTTCTGGCTGTAGTTCTTCTGTCTGTAAGTTCAGCTCATGTCATGCCCCATGAACACTTGCATCTCAGAGCTCTTGTCCTCCCGAAGGGTCCTCTGAGATGTCAGTGGCATGAAAAGTTCCTTCCTGTTAGTGGGAAGCTGTGCGGCTTCACTCTGCAGCTCACTGCTACCATCCTACTCGCATCTTTCCCTTTTCAGAAACATGTACATTACTCCCATGTGGATCCACAGTCTTGGTGCCGACTGCTGTGGCATCGGCAACAAAACCAGTGCTGATGGTACCAACGGTATGAAATACAACGTGTAGCCACGGATTTATGTCTAAACATTTTAAATGATTTTATTTGTGCTTTCATTGTCTAGACATTAAAAGGAAACCTGTCCCCCACAAAATTGCGTCTAACTCCTGCTGAGAGTTTTTATTAAATATCCGCTTTATTTAATCTCCTCACTTTTCTAATTTTACTTGCTTCAGTTTTAATGGTCATGATAATGGAGGTGATAATGTTTGTTTATCAGTCACGGCACTGCTCTCCCCTTCACTGTGACTAAAGCCCGTAGACCTTCATTTAGTAGCCTCAACGTCTGAATTAATACTTCTCTTGCTTTCCTTTTTATTGAGAATTTATGCCTCCGAACACTCTGTTTTAACACACTGCAAATAGATTTGTGGCTGCCCTTCCTGCTATCAGGTGCTGAGCACTCCAGAGAACAAGACACCAAATAATCCTCCGCACTCGTGCGCTCATCTGTTTTATTAGCGCAGTCCAAGTTTGCTGTACCCCAAAGAGAACCCGCACACATCTTGCAACTCACTGAAGAGGAAACTGAGAAATTTAACCTAGTTGAAGAAGGTGTTGCCACCTTCTCGTGCAGCACAGGGGTCACTGAGAAAAAGCGCTTGCTGCATTTTCAAATTTATCAGCCCCTGGCTCCTTATTGAGCAGTTAAATGACCCAAAAGGTGTTTCTTCCTCACTCCTGTGAGTGCTTGGAAGAGGACTATGCACTTCTTTGTTGGAGTTGCAGAGCTAATGATACACCTGAAAATAATGTTATTTTTAATGAATCATCTCAGATTACCTATGACAGCCTGCAATTACTAATTTGGGGGCCACAGTTTGGGAACACTTAGAGTAATACCTTTGTCCAGGAATGTCCAGTAACCCAGTGTAATGGTACGATGACTTTAGTATTGATGAATAGGCTCCTTACAGTATCCTTTAAATAGTATTTTTAGTAATCTAGGAATACTGCTTAGCAGTTTCAGATAAAATTTGGCTTCAGATAAAATTCTGTATTATTAACTCCATTTTGGCAGAGTCTAAACTTGCATATCACAAATCATACTGGGACTTGAAGGTAATAGTGGGACTTGAACCTTTCCTGTCTACACACAGCTTCTTGTTTCCTTCTGTCTGTATTACACAAAACTTGGACTTTACTTTTTTTGACAGTAGGTGAAATTAAAACCTTCTCCTCCCCTTCACAGCCTAGGAGGTGTCACCTTCCCTATAATTCTTTATCCAAAGATGTTTTTGTCAGTGTATTGCAGATTCCTAGGCATTCCAGTATTTTTAAATGGACAGCTTATTTTTAAGCTGTGGGAAGGATGATTACGGATATTTTGTGTAATTCAAATATTTTGAAATCAAGCTGTAATTTTGCCACTGGTGATAGCAGTTGTTCCAAAAAGACATTCGTGAAACAGTTGGAACCCAGCGAGTTCCGTGCCTTAGGTAGCAGGAACATGCTTTCAGGGCTTTCCAGATTTAATTTCTGCAGTGTCGCCAAATATTTCAAGCGCATATGTTGAAACTGGCTTTCAGAATCTGTATTTAGGCTTTGATTTTATTGGAAGGTATAAGAGACTGGTCCTTTGGAAAATCAGGCTCCCCTAATTATGTAGGTAACATATTTTAAAATGTTAGATTCTGTCTATGAATCATTCTCTCCCATTATTAGAGATGACATTTTCATTTAATTTCCCGGTGGGATTCCATTTAATGTTTTCAAAACAACGTCAGTTGAAATCATATTTGTTTTGGTTGTTTGCCTTTATAAAGAAATTTTTATTAGAGGAAGTGCAAAGTTTTTAAAAAAGAAGAAAGAAGAGCTTTTAGAGATGAAATATTAGTAAAAGTTCCACTTGTTATTTTCTTTTAAATTCAATGCCTTGAACAGCTGTCAAACTTGTGAGGCAGCTGTGGCACATCTAAGTATAATATCAGAAACAAAGGAGTTGGGAGTCTACTGAATTTTCTTATTTTGATCATGTTCTTATTCAGTGAATCATGTATTTTTAGTGCCGCTGTGAATGAAGCTAATACTTTGATTTTAATTTACAGATGAAGAAGTTAATCCATCCTTGGAGTATTTGTATTGTCTTACCAGGAATGATTTTTTTTTTAGCAGGTGTATTGAATTTTCGTTGGATCACTGGCTATGATGCAATATACCGGTCTGTTCTAAATATGTCTGTTCTAAATAAAAGATGTCCAAGTGATATTTGGCCCTGAGACCAGGTGGCATGGGCTGCCTTATGCCACTCAGTCCAAGGTGTGGATTCAGGCACTGAGACAAGATGCTCTGTATTCTCCGAATGTCCTGTTCTTTTGGAGGTGACAAAGGTTGGATATGGCTCAAAGTTTTACGAGCTACCACTAATAAGATTCTCCAAGATATTTGAGTTGTCGCCTTGTTTTGGGTTTGGTGAAATGTGGTGTATCGAGTATAACGTGCAATTTAAATAAGTTAGGAAAAAATCTAGATAAAGAAAAACTGCTTATGCATTTGGAAGAGCGTGAAAAGGGAGAAAACTAGCAGAGGGGGGAAACAACATATGTGTGAAGAATGAGAGAGACGTAAAATCTTAGTATGCTGCTTATTAATAGGATTTATTGAAGCTGTTTATAATAACCCTGATTGAAACCGTTTCTTTTACATTTCTCACTTGATACATTTTCAGGAAATTAGAAGAAAATATTAAACATGTTACCTTCTACCCCATGTCCCCTTTCTCTTCTGATCTTTTTACTTGTTAGGTTTTAAACATTTATGGGGAAAAAACATTTTAAAAGGGCACGTAACACAAAGGTAATAATCACAGTGCCATGCTGTTTTATGGGGCAATAATCCAGTTGCCTTGTTTGAATAAACTACTCGGCCTTCATTCTCCTAGGCTTTACCTTAGGGAATGGAGCTGGATTATTGCCTTGTAAAACTGTGCTGCATTCCTGTTGTTGATTAATTATAAATCTTTGCCTATCAGTAGTCATGGAGTACTTTCTATCTTACAGCGTTCCTGTTCCTTTCCTTCATGGCTTTGTCCTGCATTCAGAGAACTCACAAATAAAAGCTGAGTTCTGCTTGATTTGTGGCACTCTAACGTTAATCTGCATTCTGAGAGTTTCTGTATAAGCACATTCTACATTTATTTTCTTCAAATGAAGGTGAATCACAGCTCCCTCCATGTGAACAGCTTCCGAGTGAGATACAGCCTGCCTAAATTTCACTGAAATCTGGGATAACAGGCGACACCATGGTGGCTTTAGTGCAGGTGAGGATCCCCTGCCTCCCCATGGGAGTCTACTCAACTTCAGATCACATATCCACTTATTTTCTGCAACCCCTGGGAAGTGTAAGCCAGTGGTAAATAGGTAGATAGGTAAGGAACTTCAGTAGTACCACCCCAATGAATTTTAAGACGGTTGGGATCTCCTTAGGTTTGAACTGGCATGTGGGCTACTACCTCAAAGTGCCACCATCAAGATATTGTCATTGTTAATACTTAGCCATATACTCATCCCCCTACCTCTTGTTAACTGACCTTGTTGGGCTCATCCAGAGAATTTTTAAGTCTTTTTCCACTTCCTAAGACTTTCTGGGAATGGGAAGGAACAGTCCGGAAATATGTGAAATAGCAAGAAGCCAGACATGGCAATGATCATATGGTCGCTGGCATGACATTTTCTGAAATGCCTGTAATCTTGCAGGACAGTCAGTATAGCCAAAGAGTTACAAATTGGTAGACACCGTCCAAATTGGAAGATTATAGGATTTATAACATCATTTGTAATTTGTGTGCTGCAGAAGAGTCTGAATAGTATTCTTATAAATTATGTCTTTTGTGGGGGTAATGACCTACGTATGTTGATGAGTTTGCTCAGGGTACAGTTTGTGAGTGAGTGTTTTCTGACGTGGTGTTTCTGATTTGTGCTTGGCAAAATGGCCATTACCATTCCTTATTTATTTATGTGTCAACTTGGATGCAATGCTCTCTATACTTTAAAATCATTTCGAAGTTGAACCTGGTATTGGATGTGACCATCAGCTTACTAAGTAGTGTTTGATATGGAGGACTTACAAACACCCAGCTCAATCATCAGAGATGACTATCAATTGTTTTATTTACGAACAGCAAAACAGTAGCAAGGAAAAGTTTGATTGCGTGTAAGGAAAAAACTCTTCATAGTGTGAGAGTGAATCCCCATCCTTAGAGGTTTTGAAAACTTGACTGGATGTGACTCTGAGCCCTCTTTTCTGACTTTGAATTTGTTATGCTTTAAGCAAATGTTTAGGCTTCAGACCTCCAGTGGTCTTTCCAAGTATGTCTTTCTGTGATTTGAACTAGGAGGTGCTGTCTTTGTGTTACAGTCAAAATGCACAGGAAGCCAGGGATTCAAGTTTGCTGCTTCAGTGTCAGACAGCTTTTTCGGGTTCTCACTGGCTTACAGGAGCCATACTCTTCTCTTTCTTTAGTAGCTCATAAACTCTGCAGCTAGATGGACAAACTTCTTGTTACTTTCTGGCTATGTTGGAGAACATGTCCTGGGGGACTGGTTATTGCACAAGTGTTCTACTCCCTCAGTTTTAGATACACCACCAGAAGTTGGTGGAATAGCTTCATGGTAGTAACCTGGTTTCAAACCACGCATCACCAGTAAGGTTAGAGTTAAAGTAAATCCTAGAATCATAGAATCTTCATGGTTGGAAAGGACCTTTGAGATCATCGAGTCCAACCATACACGCACAAAAAAACCCCCCTACAATCTCTGTCACAAGAGCATGCCCTGAAGTGCCACATCTAGACGTTTCTTAAATACCTCTAGGGATGGTGACTCAACCCCCTCCCTGGGCAGGCTGTTCCAGTGCCTGACCACTCTTTCAGTAAAGTAATTCCTCCTGATATCTAACCTAAACCTCCCCTGCCGCAGCTTCAGCCCATTTCCTCTGGTCCTGTCATTATTCCCCTGGGAGAAGAGGCCAACCCCCACCTCTCTCCACCCTCCTTTCAGGGAGTTGTAGAGGGCAATGAGGTCTCCCCTCAGCCTCCTCTTCTCCAAGCTAAACCTGCCCAGCTCCCTCAGCCTCTCCTCATATGCCCTGGTCTCCAGACCCCTCACCAGCCTGGTAGCTCTCCTCTGGACACGCTCCAGCACTTCAATGTCCCTCTTGTACAGAGGAGAATATTTTCGAACTTTTCAAATACACGATAGAAAGGAGGTCAGCCTGTGCTTGATTGACCTATTCCAGGATCGCACCTGAAATACACTTCTACGTCTATAGTAGACTATGTCATTATAGTAAACTGAATGGTTTTCTGGTCTTGAGTCAGTCTGACCACATCCACACTATTAAACTCTTTCACCTCACAGAACGCTATAGCAACATTCAAGATGTCTCTTGGAAAGGTTCCTGGTCCATACTGCCACTAACTGAGGTAGAATAATACACCAGCCAGTCTGCAGGGCCAGGGTGTTGGATCTAGTGCATACACTACATCCTGTTTAAATTTGCTTAAATTAGAATTGTCCTCCCTTTCCTTTCCTACTCAGCTTCATGATTTCTTGTTCGTCGTTTGTCTAAGAGGCAGTTTCTGCTTCTGTTCCTGACAGCTGAGTGACCTTACGTGCTAAGATATGCTATTTTTTTGACACGCCATATGCAAGAATCTCTCTCTCTTGCTTGCCTGAATTAAAAGGAGGTTATTAACTTTTAGGGGGCTAATTTAAGGGTTATTAACTCTTTCTCACCCAGTGAGGCAGGATGCAGGTTTCACAGGGAATTCTTCTGTGCACTGCATTTTATATTTTTTATAAATACACGCAATAACAAATTAATATTGTAGGTATATATATGAGACAAATCACTGCATCCCACTATTGACTTTTTTTTGAGATCAAACGTATTGATTATTCACCACCTGATGGTGACAGTGAATGTTGGGTACCTGATCCTCAGTCTCATTTCTGAGGAAAACTGGGATATTTACTCCTTGAAGTTCTCAACGCTTTGGATGCCAACAGTTTAGCAGAGTCTGTAGTTCTTTGTATGGAATGGTAACAGGTGTGATCACCCAAGAAATTAGAATTTTTCATTTATTTGATTTAAATGATCAGTGCTGATGGCTACTCAGTTTTACAAAGGTCCTTGATTTCTTGAATATGATGAACAGAAGTACAGAAAATAAAGGTAACTTTCTCAGTTTACCTATGTAAAACAATTTAACACTAATAATATAAAAAAAGATTTTTATGAACAGTGTATACTGATAAACAGTGTTGTATTCAAATGTTCTACTGATAACAATTATTTAATAATTTGCGATGTGGATTTTTATTTTTACTCCATCTAAACTTGGAATATAATGGATAAACATATTTAACTATCAAACAGGTTATTTAGTAACGAAAGGAATTAGGAGGAAAAAGCACAGGTTGTAGGTGGATGAGTTTTGGAAAGCACAAGGAAGTCACTGTGTGCTGAGAGAGCTGAGCCGCTGGTTTTGGTGTCAGCGAATCCATGAAAAGGTTTACTGCGAAGAGCCAATTTAATTTTAGAGAAGAGGAATCCTCATGTGCCATCACCTGCATTTGGCACATGCAGGTTAATAAATGTCTTTCCTCTACGTATACTCAGGAGAAGTATTCCTTAAAAATTAAATATAATTCTGCACTCCCATCCCCTAATTTCTTATTGTTTTGTGCAAATGAAGTCAGAAGAGAAGTGTATTTTAACTTTGCTTAGAGCAACATAATTGGTAGGATATATGATGCAAATAAATTGGCTCAAATTTTCACCTAATGTACCCCTGCTTCAGTTCTCTTGCTGCCCTTGTGAGCTGTAGTTATTGTTCTTGCATTGTAGTTATCTTTGAAGAGGCAGGGTTGCCTGTGGCAGTCGAGGAAAAATCAGAAGAAAATTTAAATGATTAATTAATGTAATCTAGTGTCTGTTTTACCAAAGGCTTTCAGGGACTTATTTAGCTCGATTAATGAGAGAAATTCCAACAGCAGGTTTTTAGAATAGGTTTTTGAAGAGTGTAAATGACATAGCTGCTGGAGGGAAAATGATCTTACACCTCTATATTAAGCCACCCACTGAATTAGTACTAACGAAAAATATTCTTTTAAAACTTTTATTTTTTATTTAGTTATTATTTAGTACTGGTAAAAATCAACGTAGTACACATTTTCTTTGAAGTTGTAAAGGACAGAGGATGTAAATCTCAAATACAGCTATCAGCTAAAAGTGTATATGGTCCCAAAAGTGACTGGGCAAAATCATGGAAGAAAAGGGATACTGAATACAGGTACCACCTTTGGGCCAGGAGTGGGCAAATATTCGTGGAAATTGTCAATATGTGCTTCTGCTGCTTTTATGCTTTTCTGTTGGGGGGAGAGCAAGTGTCTGAACTGACCGTCAGTTCAACCTGGTGTAGCTGTCTTGCATGGCATGTTTTAGGATTCAGAAATACCTGTAACCGAACAGAAAAGGTAAAAGAAGCAAAAAAGTTGAGATAGTTAAAATTTGGAAATGTTTTATTTTTATCCGTTTAAAATTGTTGTTATCATGCTTAAATTTGGAAACAAACACCGATGAATGAAAATACTGTTTTTTCTTACTATTCCAGAAGGAGTTAGGTTAGGTGGGACTTCTGGAAGTTATCTAGTTCAATTCCTTGCTTTGAGCATGCCTGCCTTCAAAGTTAGGGCCTTGCCCAGTTGAGTACGGAAAATCTCCGAGGATGTTGATTTCATGGTGTTTTTTAGTCATCTTGTTCTTGTGATTAACCACTTCCATTGTGGAAAATCTTTTCCTTGTATGGCACTGGAGTTTTCCTTGCTGCTGATGTTTTCGTTTCAAAAATACTCAACTAAATCTTTTAATATTTGTGAAACATTTGCAGATTTTTTTCCAAAACAAAAATGATCTATTAATTTATTATTTCCAGCAAATTTTTTATGTGAGGCATACTACCAATTGCCACTGAAGAATGTAATTAATTCCTGTCTAGCTGTAAATATATTATTTAATGTCAGTGAAAACGTTTGTCAGCCCAGAAGTTACAGCTGTCTGTGAGGATGCAAAATGTCTCGAGTCGAGATATAGGGTCCTAGTTGGAACAGTGACTAACACTGAGAAAGACACAGAGAGATCTTCAAAATTGCCTTAAATTTTTTTTTTTTTTTGGGGGTAGCCTCAAAACCGTGTCAGGTTCAGTGCAAATGCACAGGCTTCATTCATCGTTTCCCCCCTTCCTTCTCTATAGATTGTGCTAATCAAAATGGAAGTTGAGAAAAACTCGTTTTGTAGCAGAGGAATACTGTAGTTTTTGAAATGAAAACTAAAAAGCGAAGGTTTGCACTGTGTTGTATAATCACATGTATTGTGATTCTTCACAAGAATAATGTAGGTTGGAAGAGTCCTCTGGAGGTCTGTGGTCCAACTTCCCATTCCAAGCCAGGCCAGCTTAGGTAGGCGAGGTTCCTCATCTATCAAAATGCAGGCCGGACCCTTCCCACAGGGAGGTCTGCTGCCTCCCTGGGGCCCGTGTTAAGGATATAGCTAGGAAACTCCCTGGCCTGATCCGGCCCTCAGATTATTATCCTCTTTTGATTTTACAGGCAGACAGTGAGGAGCTGGAGAGTAGAAGTCTGAGGGCGATGAAGAAAGATTTCAGGGCCTTGGGACAGCTTGTCAAGGGTTCGAGAGCACAAATTGTGTTCTCCTCTGCCCTTCCAGTTTTGGGGACTGACGAATGGGTGAACAAGAAAATTGGATGGATCAACACCTGGCTCCAAAACTGGTGCTACGAGCAGGGCTTTGGGTTCAGTGATCATAGTTTGATCCGCAGGACACCGGGCCTGCTTGCTAAGAATGGGAGAACCCTATCCCAAAAGGGGAAAAGGGGACTAGGCCAAGAGTTAGCAAGGCTCGTGGACAGGGCTTTAAAGTAGAATCGAAGGGGGAAGGGGATAAAACCAGGCCCACTAGTAATGAACCTAGGGACAGAGGGCCAAGGATGGGGGTGAAATCGGTAGCCCAGCTCAAGTGCGTCTACACAAATGCACGTAGCATGGGCAACGAACGGGATGAGCTGGAAGCCATTGTGCAGCAGGACAGCTGTGATGTAGTTGCCATCACGGAAACATGGTGGGATGACTGTCACAACTGGAATGCTGCGATGAATGGCTATAAGCTCTTCAGAAGGGACAGGCAAGGAAGGAGAGGCGGGGGTGTGGCTCTGTACACCAGGGAATATTTTGATTGTGTAGAGCTAGATTCCAGTGATGATAAAGTCAAGTGTTTATGGGTAAGGTTGAAGGGGAAGGGAAATAAGGGAGATCTTGTGCTGGGAGTATGCTATAGACCACCCGACCAGGATGAGGAGACAGATGAAGTATTCTGTAAGCGGCTGGCTGAAGTCTCGCAATCGCCAGCCCTTGTTCTGGTTGGGGACTTCAACCTCCCGGGTATCTGCTGGAAATATAACACAGCAGAGAGCAGGCAGGCTAGGAGGTTCCTCAAGTGCGTGGAAGATAACTTCCTGACACAACTGGTAGGTGACCCTACCAGGGGAAGTGCCTCGCTAGACCTACTGTTCACAAACAGAGAAGGACTAGTGGGAGATGTGGTGGGCGGAGGTCGTTTTGGGTTTAGTGATCATGAAATGGTCAAGTTTTCAATATGTAGCGATGTAGGGAGGAGGGTTAGCAAAACCTCCACCTTGGACTTCTGGAGGGCGGACTTTGGCTTGTCCAGGACACTGGTTGAGAGAGTCCCTTGGGAGATAGTCCTGAAGGGCAAAGGGATCCAGGAAGGCTGGGCGCTTTTCAAGAAGGAAATCTTAAAGGCCCAGTCACGCCATCACAGAAGGCTATCAGATTAGTCAGACATGATTTCCCTTTGGTGAATCCATGTTGAGTACTTCTGATAGCTTTCTTTTCCTCCACATGCCTTGAGATGACGCCCAGAATGAGCTGGTCCATCATCTTTCCAGGGATGGAGGTGAGGCTGACCGGCCTGTAGTTCCCCGGCTCCTCCTTCTTGCCCTTTTTGAAGACTGGAGTGACATTGGCTTTCCTCCAGTCCTCAGGCACCTCGCCTGTTCTCCAATGTACTCTTCGCTGGGTTAAAAACTGGCTGGATGGCCGTGCCCAGAGAGTTGTGATTAAGGGGGTGAAATCCTCTTGGCAGCCGGTCACCAGTGGTGTCCCTCAGGGCTCAGTTTTGGGGCCGGTTTAGTTTAATATCTTTATCAATGATCTGGATGAGGGGATTGAGCGCACCCTCAGTAAGTTTGCAGGTGACACCAAACTAGGTGGGAGAGTTGATCTGCTTGAGGGTAGGAAGGCTCTACAGAGGGACCCGGACAGGCTGGATCGATGGGCCAAGGCCAACTGTATGAGGTTTAATAAGGCCAAGTGCTGGGTCCTGCATTTCGGTCACAACAACCCCAAGCAGCGCTACAGGCTTGGGGCAGAGTGGCTGGAAAGCTGCCCAGCAGAAAAGGACCTGGGGGTGCTGGTGGACGGCCAGCTTCACATGAGCCAGCAGTGTGCCCAGGTGGCCAAGAAGGCCAACCGCATTCTGGTTTGTATCAGGAACAGCGTGGCCAGCAGGAGCAGGGAAGTGATGGTGCCTCTGTACTCGGCACTGGTGAGGCCTCACCTCGAGTGCTGTGTTCAGGTCTGGGCCCCTCTGTACAAGAGGGACACTGAAGTGCTGGAGCGTGTCCAGAGGAGAGCTACCAGGCTGGTGAGGGGTCTGGAGACCAGGGCATATGAGGAGAGGCTGAGGGAGCTGGGCATGTTTAGCTTGGGGAAGAGGAGGCTGAGGGGAGACCTCATTGCCCTCTACAACTCCCTGAAAGGAGGGTGGAGAGAGGTGGGGGTTGGCCTCTTCTCCCAGGGGAATAATGACAGGACCAGAGGAAATGGTCTGAAGCTGCAGCAGGGGAGGTTTAGGTTAGATATCAGGAGGAATTCCTTTACTGAAAGAGTGGTCAGGCACTGGAGCAGCCTGCCCGGGGGGGGGTTGAGTCACCATCCCTGGAGGTATTTAAGAAACGTCTAGATGTGGCACTTCAGGGCATGCTCTAGTGACAGAGATTGTAGGTTGTTTGGTTGGACTCGATGATCTCAAAGGTCCTTTCCAACCATGAAGATTCTATGATTCTATGGAAATATAAATGTCTCATCTATCAAAAGTGTTTTATTGGTTCAAAGATAAAAGTAGATTGCCACTTATTTTTCTGAGCTGTCTCTGTTAGAAGAGTTTTTATTGGCCAGAAGTTCAATGACAAAATAAAAAAAGGATGAAAAAGTATTTTTCAGTATATTAAAAATGTGTGTGCTTTACATGTGGCTGTATGGACTAAGGCTAAGTGCATTAATTTGAAAGATGTGCTAATATTCTTCCTCTTTGAAGAACAAGGGCAAATATTACACTCACCAGAGGTCCAGCTGACAATCAGGAGGCCAGTCTGACAGTGATAGCGTACAGAATTGGAGGTAAAGTGCTAAAGGAGTAAGAAAGCTAGAAAATGGAGGAATAAAAATGAATTCCCAGGCAACGTGGATGTGTGAGTCAGAGAAGGGAAGGAAGGAGGATCACTTGCAGAGAAGAAAGAAGATAAAGAATGATAAAGTGTGGCTTTCAGGGTAACTCTGACATGACTGTGGAAAGAGGGATTGAGACATGGAATTTCACAGGGACTCATTTTAAGGTCGTGAGCCACAGAGGAAACCCCCCAAAAGAAGATGAGCAGTGAAGTGCCTCCTCATTACCATTGACTGCAGCATGAGCAGAGCAGCTCCCAGGGGGGCACTTACCCCTCTGTGGGTCTCCATGGGTTTCCAGCACATTCCCAGAGCCTCAGACCTACTGTGCTGGAAAGAGAACTAGTACACTAACAATTTGTGTAATCATTAGAAGCAGCAAGATTTTATTTTATATCTTACATTAGTAAGAACACTCATGAACAGCTCACAAACGCAAGCACAAATGGCATCCCCTATGGCTTTTCTTTCAGTGAAGCCTCTGGCATTAAGAGGTCTATTTCTTCATTAACTGTATATACATCTTGATTTATCCTTGTTGACAAGGTAGCCCACCTTATTCCTTATATTGTGCAATGCACGCAATACCTTGATTACAATTATGATATAGAAGTTGTGACAGTTTAAACAGCCTTTAAGTAGTTTCATCTTAGCCATAAATGGCAAAACGTTCTTTCATCACCTTTCTGTAGTTTGTATTTAAAATGACCGAGTACTTCGAGTGCTGTGCCCAGTTTTGGGCGCCTCATGCCAAGAAAGACATTGAGGTGCTGGAGCGTGTCCAGAGAAGGGCAACGGAGCCGGTGAGGGGTCTGGAGCACAAGTCTGGTGAGGAGCGGCTGAGGGAGCTGGGGGTGTTCAGCCTGGAGAAGAGGAGGCTGAGGGGAGACCTTCTGGCTCTCTACAGCTCCCTGAAAGGAGGGGGTGACCAGGGGGGGTCGGGCTCTTCTCCCAAGGAACAGGCCATGGGACAAGAGGAAACGGCCTCAAGTTGCGCCAGAGGAGGTTTACTGAATTAGAGAGACTGAATTAGAAGCACCAGTGTGTGAGCATGGGCAAGAATGCTTCAACGTTATTATTATAATGCTTCAACAAGGCCAAGTGCCGGGTCCTGCACTTGGGCCACAACAACCCCATGCATCGCTCCGGGCTTGGGGCAGTGTGGCTGGAGAGCTGCCTGGCAGAAAAGGACCTGGGGGTTCTAATCGACAAGCGGCTGAACATGAGCCAGCAGTGTGCCCAGGTGGCCAAGAAAGCCAATGGCATCCTGGCTTGTATTAGAAATGGTGTGACCAGCAGAAGGAGGGAGGTTATTGTCCCCCTGTACTCAGCACTGGTGAGGCCACACCTTGAGTATTGTGTCCAGTTCTGGGCACCTCAATATGAGAGAGATATCGAGGTGCTGGAGCGAGTGCAGAGGAGGGCAACGAAGCTGGTGAAGGGCCTGGAGAATAAATCTGATGAGGAGCCATTGAAGGAGCTGGGACTGTTTAGTTTGAGGAAGAGGAGGCTGAGGGGAGACCTCATCACTCTCTACAACTACTTGAAAGGCCATTGTAGAGAGGTTGGTGCTGGTCTCTTCTCACAGGTAATTAGCGATAGAACAAGAGGGAATGGGTTCAAGCTGCAGCAGGGTAGGTTTAGGCTGGACATTAGGAAAAAATTCTTCCCAGAAAGAGTGGTGAGACACTGGAATAGGCTGCCCAGGGAGGTGGTGGAGTCACCATCCCTGGATGTGTTTAAGACTCGTTTACATGTGGTGTTGAGGGATATGGTGTAGGGGAGAACTTCGTAGAGTGGGGTTAATGGTTGGACTCGATGATCCCAAGGGTCTTTTCCAACCTAAATGATTCCATGATTCTATGATTCAGTCTGAGTGGCAAGCACATTGAACTCTTATTGTGGTGTTTCTCAGATTTTATTTGCATAGCTGAGATTTGTATTGATATGGTGTGATTTTGCCACACATCCACACTAGTTCTTGCTGCTATAAAGAAGCGGGAAGACATTTGAACACCAGCATCTCCCTGCTTTTAGTCTTAATTGCTTTCAGTTGGATCAAAGACTGCCTACTAAAAGAAAGAGAAGCTTCTAGTCTGAATTAAAAAAAATCTTCACAGACTTATCATCAAACCCTGAAGAAACATCAGTTCTCTTATTTTTACTTTCTTCTATTTTCCCAATACCTGTAATCCTTCTCATGTTTCTGTTTACCTTTTTAAAAAAAAATCTGTGCATTCTTTTTGATGTTTAGCGTCAGAAGCTGACTTTTCAGAAATTGTGGCTTTGTCAGTATGTTAAAGATATTTTAGTTTTAATATTGTAGCCGCATACATAATTTTAATATAGCTATATACAATTTTAGAGCTTGCAGTTTTTCCGTGCATTTATATTGAAGAAGCAAAAGTCTACTATTATGTAGTGTTATTAAAAATGAATCTTTAAAACATTAAGCCACCCAACAAATAAAGAATCCTGCAAGGCATTTGATGTTGCTTGCAAAAGTAATGTCAGTACTGTGTCATACTCAGAAGAGCATTTTATGTGTTTCTCTCTTTTATGATGTATAACACTGCCTTGTTTTTTTCCAAAGCTCCTGTTGCATCCTTCTTGTTGGGATTATTTAGGAGCGTGGTTTCTCATGTCCTTATGAGTGCAGGGTGACACTTTTCACTGCTAACTATTTTAAAATTTTCTTACATCTCATTTTCATGATCCTGTAATCTTGTTAGATCAATGTCTGATTGTGTGATAATTTAACACGAGGTTCATCTGACTCAGTCCCCCTCTAATGGGCAGAAGCAGATGCTTTATTTGATCAAGGGTGATATAAACCTTTCGCTCATTTTTATTATCTCTTTTTATTATATTTTTGTATGGTAAATATGCTGAGCCTGTTTTGATATACTGCTGAGCTGTATATCACACATCGTTTAAGTAGTTACCAAGCCTTGAAGACATTGAGTTACTGTGTTAGAATTTTTCTGAGTTAAAAAATTTTTGGTTTACATTTTTTTAAGGTACAAGTTTTTTTTGATCATTCTGTAATAAAATAAAGATAAATTTAATATAATGTCCTTCATTGTTGATACTGTGGGATTGTAGTCTCCTAGCAACAAAGAAGACGACAATTTGAAAAAAATATTGTTAAGTATAGAGAAATCTACTTCTGCCTACTTACTTATTAATTTCATGCTCTTAGTAATTGGAAAAACTGCAGCCAAAGTTAAAAAGTCTTTTACTCCTACTTTATGTATTTTCTCAATACTTTGTAGTGGAGAAATGGTCAAAGTATTTGTTTTAAGATCCCTGCAGTCCAGCTGTGCAGGAGGAAATGGTGAATTTTCCTAAGAAGGTTGAGCTTAAACACAATTTTTAACCACATAGTAGCTGTTGGATCATCCCAGCCTTGTAGAGGGTGAAACAGACTCCAAGAATAAATACTCCCTCGGTGCTGGGGAGTATGTCAGCTCACCCCTCACCGTGTTGTCCCTTTGTGGTGGTTGTAACTTGGGTCAGTGATCGATGAGTTCACACTCTACAGACAAGAAGCTCCTTCCCCAAGGCTACGTAAGAGATCACCCACACAACCCAGGTCGCCGAGCCTCCATCCAGGTGGCCCATCTGCCAGAGCAGAAGTCCTTAATCTATAGCTGATAAGCAACGTCTTGCCTTTGAGCCTCTGCTATTGCCCACAGTGATGACTGGAGTTTGTGCATTGTGATCTAAGAGGACAGGGGGAGCAAGGGATGATGTTGCCCAGTCCTCTTGCACACAGGTCTACAAAGATTCAAGGCCATTTGCTGTTAAGCCAGGTTTTGCTTTTGACGATATGTGGCTACCAGTACATTGTTTTTCTCTATCATAATGCTACAACTCTTACAGAGACAAAAATGTATATTTCAAATACTAAATGTATTAAAAAAATTAAACCTATGCACAGCCACACAAGTCTCTTCCCCCAAACCAGTGCATGGCTTTACATATCCTCTTTTTCAATATCACTTTCTACCTGTTAAAAAGAAAGCTTCTAAGTGCCCTTTTATACCTGTAACCTAGAATGTTCTTGTATTCACGGTTTCTGGCTCACTGTCAATATGGGTCTTTTCAGTTGATTCATTTCTAGTATTTATTACTCTATTAGCTTTTCAGGTTTGGCCTAATACACCTCATTTGTTTTCACTCTGTCTCTTACATGATCCCTGCATCACGGATGCTTGTAAGCATTAATATTAAAATGAAGTTTTTCAAAAAGGGAAAGAAGGAGGAACCAGGGAACTATAGGCCAGTCAGTCTCACCCCCGTGCCTGGTAAGATTATGGAGCAGATCCTCCTGGAGGCACTGCTGAGGCAGAAGAATAACGAAGAGGTGATTGGGTACAATCAACACTGCTTCACCAAGGGCAAATTGCGCCTGACAAACCTGGTGGCCTTCTATGAGAAGGTCACAACATCAATAGACAAGGGGAGAGCAACTGACGTCATTTACCTGGACCTGAGCAAAGCCTTTGACACTGTCCCACATGACATCCTGGTCTCCAAGCCGATAAAATATGGGTTTGATGGATGGACAATTCAGTGGATAGAGAACTGGCTTGACGTCCGCACCCAAAGAGTGTCTGTCGATGGGTCCATGTCCAAGTGGAGGCCAGTGACGAGTGGAGTCCCTCAAGGATCAGTACTGGGACCAGTCTTGTTTAACATCTTGGTCAGCAGCATGGACAGTGGCATAGAGTGCACCCTCAGCAAGTTTGCCGACGACACCAAGCTGTGTGGGGCAGCTGACACGCTGGAGGGAAGGGATGCCATCCAGAGGGACCTGGACAGGCTGGAGAGGTGGGCCCATGCCAACCTCATGAAGTTCAACCAGGCCAGGTGCAAGGTCCTCCATCTGGGTCAGGGCAATCCCAAGCACCGATATAGGCTGGGCAGTGACTGGCTTGAGAGCAGCCCTGAAGAAAAGGACTTGGGGGTGCTGGTGGACGAGAGGCTCAACATGAACCATTAGTGTGCGCTGGCAGCCCAGAAAGCCAATCATATCCTGGGCTGCATCAGGAGAAGCGTGGCCAGCAGGTTGAGGGAGGTGATCCTCCCCCTCTACTCCACTCTCGTGAGACCCCACCTGGAGCACTGCATCCAGTTCTGGAGCCCCTACTACAAGAGAGATACGGACGTGCTGGAACGTGTCCAGAGAAGGGCCACGAGGATGATGAGAGGGCTGGAGCACCTCTCCTATGAGGACAGACTGAGAGAGTTGGGGTTGTTCAGTCTGGAGAAAAGAAAGCTACGAGGAGACCTTCGAGTGGCCTATCAGTATCTTAAGGGAGCCTCCAAGAAAGCTGGGGAGGGACTTTTTAGGATGTTGGGTAATGGTAGGACTAGAGGGAATGGATTAAAACTAGAGATGGGACGATTCAGACTGGACGTTAGGAAGAAGTTCTTCACCATGAGGGTGGTGAGACACTGGCACAGGTTGCCCAGAGAGGTGGTGGAAGCCCCATCCCTGGAAGTTTTTAAGGCCAGGCTGGACGGGGCTCTGAGCAACCTGGTCTAGTGGGAGATGTCCCTGCCCATGGCAGGGGGGTTGGAATTAGATGATCTTTAAGGTCCCTTCCAACCCTAATGATTCTATGATTCTGTGGTTCTATAAGTTGAACTTGCGTTTAAAAGCAAACAATATTTAAATGAAGCAGAAGAAGCACGTAAGAAGGTGTAACCTTTTCATTTGATATCTGTAGTTACTGCAAGCTCTTGGTATATGAAGAAAGTTAAAAAGTTACTGTCGATAAACTTGGATTCTGGCAACGTTGTCTTGACCTCTCAGCTGCATACCATTTCATGCCGTGCGTGGTTTGAGTGCCTTTTTGGTCTTCTTTTGCATTTTTTTAAAAAAATAAAGACAGCCTACTTACTAGTTCAGAGAGCAAATTTTTTAATTCATGGAATGTCACTTGGTCCTTACTTACACTTTTTACACTACTTTTTGCTGTACCAGTAAAAATTCCAGTTTCTAAAGATTTTTTGGGTGAGTGTAGCAAGTAATACTGTGAAAATTGGGACAAGCTATGTGAGAATCTATTCCTTCTGCGTATCTGGGCAGTTCAGAAATCGTTCTACACTTTATAAGACGCTGTCTTGAACCATGAGGGACATTTCAAAGAACTTTTCCCTTCTCACAGGAGTATTTGCGTAATCGTCTTTGCTGGAACAAGTTCCTTTGGCATGCTAATGAATTCGCAACTCCAGGAGGTTCTTTCTACAAAGTTGCTTTACATCAGATTTAATGCTGTTAAAAGCACACGAGAAAATTTAACCCACAAAACACGTGCCATCATCGTTTTTGCTGCTTCATGAAAATGTGACATGCACGACATGAAGAGATGACTGACTAAGAGAACTGTTTATAGAGCACGGAGAGGAGCAGGCTAAGCTGTAACCTTGCTCTGTTGGATATAAGCAAAGCCCTGGGATGATGCTGTTGTAGATCTACCTTAATTACTCAGTAATTATCCAAGAAGAGAAACAAAGAATTCGTGAGAGAAGATATTACAAGGGATATTACACAGAATCACAGAATCTTAGTGGTTGGAAGGGACCTCTGAGATCATCGAGTCCAACCACATAAAAAAAAAAACAAAAAAAAAACACACACACAAAAAAAAAACCCAACACACCACACAAAAAAAAAAAAGCACCTACCTACTAAACTCCACACCCACAACCCCACACACAACACCCCACAACAAACCAATAATCTTGGGCACTAGAGCATGCCCTGAAGAGCCATGTCTACACGTTTCTTAAATACCTCCAGGGATGGTGACTCCACCACCTCCCTGGGCAGGCTGTTCCAGTGCCTGACCACTCTTTCAGTAAAGTAATTCTTCCTAATATCTAACCTAAACCTCCCCTGCCGCAGCTTCAGACCATTTCCTCTGGTCCTGTCGTTATTCCCCTGGGAGAAGAGGCCAACCCCTGCCTCTCTACAGTTTCCTTTCAGGGAGTTGTAGAGGGCAATGAGGTCTCCCCTCAGCCTCCTCTTCTCCAAACTAAACATGCCCAGCTCCCTCAGCCTCTCCTCATAGGACTTGTTCTCCAGACCCCTCACCAGCTTGGTGGCTCTCCTCTGGACACGCTCCAGCACTTCAATGTCTTTCCTGTAGTGAGGGGCCCAAAACTGAACACAGCACTCGAGGTGAGGCCTCACCAGTGCCGAGTACAGAGGCACGATGACTTCCCTGCTCCTGCTGGCCACGCTATTCCTGATACAAGCCAGGATGCCATTGGCCCTCTTGGCCACCTGGGCACACTGCTGGCTCATGTTAAGCCGGGTCCACTAACACTCCCAGGTCCTTTTCTGCCGGGCAGCTTTCCAGCCACTCAGCCCCAAGCCTGTAGCGTTGCCCGGGGTTGTTGTGACCAAAATGCAGGACCCGGCACTTGGCCTTATTAAACCTCATCCCATTGGCCTTGGCCCATTGATCCAAGGGTATATTGGGTATCTGTAGTTTTAATTTTTAATTTTTTTTTTTTTAAATTAAATATTAGGCTCTTCTGTAAGCTCTCCTCTTTTATTTTCACAGTTCTCCTTTCCAGTGTGTCAGCTTGGGGTATCTTGAGTTCCTGGTCACAATGCTAACATAGAGTGGCTTGAAAACATAGGCCTTAGAGGAGAACTAGGGCCTGACAGAGCCAAATTAAAATTGCCATGAAACAGTAATTCTCAGTTATGGGGTTTTTTTGTACCTTCTCTGCAAATTTCCTCTCTGAGATAACAGGAAAAATGTAAAGTCTTCTGGCCACTGTGCTACCAAGTCACAGACCTTGTTTGTTTTCCTTCTGGCTGCGTGACTGCTGCATGCTTATGGATTCAACTGGTGTCAGTAGTTGTTCTGCTTAATCTGGTGATTGAGATATTTTATAAAGGTGCAATAAAAATGGATTTCAATCCTCTTAGGATCCTGTGCAGAAGACTGAAGTTTAATCTGTTGAATTACATGATAGTCTGGGTTGACGTGCATTAGCAATGCTGCCTGATGGAACCTGGTAGAGTAGCCGTCTTGGTGAAATCTACACTTATTTAGTGGTCAAATGTTTTGCTGTTTTGAGTATATTATTTTAAGTAAGGAACATAGGAGTTTCCAGTGGGCATGCTAAGGATATTAATGAAATGCTGCAGCATTGGACGTGTTTAAGACTGGTAAATACTGTAGAGAGATTGCATACTGGATTTTCAAAGGGGTATAAATATCCATCTTCCATTTTGATTTTTATGGAAGTTATGCATGCAAATGCTTTATTTTTGAACACCCAGCCCATACATTCTTTTAAAAAGTTGCCAAAAAGCTTACTTTCAGTAGTAATTCTTAATAGAGAAAAAAAGCAATGGTGCTATTCCATCATTAGAAATAGTTCCTGAAACCAGTCTACATCATTGGTAGGACTACATCAGGAATGATACCTCTGATGTCTCCAGGATGAGGATGTGGAAATAGCAGAGAGAAATAAAGGTCAGGCACAGAAATGATTTTGAAGCTGAAAAGCAAGCCTTTTGGTGAGGGTCTTGAAAAACTCCAATTATAATTGTATGTGCAGAGAAGATGGATAGGCAGCTCTCCTTGTATGTGTGTACTTGTATGCGGAGAAGTTTCCTTCTCATGAGTGGCGTTTGTTTTGCAGAGAAAAGGTAAGATAGAAGGACTGAAGTCGGTGATAGATAAATTCATCCCTAAAACAAGGGTTGGTTTGCTAGCTGCAAAGATCATTGAAGTCTGGAGCAACTTCCCAGGGGACTGTTATACTTTATGTATCTGGAGTCTTTAAAATGAGCTTAGGTTTATATTTCACAAACTTAAAACCTGTTTTGGGAGACGTTACTTGACCTGTATGTGCAGAAGACATTTTTAATCGCATAGTTCTCTTGTGCAACCTCTTGCATGACAGGTTTTGAGCACAGAGGATTGCCTGTATCACCCTCAATGTGTTAACAGCCTCTACGTGCTGTATTAAAACAGTTCTTATAATATTATTTTTAAAGGTATATGTGGTGCACATTAGGACTTCTTCTTCAGCACACAGTTGGCTATCTGATTTTTCTGTTATGCTTTCCTGTAGAGGGGGTTTCCAAATGGCAGAACAGTGGTTGCAACCCCCCAGGTGTGTGTTTCTGTAGAATTATGCAGAGTGGGGATGTTTGGGGGTACAGGGTCTGCTGGGATAGTGCTCAGTATATTCCAGGGTAGAAGGTGGCAACCATGGTGTCTCCTTGGCTACGTCTACAGGAGGAATTAGTGCAAACCAACAGAAACAGATTGTTAGATGGTGTTGAGGACCTGATGTCTATGCTGCAGACATTTCAGGGTGCTTTACATCGGACAAGCTTTAGTCTGGCCCCATGGGCTGAATGCCCATTTGCAGCTGGAGTGTATTAGGTACATTTCTGGAGTGAATCTTCCAGTTTAGTTTTGTCCAGTTTCATGCACTCCAAGACCATTCCTCATGTGAAACAGAGCAATTAAGTGGAGATTATCACAAGGTTTGCCTGAAAAGCACGCTGCTTCTCTGAGCTAAAACGCTTAATGTGGATGCACCTTTTATTGCAGCCATAGGCATGAAACTTTGGATGGAATTGTCTCCAACACATCCTGCTTGTTGCTTTCTCTGAGAGAAAGTCCAGGAATGAGATAATAAAGATGAAGTTTTGACAAGTAGAACAAACCCAGAAGCAAATCAGCTATATTATATTGGCAGGTTAGAGAGACCTCCCAGTAACACTCTACTGTGGGGTAAATGATATTCTGTTCACTTTAGTGATTTATTGGGTGTATTTTGAATAACAGAAGATCTTTGGCAATGCACGAAAAGTAAATTTGACCCTTGCCATTTCTTCAGATGCTTCTTGCTTAAATCTTGCATCAACTCTCAATACGCTGAACGTGGGGAAAGAACTGCCTACACTAAAGAGCTGTGCTGATCCAAGAATACGGTTCTGGGACTGTATACAGAATACAGAAGGCACAGTTCATGGCATAATGTGACTAAGAATAAGATTACCTGAAAATTAGAAGAGAGTTTCTAAAAATTAGAAACACCAAGTTCTGGACTGACTGGCCTTCCAAGGGTTGTCATAGGGCAAATCGCTTAAATGTTGTATAAATGAAACAACCGGTGTATCTCTGAGAGCTTGGGGTTGGACTCAGTGACCCAGATGGTCCCTCCTAATAGAATAACAATTAAACTATAACTTACAATATTAAATAGTTTCCAATGTGAATTGTGTTTATCTCAATATCTGACTTTTCTTGAAAATGATTTGACTATCTAGCCTTTATGAATTGTACAACTGTGGGCTGAAGATAAAACTTTAACTCATTCAGGAAAATATGTTTCCATTCATCCAGAGTCTGAGATGTTCTATTCCATTTTATATTCTCAGAAAAATGCCTTGGTGAATGAAAGCTTTTTTATTAAATTCATGCTATCGTATCTTCTTTTGTACATTTGGTAAGGATTAATATTACTCTATCGTTTAGTCATAATAGAACAGGTCCTTATAATGAACTGTGACAAGAGAGAGGTGAAGAAGAACTTTGATAGACAGATCTGTTGCAATGACACAGAAGATAATATACAATCCACTATCCTCGTATCTTGATCTTTTATATATGTTCAACTGCAGGAAAAATAGAGGAAAAAAGCTTTTTATTACAAGAAAAAAACACTACACAGTTTGCTTACAGAAAGCTTGCTTAAATCACTGCTGCGGAGGAGTAGAGAATATGTGTGACCATCCGACCCTCTTTTCCTTTTAGTGGGGAAATAACGTTCTCTCACTGGTCATTGGAGCCGAATGGAGGAATCATTTTGCTAAGATGTCCTCAAAACTGTTAATTTATCCTCCAGTTCCTTTGCTGGCTGAAGACTGAGAAGACTTTGGAGAAGACAATAAATATCCAGAGCATTTTGAACGTATGTTTCTCTTATTTTTTCTTCATTTCCTTCTGTCAATGGGGAAAAAGAGACTTCCAGCCTGTAGCTCTGTAATATAATGGAACAAAGCCTCAGTGACTGTGCCACACGTCTGTTCCTTGATGTTCCCAGTAACTTCTGAATCAGCTGGCCAGCTTCAAGCATATTTGAAGGAAGGATGGCATAACAGCCCTGAGGAGAAGGACTTGGGCGTGTTGGTGGATGAGAAGCTCAACAGGAGCCGGCACCGTGCGCTGGCAGCCCAGAAAGCCAACCACATCCTGCGCTACATCAAAAGAAGTGTGGCCAGCAGGGCGAGGGAGGTGATTCTGCCCCTCTGCTCCGCTCTGGTGAGACCCCACCTGGAGTACTGCGTCCAGCTTTGGAGTCCTCAGCACAAGAAGGACATGGACCTGTTGGAACGGGTCCAGCGGAGGGCCACAGAGATGCTGGGAGGGCTGGAGCCCCTCTGCTGGGAGGACAGGCTGAGAG
This sequence comes from Rissa tridactyla, assembly GCF_028500815.1. NCBI lineage: Eukaryota > Metazoa > Chordata > Aves > Charadriiformes > Laridae > Rissa > Rissa tridactyla. The sequence continues at coordinate 124,617,042 of NC_071468.1, read as the reverse complement.
AGCTGGGGGGGTTCAGCCTGGAGAAGAGAAGGCTCCGCGGAGACCTTCCAGCCCCTGCCAGTCCCTAAAGGGGCTCCAGGAAAGCTGGGGAGGGACTCTGGATCAGGGAGTGTAGTGATAGGATGAGGGGTGATGGTTTTAAACTGAAAGAGGGGAGATTTAGATGAGATATTGGGAAGAAATTCTTTGGTGTGAGGGTGGTGAGCCCCTGGCCCAGGTTGCCCAGAGAAGCTGTGGCTGCCCCATCCCTGGGAGGGGTTCAAGGCCAGGTTGGATGGAGCTTGGAGCAACCTCGGCTGGTGGGAGGTGTCCCTGCCCAGGGCAGGGGGTGGAACGAGATTATCTTTAAGGTTCCTTCCAACCTAAGCCATTCTATGATTATGAACTGAGAGAGAGATCAGTGAGTGCTCACGCTGATGGAGAGGTGGGGAAATCCTGCTTTAGGTGTGGTTGCAAGCCAATCAATATGTCCTTGTGGCTGTCTAATCAGCAGAAGCAGGGCCTCAAACTAATCTTAATATGCTTCTTCAGCATAAAAAAGAGGGTCAGATGACATTTGGAGAGGAGCTGTGATCAGTGAGAAAGCGGAGGGAGCAAAGTTTATAAATCTATAGGAAGCCAGACTTCGCTGGATTCGTTTCTCCACAAAATATCCTGATTAACCACGTGAGTCCATACATGACACAATCGTAGTGTGGACAAGTCACGGTTTGCTCAGGGGTGAGGGTTTGCTTCATTCCAACGTGTGTGAAACCAAACTATGCTTTCCACATTAAGATTTTACTACCTACAACTGTGACAATGAACTGTCACATAGAGGCATTTTCCTCTCTTTCCCCACTCCTTCACCATCCATCTCCAAAATGCACATTTCCCCCTAATTCTCGTACACTGCAAAAGAAAAAAAAAAATTGTAAAGTCTGTGAAGGTGGAAGTAAAAATAGTTGATACCTAACCAGTACGACATTGTACTTCCAAGGAATTATTTTCTGCTTAAATACTGTCTGCATTTGCTCTGGTTTAGCACAGCTCTTACATGTTAATTTTAGTGTGGCTGGAAGGGTCGCCCTGAATCCAAATGACTGTTGGGTTTTGAAGAGACCGAGCTTGTATTCACTTCTAACTTTAATCTCTTTAAAAGTATACCGAAAGAATGATTTTAACTTGGTAGTCTGTGTTTCTTTTGTTGAAAGGTGTGTTTAATTCTTCTCACAAAAAACTTTCCCGATGAGATATTATCATTAAAATAACTCTATTAAACTCAACATCATGAATAATTCATAATGCGATTTTGAAAAAAATTGCCATGCAAAACTACAATAATTAGTTTTATGTGATAGGAAAAGCATTATTTTCATATTTAGACAGGAAGTGAACGTTTATTTAGATACACTATTCATGGTATACTAAATTATGGCATAAACTAGTGTTTGTAATTTAAAAAAATGACAAGTTAATTTGAAAACCATCCCTAAGATGCAAACTGGTATGTTGCCACCTACCTGATAAAACTGATTACTTTGTATATTTATGCATTTGCTGTAAAGTGGGTGGTTTTAAAATATGATTGCACATTTAAAATTAGACTTGAGCCCATGATGTTGCCTTTTATGAATTTTTTTTGCATCTTATTCATAATATTTTGAGTAGGAATACCTATAATTTTCTGAGGACACGATGACAATTCTCATTAATTGCCTCCAGTCTGGTAGACAACTTTAAAGAAGTGATGGGATGGTTGGAAAGTGTCATAGCACATGCCTCAAAATATTACTTTCCTGAGTCTGGGATTGGAAGCTGCCTAAATACCATCGTACAAATATCGATCCCAAGGAGACTGCAGTCTCTGCACTGGTGAGGCCACAACTGGAATACTGCATCCAGTTTTGGGCTCCCCAGTTCAAGAGGGACAGGTAACTACTGGAGCGGGTCCAGTGAATGGCAACTAAGATGATTGAGGGACTGGAGCATCTCCCTTATGAGGAAAGGCTGAGAGAGCTGGGACTTTTCAGCCTGGAGAAGAGAAGGTTGAGGGGAGACCTTATTGTGGCATACAAGTATCTAAAGGGTGCGTTGAAGGAGGATGGTGCCAGACTCTTTTCAGTGGTTCCCAGTGACAGGACAAGGGGCAATGGGCACAAGTTGGAACATAGGAAGTTCCGTTCAAATACACGGAAAAACTTCTTTACAGTGAGGGTGACAGAGCACTGGAACAGGCTGCCCAGGGAGGGTGTGGAGTCCCCTTCTCTGGAGATTTTCAAGACCCGCCTGGATGCAGCCCTGAGGGATGTGCTCTGGGCAATCCTGCTCTAGCAGGGGAGTTGGACTAGATGATCTCTAGAGGTCCCTTCCAACTCTGAAGATTCCGTGATTCCGTGATTCTGTGAGACTGGCAGTTTTGAGTCACCTTGTCTTCTTTTCTCCTCTTGACATGTTGAAACATGTGCTCCCTCTCTCAGATGCAGAGTATGTATATTATATGCAGTAACTGAGCTGAGGAAGTGTCCTGGTTTGAATCATAGACTCATAGAATTGCCTGGGTTGGAAGGGACCTTTCAGATCATCGAGTCCAACCATCAACCCAACTCTGACAAAAACCATCACCAAACCATATCTCTAAGCACCACGTCTACCTGTCTTTTAAATACCTCCAGGGATGGCGACTCCACCACTGCCTTGGGCAGCCTCTTCCAATGCTTAAAAACCCTTTCCGTGAAGAAATTTTTTCTAATATCCATCCTAAACGTCCCCTGGTGCAACTTGAGGCCATTTCCTCTTGTCCCATGGCCTGTTCCTTGGGAGAAGAGCCCGACCCCCCTGGCTACCCCCTCCTTTCAGGGAGCCATAGAGAGCGAGAAGGTCTCCCCTCAGCCTCCTCTTCTCCAGGCTGAACAACTCGAGTTCTCTCAGCAACACAGGACTAATTTCTCTTATGATGCTTGGGAAAACTGCACTTTTAGAAGACTCTGGTGTCTGAATTTGTGAAAATTTTGACTTTTAGCCAGCTCTGGTGTCTGGGTTTCAAGGTTTCAGTGTTTTTGAGCTCGCCAGGTGCAGGGGTGAGGACGAGCGAGACCTGGGCACTTGACCCATGGTGGCCAACAGCATTATTTCATACCATGAATGTCCCATTCAATATAAATTAGAAAGTTTTTTGAGGAGTTACTTCTCTTCCATGGTGGCTGCCATCCTGAGAATTCCTTGTCCCGGTGCCGGAGCCCTGAGCCTTTCCCTTCCTCCCGAAGCCGCAGCGCTCGTGGTGTCCCACATTTGCTGTCCCCTGCTGGGAGTGCAGCTTCCTATGATAGAATGGGCTGAGTGTAGTCCTTGTATATTTTATATTGGCATTGGTATCAATACGGGTTCTTTAGTGTTATTAATTATCTAGTCTTATTCTATTAAATCTGTTTATATTTCAACCCTTGTGTTTCCTTGTTTTTTCCTGATTCCCCTTCCCAGGTGGGTAGAGGTCATCAGGTGATAGAATAATTGTCTAAAAAACAGTAAATTGTTGTGGGTTGATCAAACCATACCAGTAAATACTCTGAACTTCTGTCCTGCCCTAAACCTTGCATTTTGCAGAATCCTGAATTTCTAGTTATTCACGGAATCAATAGAATGGTTTGTGTTGGAAGAGACCTTAAAAATCACCCAGTGCCACCCCCTGCCCTGGGCAGGGACACCTCCCACCAGCCCAGGTTGCTCCAAGCCCCGGCCAACCTGGCCTTGAACCCCTCCAGGGATGGGGCAGCCACAGCTTCTCTGGGCAACCTGGGCCAGGGGCTCACCACCCTCAGAGTAAAGAATTTCTTCCTAATACCTCATCTAAATCTCCTCCCTTTCAGTTTAAAACTGTTCCCCCTCATAATGGCACTTAATTAATCACTGTGTACACAGCAAATAAAAAAACCCACCCAATTTTATTTCTTTAAGTGGCAATTGCCAAGACTTCCAGGCTTGTGTAGGGAGAGGGGCACAGGTGTTTCCACGTTCTCCTTTGAGCTCAGTCCCGGGGCTGCTGGATGCTGGCATGTGTTTTTCAAGAAGCTGGTAAAGTGAGATGTAATGTTGCTTGCAATTCAGATGTTGTCTGTCTGCCACATGATCCAATTAGTAATTTGTGGAGCCCGGCTTTACATCCTGTGCTTGGGAAAGTTTTGGTAAGTTACTTGGATCTTTTTGATAGTCTGTGGGAAAAAGAATTTTAATAAAACGGCTTGAATAATAAATACAATGCATTATTAATAACAAATATATTACATTTGATAAAGCTGCTGGAATACTTTTCTGCATTGGTGACCATTAAGGGGTGCAAAGTTTAGTTTGCACCGCGCGGGTGAAGCTGGGTGTTGTGAGCTGTGGGACCAGGAGGTTTGGGAGGTGAGCTGGGGGCCTGCAGCTTTGGCTGAACGACCACTTGTGTGCTGTCAGCGGTCATGGCGACGAGTTTATATAGATACAGGAGCGTACCAGGATAAAATGAAGTACTGAATAAAATTCTATTCACAAAACAGAGGTCCTACCAGAAAAAAAAAATCTAATGACATAATTGCATCTGTATCATGATGCACACACAGAGCAGGATTGCTGTAATGGATGTGGACAGACATAATTCAGGCATTTCCAAACTCTTGAGCACCTGATTTTGCCGTTTTAACAGGACTTGAATGAATGATTTGAACAGAGTAATGCAATAAAAAAGAGGTTGTTGAAATGCAGTCAATGGCTCAGAGCAGCCGATAGAGTTTTTATTCATATCTTTTATTAATTTGAATGGCAGGCATGTCTGAATCTCACAGCGCTGTGAACATTGCGCTCCATGTTCTTAATATGAGCAGTGGCAAAAATGACAATATACCGAAAATATTCTGTGTTAAAATACTACCGTATGGCGCATACTGACCTTGAAACCTTTTAAACGCTTTCAATTAAGCGAAGAGTTCAGCACAGCTCTGCATTCACAGAATTCGTTCCCTGCTATCCTGAATTTACGATCCTTTTCTATCGGTAGTTGTTGAAATGAGTTAGCTGTGTTTTAATTACGCTATTAAAATCTGGAGCAGTACCTGGACGTTTGGCATGGGAAGTAAGGCAGAGGTGTTTTAGGTAAAGATTATTGCTATGAGAGTGTTGAAAATAGCACTGGTATATCTAAATTATTCCTAATTATTCTTTTTAGTGGGGTTTTTGGTATCTCCGTGATGATTTTGGGACTATCTCATTGGTGACTGGTACCTAGTTTAAAGACTGGCAGAAGATCTTGTTCTGTTGACGGGGAAGATCCACTATTGTTCTTTCTACCATGCATTTTTCTCTAACATGGAGAGGCTAAAAAATGTTAGCAAATAATTTTTTTCTCTCTTCCATTAAAGGCATCATCAGAATAGTCTTCACAGCAGTTTTGACACCTTTTGTAACTTCATATTCTGTGCAGAAGAGCGCATATTCATTTCATCAAAGCTTATGTATGCGAACTTTTGTTGTGCTAATGTAAGCTCCCTCAGGGTTCTCTGTGGCACTAGCACAAATTTTAACATTTTGACTTCTGCACTGCTGGATTTTGTGTATGTCACCTAAAAAGCAGCAAGAATTTTGTTTCGTTTTTGTTGTTATTGCTAGTTCTTTGTTGCTTCAAAGGCTTTTCGAGGCATTTTCCTCTATTTTTGTGGATGCACTGATTTCTTTCCTTGATTTAAAGTCAGAAGAAGATTTTCTCTGTTACTTTTTGAACTGACAGGTTCTTTTTGAGCTTTCAAAGGCACTGCAAGATACAGGGTTGTGTCGTTATCAACACTGTCAGATTCTTTCTGCAGTAACAAAAGAGCCATCCAAAGACTCTCTAGGCAAGATGAGAATTTATTGTGGATGTGCAGAAACCCTGCCTAAGGTTTCTTCTCATTGCTCCTGGTGTACCAAGTAAAAACATGACAATAGCATTGTTATAAGTAGCACTTAAGGGTCGCACCGCCTATGCAAAGTAAACTGCCATTTCCTACTGCAGTTATGCTAGCCCTGGGAAATGATATAAATATTAAAAATATCTTCTTTTTTGTATATAAAATTTCTGCCATATGGCTGTAGTGGCTGGGTTGCGTGTGAACCTTTTCTGACATTTGTGTTTCGGTGGATGACGTGTTCCCTAAAGCTGGAGTCGTGTGGCTGTAAAGGCTACACGGGGGTTAGGATTCCTACAGGAGGGAAGGACGAAAGATTGGATCAGCAAAGCAGTTAATGACAAGAGCAAAAGTAAGTGTTTTGCAACATAGTTCAAAGAATCATAGAATCACAGAATGGTTTGGGTTGGAAGGGACCTTCAAGATCATCCAGTTCCAACTCCCTGCCCTGGGCAGGGACACCTCCCACCAGCCCAGGTTGCTCCAAGCCCCGGCCAACCTGGCCTTGAACCCCTCCAGGGATGGGGCAGCCACAGCTTCTCTGGGCAACCTGGGCCAGGGGCTCACGCCCCTCACACCAAAGAATTTCTTCCTTACATGTAATCTAAGCTCCCCTGTTTTAGTTTAAAACCATTACTCCTTGTCCCATCCCTACTAAAAAGTCTGTCCCCATAGGTTAAAAAATACCCCTCCCGCCCAGTTAAAGAGAATCAATAAAAACGACAGCCTCCCCCCCACAATTGAAAGGGGAAACCCACAATATTTTGAAACAACAGAGAAAGTACTAGGTTTCTTCTATAATAAGAACTGTGAGTGTTACCCCACCATAAGTGACGCTGCAGATATTGAGATGTGAGAGCATGTGAGCTTAGAGAAGTGCTGTAATAAAAAGGGACGTTTTCAGATAAGCAGAATGTTTCAAAGACGGCAAGCCCAGTGTGCCTCCGTTGACTTCGGTGGTTTTAGCTTGTAAAAAGGTCTACGTCTCTTTGATATGACATAATAAATAATCCTGTCTTTGGTACAAGTCATGGTTTAAAAAAAATTCTGAGTGTGAATTCCAGGACCAAGGATCTGATTTGACTCTTCGTTTTATCAGTTGTGACTTTTTGACAGCTTGCAGCCTTAAAGCTGAGGTGAAGTGTACCAGCAAGATACAGTGTCATATAACAAGATTTAACGTTTGTAGAATGAAGATTAACTTGTTCCTTCTGCTAAAAATAAACTGATATTTGCAGTTCAGTTTCTTAAATATACATATATATTTTTTTTTTCTATTGCAAGTGCTTTTATGATACATCTTTGGGTTACTGAGCACATCATCCTCTAAATTTGACCCAGTGTAATGATGGAGAAATACCATATTTCATGGAGAAATGTGATGTGTATTAATTTTCTGTTTCATTGGCAAGTTCTGTTTACTTTGCCTAGGTAATTACGGAGAGCAGTACGATTACATTCTAAAGATGGGAAAAATGTTATTGTTCTGTATAGGTGGTAAATATTCGCTCTGCTATATTTAGAAAATTATTTATATGTTGTTTGTGTAAAACTTCCTTTTAGAAAAAGAAATCATCTCCTTTCATAGTATTTAACGTTTCTTCTCCGATGCTGTGTTGTGCATATAAATGTTTATTTTTCTGGAAAGTGTTTTAAAATTGAATCTCACTTCAACAAAGTCAGGGAATATTTTCATTTTCATTCCAATGGGAACAGGATTGGGCCAGTATATCTTAGATTCCTTTTAATATGGTGATTGACATGTTAAACCAGTCGGAGTTTTAGAAAAAACCAAATGAGTTTGAGGACTGAAATTGAGTTAATTGCAATAGGTAAATGGATGAATGCATGATTCACTGATTTTATGAATTTTACAAAAAGAGCACTTGTAAAGTCACGATGAGGGGATCTTTTAGCACACTTATTTTAAGTTCTGTCCCAGACAAGAGGAGCAAGTGACTATGCACTGATGTTATTGTTATAAAACTAAATAAATAACTTGGAAGTATATTCAAGGTAATGATTCAGTAAAAAATTTTTGGGATATACATTGCTATCACTTCATTGCTTTCTGCAATTTTTATTTTCACTTCTCAATGTTTTAGTACTATCTTCTGAGTAACTTTAATTAGATTTATGTCGGAGTAAAGCATTAAAATGCTATTTGCAGGGTTTTTTTTCACAGCTGAAGGCAATAACGAACATCCTCTCATTTGCCTTTCCGTATCGTCTGCAGACACTGTACAATTCCATACTAGAGGAAAAAATGTTCTTAAAGGAAATACTATAGTCAGTTTGAGCAGAGAAAATGGCATTAAAACTGTGAAGAGGCAGAACTTTGTAAATACTCTTATTTACTTATTCTGCTTAGCTGTGTAAAACATTTGTACCACTTCACAGTCCTGCATGAGTTAGTTATTTATGTGAAAAACAAGCATCAACTCTGAAAATACGATTTTAGAAATGATACACTGGTATTGGTGTAATAACCCAGTGTGCTGTATGCTGCATATCTATCTATACATGGAGAACTGCTGTCCCAAATCAGATATACAACGACAAACAGAAGTGTGGGAATGGAAAGAGATAAAAAAACTAGTGCATGCAGGCTATGCTCATGCTAGTAAATTTAATTGCTGAGAGCTAAGTCTCATATTCTGTGTAGTCTTAATGTATTCTATGTACTCTTACTCTTAAGGCTCTTGGTCCCACATAACTTGATCAGTCACAGAATCACAGAATCACAGAATCTTCATGGTTGGAAAGAACCCTTAAGATCATCGAGTCCAACCAAACAACCTACAATCTCTGTCACTAGAGCATGCCCTGAAGTGCCACATCTAGACGTTTCTTAAACACCTCTAGGGATGGTGACTCAACCCCCTCCCTGGGCAGGCTATTCCAGTGCCTGACCACTCTTTCAGTACAGGAATTCCTCCTAATATCTAACCTAAACCTCCCCTGCTGCAGCTTCAGACCATTTCCTCTGGTCCTGTCATTATTCCCCTGGGAGAAGAGGCCAACCCCCACCTCTCTGCACCCTCCTTTCAGGGAGTTGTAGAGGGCAATGAGGTCTCCCCTCAGCCTCCTCTTCTCCAAGCTAAACATGCCCAGCTCCCTCAGCCTCTCCTCATATGCCCTGGTCTCCAGACCCCTCACCAGCCTGGTAGCTCTCCTCTGGACACGCTCCAGCACCTCAATGTCCCTCTTGTACAGAGGGGCCCAGACCTGAACACAGCACTCGAGGTGAGGCCTCACCAGTGCCGAGTACAGAGGCACCATCACTTCCCTGCTCCCGCTGGCCACGCTGTTCCTGATACAAGCCAGAATGCGGTTGGCCTTCTTGGCCACCTGGGCACACTGCTGGCTCATGTGAAGCTGGCCGTCCACCAGCACCCCCGGGTCCTTTTCTGCCGGGCAGCTTTCCAGCCACTCTGCCCCAAGCCTGTAGCGCTGCTTGGGGTTGTTGTGACCGAAATGCAGGACCGAGCACTTGGCCTTATTAAACCTCATACAGTTGGCCTTGGCCCATCGATCCAGCCTGTCCGGGTCCCTCTGTAGAGCCTTCCTACCCTCAAGCAGATCAACTCTCCCACCTAGTTTGGTGTCATCTGCAAACTTACTGAGGGTGCGCTCAATCCCCTCATCCAGATCATTGATAAAGATACTAAACAAAACTGGCCCCAAAACTGAGCCCTGAGGGACACCACTGGTGACCGGCCGCCAAGAGGATTTCACCCCCTTAATCACAACTCTCTGGGCACGGCCATCCAGCCAGTTTTTAACCCAGCGAAGAGTACACTTGTCTATGCCGTGATTCGCCAGCTTCTCCAGGAGAATGCTGTGGGGGACGGTGTCAAAGGCCTTACCAAAGTCCAGATAGACAACGTCCACTGCCTTCCCCGCATCCAGAAGGTGGGTCACATGGTCATAGAAAGAGATCAGGTTGGTTAAGCAGGACCTCCCTTTCCTAAACCCATGCTGGCTGGCCCTGATCCCTTGGCTGCCCTGCACTTGAGAGCTGACTCAAGCATCAAATGGTGCTGGTTTTCAGATCAGGATACAATATATATCTCCTTCCAAAGCTTTTGTCTTGTTTTTATTCATACCTATTCAGCTATAATAATAGTTGGACAAAGTAAATTTTTAAGTCTTCCTATCTTAAGAGGCTGAAAGTTGTTTGGCTGTCATTTAGGCTTATTTATTTGGTGCCAGCTCATAGTTAAAGTTCTGTAAAACTGCTATTTTCGCTCTTCACCAGCATTCTTTTCTGCAGAATTCTTAGATTCATGTCATACCTGCATGGGTCTGCTTGACATCTGTTCATATGTTTTAAAGCTTCTTGGATTTAAACCAAGCCCAGAACTGCTTCTGGTGCAGACTGGGGGAGACTGGGGCAGCTCTTTATCTCTCTGAGGAGCTGAGACATGGTCATTTAACTCTTCAGTTATTTGAGCTGCGCTAATGTAAACTCCCCATCTCCAAGAGCTCCCGTCATGTCATCACTGTCGGTTTGTGGTTCAGAGACTTGTGACAGATCAAGCAAACGGGTAGTGTTTATGTAGCTAGACAGGTAGACAAGTCCAGAGAAAACCAGTTGATTCTGGCAACCCTTTCATGTCTCCCTTTCTCCATTGTCACTGAGGTTAAATTAGGTTTCCGGAGTCCTCCTCATGCAGCTCTTGGTTTGTTGTATGAAAGATGGTGTTTCTCCTTTGGCTTGGTGCTGCCAACATCTAGTCTTGGCTGGCCTCCCAGTTAAAAAAGAGACCCCTTTCTCAGCTCTACTGTAATAGTGGTGCTTTGTTTTCTGAGTGTAAGAAGCTCAAGAGGCTTTTCAGTGTTTTATGGAGGGACTGATTTCTCCCACCTCTTTTCAAAGAATTACTCTGGGTGTTTATAGAATCATAGAATCGCCTAGGTTGGAAAGGACCTTTCAGATGATCTAGTCCAACCATCAACCTAACTCTGACAAAAACCATCATTAGACCATGTCCCTCAGCACCACGTCTACCTGGCTTATAAATACCTCCAGGGATGACGATTCCACCACTTCCCTGGGCAGCCTGTTCCAATGCTTGATAACCCATGTTTGAGTCCATGGCAGGGGGGTTGGAACCAGATGATCTTTAAGGTCCCTTCCAACCCAAACCATTCTGTGATTCTGTGATTAAAATTCAAGGGATGAGTGCTGTCCCTGACCTAGTGGCGACAGAGCCCTAGGACCATGTTGGATGGAAGGGACCTCCCGAGGTCTTCAGTTCAGCATCCTGCAGTTAGAGCCGGTGACTCAGGGCTTTGACTATTCAAGGACTATGCAGGTCCCGACGGCTTTCTGAGCCCTGCCCCAGCATTTGACCAGATCTAAGATAAATTTATTATTCTTTCTTATTTTGAGTTGGAATCTCCCATGGTTCAGCTTCTGTCTGTTGCCTCTTGTCGTTTTAGTTTACACCCACAAGAAGAGTCTGGTTTCATCTTCCCTACACCCTCCAGGTAGGTGGACAGCAAGATAGACTCAGCCTTCTCCTCTTAACATCATGCAAACCCAGTTCTTTCAGCATCCCCTCATGTGTCCTGTGTCCCAGACCCCTAACCATTTTGGTACTCTATATAGGGCTCTGTCTGTCTGTCTCTCTCCCTACCTGTGAACCTATCTGCCTGTCCACCGGTATTTTGGTAGCCCTGTATATATGCAGTCATAGCAGGTAGAAGATTCCCTAAAGCAGAGGGTAATGTGCAACTTCTTTAAGCAGTTCTGTAATAACAGCTTCACAAAGTCAAACTGTGCATTGGCTACGTAGGTGAAATCACACATTTTTTAAGTTAAGGGTCATTCTTAATGCAGTTCGAAAGAGATTTTGTTAGTGGTTAATATCTAATTTCTAATTCCATGTCTATGTGCGATTTTCTTCTTTTATAGTGCACATCTTCCTTGGTTACAGTGTTTGTCTCCATAAGCAATGCATACAAAGAGGGCGACTGCAGTCATATGTTCTACAAATGCAAAATATCTAAAATTAATATTTGCTTTTGGAAGCTGAAGTTATGGAAATACCATAAAATAAACACAGAACAAATGAAAAGAGAAAAAATTATAAAATATATAGGAATGTGTGTTTTTTTAAACTGCCAGGATCTGGAATGAGCTTTCAGATGTTAAATACCGTATTGTCTCCTTATTACTTCTATTTTATTTGTTTTACCTTGGTTGTTAGAAGAACAAATGATGATGGAATTTAGAGGATGAGCAGTGAGGATCAGGAGATTGAAAGTAACATTTGCAAGTCCTTAAAGATGAAGGTAGCAGAAAGCCAAATGGTTTCCAAAAAGGGACATTTCATGGAGTGATTTATCTGATATGGCATTGCCATTTGTTGTATAATTTCGGTCTTGTTGCTATGGGAACCAATTTTACTGTTGCAGTGATTGTTAATCAGGATTTGTAGCTATACCATTTTTACCACAAGGCCTTATATCCTTACAGATTAAATCATGGTTCTCATTGACAGTGGTGTACATCAAACATTATTGCCAGAAATAAAACCTGACCAACCTTCCTGTCATTTTTCTCACCGTTACCAGAATCAGAGAGCAGCAGCTTAAGTTCACTTTTACAGGAACTCAAGGATTCTGCTTCAGTTACATTTGTCATGCTTGTACAATTCCAGGAAAAAGAAAAAAAAAAAAAGGCAAGTTTCTGCCTTGCGGTATAATAATTTTATTTTTTCATGTAAGTGGAAATGAATCGAGTACTCTGGAGATATGTTTTCTATGTACGGCTTCTTTAAGCATCTCTTAAGGTAGAATTAAAGCCTAAGGTCATCTAAACTCAAGAACTTTTTTCCCTACGTTATGAAAGGCGAGAGATATTTGTGTTTATGGAGGGAGGATTCAATACTCGAAATTTAGATAGCTCAGCACTGTAAATATTCTGTATCTTTTCAGTCTTGTCTTTAGTTTTACAACTGTCCCTGCAAAGCGAGAGTTGGCAGGAGTAGGGACAAAAGAGCTGAGGCGGTGGAGAATGTATTATCCTTTGCTTCAGCTAAAGGAGGATGCTGGGGTCAAAGAGCGTGACTTCTCTGGTCCTGCTCCTGCTCTGTTCTCTGTAAGGTCAATAGAAACGGGAAGAAGAATTCTTTCTCTCCAAATTCACTCTCTCGGTGACCTGAAGAGCTGGGCTGAAGTGGTTGTCTGGACACTTACGGCTTAAAGTAATGAAAATACGCATTTCTGCTCGATTTCTTTTATATATCTTACTAGTTTCCTTGCTACCAAAAAAATCTTTGAAGTTCTGAAAAAAAGCTGCTGGTAAATTGTTAACTGATGAAATGCTGCCCTCAAAATCCACAGAAAACTTGAAAAACATATGAGAACGGTGAACTTCCCATCCTCTAAGTGGGTGTTTTATGCTGAAGCATAGCGATGATCGATATTGTTCCGTGTTCGCTGGTGATCAGTTTAATGGAGTCATTAAACAAAATGCTTGTCTGAGTCCGAAACGACTGACCCCTGATGGCAGAGCTCCTCCTTTAACTTGCACCGTGAAAAGTTGTCGACACAAAACGTGTGATAGATGGTGAGCTGAAATTATGTGGATCACATCGTTTGGGTACAGCCTGGGCTGGGGGATTATTTTCATGTCTCCTCTATTATTTAAGTGGAGTTTTGGCAGAATTTCTGAAGTGCTAAAGCAGAACGATGCAGAACTGCTAGCATTGGTCCCAGATTTACGTTTCTCTGATAGTAGATTGCTCCGTATGATACAGCCAGATAGCGTTTTATGCTATATTTCCCCAAACCCCTCAGATTGTTGGCTTTTTCCCTGATGAACCAAATTCACAGCTTCTCTAATTTCAAGTCAGCCCCGTTGAGCCAGGAACATCCATGTAACAGTTTTGTTTTCACTTCATTGTATTCCAAGTACACTGAGGGATGCAGAATCAAAATATTAGCAAGGTGCTAGTCGCATCTTTTTTTTTTTTTTTTTTGATCCTTTTCCTGCTTTTCTTTCTCCCTTCTTTCTCCTTTTTCACGTTAGCTGCCGCCGATACCCAACCCCCACTATAATTCTGATTGGCTAAATTAATTCTGCAGCATCCTGCTGTGAATAATTATGTTCATCCAGTGTGGAGCTGGATGCCTTTCTCTCCCCCCTCCCCTCCTTGCCTAAATTATAATGTGACAATTGAAGCTCACAGCTGGCTCATCAGAGGTGGCCAGTTTGGGAATTGGCACATCTGAATGTGCCTCTCCGTTAACTCTCTGCCTTGATTGCTTAAGACAAGACATATGTAAACCCCATGATTATTACCATTTTGTGCGTTTCACAAAGATACTGCTTTAAACTGCAAAGCTGTTGTGTTTGTTGGGGGAGGGGAAATTACAGGAATTTTTCTCTTCCCCTCCCCACAGTTCCCTCCAACAATAAATAGCTGTCAGACTTATGTCAAGAATGAAATTATAGGAGCACATGAGGCCTTGATTACATTGTTTTGGATAGATTGCTATTAGCATACTGAAATGAAGTCTAATTTTTCAGTGCTTTAGCTCAGTCAAGAATCAAGTGACACAGGAGGGGGAAGGGATATCATCTACAAGAAATGAATGATGTAATTCTGTGCAACCGTTCTGTAGCCTCTTTCAGTTATCAGTGGCTAAAAACAAACAATGGAATAAATAAATATATTCTGCCGAAATGTATTATTAGTTGGGAGGTAAGGCAAAGCCGGCGTATTACTCAACAAAACATTCAGGTTAGATGTCATTCTTTGTGAACTTATTAAAGACAGCTCAAAAGCAAATTGCTGTAGATTTAATCCAGCTTCTAGTGCAGCTTCTGGTTCACTCAGTACGTTCGGATTTTAGAGTTGAAAATCTGCTAGTTTTTTATTAGTTGTTTGCATAATTCATAGCACGTTGCCAGTTTTGGGTACCAAGCATCCTCTGATGGTACACGCTTATTATCAGAGAATGCACGGGGCAAGTGCCCTTGTTGTGGTTTTGTTCTTTACAATTTCTGATGATGTGCACACATTGCTTGCTTAGTTTGAAAATCTTTCATTTCATATTCTGTGAGTGTCCTAACCTTTAAATGTTTTAGTATCTGTGGCTCCTAAGATGGTAGTTTTATTAGCCACAGATATGTTGTTTTAACTGCCTCTGTTTCGGTGGGGTGGAAATAAATAAAACTTGTTTTGACTGATTCTAGAAACAATCGACCTGGAGTTTGGAAAGGGTCAGGATTCATTTGGGTTTCCTGGGACAGCCGAGGGCAGCGAGAAGAGAGCACGAGCTGTGCATGACGATACATAAAAATGCAACTTGAGTTGGCCGTGTTCTTTCTGAGTGGCAAAGCAGTGGGTGAGACGCACGAGACATCCAAATCAGGCATTTAGAAAGGATTTATACCACAACATCATGAATTTGCTAGGTGACGCATACCATGCAGAAAGTTCTTATTGAAATGTTAGACATTTTATCTTTCTAATTTGAAATGCTGGGTATTTCTAACTTAATATAACAGCATCAGCCACAGAGGGACATGGTAATTACAAATAATTCAATCTGAAATATCCCTAAAATGAAACAAAATACCTTGCTTATTCATTAAGAAGCCAGTTATTAGATCTGATGTTTTGGAGACCTCTTCATACTCGAAGAAAACACAGTTTACATTGTTGGAAAGTTGGGGGTCTCTTGGTTCAGTGGCTCACTGTGGAGCCTGTTGGCAAAGGCCAATGAATGCCAGGAGTTCACTAGAGTTCAGAAGGTTCTTGGAGAAATTCAGAGAAGAAAAATCCATGAAGAGCTGTTAAACAATACATATCACTTCTCAGAGAGGCCCTCGGTGCAGCTAACTGGAAATGTTCCAATGTGCAAGGAAATACCACGGTGTGCTTATGCTGTTGTACTCATCCCTGGGCAACATCTAAAGCGCTGTCAAAGAAAGGGGCCCAGATAAACCTTCGATGAGATCCAGTGTCGATGTTCTTACCTTTATACTGAACATTGATTGTCTTGTATTTTAAACACTGTTTGCCTAGACTTTGTCTTTATCTGTACTTCGGGTGGTTGCAATTAAATTCTAAAGCTTGGACTGTTTGAGTAGGTTGGGCTTCCCTGGACATTTACATATAGACATGAAAAGACAATTCAAACGACAGCTCTTACTAAAACAGATATTATTAATTTCCGTATTTTAAATGGTTTCAGTTGCTTCAGTACTAGGTGCAGAGAGTAATGGAGAGAAAGGGAGAAAGAGGGAGTGTGAGCTGGTGTGGAACCAAAGGCTTTCTAGGTCAAAGCTGATATGTCCACTTGTGCCCAATGCTCCCCGTGAGCGTGGACTCATCACTAAATCTTTCTAGTAAAGTGGCGAGATGCTCCATCCCTGATCAGCCAACTAAGTCCCTTCCAAGTCTCAGTCCGGACTGAGCACGGGGCTCAGCTGTGCTACCCTGGGCCAAGGAGGGAGACGTGAACCTTCACGTGAGTCTCCTGATGACCTGGAATGAACCAAAACCACTTCAGCCCATGCCTCACGACGTTACTCACAGAAAGCCCTTGGTAGTCAGAGGAACCGATACAACCTTGCAGTGTCCCACTGGAAGCATACCCAGTATCGGGTAATATTTATTTTGCAATTTCTAAGCTGTCTTGGCCCATGATATGGTGATGAAGCCAAAGCGTTAAACTCAATGCCTGAATATTTACTGTGGTGGTTTTGAGGAACATTTAATATGTTCGTTGGCTATAACTCATAGCTTGGTAATCACTTCTGTACTGGCTCTGACATGGGAGCCATGGGAAAAATGAAAATAACGCAGCATGGTTTGGTTCTCCATTATGCCTGAAGCTTGCAAAGTGAACTTGGTAGTTCTGAAATAAACCTTTTATATCCATGAATTTTTTTTTTTAATGGCAACTCTATATTTTTTCGCTTTACTTTTGCTTATATTTTGGTACGACCTCAAAAAGCACGTTGTATTTCACTGTATCAGTTTACTAAGAAATATGTATCTCTCACAGTTATATCTCACAGTTAGGTGCATATCACTTTTGAAATCGGTGTATAAGAATGTCTTGAAATGACATAGAGCTCAAACAATTGAAGTTATTGTTAAGCAAAATTTCAGTTCCATCGAAATCAGAGGAAAGAGCAAGCTTACTAAATGGAAACGGACAAATTTAGAGGGGAAAACAATTTTTGTTTTTAAATGGCAAGATGAACTCAGATAAGAAGTAAAGCGAAAAAATATAGAGTAGGCATTAAAAAAAAAGTATTTTTAAAATAGCCTTAAGTGCCATTTAGAAAATCCTAATCCAACGAATAAAGAATCTTAACAATTCTACATAGCTTTTCTAAATTCTAAAACCCCAAAAATGCAAAGGCAAGGGCTAAGTGCTGTTTCTTGCTGAACCTTGTTTTTCATGGATTGCTTCTGCTGAGCTGCTGGGAACTGAGGTCCCCCTCGCTGACGGCAACACAGGCACTTTAGCTGTGCTGAAGCCAGTGACGGCACTGCTGGTGGTGGCAGTAGGCACCAAATGTTGCTCAGTTTGAGGAAAGATCTCACAACCTAATACTGAAAAAATCAAAACAGAATTTGTAATAAGAGGGGATGCTCGTTTTCCTGCCTGCGGTGTCTGAGTTTTTAATTTCACTGGTGTGAATGTCTTGTAAATATTTCATATGAATACTTCTTAGAAGTCACCGGAGTTACAAGTTTAAAGGAAGTTAATCAGAGGAATAGATCTGTTAGACATTTCAAGTGCTTTGCAAAAAAAAAAAAGCGAGAGAATGCAAACTCATGTTAGTGTCTGCATGACTTAATAAAAGAAGCAAACGATGTGCTAACACAGCCAGAGGGAAAATTGTTATATCACTTATTTCCTGAGAAATGTGAGTTTCAGACATAATTAACCCAGCATTCATACACTTGTGACAATACTATTGATTAGCTAATCAATGATAACTAAATGCACACCTCTAAATTACATAGTTTAAAACACATTACATTATATCAATGGAAACAAACCAATTAAAGTGCTTTAAATGCATACAACTAATCAGGAATTTAATACATGCTAATTGTGACCAAAATTTCAATTAATGTGTTGATACATTACATCATATTCAAGAATGTAGAAAACCGTGAACTAATCATGTTCATCATGATCGTATCAAATGATCTCTGAAATGTACTACCAAGACACAATAGTAATTTTCTGCCATTTTTCAACATTTTCTTGTTATAGATGGGGACTTCATCTCTTTATGGGTGTATACGTGTATGTGCGTGTATGTATATATCTATATAATCTATATATCTGTATATCTATATATCTATATATCTAATGCCCGGCTTAGTGTGTCCCAATTCTAGGGTGGCCTCGAGGCGATATTGCCAAATCTATCTCTTTTTTATAACGTTGTTTCTATCATCTCCATTTAGAAGGTATGATTGAATATTTTAATGTGTTACAAAAGATTAGTGCTGGAGAGGATTAGGTGGTGGATGGTAAATGGCTGACAACAGGATAAATACGTTTGTGTGTAGGATCTTTTCTCTGAGTACAGTAAGATTTGTGTGCTGAATTATTTTTTGGAGAGTGCTAACAAATCATAATTTTCTCTTTGGAAAATGATTGGGTAGTAATAAGAATTTTTATCAGTATCCCTATTGTTGCATTCCTTTTATTTTACCTGCAAACTACGGTGAATGTCTTTAAATAGACAAAAGATAGTTAAGTATGTAGCTCTCAAAATTAAATGGAAGTTGGACACTTTACAAGTTTCTTTCTGAAATGATTAGTGTAAAAATGAATAATAACAGCATAATATCAGCTTGATCCATACAGGAAGATATGAGGAATAAGTGGGGGAAGAATTGCCAAAAATCTAAAGGGCAGCCGAGAGATAAAAATGCACATTAGGGATTGGATTCAGTTCCAAGTTCAAACACCTGAATTTAGATGTCTTTAAATGCTGTAGTTGTCTAAGCTCTCGTTATAGTCACTGTTGGTGCAATGAGCTGCTTTAGGGTGTGCTGCTCACGGGGCAGGTGACAACGTTCCCTGCCTTGTGCTGGGCGTGTTAGAGGTAGAAACAAGGACATGGAAACGGAACTGTGCCACCAATCTATTCTTCTGACTCATTACCTCTGTGGAGAAGGACCTCGGAGTCCTGGTGGACAACAAGTTGACCATGAGCCAGCAATGTGCCCCTGTGGCCAAGAAGGCCAGTGGTCTCCTGGGGTGCATTAAAAGAGTATGGCCAGCGGGTGGAGGGAGGTCATCCTCCCCCTCTACTCTACCCTGGTGAGGCCGCATCTGGAGTTCTGTGTCCAGTTCTGGGATCCCTGGTTCAAGAGGGACAGGGAACTGCTGGAGAGAGTCCGGTCGAGGCCTATGAAGATGATGAGGAGACTGAAGCATCTCTATTTATAAGGAAAGGCTGAGAGACCTGGGACTGTTCCATCTGGAGAAGAGCAGACTGAGAGCGGATCTCATCAGTGCTGATCAATATCAAAAGGGTGGGTGTCAGGAGGATGGGTCCTGGATGCCCCGGGACAAGGGACAACGGGCACAAACTGGAATGTGGGAAATTCCATCTCAACATGAGGAAAAGCTTCTTTACTGTGAGGGTGGCAGAGCCCTGGCACAGGCTGCCCAGAGAGGTGGTGGAGTCTCCATCTCTGGAGACATTCCAACCCCGCCTGGACGCGTTCCTGTGCCACCTGCTCTGGGTGACCCTGCTCTGGCAGGGGGTTGGACGGGATGATCTCCAGAGGGCCCTTCCAACCTCTGCCAGTCTGGGATTCTGTGATTAACAAATTTGATTTGAAAAAGTTTTTGATGACGTAATTTGAAATTTTCCTGTTGAAAACAAAGGAAACTTGGTAAAACAAGTCCTGTGGTTTTAAACCAAGTGGTTCTATCTGGGGCACCTTGAGGAAGATATAAAGCAAGAACAAGCTGATCTTTACCCAAGAGTTTAGGGACGTGGAGGCGCTCACCAGATGTAAGAAATCCAGCTCCCTCCTTTGTCTAACAGGAATTAAATTGATGTTCCCCCACTTTCTAAGAGATTCCCTTGATCACTAAGCAGTGAAGGAAACACAGTCTTTCAGGTAATGACTTTGGCCCTTTGTCCATTTTATAAATAAATAAATAAACATTCACTGTTGCAGGGAAGTGAACACAAGTGTCCCGTCTCCAAAGGAGTTCTCTGAATGTCCGAAAATCCTCAGGGCTGTTTGTCATTCTTAATCCACTGCACTAGAGTTTGATGCTAGAAGAGATTATCACTAGATGATCTAAAATACATTTTTCAATGAGTGTACTCGTGAGAATTTGCTGGTAAATCGTTAGGAACCTGAAAGCAAGCAGGAAATAGGGTTGAGAAGTTAAAGATATACAGAAAGGTAAAACGACAGCTGAAGTACACATAAACTGTGAGAGGTGTATAGAAAATACAAAGTGCTAGAAATTGTATTGATATTGTTATTTTGTGGGCTTGAAATACACAGTTGCAAGAGATGGGAATTTCACAGAGTAAGCAATGTGATCCTATTAAAAATGTCAAATGTGTAAAGTAAGGTCATTATTCTGCCCTACTTGCCTGTTTGAGTGCTGTGCTCTATTTTGGACATTCTTTAAAAATAGCACAAATGAACTAGTTTGACTCTATGTGTAGTCCATAAATACATTGAATTTTGCAGAATAAAATTTAATAAGAGATTTCATAGAATCACAGACCCATAGAATGGTTTGAGTTGGAAGGGACCTTAAAGAACATCTAGTTCCACCCCCTGCCCTGGGCAGGGACACCTCCCACCAGCCCAGGTTGCTCCAAGCCCCAGCCAACCTGGCCTTGAACCCCTCCAGGGATGGGGCAGCCACAGCTTCTCTGGGCAACCTGGGCCAGGGGCTCACCACCCTCACACCAAAGAATTTCTTCCTAATACTCTCTAAATCCACGCTCTTTTAGTTTAAGACCCTTCCCCCTCGTCCCACGGCTCCCCTCCCTGCTCCAGAGTCCCTCCCCAGCTTTCCTGGAGCCCCTTTAGGGACTGGCAGGGGCTGGAAGGTCTCCGCGGAGCCTTCTCTTCTCCAGGCTGAACCCCCCCAGCTCTCTCAGCCTGTCCTCCCAGCAGAGGGGCTCCAGCCCTCCCAGCATCTCCGGGGCCTCCTCTGGCCCCGCTCCAACAGCTCCGTGTCTCTCCTGTGCCGAGGCCCCAGCGCTGGAGGCAGCACTGCAGGGGGGTCTCCCCCGAGCGCAGCAGAGGGGCAGAATCCCCCCCTCGCCCTGCTGCCCACGCTGCTGGGGATGCAGCCCAGGCTGCGGGGGGGGTTCTGGGCTGACAGCGCACGGTGATGGCTCCTGTGGAGCTTCTCACCCACCAACATCCCCAAGTCCTTCTCCTCAGGGCTGCTCTCCAGCCATATTCTGCCCAGCTTGTGTTTGTGCCTGGGATTGCTGTGATCCATGTGCAGGACCTTGCACTTGGCCTTGCTGAACTTCATGAGGTTCGAACAGGCCCACCTCTCCAGCCTGTCCCGGTCGCTCTGGATGGCATCCCTTCCCTCCAGTGTGTCGATGCTCCACACAGCCTGCTGTTGTTAGCAAACTTGCTGAGGGTGCACCCAGTCCCAACATCCATGTCACCAACAAAGGTGTTAAACGGCACCAGTCCCAGTACTGACCCCTGAGGAACACCACCTGTCACTGGTCGCCTCTTGGACATGGAGCTGTTGACCACAACTCTTTGAGTGCGGCCATCCAGCCAATTCCTTATCCACCGAGTGGTCCATCTGTCAGATCCATGTCTTTCCAATTTAGAGACAAGGATGTCATGTGGGACAGTGTCAAATGCTTTGCACAAGTCCAGGGCGATGATGTCAGTTAGTTTTGAAGCCTATTTCAGTAGGTTTCACAATGTTTTCCCTCACTAAATAAGTAAAGGTGAAAGCTGAGGGTCTACAATCAGCAAAAGAGGCAACTTTACCATTTAATTAATAACAGAGTAGTAGATACAGTAAAGCCTATTTCTTGTTGGAAATCCTGGACGCTGGACACTGTTAAGGATTGCTTGGGGAGGTGAAGTTCAATCTTACATGTCAATTATATGGTTCTTTCCCAAGAATGGGACAGAGCCCGGCCCAGCAGAAACGGTGCCAGGAACGGAACAAATGCTGATGTAGGGTAAATGCAGTTTTCCTCTTGCACTTTGAAGACTAACAAGATGAGAAAAATTAGCTCTCTACAGAACATATGATAATAAATTATGATTATTATGATAAATTATTATGTTAATAAAGAGAGACTAAAAAAAATGACCTAACACACTTAGTGGAATATGAGGGCCATCACCTGAACATTCTGTGAATGAGCAACTCCCTTCTGTACTTGATTCTTCAGGTTATGTGTGTCCAGGAGCTCGCTTTTTCACATTGGTATGAGGAAACTGAGAGTCAAGAAGATTTTGCTTGCCTAGAGAAAGTTTACAACAGTGAGAAGTTTCATTAGTACACATTTTGTAGCTAGGTCATGTTACAGGAGTTTTGCAGCATTGCAGTTCTTCAAAGGAAAGAGGACAACCCTTGAGCAGTGGCCCCTACACGTAGGAGAGGACAACAGCAGCTTTTGACAGCCAACCCACCAATCCAGGATCCTTTAGCAATAAATACTGGAGTATCAAACTGGCAGTTATGATTTTTCTAATGTGTAAAGTTCCAGGAAAGATTAAATTTTTTGAAAAATAGTCACTGGGGAAAAAGACGTAATTAAAATAGTGGGCATTCAGATGACATAAAAAGAGATTGAAGACAGCAGTAAGGGCCTCTTTGAAAAACTGAAATTATGTTAGTCCTTCCAGCTAAGTGATGAGGTTAAATGCGTATTTGCAAGGTCACGCAGAATACAAGGAAAATGGCAGGGTTTGGGTTCCTCCCCCCTCCCCCCCCCATGGAAATATAACTCTCAACTCTCTTGTGTGAGAAAGACAAGTCTGGAGTTCACTTATGTTTCTACTGGTTTGCTACGAGCATCACCCGAGGGTCATACTGCCACTTTCAGATAATACTTCTGCTTCACACCCCGGAGGCTGAAGAACCTATTAAAATACTTGGGAACTTTGATCAAATCCTGAGAACCATGCAAAACCCACTGAAATATTTGTAAGAGAGAAAGTTTCTTTCCTTCCCCCAGCCAAGAGTGAACAGAAGTAGCTTTCGTATACAAATGTCTTTTTATTCCTTACAAATACAGTCATATGTAAGGAAAAGTGTTCTCAATAAAGACAAGAGGCGGTCAAGAGAGTTTATGCAAGAAATCGCCATCTCTTGAAGCAACAACTCATAGCAGTCCAACAATTTTTATTCCTGTTAAGCATATAAAGTGAATTCTTCCTGTACGAGGCAGAAAGTGTCTGAGATCCATGGCAAACAGATACACGTATGTTTTAAAATGCTGTCCGTGAGAACAGCAGCGTTTCCAATAGTAACAGAACCCAACGGAAAGTTAGCTTCCGCGTGAACTGAACAATTTGAAGGTCTGACTCAGAAGGAGACAAAATTGTGGCTCTGCACATTTTAATGCTGTCAGAAACAGTGATGTCTGTTCTGTTCTTTAATGTGTAAGTCTAAATAAATATAAAAAATAGTCCAGATTGTTTGAGGAGACACTCGTATATTTTCCGTGATACTTTTAACCAGCGGGTGGTTTTCATATACTGATGAGCAAATAATCCCTTTTGGAGAAGACTTCCACATGTTTGATAGAGAAAGCAGCATCCTTTCGTTTGATTTCTTCTTTACATTTACTCGTTTTTGAACAAAAGTGCCATTCTATGTAAAACTATAAAAAAAGGGGGAAGTGCATAACTGGGAAATGGATCTCTGAAGACCGACAGACGATCCATGAGATCTCATGAAAAAACTACAAATGCAGACCTGTAAGTGAACATAGAATCATGGAATCATAGGGTTGGAAGGGACCTCTGGAGATCATCCCGTCCAACCCCGGCCAGAGCAGGGTCACCCAGAGCAGGTGGCACAGGAACGCGTCCAGGTGGGGTTGGAATGTCTCCAGAGACGGAGACTCCCCCACCTCTCTGGGCAGCCTGTGCCAGGGCTCTGCCACCCTCACAGCAAAGAAGTTCCTCCTCATGTTGAGATGGAACTTCCCATGGTCAAGTTTGTGCCCGTTACCCCTCGTCCTGTCGCTGGGCACCACTGAGAAGAGCCTGGCCCCATCCTCCTGACACCCCCCCTTTCAGTATTTATAAGTGTTGATAAGGTTCCCCCTCAGCCGTCTTTTTTCCAGATTGAAGAGACCCAAATCCCTCAGCCTTTCTTCATCAGAGAGATGTTCCAGTCCCCTCATCATCTTGGTAGCCCTTTGCTGTCCCCTCCCCAGCAGTTCCCTGTCCTTCTGGAACCGGGGAGCCCAGAACTGGACACAGGACTCCAGGTGTGGCCTCCCCAAGGCAGAGTAGAGGGGGAGGATGACCTCCCTCCACCTGCTGGCCACACTCTTTTTGTTGCACCCCAGGATGCCATTGGCCTTCTTGGCCATGAGGGCACATTGCTGGCTCATGGTCATCCTGTTGTCCACTAGGACTGCCAGGTCTCTTTTCACCGAGCTGCTCTCCAGCAGGTCAGCCCCAACCTGTCCTGGTGCAGGGGGTTATTCCTCCCCAGGTGCAGCACCCTACACTTGCCCGTATTTAATTTCATAAGGTTCCTCTCTGCCCAACTCTCCAGCCTGTCCAGGTCTCTCTGGATGGTGGCACAGCCTTCCCGTGTGTCAACCACCCCCACCAGCTTTGTGTCATCAGCGAACTTGCTGAGGGTGCACTCTATCACCTCGTCCAGGTCATTGATTAATATATTGAAGAGGACTGGACCCAGTACTGACCCCTGGAGAACACCACTCGTCACTGACCTCCAACTAGACTCTGTGCCCCTAATCACGGCCCTCTGAGCTCTGTCTTTCAACCAGTTATCTATCCACCTTACTGTCCATTCATCAAGCCCTCTCCTCCTAAGCTTCCCTATGAGGATGCTGTGGGAGACCATGTTGAATGCCTTGCTTAAGTCAAGGTAGACCACATCTACCGCCCTCCCCTCATCTATCCATCCAGTCACGCCATCACAGAAGGCTATCAGATTAGTCAGACATGATTTCCCCTTGATGAATCCATGTTGAGTACTTCTGATAGCTTTCTTTTCCTCCACATGCCTTGAGATGACGCCCAGAACGAGCTGGCCCATCATCTTTCCAGGGATGGAGGTGAGGCTGACTGGCCTGTAGTTCCCCGGCTCCTCCTTCTTGCCCTTTTTGAAGACTGGAGTGACACTGGCTTTCCTCCAGTCCTCAGGCACCTCGCCTGTTCTCCAGGATCTTTCAAAGATGATGGAGAGCAGCCCAGCAATGACTTCCGCCAGCTCCCTCAGCACTCTCGGGTGCATCCCATCGATGCCCATGGGCTTGTGAATATCTAATTGACTAATTGATCCCTCACTCGATCCTCCTCAACCCAAGGGAAGTCTTCTTTCCCCGTTACTTCCCCCAATGCCTGGGACTCCTGAGGGTCAGGCTGAGCAGTAAAGACCGAAGCAAAGGCAGCATTCAGTAACTCTGCCTTCTCCTCATCCTCCGTCACCATGACTCCTGTCTCATTCAACAGTGGGCCCACAACTTCTCTGGTCTTCCTTTTCCTTCCAATGTACTTGTAGAAGCCCTTCCTGTTGAGCTTGCACAGGGAGAGTATCGCCAAGGAAAAAGAGTTCAGCTAGGGATGGAGAACAAAATTGCAATATTGAAAAGAACAAAAGAGAGAAGGAAAGAAAAATGATGCACTCCTGTAATTAGAGAGAGCAGATCAGGATAAATAAAGATTTAGAATAAATATAACCAGGGAAGGGCTTCAGCAATAGATTTCTAAAGTTAAATTCCAAAGTTTGATAACATTTTTCCAAAATTGTGGATGTCTAATACCACCATCAGAATCAAATTCTAATCGATTTGTGAAGTAAATTGAAATTAATAGTCTCAATTACATATGTGAGGTTAAAGTATAATCTTGTTTGACTTCATTTGCTTTTCGCCCATGTGAAAACGGTGTAAAATGGTGAAAGGTGCGTCGTTCTGCCGGCACTGCAGTCAGCTTTTCCAGAATGGTCGCGTTGCTCAGAGGGAGAACGCGATCGCGACGGTTTCATCAGAAGTGGTTCGCGTTGTGTGCAAATCATGCGATAAATTCTGAAGTTTTCAGAACCGAGATTCTCCGTGGGATTTAGACAGATGGACAACTCGGGTTTTATTGGGTTTCGCTTGGCGGGTTTCTGAGTGCTAATTTTGCAAAGGCACAGAGGTCATAGGCGTGTATGTCATCTTCCCCACGGGCAGAGAAATGCCTTAAAAGAAGCAGAAACACGAACTGGCCCGATATTCAATACCTGCTTGAGCAGATCCCAAACTTTCAAGGTCTTTTTCTGCTCGGTACAAACAATGCATTCAGATTTTTAAAGGCGCAATACAGCTTGTTTCTTAGAAAATAATGTTAAAGCAGGGGTCAGACTATCCCATTAATTACCTGGAGGTCAGTTTTGAGAAAATTGCTATCAAATGTGTTGAAAAAGGTCTTATATTCTCCCAGAAATTATGATCTGCTGTTTCTATGGAAACTGCACCAGTAGTTCATAAAAGCTCTTTAATGGAGGTTTACAAAAGCTTAACATCCTGAAGTCTAGCAACATCCACGGAAAAAGCACAAACTCGCGCACACGTGAGGCTCATTCCATCTCTGCCGCAACTCTTTGATTCCAGCCGGAGTTACAGCAGGCATGAACTGAGCCCCCAGCATTTACTAGTTTTATGAGAGAGAGGGATAAATATTATAAGATAATATTTGAATTGTAATCCTCAAATCTTTCTCCTCTGTTGGACACACGCGCGCTGTCGTGCTGTCAACCTGATGACATGGAGCAAATCTTGGAGGAACAGAACTATTGAAAAATGAACGTTATTTCAATCTGTAGAACGTTCTGGCCCAGGATTTTATTTTGGTATTTCCATATTCCATTAGCTGTGCTGTTCTGGTGGGTTCAGTCTGGAGCCAGGCTGAACATTCTGCTCTTTTACACGCGCTTAACTTTAAGCACGTGAACAGTAACGTTGACTTCAATGCATAAAGATAAGAAAATGCTTAAGTGCTTTACTGGCTTAGAGCCAGATTGCTCAGCTCCCAGCAAGAGAGTGCCCGATATTAGTGATTAATAATAATGAAAACGAGAATTTGCATTTTCTTAGATAGTTTATTGATAACTTTTCCAAGATGAATATTCCTTTTACACACACACAGCCTCTTCCTGCAGTGAGATACCGTAAAAAAATTTCAAGAGGCCTGATGGACTGCAGTTCTCTTTTAGCGGTGAGGACTAATAAACATGAATCTTGCAAAAAGAGGAATAATGTGATATTCTCGTTCAAAGTGCAGTCAGGGTTATTACTGTGATTTTGGGAAGATTCAAAATATTGCTGATGTGCTGACAAAACCGTCCTTTAAATCTTTGAAGCTCAGTAACAGTCCCAGGAAAATGTGGGTGGAGTAATGGTGAAGAATGGGCCATTACGTAATTTAATGGAAGTGACAGAAACACCCTTACAGCATTTGCCTGCAAATATTAGTTCTATATGATTTTTCTGCTTTCTGCTAAGACTTTTGAACAACTCCCATTTGTTTAGGGTAATGAACTACCTTACGGAATTGAACCACAGAGTATCGAATCAGTAATGTTTTCCTGGGTTTGTATTTGCTAATGGACACGTAAGCAATTTGGGATGAAGTTAATAATAAAAGTTCGCTCATCTGCATAAAAAGTGGGTTTTCTCATTTTGCTAAATGGATATCAGATGAAAGGGGAGAGAAAAGAATGGCTAAAATTTATTCGCAGCATTAGCGTCATTTTAAACTAAACCCTCCAGTTATCCCTCCCTCCTGTCTGTCGCGCTGGTTTGGTGTATGCACTAAGGCTCCTTTTGGAGGAAACTAAACCAAATCATCATATTGGAAAATAAAATCTGACCGAGTAACTGACCTTCAGGCAGCTTCACACGCAGATGCAGTCAGAGGATCGGAGTAAGTCTGGTCCAGATAACACCTTGCACTGCATCTAATGTACTGACAGGGACTTCACCAACTGCTTGTTGACTGATTTATTTCGGTGGAACCGAATTACTTGCTCTTGTAAACATAACCACTGGGTTTAGGAATGTAAAAAATCAAATTCTGTCTTTGTGGCCTTTGTTCCTTGTAGCCGCAGTTTGCGCATAAAGTGGGAAGTCTCGGGAGACAGAGGTTTGCTAACAGAATCTCTCAACCAGGTGAGTGCTGGGGGCTGGAAGCATGGACTTGAAAATGGTAAACGGTGATCTCGGGTGACTTGAGTTCATTTGGATTCCAACTGCAAACTCAGTTAAAAAAACCAAAAGGAGACATTGCTGCATAAGGCGTGTATTAGCAAGTGGGAGTAAAACTCGCACAGATGCATTTTTGAGAATTTCCCGAAATGTTAATTGCACTAAAGGTGTCACTTTACTTACGTGATTGGCTGCCAAATGGGCACGACTGACATTATAGCTATTTGTCCGTTAATGCTACTGACGATCTGGAAGTGACTGGAGAAACCCAATGGTATAGGCATGCAGGTAAAGGTCAGTAGAAATAGTATCATGGTTTTATTGTTTTTGATTTTAGAATAAAGCAGGATTAAATTGAAGCCCATGACTAAAACCCCGCTATCCTCAATGAGGACAGACATTTCAGTCATTGACTAAAGCTTTTTTCCCCCATCATATAATTAAAATAAAATAAACCACATTAAATTAAAATAAAACAATAGCCAAAAAAACCCCCAGCAAACATAAACGAGCTCCGTATGTAATAATAATAGTAAATCTTCTGGTTTGTTATGGAGACCCCCATTCTGTTACAGCCTTTTCCTGTTGAGGATCCAAGGCCAAAGCAGATACACACGAGGACCAGCAGAATTTCCATTTCTATTGCGGCTGGGTCCGTGTCTGTAACCTCCCAGTCACAAGACTCAGCCATAGTCGGGTGAAATAGAACATTGGTCTTCTGCCTCGCCTGCAGCACAGCCCAGGTTCTTTGTCAGTGTTTATATTGCTCTACTATTCCTAAAATACTTGAAAGGGCTCCTATTAATCAAAGCCCCCCGTACTTTGCCTTCCTAATAAATGACTCTTAAAATTCTCGAACCTATTTTCAGTGCTGTATTTAAGATTACATTAGTAATGTAATAATTAACTTGATTAATTATTTTTATGGAAGGAATGAAAATACTTGTAATAAGCATAAATATAGAGTTAACAAAAATAGATTTTTTTTTTTTCCAAGGAAACTCTTAATTAAACATCAGTCGAGAATGTGTGATATTACTGTGCTTTTAGATGCCTGATTTCTAAGAACTGTTTGTCTCTTAGGTACTTCGCTCTATAAGTAGAAGGAAAAACAATGAGCAATGTAGTTTAAATCTCAGTAACCTGCTTCAAAATTTGGCTGTCCAACACCCATATAATTTCATTCCTTGAAGCATTGCCGAGAATGTTTATTTAATTAAATATCATCTGTTTCCTCATTAATATGTGATTCTTCTTGGCTATTTTGTTGTTTCCTTTGTGCAGAAATCATCCAATAAATTTGCATCAGCCCTGATGTATTTTCTTCATTAGATGCTTGGGATGATGAGTCCCCAGGCAGGCCTTAATTTGATTTACAGTGTACAAAGAATTGAACCTTTTTACAAATTAAAACCAAAATGAAACAAACCATAACAGAACAACCTTCACAGAAGCTCTGAGAAGTGCTACCATTTGGGTTTTTTCCATTTGAAAAACAATGTAGAGAAACTGCAACGGTGTCATAGCGAACTATTATCGTAAAATTAATTCTAAACCGATTTGTTTGTACTTAATTAAATAGTCCTTACTAAGGCAAGAATTTTCATCAGCTTAAACCTGAAACTTGTTTCTCTTCTTTCTGTTCGGACTTTTATTTGTTTAAAGTCTTCCAAGTTAGGTTGTTGAGGTGGGTGCTAAGGTAAGATGCTGACACACGTGAGCGGATAAGTGCAAACTACGTGTGCCAGTGACTGGTAATGAAGGCCACCGCTTCCGCTGGGACCTGGGTTTGCCAACCTATATCCTCGTTGTCCCCCAGCATTTAATTTCAGCTGGTCCCCTACCAGTTTATTATAGAGATTAAAACAATGGGTATTACCTCTATTAGAATTTGAAAAGGTCTTAGGCAAACTTTCGTTCTCTAACTTGTGCTACTATCGGGTTTTAAAATCAAGCCCAGACAACACCGCAAAGCACACTGGATGTTGAGGGAAGTGAGGTAGAAGGAGCGCAGGTTCAGGGAAACCTTAAGAAAGCCAAAGGAGTTAATTTTGAGGCGTATCAGATCATTGTGTACTAGGATAACGCACCACTTCCTTGAGATAGAACAGCCCACTAGTGGATTTTCACAGTTTTTTGTTTGACAGAAGAAAAAAATGCGCTTTGAGGCTTCTCCTTTAAATTCCAGATTGAGAAGTCCAAAGGAAGAGATGTTCCACTAAACAAGCCAAGATCTGCATTCAAATTCCTATTTCAAAACAGGGAGGCAACTGGGACTCTTTAATTAAATGACTGCAAAGATTTTTAGTTTAAACATGGGTGGAACGTTACTTTTTTACCTTAAAATTGCTCTGACAAGTGCCTGAATTGAAGTTACGTGGAATTTATAAAAATTGACTAAATATAAACATTGGAATGGGAAAATTTTCTTCTAGCAATGGAAGTCTGGCAGTATTACAGGCAGCGTGAGACAAATCTGCTGTGAGCAATGGGCAAGCTTAATTATAAGTGTATTAACAGTGCAGCTAACATGCTGAGGTTCTAATTGAAAAAATCGTGGTCATTGTTTTCATATTTTCCTCCTAATGAAGGATTCTGATTTCTCGGAGTGATTTCTAATATTTTGCTACTTGATCCTAGTTTGAAGTTTGGTCAGCAAATAGAGACCCTTATTTTTGCAAGATATTACTCATGTGGCGCACGGTAGATTATACAGTCGAAAAAGATCTTCTTGTGATTAATTGTGTGCCATGGCAGTTCACAAGCACCCTTCTGCAGAGCCAGTGCTGCTTCGGCATAAGCATAGCAGGTTCCTAGGTTTTCATCTTGCTCAGATCTCAGCCAAGCTTTTCTCAGGAGGATGTTTTGAGATCAGCTCTGTCTCATGCAGGATGCCCACGTCCACGGCAGCGCTAATGTGAGAGACCCTGACCCCCGGGAGGCTGTTCTTCTGCGTCCTTCTCCCAGCTGAGAACCTACGCGTTAACGTGTGTCACACGTAATAAAATATTGCGGGGGTGGTACCTCTTGCGACCATATTTCTCCATCTTTAATTACTGTCTTGAGATTTATAATGATTTAAGTGAGTTCATCTGAGTCTGTTTTATACATCAAGTATATGTGCTTTATAATGAAGTTCCGTTAGATTGGAGAGATGGTTTGGTTCATGTACTGTGTCCAGTTCTGGGCTCCCCACTTCAAGAAAGACAGGGAACTATTGGAGAGAGGCCAGCGGAGGCTACAAAGATGATCAAGGGACTGGAGCATCTCTCTGCTGAGGAAAGGCTGAGAGCCCCGGGGTGGTTCAGCCTGGAGAGGAGAAGACTGAGAGGGGATCTCATCAATGCTCATCAATATCTAAAGGGTGGGTGTCAGGAGGATGGGGCCAGGCTCTTCTCAGTGGTGCCCGGGGACAGGACAAGGGGTAACGGGCACAAACTTGACCATGGGAAATTCCATCTCAACACGAGGAGGAACTTCTTTGCTGTGAGGGTGGCAGAGCCCTGGCACAGGCTGCCCAGAGAGGTGGGGGAGTCTCCGTCTCTGGAGACATTCCAACCCCGCCTGGACGCGTTCCTGTGCCACCTGCTCTGGGTGACCCTGCTCTGGCCGGGGGTTGGACGGGATGATCTCCAGAGGGCCCTGCCAACCCCTGCCAGTCTGGGATTCTGTGATTCTGTGGTTCACGTGTTCAAGCCTGGGCTGCGCAACTTATTGATTTCCATTTCTTAGTCATACCTGTCTTTGGAAGTCTTTTCAGGGCTTTTGTCTCACACACTTCTGAAATATTATCCCCAGCTTAAAGTGTTAAACTGGTTATAATTCCCTTTCCCAGTTCAGGAAGCATGTGACAAATTTACGGGCTGAATCCAAATCTTCTGAATCTGACTTTAGCGTATTTAGAGTTCACACAGTTTAGATTCATGATTGTAACTACTGTGACTTCTTAAGTCACTTAATTTCCACACATTAAATTTTTTTCCTTGTCAAGAACTAGCACTAATTCAAATTATATCTCTTTCCGTTGCTCATTAAGTCATTAACATTTAATACTGATTTGAACATCAAAACCACTAATCAAGCACAAATATTAATGGTTCTATTTTGTAGCTTCTCCTCTGACCGAGGCTGTGAGTGCTGCGGATCTGTTGTGGCCCACGAGTTCCCAGTTCTGCTGCTGAGTGTGAGGAAAGGTTGGAGGGACTTTTTACCTTCCTCCTCCTGTTCCTCAGAGTGGTTCATTGCTGGTGGTAATGGGATTTATTTGTGATAATGTGACCCCTTTCCCTTCCCACCAAACTCCTTTACTTTGCGATCTGTCCACGCTTTTCCATCCTCGTCCATCATAACTCTACCTATGGACTTCTCCCTGGGAAGGTGGAGGGATTCCATTTTGATGGCAGTAAAAATTATGCTGCTGGGTTTAATAGAGGGAAGACTGTGGATAAATGAATATAATCTCATGGTCTGCTAATTAATCAGTCTAGATGACTTCACGGTTTCAAATTTATGAATCTTTCCTTTCCAAACAGGACTTCTTCCATTCATGGTCTTGAGTATTATTAAATTGATGCTTTTAATCCTGTCTCTTTACCCCGCTTTTCTTCAGTAAGCCTGTCTTCTTTCTAGTGGCTTTTTGGTGCTGGGAGTATAATACTTTTATGTGTACAGTGAAGCAGAATAACCACGACGTCACCGTAAAGATGTCACTCTTCCTGTACCATTTAGGGCAGGATGTCTCAGATATCTCAGGCATCTAAACCAGCATGAGCCGTATTAAATACTTGAATATTTCCAAATGTGTCACAGGAATACCGTAACTTCCTTGCATTTTTTTTTTTTACTATATTAAATATACATTTATTTATTTGTAGGTACCAATAGCATGAGACTCTTGGCTCTTTTGACTCTTGCACACAGCAGGGTGGGATCTTTGCTGGTGCTTTAGTTTGGCCCGGAGCCACTGAGCATCTTGCCCAAATTCCGAATTAACACCGAAGAACAACTGTTGACGGGAAATAATTTAAAGTCATGATTCTGGCCACTTCCTATGTCTTCCGTCTGGCAGTGCGTCTTTTCAAAGGTTACGTGCCCGTGCCCAGCCTCTTGGAGAGGACTGCCGCGGCTGAGCAGGATGAAGAGGAGTTTAGCAGTTGATCTCCATTTTCTCCTGCATGAGGAGAGCTTATTTGGCACTCGTCTGAATGTGCTAGAGGTGATAAGCAAACAATCAATTGACTTTTTTTTTTTTTTTAAGAAAAACCTAAACAGAAGGGAATTCAAAATACTTGGAGGCTTCTGAGAACTCCTTGAATTGCTTTTGAGCTACTCTTTTGGCTGATAACTAAAGCGATGGCCCTGAAGAAGGCGTCTTACAACCTTTCCATGCCCGTGGTAACGGCGATGCAGGATTAGTGAAAAGGAGGGAGAGAGATTAAAGGAGGAGGTAGTTTTGAGAACAGTTCCCAAACCAAATATTGTCTGTCACGTTCTATAATTTATCAACAAGCCGACAGCCTATTTCGGATTTGGAAACCTCCCAGAATTTTAAAATAAATCAAGTCACCCTTCTCAGTTTAAGTAGTACTTTGCCCCTTATCTTAGCTCTGCTGTTTGTGGAATGGCGTAAGGGGAAGGTGGCATAATCTGGCTCTAAATTAAATGCCTTGGCGTTTTTCCAGTACCTACTTTTTCCTGCTACCATGAACTCTGTCAAGTTCTTTTTTCCTCTCAGTTGACTGTAATCAAAGTGTCATTTTGTCATTATTGATCCTTTCTTATTAGTGTCTGAAAGTGCTGCTTCCTTGGTCCAAATTTACGGTCAATACACAAAGGTTTCCTCCTGCTCACTTCTCCATGGGTATCTTTTCTTACATTTCCCTTTTCTTTTCACATAGTACTTTTTGTGGAATCCATGAAAAATGTCTGGTCTGCTTGAGGAGGGAGGAGGGAAGAAGACGGGACTCATGTAACCTCTCTTCGTGCTCATCTTTCTTATTTTTGTTTCTTTTTTCTACTCCCCGGTAACTTGTGACATCTCAGAAGCTGTCATTCAAACTGCCAGCAGCCCTTTCTTTTTCAGTGCATGACATGAGATTATGATAACTTTTCACTTCTTGTTTTTTAACGCTCCCTTTTCTTTTTGCCATCATGCTGCTGCAGTGGGGAAGTAAATTATCTATTTGTGTTATCGGTGACTTACCTTTCTACTTTCAGGTCTCCCCTTAGAGAGTTCACTTACTACGTCAGTCATTCTCCTGGTGAGCTCCGGTCCAGAAACTTCCATTATTGTTGATTTTCCCTTAGGCGATTCCCGAATAACATGACAAGAGATGAGACTTGTCTTGTGCTCAGTGACAGGACACCTCCTGGAAATGGTCCCGACTTAAGTGAAGTTGAATGGAAAATAATCTACTGCTGATCAAAGAGCCAAACTCCCCTTTTCACACTTGTTTCTTTCTTCTTCTGATCATTTTCTCCAGCCTGGGCACGAATCGTTACTTTGTCTGTTATGCAAATTTGTTGGCAAATGTATTGGGAGGGGATCTTTGTCCTTTTCAGCAGTTTCCTGCTGATTTCTCAGAAATTGCTGTTCATGGAGAGCGGTTTGTAAGACGTTTGTTCCCAGGACGTGTCTTCCATGGCACTGTCATGTAGAAAGGACCTTTGGCCAAAGGTCTCAACTATTTCCGTGATTTCGTTTTTCCAGCTGACCCGTGCTGGTAGCTTTGAGGAAAAAAAGTTGGAAGCAGCAAACTGAGGCAAAGAGCAGGAATTAATTTTTTCTGCTTTCTCAAGGGGGAAAAAAAAGGAAAAAGAAGAAGAGAAAATGCTAGAAATAATTCCTGTCTCTCTCACTCTTATAGTCCCACTGCAACAAAGTCTATTTATACATTGTCTCTACTAGACAACATTCTGGCTCTGCATGTCTTACAGGCATACATTTTTTTATATAGATAAAATATTTATGTGTAAGTATATAGATACATACATATTCTTATCGATATATGTATGTATTTGTATAAAGCAAAATGAAACTTGAAATCCTTAGAGATTATTGTGTAGGCCCAACTATTGCTATGTGATTACTTAACGTCTACGGTTTTGCAAAAAACACATTAGAACGACTTTCAGTGTTTAGGCTTTATACAGAGTCTTCTGCCTGTATTTTAAACTACAGACGACAAAATTGTTTTCGCGTCCAAAGGTACTCGTCCCAGTGGTCTCGATCCATCTTTACTGTTTGAAATCGAGGGTTCCCAGTTTGATGTTCCACCCTGGCTTTAGCGCAAGGGGTGTCTAAGCTAAACCCGTGGCCCAGGCTGGTTCTCGCGTCGATGCACTTGGCTGCCAAAAGGCATTTCTGCGTCCCGGCCTTAAACAGTTTCAGGCAGAGAAGGGGAATCCATCTGTTCGGTTGCCACTTTCTCTCCATTGCCCACAGGAAAAACTTCATGTGTTTATTAGAGACCTTTTAGATAAGGGTATTAGATCAGATAAATGCCACAGTTAAAACTGACAGATCTTGTTTTCTGGCTATTCAAGCTGTTGATGATCTAGATTTTTTTTTTTTTGTTTGAGTAAGTAAACAAAACAGTCCCCCATGCTTATGACACTGATATCTTAGCAGATGTGAACTTTCGCTATGTGTAATTAAACCAAGTTTTATTACTGATCTTTGACACATTTTAGTGATTTGCTGTAGTTTCAAAAGGCTGTATCTTAAAAAACACTTTGTACACCACTTTCTGCATGAATTATAACACGGAAAATACTTTAATTGCATTTTGATTTTCAGTTCACTGTCCAATAATTTTATATAATTGTTTATTAGAGATTATTGTAATATCTACCAGAATAATTAAAAGTTGAAAAGCAATAAAAATAAGCAATCTTGTTGCACAACAACGTAGCTGCTAGATTTTGCGTGTTTTCTCTTGCAGTTATTAACCAACAAAGATATTTTTCTAGTCAAAGACATTTTTCACGAATTGCATTACCAGCTAAACAATTTCAAAAGCTGCATTTAATAATATTGTAAAATAAAACTATTTCCCATGGTTGACTGAATAATGTAGCTTCTACGAATTGTACAACCCTTAGCTAATTAACTGGGTACTTTCATATCAGTAGCTGATTATTGCTTCTGGAAGCAATCATTTAGCCACCGAGAGAGGAACAACACATCTTAATAAAGGCATTTTTCCTTACAGATCAGCTCATTAAAAAATTTCGAATGCACGTCACCAGCGAGGCTGTAAAGTAGTTTTGACTGATCCTGTAAACTTTCATGGATTTTTGTCTGTAAAATGGGCATATAACGTTTACCTGGGAGTTCTTTCAGAGCCTGATAAACTAATGAAACTGGGGAATCTGTACGGTAGTAGAGATATTTAGGTAAGTGCATTTTTTTGGGAAGCTGCACTTGTTGCTTGCAGATGTTTGAAGGACAAGACGGTAAGTATGGCAGCAGCTGGGACTCCAAACTTTTATGGATCTTAGCAGATATAACTGTACTGTGTAAAAAACTTGTATTTGAAAATTAGTTCTTCTCTATTCATTATATATCTTTTGCCTACTTAAAAACTGTAAGTCAACCATGGGTAAGACCCGACAACAGCAGACAGCTGTGATGGTTCTCATACCCAACGTACGTTAGAGAGAGATCAGTCTAAGCACGTGGTTCCTAAATGATCTCTGAGGTTGGCTGCAAATTAAGTGCATGTCTGAATTACCTAGAGACTGAAAAAAGTGAAATTGTTTCAAATAATAATCACAAAAAAGAATTCCAAGGGTCTTACTCTGAAGAGAGTTACTTTTCGAAAATTTAAAGAAGCTTTGTGAAGAGTCTTAAGATTCTTTGATAGAAGTTTTTGTAGAAATTCTTGGAAGATTTTGCTAGTTGAGGCAGCCAAATTGTCAAAAGATTTTTTTGATGAAAGGAATCTATAAGAAAATATTTTTATCCATGATCATCACTAAATATTGCTATTGGAAATACCCCATCTTTATTCGCTATTGTGAATTTGCGATTGATTTCGGTTGTTCCAGAAAAATATAATTCTAGGGAAAGCATTATTGGTATAACTTTTATTTTGATTTGAAGAGACAGAGTTCAATAAAATGAATGTTAAGCATTATTTTTACTTAAAGCAATGAGCCAGCTTGAATAGAGAAAACAAATATGAAATTATCCGTATAGTGAAAGACAGCCTTCACACAAACACCAGGCCATATCTTTTCAAACAAAAGTCTGCATTTGGGATCTCTGTGCATGTATTTCAGTATTTGGTTGTCCATTTAATTGCGGACACTAATCTAGAAGTATTTATTATGCTGTTACCCTAGTCGGTAAAACCAAATAAATCCTTCGTAAATGTTTGGTTGATAGTTGTGTAATTTTAATTCATTTATATAAACATCAGTAAGAGAACAAATCAGTGACTCATGAGCCCTGGACAGGCTGTGACATGGAATCTTTAATATCAGGGTTGGGACTGAAAACTGTGTGTGAAGTTCGTTACCAAGTCATTTTATTTTGACACTTGGTGCTGCCTGTACATTTATTTGTACTGCATACTGGCAGACATGGCATCTCAGTCGTTGATTTGTCATAAAGGCAAATCATCTGTTGGAACAGACATACTCCGGCTGGAAGGGACCTCCGGAGGTCTCCAGTCCAACCGTCTGCTCAAAGCAGGGTCAGTGCTGAATTCAGCCAGATCACTTATGACTTTGTCCAGTTGTGGGTTGAAAACCTCCAAGTAAAACATCCCACAGCCTCTCTGTGCAAACTGTTCAGTGCTTTAGTATCCTCACAGTCCTCTTTACATCCAGTTGGAACCTCTCCTCTTTCCGTTTGTGACTGTTGTTTCTCCTGATGCGCAGCTCAATAAAGAACTGCAGTTTCTCGGTCACTTTCTCTGCTCTTTTCTGAAGAGGGCAGATGGGGAAGACACTGGCTACAACCTGTGTGAAGATGCAGTAAGATGTGTCTCTCCCTCTTCCTTCACAAGCAGCCCAGAGTCGCTGGGGGTTGTTCTGACCTGGTTCTGCAGCACCAGAAGCCTGGAGAAGAGGGGGCTCCGGGAAGACCTTGTAATGGCCTTCCAGTACCTGAAGGGAGCCTACAGGAGAGATGGGGAGGGACTCTTTATGAGGGATCGTAGTGATGGGACGAAGGGGAATGGTTTTAAACTGAAAGAGGGGAGATTTAGATGAGATATTAGGAAGAAATTCTTTGGTGTGAGGGGGGTGAGCCCCTGGCCCAGGTTGCCCAGAGAAGCTGTGGCTGCCCCATCCCTGGAGGGGTTCAAGGCCAGGTTGGCCGGGGCTTGGAGCAACCTGGGCTGGTGGGAGGTGTCCCTGCCTAGGGCAGGGGGGTGGAACTGGATGATCTTTAAGGTCCCTTCCAACCCAAACCATTCTGTGATTCTGTGATTCTATAAGCGTGCAGACATCATCTTTACATTGGGCTGGGTGAGAAATGAATCGGGGTCAATTTAACAAAGCTGCGAGTGTTCGACTCCCCAGGGTAACTCTCAGTCTTCCGAGAATGAGCAGAGCCTGTGACTTGCACAGATGAAACCGTGCCGTTTGCTGCCAGTAGTCTCTATTGTGCTTACGTCGGTAATAAATTCAGGTCTCGTGTTCCTCTGTAACACCAGAGTGAACAGCTTTTGTATTTAGACGTGCAAGGAAATAAACCATCGAACTTACAAACGTATTCTACATTTGATCGTATCAATTTTATATTATTTGACCATTTCTCAGTAAACATAGCAATGGGGCATGAGTTACAGCCGCGGCGTTTTCTCACATCGTTTTCTGTTCTTTCATCAGCTTTGTGCTCTTCATTTATTGCCTCCCCTGAGTCATCAGTATTGGTCTAATGGACTGGAACAGCCTAAGGTGAATGGTAATTACTTATTGAGTTGCTGATAGCCCAGATGAGAATAGGACTTATTAGATCAGTAATAATGGAAATCTGTGTTTAATGCAGAAGTTTTAGAGTCTAAAAGAAAAGTGTCTGAATTTATCATTTTTTTTCTTATGCAGGAAGTTAAAATCTTGTTCTAGAAAGGTTTAAAATTAATTATAGGAATCATGTTGTCAAAAGAAGACATACCAAGAGGTAAACATAGTAAAAGTGCACTGATTGTGGTCTTTCCTAACAAAACAATAAAATGAAGATGGTTTTGAAACGTCCTTTTTTATATGGCAAAATATGAAGGAAAATGTTCGGTTCCCTCGCAAGAAATGTATACAACCTGCTTACGTCTACCAAACAAGTGGTAGCCTTAAATTGTCTGAAAATCACCCTCGGAACCATTTCTGCTCCCCCTTCATCCATACTGGGATGTTCAGGGCTCAAGTTTCAGAATTGCAGGCGCTGAGGTCTTGTTACATCTTTTCGCCTACCAGTTAGAATGGCTGAGCGCTGGGATGGGGAGTCGTAGGGGAACACAACCTGTATAAAATGGCCACTGGTATTTTGCTTTTTTCTGTTCTTCTTCTGTTCAGCTGAATATGATTGTCCCTGCTGACTGCAGGGGGGTTGGACTAGATGACCTTTAAAGGGCCCTTCCAACCCAACACAGTCTATGATTCTATGATGTTCTGGTTTTTCTTCCAGTCTTTAAACTTGAGGGTATTGTTGCAGGCATAGACTTGGCTCCTTTCGTTACCCACTGAAGTAATTTCCTAATTCATCGTCGTGAAAAGTCCTTTATTAAAAGGTCCGCCGCTGTGTTGTTAAATAAAATAACAGTAATAACAGCAATAATTTGTATTAACTGACATGCCCAATCAGGAAAGTGGTGCTCCACTGTACAGGATAATGTAGAACTAGAACGTCTAAGGAGACCCTTTGCTTAGAAAAATTGTAAACTTTAAGAGTAGATACAACAACTATATAGTAAAAAAGAGAAAGGAAGATCAGAAGGATGAGAATAATTGCAATAATATCCATCACCTGCAGATGTTCACAGCCTAATGTTTGCCCTGAAATTTTACCAAGTTTGGTACAATATTTGTTTTTCCAGTGAACCAGTTGTATGAATGACTATTTATACAACTGGTTCACTAGAAAAACAAATATATATATATAAAAAAAAATATATATCTATAAAACAAAAAATTCATAAACAAGACATCACAGCAGAGAGAGCCTGAGAACCAATAAAAGACTTCTATCTTACACAATCACTAAAAATATGAAGCATACATTTCTATTGCTATATTGTTCTCTAGTAAAAGAAAAAAGGTTTTAAAACCTTCCAAAGGAGAAGTGTAAATGATGCTAAATAACTAAAATCAGAAAGTCCATTCTCTCTTTGGATTCTTACGTGCTATTATTTTAAACAAATGAGACATCTCGTAAACATGCAGCCAAATGAGAACCCGGTGACTGGGGAGGCAGTTAATTGCTGCTGTGTGCTTTGCCACAGAGAATGGTTTGGAGACTCTGTTTGATGACCTTTACCTGAAATATGAAATAACGTTTTGAGCACCAGTGTCACAAAAAGCTCAACCTAATTCTTTCTGAAAATAAGAGCCTGTCATTTGCTCTAAGTTCCCATTTTTGTGATGCTGTTGAGCTATTAGAACACCTACTGAGAAATGCTTCGTAGAATCTCATGTTTTCAGTAAACGATCTTGAAATGTCTTCTTCTTAGATCAAGTCTGAAAGACCCTTGAATACTTTTTCCATTTGTAAGAGAAATCTTGCCTTTAAGCAAGCCAAGAGCAGACTCTGTTGTGTTACGTGATCTCTTTAAGATTTACTTTTTACTCTGTTTAAAATTCACCTCGGTGCTGGGACAACCTGATAAATTTGTGGCTGGACTTCCCTAACTTTGATTCAGAGGGTCCTTTCCACTGTTACGATCGTGAATATATTTTTTAATATCAAATAAATCCCAGGGAATCTTGGCCCGTTCTGGGATTCTTTACCTTGTTCCTTTCTCATCTTTCAAACAGAGTAACCCTTCAAGGCCAGTCGTGCAGTGGGAGATAGGAATGAATACTAAGATTCGGGTCTGCCGCGTTGCTGGAATCTGCCAGGCAATATCAGATATTGTACAACAGCCGCGTGGAAATGTTGAATGAGCTGTATCACAGGTCTTGTTCAAATAGCATGGATTAATTTAAAAAGCGTTTTTACATCTCGGCTACATTGAGCGCTTTCCGACTGGAACAGGTTAAAAGCAAGTATATTTTATCTAACTGAGCATATAGTGTTATAGTTTCTTATAGTTTGTATTTGAAGAACTGTCCGGAATTGCCACATTATCTTGTCGTCTTGGCTTTTCTTTCTTTGTTTTTATAACACTTCCAATAATCCTAGCCAGGAACTCGGTCGCTAACTGGATTTCTTCCCTCCCTCTTGAGTTGTCAGATCAGGCCACATTTGATACTTGAAGGCAGTTCATTCCCTGCTTTGGTGGGTGGTTATGGCTTATTATATTTATAAATACTGCCGCCTTTATTTTTTTTGGCTTTGGAGAGGTTATACAGCAAAGCATTTCAGTTTACATCGACTACTGCCATAACTTCCGTTCGAGCCAAGAAATGTGAGCTGCCCGTGGGTAGAGAAGTTTGTGTAGATACAGCCTATACAATGAGACCTAAACAATATGCTGTAAATCAGTGCCTTATTTTCCAAATTACAGAGTTAATCATATTTCTGGCAGGAATTTGCAACTGAGATTAATTACGGAAGTTTAATTATACAGTCGTACATGAATGTAGATATATGAATATATGCAGGGCAGTTAATTTGAATTTGTGAGGTTGTCTTGTTTGTACTTGCATTACTAAATACTTTTGTCCTTGTTAGACATTAGTCATTGACCCTCTTTGCATCAGTTTACGTGTTGTTTCCAATCGTTTGAACTAAAACTTGTAGTGCTTAACTACGATTATTTCCCGTTTCGGGTTTCTTTACTGTTGACTGTGCTGAAGTTGATGATATTGTTAGGACAGGCGGCTTAAACCCTGCGACACACGTATTCGGATTCCTTCGCTGCTGCTGGCTTCTTTTGCAGCCAGGGGTATGTCAAGTAGCTCCTCATTCTGCCCTTCTGAGGGCTGTGGGAATAAATTCGTTACAAACTATGAAGTGTGAGATGCTATGGAGGCTTTCAAAGTAACTGGGACAAGTTGGCAGGCTGCATTTTAAATTCTGCTTCTTGAATGCCCGCTTATGGGATTTTTGAAATTGTTTTTCCTTGAACAGTTATAGCAGGAAAATTCAATCAGCTGAAGGTTTGTAGAAAGCAAATACAAAAGTGAAGTGAACGTGGTCAAAGCAAATTAATTTCAAAAGGTGAATGATTTTCATTAGAAAATGCTTTTGCGTTGTTGCCAGTAAGTATTCAACCAACTCTACACTGGAAGTATTAAGGCAAAGTTTTTTGTTTCCCTTTGGGGAAGGCAGTGGAATTTGAAAATGAGGATGGTATATCCATATTATGTGTTATCAAAATTAGATACCTGTGCTTGCTTTAACCCATCCGCTTGGCCATCCTCTTTCTGGAGGAACCACTTCGGAGATCCTGATCCCACAGAGGTCACTGCTGACCTCATAATTGTTTTAGGAACTTACATTAGCCTACCTGGTAAATCATCATCTGTGGGTTTTTTTTGTATAATCTACACATAACTTAGATTTCCAATTTTCAAATACCAAATAAAGTTCAGCAGTAACCTTCTTAATAAAGACAGCAATTATGTTTTCATTATTCCCTCACTGCTTGTTAAACTGGGTCCGGAGTGTTTTATGGATCTGGAGCAATAAACATTATCTTACTTTGAGAGCTATTATAAAGTGTTGAGAAAAACATAATTAATTATTGTTATTGGAAATGTTCAAGGTTTTAATGAGAGAATGCCACAGAAACTTAATTATAGGGTTTTTTTCTCTGAATAGCTTGATATTTTGGAGCTCTGATAATGTCATATAGAGCCTTTCATCTGTAGGAGTTACAGTGAATCTTCGATAGTCAGTAGCAGGCAAAAGTTGCCGCCTGAATTTTGGCAGCATCTCAACCCTATTCCATCTACGTTTGTGTAAAGACAAAGGCTTTTCCTCTTCCCAGGTGTAGCTTTAAAAAAAAAAAGAGAAAAAAAAGGAACCTTAACTTCCAGGATTAGCTCTTTCTGCAGATTGATGTAAAATTTTGCATATGGCTCTGTTCTTGAGAGGTCATAGGGTCTTAGAAAGCTACTTCAAGAACCTCATCAGATCTACTTTCTGTGATGGTCTCAAACAGCAGTCCCAGATTCCTCCAGCATATGACATCTGAGAAACCTCCACAACCTTTTAAGCCACCTTCATGCTATTAAACTCCCTTATCTTCCAAAACATCACAGGCACATCCATCCCGCCAGCCAGGAACGGACCTTCACCTGCTCTAACTCCTGACCCTTGTGGGGAAATGCCTGGGCAAGTGCTAGAGCGCCACCGTGAAACCATGCCAAAGACCATGTAATTGCCTAGAGTTTTGCGCTCCAGCCCACGTGCCTCTGCCACTCTTAATTATCACAAGCAAAGCCTTAAAAATTAATAATCTGAATGAAGTTCGTTAAAGGGTGGGTGTCAGGAGGATGGGGCCACGCTCTTCTCAGTGGTGCCCAATGACAGGATAAGAGGTAACAGGCACAAACTTGAACACAGAAAGTTCCACCTAAACGTGAGGAGGAACTTCTTTGCTGTGAGGGTGGCAGAGCCCTGGCACAGGCTGCCCAGAGAGGTGGTGGAGTCTCCGTCTCTGGAGACATTCCAACCCCGCCTGGACGCGTTCCTGTGCCACCTGCTCTGGGTGACCCTGCTCTGGCCGGGGGTTGGACGGGATGATCTCCAGAGGGCCCTTCCAGCCCTATGATTCTGTGATTCTGTGGTTCTTACTGTGGCTGCCCCATCCCTGGAGGGGTTCAAGGCCAGGCTGGATGCGCTTGGAGCAACCTGGTCTAGTGGGAGGTGTCCCTGCCCAGGGCAGCGGGGTGGAGCTGGATGATGTTGAAGGTCCCATCCAAATTTAACCATTCTGTGATGCTGTGGTTCAAGAAAGCGCATCAAGCCAGGGAATCAGCT
Organism: Rissa tridactyla; assembly: GCF_028500815.1. Classification (NCBI taxonomy): domain Eukaryota; kingdom Metazoa; phylum Chordata; class Aves; order Charadriiformes; family Laridae; genus Rissa; species Rissa tridactyla. The sequence continues at coordinate 124,572,617 of NC_071468.1, read as the reverse complement.
GGGACTTGGTTTGCAATTCAGGAAAAATACCCAAACCCTATGTGGTCACACAAACTGAGAAACCGGCACAGATTTGTAGGTGACCAAGAGTCAATGAGGCAGGTTCTTGAGGCTATGTCATTAAATGTGCACCAGCTCTTTTAAAACCTATTTATTTGTCTTGACTACTAGTTGAAATAATACACAGGAGTCAGAGTTTTAGAAAGATCTTACAATATTAAGTGCTGAGCTCTTATGAAAATCTGCCATCAGTTCAATGGGAGCTATTGAATAATTTTGAAAAACTGTCCTTGATTATGTAGTACCATAAGCTGCAGCTGGTCATAATACATGCAGCAAGGAAAAAAACTGCAAAATTGGAGTCACATTTGCAACACTATTTCAGCAATATCAAGATAAAAATACTGTAGGACTGTTGTAGTTTTCTGCAAACTAGGCATTATAAACTCAGGATACTTCATGTTGTATTTACTTCTGGTAAATCAAGACACATTAAAGTACTAAAACCATGATTATGTTTTGTCATTTTATGAAGGGAAATAAATGTTAAAAAATCCACATCCATTTTGTCTCCCCAAAATCCGCTTTGTCTACTGTGAAGCGACAAACATTAGCATGTATTACTCGTAAGAGCGTATGAGTAGTGACTGGCAAAATTATAAGGCGGGATTTCCCAGCAGTTCTCTTTTATTTCACGGTTTAACCGAGGAAGGAATACTGTGGGCAGCCACTGAAGTAGAAGATACACAGACATGGGACATTTCAGAAGCAATGAGAGCTGAGCAAACTCATCCAGGAAGGAAGGGATGCAATACAGGCAATATTCCCATATCCCTCGTTCATTACAACCTGTAAAATCCTTAAATGTGAGCGAGTTGTAAAGGAACGATAGTGGTTCACTGAGTTGTGGGTCATACCATAACCGTCTGGCAAAAGCTATGGATGAAAGCTCAGGGTGGTTTATATGCGTAACAGCTGAAGCAATAATGGATAAATTCATTACACCCCAATTTATTCCATTACAATGTAAGCTCTGTATGTCAGTTAATTCCAATAAATCTGAAGATTCAAATTATTAAGATTGTTCAGAGCAAAAGACGACTGGAAAGAATGCTGGTTTTCTAAAAAGATGCACTTTATTAATTAGAGCTTTATTAGTTAATAGGAAGAGGAGGAATTTTTTAGGAAATTGATTCTGTATTCAAAGGAATGTGTTGCGTATTTGGATAACATCTACTTTACTGTTCTTGGTTGGGAGAAAGGCTAAATTCCTGTTACGTAAATACAATGTATTTCACTGTTAATTATGGAACTGCGTCTGCTAACAGAATAAGTATCAGGGTGCAACTAACGCTTCCATAATAACCCAGTCTGCCCTTACTGGGCTTGATGTGTTGGGTTTTTTCCTCAGGAGACTGACATTCTTTAGAAATACAGGATTCTCCTGGAAAATTATGTTGAAATTAGGTTCTACAGTGGAGATGACAAATCACTTCTTTGCAAAGAGTAAAAAATGTTAGATTCATTTGGCCAAAATTCCGATGCTCACCGTGTAGGTGTTGCTACCTGGGCTGGTCACCACTGGCTCTAGAACAGTCACAGGGGAGACAAATGTCCTCAAGGTATGATTCGAATATTTTAGATGCCTGCTTTAGGATGAGATGAATCACGTTAGCGTTACCAGCCTATATCACTATGTGCTTTATTTGTTTATATCCCTTGCTATAATGGGTTAAAATATTCATTTTGATGATTGTCAAAATAAACTCTAGCTTTCAGCTGCAATTTCTTGTGATTTGTAGGGCTATTCATAGAAACTCGCTTTAGCATAAAGAAGCTAACTTTAGCACAAAGGAGCTCAAATCTCCCATGTTTCTTCTTCCACAGTCAATGGAGAGACAGAGAGTGGGAGAGAACCTCATTCAGAAGGCAGTTCAGAGCTGGAAACTAATTTTAGGTGCTCTGAGTTGCTCTCTGCAGTGCCCTGTCTCCCTGGTGGTCATTTAGGAGAATTTAGGGTATTTAACCTTGGGGAATATGTCGCTTATGCCTGCCCGAAATAACCACCAGATCCAGTTTCTTTCTTTTCAAAGGGAGAAATCCTTTCTTGGCATACCTCAAACGTGAGGTTGAACTTACTGTCCTTGTCTCTGGGTCACCGAGAGGCAGCGAGGATCAGGCTGCTCCTGCTCCCTCTTCCCTTGCTGGTGGGATGCTCCGTGCAGCCCACATCCCCCAGGCACAGGTTTCAGGAAGGTTTCAGGTCATCGAGTCCAACCATCAACGTAACACTGACAAAACCCATCACTAAACCATATCTCTAAGCACCACCTCTACCTGTCTTTTAAATACCTCCAGGGATGGTGACTCCACCACTGCCCTGGGCAGCCTCTTCCAATGCTTAATCACCCTTTCAGTGCAAAAATTTTTCCTAACATCCAGACTAAACCTCCTCTGGAGCAATGTGAGGCCGTTTGCTCTCAACCTATCGCTTGTTCCTTGGGAGAAGAGCCCGACACCCCCTGGCTACCCCTTCCTTTCAGGGAGCTGTAGAGAGCGAGAAGGTCTCCCCTCAGCCTCCTCTTCTCCAGGCTGAACACCCCCAGCTCCCTCAGCCGCTCCTCACAAGGCTTGTGCTCCAGACCCCTCACCAGCTCCGTTGCCCTTCTCTGGACACGCTCCAGCACCCTCTCCTATTCATCTTGTTCCTCGAGTATTGCAAGAAGCAGCCCATTCCTCCTGGTGACATGGAGCACTCTTGTCCATGGCAGATGCCTTTTCAACTGAAGAGCCAGCCATGCCGATTACACTCCCGATTGCCCGGTAAGCATCCATTTTCCTGGGCTTAAAGCCTGATACAGCAATACCAGTAAAGAAATATTTTCAGCGGAGTTCAGACACAGATCCCTAGCTGTGCTGCTGTCAGAGTTACTAATAATACCCGCCTTGGATAGTATTTTGATATATTCTACAATTCTCTTTAATTTTAGTATTAACATAGGTTACCGATAATTAAATATATGCGAACAATCCCCGCTAAAACTTTTCCACGACTCTGTGATGTATTTAATGTGTGTAATATCCTTTCTAATCAAGCATTCTTTTTGCCTCTGTAGCTTTGTCAGTCTACACCTTTCCTGGTCCACTCTGCCTCCTTCCTCACCAGCTCTGCTAGAGCACCCGCGACATGACCCCTGCTCTTCTGTCTCGGGATTTCCTCTAAGCTTTCAGTACCGATTATATCTAATCGTTCTAGATTTGCCAGTTGTTTAATGGTGAGCACAATGCTTACAGAAGGTGGGTAAGGACCGCTAAACCTGTTTGCAGTCTTTAAATCTGGTGCCTTCACTCTACAAATGGTATTTTAGTGAAGTTCTGCATATAATGTGCTTCCTAGCAAATTTTTTGAGAACACCATAGTTGGTCCATCTACTTTAGGTTCCCAAATTAGGTAATGCAATACATTTAAAGGAGGTACCTTGGACCAGGAAGGGTGATTGAGGACCCCAAAAGGAGTCACGTTGCTCTTCGCATTACCTGAAAAGAAGCCTTATCATCTCTGTCAAGCGATTCAGTACTATAAATGTTGATATCTTGAGGCAAGACTTTACAGATCACTACCAGAATGTATAGTTTTTTTCCAGGTAAATAAATCCAGGTAGAATCATAGAATGGTTTGGGTTGGAAGGGACCTTAAAGATCATCTAGTTCCAACCTCCTGCCCTGGGCAGGGACACCTCCCACCAGACCAGGTTGCTCAAGGGATGGGGCAGCCACAGCTTCTCTGGGCAACCTGGGCCAGGGGCTCACCACCCTCACAGGAAAGAATTTCTTCCTAATATCTCATCTAAGTCTCCCTTCTTTCAGTTTAAAACCATTCTCCCTTGTCCTATGGCTCCCCTCCCTGATCAAGAGTCTCTCCCTGGCTTTCCTGGAGCCCCCTTTAGGTTCTGGAAAGCCGCTAACTGTGCACATAGAGTCAATGAAAGTCTTTACCTACAGCAAATAAAGCATCTGGTGTGTTGCGGGTGATCTCACCACTCAGAGACAATCTTTTTGTTCCACTCTCTTGTCTTCATCCTGGCTTCATCTCCCTCAAAAGCCAATTCCGGACAGCCTACATGTAGGATAATTCTTCTGAGCCTCTCGGGGTTGATTTCACAAATCAGCAAGGCAGAATCAAATCCACTTTGCTTCCTTTCCTTACAGCTGATCCCTTTTCTCTGCTTTGACTACAGTCCTGCTCAGCAGATCCCCCCAAAGACAATCACTAGACAAACAAGTTTCTTTGTGCAAGTATCTAGGACAGGACTTCATATTACGTGTTCTTATCTGATGCTTCTTGAGGGTTCAAGTCCTCTTCTTAGGCTGAGCGTAGCTTTGTGGTTGAAGGCATTTTTATGAAATTTGGTCTCTAAGAGGCCAGGTTGCAAAGCAGAGATGCTTAAAGGTGGATCGTAACTAACGTTACGATGCCATGTAGACAGCAAGCAAGGCTGCCATAAAGACAGAAACAGCCCAGTGCCTTACCCTTGTGGGGACTATGTGCCTTGTGCTTAGGTCTTCTGAGCAGCTAAATACATTTTCATTAATTTCAAATCCTCTTGCATCTCATCCTAAATCAATTACGCACTTTGGAAGGCACAAAATGTGAACTGGAGCTCTGCTGTGGAGCATCTATTCACCGTGGATCCTTTAACGGTGGATGCAGTTTCATGGAGGTCAGTGGCTACCGTGGTGACTGATGGTCACCTGCTTCAGTAAAGAGAAACAGCTTGAGCCTAGAATCCTGGAGTAATTTATTTGATTTAAGGTAAGAGTTGAAAAAAATTAATTTTGTTGAGTATGAAATATTTTATGATGTATTTCTAGTCACCAAGAAATAGAGTTTCAGCCTTAAAGTGCAGTAGCTGTTCAAGACGAAGTTGAGCAAGTTTTTATAATTGGGGTAACAATTTCCCATTTCACTTTAAAAATTGTCTTTTTTAGAATGTTCCCCATCCACTCCAGGTACAATGAACGGAGCAATCTCACGACATTGTTTGACAAGGAGGACAAGTGCTTTGGATAAAGTATATTTAAGGCTGAGGTGCATTTCTGAACCTTTGAAGGAGATGGTTAATTGATGACTGTGCTCCTTGTGGTTGTTTATAACGCTGTTCTCATCTTTATTTTTGCCATCAGATTATGACCTTCCTCGAGCAGTACAATCACAATTCCCTCGTTTTTTGAAAAAGAAAAGCCGGTTGGCCTAACCTCGCCGCTCCCCCATCCTGCCTTTGCTGTGCCGACAGGGGGATATTGCCAAAAAAAAAAAAAAAAAAAAAAAAAAAAAAGGCTGATGTTCGTCTGAAACAGATTGCGAGGGGAGGCCTGGCCCCGTCAAGCTCAGCTGAGCATTAGGTCTGGTCATTTATCACTGTCAGACGGGCGAGAGCCGGGGGAAGAAGCACTGGACCGTTCCTGCTCATCTGCTGACTGACAGCTGACGGAAGCCTAATGCAACCTCCAGGCAGATAATCTGCCATCACGGGGGAGCGTGGACGAGGGAGATACTCTATCACAGGCTGCACGCTGCTTCTCCCTCAAAGCTCCTGACATCGTCACAAGGCAGAAAAAGAAACGTCAGTCGTGCTTTAAGGGACTGCGGTGTATTGTAATGCTTCGCTAAAACCGCGCTGTACCTCATTTCCATGGTTTCGTGGAGAGCCATTTTTAAAAACAGATTAACGGCGTAGTGGAGACGTGCAGTCAGGCGCAGGAATGATAATATGATGACAATGTTCAGATGAGAAAAAGCGCTGTTTGTTTCACCCATCAGTTTAATTCACGGGACTGCAGATATGCTGCAAAGCAGCGTAATTATTTAAAAATAGCAAAACCCTCCCTGCCAAATATAGGCCTCTGAGTAAGCCTAGGTACTTAAGGAACGGGAAAAATATCTTCAGAGGGAAACCTGAAATTAAAGCAAGAAAAATCTAATATGTAAGGATTAATGCTATCTCCCGCCGAGTTTTGTGCAACAAATACTTCCTGTAGGTGCTAATTTAGAGCGATGCTCTGCAAGAGAGACTCCCAAACCGGTGTGAGAACATCCGGTTTTCCAAAGCTCTTGCTCTACTGCCTAATGAAAGATTCTGCCTCTTTAATTTTGTCAGTCTTAAAATCAAGATTTTATTGGTTTTAATTTGCTATTATTTTTATTAACAGTATCTAATTTTGCTATTCATTACAAATCATATGCATTAACTTAACTGGGGAACGTTTTAATTGAGCACTGCTGGAGATTTTCCAATAAATTAACATTACATACTTTTAACAGATGTCTGAATTAGACATTGTTATTAGGCATTGTAATTAATAGAAGTATTACTCAAATTAAAATCTCAGGGCCTTAGAAAAATTAAATTGTAGGTGACTGAGTGATGTTACCTCATTAATAGAGAGTGACTGTTGACTTCCCTCCATCGGGTTTTATTAGGCCAATAAACAACCCTTTCCCAAGTAGCTGGAGAGGGCGTTGGACAAACGCTTTGGTATAAGGGGCTGGGGATCAAGACATATTTTACCAGTGGTATTGTGAGGTTCTTTAACCTGTCATTGTCTTATCGGTGTAATGTCATAGAATCATAGAATCACAGAATGTGTTGGGTTGGAAGGGACCTTTAAAGGTCATCTAGTCCAACCCCCTGCAGTGAGCAGGGACATCTTCAACTCGATCAGATTTGATATATATCGGATATAACATGTAAGATAATACCTTCCTGGGATGTAATAAAGCTTTAATATGGTGTGTTGGTTAGATTTTTTTAGATAGAAAAATCACATTAGGCCTGGGTGTTCACTGGCTTGGATCTTCAAAACTAGTTTTTTCCATTTTCATGGAGAACAAAAGCAAAGCTGGTATAAAACAGGACCTTCGTGCAAGGAAGAATCAAGCCCCCTAAAGGTGCAGAGTATCGAGTAGACTGAGGAAAGTACGAGAGTGGCTCTTCTTCGGTATTGCTTCTCTAAGTCAATGAAAACAGACAGTTTGATATTGGAATTAATTTGACCCAATATAGATGTCTTTATCTGAGCTAACCACTGTAGAATCCTTCATATTAGTTGGGGAAAAATAGTCACCTGTAGGATAAGATTCATCTCTCCTGCATGTGGATGCCTAAAAGCAGATGAATTGCTCGATACTGCATATTTCTCCCCATTAGTCCAGGTGCTTTGGGTGAGAGGAACCTTTCCAGGGTCAAGCTCTTCCATGTTGTTTTTCAGGAAAAACAAAGAAGTTACAGGTAGGGTGATCTCATCAGTTCGAGCGGCTTGTTTTAGTGCAATAGCAGCATATTGGAGAAGCGGTGTTTCTCTGAGTCTCTCCGCAGGAAAAAAATGTTTGAGTTATGTGTCTATGTATGTAATTAAAGACTTGAAAAGCCATCGCTCTACTATTTATCTATACATTCGTGGCCAGCCATGAACTTCAAAGGGATTTTCCCACTTTGAACATGTATGTGAATGTCCAGCAAAAATTATTTTGAGTCTAATTTTGAGAAGCTGATTTTAAAAAATCAATAATAGGTCGGTGTTAAGATACCCAGTATCAATTGGCACCAGACCTAACCGCTCTCAGGCCAAGCCCTCAGAAAGCGAGCATCCTAAATCAAAAGTCGCGTTTAGCAGGTTATTTATGTAAATATTAATGTGTAAAAGGAAATTATAAAAAAAGCAACCTGCCTAAAAGCAGTTTGGGGATTTTGCCATTAGGTCTGCCCTGTTTTCTCTACTTAGCTTTTCTTTGCATAGCTAGGCTAGGATTTGGCGTTTACGTTGCTGATTCACGAGCGAGGAGATGTTGAACCGAGCAGCGCCAGGAAGGAAACCACCAGAGATTATATCCCCAGCAGCAGTCTGAGGCCACGTCGCTTTCCAGAGTCTGGCCATTATAAGAGTATATTTCTCCTGTGAATCTTCTCTCCTTCCCTCAGGCCATGGTCCCTGCCCTTTTAGACAGTTTTTTTCCTTTTTTTCCCTCAAGAAAGGTGAGGGCGCAAGCTCTTCTTCCGTAATAAGGAAACGGTAGTATTCCTGGAGCTACTTTGCATCTCTCTGTGCTTCATTGCAGAATTTCTGCCTAGAGCTTTGTGCTAGTTTTCATTTTTCATGGTGTACACATGATGTCCCAGTTGAGCATCCAGTGCATGTTTTATTCATGTGCTTTTCACCCCTTCTTTGAGATCATTAATAAAGCTGCTAAATAAACCCAGGCTTAACAATCCTCCTTACCACACCCCACTGGACATCTCCTCCCAACTCCGTGACACCGTGTTTATCATCGTCCTTTGTTTGGATCTCTTGGATTTCCAGCCCAACTGATAGCATTCTTACCCACACTGGTTTGGATGAGGGTTTCAAGTGGGGTTTTGAAAGGCATTGTCTCTCGTTCCGAAATAAAGTCCAGTTGTATTTTACCAGCTTCATTCAATTCCTGCACTAAGAACCAGATGCTACTGGCGCTGCCTGAAGAGCAGTAATGGTAGAGACGGCATGGGTTGTTTGCGTTACGTGGATAGTTCAATGCCACCCTCTGCTCCAGGTTTGGGGCTTTTTCCGTGCATTCAGTGCATTTCTGATCATTACAGGGAGTCAAAAAACGATGGTGTGCTGCTGTATCCTCTCAAATGATGGCATGCTGACCCGTTCTTTTGCAGAAGGGGATAATTGTCAATCCTAATTACTCAACACCTGTGCATTGGGTCCCACACAGTAAATACAACGCTATTTTTATTATTTTTATTTGGGTTACCGCACGACGATAACGGAACTGACAGACAGCTGAAATCTCTATGGGTCAGTACACTGGGAGCCTGCCTATACGTTCCATACAGGCAGACTAACGAGGGGCAGGTTTCTCATCTACACTTCCGTAAAGGAGAGGAGGCTTAAGGCAGGAGATAAGGAGGTAGCTCTGGTTTGGTTTGTGGGGATCTCCTCCCTTTTGGGAGGGGGAGTACCACAGAAATGACAGGGGAACTTGTTAGAAAGTGTAAAAAGTGACGGCTGGTACCTCTGCGTGATCAGAGGGGGAACACGACATGCAGCTTCTGCGTGAGAGATGGTTGGCAGTGGAGTCGTGGCCAGGAGGGCCTCCAAAGCAGACAAGCAACTTCTGCTTGGTGCAATAGAGAAGCAATTTGAAGAGGAGAGTGACATTGCCAACCTGATGGACTAGAACAGCGTTCTTTGCAGCGATATTCTTGGGGAATTTTAGTGCTCCAGAGAGCCTTTCTCAGGTCTCAAGGAAAGCATATTTTAGCAATGCAGGTGGGAGACAATGAGAACCTAAACAAAAGATTTATATGTACATGTAGATAGTGGAACCATATTATAGAGGTATTGGGAAGATAAAATCTTGAACATTTGAACACTGCATATCTTCTTAGAAGGAGGAATTATCTTTGCGTTTCTTGTTTAATTTTTAATTTTTGAGTGTAGGTGATTTGCATTTTTTTTATTTCCCAACAAGCATGCTAAAAAGCGTAGGTTTTAAAAATGAAACCTGATATTTTCATGTTATGTCATAACTCCTTGGGAGTTTTGGGGAAGTGAAATGATGTGTCAATCCCAAAAATGCCACAAGAGTTGGCTACCGTGTGTACCTAATATGTGTCTGCCTGTCTGAGCTGGGTGAACACTGTATTACTTAGAGGTCTATTACCCCAGCGCAGCAACAAAACCGCTTGTGAGATAGACTACCTTCTAGCAACCCTTGTCGACAGGATTGTTATTTTCCTCTGCTATTGCTTCCTTTCCTATTTTGATCATATGTTTTACCATTAACGTTTGTCCTGGTTCATAACCCAGAATCTCTGCTGGTGTCAGGGCCATATTTTAATAAATATGTATGTACACACAGGTACGTATAATCCTCCCACTGATTAGATCATAAATCTCAGTGATATTATGCAAGTGATATAGGTGGAATTCATCTGAGTTTGTCACTAGTTTCCTTATAATCAGTACTCAGAAATTGACGTTTTTAGATATGATTCATTTTATTCCTGAAGAAAACATCCAAAAAATGCCAGATGAATCACCACAGAAGAAGTGTCTGGTTCTTTCCAGGGTACAGAAGGATCCAAGGCTGAGTACTCAGCTGTAGATATCCATTGTAGATGACTAAAGCCAAATGGCATGAATCCCAATTTAAGCATATTTCATTAAACCTTAATGTATCTATCCCCAAAACTCAAAAAGTTAAACCCTTGGCCCACAGAATCAGCAAATACATCAAGGGTACAGTCAGGATGTGAGCAGTCTTGTTTCTCTAGGTCTTATGTACTTTATGTGTGTGGAATTCACATAATGGTATGTGGCTTTGTCTCCTTGAAAGCCGCAAGTCCGCTATTGTAGTTTCTAGGATACTTTCCTTTGGCCATACCCCAAATATATCCCCGATCCTCGTATTTTACCCTCACACCCCACCATCCTCTGTCCCCGCTGCCACGTACCCACCACCCCGCACCCAGTGTGTATATCTGCTCTCACGCAGAGCTCTTCCCCTTGCCCTACGCATGCTCCGAAAGCCTGCCTTCCCCATCGCACGCGCCATCTCCTCTGACCTGGGAGCCCACCGGCCCTTTCCCACCTGGTCAGCCGCCCTCCCTTGTGGTCCATCTCTGCATGACATTCTGCTTCCTATTAGCACGGTCCCACAGCTACCGGCGCAGCTGGTCGGACACTCATCTGCAAACCCCAGTAGGCTGGAAATTTCAAAATCGCTATTTCTCTTCCTCTGCATCTCCACTGCCCTCTTCTAAGAAATGAATTCATTTTCTTTTTCAAACACTTATTTTCCTGTCGTTCCTGTTGGTACACTTCCCAGTGAGAACCGCAGAACAAAATCAGTGTGCGATAATCTCTCGCCTTTGTTGATTAAACAGAACTGATGTTTTTTGAGGAGTCCATGTGTTTTGGGGTCTGAACTGACGCGCTGTGCTAGGACGCATCATGTTTTGTAGCATCAATCAGTTTCTGTGTCGTAATCTGTTTGATAGAATGGATGCAGCAGAACACAGCGTGTCACATTGTGAGACATCATCTCCAGAATACATTTCAAAACAGTTTTCAGCTACCGCTCTTCCTTTCCTGTCCTATTTTAATAAGCAAAGTTATTTACTTTTCAGCAAAATTTGTAATTAACATTTTCCATTGAATGATACCATGCTTTTTTAATAATAGTTGGGAACCACCGTGTGAGAAAATAACACAATACTACAAATCGTTGTAGGCTATGAATTACCATTATGTAGCTGACCCCTCTTTTTAATTGGTAATGAGTTGACAGCTCATCTCTACTGTCTGACAGAGGATGGAACTAGAGAAGGGAGAGGTGAAAGAAACCCAGTAGATCATGTACGCCATCTCTCTGCCAGTGCTGAGAACCAAAATGACTTGTCAGGGTTGGAAACATAAATGGCTGGGTTCGGGCAGCAACGTTCCCTGTGCTGAAAATATCCTTTGGGAGGCAAAGTGATTTGAAACAACACTTCGGGTTTCATCTGATATGACATTAGATTTTCTTATTACACAGGAGCTTGCAGAACTGACAGTTCTGCTCATTGAACTAGACCTGAAAATAAAGAAGAGCTTCTATTTCATCACCAGCTATGAAGAATTTATGGACAGAATTCTGCCATCAATTACACATCTAATACCACCAGTAGCTCCACAGAGGCCTGACGTAGAGCTGCCCTCTCCCTCTCGTGCTCCTCTTTAGTCCTCTAAGAGCATGCCCCTGGTGAAGCTATGCTTCCATGGATTTTTCCATTGAATAGCTTTTTGAAATCCCCAAAATGATGAAGAGAGGCTCCACCTCCAGGGACAAGGATAAATGGGTGATTTTAGACAGTTTAGGTTGGAAATGGGGGGGGATTTAGTAGGTAATTCCTGTTCCTTCAGCAGCGCTACCTACAAGCTTTCTCTCTAACAGCCAGGCTTCCCTTCTGTCCTTTCCAGATCGTTGTGAAACCATCTCAAAAGCATTTTCTGTTATCTGGGAGATCTTGGGAGATGGGAAGAATATAAGACAGAATATAATTCCAGAGCACTGGAACAGGCTGCCCAGGGAGGTTGTGGAGTCCCCTTCTCTGGAGATTTTCAAGACCCGCCTGGATGCAGCCCTGAGGGATGTGCTTTAGGCAATCCTGCTCTAGCAGGGGAGTTGGACTAGATGATCTCTAGAGGTCCCTTCCAACTCTGAAGATTCCGTGATTCCGTGATTCCGTGATAAGTAAGATGAAAGATTTCCCCACTGTCTGAAGACGTAAGGATGTGGTTCGAGAATAATGACTGAACAAATCCTAACCTTGTACAATTTATAGAATCCTCCTATGTGAGACAATTCGATACATAATACATGCATAACTCCTCTTGGCTGACACATCAGATACCATATTAGAGAACTACACCCATTTTTACAAGGAAATATCTTCCGGGTTATGAAATACGTTGATGGTGAGAAGTTTTGTGTTTTTATTTTTGTCTGAAAGAAGTATCAGGCTCACTCCTAGAATAAGTGACAACGCAATCCAAAGAACTGTTTTGATCAAACTATCCGCCGTGAGAAAGATAGGACAAAAAACCAGAGAAAGATTCTGGCTCTGTGACAGCTAGGCTTTCAAACCAGAATTTAGTCAGGTTGACTTCAAATTGCTTGAATCAATTGTTAAAAGATTTATCAGAGATTTAGTAATTTAAAAAAAAAATAATTTAACGATTACTGTTAAAAGATTTAACAGCGATAAGGTGCAGTGAAAAAAGAAACCCCAAAGCCTTCTTAGGTTTGAAAAGTCAGGCTTCACGGCTCGTGTTTAGGTATATACTCGATGATCTCAAAGGTCCTTTTCAACCATGAAGATTCTATGATTCTATGATTCTATAAATGAATGACCTGTTTTTCAAAAGTACTGGCCAGTTGTGGCTTTCAGTGAAGTTAACAGAAATTCTGGAAGCCCAGAAGTTTTCAGATCAGGTAATTTCCTCAGGTACCTCATTTGAGGCACAAGTACAATAAAGGCCAGGTCCCTGTTTTCTAAGCCAGGTGAATGATGCGCAGTGAAGCTCTGGGCAGATACCACAGGAATATACTGAAATGGAGTCCTGTTTTAAAGATACCGAGTAAGTTTTATACTTGGAAATGGGAATAACACATTTGTTACTGTCTTTTAATTCCACAGGCCGTGTAGCCCAAGGGAAGTGTACCTTTTAGCAGAGTTAGCTCACTGTTAACATCGGTGCTGCCTGTAGACTTCAGTATCCTTACTGGAAAGGACAGGGCTATTTGGAAGAATGAACAGATGTCTCGTTCATTCTCTGTGGACATGAACTGGTTAAATTAATTGGTTAAATGGTTAAATCAAAAAGAATTTTTTTTTTTTGTAAAATACCGGTAAGGAAAGGCTAATTTTGCTTCCTTTGAACTGCGTTTTCATGTGTCACCTGTGCTGACCTTTTACCCAAGGGCAATGAATCCCCCTTTTTTTTTTTTTTTTTTTTTGCTATTTAGCCTTCTTTAGCTTAGGATTTCTTCTCTTTGGTGACACTTAGAGACCTTTTCCTTGTTACATGTTCAATGGTAACACTGCACTGCCAAACTTCCACCATTTTTTTTTCCCGAAACATTGCAGTCTTTTACTGGAAATAAAAATTAGATAATTTCTTGTTTACAAGACAGAAAAGAAACCCACTGGCCTTCAATTACGTGCTGTATATTGATGGTGCACAGCAGTAAAAAGTGTTATATGAAAAAGCAGTAGGGGATGATCAGGCCTGATAGCCCATGTGTCTCGCAGTGGGTTACCAATCATGCCATGAGGAGCTTTTTCTGAACGTCTTACTTCTCACGAAGCACTTCACTTGTCTTGTGCTACGGGTTACATTTGGTGTTCCATCAGTTTTCAGCCTGCTGGTAGTTCTGCCTTCTCCTAAAGCAGTAAAAACGTTCTCAGCCATCACAGGAGCAATGAATATGATGTCTCCTCATTGTAGCATTAATTTTACTGCGGTCTTTCTGGAACATGCAAGCTCCGACACCAAAGTTACACTTGGGCATTCAATGAATTTTTAAATAAAAAACCATAGCAGCTGTAGGTTACAGTGAAATGCCATCAGTCTGTCTCCACGTTACGGGTTTTCAAGTGGCGTCTGTCATCCCGCTTTTCATTACTTCGCTTCAGAGAGGTGGAGTTGTGACTGTGGATGACATTCTCCTCTCACATCTGAAATTTAGGAGGCATTTAAATAACTTGCTTATTCAATGCTGAACATTTTTCTTCACTCCTCTTTATTTAGATGAAAGCAGTCTTTTTCACGCAGGCCTGGCTCTAAGTTTTACGCCCCTTTATTGGCTCCAAGCCTTTGTTTAAAATGAATATGTCGGCTACACTAAATATCTATAATACACTAAATCTACACTAAATATCTATAATATACTATAATACACTAAATCTAGTGGCAGAGATTGTAGGTTGTTTGGTTGGACTCGATGATCTCAAAGGTCCTTTCCAACCATGAAGATTCTATGATAAATATTACACGTACCTGCCACGCACAGTAACACTGCAAAGTGAGCAGTGCTTTTATGTTTCTTTGGTGCCCATCTTGCAACTCGTCTGATACGTATTATGACTTGTATGCCACTTTGGGGAATAATAACCACTGAGTTATTTTTATAACTATTTTAGAAACGTCATGTATCAGAGAATCCCAGACTGGCAGGGGTTGGCAGGGCCCTCTGGAGATCATCCCGTCCCACCCCCTGCCAGAGCAGGGTCACCCAGAGCAGGTGGCACAGGAACGTGTCCAGGCGGGGTTGGAATGTCTCCAGAGACGGAGACTCCCCCACCTCTCTGGGCAGCCTGTGCCAGGGCTCTGCCACCCTCACAGCAAAGAAGTTCCTCCTCATGTTCAGACGGAATTTCCCATGTTCCCGTTTGTGCCCGTTACCCCTTGTCCTGTCCCCGGGCACCACTGAGAAGAGCCTGGCCCCGTCCTCTTGCCACCCACCCTTCAGATATTGATGAGCATTGATGAGAACCCTCTCTGTCTGCTCTTCTCTGGGCAGAACAGCCTTTCCTGAGCAGAGAGGTGCTCCAGTCCCCCACGCATCTTTGTAGCCCCTGACCTGCTTTTTCTATTACCAGTCTGAAATTTTTAGGCCCTCCGTGATCTGTCTACCGCATTGACAGATGAGTGTTTGGTGTAGCCAATGGAGAACAAACCTCCACCATGGCGGTGTGATGGAAAGTGTAGGAAAAAGTGTCTAAGGCAAAACAGAGGAGAAAGGAGTCATTCCAACAGTAGCTGATTTGCTTTAGGAAGTTCCTCCCTCGCCCCATCACTGCTTGTCCTTTGTCCTCCTCCTCTCCTCATGTACCCACCGTGTTTGTGCTGGTAGGAGATGGAGGAGGCTCACGGTAATTGGTTAATCAGCTATTTTCAATTCAATTCCTGGCTGTGCTTACCATGGAAAATTAGCAGTCCTTGTGTATAAATATGACCCCTACTCCTGGATTAATTTGATTATGTGAGAATCTCAGTTTTCATTTAAAAATAATAACTTTCTGTGCTGCTCTGATAAAACAAGTTTGGATATGTAGTCTAAATATTCCCTAGTGGTTTAAAAATCAAAAATAAACATGAAGAACGTATGAATCTCTTACTAATAAAAAAATAAATGTTCTCGAATCTCTACAATGATTGCTTGAGACTGAATATTTTGAGACCAGAAAATTTCTGATTTTCACTCAGTGCTGGATCAGATTCTGTGAAAGCCAAATCTTTTTAAGCGGCTTCACTTGGGTCCACAAATAGAGAACTGACGTTCATTAATGAATCTGTGGGTATCTTAACCTGGAGTTCCTCTCGAATATCTTTGGGTTATGCAAAACGCCTTGTAGAGACTTTCTGCACTGCTGATTTCACTCTTGGTATAACTTCCGTTTCGTCTGTACTGTGAGAGAGGATTTTGCCTATGAGTGAGTGGCTGCTCTGCGTTAGACCAGTGCTTTAATTTTGCATATTTAAGAAAGAAGCGCAAACTTCTGTCTCTAATAATAGCGAGTTTGATTCTGTTAAAGGTCTGATAAATGCTATACATTTTGTGGCAATGACTTTATTAGGAATCTAACTTAATGGCAGTGAGTTTTTATTTAACTGAGCTTTAAATTTCCTCTGGGCTAACAGCAGAACAGTAAATCTGTTTAGAAACTAAGTCAGGCTGGTCTAAAAGGAAGTATTTTTTATAAAACTTTCTCATTTGAACATCTTTCGTTGTTAAATTTATCTGTTACAGGTGTGATACCATCGACATACATGAAACTGTGAAGATAAATGAAGTGTATACTAATAAATTAAAATGTGCCAGAGAACAGGTCCAGGCACTGGAACTTGATTGTCCATGCTGGTATATTGCTAGGATAGGATCTAACGTGATTTCAGCTAAGCTAATTAACACTCTCTCAAATAGCTTCTAGATATGACTTGTTTATTTTAATAGTTTACTAGTACAGATATAGCCTAATCCATGTGTGGACGCAACTTGAAGTCAGTGAACCTTTAGCAAAGGGCAGTTGTAGGACCATGTTGGAAGCTATTGAGCGACAGGCTGCAGAGGCTGAATAACGCCAAAGAAATATTGAGGACCTGCTTAGCAACTTTGGATTATCTTTCCATATATTATGCTGTTTCACAGGTACAGAGGATCTGTGAAGGATTATTTCTATAAAAATCCAGAGAGTCTAAGGAGGGAGGGCCAGGCACTGCACCTATTTAAAGCAGACTTTGCCTGAAGCTAAAGTTGAATGTCGAGACCTCCAGGAAATGTGTTGCTTTCAGCACGTACTAGTTCTGTTCAGCAGGGAGCGAAGAATGCTGCAGATCTCTCTCAGGCTTAGCTTGAAAAATGGTAAGGAGAGTTCTTGGAGTTGAGGATGGAGCAGCCTTCAACAGTTTTGAGAGGAAGGTCCCCCGTTGTTTGCTTTGGTTCATGAAAATGCCGACAGCTTGAATAGCAATAAAACAGAAATAAAAATTTATTCCTTACCCATTGGCTTTTTGTTAAAACCCTGAGGATCAAGAAGATCAACGAGATAAAATAAAGACATTAATGTCCTCACAGTTCTACTTTGCCAAGTGCCTGGATGCTGTTGTAGTCCACTGAAGGATTAACCCTGTAAATGTTGACAACATTAGGGTGAAATGTGTTGTTTTCACCACTGGAAGCTGAGGTTAACTTCTCATAGCCAGTTCAGTGATCACTGATAATCTTTCCATGTCTCTCTAACAATAGGTTTTATCTTACTTATTGTAAGCCCTTGTCTCTGGACCGATGGTGAGTCGGAATAGTCATTTATTCTTTCTATTGGCAAGTTGCAGGGAAAGCCCTTCTAATTTTTTCCTAATTCGATGGGGCTAAAGTATTTCTGATTTTCTGGAGTTACTCAATCCAATTTGTAGGTGAGAATTAAAACTTGTGTTTTCACAAGAACAACTGTTCAGTAAAAAGCCAGAAACTGCAATGTTCTTTGAATAGTGTACTTGTTGAGAGGCTATTTATACTTATGTGTTGTTACTTTCTTCCTAAGTCCGCGCAAATTTATTTATTTTTTTTTACTATTTTGTGCATCTAGACAAAGGGCAGAGTATACCAGAAAAATTGTAAAACAAAGTATGGATGTCAAGAAAATGAATTATTTTATCTAAGATCTTTGAAACAAAAGTATGATGGCATTGGGAGACAGCTTGAGGACCCTGAAAAGATTATTTTCATTCAAGCCCATCTCACCTCTAAAAGTTTAATTTTAATTTTAATATATTGAAAGCCTCACATTTGAAATGATAACTACTTCGTACATCACATATGTCATTCACTCTTTAAATGAAGGCAGCTATCAGGACCAGGGCAGGCTTAGTTTATTTGATCTCGCATGATGTTTCATAATTTTTCTGACTGTTCGCTCATCTCAGATGGCTGTAGATCATGTCAGTAATACAAGCTATAGCTAACGAGGTTGCAACCTTGTACGGCACTGGTCATATTACTCCCACTCTGGAACCTCCCAACAATTTCCTTCCTAAAGCCCCTCTCGTGGCTTGTGTGGCACAGGGCATTCAATCTTCCTAAATGCAAACAATTGACTTTATGGCACCTCTTGCTCCGATTGCGGATAACCCTGATTTTCCCTTCTCATTGACTGCTGATAAATGTTTGATGCCAGCTGGGATTAGTACTGTGCTATGCCTCCCTGCTAATGAAAAATACTGCTTTCAGAGAATTCGCAAGGCAATCCCATGTTCTGAATTTGGCCCGTTTTATTCCTCACCAGGTTCTGTATTACCGGAAGTCAAATAATGCACGTACAGAGAAAATCTCATGGCTTTCTGCCTGGGAAGTATTTGGTGAACAGAAAGCTGTATTTTGAGTTCAGGTGATTTTATTTCTTTTCACCATTGTTGACAGTGAGTCTTAGTAGATCAAGAAATGAGTGTGGGGATGCCAGTGAAAAGGATTGGGAATATTCTGTTGTGGATCTGTATAATTTTATTTTATTTGGAGGTTGGAGAGCTCATTTCCAGGTTATGCATACCACCCTTCCAGGTTACATATACAACCCTGATTATTCAGTTGTGATAAGCCTGTATTATCACAAGGAGCAGAATTGTCTTTATGCTCAGAAGAGTACATTGGGATGAAAGAGAAGTACACTGGGATGTGAAGAATATACTATTAAGTTTGGAAACTGAGCATTTTCTAGCCCCTGGGAGCCATTTTGTCACGGAGGGAGTAAAGCCAGGCTTCCACTATTTTATTGCATAGAAATCATCCCTGTGAGCACCAGCGACGCCGTAATATTGCACTGTCCTGTATGCTTTGTGTTCCTTGAGATTGAAAGTCTCAGTCTTGATTTGGCTTTTATGCAAATGCTTTGTACAGTTGTTCTGTCTTACGTCTTTCTGTATACTTGGGTAAGGATGTGAGAGGAGCTCCACAGGGGCCGGCACCGTGCGCTGGCAGCCCAGAAACCCCCCACAGCCTGGGCTGCAGCCCCAGCAGCGTGGGCAGCAGGGCGAGGGGGGGATTCTGCCCCTCTGCTGCGCTCGGGGGAGACCTCCCTGCAGTGCTGCCTCCAGCGCTGGGGCCTCGGCACAGGAGAGACACGGAGCTGTTGGAGCGGGGCCAGAGGAGGCCCCGGAGATGCTGGGAGGGCTGGAGCCCCTCTGCTGGGAGGACAGGCTGAGAGAGCTGGGGGGGTTCAGCCTGGAGAAGAGAAGGCTCCGCGGAGACCTTCCAGCCCCTGCCAGTCCCTCAAGGGGCTCCAGGAAAGCTGGGGAGGGACTCTGGAGCAGGGAGGGGAGCCATGGGATGAGGGGGAAGGGTCTTAAACTAAAAGAGCGTGGATTTAGAGAGTATTAGGAAGAAATTGTTTGGTGTGAGGGGGGTGAGCCCCTGGCCCAGGTTGCCCAGAGAAGCTGTGGCTGCCCCATCCCTGGAGGGGTTCAAGGCCAGGTTGGCCGGGGCTTGGAGCAACCTGGGCTGGTGGGAGGTGTCCCTGCCCAGGGCAGGGGGTGGAACTGGATGATGGTCTTTAATGCCCCTTCCAAACTAAACGGTTCTGTGATTCTATCAGTCTATAATATATAATTTAGTCTTAAGCTGCAGCTCGTGATAGCTGTAGCTCATCTGTCTGCTTCCACAGACCAGATCTCCCAGAGCACAGCTGCTCCCTAGAGAAAATGATCTTTCACCTGAGAGTGGGTAGCCATAGTGGCTAGAAAAGGACTGTTTAACTCAAGGAAACCTCAAACATACCAGTTTTTCCGTTTCCATGAAAACAGTGGATGTGGTTTGTGTCATCCATCAAGTTTTCTAAGAAAAATGGAAGAAATTTGGCCATGATATAAGGAAGTGTCCTGTGTGAAAAACACCTCGATTGTGGAGACCTGGCAGGAGCTGGAGGGTGCTGGGGCTGCCGACTCCAAGTCACTGAGGACGATTGCACGATGGCTTTTTATTTTGTATTTTGTGCTCCTCTCCCCCTCTTGATTAAGCATTGGTTAATGGAAGAACAGTTACATTTGCTCTGTTACAGTGGTTTCCAATGGCACCAGTCATTTAATTGGGTTAAAACAGTCCGGGGTGTGACTGCTGCAAAGGACGAACTCTGCATGGTCTGTCCTGAATGGATGTGGCATTATAATATGTTGGATAAATATTCATTTTAGTGAAGAGATTGCTGGTGGTATTGGGTGTAAATGTCCAGATTTTGGTAGCAGGAGGGTTGCAGGGGCGGCCTCTGTGAGGAGAGGCCAGGGCTGCCCTGAGCCCGACACAGCCGGTTCCAGCCGGTTCCAGCCGGCTCCAACGGCCCCACCACAGGACACAGCTGAGCCCCTCAGCGACGGGGCTGTACATATACAAAATATATGTAAGAAAGGGCAAAACATGGCATGGCAGTGAGGAGTGAGGAAAAAAGCGTGAGAAACAGCCCTATGGGGCAGAGTCAGGGATGGAGTGATGCTGAGCCGCGGAAAAGGGGAGGTGGGGGGAAGGTTTTGTTTTAATTTGTCTTTGTTTCTCACTATCCAAACACATTTTAATTGGGAATAAATTAAACTAATTTTCCTCAAGTTGAGTCTGGACTGCTTGTGGTGGTGATTGGTAAGTGATCTCCCTGTGTCTTACCTTGACCCGTGAGGGTAACGGAGCTGGTGAGGGGTCTGGAGCACAAGTCTGGTGAGGAGCGGCTGAGGGAGCTGGGGGTGTTCAGCCTGGAGAAGAGGAGGCTGAGGGGAGACCTTCTCGCTCTCTACAGCTCCCTGAAAGGAGGGGGTACCCAGGGGGGGTCGGGCTCTTCTCCCAAGGAACAGGCCATGGCACAAGAGGAAGCGGCCTCAAGTTGCGCCAGGGGAGGTTTAGGATGGATATTGGGAACAATTTCCTCCTGGAAAGGGTTGTGAAGCATTGGAAGAGGCTGCCCAGGGCAGTGGTGGAGTCGCCATCCCTGGAGGTATTTAAAAGACAGGTAGACATGGCACTGTTGGGTTGACAGTTGGACTCGATGATCTTAAAGGTCTCTTCCACCCAAAATGATTCTATGAAAATATGAGGTTTTCCGTCTTGTTTTCTCCACCTGTCCTGTTGACGAGGGGGAATGAGAGGGCGGCTGGGTGGGCATCTGGCAGCCAGCCAAGGTCAAACCACCCCACTGGTGCAGAAAATACACACAGTTCGTGCTTGGTCATATAAAAAAGCTTGTTGTTGAGCGCCAGCATATCCTAGCAGCCAAAGAGAATTATGATTTCCTTGCTTTTTCTGCTTGCATGAGGAGGTTGCTTTCAAGAGTATTCCACCTTTACAGTGATAGACTATATATTGCTCTGTATGTGTGTGTCACGTTAGTACCAGCTGACTTGTCTTTAAGCACTAACCTGAAATGTATCTCTGGTTCATCTCCTGGGACTTGTGGACAGTAGTTTTGAAAAACAGACTCAGAAAGTGTGAAGTTCCAGATACTAGTGAATTGTACGGGTCGGCTTTCAGAAATCAAACTTTAGGTTATGATAGAACTGTAAGAAATAAACAGTTGGTTTTATGCAAAGCATTTATTCTATTACATTTTGGCTTTTTTTTCTTCTTCTAGATAAACACCACGTCAATGGAAACAGAATGGTAGAACCTTTCCCAGAGGGAACACAGATGGCTGTATTTGGTAAGACATCATTTTTAAAATAAAAGCTCTAAGCTGTATATTGTTACTGCATGCCAAATTTCTTAATTTCAGCCTGAATCCTTACAGTTTTAGAATGTGTGCTGCTATTGCCATTTTCTAATCACTACAGTCAGCTAAAGCCACTGGTCATTTTGGTAGATGTCCATGCCCCAAAAGAAGCACATGAGAAATACTTTTCTGCGTTATACAAACAGAAAATTTAAAGCCTTATTTTGTTCCATAAAAATTCCAAAATAGTAGCTTTTTATGTATGATAATTCCTGTAAGATCGTTCATTACTTTAAGCAAAATTCTGAAGATGATCCATGATTCTCCAGAGCTTAAGTCATTCAAGGAACTCAAACTGTTGGGATCTACTGCACTTGCGGCGTTGTTGGCATTTACATGTCCCAAACCACACCTGCTGGTTTGTACTTTACTTTGTGAACAGTCCCGTAGACTTCCTGCTGGGTGCCAGCAGAGCTGGAAAGGTGGCCAATGGTAAAAGAGAAGATGTTTAATTTCGTTGTATCTTATTTTCCATGAAAATGTCATTCTTTGTAAAACTTGAAAAAAAGTGTTTCTCTGGGGAAATTAATTACTTCTGGAAGAAAGAAACATCCTAAAATAGATCAGAATCATCATTTTTTTTACCAAGATACGGACTTTACCCAAATGTGTGAATCATCAGAGCTGTCAGTTCTGAATGTGCTAATGTTAGTCCTTAAGGACAAGCTTATGGAATTTACTAGGGAAGAAAAAAGTGTATTTCTTTGACAATTATTTTTAAAACTTATTGTTAAAGAGAATGAAAAATTTCCTAACCCTGTTTTGAGCCATAAGGTTGGATTGTTTAGAAAGGATATAATTCTCTATTAAATTCTACAGGATGGTACAAAAGTGGCTTAGGCAATTTATTATATCCTATTAAATGTTTATCTATCTGCGATGTTGAAGTAAATATTAAATTACTACTCGATACACCTGCTATATCATCTAGCCTGATGGAGTTCTAAATCATAATAAGTGCAGGTCAGGTATATGAAGCAGTCATCACTGTTTTTGACCTGGGCCCGTTCTAATAACATATATATCTAAACTTTGGCAATCGCAAGGCAATGTGTGTAACAAGAAACACATAAAAATGGAGGATGTACCCTTGAAAGCAGTGATTCTGAGAATCAATGCTATATAAATGCCCAGTATGATGTAACAAACAGAATAAATGCAGCCTTCAGATAAGAAATCAGGGGTACGGTGAGTAGGCATTAGCAGGCAGTTTTACACCTGCACGCAGTGTTTCTGTGACAGATACTAAAATACATTCCACATTCTATTGAGCAATTAGGCAGAATTTATTAACAACAGCAACAAGAAAGTGGAACACTGAAACAAACTATTGAAGCAACCAAGAGAATCTGCATAGCATTGTGTCTTCAGATACAGACTGGGGCAATTAGCGGGGTGCCTAACCAGAGGTTTCAGATGTCTTGGGCTCACCGGGCTGCCAGTTGCCAAACCAAGGGGATGGAGGTCTCCTGCAGTCCTGCGGTGTGGGTATCTCAGCAGTCCATGGGCACCGGGAATGAACCTAGACACCTGTGTCAGACACCCATTCACCCCAGATGCTTCCTGAGGTTACGCGTCAATAGAAAACATATTATTGATCTCCACAAAGGCAAAAGTAGTAGACATTATCTTCCCTACATAATACAGTAGATGACATTAGATAATCTAATCATCCCTATGGATGTTACAAATTATGAATCTGTATTTTACAGGAGAAAGTAGCCTATGTCAATATGGCATTTTCTCAGTCACTGACCTTAGTGATGGTGATCTGATCTAATTTATAAAAAGAAAAGACATAGTGTAAATATTTCTAAAACCTGAGCAGTGTCTGAAAGTTCTTATGTAGTAACAGTTTACAATCTGTCTGGAATGAATTGTTGATCTTAATCTATTTTCAAACAGAGCTGTATTCATATCTGAAATATTTAGCAATCCTATGTGGAATACGAAGAGCTAATTTAACCATGGGCACTAATTTATCACTCCCAAAAATATCTTTTCAATTGATTGTTGCAAAAAATCATAGTAAGCCTTAACTTTCCTGTGGAGCTTGTGTTTCTGTAGCTACCATGGTTGAACAGGAGAAATGGTTTGTGGGTGCCCACCTTCAGTTACGGTCATGATTTCTTCAAGTTCTCCTTAGAGTTCCTCTGATCCAGTATTGTCTTTCTCCCAATATTCCCTTGTCTGTGGATTTTGGGAACATCAAAAAATTCAGAGAGTGGTGGAATGAGAGATCGATTGACAAATATTTTGGAGCTAGTGGAAAAAGATTGTTTGTTAGCTTTTGAGTTTTAAGGTTAAAATGGTCATAGAGATTCTTCTTTGAATTTCTTACAGCAGGCAGGGTCAGAGAGTTCTAGTACAATGCGATATTAATGCAGTCTTCACTGTTTAAATTTTTTAAAGCTCCTCTTTTATTTGCTGTGTGATGGTTAAATCAGCTTTCCAGTGGCTGTGGTGGGTGGATGCTGTGGTGTGGCGAGTGCTTCTACTGGGTATATCACTGTTGATTGTATGTGATTTGTAAAATTTCATAGAAAGTAATATCCTACTTACAGAATTTCAGTGGAAGAGCACAAAATCTTATTGAACATCCTGCTTTGATTAATTTCCGAGGAACTCCGTTATATTCCTATCGAGCCTGGTTAACTTTCATCATTTTCAAATTGCCCTAGATTTTCCACAAGCTTGTGATTGCAAACGTTGGGCTAGGTGGTGAAAACTCACGCTGCTGCCATCTGTGCTGCGAATAAATGGAAAACCTACATGTTCTTAGGTTTACTGTTAGACCTGAAATATAGTGGTATACAAACATGACTCTGATGATAATTGTTGTCATTTGTTGTCGTTGGCATCCCATTCTGATGTGTGGTATAGAAAAATGGAGCTACGGTTCAGTTTTGCTCCCTCCAAGGGCGCAGTGTTTGCTGGTCCCAAGTGAATGGGAATGAAAGGAAGCCCTCAAAGAAGAAAATAATTATTAGTAATTCTTCTGCTCGGATTATTACTCATCCTGTCCATGTATACTCCTGTTAGGAGCAAGTTCTTTGTATTTTAGGCCTCTCTAAGCTAGGGGAAGAAACTGAGCTCGTCGACGTTCTGCCTCCACCTTAGCAAGAGAGGGCTTCTCACACCGCTTCTCCAGAAACATCCATTAATCCTTTAATTGGCCTTGCACGGCGACAAGTCTTGAAGAGCAGTAGTTACTAAGAAGTAACCCCCTTTCTTAAGAAGGTCTGCAAAAGCTAAAAAATGGTAAATAATCGTATGATTTTGTAGGTATAGCCTACTTGCAGTGAATTTTCCTGTTGCTTGGATAGTTTTAGATTCCCCACTAAAAATAACGGTATAAAATGTAATGCCGGGTTGTAAACACTAATCCTTTTACCTGCTTGCAAAATGCGGTTAGATTGCATTACATAGCTCCATCTTCTGCAAAACCTCCTTCAAGATGCTCTTACTAATGCTGCGTTGTTTACTTTATGATATGACTTCTTGTTTTGATCAAGGTACAGGGTGAATGTTCACGGGTCATTGTTCCTGCAGCTTTCCCATTTATACCAGAACCTCACAGTTTTCAAAAGACTATTTAAATGATCTTGAGATTCTCCGGTTGTCTGTTTAGCATCATTAGCTGCCTAAGATACACCTATTGTTCACTAGAATAAAGAAATGCGTCCTTGTTTCTACAGTGGTGAAAAAGCTATATTTCAAGGGTGAGGGTGACTTTTTAATGGAAATCTTTTCGTGCCAACCATCCAGTGACCTCTTCATCCAGTTTCCAGCTAATATTGAAGCACTAAGAGCACAGGAGGTGCACCGGGACTGCTCGCAGCCTCACTGGAGGTGCTGGAGAATGCTCTATCAAAAATCATTGTGTCCCTTGAAGTAAAGAGGGGGTGTATTCCAAAGTTCAGCGACTGAAACAGATGAAACTCTGGATGTTACGTGTTTGTGTTTCAGATGGTAAAGCAGAAGCCGTTCAAGAAATACCTTCCAGAAAGTTTTCATGTAGTTTTTATGGCCATAGATATTTTCAGTTTAGAGCATTTTGCCTGTAGTGACTGATTTTGGCCAAAAACCTGACCAAAAACCTAACCAAAAGTCAAAACGTGAATGTACATTAGAGGGTTGATAATGTTTTGAAAAGAAGCAATTTAGGGTCTAAAATCAACTTTTGGATAAAGGTGTAAAAAAATGAAAAGAAATGCTTCAAAGTTGCAGAACGTATGCAAATATAAATTAATATTTCCATCAGTGCTACTGTAATTCTTTGTCTATTTTAAACACATTTAAATGCACTGCTGTATTACGCTCAGAAATATTGCTGGTCAGCTTTTTTGAATTTTAAGTGCATATTTTTCTCATCAACCGCTGCTATTGCAAGACTCTGGTTTATCCCAGAGCACCTATATATTCACTGTGCTTTATATGCTACCATATTTCTCTAAGAGGAAGCATTGTGCATATGGTGCGTTCAGAGAAGGGCTCTTATTTACCTTTAGTAAAATCTGGCAATATTTCAGGTTTGTAATTATAACACTTTTTAAATAGGGGACTAAATTGTGTTGTATTTGCTTGACATATACTGGCTAGTAATGGGATAATTGGTTTCTTGATGTAAACAAAATATAGACAGAAGTAGGATGTTAAGTAACTGATAAGATTTAATTACAGACGTGTCTGAGTTGGCAGACAGATCCAAGCTTGTTCACCTTCTGCTCTCCACTTATTAGACAGCAGCATGTTCCAGTAATTCTACAGAGCCATATTATTGTTGTACTTTGCCTGAGTTATTGAGTCCTATTGAGATTCAGACCTACCCTATGCATTCCCACAATTCCCACTGCTTCCGAAGGTTATTTATAAACTAAAATAGTGTTATACCAAGATCGTGCAATTAGCCCTGGGCAGAGCCCGGGGTTTCTCAGCCTTTGGACGTGGGCTGTTCAGCTGCCTCTGCCGTGCAGCATCACACGGTACCTGTGGATGTGGCTCGTGGAGGTGGAGAGCTGAGCTCCTCAAATAAGACCTGCTCTTGGGTGGTTCAGACCAAGGCTTGATCGGGCTCAATCGGGGCAACTTTTCAACTGAAGGAAAATAATTTCACTTGAAAGTGGGGTGATGTATTTAAGAATTGATCGCTCTATATAGAGTTTCTTTTACTCAGTCGTGAAAGACCTACTGGTGGCCACGTCAGATAAGAGAATGTGTTAAGAAGTCCTTTGGTCCATCTCAATTACATTTTTATGATGAGCTCCGTTCTTTTCACCAGGAAAAGAAAATCACAGGAAACAAAGTTTGGACCCCAAGAGAAATACCTTTCTTGTAGACACTAAAAATAGAACGAACAATTTTTCTCTGTTGCTTAAAGAAAAGGAAGAAAACTTTAAACAGTGCTACATGTCTACATATAATTTATATCTCTATCTGAAGAGAATATAGGACTTCATGATGTTGAAACAGGTGTGTGTGCTGTGACCCAAATTGTAGGAGAAACATCTCCAGCGATATTACCAGATGTTACAAGGATCACATTGTGAAAGAACTGAGAGACAGAGGGAATGTCTTCTAGAAAGACTCATGTTTCTCATGCTAATTCTCTTTCAACGTCTTGGAAAAGTGAAGGAAGCGTACTAACTGGCTGGGTCTGTAAAGCACTGAAATGTTAATGTTGTCCTGTGCTCACGAGGTGGTGTAAAAATAGACACTGAACTTTCTGCAGTGAGAAAATACACCTGTGAAGACATTGCATCACAAAAAGGGATTGCCTAAGGGGAGGCTGCTCCATCCCTAAACCAAGTCCTGTTCCTATTCTTACCTTTCCAGCATGTTTATTAAAGAAATATATCCTTATTTCCTGTTTTTCTATCTTCCATATATTGACTTATCACCAGTGTCTTTTTGTTGCCTCCTCCAGAGAGCTGAAACACAACCCAGTTCCCTGCCTCTGCTCTCCGGTCCTGGTCCATCCTTATTGCCACCAGTGCCTGAACATCCTCTTCCTTGTAATCCAGCCTGAAGTATGATGCTGGTTTGCTGGTCAAAACTTCCAGAGTTATGTCAGCTCTAAGCAATTGCCAGGGAAGGTTCTCTGTGTAGGATTTAAAAATCTAACCAGGGAAGCCCTGAACTGAAATGTTTCCCCTAAGCCTGTTGTAAAATAAGGTGATAAATACAGAAATAAACGTAATGCTGGGACCTTTTAAAAATAAAAATCTGAATATTCAGTTTCTCTTGTCATATCATAGGCGTTACGCATTAAATGCAGGGGATCAGATTGGGTGGCATTGTGCATCAACTCTGTGGTAGTGCAAATGGCCGGTTGCGGAGCGCTATGCCAGACAGACCCAGATAAATACAAAATGCTACAGTCTGCTTGGTCTTTGCCAAGGACATTTCCTGACATTTGTAAACACTAATAAGAGACAATATCCCTAATGCAGAATGAAAGCTGTCCTTGATCAGCACAACCCTTCATAACATAACATTTTTTTCATATGTTCATAACATTTTTTTATTTCAAAGGATCCACATCTCGCTCTCTTTTTGCTTCTGAAAACAAAAGTAATGTGGCCTTCAAACACAATATCTGTCCTTCTCCATCAGGGACTTGTTTATGTTAATTTAGCTTTCTTGAGGTAATGAAGAATTTAGCTTTGTGTGGGTTTCCACTTAGAGTGTGTATTGCACATCAGTGAGGATCTGCAGGTTTTTAAAAGTCAATCAGATCGCAGCTTTTCAATCAACGACGTTCGCCTTAAAACAGCCATTTAATTATGTTTTGGGGACTTTCCC
Source organism: Rissa tridactyla (assembly GCF_028500815.1). NCBI lineage: Eukaryota > Metazoa > Chordata > Aves > Charadriiformes > Laridae > Rissa > Rissa tridactyla. Next base: position 124,543,983 of record NC_071468.1, on the reverse strand, counting down.
ACTGAAATGAGTCGAAGGGACATAGTTAATTTTCCTGGGGTTTGGGATAAGGCTCAGTGTCCTCCAACGGCAGGACTTGTCTCTAACATACATTTTATTTTCCATGCAAAAAGCCAGCGAGAGCACCTAGATTACTTTAGCAGTGCAAAAGCCTCGCAGAGAAGTAATTTCTTGCCAATGATAAATAGGGCTATATCAGTGACTGGGATGAACATATGCTTGGCATCGTTCTGAGTTGGTTTAAGTTTGAAATAGAAGTAAATTATCCTGTTAATGACTAGAGGCTGCCCTCGTCAGATTTATGCTGCTTTGTGGGAGATATATGTGTGTACGTATGTATGTGTTTACGTGCTGGGATATATGATATACACACAAACACATTTAGCATCAGCATTTATCCTTTGATTCCTTTTAATAAAGCACAGAGCATGATGACATAGCATAAACCACAGAGAACAGGGATGATTTATTCTATTCAGCCGTGAAAAATGTGATGCTAATTGTCAGCAGTTACAACAGCAGAGAAGAAAATATATAAGCAGGTTTCTGGAGGGATAAAATTGTGTTGTTCTGATAATTTTAGACACACTGTGACATTCACAAAGTATTGTCAGTGCATCTTGCAGCTCCTAATGGATTTATCTTTACAACCCTGCTGTCACAGACTGACAATATTAGAACTGGGGATGTGAGACTGAGTGAATAGGGTCCTGTATTAAAAAATATGGATTACTTATTACTGAGTTCTTCGGTTTGGGGTAATTTAGAGTGATTTTCCTGATTTTCAGGACTTTTTCTCACCTGATTAAGTTATTGGTGATCTCAAAAAATGCATCATTAGATATCTTGCTTAAAATCGAAGATACAAAAATCTTCAGCTACTTTTAAAATACTTGCTCAGAAATGCTCCTGAAGCTTGGGGGAGTCAACTGGAATCTTTATATTGATCTCATTGGTGCTTTCAACTCATCGGGCTGGAATTAATCTCAATGGGTTTTAGGTATGTAATCTAAAGTCATCAAAATTTCTCCCCAGTCAGAGAAAACACATTTGGAGAGGTCAGATCACAACGGCTGTCTTGTAAAGGAACACATCACCCTCTGTAGGTGCCTTGTTCTGTCAAACGCTACCTAAACAACTAGCTTAGACCAGGGGGAATTGATTCGTTTGCATAAATACGTTGCAAATGTTTTCTGCTATTTGAGGTGTCCTAGGGCATTGGAGACGTCCACAGGGGGCTGACAGGGATGATACAGGTCCCACAGGAGAACCATGCTCTTCTCAGCTAGGAGGCGAAAGCAGAATAGGTTTATCTAGGACATCCCAAATGATATGAGATACCTATATTTAGGGATTGGATGTACATATAAAGACATCTAAATGTAAGTGTAACATGTAGGTGAAATTGTCCTTGATCTCCAGCTTCCAAGGACGTGGGTCTACCTTTTGGCATATGTGCCCCTCTTACGCCAGTCTTGTGCAGAATTGCTGCATCTCAGATGCCACATCTCAGATGCTGCATCTGCATCTCAGATGACACCAGATGCTTTTATTTATGTCAATACCGAACCCTGGATCCCCACTGACCATCATGGGAGCTGGGACACTTTTTCTCGCACGTGAACACCTATTTGTGTATCTAAATTTGAGACCTACATGCAGTTGTTCAAGTTGCATGCTGAAGCATGCCCTGGAGGTCTCTGTTTCAAGTGCCTGAGGTTAGCTGAGAAGAATTGCTTCTAGAGTGTTTCTCACAGAACCCCTTACATCCCGGTATCTGCCACGTACACTGTTTGCCCCTGTTTTCAGGGAATTGCCCACAATATTAGATCATTTTCAATGGCAGTCTATGCCGGCTAGTACAGGCTCTCTGTTTTATCTGGCAGACACAGACAAGTCTTTTGTCTTTAGAAGAGAGTGAAAACTCCACACTTAAAGAGGGCCAGACGGCATTTTGTTCCAGACTTTTCTTCTAGAATACCACCTCATTTTGCTCTCTGGGCAGGACATACTTTAGAAATGAAGGAAAAAATACCCTTCAACATCTAAAGGAAAGAAATAATATGATCAGTTTTTCAAATAAGATACGAACTAATCGCAAAAAAATTCTGATTTGAGTTGAACTGTAAGTAATTTTGAAACAGCCGTAGTTATTTGTTTGTGAGCCAGGGAAAACAGCATGCAATATGTCAGGCTTTGAGATAAAATTTATTGGTGTGTCATTGGCTTAAATCCAACATTATGCTCATAAATAATATAATCCTAGTGTGACACATTTCTGCTTGAACCTTGACTGAAAATTATTGAGAATCATGTTATGAATTATGTAGTAGCAGTCATGCATTCAAGTCAAAAGGATATAACTTGAGTGAAATGCTGAAATGTATTTGTAATTAGGTACACTATCTAAAGACGGCTGGTTGCAGAAAGGGCAAGGTGTCTTTCTGTGTATCCAAAGGTAGAACACGGAGCCTCGCTGCAGACGCAGGCTAACGGCCATCCAGCTTTTTATTGACTCATTCTTCTGGGATGGAAAGTCCGATGTTCTTGAATGTCGTTGTTATCTATATCACTCTCTTGTATGCTACTAGCACCGTCTTTTGTCTCTTAATTTATACTGGCTCAATATGACCCGAGGCTCCAGACAAACCTTGATGATAATACACAGTCCAAATGCACAGCAGGGTGGGAGTAACTCGGTGTCATTCAGTGGAATGTGCCCGACAAGCCAAGAAAGGGCAAATGTAGGGGCTTAAGCATCAAAATGGTTATACTCAGACTCATCAAGTGTGATGGTGTTTATCCCTGTGGCAGATAAAGAGATTATCACTGCTCTGCTTTATGGAAACCAATAAACCTAAGATCATTTTACTCTGCTGCTGCATTAAAGGTCTGGGCATGTTTTTTAGATGTAGAAGGTTTTTTTTGTAGCTCACATGGTCCATCTTCAAACCATTGTGTAGTGTGCTCCTTGGCTGCAGTGGTTATTCCTAGTCTAACAGAAATTCATACCTGGGTTCCTTTGTCCTTACTATCTGCATACTACTTCGTTCCCAGGCTGTCTTCTGGAGATGAAAACTGCGTCTGGTTCTGGGAATAGTTCATCCTGGGCACCATTCCTTCAATTATGCTGTGAAGCAGAGTGAAACGTCGCTCCCTCTGCTCTATACTATCCCCCACTATTCTCCTGGCAGGCCTTGTATCTGCAAGTACCTTGATGTGCTCTCACCTCATGTCCCAACACATGCAGAGCCTTGATCTTATGCTATAGAGGCACCACTCGTAATGGATTTGAAATGATGTCAATGGATTTGACACTGATGTGAAACAAAACCCTAAACTGAGAAAATGTATGTACGCATATACCCACAGCACTAATTACGCCTTAGTGCCATAGGTGAAGTGTGTTTTGCATGGTAAACGGAAGGACAAGGTCGTTGACTGTTTTTCCCATCTCAGAGCTTTAGCTTTTCTTAAATTTCCTAGATCTCATGCCATGGTATATCCTGAAAAGAGGGAACAGCAGTGTTGCATGAATAAATGAAGCCGGGCCGTGAACCACCTGTGGTACAGGCATATTCAGCCAACTGGAGCTGACTGTAGTGTGAGAATGCAGCGTCTGTGAAGAATTCATAAATACTCCTGACTTTCACTTGTTCTAGTAGTGTACCTTCAGACAAAGAAGACTGCATATAACTGGAGACTTTTAATATGGATTTCCTCTTGCTGGCCAGTATCTTCTCTATCCTATTTTTGCTTTCCTCAACAGACTTTTCAATAGGTCACCAATTCCTTGCTGCATGTGACAGGGCCAAAATTTATATTTTTATAAGATATGTTTATACTTGAAGTTTTTAAATCTTTAGTTAAAATATTGCCTCTTACCTCATTTTAAAACTAATCTAGGTCCCCTCCAGTTGTTTGTTACAGACTACAATTATTTATGCTTTACAACGTGATAGACCAAACCCAAGGGTAAAGCAAAGATGTTTGCAGTCTTGTGGTGGATTTGTTGTTTTAACAGACTTCTTGACTCTACACAAATAATTTCCCAAGAATTCAAGGTACTGTGTGGATCCAAAATGTTTTGGAGCATGTGCTGGAGCTTACAGAAGTGCTATGTTGTTTGGAACCTGAGGCTGTAAGAGTCTCCCAGATCTCAAGCAGCTGTGCTCTCCCTGGCTGCAGCCTGCTGTGAGTCTAAAGCACTTTGCTGATGGCTCCATCGGTCATATTTTACCCCCAAACTCCCTTTTTATACACGGTTTTAGGAGGAGGATGATATATGTATTTTAACTGATGCCTAAGTACGCAATTCCTTTCCCTGTTGATGCCTGTTGGTAGAAAGCAGAATAGGAACGGAAAAGAGAACAAAACAGAAATTGTCATTATGCCAGCACATAAAACCATGGTTTTCCCATGTGGTGAATATGAGGAGAGGCTGAGGGAGCTGGGCAGGTTTAGCTTGGAGAAGAGGAGGCTGAGGGGAGACCTCATTGCCCTCTACAACTCCCTGAAAGGAGGGTGGAGAGAGGTGGGGGTTGGCCTCTTCTCCCAGGGGAATAATGACAGGACCAGAGGAAATGGTCTGAAGCTGCAGCAGGGGAGGTTTAGGTTAGATATCAGGAGGAATTCCTTTACTGAAAGCGTGGTCAGGCACTGGAACAGCCTGCCCAGGGAGGGGGTTGAGTCACCATCCCTAGAGGTGTTTAAGAAACGTCTAGATGTGGCACTTCAGGGCATGCTCTAGTGACAGAGATTGTAGGGGTTTTTTTTGGTGTGTGTATGGTTGGACTCGATGATCTCAAAGGTCCTTTCCAACCATGAAGATTCTATGCTTCTATGATTCTGTGAATATTGTATGTATTTCTGCAGCGCTCGGGTCAAAAGAGCTCTAGCAGAAGGGCAAAAGGGGTGATCAGAAATAAGGAGCATCTTTGTTGTGATTTAACCCCAGCCGGTAACTTGGACCACGCAGCCGTTCACTCACACCCCCCACAGTGGGATAGGGAGAAGAGGGAGAAAACAAAAGTAAAAACCTCGCGGGCTGAGATAAAGACATTGAATAGAACAGTAATGGAAGAAAAAAAAATGGTGAAAGAATATACAAAATGAGTGATGCAACACAATTGCTCACCAACTGGCGATGGATTGCTCAGCCCATCCTGAGGAGTGATTCTTGCGACCCCAGCCAACCCCCATTTATATATTGACTATGACATCTATGGTATGGAATATTCCTTTGGCCAGCTTCTCTTGTCCGCGCTCCCTCTCAGCTTCCATGGGAAGCTGAAAAAGTCCTTGACTTAATACTAGCATTACCTAGCAACAACTAAACCAATATGTGTTATGAACATTATTCTCATACTAAATCCAAAACACAGCAGCTACTAGGAAGAAAATTAACTCTATCCCAGCTGAAACCAGGACAATCTTCTTTACAAGGAACAACAGGGCACACTAGGGCTATTCAGTGTGAAAAAGAGATAACCTAGTGGGGTATGAGAGGTCTACACAATGAGGGTAGGCATGGGGAATGTAAAAGGGAATTGATTTTGCAGAATATCTCCCCTTATAAGAAGTAGGGACCAGCAGAAAGGATGCAAGTAGGAGCCAGTTTCAAAATAAATTAGAAAAGCTGGAATAAAATAAAAGACTGTTGGTCTCCTTGCCAAAGGGTTTTCTGCATACAGAAGATTTCTCAGGTTGAAATGGGGCCGGGAGAAATAGCTGGAAGAGAGATCCACCGGGAGTTATTCAAACACTTGTCATTAGCTCCCAGCTGAGAACGATTTGTAATGAGAAATAATAAATTAAAGATGCACGTGAATCTTTGTCTGCTGGACAATAAAGCTGGGCAAGTTTTGCAAACTTGGTATGCACTCTGGTAATCGCACCTAACCTGCTTTGAAGCTGTACGTCAAAAAAACCTCCAAAACCCCCAAGGAGGCAAAATGCTGATTTGTAAAAAATAAAAATAGGCAACAGTTCTTTCTGGATGCACGTCTAGCTTGGCATGGATGTGAGAGATGTCTGTGCCTCTGCGCTTGGAAACCAAGTGGGCTGAAGGTATAGCATGGAGGGACCTCTTACTGCTTCCACCCTTGGGCAGCACAGCTCTGTCTCTGTGACTGTGGCTGGGTAGCTACAGTTACCCCAAAATACATTTGTAGAAGGATCTCTGACCATAGTTTGTATAAGCTAATTTATTTTCCACTTCAGTGTTCACTCTGTTGCATCTTAGGCTTGTTTGTCATGTATCCCTTTTGACTATTGCTTCATTCTGAAACGCAGTAGTCATAAGTAATACATATTGCATTGCTTTTTTTAAAAAAAATTAAAAATTACTGGTTCGAAACCTGTAAAGAAAAATTCTGCTGCATACAAAACTAAAAGTTTCTTTGCTTGCTCAAAGAATTGCTGTACAATGGCGGCATCCAGCTTCATGGTAAAGATGGGAATTCCCACCTTTGCTGGCTGCTGTGCAGCTGTCATGGTGCTTCTTTGATGAATGACAGTGCGTATGTCTACAGCACATCATGAGGCTCTACCAAAAGCCAGTCTCAAGGATGGAAAGGCTATTTATTTAAGCAAAAGCATGGTATTCCGGCCCTTAAACCTGCCAGAGGCTGCGTGCCTGTGTTGCCCTCCAGCTTAACATTCTGCCAACCACAGCCAGAGCGCTCGGGTCGTTTGGAGGACATCTAAGAAAACTAGGGGGTTGGAGAGTGAGAAGGTCATGGACTTCGCTGTGCGTAATGGCAATTCCTTTGCCGAGCCATCAGTGCAGCGCAGACACTCTGCCTCAGCATTTATTATAGTTACTTTATTTTCAAGAATGACATACCATGTTTTTGGGGAATGAGTGCACGTCAAGTACTGCATAAATGGTAAGTGACTAACCACATATCTATTTGGCCTCTGCATCTTCCTCTGTATATAAATTAGTTTTTCTATAACAATCTTCTCTGGTATTTTCTTGAGTAATTGTCGTTTTGGGGGGTGGATAGGAAAGAGCTATTCTCCTTTGCAAGTGAGAACGTACCATAATTTTACTGGCTACTAACAGATGAGAAAATAACTCTTGGAAATTCTGTATTTCCATTAAGGACAGCTGTGGTTCAAAATAGATTAATTTTAATGATCTTCTAGGTAGACTTAGAAGTCATTTATTAGTTTGGGCTTTTATTGGAAAAGGGTTAAGGGTATGTTTCTGTGGAGCTGGGGAAAGGAGGACTAAAGGGCTGCTTGTTGAATTGCCTTGTTGTTTGAATGTAATTATTTTTTACTCCTGAGCAATTATAGATTGTAAGTTTAAATAATTGTCAGAGTGCCTACAGCTTTCTATTGTTGCCTAAAATCTAAGGTAATAAATAAAATAAGTACTATGAGATTACTTTTTCTGAATGCGTCTATGGCAGTTAATTTAACTTAGCAATAGTTATCAAAAAGGAAAGAAAAGGCAAGTTTTCTATTCCTTGCAATAAACAAACTTTGTAAACAAGTTATTATTTTCTGCACCACAGCCCTAAAAGTGATTCTTATTTTGCTGGTAACAAAATGTTTGTGGGGCTTTGCGTGTATAATAGTAGAATATATTTTGTTTTGCTTCTGTATATTTCAAGCTCCCTAAGGTTGCCGAGAGATTACAGAGATTTTCACAAGACAAGGGTAAGGCTTCGCTATTATTGCAGAGATGAATTTATATGAAAGATACAGTTTCAAGAGAATCAAATGGATTACACAGCGCTGATGACATCTCTTATTTTACGTGTACGTCAAGTTCTACTTGAGTAGCAGAGCACTAAAGTGTGTCAAATGACCGAGGATGATCTAAAATGAATCTCTGCGAAGTGTTGGAATGCTTAGAGCAGAGGAAGATCACAAAATGATTTGAAAGCCTCAAATCAATGACTGAACTAAAGATGTGATGCTTTGCAATGAAGCAAATAATCAGGTTGATGATAGGACCGTGTAGCTCTGTCTCAATCTCTTTCACATATTATTGTACCAGAGGTTCTTTTTATCCCTACCAGACTTTTGAAAGGTAATATATTAAGAAACTACTCCCTTCTTCAAAGGAGATGGAAAAGTGGTTAGGCTGAATTTATCTGTGCACAAGCTGGCATAATTTATTCTTTATTGACTGTATCCTTGGACATTCGGCTGTATTAATTCCGACTAAGATTTGTTTCCATTTTTGGATACCTCAGAAGTGTGCAAAGAGCTTCTGGTGCTTTTATTCATACTCATCACATTTTCATTGATCCAATAGTTTATTTTGTAAGGGAAATTAAAAAGAGTAAATAGTTAAAGGACTCCGAATTTTGACTATAAACCCTGAAACTTTTTTCTGTGTCCCTGGGACACTTCAATCATCATCTTTGTGGCCAAGAAACATCAGGTCCCTACAGTACTTCTTAAGAAACCTCTTTAATTGATTAGACCTGAAAGACTTGCAATTTTAGTCCAAATATTTTGCACTTAAGGACTGATCGTTCTTACTTTGTGAATAGCACTTCTTTTCTGCAGGTCGTATCCATTTTTGGTGCGATATTGCTTTGTATGTGGTTCAGTTGTTCATGGAAAATGATGCCTAATTGTTCCCAGCCATGAGCACTCACTCAGTTGCATTCCCAAATCCCCAAACATGAAAGAAAATGTGTATTTATTGGTTTCCAATTCCAGAATTGTACAATTTGTGACAGTTCTCTTTCATGTTTATGGAATGTACTGGTATGAATGGCCCTGTAAATAGAAGACTAAACCTTTGGAGAGGTTGCTGGTTTGTTCTGCATTTGTACCCAGAACCCAGCACAATGGAATTCAAATCTGTGACGAAGGCTTTTATGTGCTGTGGTTTTGAAAATAGCAATACCGCTAATGATATAAACAAGCCTCGGAGAGAAAATCTTTTACAGTCTGTGTTCAGGCTTGAATTCCCAAAGCCGCCTTCTCGTCTCGTTTTGCCCAGTTCTACACCTGTCTAAATATAATGGAATTGATTACTTATACAATGCCAAGTAAACAGAATTAGTTCCATTTCATGAATGAAACTTGAAAAAGAACAAAGTAATTTTTTATAAGATGGAAATCTTCAGAAGTGAGACACTGAACTATTTTTTTGGATGACTTCTTTATTTATTGTTAAACATTTTTGATTTCTTTTGTCCTCTGCCTAATCTTGACTGGATCTATCCTTGTCCTAACACATATCAAGATCACCAGTTGGTATATCTGGCTCAACATGTTAAAGTAATCACAACGCTCCCATAGATTTTCTGTATTTTTGGAAGCAGCTCTATTTTGTCTTACTTTCCACATTACTATATTGCAGCTACATTCCACTGAAAAAAGACAAATAAGATGAAAGTCGCTACATTTTATCTAGACAGAGTTTTACTGAAGAGTACAAACCAACCCAAATATGAGAAGGAAAAAAGTTAGAAAATACTTAGTTTTATCAAGTGGTGTTTCTATCACCCAATAGTCATGGCATGAAAAAGAGATATTTTAAACAAAAACCTCTTAGTTGGGATCCTTTGGTATGTTTCCGGAGGGGATTCTTTGCTTTGTTTTGGGACCACTCAATCATAGAATCATAGAATGGTTTGGGTTGGAAAGGACCTTAAAGGTCATCTTGTTCCAACCCCCCTGCCATGATGGCGGGGTCATGACATACGTCAGTTGTGGAGTACTTAAAATAATAATTCATAAATTATGGCTCATGTGAGGCTTACTTATGTGTGCAAAATGCTTTGATGTTTTTGGATGAAAGGAGCTAAATGCATGTGAATTACTCTTTAAGTATTCCAGAGAAGGCAGAAAACCCAGTTCCCCAGATCCAAGCGTCTGCTGCCAGGCTTCCTCCTGTGGCACATTCCCACACTGGTGTCCGTTTGGGAGCTGGGAAGTAAAGCCCATGTGTTTGGGCCGCACATCTTCCAACTCCTTTTAACCTTTCGCTCCTAATTAAGAAAACGCTGAGTGTGATTAGTGCAGAATAAATAGATGCAGAAGGGTGATTAGGAATAAAACCTGTACCCCAGGACTATGGTAAAAGGCAGAGCCGCAGAAGTGGTTGGCTTTCTTCACTCTCCCAAGGTCTGCTCCTCTTCCTATTTACTTTTAGGAATGATTCACAGTATTAGTTCTGATTGTTTAGACCCAAGGTGAACTTCTGAACGATTCAGGTGCAGCTCAGAGGTGGAAATTACGTTGCAGAGTTGTCCTCCCAGCTCTGCCAGGTGGAGGTGGGTGTCACGGGTACAGGGACAGTCTGGTGCATCTCTTGAAGGTCAGGAAGTTTGGCCTCTGCTACTTTTACATGTTCTCCTGCCAGGGCATGATGAGAACCTTTCAGATCAGCATAAATGATTTTTTGAGTGGGCCGTATCTTCCGGTTTCTGGGATTTAGAGGCAAGAAGTTTCCCAACAGAAGATTTTGATAATGGATTTTTTTTATTATGTGGACTCACCAGAGAACAGTTTTGTTGACATTCAGGATAAAATTGGTTTAAATATTCCTGCTTATTGGGTGGGGAAAGAATACTGAGGCAGTGAATAAGACCATCTTTGAAAGTATTTTCATACACTGACTTGTGTATATCCCTGCTCTCTGCTGGTTAAGATCAAAATTGCATTTAAATAGGAATATCTGAAACCTCTTGTACTATAATTGTGAAGTTTAGAGCAACTGTGGTTTGTGCCTTATTGACATTCTTGATACTGGCTTCAGATTTATTTAAATCCTGTTGATTTTGTATTATTTATAACTTGTAACATGCTTTTATGATGGATTGAATAAGCACATTTTAAGAATCGTTTTCTATCTCTCTATCCCTCTAGTGCTTTTCCCAGTTTGAGTGCTGTTGTTTTATAGGGTTTTTCAAAAGTCATACTTATGACATGTTATGCATATTTTTCGTGCTGAAAACATGGCAGTTTTTCTCCTGACAGTAAAATATTCCTTTTCTATTATGATAGTCTGCTTTTCCTTTTACAATAATTCTAATCTGTTGTGCAGATTTTGTACAAACATACATACATACATACACAAACATGTGCCCACACGCGCTTCGAATGTCAGCCGGCACCGTACAGGCGGAACCGAATTGCCTGGGCATTTGTTAATTTGAATGAACATGAGGCTTCTGCTTCTCCTGTGGAAAAAGAAGCAAACCCAACAGTTTCTCTGGGAATTCATGCAGTGTGAACAGAACACGTCTTGGCAAAATGGCGAGCCAAGAAATTCCTCTTTAGTTGCTCTGTTAGGCAAACTGCATTTTAAATTTCTTGCCGAGGGCTTTGTTTGACTTGCCCCAGGCAAGCTGTTCAACATATTTATCAACCCTGTTGTAGCATTAGAGCCAACGCTTATCTAGGAAGATCATCCGCTTAATGCCATCTGTCATCAGGAGTTTTATTTCTTTCAGCTGAGCTTATTCTCCATTTCAGTTTTTTTATACTCCTCCCAACCATTTCTTAGTTGATTGTTTTCCAGTGATCTCAAATATTCTGTCATTGCTCAAATATTCTGTGGTTGCTGCATGTTAAACCTCTAAAGACATCAATAATACAATTTTGCTTTAAATCCTGATTGATAACATTAATCCTATATGCATCCAGATGGCTCACCAAAGCGCCCTACATATTACAATGTTATGTAAAAGACAATATTGCATTTCAATCGGAATCTGGAATTCTTTCCATATTCTCAATAGGAATTTGAAAAAATTCGGAACAAAGACTCTGGGGTAATTCTTGCTGCATTTTTATCTTGGTGCCTGCGAGGACATGCCTTTGATGACTTTAGATTTTCAGGCCCTTATTAACTGTTGTGTAAGTGCACAGGCAGTATGGAGGTGTTCACCAAAGGTGTATTCACGCACTTTACATGTGATTGTGAGATCCAGTTCTGCGTTTGGATTCATGTCCACAATCATGGCGAAGCCAAAGGGATTGGCGTATTTCCCTGTTGAGAACAAAATTTAACTTTCTGGAAGTCTGGTGCTATTGAGTTGCATACAATCAAGAAAAATTATTGTAACCAGGTGTACAGCCACCGTGTATAGACTAAATGCCGGCTGGGTGTTCTCTTGGGTTGCCAGGACATCCTGATCTCCTTGTTGTCCAGACTGGGAGTCTGCTGGGTCCCATCACAGCTTCCTTGTTGCCTGCTTACCCATCTTCTCTTTGGGTGAGGAAACACGCTGATGCCTCCCAAGGTCTCATGCTGACCTTTCACGGTGAAGCCAAGGTACCCCCTTCAACCTGTGAAGTACTAAAAATTCACGGTCCCCACAGTTTCAGAGCACACAGCAGAAATATCTGTTGGCTCAGTACTTAGAAATATTAGTACTTGGACTGACTTCAATCAATCAGCTGTACCAACTGCTCTGCACAATTTTTTAAAGAGAAAAATGCCAATCACAGTACTTGGCGGAAATGTATGAAATGAGCATTATTATATAGGTATATAACTTGCTGAGGTTCAATTTATTCCTTCCAACTGGGGGAAAAAAATAATCATTTCAGTTCAAAGCAGCTGAGCGTTTCCTTCTCCAGATTTTATAGAGGTAACTAAATCAATCGTATTCAAAATTTGGTCCAAGTCCTATACTGGCCAAGAGAAGCGGGGATACTGGCAGCTGTGTCTTCAGCTCCCGGAGAGATGCTGGCTAGAGCGAGATGCATTGAGGTGGGCCGGTGGGGTGTTCTGTTGGCTGTCCTTTACTGCTTCAATGTATAGGAGCAGCCTGTGCCCCCAGCTACTTTTGGCTGGGTACTGCAGCGTTTGAGCAGCTGGCAGAATCGTTGCTTCTAGGGTTTCAGAACATAAGCTGGCACAAGAGCTGGTCTCCTCTGTCTAGTGCGCTCCCGAGCTTTGGATAGATCCTGTCCCACTCCTTGCTCTGATCTGGGGTTAGGGAAGAGGTTTTCAGGGCATGTTGCTCTTTGTTCTCCCAGCGTACCAGCATGTTTTATTTTTCTGAGTATATATATTTAAAACTGACATTTTCCCCTGCTTAGAAGAATCATAAATCCTGTTAACAGAAGGAGAAGCAGGATCCGTATCCTTTGCAGTTCGTCTTCTGCAGTGAAGCATTGCTATCAACCTGGCATGGGAACAGCTTCTTAATCTGCTGCATGGAAAAGTGCCCTGAAGTGTGGGTGGAGGGATTGCAGGCGGTGGGCCAGAAAAGACTTGGCATGCCAGCGAAATAATGCATTCATTCTTCAGAATATGACAAAAAAGAGTCTTCTGGATGTCCTGTCGGGCTGCTGGGAGGGCAGGGGAGAGAGAACGCTTGTAAATAAAGCTGGCAGGAGCGAAAGGTCGTTGGGTAGGCAGGCAGAAGTCAGGTTGTGTGCGCACCTGATGCCCAGCGGAGAAGGATGTACTAAAAAGGTAAAGGACAAAGGCATGAAGAAAAGTGCTCTGCATGTGAAAATACCACCTACGTGTACATGTTTTAGAGAAAAGATGAAAATTAGCCAGTATATAAAAAAAATACCTCTGCTGTGCATTTCTTTAAGTGGAAAGAGTCCCTGAAGCATCAGCCTCCTTTAGGAACTCTGGAGCTCAGAACTTAATAGACTTCAGTTAGTGCAGAATGGGTGCATCTTGTGAGGTTGTAGCTTGGATCAGGAATGCCCTTCTGATGCAAATTGGCTGCTTGTGCTGATTTACATAATAGGAATCATAAATAGGAATTTACATCAGGGAACCTGCATGGAAACTGAGTGTTATTCAAAGATGTGGTAGGAACAGCCGTTGGCGAAGGGGATGAGAAGGAAGGTGAGTAAACGTTACCTTTGCAGGACCGTGTGCTTTCTTGTAGGAGTGGAGGGTGTCTTGAACGTTGCATAAATTTCAAACAAGTTTTCCAATCTGTTTTTTGGTTCCGTGTGATGGCTATTGCGTGCAGTACACAAAATAAAGAATCAAACATTATTATGAGGATAGGTAACTTTTTCATTAGTCATTTTGCTTAGGATTCACCTAGCTTATGCTGCAGCACAGACTTCTACATCTGAGCCAGTCGTGCCAGTCTATAGGGGAAGAGAAATAGGCAACTCTCAAACACAAATCACTATGTTTTTGGGGGGATTTGATTCAACTACAGACTGAAAGATACTCAGGTTTTTGTAATGTCTCCATATGGTGTATGGGCTTGTTTCTCTTGCCTTAAAATATGCCACCAGCTACATTTGAGATGTCCAGGAGCATTTTGCCTGGCCTCGGGATGCCTTTCGAGAAAGGCACGTGTCTCTCCTGAGTCCTGTGTCATTTAAGTCCTTCTTGTGTAGATGGATATTTTGGATATCCTAAGGCATCTCAAATGACCCCGAATGGCTCAATTTAGGCAAATAAATTAGTCCCTGAATGTATGAGCTCCTGTTGCAGTCAGTGGAGACCTAGTCAATATGGTTAACGCAATCTTTATCGCTATTCATCTCACTAGAAAGTAGACACCTGTGGTTCAATTCTGCTCAGTTTATCTCGGAATATTTCAAAATTATTACAGATTATCTTTTACAATGGGATGCTTATCTCTCGTATCAGGGTAACGCTTTGCTTTCATTATTTTAGAAAAATACTTCAGCTTATGCTCACTATTTTTTTACAAATATGCAAATGATCTGGGTTGCCTATGGAAACACACGTTCCTTGGCTGAGCGTAAGGCTGTGTACAAAAAGAGTTGTTCAGAGGATATAGATGTGTGTGGATACAGAAAGAGAATAGTTTGAGAAAATGGATGTGGCTGCTAGAAAGGAATAGGGCTACCAGCGTTTATTCACAAATTGTATGATTAATATTATTTATAGGGATGAATGAACTTTTCAAGATTGCCATTTGAATCTGTTTGGTTTTGAAGTTCAAAAGCAGAAAAATCTTTAAATGCCTTTTGAAATTCCAATTAAGAGTCAGTCAAAACCCATCACTAAAAGAATAGTTTTTGTTTTACAAATTAGCAATTAAAAAGTGACAAATATCTTCAGTGCTTAAACACTCTTCTGCAGTATCCGTTATGTTCAAATAATACTTTTTTTCTGCGAACATGAATATGTTTCCCAGTATTTCCTTTTTTTTTTTTCTTTCTCTTAGGAATGCCTCCGGAAGGTCTAACGCTGCACTCACTTCACCAGTGCTGGGGATTATGCACATTATTTCATGAATAGTTTAAAATCACATTCATGTTTTCTAGTTTCAAATTATAATATGAGCAGCTTATTTTGCTTTTATGTTTCTTTTCCTACTATTTTTTCTGGTTTTTTTCCCCTCTGAGTTTTATTTAATTATTTAATTATTTTATTTATTTATTTCATCAGTTTTCTTACGAGAGTAGTAATCAATAGCAAAAGTAAACTTTTTTGTACTACGAGAGCATGTGAAGTCATCCACTGAGATTATTTCTTAATTTTAGTAATCGTTGTTCATGTTAAACGCAGTTTAAGGCAGCCAGTGCTCTGAAGAACAGACAGTCCATGAGCTGATGTGCCTTAACTCCAGAATATTCTGTGGGGTTTTATTGTTAATATTCCTCCCCTTGTGACAATTTCTCTGTAGAACGTGGCACCACTTTAGCAGAATAACAAACATCAGCCGCTGAATGTGTTAATACCGTGGAAAGCAATTTAGTCTTGTATTGTTGTAAATTCTGTCCCTTTACTAGCAGGTTGTTTTATTATGACAAAGATTTCAATTTTATCTGTTCTCGTGGATGTGAGGATTTATTGTTTGTGCAAGGTGCCAGCGTACTTGAGAAATGATGAGAATAGTTCACCAAGAGAATAAAACGTCTGTCTCTCAGAGGAAGGAGGGCAGAATGAATTAAGACAGAAACTGGAAGAAGAGAAACCATGATGAGGATGCAGGTCACCAGGTCAACTCAACAGGTCAGAGAGGGCTATCGAGGAGAGAATCCTAAAGAATAGTTATTGATCAAGGAGATCAGTGACCACTACCCGATGATGAGTAATTTCAGACAGTGTAGTTAGGGATTTATTGAGCATTAAAATTCTTGAAATAAATAGGAAAAGAATGAGCTTTGTATTTGAAGTTGGGCCTTCATCTGAACTCAAACCTGAATTTGGGTTGTTGCCTTAATTTTAGGTGTGGGCCTAGCAATACGTTGTGGGAAAAATTTGGGGGCTGTACTCATTTCCCACCCCTCAGCATGCTTGTCCAGCCAATGTTAGCTCGATAAATTGGCTGAGTCCTTTTTGCAAGGGTCTCGGTGTCACCTGCTGCAGACACGGCTGGGATTTTAGGCAGCTGGAGCTCAAACCTCCCTTGTAATATTAAGTATGCAGAGCACTGGAGTGTTAGTGTTGGGCTGAAGGTTATTTTCCATGTTTTGCATACAGACACAGACTTAGGATCTAACCAACGACCCACAAAACAAATTAAAAGCACCCTTGGAAGCAGTCTAATATAGCCGAAGTCTGCCCACTTCTACATGAGTGCCAATGCCCTCTTCTGTTCTCTACCTAAATCCAACCACCAGAAAAATACTGAAAGCTGCCTGTTTTTTGGGGACAACATGTTTGGGTGAACACTGTCATGGGGGGTTGAGAGGAACCTGATGAATTCTGAGACCGCCAAGTTGTAGACAGTCCTAAAAAATAAGCAGAATAACTAGGCAGTGTGTGTAGTTAAATATCTAAATTTAAGATAGATGAGATTTAAGTGGATCCTGCCTCCTTCTTCTTTTGGGGTTGCATACCTAAATACAAAATTTTCTTTTGTTGTCAGAGTAAATTACGATTGTCAGAAGGAAAGAAGTCTGTTAGAGCAGACCGGATGGCCATGGAAAAGTTGTGTTCCTAACTTTTCACTGTCTTACAATGGAATGGAAATACCTTTTTTTTGGAACCTGTGACAGACTTGGTATAAAATAGGCCTTTCACATAATTAAACAATTGTCCCAGTTGTGTTGTTAAAAAAATTATGTTTTCTCTTCTGCGTTAACTTTAGCAAAATCAGATGTACTTTTTGAATAGATTCTTCATGACAGTCTAATTCTGTAATGCCTCCAAAATGTCCTCATGGATAAAGCAGTATGAAGACGTAGTCAACATCTAGCTACATCTCTAAGGCTGGGGATGAGGAGTAAAGAACTGCAGACAGGAATCATGAAGCTCAAGGGTTTTATTTTAACAGAAATTTGCGTTCCTGCCCCAAGCTGTGTATGCTTGTGTTTGCTTCTGAACTTTGTTTCCATTTGCCTGTTCAGCGTGAGAAAGTCAAGCCTTTGCATACCCTCCATGTTAAAGAATTGTTATTGAGTATTGCCTACGTGCTTCACATCACTCAAATGTACTGCGGCAGGAATTTTGGCAGGATGCATGTGGTATTTTTACCAGGAACTTGCAGACATACCTGTGTTCACGTGCAGTTTTACATGTATGCATAAGAAGCATGGATAAAAGTACACTCATAAGCAATTGTTTGGTTAAAGTCTCAAAGGCTGTGTCTAAACAATGTGTTCAAACCCTGTCTTCACAATGGACCAAGGAGCACTTCCCACGTCGCTGCTCCTGGCTCCCTTTCATCTGTGACCTGAGTCTTTGGGATGAGACATACACTGTCCTCCTTATACGTGCTCTGACTTCTGGTGGAAGGAAACCTGAGTGTCACAGAATCCCAGACTGGCAGGGGTTGGAAGGGACCTCTGGAGATCATCCTGTCCCACCCCCTGCCAGAGCTGGGTCACCCAGAGCACGTTGCACAGGAACGCGTCCAGGCGGGGTTGGAATGTCTCCAGAGACGGAGACTCCACCACCTCTCTGGGCAGCCTGTGCCAGGGCTCTGCCACCCTCACAGCAAAGAAGTTCCTCCTCGTGTTTAGGTGGAACTTCCCATGTTCAAGTTTGTGCCCGTTACCCCTCGTCCTGTCACTTGGCACCACTGAGAAGAGCCTGGCCCCATCCTCCTGACACCCACCCTTTCAGTATTTACAAGCGTTGATAAGATCCCCCCTCAGTCATCTTTTTTCCAGACTGAAAAGACCCAAATCCTTCAGCCTTTCTTCATTAGAGAGATGTTCCAGTCCCCTCATCATCTTGGTAGCCCTTTGCTGTCCCCTCCCCAGCAGTTCCCTGTCCTTCTGGAACCGGGGAACCCAGAACTGGACACAGCACTCCAGATGCGGCCTCCCCAAGGCAGAGTAGAGGGGGAGGTTGACCTCCCTCCACCTGCTGGCCACACTCTTCTTGATGCCCCCCAGGATGCCATTGGCTTTCAGGGGTTTCTGATATTCTGTAGTTACGCTCTTGATTTGGACAATGATGGGACCTCAGCTGCCGTTTGTACTCTACAACATAGACAGTGTGGTGTGTCAAAGCTGTCTCACCCTGTATCAATTGAGATAAAATAGTGGTATCTGGTACAGAAATACACTCTAGTTTAAATCATCATTAGATAGGTGATGCGTGAATGCCCAAAAAATTTCTCAACAAAGAATTCTTGATTGTTCTTTCTGGGAGGGAATTTCAAGAGAGGTCCAACAGCAGTTTGCCACCAGCCTAATTTAGCTGAGGAACCCAAGTCTAATAGCCATAGCTATCTCTGTAGTCAAGGCAGAAAGAGTAATTTGATCAGCAATGTATATATTCTGTGGGCTGAATTGTCCTCAGGAGATGCCTGCCTCTTTCCATGGTCTCCAGGAGCAGGCTAGCCTCCTAATTTACGTGGCTTAGGAGGAGGAGAAATCTGAGTCATTGCTTCCATAATTTTTGGTCTGTTACAGATTTAATTTGAAGTTAATCTCTGAAGTTTCAAAGAAAGAAGATGTGTCTGTGAGCCATCGTAGTTGATAGAAGGGACCGCTTTGTTCTAGTTGTTCTTTGAAGGAACATATCTGTAATTTTTTAACCTGTCATGTCAACAGTGTTATCAATAGATAGCGCATCATGGGTCATTGATTTTTAAGTCTATTGAATATTTAGCTTATTTTTACTGCCTTTTATTTCAAATGTTTTAGTAAGGGAATAATAAAAGGAAGTATGTTATCGCTGAAAGAGAAAATACATCGCTTATAACCAGGGATAAGCCAAGCAATACTAGTGTACATGGCATGTTTCAGCTTTAGAGAATGCCCCAGATTGTTGCTAACATGTCTTAACTATTTAAGCTATGAGAGAATTGTGAACGTTAGTCTTGTTTGTTCCATCCCCCTGGCTTTCACACAATGTGCTTGATTCCTCTTGCCAGGAGAGTTTTGCGAATTTACACCTGTTGACAGTCCGATGTCCTTTGATGACTGGCCACGTGGGTGAATGACTACTGAAATTTTCTCTGAATATCAAATATCTGCATGCATAAATTGTTACACGAGAGCATTTTTCTTCCTGGATAGCATATAATTTAATAGATTATTACTGCCACCTTTAAAGATGGCATATGCCTGAAAGCAGAAAATCAAATAACTGTTTGCCATTAATACAAATTATTGTGTTTTGACAGCTTGCTAATCAACTAAAGTAAAAATGGTGCTGTACAAATAGCGCAATTGCCTTTTAAATAACTTTTTTTTAATGTGCGTGAGAATTCTCCTTGTTTGGGCCTTTGAACCCTTATAGGATTTGCCCTGTGTGAGATGTTAATATTCAGAAGCATAAATAAAGCTTTATTTGAGTTGTGCCCTGATGCAGAATGCTACACTATGCATAATCTTGGGGAACATGTGACCGCCGTGTGCTGGCTATAGATGCTGCTTCCACTATGGAATGTATCAATTAATGTGCAAATGAGTGATTTAGTATTGAGCAGATTTTGACTTAACGATGTGTGTTTTATGCAATATTCAGGTATGGGCTGTTTCTGGGGAGCCGAGAGGAAGTTTTGGAGACAGAAGGGAGTCTACTCCACTCAAGTGGGTTACGCGGGAGGCTATACTCCGAATCCTACCTACAAAGAGGTCTGCTCAGGTAAGTCTCTCCTTTTGGTTTTTAAGGATCGTGAGCAGAATGCTGTCAGATTTCGAGGGTCATGAGTGACTGCAGTGACTACAGAGATTTGGTATTTGGTCAACCCTGGTATTGGCCTCGCATCCTAAACTGTAATGAAATCTATGGTACGCCCATCCCAGTGTTACCTCCTAATATTTAATTAGTTAATATATGTACAAATATTCTGAGTAAAAAGAAAGAATAATTTCTTCAGGAAGAAAATTCTGTTTCAAGTTATGCAAATGTGTTCCTTAGAAAAAGCTTTTTTAGAAAAAGTTTTGATTTTGTCTGTATCTCAGTATGAACAAAAATAAGAAAGCACACATTCATTCTTTTTCTTTCCATATAACCAAGAGGTTGTATGGAGAAGTCTAAATTTCTCATTCGCATTATTATTAATAATTTCTTAAATTTTTATACAGTTCAATGCACGGCATCCTATCATTTCCATGCCAAACCCTTGCATTTATTTTTCATTGCACTCTTATACTAATCCTTCTACAGTACTAATAACCCAATGCAATTTCTTTCTGTGATAGAAAACATAGAACCACTGGCAGCCAACTGACTAATGTTGCTGTTAAAGGAAATTCTTGCTTTCCTATACTCACTGGTGGAGAACAGCTTGGAGGTTTTCTTTTGGTTTATTTCCTTGTTAACACTTTTTATGCCAAATGCTGAAGTTGATACACTGTTCTCACTGACAATCTGTCACATAGGCTTGATAGAAAGAGAGTAAAAAGTCCAGTGTCATTAACAAATAACGGACACTAGCAACTGTGCAGAAGTGCTGCACACATCCAGAAAAGCAGAAACTTTCTGGAAATAGTAAAAAACATGAAAAGAGATGTTTTAATAGAAAAGACAATTTCATTTGGAAGAGACCTACAAGGATCATCTAGTCCAGCTGCCTGACCAATTCAAGGCTGATCCAAAGTTGAAGCGTGTTATTAAAGGCATTGTCCAGATGCCTCTGGTATGTTGACAATACTGTACTAATTAGAAATTGCCTTATAAATGCTAAAGAAAACATATAGGTTAGGGAGAATTTCTGGTGGGAACATAGTGCAGTAGGCATGCTCTTGAGTGCAAGTGTTTAGTGTATAAAAATTTAAAAATATCTAGACCAAAAAAAAGGACACCAAGCCCATCCCTGGAGGTGTTCAAGGGGAGGCTGGATGCAGCTTAGAGCCACCTGGTCTAGTGGGAGGTGTCCCAGCCCAGGGCAGGGGGGTTGGAACTGCATGGTCTTTAAGGTCCTTTCCAAGTCTAACCATTCTAGGATTCTTTGGTTCTTTGCCTTTAGCATTAACTGATGCGTAGATAGCCAGAACTCCTGCGAAACACAGTAATGAAAGGCATCATCTACTGAAGGTTCAGTGATCCAAGTCATATGAGGAGAGGCTGAGGGAGCTGGGCATGTTTAGCTTGGAGAAGAGGAGGCTGAGGGGAGACCTCATTGCCCTCTACAACTCCCTGAAAGGAGGGTGGAGAGAGGTGGGGGTTGGCCTCTTCTCCCAGGGGAATAATGACAGGACCAGAGGAAATGGTCTGAAGCTGCAGCAGGGGAGGTTTAGGTTAGATATTAGGAAGAATTACTTTACTGAAAGCATGGTCAGGCACTGGAACAGCCTGCCCAGGGAGGTGGTTGAGTCACCATCCCTAGAGGTATTTAAGAAACATCTAGGTGTGGCACTTCAGGGCATGCTTTAGTGACAGAGATTGCAGGTTGTTTGTTTGTGGTTTGGTTTGGTTTTTGTTTTTGGTGTGTGTATGGTTGGACTTGATGATCTCAAATGTCCTTTCCAACCATGAAGATTCTATGATTCTATGACTCTATTCTATGCCTGTCCTATTTATCCAAATTTTCCATTACTTCCTAATACTTCTGCAGTCTTGTATTTTGTACTTTCAGCATTTGCCTGCAAAAAAATATCTGTAATTTTTATAAATATATATGGTCCAAGACCTATCTGGTAATTATTGTCCACTCTGTTTAATGGCCTGGGTGTTAAATAATTAGATTATATATATAGACTAGAGATGTTATATATGTGATATTAGGAAGAAATTTTTCACTGTGAGGGCGGTGAGCCCCTGGCCCAGGTTGCCCGGAGAAGCTGTGGCTGCCCCATCCCTGGAGGGGTTCAAGGCCAGGTTGGCCAGGTTGGCCAGGTTTGTGAGCTTCGTGTTTGATTGAGATACTTTGAAAGCTTCTTGTAGCTACTTTGTCTGTTGTATTTTATCAATAGTGAACAAAAATAAAAATGGTAAGAATTCTAGAATAAAAATCGGAAAAATCTTTGAAGTCTATTTTTTAAGTTAGATTTGTAGTGCAAAAACACAGATGAGGTTATTTTTCTAGTGTTTGTTTTTCTACATATTTGCATTATGGATGTTTATATGCCTCCAGATGCTGGACACTGGAGGATTCTTTGCTCAGAGATATCCAGGAACGTAAGTACGTATTTCATAGCCTTATCTGCATGAACATGTGCTACACATTTCTGTTCCTGGTTGGGCAGCTGAGCTGAGTTGGAGAATTTGCTGATTTCTGCGTACTATTTTTTTCCTACTTTACTTCCTCTAGCCCTATTTCATTCTGATTTTTTTTTTTGGCAGGTTTTTTTGTGTCTTTGAACATACTTTTTGGAAGTGTCTTTAAAGAGAGTGCTCACAAGCTCCCCTAAGATGCTGCCATCTGACTACTTCCAGTTGCCATAGTTTTCACTGGGAAGAACAGTTCTTAGGAAATAGTAGACTTCAGTTATGCACTGTGTGATTGCCACTTGCTTATTCATCTGTTCTGGCAAGATTGTATCTATGGTAAACACTTTACAGTCATGTTCTCTAAATCCAGCTCTAGAAAGGACATCAGCCATCTAAACAGTATCCAGTTGGCAAGTCTTTGAGCTCTGCTTTTAGCCCATGCAGTCCTGAGAATCTATGCAGGAAAGTTATTTTAGTCCAACACCTTTCTGTCACTCTGGGCTGAAGAAAAAAAGCAACAATTCTTTGGATGAAACATTTAGCACTTCTTCTAAAAGAACATTGTCAGCTAGACCTCAGGCAAAACGGTGTGGATTTACTCTTTTCCCCATGGGGATGTCACTCAAAACGTATCAGCCAATGGTGGGTTTTTTTGATTCCTAAATGTAGGATTTTATGACATTTGAGGTGTCCGAGAATATCCCATGTGTCATAGTCACATCGGACAGTTTTCCATGGATGACACAGCTGCCCTTGGACATCTCAAAAGTAACTGGATGCGTCTATGTGAACAACTAATTCAAATATAAGTTTTATATATATATATATATATACACACACATTCACTATCCATTGGAGCTAAAGACATGTGCCCTGTTGATTTACGTGTATATGTGCTGCCTACGTGTTGTGGAGGGAGGGGAATGCGTGCCCGCTGAGGCATAAGATTTTCCAATCTCTTGTTCTTGGATGCATGCACTGTTCTTGATCATATATGTATCATCTGATCCATGCATGTTATATACCACAGAATCATAGAATCACAGAATGGTTCGGGTTGGAAGGGACCTTAAAGATCATCCAGTTCCACCCCCCTGCCCTGGGCAGGGACACCTCCCAGTAGACCAGGTTGCTCCAAGCCCCGTCCAACCTGAGCTTGAAAACCTCCAGGGATGGGACATCCACCATTTCTCTGGGCAACCTGTTCCAGTTTCTTACCACCCTCATAGTGAAAAAATTCTTCCTTATATCTAATCTAAATCTACCTACCCTCTTTCAGTTTAAAACCATTACCCCTTCTCCTGTCACTACAGATCTTGGTAAAAAGTCTTTCTTCATCTTTCTAATAAGCCCCTTTATATACCAAAAAGCTGCAGTAAGGTCTCCCTGAAGCCTTCTCTTCTCCAGGCTGAATAGCATCTCTCTCAGCCTTTCTTCATAGGAGAGGTGGTCCAGCTCTCTGACCATCTTGGTGGCCTCCTCTGGACCTGCTGCAACAGGCCCATGTCTTTCTTGTACTGGAGGCCCCAGAGCCGGATGCAGTACTCCAGGAGGAGTCTCACAAGAGTAAAGTAGAGGTGGGGAATCACCTCCCTCGACCTGCTGGCCACACTTCTTTTTCTGCAGCCCAGGATACAATTGGCTGTCTATCTGGACAGCAAGAACACATTGCTTGCTCATATCTAACTTTTCATCTGCCAATACCCCCAAGTCCTGCTCTGCGAGGCTGCTCTCAATCCATTCATCACTCACTCTGTACTAATACTGTTGATTGCCCTGGCCCGGGTGCGCTGGGCTTTGGTGAACTTCATGAGGTTCACATTGGCCCACTCCTCAAGCCTGTCAAGGTCCCTCTGTTGGTATCTCTTCCCTCAAGCATTCCAACTGCACACAGGGCTTGTATTACCCGCAAACTTGCTGCTGGCGCACTCAGTCCCACTGTCTATGTCATTTAATTAAGATATTGAACAGTACTGGTACCAGTACAGACCCCGGAGGGACACCACTTGTTACTGATGTCTGTTTGGACATTGAGCTGTTGACTGCAACTCTGTGGATGTGACGACGCAGCCAATTCCTTGTCCATTGAATAGTCCATCCAGCAAACCATTATCTGTCCAATTTAGGGAGGAGGATGTTGTGTGGGACTGTGTCAAAGGCCTTACAGAAGTCAAGATAGATGACATCAGTTGCTCGTCTCTTATCCACCCCTGTAGTCACTCCATGGTAGAAGGCCACAAGATCAGTCAGGCTTTCTGCTTGGAAAGCTGATCATTCTTACACTGCAAGAAATAAAGTTGCTGCTTGCTAATGTACCAGCAGGCAAGAGGGACAGGAATGTGTTCCATGTACCCTGGCTCACAGAGCCCACAAAGGTTTTTGTCTTCTTGTGTATTTAGAATGTTCCATAATGATGTTAAATAATATCTTGTTTGGAGACCTCTGAGGACAACACTTCCTTAAATACAATTGATCTTGGAGCATATTGATTGCAATTTGATATTCTGCTTCGCTCTTTATGCTAAATCTGTTTCTTCTATCCAGGTATCTTCTATAGAAAACAAGAAAGTCGTGTTTCTTTCTCTTCTCCATGCTTTTAGTATATTTTCTAGAAAGAAAGTGTTTTGTTGCTTCAAGTGAAAACAGGCCGATTTTTCACACGCGTGGGTGTTCCAGTCTCCTGCTGTGATCTTCATGTGATGGGCTTCATTGGGAAGCAAAAGTGATCTGCAGACCTAGTATTAAACTATGTGAGGGGACGCCATTTCTCTTACAGCACCCAGGTGCTGTTACAACACTGTGTTGGTACTCCATGAAAACTTAAGCCTCTAAGGGCAAACCTCCAACCCCACAAACCGTGAAGAGCAACGTGATTCACCTCTCCATTAGGGAGGTAGGAAAGTCAGGATTCTGCTTGAAAGGGTCAGATTAGCGTTACCTTGTTCGGATGTGGGAGAGGTCATTGGAAGATTCTCCTATCAGTTGATGTGGTATTGCCTTGCTGAACTGATGCTTAAGAGATAAATGAGTGACTTTGAAGCTTCTGAATACCGTGCTGGAAAATTATTTTTACATTTTGTGGTGACAACCAAACAGATGAAAATCTGAAAAGGCATTTTGGAGTGCGTGAAGGATTTTGAGCTATTTTGGTGCGTTAGCCTAATGCATAAATGCACCATTTTTGGCCAGCGTTAGACAACCCAGGATGTTCATTCAGTAAGGAACATCTTTTCATATTTTGCTTACAGATGTTCAGAACAATTCTGTTTATCTGTATATTCATAAGCTTTTTGAAATCTGCATAGCTCAAGTGGCACTGAAATCAGAAGGGAAAAAGTCTGCTGTTGTTATTCATAAACTGGTTATGCACAATTACCATATAAAATATGCAGCTAACGATGATTTTCTTAAAAACAGGGCTTGTGGTTCAAGCTGTTAACATCTAAGCAGGCCATTTAATTTTCTTTTGGGTTTTTTTCTTTGTTTATCTTCAGTGACTATAATGTAAGAAAAATAGGTGAATATGCTTGTTTATTAACCAATATTAGTGAGAAGGCTTAGTGAACATAACAGTATTTTTAGTTAGTTCAACCCATTTATAATCTAGTCAATTCTCAGTACCTTTCTGAAGCATATTCTCTTGTACACGAGTCACATTTCTTAATAATTAACCATGCAATATAAAAGTATGCCGCATGGACTTAAATTCTGTGTTGAGTTACAGAAAATACTTGATTGTAAAGTTGTTTCACATTTCCTATGCAGCAAACCCACGTTTTTCTGAGGGATAGTATTGCCTTTTGCATACCAATTAGTCTTTTGATTGATTCTTGTATGTAGGAGCTCCAATTCTCCTTAAAACGTCCAGGCTTCCAAAGGTCATCCGGAAGACTTCTAAACAGCTGATGGAAGAGAGCGGAGAAAGGCAAAATTAATTTCTTGCTCTGTTACCTCCTATCCCTTTGGTTACAAAGTTAATTCCATCTCTACTTCATCTTAGTTATACTTGAAGGAGAGGGCAAGGCAACCAGTAACGTCCACAACAGGTTGATGTTTACCGTGTTTTTGCTTTAAGAATGGAAATGGCGCGCAGAGGGTTTGACTCCATGATGTGGGGCTTATATTTGACGTACTTATGCATAAACAGCATGATCATTAAAGCCAACAACAGAAAATCTGACTAGCATTTTTCATGAGTTATTAATAGCTGTGTAGAGAAAATGTAATATGGGAAGATATTTATTTCCTTCTCAGATTTCCCATTCTCTACAAAATACAGATGAATGTCCTACGGCAAACTAACAGTATGTTGAGACAGTGCCTTATATTACTTGAAAAGCCCTTCATTTAGACATCACAACACTATTCCAAAGTGGGTCTGACTCTCCTAAAATGTTTAAATGTATAATTAAACTAGAAATATTCCCTTCACTTTCCGTAGCTTATAAAGGGATCTGAAGGTTTTCATGAACAGAAACTAAGTCCACAAGATTAAAGTTGCCAAGCAGTAACGAGAATGGCTCAGAACATTTTCTTTTATTATTAAATCACTGTCAAGAGAATAGATTCCTGTTGTGCCTTTGTCTGTTCTTTTTTTTTTTCTTATAAGAACAGGATATAGGAATTTTAATGACTTATAGATTCTGTGAAGAGTATCAGTGTTCACCATGCCCTTGATCTGTTCAACCTGCCTTGACGCTATTGGCCAATTGTTCCACCTTTCCCCTTTTCTTTTGCCTACTGCACCTGTAAGTAAGGAAGGAAAGGTCAGCCAAAGTACAAAATATGCTATTGATCAAAGTTAATGTCATGTACTGTAGATATTAGTGTTTTGTATTTTTACTTGTAGCAAATGAAGACCAGGATTTTGTAGAAAACATATAATTTTTATAAGTAGGCGACAGTTAGAATAACTTGTGTCTCTGTAATCATGAGACTATAGTCCTAGGATCCTCCTAGATGTGCAGACAAAACCTTGATACAACCCTGTAGACTATAATTTGTCCTTGATGCAATTGCTAAGTCATGAAATAAAATGAATGTACCAATTTCACTTCAAAAAATCATTTGGAAGGTGATAGCAGATGCTGCTGCAACGTTAAAACCTTGGCAACAAGAAATATAACAGATGCATTGAATTTCAGTTACCTGCTCTATTGCAGTTCTACCTAGAAAATTGTCTACGTTGACATTACTGACATGTTCTTTTTCAACAGAAGAGCTTCTTGTTGACCAAGAAAACATCATTATACCTTAGAATACCAGGATACAGAAATGTTTTCTGTAGATTCATTATTTAAAAATAAAAGGCAGAATAAATACTTTTACCAACCTGAAAAACAAAAAGCTGCCTGTGCACGAGGGATGGCAGCTGCTCGGCTTAGTGACTTCTGCTACATCTTTGATCAAGGTTAAGTTTACGTTTCCATTTCAGAATTTGACTTCTCAGGGTTAATATCTCGGCCGATTCAGACTTGAAGAAATTACACTGATATTTATTATTTAGATACCTGATTGTGCCTTGTGGCAAATTTAAAATCCTAATAGCCTCACTGCTATCCTCTGTTCCTTTTAGCTATTTATCTCAGCGTTGCCCATAATCACAGGCTTAGGTAGTGGTAACACTATAAATACTAAATATATTATTTATTATTAACAACTTTATTTGAATTGTATTCCACTGAGATGTGTTGTTTCTGTCTTTCTCATCTCCTGGTTTTATTAAAGATATATATAAGATGAAAATGTGATAGCCCTGGAGGTTGGAGGAGCCATTACAGAAGAAGTCAAAGACAAAATCTTCTGACCTGGATCCTCCACTGAGTTCCCAAAGGACCTTCATTTTCAGAAGGTTCTGGTAGGATTAGGCTGTGATGTTCACCATGTCACTGTGCCTGAACACCGACGGTGCAGCAGGAAGCTGCTTCTCATTTTAGGCGTGGGAACATGGTGTATTTGTGAAAAAAGATGATGTTACCAAAGGGCTCCCTGTTGTTATTATGGCTAGTGGGGTTTTCTTCCATTTTGTTTTTGCTATGGAGACACTTGAAAAGAAAAAAAACCCAACAAGGCCAGTCTACTCAGGCTACCAAACTGTCCTCCCTGAAGTAGTGATTACTACAGGTAGTAACTCCAATGAGGTCACCTGTGGCCGTTCGTGTCCATGAGAACCATTCTTGATACGTAATAGTTGAAGTATTGAGCAAACTGATACTACAAGTCAAAGAAAGAGGAAAACAAAAAGCAAAAGAATGTCATGAGGGCTAGAGACCAGAGATGGAAGAAACCAGGGAGAAGCTACAGCTTTTGGGAGAGCATTGCTCTGGAGGTAAAGCAGATGGTAGAACATGTTTGTGTTTTCCCTGTATTTCTTGTTTGCTGTGGTGCATTTGTGTTATTTTGCTGCTCCTGCTGCATATTCCCCCAGCTGAAATCTTTGTTCCTTTAGTGGCACATGACTGAAATGTTTTTGGAGTAATTTGGATATTTCTGAGAATGTTTTTTTCCTGAAATTGGGAGAGTACTGAAATTACTACGTGTAAACATAACCCAGTTTGACTTACTCCCTTTATGGAACATGTTCCTATGCTGGCATATAAAAGTTTGTAAATTGAATACTGTCTCACCACGACAATTAAGATTTTGAATAATTCTACAAGTGACCTTCAGAGTTTCTATGTCATGGATGAATGATGAAAATAACTAATTACAAGAGTTTTACTTTCTTCTTGTTGCTCAGCCGTTCCCAAGAAGACTATTTAATCTCAATTTATAATTAGCAAAATTATGATAGTCAAGTTCTGCTCTGTCGTACATTTGCAGACTCACACACTCTCACGACTTTCTCCAGGTGAGAAGAATTTGGTCCGTGAATAGAAGTAGAATTTGGTCCAGTGAAAGAAGAGGCAGAGCCTTTGGGGTCCTCATGGGTGTAGTAGCAACAGGTTCTGCATTTGGTGTGAAGTAACAACAGGGTAAAGGACACTTTGAGAGGGATTTTGGGAAAGCCAGAGCTCAAGGGAGTTCACTGAATTGCTCACAAAACTGTAGAAAGATCATCCAAATCCTTTTGGGAGTGTGACACATAGTAGTAGACAACTGCCCTGTATTACTGATTTAGAGGCTTAGAAAGAGAAGACAGAGGACAAGGAAATAGCTTTTTTTCAGTTAGCTGGATACACTGAGAAAACCAAATAAAAATAATTCTTGGGTCAATGCATATTTTTTTTCCCTGATTAGTTTTGTCTAACATAAAAACCAAACAAATGAAGAAATTGAGACCACGGAGAGCACTGATTTTGTTTTAAATAGTTCCTAAATTTTTAGGAAGGATTAAAGTAGTGGAACCATATTTTAGAATGTCACTTTGGCTTGAACTAAAAGAAAAATCAAAATATTTCATTATGAAAAGAACAACGTCCCACTTCTCACCATTCTTTTTCACAATAAGTTAAACCATCAACAAAATTGCAAAATTTTTTGTCAGACTCAGGATGCATTTGGGGGAAAAAAGGCTCATAAAATAGCAAAAGATTACAACTGTGCACAGCAAGAAATATTTTCTAAGAGAGATCAAGCAGTCTGTCTGAGGAGTCCTAACTTATCTTCATCAAGAGATGAAGGATACTTCAAGGAACTCATCTTTCAATTTAATTGCTGAAGATTTGCTGTGGACTAGGACTTGAGTATATCCGTTATAGGTGTGTCCTTTTTAGAAGAGACAAAAATCTTTAAAATGCTTTGGGGCGCTAAAAGCTGCAGAGATTGTAAATCTGGGAGAGGTTGTAAATTGCGATTGAGTCACACTTCTGGTGTAAGAGGAGGTGTAAGATGCCATGAAGTATCAAAACCTATTGCAAGGTGGGCTCCATCACTTTATGTTTGTCTGCTGTCAGGTTGGAGGCCCTAAGCACCGCTGTAATCACAGGAGTAAGCTATGAAGACCAAGCTACTGAAGAGACTATTATCTGTTTTTTATTTAAATACCCAAAGTGATAGAAAATCTGCCTTTTCCATCAATAGGAAACTTCCCCACAGCAGTAGGGTGCAACAACCCTCCTGATCGATTTGTAGAAGGACTCAGCTTAGATCATTTTAACACCGCAGCAGAAATCTTTGCCGTCAGAGCTCAAGGGTTAATCCACAAGCCACACGAGATACATCTGACAAAAAACAACTGAGGTGCAATTGAGACACGGACTCCTTCTGCTTTTTGATCATTGACTTCAGGATCCTTTACAAAAAATGCGTCTTCCTGTGCAAGACCTGTCTGCTCCTGCAGCCTGGGCAGGAGGGACGGCAGACCACTCCGTTCTTGATCCCAGGATCGAAGATTTATTTAGTGAAATACGTTAGGCATTGTTTGACTAACTGGGTCACTCAAAGGTTTATTTGGTTCCCCACTCAGGAGCCAAATCCCCTTTTTATTTAAGCTATCTTTCAGGAAACTTTTGGGATATACAATCTCGCAAAAGGGAGAAAATAGAGGGAAAGTATTAGACTAACTGAAATTTAACTGCTGCGTTGTTTCACACCAAGGATGCATTTAGTCTAAAAATCTACTTCAGCGAAAGTTAGCGCAAGTTCAGTCTTCATATACCTCACAGCTTCCAGATATCTCAGTGATTTAGTATTTAGTAATCACTGATGGCCTTTTCTGTATTAATTTGTCGATCCTTTTGTTTAAAATGATTTTATTTATGGCGTTCACAAATATGAGAGGAAAATTCTGGTTTCATTAACTCTAGTGCCAAACCTGCGCAGGAAGTTTTGAAGAAAACTTGCTACAGTTAAACAATAATTTGCTAAAGGTTATTACATGCCAGCTAGGTATCAATACATCTGGGAACGAAGTATTTATTCTGAGGAGTGAGTAAAAAGAGCTTCATTTGCTTTACTGACACTCTGTCTTATTAATGAGTATTCCATAGTTACATGGTGTATCTCTGTACCATCAGTAGAGCTCAAAGCAACAGCCAAGCCGGGAAGTGGAGAAAAACCAAGGTAATGGGGAAAAAACAAAGAGCAGATCCATCATAGGAGATCTGAAAATATCAGATTATTTTTTTTTCCTTCTGAACGGTTACTGCTTTGAAACCCTTCTGTAATGCATCTTTGGAGGCTTTCACTTTGGTACCAGGAAGGAGATTTTTCTTCATGGCTGCATGTCATATGGCATCAGCCTCCCTGGTGTCCTTCATGCACAACGCTACAGGCAGGAAGGGTTTTTTTTTACCCCATAGTTATAATAGCTGCTGTCATTCATCTACACTGAATTCAAATTGCATGCGAACTGTGACCACCAACAGTACTAAGAGATTTCCACATCAATGAGATCTCTTCAGCCTGTTGATATGGACAAAGTGGCCAGTCCAAGGTAACTGGCCTTAAACCTGTACTTCAAAGGAAGGAGAAGCCACCTGCCTCAGATGGAGTCCACTTGGAGCTGCAGATGCTCTTAAAAAAATCAGCAGGGTAAAGTCTCCTGAAAGGATGTCTCCTCTTTAGCTTCTAGAGACACTTCTTTGTTATCAACACTACTGACATCCCCAGAAGCGTTGTCGCAGCTATGCACAGGCTGTATCTATGTCAGTAAACTGAACAGGACACAGATTTGGGCAATACAGGTTTTGGTTGTCCCTGACAAGGTCATAGCCAGGCCAGTAGCCCATCCTGGGCAATTCCTGGACACAGTGATTGTTGATGTAGTACAGATACTCAAACCCAATACGCCGTGTGGATGCACAAACCCTGTCTAGTTTAGTTGCAAGTTAAGTTCTGTTGTGCCGTTGGCTGCGCAGCCAGAGAGTAATCCTGTTGTATTTACTGACAAATATTTTGCACTGAGAAACTCAGTGCACTTTTTGGACTGCCCTACTCTTGTTTTCAATCTTTTTTGAGGTGTATTGTCTGTACTGACATTCACAACCAGCCCTTCAAACCCGTGGATCCTAGGAGTTCTCTGGCTGGGAAGAAGCAAGAAGGAATTACCATCTTTGCCTCCTCAACTGCGCACGCAGTGAATGCCTGGAGTCACTCCTGTACCTATTAATGAGCGCAAAAATATATCGTGGCAGTGTTTGCGTACACATGTGCCCACAGTGGTAACACACAAATCAAATCTGCCTGGAAAAAAAACCAACCCCAACATGTGGCTAACCTTATTTTTTGTCTACTAGTTCCCCACTTGGTTTTATCCGGTGTTTATTCAGTGAAGCGATTCAATTAGAAACTATTTTTATTTTCTTTCCGAGGAGTGAAAAATGTTAATTGTAGCTGAAATGCCTTCGAGTGATTCTGTTCTAATGTCACATTTCCATAAAGTCTATACAGTTCGCTTTCTGCTAATATAGTACAGCAGTAGAACAAAAATACTAAAAAAGTGTCGTTAATGTTTTGAATGCTAGACTTGGCATGGACTATGACCTTGCTTGGTAAAGCACAGGAAAAAAAATAAGGTCCTTTCTTCCCAGAGTGTGCTGTATAAGACTCAGAGAAAAGACAACAGATTGCTGCAGACAGTTAGAGAAATCAAAAGAAACTATAGGAGAATTTTAATTAGTAAGATAAGCCGTCATCTCAGCCTACCAGTATGTACAGCCGTTGCCTAGTTTTGAGGAGAAAGTAAGTGAATGGAAAGCAGTTCCAACTGTGCTGTCCTTGGGTTCCCAGGCTGTTACTGGGTTTTAAACTGGAGCATGACGCTGACTATGATGATTCTTCTTCTCAGGAATCTCATCAGCCATGAAAAGTAGAGCTGCGCTCCTGTTAGCTGGTACTAGAGCATTTGGTAGCATCTGTTGTAGCACCTCTGAGAGAGGTAGGATGCTATTCTCACCAAAAGCATGAGGTCAGCTGGTGAGCCTGTGTGGCGTCCCAGTGGAGGGGTGGCTTTGGCTGTCATTAGGTTGTGGCATTTTAATATGAAGAAGTCAAAGGAACAAGTATAATGTTAATGGGTGATACTCAACACATTTCTGTTAAAGGGCTGGTAATCTACGCCTACGTCCAGTTTAGAAACTTCTCAGGAGCACCTAGATGGAGATGGCAGAAATCTTTCAGCATAAGTGGGAGGCAGCTGGGAGCAGGGAGTAGTTATGCGCTCAAGGCAAGTCATGGTACTCTCTGGAGAGTTGTTTGGAGAGAAAGGCTTCATGGCCTGTGGGCATTGTTGAGTTCTTCATGGCCCTGTCATAACACTTCTGCCTCCCCTCTTGTGCCTCCTTTCAGGTTCAGTCCTTCTGGAGGCAGAGGAAATGGAGATACTTTCAAGTACTTTCAGATACAGTTGTGGCTGCCCCATCCCTGGAGGCATTCAAGGCCAGGCTGGATGGGCTTTGAGCAACCTGGGCTGGTGGGAGGTGTCCCTGCCCAGGGCAGGGGGGTGGGACTGGATGGTCTTTAAGGTCCCTTCCAACCCAAACCATTCTGTGATTCTGTACTCGTGCATCAAATTGCTCTAGCAATTGTTTTATCTTCCTTCTCTGCAAGCAGAGTAACCGTTGTGTTCAGCCCAGGAGCCAGCTGAACAGCAGAAATCTGCACTGAAGCTACAACATGCATTATAGCTGGCAGCCTCGACTAAGACGCACCTCCTTAATTATAAACATTAGAACAGATTTTGAAACAAGGTAAAATTTTGCCACCACTGTGCGGTTTTAAATTAGGACTTGTTTATCCTTCTAAAGCATGTTCAGCTTAGCCGTGAGTTAGCTGCCTCAGAAGGACGCTCTGGTTTAAAGGAGGCTCTCCAGCCTGTGTCATTAAGGAGGACATAATTTTTGCTGGTCATAACTTTCCTTTTTTCATCCTGTAAAGGTGACAGGTACTAGGTACTAAACTGAAAGTTTGCATTATCATCAGCTACCGTGATTACCCATTGTTTACTTCTTTTTTTTTTCCTCTTCTTTTTTTTTTTCATTTTTGTCTTATAATTATAGTGGTTTAGATTTCCTGGAAAGGATACAGGGTTTAATCATGTCATTATCTGTGCTGAATGCTGTGAAAATTCTTTGTTCCAACTCAAGTGGAACACCATTATAATACTCTTATCATCTATTAAGAAAGTAATAAATTGGGCCAAATTGATCCTAGACATAATTCTGCTGATGTCAATGGCGTTACATCAGGAAGAAATTTGTCTCAGTCTGTTAATACGATGATAAGATAAAAGAGAAAAGTGGCTACCAAGTAGCAAACAAGTCTTGGAAAAAGAAGGTCCTTTCTTATGGATCAGGCCCTGTTTGTGCAATGTTTTGAAACTACAAAGCATTGCAAGAGCGCTAAATATTGTCGTTGTTATTATGTCTATTATTATTATTTTCCAAATGGACTGTGTATGGTGAGGCAAATGGTCAGGATTCTATTTCATTCTTCTCCTTTCGATTTTTGGCAGTGCACTTTTCTTCAGCAGAGCTGACCCCGAACCAGCGGTAGCTGCAGATGGGACCATTATTTTTCACCGCTTCATTTATTTTGGTTTAACAAATGGCTTCATTTTATTTCTTGCCTCATTCCTCTCTGTTCGGGGACAGTTTAGCCCTTCTGCAGGTGTTCAAAGATGTTCAAAGACAGGAGTAATGTGTAATGAGTTCTCCACTCACAATGCAGTCTCCCAGCCTGCCTTTGTCATCCATTCAGAAGTCTTTACATGAAGATAAAACTAAATGAAAAAATATAGACTGGGATCTGGTGTCCTTAGTGTGTGAGCTGAATTTAGGCACGAAGCTTGAAAGCGCAGAGAAGGTAGGATCCAATTGTCATGAATTAAGTAGGTCAGGTTTTGGATGGGGAGGGGACCTTTTCTTCCTTCTGCTTCTGAATGTTCAGCAACACGTGATCCAAAATGGAAACGTGGTGGGGACAGAAGCAAACAAGATGAGATTCTCGCACAGGAAAAAGCACAGATCCCTGATTTGGCTTCCCACAGTGTATCTGCCGTGAAACTGTTATAAGGTATTTCAAAAAAGATGTTAACAATGAGAATAGGTTCCAGGACCTCACCCTTCTTTCTCTCCTCCTCTCTGCCCCAGATTGCCCTAATTAGTAGAAGAAAATGAGCTTCCCATCTGGCTTTATGGCATCCAAAGAAGAGGAATGAGTCTGGTGAGGGGTCTGGAGCACAAGTCTGGTGAGGGGCGGTTGAAGAGCTGGGGGTGTTCAGCCTGGAGAAGAGGAGGCTGAGGGGAGACCTTCTCGCTCTCTACAGCTCCCTGAAAGGAGGGGGTAGCCAGGGGGGGTCGGGCTCTTCTCCCAAGGAACAGGCCATGGGACAAGAGGAAATGGCCTCAAGTTGTGTCAGGGGAGGTCTAGACTGGATATTAGCAAAAATTTCTTCCCTGAAAGGTTTCTCAAACATTGGAAGAGGCTGCCCAGGGAAGGGGTGGAGTCGCCATCCCTGGAGGTATAGACGTGGTTTAGTGGTGGGCTTGGCAGTGCGAGATTGATGGTTGGACTCAATGATCTTAAAGGTCTTTTCTGACGTAAATCATTCTGTGGTTGTATAACCTTGCATTTATGGCTATGCAGTGGCCTTGCTTCATCAGGACAAGTAACGAATGTGCTTCCTGAGCACATCCTCTATCCTGGTAGTTAGGATGCTCTCTAGAGATGTACATCTCTTAGTTTGAGAGTCATTTGGGATCCAGACATCAAACTGCCTGAGCAGGTGTTTGAAATGAGGGCTGTCACGGCAAAGGTGTGCAATATTGTTGTACCAACTCCCACTGTTTCAGATCTAATTAACTAGGAAGACCAAAATACTCTTTCTGGTCTTTCCTAGAGATTCAGACACATTGAAGCCCACCAAAGTCTCTAATGATTAGCAGTACCTCTTTATATAGCAGTGGGGATTTAAGCAACTTTCCATAATAAAGAGCATTATTTCTAAAGCCTGCTTGAAGGATGACTATTTCAGGCAGCTGTGGAAAAAAATTCATTAAAAAGGGAAAAATTTTGCAGCAAAACTGCATTTGTTGCGACTGCTCTTGAAATAGACAGTTCTGATCTTCTTCTAAAGGTGCGGAAATAAATAGTGTCACAACAGATAGAGAAGGCAAATTCTGCAGACCCATGGCGTGTAAAGCCAAGTGTCTTCCTGCATATTCATCTATTTACTGCCTTCCATTCTTCTCTAATTCTTTTATTTTCAATATGATAATAGACTCTTCTCCATGCAGACTCATTGTTACCATGAAATGGAATTTGTCTACACATGATATGTGCATATAACGTGTAAGGGCGGAATTCATCAAAACAATTGATCTTTGAGCAGGGATATCACTTAGTTGCGTTTTGCCTCCTTTATTCTCATCTTTCCGCATTTGAATTGTTAAACAGGAGCTCTGCTGCGGTGTCAAAGAGTATCTTACAAAAGCTGTTGCCATAGTGTTACTTCTAGATATGAATTCTTTTTATATCACTGTTATGGTAAGTGGTTATTTATTTGTACGTAGGCCTATTTAATAGCTCTTAATTAGGAGAATGGTGCGGAGTTTGAGGAACAACTTAACTATTAGAACGACTGCTCCCATTGTATTTGATAGAAATCAGATAAAACTTTTTCAGATAATGTTTTTCAGAAAGTTGGGAGAAAATAGCTCCCTCTTTTCTCACCTCTTCCAAGAATCCCTAAACTACCGCTGTAGTTGTCACACCAGCAATGCAACCTTCCTCTCCTCTTTTGAAACCCCTCCCAGAAAGGAAACTTCTCCCGGAATGCAACAGGGGAAGATCTTCCCATTTAATTACACTCGTACTGAAAATGGGTAACGGAAGTTTCTCTCATGCAGCTCCACGCTGTTGGTTGGTGCGTGCTTGCTTCCCTTTTCTTGCTCTTGCCTTTCACGTTCCTCAGCAGCGGTTTTAATGCTGGACTTTGCCTGGCAGCTCTTTGGAGCAGAACGGATTGCAGAAAGGAGGAGGAGCGCCTCAGCTGGGCTGGTACCTTCAGGCTCAGCTGATTTCCTTCTATTCCTGGCTCCGAGGCTGACTTGGATGACCTTCAGCTCTTCCTGGCTTATTGTCCTCATTTATAAAAAAGGATATACTTTATCTTATGGTGTAAAGCCCTTTGAAATCTACAGCTGTGTGGATTTTTCTGGTACGGAGTGTTGGAGGAAAGCATAGGTAACAAGGGGAAATCTAAAGTTTTTTATCTCCTGTAGTCACAGAGAATTTCAACTGCTATATTTAGGTATTTATATCTCTAAATCGTTTTATTCAGCTGAAAAGGAAATTTGTATCTGAACATTTTACATGAAACATAATTTTTTAATCTCCATTTTAGAATTCTGATTCCTTTCTAGTCCTGTAGGATGCAGAGGTAGATACTGTAGTGTATCATAGAAATCTTCTTTGGCCACTTTATTGTGGCCAAATTGTCCAAATTTGGACAAATTGTCCAAAAATTGTCCAGATTTTACGATATGTGATAATACATACTGCATGCTATGTCTGCCCCCCAAACCTGCTCTGTTTATTTCATGAAAGCATTACTTCTAATTGAAATAAGCTTTCAGACAGAGATTTTTACAGCTCTGCAGAATGCGACTTGATGGCTTCGTTCATATGCAACGCATAAGCGCTAAATTCATTGGAGTTATTGTTTTCATTTATAATGCAGTTACTGACAAAAAGATCTGCCCCTAAAACCTTTGTAGTTTTGACATATTAAATATAACAAAGAAGTAATAGCAAAGGTAATATTTTTTTTCCATTTTATGGGCTGTAACATACTGTCTCCTTCATTGAAGACCTTCTATGAAAATTGGGTTTTAAAAAATCTCCTGCAGAAATGTTCTAAAAAAACTTAATTCTCCTATGAAGGTTTTTATTCCCCCAGAATTATTTAAAACTCTTTTTCTGCATCTCCTTAATCGAATGCAGCAGTATTTCAGTGCTACGAGCCAAGGTAAATCTTATTTCATTGTAAAACTACTACGTTGACACAACGAAAATAATAATAATAAGAAAAACCCTTGGGGAAAAAAAACCCCAAACCCTGAAGGCAGAAATTACTGCTTATGCAAGGACAGTGTTAGTGGTTGTGCCATTCCCTTTTAAATAATTCCTCTCTAATTGGTAACCCAATGTAATGGGTAAGTGAACATATTTCACAGCAGCAGCTGTTGGATGTTCAATGACTGGAAAATACAGTGATGGTTAAGTGTATGGAGTACTCATCCCATCAGTAAGAGTAAGTTAATCATATACAATTCACTGAACAGTAGAGTTGCATTTGCAGAGCAGTGGGCTGCCTTTTAATTGTTGGAGGTCTTTCTCAATATCTTGCAGTATCTTTTGTCTCAGCTGTAGCAGTTTTGGTTGCATCCCTAAAACTGTCAGTCTTCCTTATTTTTGCAAGGGCCTAACAATTCCTCCTTCACAATGCAGCTTAAATTGGACCAGATGCTGCATCAATAGAGCAGTCTGCCCATCTCAGAGGCATTAAGCCCAAAATTATTTAGAAAATTGAAGCCTTTAACATACTCAGGATTAATGTGATTAAGTAGAGCTTGCTTTAATTCATAGCCATCTATTCCTTTATTAATAGCCATTTCATCAACAGGAGCAGCACATATGGGTACAAGATGACTGAAAGTTAAATTGATTGCTGTAAGCCTGTAAGAAAAGCATTTAATGTTTCAATAATAACTGATGTAAGACTTCACTGTGGGGCATTTTAGATAGATTTAGACCAGCTTATAGACACAGTATTTATTAACATCTTTTAATTTTTAATATAAGCTTGCTAAATGAAAGTTGGTTCTTTTTTTATTTTTAATCCCTTCTTTAAGACTGCATTTGATACACAAGATCAGTGCGTTTATAAAGGAGAGTCTCTCGTGAATGATAACAGCTGGTCCAGGGCATAGCGGAGTCGAGACTTCTATCAGGCTTAGGAAAAGATAAAATGTAGCAGAGGTTAATTTTCCATGAGTATATATACCCATGCATCCTCCAACGACACACATTTCTGATCCTATCGTCATTATAGGTACTGAAAAAGTGTGTGCTAGCTCAAGTACGACCTATAATACAGGGAATCCATCACTCACGCACTCAAACTCCTTTTTTGGGGAGGGTTCAGGTGGTCCTTACTTATTTCCCAACTCAGTAATTATATACGTGCAAATGTATACATATACACACATGTAGGGAGAGGAGAGAAACGTTAGCAGTATGACCCGATGCCATGGAGATGACCATTCCAACAACGTGCAGTTGGAGAGATCTAATCCCAGTACCTGGGAATCTTCCCTGGTACTGTTTAATTTTCTACTACAGGCATAGTCTTAACTTCTGCTAAAGGTAATGGAGGCCGGAGTTTCTTTGTACGTTCAAACTGTGCTGTGTCATCCAGAATGAGTCTATAAATTTAAACTGGAGAATAGAAGTAGCTGTAATTTATGACCATATTTATTGTCAAGGTGTCGAATCATAGAAACGCTGGTTGGAAGGGACATGTGGAAGTCTTTACTTCAAACTCTCATCTAAAGCAGGACCATCTTCAACACTCAATCAGGTCATCTCTGGCTTTGTCTGGCTAGGTCAGGAAAAGCTCCAAGGATGGAGGTTATGGAAGCGTACAAGGCAGCGTGCTCCACTGCAGCATTGGCCTCCTGGTGACAAAGGTTCTCCTAATGTCCAATTTGAACCTTCCAGGTTGCAGCTTATGGCCATTGCTACATGCTATACTGTCTATGACTGCTGAAGAAAGAAGACTTTGTTTACATCATTGCTGTAACTTCCCATCAAATATTTTAGACTGGAATTAGCTTTCCCTTTAGCATCCTCTTTGACAGACTCAGCTTCCTGCAGGTTGTATGTGTATGGCCCTTGCCATGTTGGTAGCTCTCCATGGACCTGCTTAGTTACTCAACATCCTTGAACTGGTCAGCAATTTGGCCTTCTTTGTGCAGAAAAAACCAAAATGCTAATGTCAGTGTCATCTTCTGTGTAATTACATTTTCACACACTTAATGGTTAAAGGGGCCACCAAATAATCTAATCTTCAAGCTATGGCACACTTCTACAGTTTGTCCATGGCCGGGGGTTAGAACTAGATGATCTTTAAGGTCCTTTCCAACCTAAACCATTCTGTGATTCTATTCTATGATTCTATATTTCCACATTGATGCTCAGATAACTGTAGCGCTATGTGCCATATACAAGAAGCCGGCAATGGAAAAGTGCTGTCAACATACAAGGCCTCAGCGGTGGCAGAAGATTTCACTAAATACTCTTAGATGATCCCAGGGGAAAGCTCTTCACTTTCCTGCAGAAAAAGGGAGAGATGAAGGGGAAAGAGCAAAACACATTAATTGTCCATCTGACATGGAGAAATATCTCCTCCCATTCCTTCCTCTGCAGTGTGGACCATGTAAGCCAGACACAGAGTACCGGGCAATCCTGTCCTCACTGTCGGGGAATCTGTGCTTCAGTGGAAGGCAAAAATGGAAGAAAGACAGAGAATACCTCTGGCTAGTGATAGAGAGGGACATGGGGGATATTGCTTTCGGAGCAACCGAAGCTCCAAAGTGTAAGAGTCGACTATAGTTATTGTTTTAATGAGAGCTGGAAACTATTATGAGTGCCGAGCATTATGGAAGTGATCTTCTCAGTAAAGCTTGTGAAGGGAACGAATGACTTGGAGATACTCGTGGATGAAAAGCTGGACATGAACTAACAATGTGCGCTTGCAGCCCAGAAGGCCAATCGCATCCTGGGCTGCATCAAAAGAACCATGGCCAGCAGATCCAGAGAGGTGATTCTCCCCCTCTATTCTGCTCTTGTGAGACCCCACCTGGAATACTGTGTCCAGCTCTGGAGTCCTCAGCACAAGAAAGACATGGACCTGTTGGAGCAGGTCCAGAGAAGGGCCACAAAGATGATCAGAGGGCTGGAGCGTCTCTCCTATGAAGACAGGCTGAGAGAGTTGGGGTTGTTCAGCCTGGAGAAGAGAAGGCTCCGCGGAGACCTTATAGGGGCCTTCCAGTACCTGAATGGGGCCTACAGGAAGGCTGGGGAGGGACTGTTTGCAAGGGCATGTAGCGATAGGACGAGGGGCGATGGTTTTAAACTAGAGCAGGGCAGGTTTAGATTAGACATTAGGAAGAAGTACTTTACACTGAGGGTGGTGAGACACTGGCCCAGGTTGCCCAGAGAGGTGGTGGAGGCCCCATCCCTGGAGACATCCAAGGCCAGGCTGGATGAGGCTCTGAGCAACCTGATCTAGTTGAAGATGTCCCTGCTCACTGCAGGGGGCTGGACTAGATGACCTTTAAAGGTCCCTTCCAACCCAACACATTCTATGATTCTATGATGGACAGAGCCATAGTTTCATAGATTCTGGTGCTGTGGATGATCACCATGACCATCCCTGCTGGCCTCTTGCATCTGCAGACTGTAGAATGGAGCACACAAACTTGACTTAAAAATATCTTCAGAACATAAGTAATGTCAAGCATTTATCCCTCAGTGTTAAGAAACTGCTTTTTATTACAGGTTGAATTAATGTAACCTCAACTTTTAGCCACAGGATCTTCCCGCGCCTCTTTCTCTTGGAAGGACCGGAGCTCTTCTCAATAAGAGAAAAATAGATCTCCAAGGAGTGGTATCTGTGAGAAAGAAATTTGTGCCCCTCATTTTGCCAGATTTGATGTTATTAAATTCAAATAGATCTCACAGTAGTAGGTACTGTACAATAAACATAAATGCGAGCACAGTGATTAACGGTATTTGAATACATCACTTCCTTGAGTTTTGGTGTTTTTTTTTTTCTTAATAGATTAACAATTACTTCTTTTTCCTCATTGTCTTCTGAGTACTTTTGGGCATCCAAATTGGATATTTCTTTTCGGATGAATTAATGTCAAGGAATACTGGTTTCACTTGAATTAAAATCCTTTCTTTGCTTTTCTTAAATGCTCCCATTTAAATGGGAATTTTAGAAAGGATACAAGTGACCTGTAATTTAAAACTCTTGATTTGTGACTGGTTGAATAGAAATAATGGATAGTCAAGTACAATGAATGTTCGTTAGGTTTAAGCAGGAGGTAAATGCTTTCACTGGTCTAATGTGAAGTATAATATTTACATTTTAAAAAAAAAGCAAAAATATTTTCTGTTATTTGTAAGTAGCAGTATAAACAGTACACTGTTTACTGGAGTCAATTTTAATTAATTGTATCAGTGGCTGAAATAAAAGTTGCTCTTATTGGCCTATTACAGCATAATTAATCATCGGTAATAATTCATTTTCCGTGACTTCTTGAGGTTAAGCATTGGCACAGCCATTCATTAAAATTGGGGTGAGAATTAATAATGTCTAAAAGGTTTCCACAAAAAAGTGAAATCTCTGTAAAGATTTATTAAAGGCTAATGATTGATCTACTTGCCTTTATTTTATAAACCTGATCTCAAATATGGGTCATGCAGCTGTAGAAATATATTAGCTGTCGTTTGATCTGTTTCCAGCAGTTAATGGTCTTTGTGAAACCTATGACACTGTGTGGCATATTTTTCACGGTGTCCTTAAGAAGATGCTTGTCATCACTAAGTGGGGTTTTATGCTCAGGGTGAGATTCTAGGAATGAAGAATTCCACTTACCATAATCACAAATGAGATATTCTAAAACGTTCATGTAGCCTCAGATGGTGCTGGCCATAGAACAAGCCGCCTCTTCTCATTGCAGAGACCTTCACGAGGTTGGCTGGGCAAAACAAGCTTGCAGTCAAGGAACTGTTAATTCTTTCCAGAAGTTTCAGTGGGTGGCAGGGCTGTGTCTTATTCTGTATTTATACAGCACCTTGCCCATTGAGATGGCAGCTACAATTTGCAATGTAACGTCCAGGTATTATAATAATGAAATAAAGCAGGAAAGGGGGAAGATGTTATTTTCTAGCAGAAAGACAACCCATTGCTCTGTTGTACACTCAGTAGGGTCCCCCGGAGGAGCTGTGGTTGCAAAGAACCCCTCGCTAGTGTCACCGATTTTATCTTCATGATTAAAGAAAATCAAACATTTTCCTAAGTGTGCCTCAACACCATCTACAGTTCATGGAGAACAACTTATGGTTCCCTCATGGTGGATGAAGAGCTGCCTTGAGCCACCTGATTAGTAACGCCAGAAGAGCTCAGCTGCCTTGGTCTTCACACTATCCTGATTACCAGGCTGTAGGCTATGACATCATTTCTCAAAATGCTTTGTGATGTCAAAGGTCAGACTGCTCATCAGAAACAGATTCTTTGGGAGACAGGGCATATAAGTGCACAGCTTAGATGGCAACTACATTTCCTTGATTAACCTTAAGTTGTACGGTAGTGAACCTGCTTCCAGTGAGTTCTCTGCAGTGTCCTGGCATTGTCTTGTCTGCCAGTCCAATCTTCTGCATTCAAACTCACTTCATTGTCATAGAATCACAGAATGGTTTGGGTTGGAAGATCATCTTAAAGCCCACCCAGTGCCACCCCCTGCCCTGGGCAGGGACACCTCCCACCAGACCAGGTTGCTCCAAGCCCCGTCCAACCTGGCCTTGAACCCCTCCAGGGATGGGGCAGCCACAGCTTCTCTGGGCAACCTGGGCCAGGGGCTCACCACCCTCAGAGTGAAACATTTCTTCCTAATATAACATATATAACATCCCTCTTCTATATAAATAATCTAATTATTTAATAGCCAGGCCATTAAGTCGTTGGTCTTTCATCACGCTACACCGAATGTCCATTTACTTTTCCCCAACACTCTCTAGATATAGAAATTGTCAAGATTTTATCTTTTTAAGCTCTTATCCACTCACACAATTTGTTTCTGTTAAAGACTTTTGCAGAAAACAGGTTGCTTGGGCATTTTTAGAACCCTTTATTAGCTTTGGTGGACTTAGAAGCGTTTGTGGAGTATAAATTAATTCTGAATTTTCATCCCTGCTCTGGTTTTGCTGGAAGCCCTCTGAACGCCTGTCGTCATGAAGTTCTCTGCTCTGTGGCTGTCTCTTTTCAGTTTGATGTCTGGGAGAGGCCTCTGGTGACACCAAGTTGCCTGTACTGCTTTTTTTTGCATATTTGTTTTTGGGAAATCATGAGGGAAATCACGATCCCAGTCATATTTGTGTACATCGTATAACTGTCAGATTAGTTTAGTAACAGCTAGATAAGAAAGACAAGCTTTCACAGTACAAATACAGCAATCTATCCCCCCTTTTTTTTTTTGCATTCTAGCCTACAATTCTCAGGTATTAAGGTATGTACAGTTTTCTTCCAAGCACTCTGTTGGTGTTCGGACTGACAAAGAGTGAGAACTGGCGTATTTCAGAAATCTAACCTTGCATTCAGAGGTCTCCTCAGAGCGGTAACCTCTTACTGAAATCACTCTAGAGAGAAAAGGGCAAAACTACAATTTTGGTTATTCTAATGGCAAAGAATAGGTATTAGAATATCTTACTCTCATTTATTC
Source organism: Rissa tridactyla (assembly GCF_028500815.1). Lineage (NCBI taxonomy): Eukaryota > Metazoa > Chordata > Aves > Charadriiformes > Laridae > Rissa > Rissa tridactyla. The sequence continues at coordinate 124,499,079 of NC_071468.1, read as the reverse complement.
TTTTCTATATTCCAGATTATTTAACATTTTCCAACTCTTAACATTAAGCTTGCTATAAATAGGTGTCCCCAGGTATTATATTTACCTCCGTTTGTCCCTTTTCAAAGCTGTTCTCAATGCATGGCATATTCTTCACATTTCTGTTATTCTTTGCCTTCCATTATGCCCATTTATTTAAGGAAATTCTCTGTGTTGCGTAACTGTAGTACAGAGGCTTTGCAGCTAAAAGCTGTGAACTTTTAAGCAAAAAATCGATCATATTTTCTGCTAAATTGACAATGACAAATATTCCCTTTATAGATTGAAGCTGGATTTCAGTACTGTGGCACATATATATGTGTATATATATATATTTTTTTTTTCCTCTTCACTTTTCCATCTATGCTTTTTCTGTACCAGAGCAGATATATTAATTTTTATATATATATTCTCTTCGCTTTTCCATCTATGCTTTTTCTGTACCAGAGCAGAGCCCCAACACTGCTTTGATTTGGGATATTTCAGCCATTTTTGTGAATAAATGAATACTCCTTTTTTGGAGACTTGGGTCTCTATAGCTCCTTACTCCTGAACCTGCTCACAGTTTTCCAGGAACATCACTCCCTTTCCAACCAAAAGCGAATTCTTGGTTTTCATTCTCCTTCTCAGGAACAAGTCACAGTTGAAGCAAGCACATAAAGCTTTATCTGAGACAGCAATACTCAGGGTAGTGACTTTTTTAAACACAGGGTTGTTTTTTTTTTTACTTTAAGAGCTACCAGAAACATAGAGAATCAGGCAAACTGAAATGCAATCTAGAAATAATGGTCTCAGCTTATTTAATACAATGAATTAAATGTAATAATCAATTTGTGATCGTGTGATTTAGTGGGGTTTAGGCTCTTGCACCCACTAAAGCAGTCTGTGCTACTAAGGTGGGCTCTGGAAAATCTCACTCGAGTCATTCTTGGCTCTCTGCAATCCGCTGCCAACATCCCTGGCAGATGCAGAGGTCAGAAGGTTCCTGCTCTTCAAAAACTTGTCGTTTGTTTCTCTGTCTCTCAGAGGTTTGGGGGATTGTATTAACATTTGGTTTATTCACTGCTCTTTAAGGAAAATCTCAGTTTTTCAATCCTCTTCCCTCATTTTGCAGCCATCTTCGTGTCCTACAGTACTTCGCTTTGGAAGCTGTTTGTATTATGACTCTATGTCGTCTTTGGCAAGAGAAGGACACGACACAAGTCCTAAAGCCATTGTCTGACTTCACATCCACCAAGGCAGTAACCGAGGCAGCATTTTTGTGATTCCTTCAGGATTCAATCGTTAACGCAATTCCATTTCTGAAATGATCACAGTTTGCCACCTCACCCATGGCAATGGGTTGTGTCTGGAGACAGCGTCACGTATTTCATGTGCCAAATCCCGAGGGAGACACTGCGATACTCGCTGAAGATGACGTAGCAGGTCTGTGTCTGGACCAAAGCTGAGCCAGAGGGCTGCCATTTGTGGCTGTGGATTTTATAATAAAATAAATACAGACTAAAGAAATAGTTTAGCTGCTGAAAGGGACAGGCGTGTAGATGCCGTATCCGAGACATCCACGCAGGGCTGACATTGTCACTGGGCGTGTGGGAGACCTGCTGCCTTCTGGAGCAGGAGCCAAAGTCCAGATAATTTGTCCTAAGCCATCTCAAACAAACAACATGACTTTGTGGCACAACTGAATTAGTATCTTAATTTCATGCAGCTGAAGATAACATCCTATTTATTGAGCTTGTTAGAAAAGATATATATATTTAAATGGTAGGTAGCATAGTCAAATTATTACCTTTTGGAATTCTTACCTGAAGTCAAAATTTCATCGCCATGTATATTCCATATATATTCCACACATCATGTCATAACTGAATTTTTTATTATCTAAGCATGACGATATTGTTTCCCTTAGCCCCACACTAAATATTTACATCAGGTAAGGTTTTGCATTTGGGTTTTAAAAGAACCGAAATGCTGTCAGTGCAGGGCTTGTTGTATTTGGAGAAATTGCATATATGGACAATTAATTATGAAGAACAAAATGTAATAGTGGACTATGCTCTGCAAAATGGGGAAAATGGAATCCAAATTTAGAAAGGACTTTGAAATCCTTACGACAAAGGCATGGTGCAACTGTGACGGAGTATTAATCTTTTATCCTCAAAGTTTTTCATGCCCATGGATAACAGGATATATTTCCCGTGCAGATCTTTATTCACTGTGTTTATTTATTATGATAAAAAATATCAACATTTCATTAATTTAATTTTTCAAAGGAGCTTTGCGATGAAACAATCTTCTGAGCTACTAAATTCGTAAGTGCATGACAGCAGAAACCGATGAGAGAAGTAGACTAAAGCTGGCATGGAATGCAGTGGCATAATGACTCCTGTGCATAATTTAGTGGCCCAGATTTGAGTTGCAGTTCCGTCCGAGTCTTATCCCCTGCGCAAAGGGCAAGGAGCTGGGGTTGGATGCCGCAGGGTCTTACACCGCTCTGGTCTGTCCCCGGTTCTCTTCCATTGCCGTACTCCCTCTTTATGTTTTCCAAGAATGACCTGTATCCCTAATGCTAATCAATGAATCAATGCATTTATAATTTATAAAAAAGCATATATATGAATAAAAGAGAGCCTTTTATGGTATTTCAGTTTCTCACAGCTTTGTTACAGTAGCCTTGCTATGTTCCTTAATAGACATTTTCTTATCAGACCTAATAGGCACAAGTATGTCAGAGAAGGAATTAATTCAAGGGGAAGTGAGTGAGTAGGGCTGCAGAATACAAGGACTTCAGTTCTGAATGACAACATTTTTTTTCTTCTGAGGAAACTAAATGCACTCCGTCCAAAGTATCCAATAGAAACCTCAGCTGAGTAATTCGAGATTGCTCCCCAAACACAGCAAATAACATTGTGGACCACTAAATCTTTCCGGTAATATAAATATTTTTAGTCAGGAGAGTACCTTTGCATTCATAATGTGTTACTCTACTAGTAGCAACTTCATCACCTACTTTGGATGTACTTTTTCCTAAGGAGACTCTGTATAAAAAACAGAAGTCTTTCTTCCCTTGTTTTGAGTTTTTTTTTTCTGTATTACTGATATGCGTATTATCTAATACAAGGTAGAGAAGTACACGTGAAATGCAGCAACTTTGAGCGATCTCGAAGTAGAAGGTGAGGAAATCAAAGAAAATTCTTGTATTCCATATAAAATGAGTGGGGGAAATATAATAAAGGTGTTGTGGATTTAACTCTTCTTGCAAGCATCACATAAAAAAAGATGTAGTGTTAATATACACTTAAATCAAAACTGTATATTGTGCTGTTACTCTGCTGTTAGGAAGGCTTTGGAACAAACAGCAGATTTTCTTGTGCTTTCTTTGAGGAGATGAAAATAAATATATTTGGAATAAAAAATGATAGACCCTATATTTTGTTGTGTTCTTCCAAAGCTTGGATCCTAGTCTAGGGAAGAAAATTGAATGATTTGTACTTCTTTATGCTATTAAGTGTTTCAGTCTCAGCCAGGAAAGTGACACAGTGACGTTTTTCAAAACCACCTGTCTTCAGTGCAATATCTTCATTGTGCCATGGTGTGTTCATATGAACACATTTTTGACCTTCTGTCACTTCTTACCACTCTCCAAACTGCTTTTTATGGGACACATTGTGATTTTTCTGTATTTGAAAGTCTACAAAATATGTTTTTGTTTCCAAGGGCAAAACTTAAAGTTTTTGTAAGAGCGATGGTTATTTTAGCGTGCCACTTTTACAGAAAACATACAATATAAACCAGTTATACCCTAATTCTCGGCTCCACGGCAAGGTAAGATGCTGTCAATAATACCGGATTGCTGTTAGTCATGAGGCTAAGGTTCTGTGATTCCCATTACTCCTTCCGTATTTAATCCTTCCATTTTATAAATTAACTTTGTAATTAATGTTTCCTAACCTAAAGCTAGCGTTTCTCACTTAGGTGGCCACTTGTTTTGTTCTATATTCACCTCATCTAGCATTTGGATTCACACAGGCTGGTTGTTACAAGCCTGGCATTGCATTTCCTTGGAGCCAGCTGTAACTGGTTTGTCGGTAAACATCATTTATTAACATGTAAAGGCTCGGTCAATCTGATATGTAAGTTTAGGGTTAAATTTGGGCTTTGTGAATGTGGCAATATGGCTGTCTGTTCCCAACACTGTAGCTGAAAGATTTTAACTCACCTATATAAAGATCATATAGAAACTGTAGTTAGGTTAGAGTCTACCTCATCAACCATGATGAAAAGAAGACGGTACAAAAGCCCCAACTCTTTATACGGAGAACAGTGTTTAGGATAGAAAGGCTTTCTTAAAGCTAAGTGAACAAAGGAAAACGAGGGGCAATTCACTCATATATTCACAGCATTTAAGGCTGGTAAGGGCTCACTGCATTATTTAATTTGACATCTTTTATATTGTAGGTCATTACGTTTCATCCCGTTACTATTTTATTAAGCCCTATAACTTTTTCCTTTAAGTTGGACTGGTATTTGTCTGAAGTGGCTCCCCCGGAAGGAAATCTGATTTGAGTTGAAAACATCAGGAGAGGAAGAATCGACCACTTCCCTTGGTTTATAGAACATAGGGTTTTAGGAGCGCCGAACGATCCCATGGTGTAATTGAGCAGTGTGGTGTTTTGTAGCAGATAACCATCTGCAGTATTTAAAATACATGCCTGCTTTTCCATTTGAATTTCCCTGCTTTCTGTCCCTGCCACTGGCTCTTGATATGCCTTTTCATTGCTTGTTCAAAGACCGCTTTTGCAGGCAGTCATTCTCTTCCTGAGAAGATGCTCATATCCTTTAATTAAAAACCTCTAGGTTTTCTTTTTGAAAGGCTAAATGTATCATGCTCTTCGTGGCTGTCACTGAAACTGTTTTTGAGGATCTACTTAACGTCAGGATTGATCTCTCCAGTGCTGTTCCTACCAACCTCGTTTTCACTTAGGCATCCCAATTCAGTCACTCTGCCCTTTTATTGCGATGTTGCAACAAAATTCCATATTTACTTGCTCGTCTACTGCCACCCTTGTGCTTTCCTCAAGGATTGCTCCCCATTTGCAGGTGTGGTGTGTGCCACTTGTTCCCTTCAGTAGAGATTTTACATACGACTGTTTTTAATACGTTTTTGGTTGAATGGGTCCAGCGCGGCAACTGATCGCTTTCTAAGACCATCCTATCAACCTGCTCATCTCAGTTATCCACAGATTCTGTAAGTTGAGACTTTTTATTTCTTTAAAATTACTGATGAAAGACTTTAACAGCAGCAGACTTGGTACCAATCCCTGCAGAGGATGGATAAAAATGCTGCCATTCAATGCGTGTTCCCTTTAAATAATTTTTTTTAGAACTGTCATTTAGACAATTCTTAATCCTTTTAACATGTGCACTATCGATATTGTATAGTGCTAATTTTTTAATCAGACTGTCATGAAGTAATAAGTCAAATGCATTAATTAAGTCTATTACATCCATGCTATTACATCCTACATTTATTACAACTAGACTTGTAATTTCATGAGAGAATGAAATCGAGTTTGGCTGACAAGACCTATATTCCATACAACCATGTTGACTGGCGTTAATTATATGCCTATCTTCAACGTTTTTTCTTCGGTTGAATGCCGCGTGAGATACTCTGTTTTGTTGACCAGGAGCAGTGTCAGACTGATCCTTAAGATGATGTGGCTCGTGCAGTTCAGTGATCTCTGGCTGGCAAAGCAACACGACCCAAAACCGAGATATCCCATAGCACGGATCACAACCAAACCGATTTCCCGGGGATGCGGACCTTTGTCCCAACACAAACGCTAAAGGAGCTTTCCACTGACTTCTGCATGAATATTTTTTGAACCTGGGATATTTTTTGAACCTGAGAATCCTTCTGAACAAAGTTAAATCAGAATATACTCTGTAGGAGGACCCTTAATGCACTCCGACTGTGAAAAGCGCTCAGTCCAGAGAGAGCCCAAAGTAATCCCTCCTGAAGTGCTTCCAGTGGGGCCATTCAGCCTGATGAGGACATAACCTGTCAACAAGATAGTAAAGTTTTGCTGTCTCCTTTTCTCCTGTAGGCTATATAATTGTTGGGTTGGGTTTTCTTCCTTTTATGGGTTCTTCAGTCTACAGCTATTTTAAAAATAAGAATAGAAAAAGTGTCAGTAATGGTGGTCTTCCTTTCAGATGTTCTGTTCAGTGTCTGATTTTCAAAGCCGATTTGCTGTTAAAGAATACGTAGGATTTTAACAAACAAAAGCAAGAACTTTTTATAGCTGTATCATATAAATTTTAAATACGTGCAAATGAGAAACAAGTTAATTTAGTAGTTTTGCAGATTTTTAGAAAAAACCAATATTTGTTCAAACTACAATCTCCTTTATTTTAAATTAATTCAGCCTGTTTTACTGAAAAATATGATTTTCTGTGAAATTACCAATAACAGCACTTTGTACCCCATTTTTCACTGTCACCTTTATTCTCTTAATTTTGATTTGATGGTGTAAAAAATCAGGTGTCTCCAACAGTCACCAGAAATGCATTTTACAGCAGGCCATTGCTCTAGCAGCAAATGTTCTTATCTTTTTAAATCTTCATTTACTGTGTGACTAATCTGTCCTCTACTAAAACAAATAAATATAAGTTAGAATTCTCTCTTTAGCTGCATGCACCACATCACATTGTAGCTGCTGTATGAGCTACTCTCTGTAGGCACTAGAAGAGCCGTGATTTCCTGTGGTCCAGGCAGAAGTTTCTAGAATGTATAGAAAATATTATTTTGATTAACGAACGCAGGATTGGCTGGCCCCTGGTGATAAATTGGCTTCTTGCTGTATAAGATTGACATATTTCAATGCAACTGTATAGAAGAGCGTGGATCACACAGAGAAGGTAAAGCATTATATTTTGTAAAGCAGAAATTCACAGTGGATAATAAACCAAACATTATCTCCTAGTTCCATGCTAACAAAGTCATTAAAGTTGTTGGAAATATAAAGAAAGTTAAAAAAATGTAGGCACATTAGTGCCATTGTATACCTGATATATTTCACGGTGTCTTCTGAACAGTGGGAAAATCACGCTGGAAAACTGCGGAGTAGTCAGGAAACCATGAGTGGCAGGAGGCGCAGCGTGGGGACGGGCTGCTCAGCATCTCTGCAAGCAGGAGGACAAGGGGCTCTCGGGAGGAGGCAGCGGGAGCCACATTCAGATAAAGGCCGTTGGGCTTATGGCCGTGGCCAAAGACAGGCTGATGGTCTGAACTAGGACATTCTTATGGTCTCAAAAATAAAAAAAAAAATGGGTGCCCACCAGATTAACTAGAAAGATCAATTCACTTAAAATATTCACCAAAAAAAGGTAAGGGATGACTTCCTAGCCGTCTTTGACTGCACAGAAAGATATTTAAATATATTAACTCAGGTAATAAATGAAATGTCTGTTGTCTTTGTTTTTATTATTTGCTTGTTTTAAAAGTGAGAGGTATTAACCACTCAGACAATCACAGAGTCACAGAATGGCAGGGGTTGGAACGGGAGACATTCTGACCCCGCCTGGACGCGTTCCTGTGCCACCTGCTCTGGGTGACCCTGCTCTGGCCGGGGATTGGACGGGATGACCTCCAGAGGGCCCTTCCAACTCCTGCCGGTCTGTGATTCTGTGACCTCTGGAGATCATCCCGTCCAACCCCCGGCCAGAGCAGGTGGCACAGGAACGCGTCCAGGCGGGGTTGGAATGTCTCCAGAGACGGAGACTCCACCACCTCTCTGGGCAGCCTGTGCAGGTCTCTGCCACCCTCACAGGAAAGAAGCTTTTCCTCGTGTTGAGATGGAATTTCAACATGAAATTTCACTCCCTTCAGTTACCTTGACTTCTGGTGGATTTTCTGTCCGCCGGGTTCTTTGAGTCAAGGGCTGTTGCTTTTCTAAGTACAAAACATGGGTCTGCTCCAGTGAAATTCTCTCCTCTGTGTTAGGCTGGAAGTATAATTAGCATAATGGACCCTTCTTAATACTCGATCAATCTGTGATTATTTCGTTACTTTAAAGGTGGAAAGGTAAATGTTAAGTAGATCCCCAAACTGTGGGTTCTCAATGTGTTAGCCTTGAACCCTTTCTTTATTTATCGCATTGCTATTTTAGGAAGAAACTGGAAATGTTATTAGCAATAACTACAACATAATAAAAATTCCCAGGCTAGTTTGGAGAAACAGATGCTCAAAAGACCTAATACTTTTTCATGTAATACTTTGCATATTCACTAGGGCCTAGACTTTAGCTAGTACAAATTGTTTTAGCTCCAAAATCAATAAGCTCTGAAATGTGCATCAGCTGAAGATCTGCCACCTATTTAATTATATTTAGACATTTACTAGTTTTAGGCCTTTTATTTCAGCCGGTAAAGAGAGGCAAGTGTTTTTTTATTGAAGAAGTGGGGCAGGAGGGAATAGTTTTGGCATTGCTTGAATTTTATAACTTAATTCACCCAGGGCTGGACTAGCTGGAGATGTCATGGAGCGGATGCGTAGCTCCTGGGCAGCTGGGGATTCAGCGGTGAGGTGCTCTCAAGCCAGCCCTTTGAAGTTGTTCCACTTTGCCGCAAATAATTAAATGCTTACGGGATACAGCAAGTTAAAAAGAATGAGTACGCTTCCCTAATCCGTCGGCTTGGGCACTCACCTGGGAGATGATTAAGAAGGTGAAAATCTAAACACTATTAGGAAGAAAAAAAATGGAAAAGGAGCACTGAGGTGTCACTCAGATGTCTTTTTCTCTTGCTCTTTACAGGAACATTTTTGCCAGAGTTTGAATCCCCACTGAAAGAGCTCACTGTAGCTAATCCTCTGAGAGTGGCTGTGTTTTCTAAGTGGGAAATGGATATAGGATAAACAGACAATCTGCTGTTGGCACACAGCCCTCTCTGCCACGGTGTAATAAAGTCTTATCATCTGCAGCGAGGTTCTTCAATGGCTAAGCTCCTTCAACAGCTGAAGGAGAACTGAGCACCATAACTGGAAATCCGATAATGGCACCTATAAATAAAGGATTTCTATTTGCACAGTTAACGGCAAATGAAATTATATTTAGCGTTTCAATAAATTATTTAAAAAAAACGTGGCTCAAACTTCAAGCTTTTTTTGGGAGAAGGCTTCTAGAAATGTTCATAGTTGTTAAAACTTTTGGAACTTAAAGTGAAGCGTGCTTTTGCAGTGGAATATTAAAAATCAGCTAATTAAAAGCAATAGGTGAACTGAGGACGCCAGCACTCTGACTTAATATAAATGGGCCTTTCATGAGAAATTTTGAAAGAAGTACTAAGGCGAAGAACTGAATATCACTGAAAGAATAGCATCTCTCACTGATCATTTTCTGTCGTTTCAGCTGTTCAGTGTTAGCCTGCTAAATTTCTCGTTGAAAGACATGCAGCTTTTTTGAGAACTAGTAGGTTTATTGTTTCTCTTTGATTACCGCCTCTCCGTTTTAAGAAATCTTACAAAAAAGATTTGATTAGAAATCATAGAATCATAGAATCTTCATGGTTGGAAAGGACCTTTGAGATCATCGAGTCCAACCATACACACACACAAAAAAACCCCACAAACAAACAACCTACAGTCTCTGTCACTAGAGCATGCCCTGAAGTGCCACATCTAGACGTTTCTTAAATACCTCCAGGGATGGTGACTCAACCCCCTCCCTGGGCAGGCTGTCCCAGTGCCTGACCACTCTTGCAGTAAAGGAATTCTCCCTAATATCTAACCTAAACCTCCCCTGCCGCAGCTTCAGACCATTTCCTCTGGTCCTGTCATTATTCCCCTGGGAGAAGAGGCCAACCCCCACCTCTCTCCACCCTCCTTTCAGGGAGTTGTAGAGGGCAATGAGGTCTCCCCTCAGCCTCCTCTTCTCCAAGCTGAACATGCCCAGCTCCCTCAGCCTCTCCTCATATGCCCTGGTCTCCAGACCCCTCACCAGCCTGGTAGCTCTCCTCTGGACACGCTCCAGCACCTCAATGTCCCTCTTGTACAGAGGGGCCCAGAACTGAACACAGCACTCGAGGTGAGGCCTCACCAGTGCCGAGTACAGAGGCACCATCACTTCCCTGCTCCTGCTGGCCACGCTGTTCCTGATACAAGCCAGCATGCTGTTGGCCTTCTTGGCCACCTGGGCACACTGCTGGCTCATGTGAAGCTGGCCGTCCACCAGCCCCCCAGTACAGAGGAGTGGTTAGCTGGTTTGAAGCCCGCTCTGTTCTTTTGTCGCTGTACTGTACCACATGTCTGAAACCCAAACTGAAACATGGTTATTCTGTTTTTATAGTTGAACTTAAGCCTAAGACGAAAAGTGAAATAAAAGGATAAATAGGGAGAGCCCAATTTAAGCTCTCTTTTGCCACTTTGGCTGCAGCTGAGTCACGTTTGGCACTGATAAGGTGGTAGTTTCCACATGCTACTTAGGGTAACCTCATGGCATCTTTTGATTCCTTCTTGTGAGGAAGAGAGACGGCTCTTGTTCTTTTTCTGTCTCCTAATACCATTTTCTCCCTGTGCTTCTTCTAGGAAATCTTATCTTTAATCTGTCCCACAGGGAGCCTTTTACCTGTCTGTTTGCTCACCTGTCCCCAGTTGATTGGTGTGGTTTCCACTAAAATTGTTGGGAAGTAGGAGCGCTCACCGCAAATGATGAAGATTGTTGTCAGTAGAAATAGCCGCGCTGTATTCTGAAAGAAAATCCATCAGATTGTGGAAGGGCTTTGAGGAAAATGAGAGGTGAATCTGATAGGACCAGCAGCATTACCTCCTTGCTTTTCTTCTGAGGATGAATATTGATTTTAAATATGCTCTAGGTTCTAACAGTCTGTTAGTCACACATCTGAGGCTTTTTTTTCTCGAGGTCAGACTGTAGTTCTCAGAGTAGCACCATTATTTCCTTATTCAGAGGGAAAGAAGAAAGCTGATTCTTTGAACTTCTGGATTAGTCAGAGCAGACGGTGTTGACAAGATGTAATTGCTGCTTCAATTGAGAGGAAAGGTAATGCCTCTGTTGTTTTGAAGTTGTTTAAGAAACTCTTGTGATCTGAAGCTAGTCATCTTAGACAAGCAATTTGCTCCTGAGTGATAAGAACCTTTCATAAGGTTCACATTGGCTTAAAAAAATAAATAAAAAAAAGAATTAAAGTCAGAAGCCACTCCTTAACCTCTTCTTAGTTACATGATGGAGGCTTGCGAGAGCTGGACAGGCCACTGTCCATTTGCTCTCCTTCTTTATCTCAAATCGCAACAAAATTCCCACCCTGGGCTTCAGCTAAGGCAAAACCCGTTACTTTCACTGATAGTCTATATTAAACCATGAAATCTGGAATAAATTCCATCCCTGATCTGAGCTGGACATCGGTTCACGCCATATAGAAAGACCATTTCACTTTATTATTAAGCCAATTATCTGTAACTTGTATTTTTATTCTCCTAAATGTATGATCCCTTTCTGTTAACTTAACATGAGAATTTGCCTTCAGATAATGAGTTGCTTCCATGGACTTCAATAGGCGTAGGAATGTGAGAGAGGAATTGGGCCATCGTTTGCCTGGACAGTATCCTGGTGGACAGGATGGCATGGCTTTAGCCATGGGTTGCGTGAATGTTGTACATTTTTGTCTTTTAATCTCAGTGAGCTTATCTTTGTTGTATTGTGAAGCACACTAGATAGGAACCAATTTGATTTTATCAAAATTTTCATTACAGATATCCCAGATGTGTCCCCTTTTACTCCTCTGCATTCCGGACTAAATTTAATCCCAGTCTTTTAAATCCCTTTTAATAGCTAGCCCACCCCTCGGTGCCTCATTGTGGTTTTCTTCATTTCAGGTGCCCCATTAACTGATATAATGCTGTCATACTTTTCCCTGTTATGTCTCTTTAATATATCCCAGCATCCTTTTTATTTCTTTCTACTTTTTTTTTTTTTTTAATTAAAATTTCTCTGGGTGCTAAATTGGTGTTTCTACTGAACGCTCCTCAGTTACTCCTAGACTCTGATTTTTCTTGTTTGGTGACAGCTAATTCAGAACCCGTCGCTGGGCCAGATTCAGCTGGTTGTTGCACCGCATGAAATTCAACAATTCTATTAAGTCAGTTGAATAAATCTGAAGTTTATGCTGGTATAATAGTGAAAAACCGCTACTCGGATCAAGGAGCTTATTATGTGCCCACCAAAAGGCAGATCTGGCTGTCCAGTTTACTTTTGTTTAGTAGTTACTTATTATGATTTAACTGAAGAACTGAAGTTTTTTTTTCTCCATTCATGCATATATTATGACAACGAATATGCCTACATTTATAAATCGTGAAATATATAATATTTATAAAAGAGAAAATGCTTGTGTAGCACTCAGTGCAATGGACTTTCACCCTGAGGTGCCTGAGCACTCATCAATCTAAATATTAGTTACAGTTGATGTGAATTATGTGTCCCGGTCTTTCACATTTTGTGGAGCTGGATTTTTCAGTAATATCATGAGTGATTAGACACGTAAAGAATGAAAAACATCGTGCGCATAATGTAACTGAAAAATAGGAATAATGTGTTTTAATGTGCTGTAACACGTGCTAATCTTCCTTGAACTTCATCTGCTGTCACGAAGTTCAGTCGGGCTCTCTTTGACTCTTTTTGAAGCCTGTTGGCATCAGTGGTTTGGCTGATGTGGAATAGTTTGAAATTATTTGTGTGATCTTGTGTAAACATGCCCGTGAAATTTGTTTTCACAATCAATTATTTTATCCTTAGCTTATCAGATGGCAACAAAGTTTTACACTGTCATGACAACTTAGATATACAAGTTTTCATATTTTAATGTGGTATTTAGAATATTTTTAAATGTTTCACTAGTTGTCAGTTACAAATATTTAAGAACTATTCACTTTTTTTCCTGTAAGCTGACAAACTACTGTAATAACATCACTGTCTTACCTTATTGCCTCTCTGGATAGTTTATTTCATGATGGCCTTGTCCAAACTAGCAGACATCTTAGGGTTGGCACGTATATAAAATATTGTGTGAAAAAGCTTAAGTATAAATGATGGTAAATCAAAACACATTTAGGGGAAAAAAAAAAAAGGAAAACAAAAGGATTGTGCTTTGAATCTCAGGTATTAAAAACTAGATGTGCACTAGCTAATTCTCACTAATAACATCTGAATTTATTTTGTCTTTTAAGGTAAAACTGGCCACACAGAGGCTGTACGAGTAGTATATCAGCCAGAAAACATCAGCTTTGAGAAACTGCTCAAGGTCTTCTGGGAGAATCATGACCCGACACAAGGTAGAGTGATGAGTGAGCCAGTATTTAATTATCTTACTAATTACAGCTGGGATAATTAGTGTTTGAGCTGCATGGAAGAGATGAACCTTGAAATCACACTGGAGCTCGAGAATATGATTGCAGACATTTATTGACAGAGAAAGAGAGGAAGAGAGAGAATGAGAGTACAGAAACTCACAATACCCCTCCTCCTTTACAGCTGTCTGTGCTGGGAAAATTCCCACAGAGAGGCACAGGAGACAATAGAAATTTTTTTTCAACTTTGATTATGACAATTTCTTCTGTAATGCTATCTTTTGTCTCTTAAATTAAAGCATATTTCTTTGCGGCTTCAGAGCTGGTCATTTTATTTCTGCCAAGGACCTTTATCCTTCATAAAATTTTTTGGTTTTGTGGTTTTTTTTTTATGTTTTTCAATGGCAGTGAATATCTTTTATGATTAGCAAAAGGGAACAAAAGGAGGTAAGAGATGGTGTGTAGAGGCACCAGCAAGGCATTCTAGCTATTTGCCTTATTCGAACCTTTTGATTTAATTTATCTTTCTTGGAAGAGGCTTAGTGATGACATTACACGCATCTGTGCAAACATAAATGGGAAACTGTGTTGAGAAAACATTTTACATGTTTATATAGTTTCAATAAACATCATCCTTTCTACCATTTCCCAGAAATATTGCACACAGTAACTCATTTCAATATTTTAACAGCTATCATAATTATGCCACTTGTTACTACATCTGGGAACAAAAAATGCAGATGATACCTTCAAAATGTGATAACCATCCTGGGAAAGAGTAACTCCGAGAAGGATCCCGGGGCTGTTGTGGATAAATGGCTTCCAGTGAGCCCAGAGCACAACGCAAAGACAAAAATGGCTATTGCAACTCCTGCCTGTATGAAAAGGGAAGCCTTAGTCAGGAACACGAAAGCTTTTTTCTCTATGCAGAGTCAGTAAAATCTCAGAACACTTAGTCCAGCTTCTGACGTACCAGGAATTCTACAGAGATATCTCTACAGAGATTCAAAGGAGGGACAGAAAAAGGATCTAGAGCCTAGAAAAATGGCCTGGTGCTATGAATAAACTAGTTGAACGCTGTGATCAGGTAATTTTTACAGGTGTTTAAGTGAGGAGCAGATACCTGGTAGTGAGGCTGATGACCCCACCACTGGAAAGCCATAACAAGTTCCAGTAGTTGGAAGATGAAGATTGAAAAGTTCCACCTTGGAATAAAATAGTTTCACAGCTCTCAGTGTAATTAAACGTTGGAATATTTTTTCCATCACCATCCTTTCGAGTCTTTAAGATGAGATCATTTATCATTTTAAAAGAGGCGCTTGATTGAAGTCATGAGAAGAATTTCTATGTCTGTGTGTCAAGTGCGGTGGCCTATACTGGGATCTGTTGATTTATGAGCCTCCCTTTTCAACTCCTTCCTTTATAGTTGTGTTCAGAGCAATTTGTCTGCACCATCCTTGAAATACTTGCAGCTCTGTGTTAAGGCAATGACCATCTTCAAATCATGCATCAGGGCCTCTGTGGTTTGCTCATCGGGGTCAGGAAGGGGTTTTTTCTCCCTATCCTACCAGTGGTTGGTTTTATGTCTTTTTTTTGTTCTGTTTTCTTTGGATTGTCAGACATTGGCCGTCACCAGAGGCTGGCTTCTTTGTAACGGGCTGGTTGTTTTGATATGGCTGAGAATCCTATTTCTAGATAATTGGTTCATGTGTCTTGCTCACATGTCGGGATTGATCCTGATTGCCGGAGTTGGGAACTCACGGCCAGGACTATAGGATTCTTCAGCTTCCAGAGCAGTATGAGGAATGGATTTCTGCTGAAATAATCTGGGCAAGTACCACCTGATCAGTCATCTGCCATGTCCGTAGTCTTGGCTTTGACAGCGTATGGTTGGGCTCTGCCTGTGGCACACAAACAATAGGTCAGTCTCTAAAGGACTTCAGTCCCGACTGAAATTCATGTGCTGGACACAATGGTGTGTGGATGAAACGTAATAGTTATGATAACAGGTCAGATCAGATGAATTTATGATTCCTTCTGGCTTTAAAACAAAGTAAAATGACAACATTGTGTCTTTATAGTCACCTTGCATTCTCACATAACTGAGGTTCCAAATAGTTCCAGCCTGTGCTTTCAGAAGAAGGTTGTATGCTGGCAGATGTATGATTCACACTTTGATTTCTGGCAACTGGGGAAACATCACCTAATTAGCCCAGGCACAGAGCCACGCTAACGTGGCTGTATTCCTTCTGAGAAGTGAGCTAATATCTCCGCATAATGCTGTGCTGTGTAGGTACCCAAGTCATTCACAACTGTCTCAGGCATCCATGTGGCACTGCAGTGCTTGGTGTAAACATACCTAAGCCTTTATCTAAGCTCGGCTCGGTAGAAGTTCAAAGTGGTTCTTCTGTAATAATTTGCCAAAAGTGAGAGCATCATTTTATCCACAGAGAAGATGGTAGTCTTCTCTGAAGACTTTGCATACCCCAGACTTGGATGGGTTGCTTTACCTCTATGTTTTTATGGTTGCTTAATGCTAATCTCTGTTCAAGAACTTTGCAAAGCTTATCACATCTCTGCCACCTTCCTTGATTTAAAGAAAACCTAAACCACAAGGTCCCAATTTCAAGTTTCTTGGTTTTCTATGATAGGGATGGTAGGCTTATATGCCCTTTCAATTTTTAGTAGTAAGCAGTAGAATCATAGAATCATGAATGGTTTGGGTTGGAAGGGACCTTAAAGATCATCCAGTTCCACCCCCCTGCCCTGGGCAGGGACACCTCCCACCAGCACAGGTTGCTCCAAGCCCCGGCCAACCTGGCCTTGAACCCCTCCTTAAGATAGGATCCTTAAGGTAGAATTGTTCCTTTGCCTTTATTTGTATTTACTCCTGGCTTTTAGCTTGCTATGGGAAATGTGGTTTTATGTAAAGATACTGAGAGTTATCTCTCTGACCTATGATATTCTTCTCCTTTCTTGAGCTATGTGCGCACAGCAAGTCTTATTTAGCCCGCCTTAGCGGAATGCTGGACTCAGTCTGTCAAAGAGAAGTTTTTCACTAAGCAGAAAAATTAGGAAGATTTCTTATTCATGAAATTCAGCACACTCTTTGGATGAATCCAGTGTCTCATATAGATGGCGAAGGCTGGTCTTCTGGAGTATAACACTCAAAAGTGTAAAAGCTTTGTCTGTGGCATTGTCTTATCTTTTCTGCAGAAGGGTTAACGCCATTTAAGCCCTCCTACCCCCATCAGAGATTATGGACTTGTCTAATTGTTCTAATGTCATTAAACATCAAATATGTACATTCTGTTGCAGTTAAAGACCTTTCAAATATCAATCTAGACGGTACCAAGTTGCTAACGAGTACAGACTGGCAGTCCTATCATTCATTATTGCGTGAGTATATTAATATTCAAAAGTTCCTGCGTTCCAAACAGTTGGACCTCCTGCCTTCAAGATGAGACTGACATCTCACTGGGATTCAAATGTTCTCTGGGAGCCAGCCTGGCTCTTGTTTCGTGAAGCTCTTGAGTCTGAGTATTATACAGAAGTCTATTGAAAAGCAAGAACCTTTGATCAAGTCAAACAGTCTATGAGTTGAAAGAGATTCTCCCAGATGAGCATCTCCTAAGTGTGGGGCCCTGATAAAGTCCTGCTTGACTATTAATTTAGACTCTATTTTATAATTCATTACATTTGGGATACTGAAAGAGCAACAAACAAACCCCCGACTTCTGCCAAGTGACATATGGTTGTCAACTCTGTTCAGCCTCTGACGCACAGATCAGCATTCCTTCTCTCCTAGGAATGATCTTATCTATAAGAGGATTGCTCTGTATAGCTCTATAAGTGCTTGAGGTGGTTGCTTCTTTGTCACTGATACAGAAAAAGAGAACGAATGTGATATGCTGAAAATACAGCAAAAGAATCTTACAGCTATTCACTGTGTATATAATTTTATTTTTCTAAAGTCTATAGAGGTGTAGGGCAGATTCTGTATTGCCCCATTTTTGCGCTGCGAGGCCGTCCTCAGAGCCTTCCTGATTTTTACGATATGAGCCTGACCCTCTCCTTCTAATTGCACCCTGCCGGTGGTTCTGCTGGCACCTCCATGCTGTGTGTCCAGAGGGATGTGGGCTTCCAGACCACAAGTTTGTCTGTGTTGTGCCTCAGCCTGTAGTTTCACGATTGCCGTGAGCTAATCTTTGACTTGGCTCTTAGGGAAAAGGGCAATTTTCTTCCCTCTCCCTGACCTGTCTGCAGGATACAGCCTCTCTCGTTGTGTTGACACTGGCAATCACAAAATTCTCTCATCAAGCTGAAAATTAACCCTGCATGAATTGAAGTGAAATGTAATTTTCAGCCAGGACATAAATTGCCAGGAGCGTGACTGCTAGTGGGACCACCCGTCTGGCATCAGCACCGTCCTGTCGTGTGGGAGCCAATTGCGAAACCCAACTGTGCTTACGTTCAGGGAGGAAGGTGTCATGTTTTATCTGATCAGGAAGTTTGGCCGCTCTTTGTGGGGGGTTGGAAACTATTTCTCCAAGCCTTTGGAAAAACCTATCCGATACCTGAGAACTCTGTTTGTCGTGGTGCAAAATGTGATTCCTATAAAGCATATTACTGTTCGTCATTATCCTGACCCTGTGTGTGGCTGAAGTCCTACATGTGTCAGGGATTTCAGCCCAATCCAAGGCAACTTTAAAGGAGGGCTCCCTGTTGCTTTCAGTGGCTCTACAGAAGGCAACCCGAAGACAAAATAAACACTATTTCCTTCTCTTGTAAACATGTTTGGGGCAATGAGAAGTCCACTTGCCTCCTTTAGCTCTTTTCTCTCTTGAATACGATCCAAAATGAATGCTTGTTTTGGTAGTTCTGCTCCCCGGGTTTGTCAAGAGCACCTGGTCCTTTCCAGCCCACAAGAGATAACCTCGCTACAACTACGGTTCTCTGGGGTGACCCCCTGTTGTGCACAGATCCCATCCTTTTTCGTCGCTGCTTCTGGCTTTCTGTTTGGATTTTTGAACTAGTGGAAGGAGCTGAGAGGAAGCCGGGACTCCATAGTTTTGGTTGCCCTCTGACAATAGGCTGAAGGGCAAAGGCACCATGGCCACTGCTGCCCAGGAGCTTCTGGAAATTTGCTTCTAACCTTATTGATTCTTTAGGTGTGAATACACAAAGAACCAAAGTTAGTGGTAAGTAATCTCATTGCTCCTTTCTGTCATGAAGAAGTCCTTATCGTGCCTGTGTTTGTACAGGAAATGTAAGCAGAACTGATATTTTTCCAGCAGTTGAGGACCATCTGTACTACAACAAACTCATCACCTGCCAGATTCATTCAGAACATCTCTTAGTCCATATGTCTTGTGTATCCACGATAAAGACGAGATGTATGAGCCGTTTCTCCTCCCTGTGACCTTCCAAACAGTTTGGCATTTAGCCTTAGTGCTGATACATGAATTCTCCAGCTTAATATCTGGTTTTCATTGTGCTGACCCATTTTAGTTGCAGAGGGTATATTTATTTCTCACCAGTTTTGAAGGACTGCACTTTTTTTAGACATTGCATAAGGAATCTATCATCTGCAAATAATTAAAATTAGACACTAGAAATGACATTGTATTGCTAATGAGCAGATGTGTCTACTTATACCAGTGGAAGAACAGCTGTACACATAAAAAACGCTACAGCGACCCTAAACCAGCATTATGTATTCTGCTACAGGCCTGTAACTTCATTTAGAGATTAAAGGGAAAAAAGTAATCTCTCCGTGTAAAATATAACCATTTTTAATTTTTTTTCCCTTTACATTTCTGTAACTCTCTTCCCTTTTGTAATTTGAATGAAATTTGCAAGTCTCAGATTAAAGCACAGAGCACCTTTGTCTTGTATTTCAAATGTTATTAAGAGTCCTGATGGTTTCAGCATTATTACAAGGTGTAACAAAAACCAGTAGAAATACAAAATCCATTGTCACCAGACATATTAAATATATTCAAAATAGAATTACCGACCCCTCAGGGAGCCATTCTTGGTCCAATACTCTTCAATATTTTCATTAATGACTTGGAGAATATAGTGGAGAGGATGCTAATTAAATCTGTGGTAAAGACATTGCTAGGAGGCTCTTAGAGGAAACGAATAAAACGCAGCTCTGTGTTGATAAATTAAAAAAGCCATGGAAATCGATATGCTGAGACACAATAAAGATAAATGTATATTGGTTCACACAGGACCGAATACTCAACAATAGAAATATGCACTGAGTTGTTTCATAGGAGGCTGTGTCTTCTATTGCCTTCAGGTTCGTCTAATTCCTGCTCTCGCCGATGAAATCTCAATGGTGGGACATAGTTGACTGATGTCTAACCATCCCATCCGCAACCAATTTAGTGGTCCCTTGCCCCTATTCGCATCATAAATACCTGTGTCCTATGCTGTTTGCAAAGTAGCAAAGAGAGTCTTTGCCAGTGGTGCTGACCAATGTTGCATTCTGAGAACGCAACTTCATTTCTTTCCCGAAGGGAAATGCCTTATGTTATGTTGTTCCCATTCTTTGTCCTTTCTCTAGAACTAAATATGCATTAAAAATAAATGCGTATTATTAGGCTGTTTTGCATCCCCAGGAATTTCAGCTGTCATGAGTTAATTTGCATATTAAGCTCTTTTTACCCATATAAATTTGAATAGACTTTCTCTGACCTATATTTCCAGTTTAGGAGATGTTGTTTTTCCATATCACAGTGAGAAGCTGAGATTTGACTCTGCATCTTTTTTAATGAAGGGAATTATTAGCCGGTGCAGTGGTTGCTGAGATGGCTGAATAGTTTGCATTATGAAGTGAGTGGTGCTGAATCAATTCTGGCTCAAGGGCAAAAGTCCTTCTGGACTCTGATTTCTTCTTACCTTTAAAATAGTTTTAGCTTACTTATTTTACATGTGACAATGGTGTGCTAACCAGTTCTCCAGAACCACTAAAAATTAACTTTACCTTTCAGTATTGATGCAGTAAGTAATAAAATGGTTTCTTGAAGATGGGAAAAGCCATGGCATCAGTCTTTTGTGACAGTGAAGACAACAGTGTGACTCCTACTCTGTGGGAAAAATGAACCCAGCACTCACATGAAGTGAGTGTAGATTTAGACCAGATATAAGAAAGAAATTTTTTACACTGAGGGTGGTGAAACCCTGGCCCAGGTTGCCCAGAGAGGTGGTGGAGGCCCCATCCCTGGAGAGGCCCATCCCCAGGCCAGGTTGGATGAGGCTCTGAGCAACCTGATCTAGTTGAAGATGTCCCTGCTCACTGCAGGGGGGACATCAGGGGGTTGGATTAGATGCCCTTTAAAGCCCAAATTATTCTATGATGCTATGATTCCTTTTGTTCTTAATGCCTCTATCTGCTAAGAACAACTTCGGAGAATGTTTTCATTCTGTTATAGTCTTACTCAGGATCATTTCTGGGTTATTTTGTAATTATAGCATAGCTGTGTTTGTAACGAGGAGAGGAAGAGAACGGGATCATAAAATCATAAAATTGCCTAGGTTGGAAGGGACCTTTCAGATCATCTAGTCCAACCATCAAGGGTGAGGAAGGGAATCTTCATTTTAATTCAGGCTTGTTGATTTGTAGCTTCTGAAGGAAAATCTGGACTTCTCAATGCTTAGGACTCTTTTCAGTAGCTTTCAAATATCCATGAAGTCAATAGGTGTGTGGTGTGAATAACAGCATCTAGATTTTCCTGTGTGTTTATGGAATTAGAAAAGAGCAACCTTAGAAGGTCTTTTTCTGCAAAGTTTTTTGATGGAATGCTCCTAATCTTTATACAAGGAAAGCAATAGACAAAGTCATAACAAAGTAATACCAAACATTCTTTTCTTCTTCACATAACCTGCTAGTGAATTTACTGTACTTGGGTCTAGAAATCTGAGGCACTGAAGCATGGCATCATTAATCATAGTTTATGGTGATTATTAGTAGGCTTTTAATCTTTGTTTTCATGTATAATTAGGTACAAGAGGTCAAAGCCGACTCTATTCTAAACAACAATATTTTCAGTGAATGACTGTTTTTCTCTGCCTGCAATTTTCTCTCGCATATTTATAAGAGCATACTTGTCTGTGTTTTGAGAGAGCGGTGTCCCATGAGTTTATCTGCTGATAAAAGCAAATGACAACACTGTTATTTTTATTATCACTAATTATTTTTATTACTATTGCAATAACACCTGGTGGATCATAGTAGGTTTAGATTCCTAGCGTTAACACATGCCTAAATTTAGGCAAGACATTAGTGAGCAACAGATGAATGAAGAGAAAAGAAAAGGCCCATAAAGAAAACAATAGCAAATTTGTGTGATTCCATAGCTGAGCTCTAGCTGAATTGCTGTGTTTCTTAATTATATTTTATTATTTTATCACACGATCAGTATTGTCCAGCTTTTTGCAAGCATCACAGCACAGCTAGTCCATGGAGAAATGAGCCAATTCAGATGCCCAAAGAGAAATGTCTTTCGCCACGCCAGATCCTCTTGCGCATTCTGCCTGTCTTCCGGTTGTGCTTTAGAAAATGTGGGGCACCCTTATACCCTGTGCCATGTCTCCAGGCTCTTCCAGACATCTCTGCTCTACACATTTGTTTGGTTTTGAAGACTATCATGATCTTTGGTCAGATTTGTCTGACCAGCATACACACGTCAGGTGGGATAAAGCCTGAGAGAAAGCCACCTAAACCTAGGTGTTTCCATAGGCATGGAGGGTCTCATGAAAATCTCCCACGATTTTCAGTGGAGATCTAGTCAGCATAGTTGACTTGCCCCAAATTAGGCACCTATGTTTGGCCATCTTTTAGTTGCCTAAACCTGGAAGCTTAGTTTCAGCGGCACTGGTAATTACTGTTAAATAGTTTCACTCCCATCCTAAGTTTATCCAGCCCTGAGACAGATTTCTAGGAGAAGGGACCTCTGAAAGGGCCTAATGTCTGATTATGGCAGAAAAAGTCTAGAAACTTGTCTAAAACTGATCATTTAACCTTTGATTAAAGTTAAGTAAAAAAAAGTCCCCTGTAATAAGTTTAATGCCATTAAGGATGACTTCTGTATATATTCACCATTCTATTTGCCTGTTCTATGCACTACTGGTAAAGATGTATTTTCAATTAATAATTAGAAATGGATTAACATTCCTGTCTGCCAGTGACATTTAATACTTAACCTTTGTGACACTCATCAAAAACTAACCTATGGGTTTTTTGTGGGTTCAAGTAGATCATGCATTTCCTTCAAAGGTCAGAGAGCATTCAAAAATGCATTTAAGCAATGCTATATCTGAATGAATTAACAAATAACGAAGCATACAGGGAACTCTTCTTTCAAACCAAATTTTCATCCAGACTTTCCAGTTTTGCAAAATATTTGAAATATCTTGAGAAGCAATGCGATGCATTTTATAACTACTGAACGCTGATAAAAAGCAAAGAGAATTGGGCAGAGATAGAGCCTAGGCTGGTATATTACCACCCCTTCTTGAGGACACAGCCTGTCATTTCCACTAATGGACAAAATGGAGACCTGGTAACTCTTCATGGCCCAAATCTGATAGTGTTGGAGGCCTGCATAAAGTCCCTGGTATACCATGTGGGAACAGCTCTATGAACAACTAAGGGGAAAGCAATAGTTATTGACCTACATGAAATATGTGTGATATTTGTGCTGCTTCTTTACTGCGAAAAAAACCCCCAGTATATGGACAAGCACAATATAAAAGTTGGAAGCAGAAAAAATGCTGTGTATTTTGCCGGATCGAAGTTAAACCCTACCACTGCAGAGTTATGCATTCTGAAAGTTGCCCCTTTATTTCAAGTTGGATATAAAGCTGGCTGCCAAAACTGTAGATACCAATGCCCAGGAAATGGGTTTGGAGAATGCAGAGGGGCAGGAGATATTTATTCCAGATGGGACAAGAAAGAGGTCAAGAATCTCCTGAGAGTGTTTCTCTTGTCAGCTTCTAGCTCTTGGATGACTTTTCCCTAGGATGGGCTAGGGTGGGCCATACTAATTTAGTATGGTGTGATGATGATATGTGAATCACAGAATGGTTTGGGTTGAGAGGGACCTTCCAAGATCATCTAGTCCAAACCCCCTGCCACGGGTAGGGACACCTCCCACTAGACCAGGTTGCTCAAAGCCTCATCCAATCTGGCCTTGAACACCTCCAGGGTGTTCATGGGCATGGGGCAGCCACAACTTCTCTGGGCAACCTGTTCCAGTGCCTCACCACCCTCAGCGTAAATAATTTCTTCCTAATTTCTGATCTAGAATAGAATAGAATAGAACAGAATACAACAGAATAGTTCAGTTGGAAGGGACCTACAATGATCATGTAGTCCGACTGCCCAACCACTCCAGGGCTGACCAAGTTAAAGCATATTATTAAAGGCATTGTCCAATGTGGTCATATTGTGATGGGTTTTGGTACTGCAATGCTGTTAAACCTTTTGAACAGGATGTCATTAGGGTCTACAGACAGTGATGGACTACTTATCTCTGTCACTGTACTAACTGCCCTCCTACCCAGTGAGTTGGGATGGGGATTTGCATAAGAGATGGGGAAGCTGTAGAAGGCCTGACAGGGAAATTAATTTCATTACAGGGTGGTGCTGAGACTACTTCCTTTTAAACCAGTCCCATGGGACCTCTTTTCTTGGCTGTTCCTCGCCTCGTCTCACAAACCCGTTTGCAACACCTTCTGCATCTCAGTTCTCTGCTTTTTTGGTGGAAGGGAGGAAGAAGGCCTTCCTCCTCACATCTGCACAGAAAGGCAGCACAGGTATCACTGCTACAGCGCTGGGGAGAAGGCAGAGGTGTTGTGTAGCTGCGTGGCGTAGGTCAGAGTCAAGCCTGGCCACACAGAGAGAGGGACATAACTGCTGTGGAAGGTTCCACAAAATCAAAGCTTTATAGAGCTACTCTTTTCCACTGCTATTTTGGATTTGTTGTAGCAGCACATTGGCCATCGGAGGTGGGCACAAGATTTCTTGTTGCAGCAAATTTATGGCAGCAACTTATCCCATTCCCTGAAAATGCCATTGCTAAAAGAGTGGTGGAGTGTGTTCTCCTGTGTCTCCATCAGTGTTTCTGGGTATGTTATGGCATTAAAGAAGAATCGTTGTCTGAAAAACTCTCTACTTAAAGAGCTGTTGTTATTTCACACAGTGAGTGTTGTATTGACCATCATCAACAAGCTCATTTACACCAGCACTGGGAATCTTAAGGACGTAAGTATTTGTCCTTGGAGATACTCAAAACTGGACTGGACAAGGCCCTGCACGACCTGCTCTAGCCAACACTACTAAGAAGCAATAAGAAGAGGACTAAGGATTATCTCTGTCCTCTAGTAGATGGGGCCAGCAACATAGTGACCAAGGATGAGGAAAAGGCTGAGGTACTTAATGAAGTCTTTGCCTCAGTCTTCAGCAGTAGGACCAATTGTTCCCTGAGTACCCAGACCCCTGAGCTAGAAGACAGGGATGGGGAGCAGAATGAAGCCCCTGTAATCCAAAGGGAAACGGTGAGGGACCTGCTTCAGCACCTGGAGGTGCACAAATCTATGGGGCCGGATGGGATCCACCCAAGGGTATTGAAAGAGCTGGCAGAAGTGCTCGCCAGGCCACTTACTTTGCATCATTTATGAGCAGTCCTGGACAACCGGGGAGGTCCCAGCTGACTGGAGATTAGCAAATGTGACACCCATCCACAAGAAGGGCCGGAAGGAGGATCCAGGGAACTACAGGCCAGTCATTCTGACCTCGGTGCCTGGGAAGGTCATGGAACAGATCCTCCTCAGTGCCATTACACGGCACATGCAGGAGAACAGGGTGATCAGGCCCAGTCAGCATGGGTTTGTGAAGGGCAGGTCATGCCTATCAAACCTAATATCCTTCTATGATAAGGTGACCCACTTAGTGGATGAGGGAAAAGCTGTGGATGTTATCTACTTGGATTTTTGCAAAGCTTTTGACTCTGTTTCCCACAGCATTCTCCTGGAGAAACTGGCTGCTCATGGCCTGGACAGGTGTACTCTTTGCTGGGTAAAAAACTGGCTGGATGGCCGTGCCCAGAGACTGGTGGTAAATGGAGTTAAATCCAGCTGGTGTCCGGTCACAAGTGGTGTCCCCCAGGGCTCGGTGCTGGGGATGGTTCTCTTTAATATCTTTATCAATGATCTGGATGAAGGGGTCGAATGCACGCTCAGTAAGTTCGCAGATGACACTAAACTGGGCGGACATGTTGATCTGCTTGAGGGTAGGTTGGCTCTGCAGAGGGATCTGGACAGGCTGGACCAATGGGCTGAGGCCAATGGTATGAGGTTCAACAAGGCCAAGTGCCGGGTCCTGCACTTGGGTCACAACAACCCCATGGACGCTACAGGATTGGGGCAGAGTGGCTCGAAAGCAGCCCGGCAGAAAAGGACCTGGGGGTGTTGGTTGACAGCCGGCTGAACATGAGCCAGCAGTGTGCCCAGGTGGCCAAGAAGGCCAACAGCATCCTAGCCCGTATCAGGAATAGTGTGGTGAGCCGGACTAGGGAAGTGATCATCTCCCTGTACTCGGCACTGGTGAGGCCCCACCTCAAGTACTGCGTTCAGTTTTGGGCCCCTCGCTACAAGAGGGACATTGAGGTGTTGGAGCGTGTCCAGAGAAGGGCTACAAAGCTGGTGAGGGGTCTGGAGGACAAACCTTATGAAGAACGACTGAGGGAGCTGGGGTTGTTTAGCCTGGAGAAGAGGAGGCTGAGGGGAGACCTTATCACCCTCTACAACTACCTGAAAGGAGGTTGTAGAGAGATGGGGGCTGACCTCTTCTCCCTGGTGACAAGTGATAGGACGAGAGGAAACGGGTTCAAGTTACGTCAGGGGAGGTTTAGATTAGATATTAGGAAACGCTTTTTCACTGAAAGGGTTATTAAACATTGGAATAGGCTGCCCAGGGAGGTGGTGGATTCACCATCCCTGGAGGTGTTTAAAAAAAGGGTAGATGGGACACTTAGGGACATGGTTTAGAAGTGGCTTTTGTCAGGGTAGGTTAAAGGTTGGACTCGATGATCTTAAAGGTCCCTTCCAACCTCAGCAATTCTATGATTCTATGATTCTACTCTGAGCAGGGATGTTGGTCTGGAGACCTCCACCAGTCCCTTCCAACCTCAGCAAATCTGTGATTCTGTTTTAGGTTCAAAGCTACACCAGAAAACCTGTAATCGGCTGATCTGATGAAGGTTAAAGACGAGACATTTTTGCAGCTGACGTAAATTGTTAAAAACATTGCTATAGCTGGGATGTTCGAAGTATATGGACATGTCAGAATCTCTAGGGAAAGCTAGGATTTGCTGTCTTGATCCCAAAGCAAATGGGGAAGACCAAAACTGTAGTTTCCTCCCTGATACTGAAAACCATGTATATTGAAAGCTTTGTAAACCTTTTGGTCTATTGACAATATAAAAGTTTTCTTTAATATGTACAAGCTCATTAATGTATTGTAACCTTCTGAAGAAACTCTTTTTTATTTCATTTATCCTTCCTGCACCCCAGCACCTTGAAAATTATCAAGAACTCTCAATCCACAGCACTGGAACTAACTTCTTTTCTATTAACATTTTTCTCCTTTAATCATATGCTATAAAGAGTTTTACTTTCCCTTGGCAACTTTTAAGCTGTATAGATGTAATCATTACAGTGAGTGATGACATCAAGCCGGGGTGACATGGTGCAATTGATTTTTACTAAATAATTATACGATGAGCTGGAAGAAGGAGTTTTATTAGTCTTAACTCAGCAAGGATTGATTGGGGGAAAGAAAATGACCAATCAGTATATCAGGTTTCTGCGGGTATAAGAAAATAAGTGACAGCTGCAGAGAAGTCTATAAATCACAGAAAAAAAAAAAAGATAAAAATAAGAGCTACGAACTGCCCTTTAAAATTTCACTGGGTGGCACAGAAGAGTCTAACAGACCTTGGTCATTTATCTCCATTATGCTTGGGATCCTCTGAGAATAGCGAGGTTGACGAATGATGCCATTACATTTTTTTATTATTTTTAAATGGAGAGAAGATAAGGAGTGTTGTATAAGTATTACTTTCAAGTCATTAGAGGGTTGAGTCTTCAAAAGAAATCCCTGATTTAGCCAATGAAATAAATAAAATATATTTCGCTTTAGCCTTCTGTAGGCAATATATTCAAAAATCACCCTTTTGAAACAAAACTGCTTGTTTGCAATTAATTCTCCATTTCTAAAGCATGTGGATGTTCCTATTTCTTATTGACCTCAAGATACGCTGGAGTTAGGCAGGAAGGACAATGACCTACCTAAGGTGCATCTCAACAGAAACTCCAACTGTAGCACAACAGCAGTGTGACTGCTTGAAACGGGCAACTCTTTGCCCCAGCCAAGAAGACACTGTAGATTTGACAAGGTGGAGAAACTCTGAAGGACAAAGCACTGACCAGCTGAACAGAAGCAGGGATGATTTCATATATTCTGACCATTCAAATCAAAGGAGAGCAAGTATTTACTACTTTGATGCCAAGTCATTCCTACCCAGGTGCATCAGAAGATACCAAAATGTTGGTAAGAGGACTTTTTAGAGCCATTTCTTTGACTGTTATCTACATTTTGACAAATAATATTTTTTTCCATTGACAGTGTGTTGTTTTGCGTGGCAGTCTCAACCTGGGAATCGTTCATTTTGCAGGATCTGAGAGACCATCGCAGTTCCCTGTCCTTTCCATCTACGGTCCTGTGGCCACAAATTTCTGCTTCATATAAGTCAGAGCAAGCGCTCAGCTCTTTAGGGCATTTTTTGATTAGTTGATGTTCTGCTCTCCGCTGGCACAGTGAGGAAATTTTATGTTCTCTAGAGTGGTCCAGCCTGAGAACCACTGAGGTGCTTTGGTCGGCCAAAGTGACATTCCTAAATATGATCCATGCCCAAGATCTAAACACATTTGGAGCTCCAAATGCCCTCGTCCTCACTGGTTCTCCAGAGACCAGAGTTTACAAGGACTGGCCAGCGCTCACGTGGGCACTGTGCTTTGGGCTTATACTCTTTGGCACCATGCAGCCCTAGCTAAAACCACATATTTTTGTATCTTGCCAGAGCTGTGCAAATTCTATGCTTTTCTATCAGTTCAAAAATCACCCTCTCTATCTATACTTCTCTTTGATGAGAGATTTTAAGGCTGTTCTCAGCATGGCAGCCGATTTTCTTTGTCTCGGGTATCAACAGCAAGTGCCAGCCCTTTGACTCCAGGGTATATTTGTTCCTGTTCCTGTTGGATGTGTTTCTGCTCAGGGAGATAGATAGAAAAAAATTTTTTGCCAGTTTCTGTCTTGCACCACTGATAACAGTAAAGCACAACCAGATGAAATGGGGTGATCTTGCAAACCCTGAGCTGGTCCAACGGGGTTCTGGTGTCAGAATCTTGGAGGACTTGGCATGGAGGTCAAGGACTTGCCTCTGCTCTGAACCTTCTTACATGAGACAAATCAGGTAAATTGCCTGGGCTTTTTTTTTAGGTCACCTCCACATCACGGCAGGGACATTGGGTAGTTTTGCCTGGTTATCTCTACTTACTGAGATTCTGATCAACACGGGGAACGAGTCCTCTGGACGTGCTTTGTGACGAAGTGGGCCAGGTCTAATGCTACATGTAAGGTGATGTTCTGCTTTTGGGCCTCTGGAAGCTTTTTCTTGAACTATCTGTTGAAGAGAAATGGGCCTGAGATCACTCAAAGCGTCTCTACTTGTCATTGCAGCTGCAGAGAAGGCTTTTTCTGTGTTATTTCATTCTTTCCTTGCAAAGTTTCTGAAAGAGTTGGTGAAGGTCTTTCTTCCCGTCAGAGACCTCATTCCTCAGTGTTAATGTATTTTGTTAACATCTTTAAGAAGCAACCTGGTTATCATCTCATCTTAGAATGAAAAGAAGCTTCATGCCCTACTTACAGATTTCACCATATCTTATAGCCTTGAGGAAAAAACCTATCTCCTGGATCTACCCTAAATTCTGTCCCTAAATTGGCAGGTTTTTGCACAGAGAGTGACTGTAAGACATCTTGCAGAAGAACAGTTGTAGGCAATCATCATTCCCTTGCCTAGAAGATCCAGCTTGTTCTGAAGATGTGCAGCTGGTGTTCCGTAGGAATTATTTCTTCTTCCAGTAGTGAAGATTTAGACAAACCTGATTCACTGGTTTAATTTGGAATTGAAGCAAAAATCATATGCAAGTCTTAAAAATGGAGTTTGGTACGGGTGAAAAAAATGTCTTATTCTGACAAAATTCTTTGTAGAGAATTTTTACGGGAAATTTGATCCTGAAATGCATCCATTAGTGGTAATAAATATTGCTTTAATCCATCCAATCCAGAATGCCAAGAGCTTTATTCATTATTTTTTTTTCTGTGAAAATGTAACAAAGATAGCGGTCATTCAAATCTCAGTGGTTTTATAATGTATTATGACAATTTATGGCAGATACTGATTTTGAAGGGTGCTTAACAAATGTGTTTAAGTCCTGTTGAATTACCTGGGACCTTGTAGGCAAGGTGAATGACATGAAGCCTGTGGAGATTGTTTGTGATTTTAGTTGCATTATTACAAACTTGGAATGAATTTCTTGACTTCAGTGGAAGCATCCTGGTGCACCGAAGATCAGAGGTTGGCTCGTTGTCTCAGCAGAAATCTTTTTCGGAGTCTAATGTGCATCCAGTGTAGCTAAAATCAATGGCAGCAATGCTGACAGTCCCTTGTAAGACTGGCTTTTGATTTAGCAGTATGTAATATCTTCCAATATGTATAGCATCATTATTAAAATACTTATTTGTATTTTCTCATTCTTATCTGAAGCCGAACGTGTATAACTGTGGTGTTACGGTAACAAAGAGAGACGGAATGTCATGACAGACAAAATTAGGAAGACATTTCAGAAAATGAAGGAAAGTTAAGCACATGTGACATTGTGGAACTTTTAGATGGCCAAGCAGAGATCATTTTTTATTTAGTAGACTTCCTTTCAGACAAAGACAAGATTGTTAAGCTCGATCATCATACCACAGTTGTTTATTAAATTAGATTTCTTGCCTTGTTTGCTACTCATTGAGTTAGTGAATCTCAGCAAGTGCGACTTGCCAGAGGGTTTTAAAAAATCAGTGACGGACCCTTGAGAAGTAAGTTTGCGCATGCGAAGTACATTACAAATAACAACAGCAACAGGAGCAATTGGTTATGTCTATACACATGGAATGTATTTTATTTTAGTATCTTGTAGTCTTTGTGGCTTAGTCAGACAACTAATTAGCTACAAATTGATTTAAGTTACAAGTAAAAATAAGTGCCATTTTATCTTAGATGATTGATCACATTAAAGCTCCACTTCGGCGTAGTATTTACAATATCTGTTCAGTCTTCATAGCTAGGGGATGGTTTATCAGTGCAAGCCAACCATGCAGTGCTTGGAGGGGCCGTTATTATCGCACAGTCTGACCCCCTCCTCAGCTATAAGTCTGTAAGTTCATCACCGACCTTGCACAGCTCTTTGGGCTTTGGTATATCTTTGGGGAAAATGTCTATCCTTGATGTGAAGCCCTTGGGAAAGGGATGTGGCTTTGGGTGCATTGTTCCAGGGAGAAATGCATTTCACTATTTGAATGTCGCCTTATTTCCCATCTGGATTTTGTATACTTTGGCTTTCAATTGCTCTGCCTAGTTAAGCAACTTTGGCAAGACTAAAGAGCCTTATTTCTTACGTTTTTTCTCTAGATATGTATTTATAAATCAGAGTCAGTCCTCCTCTTAACCTTCTCTTCAATAAATTAATTAAGCTGACCACGTCCCTATTACTGTGTAATGGTGGCACATGCGTATATTAAATAATCTTGTTTACCTTCTACTCAGAGCTCATGCTAAACTCGTAGTCTTGAAATACATGCTAGAAACTGGCATACTCTATAGTGATCCTCCATTTATAGAGATTTTTGTAATCTACTCCCTAGTCGGTTGTTAAGTAGTTTGTTAAGCAATAAATAGATTTGTAGAATGCTAATGCTTAAGCTCGAACATCAATCAGCATTAACATATCTTGGCAAAACTAATGCTTTCTGGCCTGGATTCATTTTATGCCGAACTATTCCATAGCACTGGCTTTACAAGAGCTCCCTGCCACCCTAAAATAACTTGCAAATAAATGAGCAAAATATTCTCTGTCTTGCAGACCACACTATTAAGTATTGATGAAGAACATAGTTGTTGTTCTTATGGGTAATATTATAATGCTTTAGCAGTTAAAAAGTAACCCAAATCATCAGGAAACTCCATGACATTATTTGGAATCACATTCACTCATGTGTAGTGTTGGTCACCGAGTTGACTTTTTGTCCAAATGCATCTTTGAAACCATTTCTGCATTTTTGAGTTCATAAATATTTCAGCCAGATTTCATTTGTTTGTTGTACTACCCTTTAAGCCATTTTTCTGTTTCCTTGGAAAGTACAAGAGGGATAAAAGTCGTTCCGTTTTAATGAGAAGTAGTATGTTGATGGCGTCTTTTCCCCCCGTATCACAGGCTTTTTCTCTACCCTCTGCCCTTTGCTAGGGGGGTATCGGGACCTACAGTTTTGATTCGTTTCATCTCCAGAGTCCCGATCATTGGTGGTAATATTCAAAGGGGCTTCTGTAGCCTGGTGGCAGTCGAAAGACAAATCCTGATGATTTCTAATTTGTCTTGGGTTGCAGTTACTCCAGCTTTGTCACTCACCCAAGTTCACACAAAACACCAAACTCAAAATTCATGCATTTTATTACAGCAAGGCAAAAAGTTCTGTTCTAGAATCCAAAATTGGGAACAAGGTTATGAAAGAAACTGCAAAACTGCAACTGAAGTTGCAAAACTGCACCTCCAGATCATTCTTAATGATAAAGCTCCTCTCTAAGGCTGTTGTTTGACTTCATGGAATGATCCGCAGTGAAGCTGGCGTGCGGAATTGCTGCCTGAGGGAATGGGAAAGGGTAGCGAGGAGACACAGCGAGGCCTTTGGCCGGCGTGGCTGCCTAGGACTGCGTAATGCCAAACCATGTCTGGGCTAGTCACCTAAGGGGACAGTAAACTTCCCTCTGCTTTGGACCATTATTTTATAGTTTCCTAGGTAGGATCCATCTCATATTTTGGAAATTCGTACAGAAGCAACTTCATATAACTAGGCTTTTGAAGGGATTACGTGTGTGTGTGTGTGTGTGTGTGTATATATATATAACAGCAGTAAAGGGGCTCATCCTAGTACCAAAATTACCTATTTATGATATAATTTCAAGTAGTTACTGAGTATGTATAGCTAGGGTTTTGTTTTCCTAATGTTAGATATAAACAATATTATATACTTTTGCTCTTCATAATATCTACTTGTAGGTTGCAAATAGAATTCAGTGGAGATTGCATATATACCTTTGTTTTCTTTTCCTTCCAAACTAAAAAAAAATAAATATTAAAGGGTTGCTGTTCCTAAGCATTACTCACTCTATAACAGTACTAATGCAGCCAGACTTTCTCCAAACCTTCTCCTGAGCGTATTTATCTATTGGAGTCCTCTTTGGAGCTCAGAATCAAGAGCTCCATGAGTGTCATTCCTTCTCTCCATAGCTAGTCGTGGTGACGGTAGGAATTGATAACTTCAGAGTTAATTCAGCAATACGTGCTTTTGGATCATTGCTTTGTGAGCAGAGGAGAATAGCCCGTTATCTCCAAGGGTATTTTTGAACCTCCCTCCTGTTAAGTTGTACTTCTCCAGCACAAGAAAGTTTTTAAGCACTTGGTAAAATCAACCTTTTTTTTTTTTTGTAGCCATTTGCATGGTTCAAAATAAATATTTTAAGCGTACCTTGATTACAGTAACTGCAGCTTGATTCTTTAAGGTTTTACATCTGTATTTGACTACTGTGTGATTTACCAAAATGTAAAATGCTCACATTTCATTTGCATGGCATTTAAAAGGAGATAGCAGAGTTGAATCTTTTCGGGACTATTTAACCAAAGAAAAACTTGGACTTCCTAAAAATACCTACTGAGACCAGGTGTATGGAATAATAATCCAGAATGTATGGAATGTCCTCAGTTTCTGTCTGTTGAGTTTGTGCCTGCAGCCCAGTCGGGGCGGGAGGATCGTCCTCATGGTGTGCTGTGTCTTCTCTCTCCCCAGGAATGCGACAAGGCAATGACGTTGGCACACAGTATCGCTCGGCCATCTATACGTTTTCTCAGGAACAGATGGAAGCTGCCTTGAGATCTAAGGAAGAATATCAAAAGGTAACATCGGGCAGGGTGTGGAATTACTTCACGTATAAGCGGAGGTCAAAGATGTCACCTATTAGCACAAAATCACTTCTTGTGCTGTGCTTTGTCTCCGCGTTGCTGTTGGAGCTCCTCATTCCAATACTGAACTTGCATCCTATTTGCTTTAAATTCCAACTTTTGTGAATTGGGTTTTTTTGTATGTCATTTTATGTCATTTTATAACTATGCAAAAAGAAAAATAGTTACCCATGCGGAGCTAGTTTTAATCTCTTCTAGAGATTTTTTTATGCGGGTGCACCAGAGCAAAAGTCTGTGATCTTAAGGCTATTCAAACGTGTCTGGACTCCATACTCTGATGGACGAAGCCAAAGTCTCAGACCCGAGAGTTCTTCAACTGGGGGAAGAACCGATCAAGCTGGGGGAAAGTCCTGATCAACGTTTGAGCTGGGTAACTCAGGGTCTCCCACCTGCTGCTTATAAGATGCTTCTATCAAGCCATTCCATAAACGTCTTTGATTAAATCTGACAGCCCATTACTTAGTAAGACTATTGGTTTTGACAGTAGGATTTTTGTGAGAGAAGATCGACCATTTCCCTTTCCATACACAGTCCTGTTTTTCAGTGGAGATGGATTCTGTCTCTTCCCTGCCGCATGAGCTATTATTTAACTAAAGGCAGGGGGATTAGTGTCCTATAGCGTTGCTATTGCTGTCTGATCTGTCAACACAAGATCCAGTTTCTACAGCAGACGTATATAAATTCTTATAACTTATATGAAATAAACTACTCACCCACAACATCAGGGCAATAGAAAGAGGAGCTATTAAGTAGCGCTAAAAGAATATCAGCTTTCATGCATTCACTTATGCTGTGGCTTCACTAAAGTGTTGTGTTGAAGAACCAGGGTTTTTGGTGAATATATAAATTTAAAGGTAAAGAACTGTGTTTTGAAGAGCATGTGTATGAAGAGGCATGTACCAAGGTCCGAAAAGGAGGTGCACGTGCTGAAGTCGTGCGTGGTGGTTTGGTTTTCATAAATGAGTGTATGACATTGGTGGGCTGGTTTGTACAGGCAATCGGCGTTATGTTGCATGCAAAGAGATGCTCTGAACTGCAAGTAAGTAATTTGCGAGTCGTTCCTGGCTGTGTGATAACTGTGCAGGTAAATGAAGTGTTCAGTGACATATATATTTTCTCATGAGTAGCTGAACACATGGGGATAAGTCAAGTCTTGCCGGTGTTTATCTTTGGTAACAGCGTAGTTTCTGAAGGTTCGGTATTCATACTTATCGTGCAGAACTTCTTTCTACTCATCGTTTACCTTCGTTTCATTGCTTTTCCAAATTGTTTTTGATCCTTTTTCTTAGCGTCTGCTGACCAATATCACATTGTAAATCTTACAGCTTTCAGTTTGCTTTCCCAGCCCTATTATTTTCTGCTGTTATTTGTCATTAAATTAATACTGACTTGAAAGCAAGATTACGATGTAGGAGATTGCAATATGATATTACAGAAATTTCCATCATCAAATAGATTTTCTTAATGGCACAATTTAAAATTTACCTACTTTGAAGTCTATCACCATTTGAAAAGTGTGTATAATTAGTGCATTTATATAATTAGGCACAACTCTGTAAGTGATCACATGTCGAGTTTGTTTTTGCACTGAAGTAGGGGGAAGGAAGGGACTGTGTTGCCAACTAAGGAAACACAGCAAATATGTACCGAAATTCCTAGAGGCTATGTGGTTTCTGTGTAGTATTAACAACAATATCTACAATATTATCTAGCGTGGTATTGCAGGAGCCGTAGAATGGTTGTATGGGAAACACACTGAGCAAACAGTATGTTCAGGAATCCCTTTTCGTATTACATGTTTTGCATTACATTATTTTAACGTCAATGTAATACAACCACTTTCCTTATTATTGCAGCAATTTAAAATAAATACCAAGCTCTTCTAGCAGTGACACAAGCATATCCATGCACCTGATAATGACAGATAAATACGTGTGGGGATGGCGTAACGCTTGATTTTCGCATGGTAAGCAGCGGTGCATACGGAAAACGGGGGGAGGACTAACAAATATTCAAAGTACAAGAACTGCAACCTGTATGAATGACTCTACAGGTTTTTGGTGCAGCAAATGAATAAAAGCAACGGTGGTTTATTTGCTTGTTGACTGAATAATTGAGCATGTGCTCTAAGGCGTCTTTTTGAGCTGAGGACCTGCAAGATAGTTAAGAATGTCCTCCAAACAGAAAATTACGTGTTGGATAGACATTGGGGTTTTTTCATAAAGCCAGATACAATTATTGACTTAAAGGAAACGTGTGTGTTGGCTGACGATAGAAACCACCCAATCCCAAGGGTTGTATCGTGAATTCCTGCCCCCATGCCGGGCCGGCCTGAATCACCAGCTCCTCTCCGGCACTCAGAGAGCTGTGTTCAGCTCTGTCCACATCTAGGAAGCAGCATGGGCTGAGAGGAGCGGGTCTACAGGACAAACCAGTTTGTACCGAGGACCCAGAAATGTGCATTTCAAGAGAGTTTGCTCTTCCGTAGCTGTAGCTCGGTCCTCAGGACCACATGCCACCAGCAGATGGGAGTCAGTGGTGCATCTCTTCTTTAGCTGCATCAAAAGGGATTGGGTTCATCATCCTAGACCACTCTGGGATGTGAACCAAGGCACGATAAGTGACCACGATCAGGAGATTTATTACAAAAGCACACTTCTGCTCCAAACTGAAACACTAATGCAGCCGACACCTTTAGGGCAGAGCTCTGTTCGAGTGGAGAAATACTGTCGTTAGGGGCACTACGTCCCCAGCTCCTCCCAGCCTACGAGTGAGAATCACAATGCGCGTTGAGCCCAAGTATCCTGCAGGGTTACATCTATTTTAAGTTGTGAAACTTGTTGCTGATTCATGCAGCTGTTTTAACAGCTGAGAAATGGCGATAGAGCAATGAATATGCATTGAGCCACGCGTCTTTAGCTGTTGATGAAGCTGAATGCATACAGTCAGAGTCGGCTAGCGGTAATATATATTATAACACAATAGTGCTGCCAGTAAATTGTAACACAATGGAAGTGTAATCAGAAAAACATAAAATGAGGGCCAGGGCTTGGTGAAAGTACTGTGAATGAGCTGTTCCATCAGTTTTGCCTGAAGCTGAAGTTTTTTAATACAGTTGAACCTGAGGTTACTCAATTTTCAAGACAGTTGCTAGGCTGGATTTGGTTTTCAAATGAATTATGTAGGCAATAACCCAAATAATGAAATCTGGGTGGGAAGAAGTTTGTATTTATTTTTTTTTCTGAACCAGAGGCCTGCATTTGTTTTGTCAAACACTAACACTGGGTTTTCAGGCTCCACGAGTGTACTGAGTCCCTCCCTCCTGTGTTTGGCTTATATTAAAGCAGCATCCCCCAAATGCCAGCGTCTCTGCACCCTCGTGTAGGACAGCACTGACAATGAACACTGCGCACAGAGAGCAAAGCGCAGGTCTATTACTGTGTTACAAAAGCAAATATTTGGCAGGGGAAGATCCTTCCAAGAGGCAAGTAGAGGGCCTCTCGGTGAATAAGTATGAATTAATTGACTCTTGAGTTGATGGATGATGTGAGCAGGTAATAAGGTCCTGATTTGTTATAGCCAAAAGTTGTTGGGGAGAGTTGCTGTGATTTGGTCTTACAGTTGTAATCTGGAGACGGTATTAAGGGCTCAAAGAGACAGGAGTATAGAAATGTGGAGATTTTATGAAGACATTACAAATGTGGCCTTTACTAATGTCCAGAGAACTGGAATGGAGTGGTTTTTTACTGAACGTATAGGAAATGTAGATGGAACACAGGAGTAACTTTTCTTTTTGCTTAGAAATGGATGGAGCTTTGCTAGAAGTAATGTAATACTTTGTGTGTGTGTGTGATTTGGACTGTAAGGCTATAATCTTGGAAAGTTTCTCTGCAGGAGTAAACTGTGATGCTGACAGAAATCCTCTGTGAAATCTAAACCAGCTGGTCAAAAGATTGAGAAAACAAATCAAAGAAAACAATAACTGCACCAAAGCCAGAATTACAAATTAAAAAAAAAGAAAGAAGCAATGCTAATTGTGTGCTTTGAGGCCTGCAAATATGTTTCAGAAGTTCAAAAAGTATTGTAAGTGGAGGCGAAGAGATTAAATTTAAAAATTAAAATTTAGTATAAATATAAAAAATCCAGGCAATTGAAACTAATCCATTGCCCAATCTGTTAATCTGTTTCTTTGTGGAAATGTCGGGACATATAAAACTGCCGATGGGTAACTTTCTGGAGAACTTGAAGGGTACGGTCTCTCTCAGAGGAGAGACTGGATCACCCTGTGTCATAGCAAATACGTTTCTGTGAAGGTCTGAGGAAGATGCTCAGGTAAATGACTGAACTATCTTTGAATCGGTCAGATAGTCGTTCTTCTTTGCATTTTGTCAAACAGCATTTTCTGTTAATTTAACAAAAGACTTGGCCTGAAGAACATGAATTTGACCAAGCGTCTAAATTTTCTTTTTGAATCAGGCAACCAAAGGATTGCTGTGCTGGACTAAATTCTCTATTGGTGTAACTCTAATATATTTGTACAGTTTTACCCATGTGCTTTATTGCATATGTACTTGCATGCATCTGAGAAGGGAATTCTTGAACTGATAAGTTCAAATATACTGTTTGGTTTCACAGATGTGGGTATTGGAGCATCTGAACCTGAAGCACCATTGATTTTTCTCTGTTTGTTCTTCTGTTTGTTTTTTTTTTGTTGTTCTGATGGCTTTTCCAGTGATGCGTTTTCTTGGGGGAGCTTGGGGTGGGATTTTTGGTTAGTTTTGTTATTTTTTTTAACTTTTAAAGCCCCGAACGGCTTGTTACATGATAGATCATGGATGATCGTGGGAAGAATGGGGATGAATGTTAATTTACACAGTTGTAGATTTACAGTGCTATCGTTCATTTGCAGTGGCCAACTTTCAGTGTGGCTACAGTTACATGATAGCACTCCTCATCCTGAACTTGCTCACAGGAGGTTCTAGGAACACACTGAATTTTGAAATATCTGTGAATTAACACTGAGATTGGCTTTGGTAGTTTGCATGGATCTCCTCTGTGGTGGGATAGTCAGATACCATGTCATAGCCAAGAGCTGAAAACCAACTGCTGGCTAGTGGCTGAAGCTCCCTTATTTCCTTGTGAAGCAGAAGCGGTTCCATGAGCAGTGTTACACTCTACTGGAAGGACCCAACTGTCTGCTGACCCGGGAGTTCACATTGACCCAAAACGGAGTGTGTGCTCACCTATGAGACACATCCCTGGGGCCTGATTCAGTTGCTCACACCTACTGCTGTTGGGGAGGCTCTGGCATACCTCAGACGACCTCCACCAGCCACTCTGCAACACACAAAGATCCCTTAGGGATCGTATCGTATCTGCCAGGATTATCTGAAATTCCCTGGGCACCTCAAATACTGCTAAATGCCTATATTTAGGCAGCTGATTTTAGGCACACACTGATCTCTTGTGACTGTAATGGAAGTTCAGATCCCTAATTCACGCGTGTACCTCACCAGGTATAAACCAGGTCGTGATGGACGGATGCGTTCTGCAGGATAAGGGAAAGAGTGAATTAGGAGTGGCCAGCAGAAGATGCAGTATCTCTGCATGCCTTCTGCATCCTAACGGATGCTGGGAAGCTCTCATAAGCTTGCTGGGGCATGATGTGGGAACAAACCAGCAAACCCCTCAGCTGCAAAACCAAAATCTTTATATCTGGTATTGTAGAAAAGGGATTTAAAAGCTGGAGTTTCCTGGCCAGTGCAATGGGCTTTGGAGCAGCAGTCTGCAAGGAAATGAAGTGGTCGGGGTTGTGTTTGTCGAGGCTGGAGGAAAGGCTGTTTACAGACCTACAGGATTGACAGTCCTGAGTTTTTAATTGCATGAAGAAATGCCGCGTGGAGTGAATTTACAACATTCAGCTGCGGTTTTATGTAACGTACTGTGTGAGTTTAGAATGCGCTTTGGCGGGGAGACAGTTTTTCACGTGTTTTTTTGGCTGTGAAAAGTTAAATAACTCTTTTAAAAAGTAGGTTGTTGTTAATAAAGCAATACAATGGCGTTGATAAAAAAATAACACCTGCTTACTCCTCTTCAAATTATGTCTATTGCAGAGCTTTACGTATCAAATTATCTTTGCTTCACTCTGATGTGAATAGTAGCTACTTGATTCCTGATTGATGGTGGTAGCTCTTATGAAAATAAGCAAACCCAATCTGATAAGCTAAGCCATTATTTATTTTGTAATCACTCATCTGTGCTACAGAGATACCCTTTTATGTTCATCCCTCTCTGAGAAGGCTGCATTCAGCCATGGATGAGGAGATTTTGTGCGAACAGTTGCTAACTTATTTCATATTACCTTAAATTGTAGAAAATTTGACTTCTTTTTCACTCCGAGAAAATTTGGTCACCTTGCAGCAGAAGGATAGCGCAAAACTAACACAGACTCTTGGCTGCATTTCTTGATGACAGTGGCAGCAAGATAAAAACTGTAATGGCATGAACTTAGGGCACTTTGGTATCTGAGTTTCTTAGAATAAATATGTCTGTGAGATGACCTGTCCTATTGTCAACACTGATTAACAACCCACTTGTGCTTTCTTTGTTGAATTTATGTTGAAATGCATCTATAAGATGCGTTTAGAAAGTTTTATGGTTCTCTGCTGTGTCTGTTTTTTCCACCTTTTTGATAGGGAACTCTGTTATAATAGACATGGCCACCACGCTACGGTTGTCTTTGCAGCCATAACATAGAACTTCAGAGTTCGCATGATATTATACTTATTGTTCATCTGACTTTTCTTTCGTAATAAATTTTCCTACGTTGCTGTGCTTTAGAATTGCATCTCATGCTGTGGGAAGAAAAACGTTGTAACATCACCACCAAGATGACTTTATACTAAAACACTGGAATGTACAGGATGTATGTACCCATGTGAAAACAGAAACGAGCATCCCTGGAAAGCACGGGAGGACTGAGGACACCTTAGAACTGACTGGGGCAGAGGATAAGTGCCACCATCCTCTGCTGGGTGCAGCCTGTTACCCATGGCATGCTATTTCTGTTCCCTGGATGCAGCAACAGCACATGCTGCTTGCTTTTATCGATGCTACACAAGGCAAGATGGTTTTTAGCTTTCGATTCTGCATATATGCTGTTCATTTGACCCAAGGCCGGGTGTTTCACTTAGCCCTCTGACTGTTGCAAATATAGCTAATCATGCTTTTGAAGTTAGAACTCTGAACAACATTACGAAACCATGCTTTCTATTTTACAATCATTTTTTCATCTGGGAGGTCATGGAGTTCAGCAAAGAAGCCATTTGCTTTATTGTACAGTGAATGTGAAGCCAGTGCTTCAAGCTAAGGCTTATATTGGACATTTAAACTAATACTAGAAATTGCCCTAATGTAAATATGAAATAGACTTGACTCCAGGAATGGTTTGCAAATGAAACATTTCCAGCTTTCTGTTGCTCGCTCTGTTCAGCTTGTCAGTAATGTAAAAACATCCTAAATTTGTATAGACATCAACTTTTCATATATTTTGGCAGATGAATTCTCAATCTTCAGGGCAGATCTCCATGCTGATCCAGAGGATGCAGATTTAAAGGGCTAGGATGACTTGCCTGCAAGAGTCTAGTGCCATTTGAGACATCCTACCCTATCTCACCTGGCCTCCAGCAGCCACTGCAGCTGGGCACAGATCTCCTGTGGGTCCTAGGTCATACCGGTGGTAGGGCAACAGAGTGGAGTCTGTAGTGATGCCAACACGTGAAGCTAAGTACCTTCACATCAGCCTGTAAATGTGTTCCCACATGGTTCAGTGGCATCCAGGATCATTCTGAAGGGCTTCTGGTTCAGGCTTTTGAATTTCCTGATCTTGATTATGCATCTGTTCTAACACTCTAAAAGTTTCACAAGCATATTAAATGTCAGGAGCATAAATTTGATAATGATGTTAATAATGATGGTTTAAGAGTACACAGTCATTTGCAGGGAACAGGATATAGTTCCTTCTCTTAAGGAAGCTCTCAAGGAGCTTAGTTTAACTAGGAGATTAGTTATGGGGAGAACATGATAAAATAGTCTAGAAGAAGGTCAAGGCAAAAGAAGGATGATTATGGTTAGCTGTTGCTGTTTTGTGTCAGATCTTGTTGTCTTTGGGTTAAATGTAGCCCGTAAAACTGACTTTAGCAAAAAAATCCAGGAAACGGAAATGGAGAAAGCATCTCAAGATGCGTTGAGTCTTGAGATGTATTGAGAATGTTGTGTCTCAATTCTGCTCTGGCCTTTGAGTCCGTCCATGTCCAGGTGAAAGATAACAAGGTGGAACAAGATGATCTTTAAGGTCTCTTCCAACCCAAACCATTCTATAAGGCTTGTAGTGGGACTCTCTGCATTGATCTGGAGAGGGGAAGCGGGGTTGGCCTGGTTTATAGTTTCTATACAAATTAAAAAGTGAAACAAAAAGCCATTTTTTTTTAAAAAACAAAAAGACACTTGCATTTTTCATGAGCCCGGAGACATCTGGGAGCATTACTTCTGCTGTCCAAACAGTTTGCTTGTCCTTAATGCAAAGCTGTGGGATCCAACGAACACTATTCAAACCTCAAGTTTTCTCAGTGACAAAAGTGTGCCTGAGCCAGAATGAATTTAATTAAGAATTCAAGTAAGAACTCATAGAACATTTTTCCACTGGTTATCCAACTCTAAAACAGAAAGCCAAAAATTTATCTGAAACAGGGCTTTTCAAGTCAGATGGAAGAACATAATGGCACTTCAAAAAGTTCTGAGCTCCACAAAGCTCACACATGGAAACAACAGAGACTCAACATTTACAAAATGTGCTGCTTGGGTATCTAAATATGGACATAGGAGCGTCCGCTGAAGCGCTGGGGTTCAAACAATTTGATAACCAGATGTAGTACGGCATGTAGCGACAATTGTCATACCCCGATGAGGTTGCTTTCTAACTGATGCTAACGTTTGCTTAAATACCTCCCAAGGTTTTTTTCGCAGGACTAAATGCAGATGAGCTGCACAGCTGCAAATCCAGAATAACACCATCAGATTCAATGGAATTACTATGGATTTCCAGTAATGCGATTGAGATAGAAATCTGGCCCAGGAGTTTCTTTAATTTCAGCCTTTTTTTCCCCAATGAATTGTCGGAGAATTCTGTGTATTATTTTCTGTTTGAAGTATGCCACTCAGTCAAATATAGCTCTCAGCTTTTGGGAAAACAAGTCAATACTTCCTGGAAAGAAAAATCAGAGCATGCTTTAGCAAGCAACATTGTCATGTCTGTTTTGATCTTGTGATCTTTTTGCATCAAGAACTTCTCCTTTATTGACTCCCGCAGATGGCTTGTAGACTAATCCCTTTTTCTTTTAGATCCAGGATGTTTACTGATTTCAGTAAGAGCTAGATTGCAGGAAGAGAGCAGAATGGGCTTTTTGGTTGATGGGCAATACCGTCAACTGTATTATCAGCCTGGTGCTAGAGCTTTGTAGCGTTCCCGACATTGAAACCGACCCAGCTAGGAAAAGTCAGGACTTTTCTCTTTGTGTTAATACATTCCCAAGAAAGCGTGGAGTTACAACAGATAATAAAGTAAGTATTTTCTCATTGGTGTATCGATGGGCTTAAGCCTGTATATATTTGTACACAGGCGTATAGGAATATATAGAGATATTTTTTAAGAGCTGCTGTGAAACACAAAAGGAGGAAACATGCTGGGCAGACACTGCTATCCCTAGATATCTGAGTGTGTACGAGGACTTGG
The DNA here is from genome assembly GCF_028500815.1 of Rissa tridactyla. Taxonomy (NCBI): domain Eukaryota; kingdom Metazoa; phylum Chordata; class Aves; order Charadriiformes; family Laridae; genus Rissa; species Rissa tridactyla. The sequence goes on along the minus strand of NC_071468.1, from coordinate 124,455,493 downwards.
AGGGATGGGATTTGCCTGAGTTCAGTCCCATTTTACAAAATTTGAGTTCAGGGATCTCTGCTTTTATGACTTAGACTGATTTTATTCAGTGCTGCTGTAGCTAGTAGTTTTGTCATCTTATACTGCAGGGCTTACGAGCCGAACTGGTGAGGTACCAGTAGATGATGTCTGTGTTCACACCATCCAGTGCTGACAGGCAAGATCGAGCAAAGCCCATGTTACAGCTCCCCATTGAGCTGATGTAGAAAAATCAGTTCTTCTACCTTTCTCACTTCATTTTCCCACTGCAAGTTTGTTTCAGCCTTTATTTGTCATTTCTTTCCTCTCCACATTGTTGGCTCTTTTGCTTTCTGGGATCTTCTATCATTTGACCGTGCGCCACATCCCTTTCTTCCTAGTTCCACATTTTCCCCAGTCTTCAAATTTTCCACTTTCTTCCTCAGGCCTACATTTTGGAAAAATCTTATCTTATTTTTATCCTTACAGACAAACCTCTATTTTTTTCTAGTTGACCTTTACTATATGCCATTTAGTCACAGGATTTAAAAGTAAATCTAAATACCCAGCATATCAAGATGGAAAAAGTATATTCTGTCTTCCTGCTGCCTAAAGCATCCTAAAGATACCTTCTGCTACAGGACCATGTAGGTGTGTGGTCTCCTGGGCCACTAGAGAAAGTGTCCTCAAAGAGTGAGAAATCATCTCCAGTGACGCAGTGCTCCTGGCCCCCAGGACGTTTTGCTCTGTAGTTTTTGGTTCTGACCTTTCCCCAGGCAACCAGCTTCCTATGGCTTACTGAGGGTCATCTATTTCCATTCTGGCTGTTCCTTTCCCTTTGCTTTGGTTATTTTTAGGTACTCAGTTAAACCATGTCTTTTTCAATTTTTAAAGGAACTGTATTTAAGGTGTTCACAGAAGAAAAACTTATTCACACATAAAGGCATTTTGAAGCGAGTAGGGAAAGGCATAATGAAGGCATTCATGAAGTTCAACCAGGCCAAATGCAAGGTCCTGCACCTGGGTCGGGGCAATCCCCAGCACAAATCCAGGCTGGGGGGAGAATGGCTGGAGAGCAGCCCTGAGGAGAAGGACTTGGGGGTGTTGGTGGGTGAGAAGCTCCACAGGAGCCGGCACCGTGCGCTGGCAGCCCAGACCCCCCGCAGCCTGGGCTGCATCCCCAGCAGCGTGGGCAGCAGGGCGAGGGGGGGATTCTGCCCCTCTGCTGCGCTCGGGGGAGACCCCCCTGCAGTGCTGCCTCCAGCGCTGGGGCCTCGGCACAGGAGAGACACGGAGCTGTTGGAGCGGGGCCAGAGGAGGCCCCGGAGATGCTGGGAGGGCTGGAGCCCCTCTGCTGGGAGGACAGGCTGAGAGAGCTGGGGGGGTTCAGCCTGGAGAAGAGAAGGCTCCGCGGAGACCTTCCAGCCCCTGCCAGTCCCTCAAGGGGCTCCAGGAAAGCTGGGGAGGGACTCTGGAGCAGGGAGGGGAGCCATGGGACGAGGGGGAAGGGTTTTACACTGAAAGAGGGGAGATTGAGATGAGATATTGGGAAGAAATTCTTTGGTGTGAGGGGGGTGAGCCCCGGCCCAGGTTGCCCAGAGAAGCTGTGGCTGCCCCATCCCTGGAGGGGTTCAAGGCCAGGTTGGACGGGGCTTGGAGCAACCTGGTCTGGTGGGAGGTGTCCCTGCCCAGGGCAGGGGGTGGAACTAGATGATCTTTAAGGTCCCTTCCCACCCAAACCATTCTGTGATTCTATAATGAAGACCTATAGCCAGAAGCTTAAACTAGGTGAAGGTATATATTTGTAAGAGCTGGAGACTGACAGTGGAAGCCATGGTTCCACAATCTATTCAGAAGAATAGATGGTATTATTCTATTATAATTATAATCAGAATTATAATTATTTTTCATCAGGCAATGTGTATAGTCTGTATCATAGCAAAATCATAGCTTTACACACCAATATTCTCATATCAGTGACTTTCACCGAAAAGATTGTTTAATTTAGTTTTGAACTTCCTTGAAGTTTCTTCTAAAATCAGCTTTCTTTTTTCTTTTAAAACATGGATACCAGAACTCAATAATAACTCAGAATGAACTTAATCAATGATGTAAATAAAGGTCAAATTACCTCTCAGGACAAGTTGCTGTTTATACGCTGTTTCTGTAGATGTGGCCTTCATTATTTGTTCCTAGAAGTAAAATTTTGGATTTGACTTTCCTAGAAATAGAATTTGGGATTTAACTGCGTTACAGTGATCTCAATTCTGCAGCGCAAGTGCCCCAGCAATTTCAGCATTTGCTGTAACTCTGACCTTCATGTGATCTTCCAGTTTTAACCAGCACTAATTTTATAATTATTTCTAAGGCTTAATCAATGCGCTTCATAACAATTCTGGTGAAAGTCCATCTTAATCCAATTATAATTTACTTTATTGATACCATGTAGCACTTTTTTTTTTTTAATTTTAAATAGTTATATGGTACTAAATCAACCATGAAATGTTAACTGTATTGTATCTACAAAGTTTCCTTTGTCAGCTAAACTTGTAATCTCATCAAAGACAGATGTTGGGTTTGTATGTGACCTGTTTTCTGCAAAAAGCATGTTGATTGGCACTAATTATATGCCTTATCATTTGAATGTCGCTTCATTTTTTTGTTTGTTTTGTTTTTAACCAAGTACAAATTGGCAGAGTGTTGCGCGTGTTGTCTTACTTGTCCCTTTTGAAGTGCTGCAGGAAACTGGTGCTTGTTCCCCCTTTTAAACTATTCAATACTAACCGTCCACTCAGTGTGTGAAAACCACATTTTCCTAAAAAGTTGAGAAACTAGGCAACTTGGGGCTTATTAGCCAGTTCTTCAAGCTGAAGGACTCCCAACTGCAAACTTCAAGGATCAGTTTTTGTATTCCTTAAAGAACATGTCCCAGGTTTGGCGTTTGTTTGTGTTTGTTTGTTTGTTTGTTTTTAATAGAGAAAATGCGACATTTTCCCCAGTAATAACTCACAAATGTCTGAACAGTTTTCCGAGAAAATTTGGAAAATTAATTGCCTCCGTCAAACATAATTTGGTGACAACTTTCAGCCCAAAATGTGGTGTTGTGAAGCTTAAAATACCCCTGGAAAAATTCTGGAAAAGGAAGAGTCAGAAAATCGCAGTGAAGGATTGCAGCAGCCTTCCTCCTTCTCCACATACGCACACGAGCGTGAGCTTTTAATGTCATCCCCCTTGTTTTCCGTTCTGTAATATTTTTTATTTTTATCTCAATCAGCTAATTATATCTTGGGTGATTATTTTTCTTGACATTATATATACGTGGTTGCTATTTTATGTGCCAACAATCGTAGGAAATAAATTTCCCCATTATCCCATGATACATTATTATAGGAAATTAGGAGATGTAACGGGGCTGCAGGAGAACCTGATTTGTTTCATTGCCCTCTAGTGGCCTCGCAGCACTTCTGCAATGGCATGAAATGCAGGAGCTTGTTTTCCTTTGTGTGCAACACAAACCACCAGGTTGCTTGTCATTTGAGCGTCCTTAAGTTGTTTGTCCACGTTTGTGTAAACCCCAGAACACTGTTATATGCACCAGATAAAGCAGAATTATCCTATATCCTGGTGGTGTTTGTCAGTTATGACAACAGGGGATTCTGTGGTTTTTTTAGATTTTGCTACAAGAAGGAGGAAGATGTGCATTACCTGTATGAACATTACTTACCAAGTGAGTTTTGGGAGGGGAGCTTGTATATGATGGCCCATCATTTAAATAGATATGGTCTACAGAAGCAGACAACATTTTTTAGGCATCATTTTCTCCTGCTGTTGCTGTGTGTAATTGTGAATTCATCACATAGTCCAGGTGAAGGAGGGCTTGGCAAGTATTCCATCTCGTTTATTTGAAAATTGTCATAGAATCATAGAGTGGTTTGAGTGGGAAGGGACCTTTAAAGGTCCCTGCAGGGGACCCCCTGCAGGTGGGTTGGACTAGATGACCTTTAAAGGCCCCTTCCAACCCAACACATTCCAAGATTCCGTTCTGTGAAAATGCATTTAGTCCAACCCCCTGCCATGAGCAGGGACATCTTCAACTAGACCAGGTTACTCAAAGCCCCGTCCAACCTGACCTGGAACGTTTCCAGGGATGGGGGATCTACCACCTCTCTGGCGAACCTGGGCCAGGGTTTCACCACCCTCAGCGTAAACAATTTCTTCCATCTCGGAGTGGAAATCTTCATTGGTGTCCACAGGGGCTGATGTTGGGTGTGTGCAGGTCCACTTGCAGGTGCAGAGATGTTGAAGGCTCCGAGCGTTCATGGCTTTGCATCTTGAATTTGCTGAGCGTCTTCAATTGCATCGATACTGACGGAAATCATGAGCCCTCAGCACCTTCCAGAGTGAGCTCTTCACAGTCGTCACGCTCAATGCTTGACACTGGACAGAGACCACAGGAATCGATGGGATCTAATTCTCATTTTGCAAATAGAAAGAATGTGACTTTTTCTCCCCCTAATTTCATTGCAAGATATTTCAACAAATATATCAGTAAGATACATTGGGCACGGTGCATTAGATATGTACAAGACATACTGAGAGAAGAAAGAGGGGGAATAACGCTTGTATTGGGAAAATAATATTAGGAATGGCCTTTTGCGAATTAAAAGTAGAAAAACCAGCAGAACTTGAGGCAAAGATAATAATTTTGAATGGTAAGATCAGAGGAAATCAAACACTGCTCCGGACTGGTTGTTACTATTTTTCGCTTTGAGTTAAAATGCAATGCGGGTCTGAATTATGGCTTGTTAGTCAAACGGAGTGACTTTTTGTCGTAAAATGCTTGTCTAATATATATTGACTTTATACAGTGTCATATTTCTGCACTCTTCTGGAAGGAGAGGAAGGGAAAAAGCTTTACTGGGCATTTTTGAAATGACAGCACAGTTCTGGCTCAGATCGTTGTTTTAGGTCAGGCATTAATTTAGCATCAGGAGAAAATCACAGCTTTCATTAGAGAGCGGAGCACGGGCGACTCGAGCACCTGTGCGAAAGAGATGAAAGCACATTTATTTGTACGTCCGTGTTTGCGGATGCGCATTGAGAGCGTAGGAAAAAAAATATTGCAGCTTTGCACATACTTCAAAAATGACTCACTCCCTCTGGTGGGAACATTTAATTCTGAACGTGTGATGCTGCTTTCCCTCCTCCTCCTCCTCTTGCATCCACCCCCCCTCACCGCATCGCATTCATCTTCCTTCGCGTGACATCTGCTCCGTGTGCTGCAGAGCAGCACTTTGGTTTCTATGGTAGCTGCTGTAGCCAGCGGACCCACGGACCGGGTGGGGAGAGGAGGAAGAAAAAGCCCAAAGTGGCCAGACTTGGGTGCACGATGGCCGCTTGCATCGGCCAGTGGGCTGGATGCATTCATAGAGCGTGCCCCAAGAGTAGGTCGCTCCCATGGACGGCAACTGCTGGGGCATCCAGGGCCAGGGGCATTTGGTGTCTCCTCCAGCGTGAAGTGGCTGAAGGACAATAGTCAAGTGGAGGGTATGAAGAACAGCAGATTGTGGGTTTGGTTGAACTTTACTCTGTGCTTCCTTTTGTCTTGTTTAGGTCTCCAATTTTGCAGCCAACGGTCCTCAGCTTCTGCCTCTCAGATGGTGAAAATGCAGATGCCAGACCTAAGATATTATAATTGAGTGTCTATTTATAACACAGTTTGTCATTAGAATTACCACGTCATTTTTTAAACAAGAGAGGATAATGCCAGTTCACAGTCTACACCTGTAGCTTGTTGTTGTTTGTTGGTTTTTTTTTTTATTTTATTTTTTTATTTTAAGCACAGTTCTTTGATTTGTTCTGGCTCTGAATTCATTAAAAGGCCTGAATTAGCATCCTGCCATATCATCTGTGGATTCTTCACTCTTCCGTTCCCCCAGGTATAAACTCTGGGGTTCTGAGCTGGCTCAGTTCAGCTACAGTGAATTGAATAAAATACAGAGCCCACTTCTTCATTTTTAAAAAATTCTTTATGTATTGGAATCAGAATACGGTTTGTCTTTCTCAGCGGAAAACCCATGAGGGTTGTCCTTCCCATTGCAACGTCGTGGCCCGTGTGCCACTGCTTACCGTGGGACATTGCTGCTATGAAACATCCTGCGTTCAGAATCAACGTTATCACATTATACCATTAGAAAGATGTATTTATTTTAGAGCAGGTTGTACGTGATAGACTAAGCCTGCAGGAGCTCGGATTCTCTAGTATAATTAATATGAACTTGGCAAATGCGAGAGGAAAGGTTGTCAGAGACTGGTATCGCTCCTGTTTCCCGGATCTGGTCTAATGAAGGATGTGCGTCACGTGCCAGTGTGTGGGCTCTGAGTTCATGGATGATACTGGGCTTTGACATGTCTTCGGAGAGACAGCTCCTGGCTTGGTGAGGTGAATTTAGTGTTGGATGAACTTTAGAGAACTCTGAAAAGTCTTTTTTAAAGATTTCTCGTTTTTAAAGTAGATGAACAAATCCTTTGCACATCCATGCTTCTTTTCTTTGAAAAATCTTTTCTTTTTTTGGTTACATTTTCTTTAATGCTTGGAATTTCAGGAAGCTAAAGCCAAGTGTTTCCTCTTGCGTGAACAACATTTTGCATCTTCAGGCGTGCCTGCTATACTTTGTATACAAAGTATATACAACACAACTGCTATGGTTGTATTATCCCGCTGTGTCTGTACCTTGCATCTTTTCCATTTTGTCACTTATTCCCATTTAATCCTATTTAATCTTTCCTTCAGTCTTTATCAGCGTTCCAGATCTCAGATCCCCTCAGTTGGTTTTCAGTAGCTGTCAATGGCATGATAATGTTCTCTAGAACTCAGTTGTAGTCTGTTGTGTGTGGTTCTCTGATGCTGTTCTAAAATAACATAAATTAGGTATTATTAGAAAAAAAAAATCACAGAAAATTACACCAAAAGAAGAGGAAGAGCTTTTACCAGGCTCCTTAGGATCTGTGGTTATCTCCCAATGTTAAAGTGCTGCTTGGTTGCCTCTTCTACCCTTAGTTTTGCTCCTGTTCCCATCTGTTGTGTGGAGCCTCTTCCAGTTGCACGGAAATCTCATCCTAGTCTCCCATCTTTAAGGACATTTCATTTCTATTTATTATTAATAGTTGTCCTTATAAACAATTTTTTTTTCTTTTTTCTTTTTGTCTAAGAGTAGACAAGCTTCGTAGCCTTTAAACTGACTAAGCATCTGCCTTGAATCCCCTGAGCTGTCTAGAGGTCTCATTGGGTAGCTAAATCCTACACTGGCCCTCTAAAAGTACCTGGAAAAAACAGTGAGATCTCTCTAAACAGTGATAAAGTTATCTGGGTCCTGCCCCTCACTTACAGAGGGCACCGTAGAGCCCACCTGGTTTATGTACCCCATAAGGGTGCCGTTCGTTGCCATAACTTCAGTTGTAAATGATTTCTTTGGGAGCTAAGATCATCCCACATTTTCCGGTATTTGTCCCTGAATGGTCATAGAGCCCGTGATCCGCTTTGGAGAGGTGGAATGGGAGTTCTGCTTGTAGGAGAGGCCACATCAGGAGAGGGGCGATGGCCTGAGCAGTTACTTGGAGAAGGTTACGATCTTTTCCTAAAATGTTGCTGTAAGGAAACTTGAGTGCGATCAGTAAGAGCATAAGACAAAAGACAAAAATCCAAAGGCCGAGGGCTACTTGCGATTGTGCAGACGCCTGGTTTATCCAGGTTATAAGTTATATACTGTTGTAAGTTCCTCAGGCCCAGCATGACTTTCATTTAACATGCATGGCACCATGCGCATGTTCTCAACTTCCATTTGCTTTTTTGGCTACCCCTTCAATAAATATAGTTCATGCTACTGCTACTAGTATCATGCATACTAAAGGGTTCTTTCTTATCATTGTTAGAGTCCATGACATCTTGGTTGTAGATGGAACGTAGTTATATTTACATTTTTAAATGTCTTTTTTGAACCAGTTGTTGGGGTTTTTTTTTCTTGAGATCAGTCAGTTTACGACTTACGTGTCTATGTATTGATCAGTGTTTGAAGATAATATTAAAAATGAGATTAGCACGTAGCAATGATATATTAAATAGTGTAATTCATCATTCTGCAGAAGCCACCATTAATTTAATTTGTTTAATTAAAATAGCCCATTAAAATGCTGGTGCTGGATTTAGTTACTGGCATAAAAACACTACTGGCTTCCTTTTTGTTAATGGGACATAATATTACACAAGGTCTCAACAACTTCAACATTTTGCTAATTGAGTCAGCAGTTCAATTTAGAAATTAGTGTTGCTGGGAAGGAAAAACAAATCAAATATAGAACCTAGTTAGCATTTAAAAGTTAAATCAGGGGGTTTCCTTATTTTCTTTTTAGTGAATGTGAGCAGGAGGTCAGGTTGTTATGCGAACATTAAAAAATGTCATCACCCGACCTGCTGTACGCTTGACAATGCGTCATGTTTATACTGACAGAAAGAAGCAAACAAAACAAAATGAAAAGGTAATGAGGTAGAGCACGGAGGGCCTGCGAAATCTTCCCCTCGGAAAGCTCTGCAATGTTTATTGATGCTGCTGGTTCAATATAAAAATGCAACCTGCAATAAAATGCCGATGTATATTTTTCCATTTCAACTTGAACTTTTGGAATTTGCCCACGGTAGAAAAGACAAAAATGAAATAATTCCGTATCTGTGCGTAAAAGCACAAAATATATCCATGCCGGTAAGCAGGTTCCGTTTCTACCATGGTTTTGAAACATTGTGCACGGAGTGGAGAAAGTCCAGTTTTACCCCTTTGGTGAAGTCTTTATTGTTAACGTCACAGCCCTAACCTTCCTGCAGGCTTTCCTTCTGCGTGGCTGGTTCTGCCTCCTCCTGTAATATTCCCTCTTTGGGCTGAGTTTGTGCCGCCTCAAAGCAAAACCCCCAAACCCTTTTTTTTTCTGTACAAAAATACAGTAAGTGCCTGTGCTCGGGGCTGGCTGAGCCATTCTGGATGGCCTACATCAGTTCCTGAAACTTGAACGCAAGGGTCCAGTGGCCTGGTAATTCTGTAGTAGATGCTAGAGTAAAAATTTGGTGGCCTAACTTAGCACCTGGTACAATTTGAGATGCTTCAGGATATCTGAGACATTTGTATGGGGCTGTTAGATAGAATCATAGAATAGTTTGGGTTGGAAGGGACCTTTAAAGGCCATCTAGTCCAACCCCCCTGCAATGAGCAGGGACATCTTCAGCTAGACCAAGTTGCTCAGAGCCCCATCCAACCTGACCCTGAAGGTTTCCAGGGATGGGGCAGCCACCACCTCTCTGGGCAACCTGGGCCAGGGTTTCACCACCCTCAGCGTAAAAATTTCTTCCTTGTGTCTAGTGTAAATCTTCCTTCTTTTAGTTTAAAGCCGTTCCCTCTCGTCCTATGGCTCTCCTCCCTGATCCAGAGTCCCCCCCGAGATTTCCTGGAGCCCCTTTAGGGATTGGAAGGGGCTGGAAGCTCTCCGCGGAGCCTTCTCTTCTCCTGGCTGAACCCCCCCAGCTCTCTCAGCCTGTCCTCCCAGCAGAGGGGCTCCAGCCCCCTGGTCGTCTTTGTGGCCTGCTCTGGACCTGCTCCAACAGTTCCATGTCCTTCTTATGCTGAGGGCTCCAGAGTCTGACACAGTACTCCAGGTGAGGTCTCACGAGAGCAAAGGACCAAGGAGGATAGGTCAAAGGACCTGCAGGAGCCTTGCACACTTCTGGATCAGCAGCTGGAGATCAAAGCAAAGTATCTGTATTGAGGCGACTAAATCCAATTTTCTGGTTACTAGCAGACACCTCTGCTGTAGGTTTGTCCAGGGTCGTGGAGTGAACTACAGTTAAACAACCTGCTTGGGCTCTCTCCTTGGGTTCTTTTGTTCTCCATTACAGGTGCATGTGAAAGCTACGCTGATACTGGTGTGGGAAACATGGTTATGGCCTGCGTCCAAGCGCTGCCCTGCGACTGTGCACACTCCTCAGTTGTTAGCGTGGTCGCTGGCGTGGTTTTAGCCTTGTCTCACTAACAATCTCCAAAGCAAGGCCCATGAGAGATGTGAGGGTGACAAGGTGAAGGACAGTTCCCAAGAGGCAGTTTCAGTGTGACCAGACCGTTGGGAGTAGGAGAGTCTGGTTGCTTGGCCGTGAGCCCAGCTGCACCGCCTGGCCTGTGGACCGCACAATGAGTAATGAATGATTCAGCACTCTCCGTTTTCTGGTATGAATGAAGCCCTTCCACATCACGAATTACTTCTGTGAATGAGAAGGACTTATACCGTTGCCTTTGATCGCGGTGAAATCAAGCAACACTCTTCTCCACGGTTGTTTTAGATAACGCACTTCACTTAGACGGGTGTCATTTTGCCTGTCGAGAAAACTGATGGAAATATTTAGCAAAACCAGTGCCATAACCTTCTCTTTGGTGGTTGGAGATTTTCAGATGCTCCAAGCAGTGAGAAGGGGTAGGACCTGGGGACACTCCTGGGTGACGCTGTGAGGCAGCAGGGAGGCTTGGGGTGGGGGGTAGATCTGGGATCCGTGCGCCACGTTCTTTTCTGTGGAAATGGGGAATTGGAGCTGAAATGATAACGCGGAAGACATTAGTTCAGTCCCCTCTGCGGTATTGTGTACAACTCTGGTCACTCATCCAGGACAGATGCGGAAAAGTCTTACTGGGATGGTCAGGGAACATGGAAGCATCAAACAAGAAAAGACCGGGGTTTGTTACCTAGCAAACAAGCTGAGCAAACCAAGAATTTTGTTTTTCTCTTACTAGAAATAGGAAAAGAGTAAATATCAGGGAGGGAGGAAAAAGCTGTTTAAGGTAAAGAACAATGTTAGCACAAATCCAGGTGGGTATAAATTGGCCACCTTTACATTTAGGTTTGGAAATCAGATGTTTTCTAATCATTAGAGCAGCTGGGTTCAGAAACAGCTGCCCAAACAGAATAGAGCGGGTAAGAAATCTGACGATTTACGGGACAGTGATTGCAAAGTTCACGAAAGGATGTATGTGAGTTTGAATGGCAGGAAATAGAATTCGATAACACAGGAGGAGGTCTTCCAGCCTGTGGCCCTGTCAGTGCAAAGTGCTACTATTTTATGAACTAATTTATCCTCAATTTGTCCCTATTTTAGAAGAGCTGCATTAAGCCATACTGCATCCCGTGCCTTGTCTTTATGAATTTATAGATTCGTTGGGGGAACCATTATTTAGTTCAGCAATATTCAATTTCCTGCACCCTACGGTACACCTGTTTTGTGTGTCCCAGTATTCACAGCAGTTTGTGTAATGTCACAAGTTGCAAAGGCCGATGTGCCAACAAGACGTGATATACGGAAAATAAGCAAGTTCTATGGCCAGCGAGTACTCTGGCGGTGGTAGAAAGCTAAGTTTCCTGGGGTCATACGCTGACAGCCAGTCAAATTGCAAATGCCTGGTTGTCACCATCATCATACAATACTTCAACTTTACCTAAAGTTACCTATAAAAAGGTAGGTGATCATCTGACCACAGATAATCAGAGGGCTGGAGCCCCCCTGCTGGGAGGACAGGCTGAGAGAGCTGGGGGGGTTCAGCCTGGAGAAGAGAAGGCTCCGCGGAGACCTTCCAGCCCCTGCCAGTCCCTAAAGGGGCTCCAGGAAAGCTGGGGAGGGACTCTGGAGCAGGGAGGGGAGCCATGGGACGAGGGGGAAGGGTTTTACACTGAAAGAAGGGAGATTGAGATGAGATATTGGGAAGAAATTCTTTGCTGTGAGGGTGGTGAGCCCCTGGCCCAGGTTGCCCAGAGAAGCTGTGGCTGCGCCATCCGTGGAGGGGTTCAAGGCCAGGTTGGATGGGGCTTGGAGCAACCTGGTCTGGTGGGAGGTGTCCCTGCCCAGGGCAGGGGGTTGGAACTGGATGATCTTTAAGGTCCCTTCTGACCCAAACCATTCTGTGATTCTATGAACAGAGAAAGCTCAACACATCTCTTTCGACGCAATAATCACGGTGTGAGATGACTTCTTCTCTTTGCTGATTATGACTGTGAATCTGTATTTTAGATTATTTATGTTTTATATATATATACACACACACACGTATAATTATTTCTTTTGTTTTTACCATTCCTGTCTGCCATTTAAGATCATAAAAGTGGAATCTGATAAAAGATGAGGTAGAGACACCCCTAAAATTTGGAGAGACATCTCATGCAGATAATTTCATTTAGGTCTTGATAACTAATACATGGTCTTGGGCAATATATAAGAAGTTAATAAAAACGAGTGTGAAAAGATTCTTGCAAATTATATGTGGTAACCTAAACTGAAAGTCCTGATTTTAAAGTGCAGGTATTTTGGTTGTCAGGCAGAAGTGACACTATGTCCTGATCAGCCAATCACCAATAAATGATAAATTTAGAGTTTGTTTCCACCAGTGAATTTAGAGTGAAGACAGATCACAAGCAGGTAAAATACTGAAATTAGCTTCTTCCCAGATGCTGAATGAATAGAATAAAAAGAGCTATATTCATGGCGTCACCTCGAGTTACTGTGTTCAGGTCTGGGCCCCGCTCTACAAGAGGGACATTGAGGTGCTGGAGCGTGTCCAGAGGAGAGCTACCAGGCTGGTGAGGGGTCTGGAGACCAGGGCATACGAGGAGAGGCTGAGGGAGCTGGGCATGTTTAGCTTGGAGAAGAGGAGGCTGAGGGGAGACCTCATTGCCCTCTACAACTCCCTGAAAGGAGGGTGGAGAGAGGTGGGGGTTGGCCTCTTCTCCCAGGGGAATAATGACAGGACCAGAGGAAATGGTCTGAAGCTGCGGCAGGGGAGGTTTAGGTTAGATATTAGGAGGAATTACTTTACTGAAAGAGTGGTCAGGCACTGGAACAGCCTGCCCAGGGAGGTGGTTGAGTCACCATCCCTAGAGGTGTTTAAGAAACGTCTAGATGTGGCACTTCAGGGCATGCTCTAGTGACAGAGACTGTAGGTTGTTTGGTTGGACTCGATGATCTCAAAGGTCCTTTCCAACCATGAAGATTCTCTGATTCTAAACTGGCCAAATAGTGTGTGAATGGATGCAATAGGGGTTTAGGTCTTTTGAACAGATCCTCAGTGCCACTTTCAGGCTCCATTTTGCCAAAGACGTCAGCATTTCAAATAAGTACTAGATAGTGGTGATCTGCGGTGTCTTCTGCAGGACCAGAGGTTTCCTGTGAGTAACCATATTTAATTCAGGTGATCGGTGTGCCTGAAAACACTGCTGAATGTTTCAGCATCTCCCTGATGTCGAGAACTAGATTGCAAATGTGTCTCGATTTTATTTTTTTTTTTTTTTCAAACTACTAGGTTAATTATTGCTTTGATTATAGAGCTGGAATTGCCATCTGTCACAAGCTCTGTGGGATGACCAAGCTTATTTTGGCTTAGTGTTTTCCTACATATAATGTTTATTATTCCCAAAATAATATAATGTGGGACAGTTACTATCATCCTGGGACAACTTGTCATGTGGTGGCTTTACTCATATCATCATACCGCACTGTAATGCAATTAGGTTTGCATGTGCCACTCGATTAGGCTGTGAGCTACGTGATATTATATTGTGCATAACTTAGAATTTTGACACAAATATGGAAAAACGGTGCATCTGACTGACACCTCTCGTCTGTTTAATTAATGTCATTTCCATGTAACGAGCGTCTAGCGGTTAGCCAGTAGCTTGCTTGAAAGTTGAGAGCACTTGGGCAAATAGGATGTTACCATCAGATTAAAATATACTCATTTTGTTAAGGATCCTCCTCAGCTCCATCACTAAACACCCCTCTTCTCCTTTGCACGGGGAAGCTGTAAGATCAGGTCTCCCGGTGCTGGCTGATGTTGCTGTATTACCGGGAGAAAGGCATAAACACATCCAGTTTTCTTTGCGACTTTGCAGATAAAAGTGAATATTTAACTGTCCTCCTAAACTGAAAATAATTCCAGGTGAGAAAACGCAAATCTGTGGAAATACCGGTAAATAAAGTTTATGTATTATCCCCTCGCTCGAGTCTTAATTGAGCTTGGGCTCTAATTCTGGGCGAACACGTTACCGTCATCAGCCTTGCTATGATGAGGGCTGCAGCTGGGGGGAAAAGTTGGGTAAAGTTTGGGAAAAACTCACATTCCGGGCCAGAACTAAATGAAAGGAACATTTTACACCCTGGCAAGTTAATACAGTGACAGCACCAAAGCCTCTTGCAGGTATTTTTCCCTAAAAAATAGGTAGAGGAAAAACTGTCACTCTTACCTATTAGCGGCTAAAAAGATACCTGCGTGTCTCCGCCTGCCATTCCACCCTGTCACTTACTCCTTGCTTCTTCAGGCTTTTCCGTTGCATTTTTTGATCTAGAAGCAATAAGGGATATTTGAACCCAAGATGTGCGCGCGGAACAACTTCCGAATTATCGGGTTTTTCATATTAAGCTAATTGACCATAAAGGAGAGGGCCAGGGTGTTACCTCCTTTTTCGGTTGATTGAAGTGATCCTGATGGAAATCCTTCTGACCGTTGCTAATCATATAAAAAGGAGGAAAGTAACAGAAGAAAAATTAATTGCCAGCAGCCTGGCTTTCATGATGAGCTGTACTGACAAAACGCGATGTCTGTCTATAGGCAATGAATAAAGTGCATGTGATTTCAAACTCCGGGAGATGAGAATGTAAAATCTGTAGCAGGTCTCGTCACCGCCTCTTCTGGCCGACCAGAAAAAAAATCCTTTGTTTTTTTTTTGTTCTTTTTTGTTCTTTTTCCACAATTTTGAAGCTTGTGCAAACAAGCTTCAAAACCCGAGTTACCGAGCTTTTCAATTAAATTCCCATCAAAGCCACAAATAGAAAAATCAATATGGTTCATCTCGCATTTCTAACGCTGCTCAAATACTGCCTGAAAAAGGACATGCTGGCAGTGGTTCCCCCCCACCATTGTTTTGTTAATGATTTAAAAAAAATTGATATGTAGGGTCTCACCTCTGAAACTTGAAACAAACTTAGAAGCTTGTTTTCCTCCCCTTCACGCAGTAAAGATGACTTGTTAGGGACTGTTTGCTTATTACTCTGCCTGTATGTATTTTTGCCAGTACAATACCAGTAAAAGCGAATTCTTCCTCGTGTCGGGGTGCTGAGGACCCGGGATCTGCTCCCGAGCCCCTGGGTCGGTGCGTGCTCCCGAGGACACCCCCAGGGCAGCCCCTTCAAGCCCTGGCGCAGGGCAGAGCTCTTTTCCAGGGTGAAGTCCCAAGAGGATGCACCGGAGATGCTCAAGGAGATTTGCAATTTCAGGCGAGGCGACAAGATCTGGTCCCTCAAGCTCTGGAGCCGTTTTTTTTGCTGACCATCTTTGCGAGCGGGTGCAAAAGCAGCGACGAATCGTGAACCTAGCTGCTGCGTCAGCATCATTTTAATTAAATATATATCGCTTTATTTAGCCATACGGATGGCATCAGTTGTATTCTTTCTTTAAATGAAGGGCTGGAATGCAAATGGAGTGCGTTTAAGTGTAGAGAGCAAAGGATGGTATTGCAGTAGGAGGAAACATCTAAATGAAACGTGGAGAAAAGAATTGAGTCTCAGTGATGTTACTGCTTATGGCAAACTTGGTGGCAACGTGCGTTCACCCATTATCTGAACTCCTCATGTGCACGCAAATCGCATTCCCAGCTCATTCGGAGCCCGCTCGCTGTTAGCACAGCCACCGGGGCGTTTGGGCAGCGTTATTAAAACGGCATTAGTATGCGGCAAGGTGCTCCTCACCCTGCCAAATCACTTGGTAAAGTGGCCCTACAAGCTCTCCCTCTCTTTGTTATGACAGCGTTACTCCTCCCGCTTCTGCTGCCAGACTAACACGACTTAAAAGTAGAGAGTTAAATGAAGTAGATGGGAAACAAAGGCAGGGGTTGAGGCTGAACTGGGCTGATGGAACGGAGCGGGCTGGTGGGAAGGAGAGTGAAGGTAGACGGGGAGAGGCCCCCGGGAGTCGGGGTACGTGAACAGGGCGCAAGAGGCCTGAGCAGGATGGGAATTGAAGCTTATTCTGAGTCTGGCGTGATAAAGATGGCCGAAGTGTCAGCATTAAAGAGAAAAAAAAATGTAAAACCCCCTAATATTTGCCAAATAAGATGATCCAGTGAAATGACGTGTGTGAAAAAGGAGAAGAGTGAGGAATAAGGAAGACATAACACACAAAGGAAATAGAGAGATAAGTGGCTGGAAAATTAGAATATTTCTGTAAGAAGGAAAGAACATTCAAGTCATCTTTTTTTTTTTTTTCCTGCAGACTTTTAGTTCAAGAACGCTTCTAACCAAACAGAACGCCGTATCCCTGGTCGTAGATGGTAGTTTTTAACACTTGCCAAATGGTGTCTGCTAGCTTGTAACAGATGTAAAAGATTATTTCCCAAATCTGCAAGAATTGTCACTTTACACTTGCAAAGTGAAGACGTCTTGACTGGAAATACAGGAAGAATGAATTATGCATGGCAAGTGCTGCATGCCTATTTTTAATGGTGCATGGGCATAGTCTGAAATATTATTTGTTTCCTTGGCTTACGTTTAAAGAAGGGTGTGAGTAAGGAAAGAATGAGAAGGTGAATAAGCAAATCTGCCTTAAAAACGTGTGCTGTCATTTCCTGATTGCAGACGCCAGCACAGCACCGCAGAGCTGTGAGGAGCTAAAATGAGGACGTATGAAGTGTGAGTAACTTCATGGCACCTTTGGCACCGTCACTAATAAAATGGCATTACAGCTGCAGGGCAAGGCAGCGTTAACAGTAGGCTTCCCAAGTTCAGGCTAGTTAAATGGTTTCTTTGTTAATTAGCCGCACAGAACCTAACCAGAAGCAATCCTGATCAGAGCAGCGTCTTCCCTTGCAGCGTGGAAGAGGAAGGCACGTTTCTTCCCGTTGTTTTGAAAGTCACAGTGTGGAACATCAGGTGGAAGAAGTGACGACTTTCCCACCGTGGTGGCTTGTCGCGGGTGATAGATGGCCCGTGCTCCCCCATCAAAGCCCGCGCGCATCCCTTGTTTATACCCAGCTGTAAAGGACGGGGAGAGCGAACAGCTTGCACATCAGAAAGTTTG
This sequence comes from Rissa tridactyla, assembly GCF_028500815.1. Classification (NCBI taxonomy): domain Eukaryota; kingdom Metazoa; phylum Chordata; class Aves; order Charadriiformes; family Laridae; genus Rissa; species Rissa tridactyla. Next base: position 124,438,355 of record NC_071468.1, on the reverse strand, counting down.
TATTGGAGGGGAGATTAATGAGATGAAGACGTACTTGCTAGAGCCATTTGGATCCTTGGAGGAGTCTGAACGAAAGATTTCCAAACGCAGGACGTGTTCAGGTTGTAGCTTCAAGCACATTGTAATACACAGGAGCAGGAATGATTAGAGAGGTAAAACCGCAATTAGTATTTCATTCTAAACTGCATTTTGACTCCCTCCAACATTTCTATTATACTTTGTGGACGTGTAGGGCAGGTCAGAAAACAAATTCTGTTTCTCAGAACCCATCAAGATTGTCAAGGTTTGTGTGCGTGCTTTTGTTTCACATTAAAACAATTAAAAAATGATTTGATTTTCATGTGTGCGTGAATGGACAGAGATATCCTGAGAGAGGGAGGATTTGCACATAGTGCCCGGTTTGGGATGGCTGTGAGATTGCTCCCCAGGGATGGGGATCATCCCTGCATTAATTCCTTGATGATGCTGGTGAGATGGGATCTCCTGCCGCATTGCACTGGCACTTCTATATCACCTGACGGGAGGTGATCCCTACCTTGAGAAGTTTTCATGGCAAACAGCAAATGTTTCCTTTCTGATCTAATGAAGACAGCTGCTTTAGTGGAGAGCTGCAGGAGGGAAGGAAGTTGACGGAGACAGCACAAAGAGCAGGAAGCAAAGCTCGATTAGGGATTTCTTCCCAGCATCCCGTGAGGAATGGGACCTTGATGGGTGTTTCCCTCACAGAATCCCAGACTGGCCGGGGTTGGAAGGGAAGGGCCCTCTGGAGATCATCCCGTCCAACCCCCGGCCAGAGCAGGGTCACCCAGAGCAGGTGGCACAGGAACGCGTCCAGGTGGGGTTGGAATGTCTCCAGAGACGGAGACTCCCCCACCTCTCTGGGCAGCCTGTGCCAGGGCTCTGCCACCCTCACAGCAAAGAAGTTCCTCCTCATGTTGAGATGGAACTTCCCATGTTCCAGTTTGTGCCCGTTACCCCTTGTCCTGTCCCTGGGCACCACTGAGAAGAGCCTGGCCCCATCCTCCTGCCACCCACCCTTTCGATATTGATGAGCATTGATGAGATCCCCTCGGCTAATTCTTCCACGGTTTAGGAGACGACAATGGCCTCCCAGCATCCTCTGGCTTTCCCCTCTCTTTTTTATCAGCTCAGCCAGTCAGAATATCTTCATTGGCACTGATTTGTGTATGAGGTGGTGTTGTATTGCTACTTTGCTATTCAGTAACCAATAACTTATCGCAACTTTATAATAGAGATGGGTGTAGCTGAGAAAATTTGTAGTTAGAGAGGTAAATATGCTGTCAAGCAGACAGTCCACATGCTCTGTGGGAATACTGCTGTGGAGCTGGCATTGCACACATGATGTGTTTGCCTTCTAATTCTGTAAGAAATAAGTCATTAGATAGTCGTACTCCCTCCTGGCACTGCCTCTTCCTTTCGGAGGGGATGGGAAATGTGTTTGGGCTCTGGTAGGTTGGTTTGGCAGGTGCCTCCTGCTGGCATGACCTCGGCAGCTGTGAGACCCAGATGCCCGGCTCTGACTGGTTTATCCATGGCATCCGGGAGTCGGTTCTTATGTGACCTGGCTTGGCCTTGTATGACCAGGTCTTACTTCTTGAAGAAAGTGGCACGAAGAGTTATGGTTAGTACATTACTTTCTTCTCAGTTTTTAAAATCTGGTTTATTACTTGCGCTCTTGAAACTATGGGTAGAGAATGCGTGGCTGTAGTGGAAGAGTAACAGCAAAGACTGTATGGAGTGAACAAAACACCCAACTGCATCCAGTATTTACATCAAGATGCAATGCCTCTAACAAGTTTTCAGATAACTGTAAGGTTTTGTTGAGAATTGCATCTTATGATCTTGTGGTGTGTATCATACTCAAGCACGTAAACTCACAGAGAGTAATAAGGACGTCACGTTCCAGGCTAAAATTACATTAAAATTTTGGCATGGCCAGCAGCTTTTTGAGTGAAAGGTGAAATCAAGATTCCTTTCAATTCAGGGAATGTGGCTCCTGCCATGTGTTTGCAGTCCTGACTTTATGCCCGTTGACTCCAAGGGAAGCAATTAATCCATTTTTGGGTTGTAGACTGGGGGATCTGGTTTTCATCTTTCAACAAATGTCTCTTGGTTCCTTGGGGAAAAATCTTTCATATAGCGTGGCGGTGTAATGCTGGTTTTTATATGTGTTTTATATTCTCATGCAGTTACATCTTGTGCGCTCCACGTGCTAAAAATCACAGTGACCCCATGCAGGCCGATCGTTAGCCAGTACGAATAATCACAGCCCTGGTGGCTTCCAAGCGTTCACTTTGTTTTACACTAGCCGAGAATATGACCCGTATCCTTTCAAACCTGCTGTGGTAACAAACGCGGAGCCCAGTCCTGCTTTCAGCAAACTCAGGAGACTTTTTTGCAAATGGCTTAATGGTGCCTTGAGAAGGCCCCAGCTCTTACAGCTTTCTTTATGTGCTGCTTGCAGTTTTAAGGTTTGGGAATACGTTAACTTAGCTCTGATGAGGAGGGGAAAAGGCAGCAGCGCCGTTCTTCATCTGGGGAAGTACATTTGTTGGGTAGGCTGTGTTCTTTTAATGCTTTCCTCAAATGCCATTTTGTAACAGTAAAATGCTCACTAAAAATACTAAAATATTTTTAGTTGTCGAGTACAAATCAGATTGAGCTGCGCATTTCCCTCGTGAGTAAAAGTGATGAGTTTGTGTTCATTAACTCGGGGCCATCTGGTGCAGACATGCTGCAGTCTGTGAATCAAACATGCATCAAACTCCAGGGATCGGAATAACCGCCAGAGCCAGGGTTCGGGGGGCTTGGGGCCGGAGGCAGGAGGAAGAGGGGAGTCGACTATAGATTTCGCGCTTTTTTAAAAATTAACTCCTCTCTGCAACAGATTTCAGAGCTTAACGTTATGCTGTTGAAAAACTGTGTTCCAGGCTCATCAGTGACCATTCGAGTAACCTTCAGGGTGCTCGCCGGCCGTTGGTACCTGCCATCCTGACTGTTTTGTGTAAAAAAATGACTAAATAGTACTGTGTTTCTCTGAATTCTTAAATAATGCATTTTGAGGGTGCAGCTACACAGGTGCATGTGAGAAAAAAATCCAAACAGCCTTTCTCGGTTTTTCTAGGTTTGCACCGATGCAAGTCAGTGGCATTTTCACTTACAGCAGCATAACCGGATGAGATTTTGTTGCGTTTCATAGAAAACTTCGAAAAAAGAAGAGGTTGTAATTAGAGGCCTTGATTCCATCTGAAATCCGCTCTGATTACCAACCTGGCAGCCTTTATAAGTGTCTTGCCCAAATGTCTCCAGACTTTCTTCTTTCTGCCTCTCCTGTGCATGTTTTTTCTGGGCTCCACTTTCATCTCCTCTAAGCTCACGTCCGTCGGGGGTTGTGATGATGCTGAGTGGTCCCACAGGGTGGAGAAGAGCCAGTTTTAAGCTTGCACGTATTTTAGGATGATTCAAAGTCACCAGGCTCCACCTGCAAACCTGTATAACCTTGTGAGTTCATCGTCACGTGTCTCCGGCTCGTCCCATCTGCGTTGCATCATGTTTTCATCATTTTTCATCTATTAACCCTCGTATAAGCTTGAGAATGGCACAGACTGGGGGCTGTGGGAAGCATGGCAATGCTTCCTTTAAATTCTGGGAACACGGTTCCTGGCACGGAACATTTTTTTCTTTTCTGAAGAAATATGTGTGTCTTGGTTTTGCTCCTTTCTACCAGGACCTGCAAAGTCTGGAGGGGTGGATTCCTTCCCCACAAATGATGAGTAAGAGGTAGGCGCAGGCCAGGCAGGTGGGACTGGGCTGAACACCACCGGTGTGAATGGTGTTACTGGGGGAGGATGGTGACAGACCAGTGATCACACACGGGTGTTGCAACTGCAGTCCATGGGCACATAAACCCAGCAAAGCTGGGGCTTGAAACAGCAGCAGCAGAAGAGCTGGTATTAAATAGCCGTAAGAAGCCTCTTGCCTAGGAGAAGGGGAAGGGTTGAATTCAGGGTACTTTGTCTACATCTATAGTGGTTTAAAAAAAAGTATCATCAGGCCCATTTTCTGACCCTGGGGCCAAGCTGTCACACTCTTATAGTTGCTTAGATGAAAACACAGTAGGGTGGCTGTGTCCACGTTGTCTTCCGAGGTAAGTCCCACGCCCAGTGCGTCCCCTGGTACAGGCGGTGCTGGGGCAGACACCAGGGACTGAAGGGTGCCATGGGCCACCCAGCTGCCCCAGTGCCTGTGACCATGTCCTCACCCTGTTTAGTTTATTCCCATAAACGTAACCTTTGGTGCTAGGGGGTACTTTGCGCAATCAAAATGGATGTGCATATAAACTTTGCTTTTTCTTTCCAGTCTCAATCCCTATAATAACATATTACACTATTTTTATACAAGGTTATCTCATTTTAAGTAGGCCATCTGTGTCACTGTAAACATCTGCTTAATAGGCTTTTTTTTTTTCCTAACACCAGCAGGGCTAAAATCTCCAAGAGGAAGATGAAATTATTGTGAGGTGGCTGAAAGAACCTGAAACAGGTTGCCCAGAGAAGCTGTGGCTGCCCCATCCCTGGAGGGGTTCAAGGTCAGGTTGGACGGGGCTTGGAGCAACGTGGTCTGGTGGGAGGTGTCCCTGCCCAGGGCAGGGGGGTGGAACTAGATGGTCTTGAAGGTCCCTTCCAACCCGAACCATTCTGTAATTCTGTGATTCTATGATACGTCTAGAGCCATAAAACAGACGCCATATCATTTGAGGTGCTTCAGTGATACCTCGCAGGGTGTTGCCCAGGACAGCAGTCACTCCCCTGAGTATCTTCGAGGTGCTTAATCCCTGTGTTTGGGCGACTGAATTGAACCCCTCAAAGTCTGAGCCTTCAGAGCAATTCTGGTGACCGAAGATAGATGTTTACTTTAGGAGGAGTTGAGTTGCTCTCTGGGCTCCACTAGGCTCAATGAAGTTGTCCACACATATATGCCGAGTGCTGTTAAAGATGATCTGGGATATCTGAGATGTCCCCATAAAGCTGGCAGACATGACTCAGAACCCTCAGGAGATCTGAGCCATGGAAATGGCAGTCAGGGCCTGGACAAGATTCCCTGTGGCATCTCAAATAATGCCTACGGATGCCTATGTCATGCAACCATATCCTGCGGTAAGTCTTTATTGTCTTTAAAAGGGAGCTTAGAAAACTTCCTGTAAACAACCAAGTAGAAGCTTCTGGAGGAGAATCCCGTTTCATCTCTTTTTTTAGATGTCCTGGGCTGTGAGTTGTATTCTCAGTATCCGTGATGTATCTGCTGGCTTGTAGTCTAAAAGTTGTGTCCATCCTTGCAAAAGACAGGGTATTGTGTCTCCTTACCAAACCAGGGCCATCCCTGCGCGGGGACTGGAGGCCAGTTTTTCCTGTGGGTTGTGGCAGTACCTGTGGGTCACGGCTGCAATCTGGCTGTAGAAGTGACACAGCTGAAAACCAGGATGAAATCCATACAGGAGGTAGTGGAAGATTCAGGCCCATAGAAAAAAAATATATCTGTTATTAATATATGAAGGGTATGAGGAGTAAGTGATCAGTTCTGAGCAAAGATCATGTTTCCATGACGATACCCCTATCACCAGATAATCCGTATAACATAAGCTTGTCTGTCCTGCTGGGATGTATTTTGGCATATTTGGAAAGAAAACTTCTGAAACTCAAACAGAATTACGCCTTTGAAAAAGTTGGGGTTTTTTTTTAAAGATTCCCGCTCTTTCAATCATTCTTTTAAATGACTCGTTGTGTTAATGGGACCCAGTCAAAGGAGATGACGGTGCCGCACAGCCCCCTTGTTTCTTTTCTCTCTTCTCTTTGAATCTTCTCATCAAAATGACCGTCCCTGCTCTGTCTTTTAATTTCCTGCCTGGATTCAGTCACTCTGCTCTCCCGTTAAGGGCAGTTTTGTGAATGACATCTTTGAAAGCTCATCGGTGCTTTCATTTGCCTGCGAGGGAAATGACTGCTTACTCATCCCCTTTGGGAAATCAAGTTTACCTTCCAAGGAAGTCTCTTTTTTCAGTACTTTGTACTGGAGTCTCTGCACAATTCTCAGTAAGCTTGTTGGCTCTTCCTTTGTGCCACCTCTAGGAAGAGAAATACACGTCCATGCTCATTTACGGTGTGAGGGGGGAATTTCAGGCTCTTAATAGCTTGTTTTTCAAGTGAATTTTTCCTTAGGACAAGGTGATTCTTTGTCATCTTCCATTAAAGGATGTTTCAAAGTTGCACCAATTTCTTTCTCCGTAGGATTGCTTTTCCCCCCTTCAGTCTCACGGCGTTTCAGTTTGAATCTTTGGGTTTTGTATGCTAATAAAATTCTGGATCCCGATTCTTTTCCTATTACCTGCCTGTTACTTAAGATCCTTTTATGCTCACTTTATGGCTTCTTTGCGCAGTGAGTGCAGCAAGTTCACAGCAAGCTTTAGCAGAGATCAAAATCAGGGAACCCAGAGAACTCAGGGTTCATTATGGCACCTGCCTTTGCCTTGAGAAGACACCTAAAGCTTCCCAAGCCTTTGACGTGAGCAGCAGAGCACACCAAAACTTGATCTAGCACCACTCCCACCGTCCAAGCCCATTGTGGTTCATCCACCAGAACGACTAGTTTTTGCGATTTGCTCTCCGCGCTTCCCGTTATTGCGATCCGCGAGGCACTTATTTGCCGTTTCATGGAGATTATGTGGTTAGATGCAATTCTCAGTCAGATAGAAGTACCTCAGCAAAGCGATTTTCAATTTGCTTTTGGTTAGGCTTACCGAGAGGGGCTCACTTGTGCTTTCTGAGGGAGACTTTATAACTACTAATCTCCAGGAGCGGCGATCTCGGGGTGGGGGGGGCGTGGGGGGCATAGCGGATAAACCAAGGTTATTTTCATAGATCTGCACTTGCCTTTTTTCTTTTCCCATTTCCTTTCAGAAATTGCATCTTGTGTTAGAGAATAAAACAAAGGAATTTTATTCAGTACTAGTGACCTTATTATTACTCTTATTCAGTCCTTTTTTCTTGTCTTGGCACTCTTGTTTAGCTGTGTGCATACCTTTCGGAGTAGGAGGCAGCCTTTTCTACAGCCCTCCGTGATTTAATAGGCTCAGCCCCAATGAACTCCGCAAAGTTCGGGCTCCTCAGTCGCTTTGGGGCTTTCAAATATGCTCCTCTGAAAGCGAACAGGGGCAGCGACTGTCACATACTATGCCAACGTGCTGCCTCTAGAGCGATGCCAGCGTACTGTGTCATGAAGCCATGGCACAATATTAACTGACAGGGTAGAGCCAGCCCGTCGCCTTTTATAAATACGACTGTGGTACAGCTGTGCACTCGCACCAGCGTGTGTGGGAACAGTATTAATTTAAATGCTTTAAATCCATCTGGATCTTCTTGGCTCTGTTCTGTGACTCCAGAAGAGCTCTTTTTTGAGGCAGCGTATCTGAAGAATTCCGTTTAATACGGGCAAATAATCCATTGCTATGTGTTGGTCAGAAAAGAAGGATGAAGAAGTCCTAATTAATCAGATCTTTTCCTAATTGGCTATGGCAAAGAGGTTTCCAAGCGTGCCAAGTGCATAAAGTGCCTGAATAGCTGGCTTTGCCTAAGTAAGGTAGAGACTGTTTCTGGAACCGTTGTACTGAATTTGTTTGGATTTGCTTTGAGGAGACGGCAGCAGGATGTCAGGTAGATTAATCTTGGCTTTGGTACATCCTGTCCCGGAGTGGCATCCCTTTGCCTCCCATCCGCTTCGCCCAGGAGTCTCACTGCAGCATTTTTAGCCTTGGATTTTGAACAGTTCTGATGAGGCTCACAAGAACCAAATGCAATTTGACTGGCACCTCCGGAGCAAGCGATGTTTCAGTGAGTGAGTAGAACTAAATTGTTGATGATGTGTCATTAAAGAAGAGAGAGACGGATTTATAGTCTTAGCCATTAGTTTTCTTTGCTTTGGTTCACCAAGCCATTTAAACAGCCTGTTTGGACCATTGAGAGAGTGCAGCTTTACAACATTGCCAAGTTGACCATTGCTATTGGCTCTTCTCCTGATCTTGGTACTTTTGGATCACCTCACTGGCCCAAATCTGCTCCCTTGGTGGGGAACAACCCAAACCAAACCTGCTAGGCAGGAGCCAGTGGTCAACTGGGTGTACGCGGATGGAGACACCTGGGTGCTATGTTGGTATGTCACCTAGGAAAAGCTTTGGCCCTTTGGCCCTCTGAGCTTCTGCATTTTAAAAATCACCCCAGGAAACACTTTGAGTTACGCCCAGCCATTCGAGATGGTCGTTTGCTGTCCCATTTGCTGGGTGTGAGCAACCGTTTAGCAGAGCCACCAGCCCATTCGTGTCCAACGGGTCCCGGAGAGATGCTGGAGAAGAGGAGAGGATCTGGCCAAGCCCAGCAGAAGCCGCTCCACGGAGCCTTTGGGCTTGCAGTGATACATCATTTTTCCCCAGTATCACAGATAAAAAGTAGAAGCTTTTCTCCCGCACCAGCAGCAGTACAAAAGGCAAGATGGGTAAAAGTAAAGAGAGCGAGATAGCGCTGGGGTAAGAATGGCTGCAATCAGGCTACAATGAGATTATATCAAACGTGTTGTGAAAGTTCTAATAATTAATTGTTTCTTAAACTGTGCAGCGTATTTGTTTGATCTTTCTTCTGCGTTTCTAAAGCAGCATATCAGTTATTTTTCTTCATTCGTTTCTCCTTGTGAGCCATATTTCTATACTTCATACTTGATTTAGTAACCATAGCAATGAAATAAACGCATTGTCTTCATTTACAATGGTGTCTAAATAGGTACTCATCTCTGTGTAAGTCCTTTAACAGGGGATAGTTCCCTACCACCATAATGAGAAGGCTGTGGGCTGTCTTGTTGAAATCATTTTCACTTTGATTTTGTGACATCGAGTCCAGAAGTCTCTGAGAATGCATTTGTGCCTACTTTATTTCTCAAGAGCATACATAGTCATATATAATCTGAACTTGCCGGGGCTATATTTTGCGTAGAGAGAGAACATGGTTAGCGTTATTTCGTTCCGGATACAAAGAGATCCATTAATACCTTTTATTTTCTTACATTATCAATAACCCAGAAGTTTCTATAGGGGAAAAAAAAAAAGAACGCATACCGACTTTTTCTCTAAGAAAGAGTACGTACTCTTGTGCTTGAGCAGTCCTTCCAGGAGTAGATGTAAACTGTGTTCATTTCCTAAGCTTAACAATAAAAGCCGCAAAAAAAAAAAAAAAAAGAAACTCGGTGGCAGATACACGACTCCCTTCAGCTTATTCACCTTTTATGTATTAATTCTGTTTCGCTTAGTCTTACGTAGACGTAATTCAGTCATTTTGTAGAAAACAGACGTAGATTTCTATACATTGACGCTACGGTCGCTGTCACCTCACGGCACCTGTAGGAGTCGAACATCGTGTTTGAGCCGCTGTCTGCAACTCCTGTATTTCGTTAGGATCATATGGCACAATCCGAGGATGCTGTGGGGGATTTGCACTGAAATTACGGCAGTTCCTCTCTGCATCCCGGTCTTTCCGTACCTCTGCCGCAACCAAGAAATGCTGAATTAATGTCAACACTGAATCCTACTCGGATAAACGCGAACTGCATGTTGCTACATGCGCCATGAGCGTCTCTTGGATGGAGCAGTGTTACAGCTACTGAGATTTAAATTTAAATCTTTCAGCTCCAGGCATATTCTTTAAAAGAAAAAGCTTATTATCCCTTTTACATATGGAGCCTAGATTTCCAGGAAAAAAAAAAGAAAAAAAAAAAAAGACTGGAAAGGATTTGAACCACCAGCAAATTAGAGACCTAAATTAGGCTTCCCTGAAAATTTTTCGCAGATGTATTTCTTGACCAAAAATGTGATTTTAACTGAGGGAAATTTTCTCATGAGGCTGAATTTTATATCTTTGGATACTGAAGCATCTAAAAAAATCCATTTTAGGCTGTTGATTGTGTATATATATGTTGACATATGTATGTGTGTGTGTGATATCTAAACAACGTTATCTGTATTTTTGCTTTTTCATAACAGTTAAAAAAAAATGAGCGGGGTAAGAACAGATGAAAATGCAATGCTTCTATTTTATCTGATTCGGTGTTTTTTGTGAAAGGAAAGAATTTTCCTACTAGCTCTACTTTTAACTAAAAGTCTTAGCTTCTGGCCATTGCCTGTGTGTTATAAACGCCCAATTGCAAAAGCCAGCTGCTGACTCTGGACTTCTAAACTCTGTATATCTCTAATAGGCTAAATCAAGAAAAAAACCTCTTGCAACTGCATAGCATGGCTAGCAGCAGGATAGGTAATTTATACGCTCCCTGGGGTTCGCAGGGAGTCTGAAAATTGGAATTGAAGTTGAGCCCAATGTCCTAGTAATGTCAGTTCTGCATCACCTGCCCGTATGTTACTCAAGACAGTTCTCACCTGTGTCACCGCTGGGGTTTGAGCCTTTTCTGCTTGAGCCAAAGCTGTGCCCTGGCTGGGGGCTGCAGCAGCATCGTACCCTGCGTTTTGGGCAGAGAACGGGGACTTACAACACGCGGGGTTGCGCTTCAAAGGAGGTAGGTGTGTGCTCTGCTTTCTCTGACTCAGCAGGAAAGTCCTTTTATCTTAGGAAAACCTTCTGAAATGCTGCTTCTTTTTACTTCTTCAGTACCCGGTTAGATGACAGCGCAGGTAGTTCCTGCTTTTGCAGGGTAATGAGTTTGGGGGGATGATTTTTGAGGGGGAGGTGTTAAAGGCATGAAATGATAGTTTTTTCAATTCTTGGTGAAGCGAGGCGGGGAGCCAGCAGAACTGCCACCTTGGATTTCCGAAGGGCAGACCTTAACCTGTTTAGGAGCATGGTTGAGAGTGTCCCTTGGGAGGCAGTTTTGAAGAGCAAAGGTGCCCAGGAAGGCTGGTCATACTTCAAGCAGGTGCTCTTAGAAGCACAGGAGAAGGCCATCCCCATGTCCCGAAAGACGAGCCGACGGGGAAGAAGGCCAGCCTGGCTAAATAGAGAGCTTTGGCTGGACCTCAGGAAAAAAAGGAAGGCTTACGTTCTCTGGAAAAGGGGCTTAGCAACTTATGAGGATTATCAAGATATAACAAAGCTATGCAGGGGGAAGATTAGAAGGGCCAAAGCTCAATCAGAACTCAGCTTGGCCACTGCAGTTAAAGACAACAAGAAGAGATTTTTCCAGTATATCAACAGAAAAAGGAAAACTAGGGAAAATATAGGTCCACTGATGAATGAGACGGGTGCCCTAGTGGTGGAAGACACAGAGAAGGCAGAGTTACTGAATGCCTTCTTTTCTTTGGTCTTCACTGATAAAGCCGTCCCTCACGAATCCCATACCCTGGAGGCAAGGGGGAAGGTCGGGAGAGAGGAAGACTTTCCCTTAGTTGAGGAGGACCGGGTCAGAGACCACTTGGCCAAGCTGGACATTCATAAATCCATGCGCCCTGACGGGATGCACCCGTGAGTGCTGAGAGAGCTGGCAGATGTTATCGCTAGACCGCTCTCCATCGTCTTTGCAAGGTCATGGGGAACAGGAGAGGTGCCTGAGGACTGCAGGAAGGCTGACATCACTCCAGTCTTCAAAAAAGGCAAGAAGGAGGACCCAGGGAACTACAGGCCGGTTAGTCTCACCTCTGTCCCTGGGAAGGTAATGGAGCGACTCATTCTGGATGTCGTCTCCAAACACATAGAGGAACAGGAAGTTATTGGAAGTGGTCAGCATGGATTTACCAAGGGCAAATCATGCCTGACCAATCTGATAGCTTTCTATGATGTTATAACGGGTTGGCTGGATGAGGGGAGAGCCGTAGATGTCATCTACCTTGACCTTAGCAAGGCTTTTGACACTGTCTCCCATAACATCCTCATTAGGAAGCTGAGGAAGTATGGGCTAGATGAGGTGACAGTGAGGTGGATCGAGAGCTGGCTGAGTGACAGGACTCAGAGGGTTGTGATCAGCGTCACAGAGTCCAGTTGGAGGCCTATAACGAGTGGTGTCCCTCAGGGGTCAATACTTGGACCAATTTTGTTCAATACATTCATTAATGACCTAGATGAGGGGACAGAGTGTATCCTCAGCAAGTTCGCTGATGATACCAAGCTGGGAGGGGTGGCCGACACTCCAGAGGGCCGTGCTGCCATCCAGCGTGACCTGGACAGGCTGGAGAGCTGGGCAGAGAAGAACCAAATGAGGTTCAACAAAAGCAAGTGTAGGGTCCTGCACCTGGGAAGGAAGAATGCCAAACACCAGTATAGGTTAGGGGCGGACATGCTGGGAAGCAGCTCTGAGGAGAAGGACCTGGGGGTCCTAGTAGACAGCAAATTATCCATGAGCCAGCAGTGTGCCCTTGTCGCCAAGAAGGCCAATGGCATCCTGGGCTGCATAGGAAAGACTGTGGCCAGTAGGTCGAGGGAGGTCATTCTCCCCCTCTACTCTGCACTGGTGAGGCCACAACTGGAGTACTGTGTCCAGTTTTGGGCTCCCCAGTTCAAGAGGGACAGGGAACTACTGGAGCGAGTCCAGCGAAGGGCAACCAAGATGATTATGGGACTGGAGCACCTCCCTTATGAGGAAAGGCTGAAAGAGCTGGGACTCTTTAGCCTGGAGAAGAGAAGGTTGAGGGGGGACCTGATTAATGTTTACAAGTATCTAAAGGGTGGGTTTAAGGAGGACGGAGCCAGGCTCTTTTCAATGGTTCCCAGTGACAGGACAAGGGGCAATGGGCACAAACTAGAACATAGGAAGTTCCGTTCAAATACACGGAAAAACTTCTTTACGGTGAGGGTGACAGAGCACTGGAACAGGCTGCCCAGGGAGGGTGTGGAGTCCCCTTCTCTGGAGATTTTCAAGACCCGCCTGGATGCAGCCCTGAGGGATGTGCTTTAGGTAATCCTGCTCTAGCAGGGGAGTTGGACTAGATGATCTCTAGAGGTCCTTTCCAACTCTGAAGATTCCGTGATTCTGTGATTCCGTGAAACAGGCACCAGTTCGTTGGTGGACACTTCCTTCACATCTTCTCCTACCCAGCGTCTTTCAAAATCCTTGACCCGGATGGTTTTTTTATCTCAAAATTCCTTTGGTTTGTACTCCTACTCAGACTACCTCTGGTTTCCTTTAGGTGCAATGTCCTGGGTTTTGGGGGGGGTGGGGGTCCAGATTTATAAAATCTGATTGTGCATCAGATTTGAAATGTTTACCTTCGGAACTGGCATGCTGGGGGAGTACACCTATGGTGAGATGCAGCTTCTGCATTTAAGTGTCTGCAGGTAGGAGCTGCCTGTGCACTAGTCAGTAGAGCCCATGGAATCCAGAGAGCTGTGCCGGTGACCAGATATCTACTCAGGGAGAGCAGAATTCCTCTCGTGTCCCATTAATTAGGTCCCCATTACCTGTACAGGGAGGTTAGACACCGAACACCTATGTACACCCATATATGTTGACACCTACATGTAGGGGTGTCAGTCTGAAACTCAGTTCTTCCCTTAGGACCAAATGATCTGCCCTAGGTTAAATGATCTAGTGTCATTGGAGATGTTCTGACACATCCAGCCTGGCGTGAAACAGCCTCTCCAGATAGGTGCAGGTCAGCTGTAGGTTGCGTATCTCACCTCCCAGCCCTATGCAGATGGTTAGGATGCTCTAGGGCAGCACAAATGGCGTTGGATGTCCGTGTGTGGTAACTGAATTCAGTCCATGTAGATACCTAAGTACAGGTGTCTGAGCCTGATGCTGGGTGCCACTCCTAGTTGTCTGGAAAGACATTCTCTGATAAGTCATGCAAGGGTGTAAGGGAATTCAGTCTGCGAAAGTGAAGCATATGTCAGTGCAGTAGAAGACAACATTCCTGACGCTCCCCGGTTTCCTTGGGACATTTCAGGTGTTCATTTCTGAAGCAGTTTCTTTTCGTGAACATAATTTGATCCTAATCATCTTTATACACGTAACATTAAGTTTTTCATTTGCCTCATTAACTGTTGCTTTAAAATTTAGGTGGTCAAATATTGATGAATTACCAAGCTCTGGGACAGACCATACCATCATTCACCAAATTCAACAGTACGGTTGGGGTTTTTTAGTCTTACAAATTTTAATCAGTTTCCCTATATCCAAAGATCAATGGCTTTTCCTTTTGCCAGTGGAAAATTTCTAATAGCTGTCAACAAATGTCCCAAATTACCCCGCACTGCTGCTCCAGAAGGGATGTCTCTTCTAGACACTGTGTCCTCTCTGTGTCCTGTGCTGATGTCTTGGATGTTGTAGGAGCATCTGAAATAGCATTAGATGACTGTCTTAGGCCACAGAATTGTACCTTGGACAAACTCTCTGCCTGCCAGTGGAAGTTTTCCCTTGGAGGCATCTGGGAACAAAATATTATTTAGTATCTATGTCAATGGTTGCAATCCTGGTCCATGGAGAAGTTACCGTAACTCTTAAAAAGTTGAGACTTGTGCTCCTGGATGTGGTTGTTGTAGCTATTGAATTATAACAGAAGTTAAAAGGAAACCAAATGTTTCTTAAAAAGACTGTTTCTTAACATTTCTTTAAAATGTTTCTTAAAAAGAAACACAAATGTTAGGTGTCTTGACAGGACCACCTAATTGCTGTCTTTTCCATGAAGATATTGCATGTCTGAGGTCTAACGAAAGAATATGGTCAGCAGAGAAGCATGCGTTAAAAAAGTGGACTTTATAGTTAAAATGCTGGCAAACAGCTGCTCTCTCTGTTATCACAGAATCATCCCCAGCTTTCCTGGAGCCCCTTTAGGGACTGGCAGGGTCTGGAAGGTCTCCGCGGAGCCTTCTCTTCTCCAGGCTGAACCCCCCCAGCTCTCTCAGCCTGTCCTCCCAGCAGAGGGGCTCCAGCCCTCCCAGCATCTCCGGGGCTTCCTCTGGCCCCGCTCCAACAGCTCCGTGTCTCTCCTGTGCCGAGGCCCCAGCGCTGGAGGCAGCACTGCAGGGGGGTCTCCCCCGAGCGCAGCAGAGGGGCAGAATCCCCCCCTCGCCCTGCTGCCCACGCTGCTGGGGATGCAGCCCAGGCTGCGGGGGGTTTCTGGGCTGCCAGCGCACGGTGCCGGCTCCTGTGGAGCTTCTCACCCACCAACACCCCCAAGTCCTTCTCCTTGGGGCTGCTCTCCAGCCATTCTCCCCCCAGCCTGGATTTGTGCTGGGGATTGCCCCAACCCAGGTGCAGGACCTTGCACTTGGCCTGGTTGAACTTCATGAGGTTTGCAGGGCCCCAGCTCTCAAGCCTGGCCTTTAACTGAGCAAGTGTATACGTTGGTTGATATATTTTATTGAGAACTCGTGTATCACAGCTGCTCGGGGCTGCAAGCATAAGGCATGTCTCAGTCATTTTGGGAATCCTTTTGTCACTGGCTTGAAAATGCTGCTGTCCTAGAGATGTAAAGATGTTGCTGACCTGTGACATATTTTCTTTCAAATACATTTTAGTTGCAGAATTGGTTCATTGCTAATGAAGAAAATGATATGAAAGGTTTGTGATTTCATTAGCTAAAATTATCTCAGAAGACATGTGATACTGCTAGATGGGCTTATAAAAGCTCAAAATGCTCAGTTATGGGTGAGATCTCTGTATGGGGAATGTATTTTTTATTATTAAAGTCTCAAAAAAACCAATCAGTTGTGCACTCCTTGTGCAATTTCACTGGGGCTGAATGTATGAAGGGTTTAGTTTTTAATACCCGGTGCAAATGAAGATGAAGTTATGGGATAGAGCCAATCAAGTCCCTCATTCTAAGTCAGTAGTACTTTCTGCGATTAGGATAACGATGTTATCCTTCCTGCTCTGGCAGGGGGTTGGACTAGATGATCTCCAGAGTTCCCTTCCAACCCCTGCCAGTCTGTGATTCTGTGTGATTCTGTGATGTAGAAGAGTGGTTCCAGAGAAGGGCAACGGAGCTGGTGAGGGGTCTGGAGCACAAGTCTTGTGAGGAGCGGCTGAGGGAGCTGGGGGTGTTCAGCCTGGAGAAGAGGGGGCTGAGGGGAGACCTTCTCGCTCACTCCAACTCCCTGAAAGGAGGGGGTAGAGAGGTGGGGATTGGTCTCTTCTCCCAGGTAACAGGTGACAGGACAAGAGGAAACAGCCTCAAGTTGCGCCAGGGGAGGTTTAGACTGGATATTAGGAAAAAAAATTACACCAAAAGGGTTTTGAAGCATTGGAACAGGCTGCCCAGGGAAGTGGTTGAGTCACCGTCCCTGGAGGTATGTAAAGGATGGGTAGGCATAGTGCTTAGACATATGGTTTGGTGATGGTTTTTGTCAGAGTTGGGTTGATGGTTGGACTAGATGATCGGAAAGGTCCCTTCCAACCTGAGCAATTCTATGATTCTCTGATCATTGCATTCTAAAATCCGTTGTGTAAGTTATACCTGTTGAAAGGTTTGTCTCGTGCACGGTCCCATTTGCATTGATTGGTTCAAAGTAATAAAAAACCACAAAGATTACAAAATCAAACCAGCTTTCATATTTCTGGACATGGGCGATGGGACAATCAGGCCACCAGTGCAGATGTTCTTTCAAAACTTCTTTCTTGCTCGTGATTATTGGTGTAACCCAGACGCTAAAAATCACTGATGAAGTTTAATCAAATGTTTTCAGATCTCATGAAACCCTAGTGTAATTATCTTCCTAAGTAACATACCACATCTTACGCATTCTTAAGAAATCCATAGTTTTATGTATGCCGAAATATTCATATCAATAAGAAGATCTTGAGGAAAATCCATGGGCCACTGCAGCTTTTGGACTACCACACAATGATTTTCACATAATCATAGAATCACAGAATGGTTTGGGTTGGAAGGGACCTTAAAGACCACCCAGTTCCCACCCCCTGCCCTGGTCAGGGACACCTCCCACCTCCCCCGTCCAACCTGGCCTTGAACCCCTCCAGGGATGGGGCAGCCACAGCTTCTCTGGGAAACCTGGGCCAGGGGCTCACCACCCTCACAGTGAAAAATTTCTTCCTGATATCTAATCTAGATCTCCCCTCTTCCAGTTTGGAGCCATTACTCCTCATCCTATCACTACATGCTCTTATAAAAAGTCCCTCTCCAGCTCTCTTGTAAGGTTTATTGTTTGTTGTTTCCTGGACATGCAGGATTTGAAGCCAGTCATCTGGAGAGCGGAGGCATGTTCCTGAAATTACTACTGTAGATCCTTCTTACACCCTCCCCAATTTTTCAACATCCTTTAAAAATGTGGTTGGCAGGGGTGGATTTAATTTTCCAGCATTAGTCTCGATGCAGCTGTAAATGAAAATCAAGTCACTCCCTACTTCTCCTCTGCTGTGCACGCGTCCATGGATTGCATTAGTGCTTTTCATCACGGCATCCTAATGGGAGCTGGTGCTAAGCTGTTTGGCTACTGTGACCCCTAAATTACTTTCAGATGCTATTTTCCATTATGTAATCCTTTGTTCCTCTGTTCCTGCTTTCCTTCTTCCTAGCTGAACGCAGCGTCATATGTCAATATTAAAATATGGGTTTGCTGATTGAGCCTAATGTACTAAGGAATCCAGGCTGATTTTATGACTGCCTCGCTCCCCTTAATACTTATTATCATGTCAAACTTTGTGTCATTCACAAATGTTATCAGCAATGATTTTATATTTGTTTCCAGATCCCTTTAAAATATATGTATTAGTCTTAGACCTAAGAGAAGGCCATTAAAAGGTAATGCAACGCTTAGGAGATGGCTCAAATGTTGTACTTTATGGCCAGTGTGAGAAAAGACATGTTTAGGAGTAATTCTCCGATTCTCAGCGGTGCAGATGAATGGTGAGCAGCAGCGCTCGTGCTATTTATTAGCGGTCAATATGGTGCAATAAACCCCCACTTTGCCTCCAGCTCCAAAAAAGGAAGCATTTTAAGGGTAAAAATGGGGCCAATATTGGTCGGTAACTCGTCCAGCTGGTCTGCCCCCGTTCCCCCTGTAGCCCATGGAGGGAGACGGGCTCCTCTGCAAGGCTGGGACTTGGGCAGTTGGAATTGCCCCCGGTCTCTGTGGATGGTTGAAGGATGTCAGCTCTCGTCCACGCCTGAGGCTGGGGGATGCAAATTACTCCTTTCCCCCAGCTGTTAAACAACCGTCTTCACTTTTTACGGCACTACAATTTGAGGTGCCGAGCACCTCTGAAATTCCCTCCATAAATAACGTGAAGAACTTGCATTAACGTCGTAACGTTCGGGAGCCATTTTAGGCGTTAGAGTAGTGGCAGCGCTAACATTTCACAGGCAGCCCTGACGCCTCCCCTGCCTGCGTTTGTTTTACAGGGATATTTAATTTCCTGATTGCACACTGGTTTCTGAATAATACAATGTACTCTATACACATTTTCTACAATTCTTAGAAAATGTATATGCAAACCAATACAGAATTCCTATGTAATCTTCTACTTCTGCGGTGTTGTAGAATAACGACGTACATCTGAGGAAATATCGAGCTCTCCTGCGTTTTTTCATATAAATTAACTATGTATCTAATTGCCTCATCTGCCAGTCTGCAATTTGCATGCGTTCACAGGTATATTGCTTTTGTGTTTAACTGCTTCATTTCCATGAATTGTATGCGTAAAGGGGCGGTAGAGCTCTGTGCAGCACGATGCTGCTTGCTAAAATATTGAAATGCATACCTTAGAGAAAAGAAAGATAATTTAAAGTTGATTAAGATCACGTTAAACGGCGTAAGTATGCCATGAAGGAGTGCTGCCTACCCTTATAAACAGACCGGTGTTGTGGGAAGGTCTGTGAAGGGAGAGAGAGCAGAAAAGAGCAGAAATGCCTTATAAACCAAACGCTCCTCCTACGGATAAGTTTGTTAAATTCA
Organism: Rissa tridactyla; assembly: GCF_028500815.1. NCBI lineage: Eukaryota > Metazoa > Chordata > Aves > Charadriiformes > Laridae > Rissa > Rissa tridactyla. The sequence goes on along the minus strand of NC_071468.1, from coordinate 124,419,444 downwards.
GGGGCATCGGAGCAGAATCAAATCTGTGCAGGATCGAAGGAAGGTCTCGTCGACGTGCACTGTCTCGGGGGGCAGAGGGAAGTGTGCAGGTGCACCTCTAGTTGTGGCATTTCCTGATTTTGTTGATTGCTTAATTGTAGCGTTCTCGATATACTTGTTTCGGAGTGGAATTTCTTAAATGAACACCACTCAGAGCTCATTAGCACCAGAGATAGACAGCAGCCAGCATTATCATGGTTAAAAAACTATCTGGAGGAAGCGTCAAGGCTGGGAACGATCACGTATGAAACCTTGAACCTGGATCCAGACTTCTGGAGCATTTGATCAGCTAATTCATGTCGTACACCGCAGTGAATGAATTAATACAGTACAGCGCAATGAACTATTCTTCCATAATGCTGCTTCCGTACCGCAGGATGAGAAAAATTGAGGAGTGTGTTCAAAACCAGTTTGTGTTCTTTGCTTGTGGGAAGGTTGAGGTCAGGTCAAGACTGATGGTTGACAGCAGACTGACCCTGCAGGTATTTTCACAGGAGAGCTTAGCTCTGCGTTACAGCTTGATCGTCTGCCCTCTGCAGTGTGTGTAGCCTGGATCTACCCAACTGGTCTTGGGTCTTGCAACGAGATGAGCCAGGATCCTTCCTTGGAGGGCTCCGGTGCTTTTTGCTGCAAAGATAGAGTTTTGTAGGCATCCAGCTCTCAGGCTTGCTGACACGCTGCTATGGATATGCATTGGGAGTGTCTGGAGGGGCTCACCGCCGTCCCTATTATTCAGGTATTCCTGGCACAGTTTTGGCCTTGATGAACTTTTCAGACACTTCCCAAGCACAGTTTGGGGGCTGGCATCTGCCAGAAACCATTCCCAAAAGGCAGTTTGGATGCCGCTACCCAGCTCTGGAGGGTAGGAGAGCATGGGCACGGACAGACCGTGCCAGCTGCCATCCGTCGCCGGATTAGCCGAGTTTTGGAGGTGTAACCTTTTGATCCAGAGTTTGAGCGAAGTTCTGTTTTGGAGCTCCCATCCTTTGGGGCGGTATCCAGCACAGCTACTTTTAGCCGTTGCAAAGTGAGACATAGAATCATAAAATTGCCCAGGTTGGAAAGGACCTTTCAGGTCATCCTGTCCAACCATCAACCTAACACTGAACAAAAACCATCACTAAACTATATCCCTCAGCACCACGTCTGCCTGTCTTTTAAATACCTCCAGGGATGACGATTCCACCACTTCCCTGGGCAGCCTGTTCCAATGCTTAATAACCCTTTCAGTGAAGAAATTTTTCCTGATAGCCAATCTAAACCTCCCCTGGCACAACTTGAGCCCGTTTCCTCATGTCATATTGCCTGTTACTTGGGGGAACAGACTGCCCCTGACGTCTCTACAACCTCCTTTCAGGTAGTTGTAGAGAGCGACAAGGTCTCCCCTCAGCCTCCTTTTCTTGTCTAAGCTCCTGACCTGGACACCTGTGGGAGCGCAGAAAGCTGGGCTCCTCCAAAGGGCGGCTCATCCCACTTTGTTACCAATTTGGGAAAGACTGATGGTGGGTGATGAACACTCCCTGCTCACGGCGGAGCAGGTGGGGATGTCTGTGGGAGAGCAGAGACCTACTGCAGGAGGCTGATGAGAAAGGAGAGGGGTGTGCCACCAGTAAACAACAAGGGTGCAAGCACCAGGCCAGCTTGGACAACGTGGATGAGTTCATTCCAGTTCATCCCTCTGTTGTTCATCCCTTGCGCTGTTACAGAGCAGTGCAAGTCTTGTATAAACTCACAGCCCTCATGTGGAACGCTAGGGGTGCATGGAACACAGGGTGCATTAAAAAGAGCGTGGCCAGCAGGTGGAGGGAGGTCATCCTCCCCCTCTGCTCTGCCTTGGGGAGGCCACATCTGGAGTTCTGTGTCCAGTTCTGGGTTCCCCAGTTCAAGAAGGACAAGGAACTACTGGAGAAAGTCTGGGAGAGGGCTACGAAGATGATCAAGGGACTGGAGCATCTCTCTGCTGAGGAAAGGCTGAGGGACCTGGGGCTGTTCAGCCTGGAGAAGAGCAGACAGAGAGGGATCTCATCAATGCTCATCAATATCTGAAGGGTGGGTGTCAAGAGGATGGGGCCAGGCTCTTTTCAATGGAGCCCGGTGACAGGACAAGGGGTAACGAGCACAAACTTGAGCATAGGAAGTTCCATCTCAACATGAGGAGGAACTTCTTTGCTGTGAGGGTGGCAGAGCCCTGGCACAGGCTGCCCAGAGAGGTGGTGGAGTCTCCGTCTCTGGAGACATTCCAACCCCACCTGGATGCGTTCCTGTGCCACCTGCTCTGGGTGACCCTGCTCTGGCCGGGGGTTGGATGGGATGATCTCCAGAGGTCCCTGCCAACCCTGGCCAGTCTGGGATTCTGTGAAAAGCTTTACAGCGTCTGGGTACGGCTCAGAAATGAGCCCTCACCGGCCGAGTGATGCGTTCACGTGAATCGCAATGGCTCGCTCTCATCTCTGATAACTTGCCTCCAAAAAGTGCTGACTGGGAGAAGAAAACTTTCAGCTAATTACTGTCATTTTTAATTTTTTTTTTCTTTTTTTTTCCCTTTCCCTGCGAGCTCTGACTACTGTTCTTAATTTCCTGACCAGCTTGCGCCCTTCCCCCGCGCCTCTCCGAGCATCTGTGGTCGTTTCAAATTGAGCTGTACTACCTGCTGCTCCGACTTTCTAACATACCATACCAGTTGGTTTGCCAAACAGTGAACTGCCAGCCATCTGCCATCCGAATCAGAATTTACATTGTTTCATCTTAAAATAACGCCTTCGGAATATCAAATAACTCTCTGCATCAGGTTTTGCGAACTGAAAATCGGCCAGGATTAAAAACAAATACCAAATGTGCCTCCGAAAAGAGTGGGGAGGGGAGATTGGGGGAGGGGGGGGAAGTTGGAGAGGTAAAGTTTTTAATTTGCTAGTTACCTGATCTGGAGTGAGACGATAAGGCTGATAATTTTACCCTTGCAAATGCAATCTCCTTAACGGGGAAGCAATTTCACAGTAGCTGGTGAGGTGGAGCGGGGGGAATGGGGACCGGTTTCTGTGCGTCGCCTGGTACTCTGTGACTTTTTCTCGAGTCAAATACTCCTTGAGCCTCAGTTTGCCTGTCTTCAAATACTTCAAACTAAGTATTGACAAGTTCTCGGAGTACTTCGGTCTTGGGTCTGCTCTTTGGGTGTACGGTTTTCATGACTACAGCAGCTAGCTGTAAATTAATGAGTCAATGGTAGCAGAGCATTAACTTAGTGGAGATCTCATTTGCCTGACTCCTTAATCCCGGTCGTTAAGAGGAAAAATAATACATTTACTGAAATTGCGAAACACATTCCGCCGTTTGATATTAAACACTTTTAATCATGAGGTTTTAGGATATATTTTAGTGCCAATGTCAGGCAGCTGACAGTTCTTCTGAACTCAAGCAATACCCCCATTCTATACCTGTAAGGAAGGTCTCCATAGGTGATGTTTGCTTGTGACACTTACAAAATAAATGAAAAACCCTATTGACTGATGACAGTCCCTCTCTTCCTGTGATCTAAACCATAATACTGGCCAGTGTATTTCTACTTAGAAAAGCCCATCATCGTATCCAACCGACAGAGGGGGGTTCAGATGTCACCAACAGAGTTTAACTTGGCTCTCTTTCCTCCTGCAAACCTTCCGCGTGGTTCTAAAATCTCTCGAGCCCTAAAAAATGCTGTAGTGCGATGGTTTCTTTTAGGCGATGTGTTGCAAATATCTCTGTTGCTGAAGAAGTCATGGATAGTGTGGATGCACTTACGGTGACAAGTCCAATTGGATCAGTTGCCTTTAGTAATGGAAGGTGCAGGACCATAGAAGACATAGAAATATGTTGAAATGTCAGCCCACAAGATGAATTTCCAATGTATTTAGTTCCTAGTTGAGCCGAAAATAAGTGCATATTGCAGCATATAGTGTAACAGCAGTCTCAGTCTTCTCCTCTTCCAGGACTGTGGGAAAGTTGTATTTGGAGCAACATCCAACCGTTAATAGGAAATTAATTCCTTCAAATGAAATCATCACAAAACCGACATGTCTGCATCTAGGCCCAAGGCACCGAGTAAGAGTCAGACTGCTTATCTGTGGTGCCTAATACACGCTAAATACCCAGAAACACTTCTTTCCAGCAGCAGCATCTCCTCCAGGATCTGTAAACTCGGATGGAACATATGTTTTGGGCCAGAGAACAGAAGCATGTCAGTTTGATTACTTAAGCACTCAGAGGGCGATTACTCTTACCTTGCTTTAGCTGTTTAAAATTAATGGCCTTAACCTAAACCTGTCATGTAGGTTGCCTCCATTATCAATGGAAAGAGAGCGGCGTCTCCAGGGAACGATTCAACCCACGCTAGGGTAGGTCTGGAGTCAGGACACCTCAATGACAATTTTTCCCACCTTTCTCCTGAACCTTAAGACTTAACTAAAACTGCACGTCTACTTTTTAGATGAAACCTGCTAAAATAGATTCCACCTACTGTTTTGGGTTCCTGGATGTTTTTTGTTTTACAGAAACTGCAGGGTAGGTCTTTCTTCTGCCAGAACCCAACAGCTGCTCTAGAAAACCTTTTTTTTAAATCGATTTTTGAAAGGCTGGTCTCTTCTCAGTTACACATTTGGCCTCAGGGGATCACTTCATGTTCTGGATCTGGGTTGGACATCGGTGGTGTGAACCCCTCATTCAGACGTTTAAGCTTCAAATCAAGTGGATTGACCCATCTTTGTGCCTGGAATTTCAAATGGGCTAACTATAGAAGTGCCTGGGGCTAAGTTAGTATTATTTTGTTGAAAAGGCAACATATCCATGGCATGGGCACTTGCATTGGAAAGACATTCTCCACGCTATTAAAATGGTGTAAGGGTTCCTGGTGCAGTTGGCCAGTTTGGGTCCAACAGAAACTCTCTTGGATAGCAACCAGGCATGGTTAGAAAGCTTGGACAGACAAGGCACTATTCCCACATGGCACTTTGGATGCAACCAGTGTGTTTGGGAAGTAAGAAGGTATAACTGTGCTGTGTTAGTTGGGCCTCGGGGGCAGAAAATGGGACCTGGCACATTTTATTCGCCAGTATAGACAGTAGCTTGAGTCTCTGCATTATCTGCAGAGTGCTTAATTGAAGTACTCTGAATTAATGCCAGGCACCTGCATTTTAGGTGTTATAAAATCCAAGTAGGGACCCGAAGCAGCCCGAATCTCACCGCACGTGCTTTGGTTTGCTTAGAACTGGGCAAGGACCCAGATTCTGTTTTGGGAGCTTGCTTTCTGCATTATTTATAGACTCGTGTTTTAGTAGCCACTACCAGTCCAAAACCCACTTATGCAAAGTGTTATGCTGACATGTAACAGCAAGATTGTCCTGTCTCCAAAGCCACTTATGATTCATGTATAAGATGAGAGGTAAGAAGTATTTTCAAGAAACAGCTGGTGGGAACACAGGATAACAAAGAGATCCATTAGTAGAGGTATTCCATGAATTTCCTCCATCGCCTCTTCTCCCAAAGGTCTCACAAAAGATAGTTTATGATAAAACTACTAATACAACTGAAGAAAATAGCTTCAGTTAGGGCTTGAGGGTGGTAAGGTTCAAGCTGGTAGATACGTCTTTACTGCAGCCCTGGAAAAACTAGTGGAGCGTGTTGATACCCACATTACTTTCAGAATGGCTCTGAACAGGGAAAATTACCCACGTTGAGCTTCACGCCTGCACGTTTAGCCTGCTACTCACAGGCAAACTAGCTACTTTAAAGCTATCATCTGAGGTGCCTTAACACAAACGCTTAGTTTTTCTAGTTGCTAATGTTTCTCCTCTCTCCTCATTCACACAGAGAAGCTCGAGCCTTTGCTAATCCTTTCACCTGCCAGTGTTAGAATATTAGCAAAAAAACTGTTTCCCTTTGTCCAAGGTCACGGGGACGTTTCTTCAGAATCGAAATCCAACTCTTCGGTCCCTTAAACTCTGACAGAAACATTTGAAAACAGTTACCTTTTAGAAAATCAAGGATGAAGAATTAGGTCACGCTCTGTGATTTGCATTTATCAGTACATGCGTTTACTGGCAAATCTTGTGGTTTCTTCTTTGTACCTCAGTTGAAGTTTAGCCACCTCAAAATGCGGTTCCCAGGATACCATGGGAACTGTCAGGCTTCATTCAGCCTTACAGAAAATGAAAAAGGAGCTACAAGAATTAGCACCTAGCAAAAATTACTCTTTTTGGGGGGGGGGGGACTATCACTTGTTCTGGACTTTCTAGGTGGGCTCAGACTGTGGGAACCCAACTATTTCAGGTTTGTGGAAAAAATTATGAATCTATGTTTGACTTTTAATGTCTTTAATGTCTCTCTGAACCATTTATAGGGGAAAAAAGTTGTGAAAGTCAGTGTATTTTCACAGTATTTTTTGCCTTTAGGGGTGGAAATGTCTACAGAAGATCAGACATGTTTGTTTTTTTACAGTTCTGTAAATAACTTCAAGCTTTTAAAGCCCCAAGAAATTTCTAAACAAAAATATTTGAGATATAAATATTAGTGTCCATAATCCCTGTACTGTTTATTTATAGGAAACCAAGGAAACACAGGAATGGTAGGTGGATGAATTGAAAAACACACTTTATTAAAGCAAAAGCCGTAATGAGCAACCCTGTACTGTGCGTGGTGGTGAGCCCAAGTTTATTCATGGAAGACTTGCAGACTGTGTTGTCATCAGAATTATGTCATTTTTGAAGGAAGTGCTGCAAAGGATGTAATTGTTAGGAAGATCATTCTATCCTGATATAAATGGATTCTTCCATTTGGTGAAAAAGAAAAAAAAAAAAAGAAAAGCTCGTCAGAATTAATTCAAGGTCTTTAGATTGGCCATTTATAAGACTAAAATAGATAACACTTGGGCAAAGGAACAGTGAAGCTACTGAGATCAGATTTCATAGAATCATAGAATCATAGAATCATAGGGCTGGAAGGGCCCTCTGGAGATCGTCCTGTCCAACCCCCTGCCAGAGCAGGGTCACCCAGAGCAGGTGGCACAGGAACGCGTCCAGGCGGGGTTGGAATGTCTCCAGAGACGGAGACTCCCCCACCTCTCTGGGCAGCCTGTGCCAGGGCTCTGCCACCCTCACAGCAAAGAAGTTCCTCCTCTTGTTGAGATGGAACTTCCTATGGTCAAGTTTGTGCCCGTTACCCCTTGTCCTGTCCCCGGGCACCACTGAGAAGAGCCTGGCCCCATCCTCCTGACACCCCCCCTTTCAGTATTTACAAGTGTTGTTAAGATCCCCCCTCAGTCGTCTTTTTTCCAGACTGAAGAGACCCAAATCCCTCAGCCTTTCTTCATCAGAGAGATATTCCAGTCCCCTGACTCCAGGTGCGGCCTCCCCAGGGCAGAGTAGAGGGGGAGGATAACCTCCCTCCACCTGCTGGCCGCACTCTTCTTGATGCACCCCAGGATGCCATTGGCCTTCTTGGTCATGAGGGCACATTGCTGGCTCATGGTCATCCTGTTGTCCACCAGGACTCCCAGGTCTCTTTCCACCGAGCTGCTCTCCAGCAGGTCACCCCCAACCTGTTCTGGTGCAGGGGTTTATTCCTCCCCAGGTAAGACATGGGAGCAGTGATGTGACTGAGTTGGTAGAGATGTTCATAAAAATGATTGAAAAAGGATCATTGGAGGACTAAAGCTGAGGACAAACCTGCAATAGGCACAGAGGAGATGACCTGTGCTGTGACTTCCAGCCCTGACTTCCAGTAGACGCGTATGCATAAGTCTGAAGAACGAGGTGCAACCGTCTTTGGCGTGAGTCAGTAAACTGAGCGAACCTTTGCCCCTGGGCTGAAGCCATGCCTTGTCCTCAGAGCTGTAAGGATCCATCAGCTGGGGGTGCTGGAAGCCTCCCTGCTGCTAAGCAGCTCCTGGAGCAGGAGAGCGGTGCGTGTGATTAAGGAGAAGGTAGTTATGGCTCGGGAGTCCTGGGAGATCCTACGCTCTGTACACCTTCTGAGGACAGCAGGAGCTGGGCAGAGAGGGGTCTGTGAAAAGGAGTGGTGATAAAAATTGCTTTTTGAACTGTTTGAACTATTTTGATTCCTCACTATTTCCCAGGGAAGGCACTCTTTCCTAGGAGCTGGTGCTAGAACTTTTCCCATGTACATTTTCATGCCTGAATGCAAACTTGCTTACCTTTCTCATCCTGGACATCTCTGCTCTGTGGAGAAAGGAATATTTTGAAGACTGTGAAAAGCCATTAATTTGTCTCCCTCTGAGAGATGCATACTGCCAGAGACTGCATCCTGCATAAGATCCTGTCTGTGGGAAGGATGGAATTCAGAAAATGTTTGACTCTTGTACTGAAAACAAGGGCTGTGGACTGAATTCCCCCCCGGTTTGCAGCCATGCTGGTTCCAGGAGGTTCTGCGCTGTTTGTACCTGACAGAGCTTGACCTTCTCCATACGAATAGAGCTGATGTCACGTAAAGGTTCATGAAGAAGACAGGTTACGGAAAGGATCTCCTGGAAAAATGGTCAGAAGCTGACAGAAATGTTTAAGTATAGCCAGCTACTACATTATGTCTGACACAAAGGTAACAGGCATGGTATGAGTAGGGTATCGAGTAGAATAAGATAAAGGAGCTTGTACTTACATGTGATTTTAAGGCAGTTATTGATATCCTCTGTTCAGTTCTGGATCCATTTGGAAATGAAGTAATCTAGTGATCTAGTCCAGCTGCCTAGACAGATACAGGAAACAGCCAGCGGTTGTAAAACAAGGAGTTTGAAACTCAATGTTTCCATCTTACAGAAAAGGAAAGATCAGGGGAGAGATAATTTTACCATTAATCTTAAAAATTTAAGCATGGAAAAGATCTCACACATGGGTCATTTCAGTCCTTTTGACTAAGACGCGGTAAGAGACAATGATTGGAAGTTACCACTGGGCAAAATCAAAAAAGCGTGTCTCGGAAGTGAAAGTAGTTGGACATTAGGATTGTAGAAACTTGGAATAAAGTTTCGTGTCCCTGTCTTTTACGGGACAGCCACAGCTTTTGACCCAGGGAGTGGTTTGTCAAGGTAAGTTGTATGTCATGGCTAAGTCTTAGGCTTACAGTACAAAGAAGCTGTTGATGAGGCCGTACTACAAACCAGATCAGATGGCTCCTTTTTCTGTAAAGAAAGGGTTTTGACAGGTTTTTGCTGGGTTTCATTTTAATTTGAATCAATCCCCTGGTGTGGTCCAGGAAACGCTGTTTCAACCCTTGCTTCTTGGAGATGGCTCGCACCACGCTTTCCTTGAAAAACAGGGGCGCCTGCTACCTGCCGTACGTTCCTCAAGGCCACTAAATTCCTGAAGTGAAATAAATTCATCAACTTAACAACAGAAAGAGAACATTCATACCCAGAAACGTGGGGATGATCAGAAATGATCAGAGATGGTCAGAAATGTTCAATGTGTGTATATATAAACACACACGTATCTGTATGTTCCGTAAATGCAGTATATTCTGCAATATAAAAGTTTTTGATCCGTGAGTCATAGTTGTGCTATTTGGGAGGAGGGAGATGGAAAAGATGGGGAAGATATGAAGATGTTGGTATTTTAAAGTTATGTTTTTACAGAAATGAAATGGAATTTCTAATCTTTCCATTGAAACCATTTCCAAAGAAATTACATTTCACTATGTCTTTACCTTGTTTTTCCCCCATTTTGTCCTGTAATACAATAAAAAAAGATGTAGCTCTTTGCTACTTTTCATTATTTCATTGCCATCTTTTATTCCCTTGATATTATTTTTGATAGTAAGGGAGAAAAAAAGTGGGGAAAAAGAGCTAGACAAAGGTGAACATTATTCTGATGCGCACAGGAGACCAGAAGATCCCTAAAGTGGCGTTTAAAATTAGTGATTTCTTAGGAGAGCTCGAGTATGTCAATAAAATGCTGCTTTGCTGCTGAAGTTTTCATTTTCAGACAAAATTCATTTTTCCAAAGAAAATATAATGAATTCTAGCATTTATGTAGAGTGATGCTGTTGCTCTAAAAACCCTTTGTTGATGGTTGCTATAGAAAACCTTTTGATAAAGAGGTGTATATATATAGTAAGCTTTTAGACAAGTGTTTTCTTCACAATTTTTTCCGTTCCCATTCCCGCCGTCATCTTGACAAAACACATTTACAGATGGCCACATCCTAATCTCATTTTAATTAGGGTAAATCAGAAGTACTTGGTGAGCATCCTTGAGAGTGGACTCAAAGAAAAATGTAGCTCCCATGGTGTAATTTTTTATGGTTTTATTTCACGTGGGGTTTGCAATTATTTGTTTGTATTTCACTCCAATATCTCCAACCTGAAGGTGACAAAAACCTTAGTTTTAAATGTTTTTCTATAGCAGTCCAGTCCAGCTCGTGCCCCAAGCGTCGTTTGGCTCGCTGAGCACCAGATCCTTTCACATCCCTCTAGCAAAATCTTCCATCAGAAAGTCGTGAGCCCTGAGACGACTTTGAGAGAATTTATTACATTATTAATAAACCGGCTGATTAAAGGACACAGTTCCCTCTGGCTTTTCCTAAACTGGTTTTGTTCATGGTATTTTAATTCAGGCACATTCCATAATTAAGACATTTTGATTCCATTTCTATTAACAGTGATAAGAAACCAAATCATTAAAAAAAAAAATTAAAATAAAAGTGGAGAAAGGCCCGAGGACACAAGCCTCAGAGGGTGTCCAGTATCCTGCAGTCAAGTGCATGATATTTTCTATATGAAGGGTATCAGATCCTTTTAGTTGCACAACCTCTCCTTTACAGTTAATGAAAATAAGAATGGAGAAAGACATTCTCAGCCAGGGACTGCGCTTCACTCCTAACACGCTGCCTCGGCTCAACCACAGCAATCTCGCCCGGCATGGCTTGGAGGTGAATTCCTTACAACTATAAAGGTATAAGGGAAAGAAATCAAATTCACAGTTATATTAGCCATTTGCAGATGCATTTCTCTGCATTATACCGAGATTTGACCGGATTCTGCCTTATTAGGCAAAGACAAAGGGTTTAATTGAAGAAAGAAGCTTTAATTATGTTTAGCATATGCAGTGCGTGCTGGCAATCCACTTTCAATAAAATGGACGTGAAGACCCAAACGAGCGGAGCCGACCACCAGGAAGGATCGCCGATTTCCAGCTGCAATGAGCTGAGCCCGTTTGTGAGCCGAATTTCACAAACCCACGGCATTTTAATGTGCTTTAACTGTGACCTAATAAGCTACATCTATATTAGTAAACTAAATACAGCCAGGGCATGGGCTCAGATGTTGGCCCAGGATTTCCAGTAAAGCCTCTGACATGGTGTTGGCCAGATTAGCCATGCCATTCCCCAGACATGGTCTGAGAGTCAGCACGTGCCAGGTACCAAACAGCAGTTTGGATGTGGCCGCTCGTTTTGGGGTATTTACCTGTCTGTACTCAAACAGGACCGTGACAGTTGATCATTAGGCCAAACACCAGCCCTTTATCCCTCACAGAAGCCTTCCAAAAGAGCTTAGTGACAGGTATATAAAATGCAGGAGGGGAAAAAGAAAATTAAAAAAACCCTAATATTCTATACTAACTCAACACTTCAATAAAAGTGGTTACTAAATATAGGGCAAAAAAATGTTTCTGTGTTCCTAAGTACCTATTAGTACCCAGCCCCATCCACCGGTACAGGTTAGGGGTTGACCTGCTGGAAAGCAGGTCTGCAGAGAGGAACCTGCGAGTCCTGGTGGACAACAAGTTGACCAGGAGCCAGCAATGTGCCCTTGTGGCCAAGGCAGCTAATGGTCTCCTGGGGTGATTTAAAAAGAGCATGGCCAGCAGGTGGAGGGAGGTCATCCTGCCCCTCTGCTCTGCCCTGGGCAGGCCGTACCTGGAGTTCTGTGTCCAGTTCTGGGATCCCCAGTTCTAGAAGGACAGGGAACTGCTGGAGAGAGGCCAGCGGAGGCTACCAAGATGATCAAGGGGCTGGAGCATCTCTCTGCTGAGGAAAGGCTGAGGGACCTGGGGACGTTTGGAGAAGAGCAGACTGAGAGGGGATCTCATCAATGCTGATCAATATCGAAAGGGTGGGTATCAAGAGGACAGGGCCAGACTCTTCTCAGTGGTGCCCGGCGACAGGACAAGGGGCAATGGGCACAAGCTGGAACACAGGAAATTCCATCTCAACATGGGGAAAAACTTTCCTGTGAGGGTGGCAGAGCCCTGGCACAGGCTGCCCAGAGAGGCTGTGGAACTTCCTTCTCTGGAGATATTCAAAAGCCACCTGGACGTGTTCCTGTGCCACCTGCTCTGGGTGACCCTGCTTTGGCAGGAAGGTTGGACTAGATGATCTCTGAAGATCCCTTCCAAACCCTACTGTTCTGTGATTCTGTGGTTACAGAGTCTTAACATGTCTTTTTGTAGTGACTAGGATGCGAGGCATTCGCAGGATGGGTGTACCGCAGCTCTTTGCCTACTCATATCACAGAAAAGTGTTTCCTCTGCAGCAGAACTGCCTGAAGAACCGCTGACAAGTCTGAGTGAGGAGGTGTTTGTGGCTTGGTACCTGCAGCAAGGGACAGAAAATAAACATTGTTGTTGTCCAATACGTGCCTCCAGGTACAGAAATAGGTCAGCCAACCTGGAAACCTTCAGATTATCTCCAAAAAAGAATTGGCAGGTCAAAGATAATATGGGAATGTGGGTTTGGTCAAATGATACAGGAACGCGTTGGGGGAGAAAGCAAGATGTAAGCCTGAAAATGGGTGGGAGAGCTACTTAATGCTGAGCAATCAGGGCAGATATCAAAGACGTTGCTTCTGTTTTAATCGACGTCTGATCATGTCCTACTCATTTAGAAGTGTATATTCCACATACTTTCAGTAAGGAAGAACTGTCAAGTTTGTCCTCACTCATATTTGTCACCTGCACTCTGGGATATCAGGGCAGGCCAACCTTCACCTACAGGAGATGCTGCTGGTCATGGATTATATAGTTTGCTGCCCTCTTTCTTCATTTTGTGGAGCTGCGTTGGCTTCAATGAACCATGCCAACTTGAAATTGGTATCATGAAATGGAGGAGGTGGCTTATGAAGCTGCCCCAAATTGGTCATACCCGTAGCTCTGTGATTATCTTGCTGTAGCACTACATGGACACCATTGCGGGTTGAAGCTGAATTCAGGTGGCATGTTGGCCCTGAGACAAGGATAACTTCATCTTCCAACATCGTGGCTTTCGGATAGGCTGTGTGTTTGTTTTCTTTCCTTCTGACTCACCACTGGCTCAAGAAAAGAGTTATTTTTCTCTCCCCACTGATCAGTGAAATAAGCACTAAAAGAAGACTGTGCATTGTAGGTCACCTACCCACTCTTCTACTTTACAGGTTTAAAGTGCTTCTTCACATGTAGCTCTATAATTTTCCAGCCTTTCATAAAAGATAGACTCAAGCTATCTGTCACGGTCATAAAACGAAGATCATTGTGTTTTGTGTCTCATCTAACGGATAAAGCTGGAACTTGCTTTCACACTGGGGCCTGAAATAAACAAGCCAACCCATTGAGATGTAAGCTCAAATCCACCTTGCCCTCCCAACTTCTGGGATTCTGAATACATTTGCAGAATTCTTGTATTTCTCTCTGATATTTTGAAGCTCTTCTAGATGGATGTGTAAAAGCTGAAAAGCATTTCAATCTTATATTTAAGACACGGTTATTCAGTATTGTTATCTCTAAGTGTTGCTGCAAACTGATGTAACGAACGTGTGCTGTCTCAAAGCATGCTGAGAGAAGAATAATATTCCAATGCAGAGACACTTTTGGAGAGAAAGCAAATACCTTCGTTCCTAGTCCCCGTCCCCAAGCCCCCTGAATATGTGCAGTCAGCTCTTTCTATATCACCAAGGGCTTTTTATTCCTTTGCAATATGGCGAGCTATTTCTTCCTTCTTAAATTTAGTTTAATCAGCAGTTATGGCACAGTGTGTGGCTTTTCATAATTCTACTGATGTTTCTGCAAATGATCACTTAGCGCAGCGCATTATTATTACTGTGGACGATCACTTACAAACATCTGTCGGGACTGACATAGGTAGAGCTGAGCCTGCCTTCAGGCGGAAGGAGGGGTTAGAGGTCCTTCCCAGGCCTATTTTTATTATACTCTGCTTATTCAGTTGCCTGGTTTTCTCTCTTTTTTTTTTTTTTTGGATGTCTTCCGCACGGGATGTCATTATCTGCCCCAAATCATCTTTTTCTTGTTTTTTTTTCGTGATGCCCTAATAATGAGCTTTTGTCATGTACAATGACTACATCTTACTTTTTTCCCCTCCTTTTTATCATAATATCATCTGCTTGGGATGTTCTGAGAAAAATGCAACAAGCTATGATAAATCACCTTGTCAAGTTACACAGTAATTCAAGCTGTTGCTGAAGTTAGAGATAAAATCCAGCACGAGGCTTTGCGGGGAAGAAAGGTGGGGGAAGGAATTTGGTTCTTCAGAGCCTGCATCTCTCTTGTGTCTGTAATGAATCTATGGGTGGGATGAAATGTGGGGGATGTGTCAACCTTGCTGCTGTTCCTAATGAATCAAGAAGCTATTTTGAAGAGTTTCTCTGTCTCTCAGGAGCCGTTTCCACGTTGCAACGTTGGATATGTGTTTTGAAGGGCTCTGCTTTTTCAACCTGCACCTGCAGTGCAGTAAAATACATTCAATTTGGTACCAGGTCGAAGAGTTGGGAGGACCTGGCTGCAAACTTCATTGAGCCCTTTTATGAAGAGAGGCTGAGAGAGCTGGGAGGGTTCCGCCTGGAGAAGCCTCCGAGGAGACCTTCCAGCCCCTTCCAATCCCTAAAGGGGCTCCAGGAAAGCTGGGGAGGGACTCTGGAGCAGGGAGGGGAGCCATGGGACGAGGGGGAAGGGTTTTACACTGGAAGAGGGGAGATTGAGATGAGCTATTGGGAAGAAATTCTTTGGTGTGAGGGGGGTGAGCCCCTGGCCCAGGTTGCCCAGAGAAGCTGTGGCTGCCCCATCCCTGGAGGGGTTCAAGGCCAGGTTGGCCGGGGCTTGGAGCAACCTGGTCTGGTGGGAGGTGTCCCTGCCCAGGGCAGGGGGGTGGAACGGGATGATCTTTAATGTCCCTTCCAACCCAAACCATTCTGTGATTCTATGATTCTATGATTTTTCAGTCTGAGGTTTTACGGAGGCCACAGAAAGTAGAGGTAAACGCTGGCAGTTTTGCAGATGTTGGCTCCGTGTTTGTTGACAGGAACCTCTGAGGGGAAAATTCAGGTGGCCTTTTCTTTTAAAGAAGGCGACTGGGTAGTTCCCAAGACTTTAAGACCAGTTAGTCTGTAAATAACAGAAGCCTTAGAATTTCCCTTTGTAGTCCCTTCACCAAAAACAGGAATTCTGGCTGAGCTGGAGCACGCTCCTTTCATTGCTGCTGCATCTGCTCACAAATAAAGAGCAACAGCATCCTTTGAGAATGAAGGACTTTGCTTTCAGACGAAAGGAAAAGGACACAGAAAGTCCAAATATAAGCATAGGACACCGTATGTGTTTCTTTTCTATGAGAGCAGCCATCTTAACCTGAAATTGTTCTCTGAATTGCAGCTCCTCATCGCAGATGGGTAGGAGAACTGCCTGGATGCTGAGACATGTACAGAGGAATGAAAAGCAGAACAGATCCGTGATTACAGATAAAAGAAAAAGCTTAAGTTTTAAAATAGTCTTACTCCCAGTTTCCCCACTCCGACACCTCTGTGTAGCAATGTTGCAATAGTTTAACACATTAATGGAAAAAAATAGCACCCAGAAAAGGAATTTGTGATATCCAGAAACTGTCTGTTCTTGAGGAGTGTAAAATAAGCCTGGTGTAAATCAGTGCATAAAGCCCAGCCTGAACCCATCATTGCGTCTTAAATCGTGCTGTGCAACGTTTGCAGGCGCAGAAGCTCCTCTGCCCGCACTGGTCACTTGTTGGTGTCTCCTTGGCACACACGGGGCTCGTGCTGGCTGGCACTAGCCCGGGCAATTCCTGGCCACGATGTCCAAGCTAACACTGGCCAGGAACCGTTCCCAGTATGGAATCTGCATGTGGAAACCCATCTTCAGGGCCTAAGAGAGGTTAATAGGATGGATGTGAGCTCTGTTGTAACATTCAGCCTCTGGGCCACAGAGCAGTCTCAGGTGCATTTTATGAAATACAAAATCGGTGAGCACAAAGGCTACAATTTCCCCGACAAAAGAGGGTTTCCTGTAACCATCCTTTGCAGGAAAAAGAATTGTTAGATTACCTTTGTGCATGGTTTTAGCAAGAACGGCGTTTTGGTGGAAGTTAGGCTGGGTAATAGACACTCTTTGAGGAGGGAAATAGCAGGAGAAATGCTCGCTGTGGAATGCAATTACAAATCCCGGCTTTGCACAGATGCTCGTATGGGGCCTCCGTTGTGTAATGCCAGATGCGAAAATATCCCTTTGTTCAACAGTTCAACACAGTTTGTTCAACAGACGGTGACAATTTCGTATCGGATTCATTCAGCTGAGCTCATATATAAATTATTGAAATGGCCTGGGATTTCCCTGCCTGGGAGATAACCTCTTCTTGTCCGTGCTGCATACCTAGAGTGCAGGGCCGTGATGCTCCCCGTCTGCGTGTCCCTTGGAAGAAAGCTACAGGCAATGCACTCCCGGTGCCTTTGAAATCACCAACCAAACCTTGCTCTCAATGGGAATAAACAATCTCCGGGAAACCCTGCGAGACTCAGCTGCTTATATGGCGCTTGTGGGAGACAAATGTGCATTGATCAGCATTATTTAGAGGAAGGGATGGCTTTTTCCAGTTATTTTTCCTGGTGAAAGATAAGAAATCACACGCGCGTGCTGTGGTTTCATCTAGCTGAGTTTTTAAAGCGTTGCAGAAAATCCTTGCAGTTTGTTTTCCCCCCTCCTAACTGCCCCTTCTGCTCGGTGGTGCCTGGTTCGGTGTGTAAGTTCCTCGGGGCTGAGACCCATCAGTCCTCATTATCCTGACAGGGGCCACGCACACCCTTGCTGCTATATATATAAAATCATCTTGCATATAAAGCCGGGGTTGTCATGGTGATTTGAAGCTCCCTGAAAGCTTGCTGTAATGCAGTTAATCTTATGCACATATCTCCACTTATTTAAAATCAACCATATGACAAGTCACCTTATATGTAATGGCATCCAAGCCACCCCTTAGGGAGCAGAAAATCTGCATGGGCTCTGCAGCTGCCTTTTGGGGGGAGTAATATTTCGAGCATCTAACTGGTTTTTGACCTCACCTGGCTGCCAGATGCTGTCAGCTATTCCTACAACCGTGCAAACGGTCTTCCTCATTTATAATTTACAAAATAGAAATCACAGCTTTTTTTTTTTTTTTTTTATCGGGGTTCGGGGCTCACCTGGAGGAAGAGCCTGTGTATAATTCTTAATGACGCCTCAAAGTTCAGCGTGAGGGTGGGAAGCTGCCGTTTTCTCCCTGTGGTATATGCCTTAAATATTCAATGAAGAGACAACCAGAGGAGGAGAAAAAAACCCGAGGGATTAATTTTGCCATCCCTGTAGAGATACTCTGTAGGGAGCAGTTCACCTCCTGTGGAAGTCAGTGGGATGGGATCAGGCCTTGAGAAGTCCCTGTGACACAAAAACGAGGTAGAAGTATTAATATTTAATTTTCAAAGACTGTTAAGTTGTGTGCCCTTCCTGAAGGGACCCCTTTCCGTACCCATCATTAAGTGCAAAATAGATGATTCTTTCCACATCTGTACGGAAACTCGGTCTATAGATAAGGACGAGATGTTCCTAAGTAATACTGCACAGTCCGAAGGAGTTTGTATCATCATAAAATGAAATCATTAGTTCATCCTAAAAACAACTTTACGGCAGTCCAGCTCTGGTTTTGGTGGCTGTTGTGCCCCAGGTGTGCTGAAAGCCCCCAACACGGTGGGTGAGTTGAGGTTGCTGGTCTGTAGTTGGTTCGTTCTAACGTATTAATGGAGGGCTCTCTTTTTAAATGTCATTGCATTTAAACTGCTAGAACAACTGTGTGTTGTTAGCTACGCAATTAGCTACTCAAACGGTAATTGGGAGAGAGTGAATAATAGTTAATTTCGGGCGTTTGCTTCAGATGAAAACTGTAATGCACTCAAGTTTTGAGGAGTTTAGCGGCATCGTGAGGAATTACCTCTAACGTTCTGGCACTCCTATTTACTGGGTACCCACGGGGCTGCCGAGCCCATATTGCTTTTTCCGTTTCCAACCCCTAGATGGATAGGTCTTCCGCCACCCTCGTTAAAGACTGAGAAAACCTCGCTCCATCTCAAGCCTACGTGGGTTTCCTCGCCATGTTGATCGATCAGTGGGTATTTCAACCTGCAGCTGGTGGTCCTTAGTGTAGAACACATTTGATTACCAAAGGCACCAAACTCTCAGTGTCTTTCAGCAATGGGAAGGGCCAACTTCGGCATGTGATGTTCAAAAAAGGGGTTGTACGTTTTTAGTGTGTAGGAGGAAGCAAGGGGATGAAGGCTTTGGTGACCTTTATTTATGGCTCCTTCAAGCAACGTGGCTCTAGTTTCGGCTCCCGTGACTGTGCTCGGTGTGGTGTTAGCATCAGGCAGGGTCGTGCTTCTCTCTCTGGTGGCCTGGAGCAGCACCGACAAATGAGGACTTGAAAGAGATTCTGTCCCTCTGTTAATAGCAAAGGAGAATTAGCAGCTCTTCTCTTCATTATCTCCTTCAGAAAAAGAGTTACACTGAAAGAAAAAGACAAAGTCTGCAGGATCAGGCCAATTTATGATAAGAAAAAAGAAAACATAATCCTTATATTCGGCAAAAGCCCTGTAATTCTCTTGGGAACAAGCATAAAGGTGTGCAGGAGAACTCAGGTGGGTGGGTACATTTGGTATCTGTTGTTTTTTTCTGCACGTGCCAGATGGCTGTTGGCCGTCACAAGGGGCCAAACACTGGGCTCTGGGCTGGTGTGTTGTGGTTTTCTTCTGTGAGGCCACTGAGGACAGGGGAGAGATTAAATAAATGAAAAAAAAAGAAAATCCAAGAAGGCTACTTTTTTATTCATTCCTCAGATTCTTTTCCCTTTTCTGCTTTCGTGATGAATTTCCCCTTTCGAGGAGAAGGGGGATACACAGTGCTTATGCTACTGTCTCATCCTTTCCTGCTGGCAATGAAGAGAAGCTGCAGTCCATCTTTGGGCTTATTCCTGCCACTGGTTGCTGCAGTATTTGGCCACTTTTGCTCTTGAAGGTTTAGCCACGGGGAAAACTAAGAGGAAAGGACTCGCTCCGAGCTGCAACGAGGCCCACAGCATACCTTACCCTGCTGGGTTCCATGGCTCCATCTACCCCAGCAGCCCTGAGCTGGAGCAATGTCCTGACCTCTTCCATGCTGTGAAATTGTTATCGGGGCTCCTTGTCATGGTTTTGGCTGAAAGCAATGAGTGCTGTACCCAGAAAGGTCTGCGCATTTGGCTCTTTCAGCGGGACCAGCTGGCCTCCAGGATCATTTTGTTTACTGGTAGAAATCTGGGCCATTCATTTAAAGCAGTGTGATATAAGGACTGGACTGTGTTTTCCTCTATTCCTTCTCCATTCTTTTGATTATGCTTTAAATTTCTTACTTTTTGTTTGCTGGCATGTCTTCCTCTCCCTTCATCTTCCTCGCCTTTGTTCTTTGCTTGTTGCTTGCTGACATTTGTTACTATATATACAGTATTTCTGAACTGAAAAGCTTTCATGCAGTACCTTTATTTCTTGACTAGCTAAGTGCTTTCTCTGTTACTTCGTACTGCCTCTGACAGACACATGCCTCTGGCTTATTAATCTCATAGAGTGAGGTTCATTATGAGTATGTGCTATTAGCAAACAGGAAAGTGCTTACTTATAATTGCTGCTCTCTAAAGGTTGCCTTGTCTGTGGATTCAGATTCATCATCGTCTTTGTTCTAGAAAGTCAAAACCTGTTTCTGCTAATAGTGCTGTCCCGTATTAAACTAAGCAGCAGTCAGCGGTGTCTTTAGGGGAAGATCTACAATACTTTTTTCCAAAAGGGATTGCCAGTGGGATGGCAGGTCTGCATTCGTACTGAAGACCTGAAGACTGGATTCAGAGGTCCTCGGTCCCGTCCATGTTACACCACAGATAAAGCACATGTGCAAATGTGATCTGTTGACACAAACTCCTGCAGGGGAGCTTGGCAGCCCCATCCTGCCCTATTTGCATACCTGGGTTTTCTGTGCTAAGCATAACCCTCAGATCCAGAGGGTTTCTCCTAAAGAGGCAGGGTCATCTGCTATGACGACTCTGCGTCCACTCTGGCCTTGTTGCCTCTGCACGCTTTGCCAAGTGGCGGCGTGCGAGGAGTGAGAAAGTCAAAAAAGGCAGCAGGAATCTCAACAGAGATCAAAAGCAAGCAGACTTGCAGGAGGTAGTACTGTTACCCTCCTGAGATCCAACATCAAGGGTGTTACCAGCCTTGTTTCATGCGGCAAGTGATTCTTCTGGGCATACTTTGCTGAGAACATCATGTTTGGATATCGTATGTAGGATATGTAGGATGTATAGGATGACATGTAGGATGGTCTCCAGTGGCCTGTTTATTCTTGATGTTCTGCTTTGCTGGTGATACTTGGAGAATGGGAAAGCTCCTTCACTGGGTTTGCAGGGTCATCTTTGGAGCAGATCCACAGAGGAGGGGAGAAGTTGGTGAAGACCTAGTTACCAGACAATCTCTGGGAGTGGCTGACAGTCTGTTTGTTAGTGGATGTCACTACTAAGGAGAGTGAGACAGCTTATTGTCAGGTGATGGATCTAGCTGGGTTTGTGATCTCTTAGCTGTTGGAAGTCCCATCAGATCGGTGGCCTGACAGCAGCAAGTAAAGGCCTCCCCAAGACTGAGCTACCCTGTTTGGTACTTTTGTCTTTTCTGGAGGTAGCTTTTAAAGGCTTGAGCGTCCTTGCTGTGCAAGCTGTCAGACCCATAATCTATGGACTCAATCACGAGCAGCCAGAGGTGATAGAGGACTTCTTGGGACTATCCATACCCAACTCAATTTACTACTCTAGGTATAGCCTGCATGTTTCAGGCAGGATCCAGGCAAGAATTTGGTGCTGGGGAATTCTCTGGGGCATGTCTTTAGGTGTGGGAGCCCTTGTCCCCAGGGTACCAGGTGAGTGAGCTCCTACTGCGCTCTTACAGGCACCCTAAAACTGTCTGGGTGGACATCTGGAGACTGTGGTCTCACAGACATTACTGAGGATGTTTTTGCAGGGCAATTTAGATGCAGTCTGAATATGCTTGGAGGCACGTCTTCAGTCACATTAGTTTTCCTAAAAGAAAAAGGTCATCAAATGAAATGAGAAGTCGCTTTGCCTATCACTGGGAGCCATACAGCACAGCAGTAAAAAGGAGTTGCAGAGCAATCCCTAAAATACTGCAGAGAAGAGGGTTTAAAGGGTCCAGTAACTTAAAAGAACTCCATTTACTATGTTGTCCCCTGTGGAAGAAGGTCGTAACTACGGTTTAACATGTGTGTGATGCTGAGATAACTGATGACTACTTCTAATGTTTTGAGGGAAACCTGAAAATTACTTTTCTTTAAAAACTCCCATTTTCGGTAAAACTCTGAATTCAGTCAATTCCCTAAGATGCAGGGAGATTCAAGAACAAAGAGGGTCTGATGCTTTCACAGCTTTCTGGTCTACAAGAGCAGCTCTGTGAGTATTCAGAGGCGTTACCCAACATTACTGCCCGGTGGCCAAGCACATCCTTCTCCGGGTGTGAGCAGAGGGAGCACAGCTCTCCGAGACCCCACCACACCTCAGATTTTCAGATCGGATGGTAAGAGATTGCAGCACAGAGAGTGAAGCTTCGGGATGGGGCCAGGCTCTTCTCAGTGATGCCCGGCAATAGGACAAGGGGTAACGGGCACAAACTTGACCATGGGAAGTTCCATCTCAACATGAGGAGGAACTTCTTTGCTGTGAGGGTGGCAGAGCCCTGGCACAGGCTGCCCAGAGAGGTGGTGGAGTCTCCATCTCTGGAGACATTCCAACCCCGCCTGGACGCGTTCCTGTGCCACCTGCTGTGGGTGACCCTGCTCTGGCCGGGGGTTGGACGGGATGATCTCCAGAGGTCCCTGCCAACCCCTGCCGGTCTGGGATTCTGTGATTCTGTGATGAACAACGGTGAAATGCAAGCGGTATTTTAACATTTGAAGTTGCTCATTCTAACTCTGGAAAGCCAAGGAAGTCAAAGACAGAATTGAAATGTGAATCCCTCACCCTGTCGTCTCGGCATTTTAAATATCTGTGGTCTGTAGCAGAGACATCCCGGGCTGTTCTGGAATGTATAGATGTGCGAAAGGTTGCGGGAAAAGATTATTTTGAAACAATATGCAATGATCTGATAAGAGATGACAACATAATTAATATCCTCAAGGAGGCAGAGTTAAAGCTCTATGAGCCTTGCATTTCTCATTTCCTGACTTTTGAGTGCTTAACTGTGCATATTTAATGTTATATTAAAATAAAGGAGAGGTGCATGCTGTAAGCAAATAGTCCCTTCCCTGCTACTTGAGGATATTGAATTATTTCACGGAAGATGCATTGTTTTGATGATATCTGCATGATGTGAATTGAAGTGACATCAGCTGTGATCCACATTTATAATTCCAATTTATAATATCGTGTTAGTAAATTGGGCCGTGCATTATTCTAGCCAGCATCGGAGCACGTGCTGCTTTTTTGGCAGACATGAGCTAAATGTGAAATCCAAAGAGCGTTGTGCTGATTGGAAACAAAAAGAGGCCAAGGCTGTTTTGCTGCTCTGCAACATGCTGTTACGTAGAGGGACTGGTTAGGACTGGGGAGGAAAACATGGTCTGGGGAAGCGACTGAGAATGTATTAATAACTTTGCTGCCGGAGCTCCATTAATGTAAAACTTATCTGAAATGAGGTAAAACTGCTTAGAAACAAATTTCCAAACATAAGGGTAGGTAGTGACTTTTTAAGAAGCGGTGGGGAAGGGGCTCAGTGGGGATTATTCCCGGAGATGTTGCTGAGACACACTGCACGTGTTTCCTCTTATAACTTCTTAAAAAAAAAAAGTGAATTCACAGCAGGCATCCTAGGTGGAGTGTCGCCGGCTTGCTCTTTAATCTGCCTTGCTGGCTGTGCTGCCGTCTTCCAGCTCCAGCACCTCAGGTGTAAAAGTCACAAGTCTGCAGAGCCTTGCAGATGGAAGACCCACATTAAATAATAAAATCCGACATCAATGCGCAGCACTCGGCAGAGGTGGAGTACCGAGGTGTCGCTGCGGCTAATGGCAGGACTGAGGCTCTTGGCGTCCATCACCCTCTGCTTGCCAACAGACTTGTAAAGCTGCGTTTGGGGCTGGGAGTTATTTTCTGTGCTGCAGGGAGGGCGGCTCCGTGAGGACCTTCTGCTTGAACATGGCAGGGTCGGTAGGAACCACGAGCTATGGTGGCAGCTCTGTTCCCTTTTGAATAGGCAAAGCACACTCTCATCCTCCTGCTCTCAGAGTACCGGGGCTTTTTCCTCACCTCCATACCTTCTTTGGGTACGAAACACCCATGAAGACCCTATCTGAATACCAGCCCCTTGTTACCAAGCAGGAGTGTCCAAGGCACAGGAGTGTCCAAGGCACAGGAGTCCCTTGGCTGTAGGCAAAACGTAAGTGAGATGATTTTGGGGGAACTTCAGGAGGTATAAGGCTACTACATATATTGAAATTTGCACAAAACCATGTACCCACAAAAACATATTTCCATCTGTCTCTCAAGACCGCTCCCCATAGTAAGTATTCCTATCAGATCAATAAAATGTCTGGATAGGTGTGGAGAGGAGACTGCAATGTGCACAAATTGGTGTAAATGGATATGTAAGTCATTTTCCTGGTCCCTGGCACTTCCTACCTATGCAAACATGGAGTAATTGTGTTTCTAGAGGTAGACCTAAAACAAGCAGCAATCAGATTAGAATCAGGTCTGTTCTGTGGGCAAGGACTTTATACTACCATGTGGCCAATTTTCATTTACCCAATCTGTTGTTCTGGAAGGCTGAAAGTTGTACAAATTGCATCAAAAGAGAGGATCGTATGTGTTGCGCTTGACCAAAGGTCCACCTGGCCCATTGCTCTGGTGGAATCCATCTAGGCTAGGTCCTCACTTAGTGTCCATCACTATTACACCTTGCTGACCATGGCTGGTTTACTGATATTTTGATAACTTATTGGAGGATGTGGACTTTGTTATAGTTTCTCTGAAGTTCTGGTTCATGTGGCAGGAGGAAAGGTCTGTCTTTCCCTGAGGCTAAACATAATGGAGTATGGGCAAAGCACGGGACAATCTCCTTTGGTGTGATCAGAGAAACCCAGGCAGTAGGCAGGTTTGGAGATGAGGTGGCTGGAGCAGGAGATGAGATCTTCAGGTTCAGAAGGGAGCCTCATGCCCAGGCTGACAATCCTTCCTTTCGCAAAGGTATTAGGAGGAAAATGACGAGCTCCAGGTGCTGAAAACTTGTGATGTTTGGGTTATCATTATTCTTTCTTCATTGAGTTGCATATGCTTCTCCTTCAGTAGGTGCATCACAAAATGTGGTCTTGCCACACCCTTGTAGAGGAAGGGCAGCTCTGAGAAATGTATCACCTGCTCTCTGGCAGAGAAGAGTTCTTCTCTTGGAGATTTGGAGCAGACTTAAAAAGGAGTGAGGGACCTTTCTCCATGGATCCCATTGACCCTAGCACTTTTCAGGCACAGTGGACCACGCTTTGAGGACCCGTCTGTTTGACCAGGTTGAGATGGAGAGCTCTTGCTCAGGCCAGGTTCTCATAAGCCCTCTGCTCAAGTGCCCACTAGCAAATCCCAGCCATTGAGGGCCTTGCTCTGGTGTCTTACTGCATGTGTGGGACATGCACAGTCCAGGTTTTCTGCTACAGATCAGGAGCCTCCATAATCTGAGGACGTGGAGCCTGGTGCCACTCCTCAGCAGGATTGACAAGACCTCATGGTGGCTGATGACATAGGATAAAGAGAGGTATAGACGCCATAGGAAAGCCTGGCCAGACTGGAGGAGCAACGTTTGCCCTGAACCCTGCTTGGATGTGGCTATGGCCAGTAGAGGAGAAAGGAAGGCTTCAGGTTTACTTTGCTACCGCAGTCCTTGGTTTGTGGTTGACAGTCTACACCATTATGTGAAAAAAACCCTCCAGTGCGAACAAGGTAAAACACCCCACTGTCGGTGACATCCTTCCATTAAAATACAATCAGAACAAAGTAGTAATTTCCTTTCTAAAGCCATAGTTATTTTCTGGTCACGGGTAGTATCCTGGATATTGTCTTCTGCTATATTCGTACTCCTTACAAAGAGGGGAGCTGCAGCAGCTGCAAAGACTGATTGCCAGGTATCGAAATAATAAGGCCAAAAAGGCCGTCATGTGATGTAAACGTTGGAGAAGAAATTTCTCTGAATGCGAAATGTCGAGGCTCTGAGTCAGGACTCTTCAGTACTAGGATGCCTCTGCCAGCAGACTGCTATGTAGGACACCGCGGCTTGTTTTCCCTTCACGCCTAGTTTGCACCAAAATAACTCCGCTGACATCAAAGGCCCTACGTGTGAGCCGCAGCGAAGAGAGGAGGAAGAGGAGGAGGAGAAGGAGGAGGAGGAGAAGGAACAGACACTTCAGGTGCAGTCGCACGTCGCAGTCAAGCAATTCGCGCAAGTCTGCTGTTGGAAGAGGTGGTCCTGACTTCTCCTCTCTTCTGCTGTCCCCGTCCACCCCTTCTTTTTCACCAACGCGCATGTGAGACTGTGCTGAGCCACTTCAGAGAGCTAAAGTGGCAGAATATTTTCTACTCTTTTGTGGGTTAGTTTTCCACTGATACAGTTCCCTGGGCGAGTTGACCAGAAGGCAAGAGGAGCACCAGGACCGACCTGAGGAAATTGCAGTGCGTGAACAAGAGAGATGGGGAGAGATCTGAGCAGGGTTGTCCTTTGCAGCAGCGTCTGCTCCTTTGTTCAGCTGATGTTTGCACCTCAGCTGGTTTTACGGGCATTTTTCTTTTTTCAATAACATGATGTTTTGTATCGTGCTTCACTAATCTCCAAGGATATTGAAGCTGAGTTCGTTTTTATAAGTTGTAAGTTTAAAAAGTGCTTTTGCTAAGATACCGTGGTGACGAGAAACAGTCTTTCTTTGGGTACATTCAAAGGAACAGTTTATCTAACGGGAACAGTTTATCCGTGTTATCCGCACTGACTGACAGGGTGCAGAGTCAATTCAAATGACCTGATGATATTTGCTATTGATTAAGAGCCCAAATGTGAATAGTCAAAACCCATCTGAATGTAACCCATTTAGCTTCAGTGCAACTGGATGAATGAGGAAAAGACACAAGTATAGGTTTTGAAAATTTGACCCAATTAATAGGGCCAGATATGGAAGTCGTCACTCAGATCTTGACAAGCTTCTATTGTAGCAAAATGGTTGCGGGGCCAAACCTTATGGGTCTTATTTCCTAACTGAATCCAGTGGAAGTTTGCCTGAAAACTATTAAGCTCATTATTTGGCACACTGATTTCAGTGACAGCTTTGAACGGGTAAGATCTAAGTCTGAATTCAAGGTTTAGCCCTTAATTCTTTGTTTGTAAGAATACACACTATCCAGCACTGTAAACATCACTCCTTTCTTATAAATGTAAAAAGCCTTTTTTTTTTTTTTTTTTTTAACACCTTCACAATTCACAATTGATACTATGACGCTCCATGGAGTTTATGCTCAAGGAATCATTAGTATGTTGAGGAGCTGGTGCATGTATCTGATGTATGAACTTGCTAGTGGCTCAATAAGAAAGCCCGGGGCTGCCTCATTAAATTTGCTGGTGTCACAAGGAACAGAGCAGAGCATCCTTGAAGTAATTACAGGTGAGTGGACCAATGTACTCGTACAAATGTAGTTCCATTAAGACATTTTCCGTCACATTCTCTCTTCTAAATCTGGATGTTTTATTGATGCAGAGCTAAATCAAGTATCTGCCATCACTACATTCTCTTCTTCCACCCCCAGCTGGCATTTCATGCAGCACATATTGCAGTTTTCTTTTTGAACAGAAGCCTTTTCATCTACTGGAAAGCAGAAAAATGCCATAGGTGACATAGTTTAGCAGCATTTAACACATTAAATAGCTCTCTGAACTGCTGCAGATGGGAAAAAAAGAGTCCTGTACGCATGTCAAAGCTACAGGAAAACACATTTTCCTTTCAGAAATGAGCACTGCATGTTCCGTGCAGAGTTTAAAGAGAACAGGAACTTGGGTCTGAAAAGGATTCCCTAGGCCATCTAATCTGGTTCCTTGTTATTCTGGGCAACCATCTCATCAAATCCTTCCCATAAGTGAGTTGAGTCTCATTTAACATCTAGTGAGGGTTTTTTTCTCAGCTATTCCCATTGGGAGGCTATTTCCTAACTTCATTTATCTGAGAGTTAAAGATTTTATTTTTCTTTTTTTTTTTTTTTTAATTTACAACCTATATTTCTTCACAGCCAGTTGAGCCACATCTGTGGTTGAGATTCTCTCACAAACCCTCTCCACATTTGCTGGTTGCTCACTGGCCTTGGATAGAGTTAAAAAAACGCTTTAAAGGACTAGGGTAACATGGTGTGTCCATTCGTCTTCACCAGATGGTACATTTTTTTAGAAGAAAGCTGTCAGTCACTGCCCGTTGGGTTGATTCTTTATGCCAGGTGCTACAGAATCATGGCAGAACCATAGGTGATGTAGGAGGTTGAAACCATGGAGGGCTAGAGATGTACTTACACTGGGAGCTTGAGTGAGCTCTTCATCTGTGTTGCCACTTTGGCTAACATGTCCTCATGTCCAAATACGTGGTAGGGCGCTGTATGCCATGTTGATAGCCGGGGCAACAGGAATGCTGCAGAATCCTTGATACAGCACAAATATTTGAACGGAGCAATGAACAGGCAACAAGATGGGACAAATTGGTTTAGAGTGAAGTATAATGTTCTGCTGCGAAAGAGCAGGGAGAGAGGGTCGGTGTCAGAAGACTGTGGATGCGAGGTCCTCGGATAGGTCCAACTAGCTTGCCAAAAAAGCTTCTTCTGATAGCCAGTTTTATCCCCAAATCTTGGCAAGTCAGCAGCACCCATTAACAGCAGAGATCACCTCATAAGACTTATAGATACCAGGGAGGTGGAAATCACATAATTCCGAAGGACTTAGCTGCAAATATCATTTAATGGCAGAAGATGGATGTAAATACCAGAGCCAAAGTGTCATCAAAATGAAAAACGACTTAAGCCTGCTTACCCAAGCTCAAGTCATCAGCACAGATAAATTAATGGAATAATGTTTTAAGCTGCTTAGTAATGTACAAGTGGAAAAAAAAACACAACAGTGCTAATATGGAACAGATTAAGAGGTGCCCCAAAATAGCCTCTAAAATTATGCTGTGTAAAAGTCCTGTAATGTGAGTAAACCATGTAGGAAAAGCTCTTGACAGTCGCACGAGCAGGCTGCTGTGGTATACCTTGTCACGGGTGGAAATTATTAACCTGCCTCTCACTCTCCTAGAGATTTCTTGGCCGATTGCATCCCTGGATTGCGCTTGTCTTATTAATAGGTGTGTCATGTCAGCGGGGCAAAGTTTGGAGGGCAGAGTCTGTCTTCATTCATAGTATTAAAGTCCTATATTTTTGGAAACAGGGTGGCCACTTGCAAACTGCCTTTGGGAATGATCCCTGGCTTGGAAAGCATGGGAAAGAGTGTTAGTTGGCCTGGGATAAAAGCATGCCATGGGCTGCTATATGAGCTTAGCAGTCCTGATGATTGAGCTCCTCTGCCCATGCCCTCGCACGGTTTAATTTACTAGTATGGCTGTAGCCCTATTATGTTTTATTAGCTCTGTGGATATAATCGAATAAAACAATCTTTCAGGAGCTAATGGGGTTCTCTGGGTAGGCACAGTATGCTTCAAGGCAAGTATAGGTTGAGAACAATAGTGTAACTTGTTAATTAATTAGAAAATTTGAAAGGAAGAATGCTTTGTTCCCTTAGAGCAGATGTGGCTGGTGGCAAAGGAAGCAGTGATAACTTGATGGTCATCGTATCAAATGGTACCAAAAAAAAAAAAAAAAGGGGGTTCTTTCCTTCTTAGCTCTTTTTTTTTTTTTTTTAATAGGTGAAGATCTTGCTTTTCTTGTCTGGATTTGAAGTCTTCCATTTTAATCCATTTCTAAGTGCTCCACTCTTCAAGATCCGTTGGTTGTTTTTCTATGATTTTCCGATTGCCCTTGTGTTGATCTCAGAGCTGTTAGCGGTTACAAGTGGCTGGATCTTGCAGGAGACAGGTGAGGTACTGGGGGACTGGAAAAAGGCAAATTTGGTGCCTGTCTTAATACAAAACGGGAAAGGAGGACCTGACAGTGTAGAGATCAGCCACTCTAAGTTAATTCCCAGAAATATAAATTCCTAGAAATATCCTGCCACAAAATAATCAAAGCCTTTGCAAGCACGCAGGAGATAACAAGGAGCTAAGTAACAGTGAGCATGGACCTGTCAAGAACAAATGACATCAAACTAATCTAATTTCCTTCCGTGACAGGATAAAAAGCCTTGTGGACAGAAGAGAAGTAGTAGGTGTCATCTGTCTTTGTGCAAGAAAGCTTTTGACGCTGCCCCTCATGACATTCTTGTAAGCAAGCTAAGGCAACAAGGTCTACATGAAACTACTATAAAGTCTGTGTGATATTTGCTGGAAAGCTGTAGCCAGAGAAGTTAACAATAGTTTTGACATTTATTCTGTGTCAAAGTAGAAAGATGCATTGAATGGAGTTGAGTGGGGCTCTGCTTTAGGCGAGCATAGTTAAATGTGTGTATTTGGCGTGATGAACAGCGAGGCTAGGAGACTGTTTTATAGGGATAGATTTGGGATGAGTATGGTGAATGGGACCCAACAGTGCTGTGTTCTTGGAAGAACATACAAATACATCTTGGGATGTATATTTATGAAGCTGCCCTACAAGCCATATGCAGTAAACCTGCTTTATTCAGCTCTCGCAAAGCCGGCGATGTTTTGCCATGTTCTGAGTGATGTCCTTCAACAAAAACGTAGATCAGCTGGTGGGGATGTAGAGTAGAGCAATGAGAATGGTCAGAGATGAGAAAAGACTGGGCAAGTATCCATCAAGGAAGTTGGAAATATAGCTGCTTCTGTTGTGGGACAGGAGGGCGACCTGCAAAAGTCCCGTGCAAACCCTGTGATACCATGGTGGCTTTTTGAGTGAGTATATTTTGTCAACTCATTTCTGCTGTTCTGTGTTGAAATAGTGAATAAACATATGAGACAAGATTAGTCCTAAGGATGTTCCTTGAGGAACTCTAGTTTTAATCTTCCTCCGGTCTAATCTTGCTCTAATTTAGGGTGCTTTTCTGTCATCTTTCTTTTAGCCAGAGTCCTTGTACTAATTAGCATCTTTTCTTTTATCACAAATAGTTTCCCGTCTGGCACTACATCAAGTACTTAAGTATTTCTAGTATTAGAAGTCATAACAGAGCTGTTCAGTCAAAATTTTCCAGAAAATTAAGAAGGACTATTAACTGTCTATTCTTGGAGATTCCCATGGATGCTAATATTGCTTAAAGTGATGTATCTTAGTGATCTGTCAGATATGTTACATCTGCTTATGTATGCTGGATATCTGGGGACTCAAGGTCTGCCTCTTCTATGTTTCATTGTCTGAATTGAGCTTAAACGTTACGGTAGCCAAGGCCATCACATTAGTCACCCAAAACAAGGTGAGGAGGTTGTATTTATTGTAGCCTTTCCTCTGTAGCTGCACCGTACTGAGTGCAGGACACAGTTTACACACGTAGTATAAAAATTCCTTTGGAAAGATATAGCGAAATGAGCGTTAATTCCAACATCTCTTCTTTCCAAACAGTAAGAGGGCTCAACATACATAGTCCGTCTATTCTATGTTTTATGAAGTTTCTTTAACAGAATCAGGATCCTTTATGGAAACTCGATTGTTGCTAGAAGTCGGTCCCAGATTCAAAGAAAACTCCTTTATGATTCCTGTTTTCCCCTGTTTTACTGCCCTGGAAGTGCAGAAGCAGTTAAACCTCTCCCTTTCCATCTTGCACACACAGACACAGGCTCACACACCACTTTATATGACGTGTCTGCTTGGCAACTTGTGAGAGTTTTGCTGGCGCGTGGGGGAGACCTGCAGGAGTGAAGTGCAGCATTAATGTAGGTTCCCAGTGGCTTAGAGGGAAGCTCATTACTGACCTGGCTTGTGCGTCTTGTTCATTTACAGTAACACTTTAAATATTTAATCGATCTCTCATTCTTTCCTGTCATGGACCATTTTCCCTCAATTGATTCCTTTTGGGGGGGGCAGGGATGGTTGGAATGCATTTATGTTAGTGGAATTCTATAAATTATATTCATTAAGAGGCCAGATGCAGTAGGCCAATGTGGAATTAGCCTAAGCTTCATATTGTATTTTTTGCCCCAGGTTCTCAAAGCACTTCAGAAGCACTGACTAGATAAAGGTGAAGAGAAAAGCTCTGCTGAAAGTTAGAATACCTGCTTAAGTTCCCAGGAGCTGCCACTTGGTAGAGGATTATCTCTATGTTACCATGTTACCAGAGGTAACAGGATTATCCTTTCTGTAATGCTCAGCTCGCTCAGCTTCAGCCTTTCTGGGTTGTCTGTCATGATGAGGGATGAGATGCATCCTGTACTGTGTCCAGCTCTGGAACCCTCAGCACAAGAGGGACATGGACCTGTTGGAGCGGGTCCAGAGGAAGGCCATGGAGATGATCCAAGGGCTGGAGCACCTCTCCTATGAAGACAGGCTGAGAGAGTTGGGGTTGTTCAGCCTGGAGAAGAGAAGGCTCCAGGGAGACCTTAGAGCCCGTTCCAGTACCTGAAGGGGGCCTACAGGAAAGCTGGGGAGGGGCTGTTTGCAAGGGCATGTAGCGATAGGACGAGGGGCGATGGTTTTAAACTAGAGCAGGGCAGGTTTAGATTGGACATTAGGAAGAAGTTCTTTACAGTGAGGGTGGTGAGACACTGGCCCAGGTTGCCCAGAGAGGTGGTGGAGGCCCCATCCCTGGAGACATTCAAGGCCAGGCTTGATGAGGCTCTGAGCAACCTGATCTAGTTGAAGATGTCCCTGCTGACTGCAGGGGGGTTGGACTAGATGACCTTTAAAGGTCCCTTCCGACCCAACACATTCTGTGATTCTATGATTCTATGATTCTAACCAGAGGGAAGGAAAGTGGAAGGTTGGCATGAGAATCATCACTTTTTCCAGCACAAAGGTGTATGGTCTTCACGGTTGCATCTCCTGAGACTCCTCACCAGGTCAGGTGATGCTGAGGTCAAGCAGTGTCCTCTTATTACACAATTTAGCTGTGAAACATCTCTTTTGTAGGCAGAGATGTAACATCTGTTTTACAAGTGGGTCAATGGAGGCGCGGGCAGGGACGGGGCCTGCCCCAACACCTCATTTACAGACTCATGAATCTCGTGTTGACTTTGGGGGATCACACATTAATTTCTTACCGCAAAGGTTTTGACGGCAACTTTTTTTGGTGCTATTTTTGATAAGGTCTATAATCCCCACTTTGTAAGCCTATGAAATAGGCATGAGGCAGCATGTGCTTGTAAAGACAGCCCTGGCAGGAACATTTTCTTTCCATGGGTCCTGAGTGCACTTGGGGGAACGGTGAAAAAAATACCACACCTTTGGGGTTGTACAGAGGTCTTGGCGTACAGTTTGGCCTTGTTCTTGATGAACACGATATCACTTTATAAACCCTATAAAGTAAAAACTGTGGGGTATTGGCCTCTCACCAAGCCAGGCTCAGAGAAGATAAGAAGAAACCTTCAGGAGCTGAAGGCAAACGCTTTCAGTAGGCAGGCAGAGGGGTTTTCAGCAAATGTGCTTTAAGATGCGATAACAAAACAGATATTCAGAGCTGCTTCTGGGCCCGACAAGTTCTTTGCCACTCCTGGAGAACATGGAAATCACCTTGAAAATGGGGCGTTTTCAAATCAAATTAAATCCCTCGCACAGTTCCTCAGTTGCCATTGATTTTTATTTTATTGATCAGCCGAGAAATGCTCGGGTATTCCAGATATGCGTTTAAAGTATTCCCGTGTTATCTGGTTTTGCGCTGTCGATCTTAAATCTGAATGTGCTCAGTTAGCTGAAATAACAAATGAAAAGAAGCAACCCCAAACCTGTCCTGTTCCCTAGTAACTTAGCATGAAGTGCCATCCCACAAACGTCGCAAGTGGTTTTTCCTTCCAATCGCCGTGCTACAGCGCAGAAGAAAGAGAAAGCCGGGTTCACACTCCGTGGGAAACAGGGTGTTTTCGTGCGTAGGAATATTTGCTTTTCAACACAATACTTTGTAATACTATCCATTATTACACGGCTAAAATGCTCAGCCTTTGAACTCAGAAGCTAGTATCGCCTAACTGCAAGGACCAGTGTCTGCCTGACTCCATTTGTGCAGTTACTGTTTAAGCAAGCATTTGAGTAGCGGGCTCTGAATACAGTTAAATTGCAAAGACAAATGCTGCTGTTGTTGTTATTGATGGTGTACGTCCTTGATACAAGTGCTGTATCTCAAGGAGAGAAGTATTCACGCAATCGTCCGCTGCTGACTTTCTTGGCACCCTTCATTTCGGTTTTGTTTGGTAAGTGGCAGAGTCTTTGAATGAAGATGCGACATTTCAATTACTCCTCTCTTTTCTTTCCTGGAAACCGTCGAGGGATAAGAGCTGTGATTGTAATTGAAAATATCCCTACAAAGCCTCAAAATTATTATAACTGAAATTAAAATCTTATTCTTTAACTACTATTAGGTTTCACCTTGAAAAATCATGCCTGACTTTCAAAGAAGAGAGTTTCATGGCTAATAATAATAACCTTTGAGAATTTAGAAGATTTGCACCACTCATTTTCCTATATGGTCACGAGAAAAATACCCAGGGGAGTCTCAGTCTTCTAATTGCAAACTTGCTTTGCTTTGACCCGGACTCACCATCACAAATTCTGGTACCTGAGGCACCCAACACAGAAATAAAGAAATTATGGGGTCTTCTGTAGCCAGTGGAGCAGTGGAGGCACCTCTGGGTGGCAAGGCAAATTTTAAGAGGACCGAACTCCTCCGTGGAGGTGGCTATCTGTTGGTGTTGATGGTGGAGTGGACCATTCTCCTAAGTTCAGAGTATGTGGGAGGTCCTGAGCATGAAGTTGCTGCTACGTCCTCTGTAGAGGAGTTAGATGGTGTCATCCCCCTCCCAGTCACCTTTTACTGGTTCCATTAAAAAAATGTACTGCTACATTAAAAAAAATACATCTATTTCTGCCTTACCAGGAGTTGACTGCTAAACTAGTGAATGGGTGAAAGAGAAGTTACTTTCAACCCCAGTCTTGCAGGTGGAGCTGGATGCCAGGGACGTCTGACGGTTCCTCTCAGAAGTCTTTTCCTCGCTTGATTGATACTTTAGCAAACATTAATTTCGGGGGGGATGTGAAATTTTCCATGCCAGTTTTCTGCCTCCTCAGACTGATATTTTTAAAGACCCAGCCAAAATTCTTCAGAGAAGGAAGCTGGAGAAAAACATGTTGTTTTCAATACTAAAATATTTCTCCCAGCCTGGCTACGAGGAGCCCTGGTACCTCCCTGCTGCAGAGCAGGGATCTGAAATTCGGGAAGGGGGCGTCTTTTGCACATATTCTGCTTTCATTTTTTGATCTCCCCTGTGGAAATTTCCCTAGCCTTTCTTAGTTTATAGGCTTTTTTTTTTTTGCCTTGTTTTTTTTTTTTTTTTTTTTTTTTTAAATCCCACACGTTTGGGAGGGATGTCACAGCATTTAACAGCTGAAGCCTTCAAAAGACGCTGCGGGGTAAGTGTTGTGCTGCTCTGACTGCGCGTGCCCTGTTGTCACGGCTTGCTTTCCACCGCTGCCCAAGGGATGGGATGCTCCTTACCCTCATGGATGATTGTTGCTCTTTGCAAATTTGGGAGCCCGGTTCTCCTGGGGTTTTAAAGCCATGGCGCCCAGCGCAATGAGGAGGGCCGAGCTGCGTGGCTGGAAGGCGAAAATGAAAGAAATCGTATTTTAAGAGGGGGAAAAGATGGAGCGAGTTGGGATGGAAAGAGGGGAGCAAGAGAGCTCATGGGGTTAGAAATTGCTTAGGGCTGGTCGGACACGCGGGAGATGGGAGGTGGGACCAAGAGCCCGGTGGGAGGAAGCCCCCGGTCCCTGGGTCTGCAGCCTGCGGAGCTTGGAGCGGGGCTGGCAGAGGCTGGGTGAGGAAACAGGGATGAGGAAGGGTTCTGAGGGAAATCAAAACCACCTGATGATGCGAGGGAGAGGCTTCGCCCAAGCATTGCTTACCCCGAGCGCTATTTGTAACACCACAAGCCAGCAGAGAGCCTGTTTAACGGCTGGCCCATGGGCTACCATATATCCACCTACGCCCTTCCTCCTTTTCCCTGTATCTCATTTTTAAGGTCCTATACACAATCCCGCACCTCCTTATTCCCCAGTGAACACACAGCTTTAAATACGACAGCCGTGTTAAACTCGCCAGAACAAAGTGCTTGTTGCTAGATTTTAATCCAGCAAGCCCAGGGAACGTCCACTTTTTTTTTTTTGCAGCGTTAGGTGTTAAGACGGAACAAGACACACACGCTTGGAGAGAAGAAAAAGAAAGGAAATCAAGCTGCTTTCATGTGTTCTTTGTAATTATTTTCCCCCTGTTGTTCAGAATTCAAGTTTAAAAAAAAAAAAAAAGGAACAAAAAAAAAAAAAAGAGGACTCTAACATTTACTGGCAGTAATCATTTCACCATCTGCTCAGGCGTGCTGCTTCCAGAACACACGTTCTCAGCTGCTGAGCAGTCAGCTCTCCGCTCCCCTTCCTTTCGGAGACAGAGATGCCAGCAGTTCCTAAACTGTAACAGCATGAACAAGGCCTTTTTTTTCTCTCTCTCTTTTTTTTTTTTTTCTTTTTTTCTTTTCAGTCGCTGGAATTTTTTTTTTGAAAAGGCAGGAGAGTTAGGACTTTTCAGCAGATTGTTTCCGAGATTGAGCTGGTCCCTGACTTGACGGTTCTTCCTCTGAGTGCGTAAAAATGTGCAGAATATTAATATTTTATTAATATTTTGATATTTCGGGGCGCATCAGGTGTTTGCTTTGTAGTAGAGCTTCACTGGGCTGCTCTCAAGGATGGATTTAGCCTGTGTTTCGTTAGCCATACCTAGGGGAAAGCTTTCCCGGCAGGGTACTCTCATGCCTGGGCATAGACACCATTGATTTCTGCTCTCATGAACCCCAATGTTGAGCTCAGCACCCCTTTTTCTAATGGCTTCTTCCCCTTCTCCTCTACATGCTAAGCCAGCGCTGAGCTGCTCAGCACCCCGGCCTCCCCCCCGACAGCCCGAACCCAGCGGTGAATCACTGCGTATAAAACAGAAGGGGATGGACCTCGCGACCAAATGGGCTTTGTTGGCTAAAAGGAGCTCGGGCAGGCAGAGTTCCCCTCTCCTGCATCGCTGCCCTTCGGCGAGCGGTGAGCAGAAGCACTTAAGTAAATACATGACTAATTTAGAGGGCAGAGGGTAACATTAATTAGCTCATCCTGTCCTTGAATGTTTCTGTGTCACTGACTCCCTAATCTACGGCTCTTGCGTGTTTTGTTGCTTCTCGTGGCAATAATAACCCGCCATCTCGGTTTGTCCATGTAAATTCAAAATGAAAAAACATCCATCAGTGAAAAACCCTATTCAATTTTCCCACTGTATAGTCGATGCTTTACAAAGAAATGAGCCAGAGTGAATTCAGAGCCCATTAGGCATGTCCCAGGAGGCAGGAATCTATATGCTTACAGATGTGCTTACAGATATAAATCTGCATTAAGAAAAAAAAAAAAATAATCCTGCTTGACCGAAGGTATTTGTTCTAAAACACACAATTTAAAGTGCAGCTTTGTACAGAGAAGTGACTCTGTGGGGTGGCTTTGTGTGATTTTATGTGCGGTTCATTGCATCAAGATCAAATTTACTCCTTTACAGGCAGAAGAAATGTTGTTTCTCTGTCAGCCTCACATACTTGCTCTCGTGTCCCTAGCCCAAGCTGGATGGGTGTTTTCCCATCCAGGAATCAGGGGTGGTTTTTTTTTTGATCAGCGTTTGATCCAGCTGAGCTGCAATGCAGACCGCGGAGGCTGGAGCCTCAAAAACGCCTTGGGAATATCTCCTGTTTCTCAGGGCGGTGTGTGTGCTTGTGCGTTAGCCTCTGTGTTTTCACCTTCGACCACGCTGCGACACCCACACCGGTTCTTTGCTGCCGTTTAAGAAAATGTCAGTCTCTCAGATTGAATGAGTCGGATGTGCTATTTATAAAAAGGTGATGTGAGCCAAATATTTATCATCCCCATAGCATGGGAGGGCGACGCGGGGCAGATCAGAAGGTGGGCAGGTGGGAAAAAGGAGTTGGGAAGGGAAGAAATGGAGGGTAAAGAACATGAAAAGAGGAAAAGAGAACAAGGGAAGATGTTTGGGCCTGAAGGAGCTCTGAAATATCAGTGCCCTGTGCAAGGGAAACCCATCCGTTGTCCTCCTGTTGCTGTCACCCAGATGTGGAGCTGTTTATAGGGCTACAATACCTGCCCCAGGGATTATCAGATGCAGGGCTGCGTGGTCAAGAGAAGCAGGAGAGTCCCCTGCAAGCTTGCTGGTTTTGAAGACCAAAAGCCCTTTCGCAGCCTGGGATGGGGAGGTGCTGGCCACTTTCAGAAGGCGAGTGGCCGTGTCAAGCTTGGCTGTGGGGCAGAAGGGCTGTATTCACCATCTGAAGAAAATGAGACAGGAACAGTCTGTGCTTGGGAGAGAACCAACTGAATGACCTTATTCCTTCAGTGGAAACACAGATACCATAAGGATGGATTGAGGGCAGCAGATTTGAGACCATCCGTGGTGTCAGGCATGGTGGGAGAGGCCACACTGACTTGTGATCTTGGATATATCACTTGGAAGAGTATGGGAAACCCTTTAATGTGTCTCTCCTGCCCATTCTGAGTTGCCTAGATGGTGGGACCCCCATTGCTTCCCCTGGAGAAATGACAGCCTGGCAGGGTTGGCATCTGTTGGTGCCTATAGCTTTGATCACAGCGAGCCCTTGGACCGAGCCCCTTCATTTCCTTCTCGTGAAACCCTCGGAGGACCCACACGGAGCTGGACGTAAAGAGGCAGCAAAAGGGAAGCAGTTGTTCTCCGAAGGAAGGAGCGGAGGGGTGTTGCTAACGCTGTGATTCCTCGGAGCAACATGTCCTGCTGCAGCCGGCCGTGCCAAGAGAGGCACCGAGCCACACGCGACATCTCCAAATGCTCTGTTAGCTCCTGCTCCAAAAAAAGAAGGCGGCAAAGGAGAGGGCAGAGACCTCGACGGAGGCTGGGGAGAGGTTTTGGGGGGTGGCGGGGGGAGCCCCATCCTTTCTCTCACCTTGCCGTTATAACCTAAATGAACAGTTCTGAGATTTCGTACCGCTAGCCGCTTCCTAATTAGGACCAGCTTAAAGAGGACCACTTGGCATCCTTGGTGGTGAGAGCCATGTGCTACCTGCAGCAGGCCAACTCCAAAATGAAACTGATTTTTCTCTTACCTACATTCTGCATTCAAGCAGCTGCTCCTAACAGGTGCTTGCTCTCTTCCTAGCAGATGGCGACAAAAAAATGGGTTTGTTGGCAGGTTTTGCCACAAAGCAGCCTTCTTATCACACATATTGATGTGTATACAAACATCCGCGCGCGCGCGCGCGCTATCAGGCTTTCAGTTTAAAAAGTAATTCTCCTTCTGATATAAGGTCAGGCACGCGGGGTCCTAGCGAGAACGGTGTGTGCTTCTCTCTTTTTGCATCCTGGGTCTAGAGGCATTTGTGACTTAGCTGCCGCATCAGAACCCTGGCAAGCATTTGCCCATTAGTTCAAACTCTTGGGCTGTATCTCAAGGACCGTGTGGTAGGAGGAATATGTAATGTTAGAACTGCGTACCTCCGTATTTATCGGCGCGTCTTTAGTAGCTTGCACTAGCTGAAATAACAATGAACTAGAAAGCCGGCGGGTTTTAGACGGGGACTGCCCTGATGCTTTGCTCCCGTTGAGGGTAATGTAGTAGAAATGCAGAAAACAAGCGATCACTCTCTCTCCTTAAATAAAACAACCAACCAAAAATTTACAGTGGAGGAGAGAAGGCAGCAATGCGTTTGTACACAGAGATATAACTGCAGCGTTTTATCACCGGGAAATGCACCCAGGACTCTGAGTACCGAAATGTGTTCAAAGCTGCCTTGGGGAAGTACGCGGGGAGATCATTTGTTCTGTATTCATCACCCGAAGAGAGACAGCTGTCAAACAAATCCTTATATCCCGTTTTGTTCTTGGCCAGTTGACTCGGATTCCACCTCCCAGATTTTCCCTGGCAAGGGCTGTAAATTCGACAAAATGCCGCAAAGCAATGCCAGATTCAGAGGACTGCGGCGTCGCCCAAAAGACCTTCCCGACTTCTATTTCTTGTGGTGCAAAGTAGCACCAGGAAGACCCCATACTCGCTCTGTTTTGCTGTTCATTTCAAACAAACAGCCTGAGCCAAGGCAACCAGATGAGGATGACATCTGGCTATCGAACCTCTGCCAAGTCACTGCTGTTCCGTAGCTGGCAGGGAGACGATGTGCTGCGAATGCCAGGTTCTCGCTGAAAATGTAAAGTGCATTCCCTGCATTTTCTTTGCTTCCTCTCCAGCCACAATCAGTCCGGTATTTGGTTTTACTAATGGCCAAATTCAAATCTGCTTTCCAGCCGCATAAATCCATTTCGTGGATGCTCGGAGCCTTATACGATGGGTGGAATTTGACCCCGAATCCAAGATGGTCTCGTATCTTCTAAGCTTACTGACAAATTAACTTGTTGACTGTGAATCTCAGTCAAACACCCGAGCCCTTCCTGGGGGGTATGTTTGTGGTGGGGACTGCTGCTCACATATGAGAGCAGTTTGTATCTAACCTCTTCCAGGAAGGAGCAGGTAGAGCTTGGGGCAGGTGGATAAGCTAAAGAAGCTCTGGAGGTTTTCACTACGATTTTTTCATTATCTTTTTTTTGGACCTTTCAGTACCTAAGGGGGGCCTATAGGAGAGATGGGGAGGGACTCTGGATTAGGGAGGGGAACCATGGGACGAGGGGGAATGGTTCTGAACTGAAGGAGGGGAGATTGAGATGAGCTATTGGGAAGAAATTCTTTGCTGTGAGGGTGGTGAGCCCCTGGCCCAGGTTGCCCCGAGAAGCTGTGGCTGCGCCATCCCTGGAGGGGTTCAAGGCCAGGTTGGCCGGGGCTTGGAGCAACCTGGTCTGGTGGGAGGTGTCCCTGCCCAGGGCGGGGGGGTTGTGATAAGATGATCTTTAAGGTCCCTTCTAAGTCTAAGGTGCACCTCTTTAATAAGATTGTGAAAAAAAAAAACTTGCTTGTGAAAAAAAACCACACTGTAGCTTGTGAAAGAAAGCTCTTGCTAATCAAAGGTATGTGGAGTTAAAAGATAGCTCACTAGGTCCCCTGTAATCACAGGATCACAGAATCCCAGACTGGCAGGTGTTGGCAGGGCCCTCTGGAGATCATCCCGTGCAACCCCCGGCCAGAGCAGGGTCACCCACAGCAGGTGGCACAGGAACGCGTCCAGGCGGGGTTGGAATGTCTCCAGAGACGGAGACTCCCCCACCTCTCTGGGCAGCCTGTGCCAGGGCTCTGCCACCCTGACAGCAAAGAAGTTCTTCCTCATGTTGAGACGGAACTTCCCATGGTCAAGTTTGTGCCCGTTACCTCTTGTCCTGTCCCTGGGCACCACTGAGAAGAGCCTGGCCCCATCCTCCTGACACCCACCCTTTCAGTATTTACAAGCGTTGATAAGGTCCCCCCTCAGCCGTCTTTTTTCCAGACTGAAGAGACCCAAATCCCTCAGCCTTTCTTCATCAGAGAGATGTTCCAGTCCCCTAATAATCTTGGTGGCCCTTTACTGTCCCCTCTCCAGGTATGCATCGCCCCCTGTTGTGCTCAGGAGCAGTTTGATCCTGAAGCTCAGTCATGGATGATGCCTGACGGAGCTGAAGCTGTAGGATTTGCCCTATTTCCTTATGAAGGGATTTTGTATTCACCCCTTCCTGTACTCTCAGCATTTTTGGCAGCTGCCAGAGGTCATGAAAGAAAGAACTATGCTGGTTTTGCAGCTGATGTTCTGGCCAAATGCATTTTTTCCCCTCTTCTGGTAAAACAGTTTTGCTGCAGGCACAAGAAACCAGTTCTCAGAACTGTAGAAGGAAAGTGATTGTATTAAATAAATATGCACAGAGCTCGGGCTGCTGGAGTGAACTTGCTTTGCAAAGAGCGCAGGTCATATTTCTGCTTTTCTAGGTAGCATCCAAAGTTTGACTTCTTTGCCACATATTTGCAGATTTCAGTAGTATCATTGTGCTTTCAGTCTGGGGGCTTGTAAGCAGAAGCCATCAGCTGTTGGGGGCACTCACACAAGAAGCGGATACTAACGCTTGAAGAATAACTCAAACCTTTCTCGGTTGTCTTTGCTGAACCAGCTTGCTATGAAAACGAAGCCTGATTTCCACAGTCCGTATCAAACCCTTCACCAAAGAGTCTGTAGATGGGGAAGGCTTAGAGAAATTGGATTAATCGTGTCTCATTTTGCCATGTGCAACTGTGCTAGTAACTCGACAGCCGTTTAATCATCCTAGATAGATTTTGTGGAGTTGATTTCAGAGGAGTGGATGGTTAGATATGATCCTAGCAGGGTGATGCGGTGAGCGACGCTGGATTTAGTAGATCACCAGCTTCTGTTTGACCCCAGCTGTGCCCATTTCCCTTTATGCTTTATCAGTTTTGCCTCTTTTGGGGTGTAGGCTGACTCCTTGGAGTTTAATTCACTTGCCTGATGCACAAGTGTCACAGTGACCTTCGTGGTGTCCTGGAGGGGCGTCTTCTGGCCTTTCGATGCCACTCCAGTGGGATGGGGGTTCCCATCAGTCTTTTATCGGACCTGCCTGAGCCTGTCTCTGGTACCCAGAGCTGCCTCGCATACACAGAGTTCACTGTAACGTAACGAAGTGTATAGCTGAGACCATTACCCTGCCTTGCGCTCGGAGATCAGTCGGTTTCGGCATCAAATAAGCGAAACCGAACCGATCTGTGTGGAAATTCTGAGGATTGTACATGCTTATTGAAAAGGTGATTTCATCTGCTGGCTCCAGTCTAGATCTCACATACAGCAAATTCAAACCATAACAATTTTTTTCATCAAAAATCTTTTTCATCGAAAATTTACCCTCTATCTGTGCCGTGGGAACAGGTTAGAACATTTTGAATTAAAATCAAATTCGATCAAAGATATGTCAAAGATCTTTGCATTGAAAGGTACGTACAGATACCGTAACTAACTTGTATCCCATTCGATGCTACGTAACTGCTCAACGTGAAATATCCTTCTGAATATCTGACTGAATCTAGGTACCTTTAGATTCTGTCCGTATCAATGATCATAATGCATCCTCCTGTGAAATAATCAGCTCCCTCGTGGGACTGTCGTGGCAGTATGGTTTATTCCTGTGTGCACAAAAAAGAAATTGTTTGATATTATCCCAGTACTTGAGAGCAAAACTTTTTTTTTTTTTTTTCCGGAAAAGATAACAAATAGCTAATTCAGGTTTCCTAGTACTATTATCGTTAGTAAGAAGCTTAACCAACCCGAAAGCAAATGCTAAACGATCCAGATATTCATCTTATTAAGCTTGTGTGTTTTCTACCACTTATAAGCCTATCAAAAACCTAAAGATCTGGGTAAATGAGATTTTCTGGAAGGCAAGCTTTAAAGTTTACTTCCTTCTCTTCTTAAACAAGAAGGCGATGCCTCTATTTACATGCCGTTTCTGGAACTCAAGCGGAGCGAGTACATCGCTGCTGCAGTGTTTCGTGGAACATCCTTTGTTTATTCACACTGTGCCACTTTTAAACTTCAGACGTAAACAACAAAGGCTTCTTTGTATTTCACACTATCTCATACTCACTACCTTCTGAAGTCCAAAGCCAAAACACTGTGGAATTTTACCCTCCTCACACTTCCTTCTGCTTGTCGGATGTGTTCTTCCAGCCTTTTCTATTTATAGTAGTTGGAAAACTACTTATCTTCTGATTATAACATGCTCTGTTCATTTTCTCTTGACTTTTCAGTCCTTGGTACAGGCTAAAATTGTATTCCCTGGTAACCATTTCAAATGTAATTTCAGTAGTAATTATGCGTATATTCCATAACAGAAACAGTTTGTCATCCTGAAGGATCCAGATTGGTTTAAAGTGGTCGCCCTGTCTGTGATCTGTTACACAGATGAAAAATCCAGAAAATATTCCACCAAACTCAGCTGGTCAGACAGAAAGGTCAGAAAGATCCAGGCTGGAAACGCAGCAGCTGTCGGACAACACATATTCTAGCGGAGAAGAATACAGTTTCCATTTCAAACCAGAGTGGGAATTTTATTGGAAACTTCCTTTAACTTTAGCTGTACTGGTCCTTCCGATCTGCCCCTGAGAAGTCCTCCCTGCCTTTTTCACATGGGGAAGGACCTCATTTTATGTTTAATTTGACATGCAGTAGGTCAGGCTGTGCATGGTGTCCACAACAATGTTGTGCTGGACTCATCTCCTCTCTGTTTGCCAGTGCCTGGGGGAGGTAGCCAAGGCTCTTTGCTCCTCTTCTCCTATCACAGAATCATAGAATCTTCATGGTTGGAAAGGACCCTTAAGATCATCGAGTCCAACCAAAAAACCTACGATCTTTGCCACTAGAGCATGCCCTGAAGTGCCACATCTAGACGTTTCATAAATACCTCTAGGGATGGTGACTCAACCCCCTCCCTGGGCAGGCTGTTCCAGTGCCTGACCACTCTTTCAGTAAAGGAATTCTTCCTAATATCTAACCTAAACCTCCCCTGCCGCAGCTTCAGACCATTTCCTCTGGTCCTGTCATTATTCACCTGGGAGAAGAGGCCAACCCCCACCTCTCTGCACCCTCCTTTCAGGGAGTTGTAGAGGGCAATGAGGTCTCGCCTCAGCCTCCTCTTCTCCAAGCTGAACATGCCCAGCTCCCTCAGCCTCTCCTCATATGCCCTGGTCTCCAGACCCCTCACCAGCCTGGTAGCTCTCCTCTGGACACGCTCCAGCACTTCAATGTCCCTCTTGTACAGAGGGGCCCAGAACT
The DNA here is from genome assembly GCF_028500815.1 of Rissa tridactyla. Taxonomy (NCBI): domain Eukaryota; kingdom Metazoa; phylum Chordata; class Aves; order Charadriiformes; family Laridae; genus Rissa; species Rissa tridactyla. The sequence continues at coordinate 124,374,994 of NC_071468.1, read as the reverse complement.
GTGCTGATCTCCAGGGGGAAGGCAAGGACAGGCTACCCGGGCAGTTTTAGACACTCTGCTGTGCTGCTGTGTTGCATACAGTCCTGTCCTATAGGTGTAGTATAAACGAAATATTAATTTTCAAGAAAACCAGAGTGACACGGTGTTGACTTTTTCCTTTCCCAGGGACAAGTAGCATCCTTTATCACTGCATCCCCTTAAGCTGCATTTGAGCACAAGACATATCTGATGGGCCCATCCATCTCATACTGTGTTCAGTTTTGGGCCCCTCACTACAAGAGAGACACTGAGGGGATGGAGCGTGTCCAGAGAAGGGCAACGGAGCTGGTGAGGGGTCTGGAGCACAAGTCTGGTGAGGAGCGGCTGAGGGAGCTGGGGGTGTTCAGCCTGGAGAAAAGGAGGCTGAGGGGAGACCTTCTCGCTCTCTACAGCTCCCTGAAAGGAGGTTGAAGCAAGTCAGGGGTTGGTCTTTTCTCACAGCTAACAAGTGATAGGACATGAGGAAACAGCCTCAAGTTGCGCCAGGAGAGGTTTAAACTGGATATTAGGACAAATTTCTTCGCGGATAATTAATGGAATTATTAGTTCTATTTAATACAGGCTGCCCAGGGCAGTGGTTGAATCACCATCCCTGGAGGTATTTACAAGATGTGTAGACCTGGTGCTGAGGGACATGGTTTAGTGGTAACTTGGCAGTGTTGGGTTAGCGGTTGAACTTGGTGATCCTAAAGGTCTCTTCCAACCAAAATGATTCTATGAGTCTATGATTCTGTTTGTGTGGAACATTTATTGTAGACCATAACAAATAGTTTTGCTGTAATTTGCTAGGAGTGTTACATCCATGTTAGATCCCTCTGAGATCTTTCCTTATATAAGAAAGCGGCAATATAGTCTGAAAATACTTATTGGTGACTGCAGCTAGTTTAGTAGATGAGTCTAATGGTAGGCATTCAAGGTGAGTCGTTCTCTACTCTAGAATACCCTCCTGTGGCTACGTGAAAGTTTGGTTGAACAAAGAGGATTGACAAAACCCCTTTGACCTCCGCACGGCCAGAGTTTCCCTTGTGGTCTCAGCTGACCTAGGAGCTGTGAGGTGGAGTGTACGACAACTTTCTTCATCTTTGTGTTAACTGTGGCAACCAGCCTGCAGCTTTGGTCAGGCTCCTCGTTGTGCCAAGTGGTGCACATACGGCCATTGTGAGAATCAGTGCGTGCCCTGCAGAGCTGGAATAAAAAAAGGATGAGTAGCATTAATGCCATTTGAAAGAATGAGAAACAGAAGCAGAAAGAGAGATTGTGAGTGCTTGTTTTGCCGAAAGTCCCCAGGACAGTCGGAGGCGAGCCAGGCGATAGTCCTGCTGCTCTAGAAAGCAGGCTCAGGGATTTCACCACAAACAACTCTACCTTCTAAAGAGGGTGGACAACACAATGCAAATCATCTCCCGGCTTTTGGGGGATGGGGTGGTTTAGCATTACACACTAATGGTCGTAAGTGGCTGAATAGAAAAACAGAGCTTGTTATTAGAGGCAAAATAAGTGTCAGAGATGACAGGTTGCCCAACAAGTTCCATTATAAGGATCTTCTTTCAGATATTCCAGTTTACCTATATGAATTCAGTAGTAAATATTCGTGCTTGATCACTGTCTGAAAGTTTTTCCCTCCAATCACAACAGAAGTAATTTCTGTACTTTTAGGAAAAGATAAGTCGTTTATTCCTCTTAAAAATTCATATGTTTTCCTGAGAAACCATCGTGCTGGTATATAGTGGAAGAAATATTTTAATGTAAATCCAGTGTGGACTCCAGTGAGAAAGATAAAATGATGGCAATGTAACAGTAGAGCTGAACTGAGCCCTCTACGTTAAATATGTGAAATGAACATTTTTAATTCTACATTGCAGCTCCCCTGAATGAAAAATAATCGGATTGAATTCCATTTATTGCAAGGGATACGTGCACAAGGGAGCACCTTGCGTCGCACAGGCTGGTCTGCGCTTTGCAGCGAGGCACGGCTCAGAGGTAACTGAGCTAATGGAAGTGGTGAAGTCTTGTCAACACGGTATTTATATGTGGAGCGTTTTCTTCTGCTCGCAGGCAGCATGGATTTGCCTGATCTTACCATTACGCTGCTTTTTGGACCCGAGTTACCTTCTCAGGGTTGTTCAGGACTGCACCGTGCAGAGATACCGTTTCTGGTCTGCAACAGCTTGGAAGATTCTGCACTAAGCTTCCCTGCTCCGTATGTGGGTTGTTCTCGGTGGCCCCATCTCAGTTTGGACCCGGCCATTTTTCATTTCAGGAATATGAGAGTAATGGATGAGTGATGAGTGAAGAACAGTCTGCTGTCTCAAACCGCGGAATAGATTTTAGCTTTAGATCACTGAAAGTCAGAACAGGGCATATCTTTTCTTAGCCATCATAAATTATCCATGCAGGATGTACAGTAAAAGGCTGTTTGGCTGCGTTAAAATTGGCTAGACAAACAGAATTTCCATCTCTCTCAATGGCTCCTTCAACACCTAATTAGTACCCAGATGCTAGTTGAGCAACATGTCTTTTATCTTTGCTAATGTTATCTTCCTATACCTCCTAAATGCCCCCTGGTGCCGTTCTTCACTTTCATCTTTCTTCCCACAAGAGAAGGCAGGATGGGTGTTCAGGAAGCTCTGTTCTGAAGGTCAAGCTTGTAAAGACTGTGGGTCAAGTTGATCCTGTTACACCAGTCAGTATCTGGAGCGAAAGCTTTGAATCCGGAATTAGATTGATATGATGGAAAGCAGGATACAGCTTCCATTCTATGCATGTTCATAGGATCGGTATCCAACAGGAAAAAATAGAATTGCAGATTTTATTTCACTGTCAGTTCCATTTAATACAATTCAGGACAAATTCAATGTTCATCTTTTCCCATTGCTAGAAGGTACAAAGAAGTCTGCCTGTATAAATCTGCCGTTTCAGCTGGCATAGCTGATTGTTGTGGGCAGCGAGGAAGTACACTCAGATGTAAAATAGTAGGAAATATCAGACTAACTGCACTCCTGATCCTTCCTAGACCCTCTGAGCATAACCACTTGGGGCCTCAGATATGTTAATAGCCAGGCTATCGGCCAACTGTGATTTACCTTGGCAGGTCTGATTTACATCCAAGCCCAGCAATTCTTTCCCCTCTGGCAGGAATGAGTGACCAAACAGCCTCCTTCAAGCTAAGTATTTAAGAGAAAAGCATTTCAGAGAAAGCAGATCTTCAAACCAACGGAACAGACTATATATACACACACAGCTTTCCCCTAAGGCTCATGAAGCCGTGTCTCTACCTGGGTTCAGTTTACTCAATTCAGATGAGGTGCTCTGTTGTTTGGGGGGATTTCGTCAACAGGCAAAAGCTCTGACAAAGTCAGTTTTGCAGTTTTATAGATGAGAATGGAGATTCTTCAGCTCAGTGCTTTGCACCACCATCTTTTGAGTTTCTATTGTATTTCCCTCTTATCTGCATTTTCCCTGTGCCGCACTGGAAATTGTTGTTCACTGTATGAACAATTCCAGCAGGCCCAAGTAACAGCATTTCTCCTCTTTGACCAGGTTATGTCTCGTCCCTATAGGATGTTTATGTCTTCAGATTTATAATGTAGTCACATAGCAGTCTGTTTTCTATCACAGCAAAGACCAAAGCAAGCAGTAAAGTCAATGGGTTTCCCCACTTATGCTCTCAGATCCATATGCCCACACTATGAAGGATGCAGAATTTATACCAAGGTAATTCGATCATTCCTGGTTTCAATCTTGCCCGGTTTGCGAGAGGCAAAGTGAGTTCTGAGACTAGATAGCTTCCCTGCAAGGATATTAATAATACTTAGAAATTATATGGCACTCCAAAACCCCATGCAAGCATTAGCTAATTATGTGGTACTCCAAAGCCCTGTGCAAAACATTAGCTAATCAATTCTTGCAGCACCTATCAAATATATCAATATCTTTTAGTCCATTATGCAGAGGGGTAAATGGAAAGAGGAAAATGTGGGTATCTGGCCCCAGTCCATGCCGCTGCCCGCAGTGGTAGCTGGGGTTAAACTCCAGCTCTTGCCAGCCACTGCTCCCACATCTTCCTTGGCAAGATCCTTCTTCCCGTCTGGCTCACAGAAGCACAGAATCGCAGAATGATAGGGGTTGGAGATCATCCCGTCCAACCCCCGGCCAGAGCAGGGTCACCCAGAGCAGGTGGCACAGGAACGCGTCCAGGCGGGGTTGGAATGTCTCCAGAGACGGAGACTCCCCCACCTCTCTGGGCAGCCTGTGCCAGGGCTCTGCCACCCTCACAGCAAAGAAGTTCCTCCTCATGTTGAGATGGAACTTCCCATGTTCCAGTTTGTGCCTGTTGCCCCTTGTCCTGTCCCTGGGCACCACTGAGAAGAGCCTGGCCCCATCCTCCTGACACCCACCCTTTCAGTATTTACAAGCGTTGATAAGATCCCCCCTCAGTCGTCTGTTTTCCAGACTGAAGAGACCCAAGTCCCTCAGCCTTTCTTCGTAAGAGAGATGTTCCAGTCCCCTCATCATCTTGGTAGCCCTTTGCTGTCCCCTCTCCAGCAGTTCCCTGTCCTTCTGGAACCGGGGAGCCCGGAACTGGCTCGCTGTGGATAAGCACATGATGTCCAAAAGAAGGTCACCTACATAGATCCGAATGCAGATTTTATCAGCTAGACATGACTTCAGCCCATTCCAGGGCTCGGTAGAGGTCATTGGCATCAATTAGATTGGAAAAGCCAGCATCAAGAAGCCTGGACCCAGCACAGCAAACAGAAGTTTAATATTCTCTAGAATAACAGTTGAGTGTTTACCTGTCAGCTGCTCCAGCCAACTGATGGCAGCACAAAGGAAACAATTAAAAATAATATATCATTGAGATGTTATAGTGCAGAGCAGGATGTCTTCCAGAAAGCGAGAGGTATATCTACATGACACTTAGCAAATGAAGGAGAAAATAAAACATTCTTTCTTAGTTGCACATTATTGAGGCCTCCCGCTACTCGTTATGTTGGTTCCCCTGGACCAAAGTAGGGGATAGCTGGTCCTCAATACAAGTGAGCATGTATTGCTGAATTTCTGCTCCCGGGCCTGCCAACAACTAATCCACACACTTGGCAAAGTCAGTTAATTTGTTTTCCAGTTAAAAATATTGCGGTAATCATGTATCTCGGATGTTCACATACTCCTATCCTACAGAGGGTCGAGTCCGTGCAACTAATTTCTGCAAGCCTTCTCCTGAGATAGTGCAGCTCCTTTAACTCTTGGTGCTTTTGGAAATAGAGCTGGTTTTCAGTATCACTGCTGCTGATGTGAAATTTTGAGTAGCCAATATAATAAAGGGGTAGCCCTGGAGATTTTAAACAGGCACCCGCTGCTGGAGCGCTCGGCGTCGTGAGATTGCTTGCCTTACAGTTGCACATCACGGATAAATGACGATACAGAAGCACAAGATGTCGTGGGCGTCAAGTATTTTCGACATTGGTGATTTTAGAGGCACCGTTAGAAATACAGCAGCTTGGTGTAACTTGCTGGGACACGAGACAAACCGGATAATGCAGCGGCCTGAGCGCAGGCTGTAAGCTTGCTTTAAAAGTGCGCATTGAATCAAGCACGGGATGATGCTATTTTTATTAAAAGCCACAAAATGCTTGAAACCAATTAATACTCCGCTGCTTTACTAATGCCTCTGCTCAGAAAATTGAATGGTTTCCTTTAACAAAACCAATTTTAAAGCTTTTTTGGTCAAATTTATATGTGGGTTCAACCCCTTCTCTAAGCTTCCGTGAATTTTCAGCACAACATATCAAAGCATCAGTGGCTTCCAGCCTGTTCCTTCAAGTATTTGGAGGTACAAGGGAATCCTGCTTTTCTGGCACAGTTCATTCCGAATTCTTAAGGCACTTTACAAGTATTAGCTACCTCCATCTGAATATAAACAAGGAGCCAAACACCTTGAATGTGTTGTTGCCATGCTGCAATGTCAGAGGATTAAATATTTTGACATCCTTTGGCTCAATATAATCAGCTGGCTACAAAAAGCTGAAGCCGCAATTCCTGTGGGTGCAGAGGGCAGTAGCAAATCAAAGCGCGGGAGTATGGCGTGCTAAACACGCTTGCTTGGGAGTAAGTGAAGAGCAACCTTCTGTGGTTACACCGGTTTGGTTTCTTCCTTGGCAGTCTACCATATCACCTCCCCTCTTGAGGACAGGGGAGATATCACCTCGCGTAACTGGACTGAATTGCTGCCAGCGGGACAAACCGATTTGGCTAACGTGCCAACTCTGCTGTGTCCCAGCGACCCAGCGCACGGCCTTCAGGTTAAGAAGCAAAGAAGAAGCAAAAACATCTGTAAGATGATCCCATCTCTCTACGTGATTAGGAGACCCCTTACAGTCTTTCTAGCTGTGCCTACATGCCATGGGATCCCCTCACTACTGGGGAGGTAGGACTGGTAGCACTGGGTTAGGTTGGATAACCAAAAGGTTCAAAAGGAAAAAAAAGAGGGTTTGGTTTGCAGCAATCCGTTGTGGTTCCAAACCTGCGTGTCCAAAATCACATCTTTACTGACAGCGATGTTTGTGCCGCTTGCTGGTCCTATGCAGGCAGTGTTCACTGGCTGTTTAATGGCCCGGTATCTGCTGCGCAAGTGCTCCAGACAGTGTCTTGTTGCACACCTCCATTCTTGGTGCCACCAGGAGGAACATTGCTTCTTGCCAGGATGTGCTGCACAAGTCCAAATAGAGATGCAGATCTGCATCCAAACTAATTGCTCCAGTTCACTAATTCACTAAGATATTTTCCTTAGGATAGCTGAGCATTTTAGGAATCAGTTCTGGAGACAAAGCATCTGCAAGGCTTGAACTGTCCATGAAGGACTCGACACAGGTAATGCCATAGCAGAAAGCTACATAATGCCTCGTCTCTGTGTTCACAGCCGAGGAATTTGGGGGTTTCCCACACCAAGTCATGATTACAATTTTTAGGAACTGTCTCAAGTTCAAGCTACAGCCAAAGAGGTTCAGAGGAAACCTTTGATAGGAACAGTGGCAGGTCAGTGCAACCAGGTGGTGGTCGGCTTCAGGTACGAAAAGAACATAAACTGGAAATGGCTTCCACACCAGCATCACGGGTAAGCCGTGATTTAAATTGGCCCTGCTACGGAAGGAACGAAAAGTGGGCTGTTTCTGTGCTTGAGGTATCTCCAAGATGATCCAGCAGAATTATAGTCAAGTTAGGCCTGATGTTTTATGCTGCAGATTGCGTGCGTTATCAGGAGTCGTTAGATGCACATAGAATAGAGTGTTTCAGAGAAGAATTGATGTGACTTCAGCAGAGGAAACTCGTGTCTTGCACACGTAAAAGGGTGCATAAAAGGGAGCCGGGCGCTGTGGATTAAGAGGCAAGTTTCTCTTCTGAATGAATAACTGGCTATAGATAGGAAATAAAAGATAGGAATAACCAGGCAGTTTTCGCAGTGAAGGGAGATTACCAATTACCTGTCTTGGGAACCTGTGCCGTCCAATATGCTCATAAAAGAGCTGGAAAAGGGAGACAGACGATAGCGACTGCCAAAATCTGCTGATGGTATAGAGTTATTCCAGGTAAGCAAAAGAAGACATGACTACAAAAAGTTGCAGAAGAATCTGACAATATCAAATGTCTGGGCAATAAAATAGCTGCTGAAATTCCATGTCGATAAAAGTCAAGTGCAGACACAATGATAGGGTTTAAATTAGCCCGCGAAAGAGGTCCTGGCGTCATTGCAGAGGGTTCTTTGAAAACGTCTGCTCAGTGCTCAGCAGAGGTCAGAAAGGCAAGTGGAATGCTAAGAATTGCTGGGAAGGAGATGGAGAATAAAAGAGAAAATGTAAGTAGACCACTGAATAAATCCGCGGTGATCTTGAATAGAGTGCAATTCCAGTCACCCCATCTCAATGCAGCAGGAAAACAGAACTAGAAAAGATGCAGAGAAGGGCGAGAAAGCTGACCTGAGTTATGAAGCGGGGAGTCTGAGCCTGTGAAGCTTGCTGAAGAAATGAATGAGCAGGATTAAGGCAGAGGGGTAAAATCAAGATCGCTATGGAGAGAGTGAATAAGGAATTATTTTTTGCATCATTGGTTGTAATGACATGGTCAGGCAAGAAGTTTAAAAGAAACAACAGAATAAAAACTTGCACAGGTTGTAATAAATTAGGAAACTCATCGAACAAAATCTTTTACATGCTGGAAATACAGGTTGTTTAAAAAATTAGTAGTGCTGACATTCCTGGCGCTGGCTCCAACATGTTCCTCCAGCACTTATCCCGATGTACCGAGTTGGCCGTGTCCTTTACAGCTGGGTGAGATTTGGGTTCTGGCTTGATTTGGCCTCTGGCCAGTGGAACCTGCCAGGTTTTTTGGGGCTGGATTGTAATCAGTTAAAGGATCACTGTCATCTTCTAGTGTGACCTTGCCTATGGCAAAAGCCAAGAATTCCCTTGAAAAAATTAAGATGATCAGAGGGCTGGAGCCCCCTGCTATGAGGACAGGCTGAGAGAGTTGAGGTTGTTCAGCCTGGAGAAGAGAAGGCTCCGGGGAGATCTTATAGTAGCCTTCCAGTACCTAAAGGGGGCCTATAGGAGAGACGGGGAAGGACTCTTGATCAGGGAATGTAATGATAGGACGAGGGGGAACCGTTTCAAACTGAAAGAGGGGAGATTTATATTGGATATCAGGAAGAAAATCTTTACTGTAAAGGTGGTGAGCCCCTGGCCCAGGTTGCCCAGAGAAGCTGTGGCTGCCGCTTCCCTGGAGGGGTTCAAGGCCAGGTTGGCCGGGGCTTGGAGCAACCTGGTCTGGTGGGAGGTGTCCCTGCCCAGGGCAGGGGGTTGCAACTAGATGATCTTTAAGTTCCCTTCCAACCTGAACCATTCTGTGATTCTGTGATTATGTGAATTAATTCTCTTTGAATTACAGCAGAGTATTTGGGGAAAAAAAGATCCAATAGTACCTTAAAACTTTCACAGAATCCCAGACTGGCTGGGGTTGGAAGGGCCCTCTGGAGATCATCCCGTCCAACCCCCGGCCAGAGCAGGGTCACCCAGAGCAGGTGGCACAGGAACGCGTCCAGGCGGGGTTGGAATGTCTCCAGAGATGGAGACTCCCCCACCTCTCTGGGCAGCCTGTGCCAGGGCTCTGCCACCCTCACAGCAAAGAAGCTTTTCCCCATGTTCAGATGGAATTTCCCGTGTTCCAGTTTGTGCCCGTTATCCCATGTCCTGTTGCTGGGCACCACTGAGAAGATCCTGGCCCCATCCTCCTGACACCCACTCTTTCGATATTGATGAGCATTGATGAGATCCCCTCTCAGTCTTCTCCTCCCCAGCTGAACAGTCCCGGGGCTCTCAGCCTTTCCTCAGCAGAGAGATGCTCCAGTCCCTTGATCATCTTTGTAGCCTCCACTGGCCTCTCTCCAGTAGTCCCCTGTCCTTCTTGAACTTGGAAGCCCAGATTTTTCTTGAACTGGGGAGCCCAGAACTGGACGTAGTAAAAGGTCTGCACTGAGTAAAAGGTCCCAAGGGTTAATTACACTTTCCCTAATTTGATCCTTCCCATTTCTGCATGCAAAGGCTGCAGTAGCCCTTTTGGCTGCAGCATGGTAATGGGGGGTCACGTCGGATGGCTCAGGAATTTTGAGACAGCGAGAACTAAAAATTGTGCTAGAACAGGATTATCATCAAATTATATCTGCCTCGGCGGCAGGAAATCAATCAAGAGTGGGCTGATTTACACCTGCAGGAACCAGCACATCGTGAACTTCATCATCTTTCCCAGTGATGTTTTTATCTCTGCATCGACGCAGTCAGTGCGAGGAAAATATTTTCCTGTTTAAAACCAAAACATTCAAGGTAGCGTTTGGCAGAGCGTCGGAGCCTGGGGTCCCCGCTGCTTCTGACAACAGTGCTGGTATCTTTTGCTAATGACCAAAGTGCAATATAATGAGTTGTCTTGGGCTTCGGCTTTGTTCAGCGTGCAGTGTTTTAATAGACTGTTAGTAATCCTGAAAGGGACAAATGATGTTTATGCCCTCTTGTGGTATGTTATTGAACAGAATGGATTTTCTAGCTGACAAAATTAGGCCAATGATGGAAAACTCCCAGGTAAAAATCTCTAACGAAAACTGTTTTGCACAGTAGAAAAATACCCATCCCTCCAGCAGTATCCTCATGACTCAGTTAAGGGCGGGGGAAGCCAATTTTACATGCATTTGCAGCGGCAAGTAAATGACTAATGCCCATGATGACAGAGCTTGTGCCATCTTTCTGGAGTGAAGATAATTTAAAAAGTGCTTTTCTTTGCTGGGAAGGTTAGAAAGTAAGTGAAATACTGCTTTCTAAAAGCAGTTGTGTTGACACCTCTTCGTGTTAGTTGTTGCCGATGTGTTGTGATACATACCTTCACATCTGTTATCTTCTTCACTCACACATCTGACGGGTAAATAATCTGATTCCCTTGGGACAAAGCCTGTCCCAAAGATGACAAACACTGGTGATTTTACATGGGGAAATAAGGCCAGATTCTTGTGAAATCCCCCAAAGCAAATTGTATCCTGAGCCGCATCAGGAGAAGCGTGGCCAGCAGGTCGAGGGAGGTGATTCTCCTCCTCTACTCCACTCTCGTGAGACCCCACCTGGAGCACTGCATCCAATTCTGGAGCCCCTACTACAAGAGAGATACGGACGTGCTGGAATGTGTCCAGAGAAGGGCCACGAGGATGATGAGAGGGCTGGAGCACCTCTCCTATGGGGACAGACTGAGAGAGTTGGGGTTGTTCAGTCTGGAGAAAAGAAGGCTCCGAGGAGACCTTCTAGTGGCCTATCAGTATCTTAAGGGGGCCTACAAGGAAGCTGGGGAGGGACTTTTTAGGATGTCGGGTAATGGTAGGACTAGAGGGAATGGATTAAAACTAGAGATGGGTTGATTCTGGCTGGACGTTAGGAAGAAGTTCCAGTGAGACACTGGCACAGGTTGCTCAGAGCCCCAAATAATCGGTCCCAAATAATCACCTATTATTTAAGTGTCAGCTAATGCTGTGAGGAAGCGTTATTTCCGTTACGTGTCATCTTTCTCTCTGCTCAGCCACCAAGTATGCAGAAGACTGTTGTAAAGAGGAAGGGAATGATGTCTTTTCCACATCCATGATGAGCACAACCACAGCAGTGGGGTTAAATGGAAGTAGTGGGCTTAACTGGGTGAGGCTTTAGGAGAAACTCTCTATAGAGGATGGCCAATACTGAAATGGCCTTCTCGAGGAAACTGGAGGATCTCCAGTCCCAAAGATCTTTCAGAAACAGTTAAAGAAATGTGTGCTGGGAGTAAAGCGGCTATCATTCCTTGTATCATAATGAAAGAAGTTGGACTTGATGACTTATAACGGGTCTGCCAGCTTGGGTTTTGTGATTCTGTGTGATGGTTTCCTTTTATTGGTTTCATTTGTTAGTATGATGAGAGAGCACATACTTACCCAGTAATCTTAAATGCTGACGCTTCGATCTTACAGTTGATCTTACCATCAAGTCTGGCTGATAGAAATGCAATTTATCTACCTCCAGTGATTTACAAACATACTTTGCAACAGTAGTCTGACACCAATTAAAGCGCTTATGAGGTTATCATGGACTTCAATGACCACAAGTTATGTCCCCGCTGAGACAAGAATTCACCCCAAAATGTTGCTGCTTACCACTTTCCTTAGAAAAGGAAAATGCAGTAGGAAAAAATGTCACGGCAATCCACGTTAAAAAGAAATTTCCTCTGTCAGAAATCTTTCAGGAGTTTCAAATTCAGTTAGGGGACATCAGAAAGAAATTAAAGTCTAATTTAAAATCCTCACCCACATTCCTTCTTTTCCTGCAAAGTGATTATTGCTCCCGGTCCACGTATTGGCAAATCTTTCAGAAATGAGCTGCAATTTGCCTTAAAAATACCTTTCTGGTCATGATGGAACTGTTATTTTTGAAGAATGGGCTTGTGGCGACTCTGAAAAGAGCCCAAATGCACGTATTTCTCAATGACATCGGCGGGGCTAAAATTTCACCGAGAAATTCTCCTTGCTGTAAGGGCGTTTGGGGTGGTTAGCGCATTTCAAAGCTGAGGCACCTGCCAGGTGAAGTTCTCAGTCATAGAATCACAGAATGGTTTGGGTTGGAAGGGACCTTCAAGATCATCCAGTTCCAACCCCTGCCCTGGGCGGGGACACCTCCCACCAGCCCAGGTTGCTCCAAGCCCCGTCCAACCTGGCCTTGAACGCTTCCTTGGACACTGCGAGGCAGCTGGACAGGCTTGGTCAAAGGGTGCTCTGCTGCCTTTCACATTTGTTTTCCACTTGGTTGATGGCACCACATCCCTGCCTGGAGTGATTAATAAAGAGGAGAGAACGACTGTGTGGCCATAGCAAATTAAACAAATGAGCCATTAAAACAGGAAGGTGCACTACCTCTTCTCACCAATGCCCGCTTTGGTGCTCGCAGTGTCTCCTAGCGAAATAACGTGAGGGGAAGGATAAAGGGCTTTCAGGGATGTGCTGCAGCCTACAGCTGCTGTAGCCTACTGCTCCTACATAACTAATGCCTACAGACATTTATTTAGTCCAAGCGCTGAGAGACGTCTGTGGCTCCTGCTGGGAGAAAACCCAACGTCGTTCATCAGCAGAGAAGCCAGCAAACCACTAATGGCTTTCCATCGTGTTTCTTGACAGGTATTGACAGAGGGAGGCTTTGGTACCATCACAACAGAAATCCGGGAGGCTCCGGAGTTCTATTACGCCGAAGATTACCATCAGCAGTACCTCAGTAAGAACCCCGGTGGATACTGCGGCCTCGGGGGAACGGGGCTTTCCTGCCCTATTGGGATCAAGAAATAGCCTGTGCTTACTCTTCCGCCTCCACTTTGGTTTAGGGAGTGGTTTGAAAACAACCCCTGATAGGTGTTACCGTACGCCTGTAGCATCAGATTTGGGAATCTTGGGGTGGCTTTCCGTTATCCACGCAGTTTCCCACTCACCGACAGTAACAGCCAAAGCAGAGGCAGAAATCGCACCTGTTGGCAAATGCTTCTTGCTTTGTGCGGCTCACGGGGATTTTCTTGCAATCTTGTAATCTGGAGAGAAAACAAACTCAACTTATAAAATTTGGGCTTGACGTGGCGTTAAAGGGCTGAACTGTGGGGTGGTGGCACCTGCTAACTGCTTTGCATAACTAATGCCTACAGACATTTATTTTCCAGGGTTAATGAATTTGCGCATGTTAGGAGCACTTTGACTTCTGTAGACATGGTTGGGCTCATCGTAACTATCACAATCCTGTAATATGTTGTCTTTGAGAATGATAAATGTATGAGATCGGTAATTCTCTCACAATTCCACTTTCACAGCAACATGCAGTATCACCTATAGTGCCTATTTTCTGAAATAATTTTAGTGAGAAAAAGTAAAATTGTAATGGGATACTTCTTTCTGACAGTTCCAAAAAGTGTTTAAACACAAAAAGAAATCAGTTTTGTTTCCTGAACTACAATAAAATTGCAAAACAAAGAAAAACGTTGTCTGCGATGCGTTCCATGGCTCTAAGTATATATCTGGGTAGATCTAAAACCAGTATCAAGTATTATAAAAGTCTGCAGCCTGCTAATTAAACACCAGGGCTTTTAAATCTGTATTATTGTGCATGACAGTACGGAGGAGTAGAATTCATATTGTCTGCACTGTAATGTAATTATTCCTATGATTAATTAACTGTACTTCAATAGCTTGTGGAGCCCCCACCAAGACCAGAGCTCATTATGGCGGGTGCTTGTGCAGACATAACGTTGGTCAGTCTCTGTTCCAGTGCGTGTACAGTCAAAATAACAGGACAGCCAGGACCTCATGAAGTTCAACCACACCAAGTGCAAGGTCCTGCTCCTGGGTCGGGGCAATCCCAAGCACGAACACAGGCTGGGGGGAGAATGGCTGGAGAGCAGCCCCAAGGAGAAGGACTTGGGGGTGCTGCTGGGTGAGAAGCTCCACAGGAGCCGGCACCGTGCGCTGGCAGCCCAGAAACCCCCCCGCAGCCTGGGCTGCATCCCCAGCAGCGTGGGCAGCAGGGCGAGGGGGGGATTCTGCCCCTCTGCTGCGCTCGGGGGAGACCCCCCTGCAGTGCTGCCTCCAGCGCTGGGGCCTCGGCACAGGAGAGACACGGAGCTGTTGGAGCGGGGCCAGAGGAGGCCCCGGAGATGCTGGGAGGGCTGGAGCCCCTCTGCTGGGAGGACAGGCTGAGAGAGCTGGGGGGGTTCAGCATGGAGAAGAGAAGGCTCCGCGGAGACCTTCCAGCCCCTGCCAGTCCCTCAAGGGGCTCCAGGAAAGCTGGGGAGGGACTCTGGAGCAGGGAGGGGAGCCGTGGGACGAGGGGGAATAGTCTCAAACTGAAAGAGGGGAGATTGAGATGAGATATTGGGAAGAAATTCTTTGGTGTGAGGGGGGTGAGCCCCTGGCCCAGGTTGCCCAGAGAAGCTGTGGCTGCCCCATCCCTGGAGGGGTTCAAGGCCAGGTTGGCCAGGGCTTGGAGTAACCTGGTCTGGTGGGAGGTGTCCCTGCCCAGGTCAGGGGGTTGGAACTGGGCGATCTTTAAGTTCCCTTCCAACCTAAACCATTCTCTCATTCTATGAAGATAAATTTTCATTTTATTGATGTGGTTCTCAGAGTGGAGAGTAAAGGCTACAGCCAAAGGATGTGGGGGATGCAGGGGCTATCCTATAAGGATATGGGATACTATGGGTTTTATGTATGCTATGGGGTATGGCACTATGACAAACAGCTTCAGTAGGAGAGATGGGGATGGGTTTGTCCCACCTATCTAACTTGCTGCTTGCAATACTTCCCAGGGCAGTGGGAGGTGTGGGCTTGAACCTCTCGCCTGTTTCCTATTTTGGAGGCTGTCTTAATCACTAGGTTTGAAGAACACGTGTCATTGCTGTGTCCTCTTGCAGATGTATAACGGAGCACCTTAGCTCTTCTTCAAGGAAAGCTTGTAGGAGCCTGCCTTGATGTGGCGATTCTGTGCAGCAGAGCTCATAAAGCCATTTTGAGGGTGAGATGGTGGGCACCCAGAGACACACGTCCGTGGCATTTCCATGGCACTCTCCATGGCTTGGTTTGATATTTCCTGCTCACCAACTCAGGTTTTAGGCTCAGAAAGGCCCAAAACATCTCCCCAAATGTCTCTTCTAACTACCCAGCAGACCAGATCCTGTTCCAAGACCGGAGCAACTGAAAATGTGCATCAGATAGTCAGTCTTTGGGCTTGTAAATCCACTGCTGAAGTCCTGCCTGCTTTAACCAAAGACAGGCAGTAATTTCATGTCAGAGAAATTGGCTCCCCATCTTCCCTTGCTCCTCAGCTGATGCTTAGTTCATTCCAGTCTCGAAAGCCAGAAGAAACCTGTCCTTTCAGCAGATTTATTCCTGGGACAAGCTTGAGAGGAGCTACCTCTGGCAGGATGGCCATGTGTAGGCTCTGGAGATTTAGGCATTCTGGAGATGCCCCAAAATGTGCCCACATCCCACTCCGGATTTCCAGTTGCTGTGGTAACTGATCGCCTGCCCTCAACGCGTTGTGCCACTGCATCGTTCTAGTGCTCACTGTCAAGGAAACCAGCACTTTCGCCTAATTTCCTAGGCATGAGGTGACATAAGAGCAAAGAAGAGAGGAAAATAAAGTCTGACTTTCATCCTATGTGTTTTTAACCTCTGTGTAAATCAGACTTCAGTGGGATAACTCCTGATCTGCTCCAGTGTGCAAGGCAGAACATTTCATATGCTGAATCATTCGGGTGTTCATAAAATGTTGCTCGTTTCCCTTCTGTCCTTTCCCCTCCCTCCCCTCCTACTCCATGCTATAGTTATCATTTTGAAACAAGCTGGAAAATGTTTGGAGAAAGCACCATTCTCTCTTTAATATAGCCGGGCTCAAGCCTGAACCTGGCTGAGTTTTTTTTAACTCCTGTCCCAATGGAAATAATGTGTTGGTTTAGAAATCAGCGTAGATGGGCCCATTGATGCTAAAATTGGTCCACACCAAAATATTATGCCACCACAGAATTAATTGTGGAGTTACTGTAGGGTGGAATTTTGGCCTTGACCCGTTGCGGATGCTGCTGAAGGCACAAAGATACATAGGGGATATAATCAGTAAAGGTGAAATGCTAATGATTCAGCCTCATGGATTAAATTTTTTTTAAGATGGATTTGGTCTGGTAAGCCACCTCTGCCCACAGGGAAGAAGGGAGTGGCTGCCTTAGCATCTTTGATGCTCTACTTTTGATTTGGCACTGCTTGAAATTTACCCTCCCACAGAGCTGCCTCTTTCTTCTGAGAACAGACACGGTCTAAACGAAGAAGAGAAAATTAATTCAGAGTTTGGTTGGCTTCAGCACTTCTCAGAGTTGAAGACAAAACCTAGTGCAGGACCAGCAGCTATGGTCTTCTATGGTTCAAGATCCAAAAAGGCCTACAGCACCCAACCCATGAAGTCCACCGTTGCTCTGCCCTGTGAAAGTCAGTCCGGGATACAGACAGGGATTTCACTCCTGCCCTACTCTTATCGTAGCTAAAGGAAATTCCATGCCCCTTGGAAATCACCGAGCTTTCCCTCATGGCCTTAGGATGGTCAGCATCCAACTGTGACATCAGCAGAAACAAATGGATCGTGTGATGTCACATCGCAGTTGCCCCTGGCAGAGAGATGTGTTACCTTTGGTGAGGACGTGGAATGGGGAAGATGTCCTGAGGTGTCTGCAGAAACGTCACTGCTCTGAATGTTGTCCAAGAGCGTCGGTCCAAGACTGGGATGGAAATGCTGCTGCTTCCCCTCTTTTCTTTAACTTCTCTCATCAGCAGCGTCGATGCAGGCTTTTTTTCTCAACTTTTTTCATTCAGAAATCACCAGCAGAGCAGAACTGCTGGTAGCCCTACAGGATATACACGTATCGGTAAATGAAATAGGCCTGGGCTTATTCCTTGTCCCTGATGGCATATACGTATGGCTCGTACTGCAGCCTGGCGCTGAACTCTTCCACTCGTACACCCTAAACAAGGACTTTATCCAACCTGCCCATGCAATATGGTCTATGGCCCTGCTAGCCCCCAAATGGCCTGGACGTTGCTCGGCAGAATGCAGGTTTGGGGAGGCTACAGTGATGCCAGGGGCTTTGGTAGACACAGAGTAGCATGGACAATTATAGACCAGTGCTTTAGCTGATGTCCTGCCCCTCTAGGTTAGTAGCACAGGCAGCGGCGCCGCTGTACGTGAGCAACGTGTCCCATTTTCTACCCAGAGTGTGGCCTCCGACCATCTTACGAGTCCTTTCTGGAGACTGGCAAGAGGACCATGGTGGGGAGATATGCCAAGGCTGGGGAGTTCCCGTGGCACGTGAGCATCCAGAGCAACAGGAAACATATCTGTGGAGGCACCATCATCAGCGCGTTGTGGGTTTTAACTGCGGCCCATTGCTTTGCAGAAGAGGTGTGAGTACTCGGGGGAAGCAGGGACAGCCCGGGCCCAACAGGTTCATAACGTCGCTCCTTGTGGGTGTGGGGTGGACATGATGTGTATGTCCTTGGGGTCAAGCGCAGCATACATGTGACTGAGCCAGAAAGAGAGCCCTGAACACAGGAATTGTTTCCTGTGGGGAAAACAGGCCCATTTTTGATCAGAGATACTGTTACAACAGAAATGTGCGGAAATCTGCGTAACCAGGAGATGCAGAAGGAGAATATTTTGCAGGATGGTTTGAGTAGCCTCGTATAAATGCCTGTGATGCTCTTCTGAGGGCCCTGAGCATTTCCTGTGCATCTAAAAAGAGGTATATTCCGTTCCAGCTTATTCTAACACCAAAATTACCTTGGCTTTCATACAGCAAACAACTTTACCTCACGGAGAGTCTGATTTTAAAACAGCAGTTTCTGGGTAGATCAGCCCCAGGCAATGCCCAGGGGCAGAGTCCAGCCCTCTGCCAACCCCTTCCAAGATGCGGCAGGTTGGAGAGACGGAGCTGCTCAGGTGACAAATGACCTGTGGCATCACAACCTGCAGCAGCTGCCTGGGGGCAGCGGGGTCCGGATCCGCCAGCCCAGGGCACAGCGATCCCGAAGATCCAGCCCACTCCATCTGTTCGTTAGCGACTGGGCTATTTATAACTTGGTTGCGTTCGTATTCTACCTCTGCACCTCTCTCCCTTGAAAATTAGCTTTGCCTAGAAGTGAGGGTACATTTCTACGATATTTATAGCCAACCTGCCTCTGCAATTTGCTGAGCACCACCCTGCCCTGCTCAGGGGGAGGAGGCACCAACCGTTACAACACAAAGCCTTCGCGTTTGCTTATGTCTACGCTGCTTCTGTTTTGCATATAAGGCCACCAGACCTCACCGTTGTAGTGGGGGGAACCGACCTCAGCCTCCCGCTGGAAGAACATAAACCTGACAGCTTGATCCTCCACGAAAACTTCGATGGAATGAGCATGGAAAATGATATCGCTCTGATCCTGCTCGGCTCTCCCATCGAGTTCAGCAATGAGAAAACCCCCATCTGCTTGCCCTTCATACATGACATCGATACGTGGCAACAGTGCTGGGTTGCTGGGTGGGGATCCACGAGTGGAGGTGAGATGCTGTCGGGAGATGTATTTGCTAGTGGAGGCTGGTTTTTATCCATTTCAAGTAGATGTTTGCTCCCAGGAGGGGTTACCCACACTGACTTCCACTCCCTCCCTCCCTGGTAAACACATCCAGACCTTTTCAGCCTCTGAACACCCATCAGCTCTCTTTTCAGTGCAAGAACCAGTCGCCTACTGACCCCCAGAGCAAAGTCCCTGGTGCTCTGGGCACGTGTGTTTGAGCTGAAACCTTAGAGCCGCCTTTGCTCTGCAGGAGCTCAGCCTTCCCGTGGATGCATTTTTCGGCATCCAGAGTAAGACAAGCTCCACCCTGGTGGGCAAGTTAGGCTGGGTCGAAAGTGGTCTGCAGTAAGGGAAATTAAGGTCTAGGGTTGTCTTTGGCTTAATGCCCCCATGAACCAGTTTGGTTCAATGGTACTGGTTACCTTTCCTCTTCACTCATTTAGAACAGCAGATTGCTATTGCTAATTGCCCTCGTTTAAGCCCTAATGAAAGTAGCTACAGCTCTGATTGTGACCTAAAATGTCTTTCCTGAACAAATGTCACTAAATGGCTAATGAGCCATTTCATTATTGGAAAGAGGTTGTCGGGACGGAGTGGGCAGGGTGGTGCCTTGGGGCTTTAATAGTCCCTCCTACAATGTAGTAAGTGAATGTCCTATTTAAACCTTGCTATTCTGCTCCAAAGGGCTACCGTTTTCTCTCTGAACCTCTGCATTATCCTTCTTAGGCTTTATTTGCCTCATGTAACAGTGATACACAACCCAACGCTGTGTTGTAGTTGTGAAACTCTCCCATTTCACCAAGGTAACGTGCTCCTAGGAACAGAAAAGCAGGGGCTGCTGCAGAGTCACTCTGCAGCTTGGAAGGATTTCTCTTTAGCTAGTCGCTTTGCAAAATGCATGGCGTGGCTCCGGAGATCGGCCTCATGCCACTGTATGGGCTCAGTTGACATCGCTTCTTCCCTCCGCTTTACACCCTGCGTGAAGTCAGTGTGCTCAGCCCTGGCATAGACCCCTTCTGTCTGGGAGATCACAGAACCACAGAATTGCCCAGGTTGGGAGGGACCTTTCAGATCATTGAGGCCAACCATCAACCCAACTCTGACAAAAACCATCACTAAACCATGTCCCTTAGCACCATGTCTGCCCAGCTTTTCAATCCCTCCAGGGATGGCGACTCCACCACTGCCCTGGGCAGCCTCTTCCAATGCTTAAAAACCCTTTCAGTGAAGAAATTGATCCTAATATCCATCCTAAACCTCCCCTGGCACAACTTGAGGCCGTTTCCTCTTGTGCCATGGCCTGTTCCTTGGGAGAAGAGCCCAACCCCCCCTGGCTACCCCCTCCTTTCAGGGAGCTGTAGAGAGCGAGAAGGTCTCCCCTCAGCCTCCTCTTCTCCAGGCTGAACACCCCCAGCTCCCTCAGCCGCTCCTCACCAGACTTGTGCTCCAGACCCCTCACCAGCTCCGTTGCCCTTCTCTGGACACGCTCCAGCCCCTCAAGGTCTTTCTTGGCGTGAGGGGCCCAAAAGTGGACACAGACCTCGAGGTGGGGCCTCACCAGTGCCCAGTACAGGAGGACGATATTTCAGAAGAAAACCAGAGATGTTTCAGAAGAAAATCAGCAGAAGCTGAGTTTGATGAGAGGGATGTGCGATGGTGTGATACGGGCCATACCATATGTATGAGGCCTTGCTCCTCAGCGGGGGAAAAATGAGTCATTTCTCATCTCTAACAGCCTTTTGTAGGTGGACATCTCTCAACTGGCACCTCAGGAGGCACTAGCCTGACTCCTCTTCAACTGCAGTCAATTAGACCTCAACAAGCAGAGTCGCCTCCTTGGAGATGCCTACATCGAAGTGTTTTAATCTGTGGGCAATTCCATGGAGCAGCCCCGTCTTAGTTGGGAAAGGGACCTGGCAGCTTTCTATCTTTTAGATATACCTTTGAGTCCCACCTTCTCAAAGGTGCTGGGAGGATTTAGCTCCGTGAAATATGGAAGAGGGAATGAGTTTCTGAAAACCTGTAGGTCTCCTCCCCAGCAGCAACATCCTCCAAAGCCAGTTTTATTCTTCAGATTCAGGTTCACTTTAAAGAGAGACATGGGTGAAATGGGTGGGTTTTCCAAGTAGCCCTGCATATTTTCAGTCTTTTTGTCACTTGCTGGTGCCCACTGTAATTTCTGCTTTCCCATCTCAAGGGAAGAATAAAGCAGTTATTTCCACTGCGTACTGAGAACCACATTGTGAAAGATAAAGCTGGTCCCCTGGGTGAGGCATGGCCTCACAGCCCCCCGGGAAACCATGGGCATAACAAGACCATGTTCTGGGGAAAGCTCAGTGGATGTCCCTCCACGGGGCTTGCACAGGACCCCGTGAAGAATCCCTCAAACTGGGTCCCTCAGAAACGTGAGCGAGAACCCCAAGGTGTGCAAAGCAGCTCATCTCAGGTCACCACCAAGACCAGCAGCATAAGCCATCCCTTTGAGGGTCTTCTGGCTGTACCACATCCCACAGTTCATCTAGAAATTAAAGGATTTTTAAAATCCTATTTAGCAAGCCTCCACTCCCTAGAGTTTCAGCTTTGCCCATTAACACCTTCCCCCTCTCTACCTACCTACCCACCCACCTCCTAGTCTGGAATGAAGTCAAGAGCACAAACTCATCTTTGCTACCATTTGGACAGCCCCTGTAAGCCCCTGTGGCCCCAAGACCATATGGTTGTGCCCCAAAACCCTCTTGCCTTGAGAGGCCTTACAAATCCAGCTGAGAGCAGTCCCGTGGGCTAGCCCCTGGCTGTGGTTTCACCCTTAGAAGTCTGCCCTGCTTTGCAGGGTTTGTTAATCATTCTCTTCTCACTTGCTGGTTAGCAGTCATGGTGCCGGCATCCCACGTGCTGCAGAAAGCGCGGATGAAGCTCATCAGCAGGGAGCAGTGCTTGGAGAGGATCCCCGAGCTGGTGGAGAACGTGCTGTGTGCTGAGCTGGAGGAAGGAGAAAGAAGCACCTGCCAGGTAAAGTAAACAGGCTCCTGGGCGCTCACGCTGCCTGCAGGGTCACAGAGACGACGGAGGAGAAGAGCCTTCGCTTCAGGAATGAACATTGATCTTTCCCATGGCTTCCTGGGGTTGCTAAAGCTTCTCTGCAGGAGGCCAGGGCAGGATGCCCAGGGGCCAGGGAACTGCCTGCAAAGGCATATTGACCTGGGCAGCAGGGGTGCAGGACTCTTGGGGACGGAAAGCAGCGGTGGTGCTGGAAACGAAACACCTTGTTGAGCAGATGAGCCTCTCCTCACGCTCTCCCCCCTGCCCTGACTCCCTCCCTGCAGTGAGAGAGGCAGGAGCTCTGCAAGGGAAACCATGAGCTGAAAGGAGGGTGAGGGAAAAGGGTGGTTTCCAACAAGTCCCCTTGGATGAGACACAGTTTTGGATGGCTCTGGGCACAGGAATTTGGGCTGTTATCTCATAGCAACTTGAAAAAGGTGGCCAAGCTGTGGGAGCGACGGGAGGAGAGGTCTCACGTCCCTGCAGAGAGGGCTCAGCACAGCACGGGCTGTGTCCTCCTGCCTGGTGTCCCCCCAGCCATGGGCTGGGCAGTGCTCTATTGCCAGCTTAAATTCTGAAAGGAGACAGCAAAGTTTGTCCAGGAGGATCAAAGCAAAAGAAATGAGTGGGAAATTGAGTCCAGGAGTTTTTAATTTGAATATTATAAACCTTTCTCAGGTGAGGTTTAGAGGGGGCAGGCAGGCAGGGGAGGTTTAGGTTAGATATCAGGAAGAATTACTTTACTGAAAGAGTGGTCAGGCACTGGAACAGCCTGCCCAGGGAGGGGGTTGAGTCACCATCCCTGGAGGTATTTAAGAAACGTCTAGATGTGGCACTTCAGGGCATGCTTTAGTGACAGAGATTGTAGGGGGTTTGTTTGTGGCGGGTTGGCTTTGTTGGTTTTTTGGGTTTTTTTGGGGTTTTTTGTGCGTGTATGGTTGGACTCGATGATCTCAAAGGTCCTTTCCGACCATGAAGATTCTATGATTCTATGATTCTATGATTCTATGAGGTCTTGGCTCCAATACAGATGTCCTTTTATAATGTCCCAGGTTGTGAGTGCCAGAACTGGTTACCTCTTACTGCACCGAGTTTGTGATATGGGAAGACGACTTTTGAAGCTAAATAGTAGAGTTCAAGCAGTATTTGATACCAGGGATTCCTAAGGGAAAACAGATGACACACACAAACATCCACATGTGGGAAAACCTCACAGAGAATGCGTGCCCTCAGAACATACTCCACCTGCAGGACCACTGTCCTGATATCAAACAAAGTCCGAAAGTCAAGAACCACCTTTGCTTTCATAGCATCCAACCTCCAACCCCTCCTCCGAGCGCCTGGTAAGGACCGAGCTCTCCCTGCAGCCCCTGCTTCAGGACTAAGGTCTCCATCCTCCACGGGGAAAGAGTTTTCTCAGAAGTGTGTGTGCTGTTTGCAGGGGGACAGATGGGCAGACACAGGTGTGCACGGCTTCATCCTGCAGGAATCATTCATTGAGGGTACTAAACCCACACCCAGGACAGAGAGATCCTCTGCCCTTTAGGCAACGACAATGGGGACAGGGACCGTGGGCTGCAAAGCCATTGCCGTCTGGGCCCGTGGCCGGGCAGCAGAGGGGGAGCTTTGCTTTGCAAAATCATTTTTTGATTAGCCAGGGAGCATCTGTCTCTGAAACCATTCGGCTAGTGACTTTCACCTCCATTAAATTCAATCAAAAATTTTAAAAAGAGAACTGCCACAGGATAACATTAACATGATTAAAGAATGCACTTCCCAGCCCAGCCTTAAGTTCTGCGGATGAATTATGCTGGTGAAACAGCAAGAGCACTTGTACCCAGCAAAATGAATATCCTGTGTTGAGAAAGCTGATGAGGGTGCTATTTTGACCTACAATAACGTTGCAGTTGTCTGAGAAATGAACTAGAAATGTGAGCTTTCCAAGCAGTGGACGTACACAACGATTGAATGTGTGAGAACGCTCATAACCCAGCAACTGCCCACTTTTAGTGGAATTTTGACCAGGCAGAAACGTCTTACAGACTGAAATAATGAGAGCAAGACAAAACCCTACCCTAGGCTAGTGGAGCTCGTCAGGAGGGAAACAGGTGGCGCGACATTTCATCAGAGTTTGCTAATTTGCTGGAGGGGAAGCATTTTGCTGATGGACAGTTTTCTGGGAAGCAGTGATTGAAGTTGGGTAGGGCATATTTTGGCCTCACTCGGCTGGTTCAGAAGTCTGGTGGCTTGCCTGGGAATGAACTGGAAGACCAGGTCTGAACCTGACGTTCTGCAGCATGGACCACTGGCCACCCAATTCATCTGCCCTGGGCAGATAGTGAGGCACGCTGTAGACAGTGCCATCTATCGAGCTACGCTTGTCCATAGAGATTATGGGGTTTGTGTCAAATGAGAGTGAGGCCAGATTTCAAAATACCTAAATCCTTTAAAAAGTCAGTGCTCTCAAGGAGGTAGAGCAGCCCTGGGCACAGTTTTTGTCTATGCCAACCAGCTGCCTCCTGGATGATTTCCAGACACAGCTCAAACTTTTCCGTGGGTCAGGAGCTACCCACAACAGAATCATAGAATCTAGAATGATAAAATCATAGAATCATAGAGCCATAGAGTCATAGAATCATAGTACAGTTTGGGTGGGAAGGGACCTTCAAAGGTCATCCAGTCCAACCCCCTGCCATGAGCAGGGACATCTTCAACTAGAGCAGGTTGCTCAGACCCCCGTCCCACCTGACCTTGAATGTTTCCGGGGATGAGGCAGGATCACCTTGGATCCTGGCATCCCGGTTTAGAGTCCAGAAAAAAGCAGCAGCACAGGTAAGGCAGAGACGCCTGGTCAGGGAACAAGCCCATGAGATGCTGAGCTTGCCGGTGTAGGTGTGGTCACAGTAAACCTGGAAGCCATGCACTGCACAGATGCATGATCTGTCTGGACATGAAGTAGATAAAAGCCTTATATTAACCTTTTCTGATCTTTGCTGAGAATCGGGATACATGTGTTCATGTCCAAAGCCAGGCTAAGTTGGGCAAGTGGCATCCAGACCCAAGGTCATAAATCCACACAATCCTGGTCTGGATCCAAAGGATTTCCATCCTAGCTCTTTGCACTGTGTGCCATTTGTGTGCTAGGTTTTGCCCATTGCAGCAAGCCGTTTTATATACAGCAAGTCTTCACCAAGGCATCATGTAGAAATTTTATTATACTGACCACTGCCTTACTACTCCCATGGGGCAACAGGACATGAGTAGAAACGCTTAGACGTTTCACTGGCTGCCATCGTACTAGTACCAGAGAAGACTAATTTGTAGATTACTGACCATATTCCTATAATAACTCAAGGAGATGAAACAGCAGAGCTCGCGAGTATTTGTACTTTAAAAAAAATCCATTCACTTAAAAGAAAAATCTATCGTGTACCAATTCCCCCGCGGTTCTGCAGACAAATGTATAGATTGACTGTGAATTAACGCTAACAGGATCTGTAATTGACTTATAGTTCTATTTAGTCATAAACATTAGCATTAATGGATGTTCATGGGGTGCAAGTGCTAAAGAACAGACACTAGAGATGGCCTATGTGTTATTTTTTTGTGTGCTACATTTCTTCCATGACCCCATGAACCACAATTGATGTCTAATTCCTTGCTTTTTTAAGCATCTTTTGTTAGGCTCTGATGCAACGGTAACTTGAACAATAATTAGAGTATGAAGGACTCACAAAGCAAATGCCTCTTCAGTGTCTTGCGTATCCAGACAAAATTCAGTAAATGGCCCAATTATGTTTCAGAGAGTTTCTGCAAAGGAGGTCTGTGGGGGTAGCTCGGCGCTGTGGTGATTAGGGCAGAGCGTGTTCAGCTGGAAGTCACAGTTCATGTACAGTTCAGGTCAGCAGGAGACGAAGGGAGGCCAGTCCCTGGCCTGACTTTCAGGGGAAGGAATCACTGCGTGGCCACAAACAAGCAGTGGGATGGTTCCAGATGAGTGTCACCGTGCCCTACGCTGTCCTCTGGTGCAGGGCTCATCTGAGCCATGGGCTGAAGGTATCTACCCACTTCCACTGACTGTAGCACGAGGTGGTCTTGGCCATCCCTGATAAATATCTGAAAAGATGCCAGGATGCTTCTAGGGCTCTGTGTTTTACACAGAATCCCAGACTGGCCGGGGTTGGAAGGGAAGGGACCTCTGGAGATCATCCCGTCCAACCCCCTGCCAGAGCAGGGTCACCCACAGCAGGTGGCACAGGAACGCGTCCAGTCGGGTTTGGGATGTCTCCAGAGACGGAGACTCCCCCACCTCTCTGGGCATCCTGTGCCAGGGCTCTGCCACCCTCACAGCAAAGAAGTTCCTCCTTGTGTTGAGATGGAACTTCCCATGGTCAAGTTTGTGCCCATTACCTTTTAATTTAGGTCTGTGGAAAAGGCAGAGCAGGATCCCTTCAACTGTAATATGGTTCAAGTTATGTCAGGGGAGGTTTAGATTGGATATTAGGAAACACTTTTTCACTGAAAGTGTTATTAAACATTGGAATCGGCTGCCCAGGGAGGTGGTGGATTCACCATCCCTGGAGGTGTTTAAAAAAAAGGGTAGATGGGGCACTTAGGGACATGGTTTAGAAGTGGCGTTTGTCAGGGTAGGTTAAAGGTTGGACTTGATGATCTTAAAGGTCCCTTCCAACCTCAGCAATTCTGTGATTCTATGATTCTATGTCCTGCCCACGTATACTGTCAGCAGTTTTGAAAGGGCAAATGCCTTTATAGCATCTGGGATGCTCAGGGCTCTCACCCTACACAACGATAGCAATAGCAGTAATTGTTGTACAACCCTGGATGGGATTTGTCTGGCCAGATACAAATGCCTTTCCTACAGCCATCTCCATCTACCAAATCATCTTTCCGTCAATCATGAGGAAAAAAAACACTTCTGACATGTGAGTCATCGAGACTGTTTTAACCATCTATTTTAAAATAATTCCCCATACGGGTGCTTATTGCTTCCCATTAACTAAAAGCAAGTCCAAGGTGCCTAGCTCACAGGGAGACAGTTGCCTACATGAAAGTCTCCGGTGTCATTTTAGATATCCCAGGATACCTTGCTGACATCCCACTTCCCCCTCTCTCAAACCACGTCCCAGTGCCAGGAATGTGACTGCAACGGGAGCTTGACACCTGCACTGGAAACACCAAGGGGAGGTGATCAGTGGAACCCACCCCTTGCACCCGCGCTTCGTCTGTGCATAAGAGTGCTAAACCCGTGCAGAAGTGATAAAAGCTCTTGCATCCTTTTACGAACTCTTGCATCCTTTTACTGGTGCTACCGTGGCTCCAAAACTGCAAAGGAAGCCTTGTGAAACAGAATTTTTTAAAGAAAAAGTCTGGAAATAAAAACGGGGTCCGTACAGGTAAATTATCACAGACGCAAAGGAAAAAGTCACAAACCAGGGAAGCCTGGTCAATCCCTCCAGCTCTTCAAAATATCTGAACGGACGTGGATAGATGGTGATGTGACTGCGGTCCGTAGGGATGGAGAGTACCCCTATGAGGTTGGAGGTTTAGGCCCTTCTGCCTCTCAGACAAAGGTCTCCTGGGGGCCAGGAGTCAAAGCTAGCCACGTTTCAGTTCAAAGTTCTTACTAACTATGCAAAATTACTTTACTATTGTACCTTACCTTAACACTGAAGAGAGTGATCCACTCTCCATCCTTGTGGTGGATTCTCCATCACTGCACTGCCGCTAACATGATGGAGTGGGTGTTTTTCCCTAAGGCAGGGATTGCTTTAAGTAGGAAGGTATCCTGGGAAGCTCCAGAACAAAGCAGTTTAAAGGTGTTTCTGCATTTGCCGTCGCTTAAATTTGCTCCTGAAAGGTGCTTTGGTGCTCACAAGAATTAGAACACTTTTCCCGTGTCCCATGGTTTTATAGGCCTTTCATCATTTGATCATTTTATGCTATGGGCAAATGAGTGAACACGTTCAGGCTGTGGTGGCTTAATTCTTCCGTCTGTCGAAAACATTCCTTCCTATTGCAAGGACCTGGGATGTTGATGATGTCTCCTGTCTCTTCCTCTGGGTTGCAGCTTTTGGTCCCTCAAACTGGACCTGTTTGGTTTGCAGCGAGGGGGGTCCGGCATTACTGTGTGTGCCTGGTGGGTGAAGCTGTGGGGAGCAGAACATCTCTGGATCCAGCTGAACGCAAAACCCTACTTTGTGCTTGCCCTGGGAGTGGGGGAACGGGTGTGATGACTCAGAGGAGACGCTTCTCATTCAATTCCAGTGAGTCAACGCAGCTTTAAGGGAACGGCATGACTCACAGACAGATTTAAATTCTTTGAAGGACTCGACAAGCAAGTGGCAGAGGGTGATCCAGCCGATAGAACACGCTGAGATTTCCAAAACTCTTTTAATGAGATTTCTCACCAAAGGCTCATGGAGAAACTGAACTGTCATGAAGTAGAAGGGCTTCAGTTTGACAGGGAGGCGAGGATTTGATGGGAGAAAGGGCTCACAGGGGGAGTCGTGTTGGCATCCGTGCGAGGAATTGTGATGTTCAAGGAGGGTGAATGCTGGGACAGCCAAGTTGGCCAATGCCACAGCATTATTCAGAGTGGTTCAAAATTAAAACTGACCGTGCAGAGGTGCAGCAGGATCTCATTAGTCTGTGTGACTGGAGGTTAAAACAGCAGATGCAGTTCACTGTTGATAAAGGCAAAGTAATGGATATAGGGGGAAGCAACTCCAGCTGTACGCATGCAATAATAGGCTCTAAATTAGCTATTACCATGTAAGAAGACCTTGGAGTAACTGTGGATAGTCCTTCAAAAACATGAGCACGAGGGCCTGCGGAGGTCAAAAAGGCAACGAGAGCATTAAGAATTATTAGGGAAGGAACAGATAGCAAAGCAAATGCGTGTTATGGCAGGGCACTAATCTTGGGAGCCTACATCTTGTGTGCTGTGTGCGATTCCCGTCCAACCCATCTGAGAAGGGAGCAGTAGTTTTAGAAAAGGAGAAGAGCAGAGCAGGAAGGACGAATAGGGACACGGAATGGCTTCTGGTGGAAAGGGGAATAACAGAGCAGCGCTCTGAGGCTTGAAAAAGAGATGGCTGATGGGGATATGATAAGATTTCTGAAGTCAGGAGCCGCAAGGAGAGGACAGTCAAGAGCTGTCCTCTTGTTACTACTGCTCAAAACACATGAGGGAGGGAGAGTCAGCTGGCCATATCAGGCAGCACATCTAAAACAAAGAGAAGGAAGTGGTTTTCCTTCCAACAGATAATTAAACCGTGGATGTCACTGACCAGGATATTGTGGGTATTCATCCTAAGGGATAAATGGATTCAAAAAGCAATTAGATAACTTCCTGGATGAAGATCTCTCTAAGGCTATTAACGACTGTGATGTAAATACAACTCTGTAAATACTTGCCCTGTTTCTCATTCTCCTTCCCTGCGCACTTGCTACAGATGACTGTCAGAGACAGGAGTCTGGGCCACGTGGGTCTTTGGTCAGATGCATTATAACTGCCTTGAAGTCCGTGCCACCATAGTCACTAATGGATCCTGCTGACGTCTGTGTGGATGGAGTTGGGCGGTCTTCTTCTCCCCTTTTCCAGCAAGGGGATGGAGAGACAGAGCGGCTGAAGGCTCTCTGCTGAGATCTCAAAGGGATCCCATGAAAGAAGCCCAGGTGCCCTATCTTACCCGGTTCATTTTCGATACCTGCATGCTATAAATGGCCATAGCCTCCTTCCTTCCACCTTTCTCTAAAGACAGCTTGTTCGTGGTGAAATAACTGAAGGAATCCTCAGTTTGGAAAGGCCTTTGCTTCCTGCAGCCAGGGCAGTGCTGATGGCCGGTCTTGTTACTCACGCGCCGATTCTCTCCAATTTACACAGAGCTTACCAACATGAAAACGAACGCAGCAATGACTTGCAAGGACTGTGTATCCACCTCATGAGTATCAGATGGGTTGTTCTCCCTCCCCCAGAGCTTCTCCCACCTGAGAAGATTTGTGTGGCTGAATGTGATCGATTACCATGTTGCAGACAAGAACACAAATATGAAAGGAAGAAGATTACGCTCTTGATCCAAAGCCCACTAAAGTCAGCAGAAAGGCTCCCGATGTTCACAAAAAGGCTTTGACCGTGGTGAAAAGGGCAAAACTTTTGATCAGCTTCAGTGAAAAAGGCGCCTTGTTAGCGGGTGACAGATTTTGTACAATCCAGAAGTATTTATCAGCAAATATATAGTTGCTCTCACCTCTCCTAATGGGAGGATTAACATGCAGTTGTGGAAGGCATGAGCTCGGCACCAGCTCTGGTTTGATATTATTGTTTTTCACTCATCTTCTAGTTGAGAATAAACACGCAACAGAAGCAAAGATGCTATTTTTAGGGGTTTTTTTGCTGTCCAGAAACTTGGCAGTCAGACGGAAGCACAGAAGCAGGTATCTGATTGGCGTTGCTGACCAGGAGTATTTCACCACCAGGATACAGGAGGCTGAAAGCTGAAAGCAGCATTTAATAAGTTCTTCGATCTTCAGAGTCATTAACCTGAGCATTCATTAAATTAGTGCTACTGGAAACATCACAGAGCTGAGATAATTGTACCAGGGCTCAAAACTCGCTCCTCCCACACCCTCTCCTACACAAGGATGGAAAACCTTGGGCCAACGTCTTTGAGAGCTTAAGGTGGATACAGGGATATTCAGAAGTGCCCAAGAACCGAGGTTATTTTCTCTGCCTTTAGCCCTGTAAAAACCAGGTTACTGATTCATCTGGGCTACTGCTATAATTACGTGAGGGAGATTATCACACGCAGAGGATGATTTAGCCCACTTTGTGATAAAACCGTCGAGTTAAATAGCTGAAGTCAAGAGAAATGGCGTGTTAGATGTTGCACCCATGAAGCAGACCAGCTCAGCCCATGTGGAAAGGGATGTGAAGCAGGATTTGGGTCTCGGGGCTGGTGGATTAGAGAGACGGATTTGCAGCTGCTGCTTGGGTTTTCACAGCATCGCCGAACTCGCTTTCTGCCCAGGTTTGAAATAGCTTTCCGCAGCTGACAGTCCCCCGAGTCCCGCAGACAGCTCTCCCTTTCCTCGCCGACCGGGCAGAGAACAAAATGAACATGGTTAAAGGGGCAAACAGGGAAAAGCAGATCTGATTTGAAAGGGAAACAGTGTGATGCGTGGTTTAAATAGGGATTCCTGGCTCTGCCGTTGCCTCGTGCAAATCGCATCCCTTTTCTGCTGTGGTTTTCTCGGCTGTGAAATACGATAAGACTTTTCCCCCCCTCTCCAAGGATAGTCACAAGGTATCGGGAATTAACTGGTATTTAAGCGCCCTGGGAGAAAGGTCCTTTGCAAGTGTGAACAGCCTCCAAATCGGACATTCGATGGTGCACAGGGGCTCTGCCAGTGCTAAAAATCTCCTGTACTGGGAAAAGCCGGCACGATGCATCCCGACGTGTCACCGGCAAGGGATCGTCAGCCGTTGCTGCGTCACTGCCTTGCTCCCACTCTCTTGACTTCATTTATTATCTTTGTGTAGGAGGCTCGAAGCATCCTCCTTTCGCTACCAGGATAATACGTTTGGCCTGTTCCTGCCCTGAGGGAATTAGCAGTAAAGTTCCCAGTAATTTAATTGCGCGTACAGCCTAGGAGATGTTCATTCATTCAAACAGGATGCCAGCACCAAGGATGCTGATAGCGCATGGATCCAAGGTCACTGCAAGGTCACTTGTGCGATTCACGCAAATTCTTGGCTGAAACAGGGTCGGGAAACGTCTTTAGATCCTGAGCCTGAAGGGGGTCCAGCAGCAGCGGCTGAGATGCAGACATAAGCGACTGTAGCGCCGTCTCAGTGCAAACAGTATTGAGTTTACGGTTGGACTCCACGATCTCAAAGATCGTAATCCCAACCTAAACGATTCTGTGATTCTATGATTCTACGAATGCTGAAGCAACATTAGCTCTGCATTTATCTTAATTCCACCTCCTGCCCCTTCTGCATGTTGAACCAAAAAGAAAAATAGAAAAAAAATTAAACACATTAATGACCTGGGTCCTCCATCTAGTGAAGTGAGTGGGAATTCAGCCATAAAATTTAGCGGGTGCCAATGAGTTGCACAGGGGACTACAACCACTTCCTTACTCATTAATTAGAATCATAGAACCTTCATGGTTGGAAAGGACCTTTGAGATCATTGAGTCCAACCATACACACACCAGAAAAAAAAACCACAAACCCCCCCCCCCAAAAACCCACAAACAACCAACCTCCAATCTCTGCCACTAGAGCATGCCCTGAAGTGCCACATCTAGACGTTTCTTAAATACCTCTAGGGATGGTGACTCAACCCCCTCCCTGGGCAGGCTGTTCCAGTGCCTGACCACTCTTTCAGTAAAGGAATTCTTCCTGATATCTAACCTAAACCTCCCCTGCCGCAGCTTCAGACCATTTCCACTGGTCCTGTCATTATTCCCCTGGGAGAAGAGGCCAACCACCACCTCTCTCCAGCCTCCTTTCAGGGAGTTGTAGAGGGCAATGAGGTCTCCCCTCAGCCTCCTCTTCTCCAAGCTAAACCTGCCCAGCTCCCTCAGCCTCTCCTCATATGCCCTGGTCTCCAGACCCCTCACCAGCCTGGTAGCTCTCCTCTGGACACGCTCCAGCACCTCAATGTCCGTCTTGTACAGAGGGGCCCAGAACTGAACACAGCACTCGAGGTGAGGCCTCACCAGTGCCGAGTACAGAGGCACCATTACTTCCCTGCTCCTGCTGGCCACGCTGTTCCTGATACAAGCCAGCATGCTGTTGGCCTTCTTGGCCACCTGGGCACACTGCTGGCTCATGTGAAGCTGGCCGTCCACCAGCACCCCCAGGTCCTTTTCTGCCGGGCAGCTTTCCAGCCACTCTGCCCCAAGCCTGTAGCGTTGCTTGGGGTTATTGTGACCAAAATGCAGGACCCAGCACTTGGCCTTATTAAACCTCATACAGTTGGCCTTGGCCCATCGATCCAGCCTGTCCGGGTCCCTCTGTAGAGCCTTCCTACCCTCAAGCAGATCGACTCTCCCACCTAGTTTGGTGTCATCTGCAAACTTACTGAGGGTGCACTCAATCCCCTCATCCAGATCGTTGATAAAGATGTCTCTTAGCTCAGGGTAACTGCTGGGAGAAGAGGGTTCATACATTAATGTCAAAGACATTTCTCAAAGTAGTGTGCAAAGAGGGAAGGACAACAATTCTGCAGGAAAGCTGGCTGTCTCAGGAAATGGGTTTGTGTGGAATTTATTTGCCACATGTACTGGAGACAGGGTAGAAAAAAGATTCAAACCCACCGTGGAAAGAAACTTATTTAGAGCATGGGCTGCCCAGCACTTATGTGTCAGAAAAGCCACCTCTTGGCAGAGTGGCTGCAACGTGGACGTGAAGGCTTGCACGCACTGGGTGAGTGAAGGTTGCCCTTGCAGTAGAGCAGGCAAGTTCTCAGTGAAATTGATGTGGTTGCAAGAAGGATTTGTCAGGATTAGTGTTCATCTCTTGTCCGATTTCTGGATGCTAGCCCCCAAAATTAACAGTGGCAGGTACCCAGCACCTACACGCACCAGTTTCGCAGAGAAGTCAAGGACTGAATGAGCAGTCTCAGCAAATGTCCCTTTTCACTGCTGGATGTTGTCTCTTGGTGACAGGATTCAGGTATCCTTCTGGGGTCAGGGGAGCCCGTGGAAAAGGCTGAGGACAGGGCATTGCACTGAGACAGAGCTTGGGGCTGATCTCCTCCTCTTACCTTCTGTGCCTGTTTATTCTCCAGGGATCTCATGGCGGAGCTGTGGAATTTTGAGTCCATAGAGTTTGATTTTCACCATGAGCCTGTGGGATGCAGCTGCTATGAGAGACCTGAGGTTTGATCCTGCGATAACATCCTCCTTATGCCGTAGGTGGACAGCGGGGGACCTCTGGTTTGCAGTTACTGGAACACCATGAAGTGGTTTCAGGTCGGCATCGTCAGCTGGGGAGAAGATTGCGCAGAAAAGCCAAACCATGAGATCTTAGTGTCTGTTTACAGCTACCATGGCTGGATCGAGACAGAGACAGCCATAAGGGGGAAACCTTTCTTCATTGAAGGCATGGATATCAGTGCAAATGCCAGTGTGGTTCCTTCCAGGCTGGTTCCTTCTAGAGCTCAGACTCAGCTGGTGTTTCTTGAGTATTCTCTCTTTTTATTTATTTTTTTAATAGTATTTAAATTAGTCTAGAGAAAATTTTTCAAAACATAATAAAAGTCAGAGCTACCATCTCAGTCTTCTTTTGCTGCTGACCCGTATAGTCATGTCTCAGGTCAACCTGCTCCGTCTCACTGATGTGGACACAGACGCCAAAATGAGACACGGCGGTGAGACAGAGGAGCGATGGGGAGGCTGGAAAGATGCAATGAGAGAGGCAGGACACAGACAAAAGAAGCCATTGTCCTCTGAGAAACACAGATTTTCCACACCGGTGGGTCACATCAGGCCCCGTTATTTGCTGAGCTCACATGCAAAGTCAAGATGTGGAACGTGAAGGAGCTGCTCCCCTTGGAAAGCTGAAACCCTAAGAGAGGTCTTAGCTTTTTCAATAGCTTAGCTGTTAATAGGGTAGCTCTGGGTTGATGTAACTTACAGCTAATTACTAGCTGAACTAATATATCTTCTGTCTTGTGGCTGGCCCAAGCTAAGAGTATCTTCAGAGACCACAGCAGCTGCTCAGGTGATATTTCAAGCTCCTGGGACGTGACTACACATCAAATTCAGTGTCTCCTTAAGCTAGAAAAAGGACAAGAAATCTTTCGGGCAGTGTTGGAAAGTGTAGCATCATATAACTAATCAGTCTTATTTACCTGGGTTGCAAATGCTGGGTTTTGGTTGTTAAAGGCAACAGAGAAAAATCTGGCTGGCTGAAGTGGACTGCTCCTGAGCTATCCATAAATCGCTGTCTACAGAAACCCCATGGCTTTGTAATTAGCCAAAATTAATCCCATGCAAGTAAATGGTAAATCAAACTGAAATAACATTCTTTTTTTTGCTCTGTTAGAGGCCTTTTACGGGTGCTGCTGAGAGGTCCACACCCCAGCCTGAGCTGGGGCTGAGCGGGTCCTTCATGCAGCGCATGGTCCTTCATTGCTTCTCCAGCAACACGGTACACTGCAAAAATGCGTTCTGGTCCTCACGAGGAGGTTGCTTTTCTTGGAAGTGATGGGGAAGGAGGCAAGCAGCAAGGTCTCCTTCATGTCCCACCTTTGCGATGGCATAAAAGCACCTGTAATTTGCAGCAATGATAAAACTCAGTGAATGTGCAATGGGACAGAACCTCACAAATTGGTTTTAATTACCTTGATATTTTCTGGCTAGCCGGTGGAGAAGCCTTGTGAATGAGGATTAATTCATCTACCTTAAGCTAATGCAAACCCATCTTGGCATAAAAGTCAGGCTTTATTTTCTGTGTTATCTGAGCAGAAAATAATGCTTAATTATTATTAGTTCTGAGTAATGCTTATGAAAATTGCTCCACATTAATTTCGCATGGCTGACTGGCTAATGGATGCATAAGGGTCTTGTAACCCTTTGCAAAAAGACTAATAAAAGCTAAAAACAAGGGGAATATATTACTTTAGCAGCTATTAGTAGTAGACAGTGTCTGCTGGCATTAATACCTATATTTATTTTCCTTTCTATTAATAATATATCAACAGATTCTAGAAGCTGTGGCAGGGGTTGGACATCAGGAAATATTTCCTAATGCTGCCATCTATTCAGCTGCAGAATTGTTTCCCCCAGAGGAAATGAGAGATGTCCTCCTGCTTGAATTATTTTAATGCAGGGATTGTATGAAGCACTTTTGTCTACGGCACACGGCATGGAAAAAGCCAGCGCTTACAGGGAACTGCAAAAGGACCCAGCAGGTCTTTTCCATCGGTAGCATTTGCAAACTGATAGCGGCCGGTGTTAAATGTGGGCGATGCTACTTAGTGGTTACAGCAGGGCACTGCTGCTGTGGGGTTTGATCCATCCTGCCGTGCAGTTTCTCGGTGGCTTTGGGGAAAGTTTGTGCTTCGTGCCTCAGTTTCCCTACTTGTAAATTGAGGTACTTGTAAGTTGAGATAATCATTCTGTGATTCTGTGACTCTGTAATAAGGAAAGTGGTTCATTTTGCTACATGGAGGCATCAGTTCTGCAAATTAAGACCAGCTATGTAGCTGCAAAGGAAATAAACAGGAAAGAGACTTTTCCTCCTTATTTAAAACATCATAAAATTCATTGAAGTGAATTCATCTTTGCTACCACATACACTATTCAGTAATCAGGGCGAGAAAGGAAATGTTTGTTCAATATTTCTGTGCTGTGAGTAGGTCTGATGAAAGCACGTTGGTGCTGTATTTTGTTTCAAAGGTATTTGTGTTTTGAGAGAGCACATCACTTTTGATTATGGATTTGATGGGAATGTGTTGGAGTCACACAAAATCAAAACGCAACGCATTGGCTTTGTCATTAGCATTTCAGTGTGACCCATTACTTTTTTAAGCTTTATAACATTGGTGTACTATATTGTATTCTGTATTTGTGGGTTTAGACCATCTAAGTGAAAAGTTTCCAAACTGAACTACCTCAACTTTTATACTTCAGGCAGTAGTTTGGGATGTTCAGTTTTTGTCTTAATTTGCAGCTCATTTCTTATTGCCCCTTCCCTCTTTCCAGTTACCTCTTCCTTGTGCCCAGTCAGCCCAAAGGAGACCATCAAGCAGTCTGGACAAAAGAAATGGGTCTCTTTCAATACCCTTTGCTCAATGAGCAAAGTTGGCCAACGTAAATCAAGAGGCTGCTGCATGGAGCATGGTGACGCAAAGCAGGGCACCAAAATACAGAT
The DNA here is from genome assembly GCF_028500815.1 of Rissa tridactyla. Taxonomy (NCBI): domain Eukaryota; kingdom Metazoa; phylum Chordata; class Aves; order Charadriiformes; family Laridae; genus Rissa; species Rissa tridactyla. The sequence goes on along the minus strand of NC_071468.1, from coordinate 124,338,329 downwards.
TTTGTTCTCAACACTACACCTGCTAACGCAGCAAACACCAGAAGGAGAAGCAGGCTATGGAAATGCTTAGAGACCCAAGGAAAGATCCATAAGAGGATTCAAGGGACAAAAATATGGGGGTATGGGTACTAAAGGAGACAGAGAAGAGGTAGTCAGGCCTTGCTTGCACTTTTTGCTAAGGAGATAAGAACAAAAGCACCTCCCACGTGCACTGAAGGCAGCAATTTAAAAGCCTATGTACCAAAATAATTTTGTCTTGCTTCTGCAGAAGTTATGGTTTCTGTATATACACGTGTGTTTTCCTGCCTGCCCCATCCCAACTGGCTGTTTTCATGCAAGTTTGAGCACAGAGATAGAAGATGTGAAGATGATGGCTTTTGTGCGACTTTGGCAGCAATAGCTTTTTGCAGAGGAGTGGGGAGGGCTCCAAGTAAGCAGGACAGTTTTGTGGCACTACTTCAGAGAAGGAAGGTTGGAAGAGCACCAATCCGTGGTCACAGATCATAGAATTACAGAATAGTTTTGGTTGGAAGGGACCTTAAAGATCACCTAGTTCCAACACCCTGCCATGAGGGGGTAGGAACCCCACTAGACACCCTTCCACTAGACCAGGTTGCTCAGAGCCCCGTCCAACCTGGCCTTGAACCCTTCCAGGGATGGGGCACCTGCCACATCTCTGGGCAACCTGTTCCAGGATCTCACCACCTTCATAGGAAAGAATTTCTTCCTAATATCTAATTTAAATCTCCCCTCTTTGAGTTTAAAACTGTTCCCCCTCATCCTATGGCTCCCCTCCCTGATCCAGAGTCCCTCCCCAGCTTTTCTGGAGCCCCTGTAAGGACTGGAAGGGCTGGAAGGTCTCGGCGGAGCCTTCTCTTCTCCAGGCTGAACCCCCCCAGCTCTCTCAGCCTGTCCTCCCAGCAGAGGGGCTCCAGCCCTCCCAGCATCTCCGGGGCCTTCTCTGGCCCCGCTCCAATAGGTCCATGTCCTTCTGTCCAACAGGGCCCCAGAGCTGGAGGCAGCACTGCAGGGGGGTCTCCCCGGAGCGGAGCAGAGGGAGGGAGTAGCTCTATAGCTATGGCTATAGATAACTACCGCTGTGGAAATCCAACCTTTATTCAGGGTGATGATCACAGACCTCTCCCCCAGCTCATCCTTGGTAGACGTGACATGGGTGATCTGAAGAACAGCGTGATCCTTTTAGAGGAACTGAGATTTCCCATTTTCTCCTTTTCCAGCCTGTACTTCCTCACAGGGGTAAGATACAATGAAAAGCATAGGCTTGTCTTCTTCTGCTCCCTTCAGCATCCTGAGCACCTCTCTGTCCCTCTGAGGAGAAGGCAGAGGGCACACATGGCTGTGACCATGACCATTGGCATGCATTTGTCATTCCATATGCAGTGCATGGAGTGTTCCCACTTTGTGTATGTGTCTTTAGCTGTCTAACTTCAACGTATGCAAAATGTCAGAAGGTTTATTTTTCTCTCACGTTTTTGTGTGTCTACCAGGCGACGAATGATAAAACACATGTGGATATGGTAAAAATCATTGGCCAACTCTTTACTTCTGTCTTTTGTTGATAGCAGATTAGAGCTGGAGGGTGGAGGCTGCAGAGGATCAGCACCCATTCCCACATTTCCCTGTGACTTCCCAAGTGGCTTTCTGGACAAGCCATTTTTCAGGCTAAGGACTCAGTTTATCTTTCTGTAAGCATGGGAATAATTAAAAGCTGAGGATGTCTCTTGGGGTGCACCAAGTGCAATACTGATTAATCACTGTTGTTAACTAAAGGGAGGATAGCCCTGGGACAGCAAACACTCCTGACAGTATTGAACTACTTGATTTGTTCGACAGCTGCTGAACGCTTCTGGTGCTAGGATGAAGAGCTGCTTTAAGTAGGTGGATTATGGTCTGGAGGAGAGCCTGGCTTTGGGATGAATGCAGGATGGAGGTTGGCAGCCCTTGACGTGCTTAACTAAGCCGTTGACACCTCTAAATACACCCCAGAAATACAACCATGCTTTTCCCTGCAAAGTGGGAACGCTCAAGCGCGATGGATTTGTGCTGAGCAGTGCCCATCCTTTGCTTAACGGTTTTGTCTGCTGACCTTGAAGGAACATCTATTCTGCTTGAAGGATTTTGCTCAGTTGCCCTTTTTACTCTGCCAGGGAAATCCCTCTGGTTTTGGCTTCGCTGACAGTCCCATGGCAGCCCACACTGGTGATCATGGATGGCTTCTCTAAGCCATGCTTGAACTGCCCACGTACTTCAAGACCACCAGCTTGGCCACCTCTGGGCAGATCACACTTCTTTCCTGGTCTGACATTGGTGTGCACCATCCTGGTGGTTATTAGGGCTTGCAAAATGAACTAGACGGCAGCAACTGAACTTATGACATCCTGCAGCATCACAAAACACCTTCTTACGGGGTATTTCCAAGTGCCTGTCTTTGAAGTATCTGCCTACCATCTCCTTTTCTGAGAGGTGCCTTGTGCTTGCTAACATTTCTTGTATTCACAGTTGGTTGCTTTCTCTATGTCTCATCATGACTCACTGCTTCAAGGGCTCTTTAACGTGCAATTCCCTTTATTCCCACGGCCCAGACCACTAAATGATTTAGCAAGTGGCTGCAGAGGAGAGCACTGCATTTGGCTCTTCTGCTGGGAAGGGTGGGCTTCAATACACTGCTGGAAAGTAAAAGTTCCTCTTCCTCAAGGCTTTTGAATCCATATGTCTTAACGCTTACTCTGCAGTCATCAATCACAACATAAGCAACTCCAGAGCTAACCCACGTGCCTCCAAATTAGGGAAATGAGGAGGAAAGGGTTAAGCACAGAATGCTGACACAAGGGCATAAACTCAGCTCTTCAGCAACCCTGTGAGATCCTAGAGGAGCTCTGTGGGATTACGGATGAAGAGGAGTAACTCTTGAATTGTGAGCCATCTGAAATGATTTTGGGCAGCTATTGGGAGAAGAAAGCTCTGTTCTTTGTCCTCTCTCCTTTGATCATATTGGGAGGGAATCTGAATGGACTTGTGCCTCGGACATAGGTGGGAAGGAATTTTCTCACCACCAATGTGAAAAGCATTGCTTCAGTCTGGGAAGCATAAGAATCTGTGTAAAAGATAGGAAAGAGGGGGTTTTCCCTGAAGATGGTCATCTCAAGCCAAAATTTTGGGACCAAACTTGGTCTGAACAGGATCATGGGAAAGGACCAAGGGAAAAATAGGAAAAGATCTGTCAACTGTGAAGACGAGTTTACGAACAACATTTGAAACACAGTGTGCTGGGCCAGTGGTCTATATATTCCTTTATTTCAAGCTGCACTAATAATTTGCCCTGCTTTGCAATTTTTTTGGCCAGAGACTCAAGCTAAAAGTGATGCTAGACAGAGCAGAGGGTTTTGTTAGGGTGGGAGGGGACCCAGGAGTGATGCAGCAACTCGGGGGCACTGGGGAGGTGCTGAGAAACCTCCAACTGTCCGCGTGTCGCTGCCCCAGCCATGCTCACAGCAAATGCCGAGCAGGCAGAATGGGAAGCTGGAGCTGGATGTGGTGTAGAGGAGCGTGAGGAGTCACAAAGTGTTTATTCAAGGCGGGCCCAATTGCTGGGTGCCTCGTGACAAGCGATTTATTTTGCGGATGAGCGAGCGGCTGTCGCTCCGTTTGCACGACTGAATATATCAGAAGGAAGCCATTCGTGCAGAAGGGACCCTCCCGGCAAATGCGTGTTATCACATCCAAGTGCCTGGGGTGTGGGTGCAGGGTATGCTGCCGCTTGCAAATTCCTCCGATGCCCCGCGTTTGAACCTGTTTCCCGGAGGAACATGGCACACCGTGTCCTTCAGGGGAATTTAATTCTCTCCAAAATCCCCCGCACGCTGCCAGATCTCAGGGTATGCTCTTTCACTGTTCTTTGTTGGCTGTTCATCCAGCATCAGGAGGAGATCCTGGGCAGGACCTTCAGACACCGTGTACTGGCTGGGATGGAGTTAGCTGTCTTTGTACCAGCCCATATGGTGCTATGTCTTAGATTTCTGACCAAATCAGCGTTGGTGACACACCGGTGTTTTAGCTATCACTGAGCGGTGCTTGCGGAGCATCAAGGCTTTCTCTGTTTCTCATCCTGCCCCACCAGCGAGTCATCTGGGGGCGCACAAGAAGTTGGGAAGGGACACAAGGCAGGACAGCTGATCCCAACTGACCACAGGGATATTCCGTGCCACATAATGTCATGCTCAGCCATAAAATCTTGGGGAAAGAAGGAGGAAGGGGGAATATTTGGGGTTATGGAACTAGCCTTCCCAGGTATCGTTAAGCATGAAGCCCTGCTTTCCTGGGCATGGCTGAACACCCGCCTGCTGATGGGAAGTAGTGAACGCATTCCTTATGGTGCTTTGCTCGGACACGCAGCTTTGCTTCACTTAAACTGTTTTTATCTCGACCTGCGAGTTTTTTGCCTTTACACTGTATCTTTCACTTGCATTTTGCTGCTTTGCTAAAGCATCCAAAACTCATGCACCACCAAGGATGCGTTTAAACCTGCTCTTGCAGTTTGGTTCTTGCATAAGCTCCAGGTCCCTCTGCTGTATTTTCCCTGCAACCAGCATACAGATGTTGTGGTTTCATATCTCTGATAACCTAAATGGCACCAAAGGCTTTTCTCCAGTCCCAAAACCAACTGGCAGGTTCCTGCCTGATCCATACGGTTGAACTCTCAGCCTCCAAGTCACAGTGGCTGATCCAAACAACCTCTTGGCAATGGTCCCAGGTCCCTGCTAAGCTGGAAAGTGTTTGGGTTGGTGCTTGTGGGTTTGGGCTAAAGCAGGGCTGAGGCTATTGATGAACCATGTAGGGGAGCACGTTCCTGTACCCACTCAACCCTGTTTGATTTACCGGCACAGAGCTACAGCTCGCACATCGCTCCCTCCTCTTCTGCCAACGATTCCTGCTCTACAGCCACCCCAAACATCCTCCTACCAGCCTGGCAGGCTCACTTGAGTCACGAAGCCATTATTAAAATCCTCAAATGGGCTTAAAAAGTACGGTTTGGTGTTCTGTTTTTCCCACTGTGTTTAGAGGCACACTGAGTCACTGTTGAAAAGGGCTTTGACCGACCCGCTGCCTGCCGTTACGGGAAGGGGTTGCATCACAAACTTTTCAATGCCACCTACGTTCCTGCTCGGCTGCCAGGATTTCAAAGCAATCACCGCACAATTACAGGCTAACTATACAATAAAGAAAAGGGAATGGTACCATCCCACTGTGATCTCGCGGAGAACCACAGAACTGTTCTTTGATAAAGGTAAATCGGTTTCTGCTTTGCTGCATAATGAGCCTCTGATGATTTCAGCAGGAGAAATCCCAATTACAAATGGGTGGAAAAGGGGCATCCTGTCTTGGGAGCATGTTGGAAAGCCTGAGAATTTTTCCTATTGCGCTTTGTGGTTAAACTAAAGCTTTTACATTTAAAAAAAATACCTTGAATTAGCCAGGCACAATGCGACAAAGCAGGATTCAAGCCTTCCTACCCCTTTGTTTCACCTACTATGGTCTGGTGAGAGGAACATCACCTTCCACCCCAGTTATGATCCAGAGCACTAGTGTATGGGCTGTTTGGTGGTGGGATTCTCTGTGGCAGCTGTTCTGCTTCATATAAATGACTATTTTCAAGCATAACAGGGTAAGAGATTGACATATTTCTAATACATTTTTTTAAAAAAATTAAATAATCCCAAGGTAGCTGCAGTAGTGAAGGAGAAGCAAAGGCTTCAACCTGAACCAGACCCCAGAGAGGCTTGTAGGAACCACAGACTTGCATTGGAGCACTCGTAGGTGCATTCATCACTAAATAATGATGGTGTTAACCAGGAGGCAACCTCACAAGGCCACAATGGCCTCTTTTGGCTATCTCCCTATATATGGGGCGTGCTGTCTGCCCAATATGGGTGCCCTCAACCCAACTGCCTCTTGGAAAATGACTACCCCCTGGAGCACAGGATGCAGGTGACCAACTGAATGTCTTCAAAGATGTGACCTTATGTATTACAAAGAGGAACCTTATGAAATTCAACAAGGACAAATGTAGGATGCTGCACCTGGGGAGGAATAACCCCGCGCACCAGGACAGGTTGGGGGCTGACCTGCTGGAGAGCAGCTCGGTGGAAAGACACCTGAGAGTCCTGGTGGACAACAAGTTGACCGGGAGCCAGCAATGTGCCCTTGTGGCCAAGAAGGCCAATGGCATCCTGGGGTGCATCAAGAAGAGTGTGGCCAGCAGGTGGAGGGAGGTCACCCTCCCCTTCTGTTCTGCCCTGGGGAGGCCGCATCTGGAGTCCTGTGTCCAGTTCTGGGCTCCCCGGTTCCAGAAGACCAGGGAACTGCTGGAGAGGGGACAGGAAAGGGCTACCAAGGTGATGAGGGGACTGGAACATCTCTCTGATGAAGAAAGGCTGAAGGACTTGGTCTTATCAGTCTGGAAAAAAGATGATTGAGGGGGGATCTTATCGATGCTTATAAATACTTAAAGGCTGGGTGCCAGGCTCATCTCAGTGGTGCTCAGCGATAGGACAAGGGGTAACAGGCACAAACTTGACCATGGGAAGTTCCATCTCAACATGAGGAGGAACTTCTTTCCTGTGATGGTGGCAGAGCCCTGGCACAGGCTGCCCAGAGAGGTGGTGGAGTCTCCATCTCTGGAGACATTCAAGCCTGCCTGGACGTGTTCCTGTGCCACCTGCCCTAGGTGAACCTGCTTTGGCCAGGGGGATTGGACTAGATGATCTCCAGAGGTCCCTTCCAACCCCTACCATTCTGTGATTCTGTGGTTCTGTGATCTCCTGCACAGGAGTGGGCACTTTCTTCCCCACATGGGAGGTGGTTTTCATAGGGCATTGCACAGGGATGTGGTGGAGCCTGCAGAGCAACAGGAAAAAAATCCCCACCCTTCAATGTAAAAGGCAAAGGGCCACACCTGGAGCAATGTCTGTCCTTACTTTCTCCACCAGGAGCAAGCTCTGGCAAGTTGAGTTTACATATCTGATTTCAAGCTGAATTTGCATACCTAGTTACAGTTTGTGTGTTCAAATTGCGTGTATTTCTGCCCAAACTTTTATATGGGAATGCTTGGAGGTTGGGCACCATCTTCTTCTGGAAGTTTTACTCAGCAACCCAAGCAGGCACAGCAGTACCGTGGGTCAGTTGAGTGTGGGTAGAAAGGAAGGTGCGCAAGAAAACTGGCCTTGCCTTCTCTCTCCTCTCCTCTCCTCTCCTCTCCTCTCCTCTCCTCTCCTCTCCTCTCCTCTCCTCTCCTCTCCTCTCCTCTCCTCTCCTCTCCTCTCCTCTCCTCTCCTCTCCCCTCCCCTCCCCTCCCCTCCCTCCCCTCCCCTCCCCTCCCCTCTCCTCTCCATTTCCTAAGTACCCGATACCATAAGGGATGGTGGAACCTTGGATCCCAACCAGAGGATCCCTGCCTGAGTCCAGATGGATCTTCCATGAGACAGGGTTCAAATCTTCATTTTTCTGGCAGCTGGGGCAGTGCCTCCTCTGTGACTGGCCATGGAAAGCCTGCAGCCACCCTCCCGCATGGTCCCTCAGGCAAGAGGCGATCTGAGACTGAATTCCCTCAGGCATGTTAAACCTAGAAAGGTTTCCTGTAAAGCCTCTAAAAACAGGTTTCTTGTTGTTTTTGGCATACATATTCTGGCACGGGGAGCTTTCCTTTTTCTCTTCCTAGAGGGCAGCCGTAGCCAGGCACGTATATCATGACAGTCTTTGTAATTTGCTACCCGTTCTGCAGTGATTGAGTTTTTGTGCCGTAGTCTATGGGCGCCAAGCACTTGAAAAATCTGATGCTAAAGCTCTTCTACTTTCTCGCCTGTGGAACAGAGGGATGGCATAAGTGGAAATTGCTATTTATTTTTTAAGAGCTATTTCATCCCTTAAGAAAACGTTCCTTCGAATGGCAGAATGAGAAAATCTTCCTGATGAGTGTAACTACTGAGTGGGGAATGGTTGCTCAAAGGAAAGAGTTGATATCCCATCACTTGTGAGTTTGAAAATTACAGTGAATAAGGTATTAAAGACTACCCTGCAAGACAGAAACTAGGGAGACTGTGTCCATGTCGTAATCTGGGCATGTTGCTTCTTCTTCTATAATACCATGTTCAAGGGATCACTTTTGCACTCCTGAATGTAGTGGGTACGAACGTGGAATAGAATTTCATAGGGGACTTTAAAATGGTACCCACTACCCCTAAAATGGGGATTTTCAAAGAATTTCAACAATCGCTGCCAGATTCTGACCTTTGAAAGAGTTCTGATCAAATTTTAATGGATTTTAAGGTAAGAATAAACTCTTCTTATCATGTAATTTCACAGTCTGTGTCGCACAGTGCAACAAAACCATAAAGAAATAAAAATATTGTGTTGTTATTACTTTATTAAGGTTTTAAAAACTGCATGATAATGCACAAACAATGAAGAGTGTGGCGCACTTGAAACATCAAGCCACTGCTTTGCTATTTGAACAGGACTTGAATTCTTTTAAAGGCTGAATTTAGCTGTGGGTGTTAAGCATAAAAAGTATGATACTACTGGCTATATTAAGCAAATTGAGGTTTTTTTTTAAAAAAAAAAAATCTCCTGCTTTTTCCCCCTATTTTGTCACTTTGCATAAAAGCTTCTTCTTCCCTGTCAGGAAAAGAAAAATAAGCTTTGGTTTTTCAAGTGCTTCATCCAGCGCCTTTAACACGAACGGTGCTGAGATATTGCGACAAGAACGAAATAGGAATTAAATGCAATTTCCTACAGCAAATCCATAGAGAAAAGGGAGTTGCTTAATTCTTTTCCTGTAAAAGCTTATTTTGGGAAAAAGTGTGTATAAATGTATATTTACATGCATATGTTTAAGAGAGGTCAAATTACAGTTTACCTTGTTCAGTCTTGATTGTAATTGAAAAATGCGACCTCTAGATGGCAGAAACTCCCTCTTTTGGGCTTTTTTTTTCTTTTAATCGCTGCACAGGATGCCACAAACCCAAGTTTTAGTATAACAGACGGATTTACAAATATTCAGCTTTATCCAAGCCTGGAGATCTCAGGGCACGGTGTGGCATCATCCAGCTCTAAACCACACTGAATTTGCTTTATGCTAATCATACTGCAAACCTTATGCCAAACTGCAACTATCTGTGCTCCCGGACAGGCAGGTCCAAATGCTTTTTGGTGGCCAGTCATTTAGTCTAAGTCTGAGTGAGATCAGGATGAGCTAAGTGCCTAAATATTAGAGGATCTGGATTATTTGGAGGCATGGTGCAGCATGAGACGGAGAGGTGACGGGGGCATTACGGAATTGTTCACACAGTCTAGCTGACATATCCATCAGGAAAGGGACTGGTTTTGGGGGTAGAAATTGGTTCCTTAGCTAAAAGTTTAGTATCTAAGTTAAGGGGGTCACTTAATTGTTTTCTGTTATCCATGGAGCAAGACGGGTGATTTGTTCCTCCTACTTGGGGCACCTTCTTCATCAAAGGACAACTGCTGCTGCCTCACCCTTATATCCTCACACTTTCTTGTGCTGAAATTTATGGCTTTCCATCTGAAAGGCTGGGACCTCACAGGCTGGGAACCAATGGCCTGGTCTGCAAACAAGGTGTTTGCATGTTACTGCAAGCAGAGGATGACAGAGTGGGCCACTTAGAGTGAAACGGGCTTTTATGTATCTGCCTTCTCATGGTATCATGACCAAAATATACCTTATCCTTCCTCTCTTCTTGCTCTGGGTAATAGGCAGGTCTTTTCTTCACTCGTTTCTCCTTCTTTATCTTTTTAATTCTCTTTTCCCACCTCTGTTCTCAGCCAAGGGTCTCTGGACCTTGTCCAAGATTGTGCTCTTCTAACATTGATGTAAATCTTCAAGGTTTGTGGCCACGTCATACCCTCCAGGAGCACCTACTACCCTCACAGCTGGTTATCAAACCCACCTGCCTGCAGCCATGGGAGAGACGTGTAAAGCTGAGGGTTATGAGGCAAAAAGTTTATTCTGCCAGCAAACTGGAGCACATGAATGTAGGAAGCCAAGGACCAAAACCTTAACTATAGCCCAGCATTGACCAAAGAACCTGGGATAATCCCTGGTATTAATTAGTGAGACATCTATGTTAAAGGAAGGATTGGGTAGGTGAATAAATAACAGGGAAAAGGCCTGCAAGGCAGAATATAATGCAAGAATATAAGAATGTCTGAACGGCTTCAGATGATGAGTCCATCCAGTCTCTGCTAGAGCCAAGCAGGTGAACATGGTCAGGGCTACCAAATGCCTTTTTGAAGGCTAGCTTATTTGTTCCTCCTGAACCTTGTAATAACAATAAATCCATTGTTTTGATGGCCAGAAAGGACCATTATAATCATGTTATCTGAGCTCTTCTGTAGGTCCAGCTCTTGAGTTTCATGCAAAGCTCTCTACTTCTCCATAAGCTGGCATGGCGAAACACGTACATCGTGAGGAAGAGGCTCACTTCAGCTAAGCCCAGCACAGGGGCAGGATCTCGCTAGGTCTTGTCCTGGGAAAGGTGCATTTCCCAAGGTGGATGCCGTGTTGGTACCCTGGGGTGTTACAGCCCTCAGGGTCTGAGTGCTTTGGGCTGTCATGAATTCACATGGCCCCTGCCCACGTTGAGTGGTGGGTCACTGTGTGCTGCAAGAAGGTGTCCTCTGCTCACTGGGGGTGACAGAAAAGGGCTACAGCCCAGCAACAGTTGCGCTGCTGCTGAGTACAGCTCATCTCACCTCCCTTTAGATGCCTACGGCACACGCTTTTGTATCTGATCAGGTCTTTAGGCTCCTACTATTGCCTATAAAGCCCTAGCAAATGATCCCAGCCAATGACTCATCTCACCCTGAATCTGAAACCTACACTTGCTCCGATGACTCACTTCATTGACTGTTGTCTGTGCTGGCTGGGTTTCTATTGACATTAACGGGAGGCTAAACACCTACCTCGGGTGTAGACATCTATGCCATAGACATAGCTGCCCACACACAGGCACTTAGTGCCATTTGAGATGTCCTGCAGCATCTGAGACATCTGCATCCCCTGGCAGGTATGACATGGGAGATCTTTGTCTTCTGGGTAGCACCTGGAGGTCAGATGGGACAAGTCTGGGCATCTCACATGGTATGAGACGTCCGTAGTTGGAGACCTGAATTGAAAAATCAAGTTTACAATAATAAGTGCCCAGCAGATTGGTTGAACAAACTATCTAGGATGCTTGCGTGGGAGATGCAGGTTTAATTCCCTGTTGTGACATTGTCTGCAAACCCCAGAATCACAAAAGGGGAATGAGCTGGGACATACTCAGCCCATTCTGCTGATGTTATTTCTCTCTCCGTCTCTCACTTAGCTATTCAATGGAGCAGGGAGGACTTGGATGATGAGTGATATGGCCGCCAGACATGCTGTCTCCTCTGTCTCCATCCACTTCTGTCTTGTTCCAGCTAAAACAGTGAACAAATTAAAATCAAAGACAGGAAAAAAGTGGCAATATAAGAAGATGAAAGAGAAAGCCAGATACCTTTTGCAATTCAGCAGGGCAGTGAGCCAGATTGACACTTCCACTGCAACTGTTTCTATTGTGGGAAAGAGGGATTTGGGCAAAACCAAATCACATCCATGGATGGCTGCTGGATCAAAGCTGCTTGCACTGAAGGATGTGAACACGTTCCTTGTGGCACTGATGTCTCTGGGTAAGGAAAACTCCACCAACATGTGCAAGTTTTATGGCAGAGAGGAGAAGAAACCTGGATGAGATTTCGACTTGTCCCAAATAAGAACCTCTGACATTGTGCTACTAAAATTCAAAACCTGTTAAGAAATGAAAATATGATCCTGAAGGAATCAAAATGCCTTGAGCTGAAGAGAAAGAAGAGTGAGAAAGAGAAAGAAGAAAGAGAAAGAGAAGTGAGGCGAAAGGATAGAGGGCATCACCCATGGACACAGCCAGAGCCATTGGAAGAGTTGGCTTCCACATGGAGCCAAGGGACAGGGAGGGGTGCCCCTGGAGTGTCTGCAAAGCCTGGGAAATGTTGCACTCTTTTCCTCCATCCTAGAATACGTAAAGGGCTTTGTAAAAAGTGACAAGGAAGGACAACTGTCATTTCAAAACTAATGTAATCCTCTCTAGGTGTTGCAGCTTGGTGATGCAAAAGGACCATTTCATGCTCTCAACAATCCCATGACACCTCAAACAGATGTCCTCATAGCCCAGTAAAGTATAATACTCTGAAAACTTCTTAATTCTGGGCTGGGAAGTTATCAAGCAGCAATGGGGATCACCAGGGGCCAATTAAAAGGCATAACAAACCATTATCAGGACATGCACCAAACTACCTCGATGCAGGCGGCATCATCAAGAGCATGCACTTAGCTGAAAAAACAGGTCTTTTGAAGAGGGCTTCAATTTATCCCCGAAAAACTGCAGGCACGTAAGCCATCTTTCCCTGGATGTTGTTATTTCCTGAGAATAATGGTCCCGTGTGTGAGCTTGTGCTGCTGCACGGGCCAACCCTTGATCTGGGGGCAAAGAGGGGTCCATCCAACGATGGTGTCCTTGCATCTTCTCAGGGGAGGGACCATCTGAGCCCCAGAATGGGAGGCTCAGCTCCCTCACCCTTCCGTGGAAAATGAGTTTGGCAACGTGTGGGGTCAGCAGGAGCATGATCAGGCCCTGCATCTCGTACATGGCTCCGTGGTTTGGCAATTTCATCTCAACAGCCGCCTGTCTGGGGATTTGGAGAATACTGCGGAGATGGAGAAAGGAAGGAATAGAGTTTCACCTTTTATTCTTTTATCTTGGCAACAATGTGTGGTGGGAAAAAAAAAAAAAAAAAAAAAAGAAGAAGAAGAAGAAGAAGAAGTTGTGAATGGCAGAATTAACAATAATATAAGCCCCCCCTCGCCACCCCTCCTCCCTCTCCCTCTGCCGTCCATTCAGGAGACCGACAATAAACAAGGTCATTTGATTCATTCAGCTTGGGGTGTAAACAAAGTCTTACAATAAAATCCCCCCCACCCGGGCCCCACTTTTTCTCTAAGAATAGATGTCCCCGTCCCCCCCTCCTCCAAGCCGGGGCCCCCCCCCTCTTCGCTTCTCCTCTCCCATCATCCCCGGATCGGGGCCGCGGGCGTCCAGCCCTACTGCCACTTCCGCAGTCCACGTCCCGGCTCCGTGAGGCCCCGCTTCCTACTTGGTGTGGGAATTTCGGCTTCCCCGGGCAACATCTGGACGGACGGCCCCGCTTTCTCATGCCGGCAGCGGCACTGCCTCATGGCGGGCTCCTGATCCAGAGAGAGAGAGAGAGAGAGAAAAGAGAAAAAAATAATAATAACAAAACAAACCCGACCCAAGAATAAAGGGATTCGCATCCCCCTCCCCGGCCCGCAGGGAGCAGATCCCAAAAGCATGTGGTCAGCTTCCTTTTTTCACAGGCTTCGCTGCTGTCTGTGCAGTCGATGGGGAAATTGCTCTGTGTGTGTGTATGTGTGTGCATTCACAGCAGGAAGGCTGTGGGTTGTGCGAGAAGCCGTGTAGCACAATCAAGCCTAGGATGGGGTACAGGGCATGCACGAGCCTCTGCCTGCACTGGGGGAGGTGATGAGGGTTCATAAAATGATAGAATCACAGAATGGTTTGGGTGGGAAGGGACCTTTAAAAGCCATCTAGTCCAACCCCCTGCCATGAGCAGGGACAACTTCAACTAGACCGGGTTGCTCAGAGCCCCGTCCAACCTGGCCTTGAACACTTCTAGGGATGGGGCAACACTTCCAGAATTCCTTCCTAATATCTAATCTAAATCCACGCTCTTTTAGTTTAAAACAATTCCCCCTCGTCCCATGGCTCCCCTCCCTGCTCCAGAGTCCCTCCCCAGCTTTTAGGGACTGGCAGGGGCTGGAAGGTCTCCGCGGAGCCTTCTCTTCTCCAGGCTGAACCCCCCCAGCTCTCTCAGCCTGTCCTCCCAGCAGAGGGGCTCCAGCCCTCCCAGCATCTCCGGGGCCTCCTCTGGCCCCGCTCCAACAGCTCCGTGTCTCTCCTGTGCCGAGGCCCCAGCGCTGGAGGCAGCACTGCAGGGGGGTCTCCCCCGAGCGCAGCAGAGGGGCAGAATCCCCCCCTCGCCCTGCTGCCCACGCTGCTGGGGATGCAGCCCAGGATACGGTTGTGTGGGTTCTAGGGTATTTCTAGGGGCTATGTGAGTTGGATAGCTGTGCTTGTGGGTGATTGGGTTGTAGCATGGTGCGGGATGGGGCATGTAAAGTAAGAATTCTTTTGGTGGGTCTGAGCCCTGTGAAGGCCGATGGCTTAAACACTTTCTTTCGGTTAGGGTCAGTTCAGGCTGGGTTCATGCCAGAATCCAGGTTTGGGAAGCTCTGAGATCTTCTGCACCTCATCCCTTGGTTAAAATTGTTCCTACAGACCATTGAGTAGGTGCTGGGTGAACCACCCACATACCTGGGGATGTATTCCCCTCTGGCATGTCCACCCTATTTGTCACCCCTGCCACTTACCCATGCTGGGATGGCACTTATGGGTTCTGCCTGCAGGTTTCTGCCCCAAATGTGGGGATACCTTGCATTATAGGTGTTCAACAGAAGCTCCCCTTACCCTTGGGATTCCCTCCAGTGCCTGGCAATGGCCCCAGGCTCCGCAGGGCATGGTGGGATGCAGGAAGAGGGGATGACAGCGTACACATGGCTCACAGAAGACTGAGTCTCACACTGTGGTCAAGATGGACAGAAATTAGCAGTAACTCTCCTAAAACACGCAGTTTTGTTCTCCGTGTCTCAGCGACATGGATACTCTGCTGGATTTTAGCACTGAGAAAACTGGCTCAGCTTTTGGTCTCTTGAGTCCACCATAAACTTTATGTGACCTCCAACAGCCCAAATCCTCAGGAGCACCTCAGTTTCCTACACAAATCACCGAAATAACACCGTGCCAGTGCACCTTCACTCCCTGTGCCTCAGTTTCCTACTTGTTTTTTCTCCGTCTTCAACTATTTGCTCTGTTTAAATTGTAAATTTGCAACATCAGGGGTTGTCTCATGATATTTCCGCATCACTTAGTACAATGGAAAACAGCTCATCTTTTACAATTTTTCTAACACCATAAGGCTTTCACAATGGTGTCTTGAGCTCTGTAATAATAATAAAAATAAGAAAAAGGAATGAGTTGTTCCTTCTCAGGGGAGGAAGGCTATTTTCAGAGGTGCTCAAGCGAGGGGTTATAACAAATAATTCTAATACAAAGCCTGTTTTTTGCAATTCAGTATTTGCAACACCACAAATCTGGCTGAGTTTTTACTTTCTGTTTGTCCGCCGGATCCCTTCCACAATTTCTTGCCGGGAGAAGCAGTTTCTTTTCCTGTATTTCCTGGGAGAGAAAATTCTCCAAAATACAAACTGCGAGAGACTGAGCTGCGAGCGGCAGGAAAACTGCGGGCCAAACCATGGGGTAATTGTACTGCAAGAAACCCCAGCCAACAGCAACAAACTCTTCTGCTTCAGTTATCAGCTGCATAACATAAACGTGTCTTTTAGGCGAGGAAAATGCCTCTTTTTCCTCCCTTTCTCACACACCTGCTTGCACACACTACAAAAATTTCTCATTTCACCCGGTAAAATGCTGGCAGGTGCACTGTGGTCCTTGCTGACAAGTCGCCTCTTTGCAAAGACATCCAACTTGGGTCACCAAGCAGCCTGCAGCAGCTTTGTCTGTTCTTTCCAGGAGCAGATCCGTGACTGTCTGTTCATTGCTGCTCTGATGACATGGGGAAAGACCTTTCTGGCACGGACCAAGAGACTGACCTTTTGCTGAAATTCCTGGTGATGGCCCAGAAGAGTGGAAAAGGGAGAGGTCTGAGGCCTCTGCATAAGATCTGTGCAGCGCGTGGGCAGAAAAAGAAGAGGGAAGTTTAGCAGGGCATCGTTTCTGAGTTCACGCTACACAACAGCATATTTTAGCTTCAGACAGCACCACCCTCTCGAAGTTCAACATGGCAAAGTTGCGTCCTACCAAACGGCAGAAGACTGATAAGCAGAAGTCTTTCTGTACAGGCTTAGCAAAGCATCTGGGGTGCACATACAGAATAGTCAGGCAATGGGACAATCCTGGCGTGTGTCACCGGCATGTTCCTGGTCTCACTCTGGTTATATCAGTAACAAAAAAATACCCCTGAGCTGGGAAATAATGAAAAGGACAAAACATATTAAATTTTTTCTCTAGTGGGCTGCTTTGAATGTAATACGATCACTCTAGGTCTGATTTTTTAAGATTTGCAGCACAGATTTTCCTTGGCGCCTGCCCTTGAGGACCGACGTGGCCCCTCAACAGGGCAATGGGAAGGCAGGGAAGTTCCCGGTTTGAAGCTGTTTGAGGGGATGCATTGCAAGGGCGAAGGAAAACTTCAGCTCCGTCCCTGGGAATTCTCCTACAGCCAAGAAATCCGCATTGTTGGAACGCATCTCCCAGAGGAAGTGATTGAAATATCATCGTGTGAATCATATCTATAACAAGGTTGGGCTGTAGGAAACAAACCTTTGCTGAACCCTGGGAATAGATGACCTACAAAGACTTTTTTTTCATGCAGGAATGGCCTTTAGCGGCCCATGTTAAGTGAAGGGTGCTGGTTTTGGAGGTCCAGCAGGGCTGGGTTGTCCTACGATGCTACCTGTCACCAACTGTGCTGCGTGAGGTGCTTGAGTACCACTGTAGGATGGCTTTTCTGCTATTTAGAGAGGGTTGATCCACCTCAGATGATGACCCTTGCAGTGATAAAAACTGCATGTGGCATAGTCTCATGGAGTGTCTGATGCGTGGTGTTTGCTCAGAGCAGCTGTAATCAGAGACCTGGCACTGTTTGGGCAGTGATGGGGCCACAGGGAGAGGAGAAACAGGGGAAGGCAGCAGGTAGGTTTGAGGTCCTGCTCTGGGATCGTTGGTGGCTGGTACAGGGATGGGAAAGGATGTTTGGAGGGAGGCATGTGGTCCAGGGAGGTGAGTGTTGTGCTGGGGTGAGGAGGTTGGACTGGGCCATAACAAAACATCTCTGGGAGGAAAAGTATCCGTGAACTCATTTAGGATCTGGACCACAAGTCTTGCTTAAGACAGGGGCAGAGATTAATTCCATACCTACTTTCCATGACCCGCCTTGCTTTCTACTATTAATTCTACGATAACTTCCCCGTCGCCCCTCTGGAGACTGTTAAGTCAAGGACTATGTATAAAGGCAGCACAAAGGCAGTCTGCTCCAACGAGCTTAAAATCTTCGTGCACCTTGCCTGAAATTACTGAAACTGCTGACACATATATGAGATATCAACTATGCCGCAAAGCTTATTATCCACCTTAATGGGTGGAAGGAAGAACGCAAAACCCACCTAAACTGCTGTTTACTGGATAGATTGAACACGTATCTGTTTTTTCAGTAGTTACTTCGACCTGACAGATATTCTTACCACGTGCTTCATCTCAGTCCTACTGAAGCAAACATTAACAGCTCACCCAATTGCCTATATTTAACACTCCGATTTTGGCACAGATTTATACCAGCTCTGGTAACAATGGCACTGAACACCTGTCAGTGACTGCATTTGCCCAGGGATTCGCTTCGTTCCATGCTGTGCGTTTAGTAATTCCTGTGAACAATGGGACAAATAAACATATTTTTTGCTTAGCTTTTACTCAAGCCAACGCCACTGTCCAAATTGTACATGAGAGGCCTGCAGAGGCTGGTGGTTGTTTCCTAGACTTGTCGCCTCTTTCCCCTCAAAAACGACGTTGTCAGCAGCTCCGTGAGCAGAGAGGGCATTTACCACTTGTATGTAAGGAAGGAAGAAGGAAGAATGAGCAGGAAAGGGGCAGCGTCGTACAGGGCTCTGAAGGCAAGGATGATAAATTTGAACTTGAAGCACTGGATGTCAGAGAAAGTCGTCTCAGAAAGACGGATGCGGTCTGAGCAAAAATGATGGGAGATGTGTATGGTGCATGGCTGAGGTTGGAATAATGAAGGGTTACAGGAGGCAGCACTGGAGGTGGGAGCTCTTGATGGTTGGCCAGAAGGAATCACAGAATAGTGGGGGTTGGAAGAGACCTCTGGAGATCATCCCGTCCAACCCCCGGCCAGAGCAGGGTCACCCAGAGCAGGTGGCACAGGAACGCGTCCAGGCGGGGTTGGAATGTCTCCAGAGACGGAGACTCCCCCACCTCTCTGGGCAGCCTGTGCCAGGGCTCTGCCACCCTCACAGCAACGAAGTTCCTCCTCATGTTGAGATGGAACTTCCCATGGTCAAGTTTGTGCCCGTTGCCCCTTGTCCTGTCCCTAGGCACCACTGAGAAGAGCCTGGCCCCATCGTCCTGACACCCACCCTTTCAGTATTTATAAGCATATATGTTGCATACAACATGTTGCAGTGGTGTCTTGGAATAAAATGTAGGAATGGGGATGGGGAGGATTGGTGGAGGTTGGCAGTGCAGTTTTTGGATGGGAATGGGCTTGGGAGGGAAGGCAGGTTGTGTCTGGTGGGGAGAAGTTGGTTTCTCCTGGTGTCATCCAGAAAGCTGTTGAGAACTGAAGGGTCTCCAACCCTCTGGACAGCGTAGGCCTTTGCATATTGTGAGTAAGGAACAAACAGCAATTTAATCTTCTGGCTAATTGTCTTCCAAGCATCAATCAGTGCTTAATATTGCCTGCTCTTTCCACAGAAATGAGCCCTGCCTTGTGAGGTTGAGAAGCTGCATTCCCCCGGTCATGGATAGTGTCTTCTAGAAATTTGTGGATGGGTGTCTCAGCACTGGTTCACCAGGAAGAATGAAAATTTTAGGTCTTGAGGAAACTTAGTGACCTGAGTGGTGTGGTAGCACCTTTCTACCTGTCAGATCTGGAAGGGGATCCACCACAAAAGCTTGGGGAAGCTTTGCTGTTGACCTAGAGGGACCGTGAGCTTGACAATGGTTAAGGAGACAAATTCACCTTCGCTCAGATCAACTGAACTCTGGGTTTACAGAAAAAAAAAAAAGAGAAAAAAGTTTTTGGCAGGCTGTGTCTCTCCAAAGTCTGAATGAATAGAAACTCCAAAGGAAGCACCTGCTGCTAAAGGAAATCCAGGACAAGTTTTATTATCCTTTTTCACAGGTCTATTCAGGACTACATTAGGGGTTTCCTCTTTCCTTTTCTGGTACTTCACACTCATTCACAACAAAAAACATATTGTGCTTATGAATTATATTCCAGAGAATATAGGTGCAGCTTATAAAGGCCCTGGCCAAAGAACTTTATTTTTAACCTTACTCCCTTGAGGATTAATTTCTCAAATGAAAGCTTTGCAATTGTTTGGGGTTATTTTTCTCTCTTTTTCTTGGACGGGGCACAAGGGCAAATCCTGCCTGCGCTGCGTTAACAAAAAGTGCCTCTCAAGGAACGAGGAGCAAAGGAGGTAAGTGAGGCTCTCGATGGAGCTCAGCTACAGGGAACAAATGAAAAATATTAATGCAATTCCTCCTAAACCAGCAAAGTGTTAGTAGGCCCCCTATTAATGAGGCATTGACCACTCTGGTGCATGCAGAAGCCAACGGCATTTTTTTCCATTTCTGACGTGCTGTAGCTGCACAGCACAAGGAGAGAGAAAACCCCTTTGGGCTGCTGCAGGCTGTGTAAAGAGCAACTTTGGGGTTTGATCCTGGGGCCGTTTGAGCCGCTGATGAGGTACGCAGGAGGCACTGAGGAGTTTGCTTATCAAACACAGCTGCTCAGCGTAACATCTTCCGGGTACAGAGCACATAAAAGCTGAAGGGCTTGCAAACAACCCAAGTGTAACGCATGAGCCACTTGTGATCCCACATGTTTGATTTAGTCAGGTCATTTTGCACCTGTGCGAAAGGGATGTGACCTGGTCCCCGAGTAGCCTGGGAAGGTTTTGCACCTTCTGCGGTGGGGTGGGTGCCTCAGAGGCAGCTCTGGGCCCTCTGTGTAGCAAATATACTGTACCCTGTGAGCTCCCAGGCCTTGTTGTGTGTGCACACAAAGCCTTTTCTCGTTTTAGTTCTGATCTGTCCTTAAAAGCCTCCTTCTCGGTTTTAAACGCCCTTGTCCACCCCCTTGCTTCCACACCGCCTGGAGGTCACAGCCCTGAATGTAGCTTGTCGTTGCTGCCACCTTCCCCTGCCCCGCCGGGTGCTGGTTCTCCTTCTCACAGGTTATGTTTTGACTGAGAGCCCTTTTTAAGAGAGGACACGGCCCGCTCTTCTTTTGAGCAGTAACCAGCTCAAGAATTTCATCTTCAGCCTGAGGCCCCTTGTTGCTACCGCAGCGGAAATAGTAAATTATAGCAATTAACAGTGGCATAAATCAGAAACCGTGACCAGACGAGGTCACCGAGGACTCGAGGGCTGCATCATACCCGTAAATTACCCCAGACAGGAATTCCTTCATCCGCACTGCTAAATTGTCTGAAAGTTTCTTGATGTGATTTTGGCCCAGGCCAGCGACATTGACCCCAGGAATGTCTCAGGCATTAGCGAGGGCCAGCGATCAGCTGGGCATCTAATGTGGGACCCTTGTCTGAAGGGTTAGAGGCCAGCCATCGCAGGGACGTGGCCAGGCAGCAAGTTCTGGCACCGGGTAGTAGAGATGCAGACCATTTTTAATGAGCATGGGCTCATTTTTAATGAGCGTGTTAACATGGGGATGGCATTTCTATACAGGGAGAAGACGCTCTGGTTCCCAGCTTACAGTAGCGGTTTTCACTGCCCTTGATGCTCTTCACATTTCTTTCCTCGTAAGGTGTTAGCTAAGGGTGTTTTAAGGTGTTGCCCCAGCGTCAAGCTGTTGGTCCCTGTGATTTCCAAGCGGTGTCAGAGGCTGTGTCACTGAGCTGAGGTACGGCACGGCTCCTGCCCTCGCAGGCAGCAGTCTCGCCTGGCTGGAAGGTGCAACACACAAAGCCCTGAAAGTCCTTGCTGCAGGACGTTAGCACAACAGGGGCTTCTCTGTCCGGATTGGATTGATTTTTCTCTTTCTCTCTTTGGCTTTTAGGATGGTTTTCTGAGTGTTCTTGCTTGATCTTATTAGACATCAAGGATAATTGCAGATGTCCCCTAATACTTTGCAATATAGGAACCAAACACAGTTGAATATATAGCTTATTTTCTACATTAACAAGCTGTATTATTCCTACCGTAAGGCAGCTACACTCTTTTACAAAGTAATACGAAATGTAAGAAATAAAGCCAATGTCTAACTTGCACCTTGGATGGCCAGGCTGGAGAAGAGGTTGAAATCTGGGTTATGTCTGACCTGATACCTTGGATTAGTATTTCCATTTGGGGGCAGCCTGGACTTGGGCAGCCAATGAATCCCACATCTCCTTGCAGCAGAGTGAGTCAGCATCCTTCGTGTCTGGCTCCCTAACTGTCTTGTCTCCTTGCCACACAACACCGCCAAAGAGGACCTCCGTTCTTTAGCTCTTTAGGTTTTTCTTCATCTCTGAACAGGTTGCCCAGGACCATCAGTGATGATGCAGCATGTTGCTAGAGCCAGTAGATGTGATGCTGCACCTGTGTTTGACCACCACCTCTCCTTGTTTCATGGATGGGATGATGCAGACAGGAATTAGGGCCACGTATGCAGGGGGAAGAGCTAGTACCTACCCTAGAAACTGAGCTAGTAGTCAGATATGTCAGGGTGGGAGAAGTGTAACCTAGGAGAGCTGTGGCTCCAAGAGGAAAGATACTCCAATAAATATTTTTTCAGTCAGGTTGACTCCATTGGCTGCCCTGGATGAAGCCCTCCTCCAACCGGGTTTTGTTGTCAGTCCTTGCAAAGCAGCATGGTACGAGCGTCAGGGAAAGGTTCCCTGATACCAGACCACAGCTCCTCAGACTGTGGCTTCGAGGTGAAGTGCCAAAGATGCTTCAATGTCTTCACAGCACACAAGTTGCCTGCTGAACAAGTACCTCTTCCAGCTGTGCTTTCAAAGAAAACAATGGTCCTTGCTTCCCTTGGGAGACAGGGCACAGGCACCAGACCTCGTGGGAGCTGTAGGCTGTGCATCCCCATCACCCAGGTACTCCTCAGCTGTCTGGGGACACTGGGACAAGCTCTTGCCTTGACATTGCTGCTGGCCTTGCTCCAGGCTTCTGGCCTTGCATACCCCATCCGCCATATCCTGAGATTTGTTGTTCTACCCAAGCATGGCAGAAAGTATTCAAATACCTTCAAAAGCAATAAATGTTATATTACATAATAAATGCTACCCCTGGTCTAATAAATTCTACCTCTGGTCAGGTGTTGCATGTAGGGTCAATCTTCCTGTGCCCAGTTTGCTTGGGACGAAGTTCACCCTCCTCCACATCTCCTCCTAGGGCAGGGTTGGAGCCGCGATGCTGGGATGGGGATGCTGGTTTCAAAGGAAGCTTCAAAGGAAGCTTCTTTGTGCGTAAGCAGCGGAGGCAAAAGCTAAAGGGACTGAGCTGTGACTCCAAGGAGTGTTTAAAAATTTTCCATGCTACAGACCACATCCTCCTCTCCACAAAGACTTCTGCCAGCCAGGGAGAGCTTGTCATTCCTTTGAGAGCTAAAAGATGAAGATAAGGCTGTCTCCCACCTGTCCCTGCTGCCTGCGAAATACCCAAAAGGCTGGTAGGACACAGCAGTTGAGTCTTTATTACTTTTCTATAGGATGCAGAAAAGGAAGCGCAGCCCATGGTTCAAATCTGGGAGATGTTCCACTGGAGCTCACTGGGGTTTGTGGAGGGGCTGGGAAAATGGCTGAAGCCCTTGTGAAATAGAGGAGACGAGTAGCAATGAAGGAGATCCTCCCTCTTTTACTTTGCAGTCACTTCTCAGATGAGAGACAAGTCTGCGCCCTGCCCTCATTTAGTGGGAGAGTGACGATGGGGAATAATTAATATTATCTGAGTAATTATTATTATCTGGTTTTTCTCCTGCAGCCCCAGCAGAGGGGCTCAGAGCCCCACTGTGGTGGGTGCTGTATGGAGCCATGTAGAAAAAGAGGCAGCTCCAGCATCCATTACCAAGGTCAAGGAAGGGGGAAGAGGTTCCCACTATTTTCTGTTTTGCTTCTGGAATTTAATTCAGATGAAGGAGGTGAATTTGGGGACAAAGCTAGATGAGTTCAGCAGCTGTGGCATTGAAATGCAGGGATCATAAATGGCAAGAGGAAGGGAAACCCAGTAAACAGGTTTCAGATCTCAACCGAGCGTTGCCTCTGAACTACAAAGACCTGCGAGAAAGTGGTATCAAACACCCAGCTCCTACTTTGACCCCTGCCTGAGGGGAAGTGAATCAATGTTGGGAAAATATGGAAAGCAGGATGAGATTATCTACTGTATAAAAGAAGCTGGAAGAGATGGCTTGGGATATTTGTGTATTGAGGCTCTTTCCACGTCCTATTCCTTTATGGGGGGGGTGCTATTGTACCTATTGTGGCAGATCTTTATCGGCCCTGTTTATCACGTTGGGTGCGGGGAATGTCAGATTGCTGAATGTCAGGTTGTTGACTGTTTTCATAACAGGAAACTGCCTGCTGTCTTGCCGTGTTAAGGAACTCCCCTATGCACAATATTTTCCAAAACAACCCCCCTCCCCCCCCCAAAAAAAAATCTAAACACTCTGCTGTGGTTGGGTGACTGCACGGATTCAAGTTTCTATTGTTCCTTGTAAGGCAAAATCCTGTATAGATAAATAAACTTGATACACATATGCCTGTTATTTCTTTTGTGTAAAGATACAGGAAATATGGCCGTTGTTTTGTCAGGATGAAATATTTCCCAGCGCTCAAGCTAAGTCTCCACACTTTCATCAGGGCTTGGGAGCCTGGAGCACTGCCATGTTCAGGTGCAGGTGGGACGTGGGAGAGAGCAGCACAAGAGTGGGTCATTCATTGCAACTCCGAGCATCGCGGAACACAGCTTTTAAGTGCCTTCATCCCTGTGAGCTGAAGTTAGGCATCCAGCTTCCCCTGAAGCCGGGATGGGGCTTCAGAGGCTGCAGAGAGGGGGTGGTTAATTCAGATTTCTTCCTAGAAAACTGTGTCTGCCTCTCCTCACTTGGAAAACAAGTGACCCAAATACCTCCTGGCTTCCCTGAACATCAAAATCACAATGAGTCCGGGAGCTGTAAGTAACCCATGTCAGCTGCCTGAGAAGGCAATCCAGGGGACAGCCTGGGTGGGTGCATCCAGGGTGGACACATCTCCCTTGGTCAGTTTGGGCACAAGATATTGCAGTTTGGGTGAGAGGGGGTCCTGAGCACCTTTGTTCGGAGTCCTGCACTGCCTGCTAGTTGTAGACACTGTTCATTGGGGCAACGCACTATTGAATCATAGAATCACAGAATCACAGAATGGTTCAGGTTGGAAGGGACCTTAAAGACCATCCAGTTCCACCCCCTGCCCTGGGCAGGGACACCTCCCACCAGACCAGGTTGCTCCAAGCCCCGGCCAACCTGGCCTTGAACCCCTCCAGGGATGGGGCACCCCCAGCTTCTCTGGGCAACCTGGGCCAGGGGCTCACCACCCTCACACCAAAGAATTTCTTCCTGATATCCAGTCTAAATCTCCCCTCTTTCAGTTTGAAACCATTACCCCTTGCCTTATCATTATATTCCCTGATCCAGAGTCCCTCCCCATCCTTCCTGTAAGACCCCTTTAGGGACTGGCAGGGGCTGGAAGGTCTCCGTGGAGCCTTTTCTTCTCCAGGCTGAACCCCCCCAGCTCTCTCAGCCTGTCCTCACAGCAGAGGTGCCCCAGCCCTCAGGTCTTCTTTGTGGCCTCCTCTGGACCTGTTCCAACAGGCCCATGTCCTTCTTGTGCTGAGCACTCCAGAGCTGAATGCAGTACTCCAGGTGAAGCTCCTACACAGGTGGTCTCCATGTAACAGTCACTCTGAATGGTCCAAAAAGAGTACCAGCACTGTGTGTGAAGTAAAGTACCTTTAATCACAGCCTGGCTCACTCCAAGGAGCGCTATACCTCAACGGAATTAAGAGATGTTGGTCTGAATCACCCCTAGGATGAGGAATTTGAACCTGAGTCTTCCCTAATTCCTTTGGCTGCTTTAGTTGTTGGACTGTGGCAAGGATAAAGTTTTTCTACAAGGCTGAAATAGTGGAGAGGAAGGCAGAAGTGGTAGGTAAACTTTGGACATGGGGTCTGCATTTCCCAAGGGTTTTCTTTTCAGACACCAGATAGCAGGGCATTGAAACAGGGTTGGTGTGCTTTCGAAAATTGGTCAGAGCACTGCCTGGCTGCTGTTTCTGACTCCAGGTCTCCAGAATTCGGTCCACAAGATGTGTGTCTTCCCATGAGACCCCATCAGGCTGTCTCTCACAGACATGTGCTCTCAGATTGCTGCATGAGCTGTAGGATCATGGCATAGGCAGAGAGCGAGAGATATTGAATTAGCAAAGGGATTTCTTAAAAGTCCCCACAAATTAAAGAATCTTGGTACCAATAGAAAATGCAGCGTGCTTTCTGTATCTGCATATATCCCTTGGGATCAGCATACTCATAGAATCATAGAATCATTTAGGTTGGAAAAGACCCTTGGGATCATCGAGTCCAACCATCAACCCCACTCTACACCATAGCCCCTAACACCACATCTAAACGAGTCTTAAACACATTCAGGGATGGTGACTCCGCCATCTCCCTGGGCAGCCTATTCCAGTGTATTCCAGTGTCTGACCACTATTGCAGTGTCTGAACAGCCTGGATAAAATCCCCTCTGCTCTGTAGTATAACCAGATTTATTAATTCAGGTAATTCTGAGCCTTTGCGCAAAGCACAATAGACCTTTTAAAGAGCGTCTACCTCCTTTCCAGTGACCAAGCAACCTCTTGAGGCTGCCAGCCCAGTGCAGGAGATGCTGGCAGCAAAGATGGGCAAGTCACCATGACTGATTTCTAATTCAAAAGTCTGTGAGCAACCAGCTGGTCACTCCCCAACAGGGCATCAGCCCGGGATGCTGGTTCCCTCTTACTGCTCTTCTGGAGGAAAAAAGATACATTCTGCCTCAGAATAAAAAGCGATAATTCTTGAAGGAGGAAATTTCCAAATCTGAACTTGGAAAGAATAAATTTGTTGGGATTTAGAGAACTTTTGGAAGAGGATTCAGACTGAGAGGTCAGCTTTGCTTACTGAACTTCAGCTGTGCCATCCAGGGATGGGAAAACTAGTGCTCCTGGGGAGCCAAAGCTGAGTCAGACTCTTCAGAGTTCAGAAACTCTGTGAGACATCGGGTCAATGGTGGTAGGGACCTCACACCTTCCACTTTTCTCCTCCTGAGGAGCTCAGAGCTGGCAGCTGCATATATACTGCCAGGATGAAAGGATCGACTAGCCATGCTGTTCAACTGGTAGAGGAATGGCATATGCCAGAATGGAGCAGAGAAAAAAAAAATCTTTCAAAAGAAGCTTAAAGAGGAAGGTGGACTCAATTATGGCAACCAGAATTCAAGAAAAATTGATTTTTTGTTTTGGGGTAGGGTATGGCCTAGAAGCCCCTTCCATTCCATGTAAGAACAGAGCCGTTAAGACCCAGCAACATTGGGTCTGGCTTTGAATAGTAGCATTAAAGAGAAATATGATATACTCATATTTATCATATAGTCGGCAGAGGGCGTCCAATGCACGCGCGTCTCCTAACCCCAGTACAGACTTGGAACAGCAAATCCGCTAATGGCCAAGTATTCCTCTGAGCGCGGCTGATGCTTCCCCGTCAATTGTGTGGTTGCCCCAGGTTTCCTTCCCCGCTCGCCGTGTGCGGTGCCATACCGTAGATGCAGACCTAATTGTTCGCCCCGCGGCCCCTGCAGACAGGATACAAGTCCAGTGCCAGGTGTTTGAATTATTTTCCTGCGTGGTGGTATAGTGCATGGGAATTGTCGATAACACTAACAATACAGCAAAGGAAAAGTGGGAGAGGAGGAGGACAATTAAGCAGCCTTTGAAAGCCCTGGGGACATGTAAAATACCCTCCCTCTATTCATGTGTCACCAAGTCCAAGTTCTTAAGTATAGAAACCCGGGTGGCGTTACTAGGCGAATCTCCCTTACAGCCTGAAATCTTTCAGTGAGACCTTGGCTGTCTTGTGGTAACGTTCACCCCACTGGCTCAGTGGAGTCCGATCTCATTTATTACAGGAGGCTGTCAAGATGGGTCGTCTTCCCAGGGAATAGCTACATATGCCTGCTCTGTTTTGGTAGCGCTGGGCGCTGAGTTAGGGTTGGGGTCCTGCTGGCCCAAAGGGCTCTGAGTGAAAGGTAGGGGGGGAAGGTGACTGCACCAAAGAAGTGGGGAGTCTAGAGAAGGAGTTTTGTGGGAAAAGGAGACCTAGGGTGTAGGAGAAGCGGGGTCAGGCCCTGCCTCCAGACTCACTTTATGATATTGAGAAAGTCCTTAGTCCCCCTTTACTCCCAAACAACTTTAGAAATAGTCAGATTTTTAGGGTTGAAACCATGGTAGGTTGAAAAAGTGGGGTTTTAGGGTTGAAACAGTCATATAGCACCATACAGCGCCATATAGTGCCCAGTCATGCATGCAAAGAACTTGTCACCATCCTAGATGTTGTTACATGGCAGCATCCCATAGGTCTTTCCACAGAGTATTAAGGGATGCTTTACAAGGAGAATAAGGGCTCCTGGGCTCTCCATCGCTCAATGTGAGCTTTGAGCCATGTCTCCAGGCCTACACACAGCTCTTGCCAAGTAGTCTGTGCCACTAACCCTTCTCACAACACTGAGCTCCCGCACTGTCCGAGAGGCCACTGCGTCCCAGCAAGCTGAGGCCCCTCGAGCTCGTCGCCACGATGATGCTTTCCTGTTGTCCAGCATGCAGACCCCAGCGCACATCACCGGCACTTCTGATTAGGAACTGTTTTGTCAGCATCTGGCACCGTCCCAGCAAAAGTGACACCAATTATTCATGTCAGCTCCCCTCTGAAAGCAGGAGATATATGAAATCTCACCCCGAGACAATCCATCACGGTTTGCAATGGGATTTGGGACCTGTCACCCTGATGGGGTATTGACTGAGCATGGCTTCTTCCAGGACAGAGAGGTTATGGAGAGCATTATATCATCCCAAGCAAGGCATCACGCATTGAAACTGAAAAATGAGCCTCAGAGTCTCTCGACTTGGGTAAATGGTCAAACGAAAGCAACTGAAGTGAATTCAGGCTGCTCCTGGTTTGTGTTTATCTGAGGAGTTTAAATAACCGATATGTGATTAAACGGCAAATGTTTGTTTTAGAGGAAGCTGGGACCAGGCCTTATTTGTCTGTTTGTTTTAACATCACCTTAGGTTGATGTTAAAGTCTTTCCACCAGGGTACATGGTGAGCTCTTGCTTTGCTCAAGGGCCACTGGATTTCCCAAATAGTCTTTTCTTTTAATTTTTTTTTCCCCTGACTGGTAGCAGCTGGCGATTTTTGCTGATATCAGGCTTTGCTTGTAGATGGGATGAGAAAAGGTGGGCGCCCAGCTTGGAATACAGGAATTGGGTTCTGACAATCTCTGGGGTTGTTTTGGGAAAGTCACGTTGTACCCACAATGCCTAGAACCTCCTTGCAGGCTAACGAAAAGAATATTAAACATCTTGAGTTGCTGCTGCCTTATAGCAGCTAGGGGTTAAACACAAAGTTACAGCAAAGGTGCAGCAAGACCATGAGCTCTGGCTTGGTTGCAGCTGAGTTCACTGGTGAGTGTCCTGTACGCGGCTCGCTTCTTATACGCTCTTCCTGAAAACGGCTAAACATTGCAGAGACACGGTAAGGGCTCAAAGGACCGCTGGTCAGACCCTGTAATAAATGGTCCCTTATACAGTTGTCATTACTATCTGGTAAAATATGTCCATTCCTGTTTTGCACTGGTTGTTGCTTTATAATTTTCCCCAAGATGAAGTTTGCTGTGTGCATCATTAGTATGTAATATTGTGTGGCTTTTCATAGAATCACAGAATGGTTTAGGTTGGAAGGGACCTTAAAGATCATCTAGTTCCAACCCCCTGCCCTGTGCAGGGACACCTCCCACCAGACCAGGTCGCTCCAAGCCCCATCCAACCTGGCCTTGAACCCCTCCAGGGATGGGGCAGCCACAGCTTCTCTCTTTCCCTTTTATATGTCACTGTCTCCCTACGGCTCTGCTCATCCCAGCTCATAGAAGCTTTGTCCTGGGCCTTATTCCTCCCATTTTGGTGTCTGTAGCTCCACTTTTCCGCTACAGGATCACCTTGGATGAGTGGAGGACACCTGCTATGGGCCATACCTTTTCCTCTTTCTTCATAGCCTCATGCTGGGATAGTCTAGGGTGGGGATTTGTAGGTCTCATCCACAGGTGCAGGAATGATCAGCACAACCCCTGTCCTGAGAAGTAAATCTAGAAACTCAGACGAGAGAACAACGATCTCCTACCTCTTTTAGAAACTTACCATCATCACCATGAAGCAAACCCCATGTAACTCATCTTCTAACCTCACCAGCACCCATCACCCATCCCACCCAAACCCAAAGCAACTACAGTTAAGGAGCCCGGGTGCTAATAGGCGGAAACATGCCCCTTGAAACTGCACTAGGTATTGAATCACCCACATCCACACTCACGCGTTAAAACTATTGATAAACAAAAGCACACAGCAAAGCATTGAAGAAGGAAAGAATCAGACCAGGAGGTGTGCTTACAGAGCAGGTTAAAAGTGCATTTTCCCACTATTCAGAATATTTATTCTGATTGTTTTATTATTGTCCTTCTCCAAAACACCAGGAATAGATGCTCTGCTCATGGAGGAGAACAGGAACATAATAACACAGCCTCCGAGGTCTCCATTTCCTCAGCCACATGGCTACATTCAACCAGCAGATTTTGAGCCCCCTCCTGCCCAAAGGACAAGTTCATCCTGGTGCAGTGCTTATGGGATTTCTCCATGTGTGCAGAGAACCATGGGGTGTTTCCTGCGTCCCAGCTTGCAAGGGAGACAGAAAATCTGTGTTTCTCAACCAGGTAACTTCAGAAATCACCCCAAATCCCAGGGCGAGTCAGGGCTGGAGTTATCCAGACACACTCCATCCCAAAGCTTTGGGAGAAGCACTTCACACTCACCTTTGCTGCATTGACCTTCATCAAGAGCAGCTCTCCCTTGAGTGTGCCAGAGCTGAGTTGTTCCTCTCTGACAATTCACTCACTTCATTTGTTGCCACCCGTCAGCTTTCCTCTGTCTCCTTGTATGGCTTTTTTGGGCCGAGTCACTCCCAGGTTATGCCAAGGCCAGTACAATCCCTTTGGCTTTCTCAAGAGAATCATAGAATGGTTTAGGTTGGAAAAGACCTTTAAGATCATTGAGTCCAACTGTTCAAGAAGACGCGTGTGGTCTCTGGTATGAGCACAGAGTCTTTCTATTGGAGGACAGGAGTCCAGGGGTCAAGAGGGATTTAGGCATCTCAAATGCCGTTGTCCATCTTGGGACTAACTCTTGGCCACAGCCAAGAACAGATCCCAGCAAGAGAAGAGAAGAGGGATTC
Source organism: Rissa tridactyla (assembly GCF_028500815.1). Lineage (NCBI taxonomy): Eukaryota > Metazoa > Chordata > Aves > Charadriiformes > Laridae > Rissa > Rissa tridactyla. The sequence continues at coordinate 124,307,748 of NC_071468.1, read as the reverse complement.
CCAAGCGAAAATACTAGTGTGCACTGGGGACACCAAGATCTGCATCTGCAGTTCTGCTCTTTCACGGCCAACGAGGATGTTGGCTGAGCTGGTACGTAGCTCCTCCTGCCTTTCCACAGCCCCAAATGATGAGTCCCTGTATAATCACATGACGTTTCCCCGAAATGGAGAAGACCCATCTACTGCAGAGATCCCCACTCAGAAACCAGCTAACCAGCTAGCTTCATGGAAGGATGCTAAAGTCAGGGGTCTAGCAGTATTTGTAGTCCAATTGGGTTTCCTTGGATTATTCATTATTTTCAATGGAAAATAAATCCTTTGACCTATGAAAATGCTGCAGCGACTATCAGCAGAACTGTTCATTCATGGTAGAAAGGCATACTGGATATTTTAAGTAAGAGGGGAGAGATTTCTTCTTTGCCTTTTGCTTTAAGTATATCACATACTCTTTCTCTATTTTGGGAGTGCAGAATTATATCCTAATTAAAGGCTGTAAAAGAGCCGTGAATCTGAGAGGCCAGTAACAGATACATATTATTGCCCCTTTCATAGATCATATGAGCACTGTGGTGACATAATAAATAATCCACCCAAAGTTTTTAAAGGTAAAAACCAGCAAATCATTAATAATGTCTCTGGCACCATATATCAAACTGAAACCTTCCCCTTACAGCTGATCCCCAGCTATTCCCAGCTGCCTTTTTGCATTGCTGTGTACATTTCTACCTCCCTTTGCATTGCTCTTTCTTCCTGCCTTCCCTGCTACCATATTTCTGTGCTTTGTCTGTCTGCATTTGGTTCTTGCAGTTCGCTGAATGTGGCTACGAATAACCCAAGAGAACACACATGGCACTGTTTAAACTGATTTGCTCGGGAGGTTTAAAACTTGCCCAGACAAGAAAAGACTGGCAGAAAATGTTTTTCAGGGTAGGGAGCGGAATTGGATGATCATATGGTCGTCTCATTTGTTTCTGGCACACACGATTTATTTACGCTGCTGTCTGTAATGGTGGATCATTTCACTCTGTGCAATTTTTGTTGTCTTGTCACCCTCCTTTTTTTGCTTTTTGTTTAATCCACTTAACCGGTTTCACTATCTCGGTCTGTCTCTCAGTGAGTCCATTTCTGAAGGGTTGGGATACAATCTGTCATTGGTCTTTACTTGTTCATGCTTAGTGTAGGTGAATTCTTCCACGTTGCTGGGCTTATCATAATTAGTATGTCTGCATATCCCTATTATTAAGTATCACGAATTTGATAACAGAGATTCCTTCAGCGATGCCTCAGTCTAGCTGCCCGATTGCTCTTCTGCCCTGTGATGTAGGGTTTATCTCACCTCTTTGTAGGCATTGCGGGAAGACTGGTCACGTAGGTCTCGCAGTGGAGGAAGGAGTTACAAACTCGGAGGCAGGACGGTCTGGTGCTGGATTCCTCCATCTGGAAGATGCACCATGAGGTGCCAGATCAAAATGAATCATCTTTTTCCTAGCGGAGGCAAGAACGGCAGGGAACTCAGCCCAGTTGCCAAACTTCATTTTCTATGCTTGGATATTTATTATTATTTTTTTTTCAATGGATCTGGGAGTTACCACAGTTGTTACGCCATTCCTGGTACAATACAATTCTCTGTCAGTGCTCTGGGATGCACTAGCACAGTAAAGGTAAAATTTCTCACCGTAATGTTTAGGGCAGGTTTCACCTCACCTCACTTTACAGATATCTTCATCTTGGGCACCTGAGGTTAGGACACCTGCTGGTGTCCCCACACGAACTGGCTGTCTAAACAGCTGTTACAGACAGCAAGAAGTGGTGGCTCAATCAGTTGCCCATACGCAGGTGTCTAGTGCCACTTGAGATGCTCTTTGGTATCTGAGCTACCCACATGCAGCTGGCAAAAGTGATCCAGTCAATGGAGTTTAGATAAATATTCAGAAGAGGAATTGTCAATGTTTGCTTTAGGTTGAGCTCAGCAGTTTTCCAGGCTCTGCTGTCTGCACTGACTAAATGTCCTTTGACTATAGTGTCATCTCATTCCCACAAAGCCATCTGCATTTAGATACGCACAATCTGGAACTGAGCCCCATTCACCTGCTCACATGCCCACAAGCATCATGAAGTGCCATCTGAAATGTCCCAATTAACCCTCTCTGGCTCCCACCTCCTGCTCCAGAGGAGAATGTCTTGCAGAGGTCCTAAATCGTATCTGCCAGTCCTGCGCGGGTATCTCAGAGACCAAGAGGTGATTGATGGCACTGAAATCAAATCTTTTCTGTGTCATGAGAAGGTCTGCTTTGCATCATGTCCATAATGAGACACCAAGTTAAGCCAAACTCACTCATATCTGATACATGCCATTGCAGCTTTGGGGCTGAGCAGGAGCCCAGGCTGGAAGTGAAATGGGAGGGTTGCTTGGGTGCAAAGCAATGAAGAAATGTTGCTGCAGCTCTCAAAGGAGCTAAACTGCAGGGATTTTCTACGGTATGAGGTGACACACGTCCTTACAGCTGGTAAGGAAGAGGATTGTTTCGCTCTTTCCTTGCTGGGTGCATGTGTGGGTGGGCGATCCCAGCAAGGTGACAGCATGGGTCTCCAGAAAGGCATGGTCAAGTTTCAGTTCATCACCAATCAACCTTGCACATAGCATTCCCTGAACTGGGAGGCAATTTCTTAGCCTTCGTATAAGACTTCAGTCACCTTTGTAGTGGACCTTATATCTATGCCTTCACTGTTTCATTGCTGCAGGAAAGTCTGATCCACTGAATACCACAGGACTCTTGAGAACTTGCCATAGTCATTTCTGTGGCCATCTGAGAATGTTATGAAGAAATTTGGATGAGGTATTTGTATTCAGAAAGATATGTAGGGTCCTAATCCTACTGACTTCTGTGGGACAGGCTCCTACCTGTGTTTCTGAGTATAGCTCTAGAGCTATCTGTCCAGGGAAAGGCTTGTTACTTCACATACACCCTTCATTTTCAGTGAAAAGCCACCGCTGATGCTCAGTAAGATACTTGGCTCAAAGAACATCATAAGCTTATAAATACAGTTTCCACTAGGCTAACACCTAGCATATTCTACTTGATGTCTATTCACGGTAACCAGAAAAAGGTGCAGGAAGCAAAGCTAGCCCTTCTGCCACAAAAATTTGAGTCCTGCCTAGTCCTGCTAAGCAAGTTGCTTCTGTGTCAGGGATGAAGTGAATTAATGGGTCTAACTCATAAAAAAACCCCCCAGCATTCTGGATTCCCTGAGCTTAGGAAGGACTCTGTCTATTCATATCTCTCAGGATTTCGCAGCGCTGCAAACCTTTAGAGTAGTTAACTTCCAAAAGCAAGACCTACGTTCTAGGAAGACTTTGTAATGAAGGTCTACGGGTGTCAAGAATAGTCGCACTGAAATGTTTCACTATGTTTCTGGATGCCTTGCCTTATTATTGTGGAGAAACTTGCTTCTGTGTTTGAATGCCCATCTGACTTGCTGAGCCCACTTAGAAATGCTGTATTTACCTGTGCTCACAACTAGCTTGGAAACCATCAACAGGCACATCTCCTTCTTTGGGTGGCAACTGCCTGAACATCCTGTTTTCTGTTGTGGTGAGCAGCCTGCCTTTGTAGTGCAGTCTGCAGAGGAAAACTCACCATGTCTTCATCGAGTTGGGAAATCCCGGCAAAAAGTCCTGCCACACATAAACATGACACCGGTGCCAGCACGATACTGGCTATAATTCAAATTGAAATTGTACCTTCCTTTCTGCGAGCACAGAAACGACCCCAGATCAAACTAATTTCTATAATACTCTTGTCTCCTAATGTCCGTCAGCAAAAATTTTTGTGTTTCTTTAATGTTTTCTAGAGAGGAAAACTTACCTCCTGGGGTGCTTTTTCAGGTGTTACTTCTTTCATAGTCAGGCTGATTGTTTTGGGGTTTTTTTTCTGTGTCCAGAAAAAGGATTTAAAGATATCAAAAAGCTTCAAGCAGAGATCACATCAATCGTCTGCTCCTAACAGCAGGTCAGTGGGAAATGAATTCTAATGTCCAAAAGAAAGCGACCTCTCTGGAAACTCTTTTACAACCTCACCAATTTCCTTAGCACAACTTTCACTCCAGTATTCAAGCTATGTTGCAGGTGCAGCCTCAGCCCACCCACTTCTGAACTTACGGTGGAGTAAGTCAAAGGACAGAGTAGCATTCAGCAGGGACAAAGAGGGACAAAGATTTGGGTGCCTCAATCAATATTTCTCATACTGAGTCTTCAGAAGAAGTCTAGAAACCTTTTGGCCTCACATTGGACAGAAACGACATAAATGGCTGAAAACCATTGCTTATGTCAAAATTTAGACCTGCATAGTCGATACCCAAGTGTTATTCTTATTTATTTATTTATTTATTTATTTATTTATTTATATGTATTTACTTGTTTTGGTATGCTGTCATTTATGAGTCCACCTTCTGCCCTTGAACTTTCTTTCTATGCATTTCATTTCTAATCCTCCAAACACTGACTTTGCTGTCACCTATCCCTGGAGGCACCAGATGCTCTCTATTCCCATCAGTCCAGTCCTCACAGCATTTAAATTTCTCTGTTTCTGGACATGTTCGGAGCTGCCTAAGTCTCGACAGTGATGATCAGCAAGGAATTTACTCACATCTAAACCCTGCTGGGATTCACCAGCTGAGCATGTCCTTACCTGCTTAGCTTTGGGGACTGATCCAGTGGGTGTATTCAGAAGATGCCAACCTGTTCCTTGCATAAATTGCAGCAGCAGGCGGAAGTAACCTCTTGCCTGTTGAGCGGTTAGACCCTCTGTCCTAACTTTCAGGAGGCCCTTGTTCAAATACCTCCATATGGAGCTTGAACCCACATTTCCCATGTTATAGGAAAGGGCACTAATCCATAGGTGCGCTGATAACCCTCAGTGTTTCCCTCCCATTAAATTACCCAAGAGTGTATAGCAATGATTGCGTAGTTGAGCAGTAAGTGCATTGCCCTGAAAGATCTTGTTCTCCCCATTGATACGTTCACAGAATCCCAGAATCACAGAATGGCAGGGGTTGGAATGGCCTTCTGGAGATCATCCCATCCAACCCCTGGCCAGAGCAGGTTCACCCAGAGCAGGTGGCACAGGAACGCGTCCAGGCGGAGTTGGAATGTCGCCAGAGATGGAGACTCCCCCACCTCTCTGGGCAGCCTGTGCCAGGGCTCTGCCACCCCCAAAGGAAAGAAGTTCCTCCTCATGTTTAGGTGGAACTTCCTATGTTCAAGTTTTTGCCCGTTACCCCTTGTCCTGCCGCTGGGCACCACTGAAAAGAGCCTGGCCCCATCCTCTACACAAAACAAAACAGCTTTCAGGTGGGAGATCTGAGTGAAAGACACTGGTTGGACTTGAGAAAGCATCTCTGTTTCTATTTTTGCTGACCATGTGTGTAGTCTGTTCTGAGAACACTGATCAGATCAAGGCCAATGAGCACGATGAGTGGAGAAATACCAGCTTGTAGACACTGCATTTCTCAGTGTGATCAGGGCTTGGGTGACTGTACATGATCAATAGCAGAAGGACAGGTACCTGCAGTTAGCTAGAGAGCAGTAATTGCTAAGGGAAGAGCTGTGATTTAAGCACCAACCCTAAACATCTTTGGCTGAGAAGACAGTGTGGCTATTTCAAAGTTGTATGGGTCTGTACAACCCATGCTAGAGGGAAGTGGGTCTACCTCTCACTATGGATGATCCACACAAAACATTAAGAAGCTGTTATGAAACCGAGGTCATGGCGTTTTCTCTTAAGGTCCTGAGGGTCAAGACACTAAAATGTCTTCCCATCTTAGCATCATCTGCAGATGTAATTAGTATAGGCCTGAATTATAATTCTTGATTATTAATGACACTAATCTGAATCCATCCTTTTCATTTTCCACAGGTCAGTCTGTTCCAACATGGCAAAAACCAAAAGCAGGGTTCTCTGAACCACTCCCAATTTGGAAGAGGGACTCTAAGACACCTGCACTTGCTCATGTATCCAGAACCTTGTTGGGGATGGATGCTCTGTTCCTCCTCTTTTCCCCAGTGCCCATGGGACATAGGATCTCCTAGCTCTTCTTGGTGCCCTCCCTGCTACCCTGGCAGGGAATAGCCCTAAGCCCAAGAAGGATGTTGGGTTCCTGTCATCCTGCTGGGAAAGGGACAGTCCCTTCCAGGATCACCAGACAGGAAGAGATAGGGAGGAGCAACAGGAAAGTGAGCGAAAGGAGGGCAGGGGGGCTCAGCTTTTTCCCATCTTCTCTCCTTCCTCTCTCCAGAAGCAGCACTCCCACACGTGATGTGAATCTAGGGTGCGGCCAGAGATGCACAATCCTCTTTCCTTGCTCAAGGGATGTCACAGGAAGGTGAAACTTGATGAGATTAGATGAGGTACCTTGCTGCGACTGGCTGGCAGATCCAAAAGACATCTGATGTAACTAAATCCTTGCAGGTCAGCATAGGTAACAGCCGTGGGAGATAATAAAGATCTCACAGTGTGGGTGCATTTTCCTTCCCACGTTCTCCATCCCTCCTGGCACAAGTTGTTGTCGTGGACTGATTTTGCCGGGAATTGCTGTCCTCGCTAACTTGGTCTCATCCCTTTAGTTCCCATATTTATTAAGTGCATCACCAAGGTTGTGACTCAGAAAATTAAGCTGCTCCATGAGTAACTTCCAAGATGTTACTCCTTTGCTGTGGACTTGTCTTCTTGGGATGGGATTCTCTGGTGTGCAATATGGTCTCAAGTCTGAATGAAGCTTTCCTCACCTCTGGGGCAAGAATCATGGCTTGACCCCAGTGAAAACCTTAGTCTCCTGCTTTTACTCTCCAGGTTTCTTAGGAAGCCAAGCAAAATACAGCATGTTAGAACTGATGGGTTTTCAGGTCAGGTTTGGGGCAAGGTGGGAGACTGGGGAAAAGATCAAAGCTTCTGCTGTTAAGTATAATCTGGGCTTTTCAGAAACACCGGGGTGATTTTATTGACAGGAAAATCCTATTTTAGTACAGAATCCCTGTTCTCTTGTCTGCTTCATCATCTGACTGGCTTTGAGGTTTAGCAGCTCCAACGAGCCTCGCATGTCTAATGCCACTATAAAGAAGAGGGGAAGCCTTAACATTCCCCAGTCCACACCTTGGTTGGAGCATGGAGTCAACAAGCACCGTGGACACCGTGGACATTGCGGAAAAGGTGAGACAGCGGCCAGGGTGTGTGCCATTCCCTGGGACGCCTTGGTGCATGGAGCCCTGCAGCGGTTGCAGCACGGGGCTGTGGCCGCCCTCCGTGGTGCCTGACGTAGATGTTTGGTGAATCACGAGTCTGACACATGGAGGCACGGCAAGGGAGAGACTGCAGCACGGGACAGACAGATAAACAAGAGCCAGATTTGGCTGCTGCATCCCTTGCCTGCTCCTGAAAGCAGACTCTTTAATAAGGGCGAGTCCTCCTGCCCAGTGACGCTCTCAAGATCAGGGATTGGTCCCTTTTATCTCAGTAAAGTTCTTGCTCTGGCTGACCTTGGGAAAAACTTATGCTCGAGAGAAAAATAAAGAAATTTGGATGTTTAGCAACCAGCAAATTATTCTTTGAATGTTTTAGTGTACAGCAAAGAGATTTTTGCATATTCCAGACGTTTACCCATGTCAGTCATGAAGCTTAACGTGGAATTAGCCTTGAGTGCTTGAGGTTGCTGTCATGGGGCACTGCTTCAAGATAGCACTGTGGTGGGAAGTGAGGAGATGATTTTTATTGAGTCTGGGTCCTAGAGCTGTAAGTCTTCTCTGTACCTTGGCACAAAAGAGCGGGAATGCCAGAACAGGAGCCAAACTAGCCATCGTCCTAAGGCAATCCTGCCACCTGGGACTATGGAGAACTCCCAGGTCGGGGACCGGTGAAGCGGGAGGATTTCTGTGCTGTAACAGACTAATTAGGCACCACGGTGAAGCGTTTCCATCCGCTTAGGAAGCACTGTCCTGACCTTGCTCCTACGCCCACTCCCTCTCTGTCACAGGACCGAAAGAGCCTCGCTCAGCTCTTTTAAAACTGGAAAAGGAGCCCAAGCACCATCCTTTATGCAAGAGCTGAAAGGTTAATACATGTCACTTTTGTTGGCTGGGACTTTGCAATAGCCTGAGGAGGAGCCAGCCCTTTTTACTGAGGAAAAAGAAACATGAGCCTGCCACAGCCTGCCCTTTCAACCCTCACGGTTCAACCCCACTTTCACACCGCGGGGCTTAGAATAAATATATCTTTCTCTGAGCAGGGCTGCCTCCTCTCACTTGCAGCAAATGCAAAATGCAATTCCTTGCCATGCAGTGCAAACTGTGCAGGTTGCTCTTAGGTACGGGGTTTTCCCGCGGATTGCAGGGATAAGCAAGCATCAAGCTCCTAAAAGTAGAAAGGTCAGCAGGGGTGCTTCCTGTCGGAGCTGCACAAACCCTGATGCTGGGCTCAGAGGGCATGGAGTTAAAATTAGAAGCGGCTGCAGGGTTACAGAGATTGCTCCTTCAGCCTGATGCGGTGATGGGGTCTGTGGCTTAGGGGACAGGAGAAAATAAACATCTCCAGCCTGAATGTGTTCTAGAGGATCACAGGAAATATCACTCCGTCTCGGACACAAGGTTTGGGATGTCAGGAATCTCTCCCTAAATAAACCTCCTTTTTCCCTGGCATATAGAGGACACGTATACAGCTAGCTATCCACACCGAAATAATAGGGACTGAAATATTCAGGGAGTCTCCAGTCAAGCTGCTTCACAGCAAGGCTATGTTGGGTGGACACAGCTCAGAAGATGTCATGGTGTCTGGCACCTTTCTGGAATAGAAAAGACTGAATAATTCACCATTCAGAAGCTCAGAAACTGAGCCTCCTTCTCTGCCGAGTACATCCTACATCTCTTCCTGACTTTGGGGATATTTATTCACTAAAAATGAGACAGCTCCAGCAGAAGAGAGAGAAGCCACAGCCCCAGATAGCCTGTGTTTGTTGCAGACCTTAGATACCCTTCCCCAGTTGTTTATCTTCCATGTACTCAAGGTACTCCTCTAACTTGGAGGAAGACCAGTTGCAGGGAATGACTACTGCCAAGGATGTGGTGTGTGGTCATATGAAACACCCACTGTAACAGTTGAAACTGTTGTTGTGTAGTCCTTATCCCATGTCCTAACCACAGCCCAGTCCTCCTGCATCCAAGAGGACGTACCTCTCTGGTGGAGTAATGGGACCGATGGACTTACCCCCAAGGTCTGCCTTGCTGCAGGAAAGTAGTGCTGCACTTTTGGAGTGAAATACTGCACCCCCTGAATGATTTTGGGGATTGATGTGTGCATGGATTTGAGTTTCCCCACCCCATTCCTAACCCCGTGTTAGGAGGAGCACTTATTCCTGCCACTTGCCAAGGAGCCACCAAGCCCTGCAGTGCAAGTTCTCCATCTTCCAATTAAAGAAAACAGGGAGATTGCAGGGCGTATACACAGCCAGCCTGGAAACTCTCCCTGCCCTCCAGAACAAAGCCTACTGGAAATAACAACAAACGACCCCTTCCTGTAAGGCAGCTGGGATTTCAAGCGGCCAGAGCTAAATACGGTGCTAGGTCAGCAAGGACCCACTAGGAAAGGGGGATCGTTGCTCTCCGTTAGTGAGAGGCGTGTCTGCTTGCACACATCTGCAAAGACCTCAGCTTTAGAAAGCACATTTCTTTTATTTCAGTGGTTCACACTTTCATTTTCACCATGCTCTTCATCATCTTTCACTGAATATTTCCTATTTAAAAAACAAACAAACAAACAAACAAACAAAACCAACATACATCAAGAAGTAGTTTGTCTGGCTGGTAGAAAAAAAAAAAAAAAAGGACAATCCCACACCCAAAAGACAAACAGAGGTGCACAGCAAAACTTGCCATAGAGCTATGCCCAGCCAAAGACGCCGTACAGCTGTGCAAGTCCCGCATTGCCTCTCCTCCCTCCTCCTCAGCTCTGCTGAAAGACAGCGGCTGTAATCCCCTCCAGGTGGTGACAAGCATTATCTCTCCAGCCGGTATAAACGTGACAGCCCTGGAGCTGGCTGGTAACATGTGTTCCCGGGCTGTAAGAGGGAGAGAGAAGCTGCAAGACGGAACACGCGTGTGAGTCATACCAGCCAAGGGGAAATGTAAACTTTGGAAGCAGTGCAAGTGCGAGGGACGTAATTGCGAGGGATCCTTTTCAGCTGCGTGCTTCGTTCACGGATGCTCCAGGCAATCCTGGGAGAGATTGATGGAGGAAAGAATCATAGAATTGTCTAGGTTGAAAGGGACCTTTAAGATCAAGTCCGACTATTAACCTAACATTGCCAAGTCCACCACTAAACCATGTCCCTCAGCACCACGTCTACCCATTTTGTAAATACCTCCAGGGATGGCGACTTCATCACTGCCCTGGGCAGCCTGTTCCAATGCTTGATAACCCTTTCAGTGAAGACATTTTTCCTAATATCCATCCTAAACCTTCCCTGGTGTAACTTGAGACCATTTCCTCTTGTCCTATCACTTGTCACTTGGGAGAAGAGCCCGACCCCCCCTGGCTACCCCCTCCTTTCAGGGAGCTGTAGAGAGCGAGAAGGTCTCCCCTCAGCCTCCTCTTCTCCAGGCTGAACACCCCCAGCTCCCTCAGCCGCTCCTCACCAGACTTGTGCTACAGACCCCTCACCAGCTCCATTGCCCTTTTCTGGATGCACTCCAGAGTCTCAATGCCTTTCTTGTAGTGAGGACATACCAACTTCGTCAACGGTCCCCTGGACTGACACTGCAACTGCTCCTCAGCCCCTTTGAATGGGGCTTTTTGGGAGCAGGCTGTATGGGTGCAGAGCCTGCGTTGCCCCGAGGACAGGCACACGTGTGAGTCACTGCCCAAACACAGAAGGTGACAAACACGGACACACGTGGGACAGGTCTTATGAGAGGGAACACAAGTGATTTTAGTTTTCATAGTTTGATGATTACGTTTTTGTGTTTTATTTGATTTCTTTCTCCTTGCTGGTGCTGCAAGTGGGGAACTTACTGACTCAACACGGTGTTGATGTTGACTATGCACAAGTGGCTTTGAAATGAGTGAAGTCAACAGCTGGAGGAGACGTCCTGGGGAACGTTTGCCCTTCCACTAACCCATTAAGTTCCAGCAGTGGCTTTTAGCAATTGCAGAGAAGGTTGTCTTGGAGCCAACAAACTTTTTTAAAACTTCCATGGGATGACTGGCTTGAGCTGTTGCCTGGCAGTCTGCAAGTCACCACGGTAAACATTGTACGATGCTTTCGGGTAGCTACGCTGGGATCAACTCTTCCCACATGAGACATCTCCATCTGAGCAACTTGTCTAGACTCCCCGTGCACTCATCAGAGAGAAACAGGCCTGCTGAGTGTGTAATTCATCTCCTCCTAACGCAGTTGTCTACAGCAGATGAATCACGCTCTTCTTTGCCCCCGTCCCCCCACTGGTTACAACAGGAGTCTGGATGGCGGGCTCAGAGGGAGACATCTTCGTCAGGAATGTTCAAAGTTAAGTCAATGCGTACCACTTCCAGTGTATGTCTCATGCCAAGATCAGAGCTGTGACGACCTGGCTCCGTGCCTTTCTGAATCCTGCAAGAATCAATGCATTAGAAAACAGACATTTCACTTTGCTCCCAATGAAACAAAAACGCTTCTACACGTGACTCTGTACCTGCCAGTCGCTGCCGATGTGGAGAGATGCACGCTGCAGGGCCGCTGAGCAGCCATGCTGGGCCAGCCGTTCTCCTGCAGGGACTGACGAGCTCTGGATAACAGGCTTCTTTTGGTGGCAAACGCATTTTCCCTGGCACCTGGAATAGCTCACTAGCAGGCATCAGTGAACAAAGGTGCCGCAGCCTTCACCCGATGTCCCTAAGGCTCGGTTTTGAACCAAGCAGCCTGGTGGTACCTGGCCAGCTTCCAAATTGCAGAGGTAGTTTACAGCTTGAATTCAAACATTTGCTCAAAGTGCCTGGGTTAGGGTGCTACAGTCCATGGGTTTCACCCCTCCAGATGGCAGTCCTGTGTCACACGGAATAATTGCTAGGAGACATTGTCTCTTCACATTTCCTGGAGACCCCAGGACAAAACATCCGACGCACATGCCTAGAGTTAGTGGTGTGAATCCAGTCCAGCAGTAACTTTATCTTCAGTACCTTTCCTTTAATTATAAATCAATGGATGCAACTGTATTTTTGACATTTCTCACTCTGGACACCTTATGAAGTGTTTCTGAACGGGCTTGTGGAAACCTTGGAAAGGTTTAATACAGAGGTAAAATATTGATGTCACGGGACATCAGAAAAGGAAAATTGCCCTGCAGCAGCAGCAGCACTGTTTCTTTCTGACCCAGACAGTAAATGCCAGAGGGATCGCTGGTGCTGTGTGGGTGCTGTCTTTAACCACAAGCATAGGTCTGGACAAGGAGGATTCAGTAGGGCTATCAAGTCTGTTGTGAACGGTGGGTGCATGAAGGCATTTGCAATCAAATCCGGCTCATACAAACAATGTTCACTTATGTGCAAAGGCCAGCACTGAGTTCGTGCATAACAGCCTCTGCTTGAACCTTCAAACAGCACCTTAAAGGGATCTTTAACAGCAAAGAAGCTGCTACAGGACTGGCCCTTGGAGCGGGTATTGGGTTCATCATGTACTTTAGATGAGGGAATCAGTTAGTGCAATACTGAGATACTAGAAAATACATAAATCTTGCTGTGTCAGAGGAGAATAAGTTTTCTTTTTCCTGTACTTCAAAGCCAATTGAGTTTTAACATTGAGTTTTAACCTCGTACTTCAGTTTCTTGAGGTAGGATTTGTTTACACAATTTTAGGGGTGGATTCTATGATTCAGTTTTTTTACATCCATGACTAACGCAGTTGAAGATGCCCTGGAGCAGCCCTGACATTTACAAGGAGCTTGTGATATGCCTTTGGACCAACAAGAGATCTTCACCCCATCAGACCAACACTGGGGCGTGGTAGTGGATTTCCTAGGCCCTCTCAACTGGCACTAAACTTCTATGTTGAAACAAATACGTAGACCCCAAGCTGTTTGAAAGCTAGTAATCTTAGGTTTGGAAATGTCTACAGAGAAAACATGGAACTGAGGCTACCAGATGACACAAGATATCAAAGTTTGAGACAGGTTCAGGGTTCAACTGAGTTGCATCAAGAGAGAGAAGTAGTCCCACCTGAGGTGTCCTAGGAAACCCAAGACTTCCACATGAGCCTAACAGAGAGGGTTGTGCTCCCTTTTAGGAAGGCCCAGATCTTTCTTAACTTCTATGTTTTGAGGACGGTGCGGTTGTCTTGGAATCCTTGGAGGATCTCAGATGGCGTTGAGGGCACCTCAGCTGAGATCCAGTTCTCCACTGACCACTCCACCAAGACCCCTATTTCTCAGACATCTAAAATTAAATATGCACATTTGGAACTGAAACCAATTCTTAATTTGAGTGAAATGAATCTTATCTCTGGAAATCAATTGGTTGTCTATGAGTTTATGAAATTAAACCTTAAAATGATAGCAATATTAAAGATTTGATTTTGAGTATTGATTATTTCAACATGTCTGCATGCACCTTCACAAACCTGGCACAATACTACACCCATACTTTTTCACCACACAATTTAAGGCATTTTGTTTTTACCCTCTCTTAGTTTTTTGCTGTTTTATTCTCCCTGCAAATAATTGATAAAATAGACTGTTTCCCAAAGAGGTATACACATGTATGCAGATGAGGCATGGTCAAACTTCTCCTGCCATTAGCTGGGCGTTTATTCAGAAATTTATATATTGCCCCAGGGGAAAAAATATATATATAATCTGCTAGAAAATAGTTGGTAATGAAGTTTGCAGTTCTATCGTGATTTGTAAAGTCCAACCTCTCCAGTAAATGCTTGAGCATCTTCCAGTTGTTTGCTGCAGCACAAATGCCCAAACCTTTTCCATGTCAGAGGTAAAATTAGTTTAAATATTACTGGTTGTCTGCAAGGGCGAGGCACTGAGCAACTGCAAATCCTATTAGCTTCGGAACAGGGCCTCGTACCAAATTGCCTGAGGGATCCCAGATGATTGTAAAGTGCTTAGATACCATCATTGGCATAGCAAAGGTAATCATAAGGAAGTGGACTTTACTCATCTCTAGTTTGGTCAATATTGCACTCAACCACTTCTCAGATACCTGACAGGTGAATTAACTCTTCTTTGTTATCTACTGCTGCATCGCTACTTCCTACAGTGATGGGCAAAGTACAAACAGATTGGTGGGCTGGAAGAGGAGAGATCTACTGAAATGACCTTTCTGGGTGTTGAGGATTTCCCGTGAAGTGAGGAATGATCTCAACCTCTACTAAAGAAAAATAGAGGAAGTGGGGAAAGGCTTTGATATCTCAGGCTCCTTTTCTGGGTACAGAGAAGGTAGGGCAGAGTTAGGGTAGGGCTAGGATAGGGTAGGGGGAAAATGAATGTACATCACTGTGGGCTCTGACCAGACTTTGGCAATGAATCCAGATTTTTTCACGTTTCTGTGCATTGGCAATCTTTCCAGGAAAATGGCATGCAACAGATGAAAGGCATCCTGAAGTCACTCAGAGATGATGCCCAGCAGAGCCACAGATTACTCAAGCAGCAAACAGAACAGCATGGCTTAAAGAGTGGGAACAAGAAGGTATCACAAACAAAACAGCCTTCCCTTTCCCAAAACCACTTTTCTATTGAAACCACTAAATCTTAATGAGTTTACTAGCCCTCTAGAAATGAGGGCAGGTAATTGCAACATTACTCACAGGATTCAAGACCAAGTTTACCACACTTAACTCAGAAGAAAAGCCAATTATGATGGCTCAACTCACTGGAGATACTGTAATATGTAATGAAAATATACTTTAAAAAAAGAAAGAAAGGAAGAAAGAAAAAAGTAGTTTTTGATAAGCAGTTCTAGAAGTCCAAGTCATCCTGGTCAATCTCATCAGAGTCTTCTTTCTTTTTAGAAGCCTGAACTTCCTCAGTATGTTCACTCTCCTTTGGATCTGCACCTTCAGCATCTGCCTGGTCCCCATCTCCCTGAGGATCAGTGCATGAAGATGCTTTGTCCTCTTCTTCTTCCTCGCTGTCAGGATACATCTGTGAGGGTTTGCTGCTGTCACCACTTTGAACCTCCCCATTGGAGTGGTCATTCATAGGGTTGTCGTCATCCTTGCATTCCTCTTCACCTTCGTCTTCAGACCCCTTCTGGGATTGCTGTGAGAAGTTTCCCATGGAAGAATAACAAGAAGAGGCGGCTACTTTGTTCAGAGTCTCTAGCCATTTACTGTTTTTTTGGCCTTTGGCCTTTGAAGCTTTCTCAGAAACCTTATTGTTGCCTTTGTCTTGAAGGTTTTCATGTGCCTTGTCAGGGTCATCACTGGTAGGTTCCTCATCATTCTCATCATATTTGTCACCTCCCTCACTGTTGTTTTCCTCCTCAGCTGAACATGCCTCATCTTCTGACGCTGGATTTGCATCTTCCACTGCCACAGCTTCATCCTGCTCAACTTCTTCACTTCCTTCTGCAGCATCTTCTTCAGGATTGTTGTCAGTTCCAGCATCTCCTCTGCATTCAGATGTCTCTTCCTCATCAGCAGCCCCAATGTCCTCATCCTCTTGCTCCTCTGCTTCTTCAGCTTCATTGTCAGCTTCATCTTCAGCTTTGGACTTCTTATCAGCTTCCTGCTCTTCATTTTGAGTTTCTTCTTCTTGTTCTTCCTCTTCTTCCTTCGCTTCCTCCTCCTCTTCCTTTGTTTCTTCCTCATCATTTACTCTCTCTTTTTCCTCTTTTGCTTCTTCCTCCTCCTCTTCTGGGTTTTCTTCCTTTTCTTCCACTTCCTCCTCCTCTTGTTTTGTTTCTTCTTCATCTTCTTTTGTTTCTTCATCTTCTTTTGCTCCCTCATCTTCTTTTGTTAATTCTCCCTCTTCTTGCACTTCTTCCTCCTCTTTTGTTTCTTCCTCCTCCTCTTGTTTTGTTTCTTCTTCGTCTTCTTTTGTTTCTTCATCTTCTTTTGCTCCCTCATCTTCTTTTGTTAATTCTCCCTCTTCTTGCACTTCTTCCTCCTCCTCTTTTGTTTCTTCCTCCTCCTTCATGTCTTCCTCCTCATCTTTTGTTCCTTCTTCCTCCTCCTTCATGTCTTCCTCCTCATCTTTTGTTCCTTCTTCCTCCTCCTTCATGTCTTCCTCCTCATCTTTTGTTCCTTCTTCCTCCTCCTTCGTGTCTTCCTCCTCATCTTTTGTTCCTTCTTCCTCCTCCTTCGTGTCTTCCTCCTCATCTTTTGTTCCTTCTTCCTCCTCCTTCGTGTCTTCCTCCTCATCTTTTGTTCCTTCTTCCTCCTCCTTCGTGTCTTCCTCCTCATCTTTTGTTCCTTCTTCCTCCTCCTTCATGTCCTCCTCCTCATCTTTTGTTCCTTCTTCCTCCTCCTTCGTGTCTTCCTCTTCTTCTTTGGTTTCTTCCTCCTCTTCCTTCACTTCCTCCTCCTCCTTCACTTCCTCCTCCTCTTCCTCCTCCTCTTTTGCATCGTCCTCCTCCACTTTCTCTTCCTCTTCCTCCTCTTTTGTGTCTTCCTTCTCCATATCTTCCTCCTCTTTTGTTTCCTCCTCTTTCTCACCCACTTCTTCCTCTTCCTCCTTTGTTTCTCCCTCCTCCTCCTCCTTTGTTTCTCCCTCCTCCTCCTGTTTTGTCTCTTCCTCCTCCTTCACTTTCTCTTCCTCCTCCTCCTTCTCTTCCTCCTCTTTTATTTCCTCTTCCTCTTTTGTTTCTTCTGATTCCTCTTTTACTTCTTCATCTTCTTTCTCTTTTGTTTCTCCATCTGCATCCTCTTTTATTTCCTGCTCTTCTTCTGCCTTCATAATTCCTTCTTCCTCTTTCTCTTCTTCCTCCTCTTTTTCTTCCTCTTCTTCTTCTTCTTCTTTCTCTTTCATTTCTTCCCCTACTTCTTCTGTTTCTTCCTTTTCTTCTTCTTTGGTTTCTTCATCTTTAACCTCATCCTCCATCTCACAGATTTGACTCTCTGATATTTCAGGTTCTTCTCCATCTCCGTCTAACATTGACCTGCCCACTTCATTTAATTCTGGCTCCTTTTCTTCATTGCCCTCTGCTTCCGCTTCCCTTGGCTCATCGTTCTCCTCATTTGGATTGACATTTTCTGCTGCTTCCTCCACAGAACTTCTGGGAATTGTTTTGATGTCCTGGGCTGCTTCTGAGACATGGACTTCCTCATCATTTTTCTTCAACCTCAGGATTTGCTGTAAATCAAATGCTTTCATGACTGGGGCACTGGTGGCCACTACTGGGTTTCTTGTAGGTTTGGAAGCCATTTTTTTCCTCACACAAGAGTCACATGGGCAATATTCCTCCTCACTCTTTTTACTAATACCAGCCTCAATAGCTGCACTAAATGCTGTGTCTTCATCTACATCAAATGATAAGTCTGATGTGTCCTCTAGCCTACTCTGGCTTCCATTCTTGTCACTGAAGAGTGACTTTTTATGCATAGTCTGCAATCGCCGTCTCCTCTGTTCAGTTTGGAGTGTTGACTCACGCTGGAGTGGTTCATCTGGAGGTCTCGGTGTCTTTTTCCCTGCCCTGGTTTTGATCTTCCTCAGCTCCTTATCTATGCTTTTTTGTATCCTTTTGCTCACTTCCTCCTTCAGTTCCAGTATCATGTCATCCATCTGCTGGTTGTTCTCCAGGTTCCACCTAACTTTGAACTCATTCATGGCACTGACATAGTGAGCCATGAACTCCTTCTCGATTTTCTTCAGCAGCCTCAGGACCCAGACTGGATCTGGATCCACTGACTTTTGCTGAACAAGGGATGTGCCCACACTTGTGGCCATATTGACACTGGGCTTTGGGTCATTTGGAGCCACTTTTTCAAGTTGCTCTTCCAATGCAGCTTTCAGTTCTGCCCCACAATCAGCATCATGGACATTTGTATCATTGACGGTGGCTACCTGATCAGCTTCCTCTTCAAGATTTTCGTTTGGGAGTTCATAATTTACAGTTTCAGCTTCTTCTTGTTCTCCATTCTCAGCTAATTTGCTGTTTTTTTCATTTCCATTTTCTCCGTTTTCCTGTTCTCCATTTTCATTTTCTCCCCCTTCCTCCTGAGCATTTTCACAGTTACTGCACTGATCCTCCTTATTCTCTTCTGCCTCCTGAATTAGAGATTCCTCTCTAGTAAGCTGTTCTTCTTCCTCAGCTTTTGATTTTGAGCAGGCTGTCGAAGGTCGGGTTGACTGCACTTCCTCTTTACTTTGTTCCTCAACTTCAGTCAGTTCAGTGCCAGCCTCTACATTTTCCACTTGTCCAGCTGATTTGAATTCAGCCATTTTCTGCGCCATTGAAGTGCAGTCCTTGGGACCAGCTGTAGTCTCTTCTCCTGAGCCACCAGAACCACTGCCAACATCAACCCCAGAGGAGGACATGGGAGTGAAGTCATAACCTACTTCCCTAGATTTTGGGATTTTAAACCCGGAGGATGTCTTTGCCTGCTCACTTGTCTCTTGACCTGAACTTGGACCACTTTTTTCAGCTGTGCATCCAAACCACAGGGCTTGAAAAATATTTAGCAGCTCCATATACCTTGGCTTATTCAAATGTTTTGATTTATCTGATGGATCTTCTGATTCTTCGTCAAGGAGCTGGAGACTGGCAAGACAAGTAATCAAAATGTTGGCAGAGTTACTCAGTTTTCTCCCCATAGTGGGGGACACTTCAGGCAAACTGTTTGATCGGTCAAATTTTGTGTCATGTTTTGAACTGAGCAAGGCCTTCATGATTTGGACAGAAGTCTGGACAGAAGTTGGCAGGTCTCTTCTGTTGTTATTATGGCTGGATGTAACTGACTGGCTGCATTCTGCCTGGTCGGCCTCGGCAGCTTCAAACACAACCTCAGAGATTTGTTCCTGATTCATGCATTCTTCAGCCTCTTCGTTAATAGCAGTGCCTTCTTCTGTCTCTTTTCGCACTTCATCCTTTGCCTCATTTTCAGCCTCCTCCACATTCTTTTTCTCAGCTTTTTCATCCTCTGAGATTTCCTCGGCATTTGTACAGTACGATACCTCAGTGGTTGCCTCTATACATTCCTTTTCTGCACCATCCTCCATTTCATATTTCATAAGCAATGTTTCCGAAGGGATTTTACGTAGCCATTCTTGCACAACTTCTTCTGGAGATGTATTTGGTAGAGTAGATGGCATTAAATCACTCCCTTCCTCATGCATGTCCGTACATTCTTCATCCACTTTTCTGTTGCAAGAGTCATCAATCTCTTCGTTCTTCTGATCATTTACTTCGGTTGCAGCTGATTTAGATCCATAGGAAGTTGCTTTGGAGGAATCTATAATTTCTTTCTGCTCTTTTCCTGTGTCCATCACTGATTCAGTACCTATGCTGCTAATGGAGGAATTCTTCAGCATGGTTGACCGTATTTTTTTGCTGTTTGGCCTCCCTTTTGGTGGGGCGGGGCAATGCAAACTACATACTGACAGAGTCTCAGACAATGATGCTCGGCTGGAGTTCGACATCTTCACGCGAAGATGTCCAGATTTTACCTGCCTTGATTTTGAAGATTGAGATATGTTTGATTGTGAACACCTATCATCGCTTTCCTGGGATATCTGTGTCAACAAGCATTTATCTTTTTCTTCTGACTTTGAAGTGACTCTTGAAGACACACTTGCAGCATTTCCATTCCTAATCCCAGTCTCAGTTGAGACGTCACGGTTTGAACATACACTCTCACTCATACTTCCTTGTCTTGAAGAAGCAGCCTCTGAATTCATCTTGGGTTGTCCCTCTCCAGGTCTTCCATTAGGGCTTGAAACACTTGAGCAGAGGGACGATGGCTTGCTATTTTCTTCTCTATGGCTTCTCTTCTTTGATCCCCTTGAGGATTCACTGTAGCCAGTGGTACTTTTCAAGCTTTTCTCCTCAGGAAAACCTGCGACTGGCTCTGCGTCACTCATAGATGAAACGTTTGAGTGAAAAGATCCTGAGTTATGAGACATGGGCTCTCTGATAGATTTTTTCTTGATTTCACATGAGCTTTTGGAGTAATTAGATGCCCTGCTGCATGATCTCAGATCATCTGCATGTAGGGAATTCTTCTTTTTATTCAGAGTAGACCCAAGTGAAGACACAGACATTTCAGACTGTGCATCCAAATGAATATGGCTGTGTTTGCTCCTTTGGGATCCTCTGGAAGAGCAAGAGGCATTGCATGGAACGATCTCATCACTGTCACTTCTCTTGCTGTTCTTGTCACTAGCTCTGGAATGGGGGGTTCCTTGTGTAGAACATCGTTCACCTTCACTGCTCTCATCTCTTATTGGTTGGCTGGGCTTTGTTTTTGCTGACACTGAGCTGACCTCACTGATTTCATTTTCTTCTTGTTCTGCTTCAACCTGTTCAGTCTCTTTCTTAGGGCAGGACTCACTGGAGAAGGAAGAGACCACTGCATTGTCATCAGAGTGGTCATCCTGTTCACTCTTTGCTCTTGGTGTAGTATGGTTACTAGACTTGCTGTGGACACTGTTGGCAGGAGTGGAGCACTTAGTGTCATCTTCTTGATTGGCCTTCTGAAGGCTGGATGAGGACATGCTCCTACCCACGCTACTTGTTTCCTCACATACATTCTTCTTGCTCTGTCTGGACTGCAGAGATGATCTTGACATGACACTCCCAACTCTGCTGCTTTCAACCTCTTCCACGTCATCCTTTAAGCACTTCATAGACGAAACTTCACAACAATTTTCATCTTCATTTTGTGAATTGGTTTTGCTGGCTTCATGGTCTTCAGGGGCATCTTGAGTATCCAGGTTGTTTTCACAGCTTGAGTGTGACATTAAGCCCAAGGATGAAGGTCTCTGACTATTACTCGTGCTTGTCCGAGTGTATTCTTGCTGGTCTTCTCCATTGGAAGCACCCGTAGACAAATCACTTCGACATCTACACTTTTTAATGGATCGATATGCCACTCTGTTCTCTATAGTCTCTGAGTAGGATGAAGACTCTTGCACAATGTGCTCAGAGAATTCCTCACTGGATGTGGTGTGGAGGCTATCCACAGAAGCCATTTTTTTGTGGACTACTCTCCTCCGGGAAGATGTGCTGGAGCATGATGACCGTGTGTGCCAGGTGCTTCGTACACTGGGCTCATCCGTCTGGGATGTGTGCATGGGATTTTTCCAAATGTCATAGTCCTGGTGTTTCTTCCCACAGCTATGACAATGAGCCTCATCACATTCTGATTCCTCAAGTTTTGACATGTAAGAATCAATATCACAAGGATATAGTGACTCATCTGCCTCTGAGCTGGCTTCTGGGTTCATTTTCTGTATGGGGTCTACTCCACTGTCCTCAACACCTGACTCTTCACAAGGCATCTGGTTCATCAGATTGGACTTCTTGATCTGGGTGGACCATTGCAAAGTCTCATCATTTAGCAAGCGGAAGCGAACCTTCATCTCAACGGACAGGCTGCCATCCTTGTTCACATGTACCCGTTTTTCTATGTCGTCATTGACCAAGGAATGGACCAGGTCCCCAGGTTTTGGATGTGAGCAACTGTTTGCGAAAGGTGCGCCATTATCTGGTGAGGCAGCGAGACCATTAGGAAATGACTTTTCTGATGATAAAGAAAATCTCATTGACCTATTGCTTGATGATGACCGTGGATGGATAACACTTTTTTTGGCTTTCAGTCCAAAGTTCACTGGAGTTTGAAATACGTAAAGAAAAGAAAGATGGAGAGAAATGTTAACTCATATAAAGATGACCCAAAATATATAGATTAAACCCTCAAGCTAGTGAATACTGATATTATTCCATTAAAGCTAAGCCTATGCTTATTTACGTAATTTGAAAATTTATCTTTGACTAAATGATGGCCATCAATGTTAAGTTTTGAATTAATAGTTTACATTAAAATCTTCTATACCTTAACTTTATTATTTTTCTAAATCTAAACCGACGCAGAAGCACTTTTTTGTTGTGTTATGTGCATGTCAGTAAGAAAAAGATACATCTACAACGCAACTTGTTCTCAAAGTTTCTGTATCTTATCACATTGCAAATATCCCTTTATTTGACCACGCAAGTTTTCATCCTTCTTATTCAGTCGGGGAAAAATAGATGCAGAATTCACCCTCTTCCTCTAACTATAGGTCAAGTGTCATGCATTTATTGTGCATCATCCACTTCTCCACCCACATGCCAGGAAACACAGGTGTAGACCAGAGCAGCACTCAGTCCCTGCAGGGATGTGCTGCTATGAATAATTGTTGTGCTTATTAAAACATAAAGAACAAACAGAAAAGGAATTGTAAGCTGGTGATAGTTACAAAGAGAAATAGTGGTAGTTACAGAGGAAATCAGTGATAGTAAGCAACTTCTAAGAATTGTAATCCTAAGAACATCTCTAAGGCCCAGTGCAGGGATCTGCATGGATTTATTGAGGTCCCAGACCCTTCATTTCAAGCAGAGTACATTGCTACCATGCTGTCTTGCAAGATGTGCATCTATCTTGTTTCTAATACATATGTTTGTTCAAAGGTTACTTTTATATATCTACACAAGCACATGCCTCTGTGGGCATGTGGAGATACAGATGAGTGGAGGGCATTTTAGGAAGGAGGAATTGAACAGGGAGCACACCAACCAAGATCAATAACACATGAAATAGCTTCCAGCTGGTTAGATATGCATTTGAACTGACATGTTTGTTGAGTTTCTTGATGGACAAAGAGTTTCAGTTTGTTCCCACTGCTCCCTCCCATATTTTGTGTCTCAAGCAGTGAATTGGGATGACTCTGTCCTTAAGTTTCTGCAATTAATTGTCAACATATGAGTGAAACTTTCCTGGCTCCTGGTATGGACAATGGAGAGAAACAGGTGCACCTCCAGAGGACACTTCATTTCATCCTAAAACAAATCCCTAATATAGATGAGATGAATTACCCTCTGGAAATGGGAACTTTCTCTTCATAGGCTGCCAAAGGTGGCTGGCTTAATTACCTGTGACCTTAGATAGCTCACGTTGAAGTGCCTAAGGAATATCATTCTGAATAACCTGTAGCATACTCCTTCCTGAACATAACTTTTCCACAAAAACATGTTTGTTCCCAAAGGACTACACCACAGCTGAAACCTGCAGGAGAAACTGAGTCTCC
The DNA here is from genome assembly GCF_028500815.1 of Rissa tridactyla. Classification (NCBI taxonomy): domain Eukaryota; kingdom Metazoa; phylum Chordata; class Aves; order Charadriiformes; family Laridae; genus Rissa; species Rissa tridactyla. The sequence continues at coordinate 124,284,500 of NC_071468.1, read as the reverse complement.
TGCCGACAAAAATAGGGCATCCTCTGATGCAGGCAAACGCAGAAGTGCTGGCATTATATGACAGACAGAACAGGGGATAGAGGATTCGTGGGAAATCTCAAGGGTTTCGGGAGTCTTGGAGGCAGACACAGGAAAGGAGGGAGTTCTGGAAGGAAAAGGAGACACAGAGATATGAAAGAGGAAGGGAAGTGAGCCAGACATGGGGAGCATGTAAAAGAAAGACTGGAGGGTGTAGGGAGGAAATCCTAGAAGGAAACCGGAGAAAAAGAAGGGGAGGATGGAAAGGCCTGGGAGGCAGAGAGAGGGAAGTACATTTTGCACATGAAATCTGCACTTTGGGGCTGTACAATAGGTGCCTGTAATCCCCACGTTGTGGGACACAGGCCTGGAGGTGACCGTGAAATACGCTCTGGAGTTTTTCTTACTGTCATTGTTTTCATTGACATTGTTGCCATTGGAACGGGGAGCCAGGTCGGGCAACTTCTCCACCGAGTGTTTCCTCAAATTCTCCATCGATAGAGGTTTAAATGGCTCCCGGCCGACACACACCAGCACGCTGGGGCAGTGGAGCAGAGCCTGCATGCTGTCGATCTAGAAAGAGAAGAGCAGGTCAATCACCGTGAGCTGACAGCAGAGCTAGATTCTTCCAGGCCCAGAATCAACTGACATTTCAACTAAAATAAAATAGACACCATTCTGGAGAACTTCAGGGTCTAGCAGAGCCTGTCGGAAGGCTTCGGTGCAGCATTCTTCCATTGAAAGTGAAGGTCTACTATGTTTTAATCACATCTCCTAAAATAGGGAAGGGGTGGGAGAGATTGCCTAAGCAAGAAGATGCAGAATCATAGAATCATCAAATGGTTTTGGTTGGAAGGGTCCTTAAAGATCCTCTTGTTCCAACCCCCACTTATATCTCACTCATTACAAGGTTTTACATCTTCTGGAAAAGATCTAGGCATAATCAATGAGTTAATGAGGAATGGGGTGGAACTGGAGGCTTTTCAGTTTCCCTTACAGAGAATTATACTCTTTAATTCTAATTCCTGTATGGGACAGCAATTATTACCTGGTAAATGCTACATTCCTGATTGACCATTTCCCTTCCTTCTGCTCAGGAAGGGACAAGAACTGTGATTTCCCCTAATATTACCCCAAATAGTGTCTCAAATACTACCTTAAGTATCGCCTCAGTGCTGGACAATGTGGGACATTGTCCCTCAGTGTCTGTGAAGGGCTCTCCATTCCTCCATGGGAACACAGGCTTACACACTGCCTCTCCATCTTCACCTCGACCTGTTTCTGGATTACACACCAAGTCCTTCATGTCAGCTGGAGCTAGTAACAGGGAGCAGGGCCAGATGTGGCAGAAAGTCACTTTTACCCAAATACAACCTTTACCTAGGATCTAAAGGAGCGGGAATCAGTCTTGTGATGAGCACTGGCTAGACAAAGCCTGGACCCCTCTTCCATCTTGCTTCTGCAATCCCTTCTTCGTAAGACTGCCGTTAAGCTGCCAGGTAAACCACTTGTTGGCTTCTAAAAGGATGAGAATATTCTCTTGCTGTCTGAGAGGGTTTTAGAGTGGACAACATCTGGCATCTGGCAGTCAGGGGTCCCCACAATCCAGCTAGGATGTTTCTTCCTCCTCAGGCTGCTACATCAGAAGAACATTTCTAGAACATATGGGGACTCACCAATAAGAAGTGACCATGCAATGGGCTACCAAGATGTTGGCTAGCACCTGTGGTGGGCTGAGCGCTATCTTGCCTGAGAGATGCACCCTGACCTCACTGTGTCACTTAATCATCAGCCCTTTAACTAGCAACCGAGAATGGAAGAGAACAAATCTCAGAGGAGGTGTGATGACAGTTCTACAGTTGTCACACGTGCCTGGCATAACCGAGCATGAAGAAAGGACCTCATTCTCTAAATTTTGCTATATGAAAAGAATGCAGAATCAGGTTTCCTGTAGAACCCGAGCCCTTCATTTGTGAAATGCCCCTGGGGTTTTCTGAGATGAGTTAGTACCACCAGGGCTTTGAGAGGGACTATGATCATAGTGCTGGATCTTGTGCAAGTAAGAGAAGAGTGAACGCATGGAGGGTGAAAGAACAGGACAGAAACAGACAGAATCACACTCAAGATCTGGTTAGACGCTTCTGGTAATTTTTCTTGCAGTAAAGCGTATGGCATCAACTTTAGCGGGAATACATGAAAATCCCATCCTCTTCCCACTATTTTTTTATTTACTTTGTGCTCTAACAACACTTGTAACCTGCAACCCATTGAGTTTGGTGCTATAAAAACCCGCAGTAAGAGACTCTGCTCTCTAATGCTTACATTAAGCTTTTACTGTGTGTAAAGCAACAAAACGCTGAGTCTATATGGTGAGCACCGTGAAACAGAAACAGAGAAAAACCCACAAATCTTAGTCTTTCTATGTCTATCATTTGTCAATAAATCCACTTCTGATCCATATGTTTCTAAAAGAAACATCTTTCTAGCTCACTTAAAAACCTAATATAAAGCCTATAAGTTAATAATATTTTGAGTTGATATATAATATTTTATATTATATTCAAAATATAATATTTTGAGTTGATTTTTGCCGCCTGTATATTTCTTTTCCTTCTCTACTTTCCTGTTCTTTTTTCTTTTCTTTTTTATTCCTTTAGTTAAAACTTTTGCCCTGTCCTCATACAAGCAGAAAAAAAGAGAAGGTAAAAAAGGAGAAAGAGGAAAGGAAAAAGAGGCAGAGAAGAAAGAGAAATAGACTTGAAATCTCTTCCAACCTTAACATAAAACAAATTGTCTTTAAACCCCCACTAAGTTTAGGAAGCATTTCTGTTTGTAAAGGACATTTTTTCAGTGAAAGCTATTTTTTTCCCAGGACGTTTCCTCACTTGGTACCTTGTCTGTATATAGATACTTCAATCGCACTCATCACTGCTGTGCTGTGTGTGCAGAAAATAGATGGTGCCAGTGACACGGCTTCAGGAATCAATGGGGCTGAGCCAACCAAGTTATGAATTTATATGTACTGCACAGACCAAATCCTTTCATATGGAATACACCCGTGTTGTGTGATTTAAAATAAAGGGCCTGTCATGTAGTATTTCTGGCATCATCAGCTCTTTAGCAGTGTTCATGCCTATATACACATATATAAACCTATAACACAGCTCTCCCTCCTAATATCGCGCAAGTTTTATCACTTTGAATGAATAATTATAGAAATCCATCTAAATTTGAGAAATTAGCACCTCGTAGTCCTTCATTGTTAAAAACATTTTGGTAGTTGGAAATACAACTTAATGTTTCCTAACTGTTAAACAAATGATTTTTCTCTTGGTTTCATGCAACACCCATTCTGTCAGGGCAGCGCAGTGCTGCGGCCTTGGGATAACAGCTCATGTCCGTTTGCTCAGCACAAGAGCTTTGAATCCCACGCTGCCCCATGAATCCCATCCTCTCAACAACACATCACTGCCTGGGCTATACAGAGGACATCTGTCTTCAGGGCAATCAATACGGCATTTTTTACTAGTGCTAAATTATGTCTAAACAGTGTGTCCCCTCTTAGGTGTTTAGCCACTTGCAGCTCTCTCCGTGCATCCCACGATGAGGTCCATGTGCTGCTTCTCAGATTCGCTTCTTTTTAAGCCATATATACAAATTATTTCTAATGTGAAGGGATCAGATCCTGAGCCTGCAGACATGACGACCTCTACTATTGCTCCTGAATGTGCTGAGGGAAATATTGGCCCCATTTCAACCAGTGGCAGACTTTCCCGGGGCCTTTCTGAAGTCTGCATCACACTGCTTACAACTAGGAAACAACATAAAAACTGGGAGCTTTCTTTTGTTATCCTGCAAGAGAAGTGATTCTGTTCTTCTGCTTGGACATAACAACCACTAGACAAAGAGATATTACGACTTGTGAAACTGTATTTTCCATGCACTTTCTGCCATTGATCTTCATGCTGGGGGAGGAAACAGGACATCAAACAGAAAATTGGTGAAGTGGCTTGAGAGATCAGATTGCAAGATTTGGCCATAATACCATGGCAAAACGAAGACACATATTTCATAACTACATGAGCCCCAGACGAAGACATAAAATATAAGATCTGATTAAATTACGAGAAAATAAACTGATGTTGAATTGCTCTTCAGGATGGGTAAGGGGTGGGAATGTTCTGGCAGAGGGGACAGTGTGAAATCCAGTGTATTAGATGTAGTTCAAGGATGAGATGTCTAGTCTAGCTCTCAGGAGTTATCTGACTCTACAGTTATTTATTCTAGGACCTAGGCTTTGTACAGTGTTTTTATAGCCTTATAGAATCATTTAGGTTGGAAAATTCCTTTAAGATCATTGAGTCCAGCTGTAAACCTAACACTGCCTAGTCCGTCCCTAAACCATGTCCCTAAGTGCCACATCTATATATCTTTTAAATACCTCCAGGCATAGTGACTCCACCACTTCCCTGGGCAGCCTGTTCCAATGCTTGAGACCTTTCGGTGAAGAAATTTTATAAGCAACTTATACAGGTACATATTGTCATCATCTCCCTTAGATAAGTTGTGAAAAACGAGTAACAGGCATCCTCCTGTAAATGTTGAAAATAAAGGACAGGAAGGTAATAATTAGATTTTGCTTTAGATTTTGGACATCTAAAAGTGTAGGACTGAGCTGGTCAACCAAAGTCGTATAGTCCGTGTAGAAAGTACAATTCCTGTTTTGGACATCCTTCCTAGTGTGAGACCAATCATGCCCTGGGGATGCCTTTTCCTTTCCTGGTATAAGACCACCTTGTAATGATTAGGAGGCATGTAGACATCTAAACTAAAACAGATTAACTCCAGCCAAAATGACCAGGAAGCATCATCTGAGCTGAATATTGAATATCGGTCTCCAAGGTCCCAGGTCTGTACTCCTTCTTGAAGGCCATATTATTTCAATGAGTTGCTGCTATTAATTGCTATTTTAGGAATACAGTTGTTTTTAACTTTAGCTGTATAATAACACTTGTGGCATAATCCCAATATAAGTAAAAACAGGAATAGAGCACGTTTGGCCAAACATTATAGGTCTAGCCTGAAGCAGGGAGTCTATAGCAATAATTAAATTATTTTAAAGGGCCCTTTATATTCCTTGCAGCCTGTGAAAACCCAGGACTTCAGAGGGCGTTGTTGTCTGACATTTGTTGTATTGGATTATCTATCTATTTATGTATACAGGAAAATCTATTTAAGCATAAGAAAAAACCTTTTTCATTGTGAGGGTGGCCAAATATTGGAACAGGTTTCTCAGACATGTTGTGGAGTCTCCATCGTTGGAGATATTCAAAACCCACCTGGACACCTGAACAACCTAAACCTAGTTAGACACCTGAACAACTTGCTCTAATTGACCATGCTTTGAAAAGAAGTTCGGATGAGATGATCTTCAGAGGCCTCTTCCAACCACAGCAATAACGTGATTCTGTGTTTTATCGTAGGAAAGGTGTTTGTTATTTTCACATAGACAACAGCTTGAGGAAAAGTGTGGTGAAACCCAAAAAGTAGAAGGTAGCCATTTTTATCTGCCTTAGCTGTCACAATCAGTGGAGAAAAATAAATGCCAGTAGGGTGGGATGTATTTCATTCTAAAGCAGCAATAAAACCTCAGATATTTGATATGGATTAAAGATGACTAAGGGGGATCTTATCAACACTTATAAATACTTAAGGGGTGGGTGTCAGGAGGATGGGGCCAGGCTCTTCTCAGTGGTGCCCAGGGATAGGACAAGGGGCTACAGGCACAAATTGGACCATAGGAAGTTCTACCTAAATGTGAGGAGGAACTTCTTTGCTGTGAGGGTGGCAGAGCACTGGCGCAGGCTGCCCGGAGAGGTGGGGGAGTCTCCGTCTCTGGAGACATTCAAAATCGACCTGGACGCGTTCCTGTGCCACCTGCTCTGGGTGTCCCTGCTCTGGCAGGGGGTTGGACGGGATGATCTCCAGAGGGTCCTGCCAACCCCTGCCATTCTGTGATTCCGTGATGCTTTCTTTTAAGTTGGAGGGTAGATCAGAAAATGCCCCAGTGAAAGAAAATGGTGGTTACTGGTTGGTCAGCACAGATTTTTTCCGACATTAAAGTTCAGAGATGCCATTATCTTTTCCGAGCAGTAGCCTGTAAGGAAATCCTTCTGGTAAACAGATTCCCCACTTCCCTCTGGCTGCCACAGCAAGATTCTTGAGTACCCATGAAATTTAGAGACAAAATCAACTAAGCAAAATTTACACGGAACATTCTCTAGCAGTTTGCTCTTGGTCGGCTGAAACAGACTCCAAAGTTTTATTGCATAATCCCTGAAAATGAAATTAAGTTTCTCAATCTTACTGTAAAACCTGATCCAAACCCCACTGTAACCAAAGGAGAGAAACTTCTTGACCTCTACAGACTCTGGGTCAGGAACCAAGAGAATTATGGAGGCTGGGAGTGAAGTTCTGGACCAGAAAGCAGAAAATTTGTTGCCAAAACTTGTCTTTGTTGAAGTCTTTTTGTTTGTATCAATCAACTTCTGGCCCACAGACCACTGTCTTAAAGATCAGGTGCTGCCTTGTGAAAAAAAATTGTAATTTGCTGTGCTTTGAACCTATATACACAGACTCTTCCAAGGAGATGTCAGCTATGTCTTTAGGTTTCATTGAAGTCTTTTCACTTCTGACAATAAAATTGTGATTTTTCAAAGCAGTAAAACTTATGCTTATTTGCATACTTCATTATCTCATACCACAGAAACTCCCTGTCATGGTGGGATATGTCATGTATGGATTGGTTCAAAAAAGCTAAATGTTCTTTCCAACAAAAATGTTTCATAGACTTTACTTTAAACTCCACTGGTGGAAGTTAAAGGGCATCCTCTCTTCCAAACTGTCTTTTTGGATGGATTTGGATGGATTGGGTCCTTTAATGTTACTGTACAGTATGTACCACAAAGGGGCTGTGATCTCAGCAGGGACCTCTAGGTGCTACTGCAACACAATTAATAGTAAAACGTCATCAACACCAAAACAAAAGAAAGACATAAGTGGTGTTCACAGTGCTCAGTACTGGGGTTTGTTCTCTTTAATATCTTTATCGTCGATCTAGACAAGGGGATCAAGTGCACCCTCAATAAGTTTGCAGATGACACCAAGTTGGGTGGAAGTGTTGACCTGCTTGAGGGTAGAAAGGCTCTACAGAAGGATCTGGACGGCTGGATTAATGGGCGAGGACAATCATGTGAGGTTCAGCAAGGCCAAGTGCCAGATCCTGCGTTGGGTCACAACAACCCCATGCAGCGTTACAAGCTTGGGCAGAGCGGCTGGAGAGCTGCCTGGCAGAAAAGGACCTGGCGGTGTTGGTCGACAGCCAGCTGAATATGAGCCAGCGGTGTGCCCAGGTGGCCAAGAAGGCCACCAGCATCCTGGCCTCTGTCAGGAACAGTGTGGCCAGCAGGACCAGGGCAGCGATTTTCCCCAGTACTTTGCACTGGTGAAGCTGCACCTCGAATACTGTGTTCAGTTTTGGGCCCCTCACTACAGGAAAGACATTGAGGTGCTGGAGCGTGTCCAGAGAAGGGCAACGGAGCTGCTGAGGGGTCTGGAGCACGAGTCTTGTGAGGAGCAGCTGAGGGAGCTGGGGGTGTTCAGCCTGGAGAAGAGGAGGCTGAGGGGAGACCTTCTCGCTCTCTGCAACTCCCTGAAAGGAGGGGGTAGCCAGAGGGGGTCAGTCTCTTCTCTCAAGTAACAGGTGATAGGACAAGAGGAAACAGCCTCAAGTTGTACCAGGGGAGGTTTAGATTGGATATTGGGAACAATTTCTTCCTGGAAAGGGTTGTCAAGCATTGGAACAGGCTGCTCAGGGCAGTGGTTAAATTGCCATCCCTGGAGGTATTTACAAGATGTGTAGACCTGGTGCTGAGGGACATGGTTTAGTGGTAACTTGGCAGTGCTAGGTTAACAGTTGGACTTGATGATCTTAAGGGTCTCTTCCAACGAAAATGATTCTATAATTCTATTTCTAAAATAAGTAATCTGTTGCTTGTCGTGGAGAATATGCTGTCCTCTGGCCCTGGAAGGGAAGAAACAATCTTTGTAAACCATACTCACCTGAGAAGCTGAACATAGATACTAGTGTCTGACGAAGGTAAAACGTAGGAAATACCCTTTGGTTTTCCTCTGCCAAAGACACTTGAAAGAGTCAGGGAGAGCAAGACAGAATGGGGAAATAAAGCAAGAGATGGTTGAGATCACAAGCCCATAAGCTAATCCACCTTCCAAAGAAACGCAAAGGTGCAAGGGAGAAACAGGAAAAGCTTGTAACAGACACGTTCAAGAAAAGGCTAACGGGCTGAGTTCACCGCCTATCATACTGACTCATGGCCTCGTTTCCTCGTGCTTTTTCATCTGTTCCCTTTTGTCTTTCGTTCATATTTACAACTCTTTGGAGTGCGACAGCCCTTTTGTTTTGTAGTTGTACTACATTCAATCCAGGGGGATCCAGGCTCTGAACGGGGATATCTCAGTTTAACAATAATGAATTTTGCATTTTATTTATGCAAAGAGCCCATTTGCCCTTCCCTCCCTGAAACTTTGCACTGGAGGAATTAGAGAGTGGTTCTTCTGGGGAGTGGTTTTTTAAAGCTATGCTAATCTGTTGGTCAGGAGGTGAATCACGGGGTGTTGCCCCTCCCTGCCCACATACATATTAGCAAATTAGTGGAAGAAAAGAAGGTGGAAGGTATAGGAAAGTGCATCATTTGACCTCACTTTCTCTAACATCAGCATGGACAACCTCCCCCATGCCCTACCACATCTTTTCCCATCTGTGGAGAGGCTGGTGGATGTGTCATGGGTGTGCTTTTGACGAGCAGCCAGAAGGTTCTCCCCGTCACATGAAAAGGAACGCAGAACAAGAGCTAATACTAAACTAGGGAACTATTGCATAGAAATGGATCTAATCCTCTGTAGCACCCAAACGATTAGTCCAGAGGAGAGTACTCTGGAGAGAAGGCAGCATCCCTTCCTCTTCCACAGCACACCAAAGCTCACATGGTCTCCTACACACCTCATCAAACTTCAGGTCTCAAAATCCACATGCAGGAAGCAGGACAGATGCCACTGTTACACACTGCTACCTTTATTTGATGTTTATATCATGGAAAAATGGGCCAGTCCATTGCGTCGTATGGGGAAACGCAGCAGTATAAGATGATTTGTCATACCACCACTTTTAAAAACACCAGCATCTTCTAGAACTGCTCAGACATGAACTGTCTAGTTTTCTGTCTCGACCACTGTGTAAAGCTGCATGAAAAATGGTAGCTTTGGGAGTTGTGATCTGGAAATCAGGCCATGAAGCACTCAAACAGCCAAGTAAAATACGTGAAAGACAGAGGAATAATGCACTGCACTGATTTCTCAGTCAACCACAGGCAAAGATCATGTTCAGCTATTGCACTGCTGGCAGCTTTTCCTGGAGTACTCACAGATGCCTTTGTGAGTGAGTGTGTGACACTTTGCACATGCATAAAGAAAATGTTCTGAGTTTGGCCCTGGAAATAGTCCAGATGAACATGATCAGGAGAAATACTGCAGTCAGAACTTCAGTGGCCATTGGAAATCGTTTGGGTAGCAGCAGAAGAGAAACACTGCGTGGATAAAGGGGAAGGAAGAGGAAAGACTGAAAAAAAAAAAAAAAGGTATGAAAAAGGCAGAATAGTTTTTGGGAAACAAGAGAAGACGACAAAAAGGGGAAGAAACTGATTTACAGCCCAGTTCAGATTGGAAGACAGGCCGCTAGGCCTGCCGAGGGCTGGCTGAGGGCTGCCACAGTTCCGGCCTCTGTGGAGGATGAGCTGGTTGCTGTTGAAGACTATGGGTGTCTTCCTAAGGACTTCTACTGAGTGCTGGATTGTCCTGGGGAGGTCCCTACATCACAGTGACTTCATACACAAGCTTTTGATGGCCCTTTCCCTACCCACACTCTCTGTCAGCAAAAAATGGTGTCTGAGACTGTTCTAGTTGCAAATCACCCACAAAAACAGAGAATTGCCGTTAAGGGTGCAAATTTCAACATAGAAGAGAGGAAGGCGTTTCTTTGAAAGTTTTTGCTGCAGATATTTTCCAACTTCAAGATACGCTGCAATTCTTCACTGGAATCAGAGCCCACCACCTGCTCCTTTGGCACCAGACTCATTAAATATGGTCCCTCCAACATCAGCATTTGAAAATCATGAGTCAGACTAACATCCACCCCACCCCAGTCGCCTGCCTTTATCCTCTACGAGGGCAGGATTAGCTTAAAAACTGACAGGTCTTGAAAAATGCTAAGCATTTGGTTCTTGTGATTAGCCTTGTGGTGACTGAGTCAGTGGGAATGATACGGTTCATGAGTTCAGGCTTTTCCCCATCACCAGAAGTTCTCAAAACTTACTCTTTTTATACGGGCAATAGCTACGCCATGGATGAAAAGTTACTGCTGCTGGAAGCTGCGGGGGAGAAGAGGGAAGTACAACATAGATGTGTTCCAACTAGCTGTAGGAGCTGGGACTGAGTATATAATAAGCCCTACTGCTTTTAGATCGAGCTCATAGATCCATATGGCATTGTTCCATGGTCTCACCATCCCGGGTGTCTCTTAGCATAAATATTTGTGCATTGTGCTTCGTTGCGCCCTATAGACACATAGAATCGTAGAATCATCTAAGTTGGAAGGGACCTTCCAGATCATGGAGTCCAACCTGTGGACTCCAGAAGCTCAGGGCGTAAAGAGAAACATGTCCAGCTGAAACCTCTGATTTGATTGAATAGGAGTTTTCTTGTTATTGAGTCTGGGGTTTCAGCCTCAATTTGCAAAGCTCATAGTACAAATATGAAAGCTGGAAAGCTGTTCACTTCTGCACAGTAGTAGTTCCCCTGACCTTAATTGGATTTATTTCAGAAAAGATATGAGTTGAAAGAGAACCAGACCTTGCTAAGAGTTGCAGCAGAATCCTTGAATTCTCTGTTTGGGACCCAAAGGAAGAAGCAAATTGATGAAAATGCAAAACATGCTCTCTTTTTCTCTCCAATTATTTGTAAAAACTCCAAAATCTGAATTTAGAAAAACAGATTTCCCTATGAAAAAAACCCTGCCTCTCCTGCAAAAAATTCTTTGCAGAAACAGTGATTTCTACTTAAAGTACTTAAAGAAAATTCACAGTTTTTCCAGGAGAGGGTGGAATTCTGCTATTCTTTGTACTCTAGCTAAATGAATAAATAGAAGCATCATGTTAACAAATATTATTGCATATACTCAATATGGATTGGAAATGTCTTTGCCCTGGATTAAATTCAAAAGAATTAGAAAGTAATTACACTTTGCTACATTATTATTGAAAGAACAAAATCTCCTCAGGCTAGGGGAATCATTTGCATTTGGTGTATGTTAGATAAGAAAGTATTAGATTTGGTATCTGTTAGATAAGAAAGTGGCTAGTACACGGGGTCCATTTAACTACATCTTGTAAGGCACTGGGCCAAATGATTTCAGGGCATCTCAAAGGTTCATAAAACACACCTGGATATGAGTCTTCTTATGGATCAGGTTCATGGAAAGTTTTGCTGAGGTTTACAGATCGCTTGTGTAAATCTCATCGGAGTCATTGTGGTTTTGGCATGGAATCAGAGAATATTGAACCTGAAACCTGTGGTTTGTTTTTAGGCTATGAGTCACACACATGGTGGGTGGAAAGTGGCACAGCTCACTTGATAACAAGGGTTTGCACCAGATGAGGGGCTGAAATTGGCTGCAATTATTCATACCTCAACACAGCACAAAACCGAGTGTCACAGCAAATAAGTCAACATGGAACCAGAAAAATTAACTAACCCAAGGAGGGAAATTATCACCTTTCTTCTCTTATTGTTTACATATACTCCACATTTTAAACCATCTCCTTTGCCTCCATGTATCCCATTTCCCTCTTACAGTTCTATCAGGGTCTTGATGACACCTGTCATTAAGACAGATGAGCTTGGTAGACAGCCCAAACATGAGTGGCCTAGAGGATGCCTGCAGGCAGTCTACAGATGTCCTAGAAATGGCTATATGGATGTGTAAATCTGAGCCAGGAAATATGTCAGACAAGCCTGTTTCCTGGCCTTGTACCCTAAGGTCGCTGCAAATGCACTCGTTACCATCAAGAACGATTTAGTAATAGTAGTTAGGCCAATACCTTTGCTAATAATAGCTACAAATAAAAGTTCTGTCTTTACTGCTAAATTAAACAATTCTGGACCCAGGGGGCTGGAACAGAGTTGCCTGTACTGTTAAGTTGTTGAATGTGGTCTTTGGTGCCTTTAAAGCCTGGCACAACTGGCGCTCTCCCAAGAAATTCCTGGGCAGATCTGGGAGTTAACACACGCCAGGGACCTTTCCTAAGAAGTAGCTTGAATGCGGCCACCCAGTTTTAGAGGCTGTGGGAATTAGGCCCTGTTTTGGAGGCTACATGGTATGAATATGTACGAATAGTGCCATTTGGTGCCATGGTCAGAGTATGTGCCCTGATACTGTTCTGTCTACTAGAATAGCTGTAGCCCATGGTGCTACTCCTGGCTGAGGAAGACCTTAGCCTAGGGGCTGCTGGAGACTGGGAAGATACACTGGGGAAAGAATCCCTTCGTATTTGCCCTTCTGTCTTTCTCCAAGACTGCTACAGCTGGCCACTGCCAAAGATGGCTTGATTTGACCCAGAATGGTCAGTCTTGCCACAGCATCTAGTGTGTCTCATTCCAAACTCTACACAAACACAGAATTAAAATGAGGGTCCTTACCCCAAGGAGTTTCTAATAACTAATCCTTTACAGTCTCCAGTTAGTGGTGCCTGAGGAAGCATTCTTCAACTCATGATTGCTCCCCTGATTAACTCGCACAGTAATTCTCTGATCCCTCAAGGAAATTTGGTTGCGTGTGGTGCTCGTTCTACAATGTTCTCACTTAGAGAGTCTAAGGCAAAAGAGAGTCTTTCTGGTCATTTACTCTGCCTTTCTACATAACAGACTAGATCAGATTCACTCATTAAATATAACAACTTACGGTCAGCCTTGAGTGCGCCTAAGCAAAAAAAAAAAACAAACATCTAAGTCTTGGCCTGACTCCAACAAACATAAAACTAGCCACATCCCTTGGAAAACTCTTCTGACGGTTGATAAATCCCATTTGAGAAGCTCATGGTAATTGCCACCAGCAGCCATAAACTATGTAGACTATTTGCCATAACACAATGTGGTTTCAAATGCCATAGAAGGAATATTGGATTTTAAGGAAGAATTTGTTTTTGGTTTAGTTTAAGGCAGTCAGTAAAAGGAAGGCCTAGTGATTCAAGAGTAAGTGCAGAAATTGGGACATCTGTGACTAGAGACAGTCATATTGCTGGGTTCCTGTGACTTAAAGAAGTCTTAATGACTGTTCAGCTGGTGGACCCTAGATAATTACCATTCGTAAAGGAAATCCTCTGTTGCTGTGCAGTTGCTCTCACGTAATCCTACACATCATTTCTTATAGGTTAATTAACTATGAGGATTTCTGGCCTTTCTATGATCTCTTTGCCCCTAGAGGAATTCCTCCCTCCCCAGAGACAGGCGGTGGTGATCTGCACATAGGTGCACTCTTGTACGGTTTAGGCCATGGAGAAAGAAAATCCACTGGGTTGTGTAAGAACTTCCCAGAACAGAGAAGTCCGTCTGATGGAGAAGATAACCTACATATTTCATTCTACCTTTTCTTTTTTAATTGAGATATCTGCTCTTAGTAGCACACCTGGTTCTTTTTTAGTGTAGAACTGATGTCCCTAGTAAAACCTAGGAAAACTGCAATTTTCAACTGTCTCATCAACCAAGTAATATTCAGATGTAGAGTCCTGTGTCTTATGTTTGATAATACTTAAATATCTGTAGTACTTTAAAACAAGTGTATGAAATCTTGGGCCTGAGTTGATTCTCCTAATTTTAAGTGACTAGTCTGAATCAGTCTTCTGATCTTCTTCTATAGTCAATAAAGAGAGGTTAACGGGCAAGATGACTTCCCATCCTAAATGCCTAAAAAGATGATCAGATTTAGATTAATTAAGTCCAGGCCTGTTTATCTTTTAGTGCATAAACTGGCACAGAAAAGTTTCACTGGCAAATTAATGACATGTCAATGTTAACCTAAGTAACAGATTTCTCTATTTGGGCACTCTTGCCAGCTAATCACCTGGAAAATGGTAACTAGTGCCTTGACCTGAAAAGAACTATATGATTTACAGTTTTCACTTGCTGAAAATTTAACTGATTTGTCTAAGCTAAAATCAAATTAAATTTCTCTCCAGTCCTATACTCATCAAATTAGTAATTTGATTTAGAAACTGACAACAAAAGTCATGCTTATTTTGGGAAGGGAGGCTCTTGGCCCTGCTGAAGTCAGTGTCCAAACACCCATTCACTTCACTGGGACTACCTCTTCCTGCCTAGTAGTCGGTTTGCTTGATGTTTAAGAGTAAAAATACTAGTTTCACCTCATTCAAGGCTTCAGGGTTTAGAATGAAAATTCAAATGTGTAAATTCCAATAGAACCACTCTGGATCTATATTATCATTGGAATCAGGATCTTTCAATCACTGTTTCTACTGACCTGAGCTTTGCATAATTATTCTAGGTTAATTTTGAATTCATAGCAGTGAAAGAGTCTCTGACCCAAGAGCAACGAAGGCCCCATAATCCAGGCCACAGAAGAAACAGACAGTGAATAGACTGGCCTTTCCCAGGAAGTTCATAAAGTGTAACTTTGAAAATCCATGAGAGGTAAATGAGCAGACAAATTGGAGCAAGAAAAGGCAAAATGACAGCAAAATACATGTCATCACAAAAGCAAGAATTCTGCTGGCCTCCGTTGGATATTGATGCTACACCACCACCTGCAGCCTTAGGATGTACTTCATCTGTACTAGGATTCTGCACAGCTGACCTCGACCTTCTTCCGACTTTGTTCCATGAAAAAGAGGTAATAAGTTCGGTTCATTGGCTTCATGAAATCACTAGCATTTCTTCCTTTTCAGGTAAAACCTCTAGCCTAAAGCCAATTTGAAAAAAAATGAGATAAAATGAGGGCCAGAAAAATAAATGATACAAGTTTTGTCTGGAGAAGAAAACGTACCAATGTGCAAAATCAGAGAGATTTGCAGTCCAGAAAGTTTATTTCTCTGTGAGCTATGATTGAATTAAACTTGGAGGTTTACTGGAAACATTTGTGGACTAGGTAGACTGCAAAAGGAAGAAAACACTTTTCTCTGGTTTTTCAAATCAATACTACAGGAAAGGAACACAAAACAACAAGCCTGTTCCACATGTGTCTAAGTTTATACCCACATAAAGGTATAATAGGAAACAAAAGACTTGTAATACTGAAGTGTTCTGGATTTACTCCACAAAATGGTAAAGAAATTAAAACAGAGCCACTGGGACGACATATGCCAATCGTACATTATGTTGCAGAGGTGATTTAACTTCAGATTTGAGTTTAGACCTAGAGTTACAGTGGTAGAAGGAAACAAAAGCAGATTGAAGGGACAACACTCTCAGGTCTATGAATAGCACTTTCATTGATGCAAGAGATCAAATTCACCTGTAGTAGAGATTTTTCCTTTTTTGTGTCCAGTTTTCAAGAGATCATGGAAAAACTGCCAGCAGAAGAGACATTGTCAACTTGCTTTTAAATGCTGTGAATTATGTTATTCAAAACCTGACAGATACAAAGTCAACCATGCAGTAGTCCAGATACACTGCTTAGGAATGAATTTTACTGTTATTCAGCTAATCTGTCAGTTCTTGGGAATGAATGTCAAAAGTTACTGTTCCTCCCACTCCCAGACCCCTTTCCAAGAAATAGTGGCCTCTGTAATAAGGCTAGACATAGACATGTGATGAAAGAATTCAACAAAATTAGTAAAAGTTAATTTGAATTATTATTCAAAGAGAATAATATGAAAAACAAGGAAATGCCCAAGACGTATGAAGCATCCAGACACCTTTGAATAGTCATGGAAGAACGGAGGCATGCTTTCATTGTGTCTAACAGAAAATGCAAACGTAAGTATAAAGGCAAGATGTACAGTCAAAATTAATCTTCAGCACCAGCTGAAATAACCAGAAAGTTATTCCAGGACATCACCCAAATTGTGTGACAAATTCACCATTTTCACTCCTTAAAGAAACCATCAGTATCTGGTGAAAACTCTGGGACACAACCAATTGTGCGCAGGGAACAGAGATTCTGAAGATGAGGTATGACAAGAAAACTTAAACAGAAGAGCTGAAACGGATTAGAGAATCCCTATGAAAGGAAAAGATTGGAAAACCCAAGACAGTGAGTTTTCCTGTGGTTTAAATGCTTTGCACTAGAGACAAGAGTAACAGCTCCAGGAAGTCCTAACAGGAATGACCATTGAATGAGTGGTAATGAACAGTTAAAAAGCAAGAGGTAAATGATAGAAAGTAAGAATGGCCAAAAAAATCACTTTAAAAGATTACCCGGAAAAGATATTAATAATCACATTTCAGATTTCCTAGCTATGTGTAAACTGATAACATTGATCAAGTTGGATCCATAGTCACCCGTCACTGCGATAATCTACATAACAATAAAAGGAGCGCAAATTAAATTAGTAAGGTACAGAAGATGAACTGCCTATTGGCAAGATGGTAATGAAAATTTTCACATCCAAAAAAAGAACCCCAAGGGACTGTGGAGAGATTACATGATGGTGTTTGATCCATACCCACTTTTCTGCAGATGGAAAACATGGAGAAAAAAGCAGGGGAGAGAAAAGATCTCTACGGGACCCCTGGGATTTATTGTGGAAAATATCATTATCACTACATAAAGGATAATCTTAAACTCTATGACATGCCAGAAAAGATAATCTGGCTGCAACAAAGAGCATCAATATCTTTTGAAGTGATGTTCATGTGCAGCTTGGGCTGAACCATTTCCCGATACAAAGGCTGAATTGGGAGTGGGGCTGCAAAACAAGCGACAAAGCTATTGACACCTTGTCTCCCGAAGGGACCTACATAGCTTGTCACTCAAACTGTCAGCAAAGATGTTAGCGTGTAAAACTTAGTAGGTGCCATCAGCTTCAAATACTGCACAGTGACCACTTCTGGTCAGTTAGTACCCGTGTCATTCTAGCCATGTCTTGCCATGTCTTTGCATGTTGGGATGAGATCCGACTCTGGGACAACAAAGACCTTTAGGCAGGATGATCACCACTGCAGAGCTGAAAATGTAAAAGATAACTGCGTGTCTTTGGATGGAAAGAAGGATGGACATCGAGTAATAATGAAGATATTGTGTTCACTGAGCACGTATTTATTGTATATCACAGCTAAAGTTTCAGTGTTTATAATGACAAGGAAGAAAAGACATTATAACGACTAGAAGGAAAATTGTGGGAAACCCATTTAAGAATCACAAAGAGGACGTAAAGACTGCATTAAGAAGTAGAAGGCAAATCTTCAGAGAAATAGGTGAAAAATCTCAAAAATGGAAGAAGTGAAGAGGAAGTTACTACCACTACACAAGATTATTGTCTCCATGTGGATTGAACAGGAGTCCAAGTCTTGAAAACTGGAGACATCAGTGACAAAATGAAATACTTATCCATAGATTATAACGTACCTTGGCAGCAGGGCTGGGTTTGTTGGTTTTTTGTTGTTTTGGTTTTTTTTCATAATTTCAGTTGGCTACGTTTGTAGTAGTAAAACAAGCAGTGCCAGACCCTGTTCTTCAGAATGGAGGTCAGCCGAAGCAGCCTGGCTGTTCAAACGCAGACTGGCCACATCAAAACCACCTACCATGAATCATTCCAGGCCCTGATTCTAAAGTATTGGGAGACTGTTATTCTGGGCCAAGACCAAATCAGGGAGATCTTAAGAATTAACACAATGGAGAAGAGAGGGACGAGATCCTGCTCTAACACTTTTTAATTTAGTGGTATAGTTGTAGCTGTGGTACACAGTAAACTTCCCCTTGCAAATAAATTGATGGAAGTTAGAAAAAAAGAACCTAACTGATTCTGAAAGCCTCTAGACGCCTATCTTTGGCCAGCTCCAAGTTCAACGGATTGTCGGCTTAGTCTCAACAGCTATATGGGAGCTTAGCCACGTGCCTCACTTATAGAAACATTTAGACACTGACATTCTAAATGCTAGACGGGGCTCTGAGCAATCTGATCTAGTTGAAGATGTCCCTGTTCATGGCACGGGGGTCAGACTAGATGGCCTTTGAAGGTCCCTTCCAACACAAAGCATTCTATGATACTATGAGATTAATTATCTATTTTGCTTATCCTAGGCCACACTTGGGTTGTCCATAGCTAAGTTCTGCCTCTTGCTCCTGGGTCCCCTTTCATAAATCCTCAGTTTCTGCAGGACCCTCAGTTTCTCAGAGAGATTGCAGTTTCACTTGTCTGGCATATGTGGAATAGAACTGTCCTTTCCCTGGCATTTCATCTTATCTCTGACTGCAGTCAGGCTGATGGTCTTTTAGTCTCTAGATCAGTAGCCTTGGGAAAGCCGTGGTAGTAGAATATTAGGGAAAGACTTTTTCCTTGGACCCTCCAGCTGAGAATAGCAAACTCTTTCCAGAGCATTGGGCACAGCAGAAAGCACTATGATATGATGTGGTGCCTCCGTCAGGAAAGCTAGCTTAAGGCACCATTATCCCCTCCCTCCTTCCTTTGTGGCTGCACGCTCCTGTCTCTCTGCCAGGTCAAAATGGTCTGCCTTAAAAATATTCTTCCATTTTTTTTCTCCCCTCCTGAATAGTGAGTCATCTGAACCCAAGTCACTTCAGTCATCTGGTTCAGAAAGTGCCACCACAAATGGTTGTAACATCACCCATGAGGAGCTGGCACCCAGCAGTGTGAATGTGGAAAAGGTGGCAAGGAGCAGAGTGACTGCTCCACTTGGGTGCATTGCCAGGGACAAGTCAGGCTAGCATGTGAGACCTCTTCAGAAGAAATGGAAGTACAGGTTAGTCTACGTTACAAAGAGATGGAGGAGAAATCAGGGGAATCTCAGGTTCATCAGGAAACTCCTTTGGGAACAGAAGAACAAAGGAGTTGTCGTGCCCCGAATTTATTACAGGAGTCTACCTCAATTGGCACACTCACCAAATCATCAATACAAATGTGTTTCCTGCTCCCACTCATTCCCTAATTACTTATGCATTTATTAGTTATATTACCATGATGCTGAGGATCCCACATCATGAGCAAGACCCTGTTCTGTTAGGAACTATGCAGCCTAAAGGTGCTACCTAAGGGCCATCTTATTCTGTTGAATTCCAGGTTGTTAGGAATGGAAATGTTAAGCCTCTGTTAGGACACGCCTCCCAGGAGAAGGTGGGAAACTCCACTGCTGGAAGTTATTTTAGGGTTTTATACCCAGCTGCAAAACACTGAGCTTCTGGACTTCTGTCAGAAGTTGCCTCCCATTGACGCCAAACAACATCTGAAGTACGAAGTTCTTGAATGTCTGAACAAGATTCTTCTACATCACTCCTTCATGTAATTAATGGATAAGTAATTAATGTGACACCAACTACACAAGCCCAAAGGATTAAGGTAATGTGAGTAAACTATTGGCCCCATGAGCTAAAGGATTTGCATCACAGGGAGAGCAAGTGCTGATGTGGTAACACCTGTTAGAAGAACTGACCAACACCAGGCATCAGAGATACTTGCCTTCCTCCCATCAACAGTGTAGAGCTTCTTCACTGGGAACTGCAAGATCTCTGAAATCTCGTCCAGGAGCGTTTTGAAACTCCTGGCATTTCTGCGGTTCAAGATAATTGATCGCCGAAAACTAGTTTCTCCATTCTTAAGTAGAGTGATTTTCTTGGGTATTCTGGGACCATGATGAGTGAAAGGTGAGGAATAATCTTCAAGTTTGCCCTCCTGAGCTACTCTTCTCAAAGTACTGGAGGGACGACCATTTCGTGGAGGGCCTGGCCTGTGTCCCCCAGAAGTAATGCTAATAGGCTTGACGTATTTCTTGTCGGAGCAAAGGTAGCACCCTCCATCCTCCAGCTGGTCCAGCTCACTGATGCAATGTATTCCTCGAGGGGTGGTGATGGTCCGTACCCCAAATGGCAGTGGGACCCGATGAGAGAGGTCATCCATGAGTGCATTGAAACTCTTGAAGCTTCGCTGGTTGATGGCCATCTTGACTCCTGCAAATTGAGGATCTCCACTCTTGAAGAAGGTTATTTTTTTGGCTGTGGGTACCTTGGTGACAGTGCTTGTCCGAGCCACGGAGGGAAGGGGCTGCTCATAGTTGTAGGAGCTGGTGGTTGACAGGTAGTCAGCAGGCACCTGAGTCATCCCTCTTGCTTAAAGGTAACTACAAGAGAAGAAAAAACAGAGTTGGGTTTGAGTCATGCAGAATCAGTGACTGACTAGCACAGTGGCAAAATTTGTTTTCCTCACAACAGTTTTACCATCTATGCTTGACCAAGAGCAGATTGTACCAACGTGGAGTTACAAACTCAGTGGCTCAGGTGGATACGAGGAAACACAGCAGGAAGAGCAGCCATAATCCTGCTCCTCACAGTTAAACCATCCTTGTCCTGCAGATGCCAATGAGAATTCAGTCAGTGTCAGTTGCCACTGAGGCACAAAACAACATGAGTCAGACCCAAAGCAAAACCCACAAAAGCTGATATTTGTGTCTTGTTATCCTTTCGAGTTTTGTGTCTTCCTTGCTTATATTTTTGAGGTTTTCTCTGAAACTATCAGAGACAGTGATTACTTCAGTTTTATTTTTACAAGAAGAGAGCTGAGATTCTCATGTAACCCTTTAACCTTGTGAACTGGTGCATAACAAAAAACAAAACAAAACTGAATTTGTTCATGTAGTGATTGCACATTGTGGCACACAACCGCTCCTGAGTGTACCGAGGGGCAGGGTAGCCTGGTTTCAGACCAGCCGCTTGTGGTCATGCCATAGTGTGCTAAGGCACGATCTGCATGAAAATCCACGGCAGTTACGCAAATAATGGTAAGAAATATCGCAAGACCTCAAATAGAACTACTGCTAAACAGTGGGAAAATTTTAAATCAGCCTGGTAAGCACAGGCGTGAGGAGAACGATCTGCCCAATTTGTGTCAGAGCAGCCTTCGTTTTTAAAGGACAAAAGTCCTTCACTTTTAAAGCTAAGCTGACTTTGGCATTTAAGTCTGGAGGTTGAACCCCAGCTTTTGGAACCCAGCTGTTTTCCATGTCTTTGCCACGATGAAGACAAGTGGAAAAGAGACTGGACTCATTCTTGCTTGCCCTTATCAAATGCATTGTCTTGGAAGTCAATCACTAAAAAATTCAGACCCCACATGGAATGAAACAACTATGCAAAAAAAAAAAAAAAAACGCTTTGGTTTGACATGGAAAAAAATATTAATGCTATTTGCAACTGCTAAAATATTGGCTGTAATGAGTATGACAAATGACTATTTCATGAATGTGAACAGTGATTCCACAGTTCACTTTGATTTAATAACTCAAATGGAGACTCTCAAAATGGCATTTAGAGATGTTATCTTCTGATCAGAAGTTACTGCTCACATATAGGCAGCAAACCACTTGAACTGTTAGTAAGGAATAAAGTAGCTTGTCTTGTAGGTTGCGGAAGGTGGTTCTGGCTGCAAGAATCTACATCCAATTTACTTTCCAAATTACGTCTTCGTTGATAGCAGTTTTCTATGGCAACTTCAAAAAAATCTCTCACAAGAAAAAAATTTTTTAGCGTTCGCAACTGAGTTAGAAAACAATAGATGTATTTCTAATAACATGTTTACTTTGGTTTGCTCCTGGTTACATTTCTTGCAGCAGCTGAATAAAGTTCTAGTTCCAAGAAAATAGCCATGCTACTCACAAACTATTCTTTGGAGAACCGGTTTGCTGACTACTGTAATTAATGGGAATTTTGTCATTGATTGCAGAGGTGCAGCATTCAAAAAGCTGTAAACGCTGATTTTCTCCACATTTTAGAAAAAAAACATTATTTTCTTACTATGCTATTCTCAAGTGAAGTATTTGTGCGGTTTGCACTACAGCAAATTCACTCCTGCAATAAACAGAAGTTTAACCTCGGCTAGGTGAGAAAAGACATTAGGCACCATTTGAAAGATTATTATTTTGACAAATCTCTGCTTTTTTGTATCCATGCACACTGACAAAGATTTCAATATGATTTATTCTTTCCATGTACATATTTCACCAAGCAATTATTCACTTATTTATTTCCCAGCTAAAAGTCAATCCATCACTCTATCTTCCAGGGGAAAAAAAATAAATTCATTTCTCATTTTCAACAGCTTTCACAAAGGTGGCTCTAACTTTTTCTCTGTAGGTCCCACATTAGAGGTTTCAGACAGAGGCAGCATAATTTCCAAACAAACCCATTATCCAAATTGTAGTCCCTGGACCAATGGTGGTCCACAATATGCTGGCTGCACTCCCAGAAATTTAACTGCTTCCCAAGGATTTATTCTATTTTTTTCAAGCTATTAAATCATATTGAAAGAAGCATAAAAAATTAAAATACGAGACAAATCAAAATATACTTTCCAAATGATAATTTTCTTTGGGAATAATTTCACAAGACCATTAAGGGATCACCAGCATAAAGCAACATTGTCCCTTAAGTTCTGGGTGATAGGGTTGGTTACCCACCCAAGCCTTGATGGTCTGTTAGCTCTGCTCTTATGAAGCTGTATATAACGTAAAGAAAGAGCCTTCCACAAAAATCTTGCATGAAATACAAGACAATACAGAGACAAGTGCCGTATTGTCCATTTGAAGTTTCAGAATGGGAAGTGGACTCTACTGTATATCTGATAAGGGAGCAAAAATGTTCATCTTGCCCAAATACGTCTTTTTAAAGATACAGAAGAGAGGAGTCTCAATGCATATTTTTGTACTTACGTTGAAATACTTCATGCCTCTTCCTCAAGATGACTTTTTCTTATACAATATCCAAGAGATCAAAAATAAATTAACAAAATAATTAAAAAAAAAAAAACAACACAGCCAACCAACCACCTCCAGGATCTAATGGACTAGACAATGCAGAGAAAAGCGTTAGCAGGTTACATCCTGTCAATCAAACTGTCCTCAAAGTGACTGACCACAGCTTGGAGGGTTAATCAGGACTGTGTTGCTAAGGATAGAAAGAAAAGCTACCTAAGCTGCTGGAGAAGGCTCTCAAATCCATTGGGGCTTTAGGCACAGTTTGCCCAATCCTCCTCTTGCTTGCGCCCATGTAACACAGACATAAATCTGACTCAGTGACATCCTTCTCCAATCACACCAGTATGAGTGACAATGCAGTCAAGGCCAAAGACGTAATGTTTCCCTCTTGCATAAAGGCCTGCAGAGATCTGGAACACTTTCTTGAGCCACCCAACTCAGCCCACCCACTCATCAACAACACTTTGGAATCAGTTTTATCTTTTGCGTAACTCCAGGGAAATCAATGGAGCTAGAGTAAAGATGATGGTAGCTGTTATGGATTTGTGTATATGTTTGTTACTTCTCAGCTGGTTTGTAGTCACCTACTCGGGACATAGATGACTGAGATTCATAACAATTTTTCAGTGAAATGGTATCTTAACAGGAAAGTCTGGTGGGTCCTAACCCAAATATTTTAAACTTCATGGCAGATGTCAAAGTCAGAGTCTCAGGTGAATGCTCAACAGCTGGATCACTGAGATTTGGGCATGAAATAAGGACAAACAAGCAACCTGTCAATGATAAATAATGGGAAATTACATGTTCTTTCATAATTCACTTATGAGAGCCTTCCATCTTTCTCTCACACTTCCTCTTTGCAAAAAAAAAAAAAAACACACACACACAAACAAACAAAAAATTATCAAGTTGGATTTAGGTACAAAATCAATGGGAAACTTCATTTTTGCATGGACTGGAATTCCTGTCTTCTAGCAATATTTATTTACTATGTACATCGCCATTGCACCTGTGCACCAATATCACTTACAGCACTGAGCACCTTCTTTTGTAGAAATCAATTGCTTCAGAAAGACCAGAGTCATAAATAGCTTATATTGGAAGGGCAGGGATTTAGGGATCCTGCAAGAATAGGTTCAGCAAGTTTTACATCACATGAATCTTCCAAATGTAAGGTTAGTGTTTGAGCCATTACACAGTCCTCCTTACTACAGCAGTGCTTTTCCACCTGTGGAGAGCACACTTTTCAGGGTCCACAAGCCATTCCTGTGGGATCCTTGGCCCAGAAGGGCAAGGTCATCTCTCTGTAGCTTGCATCTACTATGAGATATCAGCAGCTCTACTGGAAAATGTGTAGGAGTCCATCCATGGGAAAGACTGAATCCCTCATGGAGGCCGTTCTACTCCATCAGGACTGTGCCAGCCAGCCTGGCCCCTATCTTTCAGATTTTCCGCCACAGTTCAAAACGACATCTCAAAAGGACTAAACCATAGCAGGCAGGTAACCCACACAGTTCTAAACCTTATCAAACTGCTGCTATCCAACCTCACACGGAGGAAGCTGTGACCATGTGGTTAGGTATCCACTATGTGAACCCTTAGCCAAAATCCCCCAGGACCCTCAGTACATCTGCAGCACATGTCTTCACATCAGCCTTCACCTTCTGTCCCTCACACTAGGCTTGTTATCTCTGAGGGATTTTTTTGCAGCTTTTTCTCTGATGGGGACATAGAAGAAGGAGAGGAATCTAGGTACCAGTCTAGAAAGTGTCTAAGCTGAGGCAGGAGAGCTGTCAGAGAACTTGACTCAATGAATTGAGCACCAAGCCTCTGACCGCTATTTGTGAGATGTGAAGGCCTTTATGAGAAGCATCCAGACTTGACTTAAATACTTTAAATTATCAAGAGCCTACCCTGCCCAGCAGCAACAGTTCCAATAGTTAATCCCACTTAGTGCTAAACGCATGCGCCTTTTCTCTAGCCTGAATATGTCTAGTGTCAATTTTGTATGGCTTTTGTTGATAAATTGGTGTGCAGACTTTTACTGGAAGTTTCTCTTCCCATACAAGTAACTGTAGCTTCCATTTTTACAAAGTCATTTCTTCCAGACAGAAGAAAAAATTACAGGTCATCACTAACATTTTGAATGGAGCTGGCTGAAAAATTCAAGTGTGCATTCTAGCGAAATCATGAGAATCATTTCATTTGAAATTTTTCGCAGAAAAGGTGGGAGTTTCTGGCAAGAAAGATGAATCATCCTTTTGTAAGATCTAACCAAGTTTCTCTAAAAAGGCTCTTTCCAATTTGCCCTGTGCCCTTTTTGAGAAAGAAAAGAATATTTTTTACATGTCAAAGTGATCTTATTAACAGGGAGTATTTATGGTCTGACCAAGCCAAAGCATCGTATGGAAAATGACAAAAGTTGAGACACTTGATTCATAAAAGAGAAAAGCATTGAATTGGAAGGCAGCATATCCATTTGCCTGTGATTATATAATAATTCCCTGCAAAAAAACCAGGAAGATTGCACGGTTTTCCCTCAATGTATTCGTTACTTAAAATTAAGAATTAAAATTAAAAAGGATTTATTAAAAAGGGATTGTCAAACTCTGTGTAGGACTGGAAGTTTCTCAGTGTCTGGAAAAGAGGTTTCGGATAGACAACATTGTCATTCTCTTCCATGGCTGATTGAGCTTAAAACACAAAGCTCTTCGTCGCCCAGGTCCCTGTCAGAGCTGGTGCTAATACAAGCAAAACCACCTTTTGGTAGGAGCAGTGCATGAGTGATCGCAGCCGTTGCAACCAGCCCTTGAGCCACACTGCTGGACCGGTAAGCTAGAAGGCATGCTGGAGATACAAGCCTCCATCTCCTGTGCTAAAAACTACCTGGATTTGATGGCACCCACAGCTTATACCATTTTTCTCTACCATTCTCAGAGAGGAACATAGAATCATAGAATGGTTAGAGTTGGAAGGGACATTAAAGATCATCTAGTTCCAACCCAACGTATTCCAGATGTGCCCATGTTCCAACATGAGCACATCTGTCTAAGAGGCTTTGGATCCATTGCATCTAAGACCATTTATTTCCTTTCGTTCTCTTCTGAAATTCCATTGGGAGTTTAACACATGGATATCTCCTCTATTTACTCTACTGTGCCCATGTCCTATTCCTTACAGGAAAGGACAGTCAGGGTCCTGAGCAGAAGCAAGCATATTAGCTTCTTTCAAGCTCCTCTCTTGGAGTACGCACTTACCCAAGCTCTTATATTGCTGTCCATGGCTATGATCTGGGTGGTGTCTTACCCAAACAACAGTATAACAGGCAGGTTGTTCACCTGGATGGTGACAGAGAGTGCACCCTCAGCAAGGTCCCTAGTAACACCAAACTGTTGGGAGCAGCTGATGTGATGGAGAAATTAGCTGACGTGACCCCCAGGAAAAGAAAACACCAACCATGTGTCAGGGACAGAAAACCCCCATGCAGCAACGCAAGCTCAGGCTGACTGATAGCAGCTTTGCAGAGATGGATGTGGGGGTCCCAGTGGACAAGAAGTTGAACAGGAGTCAGCAGCGAGCCCTCGTGGCAAAGAACACCATCCACATACTGCAATGAATTAGCAAGAGCGCCCTAAGCAGTCCAAGAGAAGTCATAGCTCCCTTCCACTTGTGTCTTTTGAGAGCACATTTGGACACTGCGTCCAGGTTCGCACTCCATAGTACAAGAAAGATGCTGGCATACCAGAGTGGATCCAGGAAAGGCCACTGAGATGATAGGGCAAAATAGTAGCACATGATGTGCAGGGGGATGGCGAGAGCGCTAGAAGTGTTCAGCTTGAGAAGACTTGGAGGCATTCATACCACAGTCTATAACTACCTGGAACATAAAATCATAGAATGGTTTGGGTTGGAAGGGACCTTGAAGAACATCTAGTTCCAACATAGTTATAGAGAGACAGACTCTTCCCAGAAGTGCATAGTAAAGTGCTAAGATGTGGCAGATACAAGTGGCAGCATGCAAGATGCCATTTAAAGTATTAGGAAAAAATTCTTCATGACGGTCATCAAAAAACGGGATCCAAGAGGTGGAGGAATAGTCAGCCCTGGAGATATTCAAAACTCAGCTGATCTATTGAATCTGGCTGTGAGTGTGTGGTTGGTCCAGAGAACCTCCAAAGTCCCTTCCAAAGCCTAGTTTCTTCTGTGATTCAATAAAGCTAAGGTAGCTTCTCCAAAGGGTGTCTATACTCTGCTTGACTCAGGCATATGTGGTGATGAGGATCCTGTTAAGTGCCAGTTTAATATGATATATCCTTTGTAGCAATCCGAACTGTGACATCCTCAGAGATTTTTTCTGTCATCTGATAGAATATTCCATCTCTAATTTCACATTATTAGCTCTTCCCTTTTGTGATTACTGGATTTACTTCAACAAAAAGTAAACATTCCTTTATAAATGTGAGGCAGATCCCGGTAGGTAAGGTTTTCTTCTGGTGTTTTGGGGGGCGTTGGGGAGTTGGTTCGGGGTTTTGTGTTTGGTTTTGGGTTTTTTTTAAGAACGTATTGCTTTTTCTTTATTTAGGTCCATACCAGTTTGAAACAAGTCAATCTCCAAAGCACAGCAGTCCAAATTATATTTTCAGCTACTGCCTTCAACGCAAAGGATTACATTGCACTTAACCTAGGTAATCAAGAAGCCCAGCTTTCTGGAGGATAAGACTTAGTCTCAGGGATCAGGTTCACCTACAGCAAATCTCCCTCCTATTCTAGATGCATTATCTAATTAGCTTTTCAGCCATCAACCGCAGGTGCAAAAAAAGAAAACCCTCTGAAATTGCTAAAAAATAGGTTATCTTCAATGTTCCTTATTTTTAAAAGCATTTATTCTGTAGACAATTTATCTATAGTTGATACATCAGTCTTCAGGGACTTAAATTATGAACTTGATTCCCTTCAACATGAGAAAAAAATACAGTTGAGAAACATCATTGCTTTGCCAAGAGACACCATCACTGTGCAAAGAACAGATGCATTTATGAAGTTGGAGATCAAAGCTCATGGTATCAGTAGCAGTTCAGAGAATAGGGACAGAGCCATGAAGTCCTGGTTACAGGATCGGGACCTCAGACCTTACCGAGGTTGGGTCCTCAGCACTGTACCGAGACTTTGTTCAAACTCCTGAGTGAAGAGATTTGCTCTCCGCTTAGAAGGAAACATGAGGATAGTTGTACTCATGTACAACGTAATAAAGCAAAATGATGGACAGCACTGAGCGCATCCATTATGTTCCCTTGATGAGCAGAAAGAGACGGGGACACAGCGGTGCCCGTTCGTTATTCCTTCCCCGTACATACATGTCCTGTTGTTTCCCATCAATCGGTTTCCCCAAGTTCTTCAATACAATCGTACTGTGACAGCTCCCCTGGGATGCTGCTAATCACAGTCCATGGTGAAATTAAAGCATTCTTCCACGGAAGGTGGCACAGAAGTCCTAACACAGAGGACTGGTTTCCTTCTGCTAAAGAACCGTAGGATTTGTCTGTCCTAGAATGAAACCAAGGGCTTAAGAAACCAGAGGCAGAGACTCCGGTTCTGCCACATACTGTTCAACACCCGGCTGTGGTCTATCAAAGTACCAGCTTGGTGACACAGCCCTGATCACACCTGCTTCTGCAACAGGCTCCGACAGCAACAGTCGCATCGGGGTGTTTCAGACTGCACACGGTTCAGCTACGCCAACTCTTCAGAAACCGGGGACAAGGCTTTTGTTTCAGAGGGCACTTCTAGCCAGGCATTTCCTAAGAATATTGCTGTTCTAAAGATCCAGGACTTTAGGTAACCTGAGCTGCCCTTTACCCACATTTCTGGCAATACTGGGGAGAATAACTGCATTTCTTTTTGAGGTGGGATTGAAGTTTTATGTCTAAGTTGATCTGCATATTTGTGCAAGGAAACTGATAAACAGATGTGCTATTTATCATGCCAGACGGAGGTGACTGCATGGCAAGATCGGAGCAGCTTGCCAAGAAACCTAGAATTGACACAACTGACTACAGGAAAGGAACAAGAACATGAATGGACCACAAGGATTAAGTACGGGTTGAGCAGGGTGTTAGCAGCCCCTTCGTCTTCTCATGAAGACTCTCTGGTATGCTTGTCCCTTGATTATGTGATCACAGCCACACGAGGTGGCTCCTTCACCTCCCATCTCTCATTACAGGGCTGTTTCCATCTCCAAGCAGGATATAAAAGTTCAGGCACAGAAGTTTTATACACAACCAGTTGAGATCTCCTAGGCTGGCTCACTCAGATGCACCCACTCCCCTTAAAAACCCAAGCTTTGCTTTCTTGTCTTCCAGTTCATAAAGAGAAATGAAGGAAGAGGCTGGGAAAAGCTGAATAAGTGAGTGTCCAGGAAAGCAAAACAACAGTCTAGAGTGAGCACCTGAACAGCTAGGAATACGCACAAAACCCAGGACCTGAGGCCAGGCATGCATAAAAAGTGATACCCAGGAGCCAACTACTAAGAGATCAACCAAGAAAGTCATCGTGAGCTTTGAAGGTACTTCGGTCTGCAACTGGATCTCGACTTGGGAGGTAAAGGCTGTACCTGAACAGAAGAAACTCATTGTAGGTTCCAGCAACTGAAGGTGTTGGAAACTTACTTTCCTGTTTCCATGAAATGCCACTCTCAACCTCCTTCCTCAGGACAGCGCCCAACTCTGCAAATGCACAAGCACTTCATTGTGTGCACCTCCCACCTTCGATGTGGGACTACCCACATATGCAACAAAGCTCCCACTCGCATCCTAGTGGGATGCCCACCGTAAGGCACAAGCTAATTTCCTCTACGCCAGAATCATTTCCCACTTTTACATTTCTCAATTTTACATCTCCAACAATATATTTACTTGAGATTATTAGTCCTCTGATGTGTGATAACTGTACTTTTTCCAATATGATTCTCATTTTTCTGACCATTTCTAACATTTCTAGGCCTCTCTCTACCATTCCTTTTTCCTTTCTAATGCCTGCAGTTCCTTCCAAATGATTACCAATTTTTATTTTCATTAATGCGGTTTTTGCACTCTTAAAAAATTATTTCAAAATACGTTAAATGAAATCAGATGCCTCTACGTTTCCACAGGTATACTCTTTCTCTCTCACTTTTTCAATATGTTTATTACTGCATCTGAGGACAGCTTTTATTCACCCAACGATGTGTCTTCTAAAATACCTTGAAATAATCTTCCAAGCCAAATTAGGCACTGTATAAAATTTGATAAGCAGTAGAAGCAGTCAAGTTTTTCTGGCTTTGTGTATTTATTTGGCCTTTTCTCTACAATCCTCGTGCCGTACAGCTGTACAGTTATTTCTGCCTTAACATTTGTTCCATTGTATTAGAACACAAAATATCTGACCTGGAGTGTGTCTTTCCTTTTGGCTTTGAGTAGTAGGGTGAAAGAATCAGGGATATTATCCCACCTCTTTCTCCTTTATTCATCCCAGTTAGCGTCAGTTGCCTTTGGGAAGCGGCATGGTCGGTTTCTCATTTCATTCTCTAACGTCCGACGTGATCAGCAAAGCTGATCTGTGTGCTTTCCAATTTTTTTTTCAAAGATTCCTCCACCTGTTCTTTATCAATTATTTTTTTTATAGTGACTTCCTTCCTCACTTTAAATCCTGTCCAAACTACTTTCCTATAGTTTTCTTCTTTAGGAGAGATTTTTTTTTTTTTTAAAAGGTGTTCAATAACTCAGCCAGTTTTGAATCATTGTCCTCCTTTTTCATTTATTAATGATCCTGCTTTTTCCACTGCTTTTGCTCTACCCCCAAGATTTATATCCTTCCAATTTTATTTATTCTTTATTTTAACTCATGTCAGCAGAACTTTGACCCCTCATCAAGGGTAGCATTGCTAATACTGGTACCCTGGCCAAAGTCTAAATTTGGCAATTTCTGCAATTTTTGCTTGCCTAGGCTTTTAACACAATAAACTGTTTTTTCTTTTCCCCATCTATTGAACTTCAGCGCCAGTTTCTCAGAGCAGATGAGCCAGCA
This sequence comes from Rissa tridactyla, assembly GCF_028500815.1. Taxonomy (NCBI): domain Eukaryota; kingdom Metazoa; phylum Chordata; class Aves; order Charadriiformes; family Laridae; genus Rissa; species Rissa tridactyla. The sequence continues at coordinate 124,253,360 of NC_071468.1, read as the reverse complement.
GGACTCACTGGAGCGCACGAGACCTCTTGGGATTAGCGCTTGTGAACACCTGCTCCGTTTGGGCACTGCGCAGGAGCAGAAGGGACAGAAGGGACAATGCTTCCTCTCTGCCGCCAGCTGCATGACAATGGTGGGTATTTCCTACACGCACGCTCCTTCCCAGATGTGTTGAGACCATTCTGGAAGAACAAAGTGTTGTGGTGGGGTAGTATGGTCAGGTGGCTCCACAACTGATCAACCCCAAAGAGGGTTGGAGAGATCATGTGCAAGGAGCAGGGACAAGGATCAGAAAATGCCCAGGCACCATAGTACAAATATATCCTAGCTGAGTGGGGTACTTTTGGTTGGATGCGGGTATCTGTAATGTCTCTACTTGACAGTCACTCCAGGCTTCCTTCAGTCACCAGAAAGATATCATAGAATAGTAGAATCATTTAGGTTGGAAAAGACCCTTGGGATCATTGAGTCCAACCATCAACCCCACTCTACAAAGTTCTCCCCTACACCATATCCCTTAACACTACATCTAAACGAGTCTTAAACACATTCAGGGATGATGACTCCACCACCTCCCTGGGCAGCCTATTCCAGTGTCTAAAAATATGGTGTCTTTTAGGCTGTGTTCATCTCATCCTGAACTGGATGTCTCAGGCAAACTAAAACTATTGTTTCTCTCCCCTCTTTGGAAAAGAAGCTCAAGGTGATGAATGCAGATGGTGACAACAAGGATGTTTCATCAGATGCGTATCATTCCTTGTGTCCTGTCTCTAAATTACCAGAAATGAATGCTTGAAACGCTAACAAAGAAGGGGGAGGAGGGGTTTTCTCCTTGGGTGATGATGACCCTTCAAAGAACATTTTTTTTAAATTATTTTTTTTTTAAAATTGGATGGCAAAGAATTACTAGAAATGAATACCTGAAATACTGAGGAGATTAAAGGAAATAAACACCACCACCACCAACAACAAAAAAAACCAGAAAAAAAGGACCCCTTTTTCTCCTGGTCTGATCCTTCAAATAGCATTCATTTGATATTTTTGAGAGGTGAGAAGGTAAAAAACCCATTTTAAGTTAAATGAAAAATTTTGATTCGCCTTATTTTTCCTTTTCCTCTTTCAAAGCAGCCGAAAGAGTGTTTGTAAAAAAATAAAAGTAAGAAAAATAGAATTTTCATATTGAAAACTTCACGAACAGAATGGTTTGGGTCCTTTATAAATATTTCTCATTTAAAAAAAAAAACAACAGCTAAAAATCCACCTCCTGCCTGTCCTCTACTTGAGCTCCAGTTGAGATCCAGCTCTCCTCCCACAGCGATAGACACCATGTTTTTTAGCCTCAGTTTGCTTTGTGAAAGACTGGCCATCTTCTGCTGCCCTCCCCCGGCACGTTCCCCGAATGCCCCGGTGCTTCTTCCTCACCCTCCTTCTCTCTCCTGTTGACATCATGCTCCCTGTGACGTCACCAGTGACATCGTCCTCCACATCCATGGTAGCAAATGTAACTCTCCACTGCTGGGTCCCTCCTACTCTTCCTCTGAGCTCTTTCCCAGATGTGGGGCTGCCAACTCCTTTATCGCGGTTAAAAGAACACCTCCTTATCTTTCACCACAAACTCTTCCCTCCCCCAGCCCTCCTCGCTGCGAATAACCCGCACTCGTATCACACTCAAACTCACAGTCTCCGTGTCGTGTTCAACACCTACATCTCCTTCACACCAAACACTCGTATCTGGATTGTTGCCAAATCCTACAGGTTCTTGACTGTAATCTCTCCAAAATCTCCTGCCATCCCTTCCTGATAAAACACCTGTCTGTTTCTGAGTCAGCTTATCTCAGCCTTTATAAACTTTAACAGATTTCACAATATTATGCAAGGTCTATTCAAAATCCTGCATATAAAATTCTTTGCTTCTGCAATCTAGTGGTTTCCCTCTATTTTTCCGTGTTTTTACGTTTTCCCTTACCACCCTCAATGGGGCTGAAGATCTGCACCTTCTCTTTTCTTGCTCCTGTCTCGCCTGAAGATTTACAGGGTTGGCCAATTCAGCTCACACCTTGCAATCCATGGAGCAGAAAGTGTTCAGATACTATGGTAATAGGTTGACACGTGAAAGCGTAGGGGAAGATGTAGTCCTCCTTGCTGCTGTGCACCTCTCTTCCCTGGCCTCGTACCCGGCCTAAAAACACAGATCTTCTAAAACACGTAGGAGTTAATGCAAAGCTTTTACACCGCCGCAGTCACCACTCAGGTCTTCATCACCACCATTTCCCAGCCTACACCTGATCCTGACTTGGATTCAGATGTGAACGGTCCCATTTGTCCTGTCTCTCACTCAAAGGCAGATGTGATAAGAAATCGCAAGATTATTTATTAAGAGGCTTTGCATACCTTTGAGGAAGCTTAAAGTGATAGCGCGTTGAAGTGGGTAAATGAATCCCTAACAAAAAGGGAATAGGTCTGGAAAAGTACTGCAAAACGTACCTAGGATTATTTGTGCTATTTTTTTCCATGGATTGGCCAAGTGCCATGTTTTTCCGACTTCAGTGTTCACTTTGCCTGAACTTTAACGGCAAGGGCATCTGCCAAATGTGCTTGTGGGCTTGCTGAGGAATCATGGAGGGCAAGTCAGAACTACCTCCCTGCAAGACCTCATGGCCAGGTCTCAGTGACAAAAAATTGGCTTGTGCAGTCAAGAAAAAAAGACGACACCAGGTGACTAAGCGCAGTCAGCTAATGCAGAAAGAATGCAAATATTAAGAAACCAAGCCACTGTGCAAAAGAAACCTGTGAGCAGTTTGTGTGGGATGATTCCAAATAAACTTTGATGCAGCAGGGAATATTCCCTCGACTAGGACAAAAAAAAATTCCACCAAACTTGTCATTTGTTGAACCAACTGTAGTGGCTGTCTGGTACATCTTAAGTTTAGGATATATCTCATTACTATATAGGTGCAGCTTTAGTACCAAGAGTTACTGTTATGTGCTTCTTCCTTATAACTCTAGATCAAATAATCCAAATTTACAACTCTGGAGGTTATTTTTATTACCTGTCTGAAAGTCAGGCTCTGCTCTTCTGTCACTTCCAGTGCTACCCAGTGCAATCCAGCGCAGCAGTTGGAGGTTAAATGGCGCTTGTACGTACCATAGACTCATAGAATGGTTTGGGTTGGAGGGGATGTTAAAGATCATCCAGTTCCAACACCCTGCCATGGGCAGGGACACCTTGCACTAGAACAGGTTACTCTAAGCCTCATCCAACCTGGGGATTATACGTCTCCATAAGGCAGCAAAGAATCCATTTCTCACTTTCACAGCTTTACTGACTGCACCGGCCTCACAAAGTCTAAAAACACATGTTTGTTTAAGGAGTAGAACTGGCACAACGTGGCTCTGGGACATGCATCAGATATGTTGAGCAAGCAAATATCATTTCTACAGATTTATTGCTCCTTTGGATTCCAGCAGTGCTCAAAGGCTGCTCCTGAGATGGCTGACAGTAAATGCACGTGTTGGGACATCCACACTGCCAGCCAGCACTGGCCCAGGCTTGCTGTCGGGAGCAGACTTGCCCACCACCATGCTGTGATCAGGCATGCTTGCACAAAGAGGTCACCTCTGCTCTCTGGGTGCCGTAACACGAGCCAACATGTCTTTGGTGGGCAACATCGAGGTGGCCCTTCATGTGCCATCACCAGATATCCAAGCCTGGCTCCTTCCAAGCATGTCATGGATGCTGAGACCCAGCTGAAGCCCAGCACAGAGGGTGGGTAGAAAGCAGACAGCTTGGGGAGCTTTCTCTCCATCTCAGAGTTGTATAGACACAACCCAAAGTCATAGTCATGGCTCCCAGAGCATCAGACAGAAGCAGAAAAAGGCTAAAAGGGAAACTGAGGTACTGACAGATCAAGTGACTTGCCCGGAACCACTAACATGGCTATTGGGACAACACTAGGAACACAACCTTTGTCTCCTTGGTCCTGTTACAGTGATTTACACTGCCCCATTAAAGCAAAGAGAAAGGGATAAAGCTAATTTCCGACAAAAGTGCATTGTTTCCAGGTGAACTGATCTGAATCAAGCATGCAAGTATTTGCATTGCCATCTCAGTAGCCCACCTCTCCTGCTAAGCCTCTAAGTACACGCAGAACCCTTCTCATGTAATCCAGGGCACCAACGTCAGTGGATACACCTAAGAAAGTCAGGCAACAAACAAATTCCATGCCCTATAGGAGGAGGAAGACTCAGGATAACATCGGACAGCCACAAGCCTGCAGGATGCCGACAATTTTTAGAGGCTTTGGAGAAAAGCAACAAAATGATTGAGGGGTTGGTTAGATGAAGGAGGGGAAGGGAAAAAAAAAAAAAAAAAATCGAAAGCACTAAATATACGTTGCTTGGCCAACTAATGCCCGAGGGAAAATGAAAGAGCTGGCAGGCAGGAGGGAGCTGAGAGCCAAGGAAGAAGTAGGATCTCCATTGTTAAGAGCTCTCAGCCCTTGTAAGTGAACAATGAGGAATGACTGCGTGCTGCAAGCCAGGAGATAAGTTAGGCTGAGGGGAAGCTGATGAGTGTAGGCACTACACAAATAGACGAAATCAAGTCCTTTCTGAAACAACATTTTTGGCACTAGCTGCACCTGGGTCTTGATTTTTCTCCTGTGTTTTTCATTCGCTGCATGGTCAAAACATTAAGGCGCTAATTCTTCCCAGGAGTGCAGAGGAACCGCTTAACGTAGAGCAAGAGGGTATAAATAGATGTGATGGGATAAAACTGAAAAAAGGGCAAGTGAGGTCATTTAGATTGGAATAATCTTCAAATGAAGTAGTGGAAGCTGCTTCTCACAGGTTATTTAAAACTAGACTGGGGGGGGGAGGCAGAGAAATTGGTTGTTGTTTTTTTTAAGGGAGAGTAGACTTCAGGAGGAAAAAAAATTGCACCGTGAAGGGAAGAGATGAAGAGATCCATTGTTTTTCTCTCCAAACTTATTTTTTAATGTGTTAAAACCACCTAAGCTGTATAAGCAACATTTTATTTTATACTTGAACGTGCAGTTTGTCTCTCTTTAACATTAACGGGCACAAATTAATAACAACAACAACTGATAACAATTAAAGTCACCTATTGGCCAATGACTCGTGTTTCTCCAAAGCATAGTAAGACGACAGCCATGACTATAAGGAAATAAATTTAAAAGGTGAGGGGAAAAAACCCCATTAAAACTCCAAAGGAGAGCCAAGGGAGATCCAGTGAAGCTGGCTGGGGAGGAAGTGGGGGTGGGGAAAAAAAAAAACCAAACAAGAAACCCAAAAAAACCAAACCCCACAAAACTAGCAAGAGATGGACACATTACCTTGTGCCTTCAGTTGCCATAAGGTGCAATTTGGGGAAGTAGAAGACTTGGAAGATAAATGTCAAATCAATCACCATCACAACAATTCATAGCAATTATAGACAGGCCGAGAACCTACTATAGTTTTAGATGTTCAAAAGCAAATACAAATCTTGGTCTCAGCCTTACAAGAATAGTCACAGAGAATTATGTCCACCAGGCAATATTCATAGAATCACAGAATAGTTTGCGTTGGAAGGGACATTTAAAGGCCATCTAGTCCAACCCTCCTGCAATGAGTAGGGACATCTTCAACTAGATCAGGTTGCTCAAAGCCCCGTCCAACCTGACCTGGAATGTTTCCAGGCATGGGGTCTCCTTCACCTCTCTGGGCAACCTGGGCCAGGGTTTCACTACCCTTAGTGTAAAAATTGTCTTCTTTACATCTACTCTAGATGTTCCCTCTTTCGATTTAAAACCATTACCCTTCATCATATCGCAACAGGCCATGTTAAAAGTCTCTCCACATCATTCCTGGAGGCCCCCTTTAGGGACTGGCAGGGGCTGGAAGGTCTCCGCGGAGCCTTCTCTTCTCCAGGCTGAACCCCCCCAGCTCTCTCAGCCTGTCCTCCCAGCAGAGGGGCTCCAGCCCTCCCAGCATCTCCGGGGCCTCCTCTGGCCCCGCTCCAACAGCTCCGTGTCTCTCCTGTGCCGAGGCCCCAGCGCTGGAGGCAGCACTGCAGGGGGGTCTCCCCCGAGCGCAGCAGAGGGGCAGAATCCCCCCCTCGCCCTGCTGCCCACGCTGATGGGGATACAGCCCAGGATGTTATTCTTCCATAATAGCCAGATGAAACCAGGTGGGTTTTGAGCAAGAGGCAACTGAAAATTGCCGGGCTCCTCTCTTCAAAGGCTCAATGAGCTGCTGACCTATGGCCTCCTGGTAAATTTATATCAGTATGTTTCCTCCCTTCTGTCTTAATTCAGCCCCTACAGATACGTGGTCCCGACATTATGAGTTTTCTAACATCATGTATAAAAACTGTAAATGAAAGGCCACTGCTATGGTATGAAATTCAGTGCCCTACACTATTCAAGGGGTCAGATTTGATGATCTAAGTGACCCTCATGTCATCAGCTATATGAACCTCTCTTAAGCCCAAGAAATGAATTTCATTTTTTTAATAGTAATTCACTGAAGAGCTGTCAAGGGTTAATGACCTGAGGCTTGTATTAGCCAAAAAGACACAAGGCCCCCCTTCTAGCTTGTACTTAGAGAGACTGAGGGGTTGCCAACAAAAGAAAAAGAAAGGAAAAAAGAAAAAAAAATGCCTTGTGGGCTGTTTAGGTCTTACAGAGAAAATCAGAGCAGAAATTTTGGTTTAGACCCCAATTGGGATTGTGGTGAAAGTCACAATCTCACTCACCAGGGACTAGTGTTGGAATGAGCCAGTGACCAGCCTGGCTCCCTGCCTGGGCAGCACGGCTTAAAACAGACAGGAGTCCCCTCGCTGTGCACAGGAGCCCACATCTTCTTACGGGCTTGATCCGCTCAAACTCCTGCTGTCCCTGAATAGCAGCAGAGACTTTAAGTGGCCACAGCAAGTGATAGCAGGAAAACTGTAATCCAGCTCTGGTCAGAAAGGAGACCTGTTTGCTCAGGAAATGCCTCAATAAGGATGGACCAAGAGCCCACTGCAAAACTTCCCAGGAAAACTCAAAAACAGCCTTTGGAAATCTTCCAGGGATAACATCTGCATTGCTCAACAGAGCAAAATACAGACACCAGCAATGGCGTGATCACATCAGCAACCCTCCCCCATAAGTATGAGTCTTATTTAACACGGGCACCTACTTCTCCCATGTGAACATCAACCACATCTCACTTTCCTATTAAGAATCACAGAATAATTTACGTGGGAAAAGACCCTTAAGATCAAGTCCAACTGTTAACCTAGCACCGCCAAGTTACCACTAAACCATGTCCCTCAGCACCACTTCTATCCCAGGGATGGCGATTCAACCACTTCCCTGGGCAGCCTGTTCCAATGTTTTATAACACTTTCTGTGAAGGGATTATTCCTAATATCCATCCTAAACATCCCCTGGCACAACTTGAGGCCATTTTCTCTTGTCCCATGGCCTGTTCCTTGGGAAAAGAGACCAATCCCCACCTCTCTACCCACTCCTTTCAGGCAGTTGTAGAGAGCGAGAAGGTCTCCCCTCAGCCTCCTTTTTTCCAGGCTGAACACCCCCAGCTCCCTCAGCCGCTCCTCACAAGATTTGTGCTCCAGGCCCCTCACCAGCTCCGTTGCTCTTCAAAATTGTAAACTCTAAAAAAGACGTAAGAAAAAAGGACAACAGAGCTACTGAAAAGAGGCAATCGATACTAACATCATATCTCCTGCTGTTGCCTGCTCTCCATCACGCCAGCATCTCCCTTGTAGCTCCCTTTCCCTGTATTGACTCGCAAGTGTATAGAGGGACAGAGAGAGGCTGATTCGACTCACCGCAGTGAAGGTAATCCAGGTACATAGCTTTGCTTAGGTCAATAATCCATCCCAGGTCAGGCCTCCCTCGAGCGCTCACAGCAGAGATCAAAAGCCAGGCAGAGAAACCTCCCAAGTTTATGTTTCTCAGCTCTACAAATGAAAGATGGAGCTCTCCTGCTCACTCGCTGCCTACACAGGAGGACAGGGCCCCACCTCCCTTCCTAAAGCTTTACATCTCTTCCCTTCTCGCAGCTTTCCCCGCCGCCATGTGCTCCTGTGCTCCACCACTTCTCCTGATAGAGAAACAAACAGGCTATTCTGCTGGGGGGCAGCCACTTGGAGTGGGATTAAGACGAGCAGAAAGGAGCTTACAGCTGGGCACCATCTGCAGTGACGATAATTAACTAATGAGGTTTTAAAGATGGGTTTTTCTTGTTCATCACACAGATCTGATGACTGAGAAATTTGCATCACTGTGTGCATCATGGTCTCTGCTGCTTGACAAACCTGACCCAGCCTTCTCCTCTGTACACATGCATTCGAATCACAAGCTTGAACGCAGGGGAAAAGCTGGCTCCTGGTAGCAAAGGCTTTCTTGCTTTTTTTGATCAGAAAGCCCATGTTTTAAGTCTCCAGCCTGTGATATGCACTAAATAAATCAAATTAAATGATTGCAAAGGTCCCTCACAGCCTGAAAAAAACCTCTTGAATGGTAAAAACCCCCTCAGAATCCATGACAAAATTTCATATATTCCACCAGATGATCTTAAAGGGCACCTATAAATGATAACGAATGACAAGGTCACTCAGCCCCAGAGAAGCGAGGGAAAATGTTTTTCTTCATTCACCAGTGGGAAAAGAGGCACCTTCAAATTCTGGTATTTTTTTCCAGAGTCAGGCCAGGTGCAGACCTCAAATGTCCTGATGCCTAGCTCAATACCTTCACCCCAGACCATGCTTCCTTGCCAGAAGACTCTCATACTTTTCTTAAATAAAAGCGTTGCCTGGCCTGCAAAGCTGGTGTGCTCTGCAGTCCCTGTTAATGATGATTCACTCAAAAACTTTCCAGCTTACGCTGAGGCTCAGTTCCCAGTTCCTTCTCCATGCTTCCTTTGGGTTAGACCAAGAGCATGCGGAGAAGATGGTGGCATGTCTGAGCGTTACCCCAACCTTGTACCAGGGCACAGCACGGGTGGAAACTACCTGACCGAATATGGGTGCCTAGGCTATAGACCCTGTGAGTTAGCAGCCTACGCTCCCTGCTCAGCGTGCTCCTCGGGGCACAATTCCTCACATGCTGTAGCTGATGTCAAAAACAGGTCAGATGATTCACTCTCAAGAGTGCTTCATTCTGTCGAGGGAATAAACGAAGTCTGAGATTTTAGCTGAGATACCAGCCTCCACCTCATAGACACCTAGAGTTAAATGAGATGGGTGCCCACTCTCAGCTGGCCCAGTCATACAGTGCACATGAGGACAAGCACTTTCCAAAAACTTTCTGTGTCCTGGGCTGAAAGCAATTAGCCAAGTGCAGTGTTGAATAACTACCATCCAATAATTGCTGCTGTTCTTTCAGTGGTGACCGTCAATCCTAATTGCAAATACGGTTTCTGTTACATTTTACCAACAAAAGCTTTAGTGATGCCCATCTTTTTCTCCTAAGTATGGCCAGCAGGTCGAGAGAGGTGATTCTACCCCTCTACTCCCCTCCAGTGAGACCCCACCTGGAGTACTGCGCCCAGCTCTGGAGTCCTCAGCACAGGAAGGACATGGGCCTGTTGGAGAGGGTCTAGAGGAGGGCCACAAAGATGATCAGAGGGCTGGAGCCCCTCTGCTGTGAGGACTGGCTGAGAGAGTTGGGGGGGTTCAGCCTGGAGAAGAGAAGGCTCTGGGGAGACCTTCCAGCCCCTTCCAGTCCGTCAAGGGGGCCTATAGGAGAGATGGGGAGGGACTCTTGATCAGTGACTGGAGCCATAGGATGAGGGGTAAAGGTTTTAACCTGAAAGAGGGAAGATTTAGATTGGATGCTAGGAATAAATTCTTTGCTGTGAGGGTGGTGAGCCCCTGGCCCAGGTTGCCCAGAGAAGCTGTGGCTGCCCCATCCCTGGAGGGGTTCAAAGCCAGGCTGGATGGGGCTTGGAGCAACCTGGTCTGGTGGGAGGTGTCCCTGCTCAGGGCAGGGGATTGGAACTAGATGATCTTTAAGGTCCACTCCCACCCCAAACCATGCTATGATTCCATGAAGTACTCTTTTAACAAGGTCATATATCTTCTCACCCCACCTTAGCTGCAGATCAGCTTCAGCCCAGCAAATCTCAGAGGGGTTCAACGCTCTGTTACAACTGAGTCTCAAGGCAGCCTGTGGATGCCTGAATGTTTGTGCTGAAGTAAGAAACAGTATTACCCCCCTTGGAAGTCGGTGTATCTTTTTTTCTTTTGGGGGAGGGAAAAATTAGGGAATAAAACTGCAAATGTGGGAGTTTCACCCAGGGGAAGACGGACACTTCTGGGCCCTTTGCTTTAGGGTGAGCTGAACCATTTTCCAGGCTCTGTTGACCATGTCTCATCTAGAAGAAACTTCATATGCAAAACACGTGCAGTATAAGCATAAAGAGCTCAAGGGCTGCATTTATACAATGAATCCCGTCCTTGCTCCTTGTGAGCTATGGCCAAAAATAAGTAGTCTCAGCAATTACAACCTACCTTGAGGTGCTTCTGTTTCTTCTACATGAAGGTAGACAGGTAGAGACCTCAGTCAGCCCTGAATTACCCTTGCAAGTAACTATTGCCCCACTGGTGACAGACCAGAGGCTGTTTGCAATGTATTATTCAATGGATGTAACTAGAACAGAACCTTATTCTGCATGATTTGCCCAAAATAATACTCCAAAAGAAAGGCCACGAGAACAGCGGTGTAAAAAGGTTCTCCTTGTGTGTGTTGTACCGCCGCCTCCTCCCTCACCCTGTCCCACCTGAAACTTAAATCCCACCTGCAGTGATGTGGCTCCCACCGTAGCTGAACGCAGGGCTCACTCCACGCACGTGTGACGACTCCTCATGTTGCTGTGGAGGCTGTCACTTCGGGCGGGTGTCATGTTAAATCTCTTGAGGGATTGATTGCTGTTTATCACGGGAACAAGGGGAATCTCTCCAGCTCTAGCCTGTGCAATGTCTTCGTAAGTTAAAGCTGCACATGATCAGCTTGACCTTATGCTGCGGTTATTGACTGTTGGTTTTTTTTTCCCCAAAAGAAGATTATGTATAGAGTTGCTCAGAGTGGGACTTCCAGCACTTTCCTTCTCTGAGATCGTCTCAATAATTAATGGTTTATTATCATTAATTGCATTTTGGCAGCCTCCCTGGCCTGTTTTACCTGTAAGTCTCCACAAAACTTCAAGGCATTAATGAAAATGGACTCACCCGCAGAGGTGGCTGAGGATTTTTTTTCGATTAAGTGTTAAGGGAGAATTCAGGGGGGAAGACAGGCATTTTGGAAAACATGTTAGTTTTGAGAAAACTCCTGCTGGGAGCATTTCTTAAATTCAGGGCTGAACCCTAGTCAAATCTACAGGGGAGAGAAAACACCCAGGGTGGATAACTATTAACCCAGATTTGAGCCTTTTTTATAAATTAGGAATCCCATTGCAGGTCCCAGTTCCACACCATGGTGGCTGCCCTGACCCTGCCCCCTCTCCCAATAGAGGGTCCTATAAGGTCTCGAGCCCAAGAAAAAGCCACGAGAGTGAGAGAAAGGCAGATGAAACCGCACATTAAACGTGATGCAGCAGCAGGCCACGCAGCAAACCCAGGGGTCGCCTTTTCCAATCCCCCTCCTCAATTCACGAAACCCCTGTTCCTCACAAGGAGAAATCAGGCTGTTTAGCAGGAGGCAGGAGAAATTTGCTGACAGGGAGAACCTAAGCTCTTTGACTCCCATAAAACCCCTCCTTAAGTTTGGATATTATTAGCACCTGTTTCTAATCCATTATTTAAAGGTTTTACACTTAACAGCTGAAATTGCCGAGGGTGTTAGGTCTCACTCAGAAAAACCGAGTACAGTACAATTGGGGTTACTTTGGGCAAATCACTTACTCCTTGTTCACAAAAGAATATAAGCCAGCACCTCATTTTCAGGAGGTGCTTAGTTTCATCCTCTGCTGAATAGGGCCTCTTTTTCTCTATATAATGTTATTTTACATGTAGTGAAAGGATCTCTGTCCCAGCCTGAGGTGTTCATCAAGAGGTAATTGTGCTGCCCAGTCTGCCAGAGCAGAAAAAAGGAGCATAGACCTCCCTGTTTGTCTCAGTTATCATTTACTGCTCTCTACCAAAATAATTCCCAGAACTAACAACGCTCATGGCAATCCTTGTGTATGTGGATATGTGTTAATATTGTACAATTTTAGGCAGGCTGTACTTAAGGACCGGTTTGCTCAGATGAACCCGACTGTGGATGATCAACTTCTAGGAGGACTATGAAGCCGAGATGTTACCAAGACCATATGAGGACCTCAGGAGAGTCTAGAAACTTAGGAAATACGGCTGCAGGCAGACCTCTGTCCTGCTGCAGCAGATCCCTCTTCCTCATTGACACTAAATTTCTTTCTTTGCCAAATCTCCTCTCCTTCCTCACCAAACACACGCCCTACTTCAACATTGCAGGGGTGCTCGAAAAAGCTTTTTGTTCTCTCTTGTGATTTATAAAACAAGCTAGAAAGCCCAGCTCTATCCTGAAGTGTAAGTCTGTAAATGCATAAAAAGCACGAGTGAAAATGAAGTTATTTAGTTGCCCTCTGCTCACTTTCATAAAACGGCCCTGGATTTGTGCTGCTGGGGGTGAGGGAGGAATTTAGCCCTCAGCCACTGAAGGGATTGTCACGTTATTAATTCAGGCCAGAGACAGAACAAATTAAATTCCTAAAAGGGCACAGATGGAGTTAAACACACGGGATAAAGTTTATTACAAAGGTGTTGCTACCCCTAAGGTGGGAAGCACCTTTCTGAACCCAGCTAGCTGGCTTTTCAGAGCCAGGCCACAGGCAATGGTTGTGCTGTCTTCTTCTGCCCAACAGCACGAAAAAGACGAGACTCATCACGGCAGATAGGGGAGAGGCCAAAACCACAAGTCTCAAAATGCTGATTGCCTTGGAGGCGTTTGACTGCCAGGATGGTGAGGTTACCTTGCTTTGGTCCGTTACAGAGATAAGAGATGCTTGAGCATCTCCCCAGACCTCACCTTCTGCCTGGGCCCCTCTCTAAGACCAGACAGTGGGAGGTCTGAGCAGGACCCTCCATCATCAGTGGCTCTTCTGGGTGAAGCAAAAGGAAAGCTGGAGCTTTGCCAGGCTTTGCTGCGTTTATCTTATCTCGGCTGGAGCGCAGCCTCTGAGATATCTTCACAGGTTCATCTCTTCACGCTGTGACACAGCTGGGCAGAGCCTACCAGCTGATGCTCAGGGTGATATCGCTGCCTCGGTCCAACACCCCTGCCCTTACCACGCTCTCTGTGCCGTGGGCTCTGAGATTAGCATCTCAGGTCGTCGTTGGGAGGCAGCTGAAGTACTGCAAGCCTTGTTGGTCTGAGGTGAAGGTCTCAGGCCTTACAGCAGTTGCACCTGCAGTGGGTAATGGTTAAGAGTTTTGAGGACTGGGGTTTTTCACCCTCTAAAGTGCTGTCTCGTGCTCCGGAACAGACAGTACGATGCAGAGAGCAATGGGTGCAATGTAGAACACAAGGGCAAGAGATGATAGACCTTTTCTACTAATCTCCTTGTACCCAAAATCTGTGTGAGAGAGACCTGCCTTACATGCTACGGCATTAATGTATTAGCACTAAGAGTATTAGGGACCTGATTAGTACTGTAACATCCACGCCCCCACTCACCACATGACCGTGCTTTAAAGGGCTCCATCCTTGCCTGGTCCTCGTGCCTTCCAGAAATCATTCATCATCTTCTGCAGCTATACTAAAATGCAGCCATATGTCAGCAACTGGCTTGGTGTCTTCTGTTCTCCTTAGGTGACTCAAGGTCCCAGCAGGAATCAGCTGCCTTGCAAGCAGTTTTGACTGATGCCTATAGCCATAACATGACACTTCCACTTTGAGGTCTTGCCTTCAGTCCAAAGGTAGTTTCTGCAAAGCAGAGATTTTCATGGCTTTCTTTTCCCCCACAATTTCAGCTGCATCAGCCTGAATTCATCCAGCAAAGCTGTAGGCGTATACAGACTAAATGGAGATCTTCCTTAAGGAACACCTTTGCTGGGAAGAACTCAGGCCACGCAGAGGAGGTGGAGGGCGTCGTATGGGGAAGGTCCTCTAAATCTGAACCTGAAGATTTGGCCCCAGTCATATCAACACACGGGGAAATCTCTCCCACTCATCCCAGGAGCTAATGCTACTGTGAACGGTTTGAACTCCAAAAAGTGGTGATGGAAATGATACTGCTGAGTAGGACACCAAAATCTCCAGTGTTCTCCTGTCTGCGCTGCAGACTCTGAATTCTCTAACACGTGCTCTGGCAACGGGGGCATTAACCCGTTAGCTGACCTGATCGGCAGATGTGGTTAACCAGAGGATGTAGGACTTGGACGCACCAGGTAAATGCAACTTCTCATGCCGGAGAATGTCCTGTATTCTCTGGGGTGTACACAAATAATGACCACAGGAGCAACTATTCTGATAAACATAGGGACTGGGAAGGGAGAGGCATAGAAGGGTGGATAATCTCAGTTTTCAGACAAAACTACCACTTATTCTTTGGTTTGGAGAGGAGAGGTAATGATAACCATGATTTTCTCGCTCCAGCATTTTCATGCATAGGTTTTGGAGATGCAATACTGATACAGAACAGGAAGATGACACCACTACTAGGAAACTAAATGGTGCTTGTAGTCATTTTCTGGTCCTGAAGCCAATTGTCAGAGCTGGCATTGTCCACAGTATTGAACTTCCTCCAAAACAAGGTGAATGCTTCCTAACTGTCTGGGACTGGGGATGGTCTTTTGGTACATGCTATCCCCAAGTCTGCGCCTGGGACTTATTTGGCCTGGACCAAAGCCAGACCTGGGACCGTGCTAACTGTGTAATGGTGTATATAGACCAGTTACCCCATTGCCTGTACCCTAATGCCGATTAATCTGCTGTTCTCATCATGACCCCTTTGCTGGATTCAGAGAGAAGAAAAAGCTGGACCCTAGGAGGAAAGCAAGGAACATGACGAAGAGGGTGGAGAGGGCTGAACCTTGAGGAAGAAGAAAGCTGACTACGGTCAGGCTCTCAAGTGCCAGAGGGGGTGTGAATCAGTGCAGAAACACTTCCCCAGGGAAATGCTACTGCATGCAAACTGGAGGCTCCTTGCCTGTCCACCCCGCAGACTTGTCCCTCTTGGAAAAAATTTTAGGGGATGAGATTTAATCACAACTCTGGGACTTGGGACATTCAACATGTCCAGGGAAAGACACCTGGATTTCTCCTGGCTATGCTGAAAAGGGACATGCCTTGAAACTCCCCAACACGACAACATTATAGGATGCACTGTGTGTCCTTTTGGGATTCAAAATCCACCCTGTCAGCTACTTCATTGAACCCCTGCTCTTCCCAGGCCCTCTTTCTTTTCTTTTCTCCCTCTTATTTTACTTTCACCTTCAGGGATGTGTTTAGTTCTTTTTCTTTTCCCTCTAGAAATAGCCAATAATGGGAGTTGACAGTTTTCTAATGGGGCACCAGATCTCGGCTCTGGCTTCCCAAAGCCTCTTGCAGAGCCCAAAGGGACCTCACAACCACAAAAAGAGCCACTGTAGAGGGAAGAGGTGCCAGCTCCTGTGGGAGCTCCCAGAGTGGGAGCCCTGCAACCAAGTTTGAGATCTGCAACGCAGTGCCCACCTGGATGTCCTCCACAAAAATGGTGAGGAAGATGGAGGAGCGCGTCAAGGAGAGGAAAGGAAACAGAGGAGTGACCTTGTGTGGTCCAGGAAGTGCTGTTTGCCCATTGTGTCGCCCCAGCTGGTGGGAAGGGGTGAGAAGAGACCAGCACCCCAAGACCAGCAGGAGAGGAAATAACCCAAATTGTGCATTTTTGATGCACAGTTTTCATCTGAACATTCAGTGACTTGTTACTTCTCCAGCGTGGTGGCTAGTGGGCCAGATCCAGACCATGGAATGGTCTCAACTCAGGCCCCTTTTGGGTAAGACAACAGCGAATGCCTTTAGGCCAGCACGTGAAACCCAACCTCCCAGTCTATGCACAGCTCAGCACCAACAGTCTCCTCCAGCCCATCACGAGTCCCACACCTGGGCTCCCTGCAACAGCACCATCTGACCCCTGCAGCCTGGTCATCCCCAGCTTCATCCCACATACGCTTAAGACCGTCCCAAGGTCTCTAAGTAAGGCATGTCGCAACCTTTGGGTCTTCCCTGCCAATGGAAAGGAAAAGATTCCTCCAGAGAGGGTTTACGTAAAGAGCGTGGGATGGTTAGCTCAATATCCAGGCCGTAGCAGGCAGATGTTGTTTCAGAGAGGGAGTACAATTTACACTGCGTGTAAATACAGGCAAAAGAGTCCATGGTGGTCTGAGAGCTGCCCCAGGGTGGGGAAAGCCCAGGAGGGAAGGGTTTGTTAGAGCTGTGGTTGCTGGGGACACCAGAAGCAGTCATGCTCTGGGCAAAATGTCTGGGAGCACAGCCCGGCAGAACAAGTCTGGTAGGGTTGCTGGCATATTCATACCTGTGTGATTGGTATGAAATCATGCCCTCACCCTACCTCCCAGTGAGCTGCTGAAGAGCTTCCCTGTTTTGTAATAGAGATGACAACATTCCACCCATCCCCTGCCAAGCGGGGATCTGAGCGTGGCGGGTAAACATCCCCGCGCTCCCCTGAGGCTGGCGGGCAAGAGGGGGTCCTGCCCGTGGCTCCTGCCAATGCGGGGTGAAGCGATGCTCACCCCTACATGTGCCTGTCTTCACTGCAGTAAGCAGCTTTACTCGACACACGCACAGAATAGAGAGATGTGTGAGAATTTGCTCCTTTGCAAGACTGGCTCAAGGGACTGTTGTAACTCAGGCAACGCGGCTTTGAGCTCTGCTCTTGGGCTATGTCCAGATACTTTCCTTGCCCCAACCTTTTCAAAGTATATTTACAGCACACCAGAGTGTGGCCAGCAGGTGGAGAGAGATCATCCTTCCTCTCTACTCTGCCTTGGTGAGGCCATGTATGGAGTCCAGTGTCCAGTTCTGGGCTCCCTGGTTCAAGAAGGACAGGGAACTGCTGGAGAGGGGACAGCAAAGGGCTACCAAGATGATGAGGGGACTGGAACATCTCTCTTATGAAGAAAGGCTGAAGCATTTGGGTCTTTTCAGTCTGGAAAAAAGACAACTGAAGGGGGATCTTATCAACACTTATAAATACTGAAAGGGGGGGTGTCAGGAGGATGGGGCCAGGATCTTTTCAGTGGTGCCCAGGGACAGGACAAGGGGTAATGGGCACAAACTTGAACATAGGAAGTTCCACCTCAACATGAGGAGGAACTTCTTTGCTGTGAGGGTGTCAGAGCCCTGGCACAGGCTGTCCAGAGAGGTGGTGGAGTCTCCGTCTCTGGAGACATTCCAACCCCGCCTGGATGCGTTCCTGTGCCACCTGCTGTGGGTGACCCTGATCTGGCAGGGGGTTGGATGGGATGATCTCCAGAGGCCCCTGCCAACCCCCACATTCTGGGATTCTGTGAAGTGAAAAGTTAAATAAAAAACTGAGACTTCAGACCGTTGCATGGCAGCAAAAAATATTGCAACTGATTTTACTTGTATCTTATACAGCTTTGGACTTACATTCTTGGGCATCAGGTCTAGATACAAATTCTCCGTCACAGCAGTATTAATCTAGAGTAATGAGATTACAGTTGAAAGAGCTACTATGGTTTTACACCCTTGAAATTAATCCAGAATTCAACCCTTCATTTGACACTGCGTATTATAATCATGTTGGGTATTACAGTCTGGTCGGGAATGAGAAACTGGCTCTGTAGTTTTGCAGAAACCTGGCCACTCCACTGCTGCACACTGCAGTGCAGATGGGCTCTTCCCAGTGAACAAGGGTAGCCTTTCCTTTTTCCAAAACCACTGCCTCGATTTGTTAAGCCTCCACCCCTGCTTCTATAGGCATGTCACCACCTTGCCCAGCTCTGTCTCTTCACTGATGTGGCCACAACTCTTTAATGAGAGGTGTGAAGATTCCTAACGGAGCATTTTCTATTAAATTCCAGGACTGGAGTCACTGCCAACTTTGGCTACTACCAAAACTAATGCCAAGTCCCTGGCACGGTTCCAGCATGACCTTGCACCACTCTCAGAACCAACTCCCAGGTATGGATCGGGAGTTAGCACAGGACCACCCTGTTTTGGATGCTGAATTTGACAGTATGGACATGGCCAAACTGTATCAGGTGAATGGAGGTCCTGAGAATGGACAAGGCACTGTTTGATTTACAGATACCGCAATAAACTTTTTTGTGTTGCTTCTGTTGGTTGTGGCTTTGTTGGATATGACTATATTGGTGTCTGGAGGGCTTTACCCTGCAAGAACCTCAGTTTGCATTGTCTTAGTGGTTTCAGAGCCGGCAAAACCACTCAGTACTTTGAAGTATCTGCATTGTTATGGCCATTTATAAACATCATCAGGCAGTTTGTTACTTTCTCGCCCCCACTTGCTGCCAAGACGTGAATTAGAGTTAATACTTCCCTTGTTTGCATATGAGATAACAGAGTGGCTTCACACGGCTGGGTGTGCCCGATGTGTGCTCAGCACCGCTCTGCGCACTGATGGACAGTCACCTTTGACTGTGGAGCTTGGTGTGAACTTCCTTGAAGCTTCCCTTACAGCCAACATTGGGCAGAACACCTGCAGCTGGGGACTTGTCCTGGGCTCTTCATGGAATCATGGAGTGATGCAGCTCTGAAGGGACCTCAGGAGGTCTCTGGTCCAACCCCCCACTCAAAGCAGAGTGAGACTGAAGTTAGATCCAACTTCAGTTATAACATATTACTCAGTGTCATATTCAGTTACATTTTGAATATTGCCAAGGATGGAGATCCCTCAACATGTCTGGGTACCTCCTCCAATTTTTGATCATCTTCATGGTGAAATTTTTCCACCCCCCTTAATGTCTAACTTGGATTTCTGTTCTTGAAATCGAAGTTCATTACCTCTTTTCCTTTCACTGTGGACATCCAAGGAGAATCTGACTCTACCTTCCCTATATCCTCCCATTAAGAAGTTGAAGACAACAATAAGATTCCCCTCGGATATCCCTGCTAAGGGCTGGACGAATGCATTCTTCTCAGATGCTCCTTGTAAATCCTGTGCTTTAGCCCCTTATCCATGTTGGTGACCTTCTATCTGACTCTCTCCAGTCTGTCAATCTCCTCCTTGTGGAAAAGCCCCAAACTGGGAAGCCCAAAACCAGATACAGTATTCTGGATGTGTCTAACAAGTACCAAATACTTCTATACAAAGGAGAGTAGGTCTCCTCTACCCACTACGCTTCAGACAGTGTAATAAGGATTATTCTCCTCTTGGGCTCTTCTTCCTTCCACCATCCGTCCGTCCGTCCGTCCATCCATCCGTCCATCCATCCATCCATCCATCCATCCATCCATCTTCTTGTTATTTTGAAATTCTTTCTTACTTGAACCAATGCATCAAAGGCAGGAGTCAGACTTAAGCTGAAAGGTGAGGATGATCCCTTTCTGCTTCATGCCTCCATTGAGAATGAAAAGGATGGAGCAAGTGATGAGAGAAATCAGCAGCAGGAGAGGTCCACAAAACATTTGGGTGAAAAAACAGTTGTCTACCTATCTATCTCCTGCACTGGATGGAAAGAGAAGAGGGAATAGCACTATGGCACAAAGTAGTTTTACATTATATGTTGGTTGGCTTCCCATCTCACTCACCTTTTGGAGGTGGTCCATGCCCACCACATGGCCAAGGAGAGATAACCGGGTTTTGTACTGATGCTGGAGTAAACATGTTTGCTCACTGGGGGATTTAGAGTATCTATGAAACAAAATTACAATGCCATTAGTGCATAACTCAAGACAGAGCTGGCACCTGTGCCTGAATAGTGCTTGAACCCCCGGCGCCGCCAGGCCCTAAGCATCATATTGAAGATGTAGAGCAGAGCTGAAGAGATGTACTAATCTGTCCCGGATTAGACCCTGCACAGGATAACCTGAGAGATTAGGTATTTTGATGCTTACAGAGCTGTTTAATCATAAAATAATGCACAGCCTGTTCACGCAAATTAGGGTGGGTCCTGTTTGCATAATCTTGATTTCAGAGGCGAACTAATCTCACAGACAACTTGTTTCTGCTGCAGATTTTATCCATTCAGCACATTCGATACGGGATCAGGTCTCAGTCTGATGAAATTGTTGCAGGGTGGATTGTGAGAGGAAGGAAGGAGGAAAAGAGAAGTGCAACCAGAAAGGTAGCTGAACTTTACTGTGTGATTGCTCCTGGATTGCTTGGTCTAGGCAGAATTTAGCCAAGGCTTTATAACTTGAAGGGGATCTTTGCTTCTTGATGACTTTTCAGATCAGAGGACGTTTAATAATAATTCATCCTTTATTTGCTTTGCAAATAATACAACTTCAGTCATGGATCAGACACATCCCCCCCAACCCTCCTGTGCTTCTTGCCCCACAGATTTTACAATCTGACCACCTTCCTTACAAAAATGTGTCCTTTCATTACTTTCCCAACACTACGCAGGACCAGAGCTCCAATTTTCAAGTGTTCCCTTTGAAACAAAAATCTATTCAGGACATCCACTGCTTCTTAACAAATTAATTAAATTTTAATTAAACGTCACTAAGAAACTAAGTTTCCCTTTGCAGTCAGCTGGGTCGGGAAGGGCCATGGGGCATTCTGACGAAGTAACATCTTTTCTCAGCTTTCAAAGGGGAGGGGTCTATGCTGATTCAGTCATAATCAGCCCACTGAATAATGGATAGGACGATCATGACAGTCCAAAGTCCTGAGAAGGAGCCGGAGCCAGAATGTACTTCCACAACTCCTTTTTTTTTTTTTTTGAGAGGAGGAGTGGAGGGGGGAATAAAATGAAAAATACCATTTCAGTTTAAGAAGCCAAGAAGCCAGGATGGAAAACACAGCTTTGAGGGCTTTGTGAGTTCCTGACAAACATCTAGAGGTGCATTTTTTCTGATATTTCAGAAACTACGTCCTGGGCTCTCACTCTATTAGTGCATTTTCTCCCATCTGTCACTCTAGCAGAAGTACTAATACTTGAAAATAAGTCCTGAGAACAGCTTGTGCTCTCACACAAGGCCCAAAAACATAGAGACCAATGAAGGAGGCAATCAGAGATGTGGGCTGCTGAGAGAGGAAGCTATGGGGGATCAGGAGCAATGAGACACTGGGAGATGCAGGACTCTGAAGACAAGTTGCTTCATATTACCTCTACAAACCTAGAAATTGTTCCTGATTAGAAGGGTTTTTTAAAAGAAACCCTGAGGTTAATGGCTGTAACCACAGAGTATGGCTTTGTTTAAATTGTAATTTTAAGCCACCCTAAATTGCTTCCTATTCAGAAAGCAGACAGGCTTTTCCTGCCTTGCTCCAGTGCAGGACATCTCCAGTGTGAGGAGCTGGGGAAACCAAGCCAGCTGAAGCACCAAAAGGTCTAAGCTTGGCAGAAACCGATGTCTAGATGAATTGGGATGAAAAAGCATGTGTCTGAGTAGTGGAAACACAACTTTTCTGGTTCATTCCCTGACGTTTACTGTCTTTCTGTAAAGAAAAGGCAGGACAATATTTCTCTGGGGGTTTGGAGGGAGAGGTGGAACTGTGGAGATAGGACAGACTGCTCTCTCTCTTGCCCTACCTTAGCCTTGGGAACAGCAAATGGACATGGCAGCAAAATGGTGGGTGGTTGGTGGCACAGAGTGGAGACTGGAGGCAAGCACAGAGGACTGTGTGGAGTATGGCCAGGACATCAGGAAAGAGGGAGTCTGTACAAGACCAACAAAAGTCCATGAGGGGACATTTGGCCCGAAAGCAAAAGTCTGGTGAGGGAGCAGTTGGCTCAGATGTGTCCTGCAAGTGAAATGTCTTTGCTGGAGAAGTGCAGGAGGGATTGAGAAGAGCTTGGAGTGTGAGAGTGAAAAGAGTGCTTGTGACTTCTGGCAAGAGGGACCTACCAAAACCTTCTCTTCAAACGTCAGTGCTCTTCTCACCATTAAATGGTAGTTGTAATCTTTGGTATATTTTTTGGTCTAAGCCATTTGATGCACCCCAACCTATTCCTAGGTGCAGGTCAGGAGTCAACACAGATCAAGGACTGTTCCCAAGAGGCAGTTTGGGTGGGGCCACCTGATTTTGGAAGCTGAATAAGTAAAGGCATGGCCAGTGATGCCTGCTGGCGTGAGGGTGAGAGAGTCAGTGCTAGTGCAGTTTTGTTCTATAGCACAGGTGTAGCCAGAGATGTGTCCCAGTCCAGGACACAGTCCGCAGAGGAGTGTCCACATTGCTCAAGATGTTACTACAGCCACCCAACAGCTCCCTGCAGCCCATCCTTCCTCTTGACCCATTGCTGAAACAGGATTGGCACTGGTTACCTCCACTCGGCTCTGGCTCTCCCCTGGAACTATATTCCTTCTTTTTAAGGTGTGAATAGGAATTACCCATTCCCATCTATCCTCCAGCATGGTTTCAAAGTGGTCCTCCAAGGCTTCCTACAATTCCCCATTTACCCCACAACTTCTCCTTGCTGTTGCCCTGCGTGGGGCTCGTTTTCCAGCCACCTCCATCCATACTGTGGTACAGCCATGAACTACAAACTGTACGAGTAGATTTAAACACCAATGGGGTCAGCTTCTCTCATCCTTTTTTCATATCTAAGCAATTTCATTGACTTTCGTCCCCTCTGGGTTTACACCACTACATCAGGATCAGCTTCTGGCTGGACCAAAGGCTTCTTGGAAGCCCCAGAAGATGCCAGCTCCTCAGCAGGCTTGCATGAGTTTGTATTAGAAGTGCATTAAAATGTATTAAATACAAGTTCTTTGTGCCCTAGTGAAAGGAAAAGGGTGTTGTAGAGAATTTGGACCTTAGCACACCCATGGACTCTGCTGCATCTTCTCAGCTGCTTTTGCAGAGCTACATAGAAAGACAGGTCTTTTGCAGACAGCTACCAGTAAGTCGTGTGACCACAACCCAAAGAGCCTAAACATTAAGTAACTTCAGCTGCTGCAGGGAGCTCAGGACTTTCACCATCTTGAGATCTATTTCCGCTAGAGCTGAGCTTTGGTGTCCCCTCCGCCTGTTTCTTCCCTGCAGGTCTCAGGGCGGAAATCACAGCACCTCATTCCCTTTCGTGGAGCTACCTCACATTGATGCGGTTGTGATTAGGTGCTAAAGGGGTGCAAGAAAGGGGTGGAGTAAGCTACATCTGCTGGGCCTCAGCTTACATGGAAGAAAATGAGAAGTAGTTGCACTGAACCTTAGGGGGTTGCACTCAATGAAACCAGCATGTGGTGGGAGCAAGGCCATATCCTAACATTAAATATGTTAACTCAGTGTCTTGGGGCTTGGATCTCTTGTTTGTAAAGTGCTTGGGGTGAAGGACTATTTTTTTTCTTCTTTAGCATTTGTACAGAAGCAGCAGGGGCATTGCTGGGTCCTGGCTGAAGTCCTCTGACAGTTCAGCGATGGTAACACTACTTACACCGTCAGTAAAACACTGGTGGTGAATCTGGGTCTTGTCTACCTTGATCCAAGCTCTTCATGTGTTGTTGGGATTCACTGAACCGTGGGAAGCATGCTGGAGCTAAATCCAACCTCGGTGCTCTCACTCCCCTTTATAGATTATGGAGAACACATTGAAGAATTAATTGGAGGGCGTTGTTACAAAGAGTGAGTTGTCTTATTTTAAAATAGATGTTTAAAATATCCTGACCACCTCTGGAAGAGCTCAACCCTCCCCTATGATTAGAGGAAACTTAGCTCACTCTTGGATTTTTAGGCTATGCCTCTTCCAGCAAACACCAGTGCTGGAGCACCAGCGTCCACTCTAGTAAATATTTAGCACAGATATTGGCATGGTTTTTGCTTGGGCAATCAGCACTGAGCCAGGCAACTCCTGTATAGATTTTGGGAGTTTGCACTGACCAGGGACATTCCCAGTAGGCAATGCAGCTGTGCCACCCTAACAATAAGTTTAATATTATGGTTGTAGGCAGAACACGCACATTTGGCCAGGGAATGGGGGTGTCTCCAACTAATGGAGATACAACTCTGAGCGCCTGAGTTTAGGTGGGATAAATAGCACCCATTTTTTCTGTGACCCTAAGTCCGATGCTGAGGGTTTTCCTGCCATTTTCGCTACCAGGGCATTCACCAATGCTGCCAACGGGGCTGTGCATAAATTAGAAGCACGGGGGGTGGATCTCTGGCCTTCAGTTCCCCAGAAATAATATTAGCAGCAATGACGATAATAAGCAATGGTGATGAATCCTTTCTCCTCTCACCCCCCGAGACGTTGTGCCTGTTTCAGTGCTAAGTGCTGCAGACCTGGTGCTGCACGGGGTTGTATCGCGTCCTGCACCTTGAGCAAATGCTGTTCCCAAGACTGGCTGACACCTGTGTGTCACTGTGATGTTGATAACACACACATTTCATCTCCTTGTACAGCTCAGAAATGTGTGCAAAGCTACAGGATTTGGGGACTTATTTATTACCTGTTTTTTCCTCTATAATTGTACAAAGGATGTAGACTCCACTTTTACATATGAACCTATATTTGCAAAGGTTGGTAGTGTAGTCAATAATAATAAGCTGTTCCTTTTCATCCCATGGGATCCCTGAAATATTTTCATGCCTAGGCAGGATGAGGTGTATGCAGGCAATTCCCACAGTCACCTCCCTAACACCATTCCCAGGACATGACTCATTTGTGGACATCAAGCCTGCAGAAAGTCCAGGAGATGTGCCTCCAAGTGAGATCAGCGGGCATCAGGCTCCTACCGCTTCAGGTAATTAAGCTCTTTCAGATATTCCCATCAAAATGCATCAAGGGAATGGTGTATTTAATCACCACATCAGTTTATCCAGCGCTGCTTCGCCTCAGTTCCCCAGTGGGATTGCCTGTGCTTTTGCCATGTGTTGCTGTGGATCTTCCTTCCCCGCCAAATATTTTCATGCTAAAAATGTAATCTCCCAAGGCTCAGCCTATTACTACAGACATTTCTCCCAAAAGACACCAATCTCTCTCCAACTCATTACTGTCACCTTGGAGGAAACTAATAACAGTGTGTGTTCACCGTCTCTTTAGGATTTTGCCGAGAAGAACGGATGTTCCCAGCTCCCTTAAGGGAGGAATTGTCATTCTGGTACTTCGGACAGGTGAGGCAGAGCTCACTGAGGTTAAAGAACTTGGAAAAGGGCATTTAGTGATTTGATGGCAGAAGCAAAGCTGTGATTGCGGAGTCCTGACTCACTCCATTCATAATTACTGTCTGCCATTAACGTAACTCAAACTGTAGGGTTAGGAAGCGGATCCCCGTTTCCCTCCAGCCTCCGAACATAGGTAACCCCCACACCTGATTTTTAGAAATATTCCCTGATTCTGTATTTGTCATTTTGCAGCTTGGCTGAAAGGTACAGCCAAAGCAGCAATAAATGATCGGACAATCTGAATTGTTCTCTCGGTTTAGTTTTTCATAATTCTTTCTTCAGCAAAAAGCTGCCTTTCTGAAAAAAAAAATCTCGTAAAAATCTTCTTTTTTTTTAGATGGAAAACACGTCTTCTCTGATACAGTAAAGACATGTTCTTCTGTTTAATTGAAAAAAAAGTCTATCAATCTTATATGTTTATTAAAATATCTCATATTTGTAGTCAATAAGAAAATTGTTCAGTTGAGTGTAGTAAATGTTTAAGTAGACAGTGTTTAAAGAGGCTTTATAATCATAGAATTATCGAATGGTTTGGGTTGGAAAGGACCCTTGAAGATCATCTAATCCAACCCTCCTGCTGTGGGTGGGACACCTCCCACCAGCCCAGGTTGCTCCAAGCCCCGTCCAACTTGGCCTTGAACCCCTCCAGGGATGGGGCAGCCACAGCTTCTCTGGGCATCCTGAGCCAGGGGCTCACCTCCCCCAGTGCAAAGCATTTCTTCCTGATATCTAATCTAAATTTAAGCTCTTTCAGTTTATAAAAATTACCCCTTGTCCTATCACTGCACTCCCTGTTCCGGAGTCCCTCCCCAACTTTCCTGTGGGCCCCCTTTAAGTGCTGGAAGGGGCTCTAAGGTCTCCCCGGAGCCTTCTCTTCTCCAGACTGAACAACCCCAACTCTCTCAGCCTGTCCTCACAGCAGAGGGGCTCCAGCCCTCTGATGATGATTTGATCTCAAATAGTTTATGAGACAGATGTCCCACTAATAGCCTTTTCTCTATTGTCCCTAAATAGAGTCTAACTCTCAAGCCAATGTCTGCTTTATAGACATTAGAGATGAGATTCAGCTCACCTACCTTTAGCTATGTCTCCACGGAGATCAAATGCCACTCCCAAACTTGGGGAGATAAGTAACCTACCCGATCATGTTCTTTCCTTCCTCCCAAATAACTCCCTTAACCGTGTAACACCTTTCAGTGCAGAAAGCATCCTCACTTTAAAGGCTGAGCAATGAGGATGGGAGGGATGCTGTGATTTGCCCAGAGTCCTACCGCAGGTTGTGGCATGACCGGGAAGCAGCATCAGAGAGCCTGGCCCATCCTGAGTAATTCTGCGTCATGCAGATGTCATCCTACAAGGAGCTCACCTCAAAGCTCATCTTGCAGACCGGGCACTAATGATAGGTCTTGCCCATATAGATGATCCTGTGTCCAGCGGTATAGTTATGTACGTGTTGTGGCCATATCCTGAGAAAGAAGTAGCATTATTGGGAATTCAACGAATATCATCAAAATTATCTGAGCTTCACATCTTTGGGACTTCTTCCATGCCCTCAGATTGGATTCAAACTGCCCAAAAGTCTTACAAATAATGGGAAAGGAGGCAGTAGATGTGGATATTGTGATTGCAAAGGTCACATTTCTGTAGCACTTTAGGCTTTATCTATTTTTTAAAAGCTGAGGGTGTTTGCTAAACCAGAAAGTCTCAGAGTTGGGCATTTTATATTTTCATTATGTTCACTTTAATCTACTAAAACTAAACAGGTCTTCAAACTGCTAGACTCTGATGAGGAGAATGAAGCCTAACTTGACCAAGAAGCTGTTAATTAAAGCTAATGGAAAGAAATAAGTACGGTGCCTGAAAAAAAAATCATTTTTTATTTTTATGGATGTTTTGGGGGAATTTGGGCATTGCTATGAAAAATGTTATTCTTTTAAAAATATGCATCATGTCTTTAAAAAAAATAATCAATCAATCAATCAATCAATCTCGTTCTGAGTGGTCAGTTATCACTTTTATTTTTCCTTTATGCATGTGGGCCATTAAAAAGGAAAGAAAAGTAAAAAGGTTGTGTAAAATGCATTTTCTTTTTAAGCGTCTTTAAGGGAAACTAAGCTAAGCCTAGAATTTTCTTTAAGTTTTGTTTTGGTTTTTTTTTCCCTTAGAAGGATGTTTTCTGCAAGGAAATCATCAATGGAAAATGTTTGACCAGCTGTACTGTTATCTTTAGATCTGGAAACACATGCAATACATGGAAATCCCCACCTCACTTGAAGTTTCAAGGGGGTGACTGGATTTTGTGCTCATACGTCTTTTGATATGAGTAAGTGTTTCAGTATTTGCTTTTGTTTGCTATCCATCCACTCCAGTCCAAGGAAAAATACAGGAAAATTTCCCCTTTTGCCATTACAGTGCATGATCACTCTGCAGGGACCTGCGAAGTCTGCTCCTGGTGATTTTTTTGCAGTTCCCTGAGCAAGGCCTCAGTCTTGTCTCCTTCTTTCATCTTCAGGGAATTTTAATCTGGAAATAAACTTCTAGCTTGCAGGAAATAACAGAGATGACCTGGATATATCTCGGTATGGACTGGCCATCAGAGCTCAGTCATTTGCACTGTTGTTAACATAGTCCTTGGCTTGGTTTTGGCCTGAGCTTGCTGGCTCCAACCCAAATGACCCCCAGCCATGGGTCAGCAGTTGGCATAGTCCCAGGACCATTCCTGGTACGTTGTTTAGATGCATCCACCTTGCTCTGGAGAGAATTTAGCTATACAGACTCCACCAGGCCATGTCACTGAGGCAGAACGTAGGCACTGGTCCTGGTTAGTCTACCTGTAAGCAACACTTTGGGTTCATCATGGAGCAGTTTTCTTTCTCTGAGGTTAATGACTCAAGTGCATCTTTGTACCATGGAGTGAAGTAGCAGAAGGGTCTTGTCTTTGTTGAATGTTGTCCTACCAATATCTTTCTCCAACTGCTTTGCTTGACAAAATCCTCCTGGCGGAGGGTACTAAGTTATCCTGGAGAATCCTTAAACAAGAACTGGTTTAACTTTTCTTTAGAAGCAGCAGCCTCCCATCCTCTCTCCAGCTCAAGTAGGAATTGCAGGAAATAAATGGGAAGAGGAAGTTAAGTTACCTTTTGAGTTGAGTGAACGTCAGTTGATGCTAACAGCTGCTTTTCTATTTTCTTTTTCAATAACAGAGTACCATAATAGTGTGTTTTGATAACTGCAGGATTCTTGCAGGCTCATTTAGGCCTGTGTTCACTCACCGTTGGGCACACAGCTAAGGTTCCTAAAGGTCTTTAGCTGACTACTCTCTCTCTGGAGTCCGTGGAAAGAGCTGGCCACCCCTGGAAAGCTAGGAAGAACTCAAAGCAGGAGGATCACTCTTGGAAGACCCAGTTTCTCCTCAGTGGGTCTCAGCAACAATTACAATCTCTTTCTAGGTCTAACCATCTCCCAAGCCCTCCAGGTCTTCTGGGACAAAGTCTCAGCCTGTGAGCTGAAGCTATGGCTGCTCAAGATGAGCATCTTGTGCGATCACTTTCTCAGTTTCAAACATTTCCACCACTACCTGTTCTTGCTGTGCCACAAGAGAGCTATGGTGGCAAAGCTATGCCAGCCTGGAGGTCCATGTTACCTCCCATTGGAGGATGGCACAGACGAAGAGGTTGAAAAACACCATTATCACATTGCTGCCCCGTTGGACACCAAGACTCAAAAAAGCACCTATGTGCTGTTTCTGCAAAAGATAACGAAGGTGGAGAAGGACACCATCCTGCAGAAGGTATACAAAACACTGGAAGACCCAGAAAAGAATCTGGATAGAGCAGTAAAACCCCCTTCTACTAAGAGATGCCATTGGTTGAACACTTGGAGCAGACTAAAGGGGTTGGAGGTAGCTCCAGCCCTCTGCCACCAATTCACTCTCTGACCTTTCTACCTCTTCATTTTTCACCTGTGCAACTAAGGGTGAGGATGAGACATGGGACTTGTCTTTGATGTACACAGATCTGGTTTTGTTTGCCGTCCAAAGCTGTTGAGTTTGGAATTCCTTTGTCCCTATGGTTTTTTTTGCCAAGCTTCCATAGTGGGAATGGAACTAGAGGGCAACTTCTAAATCCTGATCACTGCACCTCCTGCCTGTGTCCTACAAGGGGATTGTAGAGCAAAAATGCTGCTGTTCGTCCAGGACAACAGCAGGAGTGGTGGGTGCAGAAAGTCTGTAAGATTTGGCTTTTCTTCATGCCGTCTGGACTGGATTGCAGCCTCTGGTTTCATTTCATACCCCAGCTATGAAGTGTTGATAATGCTTAGCAAAAAAAAAATCACATGTGCAAATAATAAAAAAAAAAGAAGCCCAAAAACCCCAGACGCACACACACACATACACATACAGACCTGCTTCAGCTTGCATTACAGGTTCTCAGCCCGGGAGCAAATCACTTGGGAAATTTAATTAAAATTTAATGAGGTACTTTGATTGTTGGGCCGTACGCCTAGTGGAATTAATGTACAATGAAGGGGCGTCTCGTCATGCTGCTGGCAATTGCTGGCAAGTTCATGTAGAGCAGAGCATGTCATCCTAAATCACCTTTTGAACTCAGGAAAGCAGCAGGGAAGAACAACCAGGAAGCTCTAACGGGTCATTTAATTAGAGTAGGTCTTTTACCTGTGAGTCCCGTACATTGAAGAAACTCCATCTGAGTTGCTTTTGGGACATTTCAGGAGGTTGGAGAAGGGAGGGCAGGAATTGTGGTGGTCTGGATTGTGGGTTTCCTTCTCTTTTTTCCCTTGAGTGGGCAAGAGGCTGAATTGGAGTGACCTCTGGCATCAGGGATCCTGGGAGAGATGGGTGGTGAGCAGGGACCTCTGTGGGTCCTCTATGGGACCTTGGTGCCCAGCTGTACACTAGCCAGAGAAAGACACTATTTGGTTGTTAGTGGAGATGTGGCTTCTGTTTCAAGTGAAGGGCCTATTCAAGCCCTCTTCAGCCACCAGGGAAAGGCTGCTTTATAATGCAATACGGGTTTGGAGAGGGCCATTCAACCTCAGGAGACTCCTGCAAGTGGGTCCCACCTCCTTCTGCCTCAAAGCTAGGCCTCCATCTTGGGAAAGATCAGTCACAGATTCTCTCCTATCCCATATGGGATCACCAGACATCCCTTCCAGCCTCAAAGACTCTGCGATAACCTGTCGCACCAGGCTGGATCTGTGACTCCCAATGACCCTTGGCTTACGGGGTCCCAAAGGGTCTGGGACACTGCAGACTCACCAATGTATGTTATTACACATGACCCCTTACAGAAAGAATCTCTTTTTGAAAGGGACTCCCCCTCTCTAGGCATCCAGGAAGGTGAGTCTCACATGCTGGGAGAGAAGAGAGTTGCAAAGTTTACAAAAGAGAATCATGGGATAATTCAAGTTGGAAGGAACCTCTGGAGATTTCCAGTCCAACCTGCCCCACTTCAAAACAGGGCAAATTAGAGTAGGTTCCTCAGGACCTCGATGAGTTGAGCTTTCATTGTCTCCAGGGACAGAGATCCCATGGCTGCTGTGGGACCTTGTCCTCAGGCTTAACCACTTCCAGAATTTCATTTGCTGCAACTTGTGTCCATTACATTTTTTCCTTTATCTGCACAACTCTTATAAAAGACTCTCTTCTCTATAGTCTCCCATTAGGTAGCTGAAAGAAACTATAAGGTATTTCCTGAGCCTTGTCTTCTCCAATCTGAGCAAACCCAGATCTTAGCCTCTTCCAATGCATATGCTTCAAGAGGATTACCAGAAAAAATAACCCTCTGCTTGAACCTGTTTCCATTTGTCAACAAGAAGGAACTCTAAAAGGAGAAACCCCACCTTGCATTTCTGTTTGCTCCTTTAGAGATCGGAAGATTCATGAAAACAGTGATCAGCTGCAAGATAGAAACCATCCATGAGATCTCCCAGGTTGAGATTCAGACTACCTTTGAGAACCTGGAGCTAAGAATCCAGAAGATGACACTAACCTTTGAAACCATCTGTTTCAAGGCAGCCCTAGAGATCCCAGTTTAGGAATACAGTCCTGCTCTGCGCTCAACCATGTCAGAATTACAATCAACACATGCAGGAGGGGGACCAGGCAGCATATTGCTCAGAGGTGTGGGGAGGGGACAGACGTTTTCAGCTCTGGGACTCACTTGTATCATTCATCAGCAAGATGGGAACGGCAACAACTCCCACTAAGTGTGGCTCCTGGGAGGGCAACTGTGTTTGTTTGGAGGTCCAAGTGTTAAGGGTTCACAAAGGACTTGCTAATCGTTGCTCCATCAGGAAGCTCTGAGCATACTTTAGTCAGGCTCCGGTGTTGCACTGAAAATCCTGGCCATTGGAAGTCGGAAGTGGGTGAGCTCTGTCTCCTCCTGGCTCTCAGCCACCACAGGGATGTGGAGTTAGTCATGTGTCAAGCTTTCATGTCTCATCAGGTCCGTCTGTGAACATTACTGTAGACCAGCTCTCTACAGTGCCATGGAAAGGTCCTTTACCTCCTCTAGTCTTTTTGATCCATGTAAATGAACAGGAGCAGTGCTGGGAATGTCACAGGAATGCAAATGCTTAACACGAAGCACAGCGTGAGCTCTTGAAATCTAACTGAGATGGGGACAAACCAGGAAGTTTTATCTGCACATGCCAAGTGATCACGTGGTCTTGGAAACCTGGAGGCCACCAAGCCAATAGC
Organism: Rissa tridactyla; assembly: GCF_028500815.1. NCBI lineage: Eukaryota > Metazoa > Chordata > Aves > Charadriiformes > Laridae > Rissa > Rissa tridactyla. The sequence continues at coordinate 124,221,358 of NC_071468.1, read as the reverse complement.
CATATTTCTTGCCATTTCTATAAAACCATCCACTTGATCTTACAAAACCAAATTGTCAGCGCACTGACACGGTGCGGCTGCAAGCGACAAAGCGTTTTCTGTTCTCCACTGTTTTTTCAGCAAGAACCATTCATTCCTGCCGCTCTTTTCAGCAGACGATACAACTTCTCCACTCCCTGGTCAGTTAAGGATGTGTGGGACTCTGTCATACACCAGGGTCTTGCTATGCAGGGCACTGGATGAATGCAGAACCAAAAGCGCCTGCCCAACCCTCATTTCTCCTCCTAGTGACAGTGCTTTATGATGCAGCATTTTATCACCTCTCACCCTTTCAGTGTCCAAAGTAGGATTGCTCTACTTGGTGGACCAGCTATGTGCAAGGAAGGAAGACATCTTGGTGGACCAGCTATGTGCAAGGAAGGAAGACATCTTGGTGGACCATCTATGTGCAAGGAAGGAAGACATATAGGAACCCTGCCATGTTGGCTCAGGACACAAGAAGATATGAAGTGAATGATGCAGGGATGATGAACAGGCATGGATGTTCTGCCTCAGTGTTGAGATGGACGCAGTCTGCCCTGAAGAACCAGTTATGTTTTTCCCTCTGCTGTTCAGACTGTCCATCAGGGCTGCTATGGGACTAATCTGCTGGAGTCACTGTCAGCGAGTCTTTTATTTTCCAGATTCTTAGCTTGTGGCCAGGCGCTAAGGTGCAAATGGACTCCAGCTATGGTGTAGACTGCCCTTGCTGCAGCTGAGAGATGAGTTGCTGAGTAGAGATTGGGCATCCAGCATCCCAAGCTGATGGGCAACTCCTCCATCCCTCCAACACCCTGCTTTGCTGGCGTCCAAGGAAATAGCTGAGTTTGTGAAACACAAACATCAGGAAGGCATCCCTACCCAAATCCTCTGCTTTTGCAGCAGGGCATATTGAGAAAGCAGAAAGTAAGAGCCAGAGCTGGGCAGCAGTTGAGAAGAGAACGAACACAGCACGTCCCCCCTCAAGGGGCTGTGTTCTAGTGTCAGCCATTTAAATGATGCCTCTGCTGTGGTGTTCAAGTTGAGAGCTCTGCTACCCTAGGATCTCACCGTGGAGACAGCTGGGCATGTCTGGGAAGTAAATCCCACCTTAAATCACTGATCAGACTTGCCCAAATCTGTGCAATCGCTAGGGAGGGACCTGGCACGCTCAGTTAAATGTTAAATGTTGAGTGGATGCATCCAAATCTGCCTGTGAGCTCAAGAAGGCAGTGGTCCAAGGAGGGGGGAAAAAAAGGTTCACATGTAATCCTGCAATGTGATCATGCAACGAGTGCCTTTCCCTGCATGACCACATCACGGGATCTCCTGCAAGTCCAGGTCTCCCGCAATGCCTGGCACCTGGAAGGAGCGGGGAGGTTGCACAAACACGCTCCAGCCCGGCGTTTCCTAATCCTGGAGCACTTGACTCTGCAACTGCAACGCTTCTTCCATCCTCCTATGCGCGGGGGAGGGAAGCAGGAATGTTTTCTAAGGTTGTAAAGTGCCCAACAGACAAATACACCCAAATCCCACACTCCAGCATTACCCAAGGGCCCCAGTCCTCATCTGCACTCACGAATGAATAGGACCAGGAACAGGAGCACACACGGTTCCACAGTGTCCCTCCAGCTCTTTGTAGCCTGCTTCCCTGGTGTGATTTTGGCCATGGTCAAGTGGCACTGATGCATCCAGGGCCCAGGTGAGGTTCAGGGTGAGGAAAGGCCAGGGTCCATTCACAGTCGGCTGTTTGGGTGCTCTTTTTGGAGGCTGAGAGAATTTAGTGGGAAGGATGGACCAGCTGGGCTCAGAGCTGACCCATTTATTTTCCTGCATAGAAGCATCCACGTGAGCCATCAGGACCTCTGGAACCACCATGCCACCGGGGCACAGCAGGTGGCTGTCCCCTCTCCCAGGCCAGCTCTGAAGAGGACACATGGGACTTGCACTTGGCTGAGGCTTTCACAAGTCTGTGCTGACAGCTGTGGAAAAGGAGACCAGTGGACGTGACTTTCTTCAAATCTGGCCTCTGTACTCTGTCTTGGTCACTCACGGGCAGCCTGATCATTTCTTCTCCGCCTTGGGCCATCGATCCCTTCTATGAACATTCCTTGGCCCTACTGTAAGGTCTGTCATCCTCACCTGGTCCAGCAGATCCTGTTGCCACTCCTTTCCCTTTTCCATTCCAGTCTCCGCTCCAGAAGGATCCTTCCACTAGTCTGGTCCTTTTCTCCAACATCTTCTGGTTCTTCATCCAACATTCATCCTTCCAGTCATGCTGTGCTCCTTCCTACCCTTCCTTGCCAGGCCATGGTTGTTCACACCCACCTCCTCCTTCCTTGGCTGCTTTCTCCAGCCTCTTTCACCATCTAGTCCTGTCCCCAGCACCTCAATGCCTTGTCTCCCATCTCACCCAGGCCGAGTCCCATCCCCCGCCTCCCACTCACTGCTCGCAGTGCATGCCACCATTCCCACACCCACCTGACATCCCTTGGTGTCTCCCCGCCCAGTCTCTGGATAGCTTAAAGCTGTTGAAACTCAACAACACACAAGTGCCCGTCTGCAGCACCTGCCCCCAGTGCCTGACAAATATTCCTGAACTGAATAATGAGCAAATCAAGTCTCAGCGCTACTGAGGTAGAATGATACCCAGAGAGGAGGACTGGAGGTCTCCAGGCTGAAAAAGAGGTGGCTAAAGGTGTGGGATATGATATATGGTTACAAAAATCACTCGTGGCCGAGAGAGGGTACATAAGGAATAATGCAAATGCAGAACTAGGGCATGAAACAAACCTGGTGGCAGGATCAAAGCAGCAGAGGGAGGTGGATCTCCACATGGAGTGGGGATGTGAAAGGAGATGAAATTTTCAACACCCAACCAAGCAAATGTACGGAAGAAAAGTCCCACTGAAGTCAAGACAGAGAGTTCGCAGAGCCCTGAGCTGCAGATGGTCTGAAGATGGAGAGGGGCTGGGGTGGATCGCTCTGCTTGTCCCGTTCTTATATTCATCTTCACATGTGCTTTGCTTACTCAGTTGGAAACAAAATCATGGGCTGCATCAGCCTTCGGTCTGGCCAGGTGTGGTCTCTGTGTGCATATATATATGTCAATCTGTCATATCTCCTATGTGTATGTGTATATATACATATCTATCTCATATCACCTGTAAATGAGAGGCGTAGAATTGGGAATACCATCCCCTCCAGACCAGAGCTCATGGTGCACCTCAGTTCAGAGACAAATTAGACCTCAGGTCTTTGCTGCTGTGGAGAGGGCTGAGTGGGGACAACCTTGGTGGTACCGTGTGATCATAGAATCATAGAATCATTTAGGTTGGAAAAGACCCTTGGGATCATTGAGTCCAACCATTAACCCCACTCTACAGAGTTCTCCCCTACACCATATCCCCCAACACCACATCTAAACGAGTCTTAAACACATTCGGGGATGGTGACCCCACCACCTGCCTGGGCAGCCTATTCCAGGGTCTCACCACTCTTTCTGGGAAGAATTTTTTCCTAATGTCCAGCCTAAACCTACCCTGCTGCAGCTTGAACCCATTCCCTCTTGTTCTATCACTAATTACCTGTGAGAAGAGACCAGCACCAACCTCTCTACAATGGCCTTTCAAGTAGTTGTAGAGAGCAGTGAGGTCTCCCCTCAGCCTCCTCTTCCTCAAACTAAACAGTCCCAGCTCCTTCAATGGCTCCTCATCAGATTTATTCTCCAGGCCCTTCACCAGCTTCGTTGCCCTCCTCTGCCCTCGCTCCAGCACCTCGATATCTCTGTTGTATTGAGGTGCCCAAGCTGGTGTGACACATCTGTCTCTTGTGGGTTGGCGCTGCTTGAATTTCAGTATATAGGTACTTCTAATGCCGTACAAGTTTCTACTATAACAGCCCTAAAATAAGACAATAGCACCACTAACCTTAAGAATTGTGTGGCATTGGTCAGCCTTCCAAAGCTGTAATGTCTACCAAGAATGTAACACATCCAATGGGTTAAAAAGAAACCTAATCTACATCTGTTTGCGGCTGAGGCTGTTCACTTTCAGAAATGTCCATCCATTAGAGTCCCCAAGTCCTGTATGCAAGTGTTTCTTATTGAGGACTTGGGGAACTTGGGGAAAAATGTGGTTTTCTTAAGGATGGTGGCCTAAAGGTTCCCACTTTGATAAGGCCATTGGTCTTACTTGCTTGTAGGTTTTAGTTTTTCAAAATTCAGTCTGAAATGCTAATGCACATTTGAGCCCAAGGCAAGGTATTCAGAGGGAGACTTGAGAGCTGGTGGAAAGGCATAGTTTTGGTGGACCTGCAGGCTGGGAGAATATCAACGAGGGCCAGAGGTGGAGGTCTGACATCCTTCCTGGCCACCTTCTCCAGACATAGCTAGGCTGGAAAGGGGGAATTCTAACCCCAACGCACTGTGGGGTGGGATCCTCAAAAAGAAGATAAAGTCTCTAGAGTGAGGTCTGAAGAGCCACTGGATCTTTCCCTTTCTGGGAAGAATTTTGTCCTAATGTCCAGCCTAAACCTACCCTGCTGCAGCTTGAACCCATTCCCTCTTGTTCTGTCGCTAGAGAAGAGACCAGCACCAACCTCTCTACAATGGCCTTTCAAGTAGTTGTAGAGAGCGATGAGGTCTCCCCTCAGCCTCCTCTTCCTCAAACTAAACAGTCCCAGCTCCTTCAATGTCTCCTCATCAGATTTATTCTCCAGGCCCTTCACCAGCTTCGTTGCCCTCCTCTGCGCTTGCTCCAGCACCTCGAGATCTCTCTCGTATTGAGGTGCCCAGAACTGGACGCAATACTCAAGGGGTGGCCTCACCAGTGCTGAGTACAGGGGGACAATCACCTCCCTCCTTCTGCTGGTCACACTATTTCTAATACAAGCCAGGATGCCATTGGCCCTCTTGGCCACCTGGGCACACTGCTGGCTCATGTTCAGCCGCTTGTCAATTAGAACCCCCAGGGCCTTTTCTGCCAGGCAGCTCTCCAGCCACACTGCCCCAAGCTCAAGATGATGCTCAAGATGATGCTCAAGACAAGAAGCCTGGCCCTGACCGCAGAGAATCAAACAGCTGGCCCCAGGCCAAGGCTGCCGAGAAGCCTGTTTTAAACTAAGGTTTTCAGCATCCTCCCTGGATTTTGGCCGAGGCCCAAAAGGGTAGCGTGGAGACTCTTCATTTGACGGGGAAGCAAACCCAGCCTTTCCCACTCAAGCCGCAGAAAAATAAGACCCCAAAAGCAGCGTTTTGTTTCTCAAAACAAGAAGATAGGGGTGGTGGTGGTGAAGAGGGAATTTTGGTGCCTTAGCTGGTCAGGGGGACAGTGGGACCTGCTGTCCCTTGGTACCCGATGCCGCTCGCTCCCTGGAATGCCGGGAGGGAGCAGCGGGATCGTGACTCAGCCCCCATGTGAGCAGGTTTCCTTCCTGCACGGCCAGCCCGGGCTTCTGATGTTTTGTTCGCAGTGAAGCTCTGGGGGCTGAGCAGGAGCTCCTGGAAATCAAAGGGAAAGAACAACATCTTGGGCTTGCCGAGGCGGGGTGCGTCCTGGCTGGCCAGGGAAGGGGGGGGACATTCGGGGTGCTGAGGGAAGAGAGGTGGAAGGAGGGCACGGGTCAGGTCTCCAGCATGAGCCTTCTTAACCCCAAACTCTCCCTGCACGCAGCAATGCTCCTCGGATGCCCTTCGGCTGCTGGCAGGGACCCTCATGGGCTCCCCGAGCTCCAAGGAGGAAGGGAAGGGGTTCAGGGGGGCCTCCAGTGCTGTCTCTGCCCCTCTGGGTGGGAAACAGGACCCCCAGCAGTCCCTCGTGCATTGAAATGAGAGTAAACAGGGGTGGGGAGGCAGCTCAGCTCCTGTTAACCACCCTGGACAGGAGATTGCCAGATTTTCTTTGTTTTCAAACTTCTCTCTATTAATGCCAAAGACAAAACTCTCAGTCAGAAGTTGGTCAATGCTAGCAAAAAAAAATGTCTCTAGACTCTTTGGTAGTGCCCAGACTCAGCTGTTTGACCCTGAGGCCCTCGGGTTGGTTTGGACACTTCCAAACCAGGCGGCCACATCCAAACCTTCCCTATGGATGCCCTTGTTACCCCCATCCCAGGGTTGGGGAAGGACTTGTTGGCCTGGGCACCACTGTGCTGGGGATTGTGATAATTTCAGTCTGGATGGTAGCGGTTGAGGGCAGAGGATCTTCCCTGGCCTGGTTTCTTGACTGGTATGAGCCTAGTGCAGGTCTCTCCATGTCCCTTCCATTGTCCAGAGATGACCCTGAACATGTACCAGCCTTCAGGCAGTGCAGAGGTTTCAGCTTGAGCCCTGTGGATGGTGCCAGAAGGGTGTCAGGAGCACACAAGCTGTATTCAAAAGAGGAGAGTCTGGCCAGCACTGGATTTCACTTGTATTTATTGCAAAAAGATGGAGAAGATCCCTATTTGCCTCATTCTCTCCATACCCACTGTGCAACCTCTCCCTCCTCCATAGCCAGCTGGGCACTGCTGGGCGGTTGGACCCAACTCTTCCACCATCCTCCCTCTTTCAACATCTCTGGCTCCTTGGGTAACAGAGGTGGGCAGGAGATAACGCTGGACCTTCAGCCACGGAGGCTGGTGTGGGTGGCCTTGGCTCCTGCCTTGAAGGGGCTCTTCTGAGCAAGTCCTTCCTGGGGGCCGGATCTCCTCCCGGTGGGCACCAGAGGTGACGTACCCGATTCAGCCGAGTGGGTTGCCACCAAGATGACTCTGAATTGACGCTGAGCCTGAGCCCATGGGGTTGAGCCTGCATTATCCAGCCCCGGGCTCTTCTCCTCAACTCCCCCTGCCTTTGCCTTGGCACCCTCCCACCCCAGCCCCAGCTGAGAGGGAGAGACCCCAGCCCACTCACAGCCCTCCTGCCCTGGCAGCCAAACCCTTCTCCCCCACCACCCACCTCCATCCCCTCGCCCCTGTTTTCACATTCCCAGCATTTACCCTCCCACACGTAGCCCTGGGGGAGCCGGAGGACTGTACACAGAGGGAGAAGTTATTTTTCCTTGACATAAACATCCAAGCCTTTCCTCGGCCCCTTCGCTTGAAATGTGGAGGTAGGACCTGGACTCATAACATCCGGCAGGAGGGGCTGGCCTTATCTGCCAGGAAACACTCAGCTCCGGATACATCCTCCCCTGCTCCCGGCACCCCAGCAGCTCCCATTGGCAGTGCCGGGCAGGAAACCACTCAGCAGCTTGTCTCATTCCCTCCTCTGGAGAGACGGGAGGGAGGGCCTGATCCTGTCCTCCCCGCGTGGAGCGGTGCAGTGGGGTTCGGAGTCGGGGTGGGATGGAGGCAAAAAGAGGTGGAAGGAGAAGGTGTTTACTCGTCAGCAGAAAGGGGTTGATGGGGGCAAAAGGGTTTTTTGGGGATTTGGCGGTGTCGAGGGTGTCCCCTAGGCTCTGCCACTGATTTGCAGGGTGACCTCAGTTGAGTCTCCTCACCCCCTTCTCAGCCTCTACTTCCCTCCCCATCTGCTTTGAGAGCGATGCAGGGGAAATACTCATCTCCCAGATAATTTAGTAGCAGCATCCAGAGCCCTCGCATGGAGTAGAGACCCTTTGTGCTAAGGGCAGCACAAGAACTTGGTCCTGCTCAAACCCTTGGTAAGAGACAGTTCATGGCCCAGCGCTGGACAGAAAAAGGGCGAGGGAGAAGGAAGTATTATCTCTATTTTACAAACAGGGAAACTGAGGCACAGAGCAGCCACCTGTCTGCTTGTCATCGGGGTCTACCCTTGCTCGGTGGCACTGGGACAAGGAGACGTGGCTGGTGGAGTGAGGATGGAGAGGAGTCACCACCTGCTCAAGGGAAGCAAAGGAAATTGCCCATCCCGGGAGGGACAGGGCATGACACACACCGCAGCTCCTGGCCAGACCGAATCCCAGCACTATCCGGGAGGGTGACCTCATCCCTGCTCCCGACGCCCAGCACCGTGACCCACACAGCCACGGGGGCCAAGGGCTGGCCATGACCACCGGACACCGGGGGCAGAGGACTCACACCCCGGTCACCTCCTGGCAAGGAGAGAACCTTGCCCTGGCCCAACCTGACACTCCTGAGTGGGAGCCCGAACATGGTGTGAGGTCATTTTATCCCTTCCTGCAGCCCTGATTTGATCTTCCTGCTGGTTCCCAGCCCGTCCCAGCCTGGAGAAAGCAACCCTCAAACCACAAGGCTCCTCGGCGTGCACAGAGACAGCCTTGGGCTTGCGGGTTTGGGATGGGGAGGGAGGAGAAACATGCCCAGGGCTGATGCAGAATGACCCCTGCTCGGGGTGGAGACCCCCGCAGCATCCATAAACCACCATGACCATAAATCCTCTGCAGGAACATCTGCTTTCCAAGCAAAAAAAGGCTCCTTCCCACCTCTGCCAGCCACTTATTTTCCCGCTGGTCCCTGCAGCGATGCCCTGCATCCCAAAAATGTGATGAGGGGCGGGAGGCAACCCGCAGCGTTGCATTTCCCATCCCGCCGGGGAAGGGACGGATGGCTCCGCTCCCGAATTTCATCTCAGCTGCCGGTGTCCTGGGAGGTGGGAGCCGGCTGCTCCCGGCGCTGGGCGTGTGCCCGGATCCGGCCGGCGAGCCCTGGCTCCCAGGGAGCCGCACCTCGCCTTGGCTGCGGCTCCCAACGCCCGCGGGGGGCCCCGGCTCCCGGTTGGGGCCTGTAGCTGTTCCTGACGTGCAGAGAGCACGGGGACACGCTCTCACCTCTCCTCACGTGGCTCCAGGTTGAGCAAGCGGGGACAGGCTCGGCTCATGGGAGTCTCTGTGCATCCCAGCCCGGCCGGCTGCTCGGGGTTGGGATTCATGGAGAAACCCCTTTTCCCGGAGAAACCAGTCCCTGGACACCACCGTATGCGCCGCTGGGAGCTCTTGGTGTGGGCTTTGCCTCTGCCAACCCCGAACGTGACTCTCTCTGCAATAATGGAAGCAGGGAAAAGGCTCGCGGGGTGTTTCAGTCGATCCCATCGCTGCTCGGGGCTCGGGGCAGGACAGGAGGGAGCAGCCAACGTCCCGGAGAGGGGGTCCCATCTGGGGGATGAATGCAAGAGCCCGAATCAGGCACGCTGGTGGCAATACCCAAAGCTGATCTTACTGGAGGGGCCGGGACGGTCGAGCTCTCTGCTTCTTCTCCAAGGCGGTTTGAAAACTCATTACACCGTTCTCAGCCGCCCCTGCAGCAGAGCTGGCAGAAAGGGATGTTTGCAGAGCGCCCTGGGGTGGCTGCCCCTCTGATGCCCTGGGGTGGGTGACCCTCTGATGCCCTGGGGTGGGTGCCCCTCTAACGAGAGCCTGCTTGGAAGGGAGCAGTCCCCTTGATTTGCTGGTCGAAAGGCAGATCCAGGTTTGGGCACAGGCGCCCAGGCCACCCCTGGTATGAACAATGTTTAATGTGCTTCTGGAGCTCTGTGAGCATCCCCCGGGCCTGGGGCACCACAGGGATCGTGGGCAGAGCAGGAGGTGGGAGGAGCAGGACTTCTCCGGCCCTGCTCCTGGCATGGTCCCACGTGAGTCAACGCCGCTGGGCGGAGAGGCCAAACATGGCACCTCCATCCCTCCAGCCCCATCGGGCTGGTGCACAAACCCTCTTGGAAGAGCGACGCTGCCCCACCTGGGCTGCTGCACCAGCCGTCCAGCACCGCACCGAGCACCATGCCCTTGTGCTGTGATGGTGCAAGAGCCACCACAGTCCACGGTGCGAGCAGGACACCCAAAGGCCTCCATTTCATCCCCCCTTAAAGGGAAACCAGTTGCACATGGCCAAGCGATGGGCAAAGGAAGAGGTGGCACGTGGGGGATGGAGGAGGACCATAAGCACAGGACAGGGGCATATTGGTGCCCCCCCAAACACTCACACAGCCTTCCACCTTCTGAGACCACGGGCTCCCTGAGTCAGAGATAAGTCATTTATGGGAGGCAAGCCAGCCCAGTTGGGTTGGGTTGGGTTGCATTGAGTGACCTCTGGAGAACCCTTCCAGCCAACACGCATAGGCGGGCATCACAAAGTGCATTAAAAAACTCTCTCCTCCACTTTTTAGGGCCAAGCAGGAGAACGCAGCCTGGGAGGACACTGCACTGTGAGGTGCGTGTGGCTCAGCCTCAAGGGTGGCAAGGACACAGCCTGATTTAATGTCTGGCAAGAGCAGGCCGTGATGTTGGTCCATGGGCCACAAGGAGGACTAAGCTTTTCTCTTCGCTAGTGACGCTTGAAGGCCACCCCTCACCCTACAAGACCACCCATCACGCAGCACCCCAAATTTGACCCACGCTCTGTTTCTGAGGCCCCATTGCCTTGATCCGCATTTGCGCCAAGGACCCTTCAGGTGGCCCTTGCACTGTGGAGCATCTTAAACGGTCCATCAGCACGAACTGTGAAAGACAGCCTTAAATTTGAATAAAAACCCCTCTGCAGGCACTGGCACTTGCCCTATAAATAGGCAACATCCATCGTTTGTGCTCATCAACACGCCCAAGACCAAACTTTGCCTTAACTTCACCGCAATGACTACATGGGACTTGGTGTGAAAAGGCCATATTTAGGAGAAAGGCCGGAGAAAGGCCGTATTTAGGAGAAAGGCAGTATTTAGGAGATGGCAAAAGCGGGATCAAGGCCATCAAAGTGACTTGCTTCCCCGGAGACACACCGTGAAAAGCGAAGGTACGCGCGCATCCTGCCTCGGGTGGGTTTGTTAGAAAGCAGTCCACAATTTGTAAAGATAACCACAGATCTTTTTTTATTTTTTAAAAAAAAAAAAAAAAAAAAAAAGGAAGTAGAAAAGTTTGGCTGAAAATACCACCAACAACCAAACAAAATTAAAAAAATAGCACTCGCACAGGAAATGTTTCTGTTTTGAAAACTTTGTCAATAGCTACAGCAATTTAAATCATAAAACAATCATTGTATAAAAACATTTATTTAAATTAAATATTTTATGCAAACTCATATCTACACTCATTCAAAATGCATAGAGTCACACAAAAAAGATGGAATGTATTAGCTTAAAAACCTGTGAAGTTGTAGGTTTGTTTTTTTTTTTTTTTTTTAAGTACTATTTGCAATTATTATTAATACACGCTTGGGACTGAAACCAGAAAATCATAGTCACGCTACTAACTAATCATTACCAAGTGCCATACAGTAAACACTAAGATTAATCATGTCATATAACTGATTTAAAATAAAGCTTCATCTTTATGAAAAGGAAGAGAACTCGAGCAATACAAAATCCGAGGGGGAGGAATAATGGCAGGAATAAATCAATGTACAGCTTTATTACAAGCAATAATACGCCGGAGTTAGAAGAGGCATTGGGCACCGCGGCTCGAAACGTGAAGCCTTTGCCTTTGAAGGGTGTTTGATTAAAAAAATAAAAACACGTGTCTGCTACATCATCACCTCTTTGCCCCAAGTGCTCGTCCCAGGCCGCGCTCCGGGGAGGGCGGCTCCGCTGGGGGGCCGAGGGGAAGCCATGGCAGGGGACGCGGATGCTGGCCGCATCCTGCTTTTTCCAAGCCCTGCTCTTACACTCCTCGGGAAGGCGCAAAGCTGAGCGCCCCGGGGGGCTGGCTGCCCCCCTGCCGCCCCCCGCCACGCATCCCCAGGGATAGCCCGGCAGCATCCCTGGTGTCCCCTCCCCTTTGGGATTGAAGCCCCCAACTCCAGGTCTGGGGGCGGGGGGACGAGGCAGGTTTCGCCCCCACCGGCACACGGGCTGCCGCAACGCCGACGCCAGCAGCCGAGAGCGGCTCGCAGACCCTTTACCAAAATCTTCCCTTCCCCCCCGCCCCATCCCTCGCCTTTTCCCTTTCCAGGGGGATTTTTGCCCCTGACAAGACTTCAGAGCTGCCGTTTTTGGAGGGGGGGGGGGGGAGGATTGCTGCCGCCCTCCCGACTCCAAAGCAGAGCTGGGGGTGCCCCGAAACGACAGGCAACCTTCCCGCGCTGCCGGGAGCATCTCTGCTTTGGAAGAGGGACTTGGCCCAAGGGTTTCGGCATTGGGAAATGCCCTCCCCGGCCCCGCTGGGAGCAGGGCACCCCAGGCTTTGCACCGGTGGTGAGCTGACGACCGAAATCCTTTACCTACGCCACCGAGGAGACTCCGCAGCCCTCACGGTTCGGACTCGGTCACCCTGAGGGGTGGTGGTGAGCGACGTCTCCGGGCAGCAACGCCTGGTAATACTGTGTCGGGTCCTTCCTGGGCCCCGGCCGGGGGTCTAGGAGACGCTGTAGTTATTGTAGTAGGTGGCCGTGGCATCGGCGAGGACGGAGATGAGGCTGGTCTCGGAGGCGTGGGAGCTGCCGGACGCCGGGACGTGTCCGTTGACCAAGACGCCGCCGTGGTGGTCGCTGTGGCCGGGGTTGTTGAGATATTGGTCGAACTCGTTGCGGTCCATCTCCCCCAGGAGCTCGGCTTGGCTCAGCTGGTCCAAGGTGTCAAAGCCGTGGTGGTCGGGTGGCGGGGAGAGCTGGCCCAGGTGGGCATGGAGGCTGGGGGGGGCCAGGGAGGGGAAGGCGGGCGTGTAGTAGCTGGGAGGAGGAGGAGGAGGAGGAAGAGGAGTGCAGCTGGAGGCCGGGGGGATCATGCAGGTGGCCGGCTGCGGGATGGGGCTGAGGGGGTGGTGGTTGCACGGGAGGGAGCTGCCCGCGTACTCCGGGGAGTAGGTGGCTCCGGCGAGGTGGGAGCGGTGATGCTCCTCGGGGCAGGGCGAGGAGAAGAAGCTCTGCTCGGGGTCTATGGCGTCCAGCGGAGACATCTCCGGGGGGGTGGGCAGCCCGTAGGGGTAGGTGTCCATGCTGGTGCTGCTGCCGCTGCTGCTGCACGGAGCTTCCCGGTATCCCCGGCCGGCCGGCAGCCCCGGGCGAGGCGGGTACTCACCCGGACCCTCTTTCTCCCCCCCGGCCCGGCCGCAGGTCCGCTTCTCCGGCACGGCGTTTTGGTCCCGCGTCAGGTTGCCCAGCAAAAAACCGGGGTCCACCCGCTTGCAGATGCGCTTGACCTGCTTCTTGCGCCGGGGCCGGTATTTGTAGTTGGGGTAATCTTGCATGTGCTTCACCCGCAGCCGCTCGGCCTCCTCCACGTAGGGACGCTTCTGCGAGAGGCTCAGAGCCTTCCAGGACTTGCCTGAAACAGAGAAAACTCCCCTTAGCGCCCACGGAGGCCGTATTGGGGGAGGGAGCCGGGGGGGGGGGAAGAGTGCTCCATCCCAAAATTGGCAGGCACGCAACCCAAGGACAAAGTCGGGGCTCCCAATATCCCAGCTGGCGCATGGAGGACGCAGCCCGCACACCCCGCGGGAGGACAGGACGGCAGCAGGAGGGTGAAGAAGAGGGGGGCTGAAGCCACCATAGGTCCACCGAGTCCCCCATCCCAAGTCCCCGAACCGGGGTGTGGGGAGGTGTCAGTGTTAGCTGAGCCCCGCTTCAAATAAATCATAGAATCAGAAAAGGGTTTAGGTTGGAAAGGACCATAATCAGGGCAAATAAACCTCCCCCCCAGCTCCACGGCTTGATCCTGCAGTGCCTCTCTGGGACGGAGAGCCCCGACGCTGAGCGGGGACGGCCGAGGCCATGCCCGGCTGAGCAGGGGGTCAGGACGTGGCGTCCCTTGGACGCGTCCCAGCCTGTGCCCTGCCGGGACACGCACCGGGACGCGGCGAGACCCGGGCACCGTGACCTCGCTGCTCCCTGTTTGAGATACACAAAATGTCCCCAAGATACAGGACGGAGAAGCAGCGGCGGGGCCGGGGGGGGGTGGGGGTGGGGGGTCGCATCCTACGGTGGGGCTGCCCCAGGGCTGTCCCTCAGGGTAGAGGGAGAAATGAGGATACGGATGCCTTCGCGCTGCCGAAGGGACAGCAGAAATGACACGGATAAGCAGAGACGCTGCGTGGCGAAGCAGCGAGGAGAAAACCCAAAGCAGCAAAGAAAACACCACAAAACTGTGCGGGGAAACAGAAACTTTGGGGGAGCGGCCGGACAGCAAAGCCGTGTTGCGATTCCGGCAGCTCTTTCTCAGGCCGTCTGGGCTGGTTGTTTCTGTTTGCCCGCTTGGTTTTGCATAAAATTTAGGGATTGGGATAAGGGGGAAACCGGATGAGGAGCGGGAGACAAATGTGTATTCAAAATGGGTTGTGATCCCTTAAAAAGAAACAGCAGGAACACCCCACCACCCCCTGGACATGCAACATCGGGGTGGGCTAGTAAGTTCGGGGACAAAGTGAGACAGCAAAGACAGGCCAGGGAAATTTGGGGGTCCCTCCTTGCGCTGCACCGGGGGATCCCAGGCACTGGCAGCCTGGGGGTCTGCACCTCGGGGGGGTTTTACCCTCGGTGGGTGCCTGTCCCCCGGGGTGTGGGAGACCACCAGGCTTTGCACCCTGTGAGGGGTGGCCGGGGGGGGCTGCACGCACCCAGAGTGTGGGTCGCCGCTGGGGCTTGCACCCTGGGTGCCCGCTCCCTTGGGGTGCGGGACCCCATCGGGATTTGCACCCCACAAGGTAGCCCGGTGGATGTTGCCGCAGGACTTCGGACCTGGGCTTTGCACCCCGCAGCGTGGCCATGTGGGTGCCCACCCCCTGCCTGCCGGACATGTCTGTATCCCATGGGGAGGCCGGGAGGATGCAGGCACCCCAAGGAGCTGGTGCCAGACCCTCGCAGGGGTCCCCGCGGGGTGGCAGGGAGGGTGCACGGGTCCCCATGCAGGCAGGGTTTGCACCCCATGGGATGGCCGATGGGTGCATGGGTGCCCACCCCAGGCTATTGGATCCAGAGAGGGTTTGGACCCCATGGGATGTCTCGGTGGGTGCAAGGGTGCCCACCCCAGGGATCTGGACAGGGTTTGCACCCCATGGGATAGTGGATGGATGCCCACTCCCGTTAAATCGGGTAAATACCCAGGGGTATTGGATCCAGAGAGGGTTTGGACCCCATGGGATGTCTGGGTGGGTACATGGGTACCCACCCCAGGGGTATTGGATCCGGACAGGGTTTGCACCCCGTGGGATGGCGGATGGGTGCCTGGGTGCCCACCCCAGGGGGTATTGGATCCATAGAGGGTTTACACCCCGTGGGATGGCGGATGGGTGCCTGGGTGCCCACCCCCCGGGGGTATTGGATCCTGATAGGATTCGCACCCCTGAGGATGCCCGGGTGGGTGCACGCACCGCAGGCTGCCAGACTCGGAGCAAGGTTTGCACCCCCGGGGATGCCCAGGTGGGTACGTGGGTGCCCACCCCCGGGGTACTGCATCCGGAGAGGGTTTGCACCCCCGGGGATGCCCGGGGGAGTACGTGCATGCCCACCCCCAGGGCACTGGATCCGGAGAGGGTTTGCACCCCCGCGGGATGCCCGGGGTGTGTGTGTGGGGGGGGGTGCGCGGATGCCCATCCCCAGCGTATTCGGATCCGGACAGGTTTCGCACCCCCGGGGATGCCCGTTTGGATGCAGGGGCGCCCACCCCCGGGGTGACCCACCCCACCCCACCCCCCCCAAAACCCCGCACCCCTCCCTTCTCCTCACCGAGCATCTTGCTGAGCTCCGCGTTGTGCAGGTCGGGGTTCTGCACCGCCAGCCGCTTCCTCTCGTCCTTCGCCCACACCATGAAGGCGTTCATGGGCCGGCGGATGCGGCTCTCGGAGCTTTTCTCTCCCGCCGGACAACGCTGGGGGGGCCCCGGAGGCAGCCCCTCGCTGGCGTCCCCCTCCAGCCGCTCCGGCCAGCGGTAGGTGCCGAGCAGCGCAGCCATGGCCCGGCCCCGCGGCCGCCCCCCTCCCCGCCGCCAGCCCCGACCCGACCCGACCCCGACCCGCCTCTGCCCCGCCGCGCTGCGCTGCGCTGCCCTCGGGGGTCCCCGCGCAATCCCAGCCTCCCGCCCGGCCTCCCCCGTATTTATCAGCTCCTTGGAAAGGAAAAAAAAAAAAAAAAAAAAAAAAAAAAAAAAAAAAAAAAGCCCACACCAAAAAAAAAAAAAAAAAAAAAACCCCAACACCTCCTCCAATGACACCGAAGGGACTCGCTGCTCCTCCTTGTTTGCAAACTCCGTGAGCCCCGGCCAGGATGGAGCGGGGGAGAAAAAAACTTCTCCCCACCCTCTGCCCAGCACACACACACCCCCCACCTCTTCCAGGAGAGGGGAAAGGGAGGCAGCACCCCCCAACACCCCCCCACCCCCCGACCCAATTCTGCTCCCCCCCCCTCCCCTTCCCCCTTTTATCATTATTAATTATTATTATTTTGTGAAGGGGAGGGAGGAGGGAGCTGGAAACGGCCCTGCCACCCCTGCACAGCCCCCTCCTCGCCACCCCCCCCCGCAACTTTTCACACCCTGAACCTTCAAGGGTGAGGGAAACACAGAGAGAGGGAGATTTTTTTTTTATTTTTTTTTAGGATGGTCTAGAAAGAAAAGCAAAATGGTTCCAAACTGAAGGTCCCCCATAAGGGTGCAAAAGATCCCCCCCCCCAGTCCCCTCCCCAGGGTTCGGCAAACTGCGACGTGCCTGTTCGCAAGGGGAAATCAAGGTACGGGTCCTGCAGGTCCCCCTTTTCCCCCACACCCCCTGCTTTAACCGCTAGTCCTGGCTGGGCTTTGCCACCCTGTGTGAGTTTTCACCCAGTTACCCCGAATTCCCAGGTCCCCTCCTATGGGAGGTAGACTGGGATCCAGTGAACTGCTGGTGGGTGCTCGTCCAGCCTGGATGGCTCCTGGGTGAGCTTTGCAGGGACCACGCGGGGCAGGGGATGGGGCTGGGCAGAGCCCAGAGGGGCTACAACATCCCCAGTTGGTCCCCAGTGCCCGACACTGGGAACACTGGGAGGCGGAAGGCCGGTCTGATGCTTTTTCTCGCTGCGGCGTTTTATGGAGCGCTGCCCCATCCTGCAAAGCCACCCCAGCCCGGCTGGGATGGAAGCACCACCGTCACGCAACGGTATTTCCCACTAACCCCCAGTTCGGTGCTCCTGAGGGCAGGAACGTCACCCCCGAAGAAGTGTTCCCCCAGCTGGGACGAAGGATGTCCAGGAAGGCGATGGGTTCAAAAACCCCCACCCGGACCCCTTTGCCCAGTTCATCCCTGCAATTTGCCCCGAGGAATATATTTAGTGGCTCGATTCCTTTATGATTCTGACCCCCTGACATGGGCTGCAGCGGCTCCTCTTTGACCGATGGTGGATTTCCTCTCCGCCCTGCCCAGAAAGCCGAGAGATGGGAAGGCATTTCCTCGGGCCGGCCGGCCGCTGCCCCGTCTAACCCATCCACCCAGGGGGGAAAAAACCACCCAGCGCGGATCCCAAGCCGGTGGCGGGGAGACGTTTGTGCAGGTCGGCAGCGATTTACCACGTGCCCTGGGTGTTCCTATTGACTCTTGTCAGATTACGAGTGATGGAGAGCGCGGTATGTAAACGTGAGCTGCCGGGGTGCCGGATCCGCCCGGGTTTCCTGGTCTGTCCCCTCGCTTTGCGCAGGAACGGGATCCCTGCGGTTCTGGTTTCTCGCGGGTTACGGCGATTTGGGGGTCCGGAGAGTTGGAAGCTGCCAACTTCGCTTCCAGCCGGAGCGACAACTGCCCTTTCCGAGCTTTTCCTCGGGACCGAATTAAAACCCCGCGGAAGCAACAGCATTTTCCAAAGGAACTGATTAAATCTATTAAGCTATTTACAAGTGGGCTCCATCAGGGCCGCGTTATCTGGGAATACAACAGGAAGGCAACTTCTCTTAAATCTAAAAGGCGCAGGAGATTTCCTGGTCTCGGGACAGATTTATAAACCCTTTCCACAGGCGGACACGCAGGCAGGCACATAGCAACTGCCTTTCATCTGGGGTTTCGGATACATCCCGTGCCGTCCCGGTTCTCTCCGTAAATCCCATCCCATCACGCCTGGAAGCGCCGGGATGGGGCAGGGAGGGAGGACGCCAAACACCACCCCACCCCCCCCCCCCCCCGCCCCCGTCCTGCCCCCGACAAGTCTCCTGGGTGCATTTTGCAGTTGGCAGCAAGAGGTTGGGGAAGAAAACCCGCAGCATCCTTTTTATTTTTTGTTTTTAATTTTGATTTCCCTTTAGTAAGGCTTGAAGCCGGGAAAAAAAAATAAAAAAAAAACCAAACCCCCCAAACCCCGCAAGGTTTTATTTTGAACACGGCAGTGTTATTTTTCAACCCTCGGGATGCACAGGGCCTGGATATCGTCATTATTATAAAAATAACCACCTCTACGCGCCGAGGCCCTGGAGGCCAGAAAATTTTTAGTAGTAGTAGTACAATATATCCCCTCAAGGGGAAAAACAAAAAAAGGGAGAGACGAATTCCACCCGAGGCCTTTTACACGACAGGCGGCACCGCTTTTCCAAGGATGGGAGATTTTTTTCCGAGGGTTTTCCAGGCGAGGAGAAAGCAGGGACGGGATCCGCGTTCAACCTCCTGCCTCCGCCGCGGGTGCCCGGGGGCTGTCGGAGCCCCTCGGTGGGTTTTTCCAGGTCCTCGCTCTTCCCTTCCGCACGGTGGCGGGGGCTGGGGGGGGGTAACATCGATTGACCTCCCCCGGGTACCACGGGGCGGCGGCGGGGGCGGGGGGCGGAAAACTCAAGGGGGTTTTTCGGAAGGGGTGAAAATACCGCAAAAATATTTCTTGTTTGGATTTTCACCCAAGCTGGAAGACAGCGCCTTCCTAGGGACACCCCCCCGCCACGCCACATTGTGAGTGCAAATAATAATAATAAACAACACTTTTTTTTTTTGTCCCATTCTTCTTTTTTTTTTTTGCTTTCTCCCCCCTCTCCTTTAGCACCTGGCATTCTGATCGCATTAGTAAGACGGGTTTCACTCCGCTGCCCGACCTAAAATGCTGGTTAAACCTGTCCTGTAGGAAGCTCCCGCCTTACATAAAGGCAGCCGGGGCCATGTGAAAATGCCACCTTTTAATTGCGACCGCATGAGGGGAATTAGCAGCAGCCTGGAAGAACTCATCTTGACTTTTTTTTTTTTTAATTTTTTTTTTTTCATGCTTCCCTTCCCCGTTCTGGTGGAACGCTTACCTGTATCTGGGGCACAGGAAGAAGCGGAGCTCTCCCAGGGCTTTGAGAGCGGGGAAATTACGGCTAAAAGCTACAAGCTAAAATAGACCGAGCAGACAAAGAGGGGAAGAAAAGCTTTGTTCTCCCCCATTTTCGCGGATGGGGAACGGTGGCAGCAACTCCCCTGGGGCAGGGAGAAAAATCCCCGGCCGAAGCCGTACAGGCGAGACCGTCCCCGCTCCCGAAAAAACATCCCCTTTTAGCCTGGGTCTGACACCTGGAGTTTGACTCGGTTTGCAAACGGCGGGGGCTGTTTTCACTAAATAACCTCCCCCCTGCTCCTGCTTCGCAGACATTAAAATGTGTGAGAAAAGTGCAAAGCTGAAATTAGCCCAATATTCACATGTTCCTTAATTATTGATGAAGCCCTCGTCTCCCAAGGGCAGTTTTTGCGGAGGCAGCCGGGGGGTTCCCAGCAGAAGAGCCGCATCCTGGGGGGTGCAGCTCCCACCCAGGACAGAAGACTCAACCCGTCCTCCCCGTGTCCACCAGCCTTTCCCCAGGGATTCCTACTGGGACCATTTGGAGGAGAAGCCAGAGTTTTCCCCTTTTCACCCCGCAACAAAAAATGTAGGCGAAAAAAAAAGCTAAAATTTTCAGAGCGCGCACACTCAGGGCACTGGTTACTTCTGCTCTTATTATTTTTAAACTGTGGCTTTAAGAGTGAGAAAAATAAATGTATTTTAGTGCCTTTAGGTTAAAAGGGGCTAGCGGAATTTCCCTCTTGCACTTCAAAATTAATAAAAACGGATTAAGATTAGTAAAAAAAAATAAAAAAAAATCGAGTGACTCAGAAGCAGAATTTTAACTTCTGACTTGCTGAGAAATCGTGCTTCAATTTGGCTTCGGAGCAATTTACCCGCTTCTGCCACCACAAAAGTTTATTTTTACCATATTCCCCAGTCTTGCATCACTAAAGGTTTCTTTATAGTTTGTTTATCCCTGCACGGGACAGGTACGGAGCCTCGGTCAGTGTCCAAGTACTCCGTGAGCTCAGATCCTCGGCCACTAACACCACGCAGATGAGACTGATAAACCTTCGCGTAATTAGGGTTCTCCTGCCCAGGAACGAGGTGAGATTGATACACCTTCACGTAATTAGGGTTCTCCTGCCCAGGAAGGAGGAGGAACAAGGCAAAGAACCGCTTCAGATGCGAGCAATCCTCACGCTGTTTGAGGACGCGCCGTTCCAAGATCTTTTTTTGAAGGCAGGCGTGATGCCACGCCGTGTTTCCAATAGACTTTGTGTGGTTTTCCTCTCTTCTCGGAGCTTCCTTCCTCCTCGTAGTGCCGGCAGGTTTGGAGGTTTCGTGACGTAAATTGTGCCTTTTGAAGGTGGATGCTTCAAGAACTTCAATCTTGTGTTTAAACAGGGGAAAACTGGTTAATTACATTGGGGCGTTCAGCTCATTTTCAATGCCAAGAGCTGATTATTTGAAAGAAGTCAGCACCAGAACCACCTTCTGTTTAAAGGACAACGGCATTAATTGAAGGCGATGCTGAACGTGATGAGCCCCCAAGTGCATTTCTTGAGGTTCACCAAGCAGCTGCGTCTCGGATCCTGTCTAATGGACCAAAATCCACACAGACGTAAGGATACGGGGGTCTGAAATCTGAACCCCATTGGAAATGGGGGTGTCTTGCAACTTGTCCTTAACAGTAGCACACACCGATGCTTTGCGATAAGCTGGGTTGTTACTTCTACGTTGCACTGGTGGTGTGTAAAGGAAAGAGCTGGTACATCTGCGACACCACCTGCGTCCAGCTCTGGAGTCCTCAGTACAAGAAGGACACGGAGCTGTCGGAGCGGGGCCAGAGGAGGCCCCGGAGATGCTGGGAGGGCTGGAGCCCCTCTGCTGGGAGGACAGGCTGAGAGAGCTGGGGGGGTTCAGCCTGGAGAAGAGAAGGCTCCGCGGAGACCTTCCAGCCCCTGCCAGTCCCTCAAGGGGCTCCAGGAAAGCTGGGGAGGGACTCTGGAGCAGGGAGGGGAGCCATGGGACGAGGGGGAAGGGTTTTACACTGCAAGAGGGGAGATTGAGATGAGATATTGTGAAGAAATTCTTTGGTGTGAGGGTGGTGAGCCCCTGGCCCAGGTTGCCCAGAGAAGCTGTGGCTGCCCCATCCCTGGAGGGGTTCTAGGCCAGGTTGGCCGGGGCTTGGAGCAACCTGGTCTGGTGGGAGGTGTCCCTGCCCAGGCCAGGGGGGTGGAACTGGGTGGTCTTAAGGTCCCTTCCAACCTAAACTACTCTGTGATTCTATGTTCTTGGAAAGAAATCCAAGGAACGGTGCCTGTTCCACAGATCTGGGTTGTCCCGTCCCATCCCTGGCTTGAAGGAAGGCTCTGCAGAGTTGGACACAGCACAATCAAACGAGTTGAAGCCCATAAAGCTCACACACTTTGGTCCAATGCTGGTAACAGACTTACTTTTCCATGGCCTCTACTTTCCAGGCTCCAGTTTTGTTCTGTACGCACAGAAGTCAGCATATACATTGTTGTTCATAAAATTGCAATCGCAAATCCCTTACTTTGGTGTGCAGCAGCCTTTGCACCGACAGGGAATTTCAACGTTCGAAAAATGCGAAAGAAATGGAAGAAAAAATCAAAGAAACTCCTGAGAAACCATCACCTGCGTAAGGCTCCCATGGCGAAAAGGCAAATTTTCTTCTACGTCACTGGTGACCTGGGATTACCAGAACTGGAAAGATTTTAATATCTCTGCTGCGTGCGCATCGTTCTCGATTTGGAAGGGAAAGCAGAGTGGCAACTCTCATTTTGCTTGGTTTCTGGGTAATTTCACTTGGAGGTACATAATTTTGTGCTGCAATGTGGGAGTACAATGGACAAATATATAACAAAAGACCCTGCTGTTTAAAAGTCTTATTTTCACTGAAATGAAACCAAGTGATTTCTTTGTGCTTACATTCTGCTAATTTCAGCATTTGGGTAATGACGTAATTCTTTTTCTTCTGCTTTCGAAAAAAGACCTGCTTGCCAAACCAGAGGTTGGTTGAAACCGGACTCACAACCCACTGTAAACAACAACAAAAAATGTAATTTATTACTTTGAAATGTGTTCCTTTTGTTTCCACCATCCATGTCACTAGACAGTATCTGGTAAGAAGAGCTCTTCGTCGAGTAACGCAAAGTTGGCCAACCACTAACACACACAGAGCAGAGCAGCAAAGTGAATTTCTCATTTCAAACGTTAGGCTCTTATTTTTTTCCCCTAAAACTCACATTCTGCACACGCTACTTCTCTTTGAGCCTGAGGCATATCCAAGTCCCACGTTTCCCGGCATAAAGTGAAATCCCCACTTCTTGGACACATCGAGAATCTTCTATTTGTAGCCGAGATTTCAAGCTGAGCCAGATTTAGGTCGTAGGGATGCCACGCTTAATCGTAGCAACACCGTAAATTTCAAGATTTACTCCTGGTTTTATTCTTTCCGTAACTAACGCTGGAAGCTGGCCAAACACTCCGAAGAATTAGCACACAGAAACTCACGGGCGATTAATACGGAGAACAAACAAACAAGCCCAGCAGTATTTGGAGAAAGAAACCCTATTCCTTGACTAGCACCTTTTAAAATTGAAATCCCAGAGAGACTGTAAAGTTCAGCTGCTTAAGATTTAAAAAAAAAATAAAAATCACTGGAAACAGTCAAGCTTTTGGCTTTTACTAACAAACAAAAATCCAAACTGGGGATGAAGTGAGCAAAGCTGCTTTGAGGGGCACCCACAAAACTTAGGATGCTTCAATATAGCATAAAAAAAAAAGATATATATTTTGCTGTCTGCTTCCGTTGAGAATATTTTTTGCACCCTGAGCATGAGGCTTACTCAACTCTACAGCAACCTCATGGCATTAGTTGGTATTTCGTTTAAGGAAGGCAGGGAACAAGCCCAGCCACAGCGGCATCGTAACGGCTAATATTTGTATAGTGCCGAAAAGCAAGGTTTAAAGGTTTAAAAGCTTTAAAAACTACAGGCACGTCAGCGTGAAGCACAGAGAAAGGCATCCTGTTCTTCCCTTACAATACCTAAAACTACAGTAATTTCGCTGCAATGAATGAGCGCGTCCTGAGGGCAAGAAAGGTGCACCAAGATATTTTAAAAACGAAGAGTTGAGCTGCAGCTAAAACATCCGAAGGCGTGTGGACTCTCTGCTTCCGACTAAGTTTCTCCCCCCGGACAATAAAGGCAGCTTAAGGAAATTTTTTCATATTAACATCTGCATCTTGACAATGTTTTTCAAACCACGTTAAGCAACTCAACTGAGCTGAGACAATAAAACAACGTCCCCGTTTTATTCAGCAGAGCAGGGCAATGGGATGTTTTAGATTTACACTGATGAAACACAGGCAGGCCCAAAGTCAAACCAGCGGCTAACGGGTCTGAATTCTGGTCAGCTCTGCTGAATTATGCCATGAAAACTGGCTGGCTTTCAGGGCTGTGCTGTCAATTTGCTGCGGCCAAAGCAGTATCAGAACCAGACTCGAGGAGTCACAGGATCACAGAGTGGCAGGGGTTGGAAGGGACCTCTGGAGATCATCCCATCCAACCCCCGGCCACAGCAGGGTCACCCAGAGCAGGTGGCACAGGAACGCGTCCAGGCGGGTTCTGAATGTCTCCAGAGACGGAGACTCCCCCACCTCTCTGGGCAGCCTGTGCCAGGGCTCTGACACCCTCACAGCAAAGAAGTTCCTCCTCATGTTTAGGTGGAACTTCCTATGGTCATGTTTGTGCCTGTTACCTCTTGTCCTGTCCCCAGGCACCACTGAGAAGAGCCTGGCCCCATCCTCCTGACACCCCCCCTTTCAGTATTTACAAGCGTTGATAAGATCCCCCCTCAGTCGTCTTTTTTCCAGACTGAAGAGACCCAAATCACTCAGCCTTTCTTCATCAGAGAGATGTTCCAGTCCCCTCATCATCTTGGTAGCCCTTTGCTGCACCCTCTCCAGTAGTTCCCTGTCCTTCTGGAACTGGGGAGCCCAGAACTGGACACAGGACTCCAGGTGCGGCCTCCCCAGGGCAGAGCAGAGGGGGAGGATGACCTCCCTCCACCTGCTGGCCACACTCTTCTTGATGCCCCCCAGGATGCCATTGGCCTTCTTGGCCACAAGGGCACATTGCTGGCTCATGGTCATCCTGTTGTCCACCAGGACTCCCAGGTCTCTTTCCACCGAGCTGCTCTCCAGCAGGTCAGCCCCAACCTGTCCTGGTGCATGGGGTTATTCCTCCCCAGGTGCAGCACCCTACACTTGCCCTTGTTGAATTTCATAAGGTTCCTCTTTGCCCAACTCTCCAGCCTGTCCAGGTCTCCCTGTATGGCGTCACAGCCTTCCGGTGTGTCAGCCACCCCCCCCAGCTTTGTGTCGGGACAGTGAAAGCTTCTTCCCCATTCCACCGCTTAACTTCCAAGCTCACCCATCTCTGCCGACAGCACTTGGCTGAGAGAGACTCAGATGCCAAAATCCACCCCCGATGTTTAAGCCGCCGAGTTCCAGCATTACTTATTTCCAGGTTTGCAAATAGAAACAAGCTCTAATTTGGTTATAAATCTAAATTGCAGATTTTCAATACTAACACATTGGATCCGCTCTGCTTTTAAAATCTGTTAGGTCTCCTAATTTCACAGAAAACTTTGCTCCATCCAAGACAACTTTCTGATTTCCAGATGCACCACTGAAGGTAACCGGAATG
Organism: Rissa tridactyla; assembly: GCF_028500815.1. Taxonomy (NCBI): domain Eukaryota; kingdom Metazoa; phylum Chordata; class Aves; order Charadriiformes; family Laridae; genus Rissa; species Rissa tridactyla. The sequence goes on along the minus strand of NC_071468.1, from coordinate 124,196,531 downwards.
CTGCCTGGGAACCAAAGGTTTAGATATGGGTAATAAAGGCACAGCTCCTTGTGCTTGGTTGCAAACCTACAAGCGCTTGACAATAGCTCACGACCGGCTAGGAAACAAAGGCAGGTATTTTTATTTCATTCTGTAGAACTGACACAGAATTTGAATAAGTATTCAGGCGTAAACCTTTCATTCGAATAAGTATTTTTGGGAAGAAACAACATTCATGTTAGATGTAAAAGGAGATCAATGAAAAAATTAGACACGACTTTGCAAAAATCAGTGAAAAAATACATAGAGCTTTGTAAAACCCCTCCTGTTGCCAGAAGCAGAGCTGGGCTATCGCAGGTGAAAACAACAGTGGCTTTAGTAATACAGGCAGTAGCAGGGCGACTTTTTTTTCCCTTTGGATTGAGAAAAACACAGTCGGTGTGAAGCAGCGGACGGTAATTCATTGCTTTTTCGCATTCTTAACCCCAGCGGTTAAAACCAGGCCTGATTTTGCTTGCTGTTACCTGACTTGAGCGGAGCTGCAGCGGAGGGAACGTGGGCTGAAGGCAGCACAGGCTCTGCTCTGTTAAGACGTAGCTCTTGGAAAGCCACCACGGTGAAGCAGGCTGGCAGAGGCAAAACCTCACCGGTATTTATCAAGTCTCGCTTTGCAGACATGCCAGTCTTGGCCCTACACCTTTTTAATATGGTGCTGAAGCTCACGTTGGCCCCGTCACCATGTTGTGCCTTGAAAAAAAGCTACATTTAAACCCTGGTTTCAGCTGGAGGTAGAGCAGCGTGCTCACGACTGGATTACAGCGGTGGCTGGCTGGTGTGTTTGCACAGCCTTCTCCTCTAACACGCCAAAGTTCAAATCACCCCAGAGTCCCAGCTTGATTCTTAAAGGGTTAGATGTGCTTGCCGTGCTTCTTTTTCTTCCTCTGCGCTCCTTCCATACGCTCTTCTGTCTCCTCTTTTTGCCTTTTGTGTTTCTTCTTATGGCGTTTCTTTTGCTTTGCCTCAAAGTCCTTTATGCTGGGATCTTCCCCGTCAGATACTCCCATATAAATTTCTCCATTGCCCATATTTTCATCACAACTTTCCTCTTCGTGCTGCTCTTTATGTTTCCTTTTCTTTTTCCCTGAGTGACACTCATTTAACGGAGCGTCCAGTTCCTTTCCATTCAAGTTACCTATCTTGGATTGTTTCACTTTTGGTTTCTCGCAGTGCTCTGTACTCTCTGCCTCAGCTCTCTTCTGCTTCTTCTTTTTCTTTTTGACTTTGGTTTTCAGTTCTTCTGAAGGCTCCAAAGCTTCGTCGGCGTTTGAGCAGGAATTGTCTACCTTTGCTTCTGGTTCGTTCCGGGATGCCTTCCGTTTTGCCATGCGCTTGGCGAAATATTCCTGTACAGTGAGAACACTTTTCACCGTATTGTAACCATCTGCAGGCTCAGAGACCCAGCCGTTTCTCTGCTTCTCTTCCTGAGACTCAGGATTGGTCGTATCCTCCTGCAGGTGAGAGTCAGAAATAATGATTTTAAACAGAAGGTTCTTTTTTTTCATGCTAATAAAAAATATTAAAATATAATACGGCACTTTGAAAATTAATTGTCAATCACAAACAAAGGCTGGAGGGAGAATGGCTGGAGAGCAGCCCCAAGGAGAAGGACTTGGGGGTGTTGGTGGGTGAGAAGCTCCACAGGAGCCGGCACCGTGCGCTGGCAGCCCAGAAACCCCCCGCAGCCTGGGCTGCATCCCCAGCAGCGTGGGCAGCAGGGCGAGGGGGGGATTCTGCCCCTCTGCTGCGCTCGGGGGAGACCCCCCTGCAGTGCTGCCTCCAGCGCTGGGGCCTCGGCACAGGAGAGACACGGAGCTGTTGGAGCGGGGCCAGAGGAGGCCCCGGAGATGCTGGGAGGGCTGGAGCCCCTCTGCTGGGAGGACAGGCTGAGAGAGCTGGGGGGGTTCAGCCTGGAGAAGAGAAGGCTCCGCGGAGACCTTCCAGCCCCTGCCAGTCCCTCAAGGGGCTCCAGGAAAGCTGGGGAGGGACTCTGGAGCAGGGAGGGGAGCCATGGGACGATGGATGACAGTTTTAAACTGAAAGAGGGGAGATTGAGATGAGATATTGGGAAGAAATTCTTTGGTGTGAGGGTGGTGAGCCCCTGTCCCAGGTTGCCCAGAGAAGCTGTGGCTGCCCCATCCCTGGAGGGGTTCAAGGCCAGGTTGGACGGGGCTTGGAGCAACCTGGTCTGGTGGGAGGTGTCCCTGCCCAGGGCAGGGGGTGGCACTGGGTGATCTTCAAGGTCCCTTCCAACCCGAACCATTCTGTGATTGCATGATTCTACGAAAGGTCCAGATTTGGGCAGAAGTAGGAGGCAGCCCTTAATGCCAAAGACTGTGTAGGTGTAGGGAGAAGAGCTGGCAGTATGGAAGGCAGCAAGAGAATACAGAACAAGTCAATTCTCTGTTGGTTTGAATTTCTTACGATTTACCTACTCCTGTGCAGCTCATGCAGATTATGTATAATACTATCATACTCGGTGTTATTACACTCACGTGTCTCTACAAGATATAAACCAACATGAAAAATAACACAGCATGATCTATTAGCCTGTGGCATAAAGGAAATCCCATGCCTGGAATACCTCTGCAGCAAAGTGCAAGAACTTATGATATACGGCACAATCCGGCATTGATGCATCTCTTCCATCTTATCTGATCTTTAGAAATGTTTGTTTCGTAGCTGGTTTACTGTCATTGTGTCCTAGATGTTGTTATTTAAACATGCTCCATTTGATCATACGTTATCAGATGGCAAAACCAACATCACAGGTTTAGATCTTACAAGGCTTCTGCATACACAAAATAAATCGCTGCTGAACCCCAGCCGCAGGTGTATAGCTATAAAAAGAGTCTAGTATCTTGAAAGTTAAACAAAAAGCGAAGTATAGCGCTGGAGCTGGATGTTATGTACGGCACAAAGAGAACTGACTCTGAAAAAGCAACAAACGCAACAAGATGAAAACACATAACTTGTTAAATTATCTGTGACTTACAAAATAAACAGCCCCAAAAGGCAGCTGAAATTCAGGCTCATTTGCTGGGACACTGAAACAGTAAAAAATAACCCTTTGTGGCATACCCTTTCGCTTGGCAAATGTCACAAATGACTCTCGGAAACGTCCCGAATTTCACACTGCCTTTTTTTTTTTTTTTTTCTTTTTTTTTCCTTTTTGTTAAAGCCTTGTGCGACCTGCAGGTAAGCACATGCACCTCCCTCAACGGGAAAGGCTGAGCAGTGAGAACTGAGTAGAAACCGTAGCACCATCAGGCCTACACCACGGCTCTGGAACGGGAGGTCACTGCCGTCAAACGCGGTGAGCAGGACAGAGATACTTCCCCGATTTTCCATTCATAAATGCGGGGATAGATAAGAGCATCTACCCAGCCCATCCACCCTGGAGGTGAATGGAAGCGACTATAAAACGCCACCGAATCAGAGCAGTAATATTTCATAGCCACTTTCACTGGCATAAACTGATAGACAGGGCGAAGGCCAGCAGCAAACTGGGAGATATAAAACCGCTTATCTCAACACTTCACAGTTATTGCGTGATGGTGCAGATAAGTGATCTGGCTCTCTTCAGGGCATCGTTAAACTTGCTAGCTGAAGCGGGGTTTATTCGGGTTTGTGAGTGAGGTTTTGCAGGTCTGGCTCCTTATGCATCCGTAACCTTTTCTCACATGAGCAGGAATGCAAAAATTTGTGTCATTAGTGATGCATTACGAGTAGCGATTTCCTCATACATCTGCTTTCAAGAGAGCTATTCCAGTGGAACGAAAGTAACGCTACACTTGAGATTCCAGTAATGTTTGTGTGGGCACTTAGAAAAATTAGGTACTTTTCTTGGAGGAATACCTTGTAGTGTACCTTCAGGTAAGTTCATGAAGTAACTGAAACTATTTGACTCCTGGCAAAGAAGAGATGTTGAACCTGGGGGAAAATACCCAACCTACATCTATACACACAGGTTCCATCTGAAAGCGGAGCTGCAGCAGGAGTTTGACAAGACAGACAACACAGACTAAATGGACCGAGCTGTGTTTGTAGCTGCTGCCTTTTTAATAAGATGCACCTCCCAACCCAAGCAGGCGGTGTTAGAGCGGATCAAAAATAGATGGCCTGCTCAAGCAGAGTTAAACGGGTCACTTTCTTTTCCTTTTCCTTCTACCCACAGCAGCATTTGGACGCCTTGGATTGCAAAATGACCAACGGTCTCCCGGGTTTTCTGCCGCCGATGCCAGCCGGAACAGTTTCCCTCCTCACCCCAATATGTAAAACCTACTTGCGACCAGAACACCATTTACCCCCTGGCCAACCAGGAAAGGATTTTCTCATTCCCTTGGTGACTTCAAGTCCTGACAACTTAATTACTGTAATTGAAGGCAAATACTACTTGAACTCTACACGTTTCTTTTATAAAATACATCAGACATAAAAAAAACGTTCCTTTGGTTAAGCTGAGGAGTTCAGAAGGTATGCATGATCCCAGAAAATAAGAACCTTGCTCAGAAACTCCTTTATTGATAAGAATTTTAATAACCATGGGCCACTGAACACAGAACCAACAGGGCATGGAGACAAGCAAAGAGGTGCCAACCCTAGAAAACCTCTCGGTTTAGGAAAAGCTTATGTGAAACCATAAATCACCTGGAAAGGCTGTTAAGTGCCAGAAGGGTTCCCCCTCCCGTGATGTACCTGTCCTAGTAGCCATGGGAACGCTGCCGAGCTCCTAAACATGGGTTTTCTCTTACCTCTCGACGGGAGACTCACGGTTTATGCAATCCCTCCCCTGCTTGCCCCAACACACGCACATAAATTTCGAAGAAAAATAAGATATACATACTTAAATGTTTACTGTGTTGCTGTAACTTCTGAAAAGCAATTTATTACCCAAGAGAAAAGAAAGAAAAGAGCTCCTACTCCAAAGAGCTGACGATCACGTTAAGGTAAAAGACCAATCATGCTGTAACTGGTGGGAGGCCTGAAGATTGGGCTTTGGAAGAGATATGTGCGGCCACGCCGGGAGTTCCAAAGTTGCCAAGAAAATCGGGCTGAGAAGGTGAAGTTAAAAGGAATTGGGAACACTGGCCTCTAGGGAATTGGTAGGATGGTCCCAGCAAGAGAAAAGGACTGCTTGAAACACGGTGTTAGATGTGGAATGATTAAGAGGAAATAATACGAAAATTCAAGGAGCGGCTGGGCAGTGCACAGGAAAAGATGAAGGTCAATTATAGCCAGAAGTCCCCTGTAAATATCATCTGTTTATGTAATTAGTTAAATGTATGGAAAATAATTTGAAGTACATAAAGCACGCCAAACACCACCGTGGTTTTTTTTCCGCCTGCTTTCTTCACTTGAGACACACAACGCTGATTTCGTCATTACATTAACACACTAAATTTAAGAGAGTGAAATCCCGGTTCCCTCGATTCCCGCAGGATCAGGATTGCATCTTTAAGGCATCACGCTCTCCGAGCACCTTTCGACCACGGTTATTTAGTGAAGAAAAAAAAATAGGGGACTATGACTATGGTCAATTATACAAAGAAAACAATTCACAGCGCGAAAACAGTTTGGCAACAGTAGAAGCCCAAAGTGGAAAGCATTTAGACACCTGATGAAATCAAACGGGTTTGAAACCCAAATATCTTTGGAGATTTAAGACCTTAGGTTGAAGAATTAAAATCCAAAAAGAAGAAGTGCATCCGCATGTTACTCTGGGAGGAAAAGGGAGAAATAACCCATCAGCAAAGACAAAAGGGGGCCGGTACATCAGCAACAGAAGCAGCTTGGATTAAAATTCAGTGAAGTTTCCCTCCTCTTCAGACTGCAAGCGTTTCTTTCTTAGCACTTGAAGCTTAGAACAGCGGAATCAAAAATATCTACTATACAGTCTCAGACCTGCCGCATACGAACTACAGTCACTCAAGTAATTTCAAGCCTTTGCTTCCTCATTTGCAAATGAGGGGGTACTAATTCACAAGCAATTTTGTTTGCTCAAATTCCCCGAAATGACACAGAAGTACGGAAGGGGTGAGCATAAAGGCAGAATAAAGCTAAACTATAATTTCAGTAGATTCTCACTTAAATTGCAGAAAAAGGGGCGAGATGAAGTAAGGAGTTACAAGGCAATCGCGCGATCATTCATAGCTTTAAAACGCAGCAAGCCCTTTCTGCAGTCGGGCTGAACGGCGGCGATTAGCCACGTTCTTGTTGAGAAACCAGAACAATAAGATTAGTATAGTCCAGTTCTGTTGCTGCTGCTTCGGATCCTCGCTGCAGAGGTGCGTCGGAATGACCCCCACGCGGCGCACGGAACCTGACAGGCGAGAACTGAGGGCAACCCTGTCTCTTTCTAAGCCAGGTCTAGCTGCGCTGGGGAGAAGCACAGCAGATTACTCACCACGAGTCACGCCGGAGCTTTGCAGACGTTAAGGACGAGAGAGTCTTGCTTTGAGGAGTTGACAACTTAAAGTGAAGTATGAGCATAAACATTTGGATTGGGATCAAACAGGCAAGAGAGGGAACAAAGACTTGTAGCTTGATGAGTTTAAGCAGGATTAAAATAAATACATGCATAAATAAGGCCACGTAGCATCAGTTCTGAAGTCGATTCTGGCATAAGGACAGGTACCCAGGAGGCTCTAATGTTTTCAATTTACCTGATTAAGATTGGTATACTGCAGACAGCATCTTAGGAAGAACTAATGATAACAGACTTCCAACACAGAAAGGGCTGATGCAAACAGAAAAAGGGACCATTTTCCCCCCCCGCTTATGAGGAAGAGGATGAGCAGCAGCAAATGTAAATTACCAACGTGAAACTTTGCTGGTAGGAGAAATCCATCGGTATATATGCGAAGCCTCAACAACCACTGTAAGTCTCAGCCATTGAAAGCACCTCAGACAACTATCAGGAAAGCGTTAGGAGGAGTTAATCCTTGCTTGGGATGGAAAATAGAAGATCTGGACTCTAGAAGCATCTTCCAGCCCTGTAATGCTTTAAAATCTTAAACAGGGATACAATCTGACCTCCTCGTAATAAAAGAGGGTTTAATGAAAGAGATGAAAAGCAGGAACACTAAACCTGGAAAGAAACGGTAAAAATTCAGGTCACCCGCAACTTCCTTCTTTTGTTGACCCTGGTATTCTAATCACCAGGATACCTCACATAACCATAGCAAGGTTTAATTTTACTACTATTTATACTGAGTGCCAATATAGCAAGGAATCCACTTACAGGAAATGGAATGAAAATTCTGAAAGTCTAATACCTGGCCGGGCTGTATGACATGACAGCACTTTTTAAAAGGACAAGTTCCAATTACTATAGAGAAGCACTTTCCTGTTTGACTCCATTAAAATTAATTCTGTGCTAAAATACACTGAAAAATCAGCTGCTATCTTGTGGTTGGTTATTAACTACTATATACTCCACGCGAATTATCAGCTCTGCCTCTTACCCAGCGAGGACAAGGATAGAGGTTAGGAAGTAGCTAATGGAAAAGGGACAAGGAAAAGCCTTTAAAAAAAAAAATCCAACCGTTTTCTTCATGGAATTACGAAGATGCATTTTTGCTACACCTGCCTCCACCTGCAACTACAAAGGGAAGGGCAGTCAGGTTGTTCTTCTTGCAATTAAAAAGGGCAAGGACTTTTATTGCAGCAAATCTCTGCCTAGAATAATTTTGGGGTTATTCACCGAATCATTGACTAGAAGTGACCTCTGGAGGTCTTCAGTCCAGCCTCCGGCTTGGAGCAGGACTACTTCCAATGCTAGACCAGGTCAGCTTCTAGTAGCAGAGTCATGGAAACCTCCAAGGAGGAAGGTTCCACAATTCTTCAGGATACCCGTTCCAATGCGGCACCGCATCCCAGCGAGGAGGTTCTATTGCCACAGAACAGCACCCGTTTCATTCTACTGTATAAATCTATAGGTGCGTGGGTTTCAAGTACATTTACACTGTATCTGCTGACACCATTTTTAATTTTAGTTCTAAATTCCGCGGTGATGTGTTTCTATTAAAACTGCATTCAAATTCTCCCAGGCCGTCTTCTAATTCTGTTTTATATTTTTGCCAAAAGCTCATCCTGTGCTTCAGACAGTGGCCAATTTTAGCATTTTCATTCGTTCTTATAATTCACCCATTATTACCGCTAAAATAGAAAGCCACCATCTCTCTTGCTGAATGCAACATCTAGGTATCCAAAATGCCATGTGCTTGTCATATAAACAATCCGTTTTTACTGTTGTACGACGTATTGGATCCCAGCCTGTTTCCATCAATGAAACGGGAGCCGTACAATAAGCTGTAATCACTCAGCCGGGTTTTGCCTTCAGCCTGAAAACAACAGCGTAACAGGAAGCAACAGGGTTGCAAAAGTGCAAGGGATTAAATTTTGGCCAGAGACTTGATTACAATGATAGTCCTGGGGATTCATTCCAGCTGTCACTGTCAGACCCCGGTCAGTCCTGCAGCACTAACAGTTACAATACTCGCAGTTACACCACCTGTATTTCTAACGTCAGCTTGGGAACCCCGATACCGTGTTGACCAGAGCACACAAACTTCCTCCTACTGTTCTTACACTTTTCAGGAAAAAAAAAAAAAAAAAAAAAAAAGGCATTCAATTAAGTTTTAGCAAACAAAGGCAGCGAGTAAAATCCACGAGCAGAAGGCAGCCTGTAAAAAGCTGAGGGAGAATGCAGGAAAGCTGGGGAGGGACTCTGGATCAGGGAGTGGAACGATAGGATGAGGGGGAATGGTTTTAAAATGAAAAAGGGGAGATTTAGATGAGATCTGAGGAAGAAATTGTTTGCTGTGAGGGTGGTGAGCCCCTGGCCCAGGTTGCCCAGAGAAGCTGTGGCTGCCCCATCCCTGGAGGGGTTCAAGGCCAGGTTGGATGGGGCTTGGAACAACCTGGGCTGGTGGGAGGTGTCCCTGCCCAAGGCAGGGGGTGGCACTGGATGATCTTGAAGGTCCCTTCCAACCCAAACCATTCCATGATTCTATGAATACAAACAAACATTGAGATAAGATACAAGAGGTGCAGAAGACTGAAGGCATGTTGGGAAAGAGTTAAAAAATCAGCACGCTGCAGAGAAGAAAAATCCTTTTCGTATCTTGAAAGAGAGACACTTAGATATCCTTGTGACATCTCATTTCACTCCAGCTACAGTGCTGAGGCCAGCAAAACCGCTCTTCCTTTGCATTTCCTTGCAAATTACATCTGTGCATTAGACTGAATATAAACAAAACTAAAGGAAGAGATTTCCCCTAGGATCTCTCTATTGGCACGGTACAGAGATCCAAACACAGTGACTTCATCTTCCCAGAAGCACCTAAATCAATTCTAACCGTTCTGTTCTCACCTTGAATAACAGAGGAAATATGGTCCGGCAAAGCGAGCGCGGGACTGGGAAGGTCACGTTTCCCAAGTTCTCTTCCCGGCTACAAAACAGAGCTGGTGAGAAAAGTTGGAGAAGAGGTTACTCCATCCAGCTCTGGTACAAGGCTATCAAAGCGCAAAACATGCCTTATCAACTGCATTCATGCAGTTGATGACTCGCAGCAGAGCTAAGAGTTTCATTAAGTGTTTGTGAAGTGCTTTGAGATCCTTCAGAGAGGCATCCCAGATGTGCAGGGCACTGCGCGAGTTCCGAAACAACCGCGCCGTTCCTCCCACCTGACAGCGCTGCGCGGCTGCGACGCTTACCAGCGAACAGGCACGGCGCAATTTCTGTCTGTTCTCTGACATACCCATATATAATCAAATCATCAAGAGACTCTCACACGTAGTATTTTAAAGGGGTGGGCAGGATTATAAGCAAATCAGTGCCGAGTGGTCTTTTTGTCCTGTACCCATCCTCTAAATGCCAATGCCAACGTCCAGGACAGTCATCCCGGTAGCGTAGGTATCATCCACGTAGCGTAGCACTGTAAGGCACATTCAGAAGTAATCCAAGTCTTCTTCACATAATATTTTACTACTGTCATGCCATTCCCTGGGCACTTCTTATTATTGCTTTGTAATGTATGTGGAATAGGCAGCTGCTGTTAATCCTTTCTCACCAGGATTCAGAAGACCGAATCCTTCTCGATTCTCGAGTTCAGGATTTCTCCCCATAGCCACAGATCGAGAAGAAACTGAACGGACTACAGGAGAAGTAACAAGTGGGTTTGTCCAAGCAAAGGTATTAACAAGGGCTCTGAAGATTTAAGATGCTGAGACAAGCCACCAAGAGAAAGGACGCGATAAAAATCATTGCAAATACCCAGAGGAGAGAAAGGAGTTCTGGTAGGGAATCCGAGAGCAAACACAGTCAGCGTTACAGCTTGGCTTCAGGTGGAGGAAACTCCACGTCCTTCAAAATCTGAAAATAACACCTGCCTATGTAAAACTTCACTTCTATCTCTTTTCTAATAACAAATGTAGAAAGGCGTATCTGTGTATAAATAAAAGTGCTTCTAGAAGCATTTGAAACAGATAATTTAAATGGCCAAACCTTCGCTCCTTTCCCCTTCCCCTTAAGAAAATGCTTCTCAAAAGGAAAATACACACTTGAAACTCTTCCGCTTCTTTGCTCCGAGAGGGTAATATGCTGGAGAGCTGATCCACGCATGAAAATCAAGTCAGACCTCTGTGCGAGGGTACAGAATTTCCTGTTTTTCAGCACAAGCAGCGGCCGAGGAGCTGCTGAGAAATACCATGTGTCACTTTTTAGTCACTTACTTGTTAAGTGTGCCCTCATCATGACTTGGTTCCTTTTCTCTAAGCAGGTGTGAAGAAGTAGTCGGAACACAGGAAAATGAATCAGGACACTACAATTTAGAGCAGCATAAACCATAAATACCAGCGGAGGCCCCCTGCCTGAAAGCGTGCAGACTGAAAGACAGACGCAGCAGAACAAGACAAGCGGCAAGAATGAGAACTGAAATCCCAAATATAACTGCACGGATGCGTATGCGCAGTTTTTTCCTTCCCTCCCGTCTACAAGGCTCTGAAGAAAAGAGTTTGGCTGAGTAAAGGGTTTTATTTTTCAAGGAATATCGCTCATGCAGCATACCTACTGTTCATATGGATCTTACTCTTGTTTTCAAGAATTCAGCCAGTACAGCCCTGCAGCTACAACCAAGCCAGGTACAAACCCCCTGCAGCCGCCTTTCATAAATTTCCGCATTTTTCTTCATTTTGCTTTAGTTTTGGTGCTCCCTTGCACAACGATTCTGACAAGTCAGCTCCTCAGATCACTTCAAATTAGCACCCACAAACTCTCCCCCCCTGCCGCCCCCCCCCCCCCCCCCCGGCAAACCAACCCAACTCTTTTAGACCATGCTTCAGAACGCCACTCCGTCCTCAAACACAGACCGAGGTGTGTAACTAACCGTATCGCCCATGTCCTACCTTACCCTTTTACTATCTGGTATGTGTAACATCCTGCCCTTGTTCTGTCCATCATTTTATTGTAAGCTCTCTGGGGAAGCAATTAGCCCACATGTGAGCACTATATAACATAATTAACAAATAATAACCACCGAGAAATGTAGGCCAAAAAAGCAAAGTTAACAGAGCAACATTTCTGCAGAGACTTGTATTGTTCCGTACTCACTCGCAGCTTTAGCTTCCAAGTTCCTGGAGGCACATATTATGCTCCGAGCAGCATAAAAGCAAAGGTGAACACTGTGCTTTAAAGAAGACATAAGACTTCATTCGGATTTACAGGCTTTGCTATTTTTCCACACTCATTAACATTACCGGGAGTAAGTATTTACGCAGAACGCTGCAGTTAACAGATTTCAGAATTCGAGGTGAAAAGGCTGATAAATTTGCCTCTAAATTAACTTTGGCAACAAGACTATCAAAGGAAGGAAAGACAGGATGAGTGTAACCGTGAGCAAGATGTAACACAAACTTCTTTAAGTGACATCATTTAGCATGGAAAAACCGCTGGAGGAGGCAAGGACAGAGCCGCTGCTTTTGGGTATCCATCCCCGCACTCCCCAACAGCTAGTAGGGAACAGCAGCAACTGCTGCTGTCCTAATAGGGAATGCCTAAAAACTCCCTCTTATTTCAGCAGGAAACAAAATATTTCCCATTCCTGAGGTTTCCTACTGTAGGAGAGGTATTTCAGCCTCTTGCACGCTTGCTAGAAAGTGTGAAGAGTCCTGGGTATCCCTTCAATGCTGCCTCTGTCCCCTCCATACTGAAAAATGGCTGTTAAGGGGCCAAAGCAATTAGGCAAAGGTTGCTAATAAGCCCGGTTTCTAATAAGCCTGAAGCAGGCTTCCCACTTCACAAGGGAAGCTAAGGATGCATAAAGAAGGATGAAAGAAGGGAAGAAAAGGAGAAAGGATCAGTTTGGAGTGGTTATTGGGATGAAGAAAGATGGCACTTGGGATGTACAGAGGAGGAACAATGTTCAGGAAAGAAGAGGGAGGAAGTATGCGATTATATCTCCACATTTCTCGTCCTTGAGTACGTCAGCAATGGTGAAATACTGAGTTTAGATCCGGCAATAGCTGATCTTGTCTTGAAACACCAAAATAACGTGGTCCCTACTGAGAACACAGAATCATAGAACGGTTTGGGTTGGAAGGACCTTTAAAGGTCACCTAGTTCCACCCCCCTGCCCTGGGCCGGGACACCTCCCACCAGCCCAGGTTGCTCCAAGCCCTGGCCAACCTGGCCTTGAACCCCTCCAGGGATGGGGCAGCCACAGCTTCTCTGGGCCACCTGGGCCAGGGGCTCACCACGCTCACACCAAAGAATTTCTTCCCAATAATCTCATCTAAATCTGCGCTCTTTTAGTTTAAAGCCGTTGCCCCTCATCCCATGGCTCCCCTCCCTGCTCCAGAGTCCCTCCCCAGCTTTCCTGGAGCCCCTTTAGGGACTGGCAGGGGCTGGAAGGTCTCCGCGGAGCCTTCTCTTCTCCAGGCTGAACCCCCCAGCTCTCTCAGCCTGTCCTCCCAGCAGAGGGGCTCCAGCCCCCCCAGCATCTCCATGGCCCCGACAGTGAACAGAACGTTTCAGTCCCAAAGCAGGTGGAAAACTTGTCATCAAGCAGTTGGCACTATTTCGTGGGTAATCCCTGGAGACTACAAGTGCCAGCATGACCTATGCAGCCTCGTAGCCTGAGCAAGACAGAGCATGTACGCTGTGACCGGTAACAAAGATCATGGCTTTTCATGGTCAGTTTGTGAAATCTGCGCTCTTTGGCAGAACTTTGGCTCAACCAACCTGCAAAACTCACCTGTTTTAACCTAGGTAAGCAAGCCATTTGAGGAGAGAATAGCTTAGATCAGCATGTACAGCATCTACACTACCAATGCCTGCTTCAACGTCCAAGAAAATCTTAACTACCCGAGTGAAGACGACAGGTCTTGTGCTTCAAAACCGACAGACAGCTGTATGATGTTGAGACAGTTTGTACCCTCACAGTCAGGGTCTTATCTCAGCTCTTCTGCTCGTAGGGAATCCAGCTCTGATCTCCCAAGCATTAAAGGTGAAAACATTTGGTTTATTTGCGTTTCACAACCATATCTATCCAGACCGCTCTTGGGTTCACATTACTTTCCTCCCCTGGGAGTCAAGAGCCTCACTCTCCACCTTCAAACCCCTCCTCAGACTTCATTTCCTTTGGCTTGCCTTCCACAGCTGACCTTTGATTTTCTGCTCTGCTTTTCTTGCCTCCCTTCGACTTTAACAGTTGGACTCGATGAAAGGTCCTTTCCAACCTAAATGATTCTGTGATTCTGCACCTTGCAAACCACAACCTTCATTTCACACCCTTCTTTGCTGCTTCCCTTCCTCCTTACCTTTTCTTTTTTTTTTTTTTTTTTTTTTTGTAATGGTTGCTTCTATAATTTTGACCTGGGTGAGTTTTAAAGACACATATGTCTTTCATTATGCTAAGTATTAGCTTTATGGTACTCCATAAAGATTTAGTGGTAATGTTAAAAACCGACAATGAGAAAATCCCCATGCCTGTAATTCCAAATAGATTTCCTAGGATTTTATTATTAACACTTTATGTAATGCCCTAAAGAGAATGAAGTGCTCTATGGTTGCCCAGTGAACCACACAAAACACAGAACCTGTGCCTCAAGGGACGTGCAGGTTAAGAGCTATGAGGGGGTACAAAACAATACGAAGAATTGCCAGGTAGGCAATCCCGGAGGCAGCGTGCGTTTTCCAAGCCGGAACGTCTCCTGGCACAGGAGCTTTGAAAAAGGAGTGGGAACGGGATGCTTATCACAGCTTCACAGCACGCTGCTCCAGGAATAAGCAGCAAAATGAAGAGAAGACTCCAGAGGAAATGTCAGATTAAAGGAAAGACCAATTTGTTCCCCATGTCTTTTTTGCTTTAACACTCCGCTGTCTCCAGGTAAGCAAAGGCAAACGGCGTAAATCACAGCTGCTGTCTCCAGTTCCTCGGCCGTGTCGTGGGCAGCTGTTCTGTTGAGAGGGAAGCGGTGCTGGCTGGGGGTCTCCAATCCTTAGCAGAAGGCTTGGAGCAGCTCAACTAGATGTCCTAAGTGTACCACAGCAGAGAGAAACCAGATGCCAGACAGCACAGTGGTTCTTGATTTACACTGAGCACTAAAAGGGTGTAAAGAAAAGAGGAAAAAAAGACCCTTGCCCAACAGAGCAGAGTGGCCTAGCACTTCGCAAGAGCGCAGAAACGTTAAAAGATTTTGTTTACCCCCAATTACACCTTAACAATTCACCCTTAAAAGCTGCTTTCTACCGTTGCTTTACCTCCTTTTCGGTCAATCTTCCTCCTGCCCTGCTCTCCTCTCATTACCTGAGCCCTCTGCTAATCCCTTCCGCTACCTGCAAGAGCTGGGTGGTCCCCGCACCCTGAGCGTAGCTCCGCCACCACGTCAACCGGCCTCAAATCTCGGCAAGTGACTCAGCAATGCCAGCTCCCTTTGGTTTCTTCCCTTCATTACCCCACACTTAATGCCATAAGAAAAGCAGGGGGGTGGAGCCAAGGAGTTTTTGAAGAAGTTTTTTAAAGAAGTCATTCCAAGCACAGATGAAGGTTAAGGTCAAGATGAAGGTCCAAGACCTGAGCTTCTTTCTTCATTTAAAAAAAGGATGGTTGTAGTCACTGTAAGCAAAGCAACTTGGCTTCCTGTGGCTTTGCATCTTGTGGCTAGATGACCCCATATCTAATGAAGTGCGAGTTCTGATAGAAGCTGTTCCTGTGGTTACGGCATTCGTAACGGCTTTCCTCTGTGTGGATTCTCTGATGTCTAATAATACAGTTGAGCCCAGCTGGGAAAACAATTTGTCTTTCCTTTTTATGCGACCATTTATTTTCACAAAGAGGAGGAACTTACTATTTGTAAGACTGCTGTCTGCCTATGTAACGTGGTAGAAATCAGTAAGAAGAGGACAGAATAGACAAATGGAATAATCCTTTATGCTTAACTGATCCGGAAACCAGGCTTAAAATGAGGTAGCACTTTAAGTAGTTAAAATGATAACCAAAGAAATTCAGTGTTGATAAACATAAAATAATGACTTAAGCAAGGCGTTCGACATGGTCTCCCACAGCATCCTCACAGGGAAGCTTAGGAAGAGAGGGCTTGATGAATGGACAGTAAGGTGGATAGATAACTGGTTGAAAGACAGAGCTCAGAGGGTCGTGATCAGGGGCACAGAGTCTAGTTGGAGGTCAGTGACGAGTGGTGTTCTCCAGGGGTCAAGTACTGGGTCCAGTCCTCTTCAATATATTCATCAATGACCTGGACAAGGGGATAGAGTGCACCCTCAGCAAGTTCGCTGATGACACAAAGCTGTGGGGGGGTGGCTGACACACCGGAAGGCTGTGCCACCATCCAGAGAGACCTGGACAGGCTGGAGAGTTGGGCAAAGAGGAACCTTATGAAATTCAAAAAGGGCAAGTGTAGGGTGCTGCACCTGGGGAGGAATAACCCCCTGCACCAGGACAGGTTGGGGCTGACCTGCTGGAGAGCAGCTCGGTGGAAAGAGACCTGGGAGTCCTGGTGGACAACAGGATAACCATGAGCCAGCAATGTGCCCTCGTGGCCAAGAAGGCCAATGGCATCCTGGGGTGCATCAAGAAGAGTGTGGCCAGCAGGTAGAGGGAGGTCATCCTCCCCCTCTGCTCTGCCCTGGGGAGGCCACAGCTGGAGCACTGGCTCCAGTTCTGGGCTCCCTGGTTCCAGAAGGACGGGGAACTGCTGGAGAGGGTGCAGCAAAGGGCTACCAAGATGATGAGGGGACTGGAACATCTCTCTGATGAAGAAAGGCTGAGGGATTTGGGTCTCTTCAGTCTGGAAAAGAGATGACTGAGGGGGGATCTTATCAACTCTTATAAATACTGAAAGGGTGGGTGTCAGGAGGATGGGGCCAGGATCTTTTCAGTGGTGCCCAGTGACAGGACAAGAGGTAACGGGCACAAACATGACAATAGGAAGTTCCACCTAAACATGAGGAGGAACTTCTTTGCTGTGAGGGTGGCAGAGCCCTGGCACAGGCTGCCCAGGGAGGTGGTGGAGTCCCCGTCTCTGGAGACATTCCAACCCCGCCTGGACGCGTTCCTGTGCCACCTGCTCTGGGTGACCCTGCTCTGGCAGGGGGTTGGACGGGATGATCTCCAGAGGGCCCTTCTAACCCTATGGTTCTATGATTCATACTACCTTTAAACTGGTTTCTCAGACATATCTCCTTCATAAGAACATGATTTGTGCTAAAAGGTAGGTGTTGATTTAAGATGGAAGCGAGGCTCAACGAGAAATAGGAAAACAATAATGATGGCGTAAACCACCACTAAAGACAATTTAGAGCAACTGGCTGATTTTGTGCTGAAGCAGATGAGAAGCAGTTGCAGAGTCTGTTCCACCACCTCTGCTGCAGAGGAAATCACCTCTGGAAAAAGGGCAATAACATACAAATGGAAGTGTTGAGGGTAACGTGCAGATGGCAACCATTAACGCGACTATTTTTGCAGCAATCAACACCTCTTGAAGAAAAAAAGAATCCATGCTAAGTCATAGGTGGTAAGAAGCCAACACATCATGAAAGAGGAGGAATTGTTCAATTATTATTCTGGATGTGAGCATTGCAAATGCAGGCACTAACATCCATGTTACAACCTGTTATCAACCGCAGCGTGTTGAAGGGATTAAAAGCTAACGTCGCACCACCATTCCTCTTAAAATCCTGTGCCAGGACAGGGTCTTCCAATTTCTCAGCTTAAATATCCATACAGTTGCAACATCAGACCAACTTTGTTTGTTCCGAACGAAAGAGGTGATTCACTTCCTTTCAAGGAGCTCCACCGTAAAATGTTGATTAAAGTGCAAACTGCCCCCAAAATTTAAAAGCGGAGAGAAAAAGAATACAAAGTGAGGCGTAAAAGAAGATGGGAGTCGAGGGGAAAATCAAAGCAGAGAATTCACCAGGAGGTAGAGATTTTATCAAAGTGATTGGTTCATTAGGCAGAAAATTTGACTGTGCGTTAACACTCTACAGTAGTGCTTTTCGTCAGTGAGTTCTTCAGGGCAGACACCTTTGTCTTTATACTTGTAAAACACCAATTAGTATCTTGGGCAGACTACAAACAAATCAACATTAAAACAAAGCAGCGAAACAGAACCATTTGTATATCCCGTTATGCCTGGAGTCACTAGGACGGATTCAACTCTCTGGAGAGAGACCATATTCTCTCTTCTCTAATAGTCTTGCCCGTGTGTGCAGCGTGTCTGTAGCAGTTAAAAAGCACAAACTTTGATTTATCTCTGTGTTTCGGTTCAGGAGGAGTTCACCATAGGATCCCGCCCTGGGAACTCTTGTTACACTTTCCGTGTATGTGTATTCAAGCTACCTTTAGATCAGGAACAGCATAAATGCAGGAGCAGAGTCCTCTGCAAGCTGCAAAGCCCACCCAGGACCCTGTTAACCATTGCACAAGCCATTCCTATGGCATCACTGCTTTCCCAATGTGAAACTCGATGCCTCTTACACATCCTCTGAAGGAATACGGGCACATCTGGGAGTTTAAAGACCGCAGGAATGGTACTGGAGGACTATATAGGATGGAAGGAACCAGATCTGGCTCAGTCTTGTCCATACGGTGGAACTGGGAAGGGTCCCTGCCACGAACTATCTCCACAAGTGCAGAGAGGGTTTGTCTTGGTGAGACTCTGAAGCAGAGCTTGGGAGGGAATTTATTTATGTGGGTGATTAGTCATCAGGACACAGGAGGGAAAAGGCATACCGAACGATATTAGCAAAGGCACACACGGTAACTCAAGAGAACTTAATCCAAAGCCACAGCAAACTTCCCTTTCAACCTGCCCTACCCAATACAACCACTTCTCCCCCCTTCACACACACAGTTTCTAAACTGGAAAAGCCATCTAATATTGTTTAACACCCTAAAATACGTTCAGAGGAAAGGCCAGACACAGCAAAAATGTGTTGGTTTAGGGTCACGGTAATGATTAAGATGCCGCACTACAGATTCCGAGTTCGAGCCTTCCCCTGATTCACACTAAGGGCTGGCCAGGTTCTACTTGCTGTAACTAGAAAGATGGTAATTGAGGCTCATGCTTGAAAAAAGCGAAAAATATGCCAGCCACTTCTCTGTCTGGCATGCCAGAAGCTATTAAAATCCTAACCAAGGCTACCAGTAGGAATGCATGATTTGGGGTTTACAATTCCTAGAGCAACCTTAACGTCAAAGGTCTGAAAAGAACAGCAGTCTTATCTCCGTGTTCTACTCCCCACAGTCAAGAAATAATAATCTTAAATAGCAGCGACAGAGATGCAGTTTTAAGAGTTGGAAAAGCCTTCCCATGTTTAGTCAAGCACCCATTTAGTGTCTTTAGAAAGACACCCATTTAATGTTTCGTTTTTCAAAATGCATCTGTCCAGACTCACGCGAGCAGAGCTGATCCCTCTTAGAGATGGGATGACGGATTTGACGAGCCCTTAAGGTCCTTTCCAAACCTACCTCCTATGAAAAGAAACCTAATGCACAGAAACACAGAAGAGAGGAATTAATAACTGCATCCCACGAGTGAAAAATGGTTCCAGATCACCTTGCATCTTGTTCTGAGAAGCTCTGGTGGACAGCAGCTTGGTAGCAAAAAAAGGGTGAGATTCAGAGAGTTAAAGAGTTAAACATTCAAACAGGTTAATATCTGAATTTTGAAAGAATTTGGCCACCAGAGCTACTTCCCTGCAACAGTTACAAGAAGCTGCTGCCAATGTTAACATCAGAAGGCAGATACTGACAGGTTTTTTTTGCCCAGTCAGATGCTGGTATTGACACTCATTTAGACAAGCCAGTACAAACACGCAGAAAAGGACATTTTCTATAGCAACGGCTTCTCAAGTAACTAAGGAATTTACCGACAGTCATGAAATCTCTGGCAGGCGGGTGGAAGGTGGTGGAGTTAGCTTCCCAAATGTCCTGGGGCACGGAAAAGCTGATGCGACTCACGTAACAACGGTTCCTACCGCGCTGCTGAAGCCTGGGTAGTTTGAGAGATGAGTGACAGCCTCCCCGAGCCGCGCAATACGCAACAGGAATTACTCAAACTCGGTAACGTGTCCTTTGGGACGGTGGCCAAGTGATGTGGAGGATGGGTGGTAAATTAAGGTTGCAGGTCAGGCTCCTCGTGAGAGGACGGATATTTTTGTAGAACCAACAGTTACTTGAATTTTTTTCTTTAGTCTGGAAAGCAAACGGCAAGTTTCCTTACGCGAGAATTAATAACCGGTTAAGAAAAATCAAAGCAATAAATAGTATTGTTTCTATGGGAAAGCCTCAAAATGCTTTATTAGCGTTAGACCTAAACAGGAGCAAACTATTGTGAACAAGGGAAAGTTTTAAAGAAATAGAAGTAACAAAGCAATAGATAGTATCCCTTCTACAGGAAAGCCCCAAAACGCTTTACCGGTGCTAGACTTAAACAGGACCAAACTACCGCGAATAAAGGAAAGTTGCAAAGAAATACAAGTTATAAAGATACGAGTGACAACGGGTGGGTAGAATTATCATCCAAATTTCTGGCTCAGCATTTTATGCCCCAGTTCGTAGCGCACCATCCAGCCTGACACACTGCGACTCCGTGCTGGCGTAGAAAATAAAACTGATTTAGAGAGAGGAAGCTGATCTAATTTTGCAAAGTCTAGGGGAAGGGTGAGCTGCGCGCAAGGTGCGGTGCGTTCCCTCGCAGACTGGGATCTTCACACCCAGTGCTCAGACCAGTTTCCAGTTTTCCCGTCTTGAAGAAAAGGGGACGTGGGTATGAGCTTGGAGCTGAACTCCCAGCTCGAGCCGCTCTGCTTCTCAGAAGACCGGCATCGCCATCCCTGTATTTCGATTTTGAATCCC
Organism: Rissa tridactyla; assembly: GCF_028500815.1. NCBI lineage: Eukaryota > Metazoa > Chordata > Aves > Charadriiformes > Laridae > Rissa > Rissa tridactyla. The sequence goes on along the minus strand of NC_071468.1, from coordinate 124,176,111 downwards.
GAACTGCCAAGATTTATGCCTTTGGTCCATCCCGAGTTTGAAGGCAGAAGAATAACCCTGGTCTCAACAAATTTAATCCGGGCTCAGATCCACAGCACTTTAGGAAAAGATTTTGCAACTTTCCCCGGCGGTTGTGCTTTTGTCTTTAACGCAGAGCTGAAAATAATAAGAATCCTGGAGAGCTGATAGCCATGTGAGAAAGACAACATGAAAAGTTCCAAGATCATTTTTTAAATACCAGAAGAGAAGGTCCGGATAGGTAGCTGACAGTCTACTAGAGATGACAGATTGACCAACTCTGCGGGGTACAATTTGCATCTGATTCATGGGGACTGGAAGAGAACTAGAAAGTTGAGATTATAATGAGATTAATCATACTACTCCAGGGATCCCATTCATCCCGCTGCTGAAGGGTCCCAGAGCCTTTGTACTATCTGAGCTGCATTTAGGAAGCTATTTGGGGTTTGCTGGGATAGAAACGTATCTGATTGGAAGGAGGGAAGAGATAAAAGTTTGCTGGTTTTCCAATCAAAGCCAGCCCGTATCAAAGTTATGTGACCACAAACTGAGATTAAGGACTGTAGTAAACCTCACATTCCAGACTAGAGCTGAAAAGCTTTGAGATTTAATGCTAATAATTCATACGGCTCTCACATTTACCAGGAGCGACTGTTAAAAAAACCCCAACAAAATAATAATAAAAAAAATAATCAATCAATCTGGAGGAACTGTTCTGCATCCTGAAACAAAGGGAAAGGATGAGATCATACCTATTTCTTCAGCCCCGGTGAGGTCTCAAAGTTAACGTATGAAACAGATGAGGAGAGTCGCGTTAGCGAGGCATGCCAATGTCACAGCAATAAATAAATGTGCAAATAATAAGGCTGCACCTTCAGCTGATGTGGCAGAGCACGACGCTGCTGTCAAACCTGGGCAAACTGCATTAGTCCCGGGATCCTCGGGTAATTGAAAAGCTGGCGCCACGCTTACCTGAAGGTAGACTTCAGAGCGCAGCCACTATGGAAAGCGCTGGGTTGCCAGGCAGGCAGTTAATTAGCAGAGAAATACCGTGCACTTCCAAAGTCTCTTTCCCACTCTGATCCTCCGTGTTGAACTTGGCATTATCATGGAGTACTTGGGCTGTTCCTACCAATGGGGACACCAAGGCCCAGAAAGCAGCGAAGCGGTTTGCCCCAAACTGGACGGCATCAATGTTTGATGTGGGACTCCTGGGTTTTTCGTCCCTGGGTTTTTAATCCTGGGCTTTGGCCACTGAGATATATTTCCACATGTGGCCAGAAGAAGAGCCGCAAGCTGGGGCTTCTTGTGCCTATCTTAATGGTGAAAATTAGGAATAAAATCTAACTATTTAGTGTAACAGAAATGAGCTGGTAAAATCAACGCATAAGCGTCTTTCTATTTTTCCAAGAATTGGTTACTAACCTAGAGTGAGCACAGACTTTGGCTAAGATCCTGAGGTCCAGCCACACGAGGCACAGGCAGTCCTGGTGGAAGGTTCTCTTTGCTCCAATTCACATTCCCTTTGACTTAGACCCTTTATTTCTAGGTCACATCAAGACAATACATAAAAGAAAACCTCTGATGTTCATCTATAAAGACACTCACTGTCCAAATAACCGCTCCTTTGAGGACAATTTTTGTCTGACCTTTGTTCCAAATCTGATAGCACAACCCTGATTTTTATAAAACTCTCTTACAAAAACCAGTTAAATCTTTTTTTTTTTTTTTTTTTTTTAAATAACTTAATTCACCTTTTGGTAGAAATCTGAACAAACAATTAGGAGTCATGCTGGATTTATGCCCTTCGGGAAAAAAAAAACAACCCAACACAAAACGCTACAATGTCTACAGAGATGTCTATTGACCCAGCAGTTATCAGAAATATGTTGGTTTTTTTGTTTTGCTGGCACAAAAACAGCTTTCTAAACAGCCAGTGACCCACTTTCACCTAGCTGGCCTCTGAAGTTGAGAGAAGATTCATACCCTCTAGACGTTAGAGGCTCTGTTTGAAGTCACTGCTGTCAGGAGATGGTCAGTTTACGTCTCCTGTCCTAGGACAGGAAAAGGATGCACTCTCGGCTCCATGTGTTGCAGTGAGATAAGCACAAAGATTTCTGTCCTGTGCCCTTATCAGCTTTTCCTGCTACTCTCCAGAACAGACACCACCAAGACTGGCAGCAAAAATTAAACTTGCTTAAGTAAAAGGCAAAAAAAAAAAAAAAAAAAAAAAAAAAAAAAAGAAAGAAAGAAAGACTCAAGTATCTCTCAGAACTGCAATCCAAAAGGTTGACGTTTTGGGAAAAAAATAATTCATGTTAGATTTTTGGGAGCTCTGAAAACTACCTAAAATCTTCCGTATCCTCAATATAAACCAACCTCCTCCCCCGACACACCCAGGATGACTTGCATTTTAAAACATCTCTCACTAGTTAAACAGCAGTCTTTACTACATGAAAGAATTATTCCCCCTTGCAAACAAAACCAATTAGCTGGCAAAAGGACATTCCTTCCATATGGAAATTATGTTGATATATGAAAATTTTTCTTGTGTGGTTTCCTTTGCTTTTCGTTCTCTCTCTGCTGCTCCCTCCTTCTCTTTGCGTTACTTCTGTCCTTCCACCTCAGTTTCTTACTGGGCAGAGGACAGGCTAGACAGAGTCTCCAAGGACCTTGGTTTATCTCCTATCTTTCCATCACCTGCCCACATATGATTTAATTTATGGGTGCTTCAGTCTCCACCCTGTATAAAACTGGTGTTAGTTCTTGTTAAAACATTGTCATGCACACGCAAGATGGACTCAACACCGCAGCAGCCAATTGGTCCAACAGAGGGAAGGTTTTTTCCTAATGTTTTAGAAGACGCAGTTGTGCTTTCCTAATTCTCCTTAAATGCTATTCTGGTGGGTAAGCAGCAGCATCAGGATCCTAAATCCTTCCATATGTTGTGTTTCTGACATCTACCAACACAATCAGTTTGACCTTCCAGGGATGGTGCAAACTGCCTCTGCAGTGCAGGTCCAGGAATCGGACCCCACCATCCCCAGCTTTACGCCAGTTGCCCAAGTGATGGCAAGTGGCATTGCCGTTCATCGTCCCAACACCTCCAAAGTGCCCCTTTAACACGTCGACACCACTCAGGAAGCATCCTCAACCAGAATTTGCACATATAGGTGATCAATAAACCTTCCGGATAGAAACCGAGTCCCCAGAAGCCCCATTTTTACCTACCAATGTATATAAACCCAAATACCATTTAGCGTATACCCACTGCCACATCAGAAACATCAGCAATTGCTCTTATGCTCCTCCCCAACCCTCAATAAACACCATTATTAAAATTATGACTGCTGACGACCTATAATTGCCTTTCTGCTTGCCCACAGAAAGGAAATAAAATAGCACGGTCATTTTAGACATTTAAACAATTTTAGCAAATACACCACACTTAACTGCAGCAGCTATTAAAGACGCATCGTAGAAGTCATGGGGTGCCATAAAAATGGAGGAGAAGTTTATTAATGTGCAAGATATCACTGAAAGGCAAGCCACAAGAACGCCGTTGGGTAGTTCAAGACTCCTGACTTCTAGACTCACCTCTGCTACTAATTTCTTGTAAGACAAGATAGTTTGGGTAAAGTTGAAAAGAACAGCCCAGTTTCATTTTTAAAAGCACCCAAGATCCTCAAACGTATTAACTTTCCAGGTGACTTATAGACCTACCTACGTATCTACACAGGAGAACATCTGGAGATCCAGAATGAACACAAACCACTGAAGCTGCAATCCACGTACTGATTCTTTAGTCGAAGCAGGACTTTCCTGTTAGGCAAACAAAAAAGCTTCTAAAATTCTGCTTTTAAAATTAATGTGCTCCTGATACATTTTAGCCTTAAACCCGACTCAGTATCCTCATTAAAGTGAAAAAACTACTTCCCTACATCCATGGAGTACCCAAATTTAGTTTGTTACTGTTGTCGAGTGAAGTTTTCAAAAGGAAGATGTTGACATATAAGCATTTCTCTAAGTCAATCTGACATTTCTCTTTAAGTTCTACCTCAATAAAGAAAAACTTAGGCCCTTGAATCCCCTGCGATAACATGAAAATACGGAAAAGACTGACAACGAAATGATCCTTGGGCAAGACAAGAACTATGGTGGATGGCATCAAAAACGTCAAATATTCCTGCAAAACCAAACTGGAATCAAATAAGTATTTTAAGACCCTAATGACGTGAAACCAAACAGCATTATGCCCAGCGTTCTGGATAAAACAACATATGTGTGTGTGTGTGTGCATGTGTCCGGGTGTGTTTATCCCTAGATATCAGACAGAACAGGAAAGGAAGAGCCGAAACACTTGTCCAGAAAATCCTCAAAAAGCAAACAGAGCCAGGACAAATTTAGAAGCTTTACTTAGCTGTCATATCAAAGGCAGAGTTGACTGTAAAAGCAACCACCTCTCAAGAACAGCAAAATAAACTTACGCAAGTCTCAGGAGGAAAACACTGATCAGAGACTGGATATTGTTAACTGCTGCTGTTTTGGTTAAGTGAGGTCCTTTTTGACACGACTAAGATAGTCTTGTCAAAGAACAACAAAAATGAAAAGCCAAAAAAAAAAAAAGAAAAAAAAAAAAGAGAAAAAGACGGGCAACAGCCATTTCAGGGGGAATCTGTTTGGCAAAGCCTGGCTTTGAGCTGGTGGCTGAAGGAACAGAACTCGGAATGAACTTCCTAAAACATTATTTTTTTTTTGGGGGGGGGCGGTGGGGGGGATCTCCTTTGGAAAAGCAGCATTAGGCTTTTCGCAAATTTCAAGAGTCTGATTGGCAACTTGCTTTTTGATCAAAGCGACAGTCTGAAACGCATCTGAAAAAGATTTTTCTGAAAAAAGGAAAAAAAACCCACCACATTTCACGCTCAATTCAGAAGAAAGTTTCCCTAGCAGAAACTAGGCTATTTGATTTATTTTTTTTTTTTTAAAAAAAAAGGTTTCCGTCAAATGAAATGAGACAAAAGTGACACATTTTAATAACCTCTGTCTTAAAGACATGCAGTTTATGTTGATCTATACCCACGAGCTGGATTTGATACGAGGGTACTGAAATCCGAGTTTCAAACCGTGTGACTTTTAGATTAATTTGCTTATATTACGCAGCAGAGGATTTACCTCCGGCTCTGAAAAACATCCGGATCTCGTCTTTTACAGTAACCATAATCACAAACTTATGCTCAGAAATAGTGTGGTACATTTAGATAGGAGTGTGGCATCCACCCATCTCTGCCAAAAAAACAGAAGGGGGGGGGGGGGAGGGGGGGGAAAGAAAATCAAATCCTGAACTTGGGTTAGCAGCACGCCTTGAAATTGCTGCTATTTCACCTGGGGAAGTCTACCTTGAGGATTTAGTAAAAGCCATAATGTGTGTTAACATGACCTATACCACCCGATGGATAAAATTGGCTTCAGAATTCACCCTCGGAGTGCCAAACTCCCGCCGTCGAGATATTCAGAAATTTAAGTGATGTCAAGCAATTTCCCTTGGCTTAAAGTAATGCCAGTAGACAGACACTCTGACGCCAAGAGAGGATGATGGCGAGATAGTACGTCCCTCTCATTTTCACAAGAACTCGAGGGAACTGCTCTCATATCTGTTGCAGAATTAATCAAGATAAGTTAATGTGTGATAACATGTATCTGAAGCGCTCTGAAGGGAAGAAAACCCAAGCAGCTTCTGGCTCTCCAGGATTAATTGTAACTGCTCTCCAAGAAACACAAAGCTTTCCCTTTCTGCCCTGATCCACCCCCAGACCAGAGTTCATCCTCTAGAGTCGGAAATGTGGAGGATGGAAGTATCAGGTATGTCACAGGAACGCGACATGATGGAGAAGCACCTTGTAATATAGAGGCGCTGACATACTATTGATGCTTTTACACCCTGGCACAAGAAGTTTCTACCTGACCTGGAAGTACTCCTCCTCCTGCTGTTACTCTTAAAATACTCCACAGTTATAATACAGACGTGGTTTCTGCATGCACGAGCACGGACATTTTGAGATATTTCAGAGCGGTCTAAACTACCATTTTATTGCTCCATTACAGATGTGAGGCGTTTCACATTAAATGCAAAAGTCAGAAACTACTGGAACATTCGACTTGTGGGGAAGGCAGGAAACTGGAAACGGGTTTTGGTTGCAACCGTGTAAATTGGAGCATCGAGGGAGCGCAATCTCTACTTTCCTCTTCGTAACCCACGTGCACCAAGCAAGCTGTTGCCTTCCCAACCAATCTTGCCTTTGGGATGATATTCCTTTTTATTCTTCTAACAGCTCTTTTAAGGAAAACAGAATGAAAAGTCGAGCTTGACTCCTTACTTGCTCCGTAACCAAGACGGTGGCGCGCTGGTTTGCGAGGCGCGAGAAGGTGGGCCATGGGATGATTGCAAAACCCCCCGCGTGCCATCCGTTCCCACTCAGCTGACGGGGACGAGTCGCTGCACGCAGGCAGACACAGGCAAGAACCAACTCCCCTCAGCAGTCAGTACCTAATTAAAAAGCTAACTGAAAGAGTAAAATGAGGGTTTTGTAAGATAATATGGTTTTGCTTACTTCAATATAAACTACTTTGGTACCTCTCTCGCCCCCAGCTGCCAAACACTTGGAGGCAGTGAGATAGTCTGCAGGATGCTGCTCTCCAAGGGGCTCTGGGCCTTTGATTAAGAGCTTGAGAAGCTCTGCCTTCCCCAGTGTAACACAGCAATTAACACAGTTCTCAATCAGCTATCAGTATCTAAAGACTCCAGTACCCGCCTAGCTTTATTCATCACAAATGAGGTACTCTGCAGATTCAAGAAGTCTTCTAGCCACACGACAGCAAACTTAACACACCAGGAATCACACGCTAGCAAGCAAATATCTGCATCGAGTGCTTTGAAGTGTTCACAGGGAATTCCCAATGAGTGCAATGAATTAGATCTAATTAATAAACCATGCTAGCAAGACATGGACTGTCTGTCTATTTGCGCTCACGCTGACTTCTAGGCACATACAGGCACAGACGTGGCGGTAGGCAAGCACCAGGCATGTGTACATGACGCACAAGAACATCACATATAAAGAGTTAGATAGCCAAAGGCGTCTAAAAATACCACCCAGTGCTTTTACAGAAAACACCATTTGAACGGAAAGCTCTTCTGCTCCATTTTCTCACCTGCACCGACCGCAAGGTGACATATATAAGCAGCATCCCCGATGGCACGGATTAATAGAGCGACTTCAGAGGCTGAGTTTCTCGCCAGGTATTTATATCCCCTCCCATTGTGAGTGAGCCGACTCTACTCGTGATAAGAAACTGTAACCCAAAAAAAGGCAGAAGTGTCAATGCATCAAAAAAAGAAATCAAATAGGAAATAAAATTCCAAATTTGTCTGGTTTGTATGCAGACATGTCGGATACGGAATAGCCTTCTAAATGAAAAGTGATTTGACCAGCATATTCCCCCGAGGCATGATTTGGCCCTCTAATAAAACAATAACTTCTCACTGCGCGGCCACAAGTAATATCACCTGAAATAACGCATATGTCTTTAATCCAGGAATATACGTAAGGCTGAAAAAAACCCATTCCTATGTATAACCATTTTTCAATGAACAACAAAGCAGCGGGGCTGACATCAAAAACTCTCTTCTTTAGGTACTTCAGAGTTGTTCTTGTCAGAGACTAATAGTGGAAAACTAAAATTTTTCATCTCCAGGTGTGTGAACCAGAGTTTCGAAGCCTGTATTACACACGGAGACAATTTTCAAAGCTAAACAGTAAACAGTCACAGAAGCCTATAGGCGCTGGAGGGATTACTATAACCCAGATCCACAAGAATATTTAGGTGTCCGACTCTTCCAGCCCTTTTATGCTTTTGCGTTCCGAGACCACTTTAACTACGCAGCCATGTGTTATGTTTTGCACAGGACCTTCCCTCACACGGCGAGCAGGACAGACTCCTTCAGAGGTGAACCAGAGGTTGGCAGTGAAGGAAGCAGCACTCCACAGGACCACATCTCACCTAATGTAAAACGCACAGAGCCAAACGAACAAGAGTTTTGTGGTTAAACGAGCTGAACACAGACCTAAGAAATTAAATCCTACTTTGGCTTTGGCCACAGAGCACACCGATAGGAAGTCATGCCCTTAATTTCTGTTTCTCTTTTTATATGTGCCTGTCAAAAAACCTTCATCTGAAAACCATTCAGAGCTTTGGGGTCGGTCTCTTCTCCCAAGTAACAAGTGATAGGACAAGAGGAAACGGCCTCAAGTTATGCCAGGGGAGGTTCAGGATGGATATTAGGAAAAAATTCTTCACCAAAAGGGTTATCAAACATTGGAGCAGGCTGTCCAGGGAAGTGGTTGAGGCACCGTCCCTGGAGCGATTTAAAAGAAGGGTAGACGTGGTGCTGAGGGACATGGTTTAGTGGCGGTTTTGTAAGTGTTAAGCCGATGGTTGGACTTCATTATCTTAGAGGTCACTTCCAACCTAGGCAATTCTATGATTCTAAGAGTAGCAGTCCTGTGAATACATGCAACTCTATGATTTGATGCAATATGAAAACAGAAAAAGCTCAGGTATCTCAAGCTGTACAACTAAAATCAGTAGACGTCTGTACTGCATCACAGAAAATGGGGTGGCTGCACTCAAATTGCTTCCAAAGAAAAGATCCTGCCACGTGCTAGTTTCCTAGAACAGGCCAGGGCATTGTATGCAACTGTCATTTGGCCAGGGACTGTGCTTCCAGTTCAATAACATGGACAACTGGAGGCCAGTGAATGGGTTGGTAACCCAGCCTTTTAAGTTTACCATTAAAAAAATACAGTTTTTGAGCTTCCTTGCCCATCAAAAGGTTGGGATTGTGCCCTCTCCATCTCATAGCAACATTGTGAGGACTGGGACAGGTGAGGGGGAATTCTCCTTGCTCTGACTCCTCCAGATTTTGACTTATCGCACTTCAGGATATAACAAATTGTCCTCTACAAGTACCTGATCTCTTCCCCATACCACAGAGGAGATGTTGAAAAGAAAGGGTGTAGATACTACCGTAGCAAAATAATGTAGAAAGCCAGCAAGAATATTCATAATTCTGTCTTCTGAGCAGCATTTGAATTGTATGTAGTAAATAAAGACCAAGGACACACCCTAAATGAAAACAAAATACTGAACAGCCCTTCATTATGCAAGTGCTATTTCCAGAGAAATGAATAGTGCATAATTATGTAATTAACAATTGTGGTTGTCTAAATTATCTTATTGTAGAATTGGAGGGAGTCAAGTTACACGATCAGTCTCAGATTCAGCATTTCTTGTTTTTCAGTACTTACACAAATTAGTATTTGAACTAGGTGTAATATATTCTGTATTGGGAAAGGATATTATATAGTGCTAAAAAAGGATGAAATAAACGTTAAACTACTAACTGTAAAATTAGCGCATTATATAAAAGCCTTCAGGAGATGCCGTTCGATGCACTTCAACCCACCCCCATGCTCAGCAGCCAGCCCAAACTCTGGCTGCGAGAACACGCAATCCCAACCTTACGTAAATACAAGCATGAAATTCCTTGTGTGACATTCACATGAGTCCTGCGTAGGGGAAAAAAAAAAAACCAAAACAACCAAAATCGATGGATTTATTTTTTTCATTCAAGTACTGTCAAGACAGCTTAATTAAATACACACAAACCTTTAAAGACATTAGAGAATCTTCTGCCATAAAAACCCAAGAGCAACATCCTCTCCCACAAACAAATAAATTTAAAATAGAACGCTTATCAGACCAGGCAGTAATCGTGAAACATTTTAGAACCCTGAGTACAACCAAGACTCAAATGTACACTTTACTAAAAACTAATTGAAAGAAAATTACTTTGGATGCTTTGACTCTTTCCACTGTAAAGCTCGCTTACTTCAAATACGCAGAAGCTACGGGTGCTCTGTTAAATATCACTACAAACAATGTAGCCTGCACTGAAATTTAGGAAGCCACTCTATATGTTAAAGCAGTAATTGTTTTTACAAGGAAATATTTCCTTGTTTGCCTTATGAATGGATTCCTTTTGTTGAATGTCCCTTCAAGAATCTTCTGAAGACAGCGGAATTTTTAGTCTTACGGTTTCCACTTCAGAATGGACAAAACGCGACAACCCCAAAACTCCCCCTCTACTCCACTCTCGTGAGACGCCACCTGGAGCACTGCATCCAATTCTGGAGCCCCTACTACAAGATATGGACGTGCTGGAACGTGTCCAGAGAAGGGCCACGAGGATGATGAGAGGGCTGGAGCACCTCTCCTATGGGGACAGACTGAGAGAGTTGGGGTTGTTCAGTCTGGAGAAAAGAAGGCTCCGAGGAGACCTTCTAGTGGCCTACCAGTATCTTAAGGGGGCCTCCAAGAAAGCTGGGGAGGGACTTTTTAGGATGTTGGGTAACGGTAGGACCAGAGGGAATGGATTAAAACTAGAGATGGGTCGATTCAGACTGGACGTTAGGAAGGAGTTCTTCACCATGAGGGTGGTGAGACACTGGAACAGGTTGCCCAGAGAGGTGGTGGAAGCCCCATCCCTGGAAGTTTTTAAGGCCAGGCTGGACGGGGCTCTGAGCAACCTGATCTAGTGGGAGGTGTCCCTGCCCATGGCAGGGGGTTTGGAACTAGATGATCTTTAAGGTCCCTTCCAACCCTAACAATTCTATGATTCTATGATTCAAATAAAGCAGCTATTCCTGCAGGCAATGACATTACCTCTGAACCATCCAGACAGGTGCTGAAATCAATGTTGCAGGGCTTGCAAAACAGAAAGTCACTTCCCACTCAGTAAAAACCTGTCTGTAGCCTGTTGGACTCCTCGCCGCAACTGGATGCTCCGATAGTTTTGGCAATACACATTCCCATTTTCACTGGGCTTAGCCAGAACGAGATTAGACCGCATTCCTGCTAGACTCTGGCGGTGGTAATCCACGCTTGTGTAACCTCAGGTACAAAGGCAGAGGTTTATCTCCACGTCTGAATACAGCAACTTGCTTTGCAAAACCACCTGCGGTGAAAAGAGCGGCTTAATGAACAGGTCTCCAAAGAAGGGCAGCCCGCTGAAGAGAGAGCTCAAGGTCACTGGCTTCCCACTCAAAAGCTTGACTTAGTATCAAACAAATATTTGAGAGATGATTTCCACTATCAAGCATATGTGGCAGTTAGTCTCCAGCAGGGAATCTCCTAGCTGCTGGAAGGAAGCTTCTGCAAGACAAGGTCTTTATTGCACTAAGATCCTGGTGATGGAATTCATCCATCCAGGAAAATGCAATGGGCTGCAGTTGCAAGAAACCCCCTGGCACCTTCAAAGAGCTCTATGTTTTCATAGAATCATAGAACGGTCCAGGTTGGAAGAGACCTTAGAGATCACCCGGTTCCACCCCCTGCCCTGGGCAGGGACACCTCCCACCAGACCAGGTTGCTCCAAGCCCCGGCCAACCTGGCCTTGAACCCCTCCAGGGATGGGGCAGCCACAGCTTCTCTGGGCAACCTGTTCACACATCACCGGGTAGAACAGGAGAATAAGTTATTCCTTTTCATTTAATGAGTAAGAATGATTAAAACTATATTAAACTGCTTTAAAAGTGTCCAAGAATGGTTTTAACAAGAATTAGGGGGAGCCCTCCAATTTTTGGAAGTTGATCTACCCTCCAAGCAGAGAACAGATGCCTGGGAGGTATGAAGCTTACTAATCTCTTCAATAAAAAGTTAACAAATAATATTAGAATAAGATACAGCAAACCCTATTAATGCTTTTAAAAGGGGCCTTTTTGCTTACGTATTTGAAAGATGATTGAACAGCTGGGTCCTCCCCAGCTGGTTACAGGGTGGGGGGACAGCTCTATACATCACAAACCTTTCTCTCCAGCAATTTTGAAAAATAAAACAGGCAAGAGACTTTGGTTCTAGCTTTAACTATTTGGTACAAAGCTTTAACTAGAACCACCATCTTTCAAAATAATTACGTTAGAGAGGCTTTTCTTGGTTTAGAAGCCAGATTGTTGTGTTGTGAGCTCTGAATCAGTCTCGTAGGTATGTTGTCTCAAATATTTGCCGTTCAGGAAAGCCTTGGGAAGCCAAGGCAATTAAATCAACGTGCCTCAGTTTCCCCGAGTGGAAAGACCTAGCAAATGCATTATAGGGATAATAAAGAGTTAATTAGGTAGTGCTTTGTGCATCACAGCTTCACTGTTTCAGCAAGTCTCCAGTAGCACCTAATTAACAAATCTCTGATGAGCTGTTTCTTAGAGAGCTCAGCATTGGCGCTCCACGCAAATCGTCTTTAACGTGCCAGCCGTGCAGCTACTGATGCCCCTGCCGCCCCTCGGGGAGGGTCTATCGTGATCCTTCTGGCTGGCATTAAGCTGGCATTCATGCTCCCCCCACCCCCCCCCCCAGTAAAAAAAATTATTTACTGAACTTTGGAGCATTTGGTACAAAGCAAAAAACCAGCAAGCTACATCAAAGCCTCCCTATTATCACTCCCTAGTGAACTGTGAAAATATAAATTCAAAGCTGACAAGCTAGTTAGACTTTTAACTAAAATCTGAGTGCAATTAACTTTAACCGTGCCACTCTGCTACTGTACTCCCGGCACCAACTTTGAGAAGTGGCCCAAATTCTTCTGAGGAACAGAAAGACCATTTATCTACTATATTTATTCAGGGCAAACCTCCTCCTTCGCGTCAAGCAGGGAATGTAGCGTTGCTGCCTGTGACTGGCAGTGATAAAGGAGCTGGTATGATTTTCAAATAAGTAGCATGTCCCGCTTTCCCAAATGTTAGAGAAAAGTGAGTAATATATCCTCCTAAATAAGAACCGGGTACTGATTCAGTGATGCACTCTGGGGAAAAGGTGCCTATAAATTACTGGACGTATAAAGCTACCGCCTTAAGAAGGTTTCCTGCTTGGATCTCCCACATAAAGGTATTTTTATTTGCAGAAGTTGAGGAAAATGATTCAGAAAGAGGGAGAGAAGAACCATTTGTCTCCGGTCAAGTTAGGAAGTGGCATTAGTTTACAGAATAACTTGTACATACGTGATCCCTTCCAAGGTTCCTTGAGGTCGTATGCGCATTCGATGTACTAAACCACTTGAATAGTACCAAATCTGTAACACAGAAGCTGTCGCAAACGTAACGCCTCACCTAAGCATCCGTATGGAAAGGAACATAACACAAAGCTTTTATACATTTGCAATGTATGTATATAGATCAAAAGCTTTGTACCCCAAGCTCAGACCATTCCAAATGTAGTGGAAGCTTTAAATTTGGAGGCCAAAATCATCATATTCATTGGAGAGAGGTGACCCTCAAATGCACAGGTCATACCTTAAGTGGGTTAAATGGCCCTTCACCGGTGCTTTTCTCTTCCCCTGCTTCTTACATGTTACATCACTATATTTAACCTCTCAGCAAGGATTAATCTCCCTCTACTTTAGGCACCTAGCTTAACTCGGAAACAATTGGCAAATACTGTCTTGACTCCATCATTATCAGTGAGTCTCCACAGCAACAAGATACCCTGAAGGACAAACCAAGAAAGCTAAGTGGGTACCTCTTGCACGCCACCCCTTAAGATGATTGTGTGTCAGGGCCCTTAAGTGGTATTAAACACCATGACTCTCCCTTGAGAGCAATCTCATGTTTTCTTTCAAGGACTTCAGACCAGGGAAGAGAGAGAATTTTCCTACCAGCCGGACAATACAGGTTCCAGAAAAATTGGTTACTTATTAGGATAAAAGGATTTTGCAGCCTTCAGTTCAAAACTTTTAACCATAAAATAAAAGCTTCTTGGAAAACAAAGTACAAAAAGTACTTTACAGATGTCATGGCAAAATTCTAATATTTTGTTGCCCGACATCAACTCAAGATAATTTTTCCTAGTTCCCAACCTTGCAAGCTTCCTCTGAGAGTGCTACCAGTTCCCAACCCTTCAGCCAGCCTTGCCACATCCCCATGCTCTTTCTTTCAAGAATATCACCAATATCACCTGTATTTTTTGACTTTACCCAACAATGGTCGGGGCTCAGCGCTAGTCCAAGGGCTTTGACAGGCCATTACTGGCAAATCATAGAATCATAGAGTAGTTTGGGTTGGAAGGGACCTTAAAGATCATCCAGTTCCAACCCCCTGCCCTGGGCAGGGACACCTCCCACCAGACCAGGTTGCTCCAAGCCCCGTCCAACCTGGCCTTGAACCCCTCCAGGGATGGGGGCAGCCACAGCTTCTCTGGTCAACCTGGGCCAGGGGCTCACCACCCCCACCTTACAGGAAAGAATTTCTTCCTAATATCCAACCTAAACCTCCCCCTCTTTTAGTTTAAAACCTTTACCTCTTGTCCTATCTGATGAATATCTGAATCCACCCTCTGCTGAAGAGTCCCTCCCCATCTCTCCTGTAGGGACTTTAGGGACTGGAAGGCTGCTATAAGGTCTCCCCTGAACCCTTTTTTCTCCAGGCAGAACCTCCCCAGCTCTCTCAGCCTGTCCTCACAGCAGAGGGGCTCCAACCCTCTGATCATCTTCGTGGCCCTCCGCTGGACCCGTTCCAACAGCTCCGTGTCCTTCTTGTGGTGAGGACTCCAGACCTGGACACAGTACGCCAGGTGGGGTCTCACCAGAGCAAAGCAGAGGGGCAGAATCACCTCCCTCGTCCTGCTGGCCACGCTTCCTTTGATGCGGCCCAGGCTGCGGGGGGTTTCTGGGCTGCGAGTGCTCATTGCCTGCTCATGTTGAGCTTCTCATCCACCAGCACCCCCAAGTCCTTCTCCTCAGGGCTGCTCGCAAGCCATTCTCCGCCCAACCTGTATTCTCACTGCGGCAGCTGAAGATGTCAGCAAACCCAGCTCTGCACATCTCTTCGCTGAAGGTTACTGTCATCCCTATAGAGCAAAATCAGCACTGAAGAATATCTGCCTGTAAAGCAGTCAATCTAGTGTGAAGCCACCTTGCTGATACGTTAAACTAAGAAGCCACACTGTGTACTTGTGGCTGAGGCATATGTATGTTGTTTGTCTTCAGCTGAGTGCAGCAGGGCAGGTTCCTGGGAAAAGAAATATCTTGTATCCCCATAAATGTACCCGAGCTCTTCTGTGCTTCAGGTGAAGAGCATTTTGTTCCACTAATACAGGAAAGAAAGAAGCTTCAAGACTAAATGAACTTCAATTCCGTGATTTGAACAATATCTACAATAGCCCTGCAAGACTTCAGGTATTATCAAGGCCATGGAGGTGCCAGACTTTGAGGTACAGAAGGCACCTGGGACCAGACAGGCTCTACCAACCATGCTGTGAGTTCTGCCATCCAGGGACAACTTGTGGGTTAAAGCAGCGGGGCAGCATCACCACTAGCCTGGAAGATTCCCAGAAAGCAAGCACAAGCCAGGACTGGGCACGGAGCCCTTTATTGTTATCAGTGTTTTTGTAAAGTCAGTTGCCAGGAGTGAAAAACCTCTGTTTTCTAGTAGCAAGTGTTAAAATCAGAACACCCAGACTTTTGTTGCTGAAGAGCAAGGGCTATACCGACGGGCGTCTCTTGGAGACACCCATTTCCCTACGACAACGGAGGAAAAAGGAACAGGCCATATTTTGTGCCTTTGGACGCGATCCATCGCAGTTGCTACACACAGCATTCCTTTGCCATTTGGTAACCGAGAAACACTAGGGTTATTAAAAAGAAAGAAAAAAAAAAACCAACAAAAAACCAAACACCCACCAAGCCTGCAGTGCTCTGGTCGGTAAGCGCTGGTCAGAGGAGGTCTGCCGTAATGAATGGATTTCAGGGAATCAGCAGCCCAAATGATACATTAAGCACTAGCTGTCAAAACAAGGGCTGCTACTTCACTTCACCAGAAGCAGCCATTTACACAAACACTCCTGCAGGTAGATACTTCTTCACTTCTTGCTTGACCTCAGCTTTCCAAGATCCACAAATCCGCAGAGTTACATGCCCTCAGCAAGTAACTTGGTGCTCTGGGGCACCCTCCCTCCTCCCGTCCAGATTTCACGTACAACGGCTTTGCTTTTGCAGAGATTTCAGAAAAGCCAGAGACGGACACGCTTTGCGAATCTCTGAAAGTTTAATTAAGTTACAACGTCCTAAAACCACAATATCGCTTTCATAGGCACCTCTGGCTGTAAAGTTTAAAAGGTAAATAGGTAAGCACATACGGTACACTTCAAACAGCTCTTCCAGTTCTCCAGAAACAACCATCACGAGAAACTGAACGTGTACGATATCCTTTGTGCTTAAACGTTCCCACTTATCATCTAAAGATTTCAATGCACTTCATGGAGAACTACACACCTAACACAAATTAGGCTAATACACGGGGTATGGGAATCCTCCCCAGATTTAGTGATTGTGAAATTGGGACGCAGAGGAGTAACTCGACCCAAGGTTGCAGAGCATGCGAGTAGGACCACGATGGAGGTGAACCAAAGAGCCCCGACCACAGGCTTGCTGTGCCTCACCTGAGCCACATTCCTGGGATCCACCGCCAGGTGATGTCCTCTACAGACACATCACACCCTCAAATCCAAAGGGGCTGGGATAGAGGAGTTTAAAAGCAGTGATTAATAGAAGGCTTAACAAGGCATAAGTTAAAATAGGGACATTTTGCCTTCTGACTTCTTGGTGTGCAAGTTCCAACAAAAAACTTCCTCTTCCAGTCGCTTGCTGACGTGTAAGATTACACAATTTTCTCTCATCACCTCCAAGTTTGGCCCAGCATTCTCCCTGCTTTTAAGATGAAGTGTAAATGAACGCCTAAGCTTTCAGCATTAGTGCGGTCACAGATATTCAGAGGCTGAAATTAGGTCGCTTCGGCCAACACCGAGTCGCTCCCCACAGAACATTCATTCTTCGATTCAGGAGGAGAAACGTTTTTAGGTAGAAGCAAACTTGAGAACTGGGTAACCCGACAGTCATGTGTTTCATTAAATCACTGCCCCAGATTCAAGTTGAGGAGCACCAAAACATTTATATAAGCAGACTATTATAGTGGTCTTCGTGAAACAATTTGAGTTTTGAACTGACGCCATCACTGGACAGACTGACAACATAGAAGACATTTAGAAAACTTAATAACCCATTGGGCTAAATGTGTTGTTTACTGATTAAGGACCTGATATTGGGACGAGCTGAGCCAGGCAAGTAAATAAGGATTTGAAGCTTGAAGATAATTTGAGAATTGCTGGAGGCAATAGCTTGTGCTCGAATGTGACAGCAGTGGCATAAGAGTACGGAGCCCCCGATATGAGATGAATCAAAACAGAATTCAAGAAGTTGTCTCTGCTGCTTGCTATGACACTCTTCATACCAAATGTCTTAGTGTCTTAATACATCAGTAGCTGCAGAGAAATTCCACATCTACTGCTATCCAGAGGACTTTACAGTTATTTTACTGAATAACGGCTAAACCTAGGCAGCGTGCCAGGCACCTTGGAGTGGCTGGTACAGACTAAGGTGCTTTTTGAATACAGCTAAAAGTTAAAAGAGTAGATGAGAGGTGAAAAAGATCAAAAAAAAAAAAACCCTCCTGCTTAATTACTTACCCTGTTCCCCTTTTTCTCTGAAAAAATATATGAACCATATTCATATCAACGAAACATCAAATATATATAGACAAAGGGTTACCCGAAATAATAAATACCTAAAATGGGATTATTTCTTTTCTCATCTAAGATTTTTACTCCATTATGAGATACAGTGGTCTAATGAATAATAATAAAAAAGCACGTGCAAGCTTGCACTTGACCACAACAAGACGTTTGTAGCAATTCTTATTTCTCCAACTGCAAATATTCATTGCAAAACATCCAAGTTGACTATCTGAAATGAAAATCATTATTTTTAGAATTTTTCTAAAAAAAATTGATCGTATTTTCTGTGAACTAGAAAGCATTTCCTAATTAGCATTAGCCTTTGACTAACTCTCTGTACTACAGTAACTTTCTTCTATTCCCAAGCTTACAGAAATTTCTTTGCAAAGAAGTATTGAGAATAAATAATTTTCTTTCAAGTATTGAAGTACTGAGTGACATTTAAATTCTTCAATATTCTGGAAAACAGGATTTTAGGGCAGACAATATTTTTGATCTTCTCTTCATTTGTTAAAAAAACAACCTGTGACACAGGTGACATAGGATCTAGTTAGCCTGAGCTGGGTTCGATTCTGCTGCTGTCAACAACATGTCCCAGCGCTCAGAAGAAATCAGCTCATGGCGAGAATAGAGCAGACGTAACACAAACCCCAGCAAAACAGAAATAATAAGACAGAACTAAACGATTAGAACTCTTCAACCCTATGGATGGTCACATTTCTCACTCTCTGTCCCCTCTGCTGTCCCTGGTCAAATCAACCCTGGTCTTGTCCTTTTGGTGGGACGTTTTGTAGGACACAAAGTTCAGTGTGAGGACCATGCAACACAGTATTAGTGCTTAACATCAGCTGAGGTGAGAGCTGCTCACCAAACCAGCCTTGGTGAACCTGGATCCTGAGGGACACGAGCATTTTCTACCGGCAGGTTAAAACTCATCTCTGCAGAACCTTCTGGAGGTCCATCGGAGACCATGCAACAAACTTCCACAGAAACTAATTATCATAAACAGCATTATCTTCTGCTCCAAAGCCAGAGCACACTTCAACTTGTCTTCACTAATACCCACTGGGTTCGTATTACTGAGAGTCTGCCAAATCAAAACACTTGAATGTACAACCATTTTTTCCCTAAGGAGAGAAAGAACAAACTACGCACAACAGCCAGATGTCACATCCCTTAATCCAGTGCAGGGAAGAATTCAGAGACACTGTTAGGGGGTTGGACTAGATGATTTTTAAGGACCCTTCCATCCTAAATCATTCTATGTTACGTGTATGGAAACTTCAGAATCTGTACAGTATGGTACCCAAACGCTTTTCAACTCAGCAAAACTTAAATTTGGTTGAGCTCCCTTTTCTGTTGCTGACTTCAGCCGTTAGACCCTTGCTTCCTTGCTCTCTCAACACAGATGATCTGGCTTGGCAATCAAAATTGGAGAGCAGCCGAGGGCCACAAAGATGCTCTGAGGGCTGGAGCCCCTCTGCTGTGAAGACAGGCTGAGAGAGCTGGGGGGGTTCAGCCTGGAGAAGAGAAGGCTCCGCGGAGACCTTCCAGCCCCTGCCAGTCCCTCAAGGGGCTCCAGGAAAGCTGGGGAGGGACTCTGGATCAGGGAAGGGAGCCGTGGGACGAGGGGGAATGGTTTTAAACTGAAAGAGGGGAGATTTAGATGAGATATTATGAAGAAATTCTTTATTCTGAAGGTGTGAGCCCCTGGCCCAGGTTGCCCAGAGAAGCTGTGGCTGCCCCATCCCTGGAGGGGTTCAAGGCCAGGTTGGCCGGGGCTTGGAGCAACCTGGGCTGGTGGGAGGTGTCCCTGCCCAGGGCATGGGGGTTGGAACTAGATAATCTTTAAGGTCCCTTCTAACCCAAACCATTCTATGATTCTATGATTATTCAGCCTTAACACCAAAATCTGAGGTCCTTCGCCAACAGCATTCTGTGACGGAGAAGAGCATGCCATCATCATCAAGACAATGGGAACTGACTTCCCATTTTAAAGATGATGCTAAAGCAAACAGAGCACGGAAGGTACCTACCATCCCACTGTATGATCATCTTCTCCATCATTATCTTCTTTTCTTAATGGAGGGATGCATGTAGTTATTAGCAGATGCTCAAATTAGCGCCATTAGTCAGCAGGTCACATTTGCCTATATATACATATGGCAAGAACACAACTATTCAAAGGAAACACACTGGGAACGATGACAGTTTGCAGAGTGAAGCTGTAGATGTAGGAAAAACACAGACAATGGATTTCTTGACCTTGTCTTACTACTTTGAGAAAACTCAAATAAGCCCAAATTAACTTCCAATTGCCAAACTTTTCAAACATGTCAGGCAGCTGAAGTGAGGTCCGAGAGGACGGAATACCTCTTACATGCTCAAGGTTACCCTGATGGGGAAGTTTACCATTAAGTCACACTCCAGCACTGGATACTTCTCCTGATTGGAGAGGAAAAAAAAGCAAATACTCCCAGCTGAAGAAAGAACAATTCAGTAGAGAAGTCGAAATACTGGATTGGAAGTGGAAAAGCTCGTTGCTTTGATTTTATGTACTTTCTCAGGCTGAATCATTTATTTTGCTCCAACTTCTGGTTTGCTTAACCCATCTGAACCAACTAGCAATTTCATAATCACTTTGATGAGCCAAAAATGAGAAGACACCCTTGGAGAAAGGTTAGACACCCTTAAATAACTGAAGTCAGCAAAAATAAGACTGTGCTATGAACATCCAGTCCTTCTGCAGGCTATCTGAGTGGATCCGGCAGCCGCCTTCAATAATAATATAGTAATAAAATAAAATGTAAACTATTCACTGATTTCTGAGCGAGAACACATGCAATTTTCATAGAATCATCGAATGGTTTGGGTTGGAAGGGACCTTAAAGATCATCTAGCTCCAAACCCCTGCCCTGGGCAGGGACACCTCCCACCAGACCAGGTTGCTCCAAGCCCCATCCAACCTGGCCTTGAACCCCTCCAGGGATGGGGCAGCCACAGCTTCTCTGGGCAACCTGGGACAAGGGGCTCACCACCCTCATTGTGAAACATTTCTTCCTTAGATCTCATCTCAGTCTCCCCTCTTTCAGTTTAAAACCCTTCCCCCTCGTCCCACGGCTCCCCTCCCTGCTCCAGAGTCCCTCCCCCAGCTTTCCTGGAGCCCCTTTAGGGACTGGCAGGGGCTGGAAGGTCTCCGCGGAGCCTTCTCTTCTCCAGGCTGAACCCCCCCAGCTCTCTCAGCCTGTCCTCCCAGCAGAGGGGCTCCAGCCCTCCCAGCATTTCTGTGGCCTCCTCTGGCCCCGCTCCAACACCTCCGTGTCCTTCCTGTGCTTTCCTCTCATTCCCACAGCAGTATTATTCCCACGAGTCACCAGTCCCATCTCACACTACCCCTACTCCTTGTACCCAGAGGAATAAGCTCCTTTGTGCAAAGGACCGTCACCGTGGCTCTGTGCTACACCAGCTGAAGGAAAGAGCGCGCAGCATCCTCTTGCACCAGGGAACGCAGGGCAGGTAGCAGCCTGCAAGATCAACTCGTTGTCAAGAACTTGCCCACCTGGCTTTAAAATCAACAGGAAGCCACCTGCTTAGTTCACACTTCCATATACAAATCCTGTTATGATAGGATCAAAAAAAAAAAAAATGTATTTTTCCTTGTTTTGAACTACTGCACTGGAATTTTATTTTTTTTTTAATTTTTTTTTTTTGAAGAAAGCCCTTTGATCACACAAATATTTTTAAAAGGAAAAACAAAACAAAGCTGTCCTATAAAAGCGCAGGCCTATGACGAGGGCTGTTTGGGAGGAAGGGATTACACATGACAAAGATAAGGTTAACTTCATTTCCTAGTACCCAAGCCCATATTCTTTGGTACCGACGTGATGCTTTCTCACAGTATACACACAGTTAAAGACGAAAAAACCGAAAAAAGCGCAATTAGGATTCGTTTTGTGTTAAGCAGCTATGCCGAACATTACTGTTTCACGGTTCCTTACATGGTTACACTGCTTTAACCCTTCTTTACACACCCCATGTTTAAGAGTGGTTCTGGATCACATTTTTATGCAATTTCATTTAGAGCTGGATTTGCTCCCTCCCTCTTTTTTTTTTTATTTTATTTTTTTAAACCATCAGTGAAGAATTCCACTGGGGAACCATCTTTTCAGGATGTTCTACAGATGCCAAAATTCAGCACACAGATGCCAAAAGCCAGTACTAACTGAATCGGGTAAGATGAAGTCTCTTACCAACACAGCCCTGCATCTTACTTCATATATTTTCTCCAATTATTTCATTAGACTCATTTATGGATGTCAGCTGTGCTCATGCAGTGCCCGAGGACAAGATAAGACCCGCTGAAAAGTCTCAGTATATTTAAATGACAAAAAGCTATCAGCTGTTCTGATTAGAGACCCACTCAATCTCAACACACGACAGTGATTTCTGCCCCCCACAATTCTTTAAATCTAAGAGCCTTTTTTTTTTTTTTTTTTTTCAATTCAGAAAACAGAAGACTGACAATTGTAACAAAATTCTGTTTGGGCTTTTCCACTTGAAAACGTTCACCACCTAAAAACGTTCACCACCTAAAAAACTCCCACAATGCAAAAAGCAAGGGCAGCAAAAACACACCTCCAAAAAAAATGCAGCGCAGCTTTCACACAAAGTATAGTTAAAAAATGACTAAGTTTTCTTGATATATGAATTTGTGGGTAAACCATTTATCAATGACCTGTTTACCTGTGCAGCAGAGTCCCTCAAGCCGAGGGCCATGTCATTCCCCTTTGACTGATTAATTAGCCGATCAAGGGATATTTTTCACTCTGAGGCATGATGGTTTATTCCAGCTAATGCACGGTCTCTAATGGTAACACATTAAAGCCAACTCGGCTCTTTAAGCCTATCGAAGTGACCAAAAGGGAAGGAGAGAAGATAAATCAAAAGAGCTCCCCCCAGTTTTGTTTCTCTTCCTAACAACCCCCCCAAGGAACTAACGCTGGAGGCAAGACTCTTCTCCAATGAAGAGAAAAGAAAAAAGCATCTTTTCTTCCAGACTGGGAGATGTCTCCTCCTCTCCCTCTCTGCTGATGCCTGAACAGCAATAATTTATCCTCAGTTGATTAACAAGGTGCTTATAGAATAGGCAACAAAACATCAATACTTTGCTCTTCCTCCTTTTATCAAAAGCACTACCAGGACATCATGCTGGGTAAAGTAATTTTTACCGGTGCTCCTGGAACAATCTCGTCTTCATGGAAAAGTATTAAAAATATGGCCCAAATTAACACCTTGAGCCTAATTCATCGTTTTTCTGACTTGCTACACACGGTGTTACAAGTTACCAGCTCAAAGCAACAGAGTTTTAGACCCATTTTACACCAGTCTGTGCTGCCAGTTTGCTCTACCTCTACCACTCGTGTACACTGAAGATGCATTCAGCCCTTCAGCTGTATTGTCACACTGTCCTCCTTGTGACGTTGTGTCACCAACCTGTCCTGGTTGTCCCTCAAGCGTGGGCAAAGGCCTCGTACTGCTAACTGCTGACAGAATCTGGTTTTAGGGCTTTTTGTTTCCCCTCTTGTTTTTTTTAGAAAGTGATCCTTGTGGCTCTTAGAGCCCATGGTACGCTGCAGTGAAAACTGGAAAGGCCAAAGGAGTAACTACAGTATTAGAGATGTAGTAAAAAAAAGTCCATTGGCCCTTGCTAATGGCAACTCTAATGCATTTCACTCAGATGGTCAGAAAAAGAAAACAAAACAGATGAACGCACAAACCTAATGATATTCTCTACCAGTGATGCTGCAGAACACGGCGAGCTGCCATCAAGGTCAAGGAGGACTAAGCCACTGTGAGCTGAGTGTGACCACCTCCTAGACCACGAGTCTAAAAATCCGCAGTGAGTAAGCCACGCTGGGCAAAGGAGCAGTGAACTAGAGGCTGATGGAAACCTTTCTAATCAGAAGCAGGTTCCTGTGGATACCAAAAGCCTAAAAGCACCGCTATGCTGTCTTGCAGACTCCGCCGCTGGGTCACCAGCCTCTTCCCACTTACCAGCATTAAAAAATGCAGCCTTCACAAGAACTGAATGGGTCAAGAGGGTTGACCAGTAATCGATCACACGCTTCCAAGAACACAGGCAGCTTTTGCACTGAAACAGAATATATTCCGAATATAACTTCTTGGATAGGATGCACCCCGCCGTTAGATGTCCTCTACGGTGAGTGAAGAGGCAAATATCTCTAGGAAAGGATTGGCTTCATAAATCTTTACCATCTTTGGAGACAGGGAATGCATCTGTTTGGGCACCTGCACCTCATCACTATGAAGGGAGTCCAGAGAAGACGCCTAGATCTTCCACCAATGAAGTCGGGTGGGATTAAATCCCACCTTTTCTTACCTATGTTTTCATTTGCCTTGATTCTTGGTCAAACATAATGTTCACTCTTCCCAGTGCCAAACCACCCATTACGGAATTCTGTGCTGAAATGGTCAAGTCATATATAGCAATGAGCGCCGCACAGCTCTAAATTTTAACCCCAAATCTGACAAACTCTGTAGTTAATATCCAGGCACAAGGTTCTCAGTGCCTCTAAACGTGCAATTATTCTCTCTGACAATAAATGTATAATAAAAAAAGAGGGAAATATGTTAAAGACGCTATCTCAGTGTTCTCCTACTGTCTTCCTCCGGAACACGCTGACAGCAATTACATTTTCACTCTGATTTCTTAAGGAAGCAAAGTTTCCATAATCATTCTGCCCAGACATTTGTGTACATCATGCACTCCTTTCTCTCCAACAGCTTTTTAATCCAACCTAGCTGAAGCTTAGCGATTTCAAAGATACTAAGATTTTAAAATATTTCATGAAAACGGGCAGCTGGACAGAGGCGGCCAAGAGATGAGCATGTACACGGAGAGGGATTTCAGCATGACCTCGTCTCCTGTAGTCCCATGGAATCCAGGCACAACCACAGGAAACCAAGCTTCAGTTCTGGAGCCACTCACAGAACACCTCGTTGGGAGATGTTTTACTTAAACCAATTCACCTTTACCCGTTTCAACGGGTCTAAAAGTGTTAAAATTAACTTTTTTTTCTTGGCGTCACTTGCTAAGGAGCTGGGATTTCCCTTAGGAGACTCTTCCACTGCCTCGCTGACATCACTGTGAGGAAGCCTGCCGAAGAGTAAGCCTGTGTCTTCCTTTCTCTAATTGAAGTTCTCACCCCCAGTACCATTCTTGGCTTTTGCCTACCCTGATTGCTATCCCTTCCCTTCCTCTGCTCCTCCCTCCCCCTGACCCCCAGATATTTATAGGCGGAGAGGTCATCTTTTTCTGCCTCTTCTCTGAGATGAACGTATCCAGTTCCTCCACTCTCTCCTTCTAGGACATGCACTCTAACCCTGTCGCCCATTTTACTAAATCCTTTTGGACTCTCTCCAGGTTTTTGATGTCCTTTTTCTGCTCTGCCCCTCAGTCCCAAATACCTCATGCTAGCTGCGGCCTCCAAAGCAGAACAGTGAAAAACCTAAGTTAATTATTAACTACTTTTTCCTCTTCTGTAGTTTTTTGTTCCCCGACAGTGCTGAAAAAAGGAAGCAAAAACTAATTTATACACTACCTCTGCAACAGAGACTTCTGTCAGGGGTAAAAGAAACCCAGAATGAACTCGCAACTTGCCTAAAAGTCACAACTGTGAAACCCCACAAACATCAATACCATGACTGGTATTTTGCAGAGAGAAAGTTGAGGTGAAGGGAATTATATCACTTTACCCACAACTTCAGTGAGCCCATGGCAGAGCCAGACTTTAATGGATTTTCAGTTATGTCCCTTAAGATTAGCCAACATGCTTTTCTGATAAGTGCTGGGAAATGTAAGTCAGTTGAGGAAGTTCTGCAAAATGTGTCAGAAGACAATTTCCTGATTTAAAAAAAAAAAAAAAAAGTGAAAAAGCAACAGGGTGGATAGCTACATTTCTAATGACTAACACGGAAGAAATCACCACGAACTCGAGACTTTCGGGCTACTTGGATTAGGTGGTTTTAAGGGAACTTACGCAGGTTCACATCCAAATTACAAAAATTCGGAAGAAGCAGATTACTCATCAAATGGCCTGAGACACAGAAGTGAGATGGATGCAAAACATGCCGTTTTCTACGCATCTCAAACAGAGTTATTACAAACGCGCCAGCAAATCAGAGAGCTACTCCCCCAGCCCCCAAAGCGAAATCAGTGCCAGAATCATGTTGTTCAGCAACCAAGTTGGGACTGTCTGTAACTCATTCCCAAATCCTCAGTCTCACTCAGGAGCATTTTCTCCAGTGATAAGGCTTCATCAGGAAACACAGCTGGATGGAGGAAGGAAACTCTGAGAAGCAAAAAAAAAAAAATAGTGGGGGTTCCAGGAAGTTCAACCAGATAGGAACTAATGGAATTTGTTTTTCTGTCTCCCCAGCTCCCAGTGTTTCTAAGCAAGTGAGAAAATCAGAGGGAAAGTTGGGGCAAAAAAAGTCTGGCAGATCTTACCCTGCAAAACAGGTCCCCACTGTAGGTCTCCAGAGAGCATCATAATTACAATTCAATATTTTCGATCACTTACTCTCCATGGGAAAAAACTGCAGACGTTTTCAATTTAGGTCCGCTCTGAAGCCCAGCCATTGTTTTCTTCCCCCCGTCTTTTTTTTTTTTTAATTCTTTTTTTTTTTTTAAACAAAGGTCCCTGTGTAGTTTATTAAGGAGGTTTTAGTTGGACACACGATTTATCAAAAATAATAATAATTAAAAAAAAACCCAGTACCGTTATGTTTAACGTTCAGGAGAATTAAAGGTTGCAGGTGCCTAAGATTGGTAACACGCACCCCAGAACCACCAAAACAATGGCTTAAACTATCTTGGTCTTATTACTTCTAGAGAAACTCCTTTCGACCCTTAGGGGCAAACAGCATTTCCTTCCATATCCTTTGCCATTCCACTCTTTCGCAATCTTTACAATCCTCTGGCCAACTCCCTTTTCCTTTGATAAGGTAGATAACCCAAATTTCAACATCCTCACTTACTGCAGTAGTGTCAGCGTGAAACAAGAGAAAAGACGCGTTAGCCAGATAAGTCCCAGGCTACCGAGACCGTTTAAAAGTGAGTCTGAGATCAGCTCCACAGTTAAAGCCGCTCAGATTAAGCTAGCACAAAACATCTTCTGCCAAAGACGACTCCACATGTTAAGATCATAAAATTATTGCTAATGACCATACTAGAAAAGACTGACCATGACTAATTGGAAGGGGTGTCTGTGACCTATCTGATTTGTTGAGACACCATTTATCCCAGCAGCAGTTCAGAGGTGACATATTTCTGACAAGCCCTTCAGAAGAGCCAGGATTATCTTGCTGGTCTAGAGACCACGTCACTCAGCCTTGAGCCTTTCCACTACTTGACCATAAGCACAGACGGAATTTCCTGGGTTTTGCTTTTTTTCTCCCTTTTCCTAATCTTTAAGAACAGTTTGGTGTAACACCAGCCAACCAGCCAGACCCAGTACGACAGTGCCGATGAGCACCAATGTAATACCACTGCCAGGATCTACTGCACGTTAGGCCATTTGCAGAAATTGAAAATCTCAAAGGCCGTGGGTACAACAGCTCTTAGGAATAAGAGAAGCTCCGCAACTCGCTCAGATGAAAAACCTGGCCATAATGCCATCAATGGCATACATACGTAAACGTTTCCGTAATTTCTACTGTGTCTCTGATGCGTACAGAACTACAAATGATCACCCAGCTGACTCTGTTTACAGCGTGTTATGTTATTCCAAAATGTTCCCATCTTCTGCTCCTTAAGCGATTTCTTCCACCCATCCACTGAATTTTGTCACAGACTTAAACTGGAGGCTTTAAGGGAGGGAGACAGTCAAAACTCAGCTGGGCAACGTCCCAAGCAACTTGCCATAGCTGACCCTGCTTGGAGCAGGGCGGTTGATCTGGAGACCTCCAGAGATCTCCTCCAATCCCAGTAATTCTGTGATTCAATGAAAAGCAGTTCCTGCATCTTTCCCTGAAGTTATACCCAAGATGGTTTTGATCCTGGACTGAAACAACTAGAACTACGAGAAACAGATTTATGCTGAACGTCTTTGTCAAAAAAACACAATTCTACTGCGAGCTGAGGACAGGTCATTCAGTCCAAATCAAATATGTACCGAACGCTTCTCAAACTGCACCTCTGAAAAAAAGGGAAGGAATCTAATACCTCGGAAAGAGCTTTAAGGATAGGTCTGAAAGCTACAGGATCAATACATTTCAGGTACTTCCTTGCGTCATCTCAGTTGCAAATGAAGCTGGGAACCTGCAATCAGATTGAGAGCAGCGGTTCTGGCACCTATGGCACAGTGATGGAAGCTGTCCTCATCCACTTTGTACGCTGCTGTCCCTGTTCAACTGTTACTAACAGTCGTAGGGAGCAGGAGCTGCAATTAAAAGGGACTGGAGCCTACCACAGCCTGCCTGAAGGCATACCCCAGGGCTCTGATGGACACCAGGACTCTTCCTACATTATCTCTACGTGGGTACAGATATGAACAACTCACTTCCAGTAGAATGACAGCACTTTCCTGCCCCTGCAGCACGCTCTCTGCCACGTCAGGGAAATGCCCAGAGCCTAGGGATTTCAAAACTGAATGCGAACACGCACAGAGAACAGTACTGCAATTCCTCATGGGGCGGTTCCATTCATGCCACCTTAAGGACCAGGCTCTGGAACATGATGGAAAGGGATCATGAGAGTTCATGGGTGCAATGAAATGAAATTGCTCAGAGCTGGAGGGCCTGAGCAATGCATTTTTGTTCTGTGCAAACTCCACAGATCTCTGATCCATGAAGAAAAGGAGCGGGGGGGGTGGGGGAAGCAATTGTGCTGCCTCTGGCTTTCTGTCCCCATGGCTGCTTAGCAGCAGACGGTGGCCAGAAGACGACAATGCAGCTCCAAATTACATTACCTCCTGCCTGTATTTGCATGTGGAAATCTGGGTGCATAACAGGGAACAGCCCGTGACTTTTTGCCAGAACCTTGAACCATTAGCTCAGCGTTCAGTGAGGGGGAAAAGGAAATTTGCAGAGTAGCCAACAGCCAACCACCGCATCAGTCAAGGAATTAGCAAAAGCGTGCACAAACTTACATACCCTTCACAAGCAGCCATAAACGCACGTTATCTGCAGTGTCTATCAACAAAAGAACAAATGCTCTCCAGGATTAAGTCCCAGAAGCAGCAACAGCACTTTCCAAACTTATTTTTACTTTCAAAAGATGCAGGACACGCAGAGAAAACAAGACGAACTGTTTGGGACAACTCACGGGTGGGCAAAATCTACTCCCTTAACCATAGCACTGTTGATTTGCATTAAATCCCAGTTTGTCTTGCTTCGTATTGATCTGACAGCAAGGGAGCTAAGACGTAGATCCATGACACATTTAGGTGATGAGAGTGTTAATCAAGGGGCTCCGATGGTGCAAGCTTACCTACAGCATTTGAGACCTCTCACGGACTTGAAGCCCCCCAAATTCTTATTACGAGACAGTAATAAGTAATAAATGGTGAGATGGGTTCTGCTGTGGCTGACGGCCTCCTCCCGAGCTCTTACCTTTCAAGCCAAAATGTGGGACTTGTAACAAAGGTTCATACTGTTTTTCACGGTGGCGGACAAGACAGGACAGTTCTTAATTTGTTTAAATTTCGTCTAACCTCCCAGTTTAATTAACTGTATTTTCGTAGTTTAGAGAACTCAGAAAACAGACTTGAAATTTTTCTCTGTCCTACCAATAACTTTAAGACCTACAGCACATTCACTGAAATTATAACACTATATGGAATAATGGCAAGACCAAGTCCTTTAAACCGCTCAATTCAAGACATCCCACTGAAGTATTCTTTATTTTATAGTAAGAGTTTTTTCCAGTGAAGAATCCCCAGTGGATCACTATTTGTTCTTTACAAGCTCCCTTGTAATTCCGCCTAGTATTTACACAGCTACAAACCTTATGTTACTACTGTCACTGCTATCCAGGATCTCTTAGCACGTTCTTCCCCCTTTTCCTCTCCTCCCAAAGTTCACAGTGGCCTACAGTGAAGTTACAGAGCAATTTTCAAGTGCCAGGGAATTTCAGAAATTACTATTCAATTTCAGGCCCCATCTTCCCCTCTCACTACAAGAGACTTCAGAGACCTCTGAACCAACAAGGGCAATTTTGCAACGTATTCATTTGTGCTTTCCACATGTTATCTTTTCGAAAGAATTCTTCTGGACGCATTAGTCATTACGTAGTATAAGTTTGTTGTTTTATATACTGATATAGCAGGACTCTTCTCTGCAAGCGCAAAATGCTAATGAATACGTACATGCAATAAACGCTCGTACAAACCTTGATCTCGTTACACAAAGTTGGGGAAAAATCTTTTCGTAAAATATTTATCAGTGTTCAAGCCATCTTTGAATCCTTTCTTCAAAGACGAGCAAGGCTTTGCAGCTGTTCAGCCCTTCCCAATTCTTGTGAACATAAGGGCAGTTTGTTGAGATTGGACAGCTGCTACTCAATGTCACATTTTATTCTGGATATTTATGGATCTTTCAGATCAAGCAAAATTCATCCACTTTGTGATGTAAGAAGTGTAAAATTAAAATACTGACGTTTCCTAATTCCAAAGAAGTTACATCATAATAATGTGTATTAAATATGTATTAAATCCACTCTTATTGCCTAACGGTTCAGAGCACAGCGCTCCACCTGCAGCCTTCACACAGAAACAACAGGAACTTCACAGGCAGAACACCACCCCTTGCTCTCGATGGGCGTATGGTAATCCCATTAGCAGAAAGATACTGAAATATGGTTTTGTTATAAGGAATAATATGCAAGGAAACAAGAGAAAGGTGAAGCCTCTTGTTTACCTGTGTCTTCATACTCTTCTGTCGCTTGCCAAATATGCAGGACAGGTCATCTTCACTGCGCGAAGAGAGATCCTTACCTGAAAGGGGTAAGGGGAGGAAAAAAAACCCACAACCTTCACATCTGGTGATGACAGGTACATTTTGATAACACAAACTGTGACCCACAGAGGTAGAGAAATTGGTTTTGGAGGCGAAAAAAAAATCAGGAGGAGAATGTTAAAGACACTAAACGAAAGCTGACTGTGGCGCTCACGTACAGGAGGAAATGCGTGTGCGTAGAGGGAAAGGCTGGTGAGGAGACAGCCGTGGCCTGCTGGTGGATGTCCACAGGGAAATATTTAATAACAGCTTGTTTTCCCTCTCCTGATGCTGCAATTGTCATAGCAAGATGAGGGAAGCAGGCTGCACTACGCTAAAGGGAAAGAAGACTTGTAACCTCCTACACACAAGAAAAGTTCAAGGAGAAGCTGCACTTCTTGAGATTCTCATGAGAATTTGCCATCTCTGACAGAGTTCGGGACCTAGAGCTCCTCCAAACAGTGGAAAAAAAAAAAAAATACCCATTTGTACTCAGTGGGGACTTTTCTTTGATTCATGAAATTGCTTCTGAAAAGCAGAACTTCCATCTCCACAACACACCGGATTATTCCAACTTAAAACAATTTCAAGGGTGAAGCAAAAGATTTCTCCGGGTTCCAGCAGGACCATCATTCCCCTCTGACTGTCGCGTGGCTGATATCAGACACGGAGCAGGGAGGGGGACGCAAAAAGGTGCGATGTGATATTCTGAGATGCCAGCAAAAGTTTAGCCAATTCCACAGTGCAGAAGCCTTTATATTGAGCTGTCCACAGCTTGCCTCAGAAAATTCTTTAAAACAAAAAAGTCAGCAAAAGTTAGAGAAACCAAATTAACACTGGTAGGCCAACTTATCAGGAGTCAGCTGGGGTCTTACTCTGCTTGATTTTCTGATTCCAAAATTGCTGACCTCAAAATGAAACTAAGCACTTGTAGTGGACAAAAAACGAAATAAATCTGACTACTCCACCTGTTTTTTCTTCTCAGGATCCTTAAGAGGGTAAACAGACACATCAACCTAGAGGAGAAAGGGTGACCCAACCTCCTGGTGTCTCACTGGGCAGCCTCTACATGTCTTTACCCAAGCAAGCTGGACGAGACTGGTGGCTGTTTTCAGCTTTATCTTGGCTAAGGCTTGGGACACAAGACTTACAACCCTGCTGCTCCTCCCCTGGCCCTGTGCTTTCTTTCCATGCCTTCTCTCCGCTCTTTTTGCATTCTAATAGAAAACCAGCTTCGCTGCCAATCCAAACCTTTTGCAGCATCACGGTGGAACGGCTGCTAGAAAAGCAATTGGAACCACTGCCTTAATCTCACATCGGTGTGTATTTCCCAGCTCCAAGCGTGGCTGCTGAGGTTGTGTGTGGTGCTTATGTACCTCCAGCAGCGAGGCCACAAAACAACACCAGAAACGGAAGCCGCATTTTGTGTCCTTGCTGCTCCCTTCTCCCGCTTTTGTGTGAGCTCGTCTTGTTTAGTCTAAAAGGAAGCAGGATCGGACTTGAACAACAAGGGCCACAACAACATCAGCCTTTCTCAAATAACTTTTCCTCTTTCCCTGAAAAAGGACAATTTCCCTGTTTCAGACCACGGAGGGTACAATCAAACAGGGGCCTATCTTACAGAAACACTGCAGCCAAACAAATAAGGGATATTGTTAATACGAAAGCCTATATTTTACATGCTCAAAAGACAGGGGTTTTTTGCTATATTTAGTAAAAGGTTAAATCCAAATCAAAATAAATCCTCTTTGCTACTACCTCAAACAGGCCACGGCCTCTGTACTTGCAAGCCCTGAACCAATTTAATTGTTTAGTGTTGTAAAGTGGCAGGGTCACGTTAACACGTTTGACTTCTAGGCTGAATTATTTAATCAAAAAATCCAAACCCCAATATCAAAATCTGGCCTCTATTCGGACATCAGTTGCTTCTGTTTTAGCAGAGGCATTTGTTATCAGAAAATATTACACAGAGCTTTAAGTACAATAAATTAGCCATTTCTGGAGACTGATCCTATCCATACATTGAAAAACATATACACACACACGAGTGTGTGAAAGGGGAACGCAACCAACAGAGAAACAGAGCAAGGGATTCAACAATGGTCAAAAGCCAAAACAAGGGATTGCTGAAATAAAGTCATCACTTCAAGAAAGAAATTACTAAACTCCATGAGTTCTTGATATAGTTTTTGTGGCCACCAACCGCTGTCCTGATTTATCCAATAAACCATCTGATAGATGTAAGAGGCCTCTCCTCTTCCTGCGTTCAGGTTTAATCTGATCGCTGATCTTATCCACATGATCCCTTAGCAGGGGTTATTGGAGATTGCAGGGGATAGTGCAGTGCAGATGCCCAAGCAACTCTGTTATCACCTTTGCCTCCTCCTCCCCCTCCCAGCCCCTGCCCACGCACAGATCACTCAGAATATTCAGTTCCTTTACTCAGCTGATGGTTCCTTCAGATAGAAATTGCTTTATTCAACAATATCAGCCTAAAGCCATCCAAAATTGTCCAAAATAAAGAGGAACAGCATATTGTAGCTTTAAATAAGTTGCTGCAGGGGTATTTCTAAACCAAGATTTTATTTGCCAAATTTAGACCCCAGAAGGCAACAGATCACCTTGACACGTGTTTTTTTTTTTTTCCCCTCTAATCTTGGCTAGAGCTTATGAAACAACAAAACGCCTCTTACCTTTTGCAAACTTCATATAATGGACACGTTTCTTGGAAGATTTGGATTTTTCCTCAAGACTGAATGTCTTCTTCTGATTATTCACTGATGACTCTAAAAAAATAAAAATAAAAAACAACAAACAAACAGGTTCCAACCCTATTAGAGGCACTCTAACCACCAAATTCAAACATCAGTGTATTTAACTTTCTCTCTCAAAACCAAGTCTCAACAACTTATCACAATATATTACTGAAGGAAGCATGGTAAGTTCTGTCCGAGACATGTTACTGCTTGATTTTTTTGGCCACATCTCCTTCCCTCCCCATTTCCAGTCCAATGCAATTTGAAATGGCAGATACAGGTACTCCAGGTCAAAGGCAAAGTCTAATTTAACACCATTTCTACAGTAAGAAAAGTCAGGGTTTATCGTGCTGTTTGCTACAAAACATCTCCAATGCCAGAGTCTGAGAAAGACGTACGAAATAGTACAAAAATACTGAGCCCGACTGGGTAGAGAGAAAAAGGGGGAAAAAAAACCCCCATCACACAGGCTTTCCACTTCTAACACTACACGAAGTGCCACTAACTGGACATAGTCTGATACATCTATGTAAGGAAATTAAACGGTGGCAGAGTTTTTCTGTCCCTGAGGCCAGTTAGAAGAAATTGCCACATCCATATTATTTAATTTTCCTCGCTTCCAGAAGAGGGGCTGCATGTAAACTGGCCACTGGGAATGGTCTCTGGAGTCCCAGATTCACTCAGGAGTTGTTTGGGAGAACGTTAGCTTGTGCAGGTCAAAACCATGTGAAGGATTAGTCTAGCTAACAATAGAGATATCAAGTTCCTGTGCCGCAGCAGGTTATTTTACAGGTACAGACATACTCTTTGCATCCACAGAACCTGTTAATTTACAAAAAACTCTCAGGAGGAGGTAACCTCCTGTCTGGTTAATTACTTTATTATCCTGTTCTGAAAAGAAATAGACACCACAGGATTCTCTGTACTGTAACTCTGGAAAAGGCTACTCCACTGAGTTGGTTTTTTTCCTCCCAGTGGCAACTGGGATGGGTAAGGAAATCAACCCATACCCTGAGGGCCAAGTTGAGTCACCTTTTTCATATGCTCCCACCCCTGAAAGCTCTGCAGACCAAGCTTTTCTGACACTGGAATTAAAGCACGTCACTGTTTGATAGGTAGTGGCACTTGATGATAGAGTCATTGACCTAAAAATGAAATCGGCAGCCCGCAGTGGGAGAGGTGACTACCAGAAAGCACTCTGAGATCTACTCTTCCATCAATACACTAAGCCCTAAGGAGAAGAGGAAGGACCAGCAAACCCAATTTTAGAAAGTTTGCATCAACTTGAAAATCCTCAATAAAAAGGGTCTATGGGGAAAGTAAGCATCACAACTAAAATATCCAGGGATGAGGCACTTTGAGCCTGCTCTCCCATCCACTTGTAGCGAAGGGAACGTTACACAAGCAAAGGATTGCCACAGGGCTTCCTCCTCTCCACTTTATTCCGACAGCGAAAGGGGCAGCAGCACCGCCTTGTGCCTTCAAGGAGGAATTTCACTGCAGAAACGTGCTGGCACTTGCACTGGACAGGCAGGTACATCCCTGTGTCTTCTAGCGACTGGTAAATCCTCTGACAAACGGAGCGAGCACTGCAGGAATAGCAATGTACTTTTTAAAGCAATTTAGTCATAGCAATAAAGCCATGTGTCATTTCTACCGCGAATCTGATACAGATGAATATTCCAAAGCATATTACAGACACGACCAGCACATCGTTGCCCCATTTTATGAACGGCAAAGGGACAATCACCATCACTTAGTATCCCAGAGAGAGAGCCAGGAATCAAAACTCTTCACTAGGTGCTCAGCTAGAAAAAAAAAAGAAAAGAAAGCTAAAACGATGTATATCAAGGGTGTTTGAATGCTGGCATACTAACCACCATGGGGCCCTTCCTTCCCGATCTCTAATTGCAATCCAACTCTGGCAACTACACCAGTTATTTAAGAACAATGAAGTTTTTCAGCTGACTTTTAATGCAATTTGAAACTGGACGATGGCCAGTAACGTAACATTTGATCCTGTAGCACAGCTGCAGGCAGAGTTAGCTGGATGAGCTTTGCCAGCTTAAACAATTGCCAAAAAAACAAGTTTCAGAGCAATGTTTGCAGTCCGCAAATCACCAAACACGATTCTGACCGGGAATTTTCAATGCGCACCCAAAATTTGTCCTCAGCGATTGAAAACTCTTGTCCCAGCTCCTAAAAAGGTCAAGGAAAAATAATGGAGAAAAATAAGGAGAAATAAGTTTTTCAGGGGCCACTTTGCATTAGCGCCGATGACCCCAGGAATACTGCGCAGATTTAGGAACAAGACAGCCTTGCTCAACGAGCCTGCCTCTGTGCTGACTCACTGTGTCCTTGGGCAAGTCGTTTCAGCTCTCTGCTCATCAGCTTGCAGGTTTCCCACCAGTTACACCTAACTGATCTTCCCATGGCTCAAGTTGGAACTTGGGCAGGATTTAGTTATAAAGGTAGAAAGGAACTTTTGGAATTTCCCTACGATATGCTATTCTACCTCTTGAGGACTTTAACAACAGCACCTAGCATCGTGCGGCCTCAAACCATGATTAGGGCTCCAACGCACAAGGATAATTTAAATAGGAATTAAAAAAAAAATTGCATCAGGTTCAGAATTTTAATTCTAGTATTCTAACATTAGAAGGCAAATTTGATCTTTCTTCCTAAACAATTTTCCTCCTCTTTCTACCTTTCCTCTCCTAGAAAACCTTCTGCGCTCAAATGTTAAGAATGAATGAATGAATAGTTGCTAAATTCACTAATCTGGCGATTCTACCGTGAGCAGCACATGGACAGGCTGCTGTGTCCAAACAGAGCCCTTGGTTTAACAGCACTCCACAGAGTTGTTATATCTTAGATATAAGATCAGAGTTTAAACTTGAGTCTAACTAAAGACGAGATGAAAAACCATTTGACACGTTCAATTCTATCTGTAAGGTCACACCCACCAGTTTTGCATACCTTCATTTTTACAAATCAAGGTCAAACTGTACAAAGCTTTTCAAAATCAAGAGACTTATTTATAAATAGCCCTTTTGGGAAAGCTGTGCAGTTTCCCCACTTGTGCGCTCTACAAAAATCACATTACACCACACTCAAAACAGAGATGCATAACTCCGAGTCAAAAGCTAAGAAGCAGCTCTCTAAGGACAGGAAAAGTAGGTATTTAAGAAACCACCAGAGCATGGAAGCCAGGTGTGACAGTTCATTAGTAAAAGGAAGGCAAACGCATTGCAGTGATGAGTGACTGTGTTGTGAGCCTTCACATCGGCTCTGGTTGCTTCATAAAGAAATAAATGCTGCTGTAGTACATCCCAGCAAAAGGTCCCCCATGTCGTGGTCCTGGATAAAACAAACAAGTTCAAAATTTTATGTCTACTTTCCCCAACAAAAAACCTTTAATAGAGGCCTGACTGAGAACAAAACCAATCCA
Source organism: Rissa tridactyla (assembly GCF_028500815.1). Lineage (NCBI taxonomy): Eukaryota > Metazoa > Chordata > Aves > Charadriiformes > Laridae > Rissa > Rissa tridactyla. The sequence continues at coordinate 124,139,199 of NC_071468.1, read as the reverse complement.
CTAAGATCAAACAAACTTGAGCACAGTCACGGATGCCAACACGTCCTTCGGCTCCCACTGATTTTGGGGGAGAAGGGGAAGAAAGGCGAGTCGTCAACCTCAGCAAGGAGACTATCAGCAGCCCAGAGGATTGGGCCTCAGCTAGCCTTTAAAGACAAAGAATGGAAACTCTGCTAAGCTTCCAGCATCTGATTGAGCAAAGCATGAACCTACCTGTTTCACCCTGTCCATGGCAATCATTCAGTTCAGCCAGAAGCTGGTTGAAGTCATCCTGATGAGCAATCCAGTTGTCCTGTAAATATCACCCACGTGAATATAAGGTGAAAGTCTTCAGAACAAACAGAAGTTTTGCTAAAACGGATATTAAGACTCTGCACTCTAAGAAGTAACTTAATTGTATATACTCAATCCTTGTTGGTGGGAGGGACCCTCAGAAGCTCCACAGGTGGCAATGCTAACAGCTCGCTACAGTCACTCCAAAGTGCAGAAAAGATAGGGGTTGTGTTTGCAAGTCCTTAAACAATAATGAGCTGCTCTTGGCTCTGCGTGTCTCCTGTCTGCGCAAGATGTTTTCAAAAGTAGGCAGGAAACACTAGTGTGATTTTTTCCAGCAACAAACTTAAAGATGTTGGTTATGAGACAAGCGCCTTTAGGACCATGTCCTGCTCTGCCTGTGTACCTGAACTCCAGTCAGAAAGGTGACTGTATTAGGAAAAGGGACAGAAGACAGAAGGAGAAAGCAAGTATTTCAGAGATTTGCTTGGAAGCCAAAAAAAAAATATCCTAGTTTAGAAGAGGCTGCTCCCAGAATTCACTGTAACCTTTCCAAGCAGATACTTACTCCTAAAACACCCAACAAAGCAGAACTAAACGCCAGGTCAAGAGTTTCTGCAGAGAGGTTCACACAGGTACATGCTGCCACCAGAAGGGAGGACAGATTTCACTAACGTCTCACTACAAAGACTGTGCTTTAGCTGAAATGGGAGACATTTCCTTACCTGGGTCTCGTGCTCACCTTGTAATTGATGGTTGCTCCTAACCCCAGCGTGTTGTTTTTCACCTGAACCTTGATATGTTCTGTATTTCCTTGTTCCTGAGCCCCAAGACCCTAAGGAAGATTTAACGGTAAAAAATTTAAGGATTTTACAGCAGTGACTAAACAACTAGAGCTTTTCTACTGTAAGACAGTCTGCAATGAAATACAGCAAGAAACCACAACTTACTATTTATTTGCTTGCCTGTAACTGAATTCATTCGCAGGCATTAGCACACATGAGATATTAAGTTTTTTTAATTTACTACTTAAGCCTCCAGCAAAGTATTATGAACACTAAAATAGCAACAACATTAAGTAGTTGGGTGATTAATCGGGAAGCCACCTGACATTCCTAGGCAAGTCCAAAGTGTTTACAATTTTAAAACAAGACACTACATAAAAAGAACATGCCTCTCACCAAAAATACCTCCGTGACTGGGAAGGCAGCTGCATAACGGCTGTGAGACAGATGCCACGTAGAACGTACAACACAGAATGAAGTTATGTAGGGGGGAAGCGGGAGGGGAAGGGTCACACTGGAGCTAGCAGGACATTAAGAACTTCTTCCATCTCATACACACTAATAAACTGATGAAGATACTGGAGCAAATAAACATTGGGTTCGTCTACCCTCAAAAACATAACCATTCAAATCTGGGATGCAACCTTTAGGTCTAGAATTATCTTTCTTAAGATATTCTATCTTAATATCTTAACTATCTTTCATCCTCCCTGTACCTTTGGGGGAAAAAAAAAAAGACAAAGCATTTGGTTTAAAACTTTATTCCTAGCATCTACCCACTTTTTCCTTAATTGGTCACCAGTAATAAATCATCAGCTTCTTAGCTATCAGCTCACTATGGCTATAGTAAACATGTATGTAGTGGAGAGAAGCTCTGTGGATACCTACTATTTGAAGCAATGAGGCATATTTGAAAAAGGCTGTTGCTATTATGAATCCAGTAGAGTTTATTTGGTCAGTGGGGTGGGCAATTTACCTTGAAACTTCTGCTAATTAAAACAAGTATGGAAGCAAGCAGGACACTTGGCTACACATCCTGCCATGACCCAATTCCAATACAACTAATAACAGGACTAGTGTAAGCAGCTTAATTTCACTGCACAGATGGGCTTTTGGCCATTAATTTGATCAAGTTAAGGTTCTATTTGTCTGGGTTTGCAGTGGAATGAAGAGATAAATCCTTCTCGTACAGCTGTAACTGTTGTAAAGGAAGGTCCGGTAGCTCAAGTAGGAAATTTATTGTCATGAAGAAGGTGGGGGGCGGTGACAGACAGAAAACAACACAAGGCCTTCCTTTCACACCCTGACAGAAGGAGTATGCATAATGGCAAAGGTGTTATCTATAGTCAGAGGACCCAGTTGCCTAAAATACAATCAAAACATTTAACAGCGTTTTTTTCTACTCTGGGTCACATATCTATTTTAATCTTACACACATAAACACGTATGCATACAATTTACATAAGACGACAGTACTCAACTCCATACTTTTAAGTCTGGTCTAGAGCCTAGTGAAACCAATACCAGTTCTCTGACTTCAGCAGCCTTTGAATCAGGTACCACTGCTTGGTCACGAAATCAGAGGCACTCAGAAGACAGATTTATATGTGCTGACTGCAAGCCAACCGAGGCAACAGTAAGCTATGCTGAGAAATCCAAGAGCAGGCTTATTTTTCTAAGTTTTAACATATTAACGGACGTGAGAATAGTCCTAATTTTATTCTTCTTAAAAAAAGGCTGGAAGAGGAAATCTAGGAGCAGAATTAAATAAATATCGTGGGGGGTTCGCATACGCATTCATTCCACTAAACACGCTGACATGCAGGCCCAAATCTCAGCTTTGCTGAGACACCTTTGTGGAAGTTAAACTGCTTTTAAGGGGCAGCTGAGAAGTCTGCAGCTGTCTGCACTGACCTAGAGATTATTCTTAGTGCAAGGAACCAGTTACCTCATCCCATGGGTACAGGCTGGAGCTGGGAAGAAATACAGCTCACATAACGCTGCATTTTGGCCATTCAAGGAACAGACAGAAGTAATCTTTAAAAACAGGTGAAAGATTAAAGCAGGTCCTGGAGTTGCTTTAAACAGTATCAAAAGCCAGGGAGAGAACCAAGGGTATAACGGCAACTTAAAGCCTTTTACCATCACCTGATTTCATGTGCCAATTCCTGCTCTCCCTTGGGGACGTTACCTCCTCAAAGAGAGAGGAATGAAACTGGAAAGCAGGACAAACACAAGCAAACGAGTACCTTTGTAACAAACTGTAAAAATCTAACATCGCTCAAATTCTCTGCGTGTTTAAGAGAATAAATCAAATAGAAAGAACGTGGTGGTTTTAAAAACTGACATGAAGAGTCCCCCCGGCAGTCTTCTACCCTTCAGCTAGACAACTCTCCTTTAGATCGTACCTTTCCTTTGGTCCAGCCCATCTTTTCCAGCATCTTCTGGCCAAATTTAGATTCATCTTTACTCCAAGCGCTATTCCGTGGATCCACAGACCACTTCTGCCTTCTATGGGCTGGAGCAGGAAGGAAAAATTCAAACAGGCTCTATTTACATTTCCACAGTGTTCTCAGTACTATATCAATTCAAGAAAAGATCTTCATTGCAAAAATCCCAGAACTTATGCCAGACTAAACATGCTTTGGGAATTTAATTTACTAAATCTTATATTATAGAATCACAGAATTGTTAGGATTGGAAGGGACCTTAAAGATCATCTAGTTCCAAGCCCCCTGCCGTGGGCAGGGACACCTCCCACTAGATCAGGAAAAAAAGACCAGTGAAAATGTTACTTATTAAAGTGAAGAATGCCAAAGTAAAATTGCAATGGAAGCTGTCGTCCCTAAGGATGGGCTGCAATTCAGGGAAGGCTTTAAGGATTACCATTTAGGTGTAGAGGCCTAAATTCCATATTTATTCCAACTTTGTTTTACATCTGGCTTCAAAACGAAATCTACAAGGGATGAGACTTCAGTGTTGGCTTTCCCAGTTCTGGACAATATCCACTGGCCAGTCTTCCTTTTAACCATAACATAGAAGTTTTAATATTTGCCTTCATAACAAAAGCCAAATCAAAAATCAAACATAAATGACCAGAGAAACTGAATTACAGAACATAAAACCAGTGGGATTTCAGCTTTTGGATTCGCCACAAAATGGTTTATTCGGAAACTGAAAAGTCACCGGAAATTACTGCAGGTGTTAAGAGACTCAAATGAGAATGAAGGCGCTTTTGTCCTATGCAGACAACTAAAGAAACTACAGTCCCCCAGGCCCATGTGCGTGTGCTTGCCTCTATCATCAGGAATAGCTTCATTGAAATCAAAGAAGAAAAGCTAGCACAGTTAACCAGTCACTTTAAGCGTACACCTAAACATATGCAGGAAGACAACCTAAATAAACAAGACAAACAAAGAATGGGAGACAGGAAGATTACAAAACTTCATTAAACACGATGGGAAACGGTGGATCAAAAATGACCAATTAACCCAAGGCCACACAAAGTCAGTCAGAAGCCAAGTCCACTGAGGCGCTTTCAACATAATCAGGAAGTCATCTTTCCCTAAAGTACAACACTTAGGATTTGGGCCAGAGGGACAAAATATTACAGGAATGGTTGATTCATTTTTTGCCTAGTTTTGTTTCGTTTTTAAAGAAGAACTAATATTGTCAGAATGCATGATGGTGGCTTTTTTTAACATACTTCCCAAGCTTTGAAGCTCAAAATAGGTGCTGCGTGGCAGCCCCATAAAAAGTAATAGCCTGATAAAGAATTTCATAAAACCCCAAGCAGTCCATAAAAAAAGATTTTGCAGTAGGTTAACTGATTGAGTGCTGTGAGAGGAATCCACACAGCCTTTGGTTGGTTCAATGCTCTACAGGAAAACAACTTATTTCCAGTAGATAAGTCTTCAGAGAAGCATCCACTACAAGCCCTGCCTGCGCTGCTAACTAAAGGTGGTAAAGCGTCACTGTGGGCTGTGATTTTAAACATCCGAGCAAATTAGGGTTCCCTGCCGCCCCACGGAGAACAAAAACTCTGGCTCCCTTGGCAAAATGGCTCAAAATCTGGAACAATTAACATGCTTTGTCATCACCCCATATCCAAGATGCAAATGATCTCTAAGGACGCAGCCTTCCAGTGGTTTGCAGAGGGAATGAACTAAAAAGCTATCAAGCTATGCAGCAAAAGCTAAATCCTCTAAAAACAGGGGACACCTTGGCTGTTAACAGCAGCAATTTCATAGAGGTTATGCTGCTGAGCTGAGCAGCAGCCCTCCTTTTCAATCATATTTCTTTATTTGTCCCTTTGTTTAAAATCTCTCAATTAACAACCACTTGCCCTCACTCAAGTCACCAAAAACTATCTGTTCAATGCCTTTTTTAAAATCTAACTACAACATTTTAAGTATGCCCATGTTCTGTTATAGCCTCCGTAACTAGTTCCCCAGGTGGTGACTTTGCAAATCCCCAAAAATTAAATTCAGTGCAATTCTTAGAGTTGTAAAGCCACCATACATATCTAAGGATTTGTGTACACAGTGGAGGTAATCCGTGTCAACGGAATGTGTGAATTTAAATTAACTTCCAAATTGAGTTGTTTGATATAGTTCAACTAATCCACTTTAAAAGTTAACTTCTATTAGTTTTCCTGAATGTGTCTCTGAAGAGAAGCCCTAAGATGTTTTACTCCCAGGAGGACCCTGGTAACAAAACACAAAGGCACCTGATACAGAGATTTCTCAAGCTTGAAATTTTAAGAGACCTTCCCTTTCCCAGCACTTTTAATCCAAGTATTTCAAGCCTTTTAACTACCATTATGGGATTAATCCTCACATTTCTGCAAGGTTAACACACTCTTACTTTCAGATATGGTAAACTAGACACAGGAAAATAAAGAAATTTGCTTACATCTTCATCAGGGAAGTATGTAAGAAAGCCAGGAACAACTTCATGCCACATACAACAACCATAAAATCGTCTCTCCTTTCCAAACAAACAACAATGAAGATCATTTAGTCAACAATTTATCAGAAATGTTCATTCACCTATGTCTTAAGAGCAAGAAAGGAAACAGCAGCTAAAAAATTCCATCTAAAAAATTCATCTCGGAAGTTGACACCAATCTTCTGGGCTGCTCATAAAATGATGCTAGAGATAATAACGCAACTCTGGGCAAGCAGCACCATCCAGTGGAGAAAAGCATAATTTCTTTAGATACTTCTTCACTCAGATATCCTACGATTTGAAAAAAGATCAATTACTAAACTCTTTTACCAAGACTAATTCTGGGCCTGGAGCATGTGTTTAAGTATCATTTCTAAAAGTTCCCTAACAGTTCCCATCCAAACCCCCGCTGTGTGCCCATATATGGTGATAACACGTATAATAATAAACAGGTTAAATTCCTCCAACAAACGTGAAAAAAATACACTGCCCACAGAAGGGATTTTATTTTTAATCCAAGCTAAGAAACCCATCATTAACATGTAATTTTTTTTCCCAGATAAGCATCAATAAGATAGACAGTTAATCAAAGTTTATTAAAAGTTAAAAGAAGTTAAGGTGAAAAATAAAAGCTAAGTCTTTGGCCATTTCTGCAATTGATACATGTTTTTAAATTCACCCTACACAAGCATAGAATGATCAAGTTTGTCCTTTCTCAGTTTAGTTCACAGCATCACAAAAGTTGGAAGGACCTCTTGAGATCTTCAACCCCCTGCTTAAACGTACTGTCCGGCACCGAGTCCAGTCTGGTTCTGAGTATCTCCACAGACTGATACTCCAGAGCCTCCCCGACCAATTTGTTCCACTGTTTGGCCACCATCATAACAAAAAAAAAAAGATGGAATTTCTTGTGCTTCAGTTTGCACTTGGTGCTTCCTGTCCTGTCACTGGGTACCACTAAGAAGTTATTTTAAGGCTCTGAAATGCACGTGCTTTCACTACCGTAGTAAAACCAGTTACTTCCCCCAACTATATTTTAGGATGAATATTAATAAGAGTATCAGAACTTGATCTGGAACTGCAAACAAAAATGCACGTGTGCAACATGGCTTCACAATTATAACTGCAGCTGAAGGTGATGAACAAAGGCATACAGCTCCACTGAGGTGGCTCTCAGCAACCAGATTAGTGTTTTAAGGCATCTATTTCACAATGCAGTACGTACAGAAGCTACATTAACACACTGGCCCAGGTTGCCCAGAGAGGTGGTGGATGCCCCATCCCTGGAAACATTCCAGGTCAGGTTGGACGGGGCTCTGAGCAACCTGCTCTAGTTGAAGATGTCCCTGCTCAGTGCAGGGGGGTTGGACTAGATGCCCTTTGAAGGTCCCTTCCCACCCAAACCATTCCATGATTACTGAAACACGCAGTGTCCAATTAAAAAATCAACAAATTATATTAATAAAGGTAACAAAGTTTACATCTAAAATAATCAAAACTAATAAAAATAATTAGAATTACATATGTAAACACAATTTTGCTTTCCTCAATTCACACCTGTATTTCCCACTGGAAACTGTATTTTCTAATCAGTCATTATACTTAGGTCCATCTTTCCTGCAGTTGAGCGAACAAATTCATTAGACACTGACACCAGCAAGCCTACCGAAACCATCTAAGAACATTAACAATAATCATAGACAAGCATACGTTAGTCCTGCTACATAGAAACCTACACTTGAGAAGTTTAGTGTTTCATAAACAGTTTTACATTTACTAGCAAAGGCTACTTTACAGAAACACATCTTTAACTTGGAAGAGAAGGCAGCAAAATTTTTTGTTCCCACTTTGTCCAACCCCGAGAGAGTTCTATTTCCTGAACTGAAGAGCTTTACCCAGGCAAGAGTTATCAGTCAGGATAAAACATCCAATGTTTTGATCAATTGCTTTAGATACGGCGAGCCCAAATCCTCGATCACCTCAGAGGTAAGCGTGAAGCTCCATTGGATTCCAATACCAGGAAAAGGTTAAACAAAGTTATCAGGCTGCGTATAATAAAGCCTTTAAAAATTATTCACTCAGCAACCCTCTTACACAAAAGGCGTAAGACAACCATGTGAGTTCAGTGGATTTACTTGCCTTTTCTGAAGCACCTGCCTAAAATCCCGTACATCCCATTTTCACCTTTCCCAACCCAGAATTTACCTGCTCTCTAAAGTCCCCTGTACAGACAAGAGAATGAGATGAGCTCAACTACCAACCCCGGGTGCGATCAAAAGACCAATGCCTACATACACACGGCTCCCCCGAGTCCCGCCTGGCTGCCACACAGCCCCTGCCCCAAGGCTTCAGGGTGTCCGCCCTCTAACACGCGGCCGCAGAGATGGCACCGAGGCGCTGAAAGGAAATGTGGTCCCTAAAGGCGCCTGCGAGACATCTCCGCTGATCCTGTGCGTGTCTCCCGCCCTGAGAAGCGACAGAGACCCACCAACCGCTACCCGGGGCCTGCGGAGACCCGCCAGCGTCCCGCCCTCGGGAGGGACAGCACGGCCCCGGCCCCATCAAGGAGTGCGGCGGGGAGTGCCTGGGGCCGCCCCCCAGGATAACGGCTCTTTCCCCGATCCCCCCCGCTCTCAGGGGGTCGCCCCGAGCCCCGCCATCGCGGTTCCTCCCTACGGCGAGCAGCACTCACGCTCCGCCAGCATCGCCATCTTGGGGGGGTCCTCCTTCCCTCCGCGGCGCGCCACGAGGGGACGCCACGGCCCCCATCCCTGCAGGGGGGCTTTTGCCACCTCGGGCGCAGAAAAAAAGGCGGCAAGAGAAATGCCTGATCAAAAAGTCTCGAAGCAGCTGAGCGCAGCGGCCACCCGAGCGGAAACAGAGGGTGTGAACCTGCTAAAATTCTACTAAAGATCTCAAAAGACGTGTTCTGTTGTATAGGGGCTATTCTCATGCGTTTCCTGGCGGATATTAGACAGGCACTTCTGCAGGCAGCAGAGTCGGGGAGGGCGGGGGGAGGGAGGCTACAGCGGCCCCTGTCTCCTCAGAGAGTGTAGGTCGCTGTTGGGGGTGTGCGGTGTTTCCTCCCGGGCGGCTCCGGGGCTGCTAAAGCCGCTGCGAGTGGGTGGCGGGGCCCTTCAGGGCGTTTCACGGTCCCTACAGGCGGAGCCCGTTGTGAGGGGGCGCTTGTTGGGGGAATGGGATGAGCAGCCTTAATCCTGGGAGGGGGATGAGTGTCCCTGAAATCACCGCGTTTCTGTATCAGCAATAGTGTGTCCAGCAGGACTGGGGCAGTGATCTCTCCCCTGTACTCCTGGTGAGGCCTCACTTCCAATAAATGTGTCCAGTTTTGGACCCCGCACGCTGAGAAAGGCATTGAGGTGCTGGAGCGTGTCCAGAGAAGGGCAACGGAGCTGGTGAGGGGTCTGGAGCACAAGTCTGGTGAGGAGCGGCTGAGGGAGCTGGGGGTGTTCAGCCTGGAAAAAAGGGGGCTGAGGGGAGACGACTCTCTCCCTGAAAGGAGGGGGTAGCCGGGGGGGGCGGTCTCTTCTCCAAAGGGACAGGCGATGGGACAAGAGGAAACGGCCTCAGGTTATGCCAGAGGAGGTTTAGATTGAATACTAGAAAAAAATTCTTCACCGAAAGGGTTATCAAGCATTGGAAGAGGCTGCCCAGGGAAGTGGTGGAGTCGCCACCCCTGGAGGTATTTAAAAGACGGGTAGATGTAGTGCTTTGGGACATGGGTTAGTGGTGGTTTTGTCAGTGTTGGGCTGATGGTTGGACCTGATGATCTGAAAGGTCCCTCCCAACCTAGATGATTCTATGATTCTATGAAATTACCCAGATCAGTGCTTGTTGTGGAAGAGTGGTGAGCGGTGGGGGGGACCTCAGATGCCTTGTGCACCGTTCTCTGCCTGCTCTCTTGTAATACAGCTGAACTTGTCGTGATCGTGTCCCAGGACATCTCTTGCTATATAACTGGTCAAAAGTGTCTAACAGCAGCAACTCGAAGCCTCCTCAGGCAAACTGCACATTTATTCTCCTTGTCAAGATTTTTAAAGATTCTGTGATGAACCCAGATCTTCCCTCCTATAATAGCAGCTCAGTGCTTCTTGTCTTGCCCACCTTAGTTGTGGAAAGAAGAATATTTTTTTCCTTTCTGCAACAGAGTTTATATATTTGAAGGCTTTGCACAACACTTTGTTGATCTTTACTTGCTGAATCAAACTACCCCTATTTAGCAGTCTTTTCTTGCAGATCACATTTTGGAGCCCCCAGTCATTCACGTTTTCTGTTTTCTAACAACTCTTCAGTTGTTTAATTTGAAATACAACACGTAAATCAGGACATGTGTTGCTGCTGAGTTCTTCAGTGCACTTAACTGGAGTTGTACGCTGCTTCCCCAGTCTCTTCTCGTGTTTTTTTTTGCGCCTGAGTGTAATATTTTGTTCTCTAACCTCCCTTTCAGAGAAGTGCTATGTAAGGGTTTTATATTTTGTGTTCACACACTGTTAATCCTGTCTTTTGCCCTTACTGAATCAATTCTTCTGTGTTTCCATTTTGTTGGATTGTTCTGAATTGCAGACTTTCGGCGTCTCTGCTGTCTTTCCCAGCCTGGAGTCACCCGCACGTGTCGGAAGTGTACTCTATACCTTAAGTCAGGTCATTAATGGGCGTAATGAATCCTACCAGGATCAGAGCAGATTGCCCACGACTCTTTCTCCATCAGTCTTTCCATTTGGATGGCAACTGGATTACAGCTCTCCCAGTTCAGCTTTGCTTCTGTGCTTTTTGATTTAGATCGCATTTCCCTATTTGGTTACGAGAACACTGTTCTAAAGACTTTATAAACAAAGAAAACAGAAACGTTAACTGTGTCTTTTCCTCTGTAAGACCCATTCTGTCAGTCAGTGAAGTTGGACTGATACGATGGAGCTTGTTCTTGGCAAGTCTATAAACTTGCAAATAGCTTGTTGATTTTCTTTAATAGTTTATATTCAGTTCCTATTAAACTGGCTGCTCTGACTGCCCCACTTCCTCCTTTAAAGAAGGGTATCAAGCTGGTCCTTTTGTAGTCTTCTAAGCTGACATCCAGCCATCAGAAATTCTCACAGTGTGTGCTCTCGCCAGGCTTATTTTGCCAGTTCTCTCTGCCACATTCATCAGGCTTAATAATAAAGCGGCCCAACCCTTCGCTACCTGAGAGAGAGAGAGATCTTTTCCCCTTTCCTCTCTCATTAATTGTTTTAGCCACTTGATTGCATCTAATCCTTTTAGTGAAGACTGAATGGATGAATCACGCCCTGCTTCCTCTGCTGTGTAGTGGGTCAGCCTTGCCTTCGGTCTTTCTTTTATGCCTCCCGCGCTATATAAAGCTTGGCAATTGCAGGTTGTATCTCATTCAGTGCCTTGATTTTTTCATTTTGTCCCTTATGCTTGTACTATATGTCTGTGTGTGCATCTGCCTCTTGTCTGCTGGCTTGCAGATGTGTGATGCATTCATGTGCTTATTAGTGGTAGGTTAAGGAACGACTGTCTTTAATTCGAAAACCAGACTCCTAAGAGACTGCCTGGTCGTTCTCTGAGCTTCCTGAGGTCTGCCTGAAATCTTTCAATGTTTTTTTTGGCTGTTCTTTCTGCCTTAGGAAGAAGAACCATCATTTGCACCTGGAAATAACTGTGTATATAGTAGTTTTCAAGCTTTCACTTAATGTTTTCCTCCAGGAGGAACTCCCTGGAGATCAGAATCAACCCTAGAAGACCATTCTTTCTGTTTTCTTTTTTCCTGCCCTAACAAAGTTCATACACAGCAGAGACCTGCTTGGGCCGTCTAGGACAAGGTCCACCTCACCTCCCATAACTGCGTACAAAGTGGGCCTGTAACCTGAATTCCTGGTGCCCGTCTTTCTTCTAAATCAGAGGGAGTTTAGATACCCAGAGGATTCTCTGAATAGTTCTAGTTGAATCCCGTCAGCCCTACTCTCTTCCGAAGGGAGGACAGGCCAGAGGAACTCTCCCGACACCACCAGCTCTGTGATTCTGCTAGTTCTCAATCTGACACCCTGTTTGCTTTCTAGTGCTCTCAGGTCGCCCACTGGGATCCTCCTCCCCTTTCGTCACCATCCAGGGATTCTCGGCAGTGGCTGCTCTTTGCCTGTTACCTGGATCTGAACTATAAGGTGATGTATCCTCCCGTCCGTCATCCTTTTATCTGTGTTTCCTGAACAAACTACTCCTGCTGGGCAGTAATAGTGATTTCCATGAATTATCCCTCTGAGGTCGCTTTTACTTCAATTAAATTGTAGTGCCATCCATGCATTGTGTGTCTGAATGGTCAGTTGTGTGAGCCGTTTCACATTAGCCAAATTCTGCTTCCATTTTTGATTCTGGAGAGGTGTTAAGTCTTCTAGCCGAATACTGAGTGTAATATTTTATTGCTCCAATAGGTAGCAGGGTTGCACACGTTTGAGTCAGCTTCGCTGTGCTATAAAGACATCACTAAAGGTGGGAGATTGGAAGTAATTTCTGTTAAAGGATGCCTGGAGGTTGAGGTTTGTTTCTTGAGGCTGAGATTTGTGTCTGGTTTGTTTTTGAAACTTAATATTTGGCTGCATCAGAGCACTTCTACTTCCAAATCTGTCTTACGCCCCTGCTTGCAAAGAATCACAGCTCAAAACACAAATAAAATCGTACCTGCTTTAATTATTGCTGACTGGATTTGTTTAACAGTAGCCTTGAGGTCAAGGTCCAAATTATTCTACGCAGATGGAGACAGAGTTCTTGCAAATTAGTAGTTTAAGGTGGTGATCCTAAAAACATTTAAGTACATGAATATGCAGAGGGGCAGTGAAATGAGGTAATACTCACAAAAAGGGAAGGTTCTGTCCAGGGTCAATTATTGTGTTTCACAATTACATACCTGAGAAAAGCTGGCATCATCGGAAAGAAAATATATGTATGCATATATATGTAGGTTTGTATATATATTTTCTTCCAAGAGAAAGAACAGCTGATATGGGTGGTTATAGCCCTCTAACAAAATATCCTGAAATCCTGTTTCCAGTGTGCTTGGAGTGGTTGAAACCTAGCTCTCCTCTGAAAAATAAAGCGATAAAGGTGCCTGGTGGGCATTACATTCAGAGTTCTCCAGTGATTCCTCCCAAGGGTCTTACTTGAAAAGAGGTGTTTCCCGACAGCCAGCACAGCAAAGATCATTTAGGGCTCAGAGATTTGAGCAGGGTATTTTCCTCCTGGCACATCATTATCGATCGCACGGTGGCTGCAGCCTGCATTGTGCTGTCAGCGTCAGCTCCAGAGTCCCCACGGGCTTTGGGGAATTCCTTTGATGCCACTCGCAGGTTGAAGCGTCTGGGTCTGAGGGAGAAGATCCAGCTGGGATGAACAGAGCCAACAATACAGAGGAATTGAAACGGCAGATGAACGGAGGAGGGTTGCAAGCGCATCTGAGCCTGTTACCCACCTTGCCGGCCCCATTCCATCCAGAGAGAAGACCTATGGAAGGGAGGAGGGAGAGAGTTACATTTCCCAGCTAACGAGCAGCAATTATGCCCAGCAGAAGGGCAGCCACCAGTACCAGTGATGGGCTAACGCTGCGGAGAGCTCTACACCGGTCTCTTGCCACCTAAGAACACTAAGATGGGATCCCTGATGATATTATAACCCCCTTGGAGTTGATGGGGAGCCAGGCACTCGCAGGTTCGGGTGACCTAACACGAGATGGCTGCAAGAGATGTCTACATCTGAATGCATCGCCCCCGAGTTCATATGGGGAAGAAACAGCATCAGTCAAAACACCCATTTTTCTCTCTCTATGCTCCATTCAAATGCCCCATGAACGAAAGATGTGAGGACGGAGAGGAGAGGAGACCAGGAAAAGAAAAGAGGAGAAGTGGGGAAAAAAAAGGAGGAGAAATGCAAGGAAAGAAATAGAATGTGAGTCCTGGCTGTGCAACAGGTCATTTGTGAGGCAAATCAGCCTCTGTTGTGTGATAATGGCCTGAGGCCAGACTGGAAATGCTTATTGAGGGAGTCCTGGGAGAGGTGTGATGGAAGCGCTAGGGACAAGGACTGCCTGGAGACCTTAAAACGAAAAGACAGGTTTGATTTAGGACAATGATTCGAGAGAACACGCGGATTAGAGGTGAGCTCTGGTATAAAGCTGTACTAGCGGAGCAGAGAAGCCGCCCATCAAGCGCCAGGCAGGGAGCAAGAGATTAACAACGTCTGACCCACGGAGCAAAAGATGTCAGAACGAGTGCCCGCAGCCAGGAGACGAGGGGTTCAAAGAACAGCTACTGGGGCAGGCGAGGAGCAGAAACAGGCTCAAGGCAAGGGGGTGATGTTCCTAGAGATGCGGCCAGTGAAAAGCTCGGCAGCAGCGTGCAGTGCCTGGCAGGGAACGCTGGAGGGAGCGTGGGCAAAAGAGGCAGCAGACAGAAATACAGATGATTTTCCTTCTATTCCATGAGCTCACTGCGTTTTTATTATTATTGCTGCTGTTGTTATTTCATCAGCCTGGGCTTTATGGGATGTGAAACTGAAGTCCGGTTGTAAGCAGTTCGTTGTCCAAACACAGAAAGGAGGTAGGAAGCAGATGAAAGAGCAGAAATGGTTTGTAGAGGGGGGAAACTGAGGCACAGATACGATGTACAAGTCAAGCAGCTAGCATCTTGCATTTCTCATGGAGATATTTAAAAAGAGTCGGGTGCTACTGAGAGACTACACTCATGTTGATGAGCACATGATGGTTTTTTGTTTGTGGGTTGGTTTTTTTTGTTATGACTGATGTATATGGAGAGGGATTTTTTATCAGGGAGTGTAGTGATAGGACGGGGGGTAAGGATTTTAAACTGAAAGAGGGGAGATTTAGATGAGATATTCTGAAGAAATTCTTTGCTGTGAGGGTGGTGAGGCCCTGGCCCAGGTTGCGCAGAGAAGCTGTGGCTGCCCCATCCCTGGAGGGGTTCAAGGCCAGGTTGGATGGGGCTTGGAGCAACCTGGTCTGGTGGGAGGTGTCCCTGCCCAGGGCAGGGGGTTGGAACAAGATGATCTTTAAAGTCCCTTCCAACCCAAACCATTCTGTGATTCCATGATATTTTGGTGATCAGATTTCCTGGCTGGGCTGTGCTGAATGTGGGTTGGAAGCATTGCTCTGAGCTGCAGTCATGGCAAGGTGAGGCCAGGCACCAGAGCATCCCAAGTGGCCCAGTCCAAAGAAGGTCAGTGTCATGGTTTGACCCCAGCTGGCAACTAGAACGACGCAGCTGCTCGTTCTCTCCCCCGATTTGGGATGGGGGGAGAGAATCAGAAGAGCAAAAGTGAGAAAAAAAACTTGTGGGTTGAGATAAAGACAGTTTAATAGGTAGAGCAAAAGGTGTGCACGCAAGCAAAGCAAAACAAAGAATTCTTTCACTGCTTCCCATGGGCAGGCAGGTGTTAAGCAGGGCTCCATCACATGTAACCGTTACTTAGAAACACAAACACCATCACTCCAACATCTCCCCCTTCTTCCTTCTTCCCCCAGCTTTATACACTAAGCATCATGTCACATGGTAGGGAATATCCATTTGGTCGATTGGGGTCAGCTGTCCCAGCTGTGTCCCCTCCCAACTTCTTGTGCCCTCCAGCCTGCTCGCTGGTGGGGCGGTGTGAGGAGAAGAAAAGGCTTTGACTGCTTAGCAACAACTAAAACCACCGGTGTGCTATTGAAAGTACTTCTCATCCCAAATCCAAAATGTAGCGCTATACCAGCTGCTAATAAAAAAGCTACCTCTACCCCAACTGAAACCATGACAGTCAGGAAGCCAAAAATTCAGAGCTAGCAGGTCCCATGGTGTAATCCACGGGTGAGGTGACGATGAGCATCCCAAGGACATGGGCAGCAGCTCAGGCTGTGGGAACAGCCTCAGGCAGGTTGATAAAAGAGAGAGGGGGAGGTAGGGTAGAAACCATTAAGAACCAGGCTGACCTGAGAGAAGATAAGATTGGGGAGGGGGCTGGAAACCAAGGTGTGGAGCAGGACTACAAAATCTATAAACTGGTCAGGAGTCTTTGGACAGATGCACCCTTGGAAACCATCAGCTACAGATAAAATCAGCAGGAAAGGGTGCGACAGTCAGCAAACAGAGGGTTTATAAATACAGTGCAGGAGAGGTAAGAGGAGAATAGGCCAGTTCTTAACATAGATGAGGTGGTAACAAGCCCATGAGAAGTGTTGTCAGGAGACTGAAGGATTTGCATGTTTCTTCTTTTAGTCTTCCCTCAAATCCTGGGCGAATATTCGGTGCAATTTAACAGTGCAGGTTCGAGGGTAGGAAGAGAGGGCTGACGGGTCTGCTGGGAGATTTGTAACTTGGGTTAAAGCTCAGCCTGGAAATTTTGAGAAACGTCATGAAACAGTCTGAATCACAAATTGTTATCGTGGGAGAAAGAGGACAGTGGTGGAGTCAGGGAATCACAGGTGAGTTACCTTGACTCCAGTCCCTGAGAAAACGCTGCAGAAGTTTTTACATAATTCGTTCAATATTTCGCCACTGAAGGACAACGGAGTGATGAAAAACCTCCAACATGACTTGCTGGGAACAGTTCGCAACAAACCCTCAA
The DNA here is from genome assembly GCF_028500815.1 of Rissa tridactyla. NCBI lineage: Eukaryota > Metazoa > Chordata > Aves > Charadriiformes > Laridae > Rissa > Rissa tridactyla. The sequence goes on along the minus strand of NC_071468.1, from coordinate 124,122,568 downwards.
CAAATCAACCTAATTTTTGTCTCTAAGCTGGCTTTGGTGGCTAAGGGAGCAAGGTTTTTCATGTAGCCAAGAGCCACGGGTGCATGGTCCACACCTCAGTGCTGAGGGTATGGGGAACTTCGGGAGTCATTCACAGATGGGAGAGGACTGGAGCTCCTCACGGTTCCCTGGCCTCATGTGGGATGGGTCCAGGCTGAAGCCCCAGACATGTGATGAGGTCCCAGGGTGACATGGAGGTATCAGACCCTAGCGGTTGACATCCTCCCACACCCAAAGACTCAGACAACCCAGCAGCTGCCAGTCACGCAACAAAGCTCCCGTATGGGATTTGCTCTTGGCCTTTCCACAGGCAGCAACTCAAAGAGCCCCAGGTTGAGCATTCCTATGGAAAAATACAGTCTTTAAAGACTTTAAGGACCAGCCCACATGCAGACCTACGTTCCAGACAGCTTCGCCATAGCATGGGTGCACCGTGTGTCTTGTTGGTACTCTGTGAACAACCTGGTGTGGGACAGACCATCTGTTGATGTACCATGCCCAGAAGGGCTGCAGGCAGCATGGAAGGCAGGATGAAAACTCAACTGATCACTTTGGAGTGGGGGAATATCTTAAAAAAGATGAGATAGCAGGCAGTAAGAAAGGTAAGACTCTAACTGGGAAATATCACGTGTAGGGAAACTGGGAATGACCAAAAGGCACCAACACTGTGGGAAAATAAAAAAGGAGGAAAGGGCAGTGTTAAAACATCACTAATGAGATGAGAACCTGTAGTAAAGTGCTGGTTCAAAAGGACCATTTTCTTTCTGGACAACATTATCAGTGACCTGGGGGTTCTAATTGACAAGCAGCTGAACACGAGCCAGCAGTGTGCCCAGGTGGCCAAGAAAGCCAATGGCATCCTGGCTTGTATTAGAAATAGTGCGACCAGCAGAAGTAGGGGGGTGATTGTCCCCCTGTACTCAGCACTGGTGAGGCCACACCTTGAGTATTGTGTCCAGTTCTGGGCACCTCAATACGAGAGAGATCTCGAGGTGCTGGAGCGAGGGCAGAGGAGGGCAACGAAGCTGGTGAAGGGCCTGGAGAATAAATCTGATGAGGAGCCATTGAAGGAGCTGGGACTGTTTAGTTTGAGGAAGAGGAGGCTGAGGGGAGACCTCATCACTCTCTACAACTACTTGAGAGGCCATTGTAGAGAGGGTGGTGCTGGTCTCTTCTCCCAGGTAATTAGCGATAGAACAAGAGGGAATGGGCTCAAGCTGCAGCAGGGTAGGTTTAGGCTGGACATTAGGGAAAAAATTCTTCCCAGAAAGAGTGGTGAGACACTGGAATAGGCTGCCCAGGGAGGTGGTGGGGTCACCATCCCTGGATGTGTTTATTTAAGACTCGTTTAGATGTGGTGTTGGGGGATATGGTGTAGGGGAGAACTTTGTAGAGTGGGGTTGATGGTTGGGCTCGATGATCCCAAGGGTCTTTTCCAACATAAATGATTCTATGATTCTAAGGGGTGGCGGGGTTGTCTTTTCTGATGGTCACGCTTTTCATGGATGGACTGTTTGACCTGACCACAGAATGGGGAGAGGAGCTAAGTGACTTCCTTCTGTTCATCCCGTTCTCCATGTCTATCACTTTATGAATCAATTTAGAATTCACTCTCAGAACTCATCTTTCCTCAGGTCCAATGCAATGCCTTAACCACAAAACCAATCCCGTGCTATTTACTCTTCCTCCATAAAGTGCAGTTTACTCTTCTGCAAATTAAAGTGCCTCATTTAATCCTATGAAGCGCTCACTTGCTTTGTTCAAAATGAGATGGGAAAGGGAAAAAAAAAAAAGGATTTCCTGCGGATGCTCGTTCACAATTTAAAATTAATTCCCTTCCAACCATCATTGTGTTCATTTTCTGAGAAGCAGCTAGGCAGCAAGTTTCATTGACACAAGACATTTGTTGCCAGCCAGGTTCAAGTGTTACTCACCACATATATGAGATAAAATGCAAATCATACTTTTGTAGATACAAGAATCGCTTCTCTGGTCAGGCAGCAACATAAGCAACTCCAATGGCTCAGCTCAACAGGACCCACAAAAAATACAATATACATATATATATATATAAAATATATAATAATATGCAACTGCTGAAATAAAAAAGCATTCCTGCCCCAGATATTAAATACTTATGGATTTGCGAATAGTTGCAAGGAAAGTTTGTCGCTTTCCATGAGGAGGAGAAAATGCCAGGCCCAGTAGAGCGTGTTTGATATATTATTCATGAGAAATTATATGCTGAGGATTCTTGTCAAAATCCAGCAGCAGCAAACAGGGGTCAGCAGTGAAAAAAAAAAAAAAAAAAGGCAAATAGATCTGCAACAGTTTTTAAACTGTTTTAATGCATCCCGTTTATGGCTCTTTTTATTCATTAGACCTGGTTGTCTGGGAAGTTCTCGTGGCAGGATGGAGGTTACTTCTGAAGATTTCAGAGCCGGCGTTGCTCACAGTCTCAGCAGGGTTCAGCTTTGTAAACACTGCAAATTAGATTTAGGGCTTTTGAACAGATATAAAGAGGGAAACCCACAAGGACATTGCTCGCTTTTCAAAGTGTAGCTGCACTTTCAAGGCTGACCCAGTACTGTCATTTCGGGGCTGTCTGAGCAACCACTGAAAAATAAAAGAGTACTAAAAATAGCCAACAAGGGCTCATTAGCTCTTTAATTACACATTGGTTTTCCTTTCTCTCATCTACAGTTGCAACTGTGTGCTGTGATCTCACCACTGACATTGACTGGGGAATGCGAGGAGCTGCCTTGGTCTGGTGGACACCACTACGGTTCACTGCCTGTCCATCTTCCTATCCTTCCCTTTTCCACAGATCGGAAGAACGGGATCCCTCCATGAAGCCCATGATAAGACAAGCATCAGGGAATGGAAAACGTAGGGAAAACAGGGAGGGAAGTGACAATAACAGCCTTTGAAGTGCTCAGAGCCTGTCCTGGTACGTGAAATCCAGGTACGTTTTCAATAGGAGGCACGTGTTAAAGAAGGAACCATGAGTCCACCTAAACAGACACCCACGAAGCTTCAGTTACAGCAGTGCCCACGTTCCCAGTGACAACTGGATTTAAACCCTTTTCAACAGGTGTGACTGAATAACATATTCCTAACATACCCCAAGTAAGTAGGTCTGGACTACAGAATTGTCTACGCAAAAGTGACCCTCTAGACTGGGCAAGGCAGAGGATGTGTGTAGGATGTTTCTTGCCACATCATTTAGACTTACTAACTGCACCAATCCTGCTACACTAATCTGGGCTCAGGCTCTGGAAAGCTGTTGTCCACACTGGTCAGTTGTCAGCATGGTTCTTGGCCTAGTTTTCACCTAGACCAACCAGCGCTGATCTTCTCGAGCACAGTTCAGGAGTCAACAAAGGCCAGGAATTAGAATCATAAAATGGTTTGCGTTGGAAGGGACCTTAAAGATCATCCAGATCCAACCCCCTGCCCTGGGCAGGGACACCTCCCACCAGCCCAGGTTGCTCCAAGCCCCGGCCAACCTGGCCTTGAACCCCTCCAGGGATGGGGCAGCCACAGCTTCTGTGGGCAACCTGGGCCAGGGGCTCACCACCCTCACACTAAAGAATTTCTTCCTCATATCTAATCTAAATCTCCCCTCTTCCAGTTTAAAATCCTTACCCCTTGTCCTATCACTACACTCCCTCATAAAGGGTCCCTCCCCATCTCTCCTGTAGGCCCCCTTTAGGTACTGGAAGGCTGCTATAAGGTCGCCCTGGCACCTTCTCTTCTCCAGGCTGAACCCCCCCAACTCTCTCAGCCTGTCCTCCCAGCAGAGGGGCTCCATCCCTCGGATCATCTTTGTGGCCTCCTCTGGCCCCGCTCCAGCAGGTCCATGTCCTTCCTACTCTGAGGACTCCAAAGCTGGACACAGTACTCCAGGTGGGGTCTCACCAGGGCGAAGCAGAGGGGTAGAATCCCCTCCCTCGCCCTGCTGGCCATGCTTCTTTTGAGGCAGCCCAGGGTGTGGTTGGCTTTCTGGGCTGCCAGAGCCCATTGCCGGCTCATGTTGAGCTTCTCATCTGTCAACACCCCCAAGTCCTTGTCCTCAGGGCTGCTCTCCATCCATCCTCCATTATTCCCAAGAGCAACGTGGATGCAGCCGTCTTGTTTTGGACTGGTGTATGATAGGGTTGGTGACACACTGAGATCTGCTGAACTTGCTACAGGCCTTGCATCTGCTACTAGAGGGCTGTATCATGAGCAAGCTGGGCGCCGTGGCAAACACAGGGCTCATGAGCTGCCTCTGGAGCAGCAAGAGGGACAGGCAGCTTCATGCCACCATTTGCCAATGTCACAAGGATTGTCCCCGAGGTTTACATCCTGGGTTGGGAAGGTCAGAGGGAAGAGGAGAAGTGTGAGTGTGCTCATCAAGCAAAGCAAAGTAGCAGGGCCTTTTCTGCAGAGGGAATGCACCTCCACGCTCAGCTGCCCAGGGACACATGGCAAAGGGAGTCTGAATAAACCCTGTGCTTCCCTGCATGAGGAGGTCAGACCCAGCCTCATTGTTCCTATGTTGGGGACTCACTGGAGTTGCCTGAATCAAGACCCCCATCAACCTACCAGCTTCTCTCTTTGCAGTGCCGACACAGGAGCCTCATGGTTGCCACCATTCCCTCCCATATCACAACTGCTCCATCGTGGTGCTCATTGCTGCATGATGCTGTGGAAGGATTCAGGGGTTGAAAAGGGGTCTGACACATAAGGTACCATTAAACACAATGGTCCAGCTGCTACTCCCAGCTCAGGAAGTCATTAAAGACATGATTACAGCAGACAAAGAGATATGCAAAACAGAAAGGTCACTCCAGACTTGCCATGCGTCTTACACTTTTTCCTGCACATCAGCTTTTGGCCACGTGCTAGGTTAGGTAGACCTTCAATTTGATTTAACACTGTCATTCTTCTTTTCAGATGTTACTGAATACAGGTTAATGGTGCTTTTTGTGGAGCCCCAAAGCAACAAACCAGTTGGTTTTGACAGCATATTTGGCTGCTTGAATCCATGCCTCTGCTTGCTCCACCAGCACGTGTCTGCCCCTGCTACATACCTCAGTGGGGTGACAAACTGGGATACAGCAACTCTCTGAGCTACGACAGGAACAATAAAACGAATGGCTGAGCGATCTCACGTTCTTGCGGCTTCCCAAGCAGCCAGGAAACACCACGTTGTTCAGGACATTTCCATTTCGAACACTGCAAACTTTTGTAATTTCCACACGCTCCTCGTAAAACAGGAGCTGGGCTGGAGCGTTCATTTGTTCACTCACCGTAGGGTCAATGAGACAGGGAACGTATGGTGGCACACTTATCCCACAGACGTGTTCAAATCCACATCTAGGGCAAACGGCAGCACTAATAGTGCTTGTAAATACCATTGTTTGCTTAGCTTCTCTGAAGCACTTGGGAAAGTGCTCTGCCTGAAAGGAACATCTCTGCTTTAACTCAGCACTCGGGTCCCAGCTTGTTCTACAGAGAAAGAGAGATTTACAAACAGGTAAAATGCACATGCACACGCGATCAGATGTTTTGTGAAGTTTTAGGCATGGAGTTGGAAAAAATCCCAGTTTAATCTGGCGAGGTGTACCTCTAAAAGCCTGGAATAGTGTCTACCTTCCCAGCGGTACTTAGAAAGCGGGCGCTGCCAGAGGTCAGCACAGGATCAGTGCTGTCTAAGCCAGTCCTCACTGAAGGGTGTCTAACCCCTTCATAGAATCACAGAATGGTTTGCGTTGGAAGGGACCTTAAAGACCATCCAGTTCCACCCCCTGCCCTGGGCAGGGGCACCTCCCACCAGCCCAGGTTGCTCCAAGCCCCATTCAACCTGGCCTTGAACCCCTCCAGGGATGGGGCAGCCACAGCTTCTCTGGGCAGCCTGGGCCAGGGGCTCACCACCCTCAGAATAAAGAATTTCTTCCTCATATCTCATCTAAATCTCCCCTCTTTCAGCTTGAAACCGTTACCCCTTGTCCTATCATTACACTCCCTGATAAAGAGTCCCTCCCCATCCTTCCTGTAGGTCCCCTTTAGGTACTGGAAGGCCGCTATAAGATCTCCATGGTGCCTTGTCTTCTCCAGGCTGAACCCCCCCAACTCTCTCAGCCTGTCCTCATAGCAGAGGTGTTCCAACCCTCATATCAGCCCTCTGATCATCTCCACTTGTGAATGCTCAGCTCCCACTCAGATAACCTACCCAGTGCTGATCTATCCTACCAGGAGAAAGTTTTTCCTGGTGTCTCACCTCATGCTCCTTTTCAGCCTGAAGTCCATTTGTTCACTTTTTCCTTACTGGTTTGTTTTCTAGACTGTTTATCCTCTCACAGTAAGATCTCGAAGCCACCCTTGTGCCCAAGCATTGTATAAAGATACTGATCTTCAATTAAACAACGGTATCATGGCCTGGCCTTCTTCTCTGTGAAGATGAAGGTGCTGATGTCTGGTCCCTGTAACTCTACTCTTATTTGCGTGGTTTCAACCCAGGCCAACTGGCCTTGGTTTCTAGACATGGTTTCAACCCAGGCTTACTAGCACTGAGCCAAACCATCCCCAGGTGCTACTAGGGAGTTAGCACATGTCATGCGTCAGTCCCAACATGCAGTTTGGGCATAGCCGTGTTGACCTTTTCCACCGGTCTGTGCCTCAACTCTTGTGAAAAAAGCTACTTCCAAAACTTCCTTATAGAACTAAAAACTGGGCAAATCTACAGAAAATTCACATTGAAAACCTGGTCTAGGTGGAGGCAGCTGCTACCTACCTGGTACTAGAACATAGCGGGAGTCCACTCTGCAGGCAGATGAGGAACAGCATAGAAAATGGTCAGGTTAGAGACTGAGCTGAAGTTGTCCTCTCCAGAAGTTGTTTGTCAGTAGGAAGCCAGGGAAAAGTACTAAGGAAAGTGTTAAAAGGGAACTTGGCAGGTTGATGAAAGGGAAAAGGGAGCCTATTTTGCGAGAAGGATATCCTGGGATGGGGATTAGGAGGAAATATAGCTGTGTAAAGCAATTTCTTCACCTGTTTGTTCCCCACCCTGCTAGAAGAAAGATGGTCTGTCCAGGATTGCTGCTCTGGTCTGGCCCCGGTGTGGGTTAAAACCCCTTGGCATTTATTTCTGCCTCCCTTACCACCCTCAAAGGTATCCTGGCTGGTTTTTTTCAGCACCTCTTCCCCTAGGGTCCCTTCACAGCTTCTCCCACTGTCCTGGGATCTCTGTGGCCTCATCCCTATGTCCTCCCACTCTTCTCTCCCTTCTCCTCCCCATCCCAGGCTCAAAACCCCATTGCTAAAATATTTGCCCAGTGTTCGTGAGCCACACTTGTCATTTTATGTGGAGAAGTGCAGGAATCTCATTTTTCCTGACACAACTTGGGAGCTGAGAGCATGGAGGGGTAAGAAGAGATCCTCTTTGCATCTTTGGGTTGATTAAGCAAGCCCAAGAGAGCGGTTTGGTAGCTCCCAACCCAAACCACAACCTGTGCTGCAGCACACAGGTCATCATGCCTCCAGTCCTGTGGTCAGTGGCATGTGCTTGGCTATAGCGGAGGGTAGGAAAGGAGTGGTCCATCTCCCTTCAGCTAAGTGTCTTTCTGCCCCTGAAAGGACAGGTGGGGCCACAGTGAGTGAGGTACAGGGTACAGTGGTTGGAAAGGGTTGCCTTCATGCAAACTTAGGGCAACGGTGTGAAAGTTTGTCATGGATGCCAATCCCCAACACAAGTTCTCCTGTGCTGAAAATCCCACCTCCCTCCTGGTGGGAAGCAGAGGAAGATGCCCCACAACAGCCAGTGTATGCTGCTCATCCACCCCAGAAGACATGGTTTCCTTCTTCCTTAAAATAAGTCAGCTTTTCCTGGAATGTGGCTTTTCTGGTGGTAACCTATTTCCTCTGACTCTAAATGACTCCAGCACACCCAGCAACCCCCTTTGGGGAGAGCAATCTGTAAGATTCATTCTTCTTTCTTAAAGAGAGTCATGACGAGGGTGCACTCCAGGGCTCCCCTCAACTCATGCCATCTTTCCAGATGGCACCTGCCCCATCCTTTGGGGAGGAGTGGATGCAATGTAGAAAGTGCCTGTCCTTGACTGGTTTGCAGAGATGTAGGAATCAAAGAGGATTATTTGAGTCAGAATAAATGTAACTATCTGCAGTGAGTGCCCACCCTCACCTGTTTTTCTTCCAGATGCCTCCCGATAACCCATGCGCTCTCTTCTCTGCTGTCCCTTAGGTGTAATATTGAGGTTGCACAGTCCTCCGCCCGCTTTGTCCTTCTCCATTCAATATCTCCCAGACCTGCCTTCCAAGGAAAGTTTGGCAGTGTCCTGAAATTCAGATCCTTCCCAGAGCATCCAGGAAGCAGAAGGAAGTTTGGTTTGAGCTATCATTGTTTATGAAACCCCTCTCTTCCTACAATGTATTCTTTAATATGCAGTGAAATGCTGGACCTTCCCAGCTGCGTAGGGCTAGCTCTGGAGTCCTCTCTGCTGCAAACTATGACAGATGTGTCAGAATGACTTGCTCTCTTTGTATCATATGGACTTCTTGAAATGAAGGTGATACCTTCTGGAGAATCACGGAATCACGGAATCTTCAGAGTTGGAAGGGACCTCTAGAGATCATCTAGTCCAACTCCCCTGCTAGAGCAGGATTGCCTAAAGCACATCCCTCAGGGCTGCATCCAGGCGGGTCTTGAAAATCTCCAGAGAAGGGGACTCCACAACCTCCCTGGGCAGCCTGTTCCAGTGCTCTGTCACCCTCACTGTAAAGAAGTTTTTCCGTGTATTTGAACGGAACTTCCTATGTTCTAGTTTGTGCCCATTGCCCCTTGTCCTGTCGCTGGGAACCATTGAAAAGAGCCTGGCTCCGTCCTCCTTCAACCCACCCTTTAGATACTTGTAAACATTAATCAGGTCCCCCCTCAACCTTCTCTTCTCCAGGCTAAAGAGTCCCAGCTCTTTCAGCCTTTCCTCATAAGGGAGGTGCTCCAGTCCCATAATCATCTTGGTTGCCCTGAAAATCACCAAGATTTTGCGACATCGCTGTACAAGAAGCCCACTTTACCCATCACTTCCCAGGGGTCAGGTGTTTGACCACAGAACCGATAGCACGAAGCAGTTTTATTTTGAACGGCCTGGGCAAGTTTGATGAGGAACTTTGCTGGAGTCTGTCTGTGCTGAAGTTCATTCTACTTTGAAATATGAGGGTGGAGAAATTGCACGTTCATATTCCCACTGCTACAAAAACCCTCTCCAGGATGAAGAGAGCAGTGGTTTCTTGAAGGGGAACAGCTATGTATTTCAGTCATGGAGAATATTATCTGCTTTTCCTGATAATACCCAGCAGCTGTCACCAGAGATCAGCACCCCACTGGGCCTCTTCAATGAGTGTCCACCCTCCCCTGTTGTTCGTGTGCTATGCAGTCCAACAAGTTGTCATGATGTTCCTCAGTGGTTGTGTCTACAGCCGTAAATTAAACAACTCCTGGACAAGTTTATGAGCACACTCCTTAGCACAGTTTTGGACCAGGTCAGCTGGAAATGTCACAAATAATCCTTGGACTTGGCTCAGGAATTAGAATAGGCCATCCCCAATAGGTGGTTTGGATGTTACCACCCTGCTCTGGAGGCTGAGGGAGTTTGGTAGCATGGACCTGGCCAGATGGTGCCTTAGAACCAAGGATGTAGTCAGCATTTACCTCGTGGTGACAAGCAGATTTGCTCTCCATGCAAGGCCAACCTCCAGCACCAATACAGAGGCCTCACGAGCAAGTTTCTCTCCTTACAGCTGGCACATCCTCGGTGCCCGTAGGCAAGAGGTACCCATTGCATGATAGACCTGCGTCTGAAGGAGGACGGCTTGCACAGCCCGCTTTGTACTTGGGCTTTCTCAATGAAGTGATGGATCAAGGGGTCAGTTACCATTAACTGGGCTCAACACGTGTTTAGGTTCGGCAGGGGGTTGGTGAGGGACAAACTGAAGCTGGAAAACTGGAGCAGAGAAGCCAAAGTACAGCTCATTGGCAGCAACAGAGACGTCTCCCTCCGTGTGCGTGGTGGGTTTATGCACCATCCTGGGCAGGGGTGTGGAGGAGCAGGAGGTGACAAGGCAGATGACTGAAGCAAATCAGGACTAGGAGTTGAATTTGGGGGTTTGGTGGAGGAGACAGTCAATCCTTACTGATGGATTGAGTGAGTGGGGATGAGGAGGGACAGGACAGGTGTCAGGCACACAGTCTTTGTGTGGGTAGGCTCAATGTGGGGACCACATCACTGCCAGAGGACGCAAACTACTTCCCTTGCAGCGGTGCACATGGCAGACGTGTGGTGGTGCCATCCCCTACCTGGGGACTCCACAGGGAGGTCCTGTCACCTAGAGCCACCGGCAGATAATTACGTTTCCAGCTGCACGGTATTTTATTTTGGGTAGTTTACCCTCTTTACCCACCAGGTCTTCTACTCTCAGGCTACCTCGTCCTGTGGTTTGACCCAGTGTCCATTGGGTTTTCCTGGAGCATCCTGCTAAAGACAAAATCTTGCTCTGGTTTAAAAGAAACTCAGGATTGCCATTAGCTGAAATGTTGCAGGTCTGCTTTTGGTTTCGTAGGCTGTGTGTCCAGCGCAGAGTAGAAAGGAAAGAATAAAAAGAATAAAAAGACACAGCACACTTCAAACATGTTATTAAAATGAACTGTTTATATTATCTCAGTTGAGTCAATACATTATAATGTATTAAAATGGAAAGGTACAAAATTGAAATAAATACTTTCTGATTCATGTATAAATCTTTTGTCAAGATGACATTTTGTTTGTTTTTTTTTTTTTTTCATCAGTACATGTTTCAATAAAACATTTAAAATGACAAAGTATCATTTAAAATATGGTTCATGGAAGAGAAGGTTGAAATCAAACAACTTTTGGCTTGTTTTGGCATGAGATCTTGACACAATCTGGGTTCCCCAAAACCACGTAAATGGTGGTAAAATATAAATGCTCAAACTTATTTAAAAAAATAAACAGGCTTTACAAAACCCTCTGATCCTTGACTTAGCCACTTTTCTGTATAGTCTGCACTTACGATATATACATTCATTATTGTCCAAGGGAAGACAGCCACTGACGTTCATTTAAAGAGCTTGGTGGAGAGGCCTAACAAACATTATGCAGCTGACTACAATTAACACGGTTTAAAAAATTCCCGACAGTGCAAAAAAATAAAAAAAACCCAAAAACCCAAACCAAAAAAAAACCAGCTCGGAAATCAAAGCGTACAAATGGGACAGGGAAGAGGCAAGTGCACGAGCCCAGATCTGATGCAAAGCTCCAGGCTTTTCAGCCAGGTCTAATAAAAAACAGCTTTTTTTTTTTTTTTTTGCCAGGAGCAGCCAGCTGGTCAGCTGCTTCTGCGGAGATCTACCAGCACGCACCGAACGTAGACCTGTTTGCTGAAACGGGGTCATTTCAGGCTCACAGGGGTATTCCCGATCGGTGCTCCCGGGAAAATCACCTTCTGCAGACCTTCTGCAGAGACACGTTTCTCGTTGGCGGTGAAGGCGAGAGCCGCGCTAAGCAGAATATACTGGTGTGAGCCTGGCCTGGGCGAGAGGGGTGATGTCTAGAGGAGAAATCGCAGAGCGGGACGGGAGGAGGGGGAGTGTGAACGTGGGTCCGGGACCTTTGAGAAAAGGCGGTGGGGAATTGACTCCTAGGCAGCGTGTTTTATCAGGATCGCGGAGCAGGCTTGTTCGTGTGCTTTAGTCTCAACAGTGTGCTTATTTCTTTGTCACCGCAGCCGTGGGCTGTTCTGGTCCCTCTAACCTCTGCCATGTGCTTATCGTTGTGGGGCAATGGACGGGGTGCTTGTTGGGGCAAGACGTGAGAGCATGGACTTCCCTCTTGGGTAATGGTGACTTTTTCCAAATTTCCAGGAAATTTCCAAGTTTCACCCAAAAGGGGAAAAGAAACATGCTTAACATTAAAAATGATATTAAAAAGAATCTTCCTGCCAACCTCTAGGTAAAACTTCTCGGTGCCTGCTACTGGTTCTGTGGGTTGTATTGCTGCCGGCGAGTTAAACTGCATAAACCAAAGAGTGGATTTTCTTTGTTTGTTTGTTTTCAAGGCAGTAGAAGACTTTATCACCATGGAAAGGATGTACAGCCCCAACCTGGCTCGGTTGAAGGGCAGGCAGGACTTGAGGTGGTTCTCCTTGGTGCTCTGCGGGCTGATGGGGACCAACTCCTCTCAGCTACCTGGTCATTCCCACCCTGCGAGGGGAGCAGCGGCTATCACAAGCTGTTTGCAACGCTCGGAATGTTGCTGCAGGGCTCCTGTATCAAAGCCAATCCCATTCCCAAGAGACCCTTGTAAAGGTTTGGGACGTGTGGGCTAAAGGGTCAAGGGATGTGAAGGGTATTGTTTGGAAAAATTGTTTTCTCTCCCCCGCACAAAAAGCCAGTGCGTCACAGTTAAAACTTCTTGGAAAATGCCAGCTTCAAGTAGCTTCCTGTTGAAAAATACCAGAGCCGTGGGGGAATGAAGGACATGATTTGAGCCTCTTGGATATCTTCTTTGACATTTTTATTCTTTTTTTTTTTTTTTTTTTAGATTATTTCAGAACAGCTTTCCCTTTCAAAATGCTGGGTAATTTAAAGGAGGATGCAAACAGGAAAAGATCAAAACAATCTCCCTCCAAGATACCCAAACTGTTTTTGTTGGCATATGCCTTGTTTTGCATATTTTTGTTTCATGTTTGCTGTTAGCCTTGAGGTTTCCATGTGGGTTGGAAAAACAAATTCACAAAAATTCTTAAGGGATGGAACAGTTCTTTCCTATCCAACTCCCCTGTGCAGAAAACTTGATTCACCTTAGCTAAAGCTCTCCGCTTCTGTATTTTTGAGTTTGTGACTCAGTTTTCAAAGGCGAATGAAGCAGAAGATCTCTGAGTGCTGCTTTCCAGTGAGGGGGACCCACCCGAAGCTGCTCCAGGAATTTCCATGTACCAGTGTGGGTGAAAGGAGATAATTCATCCTATTGTCCTTTAACCAAATTCACGTGGTGCACAAGAAGGGTCTTTTGTGGGCTCGTTTTCCACCTCTGGGAGGGTAATTTGCACTTTTTTTCTTTGTTTTTTTTTGTTTTTTTTTAGCCATTTTGTGTCCTAATCCAATCTTCTTGCAGCATTCAATGGAGGTCCTTGGATTACCAGCTTTCTTAAAGGAAGTAGCAGGAATTCCTGCACTTGGACAGAATGGTTCTCATTCTGTTAACCGTTCATTCCGGTTAAGATGAACCTTGGGATAAAATAGCATCCTTCTCTGACTATGGGGTAGGCTAGGAAGGTGACAATTTTTTCCTCTCCTCCAGTGCCAGTTGCTGGGATTTGTGTCATAAATCCTGTCTGCTAGAGCCCGAATCCGTTGACTGAAGTGTGTACGGTCAAGGAGAGTGTGCATCAGGGTGCTAAATTCCTAGCAAAGCAGAGAAATGATTTAAAAATGACTTTTCTCTGCGAATCCTTTCAAATAGCAACCAGCAAACATTTCCCTGGGCGTTCCTGCAGGGCTGTAGGACTGCCTGGACTGTGTCACAGAAAGCGCTGGCATCTCATGTACAGCCAAAATGTGCACTTGCATGATTCTCCAGTGAGATTTGGCAATCCAAAGACAGAATGCTTGTGGTGGCAAAGAGTTGATTATGTGGTTGTTGGAGGCTTGGGACAAGGTAAAAACCCCTTTGTCCATGGTTGTGTTGGTGATTTCAGCTATCTCGGGAATAAGAGCGGACCTCCCCATATCGGATCTCCTCCACGTGTCATATCCAGCCTTGCCTGCGGGGAGTCTGTAAATGCCCCAAACCTTGGCACCGGATGAAAGCAATGAATAAAACTCATAACAATGTTGACTTCTGCCAACACCAATGTCTCAAGAAAGAGTTTGTACAGGGAAGGCTGACGTGCTAATCTATGAATGGGGGGCATTTCTACCCCACCTTCCAGAGAAGGATCTCAGTAACGGAGCCTCACAACACCCCTGTGAGGTAGATACTATTATACCTGGGTGGGTAAACTGAGGCACACAAAGACAAAGTAGAGAGCAAGCAAGAGGAAAAGCTAAGAGGAGGATCCAGGGATCCTTGATGCCAGTCTGTTGCTCTGAGTAGCATTTCCTCTCTGAAGAAGACATCACGTGGCTGGCTGCCGGAAGGTGGGAGAGACAGACAAAAGAGCTCCTGGGACATGGTATCAACATTGATTTTACTGGTTGAAGTCCAGGGCTGATCTTGTTAAAGGTCAAAAAAGGATGCTGGGCATAACAGCAATGAAAGAGATAATCCAGAAGAGGTAAAAAAACAAGTTGAGAGGGGGTGACATGATCTAGTTGAAGATGTCCCTGCTCACTGCAGGGGGGATTGGACTAGATGACCTTTACAGGTCCCTTCCAACCCAACGCATTCTATGATTCTATGATTCTATGGCATGAAAAAAGCAAAACCAATACGTATCTCCAAAGGGACATCTATGGGCTCTCCACAATAACACCCTCAACTGAACTTTGAAACTATGATGGAAAGATCAAAGAGATTTGCTTTCACAGATCTGGTGGCTTCCAGTGAAGCTTCTATCTCCTCATCTCAGAAGAAAGAAAGAGGTAAGGAAAGAAGGAAAGAGAGAAATTCAAAGAAAGAGAATGGAAAGAGAGAGAGCCTGAGAGAGGGAAAAAGAAAGAGATAAAAAGAAATAAAGAGAAAGAAAAATAAAAGAAAGAAAGAAGGAAAGAAAAGAGAGAAAGACAAAAAAGAGAAATAGAGAAAGAGAGAAAGAGGGAGGAAGAGAGGAAGGAAGAGAGGAAGGAAGGAAGGGAGGAAGTAAAAGAGGAAGGAAGGGAGGAAGGGAGGAAGGAAGGGAGGAAGGAAGGGAGGAAGGGAGGAAGGAAGGAAGGAAGGAAGGAATGGAAAAGGAAGGAAAAAGGAAGGAAAAAGGAAGAGAGAAGGAAAAAGAAAGAGAAAAAACACATGTAAAGCCACATAGTTTTCCTCATTTGCAATCTGCCCCTGCTGGGACAGAGGCAAAGGGGGTGTTTTCCCTTCCAACATTCTGCAAAGTGCTGATAGGTGGAGAAAATACAGGGCAGACTGTCCCATGCAGAAAGTTTTGGAAGATAGCACCTGGCACAAGGTTTGCTACAATAAGTTGGTTATTCTTTATTGCGTTGGAAATAAAACAGTCATGTAAAGTCCTGCATAAATCCACAGCTCTGGCCTGCAAAATCTCAGCCTCATATTGACTTTGCCGAATATTTTCAGGGTTTAGGGCTTATTTGGTTTCAAGGATGGAAATTAAAGCTGGTCTTAAGATTTGTTCTTCTTAAGGGCAGGAAGGGGGAAAGTCTGTCTATACGGAGAGATTCTTCCAATGGGTTGGCAGTGAGGGTGAGGTTAGAGGGTGAGGGAAGCAGTGTGCCCAGCTTGTAAACCAGTGTAATACTTTTTAAGAGGGTTTTTATCTAACCCCAGATAGAGCAAATATCTGCTCCCGTTGAGCAAATCAAAGCTTGGTAGGCAACTAGACGATGAACATCTTTCTGGCAGCTGGTAGACAGCTGTGCCATGCCCTTGGCTGGTGCATGTCAGAATAGCTCCAGTTATTTCTGTGGGACTCTGATAATTTACATCAGATGTATGGTTAATTGCTCAAATGAAAACATTTTCATGCTGGCCGTGAGACAGGGGAGGGAGGACCGACCATCGGAGGCTGACTCTCTGCAGTATGCTGCTCTAAAAGCCAGCTTCCCCTCGATGTATGTGGGGCTGCAAAGAGGCAGATAGACCAAGGGGCAAGGTGACACTACATGAGCATACTTCCAGATTGCATCTGTCAAGGAATAAGCTCTTTTCTAATAGGGCACATCATCTTCTCCCAGACACATTGGAGATACGAAAGGCCAGCTTTGCAGAAGCAAATCTTGACTAATAGGAAAGGCTCTTGCAAGAGACTGAATACTGATGTCCTCCATCTGCGGATGCTCCACGGACAACCTTGATGGGTCTGAAGTAGACTGATCTCACAGCCTTTGAAAGCAACACTTGATTTCAGCAGGAGCTTTTCTATAAAAACACTTAGGACTCAGGACTGACTGAATCAGTCTTAAAGAGAAAGATCCACTGAGCATCATGCCATGAAACATCAACCAGGTGATCTCCTCCTCTTGCCAGAGAGCCAGTGTTTGGGCAATTCCACCATTTGACTGGAGAAACTCTGGATCTGGAACAAAGTAAGAACAAAGCTTACCAAGCTGGGGAGATGACCACCACGAGCAGCTTTTCAGAGATGCAGCCAATCCTGCAACAAATCACAGGATTTGTAGTCAGCATCAAGGCCACAAGTCGGCATCCATCAAGCTGTATGATTTGGCCACGGGACAGTGCATATATCTGCATGCCAAGCAAAGATTCCTGCCAGTGCCTAATGTCAGGCTGTTTATTTCTGTCCAGATTTAAACCAGTTAGAACATCAAGCAGCAAAATCAGAATGTAACTGTGGTTTAAAAGAAGTAGCGGAGATCAGAGAAGACTGAAAGTTAATTGGCCAATAGCTTTGTACAAAGAAGGGAGGCAAGGAAAGAGAGAGTGATGGAGTTGTTTCATTTCTGGAGCAGAGGAGGGACAGATTTGTTCCCTGTTCTCCTGTGCAAAAAGAATATTTTAAAAGCTTTTAGGAAAGAAAAAGCTGATGAAAGCAAACTGGAAAAGTTTAGGTTATTTGAGAGTTCAACGCCCAACATTGTGTGAGGACAGAAAAAAAGAGGGGAACTGCCCAGAAAAGGAAATTAAATGAGTCAACCTGTCCTCTCTGGTCTTAGAGTGGATTTTGCTGGGCTTTGTGCATGTTATACTTTTGAAAAGTTGCCCCGAAGGTGCGATCCACACCTCTTCCACTAGACTGTTGCATAGAGTTGCCGTGGGCTGGCAGATGTCAGGCAGGTTCACCCCGGAGGTGGCTGCAGGTTAGTAACAGTGCTCTGCCACTTACAGGCTGCATGAGTACAATCGTGTTACGCAGGAAAAGCCCTTTGAGACCCTTGGGGATGAAGAACAGAAAGAAATTGGATAGCTCTGTGTGTCTAAGTCTAGCTCTGTCTTATTTTTGGGAAAGGCCACTGGAGATTTTTTCAGGCATTAAGAGACAAGAACGTGTCCTCATTGACCAGTGCAAGGAGGTCAGTCCCAGGAGCCATTAATGGTCACTAAAGCCAGTGACTTTTGATGGTGGTGGTGCGGTTCCTGCTGGAGGCTTGGAAACGTCCCCATTCTGGTGGTTCAGCAGAAGCAAAGCTTGGAGAAAACTGGTAAGAGGTGTGGTGGGGGCAGGAGACGTGAAAATGAAGTGTGACCATTGCCCATGTGCTTCCCACATTGATATTTGGTCCTGGATGTCATCACATCCATCGGCCAGACTCAACTCCTTTCGAACGCGGCGGGTTTGTGCTTCTGGAAGGGAGCATGGAGCTTATTGCCAATGCTGGAGGTTCATGGTGTTTCTCATGGTGGCAAGGGCTGGTCATCCATACTCCGCTGCTGGTACCCCGTTATTTCAGCAGTGTTGGATGGCTGCCACTAAAAGCCAAATTCATCCATTAGAGAGCTGGGAGAAAACCCAGGGGATGCCTGCTGTGATCCTGATAAAACACATGCTGCCCAGAGGAAAAACCCAGCCTTCGTTCATGAAGGAGGGACCAAATCCTGCCCTCATACCCCTCCGCTGTCAGGGACCGCCAGGCCTGACGCTGATGTCCTGGTGTCCGACTGGAGGAAGCCACTCGGGTCCTCCTTGTCCCAGCAGCACTCACAGCCTGGGCTCTATAGCATCTCCCCGCCGGCAAGTGAGATCCCAAAGGAAAGTCAAAACCTGGACTTCACAGCAAATTAAATGGAACGCAACTGAATCACAACTGTGATGCAAAACATCATTTTGCCGGACGAAACGCAGTTTCCACAACCTGGTTTTAAGGAACAGTATTACATATAGATAGATACACTATGCTAGATCTTGAGAAAAAAAAAAAAAATATGCTAAATAAACTAAGACATACAGTATAGGGGATATTCTGATCAACAAACCAATCACCATTAGAATCAAAAAGTAAACCAGCCTTTCACTTAGGACCCTAACAACATTTCTCAATGCACTAAGTACATTTTAAACCATGCAAGTTTACACAAACATCTTAACTAGGTTTTTTTTTTTTTTACTTTTTAAAACACCAACATTATGCATTTCTTTGTTAATTATATTGGTTAAAGTTGCAGCCGTTCACTGCCAAATATCAGATACATCATATACATATTTTTATACAGAATCTGGACAACACAACATTACACAGCCTAAAGAGAGAAAAAAAGATTATTTGTTCCTTTGTTTGTTTGTTTTTTTTCAGTTTTGTAAAAAATATGAAATGATGATAGGAAGGAGGGGAGAAGGTGTGGGAAATCTTCTACCAAATTAAAGGATTATATCAAAATAATTCCCAAATCACAGTACAACAAGGAAAAAAATGGTTCGAACTCAGCTCCACATTTAAGATTCTCTTAGCTAAGAAACAAGACTTTACACACAGAATGTATCAGTATTTAAAAATAGAAAGAATTGCAACACCATGCTGTCTGATTCCAAATACATCTTATTTAAAAAAAAAAAGAAAACGTTTAAAAAGGGGAAGAAAAAGAAAAAGTCAAGAAACTTAGTGGTTGCAAAGTTATCTCGTCGGTTTGGATTTCCTACCTACTCGCAATGCATTGCTGCGTGACGGAGCTGCACGGCCAACGTGGCCAGAACAACGCCAGAATAAAGAAACGTCGCATGATCGGGGCAGCTGGAACTCTGAACGGGGTCTGAAACCATCCAAATGGTTTTAGGGGTCTTTGTTTTTCCTTCTGCTCGGCTTGTTCGGGCGCACGTCTCTGAACGAGAGCAGGGGGGTGACCTACTCGGTTCCCGTGGCCAAACCCTGCCCATCCACATGTAGCAATGCACGTGTTTGATTAGACGGAAAGGAAACAGAACCCGGAAATTAACCATGGAGGATGCGATCGTTGACATGGTAAGTATACAAAAATGCTAAAATTTCAGATATAATCAAAGATACAAAATCAGTTCTGACAAGAGGTTTTTTTTTTTGTTGTTTTTTTTTTTTTTTAATAGTAACCATTACAGTGCAAGGTTTTTAAAGTTATTATTACAGTAAAAGGTGTGTATCTGGTTTTACAGTAACTGTATCACTGATTTTTGTTATGTATAGTAGGTCCCTGATGTAAAGTGTATGCACCAGTTTGAGAGAAAACCCCGCACAATAACGGCTCTTTAGCTTTAAATACATTTTTTTTTAACAGATACAAAATAACACATCAATTTCACAATTTCACAAGCACATATACTTTTGCCTTAAGAAAAAGCATGAAAACTTTGTCGAAATCCCGACATTTAAAGAAATGTAAAAACCATTCAATGAGGGACGCGACTGTGTGTTTGAGTCACGGCATTCTGCCACCCCACTGAGCTCCTGGAGTTCACAGGTGATTTTGTGTCGTCAAACTGCTGCTTCCCTCCGTCACCCACCAGTTGCTGGTCGGGCAAACTGGTTTTCGGCTTCCCACAGCCGGGATTTGAGTTTGTGCATTTAACGTTTTAAAGGATCGACTTCTTGCACAGATGACTTCCCTAAAGAAGGATCCTCCGTACCGGCCCCATGACTCCAAGCCAGAGATGGATTCACAAGGGGCTCGCTCTTTTTTGAAATTATCAAGATGAGATGCAAATGACTGCAGCCCTGGCAATAACCCACCGCGTGGAGCTAACTCAAGGATGACGCTTAGCTCCTACCCCAAAAAACCAACTTCACAGCTCAGCAAGCAGGCACATGGAATATACCGCAAAGGAGGCAATTCAGGAAATCGCTGGGGCGAAACCAAGTTCAGCCCCTTAATTCCATGGAGTTAATCCAGAATTGCCTTAGTGCACCCGACTGCCCTGCCTCTGTGGGCTGGATGAGAGCAGCTGAGGTACCTCGACTTTATACTCGCGTCTACTCCGAAACTACAGCAAAACTTCCCAGTGCTCAGAGAAGAACCACCACTTTGCTGCTTGCCTGTCACTGGTGGCACACTGCTAATATACATCTCCCCGGTCTTTGTACATCTCTCCACCCAGCCTATCACATGCCCTAGACACGCACCTTAATGGCTTACTGCAGCCAGATCTGACTTTTCGGAGTCAAACAAGCTTTAAAATAGTAGAAGCATGATGGTAACTTGCTAATTTCATCAAACACGTTGGTTTTACTTTTTAACCAACTAGACTTTTATCTAAGCAAGACAACACAGTAATCTGAAAGTAGTCAGGAAGACCTGAGGCTGCAGGTTAAATCACAGCTCCAAGAAGAGGTATCCAGCTGACTTCATAACCACCTCAAATACGGGCTCACAGCAGAAATGTCCCTGTCCCTTGAAGAATATTTCAGGAATTCATTTAGTGCTCGGTTCTGCAATTTCTACCTCCTCAAGTGGCCTTTACTCAGATAAATAGGATGAGTTTCATCTGAGTTCGAGTTACTCACCAGAAAGTCAGACCCAAAAAAGTGGTGTGAGATATGTGGGATGAATTCCTCTCCGAAGGTGCCCGTCTCCTTCCAGTGGTGGTAGAGGAAGGGGATACAAAGAGTTTAGACCAGGCATTTTAACTTTTAGCAAGTAAAAATTAAATGAGATTAATCCCTCTTTCAACTTCTCTCCCCGCTCCAAATGTCTAGGTAAGTAAATATATGATACTCGGGTGGGAAAGGCTGCAGATTTACTTAGAAGGAATGTTTTATATTAAAAGAAAAAACCTCACATTTTGAAAGTGTCATCCTCAATCTTCAGCTAATGAAGCCCCAGACAGAGGCTGGAGGAAGTTGGATGAACGTTATGAGCTCAATGAAGATAAAGACAAATGTTTTTTCCAAGGTCTTCCATCCCTGCCTCCCTTTAGATTTTATGCTGAACACTTGTGAGGCTGTAAGAAACAGCACAAATCCAGCACAAGGTGCTCTTGGTTGTGTCAGTAGCCACACATTTGTTGTGTCAGTAGCCACACATTTGTTCTGTCAGACACTACATCGTCCCATCAGGCTTGACCCCTGCAGTCAGCTCCACCGTTGCTCCTCAGCTCCTCATTGCAAAGCCCCTCCATGTAGGAACCCACACCTCTCTCACAGCACACCTTGATCTTGGCCTGAGAAGCTCCTCCACGTGGCAAACCTGCCACTTCACCTTGATTACCTTATTTTTAAAAACTATCTACTTTTTGAGAAGAGCCTACCTTTGCTGGTGCTGTCTACCTAACATCACGGGAGCTCGTATCAATCTGGCTCATAGAAAAGTAAAATACTTGACAAAGTCCCTAGTCAGGAGGAATGCTTGTCCCTTTAAAGAGGAAAGGGTCAGGATTAGACACATTCTCATCACAGTGCGCCTGTACCCTGGGCTTTCATTAAATGAGGCATTCGTCTGGAAGCCTGATGAGCCAGTGGAGAAGCAGTCAAAGTTCGGAGGTATGTGCTAGGAGTGCTGCCTCACTGCAAGAGCACTCCTTTAGCCACGATCATTATTCTAAAGAAAAATCAATTTAAAAGACAGAGAGAAACCCAACAACAGCAACAAAAATCCTTGTGAAAGGAAAAGCACTGCTTCTCCCAAACTCTAAACAACAGCAAGACAGTGAACCACAAGCCTAACCCAAAAAGGTTGAAAGGCCAGAATGTCCATGAAGACTTCCTTACTGCCTACCCAGAAAATGCTCAGATGCTTAAAGCACAAGCTCCTGAGCTATAGAAGTTGTCAAAGTATGATAAGCCAAGTTGCTTAAAATTAGACTATGTAAAACTTAGGGATGCAAGACTCTGAGGCTAGTTGAGAGGAGCAGGCTTCATTATTCTAGGATACAACAAAGATATCGACCCTCTAGAGTGGTTTTGCCCCTTGGATGATAATGTCTGAACTTCTCTGATGAATCGTGGGTGGAAGAAGCAGGAATGTTGCCTCATTCTTACACAGAAGAATTTGCTGCATGCCTAGTGAAAATAGCTTGTGATCTCCACATTGTGTTAGAAAAATCACCCTTGGCTTCTTTTGTAGTCGGTGGCAAGAAATAGGCATTTCCAGAGACCGATTCATCTCTCCTACTTTAGATATCTCTGCTAGGAGAGGTGAGTATTATTCTCCGAGAATCAAAGAGAAAGTTGAGCAGCACTAACTTGAGTTTGGAGAGTTAACTTTTAATTATCTAAGTCAGATAAAATGAATCTTACCAGCAATATTCATTCTCTCCAAGCTCTTAAAAATGCGTGGAGCTTTGGATTTTCTAAAGCACTGACACATTTCAATGCTGTTCTATTCCGTCTTGAACTCATCAATCCATCTTGGAGTAACAGCTGTTTTAATTTCTTGTTCCTCCATTTCATGCCAAGGCATCTCAGCTTCTTTTCCACAGCAGGTGTCAGACCAGTTCCTCTCATCTACATGCACCTGTAGTTTCTTTTCCCGGTTGGGTCATCTGTGTGCAGCCTTTGACTGCAGCCTTAGCCAGTGGTTTTGGGAACCGAACGCGTTTTGTTCATTGGGTCATGCAAGGACACTGATTGCTGCAGCAGCTCATAGCATCCAGATTCCAGCAAGATGTCTACAAAGAAATCTGCAAGATCTGTGCTTTATGGAATGCACAGGGAATGTCTCAGCACTGGATCCTTGATGTTACTCCACTAAAACCTCTGGAAGATGAGAACAAACTATGCCACTTGTTCTGCCAGAAAAAGATGTCAGTTTTGTGCAAGAGAGATGGGTACGCGGAAAGATTTCCTCTCCAACTGTAAGGCAGCAGACGTTGCAGTTCACGCCTTTGAATTGTTGTTATATGGTGCAGTAAAAATCTGGAAGAGGTGCTGAAGGACCTTACAGTGCCCCTTTGGAGGGGCTTGGCAGGCTGATCTCAGCTGTTTAAGGCTGTGCTACCTTGTGCTGCAAGCTTATCTGAATTAACAAGCTACGCAAAATTGACTATGACCAAGTCTGGTGAGACTATGACCAAGTCTGGTGAGACTATGACCAAGATAGATGACCAAGACTGAAATGACTAGAGTTTCAGCAGGTGACACTTCTCTACTGAAACCCTGAGTTGGGGAAGAAGATGAAAACTAGATTGTTTGGACGTTCTACCATACAAATAAGGTGTAAACTGACCATAAAGTTTCCAATGAGATGTTTTGCAGAAGTAGAAATTGTAACGTCACCAACTTGACTCATTATGTTGAACGCGAGAAGTTCTTTTCCTTCCACACCCATAAAGTGTGTAAGAAACAGAAGATCACCTTGACAGGTAAGCAGGCTGCAGAGTACACTTTAAAAATTGATTTTGGTCTTGAGACACTGGGAACCTCATTATCTGAACAGAGATTGATGCTTGTATTCAAGTTAGTGTCTTGGACTTCTTCTAAAGTCAAGACAGACACAGACATTTCTAGGACATGATTCATCTGACAAAGTGTGGGCAGCTGTTTTACGGTGACAGGAATTGCATCCCAGAAGCGCATATTCATTTCTACAGGCTGTAAAAGTGGCCTCCGTTCATTAATCTACTCATGCAGGGCATCCACGTTGTAGATGTCTAAAGTCAGGTGAGATGAATATCACCTTAGATTGCAAAAGTTATTGATTTTTTTTATCTTTTTTTTTGCCTCCCAAAGCAGCCAGAATGTTTTGGAGCAAACGGAAAGCTGAAGGGCCAAGAATCACTTACATGGACGAGATCCTATTTCCAGCGGAGACTCAGTCAAAATCTTAAAACTTCAGAGATTCCTACTGGAGCTCTGTGGGAGACCTTTTCAGTTCTTGCTAGAGAGCAAGGGGAAGCAATAAAATTGCTCTGGGAGAATGATTGAGTAGCAATATCTTGCCTCACATGTATCCACATAAGGTACAGAGGGGTGACTAATTGTCATGGTGATGGAGACAAAAGATACCTTAATAAAGAATAGTAAATAAGCCGTGTACTAAAAGCTTACGTTATTGCTGCTAAGACAAATTCTCAAGGAACTAAAATGGTAGGGTATTGTCATAGTGTCCTTCTTAGTGCCTACAAAAGCAAAGCACTCTAAGATCCTACCATGATAACACAGCCTGGACACAGCTAGGGGAAGAACCTCTGACCGCACACTGGGCTGCTAAAGCTTGCAAGTTTGAAGGACGTATCTTCTGGAACTCCTCAAGTAGCAAAATAAACTATGGAGGTAGCCATGGGACACGAAAATAACTAGACTTTAGTCATTGCTTAAACAGTTTTTCAGATTAGACCAAATGCGAAGTGAGCAGAGAATCGTTTCTTCAATTACCTGGTACATCAAACGTATCTCAAAGAAAGTAGGCTGGGAGTTGCAGTGCTGATGGATGGAACAGCAACACTAAAGAATTTTTGTCCAATGTCCCAATATCCCATCACGAAGGCTGAAGCAACAGTGGGCTCCAAGGATCATCTCCATTGGCAATTTCAGCCGAATAGTTCGATGCGGAGAAAGTCATGACTGAAAGGGTTGTGTCAGAGTAGCGATGCTGCACATCAGCAATGTGGAGATAACGGCACTGATGTTATCTACATTCATCTATATTCTTCACTGATGCCAACCGCTCTTTCCTGCATTCGCTTGAAATTCTCCATTTTTAAAAATCATGCAATTTGTAATAAATTTTAATACCAGAGTCATTTCAGCTGTCTTTTTTCTCCAGGTAAACCAGGCTCTTCTTTTCCTGAGAAAGGAACGTACTGCTCCAATAAAGTGTTATGGGTGATCTCCGCTGTTTGAATGACCTGTATTTGGTTGATATGGATCAGGGCTGCTTGTGTCATGATGTAAGAAGAGGAAAATGCTTTTGTTTTCTCCCATAAAAAAGTTTCATATTTATAGAAAAAAAGTAATAATTCAAAAGCATCTGATGCACTGAATACAGGACCTGACAGAGCGAGTAAATCCAAGTGAGCCAGAGAGATGTGCAGCCATCTGCTTTACCAAATCTGTGAACTCTTAACCCAATCTCAAGTTGCCATGCCGAACACTTCCCCAGCGTCCACTTGATGCAAATTCTTTCAGCTCTTTTGGCTACGAGTTTTGAGAAAGCCCAAGGCTGAGTTCCTAGTGAGCATTGGAGCTGAGGAAGCATTTTGGGAAGAAGGCAAACAATTACATTTTAAATCAGCCTTGGACTGGGGGGAAGCAATCATTGCCCTAGCCTGAAAAAATAAGGAATTATTGCAAGAAAATGCAGCCAGCTCTGAAGCTGCTGAATTCTGCAGAAATATCTTGCTTGTCGGAGGGAAACTCGCATAAACACAGCACATTTTACACCATTAAAACTCATGCAGCACTGAGGAGTCTGAATTTATTTTTTTTATAAAAAGCAAGTGTAATAAGGCCATATGCTGTCCTTGAGGCTCTGTTGGCAGGATAACAAAGGGAAGGCATGGAGCAAAAAAATTCTGGGCTCTTCCTGGAACATACTGATCCCCTCAGCTCCACAGAAAGCAGGGATGGTATTTTTGGACTTAATAAGAAACCTTTGGCACCTTGCAAAGTTGAAGTCTCTGGCTTTGGTGTGTACCCTGGGACAAGAACAGGGTGCAGGCCACAAGGATTTAAAGGGCCACAAAAGTTCGTTAACGCTAGAATGATGATGCTGAGACAAAATCCATTGTTAGACATTTCTAAACACTTCTGAGTCACATTTTGGTAGCTGGCATAGTCTAAGGTAATAGAAGAGGCACGGTTTAAAGGGGGAGGTATTTTAATAATAAAATATAAATTTCTAGTAAAAGATATGATCTCTCCCTCAAACCTTGTCTCTCTTATTAAGCAGGGACTTGGTTGCAGGTCTAGCCTAACACTACCTCCTCTTGACTATCACACCATGGCTTGTCATGCCATTTAACTGGCAGCTGGTGAGGTTCATGTTACCTATACCTCTAATAAACAAAACACTGCCAGGGCCCATTCTTTCTCCCTGTGAGAGTCTCCCTTAGCTTCCAAGACGGGGTGCCCACAACCAAAGCGCCTGCTAAATCCTCAGGTAGGGGATTGTTTGGGTCAATGCTAGCTGTCCCCAGCCAAAACCGTGCCAAGGACCCCACATACAATTGAACAATATCGACAGCTGAGTGCCAGTGCCTGTTCCGAGGTCCTGTGCTGTTTAATTTATTAGTGTGGGCGTAGACAAGGAACCAAAGAGGAATGGGATAATAATCTGTGGTTCCTATCAAGTCTAGAGCTTTTACATATTCAGAGCACATCCAAGTGTTATTCAACTCCTCCCCCTGCATTTCAGTGGTATATAAAGAGCATCCTAGATCATGAGATGAGACCCCAAGCAGGTCCACCAGCAAGGGAGTTTGGTTGTTCGTCTTGAACACTGAAATTGGCTGGGGAGTACAACGCTCATCTGGTGCCCAGGCAGATCTGTAAGAAATTCACTGCCAAGTGATGTCATCGGTGTTGAGCTAATGATCCAAAGAGGGACTGGCACCAAGAAGAGCTGAGTGTCCTCACAGCTAATGTCATTATCACTTCAGAAATGTAATTCAAGGTACATGTTTGCGATTCAAGCCAGCTTCAGGGATGGGACAGGCCCGCTGAGTAGGGGGAAGATTATCCTTTCAGCATCTACCAGCCTTACACCTCCTCCTTGTACATCTAGTCAAGTTACGGTCAGGCAGGACTGTGGGCTGGGTGGCATGACCGCTTTGGTGATTCCAGGCTAATTCTCTTCAGGTTTCAGATGATCCATCACTTGTTTGAACAACCACCTTTTCCTGACAGTGGAATGGCCATACACAGTTGTCACCTCAGGCAGTATGTCTTTAGTCCCCTTTGCTAAGTAAGTCCATATTTCAGAGAAGGATTTCAAATTGCAGTACATTTTATATGTATTTTAAGCTCTGATATTTTTTTGAAGGATCTTCTGATGGTGCACTGGTCTCCCCTTTAGCATATGAGCCTGGGCATGTCCTGATGCCCAACCATACAGCCGTTAAAGGACCCAGAAGTCCTCAAATCATGGTTTCACCTTCATATCTCAGACACAAGTCTGCATCTTAATAGCATGGACATCTCCCTCACCTGCTGCCAACAATCTTGACTTGACCTGAGCCGTGATTTAGCCAACTCTGACTCTCTGCAGGGCTCTGTGCCTCCAAATCTTAGGAGAAAACCACAAGAAAACAAAACAGAGTTCCAGAGGTGAACGTGTCTGTCAGTGCTCCGCTGCCTAAGGGATCTCAGGAGACCCTTGATCCACATCAAATGAGTCTTGGTTTCTGTAAGGGCTCCATTGCCAAAACCTGCTCAACCCTTTACCCAAATCTTCTCTTCAGTAAGAGGGACAGCAGAAGACATTCACAATGCTATTATATCACCAGAGAGGCAACTCCCGCTCAAATAGCACACCCTTCTCACCAATGGATGCTGCTGCTCTATGCCAGGATAAATGTTGAGCCAGCTCCATGGAAGCTGGCAAAGCTCTCCTGCATTTACATAGCTGAAGCAAGAGGAAAACGTTGCTCATGATACAGCTGCCAAAATAAATGGGACCTTTATAGAAAAGAACAGTCTTACCACCTTGGAAAGAGCAGAGAGCGCAGCAGTGATCATGAAGCTAGAAGAAACACTCTTTCCTCCACAGAGATACTGCACATGATGGAAGAGACACACAGAGCTTCTCAGTAAAGCAGACCTGATGCTACAGAAGGACATAAAACCTTGAAGTCAGCATTAGCAAATCATCATGATACAACCACAGTAAAAAGAAACAAGAAGATGTGACAAGGAAATGCTTCCATGAACAAAGCCAAACCCATCCCGTTAGCATCAGTGGAAATACTTGTGAGAGTAAGGAAAGAAAATCTGAGCTCCTTTCAGACAAAGAGGTGAAGGAAAATAAATGCTTAAGACTCTCCCATTTCATCAGACAACCCACCAGCCCTCTGAACATCTGAGGACACCGTTAACACTACTTCAGACACTTGCTTTATCCAGTGCCTCTGCCTGTAGCTGTGGAGTGCAACAAGGACAAACCTGCCCCCTCGTTAACATTTATCAGTGTGACCAAATCAGATCCATGAGTGATTTCAATGACCTAGGCCTTCCAAAACCACATTTCACTGCAGATGTGATAAAAACCAAGCTGTCTCTTCCCTTTACTGCATAGACTCTTTGTCACTCAGTTAAAAGGAAACCTTTTTGACTTTATAATAGGTGTCAAAGAGAACAACCACTAAGTACAAAATTCAATCCTATTTTTAAAGCAAATGAAGAACAAATAAGGCCAGGAATTCTGCATGATTTCTGAGCAGAAATGAAACTGCTGCATCTCTCCCTTTTGCCTAATGCAAGATGATTAATGAACGGATATAAAGTATTATGTATTTCATGTCAAAATTCTGGGTTTATAATGTTCAGATAGGCGAAGAATGAAATAACATAATGGAACCTCAATGAAATTATAACTGTTTAACGATAATTGTGCTTTTTGGTATCTCAAAACCCTCAACCTTCATAAAGTCTCATTATTTCAAAATAAACCTTTCAAAAAGCTCAGTAGAATGACAAAATGCTCAAATTCAAACACACACTTTGGAAGCATACTTCTCATATAGATATTTTTCTCATTGTTAGTTTTTTTTTTTCATCTCAACTCCAACCTGTAATTCCATCTGCTATACAATTTCATGAACACATCTGTATTTCATTCCCTATAGACAAAATACTACACCATAAAAATAGAAATAGCTGGGAACAGGCAACAAAAATAATAAAGACAAACCAAAAACCAAAAAAGATTTGTACAGACACCAGATCAGAATGAGGAAAAAAATGCTGTTTGTACTGAACAATTGTGCCAATTTTAGAGCGAAGACTACGCAGAAGGGGTCTCGTGAAACCGAGTCTAAATACATGTTTTGCAGTCCTGTCTTGTGCTTTAGGTAAAACCCACTAATACTTTCTCCAATGAGATTTATTTGAGATTTATTCATGTTTGGGTTTCATTTCCTGCACGTTTCTTTTCTTTTTTTTTTTTTTTTTTTTTCCCCAGATGGAATAGCTGGATTTAAGTTCAATGGTATTTTTTTCTCCCCGCTTTTAAAAAAATATGTCATACTCCATTTGTGTCCAATTCTTTCTGGTCACTAAGTTTTTGTTTGCTTTGACAAAGCAATGGGGGAAAAATATTAGCTTCCCTGCAGTCTGATGGAGAGGAAATGGAGAGGATTCCCCTCATTCTGCTCCCACTAAAGTCAATGCTTCAGATCCATGGAAATGTTTTCTTATCAAGCAAAGAGTCTCGGCATTTGGGTCTTGATGCTTTTTTCTAATTCCAACCTATGGGAGCAGTGTGGGGGTTGAGGAAGGATTGCACTGGGAAGATGTGGGCTTTGTCCCCTCATATTTTAGGTGGCAGAATCAAGCTGTGAGGCTCTCGGAAAGGCTCTACTGGGAATAAACAGATGAGTCCAACTCAACAGTCCTCCCTGCCACTCCTCCCCACACTGTAGGACTCAACCAGCATTTCTGTGCCAGGTGTTGGACATTACGGCATTTCTGGCTAGTCACCCGGTCCAAGGACATTTTCCACCACATGGGCATAGAAGAAGTAGGCAAGGTCCTGCTCACTGTACCAGGAGCTCCCACCTTCCTCACTCCTTCCATAGACAGAGCACAAGGTACCATGTGGCTCAGAATAATGCACATGACCAAAAACTAAGACAGTTTTCATTTGCCAGGATGATATTTGTGCGTTGACGATGGGAGTCGTTGAAATTGGTTTTAGCCCATAGAGTTGAAGTATCTAATGTGAGCTCGTCTTCTCAGCTCCATTCACAGAGACGGGGAGACACCGCCGTC
This sequence comes from Rissa tridactyla, assembly GCF_028500815.1. Taxonomy (NCBI): domain Eukaryota; kingdom Metazoa; phylum Chordata; class Aves; order Charadriiformes; family Laridae; genus Rissa; species Rissa tridactyla. Next base: position 124,092,543 of record NC_071468.1, on the reverse strand, counting down.
CCGAAGGAGATGCATCCCCCATAAGACAAGTGCCTTAGCATGGGGTGAACCGTCCTAGGGAAATTTTTGTCTCTCTCCATTCCCATAGTAAGGAACTGGATTAGTAACTCTGGGTCAGTGACTGCCATTAGACACACAACTTCTCAATGGCAAGAGTTAATTTTGACGAGTGTGGTCCCCATGCTCAGGGAAGGGCCACATTTCAATTATTTCAAAGAATTACTTCACCCAAATGGAAACGGTTGAACATATTTTTCTTTCATCAATCCTAATAGCCCCTCTTTTTTTTTTTCTCCCTCTCTGCCTCCTACCAAATTCAACATTAAGACCGGACAAACCAAAATTGAAAGATCAGGACTGCAAATCATTTTCTTTCAATTTCGCTGTTTGATTCCAGTTACAAACAGGCTGTATTTGTGGCGGGGGGGAGAGAAAAAGTAAACCAATTCATGTTTGACAGTCCTGGTGTCTATCTCACATCTCAAAAAAATCACTTAAATGGAAAAGTAACACAAATAATAGCCATTCACTCATGAACACAATATCGATTCTAGTGTACAGGAAAATAGGATCCAGACAGGATTTTACAACTAAGAAGGGAACATTACAATAAAGATTATGACATTTTATGAATATTCGTGTTATAGCTTTGAGCTTTATTGCAAAGCAAAAAATATATATTTGTATATATATATATATATTTTTATCTACATATCACCTCTGACATTGTATACAACACTAAATCACAAGAAATTAAAGAAATCATAGTGAGGTAGATACAAAACAAAGGGATGTTGAAGAATCCAGCTGCTAAATTTGGCTTAACGCAACTGTCGTTAACATATGTATATTCAACACAGCAGTGAGCTTTGATTCACAGCTTAATCAATGGATCCTACTAACATTGATATTGATATTGATATTAGAGCCCATTTAGAAATAGTGTCATTTGGAAAGCAGGGAGGAAAGGGGAAAGTAAATCAGAAGTGTTTCCTACAAACTAGTAATCTCCAAGGGAAAAATTCCCATTGATTTTTCATGACTTTTAATGTTGTTAAAACAGCTCCGAGAAATAGCCTGTGTTCTAGGGGTACTAGTAGTGCACAAGGGCAGAAAAAGAGGGTGGACTCTACAGTAGGGGAATCTGCTGGGGTTGAACATAAGTGAAAGAAAGACAAACCATTTCCCCTCCCTTTCTGATGGCCAAGGGGAAGCAGCACACCTTGGGAACGCTTGAGGCTACATTCACCAACGTATGCTCGTGAATATCGGCTTGGGCTTGTTGACGATGGCCAACGAAACAAGGCTTCGATAGAAGGGTGGCCCCTTGATGGATTCTGTTGCTCTTTACAAGCAACAGCAGATACGTGGCAAGAAAAACGGTACCACTGAAGTGACCGGGCGTTGGTGTGACGGGTGTTGGTACCTGGTGGGATCTGGCTGCTTGCTCTGCATTCCCAAAAGGAGACTTGTTAAGGCACCTGGATGACTGGGGCTCTTCAGTTACTTCTCATCACAACATCTTGGGAGGGATTTGGAATAGCCTTGGGCTTCCCGGCTTTTAAATTTAGTCTATCAATGCAGGACAATATGTACCTGGTGCTCCCACAGGAGAAAAGACATGAAGATGAAAAGCAGTGGGTTTAACTATAGCAAGGGGGAACCAGGTTGGATACAGGAAAACCTTTCCAATAAGCATAGGCATGGTTGGTAAAAGCTCTTCTTTGGGCCATCGGACCAGCCTCGTTCATGAAGTGACATGTGCAGCAAAGGAAGGGCGTGACACCCTCATATCCTAGGATACGGGAGTCACATATTACCAGGAATGTCAGGAGCTCTCAGGTGCTTTACGTGAAACACAGACAAAAAGAAGTTTGAAGCTCTGGGCTAGACAGCCCCTTTGCTGCTGCTCGAACATCTCCTGATCTTCTTGCAAAGGTAGGAAGGGTGCCCTGGAAGGAGTATGATTCCCCAGCTGTTCTGCAAACGGTGGCAATTTGAGCTTTATTCTCATGTCATTTACAATGTCATGGCTGAATTAAAGAAAATGAGGAGAATTGACCAGAACAGATTGCTAATGAGCAGAAGAAGCCAATGCGATTGTTACCACCTCGCTGTGTGAATCTACTAAACAAGTCACCATTGTAGCTCAGATTTTACTTTTTCCTTTTCACTTAGCCAAAGAATGACCTTATCCTTTAGGAAAACACACAGGTTTTTGATCATGCATTAATTTTCAAGGTGTATTTGCGAACCCCTAGGGTGACCAGAAGACTGTCACAGAAAGTGTGTATCACTAAAGAAAATCAAATCCCCCCTCTCTTGAGCGGTTCCCACTCTGAATTGCGGCCTGATACCCTTCAGTCCTGGAAGGGGACTGCCTGATGTGAAGGTGCCACTTTGGTAGAGGCTCCTGAGCAAGCATGGAGCTCTGCTGAAGGAGATAACTTTGAATGTTCGTTGGCAGAGCGGAAAGAGGACAAGCCTCATGGTAAGCCATGGTTTGGAAGCGTGGTAAATCCTGTCCACTTTTGGTGGGATTCAACTCACCTAAATGTAACCAGCCAAAGGGCACAGAACAGATCTAAACTGGAAACCAAGCAGGATGAATCCCTACCTGGAGATATCTTGCTGTCTCTCTTGAGTATGGAAGGGACCTTGATAACTTGCTGGATAACCAGCTTTTCTGGCTAAATTAGAGGGCTGGATCCCATGCTCAGGCAAAGTACTTTGAACAAACATCCCCAACCAGGGGGTTTGTGTGGTATCAAGAAATATGCTCTCTTAGGGTCTGAAAGCTGCAAGTGGCTTTATACTTGCTCACAAAATGAACCTCTCCTGCTGTTTGCCAAACTCACTCTTAAAGATTTGTTTCTTCATATCACAAAAAGGCATTTTGAACTGAAACACAGCTCTGCTTTTATTGTAACTCTGATGGGTGCTTTGCTTTGCTTTGAAGGGGCTGAGTAGCCTGGAGAGAAAGAATATATTGCCAAGCATCCTCCACGTATTTCTTTCCCTTACATAGATTTTCTTGGTGGAGAGGAAGAAGACTTTGCAAGTTACTCCCTTTAAGAAACTGGGGTGTAAGAATTTAGAAGATTTTAGCTGCAAGATAATGGATTGAGTCAAACTTGCGCTTTTGGTTCCTCCATTCGCTGAACCTAGCAATTAGAAAACTAACTAACTTCATCATTTTCCTTAAGGCTTCAGTACAAGGTGCTAACTGGGGCAGAGGATGACTCCACTTGGCCTCCTCAGGTGGGCACCTCTCAGCGCTACATTTTCAGGGAAGGAAATTAGGTGTTCTGCCTTAAAGGGAGTCAGGGGGGAGAAATACTCTCTTTGACTTGTGTGGGATTGACTATTAACACAGCCCACAAATGCCCGCATCCTAATGGCAAATCCAGGGGCAACCACAGCTCCTCGCAAACATCAGCCACAACCAGAGACTAAAACCTGTCAGCCCAGGTAGATGCAAGAGCCCACGTTTGTGCAGGAAGAGCAGATAAGTAGACACTTGAGGCAATTCAGCTGTGTTACATATTATACCATTAAACAGACAATGTGTAACGTGTAAGGCTGAGGGAGGTGTCCTGCAATAAGTTATTTAGGTATGAATGCTGCTTTCTAGAGAACTGAGTTACATGAAGCACCCACAGGAGGTTTCTGAGCCCACCTGGATTTACAGATCAACCAACTGGCTGACAACGACTGAAGCCATAGGTCATGCAAGATGGGAAGACTGTCCCCAGCTTTTCCACTACGGTTGTTTTCAGATAAATGTGGCTTTAACTTCAGTAGGAAGGCTGACATGAAATTCTTGTTAAGGACTCAAGTGCAAAAGACTGGCTGAAAGAAGCACACATGCTGCCACAGACTGATGTGGACACTTGTGTCTCCACTGACACATGGAAGAGATGACACAAATCCATTCCCCTCATCCTTCCCACTTTTGCTGGCTTCAGGAAGGGTCCTTTCTGTATCCACAGCTGTGTGTGATACCCAGCCCCAGCTGTCCCTTGGTCACATGGAAGAGCTTCACTAAATCAGGTGCCCAATGAGTCAGAAATGGAGTTTCATCTGCCCTACCCCAAGAAACTTGAGACCATAGAATCACAGAATATCTCAAGTTGGAAGGGACCCATAAGGGTCAAGACCACCAGGTCTGTAGTTTGTAGGCCAAGAGTGGGCTAATGGCAGAAGCCCAAGGTTTTGCCCTTTGCCAAGTTGTTTTAGTGCCAGGAGGCACCATGTCAGAGGAGAGTCTGATAAAGGGATGTGAAAAGTGTTAGCGTGGTGGGCCGTGGCTCTCAAGGATGGGGAAGCCTTGAGTGGAAGGAAGGAGAAGCACAACGATGCTCATTTAAAATGTGATGATGAGGGAATGAAGGTCAAAGCATGGCCCAACGCGGCAGCAGTGGGCTTCCTGAACAGAAAAGAGATGGAGGACAAGGGGTAGGCTGGTGAAGATCTCACTGTAAAACTGGCCCAAATCACCTCCCACTGGTATTGAAGGGGACCCTGCGGTATTTGCAGAGAGGGACCACGAGTGCAAAGTGCTTAAAGGCTTGGTAAGCATTAGTAACCCCAGTTTGACAGGCACAGAGAAGTGGGAGTGATGTGCTCTAAGTTGCATGGTGAGTGGGTGGTGGGCAGGGGACATGGCAGCCACATTGCGTGGTCTCGTGGTTTCCTGAGCTCATCACTGGACGACCCTGTTTCCTCACCAACACTCTCACCCGCTGGCAAACTGGGGTGGGAAAAGAAAGGTTATAAAGGCTAAATCCCCCTCCCTCCCCCAGGAATATGCACTGTGAATAACAGGGGAGGGCAATTTTCTACCTTTTGTCTAAGGACAGGGAAGAAGTTTACCCAGTAGAGCCAGGCTATTTACTGTAGCTTGAAAACCTTAAAGAAATACAAAACCTCTAGTGTTATGGTATAGATGGGCATGATCATGTGTTTGGATGTGTGTATATATTATACACACCCTAACGCGGACATACGCTATTATATATTTCTATAATATATAATATAGTATATAATACACACACGCGCGCGTGTGCGCGTGAGATACTCAAACATCTTAACTCCTCTTAATCAAAACTCTCTTCTTTGAAGGCTGGGTAACACTCACTACATTTTCTATATAGACAACTTTGTACATACAAGTCGTAAAGTGCGTTAAAAAGCGCGTAAAATTTTCTATGTAGAAAACTATATACATATAGCACACACATGTACTAAAACACTTGAAGTTAAGCCAAATTTCACCTTCGTCTTCACATCCCCAATACCTACAATACAAAACCAGAAGTAAAAAAGAAAAGAAGTACATAAGGAAACAATTAAAAAAAATAATCCTAAAACCCAAGAGAGAGAAAAATGAACCAAGAAACAAAACCAAACCCAAAAACAGTCAACAGAAGCCTGGCACATGTAGAAAACATCGATTCACTTAGAGAACATAAAGAGGGTCATGTCCGAACCTCCTTTTTCTTAAAAAGAAAACCAAACCAAACCCCTTTTGTTTGTCTGTTTGTTAGCTCTTATCGTTTGAGAAAAGTCACAGTAGCACTCTCACCTTGAACCAGAGTTTGGAACTTTTTGTGTTTCTTTGTACAAAAGAAAAAACGGTTTAGGTTACGGAAAATAGTTGGGAAATTTGAGGTTGGAGAGAGGAGATATAGAGAGAAACTGGAAGATTGCATAGTTGTGAACAGTGGCTTCTCATCAAGGTGAAAAAGTGCATCATCTGATAAAATAGCATTTGATTATTATTTTTTGTTCGGTTCCATATGTTTGTTTTTTTCCTCAGTCAACTGTACATGTCACACATGAAAAGGTATATACAGCACACACACATGCTAACATTAAACGTCTGACATTGAAACAGCCATTCTTTAAATGTTCCATCAGAGTTTTTTCCATGCGAATTTGTATTCTTTTTAAATACATTTTTTGCTACATCCTAAGACCACAAACTTGTCTAAGCCCATCTCATGTAATTTTGATCATTAGCAACACAAAAAGGGGAAAAGCACCAGAATGGCTCGGTTTGATCACCAAACCTCTGCTTTGACTTCTTTCTATTTTATTTTTCATTCCTTCATTCACTGCTGGTTGTTTGCCTTTTTTTATTTTTTTTTCTGTTGTTGTCATTTGTTTGCTTTAATTTTCCAGAGATGGGAAAAAACAATTGACTTTTTTTGTAAGTGTTCTTGAGGTAAGAGTTATGCTCAGCACCTGGGGCAGGCAACAAAGCTTTCAAAAGCATTTGAGAAATGAAGTGTGAGTACAAACACTGTCACCAATGTCATAAACTAACAACAAAACAAAATTTAAAAAAAAAATAAATTGAGGTGAATATTCCAGCTAAACCTCCCACCCTCTTTCCACCCCTCTTTCCTTTTCCCAAAAATCACAAACGGAATTAAAAGGAAATAAAAGTGACTCGGCACATTCCCTCTTGCACAAGCCCAACGGAAAAAGACAGGTGTTGTGCATTAAAAAGGATGCTTCAAAAGCTTTTCATGCTTGCTGCCTGCCTCAAGTGCATTTTAATATATGTCTGATCATTTACATTTATATAGGAAAGTCATATTTGTTACACTTTATACAGGATCGCTTCATTTTTGTCCTTTTTTAACCTTTTCACTTTTTTTTTTGTTTTTTTTTTGGATAAAGAGTTGGTTATAGCAATCTACAGTAAGGCTGCACAGGAAGAATTCTGTGTATTTTTGTTTTTTTTTTTTTTTTTAATCTAAGAACCAAAGTATATAAAATGAGGTTTGATTCTAGCACCTTTTACAGTATTATTGGTGTTGTTCCCTTTAGTAGAAAATACCTTACTCAACATCTGTTCTGTCATCTGTCTGTAGTTTCAGCAATACTTCAAAGGTAACGATAAGGTGACGAGTGACCCAACCCAGCAGTCCCTTGACAAAAAGAAGTCGTCCCCCCACCTTGAAGTCAGGCAGAATTACTCCCGTGAGCAAAGCCAACCGCCAACATCTTCCCTCCTCCCTGCCAGCGAGGGCTGCGGCGCTCGGCTCGCTCGGAGCAGCACGGGAAACCGAGCATCCGAAGAGGCAAAAAAAGAAGAATACACCAAGCTGGTGTCTCGCTGGGGAAGGTGCGATGGAGAGGCTCGCCAGCGGGATGGTTTCGCTAGCGGGGGAATAACGCCGCTTGCCACCCGGTGGGTTGCATCGCCTCGGTGCAAAGAAAAGGCAAGGATGCTGCCCCGGGATGCCACCCTGGGATGCCGCCCCGCTGGGCCCATCGTCCTCCTTTCACGGCAAGGGGAGACCTCCCCATACCGCGTCAGGAGGAAGATGTTGCCTTGCGGCATATGCTGGCGATGGGGAGAGCTATTTGGAGAAATTGCTACGGTGCGAAACAGCCGCTTTCGCCGGAGTGCGTTTCTGGGAGCGGGGAGGAGAAAAGGGAGCCGGAAAAATGAAGGCGGGAAGGAGAAGCTCCTTGCCAAGGTTGTAACGCTTTACAGGACGTTGAGCTGTTGGTTTCACTCGAGCAGTGTATAATCCTGCAGAGGAATGGTCCATTCCCCATACAGTGGCATCAGAACCTCAATTATATATATATAATTATAACTATAGCAATATTTCTATATATCTATATTTATATACGTATACATTAAAGTCTGTTACTGCACTGGCACGTAATACAGAGGAAAAGTACTAGCGTTGCTATTTGATGCAAGTGGTTGCCTTGACTGAAGTCCTGCGAAGGGTAAGCACCACAAGAAAAGGCACCACAAGGTTTTGAGAATTTGAAATGTCGCTGCCCTCACATAGCCATCGTCAGCAAACAGAAAGGGCTTTTTTGGAGTTAATGAGGGCAGGTGGGGCCAGACCAAATTCTGGCCTCGCTGGCGACAGAAAAACCAGGGCATTCCCAGAAAAGATAGTGGGGTTCACTCAGGGTGGCTGGTGCCTTGGTGAAATCGAGACCAGAATTTGCTCTTTTAAGGGGCACGTTGATTTTGCGAGCTCTTATCTAGCACTTTGGGCACTTTTTAACAGCCTTCCTAAATCAAAATGACCACATATTGCCATGTGCAACGTGCTTGCGCCAGTGTAAAGAAAGCAGAATTGAACTTTGAATGCTCAAAGCATAATCTAACGTAAACAGGGCGCAACCTCACGTGGACTGCCTCCTGGGATGTGCTGGATGCCTTCAGCTTCCACTAAACCAGGGGAGGTCGGAGACGCTCAGCGAGCCTGATCTCATCCCTCTGCGGAGCCCTGCCCTGAATATCTCAATCTGTCCCTCCCCGGGAGCCCAGAGAAGAAATTGTCCTGGACACAGACAACGATCGTGATGGATTTACAGAAGTCCCACCGGACTGAGGCGGAGATCAAAATCTGCACATCTGGTTCTCCGAGGTCTTAGCCCGGACTTCTCATTCACTCCTTACTCCGTCAAAACCTCCACTGCACTAAATATTTGGGTTGGCCCTTGCTCTATTTCTTTCGCTCGTAAATTCACACTGAAGCACACACACGCATGCACACATCCTCCTCCAAGACATAGAAATTAGAGGAAGAGCTGGGGTATAAGACAGAGTACATACTCGGAGCCCTCCTGTGAAACGAGAAGTCGCTACAGACACTGTCTATAAACAATGGGCTTCCCATGCGTAAGGTAATTGCTTGGTGATCGAAAAAGAAAAAGAAGAGACTCGCAGGCACTCTATGCCAAGTTAATAGCACCAGTTTTGCATCGTGCTGACACCTGTCAGCCCATCCCATCTAAACCACCGTAGCTCTTCAGACAGCTGCTGACAAGCAGCCTACCCCTGCTCTCGGCAGCGTTGCACCAAATCAAGGGCAACGCCACCGAGACCGGCAGAAATGCGCTCACTGGACATGAGAGGAGGGTTCAGGTCTGCCCTTGGCCAGCTCAGAGCAGGGGTTGTTGGAAATCCTTGTATCTCCCAAGCACCACGTGTGCAGCTTGCTGGCAGAAGCTAGAAATGGAGTTGAAAAGTGAGGGAGAAAAGGAATTGCCTGTGGCAGGACTTGAAGTAGTTTCCCTTGTTCATTCAGACCTACTTTTGGGGGTCTAATTTGGATCCCAGTCTCTCTAGACCCCCAGTAAGGATGGCTCAGGTGCAGAAGTGACCTAGGAAGGAGGCACCCTCTCCAGATCTTTGATCCTAACTTGGGTGGACAGGTATCTTCACCTGCAAGCCACGCTTGGGTCAGAATGGCACTGATAGGACAACTTCAGATGAATGACCTGGGTCCAGAATGGGCTGAGTTTGGTTAATAAGGCAAGATTCAAGGCATGGGCATGACTAAGTTTCAAGCTTAGTTAACAAAAAATGTACTGCTTGCTAGGAAAACGTAGATCATTATTTCTGTCTGATGTGCCTGATTGTGAGGGTCTGAGGTGAGCCAATCCCTTCTTTGGAACATTTCCAACCAGTCAGGATTTAGAGTGGGAGAATAAGACGCAGGGATGCCTGCGGCATGGGCTCTTGGGAATGCACCTGATGACCCATGTGCTCTTTCCATCTCTGCTTTCTCTGACTCCATGACTACACAGGACTGTGCTAAATCCTTGGCTTCTTGGTTGACTTCTCCAACTGCTTTCTAAAGAGAGAGCGGAGCATTTCAAGGAAGAAGAAAAGCACTCCCCAAAAGCTTAGCGTGGTGTCTTGTGTGGGTTGTGCTAGTCCTCCGCGAGAACCCCACATTCAGATCAGCCTGCCCCTTCGTCTCTGCTTGGCTACGTGGAGACAGGGGAAAGGTGACATGATGCTTGCTTTGTCCTGCTCTGCCCAACACCACTGAAGGGCTTTTGATGTTAAGGTCTTGAAGCAGTTCACCAACGTTGCCTAAATAATCCCCATAGTGTGATAGACCTCACACCTCCCATTTTACAGATGAGGAAACTGAGTCATGGAGCAGTTACATGACTTGCCCAAGGTCACACAACCCACCACAGTGAAACTGAGAGCTATTTTGTGTCAGGTCCATATCTCTCCGTGTTTTGGTAAAGTGCTTAGCACGAGGGGGTCCTAAGCCTGGCTGCAGTCCCAGTGTGCCTACTGCAAGGCAAACGGACAATAATCAGGAGCTACAGTTTATTGCAGTGCAAAAACATTAGAAGAACCCAGGTGTCCTGCATTAATAGCTTCTTTTTACCGTTTTGTAGTGATTGGAGAATTTGTTCTCCTTGAATAAGGTTTATCTGAGGAATCAAGTGCAAGAGTATTTTCCGGGTTTTGAATGCTAACAACGAGTTCCAGCAGTGATTAGTCAAATTTCAATGTTTATGGGAAAAGTGGCACTTCTGAAATACAAGTATTTAAATTGTGCTATTCTCTATGGCTGTGCCAATTTTCCAGTACTATCAAAATTCACTAATCAAAAATGCTCCTAGGATGAAAGCTAATTTGAGAAGATACAGTGAACTTTCAGAATTCCTTTCAATCGGAAGGTGCTCAAGGGCTTTGCAAGGAGTACGTAACTAGGCTGTTCTCCCAGCACTTCAATTGGGTAGACAAAAATCTTTCAACCCGCGTTGCAACAGCTGGGGCAAGCGTGGCAGGGCTGGAGGCGGGATCGGTCGGTGATGGGAGCCAGGCAACAGCCTGTCCATTGCTATATCACATGCCCTGGAGAACAGGCCAATGGTACTAGGGAACATACTATATCTGCCAGCAGAGGCAACCCTAAAATCCCCTTCTCTTTCCCAACTAACAGCCCATGGCAGAGATGGAGAGAGAACATGTATCTTCAGGCACCAAGATTTTACCTTCTGTACACAACAGTGCATCCAAAAATATATACACCAAAGGGATGATATTTCCTTGCAATCAAAAAGTCATTCAAAGCCTCCGAAATATATAACCTTCCTGTGAAAATCCTGGTTTTAAGGGAACAGCTCCGTGATGGGCCATGCTGTGTCAGGTTCCCAAGCAGATCACCGTAAGTCTGTGATAGGGAGCACAGAGGAGACAACACAAGGGCTTCACCCCAGCTGTCATCTCATACTGGGTTCGTACCATGGGTAATCACATTGCTTTTAGTGGAATGGTCTGAACTTGGCCTGGTGACGTCGAGTGGAAGTCACCAGACCTAGATGTGAAATAGTCCTTCCCTGAGTAATTTAAACACTTTTGAAACTAATTCCCATTCCTCATTGGAACAAAAGGCTGGAATGGCAAAAGAGTTTGCAGAACAGAAACATTAGCCAAAACCATTGGGGTTTTTTTTCTGATAGGAAAACATTTTGCACCAAAAAATGGTTTTAGATACATTTTGGGAGGGGACACATTTTGTAGCTAATGGCAAACTTTGGCGTTCGATGTAAAATTCTCTTCCCTCTCCCTTCCCCACATAGAGAAGATGGGGCCAAGGGATTTGGCTGTGATACCTATTTAGACACTTTTTACAAAACATGCATCACAGCTCTCCTCCAAATGGCTGCAATTACATCCAATTTAAGGCTTGTTTAATTGCTCGAGTAGTACTAAGAGGTCTATGGATAAGTGAGAACCAGTCCACTTCTCCTACTACTTATCCATCATAGATTGGCTGACTGACCCTCAGTCTTCAGTAATTGTTGAAAAGAACGGATTATTCGGGAATGGTGTGAAACTAGTAATTTGAGGGGGTCGCCTGGGGTGCACTTGGTGTATACTTTCTCTTTCAGCAGTGTCAGCTCGGAGCAAGTCCATTGAAGTCAGGTGGCTTCAACTTCAGGCTACGGATATTTCTGCGGGCGCGCGTCCCTGTGTGTACTCGTATGCCCTCAGAAACTAAAATAAAATCCTAAAGCGAACAGATTGCAGGTGTAATCATCTGGCATTTGTCCTGGATCTTCGCTACTTGGGAAGGAACAGTGTTTACTTTTAAGGTGGAAGAAGGGGAGGAAGGACGGGGGCGGCATGCAGGTGGTGTTCAGCTGGGTCCGAGGGAAGGAGGCTCTGGCATTGGCGGCGAGTTTTATTGGTAAATACAGCTAGAATGGAAAATATGAGCTGCTTGTCCTTGTGACTGATGAACAGGAATGACATCTGGAGAGAAAACAATAATCATTCCCTTTAAGTGGCATTTGGCATTTGGATTCTAAGGGCTTGAAATCAGACTGGGGTGGGGTGAGGGGTTTAACCCCTGCAAAGGAAGGCCCAATTTGCTGTGTGAATTAACTGGGCTGTTCGCATTGCAATGGCCATACTGGTGGAAGGGGAAGCCATCTCTTCCTCAGCTGAAGCCAGAGACTACAAAGCCCCCGTGTCGGTCAGGGTTATGCTACACTCAGATGGCTCCGCTGGGAAAGAAAATCCTGATTTTGTCCAAGTTTTGCCTGGGTTTTGACAAAATCTACGAGCTCAAACAGGAAATCTATTATCACACGTTAAGAAAAAAAAACCCAATTGGAGCCCAGTTTGGGCTCCCCTGGCACCAGCAGAAATGACTATTTTTTTTTAGCATAGGGAGACTAAGGGTGGACCTGAACATCAATGGAGCTTGACTGATTTATTTAATTTAAAGATTTATACTGACATTGCATTTGGCCCTCATTTGTGGCCTGATTTTGGCTTCCAAATTTCTTAAGAAGTGGAAGATCAGGTGGTACAGCATTTCCCCAGAAGGACCTTAAGCTTCTGATGGTCTTTTATGCCAATTTTTTACTTTTTAAAATAAATCATACAAGGAATATTTATTTCAATCCTGCTTGCAAATCCCAAGTTGCTAGCACCTCGCACCAGAAACTACCTTCCTCATCTCAGAAAGCCCTTTGGAATTCACAAGGTGTTCCTATATATTAAAACTTATATACGGTTGCAGTAACGTGGCATGTATGCTTTTCTATATTTCCACAGGACTGTGTATATAGACACAGACATACATGTTGATTAGTCCCTTTAATCCTGAAAATTCATAGCCACCCACTTCACATCATGCCTAATATATAGTAGGAGGAGCTCTCTCTCTCTTCATGGTCTTTTTTACCCTTGCAATTAACGTAGCCATTGCTGCTGAAGTGGGTCAAAGCAAAACAACTGGGTGCAAGCACAGCCAAGTGTATTTACTATTGAACAGTACATTTTCAGGAAAATTAAAGGGCGATTTATTGATAAGGTGAACTTTTTGCCTTTTTTTTTTTTTTTAAATATATATATATAATGCCCTCAATACCTCATAGGCTATATCCTATTTACTTCCACAAGGTGGGCGACAATTAGCTTTGAAAGCATCCTGCATTTCCATCTTTTTTTTTGCTCTACTAGATCCACATGAGACTTTAATTGCTTTCAAAACCACACTTGCCCTCTCTCACCTCTCTCAGTCCATCCCTGTTCAAGACACAGACGTGTGGTGCTTCTTAGGACAAAGAGGGAAAATCTATATGTTGGCCAGCATTTGGTTGGGTCGAACAAAGCAGTTAGCATAGCACCGAAGGAGCTGTTTTTTTTCCCAGCTTCAATCTTTTTTTGGAACAGAAGCAGTAAAAAGAACCCAGAAGCACTGAGCTGAGTGCTTAAAACAGGGCAAATAAATGTCTGGGGAGAAGAACGGGGAAGGAGAAGACCCAAAGCCGATGAAGATGAGCAGTGGCCCATCTGCAAGACATGGGCTTCTGAATTTGCTCTTCCCCAGAGGGAAGATATGCAGCTGCCTGGTTAGTCATGTGGAAGAGCCTGGCCCATGTAGCCAGAAGATTTTGAACTACCTCCCCTTGGTGGACGCAGAAAAGGGACAGGGAAGGTACGTGGCAGACCAAGACGGAGCTAGAGAAGGGTTTCCTAGCTTCGTTCTTGCTTCATGCAAGGCAAGTTTTGGGTTGGAGAAGACAACATCCGCCCGAAACACCACTCGGTTATCCAGAACGGGCCAGATTTCACAGTCCTTACTCAGGAAAGAAAACGAGACCCAACAACAAAACCCAGGAGTTTTACCTGAGTAAGGAGTGCATGAGTAGACTTCAAAAAGCTTTTCTTAAAGGGAGCAGGGAGTCTTGCCTCGCATTGCATTTCCAAAAGAGACATTATATGATGGTCAGAACACTTAGACAATAAAAACACTTGGCTCAAAACCACAAAAAAACCAAAACAGGCTTTCAATCACATTTTTTTTTCCCCCCTTCCGAATTATCTGACCAGTGGAGATATTTGAAGCAACAAACTGGATCCCTTCCCTCGTTCTAAAGAAAGTTATTTCGGGTTTCCCCCGCGTGTCTGGGGGTTCAACCAGGGATGAATCCACCTTGATAGACACATAATTAACAGTCAAAACTCCCACTGACGGCAAGGGAAGTTTTGCCTGCAGGAGGATGGTGAAGGCAGGCCTGGTCTAGTTTCTCTGGATGTGGCACAGATTTTTCTCCAGGAAAGCGGGTACTTCGAGAAGAGTCGCGCGTGAGCAGCGTTGGGTCTAGTTTATCCTTTCACAACCCACCTTCGCCCTTCGCGTAAGGAAATAGTTAAAAAAAAAGCTACTGTACAACCAAGTAAACTGCAATTATTGTGCTGTCTTAGGCAGTCAAGAAACTTAAAAGGCAAAAACGGAAAAAAAAAGATTTTCCACCTGTTTATCAGTTGAGACACTAGTTTTCCCATGCCTAAAGAGTCCTCAGCAAACAGTATACCAGCCTCCCAAATAAGGTCCAGGCTATTCCAAAACAGCGTGAGCAAATTTTTCACTGTATTCAGATGGAAGCTGATGACTGAAAGATTAGTGCACATTAACCGTGGCTGATGAGAGCAACTTTTAAAGGAATTCAAGTATTCATCAGTAATCTGTTCGGTTCAGAAATACTTTTGTGATCTTTAGTTTCAAGTTTCCAGAAACAGAAAGGAAAAGGGAAAGGTCACCTGTTGTGTAAGAAAATAATATTGCAAACAGTGCTATTACATTTGACCAGGAAAGCAAGGCTAGTCAGTTGGCGCACAACGATTTTCTCCATTCCTTGCTTTTGGGGAGAGAAAAGACTTAAGATCGCTTCCTCGACACACACACGCACCAGCAGGTTTTCCTTCTGCGTGTTGGAACAAACCCCTTTTCTGCTCATTCCCGATAACAGCACAAACCCAGCAAGAATGAAATTTTTTACGGCGCACTTCCAGCACGTCTCACAACGCATTTACTTAAGCCTCACAACACCCCTGTGAGGTAGGTAAATATTATTATACCCATGTACAGATGGGTAAACTGTAGGCACAGAAAGGTTAAATCACTTGCCCAAGGTTACACAGCAACTTCGTGGCAGAGCTGGGGGTCGAAACCCAGGAGTACTGTCACCCAGAAATCTGCAATGAGTTTTAGACCATGGCCACTTTCTACGCTCGCTGTAAAAGACCATCGGACAAACACAGCAGTGCACAAATGCAAATAACTCCACGTATTACAAAGTGCCTGGTTTTCAAAGAGTTGCCTCGCTGCATGTGTCCCAGAGGTGGGGGGGCGGGAAGTATACTTTATGTTCGCAAATAATTTTTAATTTTTGTCTGCTTGCAATGCTTTGTTTTATTGTGTTTTTTTTTGTTTTGTTTTTTTTTTTGTTGGTTTTTTTTTTTTTAGTTTTTTAATATACAACAGGAAACGATAGTCCACATTATTTTATCAACAACATCACTTTCCAGTTGGGTCATGTGTACGTCTGAACATGCATTAAGGTCCAGATGGTTTATGCAGATTTACTTTAATTGTCACCAATTGCTTCCCTCCTCATCAGCGAAGAGCCAATGGAACATATGCAGCTCTCTGTCACCTCATTTTCTCCTTTTTCTCATTATCCTACTGTCTGAGCTTCAGGTAAGGAACAAGGTTGAACACAGGCAATATCTAGCACAGCAGGAAGGCTCCTACCTTTCTTCACATCACACCTCGACAGAAAAGTCACCGCACCGTTATTCCCATGTTCAAACGCAACAGAACAATGAAGCGATTCTGAACGTGCTCATGGAGAAATAAGTGGATTGCAACAATCTCTAGCGGTACCCAAAGGTCTGGAAATGCGTTCTGCACACAGTGAAAGGTTTGCCCACGTCTATTTGGGATAGCCTCCAATCTTCTCGTTCAAACCAGGCTGAGATCCTCTGCACCAGAATACACCTGAGCTCCAAGGAAAAATAAAAACAGCAATCATAACCCTGTGAAACTACCATCCCCAAAGGCCCAGGGCTTTAGACCACTGCCAAAATAACAACATGCAAGCTTCAGCAAGCAAAGGGTACACAACGGAGTTCACGTCATCCCTACCATCTAACGTCAGCTATCTCAGCTTCTATGGGGATCAGTATAGACCTTATTTTGCCGTGGTTATTTGGGTTTTTGTTTTCTGGGTTTTGTGTTATTTTTTTTTTTTGCATGACCACATTCGATCTGAACAGAATCCAGAGAAAAGCTAACCCAGTGAAAGAAGAAAAGACCCTAGAAAAGCCTGTCTCTGCAATTTTCCGCTGACTCCGGCAGCTTCCAAATCGTCTCTTGCCCAAGCTGCCCAGCAAGCAGGCACTAAAAGGTTTTGCAAATGCACAGTAGTAAGTTTTCCTTTTCAAAGCACCTCTGAGCTTCAATGAAATCACGCTGGACGAACCTCAGACCACATTTTCTTCAGGAGGTTTAGTCATGCTGCAGGTATGTGGGTGACAGGTGTGTCATGCATTTCTGTGCAGGGACGAGGAGTAGGGATAAATTGTGAAGTGAATCTTGAGCGTACAAAAATATATCTGAAGAGCAGGGGATGATTGCTCTCTGAAAGTCAATAGCAAGGCTCCCCTCGTGAGCAGCATCAGCCAGGTTTTAGCAGACCACTGACTAAAGCTTGAAATTAATTTTGTCCTGCTTCATCTAGTCAGTTTTAAATAAAAATACATGCAAATGACTACTGACTTTTGGCAGGTGCAGAGAAGGATGAAGCAGACAATTAGCTCCAATCCCAAACACTGAAAATATATATATTTCTACTCGAAATCGGTGGCTCACTTGCACTTTCCGCTGGTAATTATACAACATCGGCTCCTCTTCTGCAGTTCAGGTTGGATCTGCTGCGCATGAAAAATGTCTTGTGTGGGTGGCAAAACATGACAAGGGCATGGGCAGGGACCTTGAAATTCCTGTATTTCCATTGTTGATTTGGTCTGGTCTGAATCATTCCTGTCTCCAAATTAGCTGCCTACGGACGTATAACGCTATGACACTAAGCATGCCAGCCATCTGACATGGATGGAGGGCTAGATGGATGGTTTGACACCAGCATGATAAAAGTGGCGCTGCTTGCAAAATAATCTCAGCAAAAAGAACAAAGTGAACTGAAAAAATACTTTGTCCATTGAGTTGGGTGGAAAATACAAAAATAAGAGATCAGAGCTGATGTCATCCACCAAGTCCTGAGTCCTGGTCTGCGGCATACAGTTACATCTTTTTTAGTAAATTAAGCACTGCCAGCATCCATTCTGGCTATGAAGCCAACTGACAAGTGCTGGCCACACCTACACTACTAAACCCTTTCATCCCTGATACGGAGCAGCTGCATCCAAACTGCTGATTGGAGATGGTCTCTGGCCAGTGTCAACGCCTGTGCAAGCTGTGCCCAAGCCCAGGGCTCGTTGGAGTTGGTCAAAACCATGCCAGGGAAGGTTTGAACAATATAACAGTGGGGATGGTGGAGCCCTTGTGCCCTGGCTTTGCCCTGGTGTGGCATAGTTGGCTGGTTTAGATGATCCCAGGGTGAATCCAGCAGCACAAATGTGCCAGAGACGTTGCCCACTGATCTTGTGATGTGAATACGTATGGACTCAGCCTTCTCCATGACAGTTTGAAAAAAGCTTCATGCAGTATCCTTTGGCAAGAAGGTGGAACATGGCATACCTAAGCTACCAGGGAGAAACTGAGGTGTTAAAAACCAAGTGAAACCAAAACAAGTCACTGACCATCCTGCCAAATTGCACACCAAAAATCAAAGAGATCCTGGGCAAAAAAAAACACAGGAGGCAAGGACTAGACTCTTAGCACTGGGATTAGTACCAATAAAAAGCTGGGGGTAGTTTTCCTCCCCGAGCTTTTGGCTTGGCAAAAGGCGCTGTTTGGCAACAAAATCACAGATAACCCCAAGAGGAAATGGTCACCACACCAAACTGTCCACCATGAACTCGTTGGGTGTAGTGGTAGAGCACGTGTTTTACGTTAAGGCTGTAATGAAGTCCTTCAAAGAGAAATAGTTCTTCAGAGTTGACACAGGCTCTCACTGGAAATCTTCTGCTAAATTAAGATGCCAGTGGATATCATTCAAAGAAAGGACTAATAGCGGAGGCAGAAAGTTTATGCACCTAAGCGTAATGAAACAGTCTGAACACTCAGTGGAGGCACCTGCCTTCATTGTTATCCATACTACGAGCCACGAAGGAGGACTTTGGAGCAGGGGTGTGTCAAGCCCTTAGTCAAGCTGGTTTGGTTGTGAGAAATTAGCACTGCATTGAGAGGTAAGGTCACTTCTAGAGTGTTTTGCCCCTCCGCTCCCGTAACGGGATGGAGAGGACGGCTGTTGGTGTGGCGGTCTGGAGCAAGGGTCCCGTTCCTGAGGGAAGGCAGGCTGCAGATGCTCATGAGAGGCAACACTGAAGGGTCTCCTCCTTGACTCCCGATGAGTGTGCCTCGGCTCATTGACTCATTTCACTGTCCTGGTGCAAAGCGGCAGGGTCCAGCTGTCCAGTGGGGCCTGGGAGTGGGATCACATCTCCAAATCAGACCTCAAGGTTGACAAGTTTGGAGAGGGGGACCTTCTCTTGGTGCTTTTTGGAAATGAGGATGCTATCTCCTGGAGGAAGGATCCCGAGGAACAGAAGGGCTGTTTGTCATCCATTCCTTTCTCATGCTTATGCCAATGAAATGCAGATGTGTAGAGGAGAGATCTCCACGGAAGGACCAATGAGAGTCTTTACACAGGGCATGAGTCTCAGGGAACTGGATCAGAGCAAATCTACACTAGTATTAAAGGTAAGTCAAAGAAAGTCCAGGGAAGAGAAATGCAGGCTTGTTGCTAGAAGATGGGCACCTCTGTGTTTTTATGACTCGATAGGTGGGGACAGCAAGTTCACTTCACAAATTACCTCTTTTTACGGAGACAGAGGGAAGAAACAGGGTGAAATGTTAGTAGGACATTTGAGAAGGGACTGGCCATGGGACACAGACAATGGATGAGGGAAATGAAAGCTTTTCACAAATATATATGTGTGAATATATATATATATTTATGCGCACAGTAAACAAGGGACTGGGGATTTAGATAGGGAATGACAAGACAAAATCCCTCCCTTTGCATGAAAATGTGACCGCCTTATTGGTTATAATCAGAGCCCAGAAACATTTGCCTGAAATGGAGTTTGACTGGGAATTACAGTACCAGTGACAATTTGGCTTCTTATAAACTTTGCCGTGTGTCTATAGTTTGGCGTGCATGAGTCCTGCCCTCCTTAAAAGGGACAGACACCAGTTAGAAGTTTCCTTTACAAAACAAAATGAAACAACTGAAGAAACCCCAACATTTTCTCAGAACACTGCAAAGGATCACTGATTGAAAAAAATGTTTCTCTTCAGGTATATTCAGGCGAAGAAAGCATTCAGCTTCTTTAAACTGTTATATAAAATTGGTACTAGTTTCTTTAAATACTATTATAATTAAAAAAACCAACCGATTCCTCAAATTAAAAAAAATAAATCATAATCATAATTAAAAAATATCCCCCCCATGCTGATCTTCTTTTCAGAATAGGTCAGCATGGGAGTTTTGCACCCTAGACAGTTACAGTATTTCTGGAATAAAAAATTGCAATTGCACACAGAAAATACTACAGCATTCACTTAAAAATATCTCATGTTGTTGTTGTTGGTTTTTCCCCTCCCAATTAGAGGGATGGTGGGATTGAAAAGATGCCCTGAAACAGGAATAACCCTTTAAAGGAGCAATACTCTCGAAAAGGAAAAGGGTGTTAGATAGACGCAAACCCGTGATTTAACTCGAAACAAGAGATTCCAGCACAGAAACAGAATTCAAGAGATGTGAATGTTCAGACACCGAGCGGGTTATTTGGAAATGTCAAGACAACCACACAACCCTCGGCAGGTGACCGTCTAGGCTTTGCCATCATCGGAGGTGGCAGCATCTCCTTGCGGTGAGAAGGCTAAGCTAAACCACGATGCTCTGGCTAACGCTCTTGAATTTCCTCTGGTGGTGTTTCTCGCCATGTACTTACAGTAGAGGGTGACACGAGACAGTTTTTATCAGCAGTTCCCCACACGTACCGAGTTGAAGAATTCTCAGCTAAATCACAACAACAACATCAACAAAAATACAAAGCACCAAATCATCTCAAGACGTGAGTCAGTTTACAGGTTATTACCGTTTGAAGAAGTTTGTTGGTTGTTTTGTTGTTGTTTGTTTGTTTGTTTGTTTTTTATCCCGATTTTCATGTTTTGTTTTCCTTCAAAACAAAACAAAACAAAACAAAAATCAAAACCCCCAAACCCCGAAATGGAACGAAGGATGCTTTACAATCACTTTAAGGCTCGCACTGAGTGAGACATGACAGGTCTTACACGAGATTACAAATAATACATGTATGCCTTTCACAGCCTTAAAATGATACAGTAGGTCAAATTATTTTGCCAGTCACTGATCAAGTATTGTGCCTTTAAATTGACTCGCTTTTTGCTACTATGCTGAGTTTTATTATTACTGAAAGAGTTATTAGATATGTGTAGATGTACTTTAGTATAATGTTTTTGGTATATAATTTCAATGCTTGCAGATTTCGCATTTTCCAGAAATCAAGGTGGCAGGCCTTATTCTGGGCTCAGACGGTTGTTATTTACTCCACTGAGGACAGTGGCTCTTTAGCGTGTGCGATTGTTCGAAACAAGATCAGATACTGTATTACCGTATTAATCTGGTGCAAACCGGCCATTGCGCGCGGCCCATTTGCACGAGGGAAGCGGTTACACGGGGGGAGCGCGTTTATAACACGGCTCGGTCAAGGCTCGCGGGCTTGGCCAAACGGCGTTATAAATGCATTGCCAAATTGAGTTACAGACCTGATTTTGTCTTTCAACTGTTGGAAAAATCAAACTCCATCGGGGGTGTCTTGGCTTTGCTTTCTTAATCTTTAGACATTTTGGGTTTTTTCTGCTAAATCCAATAGGAGCAACAAGATTGTTTTTCATACATTTCTCTCTTTTTGTTGTTGTTGTTCGTTTTTTTCTTTTTTTTTTTTTTTTTTCATTTTAAGGTTTGTATTTCAGTTGGTTGTTTTTTTCCTGGCATATAATCATCAAAGAGTTTTGCATGAGAAAGGTGACAGTACTTAATGAAACTCAGCACCTAAGGGCATAAGGCAGTTGTAGGTTTGTTTGTTTGTTTTTTTTATTTTTCAATCAGCACCAATCCCATAAATAATGTTCTACACTTGGTGTACGGTATAAAACTGATGTGGAGATGCCTCCTTCTCCACCTGTGAATCCTAGGTGTGGAAGTTGAAATACTGTTTCTTGTGTGTAAAAAACAAAAGAAAAGTTTTTCTTTTTGTTTTTACTTACAAAACATAGAGAATATCTTTTTTTTTTTTTTTATACATACAGCAACCAGAAAGAAAGCTTATCTGAAGGTTTGTGTTTGTTTCATGATCTGTGTTTACCGTAAACAAAAATAAGGTCCCCTCTTTTACTTTTGCTTTAAGGAGCTTTTAAAGTGAAGATTCATATTGTAGCAACTCATATAAGAGAGGTCCATCTCTATACCTAATACCTACAGCTGTGGGGGTGACATACTGGAGGATGTTGATAGTTCTTCTTAACCTCCTGTCTACAAAATGAGCATCCCATGCAGGGTATCTTTTTCTCGGGATGTCAATCTTAATGAGAGGCCCCTCTGGGGGGTAGGGTCGCCCAGATGGAGTAGATGGTACCATTGCTCTCACCTGGAAAACGGGCAAGCAAGTGTCAGCTGTGAGTTCCTCCTGTTGCTCCGTGACCGCTCTGGTGGGCGTAGCCTGGGCCCCCCGGTACCCAGGGGTTTGGGGTGCCATGGGCTCAACATCGGGGGGCAAAGGAATGCCCCAGAGCAGCTCGGCGCAACAGGAGCTGGCAAGGATCTTAGCTCTTGGCCCCGTGGGATGCAGCACACCATAATATAACAGCATCAAAGCTATCCCAGCAGCAAAGCTAAGAAAGACACAACACAGTGCTGGCACGGCATATGAGTCAGTAGTGTCAGGATCTCTGTAAAAATACCAAAGGAGCGTCAAGGCAGCGTTCTCCGTCAGGACTACCGTGTAATACGCAAACATTCTGTATCGAGTCCGCCCTTCCTTGACATTAAACCAGCAGAAAATGTACACAATCCCTACCACCATGTTGAAGAGGATCTCCTCCCACTTAGACATGCAGAAATCTGTCCCACCATGGATGATCCAGAAAGCCATGGCACACCAATGGACCACTACAAAGATCCCAAAGTAGAGCTGGAAGATGGAAGCAAAGAGAGCAAAAGAAATAACTCGGGATGAGATGGTGAAGAGGCGCCAGAAGACATGGATGAGGGCCCCTCTGTAGCTCATACTCTTCTTGTCGTCCCTAGAGTCCCGAAGAAGCTTGTGATAGGAGGCTAGCACCCAAGCCAGGGACATCAGGGAGGCCACAGAGGACACACCTGCCGGAAGACACACAGATCCACTGAGTTAGACAGGAGGTTTGGTTGAAAACATCATCTGCTCACTACATTATTGCATCTGGGGCACGCTCAGTAGCTTAAGGGTTCAACTCATGTCAGGTTGTCCTTACAGTCTAGAGGAGAAAAATACAGAAATAACAGTGTGTGAATTGGAAACGATGCTGTATTCAGGAGTTCTCTGACACGGCACATTATGCTTATCTTCATGAGCCGTTGGCCCTGCCACCCCACCCCAGCCCTTCTCTCCTTGGAAGGAACAGCCTCTGTCCTCATCCTTATTAGATCCACGTTTGAGAACTTGAAATCCAGCTCCCATCTAAACACTGCAGCCCGAGTATGAAGGTTACTTTCTGTAGAAAGGGGTCTGTCTTGGAGTGCACCGCCGTAAGAGCAGGGCATCTATATTCCTTGTAACTGCACGGATCTTTTTTATTCTAAAGTACTTTCATACAAGCAACATTCACATTGACTTGTGCTTGATTCTGCCATAATCAGGAATCTCTGATTGCGTTGGCCTTTGGCAATTGGTCAATTTTTTGTCACCCTGTGGTCCCATGCAGATCAATATATAAATACAGGGAACATCAAGACTCGTCAGTACCCTCAAATGGTCCCAAAACAAAGAATCTGATCCCTCCAGCAACTCCCCTGCCCTGGTTCCAGGATGGACTGAAGATCTATATGGCAGGGAGCTTATCTCCAGCCTCGTCTCCTGGATGGACCACAGATCCAAGTGGCAGTCGTGTCTCCAGCCCCATCTCCAGCCCTGTCTCATTCTGTTCCTGGAGGGACTCCCTGGAGGGACCTTGGACCTGGTCCATCCCCTTGCCTTGTCTAGGACTGCTGAGGGAGCCGTTACCAGCGCGCAGCTCTACCCAGTGCACTCAGACCCTGTGGTACTGCTCCCATCAGTGAGGGCACTGCCGGCCCTGGGGTCACCCTTGGTTCCCAACTCAACCCCCTGCACCCTAGCATGAGGCAGGCACCCCATGATATTCCAAAGGGCCCTCATCTTATTCCCCATCACAACCAACACTTAAACTATTTCTTTCCTCCAGCGGATAAAATAGTGCCCCATCACAAGGGTAGGGTAAATCAAACAACTCATTGAGCCAAGCATCATAATAAAAATTAATTTACAGATTCCTGGGAAAAAGCCACTGGCATCTCATTCCTTTGCTCCCACTGCTCCCACTGCTGCTCACTGGACAACTGCTCTGCAGGTGAGGGAAGAGGTGATGGACTAAGATCCGTGTTTGGGAAGCTAAGTAATTTGGTAGCTATACTTTGATTGGGCCTTTGCCAAAGATTTCTCTGGGAGCATCACCCATACAATCTAAAGGACAAGGGCTAATGGTTTCAAGCAAAACAAACAATAACAAACGTCCCTCCATCTGTGATGTGTAACATACTGGAAAACAAGCCCAGGTCTGTTTTGCTTTTACTACTTTAAGAAAACTCAAGGAGCAGCTTGTGGCAGCTGCTATGGGTTAAAAAGCTAAAAAGTCTGAAAACCCTACATTTCTTCTTCTTTTGTTTCCTTCTCACTTTTCCCTGTGCCCACAAGGACCTGGCTCCCATGGGGATGGAAGGAAGATCCAGTGGCTCTTCAGACCTCACTCTAGAGACTTTATCTTCTTTTTGAGGATCCCACCCCACAGTGCGGTGGGGTTAGAATTCCCCCTTTCCAGCCTAGCTATGTCTGGAGAAGGTGGCCAGGAAGGATGTCAGACCTCCACCTCTGGCCCTTGTTGATATTCTCCCAGCCTGCAGGTCCACCAAAACTATGCCTTTCCACCAGCTCTCAAGTCTCCCTCTGAATACCTTGCCTTGGGCTCAAATGTGCATTAGCATTTCAGACTGAATTTTGAAAAACTAAAACCTACAAACAAGTAAGACCAATGGCCTTATCAAAGTGGGAACCTTTAGGCCACCATCCTTAAGAAAACCACATTTTTCCCCAAGTTCCCCAAGTCCTCAATAAGAAACACTTGCATACAGGACTTGGGGACTCTAATGGATGGACATTTCTGAAAGTGAACAGCCTCAGCCGCAAACAGATGTAGATTAGGTTTATTTTTAACCCATTGGATGTGTTACATTCTTGGTAGACATTACAGCTTTGGAAGGCTGACCAATGCCACACAATTCTTAAGGTTAGTGGTGCTATTGTCTTATTTTAGGGCTGTTATAGTAGAAACTTGTACGGCATTAGAAGTACCTATATACTGAAATTCAAGCAGCGCCAACCCACAAGAGACAGATGTGTCACACCAGCTTGGGCACCTCAATACAACAGAGATATCGAGGTGCTGGAGCGAGGGCAGAGGAGGGCAACGAAGCTGGTGAAGGGCCTGGAGAATAAATCTGATGAGGAGCCATTGAAGGAGCTGGGACTGTTGAGTTTGAGGAAGAGGAGGCTGAGGGGAGACCTCACTGGTCTCTACAACTACTTGAAAGGACACTGTAGAGAGGTTGGTGCTGGTCTCTTCTCACAGGTAATTAGTGATAGAACAAGAGGGAATGGGTTCAAGCTGCAGCAGGGTAGGTTTAGGCTGGACATTAGGAAAAAATTCTTCCCAGAAAGAGTGGTGAGACACTGGAATAGGCTGCCCAGGCAGGTGGTGGAGTCACCATCCCCGAATGTATTTAAGGGTCGTTTAGATGTGGTGTTAGGGGATATGGTGTAAGGGAGAACTTTGTAGAGTGGGGTTAATGGTTGGGCTCAAAGATCCCAAGGGTCTTTTCCAACCTAAATGATTCTATGATTCTAAAAAAATGTTTCTGTTGGGTTCATTTATTATAGAATAGAGAGAGGGATAAAATATAACAGAAACAAAACCCCAGTATACACATAAAGACTTTTCCCACCATAACGTTTTCAGTGCAGAAGCCTACACTAATCACAGTCTTTGCCGTAAATTGCACAGCGCTGGCTGAGGGTATGTGTGTTGAGTCACTCCCATTGCACGGTACCATGCCTGCTGATAGTCATCTGAACGTCTCCTCGAGTCAACAGAGAGAGGCAGACACCCCCAGAAAGTGATTCACCCTGTCCTAAGATCCATGTGTGGGACAAGGGGGGGGTTGACTCATGCTCCCAAAGTGCCTGTCCCCATCCCTTGACAGGGGAGTGCGGGGACTTGCGAACACCAGCAGTCAGGCGGGATGAGTCCTACCCTTACAAAACAGTTTGTTGTCTCCTCATTTGCACTGAGATCCGAGGAGGTGGGGGGGGGATGAAGTATCTCTAGACATTTTGACATATTCCCACTGTTGTTTAAAAATTCAGGGCTCTGTGGTGAATGCACATTTTGGCATCCTAGCGATGAGCAGGATCTGAACCTGGGTGCCAGGGGAGTGCGATCAGTAGGTGGACATCAGCAGAAGCCACAGAGCAATATGAAGATTTTTGCAGCACTTCTTACCGTGTTGCCACAGAAATTATTCCCTGGCTATTTCATACAGACTTAAATGACAAAGTACACCTTGGCTTTTGTCATCTTGACCATGAGTTTCTGATTCCCATCTTTCTCTGTTATTTCTTGATGTGAAATCTTGATACAATGTACAACTCTCACAGACCGTGGGATAAATTCTTCCCTTCTTTTCCACTTCTCCAGGCCTTATAGCTAAGCACCTATAGAGATGTCTCCAATTATAACTTGAACAAAAAGTCCTGATAAGTTGGATCACATGGGAAGTATTTTTTTTTAATTTTGATTTTGACTTTTGCACATGGTGACTGACGCACCTTCATCTAGCGTGAGTGGGTTTCAACTCCCTCCCAAGGTTTGTTCATCAAAGGGCTGGGGTTGGTTTAAAACTGAAGTCACTTCAATAAACCCACTCCCACTCCTCCCACTCTGTGCTTAGTCTTGGGAGTGGAAAACACCCACCATGCACTGACACATCTGTGTGGGCACTCTCAAGCCAGCAGGACATCATCTACCATGGGGCTGGATGCCCTGTGGCTTCACCTGTGGGATCTGTATCCTGCCTGCCTGTAACAAGTCAGAGTGGCATTGAACGGGGTTATCTTCAAACTCTCTGTACCAGGCTCTACAACAGCCCTTGAACTCCTCCTGTCACCTGCAATGAGTGACTCACAGGCCATAGTCAGCACCATTGAGGAGTCAAGCCCATGTGTCTTGAATGACACATCACAAGAATTAGTTCCCCAGGTCCTTTTAGTAATATGTCCTGAAGTCCTTATGGTGAGACATCTCCTAATATGTGTTCGGCATGGTGAGGCAGAGCTCTATAATGTCCCTATTTGGCGGAAGAAGCACTAAGATTTGAAGTATTTATCCAAGCTCTCACATAAAATCCATGCTATAGCAGGGAATAGACCTCCTTCACAACACAGTGCACCTTGCCAAGGCATTTCAGACAGGGTTCAGCTCCTACTGTAGAGATTCACCTTGGGGGTGTCCACAGGTGAGCGATGTCTCTTACTTTCCTCAATGGAGAATTAAGACTTAGTGCAACTATCACAGATGGGAATCCAACAACATTTGAGATGCTCTAGGATATCCCAGACCTCCATGTGGAGCTGGCAGATGTGACAAGTTTGCATACAGAAGACAAGAACATTTTTAAGCTGGGAGCTGGAGTGAGGCAGGGTATTCAGGGCATCTCAAATGACACTAGGCAAAAGTCAACAAAATTGTTTCCTCGGCCGTCATGGCCAGCACAGACAGGCAGTACGAAGGTTGTCGTTGAGACCCTGTGGTTGTATTGCCTACATCTACACTGAATACAAGGGAAGCTTGGACACCCCCATCACATGGAGGCACCTCCATTGAAGACACCTTTCTTTAGGTGTCTGAATCTGGAGCTGAACTCGCCCATCATCTTGAACTGCCTTGATGACGGCTTCTTGCCTTAGTAATTCTGCCTTTCTCAGGGAAGCTAATGAACAGTCCTCAGCGGTAAACACACGTGGCAGGGGGACTAAACAACAGTAAATGGTGAAGAAAAATGAGAAAGCAGTGGGAAATAAGGCAGGTTAAACTTTCTGAGAAATGTGTCAGACCAAGGAATAGAGTCTCTGGGATGGGGAAATAAGAGCCATTGCTTGGGATCAAGAAAACATGAGTGGACTAGAGTAAATGCAGGTAACGGTTTGATACCTGAGGAGAGGAGCATGGACCACTCTGAGTTCAAGGGAAGCTCCTGGAGCCTTGCTGAAGCTCGCAGGGGCAGGCTCAGTTCCAGCCTGTTTCAGTTTTCATCCTCTAGTTCCTACCGATGGCCCATCATCAGAAAAAGAAAAGACCATCTCAGAAATATAATGAGGGTCTTTGAAAAATCCACATCCCCAAGAGAGACTCAAAACAATGACTCCCCTTAAATCGCCATTGCTGGTTTTAAAGCCCATATATGTGCAGGAATAAAAACAGCGCATGGAAAGCCATCCCAGTCTATGTGACCCATTCACGCTGCGCAATTACATACGGTTTTACAACAAGTCTAATAAAAGCTGCAGACAAATCACACACGCACACAAAAACGAATATTTAAAATGAACAATATATCCATTTTTCCCTTGCTTACAGTGCTGTTCGGCTGAGGAGAGAGGTTTTTCACTAGGGGTATGTACAGTCTTCATCACAAATCCAGCTGCAGGTTATTGGCTGTAAGTAATTTGAATGCATTCAGCGTAGCATATTCCCTAAGTATTTACTGTGGTGCCTGTCCCTTTAAAGCTGAAAGCGATGCCTAAATGGTGCTCTATTTCTTTTTTGACATTAATTCTCCTGAAGACTCTACTAAAACAAAACAGGAAGATACCAACATTTCTCCCGGGTGAGCCGGACAGGAAATATTCAGTGCGACACGAAACCTTCCATCAACCCCTGTGCGAAGGCAGCGCTTGCTTAATGCCAAGCGCCACGTCTCGGTTCCTCCCCATCACTCGCTGGCTGCTCAGGTCTCTGTGCGGTGAACCCTGTTATCGTGTTTTCCCCTTTGGGTGGCACGTTCCTCCCTGAAGCTCGAATCGAGGAACAGGTTTTCATTTTGATGCACAGGGAGTGAAAATGCATTTGTATACAAAAGAGATCGAGACAGATTCTGCTGATGTAATAGCATTGCCTGAAAGTTGCTCCCCCTTACTTTTTAATCTCTTTATTTATTTGCACCAGAGTAAAAGGGATCAGAATCAGACCCCAGCTCTGATTTTCATTTGTTTCTGCTGGAGTTTGATGCTTGATCTTTCTTTTTTTTTTTTTTTTTTTTTCCCCCTTTAGGAGGAGGGAATGACTTTTTCTTCTTTCCTTCATTCTCCCTCTATGTTTTCCACTTTGAACGTGGAAGAATATGGATCATTACCAGTATATAAATAATAATGGGCTGCATATACTGTTTTGCCTCAAAAGACTTCAGGACACTTCCTTAACTGGTTTGTGCAGTGTGCCACCAGTCCATTATGGCAGATGAGTGCTATTCCACTTATGGTGGACATCACTCATAAGCCTGCCACAGGAATGGCTCGCCCACATCTATGTGACACCTCTGTACTGTACTCAGAGCTGGAGTGACCAGGGATGAAAAACCAGAGCCTGGCACCAGGAAGAGGTGTCGCACCGGTGGATTCGGGGACCAATCTCCAAGTAGATCTGGACAACAAGAAGAGGGTCTTCTACTACAGAATCTCACCGACATTTCCTGACACGAGGCTTGCTTTGAGTTTCTATACAGGTCAGTCCATGTCCAAGCTAACACAAGGAGGGCTCTTCCACAGCAGACCAGAGGAACATCCATGTTCCCAACCTTTTATTTTGAGAGTGAGAAAGTCCATAGCAAGGCAACTTCAGAATACTTTGCTCACATGGAGAGTTGCCCTCCCACCCTTTGCCAGTTAAAGGATGGCTCATGTCCCGAAATGTGAATGCTTCCTAAACCCTTTTCTTTTTGCTCAATTAAGACGTCCTCACTGACCCCAGAAACATTGCATCTCTTTTTAATTCCCCTCCAGCCTTTGCCTCAGCACTGCCTTGAGGAACTGAGGTCCACAGGTTCACTATGGATTGTGTTTCAAAAGGACTTGCTTTTCTCCCCTTTCATCCTGCTGCCTTTCAGTTCTCCCAAATGCCCCTTTGTCTCTACTGCTAGAAGAGGTGACCGGCCACATTCGTCTGATCTGTGCTCTCATTATCTCGGCTGCTTCTGTCATGTCTCCTCCTATTCATCTCCTCTGTGAACTCGGGAGCTGCCAAACTGGCTCAGGCCCTGGGGCCATCCAGTCCTGTATCTTCTCCTGGATGCAAAGCCAGCGACTGATCCTTCTGCGGGAGGCACAAGCACCCTAGGCCAAGCAGAAATGGGATAATCTGCCCTCTGTTTTGGATTGTCCTTGAATACCCTCAGTGAAGAGTCAAATCTCCTGTTGGAAATGTTTGCTATCACCCACCATGTAAGGACTGGCAAAGCTTCCCCCCCATTTTAAAAAGCTCTTATTGAAGATATTCCGTGCATCCTGTGCCTCAGCGTTTATTCGACCCAAGGAGAGCTGTCTGAGGCATGGGATGAGTTGCCCTCTGGAAATGCCTCGCTGCCTCTCCGTTGACTCTACCTGGAGTGTGGATGATCGAACTGAAATGACCAAACAAGAAGAAGTGAGTAAGATGAAAAGTACCCTAGGTAGCAGTGGTTTGGCATCCACCAAATCCCCACAAGAGCTCAGAGGAGAGCTCTGAGTTCCAGCAAGGAAAGGAGAGCAGAAAGGAGGGCTCTGGAACAGAGCCCTGGCACAGGCTGCCCAGAGAGGTGGGGGAGTCTCCGTCTCTGGAGACATTCAAACCCGCCTGGCACCCGTTCCTGTGCCACCTGCTCTGGGTGACCCTGCTCTGGCCGGGGGTTGGACGGGATGATCTCCAGAGGTCCCTTCCAACCCTACGATTCTGTGATTCTGTGGCTGGGGAAACCATTTCCTGGGTTCAAGATGAGCAGAATAGCTACCATCAGCTTCTGCAGAGCAGAAGTTGACAGACCCAATGTAACGTGGGCAAATTCAAGTGACGCAACACCATGATTTTATACCACTGAAGGCCAAGCAGGCAAAACAACCCCCCAACACCCACCTGATGAGAGAAGGGTGCCATGATCAGTCAGAGGACATATTCAAGTTGCATTTCCCTGAACAGCCAGTCAGATTATCACCATCCTCAAGGAAGTGGTATCAGAAAGACAATATCCCCTGCTACATCAAGAAGAAGAAGGCTGATCTCAACAGGCATGTAGGTACACAGTTCTTATAGCCGTGTAAGGCCATTATTTGCTTTCCATAACAGCCTTGACCCTTTCATAGGATGCTGACCGCAGGTATCTCAGATTTTACCTACTTCTGTAGGCAAAAAAGCTGC
The DNA here is from genome assembly GCF_028500815.1 of Rissa tridactyla. Taxonomy (NCBI): domain Eukaryota; kingdom Metazoa; phylum Chordata; class Aves; order Charadriiformes; family Laridae; genus Rissa; species Rissa tridactyla. The sequence goes on along the minus strand of NC_071468.1, from coordinate 124,061,464 downwards.
TGACATCCAATCCACAGCTGAAACATTTCTGGCAGCACTTAGGTGAAGCTGAAATCTCAGTCCTTACATATGCACAGATCTTCAAACCAGCCTCTTCGCACCTAGCTAACTGGGATCTTTGATCTCGTACAGTGGCTGCCACCAGATAATGGCTCATAAAAAAACAGCAGAGAGGAGAAGAGCACATGGGAACTCAAGACTTGAGAGAACCTGGGTCACTGTGGTGACATCTAAACCAGCAAATGAGAAACAGAGCCACAGCTATTCGTTGACCTTGGGCCCAGGTGGCAGACTCCAAAACAGAGTAGTTGTATCCTATCTGCCTTTTTGGAAGGGTTCCTGGCCTATGTGAACTCATTATCCCTTGCTTGGGAAAGCTTTGGTAAAGGGCTAGCTGGCCAAAACTGTACCAGAGACCATGTTAACAGAAACACTCGACTGCCAGTGCTTGGACTCTGGCACCATTTGCATTACAGGTATAGACATAATCTGTGCACAGTCCTCTGCCTATCACAAACATGGTCATATAATCCTCCCCATCACTTTAAAAATAACGTGGAAGACCTGTGGTCCAACTCCTGGAGATGGAGCCTCTCATATTATCAGATTTTCCACGCTGGGCTTTTTGGCAGAGTAAATTAGCCCAGGTGGCTGCTGTGTCCAGACAGATCTGGGGAGCCCAGATGTGGCAGCTAGAGCATAGGTAAGGGGTAATACAGATGTGCAGACAGCTTTGTGCCAGCAAAACGTTATTTTGGCAGTATAGGTTAATCCTTCTAGGAATTTGGTGTCAGCTATGCTCTCAAAGCTATGTGTGAGGAAAATGCCAGTGTGACTCTATTGCTATAGATAGATGGGCAAACCCCCCTTAAGAAGAAAAGCCCTCTTCTGAAAATCCCTCCAGCCACCAGAGTGTCTGATTGGAGTTAAAAGAAATTAACTTCAAAATCACACTTTTCAGAGGGAGCGATGCATGGCAGGCATCTAAGAGCAGTCGGGAATTTGGGGTGAGTTTGGTGAATAGTTTCAGTCCTAAAGAAGCTGGAGGCAACCACAGAGCAGAGGTGAAGGGGGACACCCAACGAGACCAATCTTTCCTTTGTAGTCCCTTTTGATGTGACATTATTTATGACATGTAGCTGCTTATTTTGAAATTGCTCCTCCATTTTGAAACTTCCCCTAAATGTTAAGAAAATATAAAGAAAAGAACTGACTGTCCCCCTCTGACCAAAAGCAAACAGTTCCACTTCAGTGGATGCTATTTTGAGGGTGTTAATATAGAACAGTTCTTCCCTTTGTGATTTTTGGCCAGTAAATCAGAAATCTCATTAGTCTTTCTGATGGTGTTTTTTGATGTCGGTGTGGGGCCACATTTGATGGTGTTTCCAACTAGAATAGCTGCTGTTATCACTTAAATTGGGGTTTGTGGAGCCTGGTAACCCACACCCCCAGCAGCGAGGACTCAGGCTGTCTTACACAAGTGCAAATATCTCTTCAGGATCTTCCCACAATGCCCAGGCGCATCCTTCCCCAGTGCCTCTTCCAAAGGGCATGCTGAATCTCACGTGGACAGGGCTGCATTAAGGCTCATAGAGATGCTCAGCACCAACAACTGTGTGCATCTCTGTCTCCTAATGCTGCACATACAGGAATGAGAGACGGTCTGGTCTGAGCCTGCTCTAAATTTATCCAGGTACCAATCACCTGGGCTAAATCTGCAGTGGAAATGTGCTGGGGGAGCAGCAGCCAGGATTTTTTTACTGCGTGGCCAGCAGGAGTAGGGAAGTCATCGTGCCTCTGTACTCGGCACTGGTGAGGCCTCACCTCGAGTGCTGTGTTCAGGTCTGGGCCCCACTGTACAAGAGGGACATTGAGGTGCTGGAGCGTGTCCAGAGGAGAGCTACCAGGCTGGTGAGGGGTCTGGAGACCAGGGCATATGAGGAGAGGCTGAGGGAGCTGGGCAGGTTTAGCTTGGAGAAGAGGAGGCTGAGGGGAGACCTCATTGCCCTCTACAACTCCCTGAAAGGAGGGTGGAGAGAGGTGGGTGTTGGCCTCTTCTCCCAGGGGAATAACGACAGGACCAGAGGAAATGGTCTGAAGCTGCGGCAGGGGAGGTTTAGATTAGATATCAGGAGGAATTACTTTACTGAAAGAGTGGTCAGGCACTGGAACAGCCTGCTCAGGGAGGTGATGCAGTCACCATCCCTGGAGGTATTTAAGAAACATGTAGACATGGCTCTTCAGGGCATGCTGTAGTGCCCAAGATTATTGGTTTGTGGTGGGGTGTTGTGTGTGGGGTTGTGGGTGTGGAGTTTAGTAGGTGGGTGCTTTTTTTTTTTTGTGGGTTTTTTTTTGGTGTTTTTTTTTGGGTGTTTTTTGTTTTTTTTTTTTATGTGGTTGGACTCAATGATCTCAGAGGTCCCTTCCAGCCACTAAGATTCTGTGATTCTGTGATTTTCTGGGCACAGTTTAGGTTGTTTGGAAATAGAGCACGAGAACTCTTATACGTGTCTATTTTTGTCAAAGGCTGTATGAATTGCCACTCTATTCAGAGTGAGATAGCCTCTGCGCAGTCATCATTGTAATTATAAAGACTTCAGTTAAATCCTGTTAATCTGAATGCCTTTAACTGCTGTCTTGGAATCGCGGTGAGAAAGAACCCCACCTGAATCCCCAAAAAGTCAACAGCTACAGACAAGAGGATTTGAAGCTCTTCAAGAGACCTCAAGAGATTTCACTTGAAATGCTCCACGAGGATGTCCTGACAACACCTCCAGCAAGGACAGGTTTTAAATCTATGCATGCAGAGCAAAATCCCTCTGTGTAGGCAATGTCACAGGGCAGTAGAATCTATCACAGAAACATGTTTCAACCTGCAAGGAACACAGCCAGCAGAGAAGAGTACAAGTCATCTCTGTAGACTTCCACTGCTTTTTCGTGGTGTGCTTTCTGGTTCCTCTTGTGCTTAGTTGCTTCTGACTTCAGCTCAAAAACCAGAGTAGCCTGAGCAGAGCCTTGTATCTACATGGCCATCAGCATGGCCCAGAGGCATTCAAATCTTACCAGGCACCTGAGATGGGAGCTAAGCACCACCACTAGCATGGATCTACCATGGAAGTCTAGGGACTAAAGACACCCAAGTATGACTGTGCTGCTCTTGTAGCCTCTTGGTTAGATGTGCAGTGCTGCATGGAGGTTGATTGCTGAGATATAGGGGTTTTTCCCTCTGCTATTTAAAATAGTCTTTCCCAGAGCAACAGGAGAAAAAAACCTGAATGTGTGATTACCTTAAGTGGGAAAAATAAGATGGCAAAATCCAAGAAGAGTTACTCTTGGAGGAAAAATCCTATTGCACATTCAACAGCTGGTTCTTTGTGAAGGACACTTTAGACGCAACTTTTAGCAGCCAGTTCTTTGCTCAGATTCTTGAGTGTATTGAATATCTTAAGAGACTCCAGCAGAGTCGCTCCCAATTTACACTCTGTAAAGATCAAAACGAGCCTCCTGTATTGAGATTTTTCAGACCTAATGATATTTGAACTCTACTGCTAGGAACCTTTAGAAGAGAAACACACCTTATGATACTACTGGAATGCACTGAAATGGGGAAAAAAAACCCCTTTGCTAAGGAAAACCACACATGGCTTGATTTAGAATAAATCTTTCCCCACCCATTCTGAATAGGGGTAGTTGGCATGAAACAACACAACTCTACAAACACATATAATATACTTGCATTTTGACACTGTACGTTTGATATTTGTTATCCTGGCATTCTTTTTTAATGCAGATGAATTCAGAAGAATTTAAATCTGCCTAGCACGAGTTGAAAGGATGTTGTAATCTTGCAGGTGGGACTAAAATACTCTGAAAAATAGGGGAGCACATCAGCCCTGGGAAGCAAAGCCCTAGGAGTTCTGCTGTCCGCTTCTGAACATAACCATGAGAATCTCTTTTTCCTAGCACAGGTCTGGGTTGGCTTTTGAACTCTGTACCAGGAGATCAGTAACTGAGCAAAGCCTAATTCTGTTGACTGATACATCCATGTCATTGTTCTGTCTCAGCCTCCAAACCAGGGTGGCCCAATCCAGACTGCTTGTTGGGAATCATCCTTGGCCCATGCTAACACCTGAGCCAAGTCTGGAAATTGTTTGGGTTGGTGCTAGCTGCTGTGGGCTACAAACGTGCCAAGGACTGTGATGATAACTGAGCCACGTAGATGATGAAGATCTGGTGTCTGTGCTCATGTTCTGATGTGTTTCAGCTTATTAGCATAGATGAAACCCAACAGACTCATCACCAGATTGAGGAAGCAACATCTTCTGCCAGGGCTTAGTGAAGGAACTTCCTGCTATAAATACAGCTCCCACGGCCAGTTCCTTGGAGACGAGGCAACATCAAGGCAGTGTTTCAGTCTGTGACAGTACCAAACATGGATCCTGCAAACCACCTCTGGCATGGCCAGGGCACAGAAAGTTTGCAGGCCATTAGAGAAATAACTTCAGCCCAGTTCTGGGAATGTTTTTGACCTGATGGGAAAGAGAAAGGAAACCCAACTTGGTTCACACTCACTGGCCAAGGTAAGAGGTCTTCATTCAGTGTGTTTAGAGAACGTGTCAGCAAGGCACACTTTGCTAACCTTACGGTTTGTAAGTCTTTGTTAATGTGTAGGGGGGCATTGGTGGAATTGTCTCGGCATAATTGCAGGTGAGGTGACTTGCCTCCTGAAAAGACTGAGCAACTTGACACTTGTGGAGAGTACACAGGGCTGGCATCATTAGAGTGAGTCTGGCAGAGCATTTCTGTGAGGGGGAGTGACAAAGCGACAAAAACGGATGTGGTGCAGCTGGTGCTGTCTCGCAGTGGGGTAGCTGAAGGCACCAGGGACACTGATTTCCAAAGATAACATCAGGAACCTGTTTCTTCCTCTGCTTCCCATGCTTTGTACACTCTGCAAAGGTCTAAGTGATGTGTAGCAGGCCAGAACTCAATGACATGCCAGCATCCACCAGTTAAGTTGTGCTCAGGTTGGCTCGTCTCTCCTGGGTCTCTTTGCCTTCTCGGAAGTTCATGTGTGTACAAGAGGGAGTTGAGACTGCCTCTTCAACAGGTTAATGAACATCACCTTCCCCAAGGACAGGCTGAGATCAAACCATGCATCCGTTCCCCTACTGCAAACCTCCGTTTGCACCTCAGGGTATTTCAGATATGGGCTTCTGTGACAGGGAAAACAGCCGTGCCTGGTGGACGTCCCCCAACAGTGAGCACCCATGCGAAGACATGAACAGGCTGAGGGCACTGAGAGCATGAGGTTGGTCAAATGCCACTTAGGACAAAAGTCATTTCAGGAGATTTCTGTTGACTCAGTAAATCGACTGCACTCCCAGACTCAAGACTGTCACCCTGAGCTAGTCATCTAAAATGACTGACAGTTTCTGAAACATGAAAGTTCCTTCCTTCAATACTCAGCAATTTTGAGCCAGTTGCATTAACCTGAACTGCTCCATCTACATCAGGGGTAGAAGCACAGAGAAGTCCCTGCCCAGCACCCGCCCTGCGTCTTCCACAGCTGTTTTGCACGTCTCAGTGGCTACGTGCTCCCTGTTTATCCAGAGCTAGCATGCTCTCTTGGATGCCTGATGGGAGCCCCAGACCTGCACACTAGAGCCACCTGAAGATGAAAATAGTTGAATTTCCATGCATTTTATTAGCCAATTGCACAGCAGCGTGCAGCCACCTTTTCCTGTGCTCTAATCACAAATCTGCCACAAGAGGTATGTCTCCAAGAAAGTCTGCAGCATAAAATTACCTGAAAAAGCTTTAATTTCCTGCCTGGAATCTGCTTGGCATGAACTTGCTCCCCAGGAGCCTGCAGCGTAGAGATCCTCCCCAAGACCTCAGGCTACTCAGACCTCTCCATCTGTGCCTCAGTTTCCCAGCTGGCCTGCAGCTCCTAGGAACAGCATGGACTAATGCTTGTGTAGAGCTCTGATGATGTAACCCTCTCCCAATGATTACCACAGCCTTACAAAGCCTAAAATTGGCAGCACTGGCCACCTGCCAGTACTGTCCTGTGAATGGTGACTCATCTTTTTTGGCTGTGGCATGTCATATGCGTGATGATGGCACGTGATATGGAACAGAAGGGTTTTCATCAGCACTCCGAAATAACAGAGCAAGAGCTATGGCAAGGTGGTGGATGGAGAAGCTGCAGGTGGGGATGGGCTAAAGGATGACATCTCTCCTTGGACTTGTTCCAAAGCCCATTGGGAAAAAAAAAAAGCTGTCACTGGCTTCAAAGGCTCCTGGACCCAGTCCTTCCCCACCGCGCTGGGACAATACGGCTGATGATAGGGCAAGCTTTCCCCATGTTGCTCACTGCCAGCATGCCTCGGGCTTGGCCTGCTCTCAGCATGCCAGAGCAAGACGTCCTGAGTGCCCACTGCCAACTGTGGAGATGGCTTTTTGATGCTGCTGAGAATTGGCCTGGGACCAGAGACTCATTTCAAGCAGGGCACCAAATTGTTATCTGTCATCCGGCTTTGGTGAGAAGGAGGGGACGGCAAGAACAGAGCCATATGCCCCAGTCTGGCAAAGTAACTGAGTCATATGAGTGGCCTCCCAGGCGAGCTGCTTATGTGTGTGGAGCTATCTGGGCATTTCGTAAGGTGCCTCCTTGGTCTGCTGATGAACATTTAAAGGGAAACTGTGGTTGAATCAGGTCAAACTTTCAACGCAGAGTACTCTTGTTCCTCCCTGCCAAGGCCCTTCAGCAAGCACACAATTGGTGAGGTCCTTTTCCCTTGCCCACATGGCAATGAGCAACTGCTTTTCTGTTCAAGCCTCTTCTGCCACAGGGAACCAAGGCTGAGTGATGGATGTCTCCCATTTCTTTTACTCCCCAAGGAAAGGCATGAGAGAGAGGGAGAAAGAATATGCCTTCAACCCCATGGGCAAAGTTTTAGCACCCTTTTTCCTTATCATCTGTCTCCCAGCCCAAGCCAAAGGCCAGACTGTGACTTTGGTAGACCTTTCACCCCGCCCCCCAACCCATCCTGTTACTGAGGAATCTATGAGGCAAAGATTTTTTAGGCATACATCGCTATTATCTTGATGGATCTTAGGATAAATACTCAGGTCAGAAAAGGCAAGAGGATTTCTCTTTCTGAAGGAAAAGGTCTTTGCTTGGACCTACATCGATGTCTCACCCATCCCAAATAGAGGGTGCAGACGACATGTTGATCTTTTTTGTACTGAGTCCTGTGGAATCTGATGCCTGTGTAGAAAGGGTCGAACCACGGCTTGTTTATGATGGGTATCTCTGGTTGTGGGACTCTGCACAAATGGGGACAATTTTGTGTAGTGAGGTCACAGAGAATTGAATTTGGGGTTTTGGATTCATGTTTGAGCACTGTTGGAATGTATATATTTTGTTAGACCCAAATTGAAAGACACCTGTGTAAAACAGGCAGCAACATCCCACAGCAAGCACTTTCCACTACACATGCTTTTCCATCCAGCGTGGCATCTCCCACCCATAGTCTTTTGTGACTGCATCTTTACTAAGAACCAAGTATCTGCAGGGATTGTTCTCCAGCCCTGGGGCCAGCAAGCACAGCCTGGCCCCATCCGTACCCCATCTCTTGCCATCCAAAGGTGGCCACATCCAACTGCCTGTTGGGAATGGTCCCTGGTCTGTGTTTACTCCCAAGCAGTCCTTGGGGATTTTTTGGCTCAGAGTTAGCTGGCCCAAGCCAAAACCACGTCAGGCCCATGCTAACAGGGCAGCAGCAGTGATGATAGCTGCCTGTTGCCAGTGACTGTCCACTTACACCCCAGAACTGGATTTCTGCTGGGCTTTCTGATGGACGTACCTGCTTGGCCCAGGCCAGCAGGAAGGATCTTGCACTAACTTCTAGTGTTCTTTCAAGGTTAGCAGTGCTACTTGTAGGATGAACTTTCAAATCTAATGAGTCTCTTCTCCACTCTCAGTGGAGACATGGGAATTTTAGTCTCTTTGGTTACATTCAGGCCAGCGCTTATCACATTTGAAAATCACGCCCTTGGGCAACTAAAGGCTGAAGGTTCCCTTTCTAACTTGGCTGCCTCAGCTAAGAAGGTTACTTTGATCTTTGAGGCCTGTGTAAGAAGTAATCCATTCATGTGTTGTCCTTTAGATATGGCCTTGGTTTTAGATCTCAAACCTTTCCTCAACAAGTCGTGGTGCCTTGGGATATTTCCTACCCTATGAATATATCTAACAGGACATTTCAGACAGTATGTAGTTCACAGCATATCCATTATTCACAGCATATTATTGGTTAACTACCAGCCTGTCATCGGGGGAAAATTAACTGAGAAATTTATCTCCACATTAGACTTAACACATCATCACCCACACAGGAATCCTCTCATTCAGGTGCAGGAGTGTTTAACTTGAGGTTGGCTCGTCATGAACCCACTCAGCTTGATGGGGAATGCCTTCCCTGGGCAGTGAGGGCAAAGGGTAACCCACCCCTGCTGCTTGTCCTCCAATACCTTGCAAAGACCAGTCAAATTTTCTAAACTGAGAGGAAAAAGCATCTTAGAGTGCCCTTGCAAAAAAAGGAGAAGCCCTGATCATAAAAGGCCTCCAGACATGGTACAGAAAGAGTGAGGACACAGTGAAACAGCTAGGACTTTGCTTTGGGAGGGACGAGATTTGGCTACATCATTTGCAAATGCCACCAGGCTATTTCTGCAGCCAACACACATCTGTAGCTGTCTAAAATCCCTTTTAGTGCCCAACTTGTATCACTCTGCTTAAAAAAGTGACCCTCCCCAGACAGGCTGAAGCTAACGCTGCTTTTTCTTGAATAGACGAGCAGCTTCAGACTACTTACTGCGGGCTGCAGGGAGTGCAGACACCTCGCAAAATCCCAGAGGTTTCAACAGGACTTTGCATAACGAAGGCTGACGCTGCAGATCTCTTTCAGATCAACAGCAGGGTTAGAGAGGAGATGGGCACAGCATCGGTGGACAGACAGCCCTCTTTTCTTGTTTTTGTAGGGGGAAACCCTGTGATGAAAACTGCAGCCTCACGCAGGCAAATTCCCAGCAAAAGCGTTCCGTAAAGCACTCGTGACACGAGTGGAAGGACATCAGTGGTTCGGCTAATGCTCATTAAGTCTTAAAGTAGGCATGTGAAAAAATTAAGTAAAAGGAACCCTCTTTAAGAGGGGATTTATGCTGAAAAACTGGAATCCCTCTCACCTCACTAACTGCCTTCAAGTTGGGTGTCTCCTTTAAGCTGGTTATATGTGCTCCTTCCCCCTCAGTGCAGAGGAAGAGGCACCTCTGCAGGGTGAAGAGGGTTAAGGATGGCTTATTCTGCAAGAACAAGGAGGATTATCTGCTAGGAGTGATTATGAAATGAAGATCTGGGTTGCTGGGCTTTTTTGGGTTGTCGTTAATATTATGCTTCTCCCCGCAAAATACACCGTGTTATCTAAATTAGGGGAAGTCCTCTGGCCAGTGCTGTCCAGGAATCTGGGAGAGATGGCCGCCCTTTCATCCATCCTCTCCTAAATCTCAGAGACAGGTAAGGTGAGTCATGGACAGAGTTGTGCCGTCTCAGAGTCCCACCACCTCCTTCTGCCTAACCCTAGGGGCAGGTCTAAATCACAGAATCACAGATTGGTTTGGGTTGGAAGGGATCTTAAAGATCATCCAGTTCCAACCCCCTGCCCTGGGCAGGGACACCTCCCACCAGACCATGTTACTCCAAGCCCCGTCCAGCCTGGCCTTGAACACCTAAATGCATCACCCAGGTTCTGTCTAGGTTCCCTGGAGAAAGGAGGGTGAACATCTCATCTCACCTCCTTCAGCCACTTTGGACACGGGCTGATCCATGTTTTGGAGACATCCTTCCTCCCTCACCTTCATTTGACTCTGGTTTGGACCCAGACAGCTGTGGTTGTAGCAGACGAATTGCGCGCAAAGGGCCTGCACACCAACACCAGCTCCTTCCACGTGCATATTCAGGAGCTGGTGTCGACCCATTTGTCCCAGCAGCCACAGCACAAAGTACTCCAGCTCAGGCTCTCAGTGTGCACCTTCCAGGTCAGATCTGCTCACCTGATGGAGTACACCGAGTTCTTACTTCTCTTCTCTCTGTGCTATTTTCTGCTCTTTCCCAGTCATTGGGCGACAGAAGCTAAGCTGGGATCTGGTCTGCCTTGTGCTAGGGATATGACGAAGGAACGAATCCTGACCTTCATAAAATCCCAAGGGGTGTTGTCCCAAACTTTACTGAGGTTGGGACTTGACCTCAAATTCCAGCTCCAGCACTTCTCTTGCTGGTGCTGTCAGACCACGCAGGAGATGCTAACTCTTGCGTGAGCAGGGGCCCATTAGTGAAACTTGCCTGTTCTTTGAGAGTTGAAGGAGCAACAAAAACAGGTTCCACTCAGCCCTTTCCAACAGGTACCTCTCAGGGTGAAATGGTTCTTGCACAGCATGGTGAGGCTTTTCCTTCTTCTGCCCACCCAATAGATAGTTAGCCTGATTGCATCCCCTTCTGCTAGTCCTTGCAGCGCTCCCCTGCTCACTGCAACCACAGTCGGCAAGATCAGCCCTTTCTGTCACCATGTTCCTAAACATCTCTGGAGGGTTTGAGCAAAGACATCCAGTGTATTCACTCTTCTTACCTCAACAGCTATCTTAACATGGGAACTAGGAGAAAAAAGCAAAACTTCCTGACAGCTATTTCAGTAACTCGTTTTCTAAAGCTCCTTAAATAGGAGAAGGAGACATTATCTGACCCATTAGGAGAAGACCGGAGCCTGGTTTGGCTTCCTGCGCTGGGCTTGGTATTGCAGTCTTAAGGGCAGGGAGCTCTGGGGCTTGGAGGAGGGATGTACGCCATATAAAATGGCAAATTGACCTTCTAGCACTAAGCACATCCATAAGAGGCTGTGTGAACCATATGGAAATAGCTGGAGTCAGGACACACTAGCACAGGCTGTACCTGGGTTTGTAGTCCCTGCTGGGGGCCGTTTTGCCAGTCCCTGAGAGCCGCAGCTGATACCGTCCCTGTTTAGAGACAGAACTGGCCTCTCCCTGTGACGAGCCACGCTCACATAGACACGATGAGCCAGGAGAGACTTGATTTGATTTTTAAACACACAGCCTCCCTAACAATACCCATCTTCCTTTGGCTTCTGCCTGCTTTAAGGGAAATCTTTGAGGCTCCCTTTCATAACGGCTCCTCTCAGCATTTAATTTCCTTTTACATAATTACGTGCGGCCGGGAGGAGGGGGAAGACAGAAGCACCGCCACCGGCACGGAGGAGCTTTAGGCAACCTTGCACCTGAGTCGGGAACGCCGAGCCAGCTCTGCCGCTCGTATCCATCAGCAGCGCCCGCCGCTCGGCACGCAGCCCCGCGATGCACGACCGCATCTCTGGCACCGGCACGGAGGGAGGGCAGGGAGAGGATGCACTGGGGACCCTGAGAGCTCGGCTGCTGGAGCGTGGCAGGCAAAGAGCCCTCCAGGGCTCGGGGAGGCAGGCGGGGACGTGCATTGCCTTGGAAGAGAGCGCAGCTTGGTCGCTGTGGTGGAGGAACGGAGGAACTGCATAGCTGAAGAAGGGGAGGGAGGTGGGGGGGGGGGGGTGCTGGAAAATGATGCAGCTTGTTCGGTGGATTAGGCAGCCATGCCTGGAAGTGGCAAACTGAAAGAGCCGCAGATTTGAAAGCCTAGAGGGATTATTCGGCCGTGTCGTCTGACTTGCAGCACAACAGAGACCAGCAAACTTCACCCCATGCTTTCTGTAGCAAGTCCAACAATCTGCATAACGCCCTGGCAAGCCTCTTAGGTTATGATTTATGCATTTTTAGTAGGGTTAATAACGTTGGAAGCAGCAGGAAAAGGGTGCTGGCAAATGTGAGCAGTTCCAGCAGGAGTTATAGAAAAGCACGTTCATCATGTCAGCACTTTGGAGGCCTGGAGAGCTTGTGATGATAGGTTTCAGAAAAAAGTGTGCGCAAATAGGAGAAGGGAAGCCTCTATAAACAGCTGTGATGGACATGCTTAAAGTATGGAGGAAGGGGAGAGCAGTCCGATTTACCGACGCTCTACATAGTGGTGACCTTGGTTGGTTCAATCAGCAAAATTTAACCCTGAAGAACTGCCCGGTTCCAACCCCAGCCCCAAGAAACATCTCAGGTCTGCCAGAAATGGCACGCCACAAACAGGCTGCCTTTAGGAAGCTGAGTGTCATCCCTGGTGTGTGAATTGAGCAAGGGCTGAATAACCCAGCAGCTCATCAGCTGATACCACTGTTGGTCCTTGGAAAGGACAATTCTCCCTCAAGCTGGGGACCCTTTGGCAACCAGCATTCCCACGGGCATGGGCTGGTAGAGCTGCTCACCCCAGGGCTGGGACAGGGGCATATGCCTCTTGACTGGGGTGGTTGCCCCAGGCTCAGGACATCACTGCAGCAAAGGACATAAAAATTGGCAAACTCTTCTCTGTGGTTCCTTCCAAGCCTCTGCTCATCTATCTACCTTTGCAGCGATACCTGTGCTACAACATCTCTGCCTCTGCACAGTCCCCTCCATTGCCTTCTCCCCTCTCTTTTCTTGTACTTGTTGAGAACCACAGTACCAATGACCAAGCCTTAATTCCTGGGAACTCTTCAGAAAAGGTCCTGCAGCTTTTATCTATAAAACCAAGCACCTTATACTACACGTCACACCATCAGAGCATTGCACAGGCATTGAAGCATTAGTCCTCGCAACACAAACTCAAATTTGGCCAGTTTTATCAACCTACTTAAGAAAGGAGGGAAACTGAGGCAGAGAAGGGTTGCATTTGCCCAGTGTCAGGCAGTAAATGAATGGCGACACTTGCCACCGCAGCCAAGACTGCCAGCCTTCTCCTGATAACACCATCATTTCGTTAGACTGGACTGGGTGTGGAAGAGCTGAATCTTGTTTTTCCATTGATACTGATTTTTTTCTCAGTGGAACGAGCAGAAATTTTACCCAGCGAACGCAGCGCGGAGCTGGAATGAGATTTGTCCCAAGTGGCAGCCCCTTACACGCCAGGTTGCGTAGGGCGGACAGTTAGCAAAACATCCATTGGCAGCTGAGCATGGGATCAGAGGGGAGAGGCCGGGAGCATGGGGAGGGGGGGACGAGGGAGGCCACTTACATGGTAATGTTTCTGCACGGTTCTTTTGGATCATTATGCAGAGCTGTAGCACCAGTTGAGGGGCGCTCTCGAGGAAAGTTTCCAGGAGGCGCAACATATTTACGTCTGCATATTCGTACATCATAGCCCAGTAGAAACGCCGCTGGTGTTCCTTCCGCCTCTGGCTCTGGATCCCCAGGTACATAGTTCGGATATACCTGCAGGAAACAGGAGGAAAAGCCGAGCATGAGACTTTGGCGTGCACCAAAACGCGAGGGGGACAGGGCTGTGGGCCAGTTGTATGGGTAGAAGGAGGCTGGCTGAGTAAAAGGGAGCCTGGAGTGTCTACACAGCTCTAACACCATCTCCTGCAACATTTTGTACTGCAGGAGTGGGAAACCTTTCCTTGCAGCACCCAAATGCGAAGCATGGGGGCAGGAAACGCTCATGAAACATTTGCACAAGAAAACAACTCACTCACTTTGTTCTTGTGAAGAGAAAAGAAGCTACTTGACAAATGCTGGTCATGACACTTGGCGGTGGCTTGACAGATCGTCTAAGCCCCTGCAGCACTGTAGTAAGGAAATTTCCCCATGTACCCCAGAGATTTTACCCCATTTCATCACAGGTAGAGCAATGAGACACCACCTTCCCCTTCAGCACGTGTGACCCACAAATGCAAAAGACCACAGCTTGCTACTGGTCAGCTATTGAGACTTTGGGCAACGTTGGACTAGAAGGAGGTGTCTCATGCACAGACAGGTACTGTTCTGTCGTCCCTGTTTCCATATCAGATGTGCAAGGAGACCTGCAAACCTCACTCTGGGGGACAACTTCCCGTCATGGAACATTTGGCCAACCTTTGTAAATGGAGCTGATCAAATCAGGGTAGCTCAAGGTGCCTGGATGTCACAGGAATCATGGCATTTAAGAAAGGAAGCATCTCCTAACAGGGTCCTTTCTAATGCTTGGTGATACTAATGATCTAATATTTGGTGTTTTTCATTCTCAACCTGAGTGGTGGCTGTAACCTTGTGCTCTGAAATTTGGGATGGGAACCATTTCACCTAATGCTGACCCTGAAGTTGGTCATCTGAGCTAGTCAATGGAGAGAAATGTCCCCTCCTGGGACTGTTCATCTGTCCCACCTCAGATGCCAGCACGACAGAGGACTGAAGTGCCTTCTGGAGGCTCTGGGAGGGGCTCACAGCACAAACTGGGGTTTCGCCAAAACGATTAGATCATTCCTTGCCACTCGGTGCGAGATCGCACAGCAAGGAAGAGCAGAAGGAAAGGACATAAGCTTCGTCAGCCTCTATATCCCCAAGTTTCACCCAGGGACAGGGAGCTGGGAGAGAAGCAGAGGTAGCTGAGCAAGCCCTGCCCTTTCTCAAGCACCTTGTCCTTCCTTCCCGTTCGCAGTTTGCAAGCACAGAAGACGAAAAATCCCGAAAGAAGACGCAAGGACACAAAAAATGACGCAGGAAAGCCACCAGATGGGGCTCGACACTCGAGAAAATGCTACGGCAGTCACATACGACACTGGTGACACTGGTGTGACATCCCCAGCAGCGTCCGAGTGGGGTAGAAATGCCCGCTGACCACCTGCCCTCTCATGGACACCAGGCGTCCTCCCACTCCCCAACATGCCCAAGGCCACCGCCTGTACTCGGCATTTCCCTGAAAGCCCTCAGCCCCAGAAGCTGCAGGATGATACAGGAATCCTGCCTTTTCTTTATGCATGTGAGAAATTACACCGGAAAGGCAAAGCTGGGGAGAGTGGCTCAAGGAGAAAGCAGAGAACAAGAGCATGCAACTGGTTTTTATAATAACAACTAAACAGGGCCACCAAAAACCAAGGTGGTGCTGCCCATAAGGTGCTGCCCATGGGCAAAGACAGCATCACCTTTGCCAAACTCTTTCCACAGAGATATTCACTGAAGCCATCTTGTAGTCTTGCACGGCCTCCCCTTCCCAGGAGCTCCCATTCCTGCTAGTACACGAAACCTAAACTCCTTTTCTGAAGGTTAAGCCACTAATTTATCATCATCCCAGCCATGGACAAGGAGAATTTATTCATTTTCACCCTGCAGCAGTCTTTTACCTGTCTGCACATAGTTACCATGTAAACCTTCAGTCTTGTTTTCTCCAGATTAAAAAACCATCAATTTCTTTCAGTCCCTTCTCACAGTTCACATTTTCTAGACCTCTGCTCTTCCACATTGCTGTCCCCACCAGCTGTGTCTGGGTTTTGCTTATTTTTAAGACTGTCTACTTTTCCAAGCACTCTGGCTTGGCAGAACCAAACTATAACAATGTCACTGAGTCACTAAAAAAGATAGATTAAGAAGAAACTAACAGAAGGGACACCACGTCCTGCAGTGATTTCTCCTTGATCTCTAGAGATTCATCACCATCCACACAGTAATGCCTTGGTCTTGTCTCCATCAATGGCCAGAACAACGGCAATGACAGCAACACCAAATTCTCTTGGCTGTTGAGCCCACAGCCTTTTGCAAAGATCATCCCTAATGTGCCCCTTCCATAGATGGGGAAACTGAGTCATGGATCACCCAAAGGGCTCTCCCAAAGTCCTCCGAACAGGTGGGCAGCAGAACCCAGAGAGTTTAGTGCTGTCCCCAGTCTCTAACCACCATAACACAAACATATGAGTGCAATCACAAAATCACAGAATAGTTGGGTTGGAAGGGACCTTTAAAGGCCATCTAGTCCAACCTCCCTGCAGTGAGCAGGGACACCTCCCACCAGACCAGGTTACCCAGAGTCCCGTCTAACCTGGCCTTGAACCCCTCCAGGGATGGGGCAGCCACAGCGTCTCTGGGCAGCCTGGGACAGGGGCTCACCACCCTTGGTGTAAACAATTTATTCCTTATACCTACTCTGAATCTCCCCTCTTTTAGTGGAAAGCCATTACCGCTTGTCCCACTGGAACAGGCCCTGCTAAAACATTTGTCCCCATCTTTCCTGTAGGTCCCCTTTAAGTACTGGAAGACCACAGTAAGGTCTCCCCAGAGCCTTCTCTTCTCCTGGCTGAACCCCCCCAGCTCTCTCAGCCTGTCCTCCCAGCAGAGGGGCTCCAGCCCTCCCAGCATCTCCGGGGCCTCCTCTGGCCCCGCTCCAACAGCTCCGTGTCTCTCCTGTGCCGAGGCCCCAGAGCTGGAGGCAGTAAAATACTGCTCTGCCTGGTGATGGTCCTCCACACTTCCTTGATACTGTAAAGCCCAGCTCTGCTCAATTTGGTCTGTGCTGAAAGACACGAGAAGGACAAACCTGTCTCAATCTAATTGCCACAGGGGACCATGACCTCAGGAATCCCTGGGCATAATTTTGGCCAGCAAAAGGTCGCAGCCTCCCAAATGAACGGTGCATGAGCAAAACAGCTCCAACGACCATTTGCAGCTGAAGGGAAATTAACTTCTCTTTGTACTTCCAGTCCATGCAAAAATATGGTGCTCTGTCTTTAGCATCCTTCAGACCCAAATCTGATGAAGGGGGGAAAAGGAGGACTAAAAATGCATTCCTCCTTGAGGCCAGACGACTGTTGAGTTTTCAGCAGAGAAAGTGCGAGAGTAAGTGGGAAAAGCAGCATTTCTGCCTGGTAGGCTTTCAACAACTAATAAATACCTGTCTAATTAATCAAGATAAAATTTCACCCAGCTGTAATATTGGTAAGGCTTAATCCCATTCCTGAACACGAATGTACAACACTGGTGTAAGCAGTTTTATTCCAGTATATCTGTTTCTTCTTTGTGGTATTTTATTTACTTGTTTAAGGGCTTTTTCCTACCTTTACTAACACTGGTTAAGTGTAGACAAATGCTGAAGAAGAAAAAAATCAATGTCATTTCACCTGAAATTTGTTGTTCTCGGTCAAGTGGTAGCAAACAGGATTCTATAATTAGACTTTCAAATCCATATTGAGGCCTGATCTTCAATCTTGAGCAACACGATGCTTCCTCTTATGTCAGTGAAAACCATTCACTGCTCTGTGCTTTTGAAAATCAGGCTAATTTATTTATTTAAGAGCTTAATTTTGGATACAGGAGCCTAACATTGGGCTTTTTGTTTTTTGAATGCTGGCTATTTTTATATACGAGTGCGTGTATTTGTGTGTATGCATGTATTTTTAGTTCTAAGTCCCACTATGGCTTCAAGAGATAGAACTAATTTGGGGTTGGGAGGGGGATTTGGGGTGATTTTCTTTAAATGCACAAAGGATTGGCTGTCCCCTCCGTTCTGGCCGGGTTCCCAGAATTCCTGTTGGTATAATTACCCTCACGCTTATTTACTACGTATGTCGCAGTAGCACACAAACCGCGCGGGGCAAAGTCACTGCTGTCCCTGCGCCAAACCATGTTTTTAAGGAGCCAAAGCCATCAGCTCCAGAAATGTGGTCAAATAACCTCTGGAGAGAGCCCCAGGATGCCACCAGGAGGGAGAAGATGCTTCTACTGTAAAAAAAACCACCTTACCCTAAGTGCTGTGGAAAAAGATGCTTCATGTGGATGGCAGAGGCTGCTCAGCAGTCTCAGCAAGGACTGTAGCAGAAATGTCCAGAGACAGGATTTTGGAGTCAGAAGCTCTGTCTATACCATTAAACAAAGCAGACCAAAGACCAGCCTTTGTCCTTGGCCAGCTGGCATGACTCAACTCCACGTGGAGTCCATGCTAGTTGGTCTTGTCAAAAATTGCCACGGACTGCACTGACAGTTTAACAGGGTGAACTATTACAGGATTGTGCCTGTACATTGGCACTGTTCGATTTACAGAGGTGGCTCTGAAGTGTAGGAGGAAGCCTCAGGCAACACACTGGCTTGAAATGAAGAGGATGCTGAGGTGTAAGAGGGTTGCAGGAACATGGAAAGGCACATCAGCACAGGCCCTGGGCTATGTTTCGAGGGAAGAAGAGTCACAGAATCCCAGACTGGCAGGGGTTGGAAGGAACCTCTGGAGATCATCCCGTCCAACCCCCGGCCAGAGCAGGGTCACCCAGAGCAGGTGGCACAGGAACGCGTCCAGGCGGGGTTGGAATGTCTCCAGAGACGGAGACTCCCCCACCTCTCTGGGCAGCCTGTGCCAGGGCTCTGCCACCCTCACAGCAAAGAAGTTCCTCCTCATGTTTAGGTGGAACTTCCTATGTTCAGTTTTGTGCCCATTACCTCTTGTCCTGTCACTGGGCACCACTGAGAAGAGCCTGGCCCTATCCTCCTGACACCCACCCTTTCAGTATTTATAAGTGTTGATAAGATCCCCCCTCAGTCGTCTTTTTTCCAGACTGAAAAGACCCAAGTTCCTCAGTCTTTCTTCATCAGAGAGATGTTCCAGTCCCCTCATCATCTTGGTAGCCCTTTGCTGTCCCCTCTCCAGCAGTTCCCTGTCCTTCTTGAACCGGGGAGCCCAGAACTGGACACAGCACTCCAGGTGTGGCCTCCCCAGGGCAGAGTAGAGGGCGAGGATGACCTCCCTCCACCTGCTGGCCACACTCTTCTTGATGCACTCCAGGATGCCATTGGTCTATCCCACACAACCACCAGCTGGCCAAGGTCAGTAATCTCAGACTATATCTACAATAGTCAACAAAGGACAGGGGTCTGACCACTTGTCCTGAGGCCAATGGGCCAAGACTGACCACAGAAATGAAATCTCTCATCCTCCAAAACCAGGTAGCTGCCTTCATGCTCAGTATTGAGTTGATCCCTGGCTCCTGTGGAGTCCCGGGCCCTGCCCAGGTTATGATTACTTGGGAGAGCGCTTGTAAGTCTTGACCAATCTTGTGATTATATTAAAAATTTAGTGTCACGATGAAGTTACGGTGCCCATGAGCAGGATTTGAAATTGCCTAGTTTGCTAGTATAGGTATACGGAAAGACGGAAAGGAATAGGATTTGAGGTACCCAGACCTCTCCCAGCAACACCAGGTTGGGAAACTCTTCTTGACCAAGCACAGCCAGGCCTAGTACTGCTTTCAGAGAAGAAAACCCAGGCATGAAAAATGGGAAAGCATGCTTGAGAGGGCACAAACAGACCTCTAGGGAAAGGGGGAGCTCAGAAAATTAACTCTGCTGAGTAGGTGTAAACTTATGCCTGCAGCACCTTACATGCCCCTTTGCATGGGAAGGATTTATCAAGACCAGGAAGGCAACAGGTACACCACCCTTCCCAGCATCTCATTAACCTCATCTGCTTCTCTCTGGACAAACCTACTTTGCCATGGCACTACAGGAGCGTGGTTATGTCCTAGGTGTTATGGTAGCAACGCACATGGTATGGATGGACACCATCTCCCTCACCATCCATCCCACGCACCAGCTTTCTCCCTGGTGCTCACTCCTGGAAGAAGAAGGGTGGGATGGGGTGAGTTATTCATCTGATGGCTCACCCTCCTGCTGTCTCCTCCGCGGGCACTTCTGCTAACTCTTGCAAGGGACCATTACCCTTAAGCACTAGAGGGTGTTTACAGATTAAAAGCCCACTCCTTGGAAGGGAGGAAATGAGGACGTGTGTAACTGCTCGGATGGAAGGCTTGCAGCAAAGGCTGCCTGAACGTACCCTTAAAAAGAGGTTATGTAAGGCCAGATCTCAGCTGGAGCAAGCTGGCATCCACAGGGCTCTAGCAATTTACACCAGCTGCGGCTTTGGCCCGCTTTTTTAATTTTAATGAATTATTTTCATTCTAACAGATATAAAAAGGAATATAAGATGCAGCGCTCGAGCAACAGGGGAGCATGAAAGTAAAATGCTGTCTATTAAAAAAATCAAAATCAAACTTACAGTTACCGTCACAATTAAGGTGCTCAATATCGACATTTGTTACTGACTTTTTTCTTCGCCATAATGTTGCAAGTTAGCGATAAGGATTCACAGATGGATAATTATTGTTCCTAGTTCGAGTATCAAAGAAGCGTCTATGGGCCCCATCCAGGTGCTGATATACCACAGCTTTGTCTGGCTGCTTCCACGGCATCAAACTCCTCCAGAACAAGGTGCTGCATCCAAACCACCTCAGGGGAATGGTTCCTGGCCTGGGCTAATCCTCAAAGGGTGTGAAAGGCTCATTTACCCCATTGCTGGTTGCCTTGGGCCAAAACCATGCTGGGGACTGTTGCTAAACTGGGGAAGATGGCTTGACATCTCAAAAGCAAGAAGGGGCACATGAAATCTTCTCATAGGACTAAGCAAGCAGCGCACAAAGCCTTCCTTTAACCCAGCATCCTCATACGTCATCCCAACCACATAAGACTAAATCTCTCATCATTTTGATGGGCCCTTTATTTTCAGGATCGGGATTCTCAACGCTTTCTGAGATCTTGCCACTTCTGGCGCTTCTTGATGTGGTTTATACCCAAGAATAAATAAAATGCAACAAGAAGTGTGTTATCATAGAATCGTAGAATTACAGGGTTGGAAGGGACCTCTGCCAGAGCAGGGTCACCCAGAGCAGGTGGCACAGGAACGTGTCCAGGCGGGGTTGGAATGTCTCTAGAGACGGAGACTCCACCACCTCTCTGGGCAGCCTGTGCCAGGGCTCTGACACCCTCACAGCAAAGAAGTTCCTCCTCATGTTTAGGTGGAACTTCCTATGTTCAGTTTTGTGCCCATTACCCCTTGTCCTGTCCCTGGGCACCATTGAAAAGAACATGGCCCCATCCTCCTGACACCCACCCTTTCAGTATTTACAAGTGTTGGTAAGATCCCCCCTCAGCCGTCTTTTTTCCAGACTAAAGAGACCCAAGTCCCTCAGCCTTTCTTCATCAGAGAGGTGTTCCAGTCCCCTCATCATCTTGGTAGCCCTTTGCTGTCCCCTCTCCAGCAGTTCCCTGTCCTTCTGGAACCGGGGAGCCCAGAACTGGACACAGGACTCCAGGTGTGGCCTCCCCAGGGCAGAGTAGAGGGGGAGGACGACTCCCTCCACCTGCTGGCCACACTCTTCTTGTTGCACCCCAGGATGCCATTGGCCTTCTTGGCCACAAGGGCACATTGCTGACTCATGGTCATCCTGTTTTCCACCGAGCTGCTCTCCAGCAGGTCAGCCCCAACCTGTCCTGGTGTGGGGGGTTATTCCTCCCCAGGTGCAGCACCCTACACTTGCCCTTGTTGAATTTCATATGGTTCCTCTTTGCCCAACTCTCCAGCCTGTCCAGGTCTCTCTGGATGGCGGCACAGCCTTCCGGTGTGTCAGCCACCCCCCCAGCTTTGTGTCATCAGCGAACTTGCTGAGGGTGCACTCTATCCCCTCGTCCAGGTCATTGATGAATATATTGAAGAGGACTGGACCCAGTACTGACCCCTGGGGAACACCACTCGTCACTGACCTCCAACTAGACTCTGTGCCCCTAATCACGACCCTCTGAGCTCTGTCTTTCAACCAGTTATCTATCCACCTTACTGTCCATTCATCAAGCCCTCTCTTCCTAAGCTTCCCTATGAGGATGCTGTGGGAGACCATGTCGAACGCCTTGCTTAAGTCAAGGTAGACCACATCTACCGCCCTCCCCTCATCTATCCATCCAGTCACGCCATCATAGAAGGCTATCAGATTAGTCAGACATGATTTCCCCTTGGTGAATCCATGTTGAGTACTTCTGATAGCTTTCTTTTCCTCCACATGCCTTGAGATGACGCCCAGAACAAGCTGGTCCATCATCTTTCCAGGGATGGAGGTGAGGCTGACTGGCCTGTAGTTCCCCGGCTCCTCCTTCTTGCCCTTTTTGAAGACTGGAGTGACACTGGCTTTCCTCCAGTCCTCAGGCACCTCTCCCGCTCTCCAGGACCTTTCAAAGATGATGGAGAGCAGCCCAGCAATGACTTCCGCCAGCTCCCTCAGCACTCTCGGGTGCATCCCATCAGGGCCCATGGACTTGTGAATATCTAATTGACCTACCTGATCCCTCACTCAATCCTCCTCAACCCAAGGGAAGTCTTCTTTCCCCGTTACTTCCCCCAATGCCTGGGACTCCTGAGGGTTGGGCTGAGCAGTAAAGACCGAAGCAAAGGCAGCATTCAGTAACTCCGCCTTCTCCACATCCTCCATCACCATGGCTCCTGTCTCACTCAACAGTGGGCCCAGAACTTCTCTGGTCTTCCTTTTGCCCGCAATATACTTGTAGAAGCCCTTCCTGTTGAGCTTGACGTTCCTTGCCAGGTTTAATTCCAAGGCGGCCTTGGCTTTCCTCATTTCATCCCTGCTTGTGTTCATTGTGTTCATCAAGTGTTGCAGTTTCTGCCCTCTCCTGCCCAGTAAACATGCTTCCGTGTACAACTACCTCTTATTTAGTTAATTGCTTCTATCAGCTCCTATTAAACAATTAATAATCTCCACTCCATGCCTTGTCTTGCTTCTTGGAGGAGAATGTTGCTGAACACAAAACAAGCTTATTCCATGCCTTAGAGATGCCTAAAAAACTTAAATATGCAGCATGACATCATTAATGAGCTCTGTAGACTAATAGGTCATGGAGGACACTGTGTTTCTTCAGACACAGAGTTTATTGTCATCTCGGTGCTTAACTTGGAACTCCAATATGAGATTTTATCCACTTTCTAACTTATCCCAATATCACTGCGATCCAGGATCAGGCTTAGGAGCCGCTCACAACTAGATTACACAACAGTGTTTTCATCAAGGTGAGAAAATTGGATTACTTGGCCTATATTAACATTTTTGAGTTAAACTGTACTGTTGGCCACTTCAATCGCTTTTCATGTTTTCTAGCATCCAGACATTCCTGTTAGGCTTGTTATTTCCTTATCCCTGCTTGAAAACTTCCCTGTGAGTCAGATTCTCAAAAGCATTAGCCAAGACCTGTTCCCTTTAAAGCCAAAGGGTCAAGTTGAGTCAAACTTCCTGAATACCCCTAGTTCATAGACACGATAACAACCACTTCAGGGAAAACACTGGCTTTTATGTGAATTTGAAACCCTATTCTTTAAATACACGTATTTGAGAGGGGATGATACTTGAACATCCATTTATATTAGAAAGTCTTGCTTTTTTGAAACACTATTTGCAACTGAAATATCTACTAGAAAGAATGATAGTGCCAGTCTTCTGCTGTGCAGGAGAAACTGTAATAATTTCATAGTCTAAGCCAGTTTAAAGCTGTTTTAAAGCACAGATGGCTTTACTATACGCCAACCACGCAAGAGGCATCCGATTTATTTTGTAAACTGTATATTGGGGAGGAGCGTATCATAGAGTGATAGAATAATTTAGGTTGGAAGGGACCTTCAGAGGTCTCTGGAGCAAGCTTCCCCTCCAACTTTGAACTCAGAGAAGGCTGGTCATGGCCTTGCACAGTTGAGTTTTGAAAATCTCCAAGGATGGAGACTCCACAGTCTCTCTGGGCAACCTGTTCCAGTGCTTAACCACAATCATTGCAGATCATTTTCACTATTTAAAGGAAGCCTACAAATCACCCCCTCCTTGAAAAGAGTCAATTTCATCAAATAGTTGGAGAGAGGCAATAAAATAACGACGCTGCAGGATTTTTAGGATCCAGTTCCTGTAGCTTTGATGTTTGTAGCCTGATTTAACTTGTGGCTGATCATTTGGGGACTCTGATATACAAAACAGGGAGCTGTGGTTGATAACTTCAGAGTAATGTTCCTGCATTCTCTGAAATTACAACTTTGGTTGCAATGCCAGCCAAATGGGACATATACCTGTCTCGCCTCCTCTGGGACACCGTCCCTGGTCTTTGTTCAATTCCCTTTTTACTGGTGGTTAAGCAGATATTTGAGACTGTGAGAGCATATGGCAGAGCTGCAGGTGTGCATTTCATGCTTCTGGCAGATACCAGGGTCATAACTTCCAGCAGATGCATGGGGCAGAGAACTGGGGCAAGGGCATCACTGCAGCTACAGCTCCAGAGGCCAAAAACACAAGAGCTGCCCATACCTGTGTTGCCCAATCTGGGGGATGTCTCCGGGATTCATCTTTGTGACTATTCTCCTTTCCTAGCTGCAGAGTAGCTCTCTCTGACTCACAGGCTGAAAGATCGCAACCAGAGGAAGAGAAACAAATCAGAAGAAAACGCTAGCCCTAAACAGCGCTGTTGTCTGGCACTAATTTGTCAAACTTTCCCAAATCTGGGCCGTTACTGAAATATCCATGCTTAGCCAGAGCTGGGCCAGCATTTCTTTATTTGCAAAATGAACGTCATTGGTATATTCATTACAACCCCAATTTTGCAGGCAGCTCTGCCCAGGCAGCCTCTCCTTGCCTGTGTGCCCATGGGCTGCAGGACTTCCCTGGATATCCAGGTTGCAGAATCCCCGTTTCTAGATCTTTGCTCATTAAATCAATACAGCATCGGAGAATAGCTTTGTAGTGGGAGCCACTACGGTTTCGACACAGGCTCGTAGAAATCATGTTTATGTTTTTACTTGCCAACTATTTTGCGAGGCGTAGAGTCCTAAAACAGAAAAAATCCCAAAGACCTCTCCCGCGCCAGGGTATGACAGCTCTTTTCTGACTTTAATGTGGGAAGCATCCTGCATAAAGGAGCAGGCAGGGTAGCAGGGGCTGCTGGAGAGGGTATCGAAGTGACGGGTGGTGCAGAGACATGTCACAGCATCTATCACACGTGGGATGGTCTTGCATCCCAGCACTGAGCCAAGTGCTGTCTTTTATCACAGATTCCTCCCCCCCTCAAAATTAGTAATGAATACTTAAGTCCCAGTCCCTTTCCTATTTTACACACACTTATTTACTTAAAGTATACTCCGACACCTAGTGCCATCGCCTCTGGCAAAGCCTTCTGTTTTAAATCAAAGCTGTTAAATAGCTTTACACAGAAAGGAAAAAGTTGAACTCAGACTGAATTTTCACTTCAAGTGTGTTTGAGCTAATAGGGTTTAATGTCAGGGCTCTCCTTTTGGAAATAAAACTGGTCCCAGTCCAGTCAGCCTTACAGGAACAGATGCAGCCGAAGGCCTTGAAAGAGAGCGGAGGTCTTTCAAATGACTTGTCTTGGCTCCAAGCAAGGGAAGTTTCAGGGCAAATCCAGAGAAGTGCCTGAGGGCTCCCAAAATGTGAGTATTCAAAGGCATGATGCTATAGGGACACACGGGAATAGCCACCTCGCCCTTTCTGTAGGACGGGACACTTAACCCATATGGTCTTGAGAGGTGACTTGGCATCACATGGGCTCACCAGAGGCACAAGATATCTCAGGAGAAGAGAAGTTTGCATTGCTCTGGGCAGGGGCAGTCAAAGACAGGGACACATCTTCATCTCCTCACGGCTGTCTGCAAGCCTGCAAGACACCTTGGTGGAGGATGCAGAGGAGCAGAGGGGAAAGGAACAGCTTTAACTACCTGTGAGTCCCCTGGAGCTGGAGACATAATGTGGTGGGTTTCTCTTCCAAGGGTTTCCCACCTCCTGAGGGATTTAACAAGCCAGTTCGGGGTAGCAGGTCCAAAGATCAGAACAGAGACTGCAGGTTGCCGGGGCCTAAACCCTCAAAAAGTGATGTGGCTGCTGGGGAAGACCAGGGGTTCACGTCTCCCTCAGGGAGATCAGGGAACTGATACAGGAACCGATATGGATTCTAGGCTAGTATTCACTGAATTTACAGTATTTACTCTCCCCCAGCCTTCAAGGTCACTGATGCTGAAGCAGGACCTGAAATCACTAGACAAGACTTTTCCTTACAGCAAAGCCTCTCCTAACCCCCACGGACGGTGGCTTTGTAGAGCTGAGCAGGTGGATGTTCAGGAGACACTCTGCCAGTGAGAGGGGTTTTTTTAACACCACACCAGAAAAACACCAGGTTTAGGGGGAAGAGGAGAAGTCTAGGGGGAGAGGACCCTGCCAAGGAAAAGGGAGGCTGATTCTTGAGGACCTGTTGAGGATGAAAAACAGCCCCTGCCTGCTGCAGAGCTGCCAGGGTCAGAGCTATAGGCTTGCTGCTGGCTGCAACATGCTCTCCCCACCGCTTGCATCCCTTTCCTGGCACACACCACTGCAGAGCAAAGCTTCAGAGCGCCCTGCGGCCAGCAAATCCTCCGGGGGCTGCTCAGCAGCGATCGCGAATGCTGGGGTCCACCCCAGGCTTGCAAGGGATGGTCACGGACCCGGGACTATACATTCGGCAGCACATCCCCAGCTCATCTGTGCCGCAGGGGTCAAAGGCATCCTTGGAGCAAGGCTCCCGACGCAGCGGCTTTGCACAAGGGTTGAGGCTGTCGCCTTCGTTTTGCCATCCGTTTGAGAAGAAGGAGCTAAAAATTGGGTGAGCGCCTGTGAAATCCTGGAAGAACAGCCTCAGATCCCGGCTATTTTTAGTTTCGCAGAAGCTGCGCATACATTAGCAAGGGTCTGCCTTCCTCTCTGGGTGCGCACGGCTCTGAGAAATCACACGCCGTCCTCCCAGCCTGCCAGGAAAGAGTTTAACCCTTGTCATCTCGCCACAGTCGGCCCCATCCAGCTGCACCTTCTTAGGGACCCTGATGGGGACCAGAAAACGGGGTAGAAAGGTTTTCATAGGCATTTTGGCTCTAGCCAGGTGGAGGAAGATTTGGGGGGTGTCTTTGCCGCACGGCCCTTATATCATTATGTCTGATGGGAGGAGAAGGGATCTTTGGTATCAGCTGGGGACTGGGAGGAAACTCCAGCACAGAAATGGCATCTGCCTGCTGTCACTATCATGTCTTGCTGGGAAACAGCCACACTATGGGCTGAGAGGGGCAGGGAGGAGTTCAGAACATTTGCAGGACCCAAGAGTTGATGCCTCAACTCCAATGACCTGTCGTGACGGCCAAAGCTGGATGCCATTCATGAACCGCCACACGCCGCCTTCAGTGCACCCACCATGAGGTTCTTAATCCTAATCTGCAATCTTCCAGCCATGCAACCTCCTGGGAAACACGACCTCATCCCTCTTCAAATGCTTGGTGTCACATCTCCTTCCTCCCACTGGCTGTGTCTCCACTGGTCCAGACACATCATGCCAGAAAAAGCATTGCTTGGACCCATAAAGGGGATGAGACCAGGGACAGGGCAGGAGATCATGAGCCCATGGAAATGCACGATGCCTTTCAACGCACTATTAAGAGAAAATAATTGCAACGTTTATTTCTACGCTGAAGGATGAAAAGCAATGCCTTCGCGAGGTGCACTTCACACCCACAGCGCGAGTCAGCTCCGCTGCCCGTGCACTTTAACATTTTCCAGCTCTTTAATATTTATTACCTCTGCCGCTTTGTATTACTCATCAGCTATTCCTGGCCAGAGGAAATGTACTGGCGGGTTCTGAAGCGTGTACGTACTCTGTTCTTTAAGGGGGCTATAAGTACAACAGCAGTCTCGCAAACACGCACGCAGTGCGCTGTATTTGGGTATCGCAGTCTCCTGGGGCTTTTGAGGCATCGGGTAGAGGAGAATCAAACGAGCCTAACCATCCCCTCGCAGTGGCTTTTCAAAGGCCACAAGGATGTCGCCAGCCATCAGGAGACGAGACACAGCACTTTCGGGAGGTGTAGGAGCCCTTACCTCAACACATTTGTGCTGATCCCTGCAGAAACACCCCTTTCCCCCTCAGCATCCTTAGGAAGTTCACATAAGTATCCTTCCCTGCTACACTTGCAGTTACTTTACAAGTCTCCTCCCAGCCTGCCAGCAGCTTTGCCTACTTGCGGTATTTCTTCCAGCTGCTGGGGGCTTGGGGGCCCCCAGTAAGGATGTAATACAACGAAGCAACTCAAGCTACACAGGAGCCTACGGGTGGCTGCACTTGCAGCTGATTCATTTAACAGGTAACTCCTAAGACTCACTCTAAATAACATGACACAGAGGACCACTTTTTTGTGTCCAGTTCTGGGCTCCCCGGTTCAAGAGGGACAGGGAACTGCTGGAGAGGGGACAGCAAAGGGCTACCAAGATGATGAGGGGACTGGAACATCTCCCTTATGAAGAAAGGCTGAAGGATTTGGGTCTCTTTAGTCTGGAAAAAAGACGGCCGAGGCGGGACCTTATCAACACTTATAAATACTGAAAGGGTGGGTGTCAGGAGGATGGGGCCAGGCTCTTCTCAGTGGTGCCCAGGGACAGGACAAGAGGTAACGGGCACAAACTTGACCATAGCAAGTTCCACCTAAACATGAGGAGGAACTTCTTTCCTGTGAGGGTGGCAGAGCCCTGGCACAGGCTGCCCAGAGAGGTGGTGGAGTCTCCGTCTCTGGAGACATTCCAACCCCGCCTGGACGCGTTCCTGTGCCACCTGCTCTGGGCGACCCTGCTCTGGCCGGGGGTTGGACAGGATGATCTCCAGAGGCCCCTGCCAACCCCTGCCAGTCTGGGATTCTGTGACTTTGTGACTTCCTAGTGGTCATGTTCAGGAGAAGAAACAGCCCAGGTACAGTATTGCCCAGTATTACAGTAATTTTTCTGTTTTCCTCTTCTACTAATTTAAAAGGAGCTTTCTGCTCGGAGCTTGATAAAAGTGAAGCCACCTGACCACGTCCTCGCTCCACCACCCTCCGGGCAGGGCTGAGTCTTCTTGTGCTGGCAGACTGTTTATCCAAGTGACACAAAAGCGGTCACAGGAGCTTTCTGCCAGTGAACAGCATCTGGGCTGCGAGGTACAGGATCCTGCAGCCCAGCCCAAGGGACCGATGTTCATGCACAGTTAGGTGCAGAAATGAAGGCACAGAGGTTAAGTGACTATCCCCGTGCTGGTGGGAGAAATCGGTGTGGAGTTTGGGGGTTGGTGTTTTTTAATTTGGGAGGTCCTTGTCTCCCTGACCCTGCTGGCTGGGCTCCTTTTCTCCTTTGGGAAGCGCAAGGTGGGTGCCTAATACAAAATAAAAGAGAGCTTTTCGTTTTCACACACGTCCTTTCGACCTCCTGCTACCCAAACTACTTCCCCAGCCCAACCGAATGCCTTTTGCATGCCTGATACAGCCAAGGCAGCTGCCCTGCGCTGCGCGGAGGACGTTTGCATTAACATTGACTATCGTAAATGCTTAGACGAGATACATCCCAGAAGCACCGATAAATAGCTGAACTCATTGATCTAGCCATGACTCAGGAGTCACCACTGAATAAACTCTTTAGGCACCTTCCTCTGGCTGAGCCCGAGCAGAGTTTCTGCTCTCATCGGCAAAGCAGAAGAGGTCTCTTCCACCTTGCACTTCTCCAGGGGAAGGCCAGCTTAAATGACATGTGGGGGCTATTGATTTCTGTAATGAATGAATGGATTTTCCCCTCCTGCGCTCACACCCCCTCCCTCTCCTGTGGAATAATTCAGCGCCTCTGTCATTTACTGCCCAAATGCCTCTCCGAAGTGCAAACATGCAACCTTTCCCTGCTGGCATCGCACGCTGTCTCCGAAGCCCTGGCCTTGGCTCCTCTCTTTTCTCCTGCCTTCTCTGATCTTGCAGAGCGTTGCCTCCTGGAGGGAGGATTTAATCTCGTGCAGTGAGGCAAGGATCCCGGGCAATGGAGAACATGAAGCTTTTCCTCCCAAGAAGGACGGCGTGTGGCCAAAGCGGCTGGGTAAGCTCCGTCTGTGTGTCAGATGCTGCAGAATTGGCTGGGAAAGGTGGTGCAGCTGCCTGTTGGAATGGGCCTGGAAGAGTTTCCTGCACTCCAGGGATCTGCTCTTAAAACAGGAGCAGAGCAGATGTCACGGTCATTGAGGAGCTGAAGGAAATACAGATGGGGGTTTTGCAGTAATCGGTTGAAGCAAAAAAACCCACCCTGTGTATGCTGGGGTAAGCTGAGAAGCAAAGGGATGTCCTCTTTTGGCTACAAGGAGTCTCACTGCTAGCCCAAAATGTCCTTCCTCCCTGCCTCCCCCAGCTCCCCGCTAGGTAACCCCCTCCCACCATCTGCTTCTCCACAGCCTGTCTCCTGCTTTTGAGACCCTGCTCCTCCCATGGCGCCACGTTCAAGTGACCTGTCCTCCCTGCAACCTCCTGCCCAGCTGCTGTTGGCCCCCGGCTGAGGGGGATCACTCTGCAGCTAAGGGACATGCCAGCTACCTGTGCACATGTTCAAAAGAGCCCTTTTGCGGGCACAGTCCCCAGATGCAGCCTGACACTGTTAGCCCTCCTGCCCCCACAAGTCCTGCCTTGTCCTTCACAGGAGTTAAGACCTCAAACATCACGGGACGTAGCATATGCCACCTCCTACATTTGCAGAGAAGATGTTGGAGAGACCTGCCGTCAGCAACCAGTTTGAACAGGCTCTGAGAGATGTCTCCTGCCTGTAAACCTGAGATCGCAGAGCACAGCATCCCACCTGCCACCTTAGGGAGCTGGGATTTGACATAACCCCTCCATTACAAACTCTGAATCTGACTCAGGTTGCCCTTTGCCTCCAAAGCTAAGCCCTGACCGATGCAGCTGACTCTTAGCATCTCAGTCCAGGATGTAAACCCCTCAAATCCTAGTCTAAAATGTCAGGTATTTGAGTCCCCTAGGCAGGTAAGCTGTGGCAGGCAGACACAGGAGGGCCTGTCCAACACCAGTGACAGGTCTAGGCCACCAAAAGGGTCATAATTTCCTCTTCCATCCTCCCCTGCCTCCAACGCACCATTCCATGTCTTAGCCCAGACCTCAACACCCAACTAGGAACAGACTCTTGTCCCCTCTCCTGCCACCCAGGAGAGTGCCTGGGTGTGTTCAGACCCCTTTGGGTGGGTTCAGATCCCTTCTTGTGGGTCCAAATCCCTTCTTTGCTAGACATGGAGAAACGGCTTGACCTTGGGCATTGAACATCACAGGCGAACCCATTAACCACGCCGAGCCAACCGAGGAGACAAAGCTCTCAGATTCCTGTGTTGGGGCTGCTGTGCAGGATATCTAACACTTAAACATCTCCTGAGACACGGCAGCATGTCAGGAAGACTCTCGTCTGCTGGCTCGAAGGGTGGCCCAGAAAGAATAATGCCGAGGCTTGATTCCCTCCAGTCGGAAACGCTTCCTCAGCCGCATGGGGTGGCCGGGTGCCAGCAGGCTGGGTTACGAACGTGGTCTCATGTGGACACCCTGTTGGAAAGAGGATGCTGCAGGCTTGAGTCACCTCCAGGCTATGGAGGGAACTAATCCTCCAGCTTCTACCCCCCCCGCCCCTGGCCTGCATGCCCTGCCTCTTCAGGTGACAGCTAAAAGCGGGACACCAATCCTATGCCTTTTAACATAACTTTGTGAATGAATCCCTTTTCCCCTTGCTTTTCTCATGCAACCTTTTTGCCTGGGCTGTAAGGAACATTTTGTGCTAAATGTTACCCTCAAGCCTCTGGGGCGACCCTAGATGTGGTAGGAGTTTTCTTCAGTTGTTTGCAGCTTTTTGTTGAAGCTCAAGTTCATGTGCCTAAAAAAATCTTTTCTGGAGCCACAGAAGTAGACCCAAGTCTCTTTGAATGGGATTTCCTTTCTTATTTCAGCAGTCCCAAAGTGGGAAAGCTAATTTAAACTCATCAGCTCTGTTCCATCTTTTATCAATGGAGAGAAAGCGAGAGATTCCCGGAAAGCCATTTATCCCATCCCAAGATAAGTGTCTACAACACCTCCTACAGATTTCCTGTCTCCTTCCCTTGACTACAGAAGGGTCCAGACAACTAGCTGAGATCTGATGGCTGATACCAGATGTCTCCCATCTCCTTGGCATTCACTTTCTTATCAGATGCCTCGCACCTCCTTGCCATCATTTTGATATGCCATTTGGAGGACTCACTTGCCCTGGATGCACATGCTTCCCCATGGAAAAGACTTGGGGGGCATGGAGACTGGGGCAGTGCCAGGGACCATGCTAACAGGTAGGAAAGGATTTTTCCTGTGGGAAGTAAAGTTCACACTAAAACTGAATGCATTCCCATCTGACAGCCGGAGTAGGAGCTCCCAGAGCTGGCTGGGATATTTTTTGTTCCAGCCATCTCTTAACTTGGCCTTCCTTTTTGTTGTGGAGCAAATACACAGCCTTGGGAAGACGACACACACCATGAATAGCTCTTGTCTAGAATAGACCCTGTCCCATAGCTTCTATGTCCTTCCCCACCCAGAGGAGTAGTCTTGCCTTTCAATAACAGCCCTCATATAGGACAATTCCATGCATAATCCCCCAGCTGGCTTCTCCAAGGCATCTCTGACGAATTTGGAGACCAGGGGCAAGATTTATAGGTATCTGGCATTGTTTCAGAGGGTATCAAAGATATTCACAGACTGATGGAAAGTAGGACACAAGATATCCAGAAGACCTGTGGCCTTCTAGATCCACAACCAAGGACGCACTGGGACAACCACAACACCTTGAATGGTGCTGGGTGCCTGGTTTGGACAACTGAATGGAGCTTCCAGGTCTCAGCCCAGAGTGGGAATCTCTACGACAACAGGCCACCAAGCCAGGCAGACCAACTCCACCCTGCCACAGACTACAAAGCAGGCTCTCCTCTTCCCCATTTCTCCATCTATGCTTTGCCCATGGGGAGCCACCTAGTTTATTCGCCTCACGCCTGGAGATCTTGCCCTTCCCTGGTCCCTGCTGCCCACTCTATGCATTGGCTGGAAGAAACCCTTGCTGTGAGACTGACAGCAGAGTCTGCATGTCCCTGCAAGCTACAACTACCGGGACCCTCTGTCCTTGCAACCTCCGGGGCTGCTAGTTCTGTCACCAGCTATGCCCTTTGACAAAGATGTCACTGCTCAGTGCTTAGAAAAGAGAAGCAGCATATAAAGGAGGTTTGGGAGCGCGCTCGGTAGTTTTGTAGGCAGCAGAGTGTTGTACATGGACAGAATACATCTCTCTGAGCAGCTTTGTTTATTAAGGCAGCAAACGGAGAAGGTTGGGGAGCATGAGGGAGCAGGATAGCAGTCATGCAGTAGAGCCAAATCACTGTCCACAAAGCCTTCGCTCCGCTATCGGATCAGCCCCATGGGTAAGTGCAACCCCTTTCATTATTTTTTTTTTCCTTAGGACTAGTGATCAGTTCTGTAGGAAGCCAAATCTAATTCATACTAGTCATTCACAACCAATTAGTCAACTGTTGCACCCCATCAACCCTATGTTAAAGTTATTCGTAAATAGATCCTGTTTCCCCCCACCATTCAGCCAGTCCTTCTGGCCACTATTTTAGAGGTGCTTTATTCTAGGAAGGGGTAAAATAACTTGTCCCTGGCTGCAATGCAGGGTTGAGGGACCTGGCCACAGAACCCAGGAGTCCCGGCTCCCAGATATCACTGTTATCTATTATTATAGCAATGTTAAAAGGCTTCTGCTGAGATCAGAGTTTGATTGTACTGAGTCCGGTTCGCACACATAGTAAGAGACAGTTCTTGCCCTAAAGGATTTACAATCTAAACTGACAAGGACAGAAACACAGCAAAGGAAAGGATGTGTTATTAACAGCGGGGGACTGAGGCACTGAGAGATGCAATAAATTGCCTGTGGTCACAGAGGGAGCTTGTGGAAGAGCCAAAATCTGACCCTCGATTTCCCACGGACGCTGTCTTGTCTCAGCCCTCAGGGGAAGGTGCACGTCGGGAATCCGGGGTGAGTCGGGAACTTTGCTGATGGTCCAGGTGAGGCCAAGACCCCCTGGCCAAAAACCACTGCCCAGCATAAATGCATTCTTGCCCCTGCCCCATCCTTATTTGTACATGTGAGGGAGGAGAATAGCCCCCTCTGATACCACCACCCGCTGTGTCATCTTCATCCCCTGTCAACTGGCCATGCTTCACCCAGACAGGTCCCCTCCAAGCCCTGTTAGAGGGGTCAGGGCTGAGGCTGATAAACCACTTCAGATACTTCTACAGACTGGCAAGAAAGCAAGGTGAAGCCAAAATCACTTTTCCTTAGGGAAAACCTGCCTGAAAGGGCAGGTTTCAGGGGACATCTGCCTGAAAGGGTGACCCTCAGCAAGTTTTCTGTGTTGGGCACAACACCGTGCTAAGACTGGTGCTGGATTGATCATTTCCGAGGACATCGCAAAGCATGATGAGATTATCCCACCTGTCTGTGCACACATGCCCTACAACACTCCATGTCTTCACGCGTGTGAGAAAGCACATGAAGACAAATAAATTTACTCTGTCTGCTTAAGCAGAGGCTGGTACTACTTTTTGGGGATTTGGCCTCTGACATCAATTCCTTTTCCATTAGCCTACCAAAGCTCCTTAACTCTCAGGGATGGATTTGAACCGTAGCAGTGATGCAAAGGAGATTTATTCTATTCAGTGGAACCCCCCAAATCTGAAGAGTTTAAGATTAGGTATGGAAGGATTTGATTTCAGTTGATAAACACCAGCCCTGTGTCTCTTTTAGCCACTTGTTGGCAATCTGATTAGTTTTGGCCTCAAAGTGACTCTAACTGTCCTGAAATTGTAATGGCCAGATCTGCAGGGAAGAAAGAGGCAAGGAAGAAGCATGGTGGGGTTGACCTTTGGACTCTTCAGAAATGACCAAGACCAGTAAAAATGCCAACCAAAAAATAAAATAGCGGTTTTAGCAGTTAAAGCTCTTTTTAAACAAAAATAAATGTCAAGTCCTACCAAGACAACTTATAATTTCAATTGCTGAGTGACACTGCATAGGAGGGGAAGCAGAAACAGAGAAATGCATGGGACATATCTGCACTCCCCCATGGCTATGCCCCAGCAGCCCTGGACCATACTAGACATTTTGTGGTCATTACACTGGTTTCTGAAGCCATAACCATCAGGGGTCTACCCCTCAGACAAGCCTAGCTGTAACGTAGGAAATCAGGGTAATTTACCCATGGTTTTATGCAGCAAAACCCATATTTCTGAGATCACCCTGCCTCCATTTGGTCATAGCTTCATCCTGTTGTGTAACTGCTTTCCTTTCCGCGCTGCCCTAGAATCCACGTTGGATTAGAAATGGTTATGATATCAATAAATAGCTTACTGCTGTGGGTGCTCTCAACATCTGCAT
The DNA here is from genome assembly GCF_028500815.1 of Rissa tridactyla. Lineage (NCBI taxonomy): Eukaryota > Metazoa > Chordata > Aves > Charadriiformes > Laridae > Rissa > Rissa tridactyla. The sequence continues at coordinate 124,026,371 of NC_071468.1, read as the reverse complement.
GTAAGCCTTCGTATGCAGCCACGGCAACGGGGAATTCAAATGATCTGTCTCATTTCATCTTCTCCTTGCAGCACGCCGTTGCGGGAGCAAACATTCCCATGAATTATTCGTGTCAAATCATAGAGTCCCCGCGTGCTCCCAAGTGCAAACAAGCACTTTCCTTACGTGATGTTTACGGAGCAGAAGCATTAGGTGAGGAACAAGCAGTTTTAGGGCTCGTGGCATTTATTGGGCCAAGAAAAGGAATTGTTTTTTACACCGAGCTTTGTTCCAGTCTCTGGGGCCTCATATAAAGTAATTACCTAAACATTTCAGGGTCCTTCTCCTGCCCTGAGGCCAACAGGCAGAATCTGGCCACATCCATACTATTGAACCCTCTGAGCCTTCATACCAGGGTGGGCACATCCAAGCGCCTGCTGGGAATGGGATGAGCAGGGGGACTCCAGACAGCAGGGCAGCTACGCTGTAGCTGCAACCGTGCAGTGTGCTCTCATAAACCAGGAAAGACAGGATGTAATAACGCCTTATGTTGATTTATAGTAAACATTTAATATCGTCGGTCTTCTCCCACAGGAAAGCTTCTCTGACTCCATGAGCTTAAGCCAGTCCGAGATTGCTGTTGCCTCTACAAAGCCTTGGTCTTGCAAAGGATCCTGTCCCAGGGCACTGACAGCCAGCTCATTCCTGGGCAGTTGCCTGAAGAAGGGTAAAGCCTTCAGGACAAGACCCCACAATTCATCACCATAACTTTAGGAGGGTCCTCGGCTCTAATTTTCGTCACAACACAGGCCGCTTATCTGTGCATCGCACTCCCGATGCATCCCAGCATTGAAAAACATCACCCTGGCTCAAGCAGACTTTGTGCTTGAGTTAGAGCCCTTGGGCTTTGCAATCCACCCCCCTCCCTCTCCCTTGGCTTCAGCCACCCTCGCTGAAAAATAATTTTGGATTAATTTAGCTTTCAAGTGAAAAATGGTGTTCATTTGGGAAGCACCGCACTGAGGGCAGCCATCCATGCACAAAGGTGGGTGCAAAGAAGGGACAATCCTTGCTTTTAGGGATATCAAGGACAAGTGCCCAGGAGGCAAAGCCATGCCTGAAACTCTTGCTCTTACACTGATCACTCTTGGTGACCGCCACAGCACCATCCCCACCAGCGTCATTTCAATAAAACACAAGCAAAACAAGATGATCAAAGGGCTGGAGCACCTCTCCTATGAAGACAGGCTGAGAGAGAGTTGGGGGGGTTCAGCCTGGAGAAGAGAAGGTCGGGGGAGACCTTATAGGGGCCTTCCAGTCCCTGAAGAGGGCCTATAGGAAAGCTGGGGAGGGGCTGTTTGCAAGGGCATGTAGCGACAGGACGAGGGGCAATGGCTTAAACTAGAGCAGGGCAGGTTTAGATTAGACATTAGGAAGAAGTTCTTTACACTGAGGGTGGTGAGACACTGGCCCAGGTTGCCCAGAGAGGTGGTGGAGGCCCCATCCCTGGAGACATTCAAGGCCAGGCTGGATGAGGCTCTGAGCAACCTGATCTAGCTGAAGATGTTCCTGCTGACTGCAGGGGGGTTGGACTAGATGACCTTTAAAGGTGCCTTCCAACCCAACACCTTCTATGATTCTATGATTCTAAGTCACAATAACGTGGCATTTCTGCATGGACTGGGTTGCTTTCAATCAAAGTCTCTTAAGAGCACGTTCCCTAATAACTGAACTCTACCATAATGGTGTCACCAAAGCCTGGCAATGTCACTCAAGAGCCTATGGTCTTAAATAACGTATTTTCCTTCACAGCTGTGAAAACTGCAGTGCCTTCACCCATTCTACTGAATAATGGGAGTGTTTCTGCAAGCTTGCCATGGTAATTTAAAATCAATTTTACTTTTGTATCCCATTATAACTTTTGCTATAGGAAATTAACGCTTTAGTAAATCATATAATGTCTGCAAAAACAACAAAGCACATTAAATGGTAATACCACAAGGTTTGGTTGATTTTCAATGAAAAAGAAAAACAATGGATATATGTATTATAATTTAAGTATGTACTTTGTAGCGTATCAGCTATGAGAAACACAGGGAAGGTAGGTGAATCTGCAGTGGACCACAACACCTGCTCAGTGATGGAGCGGAACATGCCCAGCCATTTGAGAACAAAAGGTACCCTTTGAGGTACCTTCGTGAATGGTAAAAAATAAAGTGATTGTAGGACTGGGACTTTTCACACCTCAGCTATGACTTTAAATAACTTTCGTTCAATGTTTTGCAGGAACAGCATGACTACATCCATGCTCGAAAACTCAGCAGCACGTGGGAATGTGGAAAAGGGTTGAAGCCTGACTCTCCACACTTAAATTGTTAGCGTCATCCCAGCACAGCTTTGTGCTAGGAGAAACAGCCTTCTTCAGACAATTCCCAGGCATGGATGAGGAATTAGCCGAAGCCAGGGAACATTTACAATAAAACATCTGGGGTGTCGCCCCATCATTTTGATGGCTGGGAGATTTGATTGTGCAGATGTGAGCAGAGCACACAGGTCGGTCTCAAGATCAGAGAACAGTCATTGATTACTGCCCTGGTTTAAACATTGCCACAAAGTTTGGGCTTCGAGTCCCACGTTTTACCTATTTTTCACTTGAAAGCCAACAGAGAAAGTTCCTTTTTAAAAGGTGTGAGGTTTATTATAAGGAAACTCCATGGATGGTCTAGAAGGCCTTTCTCCATAAACCAAAGAAAGTACACAGGGGATGGAAGCACATCTTTGGGTTGAAAATCAACTTCTTTTTCAATCTTCTGTGTGGTTATATGATAAGGTGATCAGAGACTGTGGTGAGAGACAATATTGTGCCTACGTAGATGGATTTATAAAGAAACACCAAAATCACTGTGGTGGTCTTTCTACTAAATAGAGGTCTAGTGAAACAATGCACATAACTTTTTTTTTGGGGGGGGGTTCACTGGTGGAACCGAAGAAGAAACTAAAAGAGAGGTGATGTTGGAGGCAGCTCGTGAGAGCAGATCCTCATGGGATAGTTCACGGTGGGTAAGGGCTGGAGTTCAGATCCCTGCTTAAAAATCAGGTTGATGTGGCAGGGGGGGACACAGGCCTGGGGGAAGACTGGGAGGATCCGAGGTTGTCCCAAACAAGACTGTGCCCAGCCTGTACGTGTGGGTCAGGTAAAGAGGTTGTGGGAGGAGAGATGCCACCTACACGTACACGTCCTTTGGAGGAGCCACAATGGCAAAAGCATCGCCCTGCTGCGTGCGCGATGGTCACCAGCCCCATAACCAGTGCTGTGGAGGGGTTGTTAAAGGGTGGTGGTGATAAATAAAGCTCACTTCCACTGGATATGATCTGAACCCAGGTCTTCTCCTGTCTGGCAGCTGGCTTCACCAACTGATTGCAAGGTATGGTGGAGGACCCTGTTCATCCTCCTCCACTTGGGAAATGATGCTCAAGCCCTCTGGTGATGCTGGTGTGAAAGCCAGAGCTGTATCATCCATGGCAGATGAACTGCTCCAGCACTCCCGGGCTTGTGGGGCTGGTTTTCTGCCTGTTTTCTAACCGATGAGCAGAAAATTGCAGAATGTATTAGTTACCTCCAGTCCTTTCCATGACAATCACTTCAATAAAAAAAAATGCTAAAAAGAAGAAGAAAAAAAATCCACCTGTCTCTGAGTTCCCCCATTTAAATTGCTACAGCCATTCAAAAGTAAGGTGTTTCATGCTGTCCAAACCTCCAGATTACCCAGCCCAGCTTTTTAAATGCACAGGACAAAAAAAAAAAAAAAAAGAATTTAAAAAAAGGCATTAAGCTGGGCCTTCATCTCCTCTCCTGACGATGCCTGCTTTCAGCCCTTGCTGTCAGCAGTCCCCTCCTACCATCAGAGGAATCAAAGGTGAAACTGGCTCCGACATGACAAATAACAAAAGCGCCGTCTCCTCGCTCCCGAGCCACGAGTCATTAGGAAGTTCCTGCCTCTCTCCCAGTTGCGCGTTAATGAGCAGAGGGAGAGCCGGGGATGGTTTTGCTCTGTGTTTGAGAGCCAGCTCGGGAGATGAAACCTGCCGTTCAGTGGCTTTCACAGGAAAACGGCTCCCCTCCCAGGCTCTAGAAAAACCTCATCAAAACCAGTATGCGCAGCCTGATCCAAAGGATGGAGGAGGAGGAGGGCTGGGGACGGTCGGCTCCTGCAGAGCCCGGTTGCAGAAAGCCCCTCTGGTCAGCCCTGCAATTCCTAGGAGGCATTTCGTGGGTGGAGCATGAATTTTAAGTGCAAGATGACTTTGGGATTAATGTCAAGGGTGCACGGCACGACTGGTGAATGGACAAACCAGGGTGGACGTTCAGCATGGACTTAACAAAAACCTCCCCAATGATATTGGAGATCCTGGTCCACATCAGACAGCAGATCTGCTTTGCTTCCTTCAGCTTGGCATTGTTTGTAAAATGGGGGCAAGAAGGTAAAATTGTGACAAATGGGACAGAAAGGCTATGTCTACATCTGCAAAACCACCTCTTGGTCCCCCTCTTCCCCATACATGCCAAGGTATGGGAGATGCACCCCATCCCTATACGGACATGCTTAGCTGCTTCAGAAGATGCGATATGGAGACAGAAGACCATCTTGGACCCAAAATAAAACCCCTCCCTCAAAAGCTTTCCCCAAACCAGTGTTTTCCCACCTAAGCCAGTTGCTTTTGACAAATGGGCATCTTCCTTCAGGGGACAGTAAGCAGCTTCACTGTAAAATGCCTTGCTGGTCGTAATGAGCATTTCGCCCAGGCGCAGACATGGAGGGATCCCCACCCCTGCCACGTCAGCTTGTGAAAGCACAGCTATATGCTAAGAGGTCTGAGCTCTGCAAATCCTCTCGGGAGCTGGCAGGGTGTCTCGTAGGCCTCCCGGCGTACAGTAAGTCCTGAGGGATTACTCATGCGATGCCACACCACTATGAAGTTGGATGGGCAGGCACGTGGAGAAGGAAGTACAGTAAAAAATAAAACCTTCCTTGGCCCATCCTCTATCATCCCAAATCAGCGAGAGGCTGCCCGTGCCTCGGGTGCAACGTCCAAGACAATCACAGCTGACAGTGCCTTCGAGGGACACTGTCAAAGAGTTTTAGGCTCACCATTCGGTAAGGGAAAGATTTTTGTGACCAACTTCATGGGAACGAGCCCCTTTGCAGACATTCTGGGAGCGCAACCTGCAGCCGGTGTGGCTTAACCCCTGGTTCCCACAGCCCGACACCGCTGCAGGATGGTGCCACCACCCTTGAAGGTGAGGGTTGGGTCAAGAAAGCCAACATCATCCTGGCATGTGTCAGGAATAGTGTGGCCAGCAGAACTAAGGAAGTGATCATCCCCTGCGGTACTGGGGAGGCCACACCTCCAATACTGTGTTCAGTTTTGGGCTCCTCACCACAAGAAAGACACTGAGGTGATGGAGCGAGTCCAGAGAAGGGCAACGGAGCTGGTGAGGGATCTGGAGCACAAGCCTTGTGAGGAGCGGCTGAGGGAGCTGGGGGTGTTCAGCCTGGAGAAGAGGAGGCTGAGGGGAGACCTTCTCGCTCTCTACAGCTCCCTGAAAGGAGGGGGTAGCCAGGGGGGGTCGGTCTCTTCTCCCAAGGAACAGGTGATGGGACAAGAGGAAACGGCCTCGAGTTGTACCAGGGGAGGTTTAGATTAGATTTTAGGAAAAATATTTACACTGAAAGTGTTATCAAAGATTGGAACAGGGAAGTGTTGGAATTGCCATCCCTGGAGTTATTCAAAAGACGGGTAGATGTAGTGCTTAGCGATAAGGTTTAGTGATGGGTTTTGTCAGTATTAGGTTGATGGTTGGACTTGATGATCTGAAAGATCCCTTCCAACCTTGATAATACTATGATTCTACTATGACTATGAAAGAGGCAGAAGGAGAGGTTGGGTGAAGAGCCAGGCGAGGATGAGGAGGTCTATGTGGAAAGCTCTTATTTGGTGGATGGTGGCAATGCTGCGGTGCAGCCAGCCCTGGTGGGATGGGGAAGTGCCCTTGGCTTCTCCTTCTGGTCCATGTTTTTAATAGTTTGACTGCAGGTCACCAGCTTGACATGAGACGTTAGCAGAGCCTTGGGGTTTGTGGTGAGCGGATGCGCAGTGTGTGCGCAGGGCATCAGGTTATTCATGTCTCCAACATCAAACGTCTGATGTCAACCGGGCTTCCTCTGCGGCCAAGGGAGAGCAAGGGGCAACTGCAGAGGGTGACTCATCTCATGAAACCAGCCTCCTGCGCTGAGTCATCCTCCAGAGGATCAGCTCTCTCGGACAGAGAGTGGGAGGATGAGGTGGTACACCAAAATCACGAGGAGAGGAGCAACAACGGCTGTCAGTGCTTCCGATGGCTGCAGGGGAGGGGGCTCCTTCCAGGTGGCAGCCAGGGACCCACTAGCCACAGGTCCATCCGCACTGGTAACGTGAAGTGCCCTTTGTATTCAACAGGAAGAAAAAGTTGTGTTTTTTTACTGGGAGTGACATGTGATGGGTTTCAGAGGCCTCCTTTAGGCTGAGATGAATTACGAATTTAATTACATATTATATACCCCATTTGGAAATACCTCCATTGCCAAAGCACAAAGTCAGGTGAGGTGAATCCCATCCTTCTGGTCTAACCATTCTCCTATTTAGAAATCATCTACGTATTCATCGAAATCTGTTTTCTGACACTAGACTGTTGCCCCACTTTCATCTTTCCCAGGATTTCTCCCACTAGTCTCCTTGTGTAATGACTCTGGAGTGAATTTTTAAACAGTTTTGGTCTTTTTTTTTTTTAACATATGAGCACCATGCAGGACAATGTATCCCAAGGAAAAATATATAATGAATAAATAAACCACATATATACATATACATACCCTTACACATACCCTCAAACAGAGATCTAGCTTCATACATATGTGCAAACCTACATGCACGCAGATCTATGGCTTATTTATTCATTATAAGTGTACACACACGTGTATGTATATATACGCATAGAGGTATACCGTATGTATAAATACATGCACAAAAAACTGATTCATGACCTATATATTTATATAAATAAATAAAAGATATGTGCGTGTGTATATATATAGTATATATATGACCATATACACGGTTTATTTATTCATTTATACATCTATACAAACAATCTCCTGCTGGTGGAGCAGGTCGAACCAGGAATTGCTGTCTGATGTAAATAGGGGAAATCAGCTTTGAGGTCCAGCTGGAATAAATAAGTGAGTATTTTGAAGATTTAGTCTAAAAGGCCTTTGGAATGATTTAGGAAAGCTCTTTTTAGAAACCTAGGAGATGTCACTTCTTGGCAAAATTCTTCTTCCTGGTTGTATTTCACTTTTTAAACTTTGTATTCAGTGTACGCCATCCGTGGGGCTGGGTGGGATGACCCATTGCCATGCAACATATTATGGCGAAATGCTATTTCAAAATAAAATTAAATTTAAAAATAAATAAAATAAAATAAAATAACATAAAATAAAATAAATTATAGAATAAAATAAAATTTAAAAGGCAGCTGTAATTCATGCAGATTGAATCATTGTCTTTGGAAAGGCAAAGTGTTTCTCACTGACGACGCAGGGAAGCAGCCAGGTCCTGGTACCCCTTGTTGCAGCTAAAGATGAGAAAAGTCTCTGCATCGGGTTCCTGCTCCACATGGAGGCATCAAGAGACCATTGCCAAGCTCTCGCTGCCCTTCCTCCATCCCCCGGCTCTCCGAGGCGTTACATGAGCTGAACTTTGCTCACCACCTGGCACCTCTTTCAGTCCTTCCATTACCCCCCTGCCTTTCTCTGGTTTCCCTCCTGAGCTGCAGATGATGGGTCTGGACAGAGTCTCCCTGGAGCCACCGCAGCCACGCCGGCAGCACAGATCATATCGCTGCTCCGGGCTGCTCGGGAGGCATGGAGGAGCCTCCCCTGCCGCGGCCGTGCGATGGGGACCGGCGCTCAGCCGCCCCATCCCTGCATCCCCGAGCTCCATCCCCATCACCGCAAGTCCCGTCTCCCAGTCTCAGTTCTGGGAGGTGCGACTTTACATTCGATCTACAAATGGGCGTGGAAATGACTCATTTGATTATATGCATACACACACGCATCCCAGCCCGACGTATATATAAAGGGATTTCTCTCATATTAATTCATGAACCAAACCTAAGCTCAGACGTGGATCTGGCAAACTCAGTGGTTGCAGAAACGTTCCCCTCCTGTTGCCCCTGCCCTGGGATTTAGTTCAGCTTTTGACAATCTCAAGGGTAGACATGATCTACCCTTGAGGGGGTATGTCGAGAGGGTAGAGATTATCTACCCTTGAGGCCAGAGGGGCTAATTTATTAATGCCTCGATGTCTGCTATGGGGGAAAAGCAGACACAGACCAGTGCCCTGGACCAAGAGCAAGGCAGGGCAAAGAGGAACAGCTCTCCACCATGGCGAAGGATGAACGTGCCACCCAGGAGAGCCGGGGGATGATGCTATGAGAGGAGGTGAACATCTCGCCGTGGAGGAAAGAGAAACAGCCAGGATACAGCCCCTCGCCTCTCCTGGAAAATCACTAAAGCAAGCAATAGTAATTGGAGAGCTACTTGTAAGCTGGGCATCTTCTCCCCTGCTAAAAGCTTTGCCGGTAGCGCTGAAGGAGTGGCTTGTGATAAAAATATATATATATATTAAAAATATCTGCTCTGACAAGCGTGAAGCTGGAGAGCAGAGAGGGAGGGGAGGAGGTAAGGCGGGTAGGAATCATAAATCAAAATGTTTCGCTGCTTCTAATTAAATCTACCTACCTGTTTGTAACAAAACCACTCTAGCTCAATGGGAGGAGACGGGGACGAGAAGCTGCCACTGCCCGATGGCTGCGGTGGCCAACCGCTCCCTCCGTAAGGCTGAGCATCACACAGGAATACGGCGGCCTCAGTGTCTTTACGCCGTGTTTCCAGCTTCAGAAAAACCTCCAACCATCTGTGCCAGGCAGAGGGAGCGGGAGAAGGCAGCGCAATCGCAGCCAGGCAGAGTGGAGAAGGGGGGAAAAGCGTTGCAGGCTGTAAAGGGAGGGCTGGAAACCTTCTCGCTGCACCACGTCCTCTCCAGCCAGACGGCTGCAATGTGCTTCTGCCAGTCCTGCAGCCACCGCGGCTTGTGCAACCGGCACAGCCCGGGAATGGGTCAGAAGAGCAAAATCAGATAAAAGGGGGGATGGAAAATGGAAGAAAGAAAACCAGAAATCACACTACTGCTGCACTGTCTGGGATGCCGCGTGCTGTGCGTTTGCGGTCCCCACTCGCCTCCGAAAGGGTGTAGCGGAACTAGAAAAGGTTCAGAGGAAGGTGGTGAAGGTGATCAGAGGGATGGAGCAGTTTCTATACGAGAAGCTGTCACAGAAACCAAGACTCCTCATTCCAGAAAAGGGACAACAGATGTGATGTAAGATAAACGTCTATAAAATCACGACTGCCCTGCAATGAAAGGTTTTCCTAGCAAGAGCTAGGAGCACCGTATGAAATGGTTAGATGACAGTTCAAGCCTAGCAAAATGAAAGCTCCTTTTTTTTCTGTGGAAACTGGGCAACCCCTTCTCATGCTGCCAAGCATTTAGAAAAAAAATCACATACAAATTCAACCACTAAGGAAAATTCTGTTATTAAATTGACAGCCCCACAGCTAGCTCAAGAAGGCCCTTCAAGAGCATCCTGGGATGCAGCGTTGTGTGTTTGCCTTGTTCTTACACCATCCTGCTGTTGCTCAACCTGCGCTTGATGGACTTTAAAGTTGGCTGGACCAGCACAACTGTTATTTTTTTTTCAAGAAATTCCACCCAAAAGTTGAGTCAGCATCTGCAGGGCAGCCTCTGCTGAGCCTGCTCCTTGAGATTGCAGCAAAGGCACCCAATACGCTGAAATCTTGGGCAGGGATGGCTTTGCCCTGGCTTTCCCAGGGCTCCCTCGAAAGCTGCCCCAGTTGAAGCACGTGAAGCCCCAGAGTTGCTCAGGGAGAAGCTGCTGGGGCTGACCTGTGATTTGTTCTCCTCCTCCCATCTTCTGGTTGCAAATATCAACACACGCTCACTGTGTGTTGGGGACCATAAGATGGGAGGAAGGTGGTCGGGGGGCATTGAAGCCATCTACTATCGTGTCTTCAGCAGGGAGTGGTGCAACTGGTCCAAGATCTCACAAACAACCTACAACTCTTTCCACTTTCTTGGACTTTGCTCCCCCCCTCGTGCACTGGCTACTGAATGGGTTAGGGGATCTCTATCGGAGGCTAATGTTTTTCTAACGATTGTATTGATTGCGAGTAGGAACCTGCTGACATGTTGGGAAGAAGGAGGAGGTAAAAGAGCAAGCCCTGGAGAAACACACTGAGGTTACTACTACTCTTCACTCATCAGCCAAAATAAACGCTGTGAAATTTCCGCAGGTCGGTTGAAGTGTGTGTTAGTGCTAAATATTGCTGTAAATTGGGCAAACTGAAAGTGACAATTAAGTACGTAATAAATGACTGGGTTTTTTTTTTTCTTCAAGGATGCACAGACTGGGAGGTGGCATAACAGGACGGTAATGAGCTTCTGGAGTGATTGCCCTTAGCACCTGGGGTAGGGAATTTCACTTAAGAACATCATCAGATCCCTGTCTTGTGTTTTGGCTTGCAGAAAGCCGTCCAGGTTTGATTTATCCGTGCAAATAACGGGGGAAAAAAATCCTGGTCCCCATTGGTGATCTGTTCTCTTTACTACCTACCCACACAGTTCAAAGATGTGAAACTTGTTTCAAGTTGGAATTTGACTGACATCACTTTCTAATCATGGGAGCTCACCAGGCGATTTTATCTCCTTACAGCAGATATCGCCTTCCTGAGAGCGAGGAACTAAGGGTGCCCATTCAAGAAGTGGCAGTGCTTTTAGAAATCAAAAGTTCACCCACTGGGGCTGTTCTGACTCAGGAGACAGGAGCCATGGGAACCATTGTTAGCGTTTCACAGTAGAGTGGGTTGATATTTTTTAATCAACATTTGCATGCTTTAACTTCACTTCTATTTTATTTTTATCCATCTCCTTTCTCCTCCTATTTTCAGAGAACAAAAGGAATGAAAGAAAAAGAACTTTTTAATTAAACTTTTGGAGAAAACTATAGTACAAAGCTGTTCTCTATATTGTGGGAGATAAATCACTGCAAATATTTTGCAGAGCCCTGCCTATCCTACCGCCTTTGACGCATTGTGTCAGTGCAATCACACCTCAGAAGTGATCTGGGGTCCAAGTTTGGCTCCAGATTGAAGGGGGCCACCAGATGAACTTCGCTGTCACTACCTGCTTATTGGACTAAGGAACCGAGACAGGGCAATGTGGTGCTGGACATATCTCAGGTACCTCTGGCAACAGACAAGCGTGCCACAACCATCCTATCCTGATGCAACAGACACAAGCATTTGGGCAGAACATCTTCTGGACAGATAGGTTATATCCGTGTTAGTAAATCAAGTTCTTAAGACTGAGATTTCTCATTTGAACTTCTTTAGGATGGTTCTTGCTATAGTTTTTGCCCACTCAAATTTTTGGCAAGCTTCAGGAATTAACCTGGGCAGGGACAGCAGTCCTGATATGGCCACTCTGTTTTAGAGGGAAAGAGAGTTTAAGAAAATGGATGAGGCCAAAAGGATCTGTTTTATTTATTAAGTATATACATAGCCAGAATTTCCTGATCTGCAATTCAGCACTGCCGGCTTTCTCCTAGGAAGTACCTTCCTATAGTGACTGGTAGAAATAGGAGGAAGCAGAAACGGGATAGACCTCTCGCTTACTAAAACTACTAGAAGTTTTGGGGTCTGATCCACATTTTTCAGAGGAAACTTCAGCTTTTCAGAAGAGAAAGCTTAAAACCCCACAGGATTACAGAAATGTCATGACGTTTTTTCCTAGGAGCTGTGACTCAGATACTCCATGTTTTCAGACTCAATAGGATAAGATTTCTGGCCAGACTTGCATTTCCAGGATGTGCCTTCTTCCCGGTGTATGTGACATTATGGAGATAAAATCTAGTGTCCTTTTATGAAGAAGATATGGAGTCATCTGCTTCCACTTGCTTCTACTCCTCGGCCACTCAAACTTTGTTGTCTCTGTCTTTGTGTCTCCAGAAGCAACTGCCAGGATGGTCATTTTGGAGCTGACTAAAACCTCCGTGGCCTTGACGTGGCTCTCGCTGCAAGCAGGTGGAACAGAGGCCACGGTCTATCCCTAAGCACAACCCCGCACTGTAGTCAAAGTGGGTAAAAAAAGGAAAAAAGAAAGGAACCTGCAAGAAACCCCTCAGGGGACAGGCTGCACCACCAGCCACTGCCAACGAGAAGAAAGGTCTGACTGGCCCAATATCACAGAAACTTGCCTTCCCAGTGGGCTCCAAAACACCCTCCTGTTACACACCTTTGAGGAGGCATCTCCTTGAGGAGCCTGAGCTCTACCCCTTAAGATAGCTTTGAGGATGTCACCTAGCCACATGCTACTGGTCCAGAAGGTCATGAGGCTTTCATAGGTCCTATATCCAAGCTGCCATCCCCACGTGGGTGTCTCTGGGTACCTCAAGTGATGCTAGCCACCTGTATTTAGGCACAATGCTGAAGCTGAAAAAGCAGTAAGTAATGAATAATGCAACAAGCTGAACTGAATCTTAGGTGACTAAAATATACTTGTCTACTTTTGAGTTAGTTGCCCCAGGTCCTTTCTGTAATCAACTGAGAGAAATGCATTTCTGCTACTTTAGATACATGTTTCCCTCCATTAACTCTAAAGGGGATCGAGGTAACAGCTCAGAAATAAGTGTCTACATTGTGGAGGTTTTCTCCTGGTTAGATGGCTCCCACTATTTATATCTTATTTTTTTTTTCCCAAAGGTAGATGCACCTTTGCTCTGTTCATGCTGTTTATCCAAGAATACCAGTTCCCATATGTTGTAGCCACTACTGCCTATATAAAAAATATGAGTGCCCTGCGTTGTTTTTTTTTTAAACACCCAGAAAAATGAAGCCTTGTTCTGGTCCATAGTGGAAGGGATGGGTTACTATGCAAGACAAGAAGGTATCAGCTATTAAAAATACCTTATTCTGTACCACACCTCTCACTCTACACTGTCACGGTGGAGCTCCTACTGCTTCTGCCCTGCTGTCAGTGATGCGGCAACTCTATACGGGCTGCATCAACAGTACCCCAGAACTAGGACGGAGAAATATAGACACCTCAAAGAGGGATATATCAGGAGCAAATAAACAAAGGAAGAAAACCCCAACCCTCTGCTCTAGACGGACGGTAGACTAATGATGGAGGCTTCCTCAAACCCTCCTCAGTTGGCTCATTAAACATCACCGAACACAATGAACTGACAAAACACTTCTTCACTGGTGCCAATGAGGGTCTCGTCATGCTTCCATGGACTTCGGAGCAGCGTTTTGGTCATCAGACCCAATTCTCCTCAGCAGTTTGGCAGCGGTAGCCTAGACAGCAGTCAGTCCAGCTAATGGGCAAGACAGGGAAGGATGCTCCCCTTCCACACCCTGGCAAGGAAGATCCTTGGATCTAACGGTTCATATCCTGTCCCGCTCCCCCTTGCACAGGAGCATTTGCCTGTCAGATTAATAATGCAGTCAATGCAGCTTGTCACCATGCATAAGGTGAGCTGTGATAAGCCCGGCATCCGATAAAGCTGTCTTCAACACTGACAGCTAGTGTAACTTCCCGGACTGTCATCAGCGAAGGAATAGAAAGAAATTTAACGGGATTCTTCCAAAGGGTTTCTTGGGCTTGCTGATCTTGCCACCAGTGGGGGGAAGGCAGGCAGGTGAAGACCACGATCGGTAAAAGGTTGTAGTGCACAAGGGCAGCCCAAAATCCCCACAACAAAATCCTCCCATCTAAGTTTGCTCAGACACCAGGTTTGGTTGATAAGAGTAACTGCAAAGGACCTCTGTCTACTTGGCTTTGTGTCATGCAATGTTCAGGTGGAAAACCAGCCCAACAGACCTCCTGCCTGGTTGAGGTTGCAGAGAATCAGAGGAACACTGGGTGGAAGAGAAATCTGGAGGTCTCTGTCTGACCATCTGCTCGAGGCAGGACCACATCCAACACCTGATCAGGTCAGCCACAGTGTGGGCTAACCAGATTTTGACAGCCTCCAAGGATGGAGACTCCCCCACTTTCCTGAGTACCTCTTTCTTGCAGTGCTGCACAATCTCCCGCGAAAAAGCTTTTGCTGATGTTCAGTCCGAACATCCCAACATCTTGGAGAAACAATATCTGACTGAAATATGGCCAGGGCCAAGGGGAGTGATGTATGAATCTGGGTAACAGTTTTGCTTTAGAAGTAAAAAGGCATCAAAGACAGAGCAGGAAAGTATAAGAATTCCAGTCTGACATTTTAAAAATCAAGTGTTTCATGCTAGCAGTTGCCTCACAATAAAGTGGAAAAAACACCCTGAAACAAAGGAGCCTTTTTAAAAAAAAATATCCAAAGCAGAGGGTGAGCTGCATTGGGAAGGGGAGGGTCCGTCTACCGAACGTGGAGAGGGCACGAGCACTCAAAATCAGGTGGTAAAACCAGGGGTGGATCCCCCCTTCATTTGGTTTTCCTCCCGAATTTCCACCCCTGCCTGAATCCACCCAGCACCATTAACCGATACGTGGGTGTACCTCAAACCGCGCTCCGTCCCCGCAGACCCCTCCTCTGCAAACCATGAGTTCAGAGACCACACCACGCATTATGTCATCCTGCGAGGAGGAGCTGGGCAATTCTGCAACCGCTTCTTCCCTAGCCCTTTGGATTCAATCCCTCCTCTAACAGCATTGCTGAAGAACAAGGCGGGGGGAGGAAAAAAGGAGCCTGGCCACAGGGGAAGGGTATTCCGAGAGGAGATTCCCCACGCCAGGATCTCCCCCATCAGCATCTCGAAATTAAAAGCGCTGCGGTGCGGGGTTGAGAGCGGTTAAACTGCCTCCCCGGCTGCTCTTCACCTGCCGCGCGTAAAAGCCAGCTCGCTCTCGCTCGCAAGAAAACCCCGTGTGCAGCAAAAAGGTGATGTCATCCTTTCCCCGCTCCTGAAATTCAGCTCCTTGCTCAACCGGGCTTGGGGCTGGTGTTAGTAACAGTCCCTTTTGACACATCCTGTGCTCTGACGATTTCTTTTTCTTTTTTCTCTTTTTCTTTTTCTTTTTCTTTTTCTTTTTCTTTTTCTTTTTCTTTTTCTTTTTCTTTTTCTTTTTTCTTTTCCTTTTTCTTTTCCTTTTTCTTTCTTTTCCTTTTCCTTTTCCTTTTCCTTTTCCTTTTTCTTTTCCTTTTTTCCTTTTCCTTTTCCTTTTCCTTTTCCTTTTCCTTTTCCTTTTCCTTTTCCTTTCTTTTTCTGTTTTTTTTCCTAATTTTTCTTTTTCTTTTCCTTTTAAATTTTTTTTTTATTTTTTTTTTTATTTTCCACTCCACTTCTCTCTTTTTGCTGCACAGTGACCAGGCTCCTGAGAATCAGGTTGATTAAATTTCTATGCCTCGCAGCTTCCCTGGAGTCCCCATAATTTATGTAAATACGAGCGATAAGAAACGAGGGGGAATCACAAGAAAAATGGAGCATTAAGCCGCCAAGATCCATTAAATTCTCCATCACCCTTTTCAGAATCTCAATGTTCAGCCGCACCGCCCCCATGTTTTCCCCCTGCCACAGCGGCATGGATCAAATTAACACTCATCGGGCTGAGGAAATCCACAGGATCAGTCCTGCCTCCTGCCTAACATATGGATTTAGCCCTGCCTGCGATGAATCAGCGCACAAAACGAGCCCTGTTTGAAAAACAGGTGGTGCAGCTGGTTGCAGCCTTCTTGCCTAGCTGTATCGCGATGCAATGCCGAGCAGCTGGAGCTCCCTCCGGGCAGAAATGAGGCAGGGCACATCCCAACGTACATCGGTATTCTTGGGTAAAGCAAGATGAGCAGGGCTCCTCCACTTTGGGATACCTGGGAGACCCTCTGCGCTCGTTTTGGGGTGTATCCATGCTGCCAGCTAACGGAGGGTTAGTCTGAGCCCGCTGTCATGACTACACCTAGCAGTCCCTCAAGTTTGCCCAAAATCAGCTCTTCAACCCCAAACCATGGAGAGCTGTGCCAGGAAGGAGAGAGAACAAGGTCAGGAGCCTGTTGGCCTCCTTCGTGCAGGCTCTGCCCTTCCTAAGCCCTTCCTAAGCAGCTTGCTGAGTTTAAACCCCTTCTCCAGCCCGCTCATCACTTAGTTGTGTAGGTAGGGCTTCACAGCCAGAGAACATCTGCATGAAATAGTGCCAAGACACCGGTGCTACAGCTCCATGGTCTATCTCATTACACTATTCCTAGCACGGTTTTGGCCCACACCAAGGAGCAAAGACCAAAAACGATACCCGAGGTTGGTTTGGGAGGTGGCCTGGATGGGAGACAGTTCCCAGTTGGCAAGCTGGATGGAAACACTACCTTTCAAGAAGGATGTAAGGACAACAAGGGTCAGAGACACAATAGTAAAGCACAGATTGGACCAACTGGCCTCAAGGCCAGAAAACACATCTGAAAAGCCATTCCTAAGGTGCACAACCACTTCATAAGAGGCATTGCAGGCATGGGGCAGTCGTCTATGTGTGAACAGACACATGTCAACCACCACTGCCTGCTCCCACACCAGGCTGAGCCCAGTTTGTGGAGGAGAGTCACTACAGTCACAACGTCCACAATCAACAAGGGTGCTCGAAGGGTACCTGCTTCACAAATGGCAGCTGAGACCACTTCTGACAGTACCAGGAGCCTCGAGGCTGGCTGTGCTGTCTGGAAGTCACTCAGACCCAGAAACCTCTTCTTACACACAGCCACAGGCTTCCCTGGGATTTTTAGTCCTACGCAGAAAATACAGTTAACCCTCTTCAGAAATCACAGAATCACAAACTGACAGGGGTTGGAAGGGACCTCTGGAGATCATAGAATCATAGAATCATTTAGGTTGGAAAAGACCCTTGGGATCATCGAGTCCAACCATCAGCTCCACTCTACAAAGTTCTCCCTTACACCATATCCCCTAACACCACATCTAAACGAGTCTTAAACACATCCAGGGATGGTGACTCCACCACCTCCCTGGGCAGCCTATTCCAGGGTCTCACCACTCTTTCTGGGAAGAATTTTTTCCTAATGTCCAGCCTAAACCTACCCTGCTGCAGCTTGAAACCATTCCCTCTTGTTCTATCTGGGAGAAGAGACCAGCACCAACCTCTCTACAATGGCCTCTCAAGTAGTTGTAGAGAGTGATGAGGTCTCCCCTCAGCCTCCTCTTCCTCAAACTCAACAGTCCCAGCTCCTTCAATCGCTCCTCATCAGATTTATTCTCCAGGCCCTTCACCAGCTTCGTTGCCCTCCTCTGCCCTCGCTCCCGCACCTCGATATCTCTCTCATATTGAGGTGCCCAGAACTGGACACAATACTCAAGGTGTGACCTCACCAGTGCTGAGTACAGGGGGACAATCACCCCCCTCCTTCTGCTGGTCACACTATTTCTAATACAAGCCAGGATGCCATTGGCCCTCTTGGCCACCTGGGCACACTGCTGGCTCATGTTCAGCCGCTTGTCAATTAGAACCCCCAGGTCCTTTTCTGCCAGGCAGCTCTCCAGCCACACTGCCCCAAGCCTGTAGCGATGCATGGGGTTGTTGTGGCCCAAGTGCAGGACCCGGCACTTGGCCTTGTTGAAGCACATTCCATTAGCATTGGCCCATCGGTCCAATCTATCCAAGTCCTTCTGTAGAGCCTCCCTATCCTCATGTAGATCAACACTCCCGCCTAGCTTCGTGTCGTCTGCAAACTTGCTGGTGATACACTCTATGTCCTTATCAAGGTCATCAATAAAGTTGTCAAACAGAAATGGTCCCAATACTGAGCCCTGAGGGACACCACTTGTGACCGGCCGCCAGCTGGATTTAACTCCATTGACCAACACTCTTTGGGACTGCCCATCCAGCCAGTGCTTGATCCAGCATCCAGCATCATCTAGTCCAACCCCCTGCCAGAGCAGGGTCACCCAGAGCAGGTGGCACAGGAACGCATCCAGGCAGGGTTTGAGTGTCTCCAAGAGACGGAGACTCCACCACCTCTCTGGGCAGCCTGTGCCAGGGCTCTGCCACCCTCACAGCAAAGAAGTTCCTCCTCATGTTTAAGTGGAATGTCCTATGTACAAGTTTGTGCACGTTACTCCTTGTCCTGTCACTGGGCAACACTGAAAAGAGTCTGGCCCCATCCTCCTGACACCCACCCTTTAGATATTGATGAGCATTGATGAGATCCCCTCTCAGTCTTCTCTTCTCCAGGCTGAACGGCCCCAGGGCTCTCAGCCTTTCCTCATAAGAGAGGTGCTCCAGTCCCTTGCTCATCTTGGTAGCCCTTTGCTGTCCCCTCTCCAGCAGTTCCCTGTCCTTCTTGAACCGGGGAGCCCAGAACTGGACGCAGAACTCCAGATGTGGCCTCACCAAAGCAGAGCAGAGGGAAAGGATGACCTCCCTCCATCTGCTGGCCATGCTCTTTTGAATACACCCCAGGAGACCATTGGCCTCCTTGGCCACAAGGCATATTGCTGGCTTATGGTCATCCTGTTGTCCATCAGGACTCCAAGGTCTCTCTTTACAGAGCTGCTCTCCAGCAGGTCAACCCCTAACCTGTACGGGTGCATGGAAACATGTATTTTTCCTTCTCCAAATGGATGGCATACTAATAATACCACAGACTTTTTATTTAAGTTCAGAGCTCACGGACAGCACTTGAATTGCTTTTCTTAATAACTGTGACAGTTAGAAACCTCTGTAATGGAAGTAAAGACTCTCCAACAACAGTATGAGTTTAGGATGCTGGAGCTTGAGCAAAAACATTGCAAATCCTGATTGGTGATGAAGTCCCAGGAGTAAAAGTCATCAGCTCTCACTCAGCCCTGTCCCTAACCTGGATGCTGCAGCATTCCTTCGTCTGTTTCTACTGACAGTGATAACTCTGCAGAGTCAATCCGTGGTTCCTGTGCCCAGGGCACAATTTACTACTCCAATAATCAAATATCAACTTACAGATCTTTCAACAGTCATCCAAGATCAAGATCTAATTAAGACTACAAATGAGTTAATCATGTGTGATGAAGTCTTCTAAGAAAATTACACCCAAGAGTTACATTCTGTCTGAGCTGCAGGTATTTTTGACAGAGCCCCAAAGTAGAGACTGAAATGATGAAGATTAGATGGAGCGATGGGTATGAAAAAACAAAACTGCATAGGTTTCAAAAAAGAAGGCTACCTACAAGCTGCAGCTTGGAGTGCTGAATTATTTGAGACAAATTTGATTTGACAGATTCCCTTGAAATATCAATTTTGCAAATCGTTTTGCCCCAGCATTCAGTGACCAGCAATCCAAAGAGACCTATTGAGTGTCTCCCTTTGCCTGGGCAATACGTCTAGTTTTGAGCGGTGGGCAAATGAATCACGCTACCAAGACCGCCCTTGATCACAGCCAAAAAAGGCCAAAGAGAAGTGTCAAACTGTTTGAACTTCCAAACCAACAATGGGAACAACACAGCACAGTCTAAAGCGCCCTGTAAATAATATGTGTGCCTGACATTTAACGGGGTTTGAAAGGTCTGTTCCGTGGCTTCATCCTGTCCCATGGATGCATGATTTGCTGTGCTATCATGCTAAAAATGACTACGGTCATTAGGAACAATTTATGCTTAGGAAAATAATTACGGTCATTAATGGGGCTGAAAGCAGACGCCATTAGGAAGCAGGAGCGGAGTTGTGACAGCCGACTGTGCATGCGATGTGATTGACGTACACGGCAATTACGGTGTTCACATGATTAGGCATCCCGACCAACTCCAGTTAAGGCTCAGAAGGGAGCCAATAAGTGATATGCCCAAGGGACGTGTGAGAAAAGCCAACGGGATCACAGAAAGACAAGCCACAGCAGTGTCTTGGAGAGCATGGGTAGTAGTCACCAACCATCACTTGTTGACCATGGTGGTGTACAAAGTGTGCCTACAGTTTTAAATCTGCTATTAATATTCAGTGAGTGATGTCAGTGGCCTGTAATTAAGGTTATTTACCTCATGGTCCTCGCTATTGGACCATATCATCACAGAAGAACAACGTCTGCAAACGGATGTTTGAACAACTGGGTGAACTCTGGGCCAGCTGATGGCATGGGTTGGACTGAGCACAGGTAGCTGCATGGAAGAAATGGCTTATCCTCTGGTGTAGCTCTCCCAGAGGAAAAGAGTGGTGAAATGAAATCTATAAGCATATGATCAGGATCAAATTTTCAGGGCAGGTCATGTGCTGTGACCCAGGAAACACTGGTCTGAGAAACTCAACAAGAACGAGAAAGAAAGTCCTGCCTGGATTTCCTCAGGTTCCCTCTTCCTGTGAAAAGCATAGGATTATTGGCAGTTAGTTAATAAAGCTCATTTGGGTTGTCTGGACAGTTGCCTAAAGATGTAATATATTACTTAACAAAAAAGTGAATTTGGAAAGGATACTGGTTAGTGAAACTGGCCAATGGTTGATGGATATCTACACTGATAACACAAATACGTACTGCTTTCATTGAGAACAATTAGGAAGCTAAATTTAACTCCGCGTGTGGCTGCTCATACCTAAGGCAAATCTCTTCCATCTCCAAAACAGTCGCGTGAAATCAGCCTTGCCCACAGGTATGAGTTTCAGGAGATGGATGGACACAGTTTTGCTCCATGGAGGACGGCAGCGATGTCCCAGGGGTGATCAGACCATTGGGTGAAGCTCCAAAGCCACCTTCTGCTATGATACCCAGGAACAGTCCTGCTCACCCAAATGCCATCCACTTCTTTGCCACTCCCTGGTTGAAAACACTTTCCTCCCCCTTCCTTGAGTCCAAATCCACAGAACATCTACTCCCTCGGCTTCCAAGTTATACTCCCGGGGACCAAATTTCCAGCTGCTTCTGTAGACAGACTGAAAAATGCCTTGTCGCTTCAGCAGAGAAATGACTGATCATGTTTGCACCCCTGCTCCATTGCAACGAAAAGTCACACAGGTGAGCTCAAGCTCCCTGCTCTAACTGTGTTGTTTGCAAGTGCCTGGTCTTGCATTGACTTCCAGGCTGAATTTTGCTCATTCAGCAGCTAGAATCTTCTTGTGATTTAACTTGATAAATTAAGGAGCCTTTTAGTACAGGGGATCTCCCTGGTGTTTGTTTAGTGAGCCAGATTAAATCAATCCATAGCATTGTGTGCAAATCCGTGACTGAAGGCCAGGAGTGAACCCCGAGAGCCTGACAGGGAATATTTGCTGGTCCTGCTTGCCTTGGGATTCCCTCTGGTGAGAGGGGGAGGCGTCACCAGAGAGAGAAAAGCACACAAACAAGGGGGTGAGCGGGAAAGAACGGGTTAAACCATCACAAAAGACACAGTTCTGTCAAACTTCCCATTCGGTTGAATTAAGCACAGCACAAAATGAATTAACTGTTTGCAAACCGAGGATATTTGTGTCCTGAGGAATCCCTTGGGTGGCAAGACGTAGTAAGGGCCAGCAACATTGAGGTGCCACCATCAGTAAGTCCCTACGTGTCAGGAGGATAAATACATTAAGGATGCAAAATGCTCAGATGTTAGCAAAATAAATGGGGTGGTGCTTTGGACTGCAAGGCTGGCCGGACAGGAGGGGGAATTACGGAATTACCACGGCTGGAGCAGGCATCATGTCAAGCAGGACACAAAGGTTAAGTGGATATTCAGGCTTTGGTGCTGCCTCCCAGGCTTCAGCATTTCTATAAATAGTTCATTTAATAAATAGGCTGTTTAGTTTTGCAAACATGGAGGCCCTTCATACTCTATTCCAGCAGGTGGTACACGAAACATGGTGGCAGGAGGCAGCATCGCCACACTTGCAGCACGGGGAAGACTAATTAACAAGCAAACAACCCAGCATCCAGAAAGTGAATCTGAACAGGCAGCGTGGAGAGATTAAGGCAGCCAGGAGCACAAGCTTGCCAGGGAGAAGAGCCCCCACAGAGGCATGGAAGAAGAACCGAGGCCAACTGCAGAGGTGAACATGGATGACAACAATACTTAACACAAAAAAATACATTTTTATCACTGCATTTCTGGGGACAAAAATGTACAAGAAGTGAATAAGAGTGGTGCCAATGACAACTTCCCAAAATACAGTTATTCGATGTTTTTGAGACCCAAAGAAAAAATGGTCCCTTGCAGCCTCAAATACTCTGCGGCTCTTTGAAATGCCTGTAGTGGAGAAGGTTGTGTCCGTGGTCTGCAGTCAAACCCATGTAGTCCAAAGCCAAAGGGGAACGTGGGCTCAAGGGATCACTTGTGAAGCAATGGGAAGGTAGCCTTATTTGGAAAGATAGGAAAGAGAAAATGCAGACAAATTCCACAAACTTACTTCCCACAGGGAGTTAAACAACAGCTTAGCACAAAGGCAGGCCAAGAAGCAAGACTCTCCTTCCCATCGAGGTTGGTTCCTTGCAACATGGCCACACAGCATGGACTGGCCACAGAGGCAGACAAGAGAAAGCCAAACTAGACAGGTTTGCATTAGTAGCCTCTGGTCCCTTCAAGCCAGCCACCTTTTGCAAAGGCAAAGAGAAAAATACAAAAAAGATGAAAAAGGAAGGTGTAACAGCCCACGTGGAGCACAGAAGAAGTCAAGTTGTAGAGGCATCCTAAGGCTGTTTACCTGCGCAAGGCTGGAGAGCTGTGTTCACTCCTGGCCACCCTGGGAAGGATGCGTTTAGAGATGAAACCATTTCATTTTAGAAGCATTAAGCCATTTGCCATGCTGGTCCTCAGGGCAGACCAGGCGATGGCCCTTGGTCTATGCACACTCGCAAGAGCAGGTGAAGGTAGCATTTCCACAAGCCTTGTGGGCAGGAGAAGGTGGATGACTCCTTGCCTCTTGGCTCTGCCTCCTCTAAAGATGTAAAGAGTGGGAAGCAGAGCGACCTACTTGTGTCATACCCTGAGTGCCTCTTTTTTCTCCAGCCAAGACATCTACAAGCACCACTCTTCCCGAGGCTCCTGTTCTGTCTATTTGCACTCTCTACAAGGATTCTGTTGCTCTCTCCTTCCTTCCCCTCCTGTCCCCCACCCTTCCCCTTGGCTCACCTGGAACCAGGAGGGCTGCAAAGGCACTTTGAGAGACACGATGGGAACAGACAGCAGCAGCTGGACCCCTCACAAACCTGGTTTTGCCGTGGGAGGAGGAGATGTGGTGGAGAAGCATCCCTTCACGTTGGGCTCCCCATGAAACAGGGAGCAGGGTGCCCCCCTTGATCACAATGTAAATCCACTGGTATGATTAGTGTTCCTCCAGGTTTAGGGCAGGATTAGTGAAATCATCTTCTCCTCTCTCTCCACAAGGAAGGACGGGAGGAGCTGGGCTTTTGGGGATAGGGCTCTTTTTTTGGTGGGCATATTTATTTATTTGACTGCTTAGCCAAAAATAACCAAGGGATGAGCTTTTCAAGAGCTCTCAGAATCAGCAACACTCTGCTCCTTCATTGATTTCAGAGCTATAACCCCTGTTGACTTCAATGGGAGCTGAGATAGCCCAGCGCTGAACCGCTTTGGAGAATCCAGCCCTAAAAGCATAAATTCCATTAATCTTTTTTTTTTTTTTAAAGATTTTTATAAATACTATTGCCATGCACATTATCACGGGCTTTTGGCACAGCTCCCACAAAGCCAAAGACATTTTCACTGCATCTTTCGAGGCAGTCATAAAGAACCTACTGTCTGCATTATTGAGCTCCTGTAGATATTTCTTTGTCCTTTACTTGCGGCCGTAGCCTAACAGTTGTGACAGATTTCATTTAAGGTCCTTTATTTACAGCTACCACGCGCTCTCGTTTAATCAGCCCTGTCCATCCCGCTTCGCACATTATATGTGGCTAACTGTACTCTGGCTGGTTTGCTGGTCTGCTGCTAGGAAGAGGACAGGAGACACAAGGAGCAAAACCTCGAATTAGGCAGCTAATGACATGTTCCCTCTCCCGTGGGTGAACAGTGGGTGTCACATTGTCTTCCCCGCTGTTGAGTTCTCCCTGGGCACTCGGACAGAAATTGCCGAGCAAACTGCAAGGGTGGGTAGACCTTGTCGGAGCAAGATGTAGTCTTGAGTCCTATTGCTGAACACATCTCCAGCGCTGGCATCTCTCTTGTCCCTATTCGCTTCGTCAAAGTGACCAAAGATGGTGGGATGCCACAGACTGATCTGCAGTGGGCATCTCCCTCAGTGGGTGAGCAACCCTCCCTTGGTCATCCAGGATCTGGGCGGTGAACACCACTTTCCAAACTTGAAACACCGGGACCTGCAGTTGGACGATGTCCTGCAGCATGTTGTTGCTGATGTCACTGTGGTGGCATCTTGCCCCTGCCTGTATGGGAAGCCAGGTCTGGGCAATGTGAAGCACAGACCACCTGGATCACTTAGCATTCTCCTGAACCTGGGCATCTCCAGGATGCCCAAGTTAGTCTCACCTTGTAGTGGTCTGGTCATGACCCCGTTGACTCTGATCTATCAAAACTCCTGCACATACTCTGAACCAAAGGGAAAGTTCAAGTGTTTGAACCTGGGCCTTGGACTAAACTTTTAGCGTGTTGCAGTGCCCACCGACTCAGGCACCCTGGACTGGTGCTTGACATTCAACATTCCTGCTACTTCTTCTGGAAGCTGTCCTGACTTAGGAAGGTGAAATGGAGATGATGTTCAAGTTTTGTCCACTTTTTGTCCGCTAAGACCAGGTCTTGTCAAGCCACATGGCAGATGTGTCTGCACTTCAGGACAGACGCTGGCCACAGCATCAAACTCCCCAGACACCAGCTGCACTACAGCTTCTCCTCCACACTGAAGCCACCAGCTTTGAAGTTTGTCCAGTCCCACAGCAGTTCATGGGACAGCAGAAAAGCACTGGCTGTGGGCTGCAGAGGTGTGAGGTACAGAACTTCAGTGCAGAGGGAGTACTAGGAGAGACACCAACGTAGGTAACTCTGCTTGTGAACGCTCACATGAAGAGATGAATAAATGGATAAAATGGATAGTCCTGTCATTTGCAGTGTGGCTCCTGGGAGAAGAGCTGTGGCCTCCCCACCACCTCAGCATGCTCTATCCTCCAACCACCACCCCTTTACTCATGGCTCCTCTTCTTGCTACAGACCTGGCTGAGAAAGCCTGGTTAGTATTTTCACATTCGCATCATCACCATAATCATTCCCTTAGGGAGCACATCAAGAGGAAAGTAATGTGAAGGGATGGGCCCCACCATCATCTGTTCCAAAAGTGACTAAGATCTCTGGTCATTCTAATCTCTTGAGGATTGAGTCCCACAGCCAAAGGGCAGCTATGCAAAAGGTCTGACCTCACTGCACTTGAGAAGTTCACCCGAGGCCTTGTTAGCACCAGTGTCCCTGGGGAGCTGAACTGTCTCGGTTGGTCACATCACGGGGGCAGGAGACAGATGATCTTACAGACAGTTTCCCCACCCTGACTTCATCTACTTTTTATTTCACTAATCCTGGTGCCTTCACGCTGTCCTGGAGCTCCCTGTATACCACAGCTCCTGCCATTTGTTCAGAGCAAAACCTGGAATGGGTTTCAAACCATGAAGAAGTACTTTCCTCTTTGATCTCCCACCTTTAAAGTACCACCCCAGCACTATCCCTGGCCTGTGCTAACTCCAAAAGTGCACCTAGGAAGCACTTAGGCCAACGCTATTGTCCCTAAATCATGCCCTGGCACTGCCTAATTCATCCATACAGCAGCTCTACAGGTGGCTCACTGAAATGATGGAGCAGTTGATATCTGAAGCCACTTTCAGACACTTTTAAGACTTAGGTCTGATACACCCTGGCCAGATAACCACTGGGGTACAACTCTGGACTCCTTGCTGGTTTTACACCACGGTCATTGGAGGCCAGAAGGTCTGAAGGAGGTCTAGGCCAGGAGGTCTGAAGACCAGAGAACTAGAAGAGAGCATCTGATTCACAGAACACCTCAGAGTGGCAAAGTGAAGTACCTTAAAGGGCTGTTACAACATAGAAACCACATTTTACACCAACTATAAAGCTTGCAGGAGTTTTGTGGAAGCAAAAGGAAGTCCCAATAATTTAGGAAAATCACCAGGCTCAAAACGAGAGGTGGGTTGCTTTGTGTCTACTTGTTTCCCTATCATCAATGCCCCACAGTCCCACTCTCAGAGATATTTTCACCTCTCTCTTTTTTCCCCTATCTTTTTCTGATAGCAGAGTGATTTTCTTTATGCTGCTCTGGAGCTGGAAACCTCTGGCAGAGTAGGGGATTCTATGCTCAAGCACACCAGATTAATTACTGATGGGGCCTCTTCTTTCTCCATGAATAAATCAGGACTCTGCTTGCAGTCTCCTTTGGGACTTTTCAAAAAGCCCCTTCCTGCACTCAGGCAGGAATTTGTTTAATTCATGCCAGTGGGGACTCTTCCCAACAAACATGGTCACAGTCCCATCAAGCTGAAGAAAGCAACACATAAGGGAAGACCCACTCCCCACGGCGGTTTGGCACACTCCTGTGGTAGACGATGGAGACCACGAGGTCTCTCTGCCAAGGTCCAGGCTGTTGCCTCACTCACCGACACGACATCGGATGCAGGGTCGGAGAAAAGAGGGGTTCAGCATTGTCACTTCTGGTTCTGCAAGCTAAATAGTCCCCAGAAAATGTGCAGCTGCCCCTCGGGTATGCACCCTGTGCACTTGAAGCTTTGGATTTCTGGAATGATGCCTACACACGGTAAGGGAATTAGCACTGACCCAAACAAGTCCCCAAATATGGACCATCCCCACCAGAGCTTAGACACCGCAGGGTCCTTTGATCAGGCAGCTTATACCAGCCCCCCAACATTGCCACTAAATAGGCTCCTTTTTTTTAATATTTATTTATTTTATGTATTTTTATTTTTCACCTGTATTGGTTTTTAGGATAAGTAGATTTGTTCACGGCACCTGGGATGAAATTCCATGCTTGTTTCAAGTTTAAAAGTTCAACAGCTAGAGAAAAAATAAAAATCAGCAAAAATACAGAAACACCAAACTAGTGATTTGTTAACTTGTACACCAAGTGGTAGAAGAATCGGTAAACGATCAACACTGCGCCCAGGATGGAGCTCTCCCAACCCCTTCTCCTAGTCAGGCTACTGATCTATGAAATTTTCTCTGCAGATTTATTTTCAGGGGAAAATATCACTCTGATTACAGCAGGAAGAGAGTTTAGAGTAGAAGAGCTATTTCCCAGCGGTGCCGGGGGCTCTTACACTATATCACATCACTGCGACCTAAAATATTACCGTGCATCAGCTGAGACTTGGTTATTGCTCACGTGTGTGTTTTTTTTACTCAGAGGCAGGTATTGCTATTGCTAGATTGTTATCCGCCTCTCTGATATGTAAAATTAAGCTGAATTCTTTTGCATTTTCTACGGGCTTGCTCGCCTATCCCGTTGGTTACCAAAGCTCAGCTGATTTGTGCTAATTTCTTAACCTGGTTTTGTGGCGGGGTCCCGGGTGGATTGAACTAATTTGAAATAAGGCGTGTCTGATTCTGGAATAAGAGCATCAACACAGGGAATTAATTACGAACCACTAATGTCAAGTATGGTGTCCAGAATACGTCCTCAGATAGATGAGGCTTAAGGCCATTTCTAATTTTTCTCAAAAAAATTTCTACTTGGTCTGTCTCTTGATCTGTATGTATCTCAGGAAGTACTCTCTCACACACACACACATATATATATATTCTATATTTTGCCTTTGCCTCATTTCAACCTCTGATCCCTCAAGATGAGCTCTGTGAACGGGTTGCTTAGTGGGCAAAGTCCTTCATACACTTAGGGCTTGAAGTCACTGGGCTTATTTTGTCTACAAAAGTTACTCAGATCACAGTCCCCACCTAATCGGAGTTCCTCAAGTTTTCTTTAAAGGTTTACTGTATGGGAACATTCTGAAAAACTGAATCAAACCTATGGAAAATGTGATTTTCAAAGACAGAGAATTATTCTGCATTCAATCCCCCGTGCATATATCTTCTCCCAGTATTATTTCTGTTTATTTAATTTAATTTTGAGTCTAATAGGGGCCATTTGTTCAAAATAGGCATACCTGGGGTTTTAACTCACCTATCTCAGAAGACATTCAGACAGACTTTCTGCCATGTCCCCATGTAAATTCAAGCTCTTAAGCCTCCACTAAAGTTCAGCTGCCTTTATCTACCCTGGTTTAATTTATATGATACGGACTCTCCACCCACAAAACTCCTTGAATGGGATTACACCAAGGTGGGAAGCACCAGCAGCCTCCAACTTCAGCCACAGCTACCTGCACCGGGAGGGATGGGGACCTCTGGGGTTGTAGCTCCCTTCCCCAGCGTGGGGAATCAAGAGCATCTTGAGAAGATCAGTGAACTAATCATTCATTTCAAAGCACGGCTAATCGCTGAGCCCTGTCCCCTCCTCACCCATCCTCCAAACGCAGCCGATGGTCCCCTCATTAGCTATAAGCGTTATAGAATCACAGAACCATAGAATTGTCTAGGTTGGAAGAGACCTTTCAGATCATCAAGTCCAACCAGAGCCTTGCTCAGCTCTGGGTGCAAACACTGCCCTGTTACAGTGGCCTCCTGTGCTGGCCCCGCCGAAGAGTTTTAACTTTGCAGCAATGTAAGCACATGAAACTTAAACCCAAGAAGCTTTCTTGGCACGAGGACGTTGGATTGCGGGTATGCTGGCTTACAGAAACTACCCTTCTATCCTGGAAACTTTCAGCAACCTTGTTAGAGACCATGATAGAGACACGGTAATTCTGTTCATTTTGCCATTTATTTGCCCAAATTGTTTTCAGTTAGAGATGAACTGCATGGGCAACTCCTAATTGCAATATAACCATGACAAAGTGAGGATAAATACTAAACTTACTTTGACTGGAGTGATTTGTAGAGTCACCAGTAATGATGCTGTAACATCCAAAGTAAGTACAGACATCCTTAGAAAAATCCATGTGGACAGTAGATAAAATAAGGGGACGATACCAGGCAGATCCTTTGGAGATCTCCCAGAGGTAAGGTGGGGTTTCTGACCTCCATGTCAGACTGTGCAGTCTGTGGTAAAGTCAACAAAGTGAATTATTGCTTTGATTTTAGGTGTAAGGAAGGGTAATTCTGTGTCTTGATTGCTGCTTGAGTAAACCTGCGAGTCCCTTTAATGGTTCTGGTGTGACTAGTCATAAATAAACCTAACAAAAGTAACAGCTAATTGGACCTTAATGCGATCTGGTGGCCAACATCTATCTCCACAGGTAGTCACGGTGCTATGAAGTGCACCAGGGCAGGACGCAGTGATTGCTGTGCCTGGGTGTATGCAAAAAGGATGCTCGCTCGCCACTGTCTTCTCCTTCCAGATGTTTGACACCCCCCAAACACGATGGACATGTCATGAGCTGGGGAGGCTGGGGGAGACGCTCTGATTGGACTGCTCCCCTGGACTGTCTTTGCTCGAGAGATGCATCTGTTCCTGAGGTGGGAAGAGCCAGAAGGTGATGGGGAAGATGAGGATGATTTCGTGTGGATGCACTCTTCTGGAGAAGAACAACTGAAAACCTCCGGCCAATATCAACCAGAGCTTTGCCCCAAATTCGGTGGGGCTGGGATGACTCTCCACAGCCTTAGTGGTGGAGCTTGGATCTCCTGGCACCTAAAAGCAATGGCAGACTTGGTGGTGGTCACTGCAGAGCTGTGCCAGCATGGGACGTGCCACCCATCCCTATATGGGAAGGGGGTAAGGAGAGGGTCTTCACCAGGAGCCATCACCTGTGCAGGGTGAAGGGTGGGATGCACCTCATCCGCAGCTTTGCTGCTAGATGTGTCTCCTTGCCTGCCAGAGCCCTTGGGACTAACCCTGGGGGCTGTGCACCCCCATGGGAAGCGTGTGACAGGTTTTGCCTAGTGAAACCCTCAGTTTTACAACCCAGACAGCGGGTGACAGTGTGAAGATCTCAAAAGAGGATTTTCCATTTTTTCAAGAGTAAGCACCACTCCTTTCCCTGGAGTTCATCAAATATCAAGCTAGCTTTAGGCACACAGCCTCTATTTTCTGTATTTTCTTACCTGTCCCTCTACACACACCCCTGGGTGCAAATCTGACATGCCCCAAACACGCAAGGAGAACTGTCTGCTCAGCCCCCGACCCCACCGGCACCCCATGACCTCCCCTACACTGTGGGGACATTCCCACGAGTACCCAGCTCCTGTCCCCAGGATCTCTGCGTGCTCTCTGCAAGGGCTGGGGCTTCAGTGATGCCATTTCAGAGAGGAGTGGGCTGTGACGGCAGCTTGTCATGTCATCAGCAATTCTCCTGCATGCACAGCCACCCACCCAGGGACTTCCATAGGCCTCCTGTGAAACTCTCCCAGCCTGAGTAGGACCAGCTTGGACATTAGATGAAGTTAGATGAATTTCCCTTGCTGCAGCCCGTGACACCACCTGTCATCTTTTTATTGGGTGTCCCTGAGAAAAGTGTGTGTTGAACTTCTCCATACCATCCACCCGATGTTAGAAGACAGCAATTCAATCGCTCATCACCTTCTCCTCCCTGGGCTGAGCTGACCTGGCTTCCTCAGTCGCTCCTCAAGGTCAGATGAGAGTAGACAGTGGACGCTTCTCTGCAATGAATCCAGGGTAAATCACCTCACTTCCTTTGTGACTCAGTTTCCCCTAATTTTCTCTAGCAACCTTCTCAATATCCATACAGAGCAGACACTGTCACCCATCTGTGCAGCCTACAGTGGCTTTCCACTCAGGGCCTCCAGACACCTCCCAGTCTCCTTGAGAAACTTCACACCTCCAGGTGACTGCCT
This sequence comes from Rissa tridactyla, assembly GCF_028500815.1. Taxonomy (NCBI): domain Eukaryota; kingdom Metazoa; phylum Chordata; class Aves; order Charadriiformes; family Laridae; genus Rissa; species Rissa tridactyla. The sequence continues at coordinate 123,995,403 of NC_071468.1, read as the reverse complement.
AGCATACATGGACTTACTTTTCTCAAGCTTGTGTCACCTTCCCACCTCAACGCAACCCACCAGCCCCCAATGGTTGAAGGACAATGACCCAGGACAAGGCCATGACCCTAAGCAACACCACCAGGCACCTGTGCTCATACAAAGCTGAAGGCACCAGAAATCAGGAGACCATGCAGAAGACTGGGATGAAAATTCCTGGAAATAGAGAAATTTTTATTTTGGCTGTGAATCCTCCTACCCTAAGAACTCTGCAAACTTTGGTTTCTCCTCCTTCCCATTAACAACCTGTCTTTTTTAAGAACCGAAAGACCGATGGAGCTTAAAAAGATGAATTACCTGATCTGCATATTCAATGAAGCTCAAATGCTTCATAAATGCGACATGAGTTTTAACAGTATTTAATGATATGCATTAATTAATAATTCTTTAAAGATGTCAAACATTTGTAGATTTAAAAACTTTATAACTTTCTATAAATTCTGTGGTGCTTAATGAACTCCTCCAGATTTATACAGCTTCTGAAACAAGCTCCATCTCAAAAAAGTTCAATAATGTATGCAATTTTAAGAGAAAGGAAGAAAGAAAAGAAAGAAGGAATGAAAAGGGTGGAGGAAAAAAAGAGACAATTTATTAAGTCTTGATTTAGTGGGAAATAGACGTATTAAATCACTTCAGCATTTTATTATGTTACTTGATTGATTTTTTGAGCTGTTCTGTGGAAGAACTCTTGATGCAATAAGGGTCAGGGAGTTCACAGGCTGGGCAAGCACCCTCCGTGAAAAATTTGGGGTCACTCCTTTTAGTGTGGGTGGGGTAAAAAATTCCAAAATGGGGGTTCATCCCTGAGGACCTGAAATGGTCAAACTGCATCCTAGGAGGCCATGGGGCCAGGGTGGACACCAATTAACACTGAGCTGACACGGCACATTTTGATTATCTAAAAAAAAAAAATATCCAAAAGGTGAAAATCCCGCTTGTCAAATGATTTTCCACAGAGAGAAAGGCTGTTCTGCAGAAAAAAAAAAAATAGGTACACAATCTCAACTCCCCTCTCCCAGTCCAAGAATAAAATAAGAGCTGAGATATTAACACTTAATCTTGGATGGAGTTTGATTTTCTGCCATTTCTGGAAATTTTATTAATTCAGAAGATGGCCTCTTTACGTCTCATTTACCAGTGCGAACTCAATTATTTGTATTATGATAGTAGTTGCATTCCCCTCCTTAGAAAAGGGATAACACACAGCTGGAGTCAGTCCTCTCCAGATGATTGATGGTTATTAGCAGAAGAATTACATTTACATCCCCCCGTAGCAGAGAAGCACCGGAGATCTCAGCCTAGGTCCTACAAAGGGATGTCTTCCAGCTCCGATCGTGAGCAGTGCACTGCGGTGATTGGGAAGCGATGAATCATCTGAAACGGTGTCAGACCCCAGAAGAAAACCCCAACTCCCATGTCCCAGCGCTGTGCCTCAGCCTCGAGACTGCTACTCCTCACCAAACTCTGAAGGTCGCTACGGCTGGTGAGATTTCATTTTCCAACCGGGTGGCTGTCCACAGGCAAGGATGGCGTTGTTAAAATCAGCTGTTTCGCTGGAATGTGCCCACCTTGAGAAATATTTGAAATCTTCTGTAAGCAACATAGGAGACTTCCTTTTTTTGAATTAAGACCATTAACTTCTAAAACATTGTTTTGGTTTCACAGGGTGATGTTTTGATTCTTTGGAATCAGAAGGCTTCAATAATAGCACCAAAATAGCACCAAAATAGCTGCAAAATGAGGCCTGGGTATCAATTAAAATAAGTGAACGTATATGTCTCTACACATAGATGTCTCTATGTACACCCGTATCTGTATCTGTATCTATATCCACACAGCTATGCATACACACACACACACTCTAATACATAAACTTTGCTAGTATTATTTCTGATGCGAGCTATTTCAGAAATCCAATTCCACAAGCATATGCTAAAGGTCAGCTTCTTACATCCATCTGGTATGAACACAAAGTCTGGATAATTCCACTTCCCCCCCCACCTTTGGTAATGACATATTTCGGAGAAGGTCTTTGAACAGAGGAAAGCAAAGTGAGAGACAGGGGAAGGGCTGAAAGCAGAGCAGGGGAAGGAAAGAGAACACATCCCATCCTCATGGGCGAGACACGTGTACACATGGACTGGGATTTATCCTAAAACAGCTTCCCGTGCTCATGTCGGAAGACAGACAAGAGGGACTGTAAAAGCCAACGAGTTTAGAGAGGGGAAGGAGCCTTTGCTCTGGCTTGTTCAGGGAGTTATTGATTCTCCCATGCATCTCACCAGCTTTCTAGTGGAGATCACTCATCCCACTCCTACAACATATTGGATATATAAATCTCAGGGGACGGTCACTGAAATGTTGTCCCTGCCTTCACAAAGGCCACTCTACGAGGGATGAGCATGTCATGCCGCAGGGCATGTTGGCTGCTCTTGGATGATGGGGCTGGAGAAGGAATCACGGGGGCACACGCAACCAGTGCAGGCTTGATAGAGGGTTGGGGTTGCTTTTTCTTAGTCATAATCAGGTCGTGGCAGAACCAAGATGGCACAAAAATCAGAGCCGAGGTGTAAAAATCTGATTGTGCTAATGTAGGTCAGGATCTTCCCACAGATTCACCAGCAGGAACATGCTCACGGTCCCTCGAGGTCCTCCCCAATGGGTTTGCATGCCTCGGAAGGCACAAAGAACTAGCTGGGTTTGCACCCAACAGCTGCTCTCCGAATGAGCCCTTGGTTTTTGCGTAAGAAAGATCTGAGAAGGTTTAAGACATGGTGCGTCTCTGGAGAGAAGCGTGTGAAAACCGGTTTGGGAAGAACCCAAGCTCTTGTTGGTGTTCAAGGGCCTGATTCACACCACAGGCTCCAGGACAAACTCTATTAGGGCGTTCAGGAGTACCCACATGAAAGCTGGGGATTATTGTAATCCACGTGCATCTTGTTCCCACTGTCCTCTGAGAGACTCATAGAAGAGACAGGCATCAAACCAAAGGCCCATCTAGAGATCTCTTATCTATAGCGGTGACCACTAGCAGGTGCCGAAGGAAGCTTTATAAAGGGACCTTCTCCTGTTCCCAGCAGACACTGCAAATCAGCAGCTCAGGGACCCTCTGATGTACAGGTTGCATTGCTATCCCCTGATGGACATGCCCTCCATGGTCATCTGCTCCATGTTCAAAGGGACTTCCAGTCCCAACCTCCACAGGACCCTGCAGCACCAAGTGCCACCATGAAACAACACCCTGCACCACCATGTGTTTTTTTGAGGCTTGTTCCTCATCATTTCACTGGTTGCCCTTGGTCCTTTCACTGTGAACCTTCATGATTTTAGAGAACAGTCTCATGCAACTCTATTCCCTTTGTTCCTTGAAGTCATTCATCTTAAAGGGGACTGAGTCTTCAGGAGGAAGGTCCACAGCCCCAGGCTGTGAGCCCCAAATCAGACACGAGTCCTGGTCCCAAATTAGCTACTGACCTTCTAAAGAGTGTTGCTTTCCTTGTGTGACCCATATCCTTCAGGACAGGGATTACAAAGTGTGCTTCTGTCTCTAAAAACGTAGTTCAGCTGGGTTCCAACCTTAGTCTCTGCAAGCCCCCATCATGCAAACCAAACCCTAGCAGATGCTGCTTAGGTTTACCATCCCTGGTAAATGAGGGGGACGTCTATGCCCTCTTTAAAGCAGGCACAGACCTCAGTCGTGACCTTCTTCACCAAGCATTTCTCATTTTCAGTAACTCTTGTGGTGCCTTACCAACTCTTTCCACCCTGCTGTGCCCAATTTCACGCACCGACGGGACAAAACGGGCCACTCCACTCCTCCTCATTTCACGGAATCACGGAATCACGGAATCACGGAATCTTCAGAGTTGGAAGGGACCTCTAGAGATCATCTAGTCCAACTCCCCTGCTAGAGCAGGATTGCCTAAAGCACATCCCTCAGGGCTGCATCCAGGCGGGTCTTGAAAATCTCCAGAGAAGGGGACTCCACCACCTCCCTGGGCAGCCTGTTCCAGTGCTCTGTCACCCTCACTGTAAAGAAGTTTTTCCGTGTATTTGAACGGAACTTCCTATGTTCTAGCTTGTGCCCATTGCCCCTTGTCCTGTCGCTGGGAACCATTGAAAAGAGCCTGGCTCCGTCCTCCTTAAACCCACCCTTTAGGTACTTGTAAACATTAATCAGGTCCCCCCTCAACCTTCTCTTCTCCAGGCTAAAGAGTCCCAGCTCTTTCAGCCTTTCCTCATAAGGGAGGTGCTCCAGTCCCACAATCATCTTGGTTGCCCTTCGCTGGACTCGCTCCAGTAGTTCCCTGTCCCTCTTGAACTGGGGAGCCCAAAACTGGACACAGTACTCCAGTTGTGGCCTCACCAGTGCAGAGTAGAGGGGGAGAATGACCTCCCTCGACCTACTGGCCACAGTCTTCCCTATGCAGCCCAGGATGCCATTGGCCTTCTTGGCGACAACGTGCCCTCCTGTGTTCTGAAACCTTCTCCTCTTTTGCTCCCCTTCTTTTATCCCACTCCTACTCATTGCGGGGGACAACAAAAAAAGAGTAAAGCTGCTCTGGAGCCCGTATCCCAAACTGGCCTCTTCTGTGCCCATCAGATGCAAAATCTGGGACGCTGTCGCTGCCCACCACGGCTTTGTCCGGCCCCCTTTTCCAGCAGGCGGCAGGGATGCTCAGCTCCTGTGATGGGACTCTGGGGGATGCTGCCGTCCATATGGAGGTTTGCACCGAGGGCGCATCTTGCTGACGTGCTGCTGCTTCCTCCGCTTGGCCGAGGGAACCCGGCCTTGTGTCTGTCTCACTCCCGTCGCTTATTTGGTAATGCGGATCGGCTGCTTGGATTCGCAGCATCCCGGGAACTTCCTGGCTATCAGCTTTACTGGGCAGGCTGAGTCAGGAGATGAGCAGAGGAAGCAAGTCTATAATTGCAACAGAGGGGAAAGCTGCGGGGGAGTTTGTCTCTGAATGACAAACAGGAGCTGTAAAGGCAAGGAGAGGCTGAGGGAGAAGGGACAAGCAGTGGCGAGCGTGGCTTGACTTGCTTTGTTGCATGGGCTACAGCCAAGTGCCCTGGAGAAGGGGGAGGCAGGTCTCACTCCTCGCCCCTGACCTGACACAGCAGCACCAAAGCACTTTTCTGTGGCCCCCAACTTGCCATCCCCGGCCACGCAAATCAGACCTGGACTTGAATGGTTAGTGAAGAAGATCTTGCCAAGACCACCCAGATGGACTGGTGTGGCATTGACGAAAAGAAAAGAAGATGAGAAAGGAAGGCTGAGGGTAGACCATGTTCCAGTATTTAAACAGTGGCTACAAAGGAGACTCCCTTTTTACAAGGCGTCACATGGAAAAGATGAGGGGTGTTGGGTACAAGTTACTTCAGGGGAGATTTCGATCAGACATAAAAGGAAAATTTTTCATGAGACCAACCACCCAGGAAGTGGTGGATTCCCCAACATTGGACACTTTTGAGGTCCAGCTGGACAGGGTGCTGGGCCATTTTGTCTAGACCGTGCTTTTGCCAAGAAAGGCTGGACCAGGTGATCCTCGAGGTCCCTTCCAACCTGGTATTCTATGAGTCTATGATTCTACGATAAATAACTACTAAAGCAATGCTACAGTAATGCTTAGGGCTGCTGACAAAGACTGGGACAGAGAGGACATACCCTCAACCTGATGTGGTCTACTGAGTCTACAAGTGCTGGGAAACGGAGCCACAGAGGAGTGAACCAACTTGCTCAGTGCTCCTCTGGCCTGGATGATGCTACCCTCACGGAAATCAGCGTTCCAGGGACATGCAAGAAAGGACGGTACTCTCCCATGAAAACATGGAAGCCATGCTCCCTAGAAACATGGTGAACTTCATCTACCAATGGCAGCTGGGAGCAGCCGGCCACCTGACTGGCTGAATTTGGGTTGCTTGTCTTGCCTACATTCAAAGGGACCACCCAAGGAAACGCAACTGGTTGGAGGCACCTAGGAAAGGCAAACTTGAAGAGCTTTTGGGAAAGATTAAAATTTTCCTGCAGTGCCTTTTTCTGCCCTGTGTTGCCGGCCTTGCTTGAAGGCTTGGGTACTCGTTGTTCTGAAGCTGGGGCGATAAAAAAAAAAAAGTCTGTGGCCTTTTTGGATAATATAATAAAGACTTAGATGCTTTTCGGACGTCAGCTGCTGCCAGTAATCAGCGCTTCCCAGCTGCTGAGTCACAAATAGCTTGAAAAAAATTTCCAGTCCTTGCTCTCCTGAGAGCTAATCCCAGAACGGGCAGTCTTAAAAAAAAAAAAAAAAAATCCCCAAATTACTAGAACAGACCCAGAAATATCTTTTAAGCAGATTAGTTAGATGTCAGTTCTGGATTGTCTTTAGCTCATTGCTTTCTCCTCCATGTTCCCATCTCCTCTCTTCTCCCTGGTCATCCCTACATGGTTGGAAAAGGTCATTCTTCTGTCCCTCATTCTGTCCTTTTGCTGGTGACAAACGAACCAGCCCGGTCCCCAACATCTCGGGACCTGCACACCTCCTGGCATGGGCTCTGCCCTTCTGCTCCCTGCCCATACCTGCCCCGTCCCCGCTCAATGTCTGTCCCTGCCAGAAGATCAGATAAAAAATTGTCTCACTAAGCAACAAAGAGATTTTTTTGCTGGTTTGAGGTTTTTTTCCCTCCGTTTTTCAGGAAGAACAGAGATGTTTCTGTGTGAGGTTGTCCACAAATATTTCAAGTCACCCTTCAAACAAAACATTAAGCCTTGGCACGGCTGTCTGCAAGAGATCTTACCCTGGTGTCCAAAAGGCTCCTCTAAGTTTGTCTTTAGCTTGTTCAAAATTGGTTTAGCAGTATTACTAAGAAGAAAAAGCAGAAATAACCAGCTGCTTCATGACACTTTTTTTAAGTGAATGCCAAGCACGCTGCAAGAGTCGTCATCATTAATTAAGCAGAAAAAAGGCCAGCTGAAGCTAACATGAGCGTGTCCATGCAGCTGTTTGCATAATTTTAAATAAATAAACAAATGTATGTATATATTTTAAAGCTCCTTATCCAGCTCTGGTCCTAAAACCACTTCCGCACCACCAAATCCTCACTCGACAAAGTAGGGTGGTTGCACCTGAGCTGCCTGTTGGGGATGGCCCCTGGGCTGGGTTAACTCCCAAACTCAAACGAGCGACCACTTGGGTTGGTCCTCTTTGGCCAAGTCAAAGCTGTGTCAGCAACCAGGACATCATTTTAGTAGTGTCAGTGATAAAGCTCACCTTTTAATTTGCTTGTCTGAGTGAGTCTGAAGCTCATCTCCATCTTTGAGGTAGGGCAGGAGATACCAGAAGAGCTTCAGATCATCATAACCCCATGTTGCCATGGTGGAAACCACACCTAAGCATCTTGGTCCTGGTTAATGTCTGTTATGACTGTATAGATTGGTGTCTCCCACGTTGGAAATGACATGTCTGGAATTGTACAACCCCAGTTATGTTCAGGCTGCCCCAAGGCTTGGAAAATGGGAGAGGAAAGCTCAGTTTTTAGGGGCAGGTCTGTATTACTAAACTATTGTGTCCTCTGAAGGCGGGTGGGTGTACCCAGACCACTTTGTGGCAACAGTCATAGTCCCTGCCCCATGCCCGGGCATTATGGGGGTCAGTGCTCCTTGGTCTTGGCCAACCGGAGCCATGATAAAGGAGCAATGTAGACAGTCAAATGGCAGACCCTGTGTCTGCTGCATTTACTGGTACAGACCCTATGGCTCTCCCTACTTTCCTCTGGATGACCCACAGCTCTTCCCTTCTCTCCTTATGATCCCAGTTTTTCTCTCCCAGGATATCCTCAGATGCAGAAATCTCCCCTTCCCTTTGCAAGAACTCCGTATTTTATGTAAACCCAGGACATGGGAAGACATGAGACATCCACACGGGGACAGCCTAGCAAGAGCAAAAGCTTCCATAACTCAGCAGAGAATATTTTTAACATTAACAATAATAACCGGATGGCTTGGCCTACAAAATGTTGCTACAGGGCATCCATCCCAATGTGGCAACGCTCCCGAGTGGCTGCTGGGACTCTCTGAACTAAGTTTAGCCCTGAAATGAGCTCAGAACCCTTGCTGAGGTCTCTGACTCATGGTCTCCTAGCTGAGCCGGTGGAAGAGGTTTGCCGCTTCCCCTTCCAGCCTTCGGCACCGATGACTCCTTTGCCACGGGTGGCTTTCTCTACGCCAGAGCAAAAGACGCAAATGCACCCGCGGGACCTGGCATGGACTTCACTGTCCCCCCGCGGTGACAGCACGAGGCTCCGCTTGTGCTGAAAGCTTTGGCTCCAAGGGATCAGCGACTGCCCTGGGTCGCTCCCTGCTCTGTTTTGGGCTTTGTTTTTCTCACTGCTGCTTCCAGTCGCCTGTTGCACGTGAAAAAAACCACCCAGTGGCCAGAGCCAGACTGTGTGGACAGCCTGGGGCAGGGGCATCACCCACCCATGATCACGGCGCATCCTTGCCAGGCCCTGCCTCAGGGCTCACAGACAGGAGGAGATGTCCAAGGGCGGTCTTTGGTGCTCCCCAGAGATGCTCCTGGGTGACATCCCAGCATCACCCCAGGCGTGGGGACTCCCACCCTGCGTTCATCACCCTGCGGATGCCCTGACTGTGATTTTCCCCAGGGAGCCCCAGCACCTCCCAATCCTCCCCCTGCTACAAATGCGACGGTCAGAGCTGAGCTCTGCCCCCGCCGCGAGCTAAGCGCCGACCAGGAGGCCTTCAAGGACATCCTTACAAAGTACAATGAGACGTGGATAATAAGGAAATAAATAAGGTATATACTGGGGAGGGGGGGACCCCAGGAATCTCACAGCCACCACTAGGAATATGCAGAGGCGAAGGGCAAGGAGGGGCAGCGAGGAGCGAACTTACTATTTTAAGGACAAGCTCCAATAGTAAAGTAATCATCTCCCGAGCAATGCTATTTTCTGGATCCGTGCCCTCAAGTCAGCACGAAGCCACCGTGCTTTCTATTCCAGTCACACCAAACGCTTCTCACCAATCTATCCATCTTAATCCCAGCCCCGGCAGCCGCACAGCCCCGCCGGGGTGGAGGGGTGCCCGGGGACGGGAGGGGGATGCCAAGCTGGGTGCCATCCGTGCCATCCCACCCATGGGCACAACCGGACCATCCTCGCCATCGCCTTTCCCTGCAGGAGGGATGCTTCTTTCATCTGCATCCTCGCTGCTGCTGCTGCTGCTGCTGGACAAAATGCCTCCCACGTAATCAGCTGCCAGCCTCCCTCTCCTCCTCCTCCTCCCCTCCATCGCTCTCCTCCTTCCATCCCCTCCTCTAGCGCACCACGGCTACAGATAAAGGGATCGGTCCTGCAGCGATGACGGGGTCATTTCAGGAACCGGCGCCGCTGGAACGGCGAATGTTTGCACACACAAAAATCCCGTCCCCACTGCAGCAGCGAGCGACAGGACCGGCTGGCCACGGGGAGCCCAGGAGACGCCACGATGCTTCCCCCAAGTTCTGCCTGCTCCCGTGTCCCTCCTCTCTGACATCCCAGCACCATGTCCCCCATCTCATGGAGGGGAAGAGCCCGGTTTGCTGTACCAAAGGCATGTGGGCAACCTGAACGCCTGCTCAGCGTTCGACCACATCCTCCACCTCCCATCCTCACACCCCTCCCCGCTCCCCTAAAATACACCACTCTCTCCCCCCACCCAGAGCATCCAGCCCCAACCAGCCTGTAAAAACCTTTTCCTCTCTCTTTTTATTAGCTGCCCGTATAATCAGGCAGGAGCTGCGCTTCACGCTGCAAGGATTTCCCCGCAAACTTCACCTTCAAAAGCCCAAGTCCCCAAAGCCCCGAGGCACAAGATTTCCTCCTGCTCAGCGCTAACAAGTGGTCAGGAGCTTGGGGTTTTTGAATTGTTTCCTGAATAGAATGTTTCTTCAGAAGCCCAAGAGATTAAAAGCCCAGCTGACTTCTAAAAACGATGTTTATATGGAGCACAAAAGGATCCGGACTTTAAATAAGCATATCTACACGCACTCACATGGATGCAACATGCTGCCACGCAAACACGTGCTTACAGAAGGACCCTCCCGGACACAGATTAACTTCTATTTATGCTTTGGGAGGAAAGCTTCCCTGTGGCTGTGTGTTTCCTATGTACCCACACAATACCTAAATGGTAATTATTGCGATAAAAAATATACCACAGTGAAAAGCCTGATCCACCCGGGCAATTTCGGTACTCTATGATCCCAGACACTTTGCTTTGAACCCCATTTTTTCCCATCAGAGTGCCCAAAAGCCCTGAGCGCTGAGACGTGCCTCCCTCTGTGCCTCAGTTTCCCCAGGTTCCTCACGGGCTCAGCACTGAAGTCTGATGACACAAGTTGGTGACATGTCCAAGACCTGTTTCTGCTATAAGGAATTATCCACATACCCCAAATCAAAGCTGACAAAATGCTCAGGGCAAGATGGCTGAGGTTTTTTGGGGGGAAGGAATTTTTTTGGGGGATTTTCTTTGGAGAATTTTCTGAAAAAATACATTTAACATGATCCAAAAAAATGGCCAAAACCGAGTCACACGAGACCTAGTTTAAAAACATGACCTCATAATTTCTCCTGAAGCCATGGATGAGGTCAAATAGGGGCATTAATCAAGTTCCTTCACCAAGAGCTTTGCAGCCCTTGGGTGATTCAGATTTGGTCTTTACATTCATTTCCTCATGAGCACCTTTTTCCCCCTTTCCCACCCCTTTTGTCTCCAGCTCAGGGCACCATTTACCAAGGCCATGTTCTTTAAATATATTTATAAATAAATATTTGTTTACACGCTCAGCAGGTGAGTTTGAGTGAATGAAGCTGAGGAAGAAGAGGAAGGAGAAGGAGGAGAAGGAGAAGGAGAAGGAGAAGGAGAAGGAGAAGGAGAAGGAGAAGGAGAAGGAGAAGGAGAAGGAGAAGGAGAAGGAGAAGGAGAAGAAGAAGGACGGGCAAGGACAACTGGAAGGGGAGATGCAGAGAGGTTATAGCTCTACCGGTAAAATCAACTCCAGGGTCCCTTCCTTGAGCCCACCTGGCCCCACCAAGCCGTATCCAGACTGTTCAACTCTCACCTCCTGCCAAACTACCTGGGCCATGTCCTCACCCCACAAGCCAGGATTTAGGTGCCCTAATAGATTGTATATAGAGATATATATCCATAAATATTCAAGCCTGGAAATTTTTAGAGGTTTTCCCCACCTTTAAATAAGGAGAAGGGAAAAAAAAAAGGGAAAAAAAAAAAAGGCAAACAAAACCAAACCTCTAAAAAAACCCAACAAAATACGATCCTGCTACGGAGTCATTCCAGGTCCCCAGGACTAGACTGGAGCAGGCCCCCAGGAGTCGCTTGAGCAGCAGAGAAGAGGCAGAGCCCTGCAAGAGCCAGTCATACACCCTGCAGCTGGCAAAATAATAATAATAGTAATAATAATAATAAGCCATGTCCAATCAGCCCTAATATCCATCACCACCATCAGGTTCAATGCAGGATTAAGAACTGGAAGCGAATAAATATGCCTGTGATTTCCATTGCATTTAGAGACTGATTGGAAATCCCAGCGGAGGCATGTTTTCAGCCACGGATGCATTTCAGCCGCTTCCCCGAGCCGGGGCCGCTGCGGCTCTTGTTTGGCCGCGCTCTCGTCTCTCCCAGAGTCTGACCCTACTCCTCCTCCTCACCTCTCCCTTGAGTTGTGCTGCGGTCATGCCGGGCTGTAGACCAAGCTAGAGGGACAAAGCCAACAGTCTCACGCAATAACAAAATTAAGGACTCACTCTTGTGTTAGCCGCCCCCACTGCCTCAGCTTGGATTTATCCTGCCTAAATACAGGCACGTAACTGATGGCTCAGGTTAGGACCCAATATTTAGTAGGATAATAAACCACGGCTCATCCTGGTGCTGGTAAAATAACCCGTCATCCCCAGCCCAGGTGGGGATTCATTCTTTGAGTTGGCTGAGATTTTGAGCTGAGCCCACAAGTAAGACCTTGTGCTGCTCTTTGTGGAGCAGCCAGGGAAACGCAGCAGTAAAAACCCCTTCCCCACCCAGCCCCTGTCGTGAGGACTTTTGACCCCATGGTTATCCACTAAGATCATATAACTTCTTTTCCTCATGGTGGTCTCATCAACACTCCTAATAAATGCAATTCCCTCACTTTGCCTTTTGGTAGTCAAAGGCCCACTTGCAGGTTTCAGCTCCCTGCTCCCAAAAATTCAGGGAAAGGAATGGAAACATCCTCAGCAAGGCAATGCAGGTATGGGAAGATCTGGAGAAGCTGGGCTAAGGGGTGAGATCTCGCTGAGGAGTGTGGCACCTACCTTTACCTCTACCCTAGCCACCATGGCTTCCTCTAGAGCCATGAGTTAAACACTGCCACGCCACTGGGACTTGACCGTCCCCACCAAAACTGCTAAAATGGTCCTTGGCACAACTCATACTGGCCCAAACCCATCCAGGCCTCAACCTGCGAGTGAACACAGCCCAGGGGACTGCCCAGAGTCTTGTTCCCATGGCTGCACTGCAGCATTCCCTTTGCACGCCCCAATGTCCGCATGCGAACCTCTGCTCCCTGCCATCATCACCCTTGAACCACAGCAAAAGGCCAGCCGCGACCTTCAGTGACCTCCCTCCAGTCTCCCCAGGAGAAGCTGGGGAGCATTCAGATGGCCAACAAAGTTGCAGGGAAGGACAGAAAAGTGATGGGGGCCCCCACACCAGGGTTGTGTCCTACCTGCCATGCCAGTGATCCTGCATCGCCTCCATGGTGTGCCACCTCTCAGAGCATCCTGATAAGGGGCAAGGTGGGGACAAGGATATTTTCTGGGGAAGGCAGAGGAAGGGGCCACCCGTGTCCGTGTCAGCACTCAGGTATTGACGGATGGTGCCCTTAGCGTTGGTGCCTTCCAGTGCCACACTGCAATGCAGGAATCACGGGTATGGGAACAGTGGGAATTTGGCATTACTCCTCCATAATCCTCTGGATCCTCGTTCTTTCCTCATCAAAAGCCTGCTCTTTTTTTTTTTTTTCTTTCTTTCTTTTTTTCTTTTTTTTTCTGGTGCTACAGGGAGGAATGGGTTGACTCGGAGAAGGAACAGTGCAGACAGATCCATCAACTTCATCCTCGCCAGCGGGGAGGAGCCGAGCCGGCAAGCTGCCGAGCCCCGGCATGGAAAGCACCAGAGAGATGTCTCTACCTTGGGGGAATCTCTGCATTGAGGGATGACGGGAGAGCGCCTTGCCCCCCCCCCCCCCCGCCTCCCCGAATCCTCTGCACTCTTGGCATCCCCTCTCCGCCTCCGCACCAACTCTCCTGTTACCGTGACAACGGTTGGCTCACATGAACCTCTCTGAGATGCAGCACTCGCCCACCCCGGCGCAAAGCACAGCCGGTGGTGCGTGTGCATCCTGCAAGGGATTTAGAGGGGCCACCATCAAGCCAACGCCCTTGGGCTGGGTGCTTGGAGGAAACTCCAAACTGCCTCTGAATCTTGGAAAGGAAAGAAGACTGCCACGAGGGGGATCATCTCTTTGACCCAACTCCTCGTAAAGGCTACCAGAAAAGGAGGATGCTGAGAGCAGCTGGGATGCAGGAAAGGCAAAGTGGCAAACCCTTGCAGTGCCCAGGGTCCAGAGCTGATGCTGAGGTTACACCTCCACAAGGGAATAAACCCATTTTGGAGCCTGGTCACCAGCGCTGAGGCCTGGCCATGTCCACACTGTTAATCTTTCACACTCTCCTAAGCAAGGTGGCTGCATCCCAACCGCCTGAGGGGCATGGTCCCTGGCCCAAACCAACTCCTGAGCTGTGGCAGGGATGGTTTGGGTAAGTCGGAGTTCACCAGGGCTGAAATGGCACTAGGCATGGTGGTGGGAGCGTTAAGAGTAGAGAAGGTTGAACCCCAGCCCTCGTGTCCCGACTCTGTTCCACTTATGACTTAACAATAATCAATCATTCAGCCATGGCAGGGCCTGGGCAAACCTGAGCACATCTCCTGGCTGCTGGCAGCGCTTTTAATTCATCGGTGCCTCGGCTGATGTCAGGGCAGGTGCCCTAAGCAGCAGTAGTGACTTTCATCAATGAATGAAATTAGATGGTGACTCACATAACACCCTTTCAGTTGCTTGCCCTCTGCTCCAGGGGATAGATTAAAATGCTGGCTGCTTTGGCTAAACAGCCACCAAGGACACGAAGCCACCTCTATGGACAACGTTTGCAGTGAGCAAGGGCTATGCCTAAGAAAGTGGCCAGATGGTGGGACCAAATTGCAGGGAGGATTTGGGCTAGTGCAGGTGGAAAAGGCACCATGAAGAAGTGACCAGGGATAGAGATGGGACACGCAAATTGGCTGGAGCAATCACCACCTCTGCACTTCCCCACCAAGCAGCTGTGAACCAGGGATGAGGGCAGGGAGGAGAACGCAGGGAACACACTCCTCAAAAGAAGCACAACTCGTTTAGCTGCATTGCTAACGCTTGGGAAATCTGGCAGCCCTGTAACCTGGAGCACAAGAAAACAGTCGAGGAAACGTCCCACTCTTGCAGGTTTTCTCCCCATCCCAGTCCTTGGCACCAGTGACCAGCATGGAGTAGGGAGGACTTTGCCGGCATAGTCCTTGGCACAGTCTTGGCCCAGACCAACAAGCGCTGTCCCAAACTGCCCCACCATGTGTGTCCTCAAGAGGCCCCAGGACCAGCTGCTACACAGAGCGAACACAGAGAGGTTGCCCCACTTGGTCCCAATCGTACACCCCCACAAACATCACAAAAATAGTCACCTGGATAGAAAAGAGAAAGGGAGGCAGACAAAGAGAGGGCACACGTTTCAGCCTCCTCTTCCCAAGGAAAAGACTCTCCCATGACCTTACTCCTACAGAAGACATCAGTGAGTCCAAGTGGGATGGACAGCCCTAACCAAGCTTCAGTTGAAACTTGCCACCTTTTGAAAAACTCAACGCAGTCAGTCTGGGAAACCCCACTTTTTTGGTTCACTTTACTTGTCCAGAAACCCGAGGCAACATTTTGAACCCTGCTATAGTGAACACAGGAACGGCAAAAGGGTAAGAGCATAAGAGCAGAGCATGTTGAAAGGGAGGTGACATCCGTAATCGGCATAAAGACATGAGTATAGGAGAGGGTAAGATGACTTATTTTCCTCATTCCCATTAATTTGGGCAAACCTGATCAAGAGGCAAGATCCCTCTGCTTTCCAGTTAGGCCTCAGGGCTGGACACCAGCAACGAGGGAGTTATATACACTGCTGCCTGCCCTGGCCTATGGAAATAAATCAATGGAGGGGAAAACACAGCTCAGTGGGAACCTTGGACCATTGGAGAGGGAGTTAATTAGCCCCCCTGTAGCTAATTATTGCCATGAGTTCAAGTCTTTTGTGCTCTTTGGAGAATGCCAACCATTCAATGGGAAGACAAAGCAGGGGAAAGAAAAAGAAAAAAAGAAAAAACAAAACACATCGCACTGTCGCTGCTGGAATTTGTTTGCAAGACCACTTTATCAGTGTCAAAGAGAAAAGCAGGCTGTTATACACCGCAGGGGTCCAAATCGCGCAACTTGCTAAAAGGCAGCTTGCTGGGGGGGTGAGAGCCTGGCGCGACCAGCTGCGGTTGCTCCTAACGGGGCCCAAAGGTGATGGAGATGTCACTTACGGGCAGCCAAATTCCCAGAGCATGAAGGAAGGGACTGGCGTGGGTAACTCTTCTGTATCACGTGGAGTCACAGAATCACGGCATCGCCTAGGCTGGAAGGGACCTTTCAGATCATCAAGTCCATCAACCTAACTCTGACAAAAACCATCACTCAACCATATGTTTTAACATGAGTTGGGAACAGAGTCCACTTCAAGGCCTGTACCCTTGGCCTCGGTGGGATTACTGGCACCAGGGAAACATGGCGATGACCTCATCAACCTTGAGAAAAAAATCGCAGATTCACTTAGTTGCCAGAACAAACAGTGAGCACCTGTACTTAACAGCGTGAAGATACAGCTATATATTACATACATACGCGCGCACGCGAAGTTGTCCCTAGCATTAAAATTTCATTACAAGGAGTGCACCAGGAATAACCATTATCAATTATATATTACACGCTGCTTTAGTCTAAAAGAAATCTAATGGCTCGGGGGTTCTGCTGCGGGAAGGAGTCTCGCGTGCAAGGTTTGAAGCTGGTGGTGTTGAGGAGCTTTGTGATTCACCGCACATCTGCCACTCACCCAGCCCCGCGTCGGTTCGGTGGGGATATCCAGCTCAGGAGGCGCCTCGCTGTTTCCCCTGGTTCCACGCAGGTCATGCTGGATTATGGATCCCTCTGTGGGATGCCCAGGACAGGACAGGGGATGAGGACTGGATCTTACAGCTTTCAGAGGGGTTATTCCATAAAGCTCGCACTTCTCTGCCTGGATAATGCCACTGTGACATGGCTCTCCAGCCTTAGTCCACCCTCCACGTGGATATTTTGTACCCCGGCCTTCAGGCCTTCATGCCTTGCTCTCAGTTTATCATTGTACTAGTACCAGAGCCCCTTACGTGACTCACCTCATCACCTGAGATGCCATCTACATCCATGGGCACCTCCAGAGGTGGCTGTTCCTGTGTGTCTTGGACACCTCTCGTGGGTGAGACGACTGGAGGTGTCTCCACTGCTGACAAAAGGCTCTTTGGTGACCACAGTCTCCTCCTTCAGATACTTTGGTCCTAAGCACGAGACAGGACCCACATCCCAGACCTGCAGTGTCCCCACTGTGTGGGGGGGAAACCCACACTGTTTCCCTCTGAAAGCGGTGACAGCCCTCCCTTCACTGTTCACAGCCACCCAAATCTCCTCTTTTCCCCAGCGTACCACGCCTGAAGGCTGGTTTGGCTTTTAAAACCCAAAACAAAAGGAGACAACCTCCTCGGCTCTCAGCATGCTCCTCAGCCCCCGCTCCTGCCTCCAGCCATTCAGCCCCCGGCAGCCCTTGACTTGGCCCTATTGAAAGGAGCAGCTGGTTTCCACATCTTCATGTTGAGGAATAAATGTTTGCATTGTCCGAAGACTTTCCAGTTAAACGATTCGCAGATCCTCCTTTGTGGATGGCAGGCAGCGAACAATCCCAACATCCTGATAGACGCCGTCTAATAAAAGATAATGACAGGGACACTGAGCCGCAATGGGGCGGAGGGAGGGGCTGCTGGGCTAAAGTCTTAACACTGATATTTTAATCCAATTAGTGCCCCTGTGCTTACCGAGGCAGCCGCTCTTGTGGAAACCTCAGCGTAAAGGCAGCCGGGTGGGAAACAGGCAGGCCAAGGGTGGTCTGCAGGACGTTGGCCACCCCCTGGATGCTTTTGGGGGATGCGAAGGGGAGGAAATTAAACTGCAAAGCCAGCTAGACCTCGTGCAGTGGTTCACAGTGAAAAGGAGTTTGCCAAAACATGGTTTGGCAGGTAAAAAAAAAAAAATATTTCCGTTGTTTTGGGGCAAGTTTTGGGGGTCACAAGGCTGGTAGAGACATTGGAGCAAGATGGCAGAGCAAGCCCAAGCCCAGTTCGGGAGGCAGAATAAGACAGAGATCATTGCCGAGAAGGAAAATGGTTCTGGCCACCCTGATGGCTGGGAGACAACAGCAAGAGTGAAGGGACATTCGTTGCGTGGACAGGAGCTGCGCTAACGCTAAAGCGCGTCCCACATTTCTCTGCTGCCAACAAGCCCATCGCTGCATTTCGAAAGCCCTAATTCCCTTCCCCATTCAGTAGATCATGCCTGAGAATGTGATTTCTCAGGATGCAGATTAAAGCAGAACAGCGGAGAGCCCCCAGTGCAATTACGAAAAGGAAGTCATAAAAAATAGTAATTAAAAGTCGTATTTCTGCTGGATAAATGCCTGGGCAGGGCTGGGAGTTGTTGGAGAGAAAGATGCCTGAGAGAGAGGAGGCAGCGGTGGTGGAGATGGGACAGAAGGGCTGTGTCTGCACCAGCGGATGACACAGGGACACAGATTGCACCATCCCCACTGTCAGCACAGCCCCTTGCGCGGTTTTAGTTCTGCAAAACAGTCCTGGTGGGCAAGACTGGGAGTCAGTATGGGCAGTGTGGATGCATCCACCCTACTATGATGGGTGCCTCTGTGCAGGGGCTAATTCAGGATTCCTGTGGAAAGAACAACGGGTCCTACTGCTACAAGCTCAAGTGGTCACAGGGAATGGGATCTGGTGGCTGAGGATGTCCCCTAGGCCTGATGGACCCTGGTCTCCGCTGGGACCTGCCCGTGCCTCCGTTTCCTATTCTATCAGGGAGGGACGATAAGGTGTCTGTTGGATGTTCTGTCTGTGAAGCTGGTGTGGCGGTGGGACTCATGGCTTTCCAGTCTGGCTGATGAACTGGAGGTGGAGAAAAGCAAAGCAATTAGGGTTGGATGGATGAGGTTTCTCTCACTGAAATGAAAACATGGGAAGAATTTTATTTGGTTCAACCCTGAACCGAGCACATATCACAGAATCACGGAATTTTTCGGAGTTGGAAGGGACCTCTAGAGATCATCTAGTCCAACTCCCCTGCTAAATCAGGATTGCCCAGAGCACATCACTCAGGGCTGCATCCAGGCGGGTCTTGAAAATCTCCAGAGAAGGGGACTCCACACCCTCCCTGGGCAGCCTGTTCCAGTGCTCTGTCACCCTCAAAGGAAAGAAGTTTTTTCTCGTATTTGATGGGAACTTCCTATGTTCCAGCTTGTGCCCGTCACCCCTCATCCTGTCACTGGGAACCACTGAAAAGAGTCTGGCACCATCAGAGCCAGATGGCGCCACCCTGAAACCCACCCTTTAGATTCTTGTATGCCATCATAAGGTCTCCCCTCAGCCTTCTCTTCTCCAAGCTAAAGAGTTCCAGCTCTCTCAGCCTTTCCTCATCAGGGAGGTGCTCCAATCCCTCAATCATTGTTGCCCTTCGCTGGACTCTCTCCAGCAGTTCCCTGTCCCTCTTGAACTGGGGAGCCCAGAACTGGACACAGTACTCCAGTTGTGGCCTCACCAGTGCAGAGTAGAAGGGGAGAATGACCTCCCTTGACCTGCTGGCCACACTCTTCCCTGTGCAGCCCAGAATTCCATTGGCCTTCTTGGCAACAAGGGCACATTGTTGGCTCATGGATAATTTACTGTCTACCAAGACCCCCAGATCCTTTTCTTCAGAGCTGCTTTCCAGCAGGTCCACCCCTAACCTATACTGGTGCCTGACATTCTTCCTCCCCACGTGCAGGACCAACTTGCCCTTGTTGAACCTCATTAGGTTCTTCTCTGCCCAGCTCTCCAGCCTGTCCAGGTCACGCTGGATGGCAGCACGGCCCTCTGGGGTGTCAGCCACCCCACCCAGTTTGGTATCATCAGTGAACTTGCTGAGCATACACTCTGTCCCCTCGTCCAGGTCGTTGATGAATACGTTAAACAATACTGGTCCAAGGATTGACCCCTGGGGGACACCACTGGTTACAGGCCTCCAACTCGACCCTGCTCCATTAATCACAACCCTCTGAGTCCTGTCACACAGCCAGCTCTCAATCCACCTCACTGTCCCCTCGTCTAGTCCACAATTCATCAGTTTCCTGAGGAGGATGTTATGAGAGACATATGACCTCCTGCAGTGAGGTCAGGGCATAGCCTAAGGGCATCTCAGATGGCATTTGGCACCAATATTTGGACAGGGGAATTACTAGTAAAAACCCCCATGTAAAGGCAACTTCTGTATACAGAAACTAACCAGAGCCTCTTCTCTGAAGTCCT
The DNA here is from genome assembly GCF_028500815.1 of Rissa tridactyla. Classification (NCBI taxonomy): domain Eukaryota; kingdom Metazoa; phylum Chordata; class Aves; order Charadriiformes; family Laridae; genus Rissa; species Rissa tridactyla. The sequence goes on along the minus strand of NC_071468.1, from coordinate 123,975,566 downwards.
GAGGTCTTCTGTGTGGGCTGCCCAAACTGCAAACGCTCTTCCAGGTCCTGATCCAGCTGTACAGGCAAGGACCTTGCATCACCCGTGATGCCTCCTGCACACCTGCAGAAGATGGGGTACTTCTGCCCACTCCACAACGTGGCACCGGCCCCTCAGACTTGGCCAAAAAGAGACCTCCTAGCAGAGTGGTTTGCAGGAGATTGCAGTCTCAACGTGCTGCTCTTGGAAACTTTAACCAAGCTCCGGCTATGGATGTACAGGCAGGAGCTGCCAGCGGGGCGACTGCGATGAGACCTTCCCAGGAGAGGCTTCAGGTGCCATCCATCAGCCCCTTTCAGCTGCAGCGACCCAGCACCAGCCTCAAAGGTAACAGATGAGGCCCCAGATATGATGAAGCTTTCAGGAAACGCTCAAAAAATAAACCCCAAAGCCAACAACCCTAAAGCCCAGTGGGGCTTTTTGCCTTCCTGATGCTGAATCACCAGCGATGTGGGCAGGAGGAATTAAACAGAAGAAATAAGAATGGAGCAACAGTAAGTGGAGATGGTAAACACGAGCCAGATTAAAAACTTAATGGGTCTAAGCAGGCACTGGGGGAAAGCAGGAGTGGGAGGGAATGGGGCTGAGAGGGAAGGGGGGGGCTGGTTTTGTCTGATGGGCGGAAAGGGCTGTGGGGAGATCAAGCAATTCCACTGCACTCAGGGGAGGGGAACCAGATGCTCGGGGAGCGGAAGCTGGAAACGCAATTATTCTCCCCCGACACGTAGCTGATGCTGCGCTGGGCTGGGTTGCACCCAAGAGCCTGGAGGAAATTTGGGAGGGAACCGTGTGCAAGACAAGGCGGAGGTTCACGACCTCCACCATCCCACCTCTGGTTGTGGTCCCCACATGGGTTCTGGGGCAGGGAATGGGGTACAGACTGGTGTCAGCTATTTGAGGGATAACAGAAAATTGTGTGCATAGAGGAGGAAAAGTTTTTTCCGTCCTATGTAAATATTCCTGGGACAAAGTGGAGATCTGCTCATGGAAAGCAACCTCCTCAGTTCTCCCCATAAAAAAGGAGTGTGCTCAGGTCAGCCCAGGATGAGACTGGTGGGTGAGACACGTGCCTCAGATGTGGTAGACCGAGGTGCAAATCCCTGCTGCATCTGCTTCTCTATGGTGCAGATGACCATGCTAGATAGGATCTTCTAGGAAGTCTGCTCCAGATGAAATTAAGTAGCACCTCTGGGGTTTGACACGTCACAATCTTCCCATATTTTATCCACAAATCTCCACCTGGCTTTGTGCCATCAATGATTCATTCAGTGGCCGTGTTTTCTCTGGGTAGACCTGGACACAACATGCTCCTAAAGCCCTGTGAGGAGGGATGTTCAACCTGCCATTTTCTGAGGATGTCCAAGAGCCCCCAGGGGTCTCGGTCATCTCACAACTGAAGACCTCTGCAACTGTTGGAAGAGGGAATATTTTCTGGGCCAACAACCTGATGAATTTCCAACTCTCCCACTTTTTTTTTCTTTGCCAGCCATTTGGAAATGATTTTTCAGACCAAGGATGGGCCAGATCTGGTGGCAAGAGGGTCCTTCAGAAGAACAGATGCAAGGGCCATGGTCCTTGTAGTTCTCCTGAAAACCCTCCAACATGCTAAAACAAAGGCCTTCCTGGTGTGACTCTTGCCCATCCAAAAAGGCTCAGCTCAGCTCCCTCAGTCTCTCTACCCTTTCTGGTTGAAATAAGAAATGCTTATTCAGAGAGCAAATATTTTCGTTAGAATCATAGAATCATAGAATGTGTTGGGTTGGAAGGGACCTTTAAAGGTCATCTAGTCCAACCCCCCTGCAATGAGCAGGGACATCTTCAGCTAGATCAGGTTGCTCAGAGCCTCATCCAGCCTGGCCTTGAATGTCTCCAGGGATGGGGCCTCCACCACCTCTCTGGGCAACCTGGGACAGTGTTTCACCACCCTCAGTGTAAAGAACTTCTTCCTAATGGCTAATCTAACCCTGCCCTGCTCTAGTTTAAAACCATTGCCCCTCGTTCTATCGCTACATGCCCTTGCAAACAGCCCCTCCCCAGCTTTCCTGTAGGCCCCCTTCAGGTACTGGAAGGGGCTGTAAGGTCTCCCTGGAGCCTTCTCTTCTCCAGGCTGAACAACCCCAACTCTCTCAGCCTGTCTTCATAGAAGAGGTGCTCCATCCCTCTGATCATCTTTGTGGCCTCCTCTGGACTCGCTCCAACAGGTCCTTGTCCTTCTTGTGCTTAGTGCTCCAGAGCTGGACACCGTACTCCACAATATGTATGGCACCAGCCCCAAAGGTAACAGATGAGGCCCCAGATATGATGAACCTTTCAGGAAATGCTCAAAAAATAAACCCCAAAGCCAACAACCCTAAAGCCCAGTGGGACTTTTTGCCTTCCTGCCGCTGAATCGCGTTGCAGGTATTGCCAGTCCCTGGCACTCGGGTTTTTGGGAGCTGGTCTGAGCTTGCAGATCCCCAGTGAGGAGCACCTGGATTAGAAGAGCTCCAGCTTGGTACCCTGAAAGTTGCCTGACCTTAGGAAAGTTCAGAAAGGATGGTCAGACATGCAGGTTTGGAGCCCGTAAGCTTGCTGTCATTTTCTTGCCGTATCAGCTGGTGTAATAAGACCATGATCCTTCCCTATGAACTTCACTTCCATTGCAATTTGTATAACTGTACTTTCAGTGCTGTGCATAAATACACTTTAAGTTTCACTCTGCCGTTGACAAGGGGTGAATGAAAATGAAAGCCATAAACAATCAAGGCAACATCAGCTTTACTATTATTACGGCCGTTAGGGAATTTCAATGTTCGTGCAGCATCCCAGGGTTCAAAAAACCTGCGCCTTTCCTATTTGTCTCCCCAAAGTGTTTCTTTGCATGCTCTAACATGAAATCGTTACCAGACCTCCCCCTACGGTACGACGCAGCTAAGAAAACTGGTTGCTCTGTGAGTAAAAGACCAAAACAAGGTTGGTTTCCAAGGGATGGTGGATTCTCTAGTGTCCAATATAGCACAAACTCCAATGAAAGATTTACCCAAGGCTGTGAAACTCATAAAGTCTCTCTAAGGGGCGGCTTGGAATTACAAATTCTTTGGAATTTAAGGAGGCGTATGCTCCTAGGCTGCTTTTTCCTTCACTGAGGATATGAACTGGTCCCTCCTCTCTATCCCTGTGCCTGGTTGTGTGAAACTCGTAGGGTTTATCCTCTGCCAAATTAGTACTAAAAGATGTGAGGGGTCCTCGGCTGCTGGCAGCCACCTTCCACTGCTACATAGGTCTGCTTTCCTTGGGAAAAGAACTTTGAAGTAAAGTTGCGATAGTTGCCCTGGTGAAAAGGCACTGCACAAAATGAAACGTGAAACCTTTGGAAACAGATTTTTGCACCTCTCATGCGAAGATGGGCATTTTAAATGTCTCTGAGGTGAGAAGATTTGACTTGAAAATTTTTCTCCAGGCTCTAACACCTAAGGGAAAAAAAAAAAAAGAATAAAAAAATTGAATGCTGATGACTTTTTCTTGACTTGCCTGGTTTTAGTTAGTTTCTGAGGACCTGACGTGCATCCTAGAGAGCCTGAGACCGGCAACGCCACAGGTGAAGCCGCTAAATTTCAGTTGTGGGGGAAAGAGAATCATAGAATCATAGAATCTTCACGGTTGGAAAGGACCTTTAAGATCATCGAGTCCAACCATACACACAAAAAAACCCCCAAAACACACACACAAAAAAAAAAAGAGCTGGTTGACCACAACAGTGTGAGCTACTGATGGGACAGGGACTCTGCCAGGTGGTTCAGTGCTCATCTCCCATGTGGTGGTGAGCAAGTCCTCTCCCTGCTGCCCTTGTCACCCCAACCCATCTCTGACACCACCATGGAAAAGCCGACATGTGCTGTAGCATCATGCAGATCTCAGTTGGATTCAGCTTTTGGACATTCTCTGAGTGTGTGAGCCACCTTCTCATCTCCTCCAAGAAGGGACCACAGCCCTGCACGGCTGCCCTTGGGAAGAGGGGACATGCAGGATGCCACCTTGTCCAAGCATGCACATATGTTGGGTGTGTGTTTACATATTTGTATTTGGGTAAGCTTGAGCATATGCACGCGTGCTTGGGTGTATGCATGCATTAAGTGTGTTTATGCAAATATCGTAGAATCAAAGAATCACAGAATCATATAATGGTTTGGGTTGGGAGGGACCTTCAAGATCATCCAGTTCCAACCCCCTGCCCTGGGCAGGGACACCTCCCACCAGACCAGGTTGCTCCAAGCCCCGTCCAACCTGGCCTTGAACCCCTCCAGGGATGGGGCAGCCACAGCTTCTCTGGGCATCCTGGGACAGGGGCTCACCACCCTCACACTTCACAATATCTCATCTAAATTTCTTCACGATATCTCATCTCAATCTCCCCTCTTTCAGTTTAAAATCCTTCCCCCTCGTCCCATGGCTCCCTTCCCTGATCCAGAGTCCCTCCCCAGCTTTCCTGGTGCCCCTTTAGGGCCTGGCAGGGGCTGGAAGGTCTCCGTGGAGCCTTCTCTTCTCCAGGCTGAACCCCCCCAGCTCTCTCAGCCTGTCCTCCCAGCAGAGGGGCTCCAGCCCTCCCAGCATCTCCGGGGCCTCCTCTGGCCCCGCTCCAACAGCTCCGTGTCTCCCGTTAGGCTGGGGACTCCAAAGCTGGACGCAAGCTTCGTATGTATGTACATGCCCAGGTGTGTGCATGGATGTTTTTGCACCCGTGCGTATATGTCTGGGTGTGCGCAACCTGGTTTTTGCAAGTGTGTGCGTAGCGTACCCACGCAATGGTGTGTGCACACACATGCGGACAAACGGGAGGTGTGTTTGTGTACGCAGCCTTCTGTGTGTGCCCTGAGCATGAAGGGTCTGTTTGCCATCCAGAGCCTGTGGTGGTGTCCATGTGTGAGCTCGAGGGGACGTACGTTCAAGGGTGTCCAAGCAAACCCCTTCCACGCAGGTCCCTGGCTCTCTGCAGAGCTGGGCTGAATGGCAGCCACGGGCAGGGCAGGCTGACCTGCATCGCGCGAGGTATTAACGAACAGTAACAGGATCTTGCTGTGACTCATCATCACGGATCTGACAAACTGTTGATCCCATTGATAAAAGCCCGGAGGGTTCAGGCACCCAGCCAAATCCCTCCACTTCATTCATGGAAAGGAGGGCTGGGGAGGGAAATCGGCTGGGCTCAGGTCCAGGGAACAGAAGCACAAGCGGCTCTGGCTATTGCACAGTGTCCTTCGATAGCCATGGATGCAGGCCAGAGGCACGGGCAGGAGCCGGGAGCCGTAGCCATCCCCACGCAACGAGGATCCAGCCAGAAAACAGCATGGCAGCGGTGTCGCAGGCCAGAAATTCTCCTCGAGGGGAGGGAAGAGGAGCAAAACCTTCGGCAAAGTCCTGTCCCTGGGAAAGGTCGTGCCCCTCTGCCCTTGTGCGAATCCCTCCACCAGCACCATTAACCCAACCAGTGCTGTTTTCCCAGTTGGATTTAGAGCCAAGCTCCAGTTCCACGTGCCAGCAGCAAGCGAGATCCCATCAGCGAGATAGGTAAGGACAAGGAATGGGCAGTTCGTGGGTGCTGTGGGATACCCTGGCTGCAAATACCCCTTGTGCAATCCCTCACGCATTCACCCAAGCTCTCCTAGATGCCTCCAGTGTTGGAAATGACATGTGATAGTTCCTTGCAGCTTTTCCTAATTGCTGCTGGAGAGGAAGAGGCAGCTGGAGCAGCCAGCCCATCCACCCCTTACGAATGAATCCCCCAAGCCCCGTCCTTGTAGGGCTGGGAAGTTTATACAGCACATCATGGAGAGAAGTCTCTTGCCAATGTGGGGGGTAGGCAGATAAACCACAGCATGGGCTACAGGATCATGTATCACCCATGGGGGCACCCATCACAGGGGGAGAACCTGTAAATAGTAATCTCTAGATAAGTACCCAAGCCTCCAGACTATTAGTTCAGAGGGTTCCTTCCTGCTGGAGTCTTTACTGGAACAGGCACCCTCCCAGAAAAGGGATGTTTTGGGGGGCTGACATGATGTTTTCCACCAGGAAAATAAAAGTTTGCCTTGAGAAGCTCTTGGTCAGCTTTCTCAGGAGATTAATGAAACGACATGAACGGGGTCACCGAAGGAATGACTTATGCCTCAGTGCAATCTGCTTGGAAAAGGGCCGAAGAGGCAGGAAACCCTCCCAGGTGCCTCAGGCAGTGCTGGACATGCTGCTCTGACCCATCAGCAAGGAGCCAAGGCGTTGCTGCTCCAGGCAGAGATCTACCAGTGCAACTCTATGCACAAGCTGCCCTCAACCTACTCTGCCAAAAAGACTAGCTTAGCTTAATATGCACAGGAGTGGGGTTTTTTAAACCCAGGATATTTTGATGGACTGGCCCAAGAGGTCGGTCACACGCAGTGATGCTCGCAGACCTCAGCAGACAATCAGTTCAAACAGGGTTGTGCTACTTTTGCCACGGAGAACCTTTCCCACGTCCCAGGTGCAACCGGAACAGATCATGTCCTGTTCCAGGGGCTAAATGCACCACCTTATGTCAATAGCATAGAAATTTCTCAATGGGTTTCTTTTCAAGTGTCAGGTCAGGAGACCTGACAGCCAACCCTATAATATTTTAAGCTGTGGGGATAAGAACTGAACCACAATCCTCTCTCAGAAGGCAATGCATGGAGGACCCAGGCTTGGATAGGCTGAACACATCCTGCTTTCACTGATAGCATCTCCAGGTCTTACAGATGAACTGCAGAGAGCGACAACCTGTCGAGGACAAAAGACTATTCAATATGACCCCACCTGGACTTTGATCCCTAGTCAAACCTGTTGTAAGAAAGAGAGAGATGATGGCTGGTTTGCTTTAAAAGCTGCAGCAGTGGCTTAAATCAGTCCAGCCCCCAGACTAGTGTTGGATTAGTCTCACTCCACTGCTTTAATGTGTCTGTAAAGGTTAAGTGCTGACTCCTGAAGGTGTTAGCCATGCAATGGGGCTGTGCTGGAAGGGAAAGTAGAAATGATAGCTTGAAAGCAAGCAGAAGGCATATTTAAGGTGTTTACGAAGACCCTTCAGAAGAGAGAGATGTTGGGTTGTGGTCCAGTGCCCAGGAGGGAAGGGGACTCAATGCCAACACCCACTAGGCTGGCTTTATCCCACCACCCACTGGGCTGACATCAATCCCACAGGAGACAGCAAGGTAACTTTAGAAAACTTGAGTCTAATGCAAGGGGGACATGCAACAGCAAGAGCAAAACACCTACGGAGACCCCAGTCCCACTACTGGACCAAAGCAAGCGAACCCTTGGAGAGTGATCCACACCATCCCCTCGTATCCTCACGTTACTTCCCAGCCTTGACGCAGAACTCAGGGAAGCACCTGCCCAAGTACTAGCGACTAACTACATCAAGCAGAGAGGCAAATGAACACTTCAGCTGCATATTGTAGCATTAGTCACGAGTTTCTGTGCGTGAGGAAAGTCGATCCCCGTGTTGTGCTCTACCCACACAAGCAGTCCCATTGAGATCCAGAGTTACTCAAGCGGGGAAAGTCAAGCAAAGTGAGGATGTGTGGGTAGCTTTCACAGTGCTTTTAAGGTAACAGTTGAGGTTGCCATCCAATTTTTCCTCTTGAAATTCACTGAGCAATTTTCTCCCTCCTGTAATGCTTTTTCTTTTTTTTTTTTTTTAAACCAAATCCACGTTACAGAGAAAAATGGCAAGAAACTGTAATTGTAGAGGAGGGGAGCGAATGCAGAGAAGGGAGAGAAGGCAGCTGTATTGACCATCTGCTATACCGCTAAAAACACCCACTTAAGTATCTGTTTACAAATCAAGTTGCCTGTGTTAGTAGAAACAGAGGCACTTGCTTCAGAAGTATCAGACGACTGGCTGCCAACATGCTGAGTTTATTAGGTAGCAGACTGGGTCTTTGTGAAAATGTGTGGTAGGAGGAATAAACCCAAAACCTGTTTTTAACAAGGAAATATTGAGAGGCACACGTTAGAAAAAAACAGCGCCTGCAAGAAGCTGCAAAGAGTGCCCACCCCTGAGCCAGCTGCCGCTGCTAGAGGAATCTTAAGATAAACGTGAGGTGTATCTTAAAAAGAAAATCCTAAACTTGAGGTGTATCTTGAAAAAAAGAGATAATTATGAATAAACACTCAGCTCCAGCTCCAGCTTTGTCTCTCTTGTTTACCAAGGACCATGCCCAGGAATGCCGTACTGCCACAGAGACATCTCGTGGCTGGCTCACAATACTGTTAGCAAAGCTATTATTCTTTTAAAAATTCAAGATCCCAGCTATTTCAATATTTCTTTACATCACTGACTTCTTGGAGTGCTCAGAATCCCTCAGGAAAGTGCTGTGTACCATTCAAGCATTTATCTTAAGAAACCTCCTATGAACTATTATTAAATTAATATATTTGTGACATTTTCCGACTGTCGCTGTAAAATATGGCCTGATACCTGATGATATCAAACCAGTCTGGCGGTCTTCTTTCATTCCAACACATGGGTAGAAAGGGCTCTGAATGCTCTCAGATTAACGAGCCCAGCAAATAAGGTCCTATCCTCCTCTTTCTACAGAAGGTCTGACGGTGATCTGAAGACTGTTGTGTGAAGGCTGTAAAACTGTTGGTGTGTTCAGGGCTGGGCTGTCTGACATCCTCTCAGGCCCAAACTCTGAGCCTCGTGTAGTTGCAGGTAGAACATCATGCCTTGGACGCTGGATCCCTTCCGCACAGGGGCCAGTGAAAAGCCCGTTCCTCCGTTCCACGGAGTTCCCATTAAAAACCCCGACTTCAAAACGCTTTGGTGGAGACTAATGGCAGAGCATGACTTTGAACCTTCCACACCACCTTTTTGTGGAATTAAACCTCTGATTTTTAACCTTCCACCCCACCTTTTCATGAAATTAAACCTCTGATTTTAGGAGCACTGGAAAACTGCAAATGAGATCAAGAATACGCGGCCGCACAGGCACCTGGGAACAGATGGGTGGAAGACACATGGCAACGGAGATCAGTGCAGCCTGTGGATGTTGCCACATGATCACCCGCTCTAATGTAGACACCTAAAATAAGTTAGATGAACTGAGTTCATGTATCCATGCTTGCTGCCTATAGAGCAAAAGTCTTGCCTAAAGACTATCCAAAGAGGTTCTCTCAGATGAAAACAACGGTGAACACTATCAGCACACTTCACTTTCTCATGCATAGCCACCTCCTGCCATTTGAGATGTCCTGAGGGATCTCCCACACTCGTGCATGCCATCCCTTCCTGGAGCAACACCCAGCAGCTAGATGGTTCCTGGTGGCATCTTTAACCTCACCAGATACTTACTGGTGGACAAACAAATCAATTCCCAGTGATGGGTGTCAGGTCTGGATTCAGAAACCCACATTCATATAGTAGGTGTCTCCATGTGAGCTGCATGCCCAGGCCCTCGCTGCAGTGAACAAGACGGGTCAGTGACTCAGGTTGTCCCACCTGCCTGTAGCTGCTGCTCCAGCCTGCCTGGGGGTGTACCTAACAGCCATATGAGGATGTTCAGATAACCCAGTGTGTCCTCAATACCACTAGTTAACAATGTACGGATGAACCTTACTCGTTAGTGGCACCATAGCCAAATGCAGCACTTGGGTGAAGGATCAGAGGAGTGACTTCCAGGTGAGACCATCTACTTTGCCATTCTTCCCCCTTTGGATAGGTACTGCGACACCCTCACTGCAGAAGAGCATGAATGCCTCTCAGGCGGCATTGCTTGGAGTTCATATCCATTTTATACAGAAATATTAAACAAAAAGCCCCCAAATACCTTCTAGAGGTGTGTTTAATCACAGCAGGGGTAATGAAGCATCCCGACCCCTAAGCTGTCAGGTCATCCCTCATAAATGCCTAATGATGCAAACAGAGTTTTAAAGACGTATTGCTAACTGATTCACATTTCCATTTTCATCGTCGCTTGAGAAACAGGTGCAGGAGGATACAGCTGCATTTTGGGAAGTTTGCACGCACAGCTGAGGCTGCCTCAGTTTTAAAAATAAGGGGCTGTGCCCTTCTGACACAGGCATTTCTCAGATGTTGCCCTTCAGAGAACCAAATTTGGGTCTCCACGAGCTACCTCAGCATCCCATTCCATCCTAAAAAGGGTTTTAGGGTAATCCAGCAATGACATCCTGAAGTCAACTGAAGGAAACATAGCTTTTCTCTGATTACAGAATTCATGGTATAGGACTTAAAAAACAGGGAACAGTGCAGGAAGAGTTGCCTTAAGATGAACTGCACTCAACTCTCCCAACTCCAGTTTCTGGGATTCTATAAAATAGGAAGCCGGTTGCTTGCCATGTTGGAAACTTATGCAGCATAGTCAAAAAGTCCCAAGAGAAAGACATTTTAGGTGCCAGATATCAGTCAATGAACTTTAAAAGTATTCCCCTGATTCACAGCTTGGCCACTGCTGGGCACATGTGGCAAGGAGTGGAAATGTGATGTCTGACCAGCATTTATTTCATGAAACAGGAGACATTTACCTTCTCCTGAGGTGGCTGAGTGGTACAAACATCTTTGCCTCCTATGCAGTGCCATCGAGACAGTCTTTGACTTCAGCTTTTCACCAAAGGTGTTGCAAATGCAGTATCAGTCCAAGTATTTCCACAATTGTGGATCAACCAGTGGCCATGACGTTGATGTCCAAGGCAACCACAACTATTGTAAATCAAAGCTTCTCCATCAAGGTTAGTCAATTTGCGTTTCTTTACATCCATAGAATCACAGAATCATAGAATTGCCCAGGTTGGAAGGGACCTTTCATACCATCAGTCCAACCATCTGCCTAACTCTGACAAAACCCATCACTAAACCATATCTCTGAGCACTATGTCTACACATCTTTGAAATACCTCCAGGGATGGTGATTCCACCACTTCCCTGGGCAGCCTGTTCCAATGCTTGATAACCCTTTCAGTGAAAAAATTTTTCCTAATATCCATCCTAAACCTCCCCTGGTGCAACTTGAGGCTGTTTCGTCTTGTCCTACCGCCCGTTAGTTGGGAGAAGAGACTGACCCCTAACTCTCTACAACCCCCTTTCAGGGAGCTGTAGAGAGCGATGAGGTCTCCATGGGAGATCTGGTTTGTATTCCAGTTTAAGCATAAGCAGGGGTAAAGTGGGACTATGAAAATATTGGTCGGGATACCTAGAAATGTAAGGCAGATGGCACAGCTCCATCTTAACTCCTGCCCGCAGAAAGCCCTGGCAAACTCCTCTGAAGTTCTGGCTGACCTGTCTGCAGCGTCTGCCCATTTCAGACCATATAAAATCCCGGCCACACGCCAGGGATCTTCCTCCTGACAAACAGTCCCACCAGTAGCCCGTCACACCTCTTCAGGAAATCCCTACCTGGCTTTCTTCCCTTATGCTCCCCTGTACAGTACTTTTCCTGAGGAGCCCAAGGAAGAAGAGCCCGCACAGGCACACTGATTTTTAAGCTCCAGTGTTGGCAACAAGGAGGCCAGCCCTCTCCTGCAGCCTGCGGTAGGCTGGCAAGCCTGTGTGGTAGCCAGATCCAGGCAGCTACTGGCCATTCATCTCCTGCATGAGACAACATTCCCCGTCTCTTTGAACAACTGCATTTTACGAGGGAGTGAAAAGAGCAGACACTGCTGATGCTCACTCCAAAGATGAAAACATTTAACATGAAATCAGATCTTAGGGGACAGGATTCTTTTTTTTATTATTATTATTCTCTCTCTCTCTCTTTTTATTCCCTTCCTTTTAATTCGCCCCTTTATCTCACAGGCCTTGATAGTGTTAAGAACTGACTGATGACTACGGTGTTAAGTTGCCTCTGGTTAAATCAAACACCACTTCAAGCAACGAGTGTCTGGCTAGGAGCAGTTCAGGAGTGACGGGGGAAAGGGAATAGGCTATGCTCCTGTGACGCAGGAGACAGGGTCTGTGAGGCTGGTCCAGGACAGAAGAGGATGCTCGGGTAGAAATGACAACTTCTTCCACTCGGAGCGAAGAGACGGTCTTGTGCTTTGTCTTCTCAAACCGAAGCCGCATATATGCATAAAAGAAAAAAAAAAGCCCAGCGCTTCCTACTACAGTGAAGCTCTGAGCTACACAGCCTCTCTCTCTGCAGGAAGAAATCAGTGGAAACGTTGGGCAGGGGACTCGTTTTGCTTGGCGGCAGCTGCTTCTTCAGAGGGCTGTTGAGCGACTGAACCAGCACCATCCAGTTGTGCGTACAGGTGCGCACGGTGCAACACCATTGCCGTCCCAGCGCCGAATGCGTCCCCGTTACCGATGCTGAAGAGCAACGCAGCCATTTCAAGTTGCTCACAGACGTCAAAATCACAGCTGAGTTTTCTTCAAGGTCAGTTCCTGCCTCTGCTCCCGCCAGGTGAAGCATCTCCGAAAAGCCGGTGGGCTCCTCCCGCTCCACTTTGTGCCATTTTACATTAGCGTCAACGCCACTTAGAGCAGCAAAGCTCTGCTCTTTATTAATTCAGCAGCGATGTTCATCCACCTTATGCAGACGAACACCAAATACGTGCTGTGAGCAGCACTGGGAACCAGTCCCCCCACTTAAAGAGGAATTTTGGTTAAGACGGAAAGCTGAAAGGTCTGGAGAAAGGGGTCATTTTGGGAGCTATGTGGTCTGCGACGCATTAGGTATGAGCCAGGCTCCTTATAGTGAAGGCTGCGTTTATACAGATGTATCCTCGGAGACGGAGTTTGTCACCTTGGTGGCGAGGTGGAGTTTCCACCATGGCTCTGAAGTCACACACGCAGTCTCTGGGCTATTATTAGCCCCTTGGAGCCCAAACACTTCTCCCAAAGCTGTGTATAGCCTTTTGTATGCTGTGCATTATAAGTTGCTGTGCTATCACCTAATTTAAACATCCAAGAGATGTCCAAAGTGGGGTCACAAATCCAGCTCCCCTTGAATTGCCTAAGCTGGATCGAATTGCGTAAGATCTCAGAAACGGTCGGACTCAATGACCTTAAACATCTTTTCCAAGCTAAATGATTCCATAAATGAAACCCCTGTGCGGGGTCAGACTCACCCATTTTCTGTCTCCAACAATAGTCAATAACCGATTCCCAAGGGGAGGATAAGAACTGGGTAACACGATAGTTTCCCGCAACACTCCAATTCTCCATCAATTTCCACATCAGGTCCTACCTATAGAGGTGGGGGTTTTTCACCAATTTTCTAAATCTAACGACTTTCCAAGCTACACAAACCTCTAGCATCCACAGCCCTCTTCAACAATGAGTTCCACAGCTTAAACCTGCACGCCACGGGAGGACAACGTGGTGCACAGCAGGATGCTGAAGGCAGGTGTCTGAGCTCAAATACACTCATATTAATACTGATGACCAGGTCCCAGATCAGGGGTGATTTGCATCTGGTAAGTTCAACACTGGCAGGCAGATCCCCATCCACCCTGAGGGCTCTCAAGAGTTCGCACGTGAGAGGAGCCGGCAGGATGGGATGAGCCCTTCCGATCCTTGATTATTGATGCAGCAACCTGGTTCCTGACATTGGTTTTACCTTGACCCGCCTAACCCCAACTGGTCGCCCACATCAAAAAATCATTGCTTTGGTGGTGGTTTCCAGAGCATGTAGATCCAGTATCCAGATCCCAGTAGGTCATAGGAATTCCATGCCTCAGTTTCCCCAGTGTTTTGACAGTAAGTGCTCTAAATCTGGGGCTATTTCTGCTTGGGTGCATGCACAGAAAACTGGATGCTGGAGTCCATCATGGGTTTCCCAGGGAGGGGTGGCAGCTGGTGGGGTCTAGTTGTCTCATTTAGTCCCTAAAACTTCCAGACACCTGGCAAAGGGCAGCTCTTCTTGCACAGTCTGACAAGGCAGCGCACAAATCCAGTGCCTCCGGGACACGCGTCCCACGTCCCTGCTAGGAAACAAAATGGGTCAGGGCCAGTTCTCTGAAGGCAAGCAGCATGGCACGGCTCGCATCCATATGGCTAAACTTGCCTCCCCTCCAAAACAGGCTGGCATTGTGCCGGTTGGAGAGCGTCCATGCTAAACCCTCAAGCATGCCCAGATATTGTCTGGGAGAAGGAGAGTTGGCCTGGGCCAAACCCGTGCCCAGGTCCATCATAACAATATAGTGGTATGGATGATCCCGGAGGAGGACTCAGCCTCGTGCCCTTCCCCTGGTTGGTTTGTTAGTGCAAATACAGAGACGTGAGCTTTCACACCGCACACACAGACCATGCCTACAAACACCCACTGCCCTGGGCTGGCCGGTCACGGCCATGCACGGCAAACAGCGGAGGTACCAAAAATTTACCACTGCAGATTACCGACCTGGGCTGCGGCAATCCCAAGCACGAATACAGGCTGGGTGGAGAATGGCTGGAGAGCAGCCCTGAGGAGAAGGACTTGGGGGTGTTGGTGGGTCAGAAGCTCCACAGGAGCTGGCACCGTGCGCTGGCAGCCCAGAACCCCCCACAGCCTGGGCTGCATCCCCAGCAGCGTGGGCAGCAGGGCGAGGGGGGGATTCTGCCCCTCTGCTGCGCTCGGGGGAGACCCCCCTGCAGTGCTGCCTCCAGCGCTGGGGCCTCGGCACAGGAGAGACACGGAGCTGTTGGAGCGGGGCCAGAGGAGGCCCCGGAGATGCTGGGAGGGCTGGAGCCCCTCTGCTGGGAGGACAGGCTGAGAGAGCTGGGGGGGTTCAGCCTGGAGAAGAGAAGGCTCCGCGGAGGCCTTATAGTGGCCTTCCAATACTTAAAGGAGACATAAGAAAGAGGGGGACAGACTTTTCAGCAGGGCCTATTGTGATAGAACAAGGGGTGATGGCTCTGAAGTAAAAGTGAGGAAATTTAGATGAGATATTAGGAGTAAATATTTTACTCTGAGGGTGGTGAGCCCCTGGCCCAGGTTGCCCAGAGAAGCTGTGGCTGCCCCATCCCTGGAGGGGTTCAAGGCCAGGTTGGACGGGGCTTGGAGCAACCTGGGCTGGTGGGAGGTGTCCCTGCCCAGGGTAGGGAGGTGGAACTGGATCATCTTTAAGGTCCCTTCCAACCCAAACCATTCTGTGATTCTGTGATTCTCTGATTCTAAGCTGTGGTACCCTGATGAGACCTTCCCTGGCTGTAACCACGCTGGCTGAAGGCTCTTAAGAGCGTAGCGGCATTAAAACAGGCTTCACCCGCCTTTGACTTGCACCACAAAGATGTGCCTTCAGGAATAAGAGAAATGCAAGTGGAAAAAAGTTAATTTATCTGCAGAAGGGCCCGCTTTGCTTGGGGTCCTTTCAAAATGATGATAATTAATGCCCTTAACACTAAAAGATTCAGGGGTTTAGCGAGGATTTGCCTTCCTGGAGGTACGAATCCTGCTCGGCAGAGGAGGGTGAGCAGAGGGCTCTGAGCTCAGTGTGCCCAGGGTGAACAACGACTACTGCCCAGAAATCAAAAACTTCACCAATTCATAGGCAAAAAGGATGCATATTTGCAACAGAGAGAAGAACTAGCCACCGGCATGATTTGCCCAGGAAGATGGTAAATGCCTTGTTTCCTGATGTATTTAAATGAAGACTGGATGCTCTTCTCAAACCCCTTCTTGGGGTAGGCTGGGGATAGTTAAAGTAGCTACTTTTGACTTAAATCCTTCAGAACTAGCTGATCACAGATACATATACACATAAATACCTACATGTTGAATAGGTAATTAAAATGCACAAACAGATATAGACATACACACATATTGTTTTGGAAAAAATTCCCAAGAGCATTTCCTAAACATCTTTGGCTCTTCCTTTCTGCTGCTTCACGCCTGTCCTTTCCTTCCTTCTCCTCCCCTTTTGGAAGACCATGGCAGGTACTGCCTCCTACCGTGCATTTGTAGAGCACTTCACAGATGGAGGTCCTGGTCCTGGTTAGTGGCCAAGAACATGACTGCGATACCCAGGTCGTTACAGGCACAGTCTGGAGAGGTTGTGATGGACTAACGAAGCATAGTCCTAGTCACTGTAATTGGAGGAGAGAGTTCACATGGGTTAAGCTGGTTTAGACCTTCCGTATGGTCATGAATGGTTTGCTTGCAGAGAGCCAAGGTCTCCGAGGGCCACAGTGGAGGCTGGTCGGTTGGTGGCCATACCAGAGAAGCTGATGAGGGTGATCTAAATGGCAGAAGCCAGGGGAAACAGAAATACAAATCTGTGCTTTGTTGGTGCTGGCGAAGAGAAGAGTTTAACAGGGATTACAAGGTGCTCAGGGGAAGCTTTTCTGTGTAAACTTAGCTGACGGAGACAGCATGAAAGAGTAGGGAGCCTGTGCCAGCAGGGATTCACCTCAAGAGAGGGATGGGAGATGGTGGAGGACCTCCTTGATGCAGTGTTCCCAACCATGTCATCGTGGGGCGAGCAGAAAGAGCCTAAAGACGGCAGAAAGTAAAGAGGAAAATGAGACCTTGGGTGAGAAAGAGACTTCAGTACGCAAGCCTTTAAGGGAACAACCAGTGTGGCCTCATCTGGTTTGCTCAGCTGAGGGCTGGAGGATGGCCAAGGAAAGTTCAGAGCGGTGCTGGTAGGAGTTCAAAGGATGCAGGGGTACGGTCAAGAGGTAACAGCTGTTGAGCAGCACCTGGGAAGGTGCTGGTAGCTGAGGTGGGGGGAAAGGCTCAGGATGTTATGGTCCAGCCAGCCCCACGTCCTCCCCTGAAGGGCCCAGGGGATCCACTGGAATAGGAAACAGTGACAAGGTGGGGAAGGAAAGTGACAGATGTGGTTGTCACCAGGGTGGATGCTACCACCTTGACAAGGGTCAAAGGTTTGGTGGCCAGCCCCACGGGACCAGACTTGGGCACAAACATTACAGCAAAAATCACAGCCAGCCCACTCTGAAGGAAAACATTTGCATGCAGGGGAACGCTGGTATCCATGTCCAACTCCCCCCTTGATCATCAATCAATCAATCAATCACATGAATTGTGAACCTACACAACTCTCTCACTCCCAACAGATGGTCGTCACCTCGGTGGCTATGTGTACCATTGTACATAAACTAGGAAATGCACCATTCCCTGGTCCTGAGAGCTTGCAGCAGCTAAACCCTCCTGCCCAAGAGCAGGAGGGTCCACCCAAAACACCTCTTAGGAATGGCCCATGGCTCTTCCTAACACCTTGAGCGTGTCTAGGAACTGTGCTAGCTGGTCTGGGTCCACCTCATATGCTCTGAGTTCATTGCTTTCCTTCCCATTGAATCACAGAATCACAGAATGGCAGGGGTTGGAAGGGAGCTTTGGAGGTCATCTCGTCCAAGCCCCTGCTAGAGCAGGGTCACCCAGAGCAGGCTGGACAAGAACGCGTCCAGGTGGGTTTTGAACATCTCCAGAGAAGATGGCTCTACAACCTCTCTGGGCAGCCTGTGCCAGGGCTCTGCCACCCTGAAAGGGAAGAAGTTTTTCCCCATGTTGAGATGGAATTTCCCGTGTCCCCGTTTGTGCCCGTTGCCCCTTGTCCTATCGCTGGGCACCACTGAAAAGAGCCTGGCCCCATCCTCTTGCCACCCGCCCTTTAGATATTGATAAGCATTGATGAGATCCTCTCTCAGTCTGCTCCTCTCCAGGAATAACGCTGTGCACGCGTGTACGCAGATGCACACCTTGTTCTACCAGGCCAGGAGCAGAACAGCTCCCAGGGAAAAAACCATTATTTTGCATGCTTCATCACGCAACTTCTTGCTCACATCCTCTGTGGCTCTGCAACGCGAGCTTCAGCTGCGCGAGCCATACCGCTTTAGTTCTGCGGTCTTCTGCCCTGGCACCACAACACATCTGAAAGGCTTCAAATCAGTCCTGAGGGGACATTTATTATTACAGCTTTCACGTTTGTATTTTTAAACTCCTTGAAGAGTTCCCAAGGATAGCCAGAGGAGGGATACTATCTCAAGTGCACGAAGCAGATGAAAAAAACTCAAAATTAGCACTTAGTGCATTTAGCGGACTGGCAAGTGTTTGATCTGATCCTCAGGTTGGAAAGGGTTGGATTTCCTTGTACAGAAGTCGAACAGCATCCTCCTCCCAAATCATATCTCAGCCTCCAGCACCACCACCTCGCGGGCTGTGGTTGCAGATGATGTTTTCACTTGCCCACCCCCGTGTCAGGTGAAGACACACACTACAAGAGAGCAATCGCACCATCGCGTTAGCTTAATTACGGGCAGCGGTGCTAGAGAAGTTCCAGTGCATGCTGGCAAAACGTCAGCAACCCCGACTTGCAATAGCATCCGCTTTAAGGAGCTCAGGGGCAGACAAACAGCCCATGCAGAAAGGCGACGGGTGCCTTTCGCACGCGATCTCTTTCTGGCAGGGAAGCGCTATCAACCCTGCGGCGCTGGAAACGGCGAAAGGAGGTGAGAAGCCTCCCCAAAGACATCTCGGAGGTCTGGCACTAGAGCAGGGAATTGAATGCACTCCACCAGGCATTTCTCAATCAAAGGGCACTGCCTTGTGAGCAATATAAACTGATGGACACCTAAATGATGGGAAGAAACATCCCCAGCTAAGCTACCTCGTAACCTACTGTAAAATTTCTTGTGTTTTCCTCCAATCTAGCTGGCAGTGGCTCGGCTGTGACAGAAGGGGGGTTACAAGCCAGGGGAGAAGGGGAGGTCGTTTCATATCACTCAATATAATTTCCTTTTCAGGTTCTCCTCCCAGGCGCTGCTGACAGAGCCATTCCCTCCGCTTAGGCGTTCGGGTCCTAGGCTGTGGCTTTGGGGTCTGAACTCTTGGAAACAGAGACCTCAGTCCTCCCTTTCCAAAGGGTCTTCTTAATCTTGAAATTGATTTTGGCCTGGTTCCTAAAACATTTCACGGAAGCTACTCATACGCGCCACGAAGCAGTCAAGACCACCAGCCTGGGAGCTCCAGGTTGAGGTATCTAACGCAGGTGCCTATCTGTAGGTGTCTCCATTTCCACCACAGCCACGGGAGCCCTAGCCCATACAGTCAGCAAGGCTGGGAAAGCAGTTCAGCTCTCCCTAAAACAGATGCCTCCTCCAGGACAGATGGATTGCTTGCTCCAAGCTCCTCTAAGCCTGAGTCTCTTGCCCACAGGGAGGCATCTACCACCGGCTGTGATGTCCCAAGGTATTTCTCCTGACTTCAGCTGCTGTTTCAGAGAAGCATTGCAGTCCCATAGGCTCTGTGTCATGTTTGCCAGTCCTATACATCGTCCCATAGAAGAATAATCCTTCTGTTAGGCTGCAATATTCCTTCAGAGCAGCAACCATCTAGTATGGATGTGCAGCACCTTCACCACCTGGGTGATTTCAGCTGGGGCCTCTGTGTACTATTGCAACAGGACTTCTGGGAGGGAAGGCAGGCAAAAACATGACTCTGGATCCGCACATGCCAGGGAGCATCAAGACGATGTGTGGGATACGCTTTCCTTTTGTTGTTCAGGTTTACTCTTCGGTCGTTGTTGCTCCAGCTGTGATTAATTCTGCAAACCTTTCGGGGATGCTAACATTTTTATTACTGTGCTGCTAATAAGGGAGGTTAATTAGTCCCTCCTTTCTCTTGCCTGCTTGGAGGAGGTATCTGTCTGGTGTGGTTTTAGCCGTGGCAGGCTGTGATGAAAGACCTGGCAGGGCAGAGTCGTGGCTGGTGCCTGTGCACCAGACCTGGAGAAGGGGAGAACCAAGTTCAACCCTTGGGTTCAACCGATACCAGGTCTCCTTGCAATGACCCAGCAAAGGGAGACCTCGACCCCCAGGCTCAAGGCACAGCAGTCTTCTTGCTGGTGGCCTCAAACCCATGGGGAAACATGGGGTGCTTCCAGCTGATACCCCAAACTCCTTACTCTGTCCCTCCAGCTGGTGAATTTGGGATGATGTGGGCATCCTGACTCAGCCTGTCCTGTCATAGAACCATAGAATAGTTTGGGCTGGAAAAGACCTTTAAAGGTCACCCAGTCCAGCCCCCTCCTCTGGACCCTGCCTCTGAACTCTGTCCCAATCCAGCCTGGGCTCACCCTTTGATGTACCAGGGAGACCAAGGCAAAAGCCCAGCTGGAGCTCAACTTGGCCACTAACATTAAGGACAACAAAAAAAGCTTTTATAAATACATCAACAAAAAGAAAGCCAGGGAGAATCTCCATCCCTTACTGGATGTGGAGGGGGAAAGTTGCAACCAAGGACGAGGAGAAGGCTGAGATACTGAATGCCTTCTTTGCCTCTGTCTTCAATAGTCAGACCAGCTATCCCCAGGGTGCTCAGCCTCCTGAGCTGGAAGATAAGGATGGAGAGCAGAACAACCCACCCATAATCCAGGAGGAAGTAGTCAATAATCTGCTTCTGCACCTAGACATACATAAGTCTATGGGGCCGGATGGGATTCACCCAAGAGTACTCAGGGAGCTGGCGGGAGAGCTCACCAAGCCTCTCTCCATCAGTTATCAACAGTCTTGGTCAACAGGGGAGATACCAGATGACTGGAGGGTGGCTAATGCGACGCCCATCTACAAGAAGGGTCGGAAGGAGGATCCGGGGAACTACAGGCCTGTCAGCCTGACCTTGGTACCAGGAAAGATCATGGAGAGGATCATCTTGAGTGACCTCTCACAGCAAGTGCAGGGCAGCCAAGGGATCAGGGCCAGCCAGCATGGGTTTAGGAAGGGGAGGGCCTGCTTAACCAACCTGATCTCTTTCTGTGACCATGTGAAACACCTTCTGGACGCGGGGAAGGCGGTGGACATTGTCTATCTGCACTTTGGTAAGGCCTTTGACACCGTGCCCCACAGCATTCTCCTGGAGAAGCTGGCGAATCATGGCATAGACAAGTGTACTCTTCGCTGGGTAAAAAACTGGCTGGATGGCCGTGCCCAGAGAGTTGTGATTAAGGGGGTGAAATCCTCTTGGTGGCCGGTCACCAGTGGTGTCCCTCAGGGCTCAGTTCTGGGGCCAGTTTTGTTTAATATCTTTATCAATGATCTGGATGAGGGGATTGAGTGCACCCTCAGTAAGTTTGCAGATGACACCAAACTAGGTGGGAGAGTTGATCTGCTTGAGGGTAGGAAGGCTCTACAGAGGGACCTGGACAGGCTGGATCAATGGGCCAAGGCCAACTGTATGAGCTTTAATAAGGCCAAGTGCCGGGTCCTGCATTTCAGTCACAACAACCCCAAGCAGCGCTACAGGCTTGGGGCAGAGTGGCTGGAAAGCTGCCCGGCAGAAAAGGACCTGGGGGTGCTGGTCGACGGCCAGCTTCACATGAGCCAGCAGTGTGCCCAGGTGGCCAAGAAGGCCAACAGCATGCTGGCTTGTATCAGGAACAGCGTGGCCAGCAGGAGCAGGGAAGTGATGGTGCCTCTGTACTCGGCACTGGTGAGGCCTCACCTCGAGTGCTGTGTTCAGGTCTGGGCCCCGCTGTACAAGAGGGACATTGAAGTGCTGGAGCGTGTCCAGAGGAGAGCTACCAGGCTGGTGAGGGGTCTGGAGACCAGGGCATATGAGGAGAGGCTGAGGGAGCTGGGCATGTTTAGCTTGGAGAAGAGGAGGCTGAGGGGAGACCTCATTGCCCTCTACAACTCCCTGAAAGGAGGGTGGAGAGAGGTGGGGGTTGGCCTCTTCTCCCAGGGGAATAATGACAGGACCAGAGGAAATGGTCTGAAGCTGCGGCAGGGGAGGTTTAGGTTAGATATTAGGAAGAATTCCTTTACTGAAAGAGTGGTCAGGCAACGGAACAGCCTGCCCAGGGAGGTGGTTGAGTCACTATCCCTAAAGGATTTAAGAAACGTCAAGATTTGGCACTTCAGGGCATGCTCTAGTGACAGAGATTGTAGGTTGTTTGGTTGGACTCGATGATCTTAAGGGTTCTTTCCAACCATGAAGATTCTGTGATTCTGTGATTCTGAGACCAGAAATAGGTGCCGTGTTCCAGCAAGGTCTCCAAAACATGATGGGATTAAGCTGGTCTCTACCAGAGACACTTCTGAGTCCCCTTTCTTCTTCTACCTCCATGCTACATTTTCCACCTTCTGATCAGCTCACACTTGGGTTTTCTTTCCTTCTCCTGCCATTTCTAAGACAAGCCCCTGCCTCTTGGCAGAAATTACTGCACTGAGTCCCTGGATGCAGGTCCATGAAGTCTGTATGCCTAACTCCACCTGCTCCACGCATCACTCCTCAAGGCCAGCTAGGCTTAATTGATGGCCCTCTGCTGCTCTCTCTACATCCACGTCACGGCAGCCCCAGGGCCAGGTCTGGAGGCCAACCTGAGGTTCCTGGGGTAACAGAAATAATTTCATTAATCGTAATTTGCAAAACATTAATTTGCCTTTGTGTGAGGATCACCCTCTCTAGTCAACACATCCCTTTTAGCTTGTATTTTGCAGCACACCATGGTAGCGGTGCCAATATCTGCAAGAAGAAGCCAAAGAACAAAAAGGGCGTCAGCAGCCTCTGTGGGAAGCGCCCTGTTTCAGCAGCTCTCCTGGGATGGGACATGTGCTGGAGCCTCCCGCTCTTCATCGTGGGGGAGTCCAAACTTTTGGACTCCCCCAAAAATATTTCGCATTTCCACTTCTCTCTCCTGTCAAAGCAGGAGTGTTCAACCTTAGCTCCTGGAGCACACAGATTTTCTCAGAAAAAAATATATTTTCCAAGCAAGGATCTTTAGGAAAATGAGATACTTGATGAAAAGCTATCCCCTTGCCTTCCTTCTCAATTACTTTTTAAGTACTATAGACATGAAATAAAATATTTTTATTAAAATGTCAGCAAGCAAACAAAAATTCTGAAGAGATTTGCCACACCAAAGCCAAAATCAACTCTGAAAAATTACTAAAGCAGAAGAGCTAACCCCCAGACTGTAATTTCTTTCCTAGGGAGGCAGCAAAGCCTCTAGAGCTCTCTCTACAGAGGGACTACTGCAAAGTCTGGCATTATTTGATTTTATTGTTTTTGCTTCATAGTAAAACCAGCCCTTCTCTAAGACTGGGGACGGGATTTGTCCTTATGACCTTTTTGTAGCCTACTAGTAGTGAGAAAAGGACAAACTCTGGCAGAAAATGGACAAGATCTCTGGCGTTATGCTGGTGGAAAGTCAGGTTTTATCCATCCTCTGCTCAGAGCTGCTCCGGAGACAAGAGCTTGGTGATCTCTGTTTATCCGCTGTGATCTGCCACTTCCAGAGCTCCTGCTGGGATCACAGGCCAAGTCCCCGACGTGTTTTTGCCTTTCTTGCAATGGTTGATCAATCCCTCCTCAGTCTACAGGAGCAGAAAGAGCCCCTTCTCTTGCTAGACCACCACAACAGCCACCCGGTTTTCCTGCAGATGCCCACAGCCTCCCTGCTCTTCTTGTGAACAGTCCATTCTCAGGCCTGGTGGGGAAGACCCATAAGGTTGAACCCAACATCACTCCTTCTCCTGCAATCACCCCCACCCTGTTCAGAAACACCTTTTTTTCTCCAAAAGCAGAAGGAATCATGGAACTGTCAAGGAACAGTTCCATGTCAAGGAACCATGCTTGACATGGTTTAGTAGTAACTTGGCAGTGCTAGGTTAACGGTTGGACTCGATGATCTTTAAGGTCTCTTCCAACCAAAATGATTCTATGATGCTATGAATCACGATACACTGGAATTTGCAAGTGTTACTGCTCAGGTTAATCCACCCAAAGACTTTCATCTCCAGCAGAGCCCCAGCCAGAACAGCAGTCTCCAGCGAGGGGCTTTCTTGCTCACTCCCCAGATGGGATTTAATCTCTCCTCTAGTCAACCGCTCCTTCGTCTCCCCTAAAAAAAAGCCCTGGGAACTACTCACTGTCTGTTTCAAAAGGAAATGGTCACATACTGCAAATGGAAGGATAAATTGCTTCCTTGGGTCAACTGGGGCAGCTCAGTGCAGGCTGGTCTGCCACAAAACCCACCCCTCCACACAGTGCTAAGGTGAGGAACTGATGTGAGGCTCTGCTGGTGGGACTGGCTCATCCCTTAACATCACTAGTGAAAAAAAACTTAGATTTAGTTTTCAAACACATCTGATAAAACACCTTTTCAATGAAGCTACAGGGAGAGGGAATGAGTCCGATAAAGGAAACTTATTTTGGTGTGTAGGAAGCATGAAGACCTTCCCAAACTAGCTGGGCCTGAAATGTCAGGCAAATCCTTCCTCAAGCAGCACATCAGTAGGTACATCAATCAGACAAGCCCTTCTTCCCGCATGCACATGAGTGAACGAATACCTCAATTATGGCTGAGTTTCATTGCACATTGACCTTAGGAGTCCAGTGCTTTATACAAAGGAATTTAATTCAATTAGCACACCCATGGGTTTTTCAGCCAGGCTACTAATGGACCCACTGATCTAGGACATTTAAAGGTAGCACAGGGCACTGGACCTCAAATGTACCATCTTCCCCCATTTTCCATTTACAGTCCAAAAAAAGAGGACGTCAGTGATCCCAGCAGAAGTGGTATGTGTTGCAGAAACACCCCAATGTTTGTTTTTGCAGTTCTAAAGGCAAGAAATATTGGCTGCTATTCTTCAGGCTTTCCAAGTATACTCAAGCACAGACGCATACCATTCATAAAACAAGGAGAAAGTCAAATCCATAGAGTACCTACTGGAAGAGTCTTGTATTGGCATCAAAAGACAACAAGAGGCCAGACAGCCTCTTCTTTGCTTGACAACTCACTGGAGAAGCTGCTTTGCAGGTGCAGCAGACTACTTCTCTCAGGGGTTAAACACAGGTGGTGGGTTTTTTCTTTGAGGGAGGAGGTTTCTTTCTTTGAGTACAGGACGAGACAATGTCCATGGGATCACTCATGACCTTGACCATACCAGCTGTCCATTCTTTGCTCTGTTTCTGGAGTTACAACGCGATGTCTCGAGTCTCTGCTACAAGACCAGCTTAACCCAAGCCACTATGGAGAAGAGCCTGAGCACATCCACTCCCTGGCAGGATCTGACCTTGTTCATGCAGTTTGGCCAAACTGGGCAAATTGCGGCCTGTTTGGCCCCCATCCTGACATTCCGCTCTGACACCAGCTATCTCAAGTTCTTCTTGACTGCGTAAGTGCCCCTACAGCCAGCCAAAACAGGGCCAAGGAATGGGTTTCACCTCTGGGAAACTGATGATCCACATTGCTACTGGTTAGCAGGGTTTGTGACACAGTTTTGGCTGATGGAAACTCACATTGACCCAAACAATCCCCAGGCAGTGACCGTTCCCAATAGCTGGCATAGACAAATTGCAGCAGGTTGCCTCCCTTCATCCAACACAGTCTTCCACCACCAGCCCAGACATCTTCTGTTCCCTGGGAGAAGCAACACAGCCCTTCAACTTCACCCTACAGATACACTTGGCAGGCTACAACACAGCTCTCACATCAGTCCAGACACTGAATAGGAAAGACCACAAAGATGATGCTTACAGCACATCATGGCTACTACTTCGTCATCGAGGAGTCTTAGGGCCCCGTGCTGTGTTGTGTGGCCAAGTTTGTGCATTGAATTTCTGCATGTCTTCTGGTAAGAGGGAGGGAGATCCCACAGGTGTGGGGAAATAACAAATGAGGTCACTTGAGCTCCAGAGCGTCTACACAAGGGACACTATCTCTCCTTCCAACGCATCAGAGGATGACTTGCGGGGGGAGGCAACGTTAATTCTAATTTGAAACACCAAATTCCACCTCATTTTAAACAAAGTTTTTTAAAAATTCCCAAGTCTGCATGCAGGCAAGTTTTTTCTCAAGATGAGAAAAGAAGGTCAAACTGGAAGGCCAAAAGCTTCTGAAACACCAGTGACACCACAAACTCTGTAAAAACGGTGCCTGGGTCCCACTTCTCCTCCATGCCAGACATGGGTAATGCTGCATCCTTTCTCCTCAGCCAGAATTTGCCAGGACAGCCGCCTAAGGGGTGTCTTTTATGGTGTGCACGTGTGGGTGGCCACTAACGCCCAAGGATGTCTGTGATTGCAAGGCTGCAAGCAAGAGAAGGAAGCAGAAGGGAGGGGAGATGAGATCTCCGAAAGCACCGAGGAACTTCAGGGAGCGGTGGGAATTGCCGAGGCGGACGTGAGCTGAATACCTAGAGGAATGACCAGATGGGGAAAAAAACAGCGAAGCTTCAAAAACTGGAGACTGGTTCCCAGCGCTTTTACTCCGAGGATAGCAGGGATGCAGCAAGGGATCGCTCCTGGAGAAGCTCGGGGAGGCGGGGGCACCGACAGCTCTCATCCTTCTCCAGGGTATCTCAGAGCAGTGGAAAAAAAAAAAGCAGAAAAACCATCCAGCGACCTCGCTGAAATTAGAAACTTAACAATGAACACGCTCCACATACAACTTGCCCGTCTCTGTAGCCATGGAGACGGCTACAAATCTGTGTCAGCCGCAATCCGCTCTCCAGCTCCTAAAATTTAAACGAAAAAGGAGGGAGCAAGGGCTGGGAGGCGGGAGCGGGAAGGGGGAATTCCTCTGCACTGTTTGGCTTTGATGTGCATCACATTTAAAGGCACAGGGGATTATCCGAGCCTGATGCCGGATAAAGCGGCGGCTGTGTAGTAGCTGATGTGTGCTGGCCACGTTTCCCTCCAGCAGAGCATCTCCCCAGCCTCCGTAACAGCCGTGTCGAAACGTCTCGGTGCCGGGGATGAACCCAACGCCCCGCCGCTCCTGGGAAGCTAAAAAGCATCAGCATCATCCTGGAGGCAGCAGGCTGAGGCAGCGTCTTGGAGGGGATGGAAGGACCAGGACAGCCAAGAAAGGAGCATCCACGGGGACTGTGCAGGGCTTCAGAGGGGAAACACCCAGGAAGGGGTTGGTGGCCTCTGCACAGCAAAAAGGGCAGAGTCAGAGAGGAATTCCTGCCGCCAGGACGGCTGGAGAGAAGATGAAGCAGGAAGGAGAAGAATGGGACCAGAGACTTGTTTCTCCTGGGCTTAGAGGCCACAGCTGGGATGTAGGGCATGAACAACACACCCCTGCTAGCTCTGTCAGCAAAGCAGCAAAAATACAGATGTCGTGGACAAGACTTACAGCCTCTTGGACTTGTAAGCAGGTTCCCAAATGAGTAGGGGTCCAAGAGGCTGTAACGAGTCTCCTCCCCTACCCCAACCACTCAATCCCCAACCCTGACAATTATTAGGATTTGGGTAATTTTTACCCATTCTGCATTTCTTTTTTATTTCTTATTTAGGCTACTTATGGCTGTTTTGCCTCATTTTTGCTACTATGCACCTCAATCCTATTTGTGCTCCTACGCGGAGCCGAAGGCGACATATTGTATAAAACTAAAGGGCTGCAGGAAACTCAGCAATACAAGGAGAGCTTAGAGGGCTTTGAAACTCTTACAGCAATTAAATAATATTTAAGGCTACACCGCCAATGCTAATTTATAAAATGCTGTCCTCTAACTGCCCTTTGGTGAGTATGGATGATCTACTGAGTTACAAAGCATGGAAGAGCTCAGGGCTGTTCTCCACCCTACGTCTCTGAAGACTCCTTGGGGGATGCTGTAGAGTTTCCCATCAAGGTCATTAGGGAAAGCTTGAGGTGTCCATTCAGAGAGGCAAAGGAGATACAGACTATTTTCGCTGGCTCCATTAGATTCAAGGGCTAACCCACTGAATTATCCACAGGTGACCGGTGCAGAAGCCCGGTGCAAGTTGAAGCCACCATGACGGAGAAAGCAAGCTCAGTTCCCAAGACTGAAGGTATGACTGGAGGGTGTTATTGGCCACAAATTCAGGATAACCCACTGAAAGCAATCTAATTCGCCCCTGCATTCATTCCCTGCTCCACCAGGTTCCCACTAATATTATAGGGATATTTGGATGGATTGAGAGGCAAGAAATTATCCAGCAGAAGACGACTGGTGAATGAGAAGCTCAACATGAGCCGGGAATGTGCGTTCACAGCCCAGAAAGCCAACCACATTCTGGGCTGCATTAAAAGAAGCATGGCCAGCAGGGCGAGGGAGGTGATTCTGCCCCTCTGCTCTGCTCTGGTGAGACCCCACCTGGAATACTGTGTCCAGCTCTGGAGTCCTCAGTGCAAGAAGTACATGGACCTGCTGGAGCGGGGCCAGAGGAGGGCCCGGAGATGCTGGGAGGGCTGGAGCCCCTCTGCTGGGAGGACAGGCTGAGAGAGCTGGGGGGGTTCAGCCTGGAGAAGAGAAGGCTCCGCGGAGACCTTCCAGCCCCTGCCAGTCCCTCCAGGGGCTCCAGGAAAGCTGGGGAGGGACTCTGGAGCAGGGAGGGGAGCCATGGGATGAGGGGGAAGGGTTTTACACTGAAAGAGGGGAGATTCAGATGAGATATTAGGAAGAAATTCTCTGGTGTGAGGGCGGTGAGCCCCTGGCCCAGGTTGCCCAGAGAAGCTGTGGCTGCCCCATCCCTGGAGGGGTTCAAGGCCAGGTTGGACGGGGCTTGGAGCAACCTGGGCTGGTGGGAGGTGTCCCTGCCCAGGGCAGGGGGTGGCACTGGATCATCTTTAAGGTCCCTTCCAAACTAAACCATTCTGTGATTCTATGATTCTAAGACACTCAGAAAACTATCTCTTGGGCATGGATGCAAAAGAGAAACACGGCTCACAGCAACTGTAGTAACGGAATGACCTACAACTCCTAATTCATTAATCACTTCTATGGAATAAGCCTTATTCCAACAGGGGTGAAATTACCTATCTCTCTGCAATGCACTGTCAAATAGGTTACCACTTGATTAAGGTCTAAAATGTGCATGGAGGATTTATTGAAACGGTCTTATTTGCTGCAACACAATTAATTAGAGATACATTCCCAGTCAGGTATATTTTTAATGCTATCTGATCAGTCTTCAAAAAAAACGAAAGAGAAAGAAAGTAAAAAGGGCAAGTTTAACTCATTTTAAATCAGGAAATTAAATGCATCAGTGTAACTCCTCTTTCCTGAGCACGGAGGTTCTGCTTTTCCTTTCTAAGAAAAACCCTTCAGAAGGCAGTTTTGCCGAATCTTGGATTTCCCCCGTCGGTGAAGTGTAGCTGAAAGCAGCACTTGGACTGGAAGGAAGAAAGTAAACACCAACACCTGAAGTAGCCTGTTGAATGTCAATACCCTGACTAATTAGCAGGGCTCTACTTGTTACGTGCGCTGCAGTAACTTTCCAATTAATTTCTTCATATTTGCAAAGCCATTGAAAGAGGCGAAGCATTAAATATAGATGCTAAATAAAAGGGAATAAATAGCAACCAAGACTTAGCTCTCCAGGTTTTCAAGCCCCATCAGCGGGGACGTTCACTCGCTGCCCAGAGCGGG
The DNA here is from genome assembly GCF_028500815.1 of Rissa tridactyla. Lineage (NCBI taxonomy): Eukaryota > Metazoa > Chordata > Aves > Charadriiformes > Laridae > Rissa > Rissa tridactyla. The sequence goes on along the minus strand of NC_071468.1, from coordinate 123,946,237 downwards.
CTTCTTAACTAAGACTCGTAAGTGCATTATTAATTTTTCAGTAGCATCTACCAGACCTAATGAAGACTCAGTTATGCTATGCATGAGGACTCTGCCCAGAAGAGCTTTAATATCTCTGGCCTCACGGCTGGTCAGGGTCACTGCTCATCTGCATCCCAGCCATAGGATGGTCTGGGCACAGACCCTTTGCAACCACGAGTCCTCCTGCTGCCCATTTTCATTTTCCCAAACTGGCTGCCCCTGCCACGACACGGACATGGGATGAATCAGCCAGCCATCACCCAGCCTGCCTCTCCCAATCTGGACGCTTCACTAAATGGTTTTGTTTTTAACTCTTCTTGTTGCCATTGAGCAAAGACACTTGCAGCACCACCTGGAGGAAACTAGAACCAGCGACCTTCCTACAGCTTCCGCTGTCTGTCTCTGCTATTAAATTATCCTGGCATCCAGAACAGGGTACTAACATCCAAACTGCCTATTGGGAATGGTCCCTGGTCCCACTGGACATCCAAGCAGGCAGTTCAGATGTGCCTAGAATTTCTTTGGGATGGCAACACTAGTAGACACATGGTAAGGACATGATATATTGTCCACTGGATTGCATGACAGATCTCAAGGTATCCTGGATTGTATCTAAAGATCCAGGTTGAAGCCACTGGTGACCAGCAGGTCCCTCCACAACTACCCTCCCTTGATGAAGGCTCTTTGCAAATATTTGTTTCTGCATCACAAAGACCTTGTTCTGATCCCTCTGGCGATGATTAAAGAGGGTTGTGATCAGTGGCATAGAGTCTAGTTGGAGGCCTGTAACCAGTGGTGTCCCCCAGGGGTCAATACTCAGTCCAATTTTGTTCAGGATATTCATTAATGACCTGGATGATGGGACAGAGTGTATCCTCAGCAAGTTCGCTGATGATACCAAGCTGGGAGGGGTGGCAGATACTCCAGAGGGCCGTGCTGCCATCCAGCATGACCTGGACAGGCTGGAGAGCTGGGCACAGAAGAACCTCATGAGGTTCAACAAAAGCAAGTGCAAGGTGCGCCTGGGGAGGAAGAATGCTAAGCACCAGTATAGGTTAGGGGTGGACCTGCTGGGAAGTAGTTCTGAGAAGGATCTGGGGGTCATGGTAGACAGTAAATTATCCATGAGCCAACAATGTGCCCTTGTTGCCAAAAAGGCCAATGGAATTCTGGGCTGCATAGGGAAGAGTGTGGCCAGCAGGTCAAGGGAGGTCATTCTCCCCCTCTACTCTGCACTGGTGAGGCCACAACTGGAATACTGTGTCCAGTTCTGGGCTCCCCAGTTCAAGAGAGACCAGGAACTGCTGGAGAGAGTCCAGCGTAGGGCAACAAAGATGACTGAGGAATTGGAGCATCTCCCTGATGAGGAAAGGCTGAAAGAGCTGGGACTCTCTAGCCTGGAGAAGAGAAGGCTGAGGGGAGACCTTATGATGGCATAGAAGTATCTAAAGGGTGGGTTGAAGGAGAAGGGTGCCAGACTCTTTTCAATGGTTCCCAGTAACAGGACGAGGGGCAATGGACACAAACTAGAACATAGGAAGTTCCGTTCAAATACATGGAAAAACTTATTTACCCTGAGGGTGACAGAGCACTGGAACAGGCTGCCCAGGGAGGGTGTGGAGTCCCCTTCTGTGGAGATTTTCAAGACTCGCCTGGATGCAGCCCTGAGTGATGTGCTCTGGGCAGCCCTGCTTTAGCAGGGGAGTGGGACTAGATGATTTCTAGAGGTCCCTTCCAACTCTGAAGATTCTGTGATTCTGTGAAAAAATAATCCTGTCATCATGGAGAAAAGCCTGAACACAGGATTCAAGACTATCCCAGTGGCTCTCAGCAGGTGACAAAGGCCACCCCTACTGCAAGGACATGGGTGGAGATGTCCTCTTTCAGATGAATGTGGAGGTACACCCCAGAGTTGGACACCTCTTGCAAACACCTTGCTGCCAGCCTTCATTTTTAAAACAGAGGGAATTTCAGCTTGAGCGAGGGGTCTGCAATGGTTGCACCTACAGCGACAAGACAGCAGTAGATAGTTTAATACACCTTAAATGCAGACAGAAAAGTCACCTCCTTCCCTTGTGAACTGCTATCTTCCAGAGCAGCCCGCAGTTATGGGCTGACCTCCGGAGAAGATATCAGCTTCCTGAAATCCATCCCCAGAGTGCTTCTCATGAAGGCCAATGGGTTTCCAAATTGGTCCATCCTTCCCTCGCTCACATCACCCACTGTTATTTCATCGCACATGATGAGCAGGGGGGCAGCATTCAGAAAAACGTCCTCTTTGCATGTCACCCCATGACCCCCAGGTGCTGAGGAGACAGGCTTATAATCTGTGCAGTCAGCTGGCACACTCCCTTGGTCTAGGATTACATCAATTATCCCTATTTTTAGGCTTGAGGGTAGGGTCCTGTAGTCCACAACAGAGGCAAACAACTCCCAAAGAAAAGCTATTAACATATCTTTACATTCCCGTCTTTGTTAAGCTCCATGAGGGATCCATCAAGAACCAGAAGCCTACCGATTTCCAAAACCTGGAGTATTTCCAGGATTCAGTTCTGCTCCAACCCAGCTGGTTTTTTTCCCCCCTTCTTCTTCTTTCCTTGTTCTCTGTTATCCGCGGGAGTCCGTTTGCCTCAGAGTACCTCCGTGTACTTTGTTGAGCTTGTGCCATTATTATCCTCCCTGCAGAAATTCTCGTATAGGAGGTTTAAAATGCGTGATGCATTTCTTAATTCGCGGCTGCATCCCCATTGCTATCAGCAGCCAGAAAACACAACATATTATTAGAACTTTCTCTTTGATTAAGCCTGTAAGCTAATAGCTGCCTTGCCAACCGGCCCCCAAGACTTGCCCCACGACTCCTTGTGCAGATCTCCTTATTTTTCAAGTCATTATAATTCATCTGCACAAGCGTTATGAACTCTGTGCCGGACACTGCATGATAGAGACCGTTGTGATGCATGAGCAGGGACACCAGCAAGCAGCGCTAGAAAAACATCTGAATGACGCTCTGGACTCTTCACGTCCTCCTTTTTGATACAGCACTACAAGACGCAGGATTTCTCGGCAGAAGGAGGACACTCGGCACAAGAAAGACATGGACCTGTTGGAACGGGTCCAGAGGAGGGTCACAAAGATGATTCGAGGGCCAGAGCCCCTCTGCTGTGAGGACAGGCTGAGAGAGTTGGGGTTGTTCAGCCTGGAGAAGAGAAGGCTTTGGGGAGACCTTAGAGCCCCTGCCAGTCCCTAAAGAGGCCTAAAAGAAAGCTGGAGAGGGTGGTGAGCCCCTGGCCCAGGTTGCCCAGAGAAGCTGTGGCTGCCCCATCCCTGGAGGGGTTCAAGGCCAGGTTGGACGGGGCTTGGAGCAACCTGGGCTGGTGGGAGGTGTCCCTGCCCAGGGCAGGGGGTTGGAACTGGATCATCTTGAAGGTCCCTTCCAACCCAAACCATTCTGTGATTCTATGATTATGATTCTATGATTCTATGGTTTGGGAGTGTGGCAAGGCGCTTTATGCAATTAACTTCCTAAACTCAGGTGTTAATGTCACAAGGAGCCTTCTCGTGCCTTCATTTTTCCTCTGTGACATCGTTTTGCCTTTCAAGAGCAAAAAGCAAACAAAAGAGGCTTTTGAGCCATTCCACCACCTGGCTGCCCTTGCTTTGTTTCCCAAGCCTGTGTGACAGGACGGCTCACAGCAGAAACAGAACAGCAGCCGGTACAAAGTCGGCACTTCAAGAGCTTTTGGACATCCCTTCTCAAATGCTGCGTAGGTTGGGGGACAGTGACGGGCCGTGAGAGCCCGCAGGCATTGTTATTTCCATTTTGAGACAAGCTGTGAAGTAGGACGGGAGAGCAGGAAGGTCAGTGGTTGGCAGGGACCTGGGATGCCTTCCTCAAGATGGGATGAGTAAATCTCTGCAAGTCACTTTCTCTCCGCTAAAAAAGTGTATAGGTGTGTTCACTAGTAGAGGCGTAACCTAAAGCAGTTTTCTTCTAGGATTGCACTCGACTGAATTCAGGGCTGCAGGTCTTAAGTAACTCAAGATTACAGGTTCCCTAGGCTGCAGGGCAGTGGCTGCCCAATATCCACCTCCGTCCTTTGTAATTCCAGCCTCCGAGCATGGAAATGAAAGGCTGCAGGGAACGGGTGGCACAGAACACAGCCGGGGCAACAAATAGGAGTGCTTCAACAAATACTTGTGATAACTTAAAACGGGGAAGTCATGCTGAGATGGAGCACAAGTTTCCGGGATCACATCCATTTGAAATAAATCTTTTTTATTAAAGAAAAGGCCAACATATCCTTGCAATGGGAAACAGTTTATTTTACGCGAGGAAGAAAGTTTGATACTACAGCAAAAAAGGACAGGTAGGGACAGGCCCAGGGAAGCAGTTCTGCTGATGCCAGGGAATTGCCATGTGCAAGCCACCCATCAAAACACATCACACAAGACCCTCTCCATCCTTGGGCCATCACACCCTTGCTGTGAACTTCAGCTTGGGTCCTCAAAGCTATTCATGGAATCATAGAATTGTCTAGATTGGAAGGGACCTTCAAGATCATTGAGTCCAACCATTAACCCAACACTGACAAACCCACCACTAAACCATGTCCCTCAGCACCATGTCTGCCCGGCTTTTAAATACCTCCAGGCATGGTGATTCCACCACCTCCCTGGACAGCCTGTTCCAATGTTTGATAACCCTTTCAGTGAAGAAATCTTTCCTAATATCCATCCTAAACTCCGTCTCTACACTCCTATTCAGAAGCCTACTTTCAAAGACAGCTGGCTGCCTGAATGTGTCACCCTTCATGCTCAGATGCCCAATTCTGTAAGTTCAGAGCAGTCTTCACCCATGTCTCCAGGCAGGACTTTCTTCTAGTAGATAGTGTAACCGACGAGCCTCACCAAGAAGCTCATATGGTAAAGCATTACACAATGAAGACCTCTCCCGTAAGCACAGGCAGTGGTTGCTATCACAGCTCTTGGGTAGGATTCATCTAAACCAAACGTGAATGTTTCCAGTGAAGACATCCATCACTGAAAACATCTGTGGAGATCTGCCCAACACCAGGACACCAGAGACAGGCAGCGCCGGGGGTGGATGAAGCCACACGTGAGGCTGCAGAGGCACATGGCATCTCCTGTATTACATGACCCTGGACACGGATAATCCACCAAGTCACACTTAAAGAGGGCCAACTGCAAGCCCTTTCCATCCTACCTCCAAAACCCTGTAGATGGAGTTATTTAATGCCGCTATAAAAATAAGACCCAGACTGACCTGCTGTGCCAGACAGAGCACAAACATCTAATAGATCTTGTCCCCAGAAACTTAGCAGGAGGTTACTGGGCAGCTGAATGCTAGATCCATATGTTCCAGGACCCAGTGAAGTATTTTATCCTCTACGCAATGCTGATTCTCTCAGCAACGTGGAAAAAGATATTCCGGCCCACAAACCAAGATATCAGGAACTTGTAGAGCAGGAAAGCGTAATGCCCAGCCTGGATTTTTGCACTCAGGCGCGAATAATCACATGCTGTACCTAAGCTTCAGGAGTGGCACTGTTAGATGGAAAATTAATATTTAAAAAAAAAAAATGCAAAACAGCCCTTTCAGCAGAAGCAATTCCTGGTGCAGAAGGAAAGCGGAGGCCGCGCCGTTGCTCAGCTGTCTCTACGCTCACGGCTCCTTTTGTAGAAAAACAGACTCCCACTCAGGACTTGCTTCCTTCACAACTTCGCCCTCGCTGCGAGGCTCGGTGGCAGCTCCCGGCAGTTCCCGAGGTCCCAGCAGGTCTGCCCCATGTGCAGATAAGGGGCTGCGCTTGGTTCTAGCAGGATGCTCCTGGCTTTGCACCGAAAACCACGTTTCAGCGGTGGCACACCGCTCTGCCACCTAAATCCATCAGGGGAGGTGCTTTGTGGGTGGGGCTCCACCAAAGTGAGCAGAAGTAATTCCCAGGAAGGGTCGCAGCCCCACTGAACTGCAGATGCCCACGTCCAAGTCTCCTCTCCAGGCTCCTGCTGCTGCTAATGGAGATATCTGGATGCAGCCAGCGGAGGATGCAGAGGTTTCCTTTCCCTGGAGCTGACTCCTACATGTGGGCGTAGGAGGCGATGAACACAATCCCAGCCTGGCTGGCTGAGCGCCTCTTTTCTATCCTTACTCGACCCCTGAATTCGCACACAGCTCGATCTATGGGAGGTTTCCCCAGCTGATCCACTCCTCGCCTGCCTGTCCGCTCTCTGCCCTGGCGATGCCTCATTCGGGACCGTGGCACCACCTGGATCTGCAGCAGGACAAACGCGTGGTGTGCTGGTTGGGAGGGCAGCTGGCTGGGGGCTTCATCACGCGTGACGGCATTTCTTCACTGAACACAGACATTTTGGTGCAAGAAAAGGACAGGAAGGAACACCTGAGCACAGCAGCTCTTCTCGCAGCACAAGCAATGGGCTCAGCAAACGTGGGAGCGAGTTGAATTCCCACGGGGTTTCACCGAGTGATGGGTCTCAAATTGCATTAGCCAGTGATATTCTCCCCAGAGGCCTCAGAATCAGGAAATCCTGGGACCGATGGGGCCCCACGGACCGCAATCCCCCTGGCAGCTCACTGACAGCTCCGCTTGCTCTGGCATCGGCTCTGGCTGTCGCGCGCTCCTGGAAGAGCTCCACCTCTGCCTGCTTGTGTCAATGCTCCGCACTGCGCTGAGATGAAGCACGTGCTTTCTTGGGCAATACTGATGAAAATCTCCATGCCGTTCTCTCACTCCGGAAGACAAAACTGTGCACACATCGGGCTGTTGGCAAAATCCAAAGTCGCCTTGTCTGCCCATCACCTCCCGTTGAACTGCAAGCTCTTACAGGGGCACAGTCTGTCATCCCTTGCAAGCTCAGCCGGAGACTGCTAAATCCTATCATAATCCAACATCTAATGAAAGAATCAGAGATGTTTCCAAGCTGTGAGCAGGACTTTGGAGCTGTTACTGCTCTCCTCCGAGAAGCTGAGCAACCCGACTCACTGCTGCCTGGCCGCGAGGACTCCAGCTGCTGCAGCTTGTCCTGCTCTTCGGCAGACAAGTGGTCGAGGTTTACCAGGGGCAGCTCAGTTGGGTTTGACATACCATCTGGACAGCTGTTGGACGTCTTCTCTTGGCAGCGAGAGACCACTTTGGTTTTTTTCACCATTTCCAAGTCCCACATGCTCTCATGTCTTAATCCGCTTGACTAGAGCCGTAGGACTGCGAATGGAAGCAGCTGCACAAGACGTTTTTCGAACAGGCTGCCCAGGGAAGTGGTGGAGTCGCCATCCCTGGAGGTATTTAAAAGACGGGTAGACATAGTGCTTAGAGATATGGTTTAGCGTTGGTTTTTGTCAGAGTTAGGCTGATGGTTGGACTCGATGATCTGAAAGGTCCCTTCCAACCTGGGCAATTCTATGATTCCATGATTCTATGACACTGGGAAATTTTCCCCTCTGCCACCCTGCCCAGTACTCACTGTTACTTCTCTCAAATGCCAGAAGCCTATGAAAGTTTCACCCCAGGGATATGCATTTATTTATTTATTTGAAAAGGCAGCACACGTAAAGGCAAGCCGTGGGGAGCGGCTGTCTGGGCCAGGCTCTAGAAGTCCCTAGGCTGAGGGGGGATTCAACCGTGGCCAAGCAGCTCCCCAAGCTGCTCTACACCCTTTGCAGCTCTTGGGCACAGCCGGGTGGACTCTGAGCACGGTATGTTTGGGATCCCTGAACACCGGGAAGACTCCAGCAATCACCATGGCTAAGGAGGTAACACGAAGCTTCTTTGTCAAGCTGGATCAAAGCGTTGGTGGCTTCCTGTGGTCCAGATAACTTCACGGCACCACCAGAAGGGACCACAGGTCTGGAGGCTGTCTCAAAGCCCAGAGGCATTTTGCAGAGAGGAACCCGCCTGCTTTTGAGGGGAGAGAAATCTTCCTGCCCACACACAATGAAAAAGTGATGCAGAACACTTTGAAAGCTCTTAAACTTCCCTCCTGGGAATTTCTCCCCAGGTTTGAATTTTTCCTTTTGAAAATAAAAAGCACATTTTTGTGGCCACGGAATCACACGATGGGACTGTTCACACATCAAAGGGTTTCAAAACTCACTTAAAAAAGAAGGTTCATTTAATAATCACATTTGCAGTTTGCAAAGCAACTCATTTATAGTAAAGAAAGGATGAACACTTTACACAGAGCAGCAGACATCCACAGGAGAGTAAGTTTCATGCAACAGAGGGTGGGGGGACATGTACCCCTGACTTTTAATATAGAATCATAGAATCACAGAATGGTTTGGGTTGGAAGGGACCTTGAAGATCATCCAGTGCCACCCCCTGCCCTGGGCAGGGACACCTCCCACCAGCCCAGGTTGCTCCAAGCCCCGTCCAACCTGGCCTTGAACCCCTCCAGGGATGGGGCAGCCACAGCTTCTCTGGGCAACCTGGGCCAGGGGCTCACCACCCTCACACCAAAGAATTTCTTCACAATAATCTCATCTAAATCTGCGCTCTTCTAGTTTAAAGCCGTTCCCCCTCGTCCCATGGCTCCCCTCCCTGCTCCAGAGTCCCTCCCCAGCTTTCCTGGAGCCCCTTTAGGGACTGGAAGGGGCTCTAAGGTCTCCGCGGAGCCTTCTCTTCTCCAGGCTGAACCCCCCCAGCTCTCTCAGCTTGTCTTCGTAGGTGAGGTGCTCCAGCCCTCTGATCATCTTTATGGCCTCCTCTGGGCTCGCTCCAAGAGCTCCATGTCCTTCTTCTGCTGGGGGCTCCGAAGCTGGAGCTGCGCTTTCCCACCTCTCCCTTTCACAACACCACTACACCACAACCAGCTTTTTACAGGCAGAAACCCCAGCCCCGCATGTACCAAACACCATCGTGGTGCACCATGCGTGCACCCAACATGAGAGCAACTGCTCCCACTGCCACGGCTCACCCTCCGCAGGCCCTACAGTCCTCCCCCTCAACAACCAGCTCAAACACCTCTCTGCAAACTCTTCGTCGCTCCTCCTGCCACAAAACCTACTTGTCTCTTGAACCAATTACTCCATGCCGTTAAGGACTAGGTGAGAGTAGACTTGTCTAGCTGAAAAAGACGCACCGCCTTTTTGAAGTGCAAGTTTTTGCTGTAAACTTACCTTGAGCTCCTGGTGCTGTTAACTCAAGTGCTTCTTCGCACAAATAATCTCTTTAATCAAAAGTGAAGGGGTTTTTAAACTGATTTTGACTGGTAGGACTGAGGGGGAAAACAGCCCGTCGCTTCCACAAGCTCTGCTCTGGGCTGTGGAAAAGAGAAACGCCAACCCTACAGGGACATTTCACAGTGCTACAAGTACCTGCCCCGTGCCCTCGCTGGCAGCAGCGTTCAAGCCACAGGATCTTGCAGTTGGCAGATAATCGTTGTAGGTCCCTTCCAACTGGAACTATTCTGCCCTAACACATAAATCCAGTTTCAAGTTACCTCGAACTGGATCAAAAATTTCCACAGCTCCCTCAGTCAAAGCACTGACCCAGCATGAACTCACCCCGATGGCTTGAATTTATGGAAAAACACCACAGCCTCATGCCAGGTCCACCATCCTTCCATGGACACACAATGCTGACAGAACCAATGCACGCTTGGCTAATCTGACTGAACTGGGACATTTTTACAGTGACCACCATCTCTTGAGCTTGGCCAAGTAGAGAACGGCACCTCAAGCACAGATGACACCCAACAGCTCTGCAGGAAAGCCAAGAGATATCAAGCCGACTGAGTGAGGTCAGCTCTGTCCCCTTCGGGAAGATGCTCCCAGCTCGGTTTCCAAGGACCCAAGTGCCACCACCGCCAAGGGGTGATGCATTTTTGGCAGATTCATACCAAATCGCAACAAGGTTTTTGGATGAGGCACAATCTCAAGAGGGCTCCAAAAGCCATGCGCTGAACAGACCCTCTGGAATTCCTGCACCTCCCAGGGACTGGCGTGCTCCAGCCTCTGTTGCTGCAATTCCTCATGCAGCACGTTCGCAAACCCACCTCTCCACCCGTTGAAGCCAAGGAGTTGAGGTATTGCTGCTGGCAGAGGGACAGGGCACAACACTGGGACTGTAACACCTTAGGCCACCACATTTGGATGCACCAGCCCTTACCCACACGAGTCAAAGAAACCAGCAGGTGGATGGACAAGTTGCTTCTTATGAACATTTCGCGAACAGCCAAATTTTGTGGTACTGGAAGCTACCACTTTTATTGCAACTTAGGTTTTCATTCCCCTGAGCCACACACATGTCTCGAGACTGTACATAAGGAAAATATATGTATTTTAGCAGAATCGATGGGGAAATGGCCTCAATCTCAGCACCACGACCTCACAGCATCCTGCTGATTTCATGCAGCAGATCCAGCCTGGATCCCAGTGTCTACATACGCTCCTACAAATGCTGATTCTCACATAGGGTCTGGTGTACGCTGGAGCCTTGCTGTAGAAATCAGGCTAGGCGGCTCTGAATGGCACAGGAGCTCGCGAAGGGAACGACTGCACCTTAAAAGCATGCGAGTAACTACGAGGGTCATTCAGTTCAGAGAAGAGGCTGGTATTTAGGCTGCAGATGGAGAAAAATTATGTCAAGAGCATGGTTCAAAGAACTGCTTGCTTAAATAACCTCCTCCAGGCAGCTCTGGTAAACATAACGCCATAAAGGAGCCCTTCTGCTGCCCACGGAGAGACTCTGGAGCCAGCAGGTGATAGCGATCGGTCATCTGGGCTCTTCTGCTTGTCCTTCTCGACCACCCTGCTCCTCTCGTAAAGCGGAGCTGCTCAGGGAGATGCTCAGAGGTAACAAAGCCTGGCTGGTTCTCTTGGTCCAGAAATACGCCGAAAAACCCCAGACAGGATTCCCCGCCGGCTCGGCGATGCCATAAATCAAGGCTCAGGTCTTACACAAAACATGCAATAACCTCTAAGTGATGCTCAGCCCTCCCCTCCCACCGACCCCTCTTCCCAGGGGGGACTTCTCTCCCCAGTCCTCAGCAGAAGGAGCAACATCCTTGACCAGAAGCTCTGTGAGCAAACCTGGATGCGTGCCCCGGCTCCCGTAAAGCACAGCCTTGGTCTCGTTAGCTCCAGCATATCGTTATGATTTTAATTGGCCAAACTTGTGTGCCTGAAATACCTTTTATTTGATTACACTCGTTCCCCCCTGGCGCCAGACGCGGCAGCCTGGTGTAACAGGTACAGCGCTGAATTTACGAGCGGCCAACGCCAGCCTTAGCACCAGGCAGCCTTTTTCATGACGGGCTCCCTCGCTGGAGCTGCCTGACGATACTTCCCGTTGATCCGAAATTTCCCATGGCCCGGAGCGATGCCGGAGAAGGCAGACGAGGGAAATCTTCAGGCTGCGAGTTGTAAACGCAGGCGGGTTAAGTTGCACAGCTGAAGAGCTTGCTGCACGCCTGCTCCATCCTGGAGGTCTCTACCTGCGCTGCAATCTGTCCTTCGCTAGAAGCAGCCCGGGGGGAAGATATGGGAGACTCCTGAGCACACAACGTGCAGCGGCGACTCTTAACTGCCTCGGTCTTTGCAAGTCAGAGCCCAAACTGCGCTGGATCGAACTGCCTGACGCTATTAAACAACCTCCCTGGCTCATGCGAGCCCCACGTCCGCAGCACACGGTTGGGTCTTCAGGGCAGGGAAACCTTCATAGTGCTGAGGAATGGGGATTGAAGGGGAGTTTAAGGGCAAGAGTTAAGAGCCCACGCAGGGGAAAACAGGGTTTGAAGTCCAGTAGGTTGGTCAACTCATTATTTCATATTTGTAAAACAGAAGAGCGAAAGGGATCTCCACCATCAGAGGTGGTGGAGTCTCCTTCTCTGGAGATATTCAAACCCTACCTGGACGCGTTCCTGTCCAACCTGCTCTGGGTGACACTCCTTTGGACTAGATGATCTCCCAAGGTCCCTTCCAACCCCTGCCATTCTGTGATTCTGTGACTCTGTGATGCCTTCTGCAAATTACGGGGAGGCACGACCCGCTCCTGGAGGCGCTGGTGCTGCGGACACGACCTTCATTACCCACCGGTGCCTAATGAGGCTTCGGTACCTCTCCGGAGAGCATCAGTTATTACTAGGGCTCATTTTGGGCAACGCGGTAGAACAGATATCAGACAGCCCTGCACTGTTTCTGCCCCATAAAATTGCACTTGGGCAAGCAAATGCCAAAGGCCGTTAGTGCCCGTACCCTAAAAGTCACGGCAGAAGCCTCAGCTTAAAAAGGGCTTCACACAGGCAAAATTTTCAACTTTTCTTCCCTGGGCAGGTGACCGTAGGCTGTTAAATGCACTAAATTTACTAGAGGAAAGACTGAGCACCCCCTCAGCAGCAACCAGCTTCAAACTAGTGAGCCTAACCCCAGATTTCTAAACCCACGCTGAGGGATGGAAATAACGGCATCCCAATTCTTGAAAGCACTACGGCCTCGCTCTCTTCCATAACTGAAGTAAACACCGTGATCAGTGTCTATTTTAAAGCATATTATTCAGTTTTAATACCTCCCAAGACTGGTTTTCTTTCTTTTCAATCGCAACTCCACCTTTGGGATTAGTGATTTTATTTTATGATGGGATATTAAAAGTAGGCAGCCAGTCCCCCCCCCGCTTTTTTTTTTTTTTCCAAGCCAGTATTCAGAAGGAATAGATTAAATCATTAAATACACACAAGCACAGGAAACACTGGAAACTCTTAGCCATTATCCTATGAAGAGAATGCCAATGCAAACACTGTAATAAAATATTCTTCACTGAAATCAACACTAATTTTCCGAGGCAATCAAATCCATCCCCGTGATCCCTCCTCCTAGGGAAAACAGCCAGCACAGCTAAATTCAGATCTGTGTGGCTCCACGCTTAAATTTGGCTCAGACACGCTGCAAATCAATGACTCCAGAAAGGTTTGCTAAGGAAAAATTCCTGACGGGCAACATTTGCCACAGCACGTGGCGCCTCTCCCCACACAGCAGCAAAGAGTACGATGCTGCATCGATCTGGGGCTCCAGGAAGGCTGAAGCTTCAAGCTACAAACTTGTTGAAGCCACCTTGACCACTATTTGGAGATGGCTGCGTGTCGTCCAAGGGACCGGTCTCCAAAGAGAGCTCAGCCATGAGGAGCTCCTCCAAATGCTGATGCTCCACCAGCATTCCAGAAACAGCACCAAGTCTTCCACAATGGCTCCTCCTTCCTAGTCAACCCACAGAAGGGAAGGATGATGTGCTGTTAGAAAGGGCTGAACAATAACCTGGCCAGTATCAGATGAGCAGGAGGAGAGGACACATCATAGAATCATAGAACAGTGTGGGCTGGAAGGGACCTTTAAAGGCCATCTAGTCCAACCCCCTGCCACGGGCAGGGACATCTTCAACTAGACCAGGTTGCTCAGAGCCCCGTCCAACCTGACCTAGAATGTTTCCAGGGATGGGGCATCTCACACCTCTCTGGGCAACCTGTTTGAGAATGGCAAGGACACCCCAGCGATCTGCAGTTTGTGGATTACCCAGACCAAGGCCTGTGCTCGTTTTTCACCCAACACCTACTCCTGTTTCCAGAAAGCTGTTGGCACCTGTCTTTGATGGCCCTTAAATCTTCTGTGGTAAGACAATGAATAAATGTTCCAGCTAGGTATTTTATGGTGAATGCCTACCCTCCATGATTTCTTTAAGTATCTTGTAGCATGCTGCAGACAGTGGATTTTAACACAGACATCTGAGAAATACTTAAATGCTCCTCTTTACTCTATGAAGAGTTATCCAAAAAACCCAACCCACAACAAACAAACAAAACCAAGACTTCTCTCTCTCAGACATGATTAGATACTAGGAAGAAACTCTTTACTGTGAGGATGGTGAGACACTGGAACAAGTTGCCCAGAGAAGCTGGGCATACCTAGAGGTGTTCAAGTCCAGGTTGGACGAGGCTTGGAGCAACCTGGGCTGGTGGGAGGTGTCCCTGCGCAGGGCAGGGGTTTTGAACTGGATGATCTTTAAGGTCACTTCCAACCCAAACCATTCTATGATTCTATGATTCTATGACCTGATAAAAAATTTTGATCAAGTAGGCTGCAAAACCCTGCTTCAGGTCACAATGACGTTACCAGTCTGGAGAAGACCAGTAGCCACGAAGGCAGGTGGGCACAACAATCCACTCTGCCAACCTGAGTATCGCCGGATAGACATTGCCAGGATCCATTCTCAACTCACAACCCCAACAAGCAAAGCCACATCCTACTGTAAATCATTGTCTCTCCAAAAGAAAGTGATTGCACCTAAAATACCTGTTGGGAACAATCCCTGGAGCAGGCCAGAACCAGGAACCAGGAACCAGGAACCATTTGGGTCAGTGCTAGCTGGCCCAGGCATCACAGCTTATATTCAGCTTCAGGGGGGCGAAAAAAACCAAAACTCCAAATGCTGTGTTCTCTGTGTCCTCTGAGGTGTCCTCGGCTTCACACAATAATACATCCTCCAGTGTGGTTGAGGTCAAGTGCAGAACTCCCATTCTTCTAAGGCTAACTTCTGCTCAGCATCATCCAGGAAAAAAACACACCAGTGTTTCTGATGTTCTCCGGAAGATGCCAGAAATGCTACTTTTCACATTATAGGACCGGAGTCAGGGATCAGCATGTTTCATTATGAGACCAAAACCCAGTTTATAGTAAGTTCAGCAAAGCTGAAAGAATTTGCAAAAGTTAACATTTCTGAGAATCAACCACACATTCACCTGCGAGACACAGAGATGCACCAGGCGAGTAACAGCCTTTGCAATGGGACTTGCTCCTTCACTCTTTCAAACCACCTCAAAAGCACCATTTGGTGGTGGCAAAGCAGCTTTAGGATACTGCAGTATTTATCCATAATGTTCAACTCCATGGGACACCCAGAGGAGCGACCAAGGATTTCACCAAACTTGGATCAAGTTGGGTGAAATCCTTCTACTGAGGTCACCGAGACCTTAATTTTTGGATGACAAATGATACTCCCCTCTATGCAGCCCTAACCTACTAAGGACTGCAGTGCCCCATAAGTTAGTACCTATAGTATATGGTGGAGAACAGGGCAGCATGGCCTCACGCCCAACAGCTCCAAAATCATGGTACATCAGGGCCGCCCCACTGCATGGACGTACCAGCCCCATCAGACATAGGAGCTCCTGTACTGCTTTTACAATATAGAATCACAGAATGGTGGTAGGTTGGAAGGCACCTTAAAGATCATCTAGTTCCATCCTCCCAGGGATGGAACAGGGACACCTCCCACTAGACGACAGAATGGTTTGGGTTGGAAGGGACCTTAAAGATCATCCAGTGCCACCCCCTGCCCTGGGCAGGGACACCTCCCACCAGACCAGGTTGCTCCAAGCCCCGTCCAACCTGGCCCTGAACCCCTCCAGGGATGGGGCAGCCACAGCTTCTCTGGGCAACCTGGGCCAGGGGCTCACCACCCTCAGAGTGAAGAATTTCTTCCCCATATCCAATCTAAATCTCTCCTCTTTCAGTTTGAGGCCGTTACCCCGTGTCCTATCATTACAGTCCCTGATAAAGAGTCCCTCTCCTCATTCCTGTAGGCCAGGGCTCAAAGCCCCATCCAACCTGGCCTTGAACACTTTAAGGGACAGGGCCACAACATCCCTGGGCAACCTGGGACAGGGGCTCACCACCTTCATAGGAAAGAATTTCTTCCTCATATCTCATCTAAATCTCCCCTCTTTCAGTGTAAAACCCTTCCCCCTCATCCCATGGCTCCCCTCCCTGCTCCAGAGTCCCTCCCCAGCTTTCCTGGAGCCCCTTTAGGGACTGGCAGGGGCTGGAAGGTCTCCGTGGATCCTTCTCTTCTCCAGGCTGAACCCCCCCAGCTCTCTCAGCCTGTCCTCCCAGCAGAGGGGCTCCAGCCCTCGGATCATCCTCGTGGCCTCCTCTGGCCCCGCTCCAACAGCTCCGTGTCTCTCCTGTGCCGAGGCCCCAGCGCTGGAGGCAGCACTGCAGGGGGGTCTCCCCCGAGCGCAGCAGAGGGGCAGAATCCCCCCCTCGCCCTGCTGCCCACGCTGCTGGGGATGCAGCCCAGGCTGCGGGGGGTTTCTGGGCTGCCAGCGCACGGTGCCGGCTCCTGTGGAGCTTCTCACCCACCAACACCCCCAAGTCCTTCTCCTCAGGGCTGCTCTCCAGCCATTCTCCACCCAGCCTCTATTTGTGCTTGGGATTGTCCCGACCCAGGTGCAGGACCTTGCACTTGGCCTGGTTGAACTTCATGAGGTTTGCACAGACCGAGCTCTCAAGCCTGTCCAGGTCCCTCTGGGTGGCATCCCTTCCCTCCAGCGTGTCGACCGCTTGACCCACGCAAAGTCCCACCGAGCAGCAACGGGTGACGGTCTCTCGTCCGTGCAGTGAAAGCTGCGTCATCGGGCTTGGAAACAGCCAAACATCTCCCGTAAATCCTTCCCCATGACGGAGGCTGAATCATTTCTCCCTTCTGTATCCATGGCACAGGATCAATTAACCTTTGCTATGGCTCCTCCTGTGAATCGCTTAAGAGGGGTAACAGTTAAACTGCTTCATAGGAAGTGGTTTTAAAAATGCCCTGCTCTGCTCTGCATAAGATGAGAGACTTTGCCACAGAGAAGGAGGGGAAAAAAAAAATCAAGCATGTTCAGCATCTTATGGATTAATCTTAGGCCTAGAGCCAGGATAATTACTGCCAGAAGGAATAAAAGTAACATAAATATAGGTTAACGCACAAAGGATCCCATTTGCGAGTTTTTATACATCACCAGCTCAAAAGCGGATTTGTAAATTTAATTATAGAAAGATTATAAAAGCAGGTAATACCCAAAGGGTCGTTAAAATAATTTTACTGTAGTGATGAGAACAAAACAAAACAAAACAAAACGAAAAAAACCCCAAACATTTTAAATAAAGTAGGGCATCCGATAGATCTCTTGAAGACCTTCTGCAGGACTCAGACCCGGCTGCTGGCCGGGGACGTGCACGAAGCGTCCGGCTAAAGCAGCACCCGCCACGATCTTCCAGAAATGCCATTTCCGAGGGAGAAGAGAGAAGTCACTCTGAGAACCTTGCAACCTTCCAGTACCGATTTACTTAAAAACATCTTAAGTTTTTTTATAGAAGGTATTTCCATGGTGGCAGGAGCGTGGGACGGTCTGTTCAAAGCCATGGAAGAGGACACTTCCAAACCCACCTTTTCCGCATGGATGATGCGAAATACCTGAATATTCTGGTTTCCGTCAGGATTAACGGCGTTTCTCTGCCAAAACCAGCTTTGGGGGAGAAGGATGGTTCTTCAAACATCATCGGGGCAGATTTGGGTTCTACCCCAAAAGCGATCTGTTGCCAGTGAAGAAAACGGCAACAGCATGGACTACCCAAGCAACTCAGCTCGGAAAAGCAGGAATATTCCCTGCCGTCCAGGCTGCAAGAGTGCATCCCTCACGCTGCTAAAAACTGCCTGAAACGCACACACGTTTCCAAGTGTCTACACACACTCATTTACTGTAATACAGTTAATCCTGTAGATGATCTGGAAAAAAAAAAAAATCCTTCTCAGTGCACACAGCATAATATTTAGGTTATCTATTGTTTTCACCCTTTATTGTCTTTCTGCTTGCCCTCTCTCCCTTCCAGAAATGCAGCCGGATTTTCTCC
Organism: Rissa tridactyla; assembly: GCF_028500815.1. Lineage (NCBI taxonomy): Eukaryota > Metazoa > Chordata > Aves > Charadriiformes > Laridae > Rissa > Rissa tridactyla. Next base: position 123,928,518 of record NC_071468.1, on the reverse strand, counting down.
TCGCGGTGCTGTCTGCACTCTTTAAGAAAAATGAAGTAAGAGCACAAGGTGTGTATAAAGGGTGAAGGCACAGGGCAGGAACAGAGCTGAGGGTTCAATTCCGGGATCTCCTGGGCTTCCCACTAAAATACAGATACCCTTGCCAACTTGAAATTTTAACTCTCGACCTATAAAACACATTTTTGGTGTATAAACCGTATTTCTGACCGCTCCAAGGACTTTTTGACTCCAGGAGGCAGCAGAAGCATCCCTGGGACTGATCTGGGCGCTCACCTAACACGGCTCTGAACAAGCTTTTGTCAGTCCAGCAAAACACGTTGTCATTTTTAAAACGCGTCGCTGGCGTACTTAAAATAGATTATGCGCTTAAATGCTCTGCTGGTCTGGTACCGCCATGCCCGGGCTGCGTAAGGAGAAAACGTTCTGAGCACGCTGCCGCCACCGAACGCCTGCAAAAAGGCCCTTGGAAGGATCACAGACAAGTATTTTTTAAGCCTGAAAATACACGTTTATTAGAAAGAAATTTTAGGGTTTTACAAACTCGCCACGTATAAAGCGCAATGCATTAAAAAAAAAAAAAACCTTGCGCTTTGCTGGAAAACAGTTCCATGACCCCCCTCTTTGCCTCGAATAGCAAGATTTCTGCACGCATGGCTCTTTTAACCTTGTTTCACGCCAGTTGTTTCCACGCGCTACGATCCGCGCTGGGCGCTACAAGCCCTTTTTGTATATAAATATATCCAAGAGTTCGAAGACCCGAAGGAAAGTCATGCGCAGGTGTTCCCAAGACCGGGGTTCAAAATATAGTTTAACGAAATGTGTAGTGAGCATTTAAAATTGCGTGAGCACGATACGCCTTTGAAAGCCACATATCCGTATGCCTTTGAAAGCCATATATCACGAAACAGCGACATTATGTATATGGCACGGGATGCAATGGGATGCAGTAATGGAAATGCAAATTCTACCTCTACATCAGAGGCTACACCCACACAACTGTTTCGCAGAAGAGGTTGTCAGAAGCCCAGTCCCCCGAGACGTGTAAAACCGGATTAAACATAAACTTCAAAATCAGTATGATGCGGAATAATCCTATGCTGGCAGAATGGGATCAAAGCTAATTTCTCTAATTTCCTTCGTCTTCCGCAGAGATTTCTGAACTCTGGATACACGGGGGGTTGGGAAGTCAAAAACCTCTCTCTTTTAGAAGGATCAGCAGTGGCGAGCTGAAAACAGACCAAGTTACATATCCCGGAGAGCAGAGTGATTTTGAACGGGCTTTTATACAGGAATCCTATGGCCGGAACGGCAACGAAGGAAAAGCATCGTTACTCAGCTTTGCCCAGTTGGTTACTGGCAGGATGCCATCATCCAAATCCCATCACATCCGACCCAAATCCAGAAATCCCGGGATGCTTTTATTTTTTCATATATATATATATAAATATACACACAATATTTTTTTTTTTTTTTTTTTTTTCCCCCTAACCTGGTTCACGCGATCCCCGCAACACAGCTCATGTCAAACCCTCGCCTTGTCCTGGCAGAGGACCGTGAACGCTCAGGCGGAGGATTGAACGCTCTGCTGAACTGGGACCGACCTGAGCACGGGAGGAAATTAAAAGCATGCTTCAGTTCTCTGGCCGAGGGGGTGACATCCCGGCGATGCTGAACCCAGCGGCAAAGCTCCCTGCTGTTTGGGACCTCACCTGAGGCTTCACAACCCTCAGCGTTGGGAGATCGCGCTGGTCCAGCAGATGCTGCTTCAGCCTTGACGGCTAAACACGGGAGAGAGATTTTCCTCTCCCGTGTCGTTCACACCACAGCAAAAACCTTGCTAAACCTCGGGCTAAGGTGAGCTCCAGCTGATGCAGCACTGCTGGTGGAGAAAATCCCCCGACATTCCCAGTTTCTTTGGTGGAAATCAGCTTCTTTGCTAAAAGAAGCTGCATTCATAGAACCATAGAATCATACAATTGTTAGGGTTGGAAGGGACCTTAAAGATCACCTCGTTCCAACCCCCCTGCCATGGGCAGGGACACCTCCCACTAGACCAGGTTGCTCAGAGCCCCGTCCAGCCTGGCCTTAAAAACTTCCAGGGATGGGGCTTCCACCACCTCTCTGGGCAACCTGTTCCAGTGTCTCCCCACCCTCATGGTGAAGAACTTCTTCCTAACGTCCAGTCTGAATCGACCCATCTCTAGTTTTGATCCATTCCCTCTAGTCCTACCATTACCTGACATCAGTCCACATGAGCATCACAGCTTTCATCACGCTTCGGTATCAACTGAGTTTGAACAACTCCTTGGCCAGCGCTTCCCCCTTCCCTCTACTGTTCTCTGTGGTACCTCCTCTGGGTCGTCTTCTGCCCTGGGATGGATTCCTTTGCTCCACTGCGGACATACAGTGATGTTTATACGTTTATATATGTAGATACACCTCACCTGGATCCACTACGCTGACTTATAATCACAGCAACTTCAAAAACCCAAACAAAGAACACACAAAAAAATAATCCGCTCCTTCCCAACATTAAACGACACACATCGATCCAAGCGGTGGCACATCTCACCACCCATAAAAACCTTTCAGACCTAAAAAAAAAAAAAAAAAGAAAAAAGAAAAGAATTAAATAAATAGCTTAAATGTTAACAAATCCCTTATCAATAAGTTAAAACCGAAATGGTGAAATTAAAATTAAAATAATGCTTTAGACCTACATGAACTGAACCACTTCACAAAAAACTGCTTCAAAGTACAACAGGAATTTTTTTTTCCCCTTGGTGTGCTCTCATGTTCCCATTTATTGGAGGAAAAAATTCAGCAGAACTGGAGGAATACGGTGTTTTCCTGACAAAATAAAACTCGGGAATTCTTGGCATCCCAGCAATACTTGTAGGGGCTTGGCTTTATATTCAGCTGCACTATTTTTGGGTGGAATACAACCAAGAAGAGAGGAGTTTCAGACCTGTCAGCAAGAAGTCCAACTGTAAGGGACAATCCCTTCTGGAAAGTGAGCTTATTTGTACCCAGAACAGACTTGTCTTTGGGGTTTGGTGTGCGGCACTTTGGGGAATCCACCCCCTCATGTGTGACATCCCAGTGACGGAGACCAACCCCCTTCTCCACAGTAAACCGCATTTAATCAAGAAGAACCACGCAGAGCGAAGCCACTGATGAAAGTCCTTCCAGGAATTTCAGCAAAGGGAGGCTTTTACCCTAAGAAAGGATTTATATTTTTTCCTTCTCCCTCTCTGTAAGGCTATTGCAACAGAGTGCCTGGGGTTTCTGGATGACTGGAAATGGCACCTTGTACCTTCAGCTGGTTTTACGCGTGCTCTACTCATGGCCATCCAAGCCGATGGCAGCAATGACACATGGTATAGCTGTAGTCTCCCAGGGCTCCCATCCCAGACTATGGCGTGCTCCTGTTTTCCGGACATAAAGCTTTCCACATGGTTCCTCGACCCTGGAAAGCCCAAGGTGTCTAAGGCTGTCTGCAACCATGGCTTTTGTGGAAATGGCATTTTACAGAAGAATAAAATTAAATCTCTCACTGCGATTGGCAAAGGTCTCCTTCAGCAAAGGCAGGATGCCAGCAGATGGCTTTGATCAAAGTAAACTGTGACAAACACACCCCTGCTAGGATGACTGGCCACACAGCTCAGATCTAGGACAAGGTTTTGCGTGGGAATCAGCACACCAACTTCCCTGCTCCATGGCCAACACCGTCCTGCTGCAGCAGGGGCAGTTTTGCAGCTCTCAGTGGGATATCGTAGTTTACGAACCCAAGGAAAGACATTTTAAAGGCACCAGAGGACATTCAGAGACCAGCTCCTGCTGATGGGACGGCACAGTTCATCCCAGCAAACCTCAGCTGTGAGGTGGGCACCCAGTCAAAGCTGGAATCACAGAACCATAGAATGATGTGGGTTGGAAGGGACCTTAAAGATCATCCAGTTCCTTCCACCGCCCTGCCCTGGGCAGGGACATCTCCCACCAGCCCAGGTTGCTCCAAGCCCCGGTCAACCTGGCCTTGAACCCCTCCAGGGATGGGGCAGCCACAGCTTCTCTGGGCAACCTGGGCCAGGGGCTCACCCCCCTCACACCAAAGAATTTCTTCCCAATATCTCATCTCAATCTCCCCTCTTCCAGTGTAAAACCCTTCCCCCTCATCCCATGGCTCCCCTCCCTGCTCCAGAGTCCCTCCCCAGCTTTCCTGGAGCCCCTTGAGGGACTGGCAGGGGCTGGAAGGTCTCCGCGGAGCCTTCTCTTCTCCAGGCTGAACCCCCCCAGCTCTCTCAGCCTGTCCTCCCAGCAGAGGGGCTCCAACCCTCTGATCATCCTCGTGGCCTCCTCTGGCCCCGCTCCAACAGGTCCATGTCCTTCCTGTGCGGAGGACTCCAGAGCTGGACGCAGTACTCCAGGTGGGGTCTCACCAGAGCAGAGCAGCGGGGCAGAATCACCTCCCTCGCCCTGCTGGCCACGCTTCTTTTGATGCAGCCCATGATGCGTTTAGCTTTCTAGTCAACGGAGGAGAGGACACATTGCAGTGTCAGTGCCATCGACTGAGAGGAAGCCAAGACAAGTAGCTCAGGGTGGACAACTAACTCCTAGATAAATTAAATCAGCTGGAAAAAACAATCCCAGCAGGGTAAAGTAACCACCCCAAAGCCTTCAGAAAAATATTCTACAGATGGGTGAAAATGCATTAAGTGTAACTATACCTTACACTGGAACAGGACTGGGGATATCTAGTTTGGGATAAGACGTCCTTTCACACTTTCAGTGCACTGTTAGTTGTGCTGGTAAAAGGATACCGCTAACTAATAAACCCGGAAATACTCCAAAAGAAATAGTCTACTTTCAAGTGTAAACGAACTCTTAACGCTGTCACCTACAAAATAACCTGGTGGATAAAAGGCACAAAAAAATTACATACAAAAAGGCTAGATCACATCAAATCACGATTAGCCATAAGCGGATGCATTATATCATGCACGTATCTTTGCTCTGTTAAATATTAAATTAAATGGGGACATTGAAAAAGACATATACTTATAATATGGATAAGCACTTTTTGTTAGAAGAAAGCAACTCCCGTTACTGAGTAAGGAAGGAACAGCTACGAGAAGAGCAGAATGAGGCATTCCATGCAAGGAGCAGTCCAAGAATAAGAAAAATACACAGCACAGTAACCTGAAAACGTACAGTTTTCTTGTATGGATGATAAAATTCCCATGTGCATATACTTATACGCATTCAAGTGTGGCTTTTCTAAATTAATTCCTTTTTAGACGATGTTGTTTTTTTTTTTAATCTTGAATTGCCATCTACCTAATATGATATATCGCTGTCCTCCAGAGCCGTAAGATTATTCAGTTTGAAGACGACTCCAGCAAGTATGGAGTAACACTCTGCTAAAACACACGCTCCCTCTCTCTGAAATGAGCCCTCATTTAGATGCAACTCAAACCAGACAGCGTGAGCTGCACGCGTCTATCACTTCAAAATGTGAAGAAAGTTCACACACACCCCCTAAATATACCTTCTGCCAAAACACAGCAAATACTTTCCATAATAAACCAATCTGTAAAGCGATTTTTTTTTTTTTCCCGCTTCCTTCTTAAGTTCCAGCTTCAAGGAGTACTTGGGTGTACTGTCAGACACACACTCAACTATGGAGTGAAATATCAACCGAAGCACATGCCTACCTTGTTTCCTCCACTGTTGTTAATTTACAGAGTAATTTGCTACATCTGCCAATTATCTGTCTATAGAAAACTTGGGTTTTGCCTAATCTGCTCCCAAAGCACTGGCTTGTGGGGGAGTTACAGGACACCCAGGACTACATGGAAGAGGAAAACCCCGCAGAAAAGTAAGGAGAAGGCGTGTAAAGAAGCCGTAGTTGTGTCTGAAGACGAAGAAACAGAAGGAGGACAGCTCAACAGATGCCTTTCTTTTTCTCGTTACCATTTGGCTGGAGGTTTTTCACCGCGACGATCTCCTACGGCACCTTCTATGACGGAATCGGATGATGTCAAAATTAAGCCCAGTTCAGCCTTAACGCTTCACAGCTTTCGCTTAAGCTAAAAATAAAGATACACATGGACGATTATGAAATGTCAGACACAAGGAACTGAAAATAATGCTTTGCTGCAGGATACTGGATTACTATGAATTGTGAAAAAAAAATAAAATAAAATTCAGAAGTAAAAATGCTTTATCTTAAATGATGGATATAATGTATATACATTAAAAATATATACACATTGGAACAATAAATGGCTCATCAAAAACACAGAATCGAAATAACAGGCAAAAAAATGTTTTGTGTTTCAAACAGATGATAGAAAGGAATAGAAATCTGCTTACAGAAATGGAAAAAAAGGTTGGCCACGGTGTATTCCTGATTTAGGATAAAGGCATTTTACCAGTTCCACAGCTCCAATTAGGATCATCATCTCGGTCCCAAACACCGCCATCGCGGGGAGCAGGGGGGGGGGATTATTAGTGGCTTATTTGTCATCCTGAATTACCTGGCGCACGTGTGGGCAGAAGGACCGGCTTAAACATTCAAACGCATTGCTTCCAAGAAAAACCATCTTTATTTTCATTGTCCTCAATTTCACGGCCGGGCCAGCAACACGCACCGGCTGCGTGTCAGCAGGCAGCGGCGGCTTGAGGAATCCACGCTGACACGACAAGAACTAATCCTATTATTTCCTTAACGGCATCTGAATAGGCATTTTCCAAGTACCGCTTCTTATTGTAAGTTTAACCCATGTGTTAATTCTCTTACTGAGATCTCAAGCTGCTTTCTCTAGAATCGGGGATTTAGGGGAATAAAATCCCTTCTATTCAATTCCGTACTTAAGAGACAAACCTTTCAAAATTAAACGGGGGCTTGCAGACTGTTTGCCTTAAAAACATCGCTTCTCTTTCTATTAGAAAATGTCTCTAAAGCCCACTTTAGCACCTAGAAAATAAGTTTTTAGCACATCTCAAGTTTTAACTTGACAGCAGTTTGGGCAGCTGCCTTTAAATAAGTATCAGGATTGCCGAAATACACCGCGGAAAAGATTTTCAGAACGATTTTAATGACAACTTGATGAGCGAACAACGAAGGGGCGCTCCATTAGGGTGAATTATTTCCTACGACTTTAATTCTCCTCCAATAAACCGCAATATTTGAAGGTGATCAAGTGGGAAAAGGCTGGGGCAAAACCGACTCCTAGCAGTCCCTTCGCTTGGCTGAAGAAATTTTCGAGCACATCGTGCTCAGGGGAGTTTTCCTTTCTGTAATCAAATATTAAAATATGAAGCACGATGAAAACAAACATCTGACTCTAGACATACACACACACACACTCTTTCTGCCCTTTCCAGCAAAGCCCCAGCCGCAGATTTGCGGTGGGTACGGAGCAACTTATAGGTAGCATATTAAATATTGATTAAAAATAAATCCAAATAATTAGGCTTAAATTTTAATACCGATGTACATTTCTCTACAATTCAACACGAACGGAATTTTATAAGGTTCCAGGAGAGGCTCTGGGTTTAATTTTAATTATGCATTTATTACATAATTCACAAAATTCAGTAATGTGCAATGAGTCTCCCAGCCATTCAAGTGAGTAACGAGATTTATCAGCCCAGTTTGTCACACAACAAACAGGATTCAGAGCAGTTATAAAGGCGGGTGATGAAAGATACATGGAGGGAGGGGGAGAACCAGCGGCAGCTTTATTTCCCCGTAATAATGCTAATAACATGCAAATAATTCCCCGTCTTAATGAATACTTCAGATGAATGCCGCGTTCAGAACGGAGATTGCACGTTGGGTGCTCGCAGTGAAAGAGGAAACGCGGCAGCTCAGCTGCTCTCAGTCCTCAAAGCTCTTTTGAAGCCACGAGGTTACGACTGCGGGTACCACCGAGCGTCCGTCCATCCCCACCTGCCTGAGATGATGCTCTCACCCAGCAGAAGGTACCTCAGGCCTTCAGGCTCCCTGCGTCCTGTTCTTAAAGGGTGACAATCACATCAAAGCCACCTCAAAAATGTGCGTAATTTTCAAAATACGCAGGGATCCACACGCACCTCTAAGGAGCTGGGGGTGTTCAGCCTGGAGAAAAGGAGGCTGAGGGGAGACCTTCTCACTCTCTACAGCTCCCTGAAAGGAGGGGGTAGCCGGGGGGGGTTGGGCTCTTCTCCCAAGGAACAGGTGATGGGACAAGAGGAAATGGCCTCAAGTTGTGCCAGGGGACGTTTGGGATGGATATTAGGGAAAATGTCTTCACTGAAAGGGTTATCAAGCATTGGAACAGGCTGCCCAGGGCAGTGGTGGAGTCACCATCCCTGGAGGTACTTAAAAGCCGGGCAGATGCGGTGCTGAGGGACATGGTTTAATGATGGTTTTGTCAGTGTTATGTCGATGGTTGGACTCGATGATCTGAAGGGTCCCTTCCAACCTGGGCAATTCTATGATTCTATGATCTAAACCTGGCCTCTGGAGCACAGCTCTCAGGGTGCACACGAGAGGATCTTAAACGCCCAAACTTGCAGTGGACCGGGACCTGCTCTCCTAAATACTTCTGTTGACTTTTCAAATTTGCATTTCGAAGTTTCTCCCAAATCTCTGCAATTATTAGAAGAGTGAGTCTTGCTGTCCTTCAACGAACAGTTATAATTAACTTTTTTTTTCCCCTCCTCCAAGCTTTTGCAAAGCTCCCCCCTTTCAGCAGGTATCATCTCCTCTGGGACAAGGGGCACCTGCTCAGAAGTAGGTGGTACCACCTATTATAACACCCTTGAGCTACCACACTTTCGCATGCTGTTCTCTTCCCCAATTATTTTATCCTCAACCGTCTTCCAGGAATTCAAATATTTAAGACTTGCAACTTGCTTACAAAGCAACATCACAGAATCCCAGACTGGCAGGGGTTGGAAGGGACCTCTGGAGATCATCCTGTCCAACCCCCTGCCAGAGCAGGGTCACCCAGAGCAGGCTGCACAGGAATGCGTCCAGGTGGGTTTGGAATGTCTCCAGGGAAGGAGACTCCACCACCTCTCTGGGCAGCGTGTTCCAGTCCTTTGGCACCCTCAAAGTAAAGAAGTTTTTCCTCAAAACCACCCCATTTGCAGCATCCCTTCCCACGTTCTCACTTGAAACCCATTTTTTCATTCCTGCTTAAGACATCCGTTTCATTCAGCTTCCCACATCCACACGTGTCCTCTCCAATTTCCAGTCTATCAACCCTTTCAGCATACCCTGAGGAGAAGCAGGGACCTTTGGGGTGCCTCCTCCCTCTGCTCCCTAACACTCAATTCAAGGCTCAGGCTCAAGGTCAAGTATGAGACACTCACAGACAACACAACCTTGTGTCCTCCTTACAGCTGAGATCTTTCCTACTCATTTTCAAGCATTCTTCAAGGGGACACCTTCCCCCTTGCCTTCAGCCTTCACGTCTATCCATGAAGCCGTCCAAATTTACTCGCCTTCGTAATACGTCAAACACGCAAATTATCCTCGCTGCAAAGTCCCTTCTCAGTTTATCAGAAAGATTAACCTCCAGAAGCATGTTTCTTCTCACACCTCCACAATTTCAAAGGCACTTCAGAAATAGAAAATCATTACTGCTCTGCTCCAGCTGGATGGTGGCCTCTTCACCTGCCACCAAGACAAGCAGACAGCTTGAATCCTTGAGCTAGGGGTTTTTGCTCCCGCCTCTTCCATAAATGCCACTTTCTTATAATCAGAATTGACATCGCTACAAAAATGCCTTAATCACAGGATTTAAAAATATATAAACATACACGGGGCGAGTGGTACTTTTTACTTCTTGATTTTCAGCATTTCAGACTCATACTCTCCAGCTGGTTCTAGGAGTACATATATACATTTCTTAAGGACAAACCGAGGTTTTTTGTTTTTTTTTTTTCTCAGGTGATTACCACTTATTGGAAGCCGAAGCTCTAAAAGGAAGAACAAACGCTCTCCCAAATAATAACATTCACAGTTGGTAGCTCTATCTTCCTGTACGGCTGCTGAATCAGCAATCCCACCCTCCACGATAGCCACCTGCACTGTTCTCTTTCCCTTTGCTCAAGGAAGGGCATGATGAGCACAGATGACTTCGAAGGTTGATATATGGGTATCCATATGTACCTATTTTTATGCACGTATACATTTAAATACTACTTTAAATACTACATGTGGAGTTTAATCCGACACTGCAACTCCAGTTTTAAGCGCACACGTCATCTTTGGTTTTCCCCTAATAGTTGCGTGTCATGGTTTGGGCCAGGCTGGCCAATGACAAGATGCCAGATGCTCTCCCCCACCTCTCACTCCAAGGAGAGGAAGAAGAGAGATAAGGACAACAGAAAGCTGGCTCCGCTCTACCCCAAACCAGGACATTGGACTACAGCTTGGAGGCAGCCGCCCAGCAAAAGAACAAGCTGCCACGTGTAAGCTTTGCTTGTCACACAAATTGTTTTAATTTTTCCAGTTGCTTTCTTATGGACTTTCTTATCTGACCATATTGTACGTATGCCACATACGACACAGCAGAAGCAATCTTAAAGATAACTGGTGTTTCTAGAGATTTTACAGAGACAGAGGGAAGAGACACTGAGTTCCCATGGAAGATACAGGCTTAAAATCAGTTTGAGGCCACAAAAGATCAACCTGATGCTGAATGGGGGTGGTGGACCCTCCTCTGCTCTCATCCTTGGGGAAAGACTAGAGTGTGAACTTCTCCTCTCTTGGGCACCAAAGGATCTGCATGGAAGAGAGCCCTATAAATGACAGAAAAACCTTCCACAGGTCTGCAATACCCTCCTGGGGTCGGGAGCAGCCGACCGTGAGACACCAGCCCCCGGGATGCCAGGCTTCATTAGGTCTGGCACTCACAGCACTGCTCATGAGATATCCACACTCGAAGACAACAAAACACGCCTTTACCAACCTCCCCCTGCTCTGAAATCCTCAGCTCCAATGCTATCATACGACTTTACTGTGAAATTGCTGGCCCTTCAAATTTTTTGCATATTTTGACCTCAAACACAGAGGGTGATCTGCTGCTTTCACTGTGAGGTGGGACCAGCAGACATGGGATTTTTTCAACATCCGATCCAGCATCAGCAGAGTTCCCCACTCACTGAACGCACAGTACACTTCTCAAACCAAAAAAGAAACTCATTTCTCATCTTTCACTTAAAGGATGCCTTTAGACACCAGATGATAGTGTCCTGTTCCCTGATATTTACTGCAAAACATCGAAGTTTCTGCAGGAAAGAAGAAATCCTGAGCCAGAAAGACCCGGAGACTGTATTGCACCCACTGAAACGCACCGTTTCAAAATTCTAAGGTCGTAAATTTGGCTGTCCTCTTAACCCAGACAGCAAGCAGTCTATCGGTCAGCGGAATTACTCAGGAAAGATACCGTTCGAGTCTGAAATAAGTCAAATTACATGTCGCTGTTGCCCTTCCATGTATGTCATGGGCACCAGAAGGGTGAACAAGAGGTGGCAGCTTCAGCTGCCTCTTGAACAGTTTGCTCTAGAAAAAAACACAGCACTGCCAACTAGGGCATTGTGAAATTCTTCAGACGCCAAGTAATACCACACATTTCCAATAACCCACAAAGATCCTGATTCTTCCCCAAATCACTGTTGAGTAGATCCAAGCACGCAAAGGAAAGCAAGCAAGAACAAGTCCTGCAGCAGCTCTTGAAGGGACCATCTCAACCCGTTCATTCATTACAGAACCCAAACAGAGGGAGGAAGGAGGACAAATAAGCAACCAGAGCAGCACGTCTAGGTTACCCAGGCCGGGGAACATCACTTAATAAAGCCGATTTGTGGGCAGCACTAGAGCTGGAAACCTTTACTCCGGCCTCTACAATCACCACTTGAAGCACTCTGTTGACACAACATGGCTCAATTTCAAGCACCGTTGAGGTTGAGTAATTTCAAACATCTTTTAATGTTTGTACATAGTCCAGAGGGAAGCTGGCTGAAAAGATCTCCAAGGCAGCCACGTGAAAACAGACACAAACCCCTTCTTCAAATCATTCCAGTGCCAGGCAGGAGGGAGGAACGGAGACTGAAGAGGGAAAGAGGGTAAGGTGAAGATCCAGACTTCCAACTAAACTGCTTAAAGCATTTATTTACGTCCAGCCCCTCCATTACAAGTTTATAGTATGCCTTGGGGAGCAGTAACAGACCAATTCCATCAACCCAGACTGGTACTTCAAAAGTACGATTTTAAGTATAATCCGTACTCTTCCTTCTTCTCACGGTATGAATACTCACATTAGAGGGAAGTCATTCTCCTGGTTTCTCCTGGGTAGGAGAAATGTTGCATGAGAAATCAGTAAGATGTTAATGCGGCTGGACTTAACCAGAATAATACACACTGACACACTGCTGCTTTTAATGAAAGTCTGGGAAAGACTGATGATAAACCTGGGCTAGAAACAAAGCACGTCAGGGAAAACAGGCAAACTATTCATCTACAGAACTTCCCCTAAACTCCTGAAGACAATGGAGTGTTCTCTGAAAGTCTTAATTAAATTTACAAAGGAGAAAATTAGCCGCTCAGTGTCAGTATTACAGCATCTTCTGGAGGGTGACCCAGCAGCGGGACTACCTTGTGCTGAGTGGTGGTCAAGCATGTTAGAAAGACATCTGGGGAAAGATGTGGGGAAACCGAGGCACGGGAATGTAAAGGACCTCCAGCATATCAGCATCTTCTAAATCCAATTCGTGCCTGAAGTCAGGTTGTTTGGATAACCAAAAGTAATCTGAGAAGAGCAAAACGGCCTTTCAGATACTGCTGGTCACTGAACCTCTCAATTATTACCATTTTTTTCTCAGTTCAGGGGCATTATCTTACTGCCGAGGTCAAGCCAGCAACCCAGCAAGGAATTTCAGGATAACAAACAGTAATAACAGAACAGCACTTAAGGTTTTCTGGAGGTTTTTTGCCCCTTATATCATCAGGATTCAGAATTAGGAAATCTGTCTCGAGAACTTCCAGGGAAACACAATGTGAATTCCCTGCACCTACTTCTGGATGCTCTATTAAAAAAAAACAGGGCTCCCCTGCAAATGTGTCTGTGAATGCCACCAACTCATCACTCCCGCTCCGGTTTGTGGCCCTGAAGTGAGCCCAGCAGCAGAGTATGCTGTGGCGAAGAGCAACACACACCTCCTGCAGCAGGGCAACGCACTGGCGCTGCACAATCTGCATTATATGGGGCTAAAGGCTACCCAAATTTTATAGAATCATCAAACGGTTTGGGTTGGAAGGGACCTTAAAGATCATCTAGTTCCAAACCCCTGCCGTGGGCAGGGACATCTCGCACTAGACCAGGTTGCTCAAAGCCCCGTCCAACCTGGCCTTGAACATCTTGAACATTTTGTTGACATCTCTGATCTCTTACTGTCCTCGTAACTTGGTGCACGAACTGGATTTACCCATCGCTCCAGCAGCCGGCTGCTCAGGACAGGAGAATTTAAATCCAACAGCAGGGAAGAACAACAAGAGCCAGAAACGGCCTAGAAGCCGTGAGCCATGCACAAAGCTTAGAGATTATGGATGCAGACTGGTCAGTCTTCCTCTGGACACGCAGCAAGCCTCTACTTCTGCTTCCTGAAGCCTTCTGTTAGTGCTTAGCAGTGGTAACGCTCTCAGAAGTTAATACAAATGCTAATGAACCAATGCTCACAGTGCTCCTGTCATGTATGGAGATGGCTTCGGTTTTATGGTGGGCAAAAAAAACCCGCACCAGGACCACCAGATTTGCTCTAGAGCCCGAGATGGGGATGACGGTGCAGCTTCGACCTGAGCCTTTGGACAGCTGGTCTGCAGATCCGTCTGCTTCGGACATCTCTCGCTGCGTCTGCCGCTTCTGAGTGCCTCTGACAGTATCAGTTTTAGAGTTTCAAAGGAAAGCCAAGTTAAATCCTTCCTACCCATTTGCAGCAACATAATCACCGTGCTTTCATGGGGAGATGATTCATCCCCGTTTATAGATCCACACAGCCACTAAACGGGATCAGGACGGTTTACCTTTTTTTCTAAGTTAAAACCGCTCTCCCAGCACCCGACAACACGAAGTTTTATGGGTATTCAATGGGTGAAGAACGAAAAAGGGTGGGCGCGAGAGCAAAAGCCCCCTCCCTCTGCCGATACCTAAACACTGACACCAAAAACGTTTTCTAAAGGAAGATTTTCCTCTACGCAGCCAGACAGAGCACAAGCTACTCCAGCAAGCCCCCGTTAATTTGCCGCTTGCTCATACCCAGCAGAGATGAGGGGCAAACCAGCACCTCTGTAGTTTTGTGCCAGATTCCATAGATTTCCCAGCCAGACAGGCTGTAAGTGCTGCCCTGCTGCGACACTGCGCTCCACGTCAACAACACGCTGCCAGGATCATGATCCCAGCATTCGCTGTGCGAGCGCTACCAATAAATAGCTATTTTCCAAGCCTGATTTCTCCAGCTCCCATAATTTCCCATTTTGATGCAGATTCTTACGGTGAGCAAACTCACCACTGCCCAGCTAACTTTGTCCATCCAGCCCAGACACCGCATCTGTTCACACAAGACTGCCAGATTTGTATTTTTCCTTCGAAAAATGAGGAGTGTCAGCATTTTTGCATCACTCTTCTGGAGCAAAAATGATCCGTTGGTGTCGGAGATAAAGAGACGCTACCACATAGCACAATCACCCCATGAAGCATCTGCTTTGGCAGGCGGGAGCATCCTCCAAGCACCCAAAATTTCCTCTTGTGGTACTTTTCAAAAAAACCAGCAGCTTGTCTTTAAATCCAGACGGCAGAAATCACCTCCCTTGCCCCACTGAGGACCAAAGACGCCAGCAAAACACTTTACCATGCGCTCAAGTAGCCCCAGCTCTCAGCACGCTTAAAATCAAGATGCGCTTGACCGTTTTGTTGAGCCCACGCAGGACCGAACTGAAGTCCCAGCCTTCAGCGAATTTAACGAGGACTCCACTTCATCAGGCCACAGTGAAGTCGCAGATCAGTTCGGCAGGCGGAAAAGCAATTTTTAAATGCGTCGCTAGGGTCGACATCGGTGGGAGAGCACAAGAGGGTCCCTCACACCTTCGGGTAGTCTCGGATTCTGCAGCAAGTCTCTATTGCCTGAATGTAAAGTAGTCTCAAATGATTTTCACTAATTCCTTCAAAGGCTCTCTTACACCCATCTCCACAGATTATACAGTAAATACACTCTCTAACCCCAACAAGGCTATTCACAAAATAAGGCTTAACCAGTTGACCTCTGCTTATCTGCAGCATTTCACCCATCTGTCTCCAGTACACAAACTGCAGCCTCAAAGCTCAACCTCAAGGTGTTACAAGTGGATGTTAATAATTAGAAAGCTATTCAACGCCTTCAATGAACTGGTGGCACGAAAGCATCCAACTGTCCTTAAAAAGGTCAGCAAGGGCCACAAACTCTAGATCCCTCCCAAAAGTCACCGTGTCCCAGGTACGCGACATTTCAGCGGTATTTCTGCTCTCAAGCCGCTACATCAGGATCTGGCCTGCTCTGTGCAAGTCTAACACTCGCACGAGAATAGCCCAAATGAAACGGGATGAACCCAAATCCTTAAATGCTAATTCACTTCCACACGATGACTTTAACAAGAAGCCTTTCCAGCAGCTCTGCATTTTGTAGTGACAACGTTTACAAAATTGGGGAGCTGTGAATAAAACTGGGATGGCGCAACACCACCTTTCATTAAATACAACAGCCCGAAATATAAGTGAGATTTGACACACGCTAAAAATCAGTGAATTGTTTGCTTGATGGCTCCTCCAGGGCATCCTCCTCCAGCTCCTTCATACCCTCCTTCTTCCTCGACACCTCTGCAGCCTGTCCATCTGTAGCCTGAGGGCTGCAGGAGAATTGGCACCATCCATCAGCAAACTTAAGGGTTATCTCAAACCTACCGGGGTACCACAAACTGGAACACATCTCTTATGAAGAAAAGCTGAGGGATTTGGGTCTTTTCAGTCTGGAAAAGACATGGCTGAGGGGGGATCTTATCAATGCTTACAAATACTTAAAGGGTGGACGTCAGGAGGATGGGGCCAGGCTCTTCCCAGTGGTGCCCAGGGACAGGACAAGGGGTGACGGGCACAAACACGAACATGGGAAGTTCCATCTCAACATGAGGAGGAACTTCTTTGCTGTGAGGGTGGCAGAGCCCTGGCACAGGCTGCCCAGAGAGGTGGTGGAGTCTCCGTCTCTGGAGACATTCCAACCCCGCCTGGACGCGTTCCTGTGCCACCTGCTCTGGGTGACCCTGCTCTGGCCGGGGGTTGGACGGGATGATCTCCAGAGGGCCCTTCCAACCCCCGCCATTCTGTGATCCTGTAAAACTTCTCCTTTTGGCCTTCTGTCCCAGGTTATCTTTAAGGCTCAACCCACCTTTGATTGCAGCCAGGAGTTCATTCTGCCACCAAACACATAATAGGAGCTGGTGGTGGCAACAAGTTAATGCTTTTTTGATGATAAGCTTATTTTTAAGTGTAAGTTAAGCTTATTTTTATGAGGTAGTTTGTTGGGGGCTGGGTGCCAACGCCCAACACACACTGCAGCCTTTCATGATGCTGCCACCGTCCTGGTGGCTGTAGACTCAAGAGAGCAACTCCAGCTGCCCTCAGCCTCTAAAAATGGTATTTCACCTTTTCCAGCCTGTTATGAGTGCTGTTTAACATCTAATAGAGACACTGTAAGCAGCTTTTGCATTTGAAGGCCTTCCACTGAGTGCAAATTACAAATTAGGTCTCTTTAGGACAAAATCTGTCTCACTGTGCATTTGAGAGCACCCAGAGAGATCCTGATCATGGGGAGTTGCAATTACAAAAGGGGCAAAAATGCAAAAATACATCTTAAAGAAAGGAGACGGAGCAGGAGCCTTCAAATGGATGCAGCTTTGTTAGAAACAGGGAAAAAAAAAATCACAGGAAGAGGAAGCCACAGAACACCAATCTGGAAAACAAAAGACCTGCAAGAGGTTGATTACGGCCTTGATTAGCGATCCCCGCTCAGGGCTGGAGTAAAAGCAGCATCGGTGAGCAAAGCCATCCCCGGGAAGGGTTGAAGCGAGCTAGGTGCTGCCACACTCTGCTGCTTTCCAAGAGAGGTGAGCTACAGGGAGTCTTCACACATCCCTTATCCGCGAGGAGAGAGCGCAGAGCATCCTCTTGCCCGTGGAAATGAATCTTGGCTCAGGAGCGAGACAGCACCGTTAGAGCGGAGGAAGCGCCTACATCCAATTACGCTGCCTTAATGAGCCTAAGAATAGATGAATATTTTAGCGGTTTTCACCCTGAATATTTGGAGGGTTTTTCATTTCAGAAGAAAAGGAGGATGCAAATTCGCGGCAATGGCACAGTGGGGCAGCCAGCTGGTTCAAAAAGAGACGTAGACGTGATCCTGCACCTCCGCATCGCCATGATGTAGACCATGGCCACAGCAAGCCACGTGAGATGTCACCCCTCACCCTGAGGTCATCCTCTGTCACCAGCAGTATAAGGTCAGCTGTAACTCTGAGATACCTTCTTTTGGGGAGGATGGGGCAGAGGGGGATTGGGTGGGAGTTATAGCCATCTCCTGGGTTTATGCAACAACATTCTTTGCTCATGCTCGTGATATGTCCTCCTGCAAAGAAGCCAGGTGATATTTCGCCCTGAATATTTGGAGGGTTTTTCATTTCAGAAGGAGGATGCAAATTCACGGCAATGGCACAGTGGAGCATGCAGCTGGTTCAAAAAGAGCTGCAGGCCTGGTCTTGCACCTCCACATCTCTATGAGGTAGACCACGGACACAGTGAGATGTCACCCCTCAGCCTAAGGCCATCCTCTGTCACCAGCAGTATACGGTCACCTGCAATTTTGAGATACCTTCTTTTGGGGAGGATGGGACAGAGGGGGATTGGGTGGCAGTTGTAGCCATCTCCTGGGTTTATGCAACAACATTCTTTGCTCATGCTCGTGATATGTCCTCCTGCAAATAAACTAGGAGACACAATGGAGCATCCACCCCTTTCTGTAGAAGGATGTGGTCGCAATGGCTCAACAAGCTCCTTTGTGCACCCACTGATCTGGATCTTTTCCTGACAGCTCTCCCTACAGGGTGGCAGGGCATATCTTGAGCTAAGACCTGTCCGTACCAATCAATCTGGGGGCTTATTCTGGTTTACCTGAGCTCCCCAGGCAAAATTCTCGCCCTCCATCTTGAATTATATCTAAGCATGAAGCAAAAGTGGCTGCGTTTGTGTAGCGATACATGAAAGCGTCTGTAAAGCATTTTAGGCTCCTTCAGGAAAAATGCTAAATATCTCTTCTATAATTCAATGTATGTTAATATATTCACCGCAGATTTCAGTTCTCCAGTTGCACAGGAAAAACCAAGAAAATCAGCGCTTGCTGAAATGTTATGATGCCAAGGGATGGAAATGGTCCAGGGTCTTGGAATATTCAGCTCAGTTTTGTATAGAGGGCAGTACGAGACCCCATCACAACACAGCCACAAAAGGCCCACAGAGAGGACCAGAGGGCTGGAACACCTCACCTGTGAAGACAGACTGGGAGAGTTGAGGGGGTTCAGCCTGGAGAAGAGAAGGCTCTGGGGAGACTTTAGAGCCCCTTCCGGTCCCTAAAGGGGCT
Source organism: Rissa tridactyla (assembly GCF_028500815.1). Lineage (NCBI taxonomy): Eukaryota > Metazoa > Chordata > Aves > Charadriiformes > Laridae > Rissa > Rissa tridactyla. The sequence continues at coordinate 123,909,804 of NC_071468.1, read as the reverse complement.
CCAGGAAAGCTGGGGAGGGACTCTGGAGCAGGGAGGGGAGCCACAGGATGAGGGGGGAACAGTTTTAAACTGGAAAGGGGGAGATTTAGATGAGATAATAGGAAGAAATTCTTTATTCTGAGGGTGGTGAGCCCCTGGCCCAGGTTGCCCAGAGAAGCTGTGGCTGCCCCATCCCTGGAGGGGTTCAAGGCCAGGTTGGACGGGGCTTGGAGCAACATGGGCTGGTGGGAGGTGCCCCTGCCCAGGGCAGGGGGGTGGAAGAAACAACATGGTCTTTAAGGTCCCTTCCAACCTTCCATTCTGTGATTCTATGAACACAGGCGCAGAGCCTGCACGGGGCAGGATAAGGAGCCAGCCCTGCACTCAGGCACGCTGGGTTTGACCTGCGAGTGCCGAAGCCACAACAGCCGGATGCTGTTTCACATTTCTGCGGTTGCCAAGACCAAAACCAAAGCCTGCCTCCGTCCTCACACAGCGAGGGCCCTGGTGCTCCGTCGTGCCTCTGCTACTTCCCAGGCGGAGAGACAGATTAAGCATTCTTCTTGCCTATTTTTCACTGTAAAAAGCTGTATCTGAGGTGCTTATATCCACCAGCAGCTTTTGCCTGACGTGACCTCATGAGGACGGGGCTTCAGACCACAAAGGAAGAGCACTTGCCCTCTTTTTCCATAAATGCACACCATTAATTGCTACTTCTGCGGGACTGTAACGTATTTTTGTTCGCTGCTTGGAGCAACTCTGAGCACATAACTGCCCTGCATTGTTCCTGCTCTTCAGCGTACACGCCAACAAGAGAACCGACTGCTTTTCCAATGAGCTCAAACATAAAGACTCAGAGCAACATCATACGTTTAACAGACGCGGTGCTATTTTCGTATGTGCTAAATTAGAGGAGTGCTTGAAAGGCACTCACCTAAGTAATCAGCGCTCACACACCACCTGCTTTTACACCTTGAGAAAACAAAAAAATCACTGCTGCAGCACACTGCACGCGGGAATACTCTCCTGTACGGCCCCCCTTCAAATTTCCTCAAGTCCCTGGCAAAAACTCCGCAATTCATTTTCTCCCCCAGCATCTTTGGTGACTGTTTAAGCAAATCATTTCTGGACCCCAGCCCTTGTTTTAAACATCCTCCTGGTTTGCCGTGGTGCTATCAATAATACATCTCAGCCTGACAGCGGGAGCGAACTCCTGAGTGCCTTAGCAGGAGGGGCAGGAGAAGCACTTTAAAGCATTATTCTCCAGCAGCGAAGCACCCTTTCCTCCTGCCTCGAGCAACAGCAACCCTTCCGTTCCTCTGGTTTCTAACAATATCTTCCTCCTGCTGCAGAGTTACAAAAGGCCCGACCTGAAAATCAGCTCTTAAAACAACTGTCAGCAGTTTTCAAAGCCCGCTAAGTAGTATACTGGAAGGAGAAGGGGAACCAGCTCGCCTCGGAGGCAAACTCCAGTTCACCTTCACTTAGCCGCAGAAGCTAAAATGTAAAATAATTATGGGTGGGCAATGGTAAGCCTGAGAGTTGGCGTGAGGCAGGATGGCAAAGCCCAGAGTTTGCTGGCAGATTTAGATCATAGAATTGCCCAGCTTGGAAGGGACCCTGCAGATCATCAAGTCCAACCATCAACCGAACACTGAACAAAAACCGTCACTAAACCATATCTCTAAGCACTATGTCTACCCGTCTTGTAAATACCTCCAGGGATGGTGACTCCATCACTTCCCTGGGCAGCCTGTTCCAATGCTTAATAACCCTTTCCGTGAAGAAATTTTCCCTAGTATGCATCCTAAACCTTCCCTGGTGCAACATGAGGCCTTGGCCCGTCACAGCACAACAGCAGATAGAGCAAGACAGAGGGTTTCCAGTTATTTCGTGGAAGGACAGTGGGCGCTGCCAAAAGCCTGTTTTGACTCTCCGTCATCTGGGGAGAAGGAAGATGAGGACGTGTCTGCTAATTACAGGGCACAACGCCGCCTTTTAACCAGCAGCAGTCGCCTTAACCAGCCGTGAGCCCGACCAGGAGAGGCTCCAGGAGGTATGAAACGCACGGCTTAGTTCTAACCCTCTGGAGATGCCAGCAGACCCTCACCTGTAAAAACACCAGCAGGTGTCACAGGAACGGGATGCAATTGCTAAAAAAAGTCTTTGAAGATAGAAAATCAGCCAAAGGTAAGGATGTTTATCTGCAACAGGGCTGCAAAGTGTCACAGAATCCCGGACTGGCAGGGGTTGGAAGGGCCCTCTGGAGATCATCCCGTCCAAACCCCGGCCAGAGCAGGGTCACCCAGAGCAGGTGGCACAGGAACGCGTCCAGGCGGGGCTGGAATGTCTCCAGAGACGGAGACTCCACCACCTCTCTGGGCAGCCTGTGCCAGGGCTCTGCCACCCTCACAGCAAAGAAGTTCCTCCTCATGTTTAGGTGGAACTTCCCATGTTCGAGTTTGTGCCCATCACCCCTTGTCCTGTCAGTGAGATGCAGGTACGCAAATGCACACGCTGCATTCGTCCTGCTATGAAGCAGAGAGAGCATCTGTACGTGCGCCATCGACAATGCATCAAGGATTTATTTAATTTTAATACACTCACTGGCGGGCATCCAGCGAGATTTCTGTGACCTTCATCTTCTCATTGCCCAAGTGTGTATTTCACAGACCAACATATTATATACCTCCAGGTAATGAAAGCACATTTATAATCTGATAAACCACTATCCCTAGCTAGGCTCAGATGAACAATTTAAGAACTCTAGTGTTACCATTATTTTATTTTTTTTTTCAAATGGGAAGATTAAACCAAGAAATCATTGTTTACTCTCTTATTTTGTTCCTCAAGCACTGGGGCATGTTGCACAGCATTCAACAGGTACAGAGTTGCGAGTTTGAAAACACAAATTCCTGAAAAAACTGAGAAACCTGCTTAATAAATAGGGCAGAGTTACAACATTCTTGGACTCGATGATCTGAAAGGTCCCTTCTAACCTAGACAATTCTATGATTTTTAATATCTAGTTACTTTTCAATGCTACTGTCAGAAAATGTTTGCAAAATGGCCATTCAGGATCCCATCTTTATTATCTCAATGCCTTCAACACCAAGTAGATTTTGCCTCTTAGTAAATGCAGCGTAATATTTAGATGCCTTACGAGTTTCAAGAATGGAAAGCCATTTCAACGTTAAGAGCCTCAAGAAGCAATAAATCATAACATTTCAGAAAGGAGTTGGTTTTGACTCCGGTATTACTGAGCTAAATTACTTGTACCATTACAGAAAAGTAATTCCGCGCGTGCGAAACCAGCAGCAGCACTTTGGTGATAAGGACAGAGAGAGATTTGTACTAACGAGGAAACATAAGCTCCATTTTAACGCAGACTTGCTGCAGCCGTAACTCTGGAGCCGTTAGCAATGTCTCCTCGGCTTTCTCCAGGGACCAACTCAGTACCACTATCACATACTTCTCCGGAGTGATGAAAGCACATTATAGGCTGATAAAAGGCAATCCGTGGTATTTCTTACAGCCCTCCAAAGATGAGCAATTTATTAAAAAGAGCTTTTCAGGAACCTGGCAAAACCAAAACATTCTTTATCAACACTTCACCCCACATCCGTCTTCCCTTAAATAAATTCCTAGGGCCGGTGCTACAAAGTCGCTCTTCCCTAATTGCCGCTGTTTCGCATTTGCAAATTACAAGTGGTAATGCCTCTTCGCTTGTCAGCAAAGATTTATCAACCCACTCCTGTGTCGAAAGGTCACACGAGTAAATCCGAGTGCAAGCGGCTGGAGCAGGAACCGCCCCCCACCCCTCCGCCTGAGCCGTCCCATTGATAACGGCGCACAAAGCCAGGATGACAGAACACGTAACGAAGCAGCCTAAATAATTCAAAACAAAACTATAACTCTCAAAGTAAAAGAACAAAGCAGCTCTGAGACGTAACGAGTCTCGCTTTCCTCCAATTCACTTATTCGCAACAGGTCTCCCAGGCACGGCTGTGAATTAAGAGTAATGAAGAGATGCTCCAGGGTTTGGTTAAAGGCTACTGCATCCAGCTGTGCATCCTTCATTAGAACAAAAAGAAACCACCAGAAAACCCAGGGCCTGATTCTCACTTACCACTTTAAACCACTCCGGCAGCGTAAATGTGAGAATAAATTATACCCACACCTCCTCTAACAGCGGCGTAAATGAGCTGTAATGTAAACGACGATCCAGCTGAAGATTTCAAGTTAAGAACTAAAGGAAACACGGACGCCAGATGTTTCGTTGTCTCCTGCCTTGTGCAAACACTGCTTTCCTCGTGCAGTGGAGTTGTTCATGTCTCCTTTGAACAGGACCTGGGAACGGCAGCGTCATGCGAGGCACTGCAAAAACTAGGCACGGAAATGCCCAATAAACGAACCATCAAAACACTCCTTTTACTGATACAAAATCTCACCTGCTGCCGTAAAGCCCTCCGATTCACCCACACAGCCGAGAAAAGCTTAAGCCAAGCCCCTCCGTGTGAAATCAGCTAAATTGGCCAAGTCAAGTGAAATAACCAGGCTTCTCATCGTGCGTGAGGAACCCTGCTCCTTACCGGCGTATCCTTCTGCATTGCGGGTCACACCACTTGATCTCAGGCACATTATTCCTTCGGCTTCACGAGGGACGCTGCAGACTGAGTGACACCTCCAGTCGTTTGCACTGACTGGGGTCACCACCCGACAATTCGTCCCTTGTAGCAACGTGCCCCCCTTAAAAACCCCAAACAGGAGGTGACCTTACAACGACGGCGATGCAGGAGACCAGGGCAGAAGGAGAAGCCTGGCACAAGCACCTTGCCCTGATGTCCTCCCACCGGGGCTCGCTCCAGCACCTGTCTGAACTTAACTGCAACGCTAACATCAGTTTTTTCCGTTTTATTATATTTTTATAATATAATACGATGAAAAATAGAAGACGTACTTATGCGTCTCAAACACAACATGCCCTGACAGCAGCATGGCAAATTCAAGTCACCCTGTGATTTATCGACTCTGGGATGTCTCCCTTCTGCCTGGGTCAGGGCATCCTACTTCAGAAATCACAGTTACCCATACATTAGACCAAATCCTAAAACCTTATTCTCCTTTTCCTCCAAAAATTTTGAGGGATTCTACCTCACCACTGAGACTCCAGAATATCTCATCTGAGACTGTTAGACTGGACTGAGAGCAGAAAAACGTCAAAACACACGTTGCAGGATTATGATATCAAACTGGATTGGGTGGGGTGAAAATATTTTGGTAGAGAAAGATTTTCGAAGCTCATCTTTTAGACGCGGCGCTGAAAGCGAGCGGCACTCAGCATTTCAGTCAAAGCCTAATTCAGTTTGACTCTGACTCAGAATAAGAAAACAGCACATTAATCCCAAAATCCCGTAAACACAGACTTGTAAACACTCTCCTCCGTCTTCCTCACCCATGCCGTGGAGGGCTGGCCCATGTTTTCAAAGCCTGTGTGAAAGCAGATGGTAGCCACCTAGTTTGGATTCCATGCAATCTGCTGCTGGTGGGGAAAAAAAAAAAATCTTGACTGCCTTTCCTACAAATGTAAAACCTGGGAAGTTCAACCCACTTCTTAGTTTTGTTAGATGGTTGGTAACAGTTTTGCCAACAGACCCAGCTATGCGCAGGGAGAACACATGCTTCTCATTCTCAGCCTTAACACAGAAAAAAACCCTCAGATAATTTTGGGAATAGTTAGTTGCCTACTTGCTTAGCTCTTATTCGTAGTCTGGCTTTGCAACCTGCACACTCACGACAACATGACACAGATCGACTGATACAGCTTATCTAGCTCATTTTTTATCATAGCATCTAAGATCTTACAGAAAATACATCTGCATTACACGTAGATGATTTTGTCTCAAAAGAAAACAACGCTGGTGGCCTGCTGAGGAACTCACTCCGGTTTGTTGAAGTTTTTCTTGTACTGTGGGACAGACAACTGGATTTTGTTGATGCCGAGCAAAGGGGGTTGTCACTTCCCTCCGTCTACGGGTTGTGCTCCAGTTTAAAGAGCCTGAGACGCTGGTGGCTTCCCCTGCTGCCAGCGTCCAAGGGCACAACCCCCAAGTCCTTTTCGGCAAGCTGCTCCCCAGTCAGCTCATCCCCAGCCTGGACTGTTGCAAAGGGTTCTCCATTCCAAGTGCAGGACTTTGCATTTGTCCCTTCCAAATTTCATGAGCTTCCTCTTGGCCCATTCCCTCAGCCTGTCCAGGACTCTCCAGTGAATATTACTTGCGCCATCTCCAAACTTGATGAGTATACTCCGTCAAGGTTGACAGAGATGCCAACAGGACAGGTCCCAAGACAAATCCTGTGGTGCTCCACTTGTACACTGTCCTCCAGGTAGAGTAGGACTCTCTGACACAGACCATCCAACCAATTTTTCTACCATTTAGTTGTCGACTCATCCTCACCGTAACATCCCAGCTTGGATATAGGGATACGGTGGGAGACAGTGTTGAAACCTAAAGTTGAGGTAAACGGCATCCACTGTTCTTCCCTCACCCATAAATCCAACCATTTTAACCTACAAGACAAACAGGTTGGTCAGACGTGATTTAGCCTTGGTAAATCCATGTTGACTGTTCTCAAACTCTTTTTTTTCCTGCACATGCCCAGAAATTTGTTCCAAGAAGATTCAGTCCATGATGTCCCCAGGGACTGAAGTGGGGCTGACTGGCCTGTAGCTCCTTGGGTCATCCCTGTGGCCTTAAGAAGATGGATGCAATATTTGCCTTTCTCCCGTCATTGAGGGCCTTCCACAATCTCCATGAGATATCAGAGAGAACAGAGAGTGGCCTTGCATTAACATCAGCTGCCTCTCTCAGCACCCGCAGATGGAGCTCATCAGGTCTCACAGACTTGCAAGTAATCCCTGACTTAACCCTTGCCCAGTGCTGATGTTCCTCTGCTTCTCAAACCCCATCACTAACCACGGAGACCTCGATGATGAAGACTGAAGCAAAGGTGGCACTGAGGACCTCAGCCTTATCTGTGTCCACTAGTGTTAAATCATGCGTCCCATTCAGCAACAGGCCACGACACAAGAGTAGATGATCACAGAATCACAGAATGGATTGGAAGGGACCTTAAAGATCTAGTTCCAACCCCCCTGCCCTGGGCAGGGACACCTCCCACTAGACCAGGTCATCATCTTGCTGCCCTTGACATCCCCTTGTGAGAATGAACTCTAGGTGAGCTCTGGCTTTCCCAACTCAAACCCTACACGCCTGGACAATATTTCCAACCTGTATCCTCATAGGCAGACTCTGTTTCTACCTCCCACGTACTGCTTTTTTTACATATTGAAAGCAAAATGAACCACACTGGCCTGTTGTGCCTCTAGCAGACGTCGCAACATGATGCCAAAAGTAAAAAACCTCTTCAACCCCACTCAAAACTCAAGGATTTGATAGTTTTGCTCTCCGAGAGATGAAAAACGGGCTAACGCTACTAGTGATTACTTAAGACCCTTCACAGCAGCCTGTAAATAACCCTGGCTTGACACAAATGCCAGCGGTCACAAAGCTTCAAAGCCCTTCTTCAAAACTGGGCAATTTTATTTGACTGGGTTTCTCTGTGCGGGAATGAAATTTGGAGGTTGATTCTATGTGATACAATCAGGATGTTTTAGTTCCTGGAGATAAGATGACACTTCTCCTCCTACCCACAGCTATAAACTTTAGAAGCGTGACACAGATTTCCTACAAACCTACAAACGCTTGCTTCACTGTTTCAGCAGCCTCAAAGTGCATTAATTGTGTTTTTTTAAAGAAATACAAAATATATCACTAACTTGAAGTTACAACATTTCTGTGATCCCTGATGTTTTATAAACATTAAATGAAGCTTTCAATGAGCACATTCATATTCTCACTAGCACAGCGCTGCCTTGCTTTGCTTTTCTCTCCTGGGGAGAAATCCCATAACTAATTGCAAGAGTAAAAGGAGAAACTGGACAATCAGCTGGTGAGTTGGGTTGAGCTGGGAACTTCAATGAAATACCAAAAGAAGGACCAAGACAAGAGACCAGAAAGCTCTACCAGTCATTCCTTTTCTTCATAAAACTATTTACATGTGTTCCTGCAACACTCTTCCCTGGACCCATCCCAAACAATGTTTTCCAATACTTGGGCTTACAATCTCCTCCTATTATCGCTACCCTCAACACTTCACCTAAACGACGATGGGGGATGAGGTGATATGGGAAGACTTTTCAATGTAACTGATGCGTTTTCTTGGTGCCTTAATCCATGTCGGATCAAAAAAAGCTAAGAATAAAACCTATCCCCAAACTCTGAAGTTTTTCAGTATCAAAGACTTTTATTTTTGTTTTAACATTAAGTTGCTCATAAACCATCAATATCCACCTTCAAGACTTTAACAGCAGGAAGAAAAATGGAAGGAAAAACAGAAGAAAAAAAAGAAGGAAGACAATGATTGCTAGAATCTGTATTTCTTCCTCTTTGGAGAACTCTAAATGCCAAACGGCTCCAATCCTAACCCTAATTTGGGTCTCAGGTCAATCCCTTTTCATGCCTCTCGTCAACGAGCACCACAATACATTCATTGCCAGCAACACATTCAAATTGAACTATATCAGACCGGGGGCCCACCTTGGCTGATGTCCTGCCTTCATAAGGAACCAAACTCTTCAGGAGATGGGAAAGGGACCAGTCCATCAAGCCGCTCCTTCCACTTTCCTCTGTGGAGGAGAATTACTAAAGAGTGCTTGCAGCCTGGAAGAGCAGCTACAGGAATTTGTTACTGGCTTGCTCCCATGCTATTTTTAACCCATTTAGATCCATCACATCACATAAAGACTTCTCTGCAACTGCTTTGTGAGCAGAACAAGAACATCCCTTCTCAAGCGATGCAAGGTTTTGTATTTTCCACCTGCTCTGTCTCGGAAAAGCTTCTGCGGTTAAACTTCACCCGAATCTGCTGCCGCTGACAAAGCAGCGCCGTCGTACGACAGCCTCATTCGCCGCCACTTGTCCTAGATGAGGAACTTTGGGGGCAGGATCGAAGGCAGCAGCTAGCACAGATAGGCCGTGCCAACGTTTAATCGAGGAAGGGTGCCACCAGGTGATGCTGCACCAGTGCCAAACCTCACTCTGCCAAAACCACTCTGGAGACCGTCTGCAGCGTTAATAGCACTGAAAGAGATGAACCAGGGTCTGTTTTCTCCTTTGGAGATGGTCTAGCTGCTTTCCTTGGTTTATATGTCACCACTTCAGGGATTGTGACTAGACGCTGGACTGATGCCCACCCTCGGGGTCCGTCCGAGTGCACCAGTTCAGTATCTGGCAAACCAAACCTGTATCAAACCCAGTGTAGTGCAGTCACGGCACACACCATGGGCTTGAAATTACGTGCCAGCTCTTGACCCATCAGGTGATCTCTTAGACAGTATCAAGATCAGGGGCTGAGTTTTAATGCCCTGGAGTCAAGAGAGAGACGACCAACTGTCTCTTAACAGCGCAATTTCACAGAATTCACTTCCTCAGAAGTACTCCTGCTCACTTTAAAGGTTAGACATGGTTTCACAAGATTTATTTTCATGAAATGAGATTTTTATCCTCCTTTTTTTAAATCATCTGATCTCACAGTATAGTTGAGCTCTAATATTAACCGTACAAATTCACACGTACTCAAGCAGAAATGTTAAACAAGGAGTGCTCAAGAAGTGGAGAATGATGTGCAGGCAACTATGAGGGATACAGACAGATGCTGGGTTTAAGAGCATTACAGCATCTTGCTTAGAACAGAAGATAGGCACATGCAACCATCTTTCACTAATCGTGTGAAAAAACTTCGGGAAAGATGAATAAATCAAAGCGATAATTAAGAAGTTTTTGAAAAGTGAGTGATAATCCAACTGCATAAAATCTGGAGAAGGAAGTCAATGCTTCGTCTTGACATCTCCTTCAACAGAGCCTTCCACTTTCAGCCTCTGCCACCTTGTTGCTGCCTTTCACCTGGCAGCAACGAGAACTTTATTTGAAACGACTGTAAAAACATGCAAGAGCTCTTCTTGCCTCTTCATGCGAGCACTTCCCCCACTGCCGCTCGCAGAACTGCACTCGTGTTAGACCAACGGCAAGAGTCACCAGCGATGTAACCTAAATGCAAACACAAAGAGCTTTTCAACCCTGGACCTAGAAGCCTCAGGTTTACTACTAGGTTTTTCAGAAAGAAGGAAAAATTAAGAATATTGGGAAAGAAACTCATCTGGCACTGAAGTTCAGTCCAAAGGGAAAGCAGACTTCTCGTACACGGTGCGTTCCTCCTAAGCGTAGATCAAATTCTCAAATCTTGCAAAGCAAAGCCGACCTCTCCAGGCTTACCCTATTTCCAGTATATCGATCCCAAGCATGCAAAAATCAGCGGCCATAATGATCACAGGTTTCAGAAGCAGATAGTTTGTTGTAACTTGGACAGAAATGACACATGGGTGCGTAGTAGGTGAGATATTATTCTACCCTACTTGGCCTAAACAGTAATAAGTCTGCGTGCGTCTATAGCAAAACGGGGAGAACCACAGTCTAATAAGAATGCAATCCGCTGCCTCAGAATGTAGTTTTGGCCAGATCTTAATGTTGTGGAAATTACATTTGTTTCAGCAATCAAATCTCCCTCTCACTACCTCACTGCTGCTGGGCTTCTGATATAATTGACATGATCACTTGTAACGGTTAGGAAAGTTTTGATTTTAGAACAGCCAATATTGCCCTCTTTTTCTGTAGTACTTTAGACTCATCTATTTATACAATCAGATTTTTTCCCATATAAATACTCCTTTCTAGGACAATAAATTCAAAAAAGTTCCAATTTCCCAGTAATTAAGAATATAAATAGAGTGTTGGTCACAAAAAGAGGTTCTAAAAGGACAAAACCTCTTGCTTTTTCATCTAAGAGGATGAGGCTTCCTGATTATTTCCATCTGCAGAAGAATTTGTCCCCAACACAGAGACACAGAGCACTGCGTGCCCCTCTGAACGCTCCCATTCCCACCTGGCCATCCCTACCACCCTGCAGGGAAATCCTGCAGTTCCCCCGTCTCCAGCACGGGTCAGGGACACGACAGCCCGGGCTGTGGCCAGGCCAGCAACCGAGGCAGATAAAACATTTCATAGACTCATAGAATGGTTTGGAAGGGACCTTTAAAGGCCATCTGGTCCAAACCCCTTGCAGTGAGCAGGGACATCTTCAACTAGATTGGGTTGCTCAGAGCCCCGTCCAACCTGACCTGAATGTTTCCAGGGATGGGGCATCCACCACCTCCCTGGGCAACCTGGGCCAGGGTTTCACCACCCTCGTTGTAAAATATTTCTTCATAGACTCACAGAATGGTTTGGGTTGGAAAGGACCTTAAAGATCATCCAGTTCCAACCCCCTGCCCTGGGCAGGGACACCTCCCACCAGACCAGGTTGCTCCAAGCCCCGGCCAACCTGGCCTTGAACCCCTCCAGGGATGGGGCAGCCACAGCTTCTCTGGGCAACCTGGGACAGGGGCTCACCACCCTCACAGTGAAAAATTTCTTCCTCATATCTAATTTAAATTTCCCCTCTTTCAGATTAAAACCGTTCCCCCTCATCCTATTGCTCCACTCCCTCATAAAGAGTCCCTCCCCATCTGTCCTATAGGTATCTTCCTTACACCTGCTCTCCTTATATCCTGAGCTCTTTTGACTCCCAGGTCTTCTCTGCACAAACTCCTCTTCCCTTGAACAGGGACTCTCTCACTCCGACAGGAGGTAGGCATTCCTCTGTGCTTGCAGGTTTACTTCTGTGCTGCTCAACACCAGGCTGGCTGAAGAGACAGCAAAAAATTTTAAAACAAAGATCCTAAAGCTTATACGTCTGGTATTTCCTCTTAACACCTCTTCAAGCATTCACTGTTCATTGAGCCTTTCATTTCCTTCTCAAATAACCTCCCACTGAGTTAAACCAACACAATCGAACAAAATCTCAGTAACCAGGCCAACCTACGGAGCTCGCATATATCTACAAAGCACGTTGAGATCTATCGCACACCCCGCCGTAGTGCCGCGCTCCGCAATGCCTTGGATGCCACGCGTCTGAGCTGGGATGGGAAGCAGCTGCAGGAGGAAAATCAGAGCCCTGGACTCACATTACGGCATCACTTTGCCAAAGGCTGTCTTGTAAAAGAGCGATGCTCCTCTGGGATGGACAGATCTATGAGCAAAGGGTGCGATGAAACTCACTGCATTATGGATTAGTATCTCCTGGTGAACTCGCTCATGGACTCTCCGACACAACGCGTAGCGGCTTTTACTCCGTGGTGACTGCAAGAGGTTTTTCTCTCGCCTCTGCCTTCGTGGACTCTGCAACAATTTGGTATCTTCAAAATCCACACCGAAAAAAATCTGGCTAAAATTGGTCAAATTCAAAAGTTACTACAGGGAGTGCATCTGTGCCTCTTGCACACGTCGATCATCACATTAAGCATCAATTAATTTCAAAAAAGGCTAACGATCGCATGCTTTATGCTATGCTTTTTAATAGAATCATAGAATCATAGAATTGTTGAGGTTGGAAGGGACCTTTAAGATCATCGAGTCCAACCTTTAGCCTACCCTGACAAGAGCCACTTCTAAACCATGTCCCTAAGTGCCCCATCTACCCTTTTTTTAAACACCCCCAGGGATGGTGAATCCACCACCTCCCTGGGCAGCCTATTCCAATGTTTAATAACCCTTTCAGTGAAAAAGCGTTTCCTAATATCTAATCTAAACCTCCCCTGACGTAACTTGAACCCGTTTCCCCTCGTCCTATCACTTGTTCAGATGCATTTCCCTTGAAAAAAACGTAATAGCACATCAAGGAAAGAAGCTAAAGATCACTGTGGAAAATATAATCATGTTTTCCCCTAAGTTTTTTAAGAAGTAGCATCAAAGCAACCACTATTTCTTCTAGATATTAGTCACCCTTTTCTGCAGACATTTGAGGAAAAGTAAATAAAATTGGTAAGGACTTGCCATGCTTCTCTCCTTGTACCGGAAGAAAATCTGGGTGCACTAAAGCTTTCGTGAGAGCAGGGTGACACTGTCGCAGCAGTGACAAAAGCTCCCACCAGCTCTCCCCAGCGCGCTGGGTTCATTTCACACTGTGCCTAACTTTATACAGCTTTTTATTTCACTTCACCACAACACCCTCTTCTTCCGGCCCCTCTGCCACCACATTCCTCAGTACAGACACTGTCTGGAATGTCACCGTCCAGCCCCCCGACTTGCCCCACATCGTGGTCTCAGCTCTGCAACACAACCCTCCCCACAGCTCCAACTTGCGCATAACTTGACCGTTTACCTTTAAAGTGCTTATTTTAAGCAACTCAGAAGCTGTTCAGCTCTATGCCAAACAGCAAGTCAACTCTCTGCCACTCCCTGCTTCAGTTTTTGCACCAAACTGGGGCATCCTTGGGATCTGTGAAAGGAGCATGGAAGATCCCACCCCCTCCTTTGCGCTCCTCCTGGCCTCCATCCTTCTCCTGCACTGCTAGCTTTCCTACAAGCTCACATGGTCAAAGAGGACACCTGTATCACGAGGGTCTAGTCTTCTTCCCTCTCCTGCAGTCCTCACGATGGCAAAAGTTAAACATAGAACCACAGAATCATAGAATTGTCCAGGTTGGAAGGGACCTTTCAGATCATCGAGTCCAACCATCGACCCAACTCTGACAAAACCACCACTAAACCATGTCCCTCAGCACCGCGTCTGCCTGGCTTTTAAATGCCTCCACGGATGGCAACTCCACCACTGCCCTGGGCAGCCTGTTCCAATGCTTGACAACCCTTTTAGGGAAGAAATTTTTCCTAACATCCATCCTAAACCTCCCCTGTCACAACTTGAGGTCATTTCCTCTTGTCCTATCGCCATTCCTTGGGAGAAGAGACTGACTCCCCCTCTCTACAACCTACATGCATGTTTCTTTCTCCGTGGTGAAAATCCCTCTGCTTTACAGGCTAAACACAAAACCACAGAAGTCGGGGAGAACTGACACCTGCCTGAAGAGCAGGTATGCCCTCCTTGGGAAGGGATGTGATATGAGCCTGATCGCCTCTCCACTGGGACATTCAGTGATGCCGCACTCTCTTAAGAGTACTCTCAAGTGCACAGAGATGCCCAGAATAACCCTACCACAATCAGCACCATCCTTCGAAATGCAACAAGCAGACTATTTTCTCCCAGCACACCAAAACCGCATGCAAAACCAGGTACAATTCCAAAACGCTACTGCGGATATCCGCTGCAGAAGATTGTAAGTGAAAAAATACTAAATGTGAGCTAAACCAATTACGACGACAGGCAGCTCCCGTTCTACCGACATAATGATTTCATATTCTGCCTGCAAGATACGCAAGTCCACGGGCTCCAGACGATGCCAAGGCAACACATGGATATTGCGGGGTCCCTAACAAAGGCTGACAGCAGCCGCTTTCCTTATATTCTCTGCCAGGTCTCCCCTGTGCCAGAATATCCAACCATCTCTATACCCATCCCTGAGAAAATACTCCCCAGCTCTGCCTTACCCTAATTGATGGGCGAAGTCAATTTGCAGAACGTCCATCGGCCAGAAAGCAGCAGCCCACGTTCCGCCAACCAGCCCAGGTGCTTTTTATTTCCAGGGTTTAGAGGCTCCGAAGTCGTACCTAATGGCTGCTGAGCAAAACCTGCGGAGTCTGGCATTACGAGCTGCGTTTCTGCTCCCTCAGAAAGCCAGCAGTTAATGGCATTCAGACTGAATCTAGAATCATGAAAATATCTTTATTAAGCATGTCAGAAAACGTAGCAAAATGCTGTGTTGAACAATTGGCCGTAGCAATGCTACTCAGTTCTGCAAAGTGAGTCTGTATCCCGCCTGATGTGTTACATAAAATATATGTCAGCATTTTCCCGGCAATAACAATACAGCAGTTTCTGAAAACCTTAACACACTGCAAATAAAATATTTCCAATGTACTCGGAATTGTGGTCACTGTGCAGCTTAACGCACTCAGCTGTATACTCACATGTCTCAATTGCCTTAGAGGAGCGCTGAATAAGCCCACCTTTTTAAGGTATACGCTTAGTGCTGAGCCTTAGGTCTTTCTATATATTTCAGGTATAAAGGAAACATATTTTTATTTAGCTCTATTTACGCGTTCCTGTATATAGTCACATGTCCCTAGGAAAAAAATCAGGAGATGAAAGCAAGGAAGGAAGGCCGGCGTAAGGAAGGAGAGACAGGCAACAAAGTTTTTTATGAGGCTTGAAAATTGCTGTGATTAGTCAAGCTAAGAAAGAAATCAGAAAGATGAAGAAAAAGATGGATGGTTCATATAAGGACAAGAGGGAAAACACTATAGCAAGGGGATGAGGAAATAAAAAAAAAAGAAAACAAACAAGCAGAGAAGGACTGACTTTTAAATGAGATATAGTACTGCCTGGGGTCAGAGAAGAGTACCGGGAGCCAGGGATGTACCCTCAGAGTTCATCAAGCATGTGATTTCTGCCTGGGAATCTGTTCGGTTGGAGCTCTTGCTGCTGTCTGTTACGACGCTTTTTGAATCCATCAGCTGCTGACTGCTGGGGACACGCACCCACCAGCACCACGTCTCCGCAGACGCTCGCACCAAAGCAGGAGCTGCCTTCAACATGTGGGTGGATGGAGAAACCCTCCATCCGGGTTTGAGGTGAAACAGAACCAACTTTCTGTCCAGTAATTTTACTTCTTAGCTAGGCCTCTTCTAACTCTCTGAAATGAACAGCATGTTGTGCCGAAAACGGTTCGTTCTCAGAGTGACAAGACCAATGCGTACAGTTTGTGCCAAGGAATGGTACGCAGAGAGGCTCTTGCTTATACTTACTGCTATAACAACCAAGGTCAGCTAATTTCGTTATTTGCCCCATTGGAGGGTCGTAAACGGAAAAGCGTAGAGGGGTCCCACCTGCAGGGAGGAGCGGACAGGACAGGTGACCCAAAACTGACCAACAGGCGTATTCCATCCCATCTGCCCCAGGCTCAGTATAAAAGCTGAGGGATCAAAGGATCACTCTCTTTCTTTGATGGCTGACGTCCAAGGAGGACCCTGTCTGTTCGTCTGCCTTTGATCCCGATCCATTGGTTCCTGACTCCAGCTCTGGAACTCAGCTCCCATCCATTGCTGAGTCCAGTCTGGGACTTCCCCAGGGCCTGCTAGTGACGTCATCCTGGGAGCTTAATACGGTTTTGTACATACTGTACCTAATTCATTATTTTCCTTTATATTTTATTACTAATATTTTACTAAAGTAGTTCAGTTTCTTCTAAACTCATAAATCTCTCTTCATCTCTCCTCCTCTCCGCATGTGGGAGGGAGCATCTGTCGCCGGCCATTGGCCAATTTGGCCAAAACCACAACACTCTCCAACTTAACCTAAGCACCGAAGAACAGAGGTGGCCTCCTGTGGCTTCTCATGACCCGACCCTACGGGACAAATTCCAGTTAACACCAGCGCTGCCACGGACTCCAGTGGGGTCAGGATTCCACCTCCTGCCACTTAAAATATCTGAGCTGCACTGGCCCATCCTGAACCCCACGGAGGTGCGGACACCTCACTGCTGAGCTCTGAGCAGGGACCTCCTCCCCCAAACACACATCCCAATCCAGCCTCACTTGTCTCGCAGCCCAAAAGCTTCTGCTGCCCATCAGCCCAACAGCGATGCTGCTGCATTGTCAGTAAAAATCCCTCTGGCACAGCAAAAAAAAAACAGGAACAAAATACAACTTAACCTGAAAAGAACTACACAGGCACGCTGCACTGATTCTGCACTGGTTCAGAATAGATTCAGCATTTCATTTAAGCGGAGAAACTGCCAAGATTTTCCAGCTTTTCACACTGTGATATCCTAGGACCGTCACATACACAGTGCTGGGCTGAGGCAACTGGAAAAGGAAGAGCTGTGTACTGGGTACACCCCAGACCTGTGAGCGGGGCCAGAGGAGGCCCCGGAGATGCTGGGAGGGCTGGAGCCCCTCTGCTGGGAGGACAGGCTGAGAGAGCTGGGGGGGTTCAGCCTGGAGAAGAGAAGGCTCCGCGGAGACCTTCCAGTCCCTGCCAGTCCCTCAAGGGACTCCAGGAAAGCTGGGGAGGGACTCTGGAGCAGGGAGGGGAGCCGTGGGACAAGGGGGAAGGGTTTCAAACTGAAGGAGGGGAGATTTAGATGAGATTATTAGGAAAAAATTCTTTTCCTGTGAGGGTGGTGAGCCCCTGGCCCAGGTTGCCCAGAGAAGCTGTGGCTGCCCCATCCCTGGAGGGGTTCAAGGCCAGGTTGGACGGGGCTTGGAGCAACCTGGGCTGGTGGGAGGTGTCCCTGCCCAGGGCAGGGGGTTGGAACTGGATCATCTTTAAGGTCCCTTCCCACCCAAGCCATTCTATGTTCTATGATTCTATGCTCACGCCCAGCAGCACTGGGAAGAGCAGGACTGGTTTGGTGGCTGCGCCGTGTTTCAGCTGCCTTTGAAGAGACGGACACCAGCAGAAACAAAGTGCTTGCATTTCTGCGAGTGCAGTCATCCCAGGAGAGCACTTCTGAAAGGTTTAGGAAGCCTTTTGATTAGAAGGGAAATTGGAAATCCTAGCTACAGATCCTAGCGCATAATAGGCAAAAACCTGCTGTCACCAAAACTACCCATTTAATTTTTTTTCACAGCTCTACCAGAAAATGAGTTACACAGAAAACCAGATTGAGGAGAAGGAAGAACAAGAAGGGCTGTGAGTGTGGTCTGTCACCTCCACGGACACTCCCTGCTTCAGGTAATTCTATCTTTGTCTAAGTCTACCACCAAGAAAACACCACGCTTACCCATTTTAACTGTGATTTCTCTTTAGAGGTGACATGACTCGGTTCTGATTTTGATGCATCTCGACACCTATCAAGGCTCCTGATCTCACAAGTAGTGCAAGGTGCCTCTCTCACCCTTTCCAGCTCAGCTTCTTCCTTGAAAAACTGCATCAGCCGAGGACTTAGCCCTAAACCCAACAGCTTAAATTAGGCAGCCCTCCCAGCAAAG
This sequence comes from Rissa tridactyla, assembly GCF_028500815.1. Classification (NCBI taxonomy): domain Eukaryota; kingdom Metazoa; phylum Chordata; class Aves; order Charadriiformes; family Laridae; genus Rissa; species Rissa tridactyla. The sequence continues at coordinate 123,891,721 of NC_071468.1, read as the reverse complement.
GACGGTATCCACACACATTTGGTGGTGGAGAGGTTGAACATCAGTAGTGATCCTTTGCTATTGCTATAAAAAGGAAAAAAAAAAAAAAGAAACAAATAACTAGAAAGCTGGACCTGTCTGGAGCCAGAACAGCCTGAGTGGTCAACCCTTCACCCCAAGTCCTCCTCCTGCAAGGCTCTGCAGTGTGGGGAACAGCATCCACGCCACGGAGAAGCTGGCACGTTAATAACTCATCTCGTGCAAAGGGAAAAGCCGTTTCCAAGCCTGAATGGAGCATCCTGGGCAGAGACCCAGCTCATCCTGAGATGTGGTGGACCAGGTGAGGACAGAAACGGGGTCTAGAGGCAGCAAAAAAAGGCTTGAAGAGGCAAAGCTTTATAGGAGCAGGAGGGTGGAAGGTCTGGCAGGCCCATTGGAGAGGCAAATTTGCTTTTCTTAGATTATTTAGGGTCTCCCCCTAAATCTTCCTTGGCCCTGCCTTGTCTAACGCTGGCCCTGCCAGAGATACTAATTTTCCCTGCCCCATCTGTTTGGATTTGCTTACTTACTAATTTATACAACGTCTAGCTCCATGGTGGCTAAGCATTTTAATCACAGTGATTAACACACTGAGCAAGAACAAAACAAAAATGGTTAATCAAAGGCTATTAGCAGTGTTTGAATGTCTAGACGCTGCTTTTTACACATGAATGCTGGTTAACGATCATCTCCCCATAACGTTCATACGGTCTCTGATTTATTCATTCTTCTGCCAGCTCTGCAGTTTGCCACAACCACATCAGGGATTTTGACCCATTTGGCACCAGGAGAACACAATACACTCCTGCAGGAGACACTCACGCTTTTCAGCCTAGCCTGAAGTGCTCGACGCCACCAGCAATCGCGAGCAAGAGAAAAACCTCCTGAGAACCACCACGCTCACCGTCAGAGCGCAACAGCCTGCCGGAGGTACAACCTGCACTACCATGCACCAAACTCCCCGTGCCTCCAACACAAAGAGGATCCTTCCCCAGTCGAGGAGTAGGACAGATCTACAACAGCAAGAAATGTCAGGAACTGTCATTATTGGATGCACCATGTCCTAACTAGCATTTGTCACAACAGGAGTATTATTTATACACATACATACGGAGCTTGGTAGTCACACGGAATCATAGAATCGCCTAGGTTGGAAGAGACCTTTCAGATCATCGAGTCCAACCATCAACCTAACTCTGACAAAACCACCACGGAACCATCTCTAAGGACTACGTCCACCCATCTCCTAAATACCTCCAGGGATGGTGACTCAACAACTTCCCTGGGCAGCCTGTTCCAATGCTTAATAACTCTTTCCGTGAAGAAATGTTTCTTAATATCCAATCTAAACGCCCCCGGCACAACTTGAGGCCCTTTCCTCTTGTTCTATTGCCTGTTCCCTGGGAGAAGAGCCCGATCCCCCCTGGCTACCCCCTCTCTTCAGGGAGCTGTAGAGAGCGAGAAGGTCTCCCCTCAGCCCCCTTTTCTCCAGGCTGAACACTCCCAGCTCCCTCAGCCACTCCTCACAAGACTTGTGCTCCAGACCCCTCACCAGCTCCGTTGCCCTTCTCTGGACCCACCTCAGCCCCTCAATGTCTTTTTTTGTGGTGAGGGGCCCAAAACTGGACACAGTATTGGAGGTGGGGCCTCACCAGTGCCCAGTACAGGGGGACAGTCACTGTCCTACTCCTGCTGGCCACACTGTTCCTGATACAGGCACCTACTCACCTCCTGGGTGCAGTACTCACCATCCCCAAAATTACTGCCAGCATCAAAACAGAGCCCAGTGCCCAACTGGGAATCAGAGCCCCCCTGGGTGAAGCAATATCCGTACACAAAAACCAGGCTTTGGCTCAAGGACCTCTCACCGATGCCAGGCAGAGGGTACAAAAGGAAGGGAGGGGATGCCCTAATACCTGGAGAAAATACTAATCGGGAAAGTCCGAGCCTCTAAGAATGAGTTACCTGGGCAGGGAAAGCATGTCCTACCTGTGTTTGTAAAGCCCCGTGTAAATTAACAGCCTTACGCAAACAGGATTTAAACCAAAAATACAAGTGCAACTACAGAGTTTATTGCTTTAAATACATCTCCAGTGGTTTACACTGTGAACACGGAGCTGAACGGCTTCATTTATGAGTCACGGCTGCTTAAGGTAAAGCGTTAATGCAAGTTTGTTTGGTGGTTTTTTTAATAGTTAATACAACTAAGATCAGCCAAAAAAGTTTGGCCACTCTTCCCTGCTTTCAGTTCAGCTGCCTTCAACTAGTCCTCCTGCCATTCCTGTCACTGAGCTCTTTCTGAGGCCCCTTTGGCCAAACGGTAAGCTTTGTTTTTCTTATAAAATAGGGCAACACGGCTGCAGTATTGGGCCCTGTGCCAGTTCTGGGTTCAAAAGCCTCCAGTAGAAGCTGAATGTTGGGTAAATGTCCACGATAACCAGTAAAGTCAGAAAATTCTCCAATCCCATGCCTGCGCACAGACATTCATCTCTCTCTTGCGATAACGAAAGGTCTATTTGGTGGTAAACTAGAAGGAAATTAAGTGAACAGCACAGGGAAATACCCTTGCGCTGCTCCGGGTTTTACCACCCTTTTCCAACAAATCCCCACTTCAGGGACATTAATCATTCTAGCGAGATCTTTGCTTTGTTAGAAGAAGCGTATGTTTACGGCGAAATATCAGTTTTGAGGTTTTTATCACTGGGTGAAATCCTGTGGAGACATGTATTCAAAGTCCCGGTGCCGTGCAGCAGAGAGGAAGATGGCCATCTCGAGATGGACCTCAATTAGCTCAGTCAAGATACATCTTCAGTCACTTAGGCCCCTTAATATAGCATTACCAGCCACAGAAAGTAATAACCACACTGAATCTGCACATTATTAATTTAAAAAGGCTGGCTGGTAGATCCTTACATTGACCGTCCCAGCTTTCCACCAGTTCTACTCCATCGTCGATTGTTTATTTATTATTTACTATCTAGGTGTCTCTGGGACAACTTAATACAGTAAGATAGTCTCTCATCTCTTCCCTGCTAATGAATGTCATAAATAACTACAGTAAGCATTATAATCAATATTACACTCTGCTCACATCCCGGAGAACACGAGGTCCGTGGCTTGCAGTCTTGCTGGAGATGAAAAATCTCCATGGGATCCAGATCTGCTCAGCGCTCAGACAGAGCAGGTGGATTAGCAGGGGTGGGCTGGGGTACCAGGGGACGGCCAGGCTCTCCGGAGGGCTGAGAAGGCATCATGCAGTGGATAATTTCATGTTTCAGATGAGATCTGCAGCTTGTGCTCACTGCAAACGAACCTCGAAAGCAGCAGTATCACTGTCAGTGTCCCGTGGGAAATGCAAGAGGAGGCTGGTCAGAAACATAAAATATGATAAAAAACAAGGAAAGAAGAGCGGAAAGAGACATAGAAAGTTTATGCACCAAGTAAACCTCAGCAAAGAGTCCTACAGATTCATTTCTGTTTTAAAAAAATAGGTTATTTTAATGGGAGAGCACTATTAACTACACAATATGGACAGGCTGGAGCTACTTGGAATTTTCCTTCCTACACAGCAGGATCACAGAAAGCTCTCTAGGTATTGAATTCAACTGCTTTTTCGCTCTGTTCCTGCTCTTATGAATTCAGAAGAACGCCACACGAGATTTCACACTGCCACTTGTTGAAGCTTTGATACACCTCAATTCATCCAGCAGCCCTTCACCTTCTTCCTGACCCTCTCTTGCACTGACAGCTCCAAGGCACGAGCCAAACCACGTTATCTAGAAGCTGAAATCAGAAACAAGCTTTTCTTTCTAAAACAGCTGTCACCTTTGAGATTAGTTATTACACCACTTGGTAGCCTCCCAGAAAGTATTTAGCCAACATATCTTCTTGTGACGCCCACGCTCCCTTCTCACTGCTTCCCCTCTTCCAGGACGTTGGTGGATGAGAAGCTCCACAGGAGCCGGCACCGTGCGCTGGCAGCCCAGAAACCCCCCGCAGCCTGGGCTGCATCCCCAGCAGCGTGGGCAGCAGGGCGAGGGGGGGATTCTGCCCCTCTGCTGCGCTCGGGGGAGACCCCCCTGCAGTGCTGCCTCCAGCGCTGGGGCCTCGGCACAGGAGAGACACGGAGCTGTTGGAGCGGGGCCAGAGGAGGCCCCGGAGATGCTGGGAGGGCTGGAGCCCCTCTGCTGGGAGGACAGGCTGAGAGAGCTGGGGGGGTTCAGCCTGGAGAAGAGAAGGCTCCGCGGAGACCTCCCAGCCCCTGCCAGTCCCTAAAGGGGCTCCAGGAAAGCTGGGGAGGGACTCTGGAGCAGGGAGGGGAGCCACAGGACGAGGGGGAAGGGTTTTACACTGAAAGAGGGGAGATTTAGATGAGATATGAGGAAGAAATTTTTCACTCTGAGGGTGGTGAGCCCCTGGCCCAGGTTGCCCAGAGAAGCTGTGGCTGCCCCATCCCTGGAGGGGTTCAAGGCCAGGTTGGCCGGGGCTTGGAGCAACCTGGGCTGGTGGGAGGTGTCCCTGCCCAGGGCAGGGGGTGGAACTGGATCATCTTTAAGGTCCCTTCTGACCTAAACCATTCTATGATTCTATGATTTTTCTTCAAATAAAGCTGTATATCTTGCAGCTGGGATCATAACCTGATGCAGCAAAATCAGTGAGGACCAAATTCTCGCTAGACCCTGCTGCGAGTACTCCAAAAGACAAAAAAATGATAAAAATGAGAGAAGCCACAACATAATGACTCAGCTGAGAACCCATCTTTGCTTCTGAAGCTATTCCTGGTTTCATGCCATGGCATCTCTGAGAGACCTGGGTCTGTTTAGCCTGAAGAAGAGAAAACTCAAAGGGGATCTCATCAATGCACATCAACATCTAAAGGGTGGGTGTCAGGAGGATGGGGCCAGGCTCTTCTCAGTGGTGCCCGGGGACAGGACAAGGGGTAACAGGCACAAACTCGAACATGGGAAGCTCCATCTCAACATGAGGAGGAACTTCTTTGCTGTGAGGGTGGCAGAGCCCTGGCACAGGCTGCCCAGAGAGGTGGGGGAGTCTCCGTCTCTGGAGACATTCCAACCCCACCTGGACGTGTTCCTGTGCCACCTGCTCTGGGTGACCCTGCTCTGGCAGGGGGTTGGACGGGATGATCTCCAGAGGGCCCTGCCAACCCCCACCATTCTGTGATTCTGTGATCCCTGTGTAAAATCACGCCGGGTACCCTGTTCATCAGTACATGCATCCCAGGTGGTATCAGGTCCTGAGGGGGTGTTACAATGCCTGTGTCCTGTTTCCAGAGCTGGGTTTCCCACCTCCCGAAAGGTGCTCGGCTCTCTTTGCAGCAGTTGCGGAGAGCGCGGGCATTTGCTAAGGCAATCTCACCTGTGAAACCCTTCACACTAAAACACACTTCAACTGCAAAGTAATGCATTCACGCTAAAAAACTCCAACAGTGAAAAAGTACTTTCTCCATATACATTCCTAAAGGCCAACACACACAAAACGTAATTACCTAATAAAAATATCTAAAACGAACCCAAGTTTTCCAAATTTTCTTCACTGTGGTATGCAACCCAGCTCCTCACCTGACCGTAGTCCTGGTGCTAACTCCAGCCAGAAGATACTGCACAAACAAACCCTAGAAACCGCAGGGATCTTCAAATCTTTTCAATGTAAGACAAATTCTCAACTGACATTACCCTGTTGATATGCCACCAGGAAAATACTTGGTCCTCCATATCCACATTCCAGAGAGGCTGGAAAACTGACTTTGTAACATGCAGTATTTTGCTCCACTCAAAAATAAGAGTATCCACAATTAATCTATGGAAAGGTACTTCTTCCATAGGTATTTTCTGCCTCTGAAAGGGGCAGAAACTCACCTCACTGGTTTGAGCTCTTTCACCATAATGTACTGTGTCTAAAGCTCAGGTGATGGAATGAGATCCCTGTTGCACACATGAATTTGCATGAAAAAAAACCCCAGCTGTAATTGTGCCATTCTTGATTTTTGCAGGAAAAGAGTTTCAAACCTTCAGAATTCACGTCCTTACGTGGGAACCTCCCTAATCAAAGCAGTGAGGAAACGCCAAGTGAAGCAAAATTTTTCTCCACAGCACTGCAGAAAATTTTGCCAAACTTCAAAAACCCTCAGAGGACTAAGGCATTCATCACGGGCTATTAAACACATGCCACCTCCTGCTCAGGAACTTTCGAAGTCACAAATGCCAGATGACGGCATGATAACCTGGAGGAAAACCACGACGCACCTGCCCGGATCCAACGCCTTTTCCCAGGCCACCTGTGCTCTTTTCTGTTTGCCATCAAAAACACGATAACGAGCCGCACAGCGTTTTTGGCCTGAGATCTCCGAAGATACAAATGCTTCAGTTGCACTTTCCTATACCTCCAGAAAAGCTCTTTCAAGCATTGTAAACTCCTTTCAATAACTGGTAGGGTTCAAACAACAACAAAAGGTATTTTATGCTCAAATTGGAACTCCATTAAAAACACCAAACGTTGACGCTTCTTTGTGATTTCTTCCTTGAACTCGGGCAGTCATTACAGATCACAGGGAGCCCTGCACAATAAGCTACTCATCCCCATCACCCAGAGCCCTGATCCATTCAGGACGTAGAGTTATTTCTTTAATTCACGATCAAACGACTGCAGGACACCCCAGGAACGGGTCCCCATCAAAGCCAAGGCAGAGCAACAAAACCCATCGCTAAGTCGGGAAGGACGGGGTAGCAAAACAGCCTCATTTAGATAATCCCACTGGTCTGACCCAAGGAGATAAGATCTTATCAGATAACAGAACTCCTGTGGGGGGGGAGCGGGAAGCATGAGACCATAAACCAACAAAATCTGTCTTTGCTGACGGAATCCAGAGGGTTTTAACTCTTCGCGTCTGCAGATCAGCCCCATTGCTGTGGTCTGCGGAGACGGTACATAGGGGAAAATAATAGCTACTCCACAGAGCTGGGTAAACAGCCTAATTTAAAGGAGAAATTTCTTTTTATAATTCTACTCATATGATTAGGAAGAGTAATATATATCCTTTAACGGGCAAATAAAGTCATTTCAGCGTTATCATTAGAATCATCGAGCAAAGGATGCATGAGCAAATTTTATGTTTGGGATGGTAAATTTTCATGGTCATTCCCTGCTCCTACGAATGTGCTTTTCCGAAATCTAATATAGCACGTAAACAGCACTTTCAGTAAAACCGGCCTTAATTTGTCAGGCTTTTAAGTTGCATTTCTATTATGAACCTTCTCTTTTGTTGGTCTCTTCTCAGCTAGTTCTTCATTATTGGTAGGAAGACAACCCTAAATGACTTCTCCTGCAATGAATGCCTCTTTAACTTAAATCACTATGAGCTTCTCAGCCTCTGACACTTCAAAACTTATCACCTGTGGAGTTACACTCCCCCAAGTGTAAGGGAAGTAGTGACAGGACGAGGGGGAACGGTTTCAAACTGAAAGAGGGAAGATTTAGATGAGATATCAGGAAGAAATTCTTCACTGTGAGGGTGGTGAGCCCCAGGTCCCAGAGAAGCTGTGGCTGCCCCATCCCTGGAGGGGTTCAAGGCCAGGTTGGACAGGGCTTGGAGCAACCTGGTCTGGTGGGAGGTGTCCCTGCCCAGGGCAAGGGGGCTGGAAAGGGATGATCTTTATGCTCCCTTCCAACCCAAACCATTCCATGATTCTATGAAAGCCTGCTGAAGACCCAAGCCAGGACTAGTTAGGGTGGAAAAGTCGGGCTAGCAAGGCTGCAGCACTGTTTGCTGGTGTTCAAGCTTCTGTTTGGGACTTTGAAGACTCTCTTTGGCGAAGAAATTATGATGTTATGTTTTTCTTCCTTTGACTACCACTAGTTCTCACCTGGCTGTCTGCTGGAGGAGCTGGCTGGGCTCAGATGGGCTACTGGGGTGTGGGCAGCTGCCAGGTACTGCTTCTGCATTTGAGGTAAATAAGGGGAAGGTACTGAAGCTCCAAAAACCTGAAACTTCATGAGGGTCAATGGCCAGATGAAACCCTAGCAGGTGATGCTCCAAGAGCAGGAGAGTCAGGCAGGGACAGCTTGAAGCTGCCCTAGCAAATTTCTTAGGTGACCCAACAAAGTCTGCATGGAACAAAGAAAATACTGAAAATTTAAAAAACAAAAGAAACAAACAAAAAATGTTGCTGTTTGCTGGTTTCTGCCACTCAGTTCCATAAGTACAGCAAGTAGCCCAACCCTGGAGATGCTGGGTTTAGAAAAAAATAACGACCACACGCATTCAATGCACCGATTACACAGAAACCCCAGGTTTGGGAACAGGTAAGAGTCCAAATAAAACACTTTGACCTACCTGAGCAGTACTGCTGAAGAAAACAACAGTACCTTCCAAGCCAAATGCAGTCCTACAGAAGGAAAATGGGTAAAGAGCAGAAAACAGAAGATGGGAGGAGGACATTGCCCATCTCCGAGTTTTTGAGAGATACTGCAAAACCACACCTGCAAACACAAACGTAAACTTGCAGTTACAGCTAACAGAGACCGTCTTACTGACAGGTTTCCTCCTGGAAAAGGGATCGGAAGAAAAATAAATTTCTTTAAGAGTGACTGCTCTTTGAGCCTAATGAGTAAAAATCCACTTTTTTTTTTTTTTTTTTGATGGTGAAATTGCTCCTAAGGACGCAGGCTTTCTATTTTGAGTGACTAACAGATGTTTTCGCTGCGGATTTAGGAGAGGAAGAACACACATGCAATGATAATGGCAGCCTAATGAAGTTTAGTCTCCAGTTAATTCGCACAACGAATTAATACTATACCCAGTGGAAAGTGTTAGCAAGGCAAGAACCCTTCCGTTGACCGTAAGGGTCAATGCTAGGCAAAATATCCAGTCTAAATATGTGTGTTTTAATTCTTTGCTAGGGAAGAATAAGTACGTTGTTTGAGGGCTGCGGTCCTTCACAAGCAATAACTTCACAGAAGCGCACAATAACCCAGCACCGGATCCCAACCACCAGAACCTTCCTAGTTTTTTTTTTTTAGACGCCTTTGTTAGGAGTGCTGGTTTACAAATCCCCTAATCCCCTGAAAGAAAGGGAAAAATAATCCAGTCCCAGGCAGAGAAGTCAGCAAAGCATCAGAAATTAAACTTGAATCCCGAATTCAAACTCCCTGCTGCAGTTATGTAGCTCCCGATAATTGTAGTAGCTTTTTTTTTTTTCTCTGAGAACACAGTTATATACCAACAAGAAAAATACAAGGGTCAGAAATAATTTGCCCTCACTGCTAAAAAATTGGTCACTTCCCAGCAACTGCAAAGAGCCGGTTCCTGGTTAAAAGAGCAGCAGGGAATTACGGTGAGATCTGCGTGTTCAAACAGAAAATTCAGTGGTTCGTTCCAGGCAGAGCTTGATCACAACAAGCAAAAATAATGAGAGCCTTTAACGAAGCTCTAATTGTGCAACAAGCCATACCAGGGGGGAAAAAAGAAAAAAAAAGTTTTCATAAATGGAATTATTAAACTCCAGAGCAGTAAAACAAAGACTAAAAACATGCTCTGCACAAACAGTAGTAAAGCATCAATTAAGGTGGTGCTTTGAAGCACACTGATGGAGGGATTATTCAGGTAAATGCTAGGTTATCCAGGCAAAGTTTCAGTACCAAAAAGCAGAGTTTAATCTTATTTTTTGTTCTCCTGATTTTTTAAAAGGAAAATACTCCATTTACTTAGGGCTAATTTTTATTTTTCTTATGAGAATATATGTTTTTTTTCCAGCCCACCTCTGCAGACTCTCCTGTACGTTCTGAGATACGGGACACTACCAGGAAGGACCAAGCAATAAGAGCATCCCTACGGGGTTCAATTGTCTCTTGGGTTCATCGTCTGACAAGCAGACTTCAAACTGGCATTCCCGTCCCAATTAGGGAAACACCAACTTTAGAGCAGCTGTGGAAATGCTTGAGAACATTGGAACTTTGGGCTGCCAAGGTTTTCCCACCATAAAACTGCAGCAGATCAACCATAATTTTTTGGCAAAATTGTAAATGACACCTGAAGTCCTGCCTGTATTCAACTACTGAAGGATAATTAAGTTGAAAATCTATAATTACATCTAATCTTAAATAATTGATAGGTTTTTTCCTCCCAACATACAGTTTTTAACTCCCAACATACAGTTTTTAGTTCCCAACATACAGTAGCTAAGACGCAATAATACTGGGAGCTTTGTGAAACCAATCAATAACTATTAAAGCTGGATCCCATCAGCCACCACCAGGTATTAGCCACTTTTTCAATATTTCAAGTATTCGGTTATTCTTAGATACAGTTAAAGTAGTAAAATGAAGTGGTCTCATACTGACACTGCGATAAATATGAGATTAAATATAGAACAAATTTATTACTCCCTGAAGTCCTACCGGGTGTCCTGATTTTCCCGTATCCACAACAGTACGGTTCACTTTGATGTTTTATTATCCCAGATCTAAAGCGCAGAATTGAAAAAGCAAAGCCCGTGCCGGTTCAAAGACCTCACCCAGCCACGCCGGGAACGGAGCAAAACACCAAACACGACCCACAGATGGAGATGATCCCCCTCTGACAGCCATCACGTCCCGCTGTAAGCAAGTGGCACGCCGAGGCGAGCCATTTGTGACACCGAGCGCGGGTGACACATGGTGCCACCCCTGGAGTGCCCATGAGCTGGGAGAGGAACACGCCTGCAGGAGACAGCTTTTCCCAATACCCTGCTTTGAAGAAAGCGGAATAATCAACCCATTTTTAAACGACTGCTTTTTTTTTTTTTTTTTTAAGGGCTCTAAGGAGTTTTAAAGTAAATCAGCTAATTACTCAGATTGCTTTAAAAAAAAAAAAAAAAAGCAGCCCACAAATTAAGTTGAGCTGGGTCTGGGTGAAGATGGGTGACCCCAGAAGTGCACGTTTCTTGGCTCGCTGCCTGTCCTGTGCTCCCAGGATGGTCCCAGCTTAATCCCACCGGGTCCCCACTGCGGAGCAAAGCACGCTGTAGAAAGCTGCGGGAGTGATGAACCACGTCCTCCCCCATCAGCATCTGCCGGGTGGGCTTACAAGGACACCAGCGTTTGGGTCTCAGCTAGATGGACATGCCTAGGCATTTCTCCATCACTCACCTTTAAGCATTAATACTCAAGAGACCCACTGAATATAAATCCCCCAAAGGTGACATTTACAATCTAATCCAATGAAGGGATCTGGGCTCCACTACTGGACCACACATATGGGCCATAATACAAATTTAGACCCAAACAGGAGAACTATGTGGCCACATCCAAAAGCTAGAAGTGGTTTTTCATAGAATCACAGTATGGTTTGGGTGGGAAGGGACCTTTAAAGGCCACCTGGTCCAATCCCCCTGCCATGGGCATGGACATGGACATCTTCAACTAGACCAGGTTGCTCAGAGCCCCGTCCAACCTGGCCTGGGATGTTTCCAGGGATGGGGCAGCCACCTCCTCTCTGGGAAACCTGGGCCAGGGTTTCTCCATTTTGCTAGAGACTCTGATACACCTTCATCACCTGGGGAAAAAAACCTCACATATTATCATAAGAAAATAAAAATTAACCCTAAGGGGAATATTTCACTTCCAAAAGTGTTGCATCCTTCTGGGCTCCTCCTTGTACATTAGGACACTGCAGCCTCTGCAGCTCAATTGCGATGGGATCACCCTTGGCACAATTTTGGCCATGACCTACCAGTCTTCACCCCAGCAGCTCCTTGGCATCACTCAGGCTGGAGGCAGCCACCCCCTCCTGAAAGCCAAGAAACCTTAACACAACAGAAACAGCCACGCTATGCTAGCCCACCTCAGGGCCAGAGGACAAATCCTGCCATTACTCCACAAGTGAAGACATGGACCTTGAAGGCGAGTTCCCAGCAGGTGAGACAGAGGGCTCTACACTTGATGAGTGCACATGGTAGAACTTTGACAGAATCATAGAATCACAGAATGGTTTGGGTTGGAAGGGACCTTAAAGACCATCTAGTTCCAACCCCCTGCCCTGGGCAGGGACACCTCCCACCAGCCCAGGTTGCTCCAAGCCCCAGCCTGGCCTTGAACCCCTCCAGGGATGGGGCAGCCACAGCTTCTCTGGGCAACCTGGGACAGGGGCTCACCACCCTCAGAGTGAAAAATTTCCTTCTGTGGAAAATGTCTTCCTTTTTTGTGGGTGTTTTATTCAAGGGAACAACCTGAAGCAGAGGAAAGCAACGAGATGGACCCATGGAGGGGCTCACCCACCATCCAAAAGCAGGCTGCATCAGATTTGGGGCTGGAGCCTTTCCCGGTGGTACGATCCATTCACATCAACACATGACAACGGAACAGGGCTGACAAGGACTAAGGCAAGATTAAGCATTCAGGAGAAAAGCACATCCTTGACAAAAAGAAGGGCGCGCAATTTTATCGCGCTGCCTTTCGACACAGCCATGTGCCGATGCAAAAGCCTCAACCTCCGGCTCCCGCTCTGGGTCTGATGCTCGTGAGATGAGCATCAGCTCATGAGATGCTCCAACTCATGAGCATCAGACTCATGAGTTGAGTCTGCTGCGGCTTTTCCCCAAAGAAACCATTTCTTCTTTCTTTGGGAAACAAAAGCATCGCAGCAACCTCTCCGCTACGTCATCAAGTCATCATGTTGGCTCAACAGCCTGTATATGGTGACTTCACACCCCAACGTGAGCTCGTATCTTCCCTGGGAGAGGACTCCCAGCCGTGCCTCCCGCGAGGGAGGAACAGACGCATTTCTGCAGTCAGTGCTTCGAGAGTCCTCGGTGCACGCTGTTCCAAATTATTTCCATTCCTAATTAATATTCATAGACGAACCACAATACTGCGCCTTCAATCAGCCGTCACACACCACCCACGCTAGATGAAAGGACAACTACACGAGATAAGCAGTTTATTGGATCAAAAGTCCCCTTTAGACGAGAAGACAGCTATTGCAACAGCGTAAAACTGATAGCATCCCATCACGGGTGTACGCACGGAGGAAGTATCAGGAAATCTCCCTCTTTAAACCAGATATTCAGCACAGAGGATGCACAACACAATTATTATGTTAATTTATCTGCATTTTTGTGCCTGCTTGAGGCTTGAGCTGGAGGTAGGAACTTATGTTTGAAAAGCTGGCATTTTGCATTACTGAAAATGGCTACTTTAAAGACCTCCATCAACACCCAATTATACCATCAGCAATTCAAGTTGAATTCCCAATCCCTATTGTCAGCATCGCTGCCCCACCAGTCTCAAACGGTTCTGGGCGAGAAGAACCTCGCCTGCCCTTCAGTTTTTGCTTTTTCCTGCCATTTACGTCTTGCTCAAGCAAGATCCAGAAGGTGCTTTTCTGGATCCTCCTCCCCAAATCCAGCCTAAGGGGCAGAAATGAAGGATCTCGTCCACCCGCGCAGAAGGTGGCCGGGGGATAAAAGACTGGCTGTAGCTGTCGAGCACTAGCCGTGCGCGGACAATAAATTAATTAAAAAGACACCTGACAAAAATCACGTCAAGCCCACGCACAGTGACAAAAAGCATTTAACCCGTAACACCGCGTTCCCCTCTCTACCAGATGGGAAACTGGTATTTCCAGTGATAACGGCAAGATGGTTAAAACGAGCAGGGAAATATTTATTGCCCACCGCTTTCCAGAGCTGTTCTGCTCCCCAGCCACGAGGGACTGAAACGGTCTGCCCAAGATAAAGCGTATTTACACCCCTTGCCAGAAAGGGAAAGTATAAATATTTCCAAAGCTTTATGAAGGCTAGTACTTACAGTCATGCTTTGAAAGGGAAAGAATAAAGCAAAATATTCAATTAGAAAAAATTACTATAATTGCAGGTTCTATTTTATCCCTCCATTAAAGCAATAAAGTGCCTCGAAATATTGCTGAGCTGGGATACGGAGCTTAGTGCTACTTAACATTTTAATATACATCCGGGGGGCTAATTTAATTTAGATCTGGCATGAGGGTCTTCTCTCCCCCCGGCCCCTAATGCCTCCCCCTACACGTCTTAAAACACGGCTGGATATAAATGCAGGCTTCTCCCCCACGCCAAGGGATGTATATGCAGAGCTGAGGCTGGACATAAATTCTGACACATGCCAGCATGCCTCCAAAGCCAAAGAGGACATCAAGCACATACATGCACAGCTCCACGCATACAGAAACCCAGTTAAAAGTGGGTTTGCTTGCACCTGAAAGCTCTGATGACTGAATTATATCATTTATTTTTTTTTATTGAAGGACAATGTCCAATTTCTGCTTCCCAAAGAGAATCACAGACTGGCCGGTGTTGGAAGGGCCCTCTGGAGATCATCCCGTCCAACCCCCGGCCAGAGCAGGGTCACCCAGAGCAGGTGGCACAGGAACGCCTCCAGGCGGGGTTGGAATGTCTCCAGAGATGGAGACTCCCCCACCTCTCTGGGCAGCCTGTGCCAGGGCTCTGCCACCCTCACAGCAAAGAAGTTCCTCCTCATGTTTAGGTGGAACTTCCTATGCTTGAGTTTGTGCCCGTTACCCCTTGTCCTGTCCCCGGGCACCACTGAGAAGAGCCTGGCCCCATCCTCCTGACACCCACACTTTAACATCAAACAAAATCCTCTCGGAAATGTAAAATCACACCATTTTTGCTCTAATAGCGCATTTAATCCCACGGGAAGGGATTTGCCATCGAAAGTCACTGAGCGAGCAACGCTGAGGCTGAAGAAGGGGGCTCCTGCTCCCAGCCCCGGCTCTCGCCACGTTTTCTCCACATTACAACGCTACAAGACGCTGTTTTCTGAATATAACCTCGTTCTTCCCTGCGACAGAAGATAAGTGAATCTTATTTTAGGGAGCCCTTCATCCTTTTAATTAAACAAATTAATATCACTTCCCCGTATCTCATAGCCTCCATTATCTTTTGTGAACTCCTACAATTCTGTTGTAAAGATATATTGAAAAAGCGCTAATTGAGATAATCTCTGGAATTCAAGAGTTAGTATATTTTTAGCCATGTTTTAAAACTATTTTCCCTTTGTTTCTGGAATGCCTCCCATCCTTCCTCCCATGCCAGACTGTTTACATTATTTAAATGCCTTCTGCTTATACCACTCTTTACAATTTTTACTTCAACAACATCGGCCTCCGTTGCTCTTTTTTCCCTCACTTAGACATAACTGGGATGAATTCCAATCCCAAACCGAAAACCACTCCTGGTGCTTTACTGCTGTCTTCTGTGTTCAGTACGTCAGGCAACGCATTACTGCCAGTCCTATCATCCGGGACTGCCTGGCGGGGGGGGAAAACCAAGCACGAAGAGTTAAACTGTTCTTCTTTCACAATAGAAACCGGGAAATTGTGATTTTTTTCCCAGACACTGGAAACCTCTGCAAACTCGCAGGGATACCTGTCACCCCTCTGCTTTAGCAGACAAACCTGAGCCACCCCACTGAAAGGACATCACTCCTTTGTTCTTGGGAGAGAGCTGTGAAGCCCATCGTGCAAGCAGAAGCACGGCCCGGCACCCCTGCCCCACTGCTGCCCTATAGAAAACCCCATGGGGCGAGACCCACAAGCTGCAGGAGGCTCCGGCAGCTGGTCAGGCTTCTCTGTCGCTTGGGTTTGATTTGTTTTTTCTGCCGGTTTAATTAGAAAGGTGATAAAGGCAGCTCCAGGTGCCCGAGCCTTTTGCACTGTGGCTCCTGAGGAGTTTTTAATAAGAGTTCTGCCGAAGTGGTGGGGGTTTTACGGCAAATTTTTTCCCGCCTCAAGATGACCTGCAAAGGTAGAAAGGGTGATAAAGCACAACAGCCTACTGAGTTTTTCCAGCACGAGCGCAGACCTCTGCAGTGTTAATTTAAGCCTGTTCAAAACAGGCTTGTTTTCCATAGTCCCCGTTCACAGACCATCTCCGGCAGGGCACTGAGGCAGCATTTATGATTCACTCCTGGCTTAGTCCGATTTCCCATGGGGTTTGGGGACAAGTGAGGACATGCCTATTCCCTCACCCCATCCTGTGCAAAAGGGGATACAACACACAGGTATTTATTCGGGACGCAAAAATCCTCAAGAGCCTCCGCATCCAACCAAAGCATCCTAACGTGCAACCATGCAGGCAGAGTGGAGCGGAGGAAGAGGAGGTCGGCGCGATAAAGGCTCTGGGCTTGAACGCAGGAGGTTTCAGCAAAGCTGCCAATTCTGCAAAAGATCTTCCGTGCGGCTGAAGTCACTTAAGGACAGACTGTGAATATTTCATAGGTGAACCTGAGCTCTCACAGATTTCAGAAGAAAGGAGACGTGAGGAGAAGCACAGTCTTCAGGTCCTGTTATGGTTTTGGGGACACATTTAAGATTGCCTTTCGCTCTATTTTTTGTCTCTTGGCCAAGATCTGATTTTGCTCTAACAGGGCTGCTGGTTCAGCTAGGGCTTCAAGACGCTGAAGGAAGGAATAACACATCCATTTATACTGAAATAAGGAAAGCAGACACAGACACATAGCTTAGCCATCCAAGCATGTGCATACTTTAAATGGAGTACTCAGCCCATGGGTCAGATTTGACCAAGGGCGGACAAATAGCACCTCCTGAGACTCCTCCTGAGCAACACAAACGTAGCTCCTACGCTACAGCAGATACATATCATAGAATCACCGAATGGTTCAGGTTAGAAGGGACCTTGAAGATCATCCAGTGCCACCCCCCTGCCCTGGGCAGGGACACCTCCCACCAGACCAGGTTGCTCCAAGCCCCGGCCAACCTGGCCTTGAACCCCTCCAGGGATGGGGCAGCCACAGCTTCTCTGGGCAACCTGGGCCAGGGGCTCACCACCATCACAGCAAAGAATTTCTTCCTCATATCTCATCTAAATCTCCTCTCTTTCAGCTTAAAACTGTTCCCCCTTGTCCTATCCCTCTACTCCCTGATCAAGAGTCCCTCCCCATCTTCCCTGTAGGCCTCCCTTTAGGTATAACCAAACGTAGGCTGAAACTGGAATATAGGGTGGTGGGCAGTAGAAATTCCCAGAGCGGGGGGAGTTGCAAAACTAATAAAATAAAAATCCAGCCATGGGGAGCTGCAGCGGGATGCTGCCAGCCATCCTGGGACACAGCCAAATGCTCAGTCCCGCAACCCAAGAGATTTTTGGAGCATCCTTGACACTGCGGGCACCACCACTCCCCAAGGACATGGGATGTGCCTGTTGATCTGCCTGCAAAGGTCACCCTGTTCTGCTCAACAGGGTTAGAAATGCAAGCTGTTCCTCCCACCGCCAGACTGCTGCCAGGTTTGAGGATTTTCTAAAGATCCGTCACCCCAGGAAAGCTCTTTCCCCATTTTTTGGGGATCCGGTTTGGAAAAGCATCTCAGGTGCCCTAAAGCAGTCGTAGCAGACTAAGGCATCAGCCTGAATCCCAGCACATCAGAAGAGGGTGGGTCAATGAAGTAACAGTATCTGGCACATGTTATTTGCTTATTATGCCTTTAATTACAATTTAATTTTATCTCTAGCTATAGCAAAGCATTACTCTGATTCATAGGTCCTCCTGCCTAAAAGCTTTCAGGTGTTAAAACACTGGCTTATACTACCACTGATTTTCGTGACAGCGAGGTGCTAAAAATCAAGTCAGGATTCCAGGGAAATAAAGCAAAATGAAAGTACAGGGAGAAGTTCTGCGAGGGATCCAGACTCCTCCATAGGCTCGCCTTCATTCCCCAAGGAAAATTACACGTTTGACGTCCAATTTCTGTTCCTTGCAGTCTCAAGACAGCGAAAGCAGCTCTCCTCCAAAGAGATGCTTTATCACCATCAGTTCTACCTCCATCCTTTTCATTAAAGGAAATGCTCCCTGAATAACCTACATTTGTACTGAGAGGAGAACCACTGCAAGGAATAAAGCTTAGCTCAATGCAGCTAAAAGCAAAATGGAAGTGTCTAGAAAGGCGGAAAATAGAGAGCTTATGATTTTAACATAAAAATAAAGGTGAGCCATCTTTCCTCCTTCCCTTGGCACCCTGCCTTCCCTCCACCAGGAGAGGCACTTTCAGGTTGCCGCTGGCATTAGAGATGAAGCCATGGGGTACTTGGAAGAAAAGGCACGACTGTGTCCTAGACTTCACCATGAAGCCTGAGCAACTGAAAAGGGACATTCTGGTCAAAGACCATGCAGGTAGCAGCATTTAAGAAAGCAGCCTGCAACCCAGCTTCAAAGCAGCCTTCTGCCCTTATAGAGTCATGGAATTGTTTAGGTTGGAAGGGACCTTAAAGATCATCTAGTTCCAACCCCCCTGCCATGGGCAGGGACACCTCCCAGCAGACCAGGTTGCTCAAAGCTCCACCCAGGCTGGCCTTGGAGATGGTCTCTTGAAAATACCTAGCACCAGTGTCCTCACCTTGAAAGCCATGGAAACTTCATGCTGGTTCCAGAAAGAACACAGTCAGGTCACCAAAGCATTTCTGCTTCCCCTTCCCTCTCCCCACACACCCTGGTGGAGAGGTGATGAGCTGCTGTCACTGCAGGACCACCTTACCCACAGGGCACCTTGTGCCCACATGGCTCTTCCTCAACACA
Source organism: Rissa tridactyla (assembly GCF_028500815.1). NCBI lineage: Eukaryota > Metazoa > Chordata > Aves > Charadriiformes > Laridae > Rissa > Rissa tridactyla. Next base: position 123,873,127 of record NC_071468.1, on the reverse strand, counting down.
ATCCCCACCTCCAAGAGCAAACCAAACTCCAGTCCCTCCTCCCAATCCCACTCATCCACCTACCCAAGCCACGCCGTCACTGCAGGAATGCTGAATTGCATAGGAAGGCGAGTTCCCACCAGGTCAGGGCAGCAGTTACTTCTCCCATGAAAAGATTTGGAGAAAACTCTGCCCTCCCAAGGCTGGCACAGCAGATCTGCTTCAACATCTGTGGTTTGACCCCCTCTAGTGGGTAGCACTCAACAAGACACCGAGCCTCACCACCACCTCGCAACCAATGGAGACCCTACTCAAGTGATAAAGCCTTTTTTGTTATTGTGATGATGATTATTTTCCCACGCACAGAACCTACCTGCCTTGCACTTCCGATTCAATGTCTTTGGACCTCTACGCCCGCAGCCTGACACTTCCCTACAGAGATACTGCAGAAAATTCTTAGAAATGGGGGCAGAACGGGTACGGTTTTGGGAAGGGAGAACCACCTCGCTGGGGGAAAAAAAAAAAAAATTATACCCCAGACCTGATTTTGTAGGGAGAACATATTTATCATCTATCCCAGAATGTCTTCCCTCTGCCAACTTGTCAAAAGCTGACAAAACTCCATACTATAAAAGCAAGCTGTTAAAACTTGGCTAAAGGGAAAAACTTAGCTGCCAGACAAGCTAACCAGAAAAAGCTGAAAAAAATATTCCGAGTGTGCCAGGGCAGGCAGTAAATTTACAGAAAGGCTCTACAGAGCTGAACATCCCAAACCAAGACAAGGAGGCAGTGTTAGGTCAGCAGCTTCTCGCTCATCTGTCATTTGACAAGCAGATGTCTCCCACTTCAAGGGACTTGGGTAGATATCTTAAGAGTTGTAGCTGCCTCTGTATCTAAACTATCTGAAGTAGGATGTATTTAACTCACAGTTCATCCCAGAACAAAGTATTTTAGTAGAGCCTAAGCCCACTCATCACGTAGTCATTAAATACCACATATTCCATTTAAACCCATTGATTCATCTCCTTCCACCTCCAGGCGTGCCAAAAGCTGAACAACTCATAGATTTGGTCTTTCCACTAATAAACAAGATATCAAGTCTTCGCCTAGATTTTAGGAATTTTTCTTTTAACCACACACAAACACAAGGTGTTTTTAATGTCAGAACAGTGACAAGGGTTGTTCTGGGTTGTTTGGTTGTTTTTTCACAGAGTGTTTTTCTTCTAAATAGGTATTCAAATCAGTTTGAAAAACAAAAGCCGCAAACATAGTACAGTCAAGTCACGAAACTTACCGTTACTGACAGTTTAACAGACACAAGAGCGATTTCCAGCTGATCAGCATTCATTTTAGCTCAAACTCCACATACTGTTAATCCAATGGAATCCAATAATGTTTTCTTTAATAGCACGCCGTGACGCAAAGGATCATACTTTATACTCTAACCCTTGTACTCCAGGACAGCAACCACGACCCACTAACCCACTTCCAACAGAGGTTAAAGAAAGGGACATCAGACACAGAAGTTCTGCTCTTAATTGCCATTAATACAACTTGCGCAACTACCCAAGACACGAAAACTTCAAGTCTCCTCAATTTATACAGCTGAATGGCTTCAGCGAAAGCAACAGCCCTGGCAAGCTCTGACGGCCGACCCGCTTTCAGCCTGTTTCCAGCAAAACCACAGCACTGCAACATCCCTCCTCAATGAAGAGCCCTTCTGCAGCTCCCAGCGAGGGCAGTGGCTCAATAGCGAGCGTGACGTGCCCCGGCTGGCATCCTTTCCTTTCTGGATAGTCTGGCTGAATTGTTCTAGTCTTCAAGGTAATCTAGGAGATTTAAAAGAAAAGGCGAAAACTGCAGATTTATAACGGTAAAAAAAATCAGGACCTGAGCTTTATCAGTCTCAATGCCATTTGAAATCGTACTACTTCAAGCAAGAATATATATATATACACACCTATATGCGTATGCACACACATGTTTTTACAATGTATATGCATACTTTCTTTCCAGCAGCCGCTATAGGCAGGCAGTATTAACACAGCCTTAGGCTGTCAGCAGAGCAAAAAAAACAGCCACAAAAAAAATCAGGAATATGATAAAGTACTTGCATTGCGCACACACCCACCCCCCCAGCACTCCTGCCTGGTCACGATTCACTCTCTGAATAGGACAACAGAGGACACGAACAGAAGACAAAGCCCCCACCCAGATGATTGCTCAAAAAACAACCAGCTACTTCTCCCACAATCCTGACAAAATGAAGAGAGGGTCTTGCTAAAATAAGAGCCCGATGTATGTTTATATTTCTGCTGTGAAATGTTATTTATTCATCATCTTATTGGCAAGCTGTCCCGACGCTGAGGAAAAGTCCCTACAGGAATTGTGTTATCCCCCCAAATCAAAACCCAGATGAAATAAAGCTTCCCAAGAAGCGAAAGCCCTCGGCAATTCCGGACGAGGATTTCTGTAAGACTAATCTGCCCCCTCTATTCTCTACGACTTCGCTTCCAGCTGCTGAGCAACAGCCACAACAGCCTCTACCAAACGCACGATCCCGATTACGCTCCATGTGATCCCGATTACGCTTCATCCCGCCGTCTCCGCGATTACGCAGGAAACCGGGCTGGCTGCATCCCCTTCTGAACTTACATCGTCCCGGGTCTTCTTCCTCCTCTGTCCCCCCCCCCCACGTATAAACTTCTTCCCAGCACCAAGCGATTTAAGCTGCAGGCGAACACCGCGAAACCAGCGCTTTCCGCTATTAGTCCCATCACCGCATTCAAGATTAATTTTAATGGCGTTGGCAATAGCTACAGTGGGAATGCAAAAAGACACCCTCGTGGAGGTTAGCCCACGGATCCCATGAAGTTAATTCTTGCTCTGGTCAGATACTGGGAGGCAGCTCCACGCCGTCGTACCTTAAAAAGCGGGAGCCGTGTGCTAGTGGGATTTAGGGATCAACAGGAGAGAAAGCTGCCTTATTTCACCTAACGCCAGCCGATCTGCAGAGCTCCTTTTCGGCAGTCCCAGCCCTGCACAACCTCAGAAGCAAACATTTTTCTCTGCATTAATAAAGTCTGGGCAACTTGCGCCTTGCTTCTTCGTATTAACGAGGGTAAAAAAAATAAATAAAATCACCCCTCCATCTCTGCTGGCATCGCTTTGGTGTCCCCCTCCCCACCTTGTTCACTCAAGCGCGCGGGTGTTTTGGCAAATGCCGGGTTTCAACACAATTATTTCGTTTTGCCTGGCTGGAAGAAAGGAAAAATCCAACTTGCCAGAGGAGCATCTGCATCGAGGACTGCTTTTGCTGATGGGCTCAGCAGTCGGGAGTACCAGGGGAAGCAGGAGAAAGGGTCGCGGACCAATTCATCATTCCGGCACGCATCACCCGCAGACATCCCCCTCCCGCCACCCCCCAGCCCAAATCTCAGCCACAAAAAAATAATGTAAATAAATAAATAGGAGAAACCCCCAAGCAGAAGTTAAGAACAAATGTGCTTTGAACGCTACGCAAATGACATTGAAGATGCAGAAGAAATATGTATTTGCTGTTGCGCTGCCCGATCTCCCGGGCTGATTTCCTAGGTATACATTTCACGCACCCTTCCTACGCAGATCCTCTCCCCTCCACCCCCTCGGCTTCTTTAAAAATAATAAAAAAAAAAAAATTTAAAAAAAATAAAAAAATCTTTGATGTGTATATTCATTTTATCCGGGGAGAGAGCGGTGTCCTCAGAAGAGGTGTCAAGGCCCTCCCCTGCCTCCACCCACGCAGCCCTCCCCCAGGCTCAACCATGCTGTCTCCATCTTAACTCCAGCCACTTCTTCATTAGGCGGCAGAATTAACCCCTTCTAGCCGAAAAAGAGAAGGACCTCCCCATCAGCCACCACATTCTGCCTTCCCCTTCATCTTTTCTCCCACCCAAAAAAAATTCCTAAAATCCATCAGCGAGCTTATTTTTGCCCCTTTTAATTCTATCTGGGAAATACCAACGCAGGGGTATTAACCCTTCCAGCGAGCCCCTCCAGGGCTTCCCACCGCTTCCCCGTGACACGTCACCTTCTCCCCCCTTAAAAAAATTCACCTTCTTCTCCCCAAGGATTATTTTTAAAGCTACAAAAACCCAACCAACCCCATCTGCAGCCTCTTCCCTACAGTATTAACCCATCCGTGGGGTGGAGGGGGGCATCCAGCACCCCGCGACACAACGCGGAGGCTTCCCTCCACCCTCCGTCACCCACATCTCCCACCCCTTCCATCTTATTAACCCGGCGTCCCATCTCAGAGGACTCTGGGCCACGCCGGGTTCTTCACAGTTGTCCTTACAACACCCCTTTCGGTAAGACCGACATCTCTGTTGGAAGTGTTTGCATCTACAGGCTTTCATCCCGGAGAATCCCTCCCACATCTCTTTTTTTGGGGAGGATAATGCAATTTTCAGCTCACTCCAAAGGATGCTTTTTTTATTCCCACACCCTCCTCTGACCAGCATCTCCCTCTACCCCGGGAGCTGCTGGCGGGGAACAGCCCCCATCCCTGACCTTCAGCCTCACACCGGCAACCCCACCACCGTCCCCACTCCCCGGAGGAGAAGGTTTCTTCTTTTGCCAAAGCCACAGCATCAGGCTGCGTTTTTCCACTCCCACAACCTGCTCCTTCGGTGCCGGGTTGGGGGGGGCATCTCCCCCTCCACTGTGTGGGGAGAGATTCTCAGGGATGGATGCAACCCTCACCCCCTCATCATCTATGGGGGGTTTGATCCACGCCAAGAGGACACCGACCCTCTGGAAATGGCACATCCCAGCGCTCGGCAGCCAGCGGGGGCGGGGGGGGGTGTCCACTGTCTTCTCCCCCTTTCTGAAGCAGCCCCTGCCTTTCTGTGGGGGCTCCCCATCTCCAGAAGGGGAGTGGTGGGACATGTCCTCCCCAGGGACACAGGACCTCCCTCTGCAGCGCTGCCGGTGTGAGGGTCACCCCCAGCCCCGGGCCTGCCTCCACGCTGTCACCCGTGGGGTGTCCCCCCACCCACCAGCTCCTGTCGGGAAGAGCAGCTCCATCCTTCCCCCCCCTGCCCTGCCCCATGGCTGTGGGGCAACAAGAGCCACCCCATCCTTGAGGCACCATGTACAGCCCCACGGAGAAAGAACCCTTTCCAGCCCCCATGCTCGTGGGGGGGACTGACCCATGTCCCCTCCAGGCTGTGAGGTGACAGCAGCCCCCATTCCCCATTCCCCTCTCCCCAGCCCCACATGCTCATTTGGGGGGCACCTCTCCTCCCTTCGGGGTTCTCCTCAGTGAAACAGGGGTCACCCCAAATCTCCACATAGAGGGCACCAACCCACATCCTGCTTGGACCAACAAACCCCACTCCTCCCACCTCAGCCCCACAGACACATTCCGGGGGAACTTCTCTTCCCCTCGGACGTCCCCTCAGCACAAGGCGGGGGCTCACACCTCCTCCACCCAGGGGAGCACTGACCCACATCCACAGTGGACCATGGGGTGACAACGACCCCCATGTCCCACACCTCAGCCCCACAGCCTCATTTTGTGGGAATCTCTCCTCACCCAAAGTGGGAGTAACCCCCGAATCTCTTCTCCTTCTCCATGTGGGGGACACAGCACTGACCACGACCAGCTCAGACCACGAGGTGACACTGACTCACATCCATCTCAGACCACGAGCTGACAGCGACCCTCATCCGCCCCACCTCAGCCAGGGGACAGTGACCCACCTCTGCCTCAAACCATGAAATGACAATGACCCACATTCACCTCGGACCATGAGGTGATGCTGACCCACATCCACCTCAAACCACGAGATGACACTGACCGCCATCAGCCCCACTGCAGCCAGGGAACAGTGATCCACCTCAAACCATGAAGGGACAGCGACCCTCATCAATCCCACACCAGCCAGAGGACAGTGACCCACCTCCACCTCAAACCATGAGGTGACACTGACCCATGTCCACCTCAGACCATGAGGTGACACTGACCCCCACTGGCCCCACTTCAGCCAAGGGACAGCGACCCCCAGCCGCCTCAAACCACGAGGTGACAGTGATGCCCATCTGCTCCACCTCAACCAGGGGACACTGACCTACCTCAAACCATGAGGTGACAGCAACCAACATCCACCTTGGACCATGAGGTGACAGTGACCCACATCCATCTCAGACCATGAGCTGACACTGACCCATGTCCACCTTGGACCATGAGGTGACAGTGACCCACATCCATCTCAGGCCACGAGCTGACACTGACCCACGTCCACCTTGGACCATGAGCTGACAGCGATCCCCATCCACCCCACCTCAGCCAGGGGACACTGACCCACCTCAAACCATGAGGTGACAGTGACCCATGTCCATCTCAGACCATGAGCTGACAGTGACCCACGACTAGATTGGACCACGAGCTGACAGTGATCTCTATCCACCGCATCTTAGCCAGGGGACACTGACCCACCTCAAACCATGACGTGACACTGACCCACGTCTACCTTGGACCATGAGCTGACAACGACCCCCATCCACCCCACCTCAGCCAGGGGACACTGACCCCCTCCAACCATGAGGTGACACCGACCCCCGTCCACCTTGGGCCGTGAGGTGGCACTGAGGCACGTCCACCTCAGACCACGACCTGACAACGACCCCCACCCGCCCCACCTCAGCCGGGGGACACCGACCCCCCTCACACCATGCGGCAGCGACGCCCGCCCGCCCCACCTCAGCCAGGGGACGGCGACCCGCGCCCGGGACGCACCGACACCCGCACCCCCCGCCATGTCGGACAACGCGCTGCCGGCCACCCCCGGGGGATGGCGGGCGGGGAGGGGGGGGGGACACACGCGACACACGGCGGGGGGGACACCCGGCCGCCCCCTTACCTCCAGACCTGCCCCATCTGCAGCAGGTGGATGACGGACTGCCAGACCCAGACGGAGATCCTGCAGAGGCGCTGCGCCCCGGGGGTGGCGGTGCCGGCGGCTCCTCCTACCCCGCCGGCGGGTCCCCCCCGCCGGCCGACGGCCCCCATCATGGGCGGCCCGCGGCTGCTGAGGCCCTGCACGGCCCCCAGCCCGCCGCCCGTGAAGTCCTGCACGAACCAGCGGAAGCTGAGGATCTGCACCAGCACCGAGGGCAGCAGGACGAAGGCCAGCGTCAGGCCGCACCAGACGTAGTCCCGCCGGCCGTAGTGGTGCAGCGCCAGCCACAGGTCCGTCCCCACGTCCCCCACCAGCACCAGCAGCGCCAGCACGATCCACAGGCAGTCCAGCCACGGCCGCTCGACCCCCTCGCCGGCCTCCGGCGCCCGCGGCGGCCCCTCGGCGGCGGGGCGCGGGGCCAGCGGTTCGGCGGCGGCGGCGGCGGCCGCCCGCCCGAAGAGGCTCCGCAGGCAGGCGCTCCGGCAGCCCCAGTAGCACGACGACGTGTTGCAGCAGTGGCAGATGTGCAAGGAGCTGCTGCCGCCCGGCTCCTCCGCGCCCTCGGCCGCCGCTGCCCCGACGCCGCCGCAGACGCCCGCCGCCGCCGCCGCCGCCGCCGCCTCGTCCAGGTTGTGCAGCTGGGCGAAGCCCACCCCGCCGCCGCCGCCGCCGCCGCCGCCATCCGACTTGGCCGCCATCTTGCTGCCGCCGCCGCCGCCGCCGCGTCTCCGGCCCCTTCGCCGGGCGCGCTCGCTCGCTCTGCCCCCCCCGTCCCCGCTGCCGGCACCCCCCCACCCGCCGCCCGCCCGCCTGCCCGCCCGCCGCTTCCGGGGGCGGCGCTTCCGCGCCCGCGCAGGACGGGACGGGACGGGCCGCCTAGCGACGGAGCGGGGCAGCGACCCAGGGGGACGCACTCGGAGGGGCAGCCACCGAGGGGGACAGCGGCCGAGGGGGGGCAGCCGCCGCCGGACGGGCCGGGAACGGCCGGGCAGCAGGAAGGGAGCGGCCCCTGCGTTCGGTGCTGCGCTCTGCCGGCACCCAGCGCTGCCCGCCGTCCTTCCCCATTGCAGCAGTTCCCGTTGCGCTGGCAGCCGGTGCTGCCCCCTGCCCCATCCCCGTTGCACCAGCACCCACTGCCCCGTCCCCATTGCACCAGTTCCAGTTGCACCAGCACCCACCACTGCCCTCTGCTCCGTCCCCATTGCACCGGCACCCACTGCTGCCCCCTGCCCCATCCCCATTGCACCAGTTCCCATTGCGCTGGCACCCAGTACTGCCCTCTGCCCCCTCCCCATTGCACCAGTTCCAGTTGCATGAGCACCCAGTACCACCCATTGCCCCATCCCCATTGCACCAGTTCCCATTGCACGAGCACCCAGTACCACCCATTGCCCTGTCCCCATTGCACCAGTTCCAGTTGCACCAGCACACAGCGCTGCCCTCTGCTCCGTCCCCATTGCACCGGCACCCACTGCTGCCCCCTGCCCCATCCCCATTGCACCAGTTCCCATTGCACTGGTACCCAGTGCTGCCTGCTGCCACATCCCCATTGCACCAGTTGCTGTTGCACTGGTACCCAGTGCTGCCCTCTGCCCCATCCCCATTGCACCAGTTCCAGTTGCACGAGCACCCAGTACTGCCCATTGCCCCATCCCCATTGCACCAGTTCCCATTGCACGAGCACCCAGTACCACCCATTGCCCCATCCCCATTGCACCAGTTCCCATTGCACGAGCACCCAGTACCACCCATTGCCCCGTCCCCATTGCACCAGTTCCAGTTGCACCAGCACACAGCACTGCCCTCTGCTCCGTCCCCATTGCACTGGCACCCACTGCTGCCCCCTGCCCCATCCCTATTGCACCAGTTCCCATTGCACTGGCGCCCAGTACTGCCCATTGCCCCATCCCCACTGCCCCAGTTCCCCTTGCACCACCACCCACTGCTGCCTCTGCCCCATCCCCATTGCACCAGTTCCTATTGCAGTGGCACCCAGCACTGCCCTCTGCTCCGTCCCCATTGCACTGGTACCCACTGCTGCCCCCTGCCCCATCCCCATTGCACCAGCACCCACTGCCCTGTCCCCATTGCACCAGTTCCAGTTGCACCAGCACCCAGTACTGCCCATTGCCCCATCCCCACTGCCCCAGTTCCCCTTGCACCACCACCCACTGCTGCCTCTGCCCCATCCCCATTGCACCAGTTCCTATTGCAGTGGCACCCAGCACTGCCCTCTGCTCCGTCCCCATTGCACTGGTACCCACTGCTGCCCCCTGCCCCATCCCCATTGCACCAGCACCCACTGCCCTGTCCCCATTGCACCAGTTCCAGTTGCACCAGCACCCAGTACTGCCCATTGCCCCATCCCCATTGCACCAGTTCCCATTGCACTGGTACCCAGTACTGCCCATTGCCCCATCCCCACTGCCCCAGTTCCCCTTGCACCACCACCCACTGCTGCCTCTGCCCCATCCCCATTGCACCAGTTCCTATTGCACTGGCACCCAGCACTGTCCTCTGCTCTGTCCCCATTGTGCCAGTTCCCACCGCTGCCCGCTGCCCACTCCCCCATCCCCATTGCACCAGCACCCACTGCACTTCTCCCCATCTCCTCTGCATTAGCACCTCCATTGTGCTTCTCCCGTCCACTCCCCCTTTGTACGCTGACACCAGCATCCCCCAGACCATCCTCGGCCAGGGCTCCTTGTGCTGACCCCATCCCATTCCCAAATCAGCTCCCCAGCCCAGTGTTTGGGCGCCCAAACCCCTGTCCTGCAGTGCAACCTCCCTGTCCCCGTGACCTGCTCACCCTCAAATCCCAGGACCACCCCTCTGCCACCCAGGTTGTCCTCAGACCACCCCAAGCCAGGCTGCCTCCCCCCTTCCCACCTCCAGCCAGCTCCAGGCCCTCCTCTGGGTTCCTCTCTGCCTTTTCCTATCCTCTGGCTATGCTGGGGAAGGGGGGCTCCTGTCCCACCCCCATCCCATAGGTCCCCCATCGCATCCCAGAGGTCTCCAAGCTCACCTCAGCACCCAGACCTCACTTGGCCTCAGTGACCTCCCAAATCCCCCACCGCAGCGTCCTCCTGTCCCTCCCCTAAACACAAAATCCCCCATCCTCTGTCCTCCTCTGCCCTTGTGCCTTCCTCACCCTTTTTGGGGGACCCTGTTTCACCCCCCCTGTTCTTACAGGGTCAGGCAAACCCACCAGCTCCTCTCCATGGGCTCAGCTCCTTGCTGGAGGAGACAAAACTCTGGCCAGCTTTGGAAACGGCTCCCAGCTCCAGTTTTGGGATCTGCCTGGGGCTGAGCAGGTATTTCACCCAAGGATCCACTGGCAGGCCAGGGAAAACAAATTCAAGGTCCTTCCCTCCCCTCCGTCCCCCCAGTTCCCTTTCTACCAGTTCACATTTGTTCCTTCATCGTATCTGTCTTTCCTGTGCTGTCTTGTGCTGTCCTCTGTAGGTTACAATCTCCCCTCTTTTCTGTTGTTTTATTTTTTTTTCCCATTCCATAACCAAGCTCCTTCCAGATGCTCCTTCTGCAGCTTTTTACTCTTCCCATGGGTTCTTGTTCTGCCTCTCTCTGTGGGAGTTTGAATTCTGCCCTTTCTCTTTTTGTTTTTTTTTTTTTTTTTTTTAAAAGTTGTGGCAAAATATCAGGGCTGATAGATCCAGAACTGGCTGCCAAAGTTGCTGCTTTGCAGAGTCTAAATTTCAACAGGGAAAAAAAAAAAAAACCAAACCAAAACCCAAGCATGTGGAAAGGTGCATAATTGCAGATAAAATGCTTTTTCCAGGGAGACAAAATTAATTTAATCTTGAGAAGAGTGGGAGGACATGCACAGAGGAAATAAGCTGTCTGGGAAGCACGGATTTGGCCTTTCCGAGTGATGTCGAAGGAGTTCAAAAGTTATGCGAAGTCTGAAAGACGCCGCTGGTTTTGAAACGGTTGGATCCTCCTGTAGCAGAGAGACAGAAGAAAGGGAACGGGAAGCAAAGCTCGGCGCATTGTCCGGATGAACGCGCTCTGATGCACGCCCGTATGAGGCCGAATCAAAGTCATTTGCAGCGCACAAAACTCCGGCACAAAGTTCTTCAAAAGGGGAAAACTGGTGTTAGAGAAATAATGGGATCGCAGAGGACGTGATCCTGCAGGTCCCCACGATGCTGAATTTAAACGCTGTGGACAGTCCCTTATTTTCTGCTGACTTAACCTGTGGCAAGAAATAGGAATATAGAAATAAATGAGGCAAACGCCAGCTCTCAACTTGATCAAAATTAATTCTTGTGCATAAGGGCTTGTATAATAATGTATATATATACCATAAAATTCCTCTCCTGTTTGACACTTTAAAATCTAAGCAGTAAATATGTAAGAAATAAGGACTCTGGGACCCATGTTCTTGGGTGAGAGGCACCCGTATGAAGCTTAAACTTTTGTTTTGCAGTACGATGGGATATAAATGGAAGCATTCCTCATTTCTTCGAACTGTTCTATGTAGCAGATTTGCTACATATGATTTGAAAAGGAAAAAAAAAAAAAACCTCACCAAAACAGCACAGAAGTAATAAAACTATTTGGTCTTATTATTTAAATAGAAGTGTAGGTGCACATTGCATTTCATGAACCAATAAGGGGGCAGAAGAGTCATCTGTTTTGATACAAAAACAACCCAAACTTGTGCGATGAGACATACGGGTGGGAGAAAACAGCAGTTAAGGATTTTAGCGTTGGCACACGAAGTGAGAAAAGCAGCTGCTTGGGCAATATATGACATGCTACAATACAGAGTTGAAGCTGCCTCTGAATTTCTCGGTGTATTTGTGGTCACCTGTGTCCAAGAAGGGTGAATTCAGACCAGAATATGTGCTGGGAAGAGCCAGGCGTTGACCAGAAGTTGGGACAACCTGTCTTTCTACTGTGGACTGGAAGAATTTGGCTTGTTTAGTTAAGCAAAATGTGATTAGAGAGGGAGTATGTTTTCTGCCTATAAATACATCCTGGGAAGTAAATGCAAGCGAAGGGAAAGGCGTTGAGACACTGAAGGGCAGCAGCAGAAGAGTAAATGAGTAGGAAATGGCCATGAATATATTTAGACTAGAAATCGGAAGAGCCTTCCAGTAGGAGTTGCAGAGACTAAAAAAAAAAACTGAACCACAAAACTAACTAGTTTTAACACATAGCTTCGTAATGTTACAAAGCAAATCGCATGCCAATGTGAAACAATAAACAGTTGGGATGAAAAGCCCTTGAAAGGTTTTCCAGCTCGGATCATCTCTCCTTGGAAAGATCTTGTCCATTTTGATGCATGGTACGCTACGTTCCTTCCTGCATCAGGCGATGAGTCACGGATACATGACTCCGTGGGTGGCCAGAAGTGATATCTCCACCACTTACATCTTTAATTCCTGATTATCCCATGATGTTCTCCAGCTCCTGCTCACTCACTTAAGCACACAGCAGAGATGTAGCTGCCTTCAAAGCACCCCACAAACCCTTCATTTCCCTGGTACCCACAGCCACCTCCACATGGTCGCTTCGGCCAAGGACATGGGACATGCTTTGCCCCTGTGATCAACAAGAGCTTCACTCCTGCTTTGCTGTAGCACTGGCCCTTCCAGAGAGCTGAAAGAGTCCTTAGTCAGAGCCTGTTTCTTTTATTAGCCAACACAATGTATTTTTGAGGGTTTTTTGGATGTTGCAGTGTCAATCACACCCGTGTTGATACCTCTCTTAACTCATATGTTAAGAGAGATATCTTCTTCAGGAAGAAATTCTTCCCTTTGAGGGTGGTGAGGCACTGGCCCAGGTTGCCCAGAGAAGCTGTGGCTGCCCCATCCCTGGAGGGGTTCAAGGCCAGGTTGGATGGGGCTTGGAGCAACCTGGGCTGGTGGGAGGTGTCCCTACCCAGGGCAGGGGGGTGGAACTGGATGATCTTGAAGGTCCCTTCCAACCGAAACCATTCCATGATTCTGTGTTTGAGAGGAGAAAGCTTTTCTCAGCGCTAAGCAGCAACCCACGCTTCCGTCACGCTGGAGGCACTTGTGTCCAGAGGTCCGGGTAAACTCTGGGTGACCCGCAGATCTGCAAGTATTTATAAAACATGTTTAGCAAGGGTTTTTGCCTTGCAGCACTCAGGGCTGATCCATCTGTGCCTCGCATTTCAAGTGTAGACACCAGGAAGGGGAGCTGTTTTTGGTACTCCAGCAGCACCAGGGCATGGGCTCAGAACCTCCTTGTGCTGGTTAGTTAAAGGCCTTTTTTTTTCATCCTGATCAACACGCTAATTGAGCTGTGTGGTCTTCCATCTTGCAGGCATTTATTCAGATCAGAGGAACAAACCCTATATATAGAGAGGTATGTAAGCCAGAATCAGAGTTGTGTAAATCTGGAACTACCTCATTTAAATAACTGGGGGATGGAGCCAGCGGAGTGTTTGGTGTATGTGGAGTACTCTGCTACCAGCACAGATAATTACAGTTAATGGGGATTTACTTTAAGCAAAGTAGGTCAGAAAAATGACATCTTATTGTGTCATTAGTTTCCATCAATTACTTCCATGTTGTTTGCTCAGTTCCCGAAGTCAAACGAGTGTGGGCTGACAGCCTTGCAAGCTCAACTTGGTATTGTCTCTGAAAATCAAACTGCATTATTTCTGCCTCATGCATCATCACTAACAATAAAGCATCCACCGCTGGAATATAGCAGGTGGCTTTGTTATTCATGCATGAGGCAGAAAAGTCTCCAGCTTCCTTTGCCATGGCGTTAAAGTCTCCACAGTATTAAAAGCTGGGTGTGTTGGTAAACTTAGTAGATATTGCGTGAGCTTGACTTCAGGAGACACACTTAGGCCAGTCCTTCTGTTGATTAACTTCTGTGCTTTCCATTAAACTTTTTGAATGCGAAAGTGTGTGTATCAGGGGAGGATTAACACGATGCTGCTCTTGCGCTTAGTGGTCTCCCTGTGACAGCACTGGGTGACATTAGGCTCTCTAGGAAAGGTGCGGAAGGTGCCAAAGGTTGTGTATTGCGAAGCCAGCTCACGGTCATCCTACAAGCTGCTTCTGAGAGAGCGTGAGGAATGCTTGGTGAAGCTTTCCAGTTCTAGCACTCCTTTTTTATTTGAGGGCTTAGTTCCTGAGTTTTCAGTTTAGCGATGGAGTCGACTGGTAAGAGTTTTCGGTCACCGTCAATAATAATGCGTTAGTCCCTATTGATATCTTGAAACAACCGAAGGTGGCGTGTTCTCACAGCTGGGCCAGGTGCTTGACCTCTAATCCCAGATCCTTACAACTCTATAATTTCACATGCAACTGAGTAGTTTCGAATGGCTTACACTTCCCAGGAAATACATTAAAATTAAAGAATACGGCTGGGCTCCAGCAGTCCAACAAGGAGCAAGTCTTTTTCAGGGTAAATATCCCCGTGAGCCACCCTGGTTTCACTCGCTGAGGTTTCAGCTGGATGGGGCCATCCCAGAGGAAGGCATCTAAAACAAGAGGCTGTTCCTTAAAACCAGACTCCTCTTCCTGGCTATATTTTTAGCAAAATGGAGGTACTGATATAACCTACAGAGGTTGTGAAGCTCGATTTAAGTCCCTAAAACATCTGCAGGTCCTCAGGTGTAGCAGGAGAAAAGCTGGATAACAGCTCTCTACTAAATATGTGATTACATGAACCCCAAACTTTTCTCTATTGGGACGTAATATTACATTTAAATCACTTTACGCCTCCTGAAAAATTGAAGAGTGAGGATGATCTTGGGAAGTGAGTATTAGCAAACTTCACAGTTCCTCTTACCTAGATCTTACCTGGGGTGACATGGTTTCTTCAGCTCTCCTCAGGCCTCCTTTAATCTCCTGGGAGCTGCAACTGTTTTCATTTATTACTGAGCATCAAATGGAACCTGTCTCTCTGCTTTCAGAAACCTGCCTTTGTGGGACACCTTTTAGACGCGGCCATCTGAACCAGTGACATGGGATGCCTGATCAGAGGCCCACCTGGGGTCTGGCCTGTGCAGAAGAGAGTGACTTCAAGAGGCTTTCTGCCTTTTCTTTGCGAAGCCTAGCTTTCCCGCTAAACTGAGCACGAGCTAATCCCCTCGGTCATGCTCTTCAAGGTACAGCAGGAAGAAGCAACATGACTTCATCCGCCAAAAAAGGTGATGAGCGGTACAGGCAACTGTGTTTCTCCCCTTGGAAAAGCATTAACAGCTAAGACCTCCAGTTTGAGGGACTTGCTTGGTGCTCTTCCAAGCTGGGATTTAGGAAAAGCGACTACACAGCATTTCCTACTTCCCCTCATGGGGCTCCAATGATTTAATTGGCTATGAAGGGCAGGGACGTATCTCACAGAGTAGCTGGCTGCTACTGTCAGCGTGCCACGCTGCTCTTCGGAGCTCAGTGACAAATAAAGTTATCAGCTGATGCTTCCCCTTCTGAACTGGGTGCGTGTGAAGGCTGGCTGTTGTCCCAATAGGAACTGTACGTAGCACATTGCTTTTCTGTTCTTCTAGGTCACTGGGAAAGCCAATGTGTAGCCATGGACCAGGGGAGGAATCATAGAATAGAATCGTAGAATTGCCCAGGTTGGAAGGGACCCTTAAGATCATCGAGTCCAACCATCGACATAACTCTGACAAAACCACCACAAAACCATGTCCCTCAGCACCACGTCTACCTGGCTTTTAAATACCTCCAGGGATGGTGACTCCACCACTGCCCTGGGCAGCCTGTTCCAGTGCTTGATAACCCTTTCGGTGAAAAAGTTTTTCCTAATATCCATCCTAAACCTCCCCTGGTGCAACTACAGGCTGTTTCCTCTTGTCCTAACGGAGCAGAGCTGGGTTTCACACCTTAACTAAAGTGAAGTATATTCCCTGTAACGTCCCCCTTTCCACACATTCCCCAGTGCTCATTTTAATACCTGATAAAGCTGTAAACCTCATCCAAAGCCATGCATGTAACAGAATAAAGTACTCTCCTGTAATTGATGCTGTCACTACAGAGTTGTTAATTAAATGTATGACCTTTTCTATCAAACCAAATAAAGACAGAATGTTGCACTAATCCCAACCCACCTGGGTTTCCCCTTGGAAAACAAAGAAAAGGCTGATGGTGGTAGCCTCTGTGGTGACTGTAGCTTCTTCCATCTCCCTTTAGCTGAAACATCAGCCCAAGCATTGCCTGTTTCTAATGTGGGTTATTATACCTCAGTGTCTCTACTTCTTCTCTTCATGGTCCTTCCTCTTGTCAAGGTACTGCAGAGAAATCGTCTTCCCCTGATTCCTCACTGACCTTGTGAGATCCCCCATGCACCGTATTCCTAAAGCTCTGTCCAAACCACGTGTCCTTGTTTTTCTCTCCTTTTTCATCCTGAGGACAGAATTTCCATTCCCACTTTATTCCTGTTATTTATGTTGGTTACCCTTTTGCAGGCCTTCTCACCATGAACCACGTGGGATTTCTCACTTATGTGTCCACACTCAGTAAATTTTTTGGCCCCACTACTCACCATTTCTACCACTCTGGTCCTGAATCAAATGCCTTGACCTGGTAGAGCCCCTATTCTAAGTCAGTGGGAGCTGGATTCAGCTCCAACCTGAGACATTTGAGTGTCTGCTTCCACACATGAGTTTGGTGTCTGAGTTCCCATCATAGTCAAGAAGGAGCTCACCAATGTTGCCCACACACAGACATCTGGTGCCATTTGAAAGGCCCCAGGCAATTTCACCTGGCCTCCAGCTGGTGCTCCAAGAGGGCTTGGGTCTCCTGTACCTCCTGTCAGTCTTGGAGCAGGGTGTCCCAGCGACCTTGCGGCATCTCAGGTGGCAGTAGACATTCATAAACTGCATCTAGCCCTGAGTTTTCTGCCATTACTTTTGGGAGGAATGGGGTTAGGCCCCCAGTGCACATCCACACGTACCTATTACTGATGTTGGTTCTGGGCATGGACCAGATTTGTTCTCCCTAAGAGCTGTCAGCTTCTTCTCGACAGCAGGAGAAGTAACCAGCTTCCTTCCCCAGCGATCTTCCCACCCCATGCCCCTGTCCTCTCCTGACTCATCCTGTCTTGGCAGGAGCAGGCTCTAGTTTCAGGCAGCAACATGGACTTTTTTACCTGTTTTGAAGAGAACCGTTCATCTGGCTTTGCCAGTTGGCATTAAGTGATGTAAGGAGGTGGGGAATAAATACTGTTTATTCTATAACTGAGCAAAGATCTCTTTTGTAGGATAACAGAAACACTTTATTTCTTACTTCCTTTTATTCTCTCACCGTATTAAAAGCATCATGATTTCCTTTTCTCTATTTTTCAATGCTTTTAATTAATTTGGCTTTGCACAGGTCATCTAATATCTCAGGGGACAGATGAGATTTGCCCAGCTTGAAACGGACGCTTAAGGTCTCTCATCTGTATGGCAAAAATGATCATGTGTCTATTTCAGACAATGCCTAAAAATTAAGTATTGCTATTCTGGAGTCTGGGTTCAGGCACGCACTGTGCTTTCTGGTGTGTGCACATCACCAGCGCATCCAGCTTTGGCAAGTGCTCTTATCATTTCTTCCATCTGCCAGCGCACACAATATTTCTCAATCTGTTAATTAAGGAGCTGAAGTTTTGCCCTAAGATACCAGAGTAACTGGTTCAGTTTCTCTGCAGCAAAAACTAATGCTTGCCTTGTCCATAATTACCTAAATTGTTGAGAAAAATGATTCTGCTTTCATGTTGATTCACTTTTGTAATTTCATTGCCGAGGCTAAGTGTGGCACCCATTTAAATTATCTCCTACTTTCATTTTACTCAAGACATGTTATTTGCTAACAAAGATTCAATATGGAAAAATGGGAAGGTGACAACTACCTCCTTCATCAATGCAAATGACAATAATCTCCTCTCCTCCACCATGTAAAAATAAACATTGAATCATCCCAGGCAGAAATACCCTTCTGCATTTAGAAATATGGATATGGAAAGGCGACACCTGCTCTCATTTACGTAGTCATAAAACTCAAGTTTATCTAGTGATTCCATGGCAAATACTTCAGGAGATCAACAGCAGTGTGGACTCAGACTGCAAATGTCCCCAGCGTTTTTCCCAAGAATATGCACATTCTTCATTCTTTGGATATATTTGCACTTGAAGGTAGAAGATTAATTTTTGTTCTTGTTAAATTATCAAAATTATTTATACTGAAAATCATCCCATACAGCAACTCTGCCATAAATTCCTGCTTTTGGTAGCTCTTTGATGTGGTTACTAGCCTCTCTACAGCTTCTAAAGCAACATTAAAACTCCCACAAGTAATCACCTCTTGTAATAAGTGCTGTTGGGTGGGAAAAGAATTATGGTGGCGATGGGCTGAGGGTAATGGTCCAGTGAGAAGGCTTTTGTTGGACACTCAGCCACCGGAAAGAACACACAGAAACGTTCACCATCAGACTTTCAGATGTGCAGTTCTGCACAGTAAGTAATCAGTCATAGAATCACAGAATCATAGAATCACAGAATGGTTTAGGTTGGAAGGGGCCTTCAAGATCACCCAGTTTCAACCCCCTGCTCTGGGCAGGGACACCTCCCGCCAGACCAGGTTGCTCCAAGCCCCGTCCAACCTGGCCTTGAACCCCTCCAGGGATGGGGCAGCCACAGCTTCTCTGGGCAACCTGGGACAGGGCCTCACCACCCTCACAGTGAAAAATTTCTTCCTAATATCTCATCTAAATCTCCCCGCTTCCAGTTTGAAGCCATTACTCTCATCCTACCACTACATGCCCTTGTAAAAAGTCCCTCTCCAGCTTTCTTGTAGGTCCCCTTTAGGGACTGTAAGGGGCTGGAAGGACTCCGCGGAGCCTTCTTTTCTCCAGGCTGAACCCCCCCAGCTCTCTCAGCCTGTCCTCCCAGCAGAGGGGCTCCAGCCCTCCCAGCATCTCCGGGGCCTCCCCTGGCCCCGCTCCAACAGCTCTGTGTCTCTCCTGTGCTGAGGTCTCCAAAGCTGGATGCAGTACCCCAGGTGGGGTCTCATGAGAGCAGAGACCTTGAGTTGTCTCTTTGGAAACACTTACTTGAAGGCTTTTTCGATGGCTCTGGGACATCCTCCATGCCAGCTGCCAAAATGCATGTCCTCCTAGTGCTCTTTTCCTGGAAGAGTATCTTCATATGCTAACATGGACCACAGCAATCAACTTTGTGGTTTGAAACGTAAGGACCAAGTACAAGTGCGTGGGTGCCTTTTGTAGAACATGAGTGAGTTCCCTCTTGGGAACACAAAAGGGAATTTTTTATCTTCTATTTGATTAAAAAGAAATTCCTGAGCTGCCACAGAAAACCACTTTCAAGCTCTTAAATCCTGACCAGTGCTGGACTCTGCAGTCCTCACCCAGGAGAGCAAATATGTATGTGTCTTCAGGGAGCAGAATGAGTCAGTAGAAGTTCATACATGACAGTGTGGTCACCAACGAGAGGGTGTTCAAGAGGATGAAAGTTTGTGAAGAACTTGGAATTTTGCATGATAAAACGTGGTGCAATTACTAGGTATATTATAAGGAACGTGACTCCAATTATCAAATGCACATTTCTTTAATCATGTGCATGTCTTTCATTTACAACCAAAACCAACTAAAAACATGGCTTCAGATAGAGGTAGACCAAGTTTTGAAGGGGGTTGTGAATGTCTCTGACTTCCAGAGGATCAGCTAAGTGCAAAGACCTCTTTGCCTTCTAGAATGCCGGGGTGATCCAGGGGACGTTTAGATTGGATATTAGGAAAAATTTTTACACTGAAAGGGCTGTCAAGCATTGAAAGAGGCTGCCCAGGGAAGTGGTGGAATCAGCATCCCTGGAGGTATTTAAAAGATGGGTAGATGTGGTGCTGAGGGACATGGTTTAGTGGTGGACTTGGCAGTCTTGGATTGATGGTTGGACTCAATGATCTGAAAGGTCTCTTCCAACCTAGGTAATTCTATGATTCTCCGAAAACACCATGAGAAAATCACCCTGGGATGGATTTGGCTGCAATTTGCCATAACCCAGCAACGCAGAACAGAGGGGGAACTGTTGGAAAGTTACCTACTTTTGGAAGGGCCAAAAGCTTTTTGCATAAGAAGCTCAAAAGTAACTGTATAAAATACCACCATATTTCTTCTCAGAGATTATATCCATCTTAGTATAGCAAATAGTTACCTTATCTTGGAGGCTGGGGTTTTTTTGCAAGAGTTTTTGGTGGGTTTGTAGTGTCTGATTTTGCAGACGTGAACACAGCAGGCCAGCTGGGGCCAGAATAAGACCCTGGTGCTGTTGGGTTTGCAGTAGAGCTGGGGGAGGCTCCTGGGGGCTGCCATGGACAGGCAGGATGGGCAGAACCAGCAGCTCCTTCTGCATTGCTCCCCTTCATGTTGGTTTTCAGCCCCATCACAAAATATGGGACATATCATGCCACTATTTCCTAAACAGAGCTAATAAATAAAACTGGCACATGGCTCCACGAAGCTCGCACAGAAGGCAAAAGTAAACTACTCCAAAGGCAACCCTTCTCTCATCCCGCTGAAAATACAAGTTCTCCAGGCTCTGCTGCCTTCACTTTTGATTCCTCCTTGCGCTTTGAGCCATTCTTCTCCCCACAAGGATGGGTGTTTAGATGCTCTCCTTCTAATCACCCACAATTACAGCCTTTTCCAGTATCTTCTGCTGCCAAATTCGAGGGGAAAAAAAGAGAAAGGGTGTTTTTTTAAAAAAAAAAGGAGAGGGAGGCTAATGCTTGAAAAGACATATGTGTTTAGGGTTGTTGGCAGATTTGTAAACTTATTAGTGCCTCCACACACCATGTAATTAAGATCTACTGGTAATTAGTCAATAGTTAAAAATAGGGGTTGGTATTGTGCTGCCGAAAACGCCTACAAAATAATGTGTTCTCTGCGCTCAAGATGCAGTTAGTGTCTCTAAAAACTGTTAATTTAAAAAATATATATTTGTTTCAGAGCCAGATTTTTTAGCAAAGCAGATTTCAGCACGTGTGTGTGTGTGTGTATGTGTGTGCGCATGTGTGTGCGTTCAACTTCTTTATCTCTGGGTGTTTATGCGTGTTTGTGTGATGTCCAAAGAGACTGACTGTGTATTTTGTCTTGGATAAAAATGTTAAGCTACAAAACTGCAGACTCGGCACAGCCGCGAAGGGAACGGGAGCTTTTCTCATTTGTCGATTTCCATTGAAATAAACCTACTCATCAAAGGAAATTGTTCAAAAATCCACGGGAATGGCAGATGTGCAGCACCATGGGGCAGATGTCTGATGTTTGGAGAGTCGTGCATGTATTTTCTAAATATTCAGGGATTACCACAGTCTATAGATATAATCCTTTAGTAACCTGAAATGTCGAAGACAATGGAAAAGCTCTAATGCCTTGTAGCGAATGTTTGGCCAAACTGCCCTGTAAGAGCGGCCATTCCCACGCACATTTGAAGTCACTTGTCCTCATCCTATGAAAGAAGACCCAAAAGAGGTGATGCGGTTTTTAAATTTCTTAACTCCTGCTTTATAATGTGCTCCAGAGACGCGCGAGAGCCGCTGGGTGATGTTCTGAAAAGGCGTCTCATTTGGCTGTCATAAGCTATCATCTGCAGTGATTTGTTGTGCAGACAGGCATTTGTCTTGAGTAATCCAAAGAGCTTATTTTGATTGCTTTATAGATCCAAGGAATGTATAGTCGACTCAATGGGGGGTTCATTTGTTATGCTCCCAAACTACTCCTAAATCTTTCCTTATGTCATGTCAACGGATTTTTCAGGCCACCTTCATGTAGCAGTAACGCGCTGGTGGGGGAGATTCGCCCTTGCCGGAGTGAGTCATTGTGTTTATAGACCTCTCTCTGGGGTACCAGTGAGTGAAATTCTGCTGTAGGAAATAAACTGGACTTTGTTTCGTGCCCTTGAGAGACGCATCTTCTGTTGATCTTCGGAAATAAAAAAAAATCTACTCTATTTCCATAGTAATACAGAAAAGACCAAGACTAAAGAGTCCTAGCAAGGGCCAACAAAGTTATTTCATGGGTTGTTCACAATACACACATGAGTTAACGTTTAGAAAGCCCTCCGAGGATGCATGCTCCACAGACACCAGGTATTGCTACCGTGGAGTTCGTGGTAGGATTTATAATAATGTTTCTTTGATGCTGAAAGTGAACTTTGATTTCATTGTGTTCGACTTCAGAATTTATAGAGTGAGATTTTTGCTCAAACACCTGAATAGCTGTTGAAAAGGATTTTCAGGTACGAATGTGTCCTTTCTCCAACCTGTTCCGATGTCCTCTTCCCCAGCTGGTTAGGTATGGTAGTTAACCAACACATGGCAAATATTTTGGTAATGTCATAAAGTTAGTTGCACCGAACCCACAAGAAGAGCAATACTGTATGATTATAATTAAAATGTGTATATATACATCAGTGATGCTGTCAGGTTTTAATCAAACAAAATTACTGATTGGAAAAAAAATCCAAACAAAATGAAACCAGCTATCTTTGAACAAGGTGTAGGTTTAAGAATTGTGAAACAGTCGTGTAAGGAAAAGACAGAGATTCATTATAGGATTAAATTAGTTTTAAACCATTATGTGTTAGATTCTGGTGTGGAATTATTATTTTTTTTTTAATTGAAGAGCACATAACCACCGACTTTTACAGAATGGGAGATTCTTTTCTCCAGGTTTACCCTTCCATTGGAAAACATTGGTTTAAGAATAAACGAGGGCTGTGGCAGAGGGACAAGGCAGGAGGCATCCTCATGCACAACTTGGCCATACTGTGTAATAACCCTGCAGAGGAACCAGTGGAGACCCTTCCTTCGGAGCCATGCCTGTCCTCTGTGAGAAGACACGAATGGGATGTCTCTCCAGTAGAAGATCCAGTAGAATCTGGACAATGGGATCCAGTAGAATCTGGACATTGGGATCCAGTAGAAACTGGACAAGGGATGAAGGTGTCATTGGAGGGGGTAGGAATGATAAGGACATGGAAAACCAGAGGTGGGCATTCTGGGGATGTGGTGTCCCAAGCCTTGTTTCCTCAAGAAAACAGAAAGACACAAAGAAACCTTCATTCCCTTTGCTCTTTTCTACTTCACTGCTTCAAGATCTTTTATAAATCACCATGCCCAGGTCTCACTACCCAGCTTGGGCTCACCCAGGACTCAGAGCCCTGAGATTCACCTCGAATCTGAGCCTGCAGGTTCACCTCGGGGCTGATGCACATTTCTTTCAGAGAGAAGCTTCATTTGTCAGCTGATCAGTCATCGCTGGGGACCACCAGGTGATGACCGGTCATGCCACTGCTTGGAAACAAGTCACTGCATACAAAACTGCTGGCGCGTAAGAGCATCTGGGACACCCAGCCACCGAGGTTGGACAGTGACAGACCTCTCCAGTGGGACCCCTGACATGTTCTGCACGGACTGGCCCAGAGCCCTGTGCAGCAGGGACTGCAAAATGTTGAAGGACTTGAGAACTGCGAATAGGGACCAGCTGTTCACTGGCTCTTCTAGAATGAGAACTAGGAAAAAAAAGGCCATTGCAAGCAAATAGCAAGAGGTTCAAGGAACTCCCTGAGCTGTAAATGACCAGAAAGTAAGAAATTAGTAGAGATATGTATCATATGTGCTTATCCTGTTCTTACTTTTCTTACAGGGACCTGTTAATGGCCAAAACTGGGGAGAAAATACTAGTTAACCAGTCCAGCTGTTGTAATGCTCTGGTAGCTGACTGCTCCCTGGGAGGATGCACGCCACAAGTCCATCAGTTTGGCCCCCACTGAGACGAGGTCGGAGCAGACCCCATGCTGCTGTCTCTGCAATGTGTAATCTGCTGGCGTTTGCCTCACAGTGATGTCTTTTCTTCGGGGTTAGAAGTTTTGCTTTGAAAGGCAGTTGTGATGACTCTGATTTACGATGACAGCAACTTCAGTGGCATTTAAAGAGACCGGAAGGAAGAGATAAATACACTTGAAGATTGCCTAATAAAGAAATAGAAGAAGCATAAAGGCTCTTGTATCAATTGTTCTTCCCTATAAGGTTCCTAAATGCTAAGCTGGGCATGGGAATCTGTCTCACCTTGTTTTAGCAATTAAAAGTTGGATGTCTTGTTCAAGCTGGTCCTTCAAAGTTTCTCTGCAAGACCTGGAGAGGATGCCAGCACATCAAGAAGGCAATTCCTCTCCTTGTTTTGGGAGGAGGGGATGGAGTTTTGGGACAGGATGAACCATGTTCTGGAGGTGCCCATCCTCTTTCTGCTGACTGTGGAGAAAGTGTGGAGCACTGCACAGGAAATGGATGTGGATGCCCCATCCATCGGAGTGTTCAAGACCAAACTGGATGGGGCTTTGAGCAAACTGGTCTAGTGGGAGGTGTCCCTGCCCATGACAGGGGGGTTGGAACAAGATGATCTTTAAGGTTCCTTCCAATCCAAACCATTCTATGATTCTATGAAATCTAACTTTTAGAGGGATGAAGTTAGGCAAGAGCAACCCAGACCAGGCAGAGTGAGCAAAGTCATGCTCAGAGGTAGGATGCTTTGATTAGGTGACACTTTGAGTCTTTCTTCTTGGGTTGCAAGAGCCCAAGAGACATGAATGCTGTGTTTGGTCTCTGTGTGAGTGTCATAAAGCTCTCTTTGTGTCATCTCCTGCAGGAAACCCAGCCAGTACCAGAGAAATCTACCTCCTGCTCTGCTCCAGTGATGGTCAATGCAATGCAGAGGGAAACCTGAGAAGGTCAAACAAAAGCAGGAGGCTAGCAAGGACTCCTCAAAGAGAAGCATGAGGAAGTCTGTTATCTGCTAGTTAGGCTGATAAAAAGGGGCATAGGGGATTCTGCAGCACAAATGCTCAGGTTAAACCTCTGAGAGGATAACAAGCTCTGGCATTTTTAGGGCAGAATGAGGAAAAAAAAAAAAAAGAAGCTGAAACAGCAGCAAACAATAACTCTTGATCTAAATCTTACAGTTTGCTGTACTTCCAATAAATCCAATGGGGCAACCGTCCAGGTAAGGACTGCAGAAGTGGGCCTGTTGAATGAGACCTACCTTGACCCAAAAAGCTCTTAATTGTCCTTCTAGCTCAAGCAGAGATTGTGCAGCCTTGACTAGTTCACTCCTCAGCTCCACTAGTATTTCACCCAGAAGAGAGGAAAGAATTTTTGTTCCTCTGAGACATAAAGGGAGACTTAATTCATAGACGTGACCACTAGAGATAGTGCTGCTGGTCCTGCATAAGACAGGTCAGAAAATCCCACCAAGAAAACTCCGCATTAGAGAAAACACGTCCTTCATGAGGAATGGCATTCATCACACTTCCAAGTAGCTGCTTTGCAAGGTGCTGTGAAGATGCAGCGCGTCTGTTGTGTTAGCTATTAATTAATTAACATTCAAGAGAGAAGCTGCCGGTTCCACTCGTGCGAGCAGGTTGCTCTCTGGGTGGCGTGGTGCGGCTCACGGCTCCGGGAGGATTCCGTGCAAGATGGCAGCCAGCTGGAAGCAAGACAGCAAACTCTTACTTCCAGGAGCCATGGTAGTGTCATGACACACCAGGGGCTAGCGCTTACACACACCTTTCCTTGCCCCGTGTTTCTCACAGGGGATGCGACACCATCGCATTGCTCGCGTGTGCTTTCAGCGCATAAATGCACACCGCTGTTTTCACCTCCATGTTGACACCTCTTCCATCAGATCTTGATTAAACAAAGCATTTGAATTCCTATCCCCATCTAAGCACATGCCTGAGACATGCCCGCGTGGCAGAATATTTAAACACTAGCTTTCAGTGCCACTTCAAGGAGCACAGGTGGGCTTCACGTTAATTTTGGGTGCAAGGCTTTGCTGAATCAGTCCTTTTCACTGCTAAGGACAACCATCGAGGTACAGAGAAGTGTGGTGCAAGAAGCTATCCCATTTGTTGCAGGAGACACAAGCTAACACTGTCTTTTGAGGAGCAAATGTGAGTGGAAGGACTTTGCAGGTTCCTCCTAAGCCTTCAAGTCTATCTTGAATTGGTTAATAGAGGTTATGGTAAAGGGCGACTTGGTAGTTGGGCCTCACCTGAGGGTTAAAGACATATATACATTCAACTTTAGGAGAGATCTCAGTGCTTTCAGTCCCAGGACACATATATTTTCCATCCCTGTGTTCATTCAGCCAGGCTGTGCATTAGCCTGAGTGCATCTGCTCTTTGGGTTTTTCTTGATGGATGGGGCTGTATTTGTCTCTGACTTCTCCATCCAAAGCACATCAACCAGAGCTTGGGTCTCAACAGGTTAGTGTGTAGGCTCTGCCACCCACTCCTTTGGGGGCATCACCACTGGGAAATAGGGATGAGCACTCTCCCACCCAGCCCCTCACTGGTGTCTGTTGACGACTGACCTCTTAAAGAGTGTGAAGAGTGCAGAAGTCTGCTGTGGCAAGGCTTTAAATAAGGAGATACCTTGGTGTAGGTGCTTGCAGCTTCTTCACAGCTACAGATAGGTCAGTTGAAACTAAGGAAATATCAGTGGGAGAATCTTGAGGCCTGATGATCTCCACATCTTCCCTTCACTGGGACATGATGGATCCATCTAATGCCTCTTTGATCAAGTTAGATTTGTTGTTCAACATGCAGAAAATATTATTGAATAATCCGTGATTTCACAAATGTTTTCCAGGATCTAACTTTTTTTTTTTTTCTTTGGAAGAGCTTCGATGTGTCAACAAAAAACTTGCAGCGGTGAAGCATGCCGGACTGAGTAGACTGTATGGAAACTAAGGAAACATCACTGGGAGAGTCTCAAGGCCTGATGATCCCCAGATCTTCCCTTCGCTGGGACATGATCGATCCATCTAATGCCTCTTTGATCAAGTTAGATTTGTTGTTCAACATGCAGAAAATATTATTGAATAATCCGTGGTTTCCCAAATGTTTTCCAGGACCTAACTTTTTTTTTCTTTGGAAGAGCTTCGATGTGTCAACAAAAAACTTGCAGCGGTGAAGGATGCTGGACTGAGCAGGCTGTAGGGGCTCTATGCACAGAAAAGACGGGTGAAAACCACAGCTGACTGCCAGCACTGCAGCAAAGCTTGTTTTCTTTAGAGTCGTGCGTGCTTTAACCCGCTGCTCGGTGAATTGCGAAGCCGAGTGCATTTGACAGTGTGAAGGCAGAGTAACAGTCTGGCGGCTGGTACCCCAGTGGGAAATCCTGCTCCTGGCTTGCGTTGGCTCGCTACGTCAGGGAGCTGCAATCATGACCGGAGGTGATACCTTCATTTTCAGGTGCAACTGCTCTTTCAGCTATTTGCCTTCCGAAATCACTCTTTATTGCTATGTGTGAAAACCTTCACCACTGTGCAAAATTACTGTGTATCAGATGGGAACAGTTTCCTGGCGCTGGTTTCCAATAGAATATTTCACAGCTCTCTGTTTGCTGGGAAACATCCATTTCTGCTCCAGTCTATGCCGACCCGCAGAAGTTACAGGCCTTCGCTGATGCAGAGTTTGGGTCCTGCAATCAAAGATGCAGCCACTTGGACATTGAGGTTTGAATCATAGAATCATAGAATCATTTAGGTTGGAAAAGACCCTTGGGATCATCGAGTGCAACCATCAAGTCCACTCTACAAAGTTCTCCCTTACACCATATCCCTTAACACCACATCTAAACGAGTCTTAAACACATTCAGGGATGGTGACTCTACCACCTGCGTGGGCAGCCTATTCCAGTGTCTGACCACTGTTTCTGGGAAGAATTTTGTCCTAATGTCCAGCCTAAACGTACCCTGCTGCAGCTTGAACCCATTCCCTCTTGTTCTATCGCTAATTACCTGTGAGAAGAGACCAGCACCAACCTCTCTACAATGGCCTCTCAAGTAGCTGTAGAGAGCGATGAGGTCTCCCCTCAGCCTCCTCTTCCTCAAACTAAACAGTCCCAGCTCCTTCAATCGCTCCTCATCAGATTTATTCTCCAGGCCCTTCACCAGCTTCGTTGCCCTCCTCTGCACTCGCTCCAGCACCTCGATATCTCTCTCATATTGAGGTGCCCAGAACTGGACACAATACTCAAGGTGTGACCTCACCAGTGCTGAGTACAGGGGGACAATCACCTCCCTCCTTCTGCTGGTCACACTATTTCTAATACAAGCCAGGATGTCATTGGCTTTCTTGGCCACCTGGGCACACTGCTGGCTCATGTTCAGCCGCTTGTCAATTAGAACCCCCAGGTCCTTTTCTGCCAGGCAGCTCTCCAGCCACACTGCCCCAAGCCCGGAGCGATGCATGGGGTTGTTGTGGCCCAAGTGCAGGACCCGGCACTTGGCCTTGTTGAAGCTCATACCGTTAGCATTGGCCCATCGGTCCAATCTATCCAAGTCCTTCTGTAGAGCCTCCCTATCCTCATGCAGATCAACACTCCTGCTTAGCTTCATGTCATCTGCAAACTTGCTGATGATACACTCTATGTCCTTATCAAGGTTATGATAGAGATGAAGAGCGCTAATCAAAGATGCAGCCACTCGGACACTGAGGTTTGAAGAGCGCTAATTCAGCATCCCCTCTACCAGCCACAGCTGGTATTTTTGTCTGACCAGTGTTCGCGCTACTGGATGATGCCATTTTCTCCAAGATGCTGCTTGTCTTTATCATCTTCTTACCTCCAAACATCCCAACTCTGCAGTGTCTTCTTCACCTTGCAACGTCAAAGAGTTGTCTTATTGCCACGTTGCTTTTTCTTTTCTCTTGCATATGGTGGAAATTTTAGTTGGGGTATGCCTGCATAGATTCTGATTTCCAAGATTTACCCACATAAATGCATGTAGACCACAGTCTTTGACCCCCAGCGTGATACCCACCAGGGTGCTATGTTTCTTCTCTGCTTTGCAGTAGTGGTAGCACCATGGCGGGTCTTTTCATTAACATGAATACCAAAGGCTTGTCATGGCAGGGAGGTTCAATGTTTTAGTGTTCACTGAGGACTGAGGGCTTCTTCATCAGTCCTCGTTCTTGAACTGGGCAAAGTGCCATCTGCGGTCTCCGAGGATATTTCAGACTCCATTGCCTAAGTGCCCTCTGGTCCTTTCTCGATGTTTCACACTACGGTTTGCTGTTGAGGCTATCTCCTGAACTGCGTATATTTCCAAACGTGGCAGCAAAGTGGCTCACTGTAGCACATTAATCGCACACTTCCCCTTTCGTGATCTCCCCAGCTCTTGCATTCGAATTGCCATACCCAGTTAGACCACCAGCTCATCAAATCCTGCTTCCTGCCTCCAGCGATGGCCAAAACCTGAGGCTTCAGAGGTTACCTCCATAGCACACCAAACTAACTGCATCGTTCTGGGTGCACGGGTGGAAAACCTCTTTCCTGGCGGCCGCAGAAGTTCCACTTATGCGCTGAAGCATGAGATTTGATTACCTTTATTACAGGATCTTTGCGTGCAGAGCTACAAATGTTCATGGTCATGCAATTATCCAGTCACAGCAGTTGACTCAGTGACTTTCTTGGGTAGCGAAGTCCATAAATAGGCTCTATACAGCAGTGGGATCTCTGGTTTGCTCACCTCCGTTGAACTTTACCTTCAATGAGTGTCATCCAGGACTTATATTGTATGTGCCACAGTAAAATGGAAAGAGAGTTTTAGGCCTGTTGTTCCCTTTTTTTGATTTGAATATCCAAAAACTCTTCTTTTGTCTTTACTAAACATTTCTGGGGCTTTTGAGCATTTTCTTTCCTCAAACAAGAATATACTTGTGCTGCTCTTCAGGCTTTTCCAGCGCCCCGTAGCAAAGGCAAGAATCACCTATGAAATGTCCAATGTATCCTTTGGCTTCTCTGGGTAAAGTTTTCAGGTATTTCTGGGAAAAGAGCATGGCTATTATTCAAATACAATAAGTAAGGTCATTTCAAGGGCTGACACCACTGGAGACCCATAAGAAGAGGGAAGATAGAATCATAGAATCATTTAGGTGGGAAAGGACTTTTGAGAACATCAAGTCAAACTATTAACCGAACACTGCCAAGTCCACCACTAAACCATGTCCCTCAGCACCGCGTCTACCCGTCTTTTAAATACCTCCAGGGATGGTGACTCCATCACTTCCCTGGGCAGCCTGTTCCAATGCTTCACAACCCCTTCGGTGAAAACTTTTTTCTAATATCCAATCTAAACCTCTCCTGGAGCAACTTGAGGCCATTTCTTCTAGTCCTATCACTTGCTACTTGGGAAAGAGACCAACACTCCCCTCGCTACAACCTCCTTTCAGATGATGAGTGCACCCAGTTAAACTTTCAGGGGAAATTTATAGACAAGAAGAAACTCAGGGATTCAAAGAATAATTTGGCCAGAGGTCACATTTCGCAATAAAAGTACACCAGGTATCACAAGCAACAGGAGGAACAGCTATTCATGAAGAAGGAAAAAATGTTGGTTTTAAGCAAAACAATGCCACAAAAAACATTTAGCATCTCTTCAAACACATGCTTCTGCAGCCTTGAGTGCAAGGAGCCGTAAAAGTGACTAAAGCAAGAGCCTCAAGAGTGGATTGCTCAAGTGAAAGGAAGCTGGAATGAAATGCCAGCCAGCCCCGTCAGTCCCTCATTCAGCGCTGCTCAGAAATGCCTGATGCTTTCTGACTGAATAGCCAGGGCTGGAGTAATTACTCGGTTGCAGCATTTTCACTGTTACAGTGAAAAGGAGGTTTCTTTTTTTTGCATGAGTTACAATTTTGCCTCGTACTTTTTGAGCTGACACTGTTGGTGAAGGTTTTTGCTATACAGTCCTTCTGGTTTGCTCCTGACCTGGTCACAAAGGCCACAGGGACACTGTTCTGCTCAACCATAGTTGAAGCTAAACTCCCTGGGGCTACATTTGTAACTGGGAATTAAACAATTTGGGACACAGACATTCACCCATACTGCTAAATTGCCAGTTTCAGCCCAGGTCAATGAGTGCTGACCCAAACAATCCTGGGAAGCTCAGGTGTTAGCATAGACCAGGGTCCATTCCCAGTAGACCACCTGGAGGAACCACCCTGTTTTGAAGACTCAGAGAGTTTGATAGTGTGGATGTGGCCAGACTGTGCCAAAGGGCCTTAGGACTATAGAGCTGGCCTGGCCCTGGTTTTCTTTTACTGGTATAGATAGAGACCAACAGCCCACTCCGTCTTGGCTTGGGTGCATGCACGAGAGCATTCCTAAATTCTAAATCTCTTAAGAGATTTCTAAATACGTGAAGACAGTCTGGTGAGGTGCTCTTGCCCTATATACAGGACTACAACTGGGGTCCTTGCTCGCCTCAGCCTTTCTGGAGGGGTCTCTGTGGATTAGCACAGCCACAGCATCCACATGCCTGGTCCCTACCTCTGTACTTAGTGCAAAAGCCCAGGTAAGTAACCCAGATCCACCTAGCAATGAGCTGCACAAGAGTGCAGGGCATGAGACAGACACAATACACAGCCTTGACGCCACCATACTGCTCCCTGGGTTGCTGCCCTACAGCCTGCTTGCTTCTCTCCATCTTCCCAGCTGGGTCACCTCTGAAGGGGCAGCTGTACCTGTGGACAAGAACAAACCTGGGACAAATGGACCAAACAGAGGTTAGTCTTGTCCAGGTGGAGAAGAGAAGAAAGCAGATAGCCCTGAGGTTTAGCCCTTTATCCCTGTTCACCATCTTTTGCTATGAGATATTGGTGTATCTCAGGCCATTGTCCCCCAGGGTGGCTTGCATGGTAGGGTCCATGGGTGTGGGGGCACCTCCCCTGGACCTCATTATCCTGCGCTCTCTCTGTAGTCAACAAAAGCCTCCAAAGGGAGATCCACCTCCAAGATAGGAACTGGAGGCCCAAATCCCCCCTCCATGGGTGTAGCAGGACATGGGGGTCTGACTGGTGAACCCAGGGGCAGGTGGTCCAAGTCAAGCTCAAGGCAAATGCCCTAAGAGCCTTTCCAAGGATGCTGGAAAGGCTGTTTGGCTGTGTGTTGGACTGGGACATGGCCCGAGGTGTGCGGTGCGTGGATATCAAAAAAGCATGCTGGAGACACCCAGTCATGCCTGCAACACAGCTGTGAACAGGGCTGTCCAAGTGGGCCTGGGACTCCCGCCACAGAGAGGTCCTTAGGGAAGACTGAGCATGTCTGTGCTGTGCCACGTCTTCCACCAGACTGAACCTCGGGGCTGGTGAGACCAGAACCTTTCTTACCCGGGGTACACCTGCCTTTCTGAGCAACTTTGGACTCACTTCATCTCTTTTTGATTCTCTAGGCCATTACCCAATGCTATTGACTCTGAGCACGCAACTCTTCCAGTGAAACACCAGACCAGACCAGTCCCTCAGGACAACCTCTAAATCCTCTTGTTCATACAAGCATTGGAGGAATTGCCTTCATTCCCTGCCTACCATTCCTCCCTCCATTTTTTCCCCTCTTCAAGCCACAGGGTCCAGCACGTATCCAGCCCTCCCCTGTGCCATACTTATGAAGTCACCACATCATCTTCGTTAATGCAACCTTCCCTTTTCTGGTACCTGGTGATGTTCTGCATCTGAAACTCCTCCTGCCTTCATCCCTCCCTGTCCTTGCTGGCCATCCTGCTTCCCTTCCCTCCTCCACGTCTCCCTTATGCTGCTTGTGTTCCTTCTTATGGATCTATCTGCTCTCTCTTGGCCCTTGCAGCATCATGGGTGATGGGAACTGAAGAACTGGGCTCCAGCACTACTGCCTGCAGAGCACCTCCTCTTGGGACTATCTACACAAGAGGGGCATCACACATCCAAGCTGAAAAGCAGAACCTGTTTCTGGGAAATAGAATCACTTTGCCTCTTTTTCACCTCCCTGTGCAGCCGAGTCCTCCCCTCCCACCAGAGCACTCTCTCCCAAAGGGGATCACAGCCACCAACCCCCATGATACTCTAAAACCCGGCAACGCTAAGCCATTCCCCGTTCCCCGTTCCTCCGTTCCAACCACCTCCCCCACACGCTTTCCTTCTCTAATCCTCAAGGAGCCACAGCTTAGGAGCCTGAGCTTAGCGTCGCATGATGTGCGCGTCCCATTGTCCCCCTCTAATAGCATAAGCCCTGCATGAATCCCCTTGATTTTAGGGCACAGAGTGTCGCTGGTATTCCTTGCCTTGTTTCTAGCGCTTTCAGTTTTGTATTGGGCCTTTTCTATTATTTATTTGCTGGATATTCAGAGCATGGGAAGATGTATTATTGTTTAGATTTTAGAGGCAGTATTTGCTTTCAATATAGGTAACAAAGCAGGGATGCAGCAGAGGGGCAGTGGTCTATATCACGCGTCCTCTGGAGGCAAAATTTGGGTAACAGGTTAAAGTCATCGAGATGAAAAGTTCCCTTTGTAAGAATCATAGAATCATTTAGGTTGGAAAAGACCCTTGGGATCATTGAGTCCAACCATCAGCTCCACTCTACAAAGTTCTCCCTTACACCTTATCCCCCAACACCACATCTAAACGAGTCTTAAACACATTCAGGGATGGTGACTCCACCACCTCCCCGGGCAGCCTATTCCAGTGTCTCACCACTCTTTTTGGGAAGAATTTTTTCCTAATGTCCAGCCTAAACCTACCCTGCTGCAGCTTGAACCCATTCCCTCTTGTTCTATCGCTAATTACCTGTGAGAAGAGACCAGCACCAACCTCTCTACAATGGCCTTTCAAGCAGTTGTAGAGAGTGATGAGGTCTCCCCTCAGCCTCCTCTTCCTCAAACTAAACAGTCCCAGCTCCTTCAATGGCTCCTCATCAGATTTATTCTCCAGGCCCTTCACCAGCTTCGTTGCCCTCCTCTGCCCTCACTCCAGCACCTCGATATCTCTCTCATATTGAGGTGCTCAGAACTGTCCACAATACTCAAGGTGTGGCTTCACCAGTAGAAGTCCCAACTAGGACTACCTGAGCCAGATATTCCCAGCATCGGTCAGCTTGATCATCCTCCCAAGCCACATACTGTCCAACAAGCTGCTTTAACTAACTGGCTTTGGGGCACCCTCACTTTATTTGCATTTGATGCTTTTATGGGGCTAAGCTATCCTGCCCTGGTGAGGCCACATCTGGAGTTCTGTGTCCAGTTCTGGGCGCCCCGGTTCAAGAAGGACAGGGAACTGCTGGAGAGGGGACAGCAAAGGGCTACCAAGATGATGAGGGGACTGGAACATCTCTCTTATGAAGAAAAGCTGAGGGATTTGGGTCTTTTCAATCTGAAAAAAGACAACTGAGGGGGGATGTTATCAACGCTTATAAATACTTAAAGGGTGGGTGTCAGGAGGATGGGGCCAGGCCCTTTTCAGTGGTGCCCGGGGACAGGACAAGGGGTAACAGGCACAAACTTGACCATAGAAAGTTCCACCTCAACATGAGGAGGAACTTCTTTCCCGTGAGGGTGGCAGAGCCCTGGCACAGGCTGCCCAGAGAGGTGGTGGAATCTCCGTCTCTGGAGACATTCCAACCCCGCCTGGACGCGTTCCTGTGCCACCTGCTCTGGGTGACCCTGCTCTGGCAGGGGGTTGGACGGGATGATCTCCAGAGGTCCCTTCCAACCCCTGCCAGTCTGTGATCCTGTGATTCTGTAAAGGTTTCAGCTTGGTCGGAGATGACAGGGGAGGTCAAGCAATGGAGATGTAGAGCTGCCAGGCTTGTAGGAGTGGAAAATCCTGGAAGCAATGGATATTTTGGCCCTGTTTTTTGGGGGTTTTGTCAGGCTGATTAAAAGGTGCTGTACAGTCATGCATTGACAGATCCTAAACATTGTGGTGTTAGCTTGGTGGATGAAGACTGTACAGGATCAGGGAAAGAGGCTTGCACTGGGATATCCTGGAGAGATGGGACAGGCTTGCAGAGCCTCTTTGGCCACGTACAGCAAGTCATCTCCTTTTGTCCGTGATGGGGAAGTGTAAGGGAGATGAGCAGACGGGATGCACAAAAGGGAAAGAAAACAGACGACGCATCCATAAGAAATGCTTTGGTGTGGGGGCATAGCAGTGGTCCCGGCAGGAAACCATTTGTTGTCAGGGCGGTCACAAAGGGGCTTTACCAAAGACATATTTAAGCAGCTTATGGCCATTAGACAAATGTTTAATCTGCAGGAAAGTGGGACGCCAGGCAGGCAGGTGCCCTGACACATTTAAGACCACAGGGCAGCTGGGCCTGTGAGAGAGAGCAGTGGAGGGGACCCAGGGGACAAGTTATCAGAGAAGCATAGGACCGAGGTGGCTGGTGTCGGACCTTACGCCCCAGGCATTGAGAAAGCAGGTATGGCAATGGCAAATGCCAAAAAGATTTCCGTGGAAAGGTAAAAGGAACCTCCGGAATCACCTAACTACAGCAGGGATGGGCAGAGAGAATCCCAAAACTAATGTGCCAAGCCTACTTGCATCTCTTCCGCTTGAGCCGGCCAGGTGGAAGGTAGCTTCAGTATTGCTCTCCAGATCTGCAGCTCTGTCCTTGCAGATGCAGCCCCTGCTGAAAGGCACGAAGGGCCAGACAAAACCTGCCAGATCATTTCCAGATCTGATCCTAGTTTGCCCTAAATAAAGATGTGGATCGTTCTGTGGGAGGCAAGAGCAGAGCAGGAACAACTTCAGTTGTCTGCAACCGCACCTCATGCTCCAAGAAAAAGGCTTGAGCTGACATCTTTCTCGGATCCGTGAGCAGCATTTCCCAACAGGTGCCGTTATTTTGCAGTCATCCAAAAGATGGCAGCCTTCCCCAAATCATCTTCCTCGCCAGCTGGCTGGACTCTGACCAGGAGATACGTGTCTCACCTTGACTGCTGACGCTGCAGCTGGCATGGCCCGTGGGAGATGGAGCTCAAAAGCTGCAGAGAGCTGCTAAAAGCCATGTTTTAGCCGTGCTTTGGGTATTTTGCTAGTGCTGGTTTCTGCCTGGAAAAGTGGTCATGCCTGCCTCCTCCTGGAAGAAGGATTTGGATTTCCTCTTGGTTGTACGTGAGCCAAGTTGCCTCTGTGCTGGCAGACCCAGCACCTTGGGTTGCTCCTGCAGTATTTCCTCACCATCCATAGTGCCTGGAGCAGCTCCTTTGGGAGAAGGTGGTTGGATTGGGAACCCAAGGAGGAAGAGGGTGTAGGAGACAGAAGTACACTGGCTTGTGGTCTCATCTGTCTGCAGTCTCGATTCCCAAATTCTCCTTGCAGAAGGACACAATATTCTACCACCCAATGCCTTCATTGCATGGCAGAGGACACTCTGGTCATCCACCCACAAAAGAACAGTGTGTCATAGAATCATAGAATCATGGAATTGCCCAGGTTGGAAGGGACCTTTCAGATCATCGAGTCCAACCATCAACGTAACTCTGACAAAAACCATCACTAAACCATATCTCTGAGCACCACGTCTACCCGTCTTTTAAATACCTCCAGGGATGGTGACTCCACCACTGCCCTGGGCAGCCTGTTCCAATGCTTAATAACCCTGTCAGTGTGAAAATTTTTCCTAATATCCATCCTAAACCTCCCCTGGCACAACTTGAGGCCGTTTCCTCTTGTCCCATCACCTGTTCCTTGGGAGAAGAGCCCGACCCCCCCTGTCTAACCCCTCCTTTCAGGCAGTTGTAGAGAGCGAGAAGGTCTCCCCTCAGCCTCCTCTTCTCCAGGCTGAACACCTCCAGCTCCCTCAGCCGCTCCTCACAAGACTTGTGCTCCAGACCCCTCACCAGCTCCGTTGCCCTTCTCTGGACGCGCTCCAGCACCTCAGTGTCTTTCTTGTGGTGAGGGGCCCAAAACTGGATGCAGCCTTTGAGGTGGGCCCTCACCAGTGCTGAGTACAAGGGGATGATCACTTCCCTAGTCCTGCTGGCCACACTGTTCCTGATACAGGCCAGGATGCTGTTGGCCTTCTTGGCCACCTGGGCACTATGCTGGCTCGTATTCAGCCAGCAGTTGACCAACACCCCCAGGTCCTTTTCTGCCAGGCAGCTCTCCAGTCCCCTCAGCAAATCCCCACCTCCCTTCACAGAGCTTTCCTCTGCCTCTGCTTTCATTGCAGGAGCTCCTCAGGAAACAAGGTCCACCCCCATGTCCCCATCCTGCGTATCTCTGTTCTCCAGGCTTTCTCTTAGGAAGCGTAAGATGGGAACACAAATATAAAATCCTATCTTTTCCAAGCATCCCTTTTATCAGATCACCCTTTTATCCACATTACATGTGTAACCTATGGAAATCTACAGATAGACCCAAATACAAAATGACATCCTCGGCTCTGTTTCCCCCACCTCTGACTCTTGGAGTTCACCAGTCCAAGAGAAATAAGTCATGCAGCGTATTCCTGGCTCTGCTCCTGTGGCCTTGGACATGCTGGAGATGTTTCTTCCAGTCAATTGAACAGTGCCAGGGCCTGCTTTCTGGCCCTGAGGCCAACTGGCACTACCTGGCTATGTCCAGGTTATGTCTTGTGTGTGAGCAACCCTCCAGCCCTCCGCCATCCCCGTCTCTCACCGGTGGGCAGCTGTGCTGTTGTCCTCACCTGGCCCTTGCAGCCTCCCTGCCAGGCAGGAGATGTCTCTGCCGTGCAACCAGGGAGTGTGTATGTCGTGCAGACAGGCAACTGTGAGCTTAAACTTTTGGAGGTAAGTATAATTTCCGGAAATAAAATCATTGGCTTTCTGCTGAGCTGGCTTCGGTGATGAAGATTGCAAGTCTTCAGCTCTTGGTGACTTCTGCTGTCTTCCGCTCCCTGACTGCCCAGCGCTCAGTAGCACAGGGCGGGGGACGATTTCAAGGAGCTCCCACAGTGATAAAAGCAGAAACTGCAGGAACGATAATAATGAAACCCCCAGAAATAAGCACTGACTGTGGTTGGCTGCAGCATTTGGCCTGTGTGGTGGTCAGGCCACATAAGGAATCCTGCAAGGGTGCTCTGCAGCAACACTGTGTGGGCTGGAAATTCCCTTTGTAAGCATCCTTAGGTGTTTCCAAAGTGAACAGGGACTGGAACAGGTTGCCCAGAGAAGCTGTGGCTGCCCCATCCCTGGAGGGGTTCAAGGCCAGGTTGGACGGGGCTTGGAGCAACCTGGTCTGGTGGGAGGTGTCCCTGCCCAGGGCAGGGGGTGGAACTAGATGGTCTTTAAGGCCCCTTCCAACCCAAACCATTCTGTGATTCTACGATCTCAGACAAGGAGGGAAGTGCATCACTAATACCTGCATCCACATTAGACCTGCAATAGTCTCTGTTGATGGCTATGGACTCCAACCTTACTAGAAGATGAAGTTGTCACTATCCACAGTGTATTCTGTGTTTCCTCGAGGCATGTTGAAAGCAGGAACCAGCAAGCTGGGCAATGCACCAGCAGTGGGCATGGCTACCACTCCCAGTGCTCTGAGTAGATGTTCCTGACCCTCCTAAAGGATCTTAGGAAAAGATCCTACAGGACCTTATCCTTTAGGATCCTCCTAAAGGATATTAGGAAAAATTTTTACACTGAAAGGGTTATCAAGCATTGGAACAGGCTGCCCAGGGAAGTGGTTCAGGCACTATCCCTGGAGGTATTTAAAAGATGGGTAGACGTGCTGAGAGATATGGTTTAGTGATGGGTTTTGTCAGAGCTAGGTTGATGGTTGGACTCAATGATCTGAAAGGTCCCTTCCAACCCAGGCAATTCTGTGATTCTATGATCTCTCATTACAGCCCCAGGAATGCAGATGGGGAAGAAATGAGGGCAAGACCAAAATGGTAACATGATAGCAGTATTACTGACATTTTTCCATAGGTATTTTTTCATAGAAAGAAAATAGTTTCTTTAAATAAATGCCCCACAAGATGAAATTGGAATTGGTGGAGGACAGCTGGGGAAGGGAAAAGATTTGGGCTCGGCTGAAGTGTTTTTCTCAGATACTTTTAGCTTTTAAATCCTTTCCCTTCGCTGTTCATTAAAACTGAGTAAAACCATGATTTCCTTCCTCTCAAAGATTGACGGGGGAGCCTGGTTCCTGCTGTGCTTAGGATAACTCCCCGGTGCCTTGTAGGAGGTGACACCAGAGTCCACAGCTGAGGACGCCGACGGGAGGGAAAAGAAAAATTGGCCTCGAACATCTGCAGAAGGCAATGTCCTGAGCCACAGTGAATTCCTCTCCAGGAACCCCACCCCATGTCAGCATCCATGGTACCCCGCAGCAGGGATTTCTAAGTGTCCCTCCTGGGGGCATTGCTAGAAAAGGAGAGAAAATCACAGCGATGACGGGGAGCTAGGGTCAGCAATGCCTGAAGTTGATCGGGGTTGCTTTATGCTTTATCTTCCAAGAAAACGGTGAGCAAAGAAGAGCCCTGGATATTTCCTTCTTGTCTAGCTTGCGTGCTCTGCTTCCTGCTGCAGCACCAGTGCTCGCCTCTGTTCTACGAACCGGAGCGGGGCACCCAGAGGATTTTCTGGTTCACTGGCAAGCCCCAAGAATTGAAAGAAAATTGACTTTGGTCTAAAAAAGAAATGAAGTTTTTGCCTTTTCGGTTTGTCAAAAAAAAAAAAAAAAAAAAAAAAAGAAAGAAAAGAAAGAAAGAAAGAAGGATTCCTTGGAGATTGGGCAAAATGTTTTCTTTCATGTCTGGGTATTTTAAATTCTTGTTTAAATAGAAGTGCGGGACAAAACAGGGAAGGCAAGAGGCTGTGAGGAGGGCTGCCTGATTCATCCAGCACGCTCCCACAGCAGTGAGGCTGGATAATTCACGGGGAACGTGCGAGAGCGGAGGAAGCCCTGCTGTTTTGGCGCGGGAGGGAGAAGCTGAAGGAGGCGGCAGGGGGTGCCCAGGCTGTGCAGAAACAACCACGGGGGCGCCTTGTGGGAGGCAGGATCCAGCCGTTGTGTTCCCTGGACGTTCCTGTTGGATTTCTTCGGCACAGAGAGATATAAATGAGCGTCAAGAAGTGCCTCGGGGCTGTTATTTAGAGTCTTGGTAACACATGTCCAACCCATGGGGAAACTCTCCAAAATTTTTCCAAATGGACAATTTCTGGGGTTTAGGACGTCTTTCCCTGACTATTTCATATATTTTCTAAGCTCTGCACTACACAAAGTTGGGCTCTTTGCTGCTGTCGGTGGCTCCAGCTCTGCTCTCACCAGTGGGTCACAGATTGTTTTCCCATTTACCGTCTTTTTCTCCTTCGGGGGACTCAGTGACACTAAGAGATGCTGTCTTGGATGAGAATGAGCAGTTGGAGGGCAGCTGGAGCAATTGGAGGGTTCTCCATGCAGCCTCCTTGGGAAGAACCTCCTTGTGACATGGATGCCATGGGCTATTTACCCCATTGCACAAATTCGTCGAGATAGTTACCCTGTTTTGGAGAAAACAGGGGCTAATGACACAAGACCGATGAATGAAAAAAACTAAGTCCTTCTGGGGACAATACTTAATTGCCAGTGGCAATTTGTGGACTCAGAAGCTGCAGCACAATTTTTAGGCTGCACCAGCCCTAGCTAGGTCCAAGCTGTTATCTGAGAAATGACAGATTGTGTCTGTCTCCTCCTTAATTCTCCAACTACTCAGCCCCAAGGAGCCTGTGCTTACAAAGTGCCTCTGCAGCACAGCACGGAGCTGCTCACAAAGCAATGGCCATTACTGTATTCCCACCTCTTATTCCTGTCCTGATCGTCACAGAATCACAGAATCCCAGACTGGCAGGGGTTGGAAGGGCCCTCTGGAGATCATCCCGTCCAACCCCCTGCCAGAGCAGGGTCACCCAGTGCAGGTGGCACAGCAACGCGTCCAGGCGGGGTTGGAATGTCTCCAGAGACGGAGACTCCCCCACCTCTCTGGGCAGCCTGTGCCAGGGCTCTGCCACCCCCACAGCAAAGAAGTTCCTCCCCATGTTGAGATGGAACTTCCTATGGTCATGTTTGTGCCCATTACCCCTTGTCCTGTCCCTGGGCACCACTGAGAAGAGCCTGGCCCCATCCTCCTGACACCCACCCTTTCAGTATTTACAAGCGTTGATAAGATCCCCCCTCAGTCGTCTTTTTTCCAGACTGAAGAGACCCAAATCCCTCAGCCTTTCTTCATAAGAGAGATGTTCCAGTCCCCTCATCATCTTGGTAGCCCTTTGCTGTCCCCTCTCCAGCAGTTCCCTGTCCTTCTTGAACCCGGGAGCCCAGAATCTTGCACCCATAAGTCAGTTAAGAGCTTTGTTCATGAAATACTGACTCCAGGATCAAGACCCTACCGTAGTCCAAACCAAACTGGACTTTAGGAGGAATTTGCTGCCTTCACATGACTCTTGTTTTGAGCAAGTAGGCTCTGAGCGCCCTACGGACAAACAGTGGGGGAAGAACGGGAGGAAACATCAACATCATGGGATACAAATGATTTAGAGAATTGGTTCCCAATGCATTGGCAGTGCAGGGAGGTGAGGGTTGGAGCTAGGACATCCCAGATGCCTGTAAGGTTACTCATAGAAATCTTCTGAAGAAATCCAAAAGTGCTTTGGAAACTGAAACCACCTCCTTTGTAGGATTATGTCTGGGCTGCTGGTTCAGATTGTCTGGTAATGAAATGATTGTCTAGTAATTCAGGTTTTCTGGTAATGAAAAACCTATGTAGGGGTCTCTGGTCCTACAAGGCAAAGATAGTGTTTGCAGTGTGCCGCACACCTTGGTGATCGTAGCTTTCAGACGGTGCTGGCTAATCTCTCAGGGAATACTGCTCAGTGGTTTTGTGGTACCTGCTGGGGTCTGCTGGCTGGTACCACAACTCGGGCAGAAGACAGGACTCAGAGCTATCATTGTGGGAATGTTTAGTGGTGGATATAGTGAACATGCAAAGCCTTGGTGATGGTCATTGCTAATACATCACCTCAGTCCAAGTGTGGGATGGACCTCTGGAGGACAGTGATGGGTCTTACAGTGGATTTCTCTCTGATACCACCCCACTGGCTCTGCTTCTGCGCAGCCCTGCAGGGTTTGAATCACACAAAGGCACAACTTCACATGAACAGACTACTAAGAAACTCACTTATGAGTCGTGTTGTGATGAGGCTGGTATGAGAAAGTGCAGTATTTGCATTTGACTATATCATGTGGAGTATTGTGTCCAGCTCTGGAGCCCTCAGCACAAGAAGGACATGGACCTGTTGGAGCAGGTCCAGAGGAGGCCACAAGGATGATCAGAGGGCTGGACCCCCTCTGCTATGAGGGCAGGTTGTTCAGCCTGGAGAAGAGAAGGTTCCGAGGAGACCTTATAGCAGCCTTCCAGTACCTGAAGGGGGCCTACAGGAAAGCTGGGGAGGGGCTGTTTGCAAGGGCAGGTAGCGATAGGACGAGGGGCAATGGTTTAAACTAGAGCAGGGCAGGGTTAGATTAGACATTAGGAAGAAGTTCTTTACAATGAGAGTGGTGAGACACTGTCCCAGGTTGCCCAGAGAGGTGGTGGAGGCCCCATCCCTGGAGACATTCAAGGCCAGGCTGGATGAGGCTCTGAGCAACCTGATCTAGTTGAAGATGTCGCTGCTTACTGCAGGGGGGTTGGACTAGATGACCTTTAAAGGTCCCTTCCAACGCAACACATTCTATGATTCTATGATTCTATTACTCTATGTCCATAAACATGAACTTATCTGGCAAGACTTACCAGATCTTTCCTATCCTCTGCACACATTTTTTTGGAAGACAACGAACTACACAGCACGCTTCAGAGTGAGAACTGGTCTTTTTTAATGAGGGGAGAAAACTCCATTTCCATCAAACAAGAAGAAACTAATGCAAACAACACTCTTTCCCTCCTCCTCACAGCACTGAAAGTCTCTGCTCTACTTCTTTTTCCTGTAAGCCAGGCAGCAGTACATCCTCCTGCAGTCTTCAGTATGCTCCTCCTTCTCTCCTTTACCACATGTCCTGGAACAATACCCACTGCAGGTCTTTTTTGACTGGCTTTTACCTGTAGAAAGAAAGAAAGACAGCTATGTCTGCATTGGCTAATTCATCATGGTCAACAGCACAGAAATCCCATCACACAGTAAACTATCTCCTTCAAACAAAACGTCTCCACCTACACTGATACTTGGGAATAGACCCTGACCACCGTCAGCCCTTGTCTCAGAAATGGTTTGAGTCCATGCTATTTGCCCAAGACCAAAACTGAGCCAGTGACAGTGCTGTTAATTAAATGGTGTGGAAAACTTAGTTCAAATGTCAAGCTGAGACCTCAGTCCTGGCACTGCTGAATTTATCGGTATCGTCACAGCCTGGGTATTTAGCTTGAGATGAACTGAATTGCTCTGACTCTACCAACTAGTGTCCAATGACCCAGTTCACATAGAGACACCCACATGGTGGAGGTCTAAACCTAGGATGGCGTGATTCTGGAGCTGAACTCGACTCCAAAGTCTCGTGAGCCGAACCCAACCAGTGCCTCAATACAAGATTCACCACCCACACCTACTTTTCTGGAAAAGTCTTTTTTTCTAACCTTAATTCCTTTATGGTTCATGATTATTATTTCTGCTCCACATAATTTGTCACCTTACCTGGGGTGGCCATCAAGGCCATTAGAAAAACAGCCAACACAACATAGATGATCCTCATGACTGGATATCGACCAAGATCACAGCAGGTCTGAGATGAAGCCTTGCAGAGAGATCTTGAACCAGTAGCTAAGAAAAAGGCTGGAGACCCTGGTATTTATAGACATTTCTTGACAAAGAGGACAGTGTTAAGGAGGAGCGTGACTTCATTCTTGTCCAAGGACACATTGTTTGCTGCTTAGTGGGATATTATGTCACTCCAACCCAGTAGCCATCTGACAATGAGACGTCCACTCTGTGCCCGTTTGTCACTGGCTCTTTGAAGGCATCTTGTGTGGCCTGTGCAAGCGTCTCTCCCTTGGGAGCTGGGCTCCTCTTAGTCTGGCTGCCAAAGCTTTTAGCACAGGCAAGTGGGACTATCAGTCCCTGGTCAGGGGAGTTGGTGTTGGCTTGTAGGAATGGTTGTGGTGGGCAGTGTTACACCAACAGGTTTGAGACCCCTTCTTCTCCCCTTCCAAAACAGAGACCTGAGAGGACTGGTACTACACTGGCCAATGCCACCATATGCATTCTGTCAAGACCTAGACCCCCTTCTAGAATCCAAAGTGCTGTGGCAATGGACATGCAATTTGTTTTAAAGTTGAAATGTTGCTCCTGAAAAAAGACTCTGGTTGTCTGAAGGTGAGGTCACCAGTCTGAGCTAATCATCTGGGGCTCAGTTCTGTTGCCTGAGCACAGACAGGATCATTTGAGACTTCTTGACATTTCCCAAGTTTCTCCTACATCAACCAAGTCCAAGAGATTTGAAAACCACATTCTACAGATAGAATAAATAGAAACTCATTTCTAGTCTCTGAGTGTTGGACTTTGGAAACATAAATGAATAGAATACAGCAAAGCACTAAGTGCAGAGATGACCAAAGAATAGTGGCAAGTAGCTTATGCCTCTATCGCCCACCTAAAGTCTCCTTCACCACAAGCTGGGAAGAAGTCCTAGCATTTACATTTGCACCAGCTTGTCATTGATGTGTTTCTTCCCTTATTTCC
Source organism: Rissa tridactyla (assembly GCF_028500815.1). NCBI lineage: Eukaryota > Metazoa > Chordata > Aves > Charadriiformes > Laridae > Rissa > Rissa tridactyla. Next base: position 123,828,686 of record NC_071468.1, on the reverse strand, counting down.
TTCTCCCTTGAGGAGAAGCGAAGAAATAGCTACCACAGCACTTCCAGTCCGAGAAGAAACTGAACCCGAGCAGAGACACTGTAGGTTGTGTTCCCTGGCAATGAGTGAATGTTTCAGACTGAACAATATTGGCACTGCATTACACCATTCCCTCCAGAACTGCCTGAGATCCGGCTGGGACTGTCGGCCCCGGAGAACATAAAATTTGCCAAAGCACTCGCTCCAAGTCTATCCACTCTGAGTGGGATTAATTGAGAGATGAATACACCTATATTTTTCTCATGTGAATGTCTCCTTTTGTTCTGGATGTCTGCACTCCTTTGATAGTCAATGGAGATCTACTCGATATAATCCATGGAGCTGGGAGAGTCCCTTGGTTTACTGGCCTGGACGTTGTTATTTAGGGTGAGTTGAACCACACGCTAAAATCCCTCAATACTATTGACTGGACTGACAGTTCCCAGTGACTCAGACATCTTAGGTGCATATTTGAGATGTCCCACCTGGTCTCCAGCTGAGTCTCTAGAGGGTAATGGTCTTCCATAGCTTCTATCTATCTATCTATCTATCTATCTATCTATCTATCTATCTATGACCTGCTATAGCTCCCTTATATATATATACACACCTATATATGACCTGCCAGCCACATATAGATGTCCCAAGTGCTCATTGGTACCTTAGATGGCATTAGACATCTTAATTTAGGCAACACAATCAACCACTAACATGTCTGTAAATTCTTCTGTGTAAACACCTCAGTTTAGCTCTCCCTAATCTCCATTTTAATCTCACCCAAAGAGTGCCAGGTGGACAAAGGTATGAAGTAACTGGGAACAAGGGGTCTCTTCCACTCCATCCCTCACATCCAACTTGGACAGCACGGCTCTAAGATGCTGCGCGGATCCCAGTCCCTGTGGCACCGCTGGCCAAGGCTGAGCCCATCAGCAATGGTGGTAGCGCCTCTGGGATAACATAGTTAAGAAGAGGAAAAAACAGCTGCACAACAGCAGCTGGAGAGAGGAGTGAGAAAAATGTGAAAGACACAACTCTGAGGACACCAAGGTCAGTGAAGAAGGAGGGGGAGGTGGCGCTCCGGGAGTTGGAGCAGAGATTCCCCTGCAGCCCGTGGTGAAGATCATGGTGAGGCAGGTTGTCCTCCTGCAGCCCGTGAAGGTCCACAGTGGAGCAGATATCCCCCTGCAGCCTGTGGAGGACCCCATGCCAGAGCAGGGGGATCCCTGAAGGAGGCTGTGACCCCGTGGGAAGCCCACACTGGAGCAGGTTCCTGGCAAGGCCTGTGGGCCCTTGTAGAGAGGAGCCCATGCTGGATCAGGTTTGCTGGCAGGACTTGTGACCCCACAGGGGACCCATGGTGGAACAGTCTGTTCCTGAAGAACTGCACCCCATAGAAAGGACTCACACTGGAGTGGTTCATGAAGAACTGCAGCCTGTGGGAAGGACCCACATTGGAGAAGTTTGTGGAGGACTGTCTCCCATGGGAGAGACCCCATGCTGGAGCAGGGGAAGAGCGTGAGGAGGAAGGAGCGGCAGAGACAAGGTGTGATGAACTGACTACAACCCCCATTCCCCATCCCCCTGCACCACTCGGTGGGAGGAGGGAGAGAAATCGGGAGTGTAGCTGAGCCTGGGAAGAAGGAGGCGGGATAGAGGGAGTGAGGTATTTTGATTTGTTTTCGTTTCTCGTTATCCTAACCTGACTTTTTTTTGCAATAAATTAGATTTACGTCCCCCAATTGAGTCTGTTCTGCCCGTGACGGCAATTGCTGAGTGATCTCCCTGCCCTCATCTCTACCCATGAGCCTTTTGTTATATTTTCTCCCTCTGCCCAGCTGAGGAGGGGGAGTGACAGAGGCGGCTTTTGGTGGGCACGTGGCATCCAGCCAAGGTCAGTCCACCACAGACTCTTATTCCCTGCTTATGCCCACATGCTCATTCTATACCTGTACCTTCCCGCCTAAGGCTATGTGTTAGAAAGAATTGCTTTTCTTCCTGAGAAGCCTCAAAACTTTGTTGTCTCTCCTGGCCTGGTTTAAAAGTAGGAGATTGACAATCCAGCCGTGAGAGCCTCTGAACAGTTTCTCTATGCAGAGGTGCACGACTTCTCCTGCTACAGGAGCTTACACACACCTTTGATCACCTTCATGGCACTTCTTGGTGCCTTTTTCTGCTCCGACACACCCAGTTTGAGCTAGAGAGAGCAGAAACCAAACCCTAAGTGTGGTGTTGATCTGCAAATAAGAGAGAAGCACTGAGCGGTCTTCGGACTTTGGGACAAAGAGGACATAAAATCCATCGCATGAGGTCTGTGAGGGCCTATTTGCTTCTCTGTTACCCACCTCTGGGGATTTGCTGAAATTTTCATGGAAAGAGGGCTATCTTATGCTTAGAGGAGACATTGCTGAACTACCCATATTTTTTAAGACATCTGTAGATAACCTGTAGCCTGAAAAAGCAGTAAGGAACTGAAAGATTATCATCTCTTGTCTACAGAGGGTTTTTTCAAGGGCCATAGAGAAGGCAAGAGGGAAAATGATACCTTCTTCCCAAATCCCAACCCCATAGAGCGGTGGCGGCTCTGCAGCTTGTTGTCAGTGGGTGTTCAGGCTCTTTTGGTCCTGATGAGCCTTTGGGCTGGGCTTGGAGAATCTGTTTTAACACTTTATGTGGGATCATGGGGACACAAGTAACCACACCACACACACCAGGGTTACATCTCCTTTTTTTCTCTTTTTAATGATTGAGAGGAGGGGACGACAGTTGGGTTAGACGGTAGAGAAGCCGCTCCCAAAGCCACTGCGCTGCCTCCTCTTCCCCAGAAGTTTCCTCTTCAGCTCCTATTTCCCCTTCCAGCCAGGCGGGATGCAGCAGTAGTACTTGCAGTCGGAGGAGAAGGACCACACGTCTGCCTTGTTGCAGCTGCTGGAGCAGTACCCCACCTTCGGGCAGTGCTTCCTTACCTGCCCGTAGCCTGCAAGGGGGAGACAGAGGGAGAGTGGTTGGGTCAGCGTAGGTGCCTCCTTGCCCCAAAGCAGGAAAGGACCTCAAAGAGCACAAGCCTGGGAAAGTCCTTGTGCATCCCTCTCCCGCCAGCTGGTGACTACAGGGACAGCTGGTGAAACAGGTGGTGTCTGAGAAAGAGATGCTCCCAAGGGGAGCACATTCGTTCCCCTCATGAGGGACAGCCCAAAAGCAAAGTGCAGAAAGATGCTCATCTACGCAAGTTCATAAAGACGCTCACCTGTGTGCATGTGCGTTTCCTTTTCTTGTACCTCTCCTCAAGGGAGAGGATCAGTGTTCTCAGAGCAAAACAGCAAAAACCACATCAAGCTTATCTCAAAACCTTAGCTGTCCACTCAGGTCTCTGCACTTACATCACACTTTTAAAATTTGCCCTCTTACTCAGAAATGGCTGAAAGGATGCTGCACAAGTCTTGAAATTGGATCCACAGCAGCCTTCCACCAAATATTCACCATGGTGCTTCAATGAGGGCCAACCAAAGTGCTTGGCCCAGGTGGATGAGAATTGATATCTGAAGGAAGTTTCTAATGCCTGTCTGGGAGATCTCAGCCCAAAATCCCTTTTCAACTCTTGTAAAGGGACCAGGAAGCCTCAGAGTCTCAGAAACGAGCATTAGCAGCAATAACTGTGTCACATCAGTAAGTCAAATTTGCCCAGGACTGTTCCTTGACACAGCAATCAAGTTGCACAGAAGACTCCCCTCTGGTTCTATGAAAGTCTCTGCGTTCTCAAGAGAAGTGGCCACATCCAGACTCTTGTTTAGCAATTGTCTGGCCTGGGCTCACTCCCAGACTGGACCCTGAAGTTTTAACCTCAGTTACTCCTACACAACTCCCTCTCACATAGTCCTTATTTCATTGTCCCTTGAAAGAAGTCATTAAAGTACCTGGACAGGTTATAGCAGTCACCTCAGATGGTAAGAACCATATTTTCCAGAGCTAAAGTTACTTTAAAATAATCCCAGGTAGTATCAGCTAATATACGTACGAGCTAATATCAGTTAATCGCTCTCCATCTTACCTGGGGTGGCCAGGGCGACCAGCAGGAAGACAGTGAAGACAAGGTAGAGGAACCTCATGGCTGGAGTTGAGCTGGTATCTCAGCAAGGTTGGAGAGAGGAGTCTCAGAGGGAGCTCGAAGGGAGGAGATGGCATACAGGGAGGCTGCGGCTGCTGGTTTTTATAGAGCGTTTCCCTGCAGAGCGGAGGATGCTGGGGAGACACGGGAATTCATCCAAGGACTGGTTTTGGCTGGACGTGCAGTGATGGCACGAGCACCAGGATTTCCCACGTGCGGCCAAGTGTGCTGGCAGCCACCTCCTGCCCCCAGAGCTGGTTACCCAATATCAGATACGATATCAGCACGCTGGCTTTGATGAGAGCACAAATGAATAGGGGGTGTCAATAGCAGAGTTGTCAGGGCTGGTGGGTCAGAGGGACCTGATGGAGATCTGCAGGTATAATGATGAGGGGAGAACGAGATTGGTATCGCAGGGTTTCAGGCCTTTCCCAACCTCTGGCAGAGATGCAGCTGCATGCAACAGGGCTGAATTGTGGCCACGATGCACCGATAACTCTCCCTCCATTGTCCAGACTGGTCACCGCGTGGGACCGTTGGCTTGGAAAGAACCCATGTTCCCATCGCCATTTGTGAAGGGAACCATGTCTGCAAAATAAATTTAGCAAACACCTCGTTCAATGTAGTCTCTTTTGTTGTCCCCTCTCACCCTTCTGATGGATGGGCAGGAGCACTGGGGCTGAGAGCTCCCAGGAGCCTGGATGAGCCGACCACTTGCAGACACTTTGATCATCACCTCACAAACCCTCCAGACAGATCTTGGGTTCCAAACATGAGCAGAGCTCTGCAAAGGAGCTTTTCCAACCCCAGTTCACTGGGCTGTTTAATAGCTTTATAAACAGACAGAAAAAAAGAGGCGGCTGGTGAAGGGACAGAAGCTGCTGCGGATGCAAAATTTCTGAACGCCATCAAACCTAAATCTGCAAAGGGCAGCAGAAGGATCTTCCAACACTGAGTAACAGGGCAGCAAAATGCAAAACGGTGAATTGGTGTCGGTGTAACGTTGTGAATTTGGAAAAATACATAATCTCTGTACAAATGATGGGACTGAATTACCTAAAGCCAGTTAGGAAGGAGGTTTGGGGATCCTTGAAGAGAGTGCTCTGAAAACAGCAGAAACGAGCAAAAAAAAAAAATGGAAAATTGTACATGAAGAACTTTTAAGAAAGTTATTAAGACAAAAGAAAACTGTATCAGTCTATGGGGTATTGCACGGTGATGCATGCGCTGCTCATCTCCCAGCCCCTAATGGCCTACAGTAGGGCAAGAAGAGGTTAAAAGAGAAGTGGCAAAGCCAGAGACTCATTTCCGTAAAATTAAATATCCTGGCACTCTTCAGGGCAGGAAAGAAACACTTATTGGAGGTGTACCACAGGGCTGTAAAAATTTTAGAGCCTTAAAGAAGAGAACTCTGGTTCTCCAATTTTTATAACCCAAGGAATACGTAAGATGAAATGGTAAATCACGCATTTGTTGAAAAAGTAACCCAAAAAAGTCCTCTTTCACCCTGAGCATAGCTGAAACATGGAACTTGCTGCCCCAAGTCGTTTGAAAGGTCACGTGACAAATGTATTGAAAAAACAATTTATAAATTAATGAAGCAAGTACAAAAACCAAAATTAGATATAAAACCTTCTTGAGGGAGCCACCAAACTTCAGGTTACTGGAGGCTGAGGAGTTGTTCTGAGTGAAAACATGTTCTTGGGCTCCTTCCCAGGCACTTGCTTCTGCCCAAAACAGGTTCTCCACTCTGACTTGGCTCAGCCTTACCTTCCTCTCCGTGATCTTATTTGAGTCCATAAGCTGAGCAAAAGTAAGTGTGAGGGGACTGTGGACTTCATCTGTTTCATCACCTCTGTTTTTAAGTGTTGTTCTCCGTAATTTTTTCTTTAAGACCTTCAGTGATGGTGTTTCCACACTCCGTCCACGCTATTCAATCCTTTCCGCTGCCGTACAATCCAGTCATTGCACCGTTTTCCCCATATCTCCACTAAGGACCTCTCGCTGTGACTTCTCGTTCTGGCCACCAGGAGAAGACCATTCCTTCCTGATGTATTGCCTTTTCTGGATTTGAAGACCGTCATGTTTTCCATTGTCTTTTCTTACCTGATCAACGTTATTCCACTTTCTTGCAGGTCACATCTTCTTGACCTTTTGCTGCTTTCTGAGCTCCCTTCAGCCCTTCCACTGCTCCCACCGTGTACAAAGCCGGATGGATGCACTTTCCAAGGGGTGCACAGTGCAGTGGGTACGTCCTGTGTTTTACAAACTCAGCTTTTGTTTAAACTTGTAAGACAATTGGTGCTGGTTTCCCAACACCATGACATTGCTCATTTGTGCCTACCTCTGATCCACTGCAACCCAAATTTTCCCTGCTGAAATGCCATGCAGCCAGAAACTCCTTGTTCTGTATTTTCCAGCTGATTATTCTAGTCTGTACAGATATGGTAACTCTCCCTATTACTTAACTATATTTTTTTCATTATCTCTTTAACACAAGAAGATCCACAGGAATGCTAATCCTGTCCTCTAGTGCTTTGCAGTCCCTTTCAACTTCTTATTTGTGAATTTAGTAAGCACATTCTCTAGACAACCCAGAAAATTATTGGGCAGGATAACCTGGACGCACAACAGATTTCTGATCAGATGTGGTGTGACAATGCATTACCTTAGCTTCACTTATGTATTTGCCTGCATCCTCTCTAATCAGCATCATAGTCCTTTTTGAAAGACTCCAGGCAAAATACCCAAATAGGTCTCAGATTAAATGAGTGTGATGAAAATCAGGCCAAGTGCAGGGTCCTGCACATGGATTGGGGCAACCCCTGGTATCAGTACAGGCTGCGGGATGGAGGGATGGAGAGCAGCCCTGCCGAAAAGGACTTGGGGGTATTCGGGGGTGAAAAGCTGGACATGAGCCGGCAATGTGAGCTGGCAGCTCAGGGGCGGCTGCATCCCCAGCAGCGTGGGCAGCAGGGCGAGGGGGGGATTCTGCCCCTCTGCTGCGCTTGGGGGAGACCCCCCTGCAGTGCTGCCTCCAGCGCTGGGGCCTCGGCACAGGAGAGACACGGAGCTGTTGGAGCGGGGCCAGAGGAGGCCCCGGAGATGCTGGGAGGGCTGGAGCCCCTCTGCTGGGAGGACAGGCTGAGAGAGCTGGGGGGGTTCAGCCTGGAGAAGAGAAGGCTCCGCGGAGACCTTCCAGCCCCTGCCAGTCCCTCAAGGGGCTCCAGGAAAGCTGGGGAGGGACTCTGGAGCAGGGAGGGGAGCTGTGGGACGAGGGGCAATGGTCTTAAACTGAAAGAGTGGAGATTTAGATGAGATATTGTGAAGAAATTCTTTGGTGTGAGGGTGGTGAGCCCCTTGCCCAGGTTGCCCAGAGCAGCTGTGGCTGCCCCATCCCTGGAAGTATTCCAGGTTGGGTTGGACTGTGCTCTGAGCAACCTGATCTAGTTGAAGATGTCCCTGCTCATTGCAGGGGGGTTGGACTAGATGGCTTTTGAAGGTCCCTTCCAACCCAAACCATTCTATAATTCTATGAAAATGTTGCAGAATTTGCACTTTTGGGGGAGATCCTTGAGGAACCTCACTGCCAGCGCACTGGTCAGGGATGAATGCACCCTGAAAACTACTCCCCATGATGGACTTGATGCCTCAGTATTGTCCATTGTGTCCGTGCCTTGCAGACAGTGTCCAGAGCTTATCAGAAAGGCACTCAGACTTAATTCCTGCCCCTCTGGGGATCAGCTCTGCTCTCGGCAGCCCCGGCTGGCGCTGGCTCGAGCAGAGCCGTGCCTGGTGGCTCCATGCGTGCTGGCAGCAGAGTCCTGGCAGCCGGATCTGGAGGAGGGGGAATTGCTCCCTTGTGTCCGGGTCAGTGAAAGCGGCCGGCGAGCGGCGAGGAGAAGCCCACTGGAGCATGGACCTGGCTGCCAGGTGCCTTTGTGAGTGGGACCAGCGGGTCGGGGTGACATTGCACACGCCGGCAAGCAAACAACGTCTCTTTGGAGATGGGTTTGCTCAAGTTTCTCCTCCTGCTGTGCCGCTTGTGGCAGGAGTCCCTTTATAAAACCCAGGGCCTCCAAGATCCCCCACCGTGGCCCTCTCAGACCTGCTTTGCTCCCCGTGTGCTGAGATCTCCGCTGGCCTCCAGGCATGAGGGTGCTCTGCGTGGTCTTTGCTGTGCTCCTGCTTTTCTCCTTGGCCACCCCAGGTAAGACAGCAACACTTGGTGGGGAGAAAGGGGGGCTGACCCCAAGGCTGGGAGTTGGAGTGCCTGTCCCCTCTCCAGCCTTTGTGCCTTGTGGTGGAGAGAGGTGGATCATCTCACCCAGCTTTGGCAGTGGAGCTCAGCTACCTGCAGCTGGCTCTGGCTCACGATTTACCCAACGTAGCTCACACAACCAATTTGGGATGAGATGAATGCTGCACTGCAAATGCCTGTCTCTCGTGCCCATGCAAAGGGATCCTTGTAAGCTGCAGTACTGACAAACTTAGACAGAAGACCTTTAAGAGTCCAAGAGTCCCCCAGCTAAATGGGGACAGAAAGAAAGCATGGGTCCCATCCTATGTGGGTTTGAAACTGAAGGTAACCTGCAAGGAGATAACTTGTGGGTCTCTGCTCTCCTGTGGTGTCTGATGTTTCCTCTTATAACCCATCTCTCTCTCCCTCCCATTGCAGGGTACGGGCAGGCCAAGGGCGCTTGTGGTGGGTACTGTTCCTACCTGTGTGCCAAAAGGGACGAGTGGACTTTCAACCAGTCCTGCGGGAAGATGTACTGCTGCATCCCCCCACCCAAAAAGGGAAAATGATCGTGGAGGAGTCCACCCGGGGAGGAAGAGCAGCACTGGTGGTGGGGCTCCCAGCGTTGTATTCACGGTGCGACAGAGACGGTGTTCACTGCTTTGAAGTAAAGACGGGCAGACGTGATTTCTGTGTGCTGTGTGGTTTATTCACCCCCCCGGCAGGGCAGTGCCAGGACCTACCTGGGCCGTGATCATGACACACCTCTAACAGCCCTGGACATTTCTGACAGCCCCAGACCCGTGACACTCAAGTGACACACTGGAAAAGGCTTTGGGATATTCCCATTGCTTCAAAGCAGGCTGGGAGAAGACTGCTTAACGTTGGGTCTCCCTTCACAGAATCATAGAATCATTCAGGTTGGAAAAGACCCTTGGGATCATCGAGTCCAACCATCATCTCCACTCTACAAATTCTCTCTTACACCACATCCCTTAACACCACATCTAAATGAGTCTTAAACACATGCAGGGATGGTGACTCCACCACCTCCCTGGGCAGCCTATTCCAGTGTCTGACCACTCTTTCTGTGAAGAATTTTTTCCTAACTTCTCCACAAGTTGAACCCCAGTTTACTTTTAGGGGACACAACAGCTCCCAGAGCCCCATCAGTCCCATTCAACCCCTGCACTGGGGGCCTCAGTCCTATTGCGGGGGTAGAAACCAGAGGCAAACAGCCACCGCCTTCCCCTTGTGCCCCAAAATCCCCCTCCTGGGGTGCCTTTAGAGCATCCTCACCCCAGTGCAGCCACTCAGGTTTCCTGGTTCTGTGGCTGTCCTGGACACCCTTGCACAGAGCAGGTGACTTTTTCAATGTTGCCCGTGACCAGATTACTATATTAACTGTGACCCTTTGGGGGTCACCATTAATGGAAGAAAAGACAAGGAAAATCTCAGTGGCCCCTCCACTGTGTGATACACCGTTCACTCCAGGCTTTCTGCAGGGGGACAGGGAGCGATCTGGTGTTGGGTGGCTCAGAGAACCCTGGCAAAGGGCAGCCAGACAAGCCCCAGGAGCAATATTAGAGGCGAGATGTTTGTGTCAAAAAGGATCAACTCCCTGACTGGCGCATGGAACAAAAAACAGTCCTGTTTCCCTGAAACCCCCAAGGAAAAAGAATGTTTCCATCCATGGGGACTTTTAAACCCAGAAAAAGGCTACTACACTGGTATTTGTCAGACTGAAGGATGCTGCAAGAGAAGAGAGGAGATATAGGCCTCTCCCTTACTTAAAGTTTGCTTAATTTCTGCAGGGCAAGGTCTGTGTCTCCTCTCTTCTGCAGCATCCTCTGTGGTCAGCACAGTTCTTGGCACTACAACCAGTACATGGAGTTGCGGGGAGAGTAATTTTTTCCTAAGGCTAATTTCTCTATTTGTTCAAAACTCCTCCCATTGCCAGGGCAGTTCGAACACATGGTGTCTGCAGACGTGTCCCTGCTGACAACCAGAGAGGCGAATCCACCCTTTGTGTCTGTATGTCCTACCTAAGCTGCTCCAAGGGGCTCGCTACCAACCACGGGGGTCCAAATTACTGTGTACCGGGCAATTGTGGGGCAAAAAAAACCCAAAACCTAGTGAGCAGCCTTACGATCCTGTATTTTATCCTTAGGACATAGGATAAATGTGAAATGTCATAACTTTAAAAACCTCTATCAGTTTAAAGACTGACCAGGGATACAGGAATCCAAAGCTGTGGGATTTCTTATGATATTTTTCTTGATAAGAGGAATGAGTCTCCGTGCAAACTAGGTGCATGATGTGAGATACTGAGAGTGAGGGGGTTAAACATCTTGTCTACAGAGGCTGAGATCAGGCAGGGAGAGGCAGCAGGTAAATGTCACACTTGATACAGGATGGCCCATCAAGAGCCACAGACTGCTGTCTGGGAAGCAGTGATTCATCAAGCTTCACCTGACCCCAGACAACAGGATATGAAAGAGGGAAAATTCACCTGAAACAGCCATGTGCAGGTGAGAAGACTTCACAGACACGCAGGGTTGAAAGTCTGACAAAATAATAAAAATGGCGAAAGGAAACAGCGAGCAGAAAAAAAAAAAAAAGAAAAAAAAAAAGCCTTTTGCCATTTCTTTCACATTTTTCCCCAAGACAAAAATAAGAATGGTGTGAGGAGAGTGAAAAGAAAAGCCATGTGAAAGCAAACGAACTGCAAAATGGGTTTTTGAAGTGGTGCCTCTCGCTCTGCTGCATCTCCAGCATTCAGAATGTTTTTTGCACCTACAGAAAGTTTCTAAACCCAGTAGTTTATTTTGAACTTCTGTTGTTGGAGAATGACATTTCCCTCCTATTACTGCCCCTGTCTTCTGCAGACGTGCAACCTCCTGAGGCACCTTCTTGGGGAGCAGAGGGACCCTCCAACTGCACTGAACAACGGGTGGAAGGTGTGAGTCCTGTTTTGGGGGTTTCAGGCTGGAATTTGACATGGGTGTAATGCAAGGAGAGGGAGGAGACAGGCTTCCTTCATCTTCAGATCCCACCTCTTTATGGGCAGAAGGTTGGACCTGGCATCCCCAAGAGGAACCCAGCGCACCCTGCAGTAGAGAACCTCTCAACACACAAAAAACAGGGTTTTTTTTCTCCTAAAGAAGAGGCAGAAGGAAATTGCCTGGCCTCTTTTGCCCAAGTGCCCTGAATGCTAACCCTGCATTTCTCAGTGGCAGAAGTTGCACGTGTTGCAATTGGGGGGTTCATCCCTCCACTGATGTCAGGAGCAGGGAAGGCAGTCGGGACACAGCTCAGCTGCACAGAACGCTTAGCATTTCATACACATGCACTTTGGGCTTATATTAAATATGTTTTTCTCTTTTTCACCTCTTTCAGAACAGCAGGGCGGCCATTTAACTTTTCCACAGTAAAAGGCACTTAAAGTATCAAGAAACTCTGTTCTACCTGTCCTGAGAGCCAGAAAATGTCCAAAACCTCACTGGGCCACTCTTCTCCTCTTGCAATGGCAGAGCACCCTGCAGGTGCTATGGGTTCCTCTTCGGAAGAAGCGAGCGAGGAGCGGGGAGCGAGGGACACCGGCTATTTGCCTATGGCAAATGTTTTTGGTTGCAAAAGCGTTGTCTCCGTTGTGTGGAAATGTTATTTGTCTGAGTTGACTTCACCAAAGGAAAGCAAAAGGCCCTTCTGTGAATGGCATCCAGGAGATTCCCACTGGCTGCCTTCGGGGGCAAAACAGGAGCTGCCAGAAAAAACAATTTGACTGGCCTCTTGTAAGGATGGTCAATGGTAACAACTTAATTTTGGTAGGAGACAGCCCAAAGGCTGTTATTCCAGCTACACAAGGTGCATTTTTTCTGCAGGGAAAGCAGACCAGATGGAAATCATAAGCTTGCAGAGAGCACGTCAGCCAGTCCTACTTACACACACACTCAAAACAGGGAGGAGAAAGCTACTGGAGATTATGTATTAGGGAGAAAAAAAGCCAAAATGGCAGGAATTGTGGTCTGATGTCTGAGAAATCAGTGATAATAGACTGGTATTATGAGAGAGAAATAGTCAGCTATTACACCAACAAGAGGTGCTTTCTAGGGCTGAACCTTCCTCTTGGCATCACAAAGCTGAGCACCTGAAAAAAGCATACAATCAAATGAAGTTGCATACATGGAAGGTGTTGGTGGCAGTTTCGGGCTTTCAGAAGACAAATGAGCACAGAGTCTTAAAGCAGTAATGCCCAACATCACGCATTTCACAGCGTCACACTGAAAGTGTGTTACTTGTTGCTCTGGAGTCCTCAGCACAAGAAGGACACAGACCTGTTGGAGCAGGGCCAGAAGAGGGCCACAAGGATGATCAGAGGGTTGGAGCCCCTCTGCTGGGAGGACAGGCTGAGAGAGCTGGGGGGGTTCAGCCTGGAGAAGAGAAGGCTCCACAGAGACCTTCCAGCCCCTTCCAGTCCCTCAAGGGGCTCCAGGAAAGCTGGGGAGGGACTCTGGAGCAGGGAGGGGAGCCATGGGACGAGGGGGAAGGGTTTTAAAGTGAAAGAGGGGAGATTTAGATGAGATTATTAGGAAGAAATTCTTTGGTGTGAGGGTGGTGAGCCCCTGGCCCAGGTTGCCCAGAGAAGCTGTGTTTGCCCCATCCCTGGAGGGGTTCAAGGCCAGGTTGGCCGGGGCTTGGAGCAACCTGGTCTGGTGGGAGGTGTCCCTGCCCAGGGCAGGGGGATGGAACCGGATGATCTTTAAGGTCCCTTCCAACCCAAACCATTCTGTGATTCTATGTTGGATGGTGTTTTGGGTATGAAGGTGGAAGATAGGGTTGGAAGACACAGACTTGTCTTTCCAGAGTAGAGCTCGGGTACAGAGGATCTCAGAAACTGTGCCCAGACCTTGTCATGTAGGGCATTAGCTGCCCAGAAGTTAATTTCTTGGACAAAGGTATCCAGGTGTGAACAGATATCCAAGGAAAAAAGAAAACACTTCTTCCCTAGTGGGGTCAGTCACCATTACTGCTAAAAATAAGGCCTCTTTTTCATTGCAATTTGTTCATATTATAAATTCCAGCTATGCCAAGAAGCAGATTTATATCCTGGAAAGCTCCTTTTCTAGGAGAAGGAGTTGAATATTTATACCTTAGGAAGCCAGTACTGATAAATTACTGGATTACAGGGTTTTCATTTGTTTACGGGGAGAAAACACCAGCTACAGGCTCACTGACCTAGCCGTAGCAGACAAAGGCATAACAAGTGATTTCTCCGCGCTGCCTTTGGCACGCTAATTAACAGAGAAACGGCACTCGGGTCTGACGAACGTACTGAGCTTGGTTCGAGGTTTTAACCTGGGAGAGCTGCTCCGCAGCACAGATCATACGGTACTTACGCTCCACATCTTTGCAGGAGCAACAGGGGATGAAAAGGCCACTACTTCCATGCTTAATTTCAATAAGGAAGCTACATAAAAATGGAGAAATTGTTAAAAAGAAGACAAAGGGGACAGCTAAAAGAGTTAAATCCTTGCAAATAGATTCTTTGCAAGCACCGTGGGAGCTATTTAAGGCCACTATATTGGAGACTCAGAGAAAATCTATGACACCTATTAAAAAAAGCCCTGAGAAAGAGCAAAAGGAAAAGGTCATAGCAGAACAGTGGGATGAGGGAGCCCGTTAGAAAGAAGAAGCTGAAATTGTGTCCAAACACGCAAAAATAGAAAAGATAATAAACTGTGCCTGACAAAGTGTAAAACACAATAAGGCGACTCAGCAGAGAATTGCAGGAAGAACTTGCAAAAGGCAAAGAAACCTCTTAAAATAAGTCCTTTTTTTTTTTTTCCCCACAAACACATCAGGAAAAGGAAGCCTGATGAAGAGCATGTAGGGCAGGAGATGGTCAGAGCAGTAAAGCTAATGAAAGCTAAGGCCACTCCATGGGAGCTAAATGAAATACTTGTAGCTGTGTTCACCTTGCAGGAAAGAAGGGAGGTCTTCGTGCTGAACTCTCCTTTGTGGGGACTCATCAAAGGGCTTGTCTTAAATGTAAAGGAGGTGGAAGAGAGGAAATCAGCAGCAACAAATCACCAGCGCCCAGATCTTTTCCCCAAAAAAAGTCCTAAGGGAATTCAAGGAGGAAATAGCTGCCCTCCTGACCGCAGTGTGTGATCTATTGCTTCATGAAATTTACTGTGAGAAGATGGGGAGATGCTGATGTTATCAAAAAAACCAACCAAACAACTTAAAAGTACCTACAGGATTGCAAGCCAGGATTGTGCCAGTTATGACTATAATAACATGGGTAAAACCAGAGGAAAATCACGTCTAGAGCTCCCTGCTAGAGCTCCCTGGAGGAGGCAGCAGACTTGAGGACCAGAGAGAAGGGGATGCAGGAGGTGGGGACCAGCACTATGGGGCCGAGTTGCAGGAGATGGAGGTCATGGAGAGCACCACGTGGGGATCATTATAAGGCTACAGTGGCAAATCTGATCATTAAAGGTTTGGAAAAGATATTCTAGGTATAAATTCTTTACTGTGAGGGTGGTGAGACACCCAAACAGGCTGCCCAGAGACCCTGTGGCTGCCCCATCCCTGGAGGGGTTCAAGGCCAGGTTGGATGGGGCTTGGAGCAACCTGGTCTGGTGGGAGGTGTCCCTGCCCAGGGCAGGGGGGTGGAAAGGGATGATCTTTAAGGTCTCTTCCAACCTAAACCATTCTGTGATTTTATGGAAAAGGGGTTGAATGAAAAGATGGCAAAATTTGCTGCTGGCACTGTGTTGCTCAGGGTCATGAAGGTGATGGCTGTGGAAGGACCTCGCTGGTTTGAGTGCCTGGCTCGTCAACTGGCTGATGAAATTCAGTGCAGATCGATGTAGAGTGATGCACATAGGAAAAATCAAACTAAATGTGTATGTCAAATGAATGGCCCTACATTGTTTATTTCATTGCCCAGTAGAGACCGGGAATGCAAGTAATTAGGAGAGGAAGAGAGAACAGGGAACGGCATCATTACACTGTATTGCTTGATAAGGGAATCAAGGGACTGGAGCATCTCTCTGCTGAGGAAAGGCTGAGAGACCTGGGGCTGTTTATCCTGGAGAAGAGAAGACTGAGAGGGGATCTCATCAATGCTGACCAATATATAAACAGCAGGTGGCAAGAGGATGGGGCCAGGCTCATCTCAGTGGTGCCCAGTGACAGGACAAGGGGTAACGGGCACAAACTTGACCATAGGAAGTTCCACCTAAACATGAGGAGGAACTTCTTTGCTGTGAGGGTGGCAGAGCCCTGGCACAGGCTGCCCAGAGAGGTGGGGGAGTCTCCGTCTCTGGAGACATTCCAACCCCGCCTGGACGCGTTCCTGTGCCACCTGCTCTGGGTGACCCTGCTCTGGCCGGGGGTTGGACGGGATGATCTCCAGAGGGCTCTCCCAACCCCTGCCAGTCTGGGATTCTGTGATAAATCCTGGGAATTTTAGCCAGAAATTTTGGTACCCTTTATTGATTTATTTATTGCTCTTTTTTGATTTCCTTGTTTCAGTGTTTACCTCCTGGTTATGACAGCTAATGTGCTTGTGCAAGACGAGGGAAGAGTTGGAGGCACCGAGACTCGTATGTGCCATTCGGAGAGCAAAGTCTGAGGTCTGGTGAGCCTCCAGCCTCCCTCTTATCGGGGAAGCATCAACTAGAAAAAGCCCCGATGGGTCACTGCTTTGCTATTTGTACAAACTGCACTCAACCAGAAAGGTCCGGGTCCCGATGCAAAAAAGCCAGTGCAGACCCTGCCCCGGTCGCCGTCTGCGATTACACGTAGGTACGAGTGACAGAGAAGCAGATGGGCATATTAACACGAACCATCGGACCAGATGTTTTCATTATGCCTGGCGTTCCTCTTTCTTCCAGGGCAGATGTACTGACTGTCACTACCAGAAAAGACAGATCTTTAAAATATATAGCACCAGACAATATGGTAACTCCAGATTTGTGTGGAAAGTGGGTTTTTTTTGTTTTTTTTTCTTTTGCTGCTCTGTGCAGCTTGTTTCCTTTAAAATGTTTCTGTATAAATCATTATATTTCACTGAAAATAAGATTTAGAGAAAATCAGTGGGGAAAAAAACCCACAACATCTTACAACCAGGATGCAAATCTTTATCACCCTGCAGCTTGCAGAAGCAGGGCTGATAAAACACCCTTTCTTTTGGAGCTGCAATTTATGGTGCTCTTTTAATGAGTACTTACCATAATTTCTGCCAGATATGAAAGACAAAAGATTTCTCCCCAAACACCTGTCCTTTCAAGATGTGGAACACCATGAAAGCTTCGCATGAGAGGGGTGAATAAAGGACTGCATTAAAGTGACACAGTTTTAGACGGAAAACAACAGCAATTCATGATGACTTCATTATTCCACTCCTGCACACGTTCTGTTGTAGTCTATAAATATGAGGGTATCTCTGCTTTGTACCTGAAAAATATGATTTCTTTTCCAAATTTGTCTAGACCCCTTGTGAACCCCAAGCCTTAAGGCCCCTCACTTTTTTTTTTTTTGCTTTTCTTACTAAATTCACCTGTCAAAGAGAAGGTATTAGAAAGGAAATAGGGATAATGACTGAAGGATCCTCTGCTGAGATAGTGAGAATTTCTGCAGCGGCTTCAGGGTACCAAGACACATGGGTGATTCAAGACGTGCAAAATAACGTGGGCTCACGTACAGCGAATCAAGCCCGGGATAATTTTACAACATAGAGAACTACAGTTTCTCCAGGGTTGGTGAGAAGGTTTTTTGACCACACCAAAGTTCACTGGGAGGTCAGAGCTGTCAGAGATGTGTTGGGTTCCCCAAATTGTTCCTTTTCTAGGAAAGACCCTGTGGGAAAACAAAACGGGCAGTTTACAGCCTCTTTATTCATCTGCTGCAGAGATTTTTGTTACATGTTTCTCTTCACCTTTCCAGTCATCCATTCCACATCCAAGGCCTACAGAGGTCATCGGAAATGGTATTGACTTTATTCAAGCTGGTTATGTATTTACTGGAAGAGAAGGAGGTGGAAGCTTGCCATGGGCCAGTGTGGGTTTATCATGGTTGCAGGTAGCTCCTTGAACACCGTTGGCAACTGTCTGTCATCACTGGGTGGTCTCTCAGCATTCTGTTTTAGGTCCCTCTATCTGCATTTTTCACTTTTACCAATCCCTGCTTTATTTCATTGTATTCGCTTACAATTACCCCACCTGGAGTACTGCGTGCAGCTCTGGAGTCCTCAGCACAGGAAGGACATGGAGCTGTTGGAGCGGGGCCAGAGGAGGCCACGAGGATGATCCGAGTGCTGGAGCCCCTCTGCTGGGAGGACAGGCTGAGAGAGCTGGGGGGGTTCAGCCTGGAGAAGAGAAGGCTCCACAGAGAACTTCCAGCCCCTGCCAGTCCCTAAAGGACCCTACAGGAAAGATGGGGAGGGACTCTGGAACAGAGAGGGGAATGATAGGACAAGGGCTAACAGTTTTAAATTGAAAGAGGGGAGATTTAGATGAGGTATTGGGAAGAAATTCTTTGCTGTGAGGGTGGTGAACCCCTGGCCCAGGTTGCCCAGAGAAGCTGTGGCTGCCCCATCCCTGGAGGGGTTCAAGGCCAGGTTGGACGGGGCTTGGAGCAACCTGGTCTGGTGGGAGGTGTCCCTGCCCAGGGCAGGGAGGTGGAACTAGATGATCTTCAAGGTCCCTTCCAACCTAAACCATTCTATGATTCTATGAATTCTTGGGTTTCTCCAACCCTGTGTCTCTTTCTCCCCCCAATCCAAGGACACCTTCATATGCCACAAGATTTCAGTAGACCTGATCATTACCAGCACTCACATAACCTCAGCCAGGACACAGGAACATGAAACAGGACACCACTAAAAAGACAATGACCCAGTTTTTTATACGGAAGGTACCTTTGGCGACTCCACAAGCTGAGGCAGATGAGGATGGACATAATCATCATAGCAGAAAAGGCTGCTGCAAATAGCCCTTCTACAGACACTGTTAGGGCTGCTTTATGCCTGCAGCAGGCACCTGTGAATGAATCCAATGGATGCTCTCATAGGTGGTCCTAGCAGAGAAGCCTTTGGAGACTGGAAGGCAGGAATGATGCTCTCCCAAAGATCCTTCTAGAGAAGGTCTCTGGAAGACGTTGAAGGGAGTGTGGAATGCTTCACCCATCCATTCCTGCTCGTTACCCAGTCATGGTAACAACAGTCTTGCTAGGATCTCAGATGGGTACCGATTTATTGAGCCCCAGGGCTGAACCAGGCTCCCTCCCGCGCATGACACCCATGGGTTTTGCTACGAGGTTCAGTGGGGAAAGGGACACCCAGGAGGGTGTTATTCCAACCAGACCTTTTTCACCCACCATTGACTGAATTCACTGTGGGAAACAGAGAGGAGAACGCCATATGTTTAGCATTTTTGTTACGAATTTTGTGCAAAAAAGAACAAAAAGAGACATGTTGCTAATGGGCCTTTTGGTCTGGGCGTAGGGAACCTGTCCTAATGCTTTATGTGGGATCATGGGGACACAAGTAACCACACCACACACACCAGGGTTACATCTCCGTTTTTTCTCTTTTTAATGATTGAGAGGAGGGGACGACAGTTGGGTTAGACGGTAGAGAAGCCGCTCCCAAAGCCACCGCGCTGCCTCCTCTTCCCCAGAAGTTTCCTCTTCAGCTCCTATTTCCCCTTCCAGCCGGGCGGGATGCAGCAGTAGTACTTGCAGTCGGAGGAGAAGGACCACACGTCCGCCTTGTTGCAGCTGCTGGAGCAGTACCCCACCTTCGGGCAGTGCTTCCTTACCTGCCCGTAGCCTGCAAGGGGGAGACAGAGGGAGAGTGGTTGGGTCAGCGTAGGTGCCCCAGTGTCATGCCCTCCCATCACCTCTAGGTGTAAGCGTGGCAGTGGCCAGAAGGATGAGAACCTGCTCCCAGGGAGGTCCTGCTCCCTTCTCCCACACACTAGAAGGTGTAAAAAATGTCTAAAACATCCTAAATGTACATCTTATGGTACTTTAAAGTGAGTTTTTCTTTAAAGACTCACTGGTCTGCTCATGAACATAGAGCTGCATTTAAGACCACCTGGGGTAACCAAGTCACCTGTGCCTTTGCGGGAGACCAGCACACAGCTGCACACCCAAAGGACCTGACACCTTGATGGAGGCAACAAAATCACAGCCTTTAAAGCCAATAGAGTTCACGTTTGTTCAAGCTGCCTACCAAGCGTGGCCCACTCTGACCCTGGTTCTCCCACCGTTGCTCCCCTTCCCATGCAATTCACCCTCTTACCTGGGACAGCCAAGGATACCAGGAGGAAGACAGCGAAGACAAGGTAGAGGAACCTCATGGCTGGAGTTGAGCTGGGATCTCAGCAAGGTTGGAGAGAGGACGGTTGGTGAGAGCCTGAGCTGGACGCTGCTGAGTGGCAAGGCTGGGGATCCTCATATTTATAGTGTGTTTCTGAGCAGAGAGGAGGGTCCTGGGGGAGGTTCTGTTGCTCACGGGACCTCTCACGGTTCACCGCACAACCACCGGCCCCTCCACCCTGCACCTGGGTATGTTGGCAAAACTCTGCTCTCCCCAGATCTGGTATCAATACCCAATTGAAACGCAAACCATTGAGTGTGACAGGAGCGAACGGTGAGTAGATAGAACAGCTCTGCTGGGGCAGAGGGACCTGATAGGAAACAAGATCAATATCAAAGGGCTTCAGGTCTTTCTCAACTTTTGGCAGGGATGCAACCGCATGGAATAGGGCTGAACTGTGGCCACGAGGCACGGACAACTCTCCCTCCATTGTCTAGTCATGTCACCGTGTGGGGCTGGACAAGCTGAGAGGGGCCCTGGTGTGAGCAGCCTTGGCTTGGGAAGGACCCAGTGTCCATGTATCACCTTCCTGGGAACCATGACTGCAAAATCCCTCTGATAAATTCAGCAAACACCATGTTCAATGTAGCCTGTTCTGGTGTCCTCTCTCACCCCACTGATGGGCAGGAGCACTGGTGCTGAGAGCCCTTTCCCAAGAGCCTGGATGGGCTGACCACTTGCAGACACTTTGATCATCACCTCTTCCTCACAAACCCTTCAGACAGCTCTGGAGTCTCAAGCGTGCTTAATTTCTGGGATGGAGATTGCCTGATCCCTGCTGCCAGGGGTGCTCTGATGCCCACAGAAGGTTTTTCAGACCAGTGAAATGAGATCTGACTGCAAGGAGCCTGCAGGGCAGAAGGATCTCAGCACTGGGTGGCAGCGTCAGCAGATGGCAAAGGAGACTCAGTGATGGCAAACTTCCTTTCACCTGCCAGGGAAGAGGTGCTGTCAAAGAGCACTTCAGATAAAAAGTCACGTCAGTGTCTGGAGGCAGTCAGGAAGGAAAACTGAGTGTTAGGATTTGCTAGAATGGGCACTGAC
Organism: Rissa tridactyla; assembly: GCF_028500815.1. Lineage (NCBI taxonomy): Eukaryota > Metazoa > Chordata > Aves > Charadriiformes > Laridae > Rissa > Rissa tridactyla. The sequence continues at coordinate 123,807,887 of NC_071468.1, read as the reverse complement.
AAAAATTGGTGTGTCCCTGTAACAGTTTTGAGGGTATTTCACGCTGCTGGTGTCCCTGTCTCTGCACACGTAGGGTAAGACAAGAAGAGGTACAAAGGAAGGTAGCAAGGATGGTGAAAGCTGGGGACTTATTTTCGGACAGCAAGATAGTAATTATACTGGGACTCTTCCACTATAGAAGGAGAGGATTATGTGGGGATATGTGACAGCAGTGTCAAAACTGTAAGTGTCCTCACAAAGAGAGAACTATGGTTTTCCATTTCTCATAACCAGAGAAGCAGAAGAGGACATACAAAAGCATGATGCACTGAGCAAAGACATTTTTCTTTCACACTGCACACAAGGGGATGGCGCGACTCATTGCCATGGATATTGTGGAGGAAGAAATTGTAAATATGTTCATAAAGTAAGTGGGGTGGTCAATCTAACTTTGAAGTTTGCTCTGCTCTGAGCAGCTGGCTGGTTTAGGTGACCTCCAGAGCTCCTTTCCACTCTGTATTATTCTATACGTACATGAAATCCATAAAATCCATTGAGGGGCATTCAGCACAATGACATGGATCCGTATCCAACTCAACAACCCCCAAACCTCAGACTGCTGGAATTGGATGGGTGTCCTGGTTTTGGCTGGGATAGAGTTGACTTTCTTACCAGCAGCTGGTATAGTGCTATGTTTTGGACTGGGGAGGAGAATAATGTTGATAACGCACTATTGCTTTTAGATGTTGCTAAGCAGTCACGGCTTTTTCTGCTCCCCACACTGCCCCACCAGCGAGCAGGTTGGAGGGCACAACAAGTTGGAAGGAGACACAGCCAGGACAGCTGACCCCAACCAACCGAAGGAATATTCCATGCCATATGATGTCATGCTCAGGGTAGAAAACCAGGGAAGAAAAAGGAAGGGGGAGCATTCGGAGTGATGGCATTTTGTCTTCCCAAGGAGCCGTTACATGTGATGGAGGCCTGCTATCCTGGTGATGGCTGAACACCTGCCTGCCTGTGGGATGCAGTGAATGAATTCTTTGTTTTGCTTTGCTTGCATGCACACCTTTTGCTCTACCTGCTAAACCGTCTTTAACTCAACCCATGAGTTTTTCCACTTTTACTCTTCTGATTCTCTTCCCCACGCCAACCAGGGGCAGTGAGTTAACGGCTGTGTGGTTCTAATTGCCGGCTGGGGTTAAACCATGACAATGGCTTTCCATACACGTGCTACTGTATATTTGCCATGTTCTTCCACTCTTGTAGAACTCCAGCTGTTCGCCACTGACAGACTGAAGACACTTGGCTGATGGGTCCCTGCTACACAGGGAGCAACGAAGCTGGTGAAGGGTCTGGAGCACAAGTCTTGTGAGGAGCGGCTGAGGGAGCTGGGGTGTTCAGCCTGGAGAAGAGGAGGCTGAGGGGAGACCTTCTCGCTCTCTACAGCTCCCTGAAAGGAGGGGGTAGCCAGGGGGGGTCGGGCTCTTCTCCCAAGGAACAGGCGATAGGACAAGAGGAAATGGCCTCAAGTTGCGCCAGGGGAGGGTTAGATTGGATATTAGAAACAATCTTTTCACGGAAAGGGTTGGAACAGGCTGCCCAGGGCAGTGGTGGAGTCACCATCCCTGGAGTTATTTAAAAGATGTGTAGACGTGGTGCTGAGGGCCATGGTTGACTTGTCAGTGTTAGGCTGATGGTTGGACTCAATGGTCTGGAAGGTCTTTTCCAACCTAAACGATTCTGTGATTCTACAGCACCGTCTACTCTTCTAGGGCTGACCTGTGCTAATAAATAAACTCTGCTGAAGCCTGACACAGCAAGCTGGCTGTCCCCATTGGTAAATTTTTAGCACAGCCCTGGACATGCTTTTTTCCAAGGCCATTTGAGCCTTTTGCAAACACATTTCCCACCACACTTCATGTGTCTCCACGGGACAGGTATGATTTCCAACATGACTGGAATGTGGTCAACCCGCTTTGCGTGGAAGAGAGTTTAATCATATGGATGTGGCCAGGGTATGTCCACTGGCCTCAGGACCATGGCGTGGGCCCTGCTACTCTTCAGTTTACCAACAAAGACACAACCGTGCTTATTTATTGTGTGTTATTAACAAAAAATGCGTGGAACTGTAGATGTCCTCAGAGTCACTGCTCCACATCCTGCAGGCGGAGCTCCTTACAACCCTAAATCATCCCTCTCAGGAGGGTGTCAAGCCTCTTTGGGAATACCACCAATAACTGGCCCCCTCTACACCATTTCCCCTCCTTCAGGACACCGTTCTCCACCCCACTAGGAACGCTGTCCTATATAAACCACTGAACTATCATCGCTGCAGTTTCAGCCCACTGTTTCTCATTTGGACCACCCTAGTCAGGGGTAACGTATTATTCCCTTCCTACGTGTTCTTATTCCAGATTTGTGGGGATCACGGCTGCCATACTTTTTTTTTTCCCATCATCATGATCTCAGTTCTTCCAGACTTTTGTTATAGGTCATATTTTCTTGGTCCCTTAACCCCCTCAGGTCTAGGCTCTCTCCAACCATTCCACCTTGTCTTGAAGTACGGTGCCCTAAGCAGTGAAGAGCACACTACCTGAAAGTCTAGCAGTGTGGAGTAATAAATGGATTAATTTAAGTGCCTGACAAGGGGTAACCCTGTTGGGTGTTTTTAGAAAGAACGGTTTCTGCCGTTTCCCTGACAGGATGACGTTGTACCATTATGTGCACCTCGTTGCCCACCGCAGCCCCACGCTCTCCTGCAGAATTGCTGCATTGCCAGATATTGCCCCTTCCACCTTCTCCACCAATTGTTCCTGACTTTTGCAAAAAAAAATGTCACCAGTTTCCTGCAACATGCTGCAGTCCCTTTCAGCCTGCTATTTGCAAATACAGTAAGCTCAATCTTTATTCCATTATGCAATTTGTTAATGAAGACCCTGCATAGTTCAGGACTCAGAACAGCCTTCTGAGGTGTCCTACCATCACCATGGTAACTGGAAATTTATTAACTCCTGTTCATAAACCATTTTTCCTTCATTTCCTTTAGGCCATGGTCAATATTGGGGGAAAAAAAACCCAAACCAAAACAAAAAACACAACTAAAATTGAGACAAAATACCCAGCCAAATGAATGTGATGAAAATGTTGAGCACCATGTTTGGGAGAGATCCTTGAGGAACCTCACTGCCAGCGCACTGGTCAGGGATGAATGCACCCTGAAAACTACTCCCCATGATGGACTTGATGCCTCAGTATTGTCCATTGTGTCCGTGCCTTGCAGACAGTGTCCAGAGCTTATCAGAAAGGCACTCAGACTTAATTCCTGCCCCTCTGGGGATCAGCTCTGCTCTCGGCAGCCCCGGCTGGCGCTGGCTCGAGCAGAGCCGTGCCTGGTGGCTCCATGCGTGCTGGCAGCAGAGTCCTGGCAGCCGGATCTGGAGGAGGGGGAATTGCTCCCTTGTGTCCGGGTCAGTGAAAGCGCCGGCGAGCGGCGAGGAGAAGCCCACTGGAGCATGGACCTGGCTGCCAGGTGCCTTTGTGAGTGGGACCAGCGGGTCGGGGTGACATTGCACACGCCGGCAAGCAAACAACGTCTCTTTGGAGATGGGTTTGCTCAAGTTTCTCCTCCTGCTGCGCCGCTTGTGGCAGGAGTCCATCTCTAAGCACCGAGATGTCTATGTTTGTTTTTGATGAGTATTGTTCTTCGCTCCTGGAATGCCGAGATCTCTGCTGGACCACAGGCATGAGCATTTTCTACACTGTTTTGCTTTTTTCTTGTTTTTCTCCATGCCCACCCAGGTACCACAGCAGCTAGGAAGCTACAGAGGACAGCGAGAGCTGGAAGGTCAAAATTAGGAATTGCCACCCTCGCAGCCTTCTCGTCTGGGCAACCTGCAGTGGGACAATTTTGAATACAGTGTCCAATGGCCATGAATTTTGTATGTTCGGATTGCTGAAGAGAGAACTGGAGAAAGACTCTTCCCAGTATCTCATCTGTCACTCCTTTACCCTCTTTCCAGCTTTCTCCATTCCTTCTCTCTTATTTATGGCGCCCCCGCAATTATTTCCAGTATGTGTTCGTACCCTCCCAGCCCCCTCCTTCATTCGTTGCATTTTTCCTTCGCTCTTCACCCTATCTTTTTCTTGTTTCCCATGACCACTACAGGCAAATAACTCTGCTCATTTCTGCAATTGAACATAACCTTTTAAAATGAATAATTCCATTTACCGGACTTTTGAAGGAAAAGGAATCATTACTCTTATACAAAGCTGCTTCTTTTTTTTCTTGACAAGCAGCTGGTTTTGTTTTTTTTTAGATGCAGAGTTTATTTTATAGTTATTGAATGTGTATGTTCCTATAAACGTTCAACAGGGAATCCCTCATTCAAGCTATTCACATTTGAATTCAAACAAACACCACCACTCGCTGCTAATGTCGGCTCAGCGTGCGGAGCTGCAGTATTTGTGTGGATTCATCTTTTCTCGATGCAAAACCAGCAGCTATAATTTCCCCCTTTGAGTTAAGGCACAAGGAGCAGAAAGGGTGAGGCTGGATGAGTCAACGCGAAAGAAACCACTGCCGGGAGACGCCGAAGCACTCTGCACCGCGGGAGGAGCAGCACAGCTGGAGAAACGCCCGCAGAGGAGGGGAAGGATCTTTTATGTTTCTTCACAAAACATATTTTGCATTGTAATTTTGAATCGGATATCATCTAGCCTTGATGTAAATAATTTTATGTTTTTTTCCCGGAAGTCTAGAACAATTTGCCCCCAGGCAGATCTCCCAGCCACCTTCCACAGATGTTTCCATCGGGCTTATTTCTTTCCAGCTTTTTCCTGGTATGAGTAGTGACCTCCGTGATCCTTGTATTTTTCACACAGGCTGCCTCTGTACCAGTAAATAAAATATTTTCAAGAGTGGTAATAAGAAATGTATAGTCTATCATCTTGAATATAAATCTGGGCTTATTTTCCCTTGTTTGCTACCTTGCAATTACCAGTTTTTGCAAGTCTTTCCCAAAATGCTTAGCAGTGAACATAGACTTGGTCCAGCCTACTTCAGAGTAATAGATACTAAGGATTTCCACTGTGCTAATTGCCAGATTACTTAGACTCATACGATACTGCTAATGAGGTGCTCCTGAAAAGGCAGGTGCAATGGATGCAGTTGAAGAACTTGGGTACTTTAAAACCAGAGATAAATTATCCAGCAAATGAAATAATGATGGTCTTTGCTGGTTTTAAGCGGGACCCTTTGTTTGTCACCTGTAATAAATTACGCTGGGCACTTTTTCAAGGGGGAAGGAGGGCAGTAAGAAAACAACCCTATCCTGTCCTATCGTATCCCATCCTACCGTATCCTATCCTATCGCCTTTCAAGGGTGTCAGATACCTACAAGCTATCTGTGAAAACAGTCTGTTGTAAATTTTCGTACAGGCAGACAAATGTCCTCACCTAGTTCTTCTAACAAGATACGGTTTGTTTCTGTGGCTCGTGGTGCCTGGAGGACCTCCCTTTTCCACTGCCCTTGGCTCATTTAACACAGAAGAAGGAAAGACGGGGGGGTGAATGGCTTAAACAGTGAAACAGCAAAGGGAACTGGGATCCCTTGATTCCTCTCCTCTGGCTCTTTGCAGTTGAAAATTTGAAGCCAAGTCCTTGGCATGTCTAAGACAGCTGAACCTTATGCTGCGTGGCAAGCAGATGTCAAAAGGATAACTTAGCTCAGCTGTGGAGGCAAGGCTGTTTGCAGCCTTGGTTCATCTTGCCCTCTGCTTTTCTGCTGAGCTGCTCAAACATTTTCATTTGCTACACACTAAACATCATCAAGGCCCTTCTCCTGGTCCATAGGCCAGCTGACCTGGTTTGACCATGACCATGATATTAAATTCTATCAGCTTCCAAAACAGCATGGTTCTATCCAAAATGCATATTGGGCATGGTCCATGGTAACTCCTGAAGTTGCACTCTGGATTTGATGAAACTGGGGCTGGATGTTCTGGGACAAAACAGCTCCCAGGACTGTGCCAACCATTTAGGAGTATGCTCACAGTCCAGAAAGCCAACTGCATCCTGGTCTGCATCAAAAGAAGTGTGGCCAGTAGGTTGAGGGAGGTGATTCTGCTCTTCCACTCTGGAGACACCCCCCTGCAGTGCTGCCTCCAGCGCTGGGGCCTCAGCACAGGAGAGACACGGAGCTGTTGGAGCGGGGCCAGAGGAGGCCCCGGAGATGCTGGGAGGGCTGGAGCCCCTCTGCTGGGAGGACAGGCTGAGAGAGCTGGGGGGGTTCAGCCTGGAGAAGAGAAGGCTCCGCGGAGACCTTCCAGCCCCTGCCAGTCCCTCAAGGGGCTCCAGGAAAGCTGGGGAGGGACTCTGGAGCAGGGAGGGGAGCCATGGGAAGAGGGGGAAGGGTTTTAAACTGAAAGAGGGGAGATTGAGATGAGATATAAGAAATTCTTTGGTGTGAGGGGGGTGAGCCCCTGGCCCAGGTTGCCCAGAGAAGCTGTGTTTGCCCCATCCCTGGAGGGGTTCAAGGCCAGGTTGGCCGGGGCTTGGAGCAACCTGGTCTGGTGGGAGGTGTCCCTGCCCAGGGCAGGGAGGTTGGAACTAGGTGATCTTTAAAGGTCCCTTCCAACCCAAACCATTCTGTAATTCTATGATTTTATGAGTACAGCACTGTTTATATTAGAGTATGGGCACACCCTGTGGTAGCTCAAGATCACAACATCTCTATGTATTAAAAAAAGAAGGAGGAGTAAATATAATCATGTTTTCTGGACTTTACAAGTCATGGAGTTCCACTCTTTGTGAAAATTTTCCCTGGTGAAAAGTATCCACTCATGAGCTGAAGTCCTCCAGGAAATGAAGACATGTAGTCTGTTTAACTGAGAAGCATGAGGAGGTTATGCCTTCCTGTGTTCAGTTAAACAGCTGTATTTATTTTTTGGTATATTCTCCCTGTGAAGATACTTGTACCCTGAACTGAATCATTCCCCAGCGCAAAGCTTTGATAAGCCACACCGCTTCGTCTCCTTATCTTCCCTCAAGGTGACATTTCCTCCATTTCACTATATAAATACACATCCTTTTTCCAAAACATGTCCTTTCCAGTAGCTTCACCAACCACAAAACATTCAGTTCGATGTGAGTCAGCAGCGTATCCTTGCAGCAGTGAAGGCCAACTGCATACTGGACTCTATCAGCAAAAGCATAGCCAGCAGGTCAAGGAAAGAGATTATTTCCCCCTGCTTGGCACTTTTGGGTCTGCATCTTGACTCCTGTGTCCAGTTTTGGGCTTCTCAGTGCAAGAAAGGTATCAATGAAGGCATGAGTCCTGCTCTGTTGCTGGCCAGAGTTTGCTGCCTCTGTGGCATTTGCCTTCTCTGCAGCTACATTAAATTATTCGCCCAGAGCTCTGCTGTGATCAGACTAATACAGAGCTTTTTACCTGTTTTGGCGACGAGGTATTTGCAAGAGCAGAGCCTTGGTTTTAGTCTTCTGGCACATGAAGACTAAATCTCAAATTTTACAGTGGAGTCACAGACTGAAAACACTCATGAGAAGTTCATGTTGTTTCGCCCTGGTTTTATGTGCCGGGGGAATTTGGGGAAGGATGGTATTGAATAAGGCCCTCCTCTTCTGTAAGACTGACTTCCAGTGAGGCCATTCCCAGTTATTTTTGATTTTCTGACCCTACTTCTTCCTGAGCACCACAGCAAAATATTCGCCCGTGGGCTGTGCCGAAGCTCTCCGCAAAACCCTCGTCCCACAGCAGCAGCTCTGCTTTGTCTCTGATCTTTCAGCTAAAGAGACTTTTACTCTACTGTTGGCGAGTTATAGCACAGCTTGACTTTTTTTCCAGTGCTCACTTTCTCTGTGTCCTTTTTGATTTCCGAAATGACAAGTCATTGCTCTAAATTTATCCCTCTCCCTGCAACAGGCAGTGGAACAAAAGGCATTTCAGCTTGTAGGAGCACGTCTGACCCTACTGGGCTACCCCCTCTCTAATCGCTTTGTCACATATAAGCACAGGTACTCTGGCCATTCGTTCTTTATTAACTGGAACCATTAATTGGATTCTGAAGGAAAAGATTTTCACTTCTGAGCATCCAACAGAGAGAACATTTACCCCCACGCTGAGCACCCTTTTTTCCCTGACAAGCAATGCTTCAGACACTGCCTCTGGCTATGGTAGACACTCAGCCTAGCAAACCCTAACTCAGCCTATTCATATTTGATCTTAAATACTCAGCACAACCTAAGCAGTCCCTGATGAACTGACAACACTGGTGAGTGGTTCCAGCTCATGACATTTAAAACCGTTTTCCCTGGTGGTGAAGTTCATGGGACCTGTAGACACCTGTAGACACATAGTGAAAGGTGCAGAGGTGCCTACTGTAACCCAGCGTGCGCAAATCTACGGATATTTATAGGAAAAAGCAGCTGTGGGAAGTGCGTCTGCTGCTGAGATGTTACCTCAGGCTGACCTGGCGGACAAGGATGGTCCACAGAGGAAGAAGGTCGTCAGCTGCTGCTGCTCCTCCTCTCCTGTTTTCCAAAACTGGTTCTTCACTGCATTTTCTGAAGGAGACATGAGCTGGCTGTGCTGTCTCTGTCCCCCCAGTTTGGGGAGGCGAATACTGGGTCTATGAAACCTGTAGCTCCTCCAAGTCGCCCTGCCTATTTGAGTAAAGCTTCCTAAAGCGTTTGGGTCAGACTTCCATCCTGGTGGGTTTGAGCATCAGGTCAGCCTGGAGATGATCAAATGGTTCCTCAGGTCCTATTCATGTTGCCTCTTTAATCCACTGTGAAATGTGGTCTTCAGAAAATGCTTCAGTTCCTCCCTGTCAATCAGAGCTGTGATGAAGGACCGCAGCTATACCAGATGTATTTGTGGTGTAACCACAACTAAGAAAGCATTTGGATACACCGAGAGTATAAAGGGGGAAGAAATGAACTCTTAAGCCCCTTAATGTAAGCGTGACAAGCCTGTTCAGTTTGTAGGGAAGAGTTAATAGTTAAACAGGCTGCAAAACCTTTTTTTTTTTTTTTCAACCAGAAACCTTCATCAAGTCTCCACCAAGTCCAGGTGGTTTTTTTTTTTTTTAAGATACATTAATTCATACCATTCAAGAGGCAATTCATGATGCAGTTTTCTCAGGAATGATCTGGTAATTTCCTAAATTCAGTCAGACCCAGCTTTTAAGTCATGAAGAATTACCTCAGCATATGCACCTCCTGGGACGCAAAGAACCCGACCCATATTCTATGGAAATGCACACAGAACTACACTTTCAAAGCACCACAGCTTTAAAATAATAAAAAAAAATAATCAGTTCGTAACGAATTTATCAGCTTATGTTATCCATATTTGCCCTTTCAGAAACAGGTGGAATGGAATGGAATGGAATGGGTGGGAAGGGACCTTTAAAGGCCATCTAGTCCAGCCCTCCTGCAATGAGCAGGGACATCTTCAACTAGACCAGGTTGCTCAGAAGAAGAGCCATGTTCACTTGAATGACATAATGCTTTCTTGTGGGCTCCAGAGAAACCATAGCTGTCTCTATGACAAACTGCAGTCACTGTATAAATGTCTGTTTAATTATCTTTCCACTTAAAACCACATGCAGGTCAAGATCATTTCATTAACGTTCCTTTTTTCATGCTGCTGCCTAATGGACAACCTTTATAACCACAAGGGTTTCCTCTCTTCTCTTCTCTTCTCTTCTCTTCTCTTCTCTTCTCTTCTCTTCTCTTCTCTTCTCTTCTCTTCTCTTCTCTTCTCTTCTCTTCCCTTCCCTTCCCTTCCCTTCCCTTCCCTTCTCTTCTCTTCTCTTCTCTTCTCTTCTCTTCTCTTCTCTTCTCTTCTCTTCTCTTCTCTTCCCTTCCCTTCCCTTCCCTTCCCTTCCCTTCCCTTCCCTTCCCTTCCCTTCCCTTCCCTTCCCTTTCTTTCCCTTCCCTTCCCTCTCCCTCTCCCTCTCCCTCTCCCTCTCCCTCTCCCTCTCCCTCTCCCTCTCCCTCTCCCTCTCCCTCTCCCTCTCCCTCTCCCTCTCCCTCTCCCTCTCCCTCTCCCTCTCCTTCCCTCTCCCTCTCTTTCCCTCTCCCTCTCCTTCCCTCTCCCTCTCCTTCCCTCTCCCTCTCCCTCTCCCTCTCCTTCCTCTCCTTCTCTGTGTTTCTCTCCCTCCACACTGAGAGATCTCAGGGGCCCCCAAATGTTAAATTGCATCCAGAGCTAAACTTTCAAAAACGTCCATGCCTCCAACTAAAAAATCAGGTCATGGCACATCATCACATGAAAGATTTATCAGACCCCTGTCCGGTGGCTTAAGTTGATGTTTTCTGCAGAATTCAATAATTTTTGAGCCTATGAAAAAGGTTTGTTCTGTTTCCCCCCTAACAATTTCTGAAAAAGCCAAACGCAGATGATATCAGATATCCTACCCTTCCCACGCAGATAGCAATCATTGCTGGGGAGAGTTTTGGGGACAATTTGTACCCGAGTGATTGTTCTCACTCACTCAGAATAATTGCATACAACTCTGGCATCAAGTTGTCCATGTGCTTCGGATGGCCAGCCCTAAAGATAATCCAAGAGCACAGAGACCTGTCGGTTTGTCTTTGGTGAGCGTCTGGCTAATGCCACGACAAAAAAGGATATTCCAAAAAGGAGGAGAAAACAAACCCAGGATTCTCTTTTCATTACCCAGACATTTCCCTGGTTGACAAATGAAAAGTAAAAAAACAATCTTGAGATGGAAAAGACGAAAAGCTTTGAAAAAAAAGTTAAGTTTCTGGATATTGTGTATTGTTCCATGATTCTTTATGAAAAAATCATAGAATCACAGATGGTTCGGGTTGGAAGGGACCTTAAAGACCATCCAGTTCCACCCCCTGCCCTGGGCAGGGACACCTCCCACCAGACCAGGTTGCTCCAAGCCCCGGCCAACCTGGCCTTGAACCCCTCCAGGGATGGGGCAGCCACAGCTTCTCTGGGCAACCTGGGCCAGGGGCTCACCACCCTCACACCAAAGAATTTCTTCACAATATCTCATCTAAATCTCCCCTCTTTCAGTTTAAAGCCGTTCCCCCTCGTCCCATGGCTCCCCTCCCTGCTCCAGAGTCCCTCCCCAGCTTTCCTGGAGCCCCTTGAGGGACTGGCAGGGGCTGGAAGGTCTCCGCGGAGCCTTCTCTTCTCCAGGCTGAACCCCCCCAGCTCTCTCAGCCTGTCCTCCCAGCAGAGGGGCTCCAGCCCTCCCAGCATCTCCGGGGCCTCCTCTGGCCCCGCTCCAACAGCTCCGTGTCTCTCCTGTGCCGAGGCCCCAGCGCTGGAGGCAGCACTGCAGGGGGGTCTCCCCCGAGCGCAGCAGAGGGGCAGAATCCCCCCCTCGCCCTGCTGCCCACGCTGCTGGGGATGCAGCCCAGGCTGTGGGGGGTTTCTGGGCTGCCAGCGCACGGTGCCGGCTCCTGTGGAGCTTCTCACCCACCAAAACCCCCAAGTCCTTCTCCTCAGGGCTGCTCTCAATCAAAATGGGAAAGCTTCTCCAGAAACTAGCTATTCCCTGAAAAAAAAAAAAAAAATATATATTTTGCTAAAAATAATTTATTATGGTATCTTAGGCCTGAGGAACACTTGTGTCTGTAGTGTCGGGTACATATGTCTGCTCTGTGGCACCCTGCCAGCCTCCTTCCTCCTGCGGTCTGAATTCAGCCTTGCCCACTCACCCTCTGGTTGCCGAATCCCCAGTTTGACGTTGCTGCGGGTTCGGGAGAGCTGACTGGGGAGCTCTCCCACACCTGCAGGCTCCCTCCTCCCAGCTCGCAAGAGGATGAACCCAGTTTGTGGGAAACCATGTATTTCAGATAGGGTTTAGTGAAGAAGTGTGGATGGCAGCTCTTAGAAAGCGCTGTGCGGATATTAAACGGAAAACAACATATAAATCAGCTTCAGCTGACTCTCCTGCTATTGTAGCAAATTTTGTATAAATAGAATAATTTATCTGCTTCTCTATGGGAGGGTTTTGCTCTCCGCCTCGTTCTTTTCCAGAATCCCTGGCTGCATCCACACCAGTAAATGAAGCAGCGCCGGGACCAGGCGAAGACGTCAAATTTAGCCGCAACCCCTGGCACACTTTTGGTCTGGGCAAACTGGCTCCCAGAGTTAGCACAGGGACTAACACGCAGCAAGCCGCCCACCGTGGATCCTTTTTTAGGAAGCCAGGAGACCTTAATATCCTGCATAGAGCTCGGCCGTGCCAGCTGGCCTCCGGGCTGCCCTGGATTTACCGCTGAGGATGGGGTCACTGCAATCGCAGATGATTTTTAACCACAAACATCCTTTACCTTGCGCTTGGTGCTCTTTCACTCCCCTTCCCGGGAAAACATCAGAGGGTAAAGCAGCTGGGCGTGTGGGTAATAAGATTACAATCTATTTTGGGAATGAAAACAAGCAAATTGAGAGCCCTAAACAATACTAGTCCTCATCCAAGAGGCAAATGGTCATGGGACTACAGCATATGGAGGGTGATTCTCTGCTATTCCGCAGCCAATTACTTCTTGGATTTCACAGGCGAAACCCTGCCGGCATGACTGCACGTAGCAGAGAAGAGCTTGCTCACGGAAACGCCTAAAATCATGATAATTGCCTCTGATCTGGGAGATGTGGTCTCACCGGTGAATCGAGACCAAGTACATGCCACCAGGGAGAGGAACCTCTGCCCCCCAGGGTCTGCCCCGTGCCCTGGGGTCCTTCAGGGAGATGTGGGAAGAGTGGCCAGAGACCAGGACGGTTCCTGATCCTGCTCTCCAGCCAGGAAAGGAAGATGTGGGAAGAGCCCCTTCTCCTGCCAAGGCCAGGCAAGCCTCTTGGCGAACCTCTTCAGGACACGTTATGGGGCAGAGGGAAGCAGATGGTCAGGCATTTAGGGGTCTGGCAGGAGGAATCTCTGGGCATTTGGCAAAAATCCCTGATTTAGCTTCATTTCTTTCTGCTTGGACACTTTCTAGATGTGTGTGCTACTCCTGCTTGATAGGGATGTTGTTTCTTAGGAGACTTTATCACAGCAAGTAAAAGCATATGGAGCTACCTGCTTCCAGAAGCTGGTGAACCCTATCATTAAATTGTTATTAGGAACCAAATTATGAATCCTAACAAGTTCCTGTACGAAGGGCCACGAAGATGATCAGAGGGCTGGAGCCCCTCTGCTGGGAGGACAGGCTGAGAGAGCTGGGGGGGTTCAGCCTGGAGAAGAGAAGGCTCCGCGGAGACCTTCCAGCCCCTGCCAGTCCCTAAAGGGGCTCCAGGAAAGCTGGGGAGGGACTCTGGAGCAGGGAGGGGAGCCGTGGGACGAGGGGCAACGGTTTTAAACTGAAAGAGCGTGGATTTAGATGAGATTATTGGGAAGAAATTCTTTGGTGTGAGGGTGGTGAGCCCCTGGCCCAGGTTGCCCAGAGAAGCTGTGGCTGCCCCATCCCTGGAGGGGTTCAAGGCCAGGTTGGCCGGGGCTTGGAGCAACCTGGTCTGGTGGGAGGTGTCCCTGCCCAGGGCAGGGGGTTGGGACTACATGATCTTCAAGGTCCCTTCCAACCCAAACCATTCTATGATTCTATGGGGCTGAAGCCTTTGGTTTTCTTTGCAGCCCCTCCAGCTGAGTATGCCCCATCCCTGGAAACATTCAAGGTCAGGTTGGATGGGGCTCTGATCTAGTTGAAGATGTCCCTGGTCATTGCAGGGGCGTTGGACTAGATGGCCTTTAAAGGTCCCTTCCAACCCAACACATTCTATGATTCTATTGAGGATACTCTTAATAAACATAACTCCCCACAGCACCTTCAGCGTGGTGGCCACCACACTGAGAAAGAAGCTGTCCTTTGGTCTGTGGGGTCTGGTTGTTCTTCATGAGGATGAGGGTTGTGGGGCCATGGGGAGGGAGAGGATGAACATGTGAGAGCCCAAGTGGTGCAAGGGAGCTGTGTGGAGACCCCAGGCACCTCTCCTGAAGCTGATGATATCCCAAAGCATCAGCCGTCCCTACTCAATCGCAGAGGGATGTCCAGCACTACTGTGCACGGTGAGGGACAGTGAAGTGGCTTTTCATCTTCGGCCAGGATAAACTGCACAGATGAGCAGATTTTAACTGTCCTGCTCGTGCCCCAAAGATGGGAGCTTGCGTTTAGCTCTGGATTCACGCCAAAGGCTTCCCAGGCTCTACAGCAAAAGGCTGAGAGGGTTAGTCCTGTACTGCTTCCAGGACATCTCAGCACTGGACATGTATCAGCAATGTAGACGTGTTTTTATTTGAAGTTACCCATGAGAATCCCATGCCCTGGTAGCTGCAGACCTAGGAGAGACCCCTCTTCTCTTTTGGAGGGGTTGATGATGTGGATCAGTGCAAACCACTGTAAGGTGAGAATTAATCTTCCTTATTATGAATCTTTGCATATCTCTATGAGAAGAAAATGTCATTAATTAGACTTTCAAATCATTCTCAGATACTGAAATCACCTAAACTGCCAGCATTAGTAAGACATGCAAGTAACAGCCTGGACAAACCCAGAATGAACTCACCACCACAGCTGAGCATAAAAATTCAGGTCACCGTATCCAAACACCTCTGCAATCCTTCTTGTGTGCAACTGCCTAGAACAGGCTGTCATCAAAAGCTGCCTGTTTGCATCTGCACAGATAGTTCCAGGCTGTTTCCATCATGCAGGGACTGAACAACCTTGAACTTCCACCACTGAAGTAATGACGGGCGGGATGGTACCAAACAGCTATTCATCTCCTCCAAAGACAGTCCTAGAAACGTCCGATGACCTGATTTTCACGCTTTCTTCTCCTTCAGAGATAAAGCAGATGGCAGCTAAGGAATCGGAGTTTCTCCAGGGGAGCGAGACCTGTGGTTCCGCATCAGAGCCCGCATCCACCCGTGCGGTCCAGCGTCCTCTTCTGGGCAGTGGCTGTGGCCAACGCAGCCGGCTGAGACCCTCTTCAGGAGATGTTTGGCATTTGCTCACAGCATGGAGAGCCCTTCATAAAGCTACTTAAAAGTTCATTTTTGCTTGGAAGCACAGAGGTTTGTAGACAGCCCTTCTCAGTCTTACAAATACTCTCAAGGTAAATGATGGATTTCAGCATTATAAACCTCAAATTCGCTTTTCCAATCTTGCTAACTTACTGTTTTTTATTGAATCATAGAATCATAGAATGTGTTGTGTTGGAAGGGACCTCCAAAGGCCATCCAGTCCAACCCCCCTGCAGTGAGCAGGGACATCTTCAGCTAGATCAGGTTGCTCAGAGCCTCATCCAGCCTGGCCTTGGATGTCTCCAGGGATGGGGCCTCCACCACCTCTCTGGGAAATCTGGGCCAGTGTCTCACCACCCTCAGTGTAAAGAACTTTTGGTGGAACCCAACTGCTAGTGAACCACCAATGCCGGAACCTGTCCTCTGGACCTCAGGTTTAGTCTGGCCATGTCAATGGTAAGACTTTCTTGGCCTCCAAAAAGGAGTTTGCTCGACCCCTGAGCTGCTCCCTGGCACTGCCTGGGTCAGCACTGGATGGTGCCGACCACATCCCTGCCCGCACGTCTGCCAACAAATTCGGTGTGGACATTTGAGTTTCAGGCGTGCCCAAGCTCTCTGACTTTCCTAGCAGGGACGTACTTTACAGGAATAACCCAGGAAAAAGCACTCGAGCTGATGCACGCTTGACTCTCTGCATCCTCACCACAGGCTGTGGGATGTTGGCACTGCCATGGGAGGTACCATGCTGTGGAGGAGCAGCTCCAGCCCACAGCCATCCCCTTTGACATGGGAAAAGTTTCGGGATGATGCACAGGGTGGTATAACCGGAGGGGTCTGCCCGTGTGTAGGCATGAGGACACGAGCCGGCACCATGCACCGGCAGCCCAGAAACCCCCCGCAGCCTGGGCTGCATCCCCAGCAGCGTGGGCAGCAGGGCGAGGGGGGGATTCTGCCCCTCTGCTGCGCTCGGGGGAGACCCCCCTGCAGTGCTGCCTCCAGCGCTGGGGCCTCGGCACAGGAGAGACACGGAGCTGTTGGAGCGGGGCCAGAGGAGGCCCCGGAGATGCTGGGAGGGCTGGAGCCCCTCTGCTGGGAGGACAGGCTGAGAGAGCTGGGGGGGTTCAGCCTGGAGAAGAGAAGGCTCCGCGGAGACCTTCCAGCCCCTGCCAGTCCCTCAAGGGGCTCCAGGAAAGCTGGGGAGGGACTCTGGAGCAGGGAGGGGAGCCATGGGATGAGGGGGAAGGGTTTTACACTGGAAGAGGGGAGATTGAGATGAGATATTGGGAAGAAATTCTTTGGTGTGAGGGTGGGGAGCCCCTGGCCCAGGTTGCCCAGAGAAGCTGTGGCTGCCCCATCCCTGGAGGGGTTCAAGGCCAGGTTGGCCGGGGCTTGGAGCAACCTGGGCTGGTGGGAGGTGTCCCTGCCCAGGGCAGGGGGTTGGAGCTGGATGGCCTTTAAGGTCCCTTCCAACCCAAACCGTTCTGTGGGTCTATGACCCTGCGTGCAGGAGGGCCCGAGCTGCCAGGGTGGTCTCGGAGAAGAGCCGTGTGAGCATCCGAGGGGTGCTACAGAAAACGCAGCTGTGGGGCGGTAGCTCTGAATTTTGGCCTTTCCCATGGGGAGGAGCGGAGCCGCGCTGGGCTAAGCCCGGCAGGACCCCCTGCCCACCCGGGGCTTCGCTCCGGGCTGGTTCCGCGGCCAGACTGCGGCTGCGGACGGCGCCCGCGGGCAGCGACTGCCCGCAACGAGCTGCAGCGACGGAAACCCCCTCAGCTCCGGCCCTGCCCGCTCCCTGCCCGCACCGGGCTCCTGCCCCCCCCAGCCCGGGCTACCGCCCCCTGCCCGCCACAGGTCCCCGACCCGCGACAAGGCTCCGCCCCCCGCGACAAGGCCACGCCCCCTGCCCGCCCCAGGCCCCGCCCCCGCCCCAAGGACCCGCCCCCTCCAGCCCCGTGGCTCCGTCCACCGCCCACTCCACGCCCGCCCTGGGTCACTCCCCATCGCCCCGCCCCTTCCCCAAGCTCCGCCCCCTACGCCCGCCCCTCCCCTGGTTCCCTTCTCTCATTGGCTCTCCTCCCGTGAGGCCCCGCCCCTTTCGACCCCGCCCCCTCCTCCGTCCCATCCGCCCCTCCTGTAAATGCCGCGGGAGGGGGCGGAACGGCCGCTGCGGGGGTCGCGGGGTGCGTCGGGCTGTTTCGCGACAGCACTGTTTCCGGTAAGGCGGGGTGTTGATTGGACCTGGCGGGTCACGTGAGCACCCCCTTCAACATCCGGGGAAGGGCTCCCTTCCGGCCCGGTACCGCTTGGCCGGGCGGCTGCAGGGAGCGGCGGGCCCCGCGGGTCCTGGGGCGGCTCGGCTCGGCCGCGGCCTCCCCCTCTCCGCCCCGGGGATCCCCTCCCCGCCTCACCCCCTAATCTCCCGGCCCTCTCCGCCGGGTCCCACCGTGACAAGCACCGCGTCTCCCCTCAGCCCACCCACCCCATCTCGGTCAGGCACCGGGGCCTTGTGGGGGCATCGACTTCCTCAGAGCGGGGGTCGCGGTATCCCCTGCTTCCTTCTCCTACCGGCATCGGGCTGGCTCTACCCGGCATCACCCCTTGGGTTTTCCCCCCCTCTGCCTTTGGTGGCTTTGCCCGCCGGTTGTCGGCCGTCCCCGGGTCCCCCATCCCGCCCCCAGGTCCCTCATCTCGTGCCGTTGGTGTCGCTGAGGTTGCCCCCCCCCCCCCCTTTTCCCCCCAGTTTGGCGAAGGCCTGCCCAGGCCCCTGCCCTTTCGCTCGCCAGGATGGAGTTTGCGGAGCTGATCAAGACCCCGCGAGCAGACAACGTGGCCCTGCACCGCCCTTTCTACCCGGCTGTGGAGGGGACCCTCTGTCTGACCGGCCATCACCTTATTTTCTCATCACGGCGTCAAGATAATGCCGAGGAGCTGTGGCTGCTGCACTCCAACATTGATTCCATTGAAAAGAGGTACGGTCTGGAGCTGGTGAGGGGTCTGTAGCACAAGTCTGGTGAGGAGCGGCTGAGGGAGCTGGGGGTGTTCAGCCTGGAGAAGAGGGGGCTGAGGGGAGACCTTCTCGCTCTCTACAGCTCCCTGAAAGGAGGGGGTAGCCAGGGGGTGTCGGTCTCTTCTTCCAAGGAACAGGCGAAAGGACAAGAAGAAACGGCCTCAAGTTGCACCAGGGGAGGTTTAGGATGGATATTAGGAAAAATGTCTTCACTGAAAGGGTTGTGAAGCACTGGAACAGGCTGCCCAGGGCAGTGGTGGAGTCACCATCCCTGGAGGTATTTAAAAGACGTTGTGCTGAGGGATATAATTCAGTGATGGTTTTTGTCAGAGTTAGGTTGATGGTTGGACTGGATGATCTGAAGGGTCCCTTCCAACCTGGGCAATTCTATCATTCTAACTTCCCTGCCTAATCTCCCCTAATTTTTTGTGTCTTGTGGGTTTAAAAGACTGGTTGTCAAGACTGGCTCGTACCTCAGCTGTCTTAAAGCCAGGTCTGGAGAGGAAAATGTGCAATTAGAGCATGGGGCAGAATATTGGCACGGACAGGTTGAGTCACATTCTGTTTGGATATTGATATTTGACTGTTGCATCTGAAGGGGTTTTTTTTGGTCATATATAGAGTGAGAATGTCCCTGCCCAGGGCAGGGGGGCTGGAACTAGATGATCTTTAAGGTCCCTTCCGACCCAAACCATTCTGTGATTCTATGTTTGAACCCCTTTGTCAGCAGTACTCTGTGTTAATTGTTCAGTGAATCTCATCAGTAGCTCTTGATATAAAGGATGCATCTTTATCACGAAGATGGAAGCTGCGGCACTGATTTGCCTTGGGTCAGCCCCCAAAAGTGATGGTAGAAGTGGAGTCTGGACTTTCTCAGGCCCAGATCAGTCTCCTGCTGCTCAACAGCATCATCCCCTTATTCCTCCGGCTGCTTATGGAAATCAATAATGCTTTAACAGTCTACTCCTTGTGGTAAAGCTGACTTGTAGCTGCAGCACTCCATTTTGTTCATGCTCATCCCCTTTTGTTACAGGGACTTCAGAGATGAATCTTCTTACCATCGCTTCTGGCTGCTTTATGTTGCCCCATCTCGTTTCCCTCACTGAGTGGCCGTCACATCTTACCTGGTCATGGTCTTCTACTTTCTCACCTTGGTCCTTTTTTCATTTTGCTCATAGTATTTTCATTTTTTTGTTAATTACAAAGTCGCTCCCCTGTTTTCCTCACCTTTTAAGGAAATCTGGAAGAATAGATTTCCTTTCTGCCAGCAAGACTGGAAAAAGCAAGCAGCAGCAATTAAAAAATATCAGGTTGCCTCAGAGTCTGTGGCTGGGTGAAGTACTGGACACTGATTAAGTTTCTTCCATGTTCCTGATTTCTCTGAGCGTTTCTGAGAAATGCTGCATCTTGGCGCCAGGATGGAGAGGAACAGAGTGGCAGAAACCTGAGGAAATCTGTTCCCATCTAGTACAGGAACAGATTTCAGAATGATTTGGCTTCATCCTCCTTCCTGCTTGTACTAAACCAGCCGTAGCTCTGTTCTGAAAATTATTATAGTCAAGCTTTTCTTTCTCTTTTTTTTATTTTTTTTCATGAGCTTAGTTCCCATTACGATGTAAGCTAATACCAAATGAGCGAGGAATGTTTTAAATTATGGCGATGGAGTGTTGTGTTGTTAGCTCGGTATGTGATTTATAACAGAGTTAGCTACGACTCGGAGCCCTTATTGCCGGCCCTGGTGTCTAGAAGGCCTCTGGAGTAAACATCTCCCTCCCTGAGCGTAGCTTTGTGTGTATGTAACTGCAACGAAACTTTGCCATATAAAAGGATAAGAGTATATTCTCAGTGCTGGAGAGAATGGAATGACAAAGCTCTTAAACCAATAAAGGTTATGGAAAGGTCCAGTTTGGCACTCCTTCAGGTTATTAGTGCAAAACTGGGACATTGTGCCAGGTTAATGAAAATCTCTTCTCCCACTTTCAGGATATTAGGGTCTTTTGTACAAAACAGTGTGTTCCCTAATTATCAGGTGGTCATCAAACTGCTTCATAATATTTTTGTAGCTTTTTAAGCAATTTATATATGATCTGTGGGGTTTGTTGAGAAGCAGAACAGTCTCTAGGGATCTCCTGTGGGTTTTTTTTTTTTTTGCTTAAAGAAATGTGGAAAGGAAACACAGCACTGGCAATGTGTTGTAGCTGCGCTGTGTTACTACGTTGGGGATCTGTGAAACAGCGCTTCAAAAAGGGCAACCCAGGCACAGGCTGGCTCCGCTGGCGTTACAGAACTCTGTCGAAACGCCTCTAGTTCTTCCTCCAGCACTGTCCAAATGATAATTGGTTCTGCCTGTTAACCTTTGTCTGCACAGAAGAAATAGGTAATGATCTTTCAGCTGTAATAATGAGTCTAAAATAAATTACAGGCAGCTTTTGTAGCGCAGGTGGAGGAACACAAAGCTTGGCAACAGGTCTCCTCTTGGAGGGTGCGTGGCCTGACTGAAGGTAAGGCCACAAGGGACTGAAACTCAGTCCTTCAGGCCTTGCCTGGCTTCTGCTTCTTGCATCGCCCTTGGCCGCTGCAGCTGCTCCTGCGGTGTATGAGACTCAGCTGCTTTTCCTTAGTTCACTGTTTTGTGAGCCAAAATCCACATCATTCCTGTGGCTAGTTAACGTAAGGAAAGCACACGCTTTCTGTTCAGCCATCATCCTTCTTTCATGAACATAAGGAAGACTGGAGAGGGCGTCTGTGAGCTCTGTTTGTTTTTGTAACCTAGAGCTTTTGCTGGGTCGACTTGTGTTTGAACCAGCAGTGATAAGACCTTAACTTCCGAGGTCTGCAGAGCAAATAGCTCCGTGGCACTGCAGGTAGCAGAAATCAAGCTTTCCTATTAGAGACAAAGGAGTGTAATGTAGCCAGACTGAAACGTTATTTTAAAAATTAAATTAAACTCAGTCGTTTTCAGAAATTTGACGTGGTTTGGGCTGGGCTGGCCACCAAAACGTAGGACAGATGCTGTCTTTTACCTCTCTCCCCTTTCAGAGAAGGAAGAGCATCTCCCTTCAGAGGAAAGGAGAGAAAATGGGTTGAAAAAGAAACTAAACTACTTTAATGAGAGATTAAGACTCTCATGCTCTACCAACCAGGACACAATCCTCAATTTCTGTGCATTACTGTAATGCTGTAACGTCCAGTACTATCAGAAAATACCTGAACGCACCTTTTCTTTCACGTTTTAAAGAAAAGCTGGGAAGAAAACCTCTTTATCTCGTAATACTTATACTTCCACTTGCTGCCATGTCATTAGGTTGGGATTAAAAAAAAAATAAAAAAGCAGACCACAACTTGCAAATACCAAATAAAGAGGTGGTTTTGTTTGTTTATTATTTTGAAAGATGATATTGCAGACAAATTACTGCTAATGGAATTTTGTCGTTTCGGCAAAATGGCATTTAGGCCATTTTGTCGTTGTGGGAAGAACTATAATACCTCATCAGGCCTTAGAGGATCCTGTTCTTAAGAGACTCTCTCTTCATGTCTCGCTGTAGGTTCGTGGGCTCATTGGGTACCATCATTATAAAATGCAAAGATCTGCGAATTATTCAGCTGGATATACCCGGAATGGAGGAGTGTTTGAACATTGCTAGCTCTATTGAGGTAAGGATTCATCATGGTAAATAACACTTAAGTTCTCAGATCTTGATCTGACCTCAACCTTACCAGCTTTTTTTTTTCCCAGTTAGGAAAGTTTTCATTGATGTTCTGGAAGGCAAATGAGAATTGTGGGATATTTCCTCTCAATTGTTGAAATATTTATTGCTTATAGGTGTTTTTTTTTAAATAAATTAAAAAAAATAAGAAAACGAAAAAAAACCCAACAAAACAGCCAAAAAGACCACCACAAACCTACTTTTGATCAAATATCTTGCCATAGCATTTGGGAAAATAAAGCTCAGCTTCCTTATGCTGGAGCTCGAGGAGGCAAAACCAAATCAGATTTGAGTTTCATGTGTCAAACAGCATTAAGTGACTTCTTGAGTTTAAGCTCTGCTGTTAGTAATCGGGTAAATGCCGTGTAGGATGTGTCTTGTTAGTTATACCCGTTCAGTGTGCGTCTTTCCCTGTTATATAGTGTAGCCTGCAGAAATGATACTCCACATACAACCCCCCCAGTTGTTATAATCTGCTTTTGTTTGTGCTGTTGTTTTCTTTGTGTGTTAAACTACCCCACAGGTGACTTAGTATTTCAAACTTAATGGCTGTATACTTTTTGGGTGGCTTAAGTTTGCATCACTGCTGTTAGAGGAAAACACGTTTTGCTGTATGTTTTTTGGAATAAAATAGCGGTTTGACTAAATGAAGCAGCTGTTTATTTCTCTTGCCCTGCACAGGCGCTTTCCACCCTGGATTCCGTCACCCTCATGTATCCCTTCTTCTACCGGCCCATGTTTGAAATCGTTGAAGATGGCTGGCGCTCCTTTCTGCCTGACCAAGAGTTTGAGCTCCTCAGCTCAGTGGTGAGTTCATCTTCAGGATTTGTACAGGCGCTGGGATGTACTTGTGCGAGTGGTTTGTGGAGTATTTCACCCGGTGCTGTCTGGACTGGAAATTCTGGGCGGAGGGGAAAAAAAGCTGTTCCGTGCCTGGGTGAAAAGTGAGTGGTGTTCAAATACTCGCTCTGTAAACATCAGGCATTTCTGTTTAGGTGCTAAATATTTGTATTTAGCATTCGTGTTTCACCTTCTACAAATGGAGTTTTGAGGCCTATTTAAAAGTTCCCTGGGAGGACATGAAAGTAGGAAGTGTTTTTGTCCTTTGCAGATGACCCTCCTTATTGTAAAAATGAGTTTAAGACCCTCGGCCTAGGTTTGTTACACTCGGCTTTGCATCTGGAGTGGAGTGGGGTGAATCTTTGTCAACTCCTTAATTGAAACAAGGCCCTCTTTTAAAAAAGTTGCTAAGGATTTCTTAGCTCTTTAGGAAGATGACAGTAGACAAAGATGCCCAATACGAAATACTCGTAGCTCTATTTCATGCTGAGGAAATATTGGGAGGGTTTAGAGAGCAGGAAACTTCTAGTCCTATTGCTCCGGGTGCTGTGAGCACATGTTGATATTATTTTTGGTACCTGGAGGGTACACATTGTTCTTGTGGCATTGCCTGTTGTATCTGTTACTCAGACTTCGTTTTAGGATGATGGATTGGATGTAGTGGGAACCGTCTCGGTTGCAGGAGCCCACCTGTCCTAATAGTGCCTTGGGTTAGCATCTCTGTGTTCCAGGTCTTTGTTTCACATTAAATATGTGCACTTGCTGCATCATCTTAGGTTGCTGAGACCACATCCATTAGTACAGCATCAAAGAACATTGATTTTTTTTTTCTTTTATCTGCAACCCAGCTTGTCTGCAGCATTTATCACTTCCTGTTGATGACTAATAACGGAATAATATGATTAGCTTGACCAGATTCATATGATGAAATCACTGGAAAATTAAAGGAGTTCAGAGATATTTCTATTTTTGTCTTCTAATTAGAGTAGTCTCACATGTCCTATCTTCATCCGCTGTCAAAAGGCGTACAAACTGACCTGTCATTATAACTAGCACCACAGTTCTGGTTTTAATTTCAGCTGGGGAAGTCAAACATGATCAGAGTGTTCCCCTCTTTGGAGGGAAGGCAGCAGACGCTTTCCCGGTTCAGCAGAGGAAGGTCGCAGGCATCTCGATGAGAACCAAAAGGGCAGAAGCTGAAGTGCTCTCTGGTGAGAAGGGAGGAGTGTGAGAGCAGGATTGAAGGCAGCCGAAGGAAATCCTTTGGAGGTCAGTGAAAGATCACAGGAGATGGTTCTGCTTCTGTTCACGTTTCGCTTTTTATGTGTAGCTGAAATCCTTTTTATATTTCAGGGATCAAATCACTTCTGATGGTTTTATTTACCAGTGTGATACAGGTGCTAACAAATATCCATTGATATGCTGGGTTGTTTTTTTTTTTCCTTTCAGAGGGTTTTAAAAATGCATTGATAGCTCATTTGTGAATCTCTTGGCTTTCTGAACATAAGCTCATTGGAAGGCTTACATTTAAAAACCTAATTATTTTATAACTCTACGTTTCAAGGGCAACAATTCATTTCTTCAAAACATGCATGTCTAACAGCTGTTGATTAATTCTTGGCTTTTAACCCAAAACTTCAGATGGAACTCCTTTTAACGAAAGGGTGACAAAGGCCACGTTCAAATGACTTACATTTATCTGTTGTTGAGGAAGGGTATTGTTGACCAAATATTTCTTATTCTGTGATTAAACTTTCTTAATATGACAGGCTAGAACAAGTAAATGGCTGATTTATTTTTTTTTTCCCTCCCATCAGTCAAATGAGTAGGACTCAAAGGTTACCTCCCTCTCCGTTAAATCATCCGCCTGGATCTGTTATGCCTCACCTTCCCCAATATGGTAACAACTTGTCAAAAACCGCAGTTCCCCCACACTGCAGCTCTTGTCATGTATTAATTCCACATTTGTCTGCTACAGGAGAGTAGTTTTAAAACTCTGGCCCATTCTATGATGGCAAAATAAAACTATAAAAGTTAAGATTTAAAAAAAGTCAGGTAATACATTAAAAATTTAGATAATACGTTATGGTATTGTACTGTATAATAATAATTTATCTGTTTATCTTGGCATATGTTTTGCCAAATGTGTTTTTTCTGCCCAAACGCACACTCCCTGTGTGATTTCACACCACTGCATCGGTGTGACAAGCTGTCATCTTGTATTGCCCCTAGAATTGGATAGCAAACGCTCAACCCCTTCAGCTCAGCTCCAGGATTCGGGAGGCTGCTATGCTACCATAACCTGCTCGCGTTTCGTCCGTGAAGGTGTTAAGGGAAGAACTGTTAAGGCAAATGACTTCACTTGAGCTAAAGAAATTGGAGGAATCGATAAGTTTCAGTGGGCTGACTCTGCTGATGGCTGTTGCTATGTGTGTGCTACCTGTTTATTTCCTTGGGAATAACCTGCAGCACGGGTCAGCGGGGCATTTGTCGAGTGTCTTTCCCTGAACTGTTGTTCTGATAAATCCAACATATCGGAGTAGTTCAGCTGAAAATTAAGGCGTATGAAGTAATCAGCTCGACGTTTTACTAAATGTCACAGCAAAAACTCCCCAGTGCCTGCAGGCTCCAACTTATTGTACTGCGAGATGAGACTTTGAAGATGCTATAGACAAACTTATGAATGGAGTAAAAGATGTACAGGATAGTTAATGTTTGCTCATTGAAGCACTGGGTAGTACGTGGGATCTGGATTATAGGTATGTCAGGCGAAATGTGTGTAAAGATTTGTTCTTTGCTGTACTACTGCATAGCCAGTGAGTGGCCGAATGGAATTCGAGTTATACGCAAGGGGTTTCATCTTTTTCTGAGGAGTCAGAGAAGAGCTAATAGGTCAGGGTGGAGTGGTTTTTCTTCTGCCAGCTTCTACAGCTGCAGGATACTGCAAACTGTAACTTCGGAAAATCAGTTTCTTCTTAAAGTTAAGTGAAGTTTATACAGTAACGGTATAATTAACATGTAGGTATTTCATTGCCACCAAATTCACTTTCTTCATTCTCTTTTTTTTTTTTTCCCCCTTTCCATTTTGTTGTAGGAAAGAGTTTGGGGTTCTGGACAGTTCAGCTAGCGGTGCTTTATCTACTGTCCAGGACCTGTGTAAAACGCCCTGAATTTTCTGGATTTGGGCTCAATTTGCAATGGTGTGGATGGCCCATATTTCGCTCTTGTCAGACAAGCATCAGTCTTTGCCTGCATCTGTTGTTAGGCTTCTTGTCCGCGCACAATCTGTTACTAACAGGGCTTGTTGCCTTCTTGCCCGTTCCTGGGAATGGCCTCTGTCACGGCTGCTGTGCAGGATCCTCCGAGGTCCATGCTGGTTTCTTGACTTTTCTTTTAAGGTTTATTAGTAGAGCTCGAATTGTTTCACCCTGTTTTGTGGAAAATGACCTCTCCTAGTAATTACAAGTTTTGGGAGAAAGGATAACTGTTGGTTTTGCCTTTCAGTAACGTTTGAAAATCAATATGTCTAAACACGTATTAGGACAAGAAAAGTAGAAATGTAAGAGTTAATCCTGTACTGTGTTTAAGAAAAGCCTTCTAACTCCTTTCTTTTTTCTTTGGAGCCCTCTCTCCTTTCTACTCAGCCCCCAATCCTTCGCTGCTTCTGGCCTTCACTGAAATTAACTTTTCCTCATTCCTTAAAGTACAGCGCTCTTGCTGGGAGAACTAAATGTTAACTCTGTACTTTCTCTGAGTATTTCGCAGCATACTTATCTGGCGATGTCTCAAGAGGAGGTCCACCTCTTCTCTTCCACTGCAGTCCTTACTGCTCCCTCCGTCTGCATCTACTGCTGCGCATAGATGAATTGCTGTTCCGAGTTAGTAATGGCAATTTTTCCTTCCAAATTGCAGACAGACCCCAAGTGAAAGCCAAGGAGAGACTTTTACCGTTGCATTTTTACTATCATCTGGTTCATCTTGGAGTATATTTTAGCAGGCTGAAGCTGGCACTGCAGAGGTTAATGGGATCTCTGCAGAAGCAGCTATGCTGCAGAAGACAAATGGTGCTAATTGCTGCCGCGCTCGCTCCTCCTTCCCGTGTAACAGGAAACTATAACGGGATGACATAACAGTATCATCTGTCTCCTGTTATAAATGGCGAGGAGAGGGGGGGTTATGGGCAGCATTAAATTA
This sequence comes from Rissa tridactyla, assembly GCF_028500815.1. NCBI lineage: Eukaryota > Metazoa > Chordata > Aves > Charadriiformes > Laridae > Rissa > Rissa tridactyla. The sequence continues at coordinate 123,781,136 of NC_071468.1, read as the reverse complement.
CCAAAGTGGGCGATAAATCAGGTTGATGCTCTCCCATTCCTTTTCATACTGGTGGTATCAGTGGCAGCCAGCCTCTCAAAAAAAGGATACAACAGAGTTCTAATTTTGCCTTCTCTACGTGCCCTCTGGCAGTAAGGTATTTATCAGTTCTATATCCATGCATATTTTTTTCACTGTAAACGAATTGCACGCAATCATGAAATCTGCTGTAATTTAACATAGGTGCCCCAAAAAGCTATAATAAAAATCAAATCACTGTTGGTGCATTACAAGCATGAGCTGGGACCAGCCAAGCCTCTCTTACGTGATCCAGACCTCCTTTCGTCCCTGCCTATGACGTGATTGCCGGAGGCAATTTAATTTTGCATCTGGGAGGACCTCTGCTTTTTATAAAATGTAGATGTTCAGAGAAGCTGTTTTGAGGCTAATGAATAATGAAATAAGCTTACGACAGGGCTGGTGCAGGACTGACCGGATGGGCTACTGAACACAGGTAGCGATTACTGTTCTTGACGATGGTGACACACGCAATGTGTACCTTTCCCAGCATCCTTTTTTTTTTTTTTAGGCTGCCACCAAAAAGGGACAATTTGGCTGTCTTCTATGCCACACATCCCGTGCCTTGGATCTACTGATGATACAGTAGTGTTGTGAATCAGATCAGCTTGTTCATCTGATGGAAAGGCTTCATTGCCAGAAAACCTTTCTGAATAGATCCTAGTTTTCTGTCAGACCAGGGAGCTATTTCTATAAGCAGATACCAGTCAGGAGGTGTAAGGCGGGAGGTATTAAGCTTCTGGAAGAAAAGAAAGCGGAAAAGAGACCTACTTCTGATCAGAGCTGTGTAATTAATGCATGCTAAACCAACCCACTTGAATAGACGTGGGTTTTCTGTGTATTCTGTTACTGCATAATTTAACTGTCACGCTCTTCTCTTGCTTTCTGTGATACCTGCTTTAGCCCCTATCTTTTTGTCTGGCTGAAACTTTCTTTGAACACAAATAAGGACAGTTTTTTATGACATCTGTCTGAGGTCCCTGCCTGCTGCGGTGGCACGCAAATGCTTCCCAGTCTGTACTGGAACACCTCAGCCGAGGAGTTACTTAAGGTCTTGTTTGTTTTCTCACACCTGTGTCAAGTCAGTGCATAGAACTAAAAAAAAAAAAAAAACAAAAAAAATCCACCTTGAAAGCAGCTGCCTGTTCCTCTTCAAGAGGTTTTTATATTTGATTTTAACTTCTTTGTCTGGAGCTTTTACAGGCAAATTTGAGTGCTATTCTGCTGCTGCTCTTAAGAATTGAATGCTGCTGTTAAAATCAAAATGCGCTGCAGAGGCTTTTGGGTCCTTTTCCCCACCAAGGCTTCTGCCAGCAGGTTCTGTTGGCTGTGAGGAATACAGGATAAGGATGCGCTGACTGAAGATGCAGCACAACCAAGCCGCCGTCCTGCCATCGAGGACCATGAGTTCAGTTTCCTGCCAAACTTTAGGCAAGGTTCTGCTGCGAGCTGTGTGTCCCTAGGGAAAATATATTTCTCATGGCTGTTTGATGTACCTGGTTGGTGTCCTTAACGCAGCAGGTGGTGGTGTGGGACCAGCCCAGAAGCAGCAAGCCCTCCATGAAGGTTGGGCTTGTCCGAGGCTGTGGTGAGGGCAGTGTCACCTGTTCCAGCCCGGACTTCAGTAAGTGAGGATTCCTCGTCAGTGAGGCTGCTCGTTAACCTTTGGTTGTGCCTGAGATGCAGCCAAGTCCTGTCTGACCCTGGGCGTTGGGAAGCTGGAGCTCTCATGCCAAGTGCCTGCGAGGGTGCAGGGTGCCAACATTCAGCACTTTTTTTCACCAGCGTTTGGCTGTTGGAGGCTGAAAAATTGTGTAACAGGAGGTGACGGTGAGACCTTGGTGCTTAGACGCTGTGCTGCTTCCCGGAGGTGCTTTTGGAGAGACGGCTGTTGTGCTTTACGTAACGCAGAGCCCATAGAAAAGAACCGAGCTGGAAATGTTAAATTGCAATTTTAACCTCAAAGCAGTTTCATCGTCTGGAGTTGGTGGACATTCTTGACCACCTTTGTCTTGTGGACAGCGTTACGAACTCTGCTGTCAGCACAGATAGAGGTTTGAGCCCATGTTACTTTCACCTAAATCAACCTTTTTTCCCCTAAATCTGCTGACATAGGAATACATTTCTGTTCTGGCATGTCCCCGAGGGACAGACGTACCATATTCTCACTTGCCACGAAACTGAAACATCCGCAAATGCGGTGAGTTTTGTTGCAGTGCGTACTGCAGACACGCTGTCTGCTGTGTCTGTGAAATAATGAAAAGCCACAATTGCCCCTTTCTGACCACGTGGACTTATTGTGTGCTGGCTGTTGAGGATGCGGATAAACCAGACGGGGAACCGTTGTTCAACAAGTGTTGGACTTCCAGAACCAGGCCACCTGATGACTTCTTCTGTTGCCTACAAGCTTTATCTGCATGCTGGGTAATGAGCTTCTGGGAGCTGCTGCAATGAGGTATTATGATTTCAGGCAGCTTCAAGAAATGTGGGGGGAGAAAAAATAATCAGTCAACAGACCTATAAATGGATACTAAAAGGACTCAGCAGAGATATACCTTCTAACATCTGTAATACAACATCTGAGAGGTAGGGGATGAGGATTGCGCAGCAGAGAGCGGCCAGGCTTGTTTGTTCTTCTTGACCAGCATCTCTTTTGTCACGTGTTTTTGTTGGAGGCTGGATGTGGGGCTGGATTTGGTCTGGGTGATTGGCTTAATCATGTTGCTAGAGAGGGTCCAAATTCCTGGATGAACAAAAGTGATTATGCCAGTAGTGACAACTCAGCTTTCCTCTGTGGTGCCAACGGAGTAGGTCACAAATATTGCTCTGTTTCTGCGTGCGTTATTCTGAATATGGAAGTTCCTCTTCCCAGGTGTATTATGGTGTTGTTCTCCTTTTTGACCCAAAGCCTATATGTTCTTATCTTTTTCAGACAGATGAATGGCGCCTAAGCTGCATCAATAAGGAATTCTCTGTCTGTCCCTCCTACCCTCCGGTTGTCATTGTCCCCAAATCCATCGATGATGAAGCCCTTCGGAAAGTTGCCATGTTTCGCCACGGCAGTCGCTTCCCAGTCCTCAGCTATTATCATAAGAAGAACGGGATGGTAAGCTGCATTTGAGTAATGGTTGTACCTGAAGGAAGTGTGTGAATCTGTTGAATGAAGAAAAAAAAACAAACAAACAAAAAAAAAAACCCAACAACCAACAACTTAATACAGTTTGTGAGATGTTTGCTCCTTTTATTTTCCAACTTCTTAAGTTTATGCGGTGAAACTGGTTCTGGGTGGTGGAATGAGTAATCTCCATCCTAGAAATAGCTATTAATCCGCTTGTTTGGGAGCGTATGTGGCATGAGCTTGCTCACAGCGGTAAGAGCAAGATGAGACTTGTAAAGCCACTGCTGGCACCCTTATTTGCTTTGTCTGCCAAGAGGCTTCATGCTGAAAGGATGGCAGAAAGCACATTGTCCTGTCCTCTGGGTGGTGGGCTCTCTCCTTCGTAATGGAGTCACGATGACAGCCGGCGTGCCCAGAGCCAGCCCCGCTTCTGCTGTGGAACCGTCGGATGAGTGATCAGAACAATCTGTTCTCCGAGCCTGTCAGTTTAACGTCTTTCAGGAGCTGCAAATTCTTGGTGTTACGCAGTCTTTACCGCCTCTCAACAAGCCAAAATCTAATTGACTGACTGATGCGCTATAATTAAGAAACGCACTTTATGAAATTGTTGAGTAATTCTTTATATCTCTTGCTGATGTAACCAGTTCTGAGGATGCTGGGATGTCCAACCGGCGGCTTGTAAATGTGATCCAGGCTTCTGAATCAAATGCTCTGATGTGCTCACACCTCCTGTTGCCAAGATTTGTAAGCGCTGAATTAGAGGACATCTAGTCCGACTTAGTGGTTTTGCTTGGCCTTAAAATCAGCCGTCCACCAACTTCGTGACGGTCGTGCTTTCTGCTTTTTCTCAGCTTGAATGAAAACCATTGAAGGAGGATTTGTACAATTATCTCTCCGAATTGTGCGTGTTTCAAGTGTGAGGAATATAATAGTGTTTGGCTTGGAGTGCTTGAACTTGTGACAGTAACGCTGCCTGTCACGTTGCTCTCCTGGCTCTGAGTTATCGAGTGTCGCGGGGGTTGCTGACTGGCTCCCCTCACACGTCAGTTATTGTTTGGGCTGCTGGGATGCTTTCTGAATCGAAAGGCATTTACTGAAGAGAAATCTCAGCTAATAAATCTGTGGACCTCAGGTTTATTGGTCTAGCCACTGGGTAAAACTACCTAATGGGCATCTTTAATACATGGATGACTTGAGCATTTTAAAAACAAAGTTGGGGAGGTGCCTTAAAGATGACTGGTTCAATGGCTCACAAAGACGGTACTACAGGAATAATCCAAAGGATAAAGCCTCTAAGAAGATGTCTGTAACTTAAGAAAGTGGCCGGCCAAACGATTGCTCAATTCAAGGATTTCTAGTTTGTTTTTTAAATAAATTCAGTCCCTGCAAGGGATTGCACTTAAAAGAACTTAAGGATTCAGGGCAAGGGAGAACAGCAGCTGTAGGAAGAACAAGAGGAATGTTTCTGTGCATCAGGCAGTGCAGATCAGCACATTTACATGTCTGTGTCCAGGTGTGATGGATCCAACTTGAAGCAGATGGAGGTAAAAAGTGCGGTGGGGTGAGAGCAGCACTTGCTGGCGCAACTCCCCAGAGAAGAGCTGGAGATCCAGGAGGGCTCCACTTGAATTCTCCCCCTGAGCTGATAAGGAAGCTTTTTAAGGTTGCGTTATCTCGCTCTCACAAGCTTTGTAGCAATGGCCTGAGTTGTAAAGGAAAACAGGAGTACCCTGCATGGATTTCAGCAGCACATTTCTCTAGAGAGCCTTCCTCCGTGCCTGGCGTTGAGACACATAACGTGTCACTCTGCAGCCTGTATTTACAGAGCCCTAAGAAACCCTCCTGTGGAGGGGTGTCCTTGCATAGTGAGTTCAAACCTCCATTCTCGGCTTGGAGGTGGCTTTCAATCGTAAGTATATCCATTTCCAGTGCCTAATTCATGGTTATTTGTCACCACAGGTCATGATGCGAAGTAGCCAGCCTCTTACAGGTACGAATGGAAGACGGTGTAAAGAAGACGAGAAGCTGATTAACGCCACGCTACGGCCTGGCAAGCGCGGCTACATCATTGATACAAGGTCCTTAAACGTCGCCCAGCAGGCCAGGGCCAAAGGAGGGGGCTTTGAGCAAGAAGCCCACTATCCCCAGTGGAGGAGGATTCACAAATGCATTGAGAGGTGGGTGAAATCACACAGGCTCTCCTCTGTGCTTGCCTTTGTAGGGTGACATGGGCAGAGCTTCATAAAATATTTGCTTCTGCAAGAAGTGGCCGTGTGTCCTGGTTTCTGTCAATGAGGTCACATTCCCTTTTTTTGTCAGAATCAGGGTATGCAGATGATAAAGCTAATTTGGCTTTGGAAAGCTGTGTTTGGTTCCTTGTGAACAAGCTGCTGCAGGTTTCAGACATCAGGCGATCTTCCTGTGCCATCTCTTTCTCTGACCATCTACACCTGCACTCCAGCTTTCCTGTGTTCCCCTTCCCAGTAGTGCACAGGAACAAGCAAGTCCCTTGCCAGAAAATTTCTGCAGGTGAGGCAGGTTCCTACAGCAGTCGCGCTCCTCTTGTCCAAAGAGTGGTATTCTCCTGGCAGTTAGCCATGGCCTGGGTTTCCCAGTGAAAACAGGTCTGCTGAACTAGGAGACACGACTTCTATAGGGTTGTACTTTTTGAAATAATTGCCTATGAATTGTAGTGCGGAGGGGGGGCCCAGAGATGCTGGGAGGGCTGGAGCCCCTCTGCTGGGAGGACAGGCTGAGAGAGCTGGGGGGGTTCAGCCTGGAGAAGAGAAGGCTCCGCGGAGACCTTCCAGCCCCTGCCAGTCCCTCAAGGGGCTCCAGGAAAGCTGGGGAGGGACTCTGGAGCAGGGAGGGGAGCCATGGGACGAGGGGGGAACGGTTTTAAACTGAAAGAGGGGAGATTTAGATGAGATATTGTGAAGAAATTCTTTGGTGTGAGGGTGGTGAGCCCCTGGCCCAGGTTGCCCAGAGAAGCTGTGGGTGCCCCATCCCTGGAGGGGTTCAAGGCCAGGTTGGCCGGGGCTTGGAGCAACCTGGTCTGGTGGGAGGTGTCCCTGCCCAGGGCAGGGGGGTGGAACTGGATGATCTTGAAAGTCCTTTCCAACCCAAACCGTTCCATGATTTTGAGATCAGTGTATTTCTGTAAGCATGTTGTCCTGCTTGTTATGTTACTGCTTGTGTTTTCAATAATATTTTTGCTTTTCCCAAAGGTTTCATATTCTGCAGGAAAGCCTCATCAAACTTGTGGAAGCTTGTAATGACCAGTCGCACAACATGGACCGCTGGCTCAGTAAACTGGAAGCTTCCAACTGGCTGACTCACATCAAGGAGATACTAACTGCGGCTTGTCTGGCTGCTCAGTGTATTGACAGGTAAATCTTTTTCAGAAAGCCTTTTGAGTTTCTCATTCCCTGGTTACGGATCACTTGTTAAATACCTCTATTTCCACTTTTAGTATTAATAACTGACCACCGTGAACTGGCTTGCTTGTACCCATGCAAGATACTGTTTCATCATGGTCAAGGAATGTTCCTCCAGTAAATCATGCTTGCATTTTTAGAAGTACAAGCCTGAGGGAGGAAATCTTGAAAGCCTGAGGGAGGAAATCTTGACTAAGGATAGGTATTAGGTCATCCAGTTAAGGTATATTCCTATGTCTGATGCAGCCTAATTCAGTTAGTTTTATTGAAGGTTTAGGTTAGAATGTGCCTGTCTGAAATCAATGGCATTTCCTTGTTTTCCACAGGAATTCGTCCAGTGCTTTTTCTTCATAAAATTTTTATCCCCGTGGTCCTATCTGAGCGATCCCGTTCGTCCCTTATAAGTGCTTGTGACCTCTTTTAACCTGACATTTCTTTCACAAACACTGAGTTGGCTAACTTGTCCTCAGAATGCACTCAGACCTCGGGCTGGAGAGCAAAAGCTGGCTGTCGGGTGGCAGGGTTTGTAAGACCAAACGTGGAAGTCTAAATGTGATTTCTTCGTGGCTCTGAGAGGGGAAAGCCCTTCTCAAAACTCAGGGAAAAACCTAGCTTTTCATACCAGCTAGGGAATGAGTCACACGCAAGTGGTCTGAAATGCAGTCTCATAGGTAAAATGGCATTAATTTGATAAAATACGAGCTGCTGCGCTTTTTGAAAGCACTGACGGTGCCTGTTTAGTTATTGCCTGTGCCAGCAAAGGATTGCTCTTGACCAATCCTTTTATCTGTAATTCTTTCCTGCGTGTGTGTATAATGGAAACATTGGTGATGAAACTCTTCTGGCTTGTTGGGACAGTGGACAATTTCATCACTTTTTAACTTCAGCTTTGCTTTTTCTGTTTACCTGGAGCTATGGCAGGCGGGCTCAGCGCTGCTGCCTCGCTCGCAGCTTGCGGGGAATGGCCGGGTCAGATCTTGCAGCATCTTAAAGGTCCGGGGCCTGAAAGATGAAAGGGGAAAATAGTGTTATGCTATTTGGGGGTGTGCCCTACTTTGAGGAGCACATAGGCTTGGGGTTACCTTCGCAGTTGTGCTGGGCTGTTAAGCGTCCTCTTTATCTGCCACCGCCTGGGGAGAGGGAGAGAGTATCTGAAGATTATCTGTAGTGTAGAGGGACTGGATTTGTTTTAGACACAGGACTATAGACAAAGATGTTGCGGCAATCCAGGTATGGATTTTTATGCTTTTTCACTTCAAAAAGCAAGTAATGTGTGCAGGGTTACTTGCTTGGGAGATTGATCTTTCTTGCCCACGCTTTGCTGCTTAGGTTGGGTCTCTGCGCAGAAAGAAATACAACCTGCAGTTAATTTCCTTTCTGGGTGTAAGGATGTCGGCAGAAGTGAGACACTGGATCAAGGTTCGGGAAGAGGAAGGGGAATGAAGGCTGTTTAATACCATCCAGTCCTTCCCTCAGGAGATTCTGATAGGGTAACTAAACACAGCTAAGGTTGGAGAAAGTGGGGAGGGAATCGGCTGTCCTGGACAATCCCTGCTGGAGTGTGGGGAGTGATGGCACATGGGCCCCCAGCAATGCACAAAACCTTCCTTCCCCAGGCTCCAAGCTCCCTCTGCTCCTCACGTTGTTCTGCTGATTCACTTGTGCTGGCTGGTGAGCAAGAAGCCTTTGTGCTTGGCTCTTTGACAAGCTTCTTGCTCAGCACACTAACTCTTCTGCCTTTGTGAAGGCCAAGCTCTGCCATTTCTTTCTCCTGAACTGGCTTATTGGCTTAATTTTCTTGCAGTAAACTGTAATTGAGGACCAAATAAATTTAAGCCTAGGTCTGAACTAGAATCTCGTAGTATTAGCATCTAGGGGGATGATACGTCTTCCTTGCAGTGCTCAGGGAAGGCTTCAGAGTACTTAGCAAAACAATAAATGACACAAGCAGACTTTGAGACGCGTTTCCGTGCTATGACTCTAAGGGGTACCAATTCGAAATAGGCAGCACCACAAAAGAGATTTCACTGCACATCTTCGGTCAACGCAGCAAAGGTTGTGGGTTTCCAGAGTGTTTAGCAAGGAACTAAGCCTTCAGTGATGCAGAGCTCTAGTTCGTGTTGGTGAGGATCCAGGTGGAGAAGGTGGTTTGCTTCCATGTGGGATGGGGAGTAACTTATGGGAGGGAAGAAGGGGTAAGGAGCCAGGAAGACCTCAGCATTGTCAGGGCAGCACCGCTGGTGTCCAAGGGATGTGTTGGCATCCATTGGGATGCATACGTCCTTGGGATGCGTTCTGCTCATTCACACTCTGACTCCTTTCCACCTTTTTCTTTCGCAGGGAAGGTGCATCAGTGTTAGTCCATGGGACCGAAGGAACTGATTCGACACTCCAGGTAACGTCTCTGGCACAGATTATCTTGGATCCAAGGTGCAGGACCATACATGGCTTTGAATCTCTGGTTGTGAGGGAGTGGCTGCAGGTAAGAAATGGACAAAACACCAATCTATCCCAGTGACAGTTGTATTGGGAAATAGCCTGAGAGGCAGCAAACAAGTTGGGCCTTGTTGCAGCCCTGCTTAGCGTGCATGGCCTTTGTCCGAAGAGCAACATCGTTAACTGAGTCATTTGTACCTCCGGCGCTCTACGGGGCCTCTGCCTCTCATGGTAGTTTTTGGGGGCTGGGGAACTGCCTGTTTTGTGTGCTCAGGGTCAACATCTCTGCAAAGAACACTGCTGAGACTAAAAGGAAAAAATAAACTTTGTGCTCTTGCAACTAGTATCCTGAGCCTGGTCCTTCAGTGCACCTGCACCAGTTTGTTACTGGTAAAATTCTCTGATCAAATACAGGGCTATTTTCGTAGCCTGAAAAAGGCAGCAAAGTTGGCCGTGGTCACTAGCAGTTTGTTATGGGATGCTTGATGAAATTACTGTTGTGGAAAAGAGCAGCAATAGCATAGTTGCACAGACAGAACTAGCTCTAAAGTCTTTTTTTTTTTTTTTTTGCTACGTGTACTCACATCCCGTTACTTTGTACGTGATGCTCTCTCTGATCCTTACCTGTAGGCTGGTCACCCTTTTCAGCAGCGTTGTGCCCAATCAGCCTATTCAAATAGCAAGCAGAAATGGGAGGCCCCGGTGTTTCTCCTCTTTTTGGACTGTGTGTGGCAAATCCTTCGTCAGTTCCCTTGCTCTTTTGAATTCAACGAACAGTTCCTCATTATGCTCTTTGAACACGCTTATGCTTCGCAGTTTGGGACTTTCCTGGGAAATAACGAAAATGAAAGGTTGGTGAGGATGTTTGCTTTGAACCTTTTAAATATTGGGCTGTATTTGACCAAAAAAAAAAAGTCTCTCGGTTTGAAAAAGGGTGAGGGTGCTTGTGTGGCCTCCCTTGGCACAGGTGAGCTTCTCTTTTTGCAGTTATGTAGTCTGCTGCAGTGTTAGGGAGCTTGCCCTTCTTACAAGTGGGACATTGCGACTAAAGAAATCTGTGGCTTCGTCGGGGAGTTGAATTAGTCTTCTCCAAGTCCAAGCTAATACCTTCGACTGTCTCTTCTGTTTCGCTGTGTGGCCTTGAAAAATCTCCACCCGTCACCAGTTTATGTAGTCTCTTATGCAGAAACTCTTTCCATAAAAGCATAAACAGCTAAAATTCATCAATGATGTGAGTCATAGCTGTGGGAAGCAAACTTGTCCATGCAGGCCTGGAGGAGAAGGTCAAGGCAGTTAGAAGCCAAAGCTGGAAAGTCTGGTTCTGACCTTAACTGTCAGGAAAGAACATGACTCTGTAGCCTGGTGGTCCTGACTCTCCCAGGAAAGGAAGGCTTTGTTTTTTGTGTTAACTGCTGGAAGTGGAAAACATGGAAGAGGTTCTTTCAGAAGGATCTGCCTCACTGTTACACCGTGGCAAAAGTTTCGCTACGAGCGTGGTGATTAGGTTTGAGGTAGTCTCGGCTGTGCACTGCTATAACTTCAACAGAAGGACCAAGAATCCCTCCACCCGTAACCTGTGGCTTGGTGAAAGGTGAATTGGCAATCTGCGTTGCCTGAGGCTCTGGGCAAATGCTGTGAGCGCTCAGATGGATGCTCGCGCAGCTTCGAAAGGAAGCAGCCAGGACTGCATTCCGCTGGAGCCTACCTTCTCACGAAACGATAGGCCTGTGCTGAGCTTGCTTACGGGCTTGTGGCGTTTAAGGTGCTTGAGCAGACCAGCACCTAGCTTCTGAATCCCAGTCTGGGCTAGATGCTGTGCTGTAGCAGTGGGGCAGCTCCAGGCATGCCCTGAGCAGGGCTGCTGGGAGCAGCAGGCAGGGTGGAACCCGGGAGGACTGGAGCCTCCCGCGGCAGATGGCGGCTGCCAGAGGGGTTTGGATTCCTGTTTTGAACTTGACAGTGCTGTTCTCAGGAGTCCTGACTCCAGTAAGACCGTGTCTGGTGGTCTCCTGCTTAAGGGAAGACCACTGAAAGAGTAGAAGGGCGAAACAGAACTGATCTTACAGATAAAGAAGGCAATTTAAAGCTTCCTGTAAACCCCTCTGCCCTTAAAGTAACCTTTGCTTAGAAGAGACTCTCCTGTCTTCTGCAGGGCTGCTGAACTGGTCATCTGCAAAACCAAGTTAGACTTGAAACCAATAAGATCACATTTGAAAGAGTATTGAATGTTACATGTAATAACCTGCCTGTCACATCTGAACGTGTCACCCTGTGAGCACAGAGAATGTTTGAAGTCTGATGTTAAGCTTGTGCTGTCTGAAGCATTCACAGGGATGGTAAATCTCCTGCCTGGTGGCAGTTCAATTTGCTAGCGCATGCAGAAGGAGGTTTGCCAGAATCGAAGAGACCCCTGTGTAACCCCTGGAGGTGGGTTTGACCCAGGAAAACAGCACTATTTTCTCTCTGTGCTTCCTGCCACCAGAGGGACCTAATCAGACGTGCCCGTCGCGCAGTTCCAGCGATAACACCGCTCTAACGCGCTCTGAGAGGTGCACTGGGATCCTTCCTTCATGCAGACCTGCTGCACCTCCCAGCTCTATCTCAACGCAGGGATTCAGTCCCTTTCGAAACCTGACAGCCGAACCATTTTGGGGAGGTGACTGGTTCTTCATCTGGACAGAAGGCAGCTAGTTTCCTCCCGGCTTTTAAACGTGATTTCCCCATTTTTTTTCTTTGAAGTTGTAATCAGCCGGGTTGAGTAAATGACTTTAGGTTTACACCCTGTGCCACGTTGGTGAGACGTGTTGAAGGGATTAGCCTGAGTTGTCCGAGTTGGTAGCGCATGGGAAAGCTGGTGGCATTGTAGTCTGCGGGGCTATGACAAAACAGAACGAGTCTTTACAGCGTAAAAGTGAAAGTTGACTTGTTTCTATGGTCTTGTTAGGTCTAAATTGAAGCTGCCGCAAAAGACTATGTCCCTGTGGTCCTGGGTGAACAGATCTGAAGAGCTGAGCAAGTTCCAGAATCCTCTTTTTGAGGCCAACAGCCTTGTCATCTGGCCCTCGGTTGCCCCGCAGAGCCTGCAGCTCTGGGAAGGTAAGCCAGCCTTGCTTTTTCTCTTACGGGCAATGTATATTTTTTGCGGCTACTTGTAAAGCTTCTGAAGCATCCGCTCCTTTTGTCTCTGCTCTGTGCTCCGCTGATGGTGATCTTGCTCCCTTTGAAATCTGTTCCAAAATATTTTTGGCATGTGCCATCCCCAGAGGCATAACGCTTAATCCTTCTGAGGTCTGGTGACATGCTAGCCTTTGCCAGGGAGCCTTCCTAATACCTTTTATCTTCTTAGCACAGTATTTCTGCAGTGATATAGCCTAATCTATAGATGTTCTGCAGGCCTAAGGCTTTTCTATATCAACCAAGACTTCTTTCTCCATTACTGACCACGTTGGCCAGGATAATCTGTGTGCAGTAGGTTCCCCGCTGTGGAAACTTTCTCCATCCCACGTGCACTGAAGAGTTAATGACAGTGAAGCAAGCAGGCTGTCATGGCAGGGTGGAGACTGAATATGGATTGGTCTGATCAGTATATGAGGAAAAAAAGGAACGAAAACCCCTCACTTTCTCTTTATTAATCTTATTTAGTAGAATGGTGGACTTGGAGAGGAGGGTCAGTATTTCTAAATGTTATTAAGGGGGGAGGGTAAGGGAAAAAAATGCATAAACTGCACGCATGTTACTTGAGAGCTGATGGAACATGAATAAAGTTTCCTCCTTGTAACAAGAAACCCTTCTGACTTGTGCTGTCTCTGGGCTTCCAGGTGTCTTTCTTCGGTGGAACAGGCCTTCCAAGTTCCTCGATGAAGCCCAGGAAGAAATGATCAGCATTATAAGATACAACAAGGAACTTCAGGCGAAGGTTAACGCCTTGAGGAGGCAGCTAGCAGAGATGGAAACAGATGAGAGGATGCAGGAGAACCTGTGAGCTGGCAGGGCTTTGCCTCAGGTCTTTCCTTTCCAGTCCCTTTGACCTTAAAGACTGAACATGGAAAGTGCATGTATTGCAGAGGTACAGTCGACCCTCGGTCCTCCCACTTCACACTATGTACCTCCCTGCTTTTTGGGGGCGGATTTCTGTTTTGTTTACAGAAGACACACACAACTGGGCGTAGTGTCCTCTCTTGGCAGCTTTTCTGTCTAGAAATTGTGTACAGTGTCAGCAGAAGCTGGAACTCTTACCTCCACCCAACCGCGTGGATAACCAGGATGGGCCAAGAGATGGGATGTTTCAAATTTCTTTGGACTTTTTCTGGTTTCGTTGAACTCTCTAAACACTCGACAGGATTAAAATGCGAAGTCACGTACAGATAGGTAAAGGCATTTTGTCCGAAAGCACTTTTCTTCTCCAAGAGTAAGTAAGGCAGCTTAGTTCTTTAGTTTCCTAGAAAAACTAGAAAATGGTATAATGTTACTACAGGTTCTGCCAGTCTATATGATACTCTCAGTAGCCTTCACACCTAACACTTGGATTTTTGTGTTAAGCATTGGCTTGGGAGCAGTAAGTTGAATACCAAACCACAGCAAGACACTTTGGTGCAATACAGAAGTAGGGATTCTGCTGCTAATGTTTAAGCCATGACCTTCAGGTGGAATTGCCCCTTGTGGACAAATATCTCCTAAGGAATAACAAACTCTTCTTATTCTACCTGGATAACAGAAAGGTTTAGTAGCTGGCGGAGGTGTTCGCTTGCAAAACAGTGGCTCAGAGCTGCCCTTCTAACTAGAGCCAAGCTGCGCTCTTGAAACTTAGGGTTGCGCTGGCAGGTTTTGTTCACTTGAACAAGGTTCACGGCATTGCCAGGGTGCATGAGCAGCACTTAATCTACAGCTCAACAAAACACTTTTGCCCCACCTGGGGCGCTTTTTCCTCTCCTGCTCTTACTCCATGTTTTGTGAGACTTCAGAAGTCGGAAGTTAAGGTGGTCTCACTTTTCAGGTAGCTGCTGCAGGTTAAGAGACCGCCGCATCACACAAAAATACTAATAGTTTAGGTCATTTGTAGCTGCTAAAACTGCTTAAAGACTTTAGGGATAAGCGTTGGGTTTTTTCCCAGGTAACTCTGTATTTTGTAGCTGATCTTTGTGTTTCGGTGACTGCGATCTGCTTTTATAAAATCAGGTTTTGCTCGAGATTTTTTTTTTCCTCTCCTTTAAAAAGACAGGTGAGAGTGGGTCTGAAACATTACCTCGCCTAGGCATTTGTTCAGCTTGGTTCTGTTGGTGGCTGTTCGCGACTGAGAAGACTTGAATTAACAACAGCTCATGTGGCTGGGATTATCTTAAAAGGTGCTTGCTGGTAGCCTGCTCCTACTGAAATGAGCGGAGCTGCGTTAGGTCAGCGTTGATCTCTTTGGAAACTGTTGAGCTTCCGTCACACTTGATGCTGGTTTGGAATGAAGCCGCCTTTATTTCAAAGCCGTTTCACATAAAGATAGATACATGTGATAATGCAGGATGTTTAGTCGTCATAGAAGTATCTGGGGAGTAATCTTCTGCAAAAATCGTGTATCCACTAAATATACTCTAAGAAAAGTTCTATAACCAAGGAAGCTATATAAAATTATTTGATAGTGATTAAGTGCTACCCGAATGCCTTTTGCTTCGGTCCTTATTTCCTTAATTATTTTCATCTCGACTAACCTAAACTTAGGCCTGAAGTGACCTGGCTTGAAAAATAAAAAGATCCCTTTTAAACCGTTGTTTGCGTAAGGCAGGAGAGTAATTCCCCCTACTTGTAATAATACCAGTTTCTTTTTAAGTTTGGAGAGCGATGGACTTGTCAGATTTGATTTAGCAAACGCAGGGGCTGCTGCTCGGGGCGGCTGGTGATCTGTAGTGAGTAGCAGGGGAGGCACAAGTCGGCCATGCCACCTTCCCACCTCCGGACGCTGGTTTCTGGAGCTACCTTCTGGCTATGTTGCAAATATAAGCCCTTAAAATTACTGCTCGCCCTCTTTAAAATCATGCCGGTGGGATCTGCACCTGCCTGGATGTTGTTTTTCCCCATCCAATTCACAATTTCTGCTGTTCCTCCGCATCTGAAACGCGTTCTCACTAGCCAGATGGGAAGGATTCAGAAGGCGCTATTTTCCTCATAATAGACTATACATAAAACACACTTAAAGGTTATGTAATTTCCTAACATAGTAATTATATATTGAGCTAAATAATAGAGAAGCAAAGAGGGGTTGGGTTGGTGGTTTGTTTTTTTTTTTTTTTTGGATCTAATTGCCTGGCTGCTCTAGTCTCTCATGCAAACTGCAGGCGTCGGAGGAAATTGGGTAACCAGCTGTGACAGCGAACAAAAGGCAGAAAATTCTCTCCGAGCAAGCGTTTCATCCTCCCCTTGTGTTTCGGGACCGAAAGCCATGCATTTGCCTTGGTGGTGGCATGGGTCACAGCCTTCGTGTGACGATGTCAGTGTCGTTCTGAGCAGTTTCTTCTCCGATTCCTCTGCCCTGTATCACCTTGTGGTCGCTGCAGGAGCTCAAGTTAACCTGCAAATAATCACCTTCATGAGATGTTACCTGGAGCGGTACTGCACGTGGTGGGGTTGAGGCAAGATGCGTGGACCCTTCCAGGTCCTCCTGGGAGCAGACGGATCTTGCGTCAGGCTACTTGCACGTTCTTTCTTCACCTTTTCATTCCCAGTTCATCCCAGGCTCCAGTCTGGTGGTTGCTGGTGTACTACACAGCGGAGCGCTCCAGTTCTTTGCTTACCTGCATGTCCACTGTATTTATTCACGTGTTTAATGCTAACGATGGGCTTGCTTTCTCTTAGAGGGGGAGAAATGCTGGATTCTGCCCCGTGAAGTGGCTGACACCCAGTTTTGAGGATGTCCTGCGTCATCCCGAGCTGTAAGCACCACAGCAGTGCCCAGCTCGGGCTCTTCAGCCTGACGCTGCCTTATACTCTCGCCGACACCCCTGCTTCTGCTCTTTTTGCACATAAATATTTGTGTGATAATAAGCTGGACGCTGAGGACCCCCCCCACCCCCCCCCCTCCTCTCCCAAACTCTGGGGTCAATCAACGCGGAAACTCTACCAAAAAAAAAAAAAAATCATAAAAGGGAAAAGGAACTAACTTGCACAGTTTTCATAAGGGAAATATGGACCTTCAATATTTTGATTGTATTGATCTAACTCTTGAATGTGGCGACCGGTTGAAGCGCACTGTTGTCCATGTTGCATATGGTGTTAACTTAAATTGCACTGTACAGCGTATTGGCGTCTAATGTAAGCTTTGCTGAAGCCTCGGAAAGCGCTGGCGTCTGCGGGTGCCTGTAGGAGGGAAAATGTCTGTGCCCGCACTCCCTTTCTTTGTATCTGTGACACTGAGTAGCACTGTGTGACGTGCGCTATGTATCCGTTAAATAGTACGAAATCAAGTGATGAGTGCACTTCTGTCCAAACATCCGGAATTGCTAATTGGATTGGGCTGCTGCATCAGTCTTAATTATTTAAAAAAAAAAAAAGAAATAAATAACAGGGCTGGGAGCTTGTGTGCTACCGTTAGATGTATGCTGTATGTGTACAGAAGAATCCCAGCCGCTGGGGTGTTGAATATATCGCCAAAAAAAAAAAATAAAGTAACAAATCTGAGACAAACCAAGGCGGCTCAAATTGCTGAGCCCTTGGGGAGGAGCAAAACAGATAGAAAGTGGCTGTAAACTTTGCTGTAGATATGTTGAGAACATAGTAGAAATGTCTGTTCAAATTAAAACCTTGAAGACTCTAAAAAGTTCTTTAATTACAGTGCTGGATCTTCTGTATTATTTTCCGTTGTGGGGGATGTGTGTGTGTGACTCGGGTGTAAGCTCTTGCCTGAAACTTTGGTTCTTTTCAGCTCATGGGTGTTTTCTCCGACCGCTGAAGGCGGGCTGTGGTGGGAGAGGAGGGGTTTGTGCTGCGTGGGAAGGAGAAGGTTGAGACCCTGAGTCTGCTCAAGGTTTGCAGAGCTCTGCTCCCATGGTTTTGGTCCTTTGACACCAGCTCTGCACCTGATGGATAAACAATTCAATTAACTAAGATTTTCTGCTTGCATGGAACTCTCTAAAGGAAGGCAGGCATTTTTGTTCAAAGGGAGGGTGGTTCAGGCTGAAGCAAAACCTTGCAAGAAGTCCAGCAGTAGACCTGGGCTTGCGGTTACCTATTGTTTTTTAAGGGAGGTGGGCTACTTCATAGAATCACAGGATTGTTTGGGATGGAAGGGACCTTAAAGATCATCCAGTTCCACCCCCCTGCCCTGGGCAGGGACACCTCCCACCAGCCCAGGTTGCTCCAAGCCCTGTCCAGCCTGGCCTTGAACCCTTCCAGGGATGGGGCGGCCACAGCTTCTCTGGGCAACCTGGGCCAGGGGCTCCCCGCCCTCACAGCAAAGAATTCCTTCATAATATCCAATCTAAATCTCCCCTCCTTCAGCATAAAACCTTTACCCCTCGTCCCATGGCTCCCCTCCCTGCTCCAGAGTCCCTCCCCAGCTTTCCTGGAGCCCCTTGAGGGACTGGCAGGGGCTGGAAGGTCTCCGCGGAGCCTTCTCTTCTCCAGGCTGAACCCCCCCAGCTCTCTCAGCCTGTCCTCCCAGCAGAGGGGCTCCAGCCCTCCCAGCATCTCCGGGGCCTCCTCTGGCCCCGCTCCAACAGCTTCATCTCCTTCTTATGCTTTCACGGAATCACGGAATCTTCAGAGTTGGAAGGGACCTCTAGAGATCATCTAGTCCAACTCCCCTACTAGAGCAGGATTGCCTAAAGCACATCCCTCAGGGCTGCATCCAGGCGGGTCTTGAAAATCTCCAGAGAAGGGGACTCCACACCCTCCCTGGGCAGCCTGTTCCAGTGCTCTGTCACCCTCACTGTAAAGAAGTTTTTCCGTGTATTTGAACGGAACTTCCTATGTTCTAGCTTGTGCCCATTGCCCCTTGTCCTGTCACTGGGAACCATTGAAAAGAGCCTGGCTCCGTCCTCCTTAAACCCACCCTTTAGATACTTGTAAACATTAATCAGGTCCCCCCTCAACCTTCTCTTCTCCAGGCTAAAGAGTCCCAGCTCTTTCAGCCTTTCCTCATAAGGGAGGTGCTCCAGTCCCATAATCATCTTGGTTGCCCTACGCTGGACTCGCTCCAGTAGTTCCCTGTCCCTCTTGAACTGGGGAGCCCAAAACTGGACACAGTACTCCAGTTGTGGCCTCACCAGTGCAGAGTAGAGGGGGAGAATGACCTCCCTCGACCTACTGGCCACAGTCTTCCCTATGCAGCCCAGGATGCCATTGGCCTTCTTGGCGACAAGGGCACACTGCTGGCTCATGGATAATTTGCTGTCTACCAGGACCCCCAGGTCCTTCTCCTCAGAGCTGCTTCCCAGCATGTCCGCCCCTAACATATACTGGTGTTTCGCATTCTTCCTCCCCAGGTGCAGGACCCTACACTTGCTTTTGTTGAACCTCATGAGGTTCTTCTCTGCCCAGCTCTCCAGCCTGTCCAGGTCACGCTGGATGGCAGCACGGCCCTCTGGAGTGTCGGCCACCCCTCCCAGCTTGGTATCATCAGCGAACTTGCTGAGCATACACTCTGTCCCCTCATCTAGGTCATTAATGAATATATTGAACAAAATTGGTCCAAGTATTGACCCCTGAGGGACACCACTCGTTACAGGCCTCCAACTGGACTCTGTGCCGCTGATCACAACCCTCTGAGTCCTGTCACTCAGCCAGCTCTCGATCCACCTCACTGTCACCTCGTCTAGCCCATACTTCCTCAGCTTCCTAATGAGGATGTTATGGGAGACAGTGTCAAAAGCCTTGCTAAGGTCAAGGTAGATGACATCTACGGCTCTCCCCTCATCCAGCCAACCCGTTATAACATCATAGAAAGCTATCAGATTGGTCAGGCATGATTTGCCCTTGGTAAATCCATGCTGACCACTTCCAATAACTTCCTGTTCCTCTATGTGTTTGGAGACGACATCCAGAATGAGTCGCTCCATTACCTTTGCTGTACTTGCCAGAGGAAGGAGTGAAAAAAAGGACAAGCAGCTCTTGGGGAGCAGAGGCTGTGAACCATGGAGTGTCCTGGATCTCTCCTGGCTGCTGGGTGAGTCACTGGGAACTACTGGGTTGTCTCCTCCTCTGCAGCATCATTTGTGGTCTCTGCAGCTCCTCTGGAAGGTGAAGAATTTGTCTGGCTTTTGGCATTTCAGCAGATGGAGACAGGCCATGTGCTGCCCTGCAGCTCGTGCAGTCCCGTGGGATAACTCAGTGAGGGGTGCTGAAGGTTTTGAAGTGAAAAGATTGACGCTCGGTCCCTATTTGTGCGAAACGTTTGCAGACATCGCAGCTGAAAGAGAGTCAGTCTGTTTTAAAATAATTTTAGCTATAATGGGGCAGCCTGATTTGGTTTAAGCTTGCTTTTTGGAGGGGAGAAAATAACTATCTGATAAAGCGTTGAAATTTCTTTTTGCTTAACTTTTCCTTATGTTTTTATTTGAGCCTGGGTAAGAGGGTATCGTTAGTCCAACAATTTAAAACCAAATGCATAAAGGCTCTGGAATATTTAAAAGGATGTAAAGCCACATGTCGGATTCAAACCACAATTGAGATGTCACTCCTGAAAACAGGATGCCTTTAAAGAGCTTGTACTGCACAAACTGGCTGTTCGGGGCAGCTGTGGTGGATTTCTTTAGCCCGTATTATTTGTGTGTAAAACACGACGTTTTGATTCAATGCGTGGAAACACCCGATGGGAGGGAGTGGAGAAGACAGAGGCAGGCTCTGCTGGGTGCCCCGTCTGGGACTCGCTTGAACTCTGCCTTTTTTTGAGTCATCTGGCATCACATCTGTGCCATCTCACCCCTTTCTAACCAGTTCACCCACTTCGACGAGGCTCTGGAAGGCGATTACATTCCTACGAGCATCATGAGGAGCAGTGGCCTGGCAGGGAAACCAGTTAACCCCGGCGGATGGGATGTCCACGAGCTCATCTCATGAAATACTGAGTTCTTCTGGCTGGTGGCGACTCTGCAGCATCCAAATCCCAGTATCTTGTATGTCCTACGGCACGGATAGATCTTGAGGAAGCTAAAACTCAGCAGATCGAGGCCCTTGGTGTTTCTTTTTTGAAAACCCAAGTGTTTTTGTTCAGGGCCGTTGTCGGGCTCTCCTCCATGCTGCCAGTTTTGCCCCCAAGCAGTGAAAGAAAACAATGAGGAGGATCTGCGGTGGTGCATTAAATGTTACGCGAGGATGCTGGGCTCTGGTGGGTTGCCCACAGTTTCTCCTGCTGCGTAAATGTCAAGACAAGTCAAGACAAATTGTCTTTCAGAGCCGGAGATGATGATCCTTTGATGTTCTGCTGCAAGAGTGTTGCTGGTGGCTTTAGATGGCTTCACCTGATGCTGCAGGTCACGCTGACGGAGGGTTCGCTCTTAAAGCTCAAAATCTGCTCCCTCGGTATCTTAAAGTACTGGCAGACAACCCCGCCACTACACAGAAGGGGAGAAATCCTGTTTTACGTAAATGTTGGGGGGTTTGGACAAATTTTGGTTGCTAATCTGTTTTTGAAGGGAGGTGGGGTACTTGGGTGGACTTGCCAGGGGAAGGAGCGAAACGAAGGAACAAGCAGCTCTTGGGAAACAGGCTGTGAACCACGGAAACTCCTGGGTCTCTCCTGGCTGGTGGGTCCGGAGGCTGGGAACCACCAGCGAGCAAAACTTTTGCCTGGAATAAAATAATCGGGGGCGGGGGGAAAAAAGGTGCAAAGTTGGTGTTGAATTCCCACGGGAATTCAACAGGTTGGCCGCATAAATTCAGTGTTTGCTCCTGCTGCTTTGTTTTTGTTTTTTTTTTTTTTTTTTTTTTTAGGGAAAATGTATTTCTGTGCTTGTTTACACAAAACGAGCGGAAGCTCTTCTCTCTTTTGTGCTGCTATTTACGTTTCAGCCCGTCTGAAGCATCCTGGGCTGCGCAGGTGAGTGCTGAAGGCTTTAATGTCGCGGTGTGGGAGGGCTGTGGCTCTGCAAAGGAGGGATCCCGTAAGGGTAAAATATCCATTAAACGGACTGTTTGGCCCACTGTGGCAAAACGCTGGGTGTAGTTATGGAAATCAGGTTTGTCACAGCTTGTACGGGTCGGTTGTGTTTTTATCTGGAGGATCTGTTTGGTTCACAGCTGTGTGACGGCGCCAACAGCAATGTTCCCTTTGAACTACAGGATGAAAAATACAGATTATGTTGCGTGTTTATTCGGGGGGGGCGCTGATGGCTGCACCCCAGCTCTGTGTAATCTGGATCATTTATGGTGATTTTGAAGGAGGCATAATTACAGCCCCTAGATTTAGGGCTTGCCAGGTGCTCTCTCCCCAGCGGCCTTCAGCTCCAGGAGTTTCATAGAATCACAGAATGGTTTGGGTTGGAAGGGACCTTCAAGACGATCCAGTGCCAC
The DNA here is from genome assembly GCF_028500815.1 of Rissa tridactyla. Classification (NCBI taxonomy): domain Eukaryota; kingdom Metazoa; phylum Chordata; class Aves; order Charadriiformes; family Laridae; genus Rissa; species Rissa tridactyla. Next base: position 123,759,599 of record NC_071468.1, on the reverse strand, counting down.
CCCCTGCCCTGGGCAGGGACACCTCCCACCAGACCAGGTTGCTCCAAGCCCCGTCCAACCTGGCCTTGAACCCCTCCAGGGATGGGGCAACCACAGCTTCTCTGGGCAACCTGGGCCAGGGGCTCACCACCCTCACACCAAAGAATTTCTTCCCAATATCTCATCTAAATCGCCCCTCTTTCAGTTTAAAATCGTTGCCCCTCGTCCCACGGCTCCCCTCCCTGCTCCAGAGTCCCTCCCCAGCTTTCCTGGAGCCCCTTTAGGGACTGGCAGGGGCTGGAAGGTCTCCGCGGAGCCTTCTCTTCTCCAGGCTGAACCCCCCCAGCTCTCTCAGCCTGTCCTCCCAGCAGAGGGGCTCCAGCCCTCCCAGCATCTCCGGGGCCTCCTCTGGCCCCGCTCCAACAGCTCCGTGTCTCTCCTGTGCCGAGGCCCCAGCGCTGGAGGCAGCACTGCAGGGGGGTCTCCCCCGAGCGCAGCAGAGGGGCAGAATCCCCCCCTCGCCCTGCTGCCCACGCTTCTTTCTACCACCTACTTTGTCAGGCAGCGCTTTGCACACTTGGGATGCCTTTTTGGAAATTATTCTGGTAGTCTGAGTTTGGCGTGTGTGTCCAGGAGGAAAATCTTCACACGAGGGATACGCGTGGCAGCGGGAGAGGCTCCTGCGTGGAGGTGGATGGTCAAGTGTCCAGGGGAAGAGGCAGATCCAGGGTAATGGTTTCAGGGTTGAAAGGTGGAGGCTGGGATTGCTGCGTGGAGGGGGCGGGGAAAAAGGCTTTTCAGCCTTTTGGCAATCGGATAATTCAAAAAGTACAAGAGAGAGAGGAAATTTGCTTCCTGGTGTCTCTTTCCTGACATGAAATAAATTGTTGAGACGCCCCAGCAACATTTCCGCAGGTCGTTTTCTGTTTCAGCCATTTCCATTTGGCTTTTAACACCTTGATGGAATGAAATCCAAACTTTTTTGTTAAAACCTTTCTAGCAGGAATACGGGTTGTTTCAGAGCTAAGCTTTTTTTGGGGCAGAGAACTTCTTGCCTTTTGTGTACTGCTCTTCGTCTCATCAGCTGCCCGTTTTTTGGTGGTGTTTGGAGCATCTCGGCTACCGTGGCCATTTCCTACGTGGTCGTGGCGTCCTGAAGCCTGTGCTAACCAGGGGATTCGATGTGGGGTAGGAACAGCTTTGAGTAAGCGCGGTGCTGGTGCGCTAGACCGAGAGCTCTGCTTGGCCTGAACCTCTTTTCCCTAAAAGCTTTGCTGCTGGCGGGAAGAGGATTCTCTCCGTTCCTTATTTAAACAGTTGTTTCAGGGAGAAAAGAGAAATCTGGATTGCAGTGGGGTGAGCGCAGGGCTCTGGTTTCTACAGTTTTCTCTAGGTAGAAGGAAAAATAAAATAAATAAATAGAAAAAAAAAAGCTGTGCTTTGCTGGGAAAAAAGCTTTTCTTCCACAGATCCTTAAGGGACACTTGCGCAGCATCAAATACGCGAAGTACCCTGGCTGCGCGGCCAGCAGTTGGCAACGATGCCATTTCACAACGGGGAGGGCTTTGGCAATGCTGAATTAAAAAGCTGCTGCTCTTCTCCTCCGCCTCTTTTTTTTTTGTTTTTCCCTCCTCCCTTGTGCTGGTCCAGCTGTTTGTCATTCCACGTGGCACAGGGGATTGGAAAAACTGGTAAGGAGAAGCAACCCAGCCAAAAGGGAAGAGCCCCGCAGCCTGAGTCAGCATCTGTGGTGTTAAACGTTGCAATGATGCTCTTAGTAATTAATTCACGGGGAGGGTTTGTAAGGTGAAAACCCCTGCGGCTTAATGAGCTGTCATCTGAGGCTCTGTCACTGCAACCAGATCCTCGCATATATTGGAAGGACGATTGATTTATTTTTAATTTTTTTCAGGCACTGGCCTGGGCTTTGGGAGACCGAAGTCCTGGTCCTGCCCCTGCCGCAGATTGCTGGGGTCATCTCAAGTGATTTGCTTCATTTGCATCCGTCTTGGAGGAAAAAGTGCACTTTCTGAGTGAGTCCAGGCAAAATTCCCTGTTCTCCTGTGCCTCTCATGTGTTTACTGTTTGGGACAGAGTACTTGGCTTTGTACAGCTTTGGTCCAAGCTCTAGGCACTAAGTTGGGTCTGAGCTACCAAGCACGTGGTGGAGCTAAAAGAGGCGAAGAGAGAGCATACCTCGATCCTTGCCCGCTGCTAACGTCACAGGAAGCCACGCACTTAGTGTGATTGCCACCAGGACTGAAAATAGCTGGTCTACAGAAATACTCCATGGCCATGAGCCTTGCACTGTGCAGAGCAGAAACCAAAGGGACAGCACGTGTCTATGGCAAGAGCTCTGTTGTGTCTCCAGGTGTCCCAGGAGGCCGGGAAGAGCTCCTTTCGCTCATAGTTCCAAGCCCAGCGAGCTGCCAGGAAGGTACAAATTCATAGAATCACAGAATCATAGAATCGCCCAGGTTGGAAGGGACCTTTCAGATCATTGAGTCCAACCATCAACGTAACTCTGACAAAAACCATCACTAAACCATGTCCCTCAGCACCACATCTGCCTGGCTTTTAAATACATCCGGGGATGGCGACTCCACCACTGCCCTGGGCAGCCTCTTCCAATGCTTGATAACCCTTTCAGTGAAGACATTTTTCCTAATATCCATCCTAAACCTCCCCTGGGGCAACTTGAGGCCGTTTCCTCTTGTCCCATGGCCTGTTCCTTGGGAGAAGAGCCCGACACCCCCCGGCTACCCCCTCCTTTCAGGGAGCTGTAGAGAGCGAGAAGGTCTCCCCTCAGCCTCCTCTTCTCCAGGCTGAACACCGCCAGCTCCCTCATCCTCTCCTCACCAGACTTGTGCTCCAGACCCCTCACCGGCTCCGTTGCCCTTCTCTGGACACGCTCCAGCACCTCAGCGTCTTTTTTGTGGTGAGGGGCCCAAAACTGGGCACAGTCCTCAAGGTGGGGCCTCACCAGTGCCAAGTATTCAGCAAGTGGGCAAAGGGGGAGAGGGATGAAGATCACGAAAACCCTGTGAGTAGGAGGGCGATTAAGCCCGAGGCTCTGGGAGGGGCTGATACAGAAGGCTTTGAACAAGAGGAGAGCAGTTGTGGATGCTGCTTGGAAAAGGAGAGGAAGAAGGCAGCCGCATGAAGCCGAGTGGGGAGAGTGACAAAAGCACTCCTGGAGCCATCGGCTCCATGGCACCGTGCTGCTTACGAGAGGATGGAGGTTTCTCCTCTGCTGCTGGAGACTCCCAACAGCAGAAGTCATTCCCAGCAGCCCTGCTCCCTGCCTTGGCCCTTCTGGCAGTGCTCCACACTGCTCGGAGGAGTGCCCCACCACGTGCTGTGCGAAAGATGCTCTGGATTTTGCCAGTTTACTGTCTTTTAATAATCTGCCCCTCCTAGAAGAAGGGAATGGTCCGTGCGCTGCCATTGCTCGGGCTTGCGTTGTACCTTAGTGGCACCATGTTAAAATTGTTGCCGTTTTGGAACCCTTTGAGGGGGGAAGGAAAAGAAATCGGTTTAACTACTGAAGAATCAGATCCCTGAGGGGCTGGCTGCGTATACTGCCCTCCAAATTGGGAGCATCCTTGGATCTGTAACTCAGCTGCAGACACAGGATGGCACCTCCTGTATGAGTGAGGAAAGAAGGGCGCTGTGCTATGAGGGTCAAACTATCCCTCTTCCTGAGTTAAAATCAACCTTTCGCTGTCCTCTCTCCCTTTCTTCAGCTCCCTGGATTTCTTTCTGATGGGAATGTTGCCTCAACACCCGGTCCAGGTCTGACTTTCCCTTCCCTGTCATCATGGCCTTGAGAAGCAGAGCAGCTTGCTGGAACACGTCCTGCTCTCTTCCCCTTGGCTCTTTTAATTTGCATTCCTGATATTCCCCCGTTAGCGCGTTTCTGAACTTCAGATTTGCTTTTCTGGTTTGCACTCTCTCAGACATAGAATTTTTTTTTTTTTTTAAAAAAAGCAAAAAACCCCCGAAACCTTAAAATCCAGATATGTTGAAAAATATAAAGCACTCAAGCTTCTCAGTGGTTTGTAACCCTCCCTGGAGCACTTTTTGGGGCACCTTTTTGTCATGCCCAGAGGCTCTGTGAGCAGGATACACCCAAGTGAGGACTAGTGAGCTACGAAGCTGTGCTGACCACTGAGAAAGACATCCCAAGTGTCTCTGCTACCCGTTGGGTGGAAGGGTTGGCCATGGCTGCTTGCTGGAACGGAACATCCACTCTGCTGAGGCGCCACCATCCATCTCATGGCGTTGGGTTTTCTCCCCTTGAGGATTTTCTGCCTTCTCCTGTTGAGGTTTTTCCTCTTGTACCTTTGAGCTGCTCCCTAACACATCTCGACAATCTCACCTCTGTCCTCTGTTTTACCTTTCTTATCTTGCAGGGCTCTGTGCTCTTTCTCACAATTTGGCAATCTCCTGGGCTCTCGGAGGCAGGGTTGTCCAGCTGGGCCGTATCAGGGAGGCCTTGGATCGCAGCTGAACCTGGAGGACGGGGCGGTTTCAGGGCCAGCTTGCTGCAGGCTCCGTCTAGCTTGCGTTCGTGCCAGTTTAATGCTCCAGATGGTTGTCTCGGTGCTGGAGGAGGTAACTGGGTTATTAAATCACTCCTGCTTCTTTGTCAGCCTGGGGGATCTGCCGTCCTGGTGTGATAATGGTCTAGAAGAGAACTTTACATTGAGTCACTCTAGCAGATACAGTAAAACCACCAGTGAGCGACTTCAGGTGCTCCATGCATCATCCTGCCCAAGCAGAAAAAGCCCTTTTGCTCAACTGCGTGCATATATCAGGGCCCCGGAGACATCAGGATCTATTCTTTTTACCTCTGCAGCATGCCGGGTGAGATCTGTTTGCCCTCACTGCAAGGCTGGACCCACGGTGCCCTTCCTGAGCACAGCCATGGAGTCGTAGAATCACAGAATGGTTTGGGTTGGAAGGAACCTTAAAGATCACTCAGTTCCACCCCCTGCCCTGGGCAGGGACACCTCCCACCAGCCCAGGTTGCTCCAAGCCCCGTCCAACCTGGCCTTGAACCCCTCCAGGGATGGGGCAGCCACAGCTTCTCTGGGCAACCTGCGCCAGGGGCTCACCACCCTCACACCAAAGAATTTCTTCGTAATAATCTCATCTCAATCTCCCCTCTTCCAGTGTAAAACCCTTCCCCCTTGTCCCATGGCTCCCCTCCCTGCTCCAGAGTCCCTCCCCAGCTTTCCTGGAGCCCCTGGAGGGACTGGCAGGGGCTGGAAGGTCTCTGTGGAGCCTTCTCTTCTCCAGGCTGAACCCCCCCAGCTCTCTCAGCCTGTCCTCCCAGCAGAGGGGCTCCAGCCCTCTGATCATCTTCATGGCCCTTTGAGTTATGCCAGAGACTCTGCTCTTCCTTTTTTAATTTGGTGGCAGATGACTCAGCCTGGAAAAGTGATTGCTGAGGTGCTGATATGATGGAGGTCTAAGATACATTGGCATGGAGAAGGTAAGGAACAAGAATTTGCTCTACCTCACGTAAGAATTTAGGTGCACCAGATGAAATTATGAGGTGGTGCTTGAAACAAAAGGTGGTGGCGTTTGGCAGGGTGCGTGGTTCCGCCAAACGTGATATACATTCAAAAAGCAGCTAAATGCGGGACGGAAAGATCCATCCGGGGTTGTTTAACACGAACGTATCAGCTGTCACTCGTAGCCCCTGAGCATTATAGCATCAGGATGCCAGGGAAGCATGGCTGGTAGTTTTTCCTCCATGTACTGCGCCCTGTCTGGCTGCTGCTGGCCTTTGAGACAGCCTACAGGACTCAGACGACCCTTCAGTTTGACTCATTTTGCTGAAGACACTGCCCAGTCTACAGCAGATGGAGCGATGCTGCTGATACTCCCACCGCCCGGCTTCCCCAGGGGCTCTAAACGCATTTCTCCGGGCCCCGCAGTCCAAGTTCTTTGTGTTTATTTGCCTACTGTAGCTTTTCCTCTTTTAAAGAGAGACAGCTGGTTTTGTGAATGGTGCTTAACAGTTCTCTCAAACTCAACGAGGCACTCGGGAGCCAGGAGTTGGGAGCGCTCAGCTTCTACAGCCAGCAAAGGATTTTGCCCCCCTGCAGCTTCTGTTACACCATGCTTTTCCAAGATGTCCATGCTTCGTGAGCTGCGGTTTTAAAAAGCGGACATTTGTCAGTGCCTGAAAGCCTTGGACGTGGTGGCCAGTCCTGCTTTGTTTGCTCTCCTAACTTTGAAGTGCTCTGAAACCGATTTCATTTATCGCTTCTGGGTTTTTTCCCCACTTTTTTTTTTTTTTCCTTAAAATTTTTAAAGTCAGGCTCTGTCTCCACCCTGAACTGACTTCAATCTCGTTATCTCCAACAAATACCAGGGATTTATTTTTTTTTTTGGGGGGGAGGGGGCGGGTGGCAGACTTGATGACAAACCATCCTTCCATTGGAAATGGCTGGGCAGTGTAACCGGAATGCGTCTTCCTTTATTTCTGGGTATCAGGGTGCCGTGTTTCGCGCAGGGTCTTCTGTCCCTGTCCTGCCCAGCCAGGCGTTAAGCGATGTGATTACTAGCTGTCACACGCCGTTGACTCTGCCTCTGATCTCTGGGCTGGGGAGATCTCCCTGTGGGCAGCGGAGGGTTTTATTTTGCTTAGCAGAGCCCCGTGAAAGGTTTCCCTCCCAGCAAATTATTTCTTCTACTTTAATATTGGTCTTTCTCCTGACTGAAAATTAAGACGTAAAAAAAAAAAAAAAAAGAGTTTACACACATATTTTTTTCTTTAGTTAAGTTTGCCAGAGTATTTCCTTTAGGTAGCTTTAACAAAAGCATTTAAATATTTCAGGATTCCTTTTTGGGCTGCTGAGCTAAAGGTTCCAGCTCACTGAGCTGGATGCTCAGAGGGGCCTGGGATACTTCATATGTCATATTTTCATGCTCTGGACTCCTGCCCAGGCAACGGCTCCTGAAAGCCATGAGAAACAGAGCTGAGCTGGCTTAATGCAAGCGTGTAAGAATGACCAGCTGGTCAGAGCGAAGGTACGAGCACCTCCACGCTTGGTCTCCAGCAACCATCATCAGTGGGTATTTAAGGAGAAAATATAGGGAATGGGATATTAGGACTTGGGGGTGCTGCTGGGTGAGAAGCTCCACAGGAGCCGGCACCGTGCGCTGGCAGCCCAGAAACCCCCCGCAGCCTGGGCTGCATCCCCAGCAGCGTGGGCAGCAGGGCGAGGGGGGGATTCTGCCCCTCTGCTGCGCTCGGGGGAGACCCCCCTGCAGTGCTGCCTCCAGCGCTGGGGCCTCGGCACAGGAGAGACACGGAGCTGTTGGAGCGGGGCCAGAGGAGGCCCCGGAGATGCTGGGAGGGCTGGAGCCCCTCTGCTGGGAGGACAGGCTGAGAGAGCTGGGGGGGTTCAGCCTGGAGAAGAGAAGGCTCCGCGGAGACCTTCCAGCCCCTGCCAGTCCCTCCAGGGGCTCCAGGAAAGCTGGGGAGGGACTCTGGAGCAGGGAGGGGAGCCATGGGACGAGGGGCAACGGTTTTACAGTGAAAGAGCGTGGATTTAGATGAGATATTGGGAAGAAATTCTTTGGTGTGAGGGTGGTGAGCCCCTGGCCCAGGTTGCCCAGAGAAGCTGTGGCTGCCCCATCCCTGGAGGGGTTCAAGGCCAGGTTGGACGGGGCTTGGAGCAACCTGGTCTGGTGGGAGGTGTCCCTGCCCAGGGCAGGGGGTGGATGATCTTGAAGGTCCCTTCCAACCCAAACCATTCTGTGACTCTGTGATTTCCCAGACTGCAACCGTAACCGGTTCAATGACTCCTTGAGGCAGAAGTTATATCTGGCTTGTCATGTTTAATACTCGCTATGGAGCTTTCCTCTGCAAATGCCTCTTGGATCCATGTTCCCTTTGGGACTTGGTGATCAAGCACTTGCCTCTCCTGTTGATTTTGGAAAGGCCGTGAACGTATGGCACCCAAAGCTGCAGCCCCAGCAGGCAAACAGTGGCCTGAAGCCGTGCTGCTTAACACTGACATGACTCGAAACCCTTTGGATTTAGTTCAAGAAAATGCTGACTTTTGATTTAAGGGGAATGAAAAGAAAATTGAATGATTTAGGCAAAATCCCCTTTTTGCCCCCAAGGACAATTCTTTTTTTTTTTCTTTTTTTCTTTTTTTCTTTTTTTTTTTTTTTTTCTGAGATTGCTCTTTCTGTGAATGGAAAATTCCCAACCTGCCTGAGTTGGCAAGCTCTTGCTTTTAGTTAAAGCATATGCTGATGTATGTTTGTATCTTGCTCCAACTAAAAGCTGCGGATAAATAAAGAGCTGAAGGCAGCAAACAGTTCCCATCCCCGTTCCAACAGACCTCATATTGCCAGTGGGGAGAGGATGGAAAAATATCAATTACAGTTCAGTCTGCATGAATGACAGCAAAATTATACTAATTAAAAAAAAAATAACATATAATTCCAACTCAATCACCTGTCCTACAGGGGACTTCTATAAATGCAGAAAGATCCTGCAAAATTGATCTACAGCACCCATTGCCTGAGAGATGTCAAATGAGAAAGAATAAACTGCTTTTATTTCAATAAGAGGACTATTAAACTTCAAGAGCAAAGTTTTTAGACTCGTTGTGCGAGATTATAATCTAAAAATTCTGCGTGGAAAAAATGGAATTCTGAAACACTTTTGCCTCTCCCTAGCTCGTAACAGGAGGCCTTATTACCCTTAAGCGAAGATCAAGAAATTCTTCGGCAGATTTTTCGCTGACTCTGCATGCTTCTGCTGGCTGCTCTGCTCGATCTAACAGCTGTGAGAGGCTGGCGAGTCTGTGGGAAAGGTGTCCGCTTGCTCTTGGACGCATCAAGCACGCTCCAAGCACTTGATAAATGATTTTGCAGCTGTGGTAAGGGCTCCGTTTTGCAGAGATGGCCATTTTAGATTTCATTTGAAACCTATTTTCACTTTTCTGTCCTCAAGTTTCCCTCCGAGGTCTTCCGCCAAAAGTCAGCTTTATTTTAGAGGGAAAGTTTTGAGGTTAATTGAACGGGGCACTTTGGAGAGGAGGGATTTAAGTCCATGAGACCTTGCAGGTTTCATAAAATCCACTCACAGGTTTTTAGCAGGCTTTTCTCAGGTTTATTCATGGAGGTTATGCTCTTCAGGACCAATGAAACCCAGCGGTTCTCTGGACCGTAATGAGCTCCACTGAGCAGTTTTACCTCTACGCCCAGATCTGGCAAGTCATGGATTTTACAGGTCTTGAGCCCCTGACAGGGAAGCTTTACGTTACATTATCAGATGAAACCCGAGTCCTTTTCATAAACACGCTATCTATTCTCCAAAGTCTATTTAACAAACGCGTTCAGTAAATAGAGTTGGGAAAGTGGCTTTAACTTGATTGCGAGGTTTTCCTCCTCTGCTTTGTTCCCGTGCAGAAAATGACCCTGATGAGCGGCACGTCCTCTGGGGATGTAACTGCCCTCAGCCAGCTCCACCTGAGGTTTCTTCTTAGCCAGCTGTGGCAGTGAGAAGAGAGGAGGAAGAAACATTGATGATGCTTGTGAACATCTGAGTATTTCACAGTATACCATGTTCTGAGCACTCAGTGTTTGAAGGCTGCGATGTTCGACAAGTTTCCCTCTCTTGGTCAGGTGGAGGTGATCTTCCACCCTTCTTGTTCCAGAGTGTCCACCTTGGTCAGAGCCGTGGTTATGGCTTACTCTTCCACCATAGTGGTCAATGCTTTCTTCTGCCATGCTGCTGAGCCCAACTGCTTCTAACCACAAGAGCGCTGGAGGTGGGATCTTCTCTGTGGGCCAATACCGTGTGTTCCTGCTAATTACAGAGGCTATTTTGCACCAATTAGTGCAATAGTCAACAGAGACCATGTCTACAGGGGGGCTGTGATGTCATCCTTGCACTCAGATGACATCACTAGCTCTGCTGCTGTAAGAGAGTGGATGCCCTTGTCACTGTCACAGCCATCCAGGAAAGGATCGGAGTGATGCAGAACCTTTCCTGCTCAATAAATGTAGTTTGTAATTATAAAGGAGTGTATTCATTGCCCTATTCATCTGACAGCTGTGTGTTTACTGGGTAAAAGCATTCATTAAGAACCTCTGTAATCCATCAGTGCTCCAAGGAGAGCAAACCACCAGGTGGACCATGGTGGACCACTCCTTTTGGATCAGATGGTCACTTCCCATTTTCTTGTTTTCTGAGTGTTTTCAGAAGATGTGTCACTGCCTTGACAGCGAACCTAAGTTATAAAAACCATGGCACAAATATGTTTTTTTCCAAACATTCTGGTTTGCCTTTTGTGGTTTCCAAACATTCCCTTCCTCAACATCAAGGGATCCATCTGTACACAAAGGGTGCTAGAGTGGCCCGCTTCTGTTTAGCTGAGCGTCCCAACAACTGCAGTGGTTGCCCCAGAATGGTGCAGCAGATGCTCCCAGCCTCAGATGGACACTGTTTATGTTGGAAAGTTATCAGAGAACTGGTATTGTTGGATGGGTGAAAAGCAAAGGTATTTCTGTGACTATGGAGTATCTTCTCTAAGAGAAAACTCAAAGCTTTTCTCCCTCACTGTAACTAAGTACAGGACTAAGCCCGACCTCCCTCCCACTAAAGTCTCCCCTTTCTCATGGAGCTTGAAACCTTGCTGTGTTTTTGGGTATGCACTAGCTCAGGTACACACTGAACATGCCAGATGGAAGGCCAGATCCAGATGAACCTTGATAGGGGAGGACAATTAAATTTATTGCTTTAATGACCACGGTTCTTTGTGGCGTGTGATAAACTTGGTGTGAAGCTTTGTCTGAATTTTTGAGATAGTCTGGTTTTCACCTCTCACGGGGTGCATTCCTTAACCTGTACTGTGCTGCAGCATCTGCTCACCTCAAAGACCTGCATGAGCTTGTTTTCATACCAAGTTGCGTGATGTTTAGAAGGATATAGACCTTTAGGGAAGCCGGCCATGATTTATGGGATAGACAAAACTTACTGTGAACAAACTCTCTTCTATTGCCCTGAGAGCTGTCTGAAACGCTGCTCCTGCTTAGATGGGAAACTCGTCATTAGCTGCATTAATTATGCATCTTGTCCTATAGCCTACTTGAAATGAATCCTTGTGTGGAAACCTGCACTGTCAAGGCCAGTAAGGAAGGAATGAAAACGGATGCTGTGTGCACCCCTGGCACTGTTAGACTGGATCTAGTTCTGAAAAGACAACTGCTGAGGGTATATAATATTTCCCTCTGCCTTTGTTTTCGGCCGTGGTTACTCATGTTTGTTAGAGGATGAATGTATTTGGCCTTCATAGAAGGGCAGGGAGATTGGTTGGGACTTACTGATTCTGTTCTGAGCCTCACATGTGACATTCTTGGTGTGTTACAGGAGCTCTGATGGAAAAACGACATCAAGAACAGGGAAGGGAGAGTCGCTTTGAATTAGAGAACCTGCCTGCCCCTTGTGAGCTCTGTGTGTCCACTCTGAGGTGTGAAAACCCTACTTAAGGGTAAGCATAGAATCACAGAATGGTTTGGGTTGGAAGGGACCTTCAAGATCATCCAGTGCCACCCCCCTGCCCTGGGCAGGGACACCTCCCACCAGCCCAGGTTGCTCCAAGCCCTGTCCAACCTGGCCTTGAACCCCTCCAGGGATGGGGCAGCCACAGCTTCTCTGGGCAACCTAGGACAGGGGCTCCACCACCCACAGAGTGAAAAATTTCCTCGTAATATCTCATCTAAATCTCCCCTCTTTCAGTTTAAAGCCATTACCCCTCGTCCTACCACTTCATGTCCTTATATAAAGTCCCTCTCCAGCTTTATTGTATGCCTCCTTCAGATACTGGAAAGCTTCTATAAGGTCTCCGCGGAGCCTTCTCTTCTCCAGGCTGAACCCCCGCAGCTCTCTCAGCCTGTCCTCCCAGCAGAGGGGCTCCAGCCCTCCCAGCATCTCCGGGGCCTCCTCTGGCCCCGCTCCAACAGCTCCGTGTCTCTCCTGTGCCGAGGCCCCAGAGCTGGAGGCAGTATTCCAGCTGGGGTCTCATGAGAGTAGAGCAGAGGGGCAGTCAACTTGCTGTGAATTTCTTAGCAACATTATGGCCTCTGTACAGACAAGCGTTCGTGGAGGGTATGACTTAGGGCCTGATTCTTCCCTGCCTGGCTCATTACCTATACATGCAGGCATATCTCAAAGCATTGCTCTTTTATTTCAGAGGTATCCTTCATCCCTTCTGTTTGCTTAGATGTGAAGCTACAAGGCAGTGGGGAAATGGGCCTGCATAGAATCATGGAATTGCCCAGGTTGGAAGGGACCTTTCAGATCATCAAGTCCAACCATCAACCTAACTCTGACAAAACCACCACTAAACCATGTCCCTCAGCACCACGTCTACCCGTCTTTTAAATACCTCCAGGTATGGTGACTCCACCACTGCCCTGGGCAGCCTGTTCCAATGGTTCACAACCCTTTCAGTGAAAAATTTTTCTTAATATCCAGTCTAAACCTCCCCTGGCGCAACCCGAGGCTGTTTCCTCTTGTCCTATCACCTGTTCCTTGGGAGAAGAGACCGACCCCCCCCGGCTACCCCCTCCTTTCAGGGAGCTGTAGAGAGCGAGAAGGTCTCCCCTCAGCCTCCTCTTCTCCAGGCTGAACACCCCCAGCTCCCTCAGCCGCTCCTCACAAGGCTTGTGCTCCAGACCCCTCACCAGCTCCATTGCCCTTCTCTGGACACGCTCCATCACCTCAGTGTCTTTCTTGGCATGAGGGGCCCAAAACTGGACACAGTATTGGAGGTGGGCCCTCACCAGTGCTGAGTACAGGGGGATGATCACTGCCCCAGTCCTGCTGGCCACGCTGTTCCTGATACAGGCCAGGATGCTGTTGGCCTTCTTGGCCACCTGGGCACACTGCTGGCTCATATTCAGCCAGTTGTCCACCAACATCCCCAGGTCCTTTTCTGCCAGGCAGCTCTCCAGCTGCTCTGCCCAAGCTTGTAACGCTGCATGGGGTTGTTGTGACCCAATGCAGGACCCAGCCCTTGGCCTTGTTGAACCTCACATCATTGTCCTTGGCCCATCAATCCAGCCTGTCCTGATCCTTCTGTAGAGCCTTTCTACCCTCAACGCTCCCACCCAACTTGGTGTTGTCTGCAAACTTACTGAGGGTGCACTCAATCCCCTCGTCCAGATCATTGGTGAAGATATTAAAGAGAACTGGCCCCAATACCGAGCCCTGGGGAACACCACTTGTGACCGGCCACCAACTGGATTTAACTCCATTTAACTCCACTCTCTGGGCCCAGCAAAGGCTTCAGAGCTGCAGAAGCAGCAAGCACAGGGAAAGGTTCAGCTGCTAAATCCTAAAAGAGGAGGTCGTTAAGCCTCTCCCTTTGCCCTGAGACAGGGTCCACTAAATGTACATCTTTGCTGATGGAGGCTCACCTAACCTGCTCTTAAATCTCTCAGTGACAGAAACTCTGTGCCTTCCCCAAGTGATCTTTTCCAGGGCTTCCTTACAGCTAAACGTTTGCCTTAATGAATAACCTTGCTGCTGTTAGGGTGCGTGTCTTTGAAACCAATATATTCTTGGGTTTTTTTGTTGTTGCAGTGATGGTGGTGGTGCTTTCCGCTATAAGATTGGCCCCTTGTCTCCTCCAGCCTCTGTTCCCTTCCCCTTTTCCCAGTTTTTTTGATAATTCTTGTTGCTCTGGACTGCCATTAATTGCGTCTCATCTCATTTGTAAAACCCTTCACCATAAGGGTGGGAATTAGCATCATGGGTATAAAAGAAACCAGACAAAACATCTGCCACCAGTGCATTAGCAGTATTCATGTGTCTCCCATTGTGGTGGAGGAATTACTGTCTCTAAGGGGAGCTGCCCTTCCAGGATTCCTATCTGTGTTCACAAAAAGATGTTGATTATAAGAAAGCAGCAACAAAAAAGCATCTGGGGAGCACTGAAGGCTTTATCCCGGTACGTTACGGTGCAGGGTGCTGTATGCTCCCCTTACACAGAGAAACGTGACTGCAGCCACTGCAGTCTAAGGTGTATGAACACAGTGCTGGAGTAAAACCTGCTGCAGAAACTCCTCTCTGGAGAACATGTTACCTTTCAGGCCGTGATCTCGCACAGAGTGTCGAACAGCCAGGCTGAATGATGCAGTCGGCAGAAACATGCCTCCTCCTCAGCCTAACCTGAAGGGCCAACACCTGTGTTTTCACTTTGCAGGAGCTCACAAGAACTGGAGAAATGCCAGGCGAATGATCTTAAAAACAACACATGCGTGGGTCACACAGTGCTTCACCTCGCATTTAAAAAAAAAAAATAAATAAATAAGGCAAGCCAAATATAATTGAACCAAGCAGCATCAAGCTCTTTCTTTTTAACTGAAAGGAATGACTTCTAAATAAAATCTTCCCCATTTATTCATAGAAACACAGAATGGTTAGAGTTGGAAGGGACCTTAAAGATCAGGTAGTTCCAACCCCCCTGCCCTGGGCAGGGACACCTCCCACCAGACCAGGTTGCTCCAAGCCCCGTCCAACCTGGCCTTGAACCCCTCCAGGGATGGGGCAGCCACAGCTTCTCTGGGCAACCTGGGCCAGGGGCTCACACCCTCACAGCAAAGAATTCCTTCCTGGTATCTGATTTAAAGCTCCCCTCTTTCAGTTTAAAACCATGACCGCTCATTCTATCGCTCCCCTCCCTGCTCCAGAGTCCCTCCCCAGCTTTCCTGGAGCCCCTTTAGGGACTGGCAGGGGCTCGAAGGTCTCTCCGGAGCCTTCTCTTCTCCAGGCTGAACACGACTATTGTCTTCCAAGGAAATGGCAGTCCAGTGTGATGTATGTGTTTGGACGCAAAAGCAATGCCAGTCACTCACAGAGGGAAGATTACAACTGACTTTGATCAGTACGAGGTTCTCCTTTGCCTGCCAACACAATGTGACACCTTCTTGTGCGCCAGCACAGCCTGTGTCAGATCTGCTGGGGATGATGAACATCAGGGTTAAACCAGTTCAGCGCCACAGGGAGAAGATGTTTCTCCTTTTCACATTCTGTGTGGCTGACCTGTCACCAAGGCGAAGTTCAGTCTCCCTCCTTGGCGACTCTTTGTGGTTACAGCCACTTGTATCTAGAATTGACAATTTACTCGTTAGTGCTATGGTCTGAGGGACACAAGACCATAGAAAGTCAAGGCAAAAGTCCACTTATTAATCTGTTTCTTAACAGTGGTCAGTGGCAAAAGCTTGTAGAAAAAAATGTAAAAATACAACCTGGCATACAGTGATCTTATAGTAACGCATAGCTCTGTCCTCTGGTGATCATACAGGACCATAGGATTCATATATAGGATCCATATAGGACCATCATACAGGACTTTGGTATGTTCTCCAGTTCACACGGGCCCTCTGAGCCAACCTCCCAGCACTACTTTCAGATCAATATGATCCCACGCAGTGATATCCCCAGCACCACATATTTCTACGGAAATTTTTAGGATAAATAACATAATCAGGCTGTAGCACTTTCTCGTTG
Organism: Rissa tridactyla; assembly: GCF_028500815.1. Taxonomy (NCBI): domain Eukaryota; kingdom Metazoa; phylum Chordata; class Aves; order Charadriiformes; family Laridae; genus Rissa; species Rissa tridactyla. The sequence continues at coordinate 123,744,064 of NC_071468.1, read as the reverse complement.
TGCAGAGACAGTGTAACTTCCCTCTCCTGACACCTGAGCTTTTTTTTTTATCTCCCAAAGATACATGTTACAGTCCTAAACTGCTGCGTACCGCTGCCTCTTATGGGAATTAAAAATACTTGTCTCGGGGCAGAAGTTGGGTCCAAATCAGTATTCACCAATAAATATGGTGGAGCATCTGCTGTTCTCATTGAGTGCAGATCAGTCTGGCCCTGTTGGTTTACCCAAGGGAGTGATCTGGTCCTGGAAGAACCTGCTAGTGCCTAAACTGTGTGACGTGGATCCAGTTTCTTGCAGAAAAGCTACAGCTTGTTCTCTCCACTTCCCACGAGCCTTGCCTGGTTCAGCCCACGTGCTCAAGGGCTGTTGTGCACAATCCACACTCCTGGTCAGGACTGCAACTCATTACAGACATGATTGATTCTCATGGGCTATATCACCAGGTCCTCGAGTGCCCAGACATCGGAAGGCTGTAGTACCGATCTGATCTTTCAGCTGCTAATTGTCACCTTTGCATTTCAAACTTCCTCCACTGCCTTTCCTGACTTTGCATCCTTTCAGCGGCTCTTCTGCTAAGAGTTATTCTCCCTTCGTTAAGACTGTCGTTTCTGGTGTTCCCACTCTTACTGAGGTCACCAGCCCAGAGGCAGGGTAGGACCCGTTAGGTTCTACAGCGTTTCTGAGCAAGGTTGTGCTTCCTAAAAGAACAATACGAGGATGTGGCTCCCCCTTCACCACCAGGGCCAGCATCTCATGTACGTGCAAAGTTCTAATTGGCTTTGAGAACCGAGGCCTCAGAGTGAGTCACCTGGTTGGTCTTCGGTGCAGAAACCAACATTGGGGGACTTTGTTCAGTCAAGGGGATCTTCACCGGAACAGGGCATGTAGGAATCATGTTTGTGCTGTCGGCGCAGCCTGACGGTTATGACCCCATGCTTCAAAACTGGAGATACACCTTATCAGTACGCACACATTTACGGCCCCAGCTGACAGCTGCTCAGCACACTCCCGTGCAGCTTCTAGCGTATCACAACAGAGAGTCTGCTGGCTGATTTTGTGCAGGAGATGGGCATAGCTATTCTAAGAAGAAACTCGTCCTATCAACATACTTATTGTTCTCAGTAGGAGACCATGTAGAGAATAAAGTTAGTGGAGCTGCACGTCCATAGCAAGGATATCACTGAGTCTTAGATTCTGGGGTAAGGTTAACACTCAGATACTGTGAGACTCTACAAGTGGAGATTAAAATAGTCTTAGGAAGGGAATTAATTTGATACCAGGTATACTGAGCTGGGATACGACAGCACTTTCCATTGGAGACATTTCTTTTTAGTCTGTTTTGAAACACATGAATGGTAGATTTCTATACAGGGCAGGAGTGCAAGCCTGTGAATGCTTCAATGGCTCAACAGTTTTGGATCTCAACCACAGGAATGTGTCCTGTGAGCTGACAAGCCTTCCGAAGAAAATGCAGTCCTGTCCCGTGTCCTCCAGAGCTCTTTGTGCTGAGGTTTCGGAGCTCTGCTTCTTGCTTACAAATTCCACCTCTATCATTTTCCTTTCTGGGAATTTTTTTTTTTTTCCATTTGAAGCACCTGCCTAGGTGTTTCACATCAACAACAGAGAAAGCAGCTCCTACAAATCCTTTTTTTGCCCCCAAATGCATGATGGGAAAGGGGGCTCTGGGGTGTCAGATGCCTCCCAAGTTGGTCCCATTGAGATAGCTATCTGTGCGCAAGGTCTCTGGAATGTCTCTCTTGCCTCAGGTTGCAGTCTGCATCATGCAACGCTGATCTCCTTTGCCTCAGTGTTTCTTCTTTCCACATGACTGGGAGGTGCACAGGTAGCTGGAGCAAAGGGCTGCCTTGGGGGCAAAATGAGGGCCCAGAAGGTCACCCTGCAAGTGCCTGCTGGCCTGGGATTCCACACGGGAGGTTTCTTTCCTGAGACACCAGGATCCCTGCTGGTAGCCTAACAGGAAAGCTGCGGAGTGCAGACCACGGTGAAATCTCCTGGAAAGGCTTCTAAGTCTCCAGTGAGAAGCGACTGCATACAACAGCCAGTTCATAAAGTCATCTGGGACCTCTGCACGCTAGTTCTGCCTGTTTTATCATAGAATCATGGAATGGTTTGGGTCAGAAGGGACCTTCAAGATCTTCTAGTTCCAACCCCGTGCCCTGGGCAGCAACACCTCCCACCAGCCCAGGTTGCTCCAAGCCCCGTCCAACCTGGCCTTGAACACATCCAGAGGTGGGGCAGCCACAACTTCCCCGGGCAACCTGGGCCAGGGGCTCACCACTCTTACAGTAAAGAATTTCTTCCTCATATCTAGTCTAAATCTCCCCTCTTCCAGTTTGAAGCCATTACCCTTCATCCTATCAACTCAATGCTCTCCTTCACTCAGTCTCTCCATTGCGTCTCTGCACTCCTTTGCCTTCCTGAGGGCTGTGAGTCTCCTTCTCTTCCGTTTCTCAGCCCGTCATGTGCTATTTGTTGCCCCCATCTGTTGTACTTCTCCCCAGCCCGTCTTTGCCTGGTTTACTTAGAGCAAATGTCCTGAAGTGTCTGTTCTTGTTTGCAGACAGCTCACTGATGGGCAATGCCATCTGTCTGGGCTTATACGTAGACACTCCCCAAATCGATGGGATGATACCGTAACACTGTATGGGGGCAGCAAGGATGACCTTGCATGTTTCTTGGGGGTTACTGACCAAACGTCCTTCTAGAGAGGGGCTTTACTTGGCCAAAACTGCAGAAATCCAGTAACATGACATGGTTCGATGCAGTCCAGGCACTGCCAATTTCCTAGGTAAAGCTGTATGTAGCAAGAAGTTCTTAATGAGCAACGAGGAGGGATTAGAGAGCCTGGAGCATTTTGTGCAAAGTGTTTGGACTTAAATCTGATCCCGTGTCATGCTTTCTAAAACTCTTAGCAGCGTTCTGGTGTGCTAGGTTTTTGCAGCCTAGGAAGCAGGGCTCCATATGGGAAGCCCACTCCGAAATCAAGGTTCTCCAGCTGTTTCTGGCTGAGGAACTAGGTGGAAGGTGACCTTTCCCATGGCAGGGGTGTTGGAACTAGGTGCTCTTTCAGGTCCCTTCCAACTCTAACCATTGATTGAGTCACCATCCCTGGAGGTATTTAAAAGATGGGTAGACGTATGGCGTAGAGATATGGTTTAGTGATGGTTTCTGTCAGAGTTAGGTCGATGGTTGGACTCGACGATCTGAAAGGTCCCTTCCAACCTAGACAGTTCTATGACTCTCTGATTCTGTGATTCTATGACTTTTGACAGCAGAACGTGCTGCCGGCAGGGGAAGCTTCTGTGTTGTTCCCCTCCTCAGGGGAATATTGTGACTATGTGTATCAGTAGGATGTCCTCTGCAGGACAAAGAAGACAAGCTGCTGTCAAACAGGACACTGTCTCTGATGGATCATTGATTTGATGGATCACGGCAAGTCCTAAACAGCAGATGCAGTCAACAATGCCCGCTTTCAGACAGAAGTTGACTGAATCCTCCTTTCTCTGAGCCCTCACAAGTCTTCCCAATTCCAGCAGCAGCTCTACAAAGAGCTTCCACAGCTCCAGACCCTTCTCCTCCTTTCTTCTGCTGAGCTGTACTTCTAGGAAACAATGTTACTACTTTTTTTTTTCCTCCCTTATTCCAAACACTTCTATCTTTCACAACCCTAAACAACATTAACTCCCTAAGCAATCTTGAAGAACAAAGGCTTTGAGATAAGATTAGCTTGCTGCAGAGATGTTTATACGGCTTATGAATTTCACCCCTTGGCAGGCAGGTTGGAGATCGTTATGTAACAGCTTAGCTCCATATAATTAGAGGGCATAAAATTATATATGAAGCGCGTGTATTACCCAATGTGGACACTACAAGCTTACCCTGAGTTGGAAAAGCATATGGGCGAGTCTGTGGAGGAGCAGAACAGTAACGACGAGTGACTGTCAATATACGGAATGTGAAGACACCACGTCTCGTTCAGAAAGTCCTTCAGCTCTAGATCACGGAGGTCTGCGAGAGTGTTGTGGGGGAAGACCTGCTGTTGGAGACAAGAAAACTGGTCCAGGATGATCTCTGCTTGATTCGTTGTGGTCGCTTTTATGTTCTTAGTTCAGTTCATGGAGTGATGAGCACTACCTGCCTAAACACAGCAAGGAGCAGAAGACCTCACAGAGCTTTGCAGACAAACCACTCTCTATAAAACTGCTGCTTTTCGAGGCCATGTATTATAAGCAGAACGTGGAGGCATAAAGAAGCTAAGTGCAGTAATTGCATTTGTTAAACATGTCTGCTTTCTGTTGGCTGGACCCACTTGATTGCTATTCATAAAATGGAGTCATTTTTGGGTGGTGTTGAGCTTATCAGTTTCTGTTTTAAAAACGATTAGTGCTTGAGTCATGTTTATCCTCACTCTCCGCAGTACGTACTTTCTGTGTTTGAAGGTGCTCTTGACAGCAAACCAACCTCCTCCTTTGACCCTTTAGGGTTGTGATTAATGGAGCAGGGTCGAGTTGGAGGCCTGTAACCAGTGGTGTCCCCCAGGGGTCAATCCTTGGACCAGTATTGTTTGATGTATTCATCAACGACCTGGACGAGGGGACAGAGTGTATGCTCAGCAAGTTCACTGATGATACCAAACTGGGTGGGGTGGCCGACACCCCAGAGGGCCGTGCTGCCATCCAGCGTGACCTAGACAGGCTGGAGAGCTGGGCAGAGAAGAACCTCATGAGGTTCAACAAGGGCAAGTGTAGGGTCCTGCACGTGGGGAGGAAGAATGCCAAACACCAGTATAGGTTAGGGGCGGACCTGCTGGGAAGCAGCTCTGAAGAAAGGGATCTGGGGGTCTTGGTAGACAGTAAATTATCCATGAGCCAGCAATGTGCCCTTGTTGCCAAGAAGGCCAATGGAATTCTGGGCTGCACAGGGAAGAGTGTGGCCAGCAGGTCAAGGGAGGTCATTCTCCCCCTCTACTCTGCACTGGTGAGGCCACAACTGGAATACTGTGTCCAGTTCTGGGCTCCCCAGGTCAAGAGAGACTGGGAACTACTGAGAGTCCAGCGAAGGGCAACAATGATCGAGGGATTGGAGCACCTCCCTGATGAGGAAAGGCTGAGAGAGCTGGAACTCTTTAGCTTGGAGAAGAGAAGGCTGAGGGGAGACCTTATGATGGCATACAAGTATCTAAAGGGTGCGTTGAAGGAGGATGGAGCCAGACTCTTTTCAGTGGTTCCCAGTAACAGGAGGAGGGGTGACGGGCACAAGCTGGAACATAGGAAGTTCCAATCAAGTATGAGAAAAAACTTATTTACCCTGAGGGTGACAGAGCGCTGGAACAGGCTGCCCAGGGAGGGTGTGGAGTCCCCTTCTCTGGAGACTTTCAAGACCCACCTGGATGCAGTCCTGAGTGATGTGCTCTGGGCAATCCTGCTTTAGCAGGGGAGTTGGACTAGATGATCTCTAGAGGTCCCTTCCAACTCCAAAAAATTCCGTGATTCCGTGACCCAGGTTTCACATTTAAACATATGTTTTTGAAACATTACCTATCTTTTCTGAAGTCTGTTGTATTTCACAGTGTTTTGCAGATTAGTCTTTCCATCTTTCCTAATTTCTGCCCATTAACAGGCACAGTGGGGAAGAGGCGAGAAAAAACATCTCCTCCATGTGGAAAGGCAAATGTCTAATACTTTATTTATTCCTGAAGTCTTGCCATTGGTGTTCTGCCATTAATTACCACAGAGGATATTACCACGGTATTTAAGGACTTTCTGCTTCTGCCTTCTTCATGATGGAGCTCCTGATATTTAATTTTTTTTTGAATACTAAAAATCCTTTCTGTAGTTTCAACTCTGATAAATGAACTGGCTCTTGAACCTCTGTGCGAATTCCTTCTTGGAGGTAGAAGAATTTTCCATCTGGATGCTGATCATCGCACAGTCTTATTCCCAAGCATACAAATCCTGCAGAACTCACCAGGTCCTGCACGTGGGTCAGGGCAATACCAAGCACAAATATAGGCTGGGTGGAGAATGGATGGAGAGCAGCCCTGAGGAGAAGGACTTGGGGGTGTTGGTGGGTGAGAAGCTCCACAGGAGCCGGCACCGTGCGCTGGCAGCCCAGAAACCCCCCGCAGCCTGGGCTGCATCCCCAGCAGCGTGGGCAGCAGGGCGAGGGGGGGATTCTGCCCCTCTGCTGCGCTCGGGGGAGACCCCCCTGCAGTGCTGCCTCCAGCGCTGGGGCCTCGGCACAGGAGAGACACGGAGCTGTTGGAGCGGGGCCAGAGGAGGCCCCGGAGATGCTGGGAGGGCTGGAGCCCCTCTGCTGGGAGGACAGGCTGAGAGAGCTGGGGGGGTTCAGCCTGGAGAAGAGAAGGCTCCGCGGAGACCTTCCAGCCCCTGCCAGTCCCTCAAGGGGCTCCAGGAAAGCTGGGGAGGGACTCTGGAGCAGGGAGGGGAGCCATAAAATCATAAGAGTCATAGAATGTGTTGGGTTGGAAGGGACCTCTAAAGGCCATCTAGTCCAACCCCTCTGCAGTCAGCAGGGACATCTTCAACTAGATCAGGTTGCTCAGAGCCTCATCCAGCCTGGCCTTGAATGTCTCCAGGGATGGGGCCTCCACCACCTCTCTGGGCAACCTGGGACAGTGTTTCACCACCCTCAGTGTAAAGAGCTTCTTCCTAATGGCTAATCTAACCCTGCCCTGCTCTAGTTTAAACCATTGCCCCTCGTCCTATCGCTACCTGCCCTTGCAAACAGCCCCTCCCCAGCTTTCCTGTAGGCCCCCTTCAGGGACTGGAAGGCTGCTTCTAGTAGGATGAGGCGGAATGGCTTTCAAGTGGAAGAAGGTCGATTTAGATGAGATATTAGGAAGAAATTCTTGACTGTGAGAGTGGTGAGCCCCTGTCCCAGGTTGCCCAGAGAAGCTGTGGCTGCCCCATCCCTGGAGGGGTTCAAGGCCAGGTTGGACGGGGCTTGGAGCAACCTGGTCTGGTGGGAGGTGTCCCTGCCCAGGGCAGGGGGTGGAACAAGATGATCTTGACGGTCCCTTCCATCCCAAACCATTCCGTGATTCTGTGACTGGGTGGCGTTTGCCAAGGGGCCACCATGGCTCCCCTCGCCCCTTCTCTTAGCCCACCTGGCCTCAGCCATTCTGTCACACCCCAGCTCGGCCAGTGACCACTGGCCTTGCACATTGGGGGGCCTCCTCTGTTCCCCACCGTCCCTTTGGTGCCACAGACGCCAAGGAGCCCCTAGCCCCAGGCCCGCGGGGGCGCCACGGCGCTCACCTCCTCACAGGGCGTGACATCACGCCTGCGTGTCTCTGACGTCACACCACTTCCCCCTCCCCTCCAATCTCCTCCCCGGCCGGCGTTGACGTCTGCCTGCAGCCCCGCCTCCCCCCAACCGCCCCGTGGCCTCTGGGGGTGCGGCGCCGGCTGAGCGGCAGCCGGGAGCCGGCGGCGGGGAGCGGCGGGGGCAGCTCGGCGGGGCCCGGGGGTGAGCGCGGGGTCGGGCCGGGCCGGGCCGTGGCGCTGCGGGGCCGCCCCGCCCCGCTCCGCTCCGCGGCCGGTGACAGAATGAATGAGCTGGGGGAGGGAGAGTGGCGGGCGCGGTGTCCTAACGGTCCTAACGGCCACTCGCCTGAGGGGAGGCGGGCGGCGCTTCCCGCCCTGCGGCCCCTCAGCGCCGGGGAGGCGAGGTGAAGCAGCCGTCCGTCCGTCCCCCGCCCCAACCCTCCGTCTGTGGCGCCGGGGAGGGAGCGGCACTTTGGTCGGCAAAGCCTTTTCCTCTTCAGGCCCTTTCTTGGCCCTTTTCAGGCCCTTTCTTGGCCCTTTTCCTCTCGAAGCCATTTCTTGGCCCTCTTGAAGCCCGTTCTTGGCCCCTTTCCTCTTGAAGCCCTTTCTTGGTCCTTTTCAGGCCTGTTCCTAGCCCTTTTCCTCTTCAAGTCCTTTCTTGGTCCTCTTCCTCTTGAGGGGCCTTTTCTTCGCCTTTTTCTGTCTCACCGGTGACCTGGAATGGGCTTACACTGGTTTTCTTCACACCCGTAACTCACACCATCCTCTTTGCTTCATCTAGGGGGGGGCCCGGTGTAAAGTAGATCTTTCCTTACCAGCTCCAAGAGCATGCTGCTGGTTGGTAGCTACTGTAATCTGACTATTTCTTTTTTTTTTTTTTTTTTGGTTGTGTTTCAGGCTGACGTCGTTTCTTGGCAGGGCTTTGCGAGGGGTTACGGCATGGTCCTGCCGTCGTGCGTCACCTCTGAAAAATGCGCCATGGAGGTTGTCCGTGCATGTCAAGGTTATTTTAACTGAGGTGAGCCAACAGCTGCCTGCCAGAGAGAAGAGCACAAGCCCAGCCACCCCTCTGCCCTGCCCTGGCACATCCACCATGGGGCAGGGGATGCAGGGAGGGATGCAGGGTCCCCTTACCCCACCTCAGGACTCTCTGAACCGGAGGAAATCGCAACAGGGTTGGCTTTGGTCTTTCCAGCTATCTGGGCTGCGTGAAGTGTTGGTTGAGCTGGGAGTACTCCCTAATTATTGCAGCTTGAACACTCCCAAATGTGGTGATCCAATGGATTATCCAGTTGGCAGCATGTGGGCACCAGGGAGTAAAACATTCCCATGGGATAGGCATGGTGGCATGTGCTTCATCTTCTGGATGCCCAGGGCAGGCAGTATCTTTTCACTCAAGCTCTTCTTGATACAGTTGGAAAACAGTAGAGGAGCTTTCCAATGCCTAAGCCCTTCGGGTCTGAAGCAGAAACTGTGTATTTTTGGAGACAAAAGTGAGTTGAGAAAAACAGCTTGGAGTTTAGTGCGTTGGGGTGGACCATGTGCCTAAGGCTGTTGGCTGTTTTGAAAGTACTCGTGGTTGGGAATCTGCAAGATCCTGTGCTCTAGGGAGTATCTTAACTTTCTTTGGAAGAAGCAAGTTTTGGGCTACTTTTGTTAGCTCTGTGGAGGAGCTTAGCAGCTGTGGCAGCCCCCAGAAATTCTGGGGGACGTTAGGGTTTGGTTCTGACATCTCTTCCCCTCCCTCTTTCCCCATTTTTTTTTTTTGAAGCTTACTGCTGTGGGATTTTCCAGACCAAACCCATGAGTTTCTTATCTTTCTTATCACCACAATGTTCTATTAATAACCAATACATAAGAAACTACTAGGTTCTATAAACGTGGTTTTGTCTCTTATGTGAGCAACAGGTGCTTGCTGCTTATATAACACTTTGGAAATCTTGCAACAGCAGCTGGCAGTTAATTTGCTAAATGTCATTTTATGAACCTCTTTCTTCCCCCCCCCCCCCCCCCGCGCTCTAATCTTCTTACAGAACTCAGAAATTTCCTGCTATCCGAGGGAGATTATTGCTTTACATTTGGACATGTGTTTGCTTTGCACTAATCCTTTGCACCGCAACCAATTAAGTTTAAAACCTGTCCTTTGGAGATGACCCTTAGGTTGTGTGGTTCTGTTAGTAAAAGGAGCTGCTTGCATACCTTCGGAGTCCTCTGCCTATCACAAAGTTACAGACATTTCAAAAGCAAGCAAATGGTAACGAAGTGATATCCCTGGCTGCTGCTGCTCTCAAGCGCTTGCTTTCTCTCTCTCTCTCTTTTTTTTTTTTTTTTTTTTTTTTTTTTAAGGTGTGGGACAACTCCTACTTTCTGTCACGTTTTGATTGGCTTTCAGAAGAGGCAGTGTCCTATAAATTGCCACACCGCCCTGCTTCTGCTCTGTCACCGAGCTGAGGGACTGAGGGACAGGTGAGTACAGAAGAGGAAAAATGCGAGTGTGTATTGCCTAATCCTTGAAATTAGTGTGGGTTGTTAATTTAAATCAGTGGGGTGGGGGAAACAACTTCTATGTTTCAGGATAAAACTTCCTTATTTTACTTGATCTAGAAAACAAAAGAGCTAGTTTCTAATACCGGTTTGAGTCAAGGAGTTAAACCAGTGTCTGAGAAACACGTCAGAAGTTTATATGGGGGGGGGGGGGGGGGTGTTGAAAATATATTTTATTCTCTTTTCTCTCCAGTTCCTAACAGAACAGGAGTATTCATTCCTCTTTGGGACAGTAAGAAAGAGAAACCTATCAAAAAAATTAGGGTTTTTTTTAATGCCACTTAAATGAATACTTCTTGTGTTGAGAGCTGTTAGCAACTCCTTGAAGTTATTTAAAATGGGAATATTTGATCTAGCAAAATGAGCTTTACTGTCCAGGGTGCTTTTGTGAGTTAATGACTGTGTTGGGGCTAGCTGTTTCTCATGGTTGGGTTGGGGAAGTGTTTTGAAGGGGTGCTATTAATTTCTTTATATATCCGTGCACTTGCTGGCAACTTCTAGAATTTAATAGCTAGTTACACCATTTCCCCCCCCCCCCCCCCTTCATGTTTGAAACAGAAATAAATGCATGTTGTAGGTGGGATTTTTGCATGCAGCTGCACTGTTTGGGGAGCCAGGGTGTTTTCAGTGTCTGGTATAAAGTGTGTTTACTGTTCTTTTGAGTCAGCCTAGACTTGCAAGTAATTTCCCAGTTTATGGCTCTGTGGTTTCACTCCAGGTGCGTTTTGGAGAAACCAGTCTGGTAGGTGGGAAACCAATCTGATCCTAGTGTGGCATTTTTAGTAGCAACTAACTTTAGTATGTACTTTATTTATAGAACTCAAAATGCCTTTTCAGGTTCTTTAAGGGGAAATTTTCTGCAACAGAGACCAGTGAGACTCTCGTAGTGCTGTAAGTGTTGTTTATTATCCCATTCTGAAACAAGAGGGGATTATCATGGCTCTTTAAAGGGCTAATGCTGCTCTTTAACACTCTTATGTTAGTTTCCTAGGGAGAAATGTGTCTTATGAGATTGAACAGTCTGGGTATGTCAGCCTGCTGCCACCTTCTCCTGCACCCCTAACTATTTTTGGCTCATTTCCAGTAAGCTTGACAAGGACTGAGTCTCAAAAATAGCAGGAACGTGTCTGTTTTGTGAAGGTGGGCTTGCAGGGGAGAGAAATCTCATTAGTGCCTTGGCTGAGCATCAGAGAATGGTTGTGATTGAGTCATCTGGTCCAACCCCCCTGCTCAAGCAGGCTGCCCAGAGACAGTTGCCCAGGACCATGTCCAGATGGCTTTTGAATATCTCCAAGGATGGAGACTCCACGGTCTCCCTAGGTAACCTGTGCCAGCGCTTGGTGACCCTCACAGCAAAAAAAGTGTTTCCTGATGTTTAGAGGGAACCTCTTGTGTTTCAGTGTGTGCCCATGGCCTCTGGTCCTGGGCACCACTGAACAGAGCCTCGTTCTGTCCTTTTTGCACCCTCCCTTCAGGTATTTTTATATTTCGATAATATCCCCCCCCCCGAGCCTTTTCTCCAGGCTGAACAGTCCCAGCTCTCTCAGCGTTTCCTCATAGGAGAGATGCTCCAGTCCCTTTATCATCTTCGTGGCCCATCAGCAATATAAGCTGGATTGTACTAATCAACGCTAGAAAATCTAGATAGGAGAGAGATGTCATAACCTCTTAGATAGCAGTTAGTTACCTCTGAGGGGGAGTCCTCAGGAAATGGGGCTTCTTCCCTTTCAGTGCTCAAGGAATAGCTTGTTTGCTCTAGCGCTGTGACAGGAGAGATACAGCTTTAATAGATGAAGCCTGTAATCAGGGAGACTGATCCCTCTAATGGGTTTATGGCTGTGAGGTGCAGCAGAGGCTTGGCTAATTCATCAGGATACTAATTGACCGTGCTTCTCAAGGCAATAAACAAGTGAGCAAATAAGTCTAAGGGGGGGGGGGCAGTGAGAGATGCATCTCAGAATAAGGCTCTTTGAGCAGTTTAAATATGCAAATGTGCTTTTTAATAATGCACGTTTTTGGGGGAGGTATCATATTAAGCAGGTGATAGGTAGTTTAGCAAGTCTTCTGTATTTAAATAGCAGGACTCCCTGAAGTATCAGAAAATTCTCAGTCTTATGTGTTGCTGTAGGTGAAAAGAACACCCACGTTAATTACTTGTTTGCTTTTCTACGCATGCAAGAATTGGTAGTGCTGGAATTCATCTGTGGCAATTAGCTGATGTAATTTCTTGTTGTGGCCTTCCTTCTTCCTGCGTCTCCTTTTTATAATGTGTGCCACAAGAACACATATGAGAAAGGAATTGACAGAGTAATCTCAAGCAGTTTTAAACGTGTTTTAAACTTACTCATTCTGTCACATTGGGAGAGAGAGTTAAAAGTTGTTTGAAGGGGGATAAGGAAGAATTTAAATGACTGCACGTTAAGAGTTCTCCATTTCCTTCCCCAATGTGAAAGATTTGGAGAGAAAGAAAATCAAAGTTGCACGTAGCTCGGGGTAACTTAGGGATATTTTTGCAATGTGTTATTATGAGCAAATCATGTATTTTTTGTGTGTGTGAAGTAGTTGGGAGATTTTCACGAGTCCTGGGTAAATACTGCTTCTCCTTTGTTCACTTCCTGGGTACTGTCCGTCATGCTTATTAAGTTTGAGCAAAGCAGCGCTCTAAAGAGATTTACTGCTGCCTCTATTGGCTTAGCTGTATCTTGCTGATGAAATACTAAGAAGGGCTGCTTATTCATGGCAGCCTACAAAACTTTCACTCAGAAGGAGCTGCGGTGACGCTGTGAAGTCACAGCAGCTGAACTTGCTGAATTCTGTATTTGTTGTCTTTTGCGCTTGAAACCGTGGTTACTAGTGACTGTTTTAAAAAGGCTTAAACTTGAACTAGATTCTCACTGTTAGTTATACTGGAGTCTGTGCAGGGGCTGTGGATATTGAGCTCACTGCGGTGAATACATTACCTCCGTTCATGTTACTTCACGGGCTGTTTCTAGTAGACGTGGCACTCAGTTGGCACATCAGCTAGGACTTGGATTGCATCACACTTCTCTGAAACTCTTCAGAGTTTTCTAAGGGAGTGTTTAAACTGTTTAATGCGGTTGAGTCATTTATGACTAATCTTTTTCTCTTGTTCTCACAGGATATTTGAAAGAGGAAGATGCCAATTGTCAAAAACGTGAGCAGAGCTGTCAGCCAGCTGCTACAGAGCTCTGGTTGTGGATGTGGGATTTCCATCGTGCCTGTTCGATGTATTGGAGTCTCACCCCGCCAGGTGGCCTCCGATGCTAGCTTTCACTCGGTTTCTTTTTCCGAGTCTGATCATCCTCGGGTGCTAATTACAGGTCAGCATTCCTGTCGTAACTGTATTCCTGCTCCGGCTTCTCAGTCGAGTCCCCCACTCCCCTCCTCCCTCCCCGCTGAGCGTAATACTGGAAGCAAAAATACTCAATATATTCTGGAATTGTGATGACTTTCCCCTTAGTAGTGATAAGATCAGAGTCCCGTGTGATCTTTCCTACTATTTTTATTCCATAAATTTACTAAACCCAGTTCGTTGGGTTTTTCTTGAGAAAAATATAGAAGCTTTCTGACTCGCTGAGAAAAATAGTACTCGGTCCTGGTGTGATATGTATAATAATGGAAATCTGTATTTTGAGATCACTTTTCCTCTGATTTTTGCCGCTTATGTGTTGCCTTTTAGGTGGTCTTGGTCAGCTTGGAGTGGGACTTGCGAAGCTTCTGAGGTATGTCATGATTCGTTGTCTGACTGCTAGTGACGTATTCAAGCTTTAGCCGTAACTTTTAGAAGCACTAATTTTCAGGAAAGCTGTTTTTGAAAGACTCCTAGTGACAATTGCAGATTCTTTTTATGCCTCTTGGTCTTCTTCTATTTATTTTTTTTTTTTTTACTCCAGGGCTTGGTTTAGGTTTGCTGACGTACTTTCTGTGTGTACGTTGGTCACAATTCCCAAAATAACATAATTTTGTCTAAGAGACTATCCTCTGAGTTCAGGTTGCGTCCAGTTAAATGGAAGTATTCAGAATCTCAGTCCTCCAACGGTGTCCAGTTTTCCTTTTCTCTTTTTTGGTCTAGCCAAATAAGGCTGGATTGAGTGCTCAATAGAGAGACAAAGGCTGTGATTTTATGCAGGTACTACAGAAGAGAAAAAAGTGCAAACATCCACTTGAAAAAATACATAGTCCTTTGCTAACTACCCAGCTGTTGGGCTTTGCAACTGCTGACTTTTATCTTTCTTAGAATTTCAGTTAAGTAGCTTCAGGAATAATGTGCCATATTTAGTAAAGGGCAAACAAAAATAAAGGTTAGGATACCAGATCTTAAGTTTTTATGATTTGGTGAAAGATGAACTGATGGAGCAAAAGGTGTAAATCGAAAATAAATTTCTTCTGGCTACTTTCTGTTCCCTCATACACATTAACATACACAGTTACCTTATTTTTTTCATGGTATCTTTTCAAGAAATGTCAAATACTTTGAGAGCTCTCCCTGGTCCGTATCATTGTCTGTATCCACGCCTACTCATCTCCAGAGCATCATTTACACATGGACAGTGTTTGTTGCAGAGGATTTGGACTATGACCAAAAATGAGCAGACTCACTGCATTCGACACCGTATTGCAGTTTGACCGTTTTGTACCATTTCTGTGATAGGTTGAAAAGTCATCCCAATAACGGAAGGCTGGAATGTACTCCAGTGCCATCAGACTTGCTCTCTATGATGGCCTTGTGCTGATTAGAAAAGCACAAGGTAGAGATTACTCAGTTGTATTTACTTTGATATAAAAGTATCTGCAGTTACAGCAAGACCAGTGGCTTTTTGTTGTGTGCAGGGAAGTAGATTCTCTCTGGGTAAAAGTTTCAGCAAGAAGAGGGTAGGAAGGTCGGTCCTCTCAATGTATTTTCATTTTCTAAAAGATTTCTCTCTCCCTATGTAGTCTTTCACTGTTACTATAAGTAGTTTAATAATTTTCTAAGGTGCTACATTGACTTTTAAGGGACCGGTGGGTTTTTCAGTGCAGCAACTGATTTGATTGCGAAAATTATTGTTGTTCTAATATTGCTCCTGCTAAACAAAATAGCAGCATAGCGACTTAAGAATTATCTTGAAGACTGTGGACTCACTGTACTGTGTGGGTATTTTTATACAGGAAACGCTTTGGAAAGAACAATGTGATCTTGTCTGACATTAGAAAGCCTGCAGATAATGTTTTTTATAGCGGTAAGTGACTGGGGGAGCATATGGAAAAAAAATTCTTGACTCTACCTCTGATATTGATAGACTGATTACCATTGTTTAATTGATACGTGGATTAAACTGCACAAGTTGCTGTTCGAAACTTCTGGATAATGCCTTCCTGCTTTGAAATCTTGCCAAGACATTGATTTCTTCTGTCAGTTATTTCCTTTTTCCAAATATTTTTTTTTTGTATTTTTCACTGTCTTTGCCACCTTGTTGACCAGAATAGTTACTTGAGTCAAGTTGAGCTTGGCTCTTGTGCTCCTGCTGTTTTAAAAAAAAAAAAAAAAAAAAAAAAAATCTCCATTATTCTTCTGGAGGGAATAAGTTAGAAATTAAATTTTTGTTTTTCTGTGCTCAGGCAATTTTTATGGTAAGATGGATGTAGAGTAGGTTTTTTGGATTCTTTTATTTTTATTAGACTTGTATAAGTTTTTCTTCATCATTACTGTTTAATGATGTATTTAGATATTGCAGTAGTGTACACTAGCTGTTCATGTTCCCTGTTTCCATGCTGTTGGCTGGATAAAACAGGAGTTCTTGCATCAGACTGTTGTTGAGGAAGAGGTAGCAGTTTCCCTTCATTTTTCCTGCTTATTTACTAATTTATTGACCACTGCTGTTAGGTGTGTGTTCTGCTACGCAGTCAAATCCTGAATAGAGGTGTGATCAAGAAGCAGCAATTTGAGTTTCATATAGAACTTTTCTTTACATCCATTCATCCTGGCGTTCAATTTCCTACTGGTTCCATTTCTTCTAGGTCCTTTTATCTACGCAGATATTTTGGACTACAAGAATTTACGTGAGATAGTGGTGAATAATCGGATAACTTGGCTCTTCCACTACAGCGCTTTGCTCAGTGCTGTTGGAGAAGCAAACGTCCCTTTGGCCAGAGCTGTAAATATTACCGGTATGTGACAAGGGTTTCAAGTTCCTGGCTCCTGCAGAGACTTGAGAAAGTGCAGTGTATGTTCTGATAAATCCTGTTGTTTGTTCCAGGTTTACACAATGTTCTGGATATTGCAGCTGAGCATAATTTGAGACTCTTTGTTCCAAGCACTATTGGAGCCTTTGGACCCACCTCGCCTCGAGATCCAACTCCTGATCTCTGCATTCAGAGACCAAGGACAATCTACGGAGTCTCCAAGGTTCACGCTGAGCTCATGGGAGAAGTGAGAATTCATTAACTTATTTATTTCATGAAAGTTCTGGGAGAACTTCATTGCTTTCATAAGATTCCTCACTGCTGTGGTGTTCTCCCCATTCTTTCTTTCCTTCAGGCTTTAGTACTCAATAGTTGTCTGAGGCAGCACTTCAGGAAAAATACTATGGAATGGTTGGAAGGGACCTTAAAGATCATCTAGTTCCAACCCCCCTTCCATGGGCAGGGACACCTCCCATTAGACCAGGTTACTCAACCGGGTTACGAGGTTATCTTTTTGAGTTTTGTTGGAAAAAGTACAAAGAATGGGAAGCTGGCAAACATCTAACTTTCGATATAATTTCTTTCCCTGGTTCATTTGACTTTGGCCTCTCTGCCTCATCTGCCAGTATGAATGGCATTGCATAAATGACAGTGTACAAAGCCTTGCGAAAGCGTGCTAGACACTGATGACTTTGGCCCCCTGCCCAAAAAAAAAAAGACTCTGAAGTCAACGCTGCGGGAGTCTGTGCATGCACAACTTCTGTCTTGGCTTTGTAGTTTTTTTAGAAAAACTATTAGAAAAATAACATTGTTAAAGCTGATATTTTTACATAGAGTTTCCTCATGCTTGAAATTTATGAAGGACAGTCTGAATTGGAATGAAGTCCAATTTATGAAGGCAGGTCTGAAGACTGTATTAACCTGAAATGTCTCACAAACTTAGGAATTTTCAGTTTCTGAACACTAGATCTAGACCATACATTAGACACCAATCCATATCTACTGATGTGGAAGAAAACTAGAAAAGAGCAAGCAGAGAGCTGAGCTACCTGGCAGGGAATATGGAGACTGTTCAGTAGTTCCTTTTCTTTCATCCCTGTCAGGGGACGGTTACAGAATGGAGGTTTGTCCTGTGGCAGATTTGTCCTGTGAAAAATCAGTGAGTTGTGTGGCCTGCTTCTGATGCGTAAAGCTAAGTTTCTCTCTTCCCTCCGTAGTACTACCATTACCGGTATGGCCTAGACTTCCGCTGCCTGAGGTATCCAGGAATTATATCCGCCGACTCTCAGCCTGGTGGGGGAACGACTGGTGAGTGACTTGCATGTATTTCTCAGGATTGCAGGGAAGAACAGCAAAAAACCAGTACAGTCCTTCTTAACGTGTTTGTAGAAATTTAATCCGTGTAGAGCATCAGTGTAGAGCTGGTGTTTTAACAGTGTTACACCAATACTTTTTGTCCACTCCAGCCTAGGGCATAATTCCGTAGCCTTTACATTTAAACAGTATCTGAGGGACTTCGGATCAATTGCACTCATTGAGACCATTTCCTTTAAAAGTGTTTTAAACTCTGCTGTCTTGTTGCAAGGTGCAAATGCTAGAATAGCATCGGGATAGTTCAGAATGACTTACACTCCTGCTGTACAACACAAATAATACACAGTTCTGCGGCTAGACTCTAGACAGGAGACTTTGGGGGTGGTCTGAGGATTGCTGACTGTCATCAGGTGAACAACAGATTGAGGCGGATGAGTACACACATCCATTGTTCCTTTCTGCAGATTATGCTGTCCAGATTTTCCACGATGCCATAAAGACCGGCAAATTCCAATGCAACCTAAAGCCAGACACTCGTCTCCCTATGATGTATATTGATGACTGTCTGAAAGCCACTCTAGAGGTTATGGAGGCCCCTGCGGAGGCACTGAGCATGAGGACGTACAACATCAGTGCCATGAGCTTCACTCCTGAGGAGCTGGCCCAAGAGGTGCAGAAGCACGTTCCTGAACTCCAGGTGACCTACAACGTGGATAAAGTCAGGCAGGCCATAGGTTAGTATCGGCTTCTTTGGTATGAAAAAAATGTTGAGGGCAAAACAGAGTTTCTTTTCTTTTTAGGCACTTGCAAATTGCTCCTGTACGGTTCAAGTCTGAAATTCAGCTTTAGGACTTCAAATGGCCAATGATGATACATCTTAATTCTTAAACCTCACGCTCCGTGTTTCTTCTTTCTTTTCACTGCAGCTGACAGTTGGCCGATGAACTTTGATGATGGGAATGCCCGGAGAGATTGGGGTTGGAAACATGATTATGATCTCCCTGAGTTGGTGACTACGATGTTCAGCTTCCTTGGGGCTGACTCCAGGATTGCTCAAGCTAACTGAAATACTTCGTAAGATGTTTCCAGATTTCCACAGAGGACCAGGAAGAAATGGCTAAATTAGTTTATAATTTTCTGAGTCTTAAAGCATGTCAATTATTAATTTTCATAAGTAGTGATAGAGCTGGGCAGAAACATGCTGTAGCTGGAACGTACTATTAGATAAACAACATCATTTGGTACAGTCTCCAAGCACAGCACTGTTGACAAACACAGAATTCTTGAACTTTCACGCTTAAGCAGCTAGAAAACAAACAAAAAGAAGCACTTGCTCCTGGCTGATGACTCTCCAATCATTCCTGCCTCTTCTTTGGCAAACAACACGGGGCAATATTGTCAGACCTGGTGTTTTGGGCATATCCTGCAAAGTTAATGGTAGGTTTTTCATTTTCCTGGTGGAGGATGTTAGATCGTAGTGAGATATGATCCTTTCTACTCTTTGCTTACCAAAGAGAGATCAGAAGAGCTACTTCCTGTTTCCAAATCGCAGGGGTCGTTGCAATTCTAGTTTGAAATCAAACTTTGGTTGATAGTTCCTATTTATATATATATATATAGTGCTGTATAAGCATACACTTTTCTATACATAGGGCATACAAAGTAGCATTATTCTTATAATGCCTATAAATGTGAAGAGGAATAGGACTTGAATTCTCATTGTGCTTTAAAAAACCCCAGGGTTTACAAGCTAAGCTTGTTCTTTCAAAGTGCTTCAGTTTAACCTTGGAGGTAGATCTGAAACGCGAAGAGCTGTTACCGTGTATGTGAATGGGGGGTGGATTTCAAGAAGGCAGTGCCCAGGTATGGGTTTATTGTTCATTAGCGCTACTTCTGGTTATCCCAGTTGTTTGCCGTGCTAGCGCGAGGGTATACTGCCTGGAGCAAGTTTGAAAGGTGGGCTGATGATGGAGCCTGATGGTAGAGTCAAGTCAGCCTTTGAAATCTGTTCATGTTCACTACGTTTTCCATGTGCACTGTAAGCGTTTTTTGTAGGTGCTGTTTATGTGTAACTGTCGTATGCTTTTATCCTTTAGAGAGGGATCCAGAAGCTGAAACCATCTTCTAGCTACAGTTAAGGGCTGTTCTGCTTGTTGAGTTTCGTGCACAGGAGATTCTGGGATTAACAAGGGAGTCTTAGGTGCATGCAAGGAAGATATGTCTACTCAAAAGCTACTTAGGAGACTTTGAGAAATGACAAACTGGCGAGACAGGAAAGCCATTTTAGGTAAAATATCAGTTTCTGTGGATGTGAATCTGAGCCATCGGCTACTATAGCTATAGCATGCCTTAAGAAACAGCATCTGGGAACTTTGATTTTATTTTTTTTCAAAGAAAAAATATCGTTCATTTTCAAAATGACTGGAAATTCCCTATATGAAGCTCTCCATCTTTTTTCTTTGTTTTTTGGTCTTGTATACTCCAGTAGCATGCGTAGGCAAACACGTTCAAGTATTTTTTTTGCCTACAGCTTGTTTGCTCTGTTTTCTGTGACGACGCTTTGGTAGTTGCGAGTCTGTTAGGGTCTCTGTAACCCTGCGGTGTTTCCTCAGTAAGTGGGTAACTGACATGACCAGATTTCTGTCACTTTGTGAAGGAGTCTACCTGCTGCAGGGAATGTTTTCTCACAAAAGTAACCTTCAAATGAAGATTCTGTGGTGAAACCCAGTTATTTTAAACATTTGTTAAACTTGTATTAAACTTGTATCTCTTGGTTTTGTATGTATCTTACTGTTTCATCTGTTGGCAGAGTATGCCTTTCCCAGGTATTTAAGCTCAAAAACCTCTAAGGTTGTGGCCTGTTATTAAAATATTTTTTTATATTGTTTACGTTTCTGCAAAGACAGGTTTTTAAAGTTTGGCCGCTGTTATAACTATCACATTGTTCAAGTGTAATGTTTGGCCCAATGGGCCAGCGAAGTTGGTCCTCCGTTCGTACCCTCGAAGGAAAGACTGGCTCAGGTTTTGTTCTCTGCCCTCCCAAAACCTGGATCATCTCCTAGGAAACTGTTACACTGAGCCGTCGGGTCAAGGGCTTTAATACGAGCTGAAGTGTCTTGTCCATTCCAGTCTCTCTTAATTCAGACACTGGGGACTCCTCATTGCCGCTGTTCCATGAGACGTGTAAAATAAAGAGTTGTTGACGGGTCTCACTCCATTTCTTCACTCAGTGTCATGGGATCTGCTCCCCTCACCCTTGTTCATTAACGAGTGAAGAGCAAGAATGTTCTTTTCGTCTGAGACACACTGTCCGTGGTTGTGACATTGCACAAAAGGGTTGGAGAAGGTGCTGCAGTGAAGGTGAAATTCAGACCTTTTTTTGAACAAAGTTGGGAGGTTTTTTTTGTTGTGTTCTGCCAAAAATTGCTGACTTCAGTTAGGAAACTTGTTTTTCAAAGTCTGAAAGAAATCATATTGCAATAGAGAGCTGTTTGGAGGTAACAAGGTGGCGATAGGGAATGTGATCAGAGATGTCTACATGGTTTGAGTCCTGTTTGAAACTCTGGTTTGCAACCTGTGACCAATGATGCGTGTACTTTATTTTTTTCATATCTTCCCCATTAACTTCTCTTGTAACTATGTTACACTATTTTCTGTATTAAACCAACTTGATGTGGTACAAAATGTCTAACTTTTGCTATCAGTTTGAAGTTTGACTTCTGGGCAGAGACTTCTCTCGTGACATCTGAGCATTGTAGCTGTTAAATTACATATTCAGGAAAAAAAAAAGGTGTTAAGAATATTTTTTCAAATATTGTAAGTTGTGGCTGACACCTACTTTAATAAAATCCTATGCAGACCTATCCCTGTTTTGTCGTCTTTGTTTAGAGCACCCAAGAGCAGGGATGAAGGAGCCACCCTCTGGTCCCCAGTCTGTGCGGTGACTCCCAAACTTCTGTCTGTATGTTTAAATTTCTGCTGGTTATTCCAGTGGCAGAGAGTTGCTCCCAAGCAGATACAGCACGGTTACCCTTTTAATCTTCAGCGAGCCACTGGGTACGTGTAGGGGCTGTGCTTGTAGAATCACAGAATGGTTTGGGTTGGAAGGGACCTTAAAGATCATCTTGTTCCAACCCCCTGCCATGGGCAGGGACACCTCCCACCAGCCCAGGTTGCTCCAAGCCCCGTCCAACCTGGCCTTGAATCTCTCCAGGGATGGGGCAGCCACAGCTTCTCTGGGCAACCTGGGCCAGGGGCTCACCACCCTCACAGCAAAGAATTTCTTCCTAATGTCTCATCTAAATCTCTCCTCTTTCAGTTTAAAACCATCCCCCCTCGTCCTATCGCTCCGGTCCCTGATGAAGAGTTGCTCCCTATCTTTCCTGTAGGGCCCCCTTCAGATACTGGAAGGTCTCCGTGGAACCTTCTCTTCTCCAGGCTGAACCCCCCCAACTCTCCCAGCAGAGGGGCTCCAGCCCTCCCAGCATCTCCGGGGCCTCCTCTGGCCCCGCTCCAACAGCTCCGTGTCACTCCTGTGCTGAAGACTCCAAAGCTGGACGCAGTACTCCAGGCGGGCTCTCACAAGAGCAGAGTAGAGGGGTCGAATCACTTCCCTTGTAGATGGCAGATGTCCAAAAAGTGCTGGGTTTCAAATATTCCTCTGTCATTTCTAGATTTCTTAGCCCTTTCTCACGTTGAGAAGCCCGTCGGTCTTTCAGCCATGTTTCTGTCTCTATTTACACCTGTGCAGCTTTGAAAAGGCAAGAAAAAATCAATGATGTTCTGAGGGAGGAGATTTAAAAACACCTGCCAAGAATGTAAGGCTGTAGGGTCCTCATTTCTGTGGCTGTGCGGGTCTTGACTCCGGGTGTTGCACAACTCGTGATGTTGGTCATCGGGAGAAGTTTGTGCAGATGTGAGTGAGGATGAATGTGCTCCTGATAATTTCCCACAGACCCGCCCTGCCTCGTTAACTGGTGAATAAACACTCCCTTTCAGCTTAAACCAGGCCTTTCCCTCCTCCCACGCCTCGGCTTTCTAATGATGGGAACTTCTTCTGGAGGAAGCATTCCACTTGACCATGGTTTAATGACTAATGCAGGCATTATGTTTATTGCAGAACAGGTGAGGGTGTTACAGCACCACGCTCTTTCCAGCTACTTCTCTTTGATAATTAGTTTGACTCTTGTTTACACATGCTCAGTCTGGCTTCTCAAAGTGCTACAGGTGATGGTGCTTCATCCAAAGCTGCTGTAGCTGAAGAGAGGATCTCCATTACCCTTCAGGTCCTCCAGGCCCTGCAAAAACTGCCCGTCGGAAAAGGACCCGGGGGTGTTGGTCAACAGCCAGCTGAATATGAGCCAGCAGTGTGCCCAGGTGGCCAAAGCAGCCAGCAGCATCCTGGCCTGTACCAGGAACGGTGTGGCCAGCAGGACCAGGGCAACGATCGTCCCCCTGTACTGGGCACTGGTGAGGGCCCACCTCAAAGGCTGCGTCCAGTTTTGGGCCCCTCACACCAAGAAAGACACTGAGGTGATGGAGCGCGTCCAGAGAAAAGAGGTACGGTCTGGAGCTGGTGAGGGGTCTGGAGCACAAGTCTGGTGAGGAGCGGCTGAGGGAGCTGGGGGTGTTCAGCCTGGAGAAGAGGAGGCTGAGGGGAGACCTTCTCGCTCTCTACAGCTCCCTGAAAGGAGGGGGTGGCCAGCGGGGTTCGGTCTCTTCTCCCAAGGAACAGGCGAAAGGACAAGAGGAAATGGCCTCAAGTTGCCCCAGGGGAGGTTTAGGATGGATATTAAGATCAATTTCTTCACGGAAAGGGTTATCAAGCATTGGAAGAGGCTGCCCAGGGCAGTGGTGGAGTCGCCATCCCTGGAGATATTTAAAAGCCGGGCAGACGTGGTGCGGAGGGACATGGTTTAGTGATGATTTTGTCAGTGTTAGGTTGATGGTTGGACTCAATGATCTAAAAGGTCCCTTCCAACCTGGGCAATTCTATGAATCTGAAAATGACTATTCTATTTTTCTCCCTTTACCTGTTCTTCAGAGATTTCAGAATATTCGACCCTATAATCACACAGCAAAAACAAAAGCCTCCTGAACTTTTTAACTCTCAGATTTACTTCTCCTCCCTGCTGGTTTGCCTCGCAGTCAGTGACTGGCTTTGTCCTGGCTTTGCTGTTCCCGTGTAAGAGGGAACGCGCGGGGCCGAAGCAATGCTGACACCACGGTTATCAGTGGGCTAAAAAGCTCTGAAGGAGAGAGCTCCGCTCCTCAAGGTGCGAGTGCTGATGGAAGTTTGGCTTCCCCTTAGGTTTTGAAGTGAGTACTGAGCGACGTACCTCTGGCAACGGGCTATTAATTCCCAGACTGCTGAATTTGAAGCAGAGCCCGGGGAAAGGCTCTTTCTGTCCTCCTGGAGGTCACCCCCCAAGCCTGGGCTAGAAAGGCAAACCCTGCCTGGGTCTGGGTCCTGTTGCAATGATTAATTCCTAAGATGTTGAACTTAATTCCTTTGTTTCAGCCCACGCAGAGGCAGCTGCTTTCTGCTCTTGGCTGATTAAGACACCAGGGAGAGGTGCAGAAGAAGAGGAACCGCCTTCCCTCAGTGAGAGAGCGCCAGGGCTGTGGGTGATTGACTTCCGTGCTTTTGGAAAACCCCTCCTTTTGCTCCTCAGGAGGGTGTCGGGCTCTCACATACCATTTGTCAGGAGCTCTGCGTGCCTCCAGGGAAGAGAAGTCAAGCCGGGGAGGTGGGGAGAGGTTAGCCAGAGGGCAGGAGCATGGCGCTGGGGGCTGGGATGCCCGTCTTGCAGCCCCATTTATGACATCCCATGTTTCAGACACAGTTGGGGGCTTTCCTGACACCCTCAAGGCAGGTTGTTTCTATTTTAGGTGGACATTAGCTGGCATTGCAAAACCTTTGCCATTCTGCTGGAGCCTTGGACCAGACGAGTGCTCTTCAGGCTATTTTCGGCTTCATACCATAATTGTACGTGATCCTAAATTTGCCACGTGTCTGAGCACATGGGGCTGAGGGGGTGTGTGTGGGGGTGGGCTTGCAGATACCCACTGGGTTGCAATGTCACAAGAACTGTTGCTGCCCTTCCCAGCTGCTTCATTTATATCACGCGGGGATGGCTGCGATGATGCAAACAGCAGTACTGCGTCCAGCTCTGGAGTCCTCAGCACAAGAAGGATGTGGACCTGTTGGAATGGGGCCAGAGGAGGCCCCGGAGATGCTGGGAGGGCTGGAGCCCCTCTGCTGGGAGGACAGGCTGAGAGAGCTGGGGGGGTTCAGCCTGGAGAAGAGAAGGCTCCGTGGAGACCTTATTGTGGCCTTCCAGTACCTGAATGGGGGCCTACAAGAAAGCTGGAGAGGGACTTTTTACAAGGACGTTTGGTGATAGGATGAGGGGTAATGGCTTGAAACTGGAAGATTGAGATGAGATATTGGGAAGAAATTCTTTGCTGTGAGGGTGGTGAGCCCCTGGCCCAGGTTGCCCAGAGAAGCTGTGGCTGCCCCATCCCTGGAGGGGTTCAAGGCCAGGTTGGCCGGGGCTTGGAGCAACCTGGTCTGGTGGGAGGTGTCCCTGCCCAGGGCAGGGGGGTGAAACGGGTTGATCTTTAAAGTCCCTTCCAACCCAAACCATTCTATGATTCAAGGATTCTATGAGGCAGCTCTTAAATATGTTCCCCTAACAAAAGTGTGTGTCCCCTGGCCCTCTTAAGTTCAACAGATGTGATCTCCGCAGTGCTGCTGGTTGCTCAGCAAGGCCCTGCCTTTGTCTCAGCCCCCTCCTTGTCCAGGGGAAAGGGCTGGGACTGTGCTCCTGGCAGGATCAACTCATCCCCAGGAATTTTCCTCCTGCAGTGAGGTGACAGCGTGTTTCTGGATGGGTGGGTGACCTTTAGACCAATCCTCAGTGGAGGAGGTTCTTGGCAAGGGACGTCAGTGTGCAGCTCCAAGAACGTCACCGAGCTGATCATTTTTTGGCAAGGAAGGAGCATTGCTGCCGGGATGATCTCGCCTTACCGGTCAGGTGCAAGAGGTCCTTAATCTCTCCAGCCTTTCCATAACGCCAGGATAAAGACCTGCCATCAGCAGAGCTGTTGCGAAAGCAACATGTCAGAGGAGACAAAGCAAAGTTCAGAGTTTGTCCACTGACCATCCGCTTCCCCTTCAACTGGCGCTGCCGGTTCTTCACATCTGAAGCCCAAGATTCATGAGATTTGGTGCTTTTTTTAAAGCCCCAGCTCCTTGAGTCTTGTGATTCTGAGAGACTCTCACATGGAGTTGAGAAACAATCCCTACCTTATGAATCTTTACAATTTTAAAGCAAAAAATAACCTTCTGAAAATGGATATGAACTGTATGAGCTCAAAAATCTGTAATTTTTGAAAAGTGTAAGGTTTTAATATTTTATCACTATTTTATTTACAATCATTTTTTATATTTTTATTATCTTTCTTAATTTAGTGGACTCGCCGTTTTCCACTATATGGCCACAGCATTATTCTTACATTCCTTTGGTAAGCACAGGAATTACGCTGTTGTTGCTCAGATATGGCTCGCCAACATTTCCTAAACGACAATAAACTGCTAAAACGGTATTTTCGGTACAGCGTGTTATTGGGAGCTCATCACGGAGTGCCTGAGTGTGTTTAGTTACAGAGAAACACCACCCCAAGGATGCCGTTCCATGGAATCAGTGGTTTATCGAGCTCCAGCACGAGGGAAACTTGGTTTGCTATGGGTTTGTGTCTTGCAACTGATTGATGTGGGTGTCTAATAATGAAATAAAAATTATTCCTTTTGCAAATAGATGCCCCCTTTCCTCTGCCTGAGGCCAGCCCCCTCATGGCCAGCCACACGTGTCCCTCCACACTATTCCCCATTGCACTTGCCTTTGGGGAAATGCAAAGGGAGGAAAGGTCAACGAATGAGCAATTTCTCTTTCTTCATATCACTCCTTTTTTATGTCATCTCTCCTCCTTCCACATCTGCTTGGTGTTTTGCCATGGTTATGTGTGGGTTAAGCAGGTTTGAAGTTGTGCCAGGGTCCAATAGGTGTCACAGCCATCCCTGTTGAAGCCAAACGTGCTTTGGAAGCCAGGAATAACCCCAATTCCTCCTGCAATCTCTTCCCTGCTTGAAGGTGGTATGAAACCTGACATACATAACAAAAAAAAAAAAATCCCCAATCAGGTAACAGCCATCTTTACCAGTATTGAGGGCAGGAGGAGGAGGAGTCGATGTGGTGAAGATCGTGCTCATCCAAGCCTAGGACAGCTGATCTTCTGGTTTCCCCACCAGACCATGCAGCAGCCTCCCTGGAGGACCTGCTGCTGCTGGAGTGTGCTGACAGGGAGCAGAGGGGTTAGTATCCAGCATGGGGGTAGAAAGTAGACTCTGGCAAAATCTGAGCTCTTGCTAGGGGTAACAGGACTCACCAGAGACTCATTGTGGCCCCATCGCTCCACTGGACTGCATGCCCAAACTTCCCTGTGGACATCAGCTCCGCGAGCCCAAAGCCCAAGGTTCAGCCCTTGATTTGCACTGTGGCACCACCTCTTTCAGCAGTTGTCCATGAATATTGCCTCCTCCATTCATGGCAGAGGACTTGCAAAGCCTGGTGATGACACCAAGCAGAGAACGTCATCTACGTAGAGCACATGATCTACCCAGAGGTTTGCTCAACTGCTTTCTCTGTCGGCTGGCTGACGAGTTCTAAGAAAACAGCAACACCTTTATTTCTTCATCTCGCTGACCCTCAGCCTTGTGATCTTCTTGCTGGGTGGAAAAACTACCCCATCCAGTGCGCAAGAGCAGCAGGGTCTCACTCAAGACATGCTGTAGATGATAGGGCAGATGTTTGAGCTGCCGATGACCTGTGGCTGCCTGGGGGTATTTACTCTGTTGGCAGCGTGTCCCAGGATCAGTGCCAGGAGCAGATTTTCCACCTCCAGCCACCCCGCCTGGCAACAGGGGCTGGCACGTTTGCCCAAGATAACTCTGAGCCTTTGGGAGAGGGGTCATGACGTTTCCCACCCGTCCCCAGGCACGTATCCCTGCCAGTGACCCCTGTGGGTCCTCTGCCAGCAGGAGAACGGGGCCAGCAAGATCCACATTGCATGGGAACGGTTGTACCTTCGTCCCTGGGGACACACTGTGCCCTGATCCAGACAGTGTGTCTGTGCAAGGGTCCAGGGCAGCTTGGAGGGGTTTTGACTCTCCAGAGATTGCAACAGAACTACAGCCACCACGGTGAAGGGGGTTGTCGTGGGGAAGGGCAGTTGCACTGTGCGAAGGAGGAAAAAATGCATCATAAGGTTCGGAACCCAAGGCGGAAAAAAGCATCATCAGGCTTGGAACCCGAGGAGGAGGAGGCTGTGACCCACCACCATTGGATCACCCTTCTCTGGCCCAGGTGATGGGGCTTGGACATCTGCCATCTCCTTTGGCAGAAATTCAGGAATCAGTCTCCCCATTGTTTGTCCCTATGGGATCTTCTTCCTTCTCTCCTGTGTCTCTCTGTAAACCGTACAATGCTCAGTGAAGGACCACTTAAAAGGGTGGAGAAGGTGTGAAGGCCCCATGTAGTCCGGACACTGGGAAGTTCTGGAGTTGGCCACAGCCGAAAAGGGTGTGCAATGGAGAGCCCAGAGGGGAAGGCAAAGAGGTGGGAAGAGGACATGACATTTGGCCTCTGTCCTGGCATTTTGGATTTCCCTGGAAATGCTGTCTAGACGGAACAGGAGGATTTGAGACCTTCCCTGAGGGTTTCTGGGACTTGGGGTGACCAGTGGGACAGAGTGATTAGAGCTCTCTGACAGACGTCTTTCCCAGAAAACCCAGCTCCACCCCACATTCCTGCTGGGGCACTGGTGGTGCCCTTCACCCTCGCTCCCTTGCTGGGAGTGCAATGCAAATCAACAGGGTTCGATTCAGCTTTATCTGGGAAGATTTTTCCAAACTCCTTCCCATTCCCAGCACTCTTCATCCACAAAAAAGGGAAAAAAAAGGTTTATGACATTGATGTTGGCTTGTTTCTTTTTTCTCTTCAGCTTTCTGGTTTCATGTATTTACTTTAAAAATTGTAATTTAAATTAAAAAAAAAAATATCCTTTTTTATTTACCAAAAATGCAAGGGTTTAATAAGTAAAAAATTTCAGGGATTATTTTCTTTCTTAAAAGTACTTCCTCTCAGTCCAGGACCAGGCAGCATTTTTGAAAGAAAGTCCTGATTTAAACCTTTTGAATGATAAAAACATAGTGAGAGGAGGGCCATTGACACTGGTGGCGACGCTGCCAGAAGCTCCACTTGGGGAACTCCAAGCCCAGATGCTCTTCCAACACCTTGCCAAGAAGTTTCTGCTCATTGCTCTGGCCAACGTTTCTTCACAATGGGTTTTTGGTTCCAAATCCTTTCCCATCGCCACAAGAAGTGGCATCTCTCTCTCTTCCGAGACGCGTGGAGCCCGTCGCAGCTTTATTTGTCATCTGGCCAGGGCAGGGGTCTCCATCCCTGCTGAGATGCCTGTTGAAGTGGAAAGTTTAATTTAAGGCTTGACTTGTTGTCTCTCCGGAAGCCATTAATTAATTAGAGCTGTCGTTGGCCGGGAGACAGAAATGGAGGTGGTGAGCACTGATGATCCTCTGGCCATGGGAGACATTTGGGTGTGCAGCGATTGCCCCGATTTGGGATGTGCATGGGGCAAGCAACACTGCTGGAGCAGAAGTCGTCTTTGGAAAGGGCTTTTCCATGGCCAAGGTTGGTGTCAGAGGTACAGCTGGCCCAGGTTCCTTCTGTGACCACGGAGAAGTTGTTCAAGGAGTGATTTTGGAGAAGCGGGGAGGTGGGGGATTCTCCCTCCTCAGAGAGTGAGCTCAGGCCAAAAAAAGGTGCTTTGCATTGCCACATCCTCTCCGCCCTGGATTTTGTAGGCCTTGTGTACGATGTATTGCAGGGGCTGATGATGCAAAACTTCCCAAATACTGGGTTTTACATGTGTGTTTTGGGTTTTTTTTTTTAAGGAAAATGGATGGCTGCACACAACTTGGAGACACATGTTTACTTGAAACCGGCCCTCCTCTTCCCAGCAACCTTTCTAAAGCAGACTTTATCACTATTTTACCTGCCTTTTTTTCCTGTCTGGCTGTGGATTAGCATTTCAGGGTGAATCCAAACATTAGTCTAGAACCTGAGCAGCGCAGCTACTTTGCAAGATGATGCATTTTGCTTTAAACTTTCTTTTCCCCCTGTATCTCTTTCACATGTTGGCGAGGTTAAACTTGGATGTCTCATAATGTCCAAGTGCACGGTGATAACTCGGGGAGCCCTGGTCATGCTGTGGCTCTTGCAGCCCCCAAAGCGACTCCAGGTACCGTTAGGGGACAGCAAGTGCCACGCTGCTGCCGCTGAGCCTGTGCCAGCAGCCAGGAGAGGTTGGCAGCGTGGTCCCTGGCCATGGGGAGAGGAGATTTCCTGCCCTAATCCATGCACGATGCCTCAGAAACCCATGTGGTCCCATAGGCAGGAGGCCAGGATGGGAAGCTTATATATAGAGAGGAAAATGGTCCCTGGAATAAATCCCAGGGGTATTAAAAATAGGAATGTGGGGGTATGTGAACCAAATCTCTCCTGAGACGGCCAAATTCAGGCAGGGAACACAGCCAGATGATCTGCAAAGCGATTTGCAGAGGGCCAGCATTGCTTTTTCTGTTATTTTTCTAGAGGACTCGAAATCTGGCCGTTCCCCCTTGCTCCTCCCGAGCTCCCAAACTCCTGTACCAGCGATATTTCTTAATCCGCTTCCTAAGAAAACGAAGAATTATATGCCCAACCGTTTGTCTGTCTGCTCCTCAGCGCTCCCCCAGCAATAATTGCGTCCCATGATTGATTTCAGCCAAGATGCACCGAGGAACAGAGAAATTAAAAATGCCAAGTCTGTAGAAATTTTGGGACAGGGGCAGCTGGAAGAAGAGAGAGGGAGATGCCCCAGGGTGAACTGAACCTCATATTAGACATTAGAGAAGCCTTTCCCAGGCACAGGCCTGTCTCCTAGGGGCTCAGGGTGGCTTTCACCCCAAAATGTGGGCTTGTCTTGCCATCTGCTGGTGGGAGCCGGGCAGAGGAGATGGAGCAGGGGCAGAGGACAGCGAGGAGAAGGAGTTTGGGGTATGGGGCTGAGCCCCATGCTGAGTCCCTGCGGTGCTGCTGCCGCTGACACCCCTGGGGGGGACCAGCCTGATCAAGACGGCACCAAGCACAGCTTCACAAGTGGCGTTATCCTTGCTTTCCAGAAGGCTTTCCTTGCTCCTGTGGTCTACTAATACCCACTTAAATACATTCATCCCGGTGATAGCATCACCCCTCTCCTAAAACTCCCTCAGGGATACCAAGGCCACCTCCCCACTCAGACCCCGCGTTTGGCTCCGGGTTCTTCCCTTCTCCAGCTTGTCCGTGCTGCTGCTCTCCTGGTTTACCTTTCCTTGACATGGAGATCCCAAGGATGAGCCAGAGGTGGCCTGGCCCTCAGCGTGGATATTGGTGGGGTCAGGGGTCTGTAAAACCCACCCTGGGAGAACCTCTGGCCAGCGGGGCTTAGAGAAGCAAGAAGAGCTCTCCCACGTGTGAACTCAGATGGACTCGAATGAGATGGACATGGGGGAAGCTCACTGGAGATCCAGGGGAAAGATGTGTATCCTACACGCACTGCCAGTGGCCATGCTTGGCATGGGTCTGGGGTTGCTTTGGTTTGGTTCATCATGATTAATATGGCTTTTTGGAGGAAGCTTTGCTGCACGTTGCACTCAATTGTTCCGTCAAATGTTTCCGTGGGTGAACCATCACCAAAACTGGATTTTGAGGGATGCCTGAGCCACTCGGTGGTTTGGTTCGTGCCTGTGGCCAACACCTGACAGGCCATGGGCAACACCAGTGCCTTCCCCACCAGCTTTTGGGAACATGTTTGGGCCAGCAAAAGGTGTCAGGAGAGGGAGCCAGAGCCTCAGCTGAGAGCTGCTGAGCTGCCGGGAAGGGATGCTCGCTGCTATAGCAGCATCCCAGACTACGCACCACCCCCATTTTGGAGCTGGTCCCAGCCACATTTGACGATGCTCAGAGCAAATCCAGTAATTCACGTCCTTCAGGGCCCTAATTTTTGGAGACACATCCTGGTGCAGTCAGCACAAGGGACCGGTGCCCTGTGGGACAGCGGTTTTATGCCCTGTGGGAGTTTTGTCTTGAATTTTGATTGCACTGAGTGCCATGAGTGCGATGCGCTTTGGGTGGGATTTCTCCTTGCCCCCTCTTCTGTGGTGTTAGGAACCTGAATTCAGCTGCTTCTAAATACTTCCTGCATATCTGAACACGTTGGTGCACACCTGTGTGTGTCAGCACATGGTGGTGTGTCCATGGGGCTGAACATAGGTGTGTACTAACCTGGGGGGTGTTTGAGAGCTCATCCAGGTGTGCACATCCAGGTGTGAGACGGGCAGGAGAGACTTGGGCTGTGTTTTCAGGGTGTGCTGACATCATAATTGCTTGGATTCATCTACTTTAGCAAATGCAATCACTTCTGTTTTGCTGAAGCTGAGATGGGGGTGGGCACGTGTCCTTTCAGAAGCTCAGCTGGTGGGAAATGCATCCAAGGACGGGTTGAATTCCCAATTTAGCAAGAGAAGCCCCCTGTGCTGTTGTGTTAACTTCAGCTTCAGGCTTTCACCTCCCTGTTTTCCTCCTCCCTCTTCCCTCTAAATTTAAGGGATGCTCAGAAAAGTGTGATGACCTGATCCCAACGTCTCAAGGATGGCAGGAGTGTAGCATTTCTACAGTGCCAGAGAAGGCACAGTGCTGTGTGGATACCCTAACCACAACCTCACAAATAAAATCCCGTTCCAGCAAGCTCAAAACCTTACTCAGGGTAGAGAAAAGCACAGAGCTGAGTGTGGGAAGAGGTGATAAATGAGACTTGGGTCTTTCTTGGGAGGCACAGCCTAGCAGCAAGCTGGAGCTTGGTGGCTTGAAGCCTTGAGAGAAGCAGGATCCTGCCGTCTTCGTTTGTTGGTCAAGCGGGAGAAAGGATGGGGAGCCTGAATTTGGTGTCTGCCCCTTGAAATGGACAGTTGATAGCGCTGCATCCCACACGTTCACCCATGGTTTGACCACCCTGACTCCAAGGGCAGAGCAGCGTTTGGTGCTTCAGCCGCCGGGACAGCACCATCCTGCATCTCATCTCCAATTTCAGAGCTTCCTGAATTATTGATGGCTCTGATGCACTAGTCTATAATTAGCTCCCCAGACCTTTTCCCCCTGGGCTGGAGCTAAGAACAGGTTTTCTTTCTCTTTCTGCAGTTTTGCTCTGACTTGAGCAGATTTGGGAGAGAGGAGGGGAGCAAGGGATGGCTGGGGACCGTGAGGAGCATCAAGGGAGGACCAGAATGGCTTCAAATGCATGGGATGGTTTAACAGAGTGACCACCCTCATCACAGTCCATCAGGGAAAGGGGTCTGAAGAGAACCCAGGCTGCCTGAGGGGTCTTCAGTCCAGCTTGTGGAGGCCGTGTTAGGACCCAGGAGAAGCCAAGGGACCTTCTGCAGTTCATTCCTTGGGGCCTCCTCAGCCACAGTGCTGGTGGGTCTACAGGGCAGAGGGAGGAAAATACTGAGCCCTGGCTGCTAAGAGAAAGCCAGATTTCATCTCAAGTAGAAAAAGGGCTGGATTTGTACATGCGTGGATATGGAAAATTATGGGTTAGCTGCACAGATCGGCAGCAAAGGGGCTCTCCTGCTAGCAGAGAGCAGTTCGGTATCAGTGGGCTCCCCTTTAAGAATTATTCATAGTCTAAAAACGGCTTCAGTGATTTCCAGGAGGTCTGGGAGCATTAGCGCTCATTCCTTGAAACTGTAAGTCCTAATCAAAACAGGAGCACAAATTCTCTATGGCTTTGAGGTCAGAGGCGGTAGCCCTCAAGTTTAACTCTGTATATTGCTTTCTGGAAAATAGTCAGCTTAGGCTGCAGAAAATAGCGGTACCTGCAAACTGTCTTGGCTTCCCCAGCCCTAACGCAGGGGCTCCATAGTTATGTTGGAGACATTTTGTTTAAAAAGAGGCAGAGCAGGAGGCAGGACAGCCCCGCTGCTCTCTCATGCTTTGCTCTCCCCATGGAGGAAGCCCTTCGTGCAAGTGGCACTGACCCATGGCTGGTTGCTACCAGCTGGGTGGGCAGGAGATCGCAGACTGGCCAGGGTTGGAAAGGCCCTCTGGAGATCATCCCGTCCAACCCCCGGCCAGAGCAGGGTCACCCAGAGCAGGTGGCACAGGAACGCGTCCAGGCGGGGTTGGAATGTCTCCAGAGACGGAGACTCCCCCACCTCTCTGGGCAGCCTGTGCCAGGGCTCTGCCACCCTCACAGCAAAGAAGTAAAGAAGATGCGAGTCTCTGCATGGAGAGCAAGGGGACCTCCACTGTGGGATGCAAATCAGAAGTAGGGGTGATGTTAACTAATCCATTTCACATGTACACCTCACAGCTGGGTTTATGGGAAGGGATTGCTGCAATAGCTTGGCCAGGGACTGCTCGAGGCCAAAGGTCCTTCCAGCCTGAGTTCTCCCTTTTTTCATCTGGTGGAAATCCCACTCCATGGTGTCAGTGGGAAGGACCAGCAGGTAAATGAGGGCAGGACGTTTTTGGTTGCAAGATGAACTGTGAGATTGAGTCTGGGGACGCTACTCCCCCCCTCGGCCCCGCAGACCCAGAACCTGTGATCACTGCAGGTGAGCGTGGCACAGACCTTCCTTCAAGCCCTTCCTGCAAAAATCTCATGCATGGGGGTAGGGATTAAGACTGAGGCCAGCAGCAGGAAGGACTCACAGTAAGATTTGTGACATTACTGCCAATGCTGTTTTGAGTCTGGGGATGATCACAGGATCGAAGAGTTGGCAGGAGAGCTCCCATTCCTGCGCCTTTGCTTCAAGGTAGTATGACACCACCTAAACTCATCCTGGCAAGAATTTCTCTGGGCTACTTTAAAAAATGGATGGAGGCAAGGGCCACAAAGATGATCTGAGGGCTGGAGCCCCTCTGCTGGGAGGACAGGCTGAGAGAGCTGGGGGGGTTCAGCCTGGAGAAGAGAAGGCTCCGCGGAGACCTTCCAGCCCCTGCCAGTCCCTCAAGGGGCTCCAGGAAAGCTGGGGAGGGACTCTGGAGCAGGGAGGGGAGCCATGGGACGAGGGGGAGTGGTTTTAAACTGGAAGAGAGGAGATTTAGGTTAGAAGTTTGGAAGAAATTCTTTGGTGTGAGGGTGGTGAGCCCCTGTCCCAGGTTGCCCAGAGAAGCTGTGGCTGCCCCATCCCTGGAGGGGTTCAAGGCCAAGTTGGAGGAGGCTTGGAGGAACCTGGTCTGGTGGGAGGTGTCCCTGCCCAGGGCAGGGGATGGAACTAGAAGATCTTTGAGGTCCCTTCCAACTCTAACCATTCTGTGATTCGATGATTTCCCTTCTTGAATGAGCCCTCTGGTGAAAGGCCCTTTCCCAATCTCTAATCCTGCTGCAAGAGACTTGTCATTTCAACAGGACTTTCCTCCCAGGGAGATGCAGCAGACCAAAGGGAGGCATGGCAAGGAACTGGCTCATCGACAGGGAGGAGGTGAGTTGTCTTTAACCCCAGAAAGTCTTGTCCATCCACTTTCCGGGCCACTGCATGGTGACAGGGGCTCTGCCTTGGAGAAAAGCTGGTGCTGGGGTCAGGCTGGGCATCAGCGTGCCGAAGACCACTCTTGTCTGCAACAGCACATCCTCCACTCCCCTTGGCTTCATGGGGCCCAGCTCGGGCACTTAAAACAGCAAGTAATGGGCTCCAGCAGGAAACTGCATCTATTTATAGTGTATCTGTGTAATTTACAGCAGGGCCCGACCCATGGCTGTCCCTTTATCCCATTCACGGGGCAGGCTGAGCAAGGAGCAGATCGCCTTTCTCCCAGCACCACCAAGGACCCATCTTGTCCTGGTCCCATCCCCTCGGAGATCCCTCCCTCACTGCTGGGAGGTCTCTCTGTCCCCACCATGCAGCCTGCCTTGCTGTCAGGGCTTGCTTCAAGATAGACGTTAAACATATATTTAAGCACATTCCCTAGAAAATTGTCCCTTTTTTGAGAAACCTGGTATAATTAAAGAGTTGACTTAGTTTCGTTTGTGTGGGAAGGGCAGTACTGGAGCCGGTATAAAGCTGCAGGCAGGCTCAGATGCTCTGCACCCACTCACTCATTCGGCTGTGGGCACAGGTTTGGCCAGGATGAGTCCCACTGACTCCAAAAGAACCGTGTACATGTGCACATGGGGGTGGTGAACTTAAAAAAAAAAGGCCTTTTTGGAGAAAGGAGGATTTTCCAGAAGATACCACCAGGATTTGGATGGAGATGAAGAACCCTGCTACCAGCTTCTCCATGTCACGGGCATCACCCTGGGGTGAAAAGGCAAATCGAAGGGATGGAGTAGGGTCCCTGGGGCATGTAGAGCCATGGGACTGAGCCAGGACAAAGGGGATCGTTCAGTCTCTGGCAGAGAAAACCCAGATGAGACACAAGGCGTTGTGCACAATGTAGGTGTGATACTTGGTGAGACCATCAGGTAGATACTGCCAGCACTGGTTTACGTGGAGTTTCTCCTCCCACAGGGCAGGGAAATGATCTGAACAATCTCTCAAGGTTCTTCCCAGATCTGTTCGTCTACATTTCCTAAGGGCCAAGCGAGCTTGCGAACCAACAGACCGACCTTCCCTTTCACCCAGCGACACAAAAATCCGGAGATGAGTGGATAAGAGAGCAAAGGGTGAGGTTTAAGTTCAGGGCACAGGTCATGGGAGCCTGTTATAAGTAAACAGGACTTGTTTAAAAGATGATATATGCTGCATTAATATTGTTCCCAGTCTCCCACTCATCACTGCAAGTTAATTACACTTCCTGGAGCCATCAAACTTTCCTTCGCATCTCCTTACGCACTGTGCAAGGACATGGATACGACCTAGTAGCTCGGGGCTGGGGCTGGCCCTTCTGTTTAGGTTTCTTTTAGTCTTTCTGCTGTAATTGCTCATGCAATTACACACTAATGAACTGTGTCCTGGCCTCTGAGGAACTCTGGGTCTCTGCCACATTTCCTTGAAAGAACATGGGGTTAATATGAGGTGAAGGCCCATATAAAGCTCATATAAGGCTTTGTGCAACTGGATGATGGCTGAAGTGGGCTTTGTCATCTGTATTTGTGCTGGCAAACAGGGTCCCCACAGGATGGGGGATGGATCCGCTCACTGGACCATGGCCATCTCCACTGGGTTGTCATGGTCCCTCACATAGTTTTGGCCCACTGCATGTACAATCATGGATTTCTACCCCAAAGGTGGAAGGGCAGGGGTTATTTGTAGGATGGTGGAGAGACTGGAAACAATAACTTCTTCCACACTGTTTGACTGCATGGTCTCTGGGAGATGGAGGTCCTTCTGCCAGGGGTCTGCATGCTGGTCAAGCCAGGACCTGGTCTAGGACACATCTTCTGGCAATGGAGAATTGCAGCCCTAGCTCTATTCTTTCTTTCTTACTCAATTTGATCAAAGTTCGGGGTTTCTTGGAACCACCTTTGTATTGTGGCATCATGGTGGGCAAAGCGTGTCTCTGAGCAGGTAAGTCTCTGCTTCATGACAGATTTAGGTCAGACGGGGATTGATGGGCCAAACCCCCTCCTGAAATCAGTCCTGTTGAAAGGGGGCCCCTCTTCTGACCTTAATACCACCCCATAGCTCTTGAGAAGGGGCTTTAAAACACACCCTTGAGGACTGCAGGTCCTCGAGGCCAGTTCAGAGGTCCCTTGGCTTTGGGTGGTGGGTGCTGTGAAGCGCCCCTTGGCCCTCACCCAGGGCTCAGGACAGCTGCTGGCTTGTGTGTAGAATGTTAGGTGAATCCCCCAGCTTCAGCAGCATCCTACAAAAAGCTGAGTAGATGCTCAGCAAAGCAGAGGATGGCTAAATTGGGGGTAAATCCTTCACTGAGAGGAGTGGAAACTGCTGCCAACTGATTTACCAAAGGATAAGCCCTAAGCCAGGTCTGTCCCAAGGAAGGCCCTGCCCAGAGCAGGTTGCTTATGTGATTTCGGGGCTCAGCCCACCCTATTGCTCTCCATCTCCTTGTGAAATGCCTGAGTGGCCCATGCTGCAAACCCCACAGGTCTTTTTTTCCTCCTCCTTCTCCATCTTGCCTGCATCATTGATCAGCAATGCTTATTCTGTCACCCTGGAACTGTTTTCAGGCAGAGTGAGCTGCGGGGCAGGTAATAAACCTGCCATTGCTCCGATCCACAGCATCAATGATGTTTTGAAAATCAACTTGCCGTGTATTAAGTGGGATGCAGGAGCAGGGCACAAGTGACTTAATTTCCACCTAACCCCCCTGCACCCCTTCATGCTTCCAATGCCAAAGATTCCTGAAAGCCCATAGGAAACACTCCGTGCAAGGATTTTGGGGTACCTGCATCTGAAAGTGGTGTCTGGGGTTGCTTTGCTGGGTGCTGGTGGCTGTGTCAGCCCTGACCCACATCGCTGACTTTGCTGGAAGGTCTGACTGGCGGCAAGGCAGTCTGCACCTACCTGAGCATCCTTGTTAGTCACAGGTATTTGGCCATCAGTAGAGGACATTTTTGGGGGTGGGCTACCAGGAGGTGACCTGGGAGTCTCTGGAGTTGCGTGCACTGACCCCACCGCTCTCATCTCTTCCCAGGAGAAAGCAGGAGCTGAGGAC
Organism: Rissa tridactyla; assembly: GCF_028500815.1. Taxonomy (NCBI): domain Eukaryota; kingdom Metazoa; phylum Chordata; class Aves; order Charadriiformes; family Laridae; genus Rissa; species Rissa tridactyla. Next base: position 123,705,930 of record NC_071468.1, on the reverse strand, counting down.
AGCTGAGGCTAATTCAGACCTCTTGTTTGTGAGAGAAATTACCCCTCTAAAACCAAACCCCAAGCCTTGTTAATAAGAACAGACCATACAAGCCAGAAAGACCTGTAGTCTGAATTGCATGAATTCAGAAACCAAAGAGACAAACACCTCTGTAGGGTTGGGTCATACAAAACCAGGTGGGCCAGACATGCAAAACTCTTTTCAAACACCAGCCCTTATGGGTTGGGTGTATCTTCCCAACATCTCTGCTACAGTGTCCAGAGGCCGATACCTAGAGAATACCATAAGGATAAGGCAAACCTAAAATATCCTTCCCCAGGGTATTTTTTCAAATTATGCTGTGCCTCAAGTTATTCCTGAATTTATCTGTGGTTTCCGTCTGCTCATTTAGCAACACTGACTTTCGCTGTCACACAATAACCTGGTCCCCCATGAATTTCATGTCAACTTTTAACAGCAACAACGTCTCGTGGCAAGGAGTTCCACAGTTCTGGTAACCGAATCTGTCTTTAAGCACTTTCCAAATTGAATTGAGCCTGGGTGGAAAACAGGGTAACAGTCATTCCCTGAGAAACGCAGACACTTTCCTCCATCTTCTGGTCATGGTCACTGGCTTCTGTCCCTTGAAAATGTGGCTGCCTTTGAAGCAAAAATGAGGACAACAGGTCCTTTCATACCTCAGTGGAGAAAGGAGCAGGGCCACGAAGCAAAACACCTGGATTTTCCATGTTTCTGGGCCAGACAGGTGGAAAACACGACTGCCAGCAAAGCAAAGAGGGAAACCCAAACACCTTAGGTGAAGTGTTTCATGGTTCTCTGGCCAAATTCTAAATTCTTCTCTCTGAAGGTTTTAAAATTTCTCTTCCTGAGGCCTGAGGATTGATGGGTTCATTCCTTCCTTTCCCAAGTATCATTTCTGTTATTCTGACCTTATTCTAACAGCTCCAAGTGTTTAATGTCTGGGATGTTTTCCAAATAATCTAAACACCAGCTTCAAGGTCTGACTTGACAGTTTCCTGCTTTAGTATACGCTGCTGTTGGATGTCGTACTGGATGCAGGTGTTTTCTAGCCGGCTTTCTCCATAGACCAGCAGCTTTCCATGGAACGATGTCATTTTGCCCCTCCTCAGAGTCTGTTTTCCCCTTTCCACATGTAACACCTGCTTTGCTTTTTTGAAAATTGCTCCAGTATGCTGAGTCTGAACAGCTTCCAAGAGATCCCCATTCCCATCTTTGAAGAGCCTCCTGCAAGGCTCTGCTGTGACGTTTCGGGATGAGTGGTTCACATCTATTTCAGGTATTGGTGTCACCGATGTTCAAAAACTGTCTGGAAAAGTTTATTTTAAAAAAAACCCCATACAACGAAACACCAGATGTAGCCCCCAGCGGTGAAACTTTTTCCTGGCCTGGTGACTGGTAGCAGTTAATTTATTACTACAGAGCACGGCAGCAATGTACAATCATGGAATAATTCAGTTTGGAAGGGACTTCTGGAGCTCATCTAGTTCTACGGCCTGCTCAGTGCAGATCTAATTAAATCAGGTCACCAGCTGAGTCTTGAATACCTCCAAGGATGAAGATCCCACAAACTCCGTGGGATGCCACCAGGGAACTTATTTCTACTCCTTTTCCAGACATTACTGCCCTGTAGCAAAGCCAATACAGTTTCCTTTCATAGGCTGGCATAGCAGCACCAATCTGCAGCCTGGGGCAGGGGATGGCGGAGGTGTGCACTTTTGTCCTCTGCTTTGGGAGGGTTTTGCTAGTGGTGTCCACACTGTGGTTGTTTGAGCTTAGCACTTGGGTGGGCATGATGTAAGACCATAAGCCCCAGAGCTGTGAGTGTTGTTTACACCATGACCCCTTAACGGGTCTGCAAAGGCCTGGAGAAACCTTCAAGGACTCCCCTGGGTCAATTCCCAAGCACAAACACAAGCTGGGTGGAAAATGGATTGAGAGCAGCCCTGCGGGGAAGGACTTGGGGGTGTTGGTGGGTGAGAAGCTCCACAGGAGCCGGCACCGTGCGCTGGCAGCCCAGAAACCCCCCGCAGCCTGGGCTGCATCCCCAGCAGCGTGGGCAGCAGGGCGAGGGGGGGATTCTGCCCCTCTGCTGCGCTCGGGGGAGACCCCCCTGCAGTGCTGCCTCCAGCGCTGGGGCCTCGGCACAGGAGAGACACGGAGCTGTTGGAGCGGGGCCAGAGGAGGCCCCGGAGATGCTGGGAGGGCTGGAGCCCCTCTGCTGGGAGGACAGGCTGAGAGAGCTGGGGGGGTTCAGCCTGGAGAAGAGAAGGCTCCGCGGAGACCTTCCAGCCCCTGCCAGTCCCTCAAGGGGCTCCAGGAAAGCTGGGGAGGGACTCTGGAGCAGGGAGGGGAGCCACGGGACGGGGGGGAACAGTTTTAAAACCGTTTAAATCTTTTAAACTGAATGAGGGGAGATTTAGATGACATATTAGGAAGGAATTCTTTGGTGTGAGGGTGGTGAACCCCTGGCCCAGGTTGCCCAGAGAAGCTGTGGCTGCCCCACCCCTGGAGGGGTTCAAGGCCAGGTTGGCTGGGGCTTGGAGCAACCTGGTCTGGTGGGAGGTGTCCCTGCCCAGGGCAGGGAGTTGGAACTGGATGATCTTTAAGGTCCTTTCCAGCCCAAACCATCCTACAATTCTATGAGAGCCTTTTTCCCTTGCCTGACGTAGTCTCCCCAGTCTGACGTAGCTCTGTGGAGACAGGCAGGGAGAGCTGATGAATGCATACAGCCCTGCAGCCATGGTTCACCTAGCTTGGTATGGGGAAATGTTATTTGCCATGGCCTTCATAGGCCTGGGCTTTGGAGGCTGGTGCCTTCCTTGGTCCAAACCCACATGGAGGGCTCATCTGGCACCGTGACACATTTCTACCACCAATTCATCTCCCAGAGATGAGCCCAAACTGCGTCAGGCACCATGACCTGGGGTGAGTCTGCCTCCAGGAACCACATGGCAGCCACAGGTGTTAAGAGTGCCTCAAAGCTTAGCTGGCTTTGGAAATGAGTGAAGTGAATTATGAGTCTGCACAGGGGCACCGGTAGGATAAAACAGGGCCCTACACTCATACTCATCCTGGTTTTGCAGTAGCCACCCAAGGTGGTCTTGCATCAGTTGGAAACCTGTCAGCAGCGCAGGACAGAGCCCTTCCAGGCTCTGGGACATCTCAGTTTGGGCGTGAGACCCCAGGATGTTTATATTCTCCATGAAAAGTGAAATACCCACTAGTGTTTTGCCAGCCAGAAACCCTGGGGCTGGACAACTGGCCCAGAGCTCTCTCCCAACAAGAGACGTTTCCAAGGGCTATGGGAGAGGAAGGGGTGTGAGTTGCATGTGTTGGATGGGAGCCACCAACCTCCAGCCAAAGGACACTTTCTGCTCTACCGATCTGTTCCTTTTTTTTCCTCATTAATGCTACTTCCATGCTCGACAGTTGTGATTTGAATAATTTGGACTGATTAGTGTTTACATAGCAACATTTGGAGGAAATGAAACCACACTACAGCCATCAGCCAACTCAAGGCTCTGAAACGTGGTTTTGTTGGGTTTTCTAAAGAAAGGGGCTTACATGACCATGCAGATCTATGCCTCATGCTTGTCTGCAAGGTTAGCCACCTTGAAATACATGACAAATCACAGCCATGTCTGATCTAAGGGTGCAGGTCTCAAAGATATGCGGTTCTCGGAGGTTTTTAGTAAAACTGGTCACTGGCTGGAGGACAGGAGATGCATTACTGTTGGCACTGAAGGGAGTGCAGGGGCGGCAGTGCCTCACACTGTTTTATGTCCCCTAGAGCAGAGACACAGGAGGCAGGCAGTGCCTCTGCCCTCTTGCTCAGCACCTGCAGCTCCAAACAAGGCCAGGACATGGTGTATCCACAGCCAGAGAGCCAAGGATGGACAGGAGACAGGGGGATGGAGGAGAGAAGGGAGTGGGAGTTTTGCACCTGGGAGATCAAGGGGACTTAGGAAGGAGAAATGAGAGTTATGGGATTATCTGGGAGTCTGGTGTGAGTGGGTGAAAGAAGCCTAGGGGCTGTGGGACACAAACCTGTGCGCTGTAAAGATTCATTCATTACATGGAGCTTCTTTGCCTTTTTTCCTGATCAAAGACCATTTTTCAAAGGTTGCTGGGGATGCAGAAACCCTTTTAGTGAACCTTCTGCCTTTCTTCATCTCTGCAGGCAGAGAGGCCTTATCTGATCTTCTTCCGGGAATGGATGTTCTGCCCCCTTCTTCAAAGGTGCTGGTGGAAATTGTGATCCTTGAAAACGTTATGTGCAAAGCCAGGAAGGATCCTCCTCCCCAGTCTACTTTTGGCACCGGCCACCTCTGCTTTTTACTCATTTCTTTGTGGCTCAGCATTATGCCTGAGCTGGCTCAAATGACCCCAGGAGAGTCCTGATACCTCCAAATCCCCTGGAGGAACCGTTGCAGGGGGATATCTGAATGCAGGGGGAGATCTGAATGGCCTCAATGGAGCTTTGGAGCTCTCCCGGTTACCAGTGGAGCTCTGAGTGTGGCAATGCTGGCGAGACACGGAATTCCCCAGCACAGAGGGATGGGGATGGGACTAGAATGAAGCTTCAGGGATCCTTTAATGCTTCAGTCCCTGTGGTATTTGTCCCCCTCTTCCAAATCCAGCCTGCAACTCCCCCCACTGGCATCCAGGCAATGGGGGCATTTCCCACCACGCTCCCTCTCCTGTAAGCCCCAAGTGTCCAAAAGAGGGAGAGGATTTGACTGAAACAATCAAATCTCAAAGCTAATCTCTTATCTGAGGAAGGGAGCAACTCCCGAGCCCCCTCGTTGCCTGCCGGGGGTTTGAGCCAAGTACGGACATTATTCCGGAGATGGTCTGATCTCCAGCAGCGATCTGAGGGTAAAACCCTCAGAGAACTAAAGCAACTGTCCCATGTTTACTTATTTATTTGCCACTGTCTGCGTGGGCATGGTTGTTTGTATGTGTAGGGATTTCTAAATGAACACAGGCTTGGATTTCCTTGCCGGTTGGTTATTTCCCTCCCCCTGAAAAGGCTCAAATGCAGCCCTTTAATTTAGGTAGAGTGTTGGCAGTGATGGCACACACCTCAGACGCTGCCTCAGTGTCTCTCTGGATGGTTGAGAAGAGCCTGGCTCTGGCCGGGTGTCCGTGTGCTTTCTAAATGCGGGAAGAGCCGGCATTTCTGCCTTTTAATTTCCTGCCAGCACATGATACTGCCAAGGAAATGTGAATGCATGCCCTCCTGGCTGCAAGAATTAATAACCAGTTTACTGAGACAAATGATACCAGCCTCTCCGTGTTCACGGCTCAGCAAACACCAATGGTTGGCTCTCGGGTGCTCCCAGCTCTGCTCTGCACGTGACGCAGATGGAGATGGAGAACTGCTCCTAGGGGAAAATTGTCTCCTGAGATATTAATTTCCTCTGTTTTCCGAGTCTCTATCCCGGCAGGATTTCTGGGCGCTGTGGTGCATGCCTCTGCCTTGCCCCATCTGCTGCCCCACTCCCCGGCTGGACCGTGGTCTCCCTCGGGTTGTGTCTGCACAGTCCCTTGGGCAGGGGCGGGGATCAGTCCCAAGAAGGACTGTGAGGATCTGGGTGGTACAAGCAGGAGTGGACATAGGGAATATCTTCAGGGATCACAGCACGGTCCTTTGAGCCCATGCTGGCCGAAGAGATGCTTTTTAGGGAGAGCTCATGAACCCAGCACCTCTCCATGGGCCAGTCCTCCGGTGCTTCCCCAGCATCCTCACCCCTGGGGTGTTAGAGATACTAGGGAGGACACCCCAGCCTAGTCTTTAACATTCACTTATGGCTCTGCTGCCCACGACTATTTCTCGCTCTTTTCCCAGCATCCTGATACTTTCTGATGCCCACCGTGCCAAGACCTAATTCGTGTTATCGGTTTTACATTGATTCCCCAGTGGTTTCATCATTTGCTCCCCAGGACTTGGTGAAATGTGGGTCAGCAGTTACCATATCTACCACCTTCGTGGCCACTTGATATGGCTAGGGGAGCCCTGGGACAGAAGATAAGTCCAGGCACTGGTTAGTTCACTGGTATGGACGTAGTCTCACGCACGCCCTCTGCTCAATAAATAAGCTGACAGAAAGACACTTGAGGAAGATTTGTGGGAATGTGACATCTCTGAGGTTGGCTGCTCTGCCAAATCTGGCAGGGATCAGGAGGTTCAAAAGCCATTTGGAGGGAAGAGGGGGTGGACAACAAACAGAGGGATACACAATCGGTGTCATTCATAAGAATCATAGGGAAAAAAAGCACTCCAAAAGCAGCTTGTGCATCAACAATCAGAATTGGTACGAAGAGAGGGAAGATCAGGACAAACAGGGAAATTTTATGAGATATAATTAATCACATCCACCAAATAAATCACAGCTCTGCCCCTGAGGAAGCCAGAGAGGCAGAGAGGCAGAAAACGTGGCTGAGCGCCCCCCCGCCTCTCTCTCTCTTCCCACACCCAACATGCAAATCCATCCCGAGCAATTTCTGGAGCAGCAGAAGGTCAGTAATTGATTTGGAGACCCGAGTTTCTGACTACATCACGATGCAGATGTGCTTCCCGGCCCGGCTGGCGGCCGCGCAGCTCTCACTGCAGCAAATGAGCTCGGAATACGAATAGAGAGGGGAAGGAGAAAGAGCACACTCTTCCCCTGAGAAGCGAGAAACGGGGAGACAAAAAAACCCCTTCCATGCCAAATTAACCCAGTTTTATCTCAAGTTACAACGCCCCTCCCTGCCTCCCTTTGCTCCCCCAAGGAAAAAGCCTGGTCGAGGTCGCCTTGCTGGGGTAGAAGGATGCTGGAGGAGGAGGAGGGGATCATCTGGGGTTCTTTTCTGCATGAGCTGGAAGCTGCTCGCTTTAGAAATGATGCTGCAGCTTCAGTAGCCAGAGTGGTCCTGTTCTTCCCCACATCTCACCCCCACCATATCAGGCACCTTTTGGGAAGGACTGAGAGCGCGATGAACCTCACCCCAGGGCTGAAACCATGATGACGCAGTGGGGAATGGCTGCTCTGGGCCGTGGTGGCTGAGCGCTGTCCCAGGCGCATGCAACAGAGACGTGTCCCATCCTGCACTCCAGCATAAGCTTTTGGGAGCCCTCAGAAACCTCCTGACTCCAGAGCTGATGCATTCCTCCCCTGCGGAGCCCAGGGGGTATGCAGAGTCAAGGAGGGGATAAGAGAAATTCAGGGAGGGTTGGTCTATCCCTAGCACTTGAACATAGTCTCACTCAGGAAAACCTTACGCTAATGGCAGAAGCTTAAAAGTGGGGGCCAATATGAAGATACAGCCTCAAGATGAGATGCCAAGGAGGGCAGGGTGCCTTCATCCTTTCCCACAGAAATCCTGTGCCCACTCGGCCTGTGCCGTGATAAGCATAGCCGCTGCTTCTGCTCAGACTGATGGGCCAGTAAAGGCTCTTGGGGAGATGACAGCCATCCTGTGGGACCTGGATGGAGAGCCATGATTTTGTGTAGGGGATCTTGCAGATCCAAACCAGTTACTCCTCTGGTTTGTGGGCTTTGGTACCTGAATACTGCAACCTCAGAGCATACAGCAGCTGCCCAGAGAAGTGATTACATTGGAAGCTTCTACAGTGGCTTGAAAAAGTTCAGAGGTCCTCTAAGCTCAGGTGTGTGGGTTTTAAGACCAGCCCACGTGCTTACTAGCTCTGGATTTTGCAGCAGTGGAGTTGGAGGAGTATTAGGAAGATGGATGAGCATTCAGGAAGAAATCTTTCACTATAACAGGAAGAAATTTTGCCCCCCAAGGGTGGTGAGGCACTGGAACAGGTTGCTCAGGGAAGCTGTGGCTGCCCCATCCCTGGAGGTGTTCAAGGCCAGGTTGGATGGGGCTTGGAGCAACCTGGTCTGGTGGGAGGTGTCCCTGCCCAGGGCAGGGTGTGGCACTGGATGATCTTGAAGGTCCTTTCCAAACCAAGCCATTTATATGATTCCATGATCTCAAGAGTCACTGTGAAAAACCCAGGAAAAAAAAGGAAAAAAGTGTTTTGTGGTGCCCAGAAGAGCTCTGGAGGCAATGCGTGCATGGCTGCAGCCCCAGCCTGGTTGGCTCCTATGGTAGATGGATGCAGTGAACCAGCTCCACCCAGAAAGGGACATAGCACCAAAAGGGCAGCTGGGGCTCCTTCCCTTGTAGTCCTTGAGGAGCCGTGCAAAGATCAGCTCCTGCTTGATGCAGACTTGAATTTTGCTCGTATGTAGTGCTCCAAACCCCACAGCAGCCAGGAGAAGGGATGCCCTTGGATGCAGCCAGTGCACGACGAGCACCAACAACTGAGCAGAGAAATATGTGGGAACATCGCTAAACAGTAAAGCAGGACCAGCACAGTTTTTATTTATTTCCTCTTTAATTATGTCCTCTCTTTTAATGAGATCTACACTGATACAGAGGACAGATGGCCTGGGTGAGCTGAGACCTCTCTATTTCTACAAAAAAATGATGCTAGAAGGAATGGCAAATATTTGACTGTTTGGGATGTGGAGGAAGGAGAAACCAAAAGGCGAACCAGTGAGTGACTCCTCACTCAAGCAGGGCTTTCTGTGGCAACCGGCACCATCCTTTGTCTATCAGAGGGACTGGAGAAGGCGGTTCTGGCAGCCAGGGCAAGACTGAATGAAGAACATCTGCATCATTTTCAAGCATGTGCCCTTATCTCAGTCCTGCAGCTGAGGGCATTTCTATGACTTCAGAGAAAAAAGGGTGTTGGAAGGGAGACATGTTGGAGAACAGTGCTGCAAAGAGCAGACTTGGGAGGCTGGTGCAGAGGAGGAGAGGTGGGTTTGGGAATGAAATGTGTCACAAGGACCCATCCTCTGACCTTGGCTCTCACTTGGGGAGGTGCTACTTAGGTACCAAAGGGATGCATTTCATCTCCTATCTCCAAGGAAGGTCAGCACAGCTCTTCTCCACCCCTCCAACCTGCCTGCACTGGCAAGGGCTACCAGCAGCAGCAGGGTTGTCCCCTGTCCATTCTGCATCTGATGAGGTCACAGGAGCACCATGCAGGTAGGGACAAAGTGGCTGGAGGTCAGGGACATGCTTAGCCCATCTGACAGCCCACAGACTGACCTGTCCCCAGGACTGGTTGTAACCCCACGCTGGAGCATTGGCACACTCCGCTCTGGAGCCTGGCTCTGCCCCTCAGCAACCTTCACGAAACATCATGAAAATGAAGATTAAAATAGGCATTGCAGTGAGCCACATGCACAGTACCAGCCCTACGCACCCATGCACGTTGTGCTCATGCAAGCGTACAATGAGACACACACACAAACATTTGCACACGGATGTGCAAACATACCCCCATGCGCACACACGTACAGTGGTACAAACACACGTGCATGTAGATGTTGTGCAGGTGCTTTGTGGTCTACACTTACTACGTGTAGACAGTTTTCACACACAGAATGGTTTTAGGATGGAAGGCACCTTTAAAGGCCACCTAGTTCCAACCCCACCCTGCCATGAGCAGGAACATCTTCAACCAGACCAGGTTGCTCCAAGCCCCGTCCAACCTGGCCTTGAACCCCTCCAGGGATGGGGCAGCCACAGCTTCTCTGGGCAACCTGGGACAGGGTCTCACCACCCCCAGAGTAAAATATTTCTTCCTAATATCTAATCTAAATTTCCCCACTTTTAGTTTAGAGCCGTCACCCCTTGTTCTATCACAACAGGCCCTGCTGAAAAGTCTATCCCCCCTCTTTCTTATGTCTCCTTTAACTATTGGAAGGCCACTATAAGGTCTCCGTGGAGCCTTCTCTTCTCCAGGCTGAACCCCCCCAGCTCTCTCAGCCTGTCCTCCCAGCAGAGGGGCTCCAGCCCTCCCAGCATCTCCGGGGCCTCCTCTGGCCCCGCTCCAACAGCTCCGTGTCTCTCCTGTGCCGAGGCCCCAGCGCTGGAGGCAGCACTGCAGGGGGGTCTCCCCTGAGTGCAGCAGAGGGGCAGAATCCCCCCCTTGCCCTGCTGCCCACTCTGCTGGGGATGCAGCCCAGGCTGCGGAGGGTTTCTGGGCTGCCAGCGCACGGTGCCAGCTCCTGTGGAGCTTCTCACCCAGCAGCACCCCCAAGTCCTTCTTCTCAGGGCTGCTCTCCACCCCTCCATCCCCCAGCCTGTATTGATACCAGAGGTTGCCCTGACCCAGGCACAGGACCCTGCACTTTGCCTTGTTGGACCTCATGGAGTTCTCATGGGACCACTTTTCGAGCTTGTCCAGCTCTCTCTAGAGGTATTCTGTCCTTCAGGCATGTCAACCACACCACTCAGCTTGGTGTCCACATCCACTGCTGTGCTCAACACACACAGTGATACACATATGTGCGCAGGCATTGTGGTACACACACACTCTGTTTTATCACTTCATCATGTTTTGAACATGTTACCTGTACACACACACACACACAAAGTCTATGTTACACACATGAGCGCGTTCGGCACAGTCTGTGGGCATGCACACACCTGTAGTGCACAGATGTGTGTCAACACACACATGCACAGCAACACACGCACACCCAATCCACACACCGTGGCACAGGCAGACGTATACACCCTCATTCTCATTGTGGTGTACACGCACACTCACGCCCAGCAGATACATCACGTTTCTAGAAGCCGATCCCCAGACAGAGATCTCTTTATGTGTCTGAGGCTAATTAATGGGTTTTAGCAGCCATGTTAATAAATTATAATCCCTTTATAGCATCTTTGCCTGGGTTGGTGAAGGCAGCCGTGATCTTAGGGAAGCCAGCATCCCGTTTGGCTTTATTGGAGTGGTTTTCCTGATGGTCTCAAAACCAGGGCTCAATAAAGAGTGATGACTCAGAGGAAGGGAGGTTTAGCACAGACGTCACCCCATCCTCCCTGGTCCAGGTAGACAACAGCATCCTGGGTGCGTCAAGGTGGGAAATCATAGAGTGGTTTGGGTTGGAAAGAACCTTAAAGGTCATCCAGTCCCAACCCCTGCCCTGGGCAGGGACACCTCCCACCAGACCAGGTTGCTCCAAGCCCCATCCAGCCTGGCCTTGAACCCCTCCAGGGATGGGGCATCCACAACTTCTCATGTGCTCATGAACAGAATCACAGAATCTTCATGGTTGGAAAGGACCCTTAAGATCATCGAGTCCAACCAAACAACCTACAATCTCTGTCACTAGAGCATGCCCTGAAGTGCCAAATCTTGACTTTTCTTAAACACCTCTAGGGATGGTGACTCAACCACCTCCCTGGGCAGGCTGTTCCAGTGCCTGACCACTCTTTCAGTAAAGGGATTCTTCCTAATATGTAATCTAAACCTCCCCTGCCGCAACTTCAGACCATTTCCTCTGGTCCTGTCATTATTCCCCTGGGAGAAGAGGCCAACACCCACCTCTCTCCAACCTCCTTTCAGGGAGTTGTAGAGGGCAATGAGGTCTCCCCTCAGCCTCCTCTTCTCCAGGCTAAACATGCCCAGCTCCCTCAGCCTCTCCTCATATGCCCTGGTCTCCAGACCCCTCACCAGCCTGGTAGCTCTCCTCTGGACACGCTCCAGCACTTCAATGTCCTTCTTGTACAGAGGGGCCCAGAACTGAACACAGCACTCGAGGTGAGGCCTCACCAGTGCCGAGTACAGAGGCACCATCACTTCCCTACTCCTGCTGGCCACGCTGTTCCTGATACAAGCCAGAATGCTGTTGGCCTTCTTGGCCACCTGGGCACACTGCTGGCTCATGTTAAGCTGGCCGTCCACCAGCACCCCCAGGTCCTTTTCTGCTGGGCAGCTTTCCAGCCACTCTTCCCCAAGCCTGGAGCGTTGCTTGGGGTTGTTGTGACCGAAATGCAGGACCGAGCACCTGGCCTTATTAAACCTCATACAGTTGGCCTTGGCCCATTGATCCAGCCTGTCCAGGTCCCTCTGTAGAGCCTTCCTACCCTCAAGCAGATCAACACCCCCACCTAGTTTGATGTCATCTGCAAACTTACTGAGGGTGCACTCAATCCCCTCATCCAGATCATTGATAAAGATATTAAACAAAACGGGCCCCAAAACTGAGCCCTGAGGGACACCACTGGTGATAGGCCGCCAAGAGGATTTCACCCCCTTAATCACGACTCTCTGGGCACGGCCATCCAGCCAGTTTTTTACCCAGCGAAGAGTACACTTGTCTATGCCATGATTCGCCATATACCCTGATTCAACATATTGCCACGATTCAACATATACCCTGGGACCTGGAGACAGATGAAATCCAAGGAGGGACATTTGCATGCTGGAGGGAGCGTTAATATCTGCGCTGCAGGGGAACAAGAGGGCTTTGGAGGTTTTCTGAGGTCTGGGGATGTCCTGCAGCCCACGTGGGCACCCAAAAATCCTGACTCCACTGTCTATTCCTGCAAATTTCCCCTTCCCATCACCCACACTGCAAATGCAGCACGTTCCAGAGCACACGGACAGCCCTGCAAGGAGAGCATAGCTGGGTCCGAGCTGCAGCCAGGACCATGGCAGCATGCCACGGAGATGGTGTCCCTTGTGCAGGGACATCGCCTCCTTATTTCCCAAAATATCCTGTACCAGAGAATTTTGGCCCTTCAGGCTTGCACAGCCATTGGACAGATGGTCACAGGAGACAGCTCAGGTATGAAGGCAGCTCCTCCATGCTCATCGCCCTCGCTTTTCCCTTTGCTTCCAGGCAAGGAAGGGGCCGATTAGCACAAAAATCCATGGCAACCCGGCCAGCAGCCTCCGAGCCCGCTCCTCGCTCCCTCCCCTCCTTGGCACGCCTTTGTCTGACGCTGGCTCATCCCTCCAGCTCTCGCTTTTTGCTTTCCTTCTGCATTTCAGAGGGAGCAGCTTTGCTCTTCTCTTCCCCCCCAAGGCAGCACCAGCTCAGGACAGAAAACACAGGTTTTCCCCCTCCTGCAAAAGACTTACCTGGAAGAGACACCTTTGCTCCTTTTCCTACACCACCAGCATTACAAAACCCACCAGCGACGTGCACAGACGCTCGCTGTGAGCAAGCTGGCATGAGCGAGCAAGAGCTGGTGTGCACGTGAGCCTGCAGAAATGAGCCAGCAAAACCCCAGGAAAACCTCTATAAAAAGCCAGACAAGAGCTCATGCTATCAGGATTACACGGCTTGCTCTGGAGGTGGGTAAAATAACCTGGACTGCCACCCCCTAGCTGATAATTTACACCTGCAAAGACACAAGTGGAAGAAATTAGGCTTTGACTGCAAAAATCTTCTCACCAGCAACCCAGAACTTGGGGTTCCCCTTAGAAAAGACCCTAGGATAACGCACCGGTGTGGTCCCCTTTTGAGGTTAAGGGCACTTCTGCATCACTGGAGCAGTGTGTTTTCCCCTCTGGGATCCACAGTCCCTTGCTTGTGAGTAACCCTGCCAAAACAAGCTTAATCTGCAAGCGCAGACTCCAGAGTACAAACCAGTGGCAAGAGGGGAATTTGCCACCTTTCCAAGCAAAAAAAAGCCAGAGGGAATCCCAAAAATCCCCCTCTGAATCCCCTCCTGCTGAGCCTGCTCCAGACTCGAAATCCCTGTTGCCTCTTTTAAGAGCTGCCCTTGAATCCAGCCATCTCCTGCACTGCTCCGACAGCTTCCCCCAGGGAAAACACCCTCATCTGCAATGTATGAAAACCCTCTGGGTACCTGGATGTGATAAATTGAATCTCTGAGGGTGGTGAGCCGCTGGCCCAGGTTGCCCAGAGAAGCTGTGGCTGCCCCATCCCTGGAGGGGTTCAAGGCCAGGTTGGCCGGGGCTGGGAGCAACCTGGTCTGGTGGGAGGTGTCCCTGCCCAGGGCAGGGGGGTGGAACTGAGTGATCTTTAAGGTCCCTTCCAACCCCAACCATTCTATGATTCTATGATCCCAGGAGGAGCGTTGGCACTCTGCTGTTGCCAGAGACTCCTGACTTTCCCCCTGTCCCCATAGCAATCACCCTGGGAGAGCAGGATGAGCACCCAAAGAATCCAGTGCTGGCGAGAGCCCCCCAAAGCCTGGCCAAGCAGCCCAGTGTTCCTCTGGCTGGTGCCAGCAGGTGATGGCAGACAACCATGGCAGCAGGAGCACCATCGCCTCTGCATCGGCTCGCCTGGGGGCTTCATCTTCATGACCCTGGCTGCAGCCCTGGGGAAAAGCATGGAAAAGGGGTGACTCATTGCAGCCAGGGTTGGGGCAGGGCATTTCTTGAGTGCCACGGGAGGAACTCAGACGCCTGGCACGATGCATTCCTCGTCTCAGTATGCGAGCGGTCTTGCTGAAGCTGGTAATGCCACTTCTGCTTAAAGATAAGAATGTGCTCGCAGCCTGGGCTGGCTGGAGCCCAGCGCCAGCACAAAGAGGGCTTTGTACGAGCGGGATGCACAAGGCGATGGGGCAGAGCCGCTCTCCGAGGAAACTGGAGGCCTGTAGACAAAACAGGTCCCCGGGGAGAAGCTAAGAAGGGGACCTTTCTTTCTTTGCTTTTGGCGGAGAGGGAGGAGAGCTGCACATCGTAATTAATAAGCCGCAGGTGATCAAACCCCTGCAGCCGCTGAGCAGTGAAAGGAAAACAAAGAGGCGCCGGGGGGGAGTGGGGAGGCCGGAGCAAACACTCTCCACAGGGCGCTGCTGGGAAAGAAAGGAGAGCTGAGCTGGGAGGGGTGGGACCCCGAGCCACGATGGCATCTCTCAGATCGGCCGGGCTTGAACTCATCAAAAGCTTTATTTCCTACGGGCTGAGATGCTGACAGCCAGGCTTGAGAGAGACTCTCCCAGCGGTTAGAGCAAGGGTAGAGGAAGGCAGCGTTGATATCAGGGGAAAAGCATGTTTCCGTGCTCTCTACAGGACCTTGGGCATGCTGGGCTGGATGACTGGCCAAGACGAGGAAGCACAGACTGGTCTGGTGCTTGGGGAGGGGCCATCTGCAAATCCCACTTGCCACAAGCGTCGGCTGAAACGTTGCAGAAGAACCTTTGGTAAATGCAAGACCTTGGATTCAGGCTCTGTAGCTACGTCTATACACGTCAGGAACTACCCTTTGGTCCCAAGAACCAAGTGTCATGATGTAAATGATGTAGTGCATATGATGACATCCATACCTGTAGCTAAATATCCTTCCTCCCCCAGCAGGGCAGCTGTATCAGAGTGCTGCTGGAGACCACCAGCTCATGCTACCATCAGTTCCCAGGTGTGGTTTGGGAAAGACCTGCTGGTACGTGCCAGGAAGCACGAAGATGGTTGTGGGGCTTGCCCTTGACTAGATAGACACAACATGTAGCTCCAGCAGCAGCACAAGCTGGTGCTGAGGAGTTGAAGGCTCCTGTCCCTGTCCCCTCCTTCCTACCCATCTCCTCTGCATTGGCACACACATTTGTGCAGCCATGTGGGGAGCCGGAATGAGGAACCCATCCAGATTTCAACTAATGTGGATAAATCATGCAGAAAACCTGAGGCATAAAGTCAGTCCTGCCCTGCTGTGCTTGGGTCATCATATGGAGGACCCAGAAGGAAAAAAGTGCGGGGGGTGGTTAGCAGGTGGGGAGGCTGACACACAGAAGGGATCCGGGCCAGGTCCAGAGAGAGCAGGACTGGCCCTATTTCTAACCCAGATTTCTAGGAAAGAAAAAAATTTCACCATGAGGTTCTACTGTCTGTCTTTAACCACTATCCTTGCCTCCCTCTTGGTAACTTTTAAGCTCATCACCTGTCCTTGGTCAATGCCTGTCCATGTCCATCAATGTGCTTGACCTGCTGCTCATAAACTTGGAGGAGCAGAGGGCAATCGTGGTCAGGGGTGGCAGCTTGGTCTCTTGTAGCTGTGAGATGACTGGACTTGCAACTGGAGAGGGCTTGAGAAGACAAGCCGTGGATTGAGTACTCTGGAACTCACGAGAGTTGACTTCAGCTTATTTGGGGATCTGGAAGGTTGCTATGATAGGAGAAGGTGTCTGAGGCAGCTGGCTGATTTTTTTGAAGAAAACTTATTCAGAGCTTGGGAACAAACCCTGCCTTTGCACATGAAAATCAGGAATTTCAGCACAAAGCCTGCTTGGCTAATTAAGACGCTTCTTAGCGAACCGAGCTACTAAAAGGGAGCATACAAAAAATGGAAATAAGGAGAGAAAATGAAAGAAGAGTGCAAATGCATTGCGTGCGTACTTAGGGATAAAAGCAGAAGGGCTAAAGACCAGCTGGAGCAGAGACTGGCCAGGGATGCTAAGAGTAACAAAAAGGGGGTTTGCCAGTATTTGAACAGCATACTTAATTGAAAATGTGGGTTGATTCCTGGAAAGGGGGATAGCCTAGTGATGGACGATTATGGAAAAGGTTGAATGCCTTTTTTGCCTCCATTTTTGTAGGTCAGGCTAGGTCCAAGCCTCTGCACATAGCAACAGTTTTTCGGAAGGTAAAGAACATCCAGCAGTGGGAGAAGGAAAAGGTTAGGGACTATTTAGTGAAATTAAATGTATTTACACCCATATGACTGGATGAGATTCTGATCTGTGCTCTGACAGAGCTCTCTGATGTGATTGTCAGGCAAAAAACCCATAGTGTCTGACCTGTGTGCACCCATCAGGTGTCTCCAAGCGTTACACACATCTTAAGAAAGTAAAAAAAGGACGATGTGGAGAGCTATAGAGGTCTGCCTCACCCTGGGCCCTGGAAAGATCATGGAGCACATCCTCCAGGAATTCATTTCTGGATATAGGAAGAGCAAGAAGACAGGAACTCAGGGACCCCAAACTTCATTGTTATATGGACACTGGCGTACAAGCTGCTCTGAAGAAACAGATGTGGGACTTCAGGGTGAGAGAGACGACACAAAGGAATTTGCATTTCTTCTTTGATGGCAATGACTTTAAATTGAGACCAGGAAGAAGGCTTGGATTTTAGGGGTATGAAGAAACCCCTTAGTACTGATGTCCTGGTACTAAATCCTTTCCTTCTGTGCCAGAACCCTGAAACGGGGAAGAAACCACCAATGGTGGGACATATTTCACCTTGCACTGTGATACATGACAAGTCTTGAGGCCTACATGCACCAAGATCCATCCCTGCTCTTGCTCACCCCAAAGCAATAGCTGGACAACCATGAGGAAGACAAAGAGACCCTGAGGAACCTGGGCTTGCTAGGGCTGGTTCAAGCTGGTATTTTGCATTAAACAGTCACCGGTGAAGGCACAGAAACAGGGAGAAAATTCCAGAGTTTCCACTCTCCTGGGGACTGCCCTGACCACCAAACCATCACAAGCCCCTTCTGGCCTGGTTACTCTCAAATAAGGCCCACCTCAGGGGAGCCTTCCTCCCTCTGTTTAAGAAAATGGAAAAAATAATGGGTAAGAAAATGGTGAAAAAAACAATGCAGGGCTTTTCCCAGGCAGTGTGGCTGCCTATACGTAGCCAACCCCCTTGCTTGAAGCTTCCCCCTTTGTCCAGGGCAGGGGCTCAGCCCTGCCATGTGGCATCTTGGCTGATCCCACCCAGGGCACACAGTGGGACGTCTTTCGTTTCCTTTTGGTGGTTGGCTTTTGCCTGCAGGAGGATTTCCCGGAACGCTGCAACACATCATCCTTCGGGGAGGTGCTGGAGGCTGCCGCTCCTCCCCATAGGGCCCCTGGAGCATCCTCCCTCTGTCCTCTCCTCCTACACGACAAGGAACCATCTGATAGATAATTCCCTTTTTTTGCCGATTGCATCTTGTTACCAAGATGTCTAGGGAGCATCCTGACATCCCTGGGACCCCTGCTCAGAGCAGACTGGCAGCTAATGAAGATACTTAAGAATTTATAGTCACCTTTCTTAATAAGCTGGACAAGTTTTCACATAGGAATCTGAGAGGACTGGTGTCCTCTACCTGTCTTGGGTGGGCTTATAAGACACCCAAGCAGGGAAGAACAACTTCTTCAGGACTTTGCTAGTTTTTGTGCTGTGGCTATATTTGTGCTAGCAAAACAAATGGCTGAGAAGCATTTCCAGGCGCTGGAGTTCAACTCTTCAATGGTCACCACAGTCCCTGGCATGGTTTAGGCATGGGACAACAATCCACAGGCAAGGTCTGGGAGCTTGCGTGGGGCAAGGACCATTCCTAAGATGTAGTTCGGCTGCGGCTGCCCTGTTTTGTAGTTAATAATAAGGACTTGGCCAGGTTGTTCACTTGGCCTTTGGTCAGAGAATGGGTCCTGGTTGCTGGTGAAGATGTGGCTCTTGGTGTTTCCCTCCAAATGAGTGACCCTACCTCTGGGTGGGAGGTTTGTATGTCATGAATCAAGAAAACTTTTTCTCTACAGCCTTGGCTTAAAAGTGCACTAGGGAACTGTTTCTTTGCAAGACTTGAGCTATTAGTGATTGCTGCTTTATTAGAAAAGTTTATTGCAAACTGCCCTGACTACATTTCTTCATGCAGATGTTGTACCAGGGTCCCTCTTCTGTCCCCAAGACCAACTGGCGTGTCCCAGACAGGTTCAGAACCCGCATACTGTAAAAGAGGTGGTGGCACCCAGATTGTCTATTTGGGATGGTCCCTGGCTTACTCCCGAGCTGTACCTGCTAGCTCTTTGAGTCAGTTCTAGCTGGCCTGGACCGACACCATGTCAGGAACCATGCTGACAGTCGAGCAGGCAGAGCTAACCCTTGGCAAGCCACCTGCCAAAGCCACCAAAGCTGTGGCTGGAACTGGCAGGGGAGGAAGGGGGACAGGGCAGTCTAACAAGCTGCTGTTTTCACAGGATGGGTTTAATCGCATTAAGAACTTGATCCCTCTGATTTGGTCAGAAGCCTAACAACAGACTTCCAGTTTTAATTGACCTGCAGGACAGGCTTTTGTCTAAAAGGCCAGTCCCAGCAGGCTCCAGGGTGGCAAAGGACCCGCCGAGTGTGCCAAGTTGGTCACACCTGAAAGGCCAGAAGGTCCTTGGCTGTATCTCAGGCTGAGCAGCTACAGCACGGGTCATCTCACATCTCATTTTCCACCTTATAATCAGAGGATAATTGTTCTAACTAGCTTTCTGGGGTGGTAGAAAGGAGCTGACCTTTGCAGGTGTCCACAGAGCGCCGTTAACAGCGTTCCTGCTTCCCGTTGAGCTGCCTCTTTAGCTACCCCGGCTGCAAGCTAAAGCTGTTGGGGGAAACTCCCTCTGCCTCCCCGAGCAATCCCCATCCTAAAGAAATCCCCTCTTAGCACATGGCATTTTTGGAGCAGCTCCTTCCTACCCGCATTGTTCCCGGGGAGGAGAGACAATGATCTAAGAATGCAAAGCTCTTGAAACCCCTCCAGAAAGCTGCAATTTATGAGCAGCCTGTTCCAACTGGCAAAGGGAAGTCATCAGTGGAACAAAAACATTGTGTAACCCCCCTGTCCTCCTCCTCCCCCTCCTCTGAGAGGCAGGCGGGGGGGGCTGAGACAGCCACCAGGGAGATGGGGTGTCTGGGAAGGGATAGCAGTGAAGCACTGAGCATCTTCCACCAACACCTCAGGGCTGGGACATCGCAGAACCCTCGCGGTGGTTGACCCAGGGTGTTTTGCAGCACGTTGAGATCCTGGAGGCAACGGTGACCAAGATAACTTGGCTGACCCAAGGCTTGGCCTGCAGGGACTCTGCACCACCGTCCTCTTCCAAGGGTGGGGCAAGACCAGGTCTTGGCTGCTCTGAATGATGGGTTCATGGAGCTGGTCTCTTGGTCCTTCTTCATCAAATAGATTGAAAGGGTGAGAGATGAAACCTTGTAATCAAGAGTTTTCTCCAAATCTGATCATCGCTTACCTTAAAATCTACATCCAATTATTGCACCTTCACATGAGTGTGGCCACCCGGGGCTCAGGGATGTCCTCTGGTCGGCGAGGGGAGGGAGGTACTGGTGTTATTCAGCTTTCCAGATTTCCCGGGTAGCATGGAGACTGGTGAGGATTTCTGGGAGCAGTTCGCACATCTTTTGGTGCCACTTTTCCTTTGGGGGACTGCACGGCTCCTCTGGACACTGGCTGGGCTACAAGCAACACCCACGGGGCGATTTCTCCCCAAAGTTTTGGGATGCCTCACTCCGTTGTGTGTATCTCCTTAGATACAGCATTGGGTTGTAAAACGTGCAGCGAGGGAAGGGAGTCTGAGTCTGGTTTTGGTGTGTAGCCTGCCGCCTCCTCCTTCCAATCCTTTTTTTCCCTCCCATTCCTTCTTTCTTCCTTGATCTAAAATAAAACCCATTTAGCAGACAGCGTCAGTCTGTGGAAAAAAAACCAACCCACAAGGTGCTGGGAATACTTCAGATGGTTTTTTTTTTCCCATATATATAAAATAGAGGTTAGGCTGTGATAGCTGAAATACTGTGTAGCAGAAGCAATCTGAAAATTCAGTCTTTAAGTCCTTAAACATGTCATTCCCTGGCTTTCCTGGTGTAAGTGGGACCTGTCAGGCCATTTCTTCGATAATATCTCTATTGAATTTCATTAAGGGTTATACGGAGGCAATTGTGGGAGATGTCAAAATACAAATCACTCACTGATTATACGATAGCAATTTGCAGTGCCAAAAGAGTGAGAAATGAGACACTCTCCCAGGAACAATGACCCTTTTCAGTGTTGCTACACTGGAGCTGTGACAGACGAGCAAGGTCTTCTCCATTAGTACGTTGTGGCAGACCATGCCAGGGAGAGCGGCCAGTTGACCGTAACTTAAAATGTGTAAAAATTGCTTTGTGCTTCCTCTTAATTGACCCAAAGGAAGTCAGAAATCAAGCTCAGCCAATTCATTTTTAACTTATTTCTTCGTGCTAAAAAATATATTGAGCTTTGGGTTGACTAAAATTTCAGGGAATGGGTTTAGCTGGATGAATGGCTGATACCCACTGAAAAAGAGAAAGTGGAAAAGTTTCATTAAGGCCGTTCCAGGGAAAAGATTTTTGACTGTTCATTGCAAAACAATGTTTGAATGAAAGTGAGATGTTCATGGTTTCAGTTTTAAATTAAGGTTTTTAGAACTGTTTTAAGTAAGAGCAAAATGTAACCAATTAAAACGTTAGACCGACTCCCCCACTCAAAATTTGTGTATACGTGAGCTTTTTGGGGCAAGAAAAAGTAATCTGAAATTTGATCTGCCAGTTAGCCTGGAGAATTCCATAGTCTTTCAGTCTAGCCATCTAAATTAAAAATTATTCACGTGGACTATTCTCAAGCTTGCTCTTTAATTTCAGCGAGGAACATGTCTTACTGCTGGGTGGCTGTGGAAAACCCTTGAATCAATGTCCAGTAGATCTCTGCTTCAAACAGATGAAGCAGCAGCTACCTCTGAGATGCTGCTGGTGCACCAGATGGAGATGCCGTGGCCTTGATTTGGTGGTCCATACATGTGGTCGCATTAAAGCATATTTTCAGGATGGACCCCAGATGCGTCAACTTTGGTTGCCACCAGCCTTTCTCTGCAGGCATCGTAGGTCACCTAGGAAAGGGAACGTGGTTCTAGGCCACTTGTATGAGGAGAGGAACTGGCACTTGATGGCTCAACTCATCTCATTGCAGACCGCTGAGGCCTGGAGGCTCCTTTCCGGGAATTTTGTGGTGGGAGCAGTGACCTGTTTCTAAAAGGCTACCCAAACTTTGGATGACTCTCTTTTTTTAAACAAAGTTCAGCAAAAATCAGACACACTTCTACTTATTTTTCTCCCCTAGCCTGATATATTTTTAGATGCCTGGACCCACTTTTGACTCAGTGGCTGACTAACAAAACAGCACATAACATAAAGGAGTAAATTTTGTTTTTGCTTTCTTTCCCATACATTTTTGCCCAAATACGTAATAAGTGCTCCCACCTTAATTTCTTCCTGTGTCCTCCAGACTGCAAGGCGGAGAAATTGGTGATGGAGCTGTAAGTGTGTCCCAGTGATGTGTATGGGTAGAGAAACCTGACTGGAAACCTTGTGTACCTGTAAACCTTGAACACACTGGACTAGTGCTTCCCCAACCGCTCTCCAGGCAGAGCTGGAGCCATTGAACACAATGAGAGACCAGAGGCAGAAATCAATACAGACATAATTTTATAATTAAAAAATTGTGCATTTTGATTAACAGCTGGCAGTTCTAACCATCCCCCATTCCACTTAATGCAGAAAATACATGTCTGGAACCCAGACCGCTGCTATTTCTGATGCCACATATAATCACCTCCTAAGACTGTGCTTGTACTAACCTCCTGCATTTGGCTACCAGACAAGAGCCCAAAGGCAGGTCCACCCTGTAGTCGACTCTAGCTGATCCTAGAGAGAACCTCTTCCAAGGCATTATTTTCACTGAAAAGTTGTCATATGTTGATCGAAAATTCCTCTGCAAATCAACATGTGGGACATGAATTGATTTTTTTTTTTATTAAAAAAGTAAACAAAGAAGAATTTTAATGAGATTTTTTTTTTTCTTTTTCAAGATGTCCATGGGGAAATAAGGCTATTTCTCTACTGGTAAACTAAACAGCATCGTGGCTGGTTGTCTTATCTAGAGGCCAGCTGACAGTCTGGCCACAACTCAATTAAACCTTCACTGCCTGGGCAGCACAAGATTCAGAAACCCGGCACTGATTAACTTATTGGTATAGATAGAGCTCCAGTGCCCAAAATACCTCCTTTCTTAGCAGAAAGAAATGATACTCAGTGAGCTTTGAAGTGGAGGGGGAGGCATCGCCGAGGGGTTATCTGCTACGGGAGATAGAGGACTGAACTCAGCTCCAGAGTCCCCTGCCAGTCCCCAGCCCCATGTGGCCATGAACTCCTTTGTGATGTTAATTTGTTCCTTCCACAGGGACCTGAGGAGGCAGGCAAATTATTTAGCTTCTCTGTGTTGACTTAAGCTCTCTGTGGAAATCCCAAGTCTTGAAGCCTCACTGCATCTTCCCAGGCACGGCAGAGCCTCATTGGCTTCTGGTTCACATCACTTTTGGGAACAAAGACGTGGGTCCACCATTCGGCCTCCCGAGAGAGGCATCCTGCAGGCTCACATGCACACACACGACAACTTATGCACACACACAGCTTACAGACACAGTCAGGTACAGGCACGTCAACACAGCCACACAGCTTTCAGCCCAGCGCTGGCTTGCATCTCCCGCTCGTCCCCAGAGCTTGGGCTGGTGCTACGTGGACGCAGAGCCATCCGCTCAGCCACAGAGCGCTCGCTGTTCAGGCATGTGGCGGGCAGCAGAGCTGTGCTGCGGCAATGGGTTGAGAGATTGCACCACTCTGACATGGTCAGGAGAGGTGTCGGCACAGGAGGGAGAGTCCAGAGGCACCCACGTTCCCTCTAGACAGACTATCTTGGGTGCCTGGTGTCCCAAGATTGCCATGGCTAGACTGCTTGTGTCCCTGCCCTTGCTGGGCTTCACCATGGGTGTCTCTGCCCTCCATGCCAAGTACAGGCAGGTGTGCAGCTGGGTGCACTAAAAGGCAAGAAAATACAGCATCCATCTTACGTACTGACAAGCAGGGAGGGAACCCCTTGTGTTTGCTGGAGGTCCAAAGCTCATCACAGCAATATTTCTCCCTTTAATTCTATAGTCACACCGTATGTTCATTACACAAAGGTCCCTTTTCTCCTCTTGAAGTTCCCTTCTCTAGTGGATGTGTGTTGCTACAAAGGATCCAGGATTTGCTGGTGCTGCTGTTAGGGGAATGTCAGCCTGGGGGTGATTGCTCTGATATGAGATGTCTTGGGTGTAAGTTACCTCCTTTGCCTTACTGCTCATGGGGGTAACCACACGGTGTCTTGTGGCCACTGCTGACAACAAGATCAGGAACAGGTATTGCTCTGGGTACAACTTCTTGGGCACACAGGCGACTTCTGGCTGGCTGGAGTCTCTATAAAAACATGTCCGTGATCTGTCCGTAATCTATACCACAGGCAAAATTAAGATAGAGCACACTGGACACAATGGAGCAAGTCAACAAACACATCTTCTCACCACTCCTTGGGGCCATCATTTAACCCGTGGTCCCTCACCGGCTGGGAGGGCTCCTTTCCACTGAAAATCAGTTTCCTACCTGAAACAGCCCAGTGGACCCTGTGCTTGGGCCAGCAGAGGCTGAGGATCAATGTCCAAGGAGACATCCAAGGAGGAGGGTGAATCTGAACAGACAGCTCCAGCCTGGGAGAAGGTAAAGGGGAAGGGAGAAGGGATTTTGCTTTGCTTTGTGGCTGATCTTTGACCTTCTCCTTTGATTTTTGAGTACAAACAACCACACTGGATCTGCATCCTCTTAGTTACTGTGGGGGGAAGAGAAGGAGGGACTTTGCAAAGGAGCAGGCTAAGTGCACATGTTGGGTCCAGATGCTGTCCATACTTCCTCCATGCAGGTCCTGTCTTCTCGACATGCATTTCTGGGCCATCTCAGCACCCAGCTCTGCTGCTGTACCCTGCCACCAAGACCAGCTGCGGGTTCCCTGTTTGTTCCTGTTCCCTCTGCTCCTCTTTGGGCCTTTTTCACCCAGCCGTTGGGCAGAGAGAGCCCCGGCGCTGCCCAGTCCTCTCTCTCTTTCTCCCCCATCCTTCCCTCTTCTTCCTCCCTTCAGCACAGTGAGAACCGTCGGGAGTTGATGTTCATCTTGGTGACCCCGATGAGCTTGAGCGGCGTGGAGAGGCTGAAGGAGCTCACGAGGGGGAAGTCACAGAAGAGGTCGGAGAGCTCATCCCTCTCCTCCAGCTCGTACGTGGCGTCGTTGAGCATGCGCTGGTGCAGGTGGCAGGTCTGCTCAATCTTCAGCTTGTTGATGTCGCTGCGGAGGCGCATGAGCTGCCTCGCCAGTTGCTGGTCCTGCAGGCGCATTTCTGCCTGAAACACAAGACAGAGGGTGGGGAAAGAAGAGACTGTTGGCAAGGGCACAGAGAATTTGCTCATCGTGCTGCTCCCTGCTAGAGGACTCACCAGATCATTGGAAATGGAACTCACCTAGAGGTGCTACTCCATTGCAAAGAACTGGGAGGGAGATGAGGTTCTTACAAGCCAGCAATCCATCACAGTCAAATACCAGCTCAGGATGGTGAATTTTTAGTTTTCAGGAGTACCAGGAAACTGGAATTAAAGCCAGCCATGCCAAAGCTGTTGGCTTAGGTATCCATCCTATAGCTCAGGCTTCATAGCCTCCATCCCAACCTTAAGCAAAGCCCAGACTAATTTTGTTCATAAGGGAGCAGCCACGGTGAGAAGAAGCAATTAGAGGTGGAAAGGACCAATTAAAAGAACCTCAGAGGACCCATCCCCAAATATTTGGCTGGGGTTTCCAGTCTGCATAAATCAGACCTGATTCATGACAGCCATGAACGTGACCCTCCACATCCCCCGTGGCTTATCTCGCTGATTTGAAGTGGCTCTCGGGATGGAACCTCCACATTTTCCCACAGGAGAGAGAACAACTATCCCCCCAGGCTAATGAGCTAAGTGTTTCAGAGAATTTTTTCCTCCCCTGGCACCTAACTTTGGAAGGTGGAAGATTCAGAAATGATGAAAGAAAAAAGCTTTTTCTTGTTTTTTTTTTATTAATTCCAACTTGTAATTAAGCAGAAAATTTATTGCCACAGGATATTGGGGAAGGTGAAGGAAGGAGGTGAATACTTGGTGCAAGAATCGGCCTTTGTCTGGGGAACAGAAGCAGGTAGAGTTAGAACAGTAGATGCCAAGACAACTCCCACCTCTCACCCCACATCCCTCCTCACAGAAAAGCAACAAACCACAAGCCACAAAGAAAAGAGAGCGGTGGGAGAGAAGCCGAACAGCTCTTAGCAAACCTTGTGGCTTAAATCTCTCTCTAACTACTGGAGACAAGGAGGGAGCAAAACTGGCTGGAAAACAGCCTTACATCTGCCCTGATGCAGTGTCCTGCCTCTTCCCCTGGTGTTGCCTCCATCACAGAACACAAACTGGCACTGGAATGAGCCCCTTAGTACCAAGGCTCCTGATTTTGTTTTGTTTGGGTTTTTTTTTTCCCCTCCCAATGGCTCCCTAGGTATGTGCTGTCCTCACCGACTCCTCAGTGCGTGAGACGATGCCCTGAGCTCATCTCCAGCTCCTCCCTGGAACTGCCCTGGCCCCAAATCCATCCTTCACCTCGCTCCTTTGATTTGCATCACGGGTTTCTTGGCTCCCTGTGGTTTGAAGGAGCTGAGAAACAGACCCAGGCTACATCTATAGCAATACATTAAGTAGTGCATAGCAACAAAGTCTCTCCACTTGATTGTGAGCAAGGTCCTGGCATCTTTTGAGCTGGGGCCAGCTCTCCCAGTCCTAAGCAATTCCCCGCGGGCGCTCTTCAGGGGCTAACACAGAGGGATTCATCCTCAGGAGGCATTTGGGATACAGCCACTTTGTCTGGATTTTAACAGCACGGAGGTGGACAGACCATACCAGTTTGCCTCCAGGCCTGAAAATGAGCTGTTTAGTTTACAAGTACAGATGCAGTTCTGGGGGTGGGGGGTAAATTTGTTCCTGATCTGGTGGCTCGTCCATGAAACTGCAGAAGGGAAGGGAGGAGGGAAAAATTCCCCTCAGGAGGCTCTGCAGGTGGCCCTGGTATTTCCACATGAGAAATTTCCGATGCCTGATGCGCGGGCTGCTGCAACAAGGCTGTCAACCAGAGCAGCCTTGGGCTTCCTCTAGTTTGTGGCACAATCTCTCCTCCTCCTCCTCCAGGCAATGCCTCCAAAGACATTGGGATTGCCCCTTGCAGCATCAATAGCCTCACAGCAAGGCAAAGCAGCCACTTCAGGCGGTTGAAGGGCTCAGAAGGAAGCCTGGCTCCGCTCCAGCTGTTTTCTCCGGCTGTCGGGAAGCCCTTTGCAATGCTATGCCCAGAGCCTAAGCTGAGAGCTGACATGAGTATAATGGAAATTAAATCAAGCCAAGCAAAGCTTTTCCCACTCCCGCACCATGGAGGCACCTTGGAGGACCTTGCCTGGTGCTCTCAGACAGCAACCGGACTCCAGCTTGATTTCCTGGAGAGGATTAAGTCACCTTTGTACGAATCTCAGAGTGAATCTCTCTCTCATGAAATCTCTCGAATTGTTGGCAGGGTTGTAACCATTTACCTTCTTCAAAAAAACACTATTTCCTTGCAGACCTTGTAGCCTGTGCCCCCAGCAGAGGCCAATCGGCAGGTTTTTCTTCTCCTACGTGAGTTGCAATGAAAAAAAAAATAATTTTGTTGATATTTTTTCCCTGTTTCACAACAAGTGCTGTGACTTGACATTTTATCAGGAAGGTGATCGTGGGCCTTATTGAACTGACCCTTGGTTGCTCTTTCTTGTCAGTTTATCAAGCTACATAAGAAATGTCAACAAATATTTTCATTAAATGCTTTGAGGAATGTGGGACTGAAAAAGGCTTTAAAAATTAATTATGAGGCCATTGTGGAGAGGGATGTGGGTTGGAGATTGCTGTTTTTCCCTTGTAAGCCAGCTTTCCATGTTTTGACAGGTTCTTGCTTTCCTTGTCTTTTGAAGAAGGCGTCTTGATTTTGTGCAAGCTGAAGACAAAGCTCTCCAAAGCATGTCCTTCAGGTGCTTGATCTCCAGTCACCCTTTCCTCCTTCTTTCCTTCTTTCCTTCTAGCAGTTGACCTGCTGACCCTGGGGTATACCAAGTCAGCCACATGGCCCACTGGCCCACCTGTAGGCTGGGGACAACATGGCAGGGGGCAAACCCACCACCCATCTTCATTGACCACCTAGGCTGTGAGACCACCTTAGACCCAGCCCTGCCTGGCTGTGCTCTGGGGCTGAACAGGGAAGCAAGGGTGACCTGTGAGACGTGCACCATCAGCCAAAGCTTTCCCGGGGGGATAAAGCCCTCTTCTGTCCTCCAGGAAAGAAAGGTAAATGGGTGAGGAACGAAGCCTGGCAGTGGTTGACTAAAGGATGATGTGCACAATGAGGAGATGGCACAGGGGATGAGGGCTGTCACTGCTTGTGCCCCTTGGGAGTCTGCCTTGGCTTCCTGAGGGCTTGGGAGCACTTTGCATGGTGGAAGGGTGGGCTGTTCTGCAGGGCATGGCTCCTCTCACTCTTCCCACTCATCGTGGCAGCTTGGCTCGAAATGCAAACACCTTGCTGTCCCTCCATGGACTTGTCCTGTTGAACCATGATCAAAACCATCCAGAATATCATCAGAATTTGGGTCAGAACACAGAAATCCTTCTCCGCTTTCCCAGAGGCTCCTCACGAGTACTAGAAACATTCAATCCATCCCACGCTGAGGACCAAACCATTGCTAGAAATGATGAATGATCTCTTTTTAAAAAGAGCTACACAAAGCTTCCTGGAAAGAAATAATGGGATTACAGGCGCCACATTGCAGGAAGCTGTGGGTTTTCAGTTTACACAGTTCACTCACAGGGCCAGCCACCACAGTGTAACTCAATGCACCAGTTCATCTGTGTGGGACAACAGCATGATCCCACACACTCTGTGCAATATCCTGGTGAAACCCATGGAGCGCATCCAGCAGAAGCTGTGCATTTTGCTTCCTTTGAGTCTCACACGCCAAATACAGGAACAGCTTCAGGCACGCCTTGCTCTCACAAACTGCTTTTGAACACACTCTGCCTCTTCCTGCACACCCAGCTCCAGCAGGCAAAGAGCTGCCTTTCATCTGCACGGTTGGAGCACCTTCTTGGGATGGACAGGCTGCTGGTTTGAACATCCCCAGGTGGGAGGCGGAACTAAACCCGTCTCCTTCCTGGCAAAGGAGCTACTGCAACTGCTAGACGGAATCACAACGCTGGACCACAGAGGCCCATAGTCTTATGGGAAGGCTTCTCTGCTTAGATTGAGCCTCAGAGTCTCCCAGGGATGTTTAATATGGGGAAGGGAGAGAAAGTTTTGGATGCATCCTTGCTTGTTGTCCAGTGGCTTAGTCCAGATAGATAGAAGTAGTTCAAGTTGTAGCCCAGACTTGTCTTCAAGTTTGCCTTAACCATATGGTCACAGAGAGGAAGACCAATAACATTCCCATTGCCAGTGGTCCATCTCCCTGCTATGAGGGGAAGTGCAAAGAGCACCTCATGGCATGGAGGTGTGGAGCTGCCTGGGACCTCTTCCCAAAAGAGAAGTGCCCCATGGACAGCATCCCGGTCTGTGGTCCATGAAGCTCAGGGTGATGGTCTGTGGAGAAGCAGATGCTCCCATGAGGCTAGTCCTTTTTATTTCCAAAATATCAAAAGAAACTTAAATCTAAACTGGTGTTTTCCTTGTGCAGCCACTTGGATTCAAGCACGGAGAAGCACAGGCCTGTTATTAGAACTTTG
Source organism: Rissa tridactyla (assembly GCF_028500815.1). Classification (NCBI taxonomy): domain Eukaryota; kingdom Metazoa; phylum Chordata; class Aves; order Charadriiformes; family Laridae; genus Rissa; species Rissa tridactyla. The sequence goes on along the minus strand of NC_071468.1, from coordinate 123,676,628 downwards.
CCAAACACTTCAGAGAAGTCAGTTAAGTCTGTGTATTGGTTTGAGGCTTGATCTTCAAAGGTGCTCAGATGCCGCTCTGCTGTGGCTAATTTTAGATGCTCATGCCATTGGGGCACAACCCCCAGCCCCACACAAGGTATCTCATCTCCTGCAGTGCCTGGGAGTCATACACCACTGAAGTCCAGGATACCTCTGCCAGCTGTCACCTGCAGAGCCTGGTGGGTCCCAGATCTCACCCTTCGTCAGTGTTGAGTATAGTCTGTGCTGACTCCCTCAGAATTAATCTTCATATTATCTTTCCTGAGGGAGGTAGTTACCTCTGTCTTTTTGTCAAATCAAGGCGTGCCAAAATGCTTCCAGAATTGGGAATGCTGTACCGAGGAGAAAGCCCACTGCCAGAGGAAAAGCCTGGCAGCTTAACATCTGAGTGAAGTGAACTGAAGGACATCTCAGTGGGCTTACACAGAAGAGTACATCATTTCTCAGATGTTTCTACAATTGCATCTCCACTATGCACATATATCCACAACCACCCCACGAAACTCCCTCTGCCTCCAAAACAGGGTGGTTGCACCCAAAATGCCCCTTGGGGATGGTCCTATTCTGTGATAACTCCCAAACTGCGCTCCAGTTCTAGCAATTTAATAGTACAGAAGACCACGCTCTGGTGCCTGTGCCCTTATTCTTTCATCGCTTTAAATACAAATACAGAAAAATCTTTCCTGGACTTGCTATGTAGCAGAGGACTCCCAGCGCAGTCTCCATCACCATATCCACGATCTAGGCTCCTTTTCCTCCTGTCCACCTCTCAACAACCCCAGAGAGATCTCCAACAAGGCTCACGCCAACACTGTTTTGGTGTTGCATTGTTGTGTAAATTCACTTAAGTACTGGTTCGGCCAATATCAGTATCCCAAAGAGAGATAATAACAGTTAATATTTAATAATAAATGTCTGACCAACAGGACATCATAGGTGTTCTAACATTTCCCAGCAGAGAGCATCAGACATTTGTGTCCCTTTTCAAGAGCCTTTCCTGCATTCTGGCTTACACACCTCAAATTTCAGTGCCAACCATTGGTGAATTTGAGACAGAAAATGTATTTTCCTATGGGGACGAAATCATAACTATCCTAAGATGTCCCAGTTCATAGCAGAGTTTTGCTCTTTAATGACCTTTAGGAAGAAGAAGACTTTGAGGGCTCAGTTTTAGAACTTTGTAAACATTTGTCCTGACAAATTTCAAAAACAAAAAGGAAAATGACAGTCTGACCATTCTGGTCTTTGGGTCTGTCACCATACCCTGGCTGCTGATGGCTTCACTTTCAGCATTGATGAAGAACAGCCACACTTGGCAGTGCAAAGGCAAACACAAGGGCAAAGAAGAGGCAGGAGGAGTTGGGGAGGGAAGTGCTCCAGCCCCGGGGCGGTTCAGCACATGCTGAGTGCTGCAATTTGCTCCTACACCTACACAGAGCCTCTCTCAGCGCAAAAACAAGAGCAGGAGTTTGCATGTCTGAAAAAATCAGCTTCTCGGGGCCAGATTCTCAGCAGGTCCCAGCTGACGCGGCTGGCTGGAGCTCGGTGGGCATATGTCAGTCCTGTAAACCGGGGCCAGGACTTGATGCACAGAATCAGGTCGTGGGACAGGTCATGTGAGGCGAAAGACCAAGAAGAGCAGATGCACAGGAAGACTTTGGGTTTGTCCTTCACTTCCGAATATGAGGAGCCAGAACCTGGCTGAACCTGAACCAGGACATGAAGGCAATTTCCTTGCAGTGTTGGATGAGCTCTTTTGCATGAACTGGGAATAATGCTTCAGATTTATCAGGTAACTTTAATCTTAAAGCTGGGCACTTCTGGACTATCACTTCACCAGGCAACTAGCCCATGCCATGGCCCGTTCTGTAGCACCATGGCCAAGGGGAAGTTTGGCCATACACATACTGTTAAATTCACTTCGCTGCCTCTACCGGTTTTGGCTGGGATAGAGTTAATTCCAAAATTGGGTGGTCCCGTACAAACTGCCTGCTGGGAACAGTCCCCAGCATGTGCAAACTCCTGAAGCTCTAACAGTTTGGCAGGATGTTAATTGGTACAAGCCAAGACCATGCTGGGGCCATGCTTATTGAAATAACCCAGCCTAAACTCACTGGTAGCTGTGATGAGGGTTGCAGTGTGAGTGATGGAGCTGCACGCCCTGCATCGTTGCATTTCACTCAGTAAGGACATGGGCTTTTACCCTTTCATTGGATAGATGAAGCCTACATATCCTAAATTGACTTCTCATGAAGGACTGCATGGAGTGAAGGAGAATTCATCCTGCAGCAGAGGACAGCGTGGTGGAGGCAGATTTCATCCCAGCCATGACTACTAGATCATTTTTGGATGATCTTCAGAACGCTGCCCGGCATACTCATGCTTGCCTGGGGCAAGGCTGGATTGTGTGATGCTCCCAGGTCTATGATCTCCTAGAATAAACTAGACCAGAAGGATTGAGTGCCCACTAAAGGTGACCTTCCCCAAGGCGTGAGGTTCTTCCCCTTTGCCTCTTCGCCCCAAGCAGGGTCTGAGGGATCCTGCCCTCTCTGGCCTTGGCTACTGCCTTAAGTAAATGTATAGCCTTAAGCATAACAATGCCTTGCTCTGAAGCCTTCCCAACTGTTTTAGTATCACAACACAGGGATAAACAAGGGAAAATCCTGCCTGTGTCAGGATGTGTGGAAGCTTGTTCCTTTATTTGAGAAGAATCTGGGTTTCACCCTTGAGATGTAATGTGAAATGCATCTTTTTGTGCCAGCACCCTGTGATGCGACGGCCTCACTGTGTTCTCACTGTTTGCTGGCAGCTCTTACCCAACAATAGTGCCTCCGACATAACTATTTAGCTGTGTGGTCAGTCAAATACATGTTCTCTTTTTTGGGGAAATTGTTCTAAATTACACGAGTCACGTCCAGATCCAGAAAAGACTGGTATAATTAAGAGGCAGGAAAATGGAAAGTGAGGAACAATTAGGGTTTGCTTTGCCCTTTTTTCTTCTTTAATTTAAACTTTTAGTTTTCAACAGATGGTGGTTTATATACCACACCCTAGTCTAAAGGGTAGAACCGGACCCTGAGACAATTTATACTTCCATCATGGGCAGAAACTAAAAGAAAAAAAAATAACACATTTAAAATCTGGGCCTCTGAGAAGGAAAATCTGCTTCTTACTGTCTTGGGACATCTTGAGACTTGTGAATTTAAGATTGCATCACAGATGCAAGCACGGACCCAGATTGAGGTCTCAGATCTGGAGTTGAGATTCTCCAGAGCGGTGAGTGATTTTAGGAGACCAGCTCAAAAACCCTTCGTAATAGTTCTGGTTTCTTGAAAGCACTGCACTTGCCTTGTGAAAGCCATGGCACCGAGAAATGTCTCATCCTCCAAAACTCTGACATCCAGAAGAGCGTCAGTAAATAACTTCTCTAGAGATCAGTCTAGCTGGGCGAATACAGCAATACATCAAAAAGGTGACAAGTAAATGTTATCTGAAGCAAAAGTCACAGAGAATTAAAAAAAAAAAAAAGCCAAAATATTACCACAGAATGGTTTGGATTAGAAGGGACCTTAAGGATCATATCGTTCCACCCCCCTGCCCTGGGCAGGAACACCTCCCACCAGCCCAGGTTGCTCCCAGCCCCGGCCAACCTGGCCTTGAACCCCTCCAGGGATGGGGCAGCCACAGCTTCTCTGGGCAACCTGGGCCAGGGGCTCACCACCCTCACACCAAAGAATTTCTTATATCTCATCTAAATCTCCCCTCTTTCAGTTTAAAATTGTCCCCCCTCAACCTATGGCTCCCCTCCCTGCTCCAGAGTCCCTCTCCAGCTTTCCTGGAGCCCCTTGAGGGACTGGAAGGGGCTGGAAGGTCTCCGTGGAGCCTTCTCTTCTCCAGGCTGAACCCCCCCAGCTCTCTCAGCCTGTCCTCCCAGCAGAGGGGCTCCAGCCCTCCCAGCATCTCCGGGGCCTCCTCTGGCCCCGCTCCAACAAGTCCATGTCCTTCTTATGTTGGGGCACCCAGATTGATCCATTGTTGTGCACGAGAATTTTTCCCCAAAGACTTTAAGTGCTTACCAAAGCAAAGCATTTGCTCAGGAACATTTTCACAAGCGCATCTGAACCACAAGTGACGTCCCAGCCCGCTGGGACTCTCTTGCAAATATTGCTGCTGTCACTACAAGTTGCAAATGCTGGTGGGACTCACTGGCAGACTTCCAATCAGGCAAGAGAAACAAAGCCACAAGACATGAATTGTTGCTAGTCATGTGAGCCAAATAATAAAGATTTTTCATTCCAGTGAGGAGAAGGGAAGGATCACTGGTGTCTACTTGCTCCTAAAGAGCACCAGGACCCATTCTCCAGCTCTGATAACAGCTACTCTGATCTGGTCGTGTCCATCCTATTGACTTCCTGTGGCCTCCAGAAAAGATGTGCTGCATCCATGCTGTCTCCTGGGAATTCTCTGCAGGTTGTGCTGACTCCTGCACTGGGTTGGGAGCTGCTTGGGTCAGTGCTAGTTGGCCCAGGCCAAATTTGCACCAAAGACCATGATAGCAACACAACATATGAAAGATGAACTTCCATCACCCATGTCCTGACTCTTGTGTATTTTCCGACCATAAATACAGTATTTTTGTCTTGTCTTCCTCTCTGTGAAACTACCAGTTCATAACTAAAAGAAATAAAGATATGTGTAAGATAGAGTCCAAGACTGGGATGCAAGGATGATGGGAATGTGGACCAGCTTCTAATGAAGCAGACGATGGACCTGTAAGAGCTGGATGTGATGGGGTCTCAGATAAGGTTCTGGCTTTATGCATATAGCAAAAAAAGGAATTTTATTCATTAGATATTACATGGTGAGAACAAGGGGTTTCCACCACAGTTTGAAACAAGAGGAAGCACTTGCTCTCACCATGGAGAAATGACCTGGGGGAAGCAGGTTATTGCAAGACCTTAAAAGGAGTTATGAGTTGAAAAAAAAAAGGGGAATTAGGCAAACATTTGGTCATTAGATACACTAATGACTGTTAAGCACAGTGGTCAGCATACAATCTTCCACTGAGGGAGTTCCTAAAGACCCAACAGACACAAGCTGCAAGGGCAGATCCAGGGGATGGATCTAGTCGTTCTTCCTTCCTACAGCCCTGACAAAGCATCCTTTCAAGAAGCTCATCAGAGAAGTTTTATTGCGCCAGCAGTGCACACGTGTTCATGGTGTATTCATACCTGCTGCATTCATCTGACTGTTGAGATATAATTAGAGAAGCAGGGGAGGGGGCAAGTTGCTAAAAAGTTCTAACCAGTGCAAGCAGCCATATTTCCTCAGCCTGCTGGATCCCAACAGGGATGCTAGGACTTGCCCAGCTCCTTCTCTGAGGTGATGGATGCTCTGGCATTCATCTTTTCCCTTCCCTGGGCTGCTTCTGTTGCCACCAGCCGCAGAAAATGCAATGATTGATTGTTGCTTTTTCACCTGAGGCTGAAAGCAGGTAGGAACAAGGAGTCACTTGTTTCCTTATTCTTTTTTTTTTTTTCTCCTCTTGAGAAAGTGTGCTATTTAATAGGGACAGGAAACCACTTACCAATTCCTTCCTGAGCCACGTCAAAGCTTCATCGATGCTCTCAAAGCCACCTATTCTCCCTGAGGTAAGAGTCACCTTGTCCTGGGCGGGGTTCCCATTGAGATGCAGCTGCATCTTCCTCAAGGCAACAGTCTCCCCCATGGCCTTTTTGGCCTCAGTCGCCTCCTCCTCCTCCTCTCCTGCTGGCTGAGGGCTCTTCCATGCCTGCTCCTCCAGCTTTGCCTTCCACTCCAAGTAGGATGGGCGCCTGGTCTCCAGTCTCAGCTTCTCCGTCAAAGCCTTGAGGCTCCTCAGGTGGTCATCAGGAGGAGCGGCACCTCCAGAGCCAGTATCTGCACTGTCCAAAGCCTCTTCTATTTGGATTTTGGGTAGAGACATCCTCTCTGGGAGTCAAACAGCATAAGGGTGTGCTGGAAAGGGCCAGGGATGGAAGTGGGAAACCCTCAGGGCTGGACCAGCTCCTGTAGCGTGACAAACGCGGCCCCTCGGAGGACAGTCGTGGTGGTGGTCCCTGCTCAAGCACCTCTCTGGCCCTGGATGAGCACCTAGAAGAAAAACAGATGGTTGGTTTCCAGTTTGAGAAGGAAAAGGGAGCGAGAAGGGAGAGACAGCTCTTGCTGCAGTGGAGGGAGCGAGGGTTTTGGGAGAGGCACAGTGCCAAGGTGCTCCTGGGGAGTGTTACCTCACCTCAGCTATCTGACTGCTTTTGGGGCAGGAACAGACAGGCTCTGGCTTTTAGGGAAGCTCTGGTTACCTACATCTCCGGTCTTAACTCAAGGGGCCGTGAAAGGGTTGCCAAGGAGTCCAGGACACATTCACAGACCCCTCTGGGGCTGTATCACACAACCTGATGTCCTCTGGAGGCAGCAAGGGGTGTTGATGGGGGTCAGGGTGTCTGCAGGCACTGTTTTGCTGGTTTTCTGGCTGGCAAACCTACATCTTTCTGCTTAGGTAAAACAGGACCAGGTGAAGTAAGACAACCAAACTTCTCCCAAAAGCTTGAGCCAAAAGGAGAGCTGGCAAAAGTAGCTGTTAAGTTCCACCTCCCCCCCAAAAAAAAAAGGGAAAAGGTTTGCTAAAAAAAGGTCTAGGTTTGATAAAGATGCCAGTCTGCAGCCGTAAGATTCATCTCCCTCCTGTCCAGCTGATTCAGAGCAAGAGCATGGTCCCCAGCCAAGTGTGGGACTAGATGGGGTGCTAGATTGGTCTGGGTTCAGACGCCAGCACTCAGGGACACTTGGACTTGTGGTTTCCACCACTGTCCACTACGTCCAGCTTGCCCACTGGGAATGGTCCCAGTGGTCCCCTTGAAAAAATCCTGCTGGAGGACTAGCACAGAGGAGCCAGGAGCTTCCTCCCCCCTTCCCCTCTTGCCACCTCGTGTGGAGTCTGGGAAGCTGTGCCCAAAGTTGGTCAACCACACTATGGGACTTGGAGGGACAGAGGACTCAAACAACTCTGCAAGAGTTAAGCTCAGGCAGCTTCTGCATTCATTTGCCAGTAGGATCAGATAAGAGACTTTCTCAAGGTCGTATGCTCATCTACGGCTGAGCTAGGAATAGATCCAGAGCTCTCATCTACACGTCAAACACAAAACAAAATACTTTTTTGCCTGCCTGGTAACATGCCCAGAAAGACCAGCCAGGACGTATGCAGCTCTCTAACTGCATGCACTAAACCACAGCAATATGAATTACTCAGCCATTCTTTTCCCTGCTATTTGTGCACACAAAGACGTGTGTAACTCTGAAATCCAGACCATAATTATGCCTCTCGAACCTTTTCAGTAAGAAGATTCAATTTAAAATAAACACCAACAGAAAGCAAGATTTATCCCACAATTGTGTGCAGGCAGGAGCTGAACCCGGAGTTGATAATATACACGCAGACAGTCTGGGGGTGGAGAATTAGTCATGTTGCGGTCTTGTTCCTGCTCTTATTTATGTTAATGAGAGTTTTACGGTGAGCGGGTGCAAACACAGATACTACATCAGGTTGAAGGCAACAGCTCTCGTGCCTGGGGCAGCAACGATTTTCCTTCTTCCGTTGAAAAATAGATGGTATGGAGGGGAAAGCAGAGGGCTGCCCTCTCAGTCAGGTCCCGCACCAGCTCTTGCATGGATGCTCTGCAGAGCTGAGGGCATGCCGATGATTTTCACTTGCCTCCAGCTCCAGCCTCCCAAAATCAATAAAGGGAAACACGTAGTAACTTTAAAGACCTCACCTCCAAGCTTTTTCTTGTGTTCATTGAGATGGGGATTGCTAGGGGTAGCCAAAACCAGCAGCCCAACAGTGTCTGCTACAGCTCCGGACTGGGCTACTGGGTTCAATGACCCCTAACAGAGATATTATTTTATTGTAAGGCTGACTTTTCTGAATGCCACAGCTACATAGCCGAGCTCGCACAAACTCCTTTGTCCTGTGTCTTCAGCACGTATAAAATCCTCAGGGTGGAAAACACCCTCACTATTTGCACAGTGGGTACCGCTCAGTTGGCGTTTCCAGCATCGCACCTGGAAAGCACGACAGCGGTTTGGAGCATCCCCTTTGCCAAGATCCCGCTGCCATCTCCCCCTCCTCACCATCATCTCCCAGAAACTGTGGAGGGATTTAATTTTTCTATCCTGAAAGCAGCACCGATCCAACCCATCCCTCACCTCCTCCCAGGTGCAACACGGAACTTCTCATTTCTCTCTGTAGGGACACCCCTAAACAGGCACGTCTGTTCCCCAGCCTGTCCAAACTCAAAAACGACAGAAAGGAGCCGCCTCTAATTTCCTATCAATATCTGGGACTTGGGTTAAAGACCTGCTGTAGAAAAAGAGACGTGAAATTGGTAAGCGTGTGAAATAAGTCTGCATGCGAGGCTGTAATACAAACCTGTTTGCTGCCTGAGTTTCCTAATTCCCAGGAACAAACCTGGCCTCTGGCTCAAGCCAACAGACTCCATCTCCCAGTCCCCCTGCCCCAGGCTCAGTTTCCCCCTCGGCTGGTCCGCACAAAGTCGTCAAAGTGATTAACCCTTGATTTGTCTTCATTATCACACCTGCCAGTCTCAGGGGGTTCGTGCCATGCCTAATTAGTGGTTACAGGAGCTCAGCACCAAATTGGAGTGAGGGTCTGCTCCCAGATCACTAATACCCTTTGCTCAGGGGTTTCCCCCTTCCCTTGCACGAATCCTATCAATACTGAAGGACACATCAGGTCACCAAGACAACAAAAACCCCTTCAGTTTCTTTGTTGGGCTACGTTTCCATCAGAGAAGACAGCTTAACTGACCCCGCAAGCTGTAATGCAAAGGGATTAGCAGAAACGCACGACCAAGATGGAGAAACAACAGGACTGTCAAACTGGGTTGGGTGTGAAGTCCTACCACGCCAAGACTCACGGAGCTGGCATGGCCTGCGGCTTGGCTTTTGCATGGTTGCATGTCAGCAATGCGACTCCTGCTCTCTCCCACGCCAGACACACCTTGTGAAGCTCATGGGTTGTCCTATGGTCCAAGAAACGAGGTCCAGCGGCACAATCTGCCACCACAGCTTCCCACTGCTGCCATTCCTCCCACCCTGATGCAGATGCAGAAGACCCGTCCCCATCACACACCTTCAGACATCCCTGCCTGTGCGTTAGAGCAGGGGATCAGGATACCCTGATTACCCTGGTTTGTCCCCTGATAAACCGGGTGTGATGGGGGGAGGAGGCAAGGGGAGGTGTACGGGGTGTGAGAGAAGCTTCGCTTAATCACCACCGGTGACGGGAAACAATAAATTCACATGCTGTTCACGGTCAAGAGGGAGGTTGCACAAAATGATGCCAGGCACAGCTTTTTACCCTGCGGGAGTTTTACGTGCCCGAGGAATTTTATACATCTGTACCCTCCCCATCATCTCTCTGCCCCCTGGTCAGCTTTGAACACGAGGCATTCACGAAGCAGCATTGGCAGAGGGGTTGGAACAAGATGATCTTTAAGCTCCCTTCCAACCCAAACCATTCTACGATTCTATGGCTGGTATGTGCTGGACCAGGGCAGAACAGGTACAGCCTGTTAAATTCATGGCTGTAAATAAGGGCACACGATGCTTCGGAAGGTCACACGGTGGGGAGCAAGAGGACTAGGAGAAGAAAGAAAAAAAAAAAAGAAGGGAGAAACACTCAGGATGGAAATGAGAGGGAAAAAGCAGAATAAAGAAAAATATCAGCCAGGACAGAGGTGTGGGGAATAATATTCTGCTCCCTTGACTCTTCCTGGTGGAGTTCAGCTTACTGTAATACCATTTTTTATTACAGAGGAGCAGCAGTGATTGTAAGGGTCTGCATTACTCTGATCGTCTAGTCTCTGATAAGAAAAAAGACCCTCAGTATGAGACAAAGCCCGGGACAAGTGAAGTCCTTTTGCAGGGTGAAGGTGTGCCCACATAGCCCATGGATGACACTTCTGGGGTGGGTGAAATGGGGCAGAGGTAACGTTTCAGCCTGTTAATGACCTTCAAAAAGCACCTCAGCCCTTTTTATGCCTCAGTTTCCCTCTCACTGAGTAGGCAGTTCACATAACCGGCCTTCAGGAAAAAAGCTCTGAGGAACTTCAGAGTCATGCAGGGATTCACCTCTGGCATCTTCAGGTCTCTCCACCTCATCTGGGTCCCCGTGCTCTGACTCTAATCAGTGCAGGGACACCCTCTATGATCCAAGGAGTTTGGGACGTGGATCCTCTGACTGTTTGCAAGGCATTTGCTCCGAGGGTTTGTATCGGTGTTCACCCTTAACACTCCTTGCTCCTACAAAAGAAAGCCCTAGAGAGAACTGCACCTGCTAACAATGTCATCATCGAGCTTTGCAGGTCCCAGGGGGTGAGGAGGACCCTGAGCCCGAAACGGTGGGCTGAAGAAATACCAAGGAGGAGCGAGAGGTGGGGTGGATGGTGACCGGTGTGAAACCCCGTGCGGAAAGCCCTGTATTTTACTTTCCTTCTCGGCACAGCAAAAAGGCAGGGATGGGGTGGGGGTGGCTGACACACACACACACACCCCCACACCCACCCCCGGAGGTCTGCAGCAGGATGGCAGCAGGGCAGCGAGGAGGAGATGCCTGTGAAAGGGGGTTGCCATAGCAATGGAGTAAGGGAGGACTCCGGCTGCTGCAGGGTGGTGGATGGAGGCTCCCGAGCATCCTCCGGGCAGTGGAGACACCGAGGCAGCAGGTGAGGAAAGGAAAAACCCATCCAGGCCAACACCACGGCTCCCTGGAGCCAGTGGTTCCCTTTCAGGGAGGCTGCACATCAATAACGCCTTTCCCCATGCCAAAAATGAGGAGCTGCTGGGCTGCGTGGGCTTTGGTGAGCTTGGGCTGTTCCTCACCCTGGGGTCCCCCACCACAGCCCCCCCCCTCCAAGTGGTACGGCTGCAGCACGCTGCTCTGCACGAGGCTCCTACAGAGATAGAATCATGGAATCATAGAATTGTCCAGATTGGAAGGGATCTTTCAGATCATCAAGTCCAACCATCGACCTAACTCTGACAAAAACCAACGCTAAACCATATCTCTAAGCACTGTGTCTACCCATCTTTTAAATACCTCCAGGGACGGTGCCTCAACCATTTCCCTGGGCAGCCTGTTCCAATGCTTAATAACCCTTTCAGTGTAAAAATTTTTCCTAATATCCATCCTAAACCTCCCCCGGTGCAACTTGAGGCCGTTTCCTCTTGTCCCACCACCTGTTCCTCAGGAGAAGAGACCGACCCCGCCTTGTTATACCCTCCTTTCAAGGAGTTGCAGAGAGCGAGAAGGTCTCCCCTCAGCCTTAATTGCTCCCCCGGCTGTCTCACGAGCTCAGAGCAGAGCTGATCTCCCTGGGTTATATTATCCAGTATTTGGCCACTTGATCCCTTTCTGTAGCACCTGAAATCTGCTCCCTCAGAAAGCTGACCTGCTTCCCAAATGCTTTCTTTACCTGTCCTAAAATGACATCCAGCCCCTCTCCACCCAAAAGGAGAAGACACCAGTAATCTGAAGATCTGCCTGATCCCGAAGCCAGGACTCTCTCCAGGGCAGAGACCCCAGCTGAAATTGGTGCCGTCATGGTCCGACGCTCTCTGCCTGCTCAGCGTGGTTGGTGCAGGATGGAAGGGGGTCTTGTCCATTCAAGGCTGGAGGGGTCCTGGTGGAGCCCCTAGCCCTCAGTGCCCACTGGACATAGTGTCCATGTGGTCGTCCTGGCCACACTCATGTGGGCTGTTAGCTTCTTCTAGGGGCAAGATGATGGCACTGAAGTGACCAAGCTGGCATCATGACTGCAGGTCTAGGTCTGGTGACTCTTCAAGACCTCCTTGCAGGGCTGTCCACATTAATTCTGTCCCTTCACACACACCCAACCCCCAACTTCCAGCCTAATACGTGACAAAAGCCCAGGGAAGAGACCAAGGTTCTGTCCCTGGATTGATCCGGAATGACATGCCCTTGCAGAGGTTTGGAGAGGTGGTCACAGAGTTGCCCCACGCAGTGGGCTGAGGTAGGTGTACAGGACCCAGCGTAATGGGATCCTGAGGGCACCTGGGTATTCCTGTCCACTTACTGCCACGAACAAACCCCCAGAAGACCTCCCAGGCAGCTTGGATGCTAAGGGCAGCAGTAGGGAAGCAGCCTCTCCTGCTGCTTCAGCCCTTCGGATGCGGACACGGATACATGGGGGAAAGAAGAGGGGCTTTCCATTCACGTATGACCTGGAGCAGGGTAAGGGATCACCTGGCGCATCCTTCTTCCTGAATAACCCCCAGACGGACCCCCAAACAGCGCAGTGAAGGGAAGAGGGGAGAGCAGTGGGTGACTGCAGCCAATCCACCAGCCCAAGAGGAGCAGAGCAGAAGTGCAGAGATAACAGGGGACCAGTATGCACTCCCTGCCCCAAGGTATTTCTCCTATGCTGATCCCCAGCATCACCAGTAGAGTCAGAACCTGCTTCAATAAATACATCTGTCCCTTCTCGTCTACCTACATCTTATCCCTCCTGCCTCCCCTGCCCAAAATCAAGCGGGATTCTTGCAAGGAAGCAGGATGGAGATTGCTGCCTGCTTTAGATGGACCCTGGCAGCTCCATTTTCAGACCAGCTCAGCTCCCATCGATCAGCAGATTTCCAGCAGTCGGGTGGAAATCCTGGATGAAGATGGGCATTGGCAAATGTCTGGCATTCCCACAAACCCGTCTTCCACCAGAAGCATTTGCAAACTGGGAAGCTGGAGGTGGGGCGGTTAATGCTCTCAGCCCATCAGCCAAAACCAGGTATAATTACTCAGAGGAAAAAGGATTAATCAGCAGCAGCAAAGGCAAGTTTATAACCTCTTGGTGAAAGCACCCCATCCACCCTAGTCATCTTCCGGTAAGGTCTCTTGAGATGCAAAGGGAGCCATGGGTGATGATGGTGATAACGATGATGATGATGATGATTAGGATTGCTTCTCCATGCACTACCCCAGTGTCCTAGCAGGTCTTGGGACATAATCCTGGAGGTGGCATGCCTAACCTGTCCTGAGAGTTGCCCATGAAGGACCTGTGGCTTGGCAGAACCAGTTCCTTCCTTTATTTTCCCTGCTGCCACCCCAAGCAGAGCGGTGTTTCAGCAAGGGGAGAGCAGAGGGAGCAGGCAGGGACCTCTGTGCCCGTGCAACTGGGGTGACGCGAAGGGCTGGGACTCCTTGGGAATGCGCCAGGTCAGGTTGAGAAATGCTCTCTTCCCAGGAGACTGGCACGGGGAGTTATTTTTCCCTAAATGCAGCGTGGAAGGCACGAAGGGTATATTTTCAGGAAAAAAAAACCACCAAAAAAAACAACAAAAAACCCCAAACCAACAAAACCTCTTTCCGGCTTTGCTGGGCTTCATTCTGCCCAGCGCTGAGCTCACCCCCCTGCAGAGACCAGCGCCAGGATCAGCTCCCATAGGAGACCCCGAGGCTCCACGTTAAAGTGATGGGGGGGTGTGGGGTCAGCCCCCCGGCGATCCCCTAATCCCTTTTCCATGCTCCCTGTCCCATCCAATTACCCGCCGTGGCGGCTGCCCAAGCAATGATCACATAAGCCCCGTACTCAGACCTGCCTTCTCCCCGTGCTGGGCTCCGCTTGGTCATTCAATATTATTTAAGGTGAGCTGGTTGTAAACAGACCCCCGCTCCCTTCCCCCCCAAAAAGGCTACGTTCCTCTGAGGCTGATTATTATTTATTTATTTTATTATTTTTTTTTTTTCCCCCTGCAGTGTCTCTGCTACATTTTGCAAACACCGAATGGCTGCGGAGCTATTGCAAGCCCACAGCCCGGGAGAAGCCGTCTCCCCTCCCCATTCTCCTTTATTTTTTCGTGTCGTACAGACCGCCCCCCCCTCCCCGTGAAGAGGTACCACTGCAATGGGCACTGGAAAGCCGAGGAGGTCTGAGATGCAAATAACAGCGTGCTGACATGATGGCTGGCAGCGAGAAAACCCATAGCAGCCAAAACAGGATTTTTCCCCCTGAAAAGTGGGGTGTCTGTAGGATACTGGGAACGTGCAGACAAAGCCAAGGGAATCAGCTGGACACTGGAAACAAGGCGCTTGGTTTTCATCCATTTTTACCCCCCCTTCCACTGAGGTCCCCCATGTAGGAAAGCTCTGAAGGGCTGAGCAGTGCCGAATAATACAGGGAGCATCCCAGGAAAATAGGGAGGGGTCTCCGTAGCCCCCCGCAGGTGCCGGCTGTGGGAGAGGTGGGAGAGGTCTGCGTGGGCTGGCGAGGGCGCGGGCTGTCGGGCCGGGGCCATGCGGGTGCAGGGCTGTGCATCGCACCGGGGAGCGCTGCCTGGGGTTGCACAAGCGCTTGGGCTGGGAAGGGTGTGGGCTTGACGGTATTATTTTAGCAATTAGCCCCAAGCTGTTATAAAGGGCTCTGAAGAAGTTCTAGGTGATGATTTTTCTTTTTTTATTCTCTCTCTTTTTTTTTTCTTTCCCCCCGCCCCCCCTCAGTGTTAACGTGAGCTGCGAGGGCCAGACCTGAGCAGGTGGAAACCTGCTCTGCTCGGCACGCGGTGCCTGCTTCAAAAAATCAAAGGTAGCTACGCCCTGCGAGGCCACCGCGCTCCATCCCATTATGTCTGCGCTGCACAAGGCTGACAAAACCTTGCCGGGGCTCTCGCAAATCGCGGGGAGGGGGCAGAGGCAGCAACAAGTGCTCGTCCCGAAACCTGGCCAGACTCTTCCCCGTTACACCCCAGCCAGTGCAGAAAAATCCCCCCCCCCCCCCGAAAGCGGTGAGTAAAGCCCCCCACACCGCTCCCAGCTGACGACAAAACCCACCGTAAAGGAGGACTCAAACCCTGCCCTGGCTTCCAACTTGTCCTGATCACCGGGGAGCCACCGTGCCAGCCATCTCGAGGGGATTTCGGCAAGGCAGGAGGTTGCGTCGGGGGGAGGACACAATACAAGCCCCCAGCCCCACCACGTTGTAGCTGGAGCGGCAGACCCCAGTGCTGAACTTGGTGGGTCCCCATCACCACCACCCCGATGCTCCCCAGGGACCTGGTCCTTGCTGCTACCCCTTTCTGTGGGGCTAGAAAAGATGGGGGTCCCCTCCTGCACCAGGCGTCTCTCAGACAGCTCCAGTCCTGGGTGCAGTGGGGTGTCCCCAGGGTACGGTGGGGTGTCCCCGGGGTGGCTGTGGTCCCCCCCAGCCCCAGCACGGCCGAGCCAACGCCAGCAACAAACTTACCGTGCAGCGAGTCAGAGGGAAGGTTGCACGGACATCTTGGCTGCCTCCTTCCACCTCGGGTCTCCAACTCGGTATTTGCCGAGCAGTGACACCAGCGCCTTCAGGAGACTGTCTCATCCTCCTCTCTGCCTCGCTTCAGAAATCTCTGTGTGTGCGTGTTTTTTTTTTATTTAAGGGACTTTTTTTTTCTTTTTTTTTTTTTTTTTTCCAGCGGTTGCGTCAGGCCTGTTGCCTGGAGACAGGCGAGCTATTCCAGTTTGAGCTTTTCAGTCCAGATTTCCTCTCTCTCTTTCATTCATACCACCAAGCCCTGAACCTACCTCCCACCAAGCAATAACCCTGGAGAGACCTGAAAGGGAGGAGCTGCACAGCCTGGGTCCTAAACATCCTCCGGCTCCGCCACCCCAACGAGGGAGGAGGGGTGGCGATGCCCTCGGCGTGGCTAACAGGGATGAAGGGATGCCGTGCAGGGACCCAAAAACCCCGCAGGAGACGCCCGGGGAGCTG
Source organism: Rissa tridactyla (assembly GCF_028500815.1). Lineage (NCBI taxonomy): Eukaryota > Metazoa > Chordata > Aves > Charadriiformes > Laridae > Rissa > Rissa tridactyla. Next base: position 123,660,771 of record NC_071468.1, on the reverse strand, counting down.
GTTTACTCCCAAAGGATCCCGTGGCTCTTCCCGACATGAACCGGGCTGGTGGCCCCGTGGCTGTTCTCCTTGCATGCCACGGAGAGCTGCGAGCCCTTCTCCACGGAGCCTGGGGTCCCCTGGCACTGGGGAGAGCTTTGGGATAACGTTTTCCAGATGCCACCTCTCGCCCGGGGGGTCGGCGTGTGTGTGTGTTTGTGTGTGTGTGGAGGGGAGTTTTGCAAGGCTGCAGCAGCATCTCCGGGAAGCCCTGGCATGGGTATCTCAGGGCACCGTGGCGAGTACCCGCTTGCTGGCACCATCCGTCCCCAGACAGAAACCAGCTCAGGAACCAGCCTTTGCCTGTCTTATGTGCTGGGAAACAGCCTGTTGCTCTCACGTCTCCCCCAGCGGGGCTGGAAACCATTTTAACTGCTTCCAAAGAGGGACTGATCAAGGCACGTGCCCTGGCTGCTGGCTAACTCGGGGCCAGGAGCAAAGGCAGGGGACAGAGGGTGTTTCATTCCTTCTCCGGGAGATGAAGGTTAACCCCTCAAAGCCTGGGGACAGCTCTCAAACGCGTCCCACACCTCCGTCCCCACCTGCAGCTATTGCACCTCTGGTGTCTCAGGACCACTGGCCGTGTGCGCGAACCTGGTGGTGCAAAGGGTTAAGAGTTGGCCATTGACACCTAACGACCCAGGCCCCTTCTGCACTCAGCTTTTGTAAGAGAAACCCCCTCACAGGCTCTTTTTTTTTTTTTTTTTTTTTTTTTTTTACCCCTCCCTTTTTTTTTTTTACCCCTCCCTTCTCCTGTCTGAGCCTTTCCTCCTCTCCCCCGCCGGCATCATGATTTACAGCCCTTTCCTGAGTCCGGCATCCCAACAAAGGCCTTACAGACCCCCTCACAGGACTGGGATTTCCCTCCTCCCTTCAAATGCCAACCAGAGAGGGGGTGCCCCACACCCCCCCCAGTGATTTGGACGCTGTGTCTGTGCAGCACCGAGCACAGGGGGAGCGGGTGCCCTGCGAGACGCAGCAATGCGGACTCCAAAGAGCGAAGAACAGCATTTTCACATTTCTGATGCAAATGCAATTTTTTTTTTTATTATTCTTTTTTTTTTTTCCCCCAGCTTTGCCAACACCCTTTTTTTTGGGTCAGATTTCAGATGTGCACATGCAAACTCAGGCTGGTGATCAGCTCTGGCTGCGCTGCTAGCAGTCACCCGGTGGCTTGCACTGCCCTTCCCAGGGCTGCTGATGACGGAGAGGGACCACGGAGATAGACGAGCTGTTGCCTTCATGCTAAAACCATCTGACACAGACCTACAGCTGCATTTCAGCTCGTAGCAGCAAACGGGTGGCTCGACATTTCCTGCAACGTCTCATCGAAACAAAAACTGGGGCTGTGCCGATGAATCAAGCGGTGTCAGGGAGTGGGCACAAGGGGTTGGTGAAACACAGCCCCTGGTCTGGTTTTGGCATGGGACGAGCAATCCTGGGACGTGGCTCAGGAATGAACAAGACCAGGGCCCCTTCTTGACAGACAAGTTGGATGCAGACACCCAGATTTGATAGCCAAGAGCATTTAGTTGTGCGGATGTGGCCAGACGAGGTCAGTTGGCGTCAGGGCCGGAGACCAGGTCTAGCACGGGTTAGTTTACTAGCAGAGGTGTCACTACCAAGGCTGGGCATCTATCTCATCGCAGTAACAGACCACACACTGTCACCCGCTCCCTCTTCTGTAAATGTTTATTTTTAATTTAGTTGTGTAATGGATTTCAAATGAGCTGCCATAAGACACCAGTGAAAGGCCGAAGCCAGGTCCCTCTGAAGTCTCTTCATGGGTTTTGAATGTTTTTTTGGCCTGAATTTATCTCATTTAAGTTGTCTTCACCCCAAAAAAGAAAACCCCTGTGGTGGGGAGCTGCTCTTCTCCTTCTACCAAAAAACATTCCTGGTCGTGAGGTTTTAACCTCAACCACCTGCAGCGGGCACCTGAAATTAGGTGTAATGAGTCAAAATAAACCTCTGCAACACTAACACTGTTGTACCTATGGCTTAGATTTATGTTTTTTCTTTTGCTCAGGTGAAGCAAGGCCTTTCTGTTGCACTCATAGCTGCAGAAGCTGCCAGTTCCTGGAGCTATGTCCCACAGCATCCCTGGGCATGGCACCTTTTCCAAAGGACCCTTGAATCCTTGGGAACACTTGTATACAAGACTGGTCCCTTGCAGGGATGTGGTTTAGCAAAGCCCAAGCCAGGAGTTGTGTGCTGCAGTGGTAATTCCCTCCAGACTTTCTTGGGAACCCAAATCTCCTCTGCCCATCTAAGCACCACAAATGCTATAGGGTAGACGTGCCCTATAGCCAGCTAAATCTCATCTGGACCTTCTGAGCAGTGTCTGTATCTCCAGAAATGGTCAGAAATGGCCGTTCCTCTTCCATAATGGCAGTGGTTCAACTCAGCTTGGATTTGAACCATCTGCTTCTTGCCCTGGCTCCCAGCTTTGGGGAATTTCTCCTTGGCGGAATCCTGCCAACAGAGCATGGAGGAGCTGGACCGCCCAGCATGGAAGTGTGATCATTCTGTTGGACCACGTGCCGGGATCATCTCATAGGAGCATCAATGGTTGCTTCTCAGTTACTCATCAAATAAATACCTTTCCTCCACAGCAGAGTCCCTGGGGTTCAGTGTGACCAGGCTGGGATGGGAGAGAAGACTGTGGTGCTCTCAACCACCACCATCCCATCCTCGCCAGGTGCAGCTTCCACTCCCTGCACCGCGACTTGTACCAGGAAAATCCTCTGATGTTGTTGGAGGGCCACCTGGGAGCCAGTCAACCTGGAAATGTGGCAGAGGCACCTACAGAGGGCAGCAGGTCTCCAGCTAATGTTGTCCCCTGGTCACCCCAAGGGAACCTATGCAAGCACAGAAGACCTGCAGAAGTTTGCGGTCACCTGGCTGCTCATCTCCAGGGATCACGGAGGGATCTGGGACTGGCTTTTTGCAGTATTGCTCCATTGTTTAGTCGGGGTCAGCTTGTTTAAGAGATGTCTTTTCCCAGCTGGGCTGGCACGAGGTCTCTGAGAAACACAGGGGAAATAGCCCACCCCAAAGACAAGCCTCCTGCGCCCGTGTGTTTGGCCCTGCTCTGCTTCTGGATGATGCTGAGCATCCACCCCTCACCCTGCCGAAATAATGTTCATGCTGGGACTGAGGAATTGCCCTTCCCACGGGAAGGGTTGTCCACCCCTGCCTTCAGGCCCAGCCTGGAGTGTGATGCAGATTAAGTGGCAATTCGCAGGACGTAGGACGAGGAGGAATCGAACTCCTGGGAATCTAAAATAATGTGACAGAGGGTGCTGGGGCGGCTTCAGTGTAAAACAGGTTAAAGCAAGAGGGAAGCTGGTTTTTGGACCATATATCCTGCAGGTAGTGGAGGTAGAGTAGTGATGTAGGGATGCAGGGGAAACATGGTGGTATGTGAAGTGCTTCAAGAGCAAGGCAAGGGGTTGTAAAATTTTACCACTGATTGGAGTAGTTCTCAACTTTGACCCACCTTATTCAAATGCCATCCCTGTGAGGCATTAGGTTTCTTTCTCAGTATTTTCGGAGGACAGTATTTTGTTTTCCTATGAATTTCCAAACCAATTGTATTGTTGGTCCATCCATCAACCCCTCCTACCAAATAACCTGTAAACTTTCTGGCGAAGTGTAGCTGAGTGTGGCAAAGGAGGAGATGTTTCAAAGATGCAAAGAGGTGGGTCAGTGAGCAGACTAAGTCCACTAGAGGAAAAGCTTCATGGTTAGCACCACCAGGGTGTTAAACACCAAAACATCAACAGGAAATCAGATTTATTAAGTTTCACCGTCACGGAACATCGTGATGTTTTTTGCATTGTGTGTTGCCTCAGGGTATCAGCGATATTTTCTCCACAGGTTTCTTCCGGGTAAGTCAGCATCAAAAACAAAATCCAAGGACAGTTGTGCTTGAAATCCTACTGAAATCGCGTGCGAATTTCCAACCCACCTGTTTTTTTCACTCGTAAAAAGGAATCAATTCGGTGACTGCAGAACTAGCTTTGCAGGTATATACATTGAGTTAGCGAATTATTCCTCCCTCCAATTCCAAAAAAGCTCACAAGCCCTGAAGAACTAGAAATCATTTCCAAAGAAATTCAAAACCTTTTCCAAAGGTTGAAAGCGGCCCATTCGTAAGGACTTTCCTTTGAGAAACCTGCTAATCCAATTCATTGCAGCAACCCATAGAAGCAAAAAGCATTTAAATTCTCGGGACTGATATATAGTTTTTTCCACCTCTCGACTTTGCTGGAAAAAGGTCTTGAGTTCCACTTTCACCCAAAATATTTGTTGTAAATTATTTTCCAGAACTGCTAGTGAACCTCAAACTCCCCTTCCAATCATACCTGGCCACCCAGTAAGGCATCTTCACTGAAAAAACACAGGAGTGGAGGCATCTTGGGTAGACAACATCTCCCCATACTTCAGTTAAAAGTCTGTGTCTACGCTCAACTAATTTCCTTGGCTTCCTGAGCCAAGAAAGGGAAAGTCAAGGAAAGCCCATCTCAGATACTTGCTTTAGGTTGGGATTAATCAATGATGAAGAGACAAGCTGCAGCGTCCCCGTCCTTTCCACCCCCCTCGGTGTCAGTCAGTTTCCACTCACTCCCATGGCAAGAGCTGGGTGAAATTTCCTGGATTTGTACCTGACTGTCAGAAAATACAGTTTCACATCAACCCTTCGTGACTTGACAAACTGAATCTCAAGACCTGAAGAACAAAAGGAGAGTCTATGACCTTTGGAAGAGGGGGCAGGTCTCTCATGAAGACTATAAGGATACAGCGAAGCTATGCAGGGAGAAAATTAGGAGAGCCAAAGCGCAGCTAGAGCTCAACCTAGCTACAGCTGTTAAGGGGAACAAAAATTGTTTCTATAAATTCATTAACAACAAAAGGAGGATTAGGGAAAATCTCTCTCCCTTACTGGATGCAGAGGGAAACATAGTCACAAAGGATGAGGAAAAGGCTGAGGTGCTCAATGCCTACTTTGCCTCAGTCTTTAGCAGTGGAACTAGCTGTTCCCTGGGCACCCAGCCTCGTGAGCTAGGATACAGGGAGGGGAAGCTGAAGGAGGTCATCACAATTAAAGAGGAAGTGGTCAGTGACCTGCTGCGCCGCTTGGATGCGCACAAGTCTACGGGACCGGATGGGTTACATCCAAGAGTGCTGAAAGAGTTGGCAGACGTGCTCACCAAGACACTTTCCATGATCTACCTGAAGTCATGGCTAACTGGGGAGGTCCCAGTTAGGACCCAGTTAGGACTGGAGGGTAGCAAATGTAGCGCCCATCTACAAAAAAGGCAGAAAGGAGGATCCGGGAAACTATAGACCTGTCAGTCTGACCTCGGTAGCAGGGAAGGTCATGGAGCAGATCATCTTGAGTGCCATTACAAGTCATATAATGGACAAGCAGGGGATCAGGCCTAGTCAGCATGGGTTTAGGAAAGGCAGATCCTGCCTGACGGACCTGATCTCCTTCTATGACAAGATGACCTGATTATTGGATAAGGGAAAGGCTGTGGACATTGTCTACCTAGACTTTTGAAAAGCATTTGACACTGTCCCCCATAGAATTCTCATGGAAAAACTGGCGGTTCATGGCCTGGATGAGCATACGGTCTGCTGGATCAAGCACTGGCTGGATGGGTGGTCCCAAAGAGTGGTGGTCAATGGAGTTAAATCCAGCTGGCGGCCGGTCACAAGTGGTGTCCCTCAGGGCTTGGTGTTGGGACCATTTCTGTTTAACATCTTTAATGATGACCTTGATAAGGACATAGAGTGTATCATCAGCAAGTTTGCAGATGACATGAAGCTAAGCGGAAGTGTTGATCTGCATGAGGATAGGGAGGCTCTACAGAAGGACTTGGATAGATTGGATCAATGGGCCAATGCTAACGGTATGAGCTTCAACAAGGCCAAGTGCCGGGTCCTGCACTTGGGCCACAACAACCCCATGCATCGCTACAGGCTTGGGGCAGTGTGGCTGGAGAGCTGCCTGGCAGAAAAGGCCCTGGGGGTTCTAATTGACAAGCGGCTGAACATGAGCCAGCAGTGTGCCCAGGTGGCCAAGAAAGCCAATGGCATCCTGGCTTGTATTAGAAATAGTGTGACCAGCAGAAGGAGGGGGGTGATTGTCCCCCTGTACTCAGCACTGGTGAGGCCGCACCTTGAGTATTGTGTCCAGTTCTGGACACCTCAATACGAGAGAGATATCGAGGTGCTGGAGCGAGGGCAGAGGAGGGCAATGAAGCTGGTGAAGGGCCTGGAGAATAAATCTGATGAGGAGCCATTGAAGGAGCTGGGACTGTTTAGTTTGAGGAAGAGGAGGCTGAGGGGAGACCTCATCACTCTCTACAACTACTTGAAAAGCCATTGTAGAGAGGTTGGTGCTGGTCTCTTCTCACAGGTAATTAGCGATAGAACAAGAGGGAATGGGTTCAAGCTGCAGCAGGGTAGGTTTAGGCTGGACATTAGGAAAAATTCTTCCCAGAAAGAGTGGTGAGACACTGGAATAGGCTGCCCAGGGAGGTGGTGGAGTCACCATCCCTGAATGTGTTTAAGACTCGTTTAGATGTGGTGTTAGGGGATATGGTGTAGGGGAGAACTTTGTAGAGTGGGGTTGATGGTTGGACTCGATGATCCCAAGGGTCTTTTCCAACCTAAATGATTCCATGATTCTATGATTCTATGAATCTGGACAATAGCTTCAGCTCAGGGTAAAAAATGAAAGATGAATAATTGGTTTTAACTTTTTTTTTTTTCATCCCAACAGTTTGATTTTTCATGTTCATGAATAAAACTGCCTCCTTTTGGGGGCATTAAAATAAAAGCAACAAGTGAAATGTTGTTACTTGTTAGATTCTTCTGCTTCTTTACATGTTCCTGGACCAAACTGACCCATTTTGGGGGCATTAAAATGAAAGCAAATGAAATGTTGCTTGTTAGGTTCTTCTGCTTTGCTGTTTTTTCAGCCTAGCAAACGAACCATAAAATCAAACATTTGCAACGCTCCCAGTGACCACTATTCCAGAGAGATCCATAGTTGGGAGGTTGTCCCCATCCCCCAGACAGCCATCAGCTGGAGGCTGTTATCTCAGCCGATGATGCTACCTGAAACCGCAGGGCCAAGCCCCAAGGTTCAACCTTCACTTACGTAAAGTTGTCATCCCTCATCTCAAGAGTTGGTAAAATCCCACCACGCAGCCAGGAAGATCCTTCTTGTCCTGTTTGATGGAGCTTTGGCTGACTTGCTTTTCTGCTTGTCTTGACGTGACAAAGGCTCCATCCAAAATCCAGAACGGTGGGTAGGTGACAAACATCAGTTTCCTGGCCTTCAGATGGGTGGGTGGGTCTGAAACCCTGTGGATGAGGGTAAAAATGAGAACGATGGAGCTTCACAGTATTGCATGGTTGGAAAGAAAGCTGTGTCCAAAGACCCTGGAGGACTGCAGGCACCAAAACACCCAAATGTAGTGAGATCTGAGCTGATCCCTGCCCACAACAGCTCCAGGTGGGCGCTGGGTGCTCAGCCCAGGCAAAACTTTTTGCAATACAGCAGGGAGCTAATTGCACAAAATAGAGGGAAGGCAGATCTTACAAGATCTTACATACGAGCGATAAAGAGATATCAGGATGTGCTGTCAGCTGTCTCCTGTACCTCTCTTCCCCCGGTGCCCTAGATGGCATCAGCTGCCTTGTACTCGTTGCCAAAAGGCAGCCACCTCTGTGGGGAAACACGACCACTCTCTTTAGATGAGATTTTAAGCAGAAACAGAACCTCAAATGGAAAGTGAGTAAGATTACAGCACCGTAACCTAGATGATTGCAAAAGGGGAAACTGTTCAGACTAGAACCTGAGTGGAGATAAACTCTCCCAAAGGTTAAGCACACGCAATAAATATCTCCACCCCTGCTATTGGCCCAGACTGCTCTTAGCTGTGAACGGGCCAATCTAGAAAACTCCGGGACCCATATTTCTCCTCCCATCTGCAGACCAGTTTTACACCCTGTGGCTCTAAGGCGATGACTTTCAACTCACACCAGCCTGAATGAGAGAGATTCGGGACATCACTTGTAGCGGGACGGTACTTTTTATAGCCCACCGAGCCTTTGCGGGTAACGGTTCTTCTAAGGTAGACACCGTTCTAACATTAGCGTTAAATGAGCAGTGTGGTTGTACGACCAGCCTTTAATTGCTATAAGTGTAACAAACCAGTTCGATTTGTCATTCAGCTGTTGTCGACAGGAAACCACTAACAGCAGTCAACTGACAGCACCAAGAAGAATTCGGGTTTCTCTTTCTACATGCTCTAAGGATTAAAACTTATCAAGAGGAGCTTATGTTCTTAAGTACGCACCCTGCGAGGGATTTTTTAACTCTGGTGGAAAACTAGGATCGAGCAGGATATGATTTAATCCAAACCTAGGACTTGCCAGGTAAGTGCAAATGATTTTCCATCAGTTTTGCTTCATTCCTGCAGCCTATTTATCACCTAGTTCTCCATTGGGTGCATCCCTTTAGAGGGTTTAAAGATTTGGCCCATCTATGGACCAGTGGTAATTAAGCCTTTAAAGACTGGGAGTGGGATGCTCAATGGGCCACACTGCTGCCGGGGATCGGGGCATGGTGCATCTCTCTCTTTCCTTCTGGCAGGGTCTCATTGCTGAAATCAGGGCACTCTCTGAGGTGGGACTGACGCTTCAAGTTAGACGCTGACCCGGCAGTTTGTCTCTTGGGCACACATCAAATAAAAGTAGCTGAAAGCCCTTTAAATAGCAAGGGGTGAATGAGTTTCTTCCAGCTGAATTCCTTGGAGAGGAGAGAGTGGGGAGAAAGTGAAATCAGGGACCCAGTTCTGAATTCAAGGGGAGAGGGCAGTTTGGATGCTCAGGCTCCAACTAGCAGCCTTTGCTGAGTTGAACCCGTGGGTGCTGTGTACGGTGCAGAGAAGGGCTTTAATTCCTCTTCTGCCGAGAGGCACATCCGGGGCTGAGGATCTTTGCTTTCTTTTGCCACATACATGGGTTGGATGGTCTCCTTGGAGGTAATTTTTTGTTTTCACCAGCTCCTCCATTCAAGCTGGTAAAACCAGTGGCAAGCTAACGCTGGTTGTGGACAAACTATCTGGTGAGTTGGAGATCTCCAACAGAGTTACGGTTAGGATGGATTTATTGCTTCACCTCCTGGCCCGTTGCCATCCCCACACATGCAAAGTCTACCCTAAGTCTGGAACTTTCATTCTTGATTAAAATTTAGGCCAGACTCAAAATTCCACAGCTCTCTTAAGTTGGAGCCTAGATATCTTAGAAGCCTCCTTGTTTGCTGTGCCACGTCTGGGAGGGAAGAGCAGGTGCACTGTTGTGGGGTATTTGCATCTCAAAACTCCTCAGGTGTTTACTCGGGGCTTTGTGGCCAGCGATGCCTGGCAAGGCAACGCTCTTCAAGGTGCTTCAGCTACCCCACTTGGGAAATGGGGGCATTTCTTGCCTTTCTTGCAGGGCTGTTGTGATATTTAATTGATTATGGGTCTTTAAAAGTGCAAAATCAGGACAAAGTGCATACACCGTCAGCAGCAAGGGCTCCTGCTGCACGCAGAGCACGCACACGTGGTCCCTGCTCTGGTACATGCTAGAGAAGAGAAGGCAGATGGAAATAAAGAAGAAAAAAGGACAGCTGCAGGGCAGCAAAGGCACCCTCATTAATATGCCCCATTAGTCATTCTGTCAAGGTTTAAGTCATTTTTATCAGAAGATTTGAGGGCTGCAGAGCTTATGATTTCTTGTCCACATTTTGTTTGTCCTCCCAGACCTCTTGCAGCATTATCGGTACACTGATGCACAAAAATCTGCGAAATAAAACTCCTGGCCCATTCTTCTCTTGTCCTGCCAAAATAGGGCTATCACTGCACCTTGAGGGTTACGGCTAAAAAGCCAAAGGTTGAATTTTCTGATGGAGGAGAAAAAGACTCGAGACATATTTAAGTTAAACTTTTGCAAAGGTGCTACTGATTTTACTTTATCTGCTTTTCTAATGACTTTCTGTGTTCTGCTTCATCAGCGTGGGGTGCTCTGGCATGCATTTGTACCCTGGGCTCTCAGCTGAGATGGTCTCAGCTCCCCAGCCCCTGTTAAATAAGCCCATGATACCCCAGGCTGAGCTTCCCACTTCTGCACAATCTGGGCTGTGCATCCATTTCAGATCAGGATCTCAGCTCTTTTATTTCTACTTTTTTTATTTTCTCCTCTTGACTGACCCGTCAGCCTTTAATCCTCCGTGGCACCTTTACGGGTGCATCAAAATCCAAAAACATCTCGAGGCCGTATTCAGGTGCAGACAAAGCTTTTTGTCGCCTCATTCATGTGTGGAAACAGGTCACCGTGGATTTCACGGGAGTCACAACACTGTGTTGAGCAGAGGAGGAGCACTCGGGCACACTATTACTTCATCATTATTTATCTTCCTTCCCCTCATTCTTTCCATTCTCTCTATGTTAAAAAAAGGAGTTTCCTTGCTGCTTTTCCACGGTTGACAAGACTCTGGAGGCAACCAAGCGTTGACTCCATGTGGGTGAGCTCCCCTCTAGTCAATCATTTCCTCCAGGCCCACGGGGTTCAATCATGGGCAACAATTTTGCAAGATACCGAGGGCTAAATCCTGCTGGAGCCCTCGGCAGCCCCAAAGTTTCCATTCACCACTTCATTTTACGTGGTGCAAGTCAGCTTTCTCGTTAGGTCAGCACCACATTGCAAGATTAGAAGTAGCTGAGGGGATAAAAAAGGATGCAATTGCGCCTTGGCAGTGGTCTTGGCAACAGATTACAGCCTCAGGGTCCTGCCGCTTGTTGTGGAAGAGGTGGCTGCGCCACTGGACATCACTGTGAAGCTCAAAAGAAAGTACATCACCGTACAAAACAGGATATACAGAGTCATGGTTGTTGCTTAAAATAAATGCTAAAGTGCAACATATGCAATACGAACGTAAACCAGACCTCCAGTACGTCATACTGGACAAGCCATGTGCTTCTCACAGGTCATTCTGTTTTCCATATCGGGGTTAAATCCATGTGAATTCATTTCACTGGCCAGCCAAAGAAATCCCTCCCAAAAAAACCCAAAACTCAAAACACAGCAGCTCCTTGTGTTGAAATAAAAAATAGGTTTCTAATTATAATTTTTTCCAAGAAAATGTTGCAACTGAGTGGGAGAACAATGTTTCTGCGGTTTTACGGAGCAATTTTGCCTTTGTCAATGTTGGTCAGTTTTAATTTGGAAAACATTGTGGGCTTGCCTATTCAAACTTCCAAACCCAATTATAAATGCCCGAAGGAGAGGGACACAGTTGAGCAAAGGTGTGGAAAGTGTGATCAATGAGGAATTTTTGCAAGAAGTTATGTTGTTTCATTTGCTGGAGCCACTGCGAAGAAGGAGGGAATAGGCTTCATGTCCACCATGGGCAGGAGAAGCAGTTACAGGTCTTTCGGTGAAGGAAATTAGTGCTGATCGTTAGGAAGTGATTTTAAGGCTACAGGAACTGGAGGACTGGGATAGACTGATGAGTAGCAGTGGGAATTTCCATCATTGAAAAGCTCTGAAGTGCAAGTTAGGTAGTGTCTCAGATGCAATGTAACTCCGCCAGATTAATGACCTTCTAGGGGCCAGTGCTACCTTTCTGCCATCCTGCAAAATATACGTGGCTTCTGAATTGAAATGTGCTTTTCAAAGTCTCTCTCCTGCACTTCCCTCTCTTTATTTATTTATGTATTTATGAAATTATTCTCCGAATTTGATCGAATCTCACTGATCATTTCTGCTCCTCTGGAAACCGTGAAATGCGTTTTTGATCAAAAAGCAGCATGCAGGACCCCTTGGGTACTGAGCGTCGGGCACTTAGGAGACAGAGCAGAAATAGAAAATACATGGGTTACAAAAGAATCCTTTGCTACCTAATGAGGGGAGAAGAGTGAAAAATTATTCAGTTGACCAGGTTGTCTGGTCTGCCTTACGGATGGTTGAATATGCAAGACTATTGGTGGATGAAGTTTGGTTGAGAAAACATTTTGTGCTCCCTATGTAAGGGTACTTATGGCCAAGAGGCAAAAGAGGCGGTCAGGCCTAGTCCCCAGGATCCCATTTTACTACATTATGGTGTACCCTCTTACTAAGAAGGTGACAACCTTCCCTATTCTCAGACCTCTGTGTTTCCCCCGGTTATGGTGGCTAGTGGTGAAGGACTATCAGGTCACACGAGGTGTCCTCATAAGAAGGTACCCCTCTTGTCCATGAAACCCTGGGGTGGGAAAGAAAAACCTTGACAAAATGCCGCGGGCAGAGGAGCTGAAGGACTTCTTTCAGCCCAGCCAGTTGCCTGCCCAACACCCAAGCCATGATGCCATCCACATTTATGTGACTAGCTGCTGACAGTGAATGGCTTGGAACCATGAAAATTTGGGGCAGAACATCTCAAAATAGTTGTATGGGAGGATGATGCTTGAGAAGGGGACTCTGAATAGAGGTTAAATTTGATCTATGGAAAAATCAAGACATCACCTCCAATACGTGAGGGAAGGAGGGAGAATGAAGGTCATACTAGGCAAATGGAGAAAACAATATAAAAGTTTTACGTCTACTTTTATCTCAAGAGTTTTTCCTGGCTGTATCTTACATATTTGGCCTTCACCATTTTAGAAGCACAGGAAGAAGACTGCAGCTGCTTGAGACATTTATATAGCAAACTTGCATGGGAAATTATTCTTTTCCAGTGAAAGATGCCAATATGCATGGTGTTTTAGTGACAGAACGTTTTCAAGGGTGGCAATTTCCCATGGAATACTTTTTTCCCTGGAAATTTCGGTGGAAAAGTAGGAAAAAAGTTCTCTGCAGAAGTGCTGGGTGGGCTGACAATGAAAAACAACAGTGCACAGAAGGGGACTGAGACTGCGGGACTCTTTACAAGAGAGGGAGTAGCCAGGTGGGAAGAAATTCTGGCTGTGTAAACCCAACGCGTGCACAGGCATCAACCTGTCCTGCTGATGCGAGTGAGAGTATAGACACTGAGGAAAAAAAAATAATTGAGGAAATAAGATTTCTTCTGGCTCTGATGCAATAGAATTAGCCCAGATCAAAGATGAGGTAACCTGAGAGCGGATCAGGCCCATCAGTTCTGTGCCGTTAATAACCTCTGCAATAGACTTAGCTGGGAGGTTTGGCTTTGTTCTGCTGCGTCTCTATCTCCTTCAAGCACCATAGAGGAGTTTGAATATCCCTTTAATTGTGAAAGACAAGCTCATCTTCTCATTTTGAATAAGGGATTAAAAAATAGTGTGGTGTTTGTTTTTTTAACTAACATCAAAACAAAAATAATATTGAGGCAGGGTCTTGGCTGCTGCAGGTAGCCAAGAAAAGGGATGGTGTGAGTAGTGTAGAGAAAGCCTGGAAGGGAGGACTGGTGGGGGTAGGAGAGAAGAATCGGCACCGACATGTCCAGCATGGGCAGGCTCTTGGGAGCAAGGACCACACGCTCCTCTGGCAAGGTTTTGTGAGGGCTGATCCTGCCTCGGGGCAGAGGGCTATGCTCGGTGCTTCTCCGGTGACTGTTTTCTGCAAGGGGTTGTACTGATTCTGGAGAGTGGGAATTCACACTTCCATGAGGTCACCAGAAAGTTGTCTGTGTTAAAATGTTTGCATTTCTCCTCGCTAGTTCTCTTATCTGGATGTGAGACGTCGAAAAAGAAAAAAAGTCACTTTCTCCCTCCAAAAAGGCTTTTCCTAAATGCGTCGAGAAAAAAATCTCTTTAGTCACCCCTATTAGTAGAATGTCCCCCAGTTACCATCAGCCAAAGCCACTGCTACATTTTTCATGCCAATCCCTCAAGACAGCCCTGCAATGCCCACGGGACTCGGCAATGAATAACAGCAGTGAAGCAGGAGGGAGCCCGTCACCACCCTGTGCTCAGGGTGGTCTGGTACCTGGGGCTACACAAGGCGCCTGTGTCTGTGTGTCATCCCAAACTCGGTGATGTGTTTAGGACGGTGTATCAGGGGTAAAGGGACAGCCTGTCTCTTTGAAAGCGGAGACACAACAGGCAGGTAGTGCAACCTCGGCAATCAGGCTCGATTTTCCCAAACTCAATCCAGTAGCTAGTACGGGATGGGGACTACGAGGAGTTTGGGTGTAGCCACCTAATTTTAAAGCGTGGGAGAATGAGCCCAGATATTGCCTATTTTACTAGTCAAGATGCTGCCTCAGAGAGCTCCGAAAGTCTAAGTGCTCAAAATGGAGGCTGGTGGGTTGGTTAAATTGCGTCATCATCTTCCAGAAGCATTAAATAAGCTTTTAATCTGCTACAAGAATGGAAACAGGGAGGTTCAGATGGCAAATTATACAACTCATTTTTAACAGGGAAGAGAAAAACATGGCCAGACCATGAAAACATCATCTGGAAGGAATGAGCTGCCCAGCTTTCACAGCAGCAGTACAGGGAAGCAGCCCTGGGGGGCAGTTGGAAGAGGAGAGGTGCCTCCATCCTTCTTGGTGGTTTCAGATCAAAGCCAGAGTCACCTCTGCAGCAGACACCTTAACGGAAAAATTTTTGGTTTGATGTGATCTGGATAAAATGCAGTGGGAGTGGGCACTGCTGCAGAAAGGGTCTATGGAGTGGGCCACCAGTGTAGGTGTCTGGCTGTGGGGTCAATCCAGTGGTCTGTGGGTCATCTGGAGGGAATCCGCCACATTTTCTGGTCCCTCTCCATGTCCTGTGGGGTGGTAGGTCCTAGAGGACTTTCTTAGGGGCAAGCCTAAGAGCCCATGAGCGATTATTGCATGGGCTGGACCTCTGGTCTCCATGCACTTCTTACAGGGGACTGTAAAAGCCGTCCTTGGGATTGCACACTCATGTAGAGGCCTGCAAAGATGCTGGAGAACATCTGGGGGCTGACGTATGAAAACAGGGTGGAAACAATTGCCAGACAGACCCTACTCAGCTGGGTGAGATTATAGCCTGCACTTTCAGGTCGGGGAAGTTGGGGCAGGTGGAACCCATCTGGAGCGACCCGGGAGCTACATAAGAGAGACTTTCTCTCTTTTTATTGCCTTTTTTCACGTGGTTTCTCAGTGGTGTCCCTCCAGCTGCTTTCAAAGGACATCCCTGAGCCGTGGCTTCATGACTTCTGAATAAGTAAATTGCAGAAGGGCACTCCCTGCCTGGCCTTCTTGAATCTGGGGCTCATCTCATGTCCCCGAGATGCCCAGCCTGGAGGAAACGGAGGAGGCACAGGGGTGAAGGCCTGTGCCCCAGGAGACATGCAGGGCCACAGACAGGATATCTTAGACACCAGAAAACCTCCCTGGGATGCAACAAGCAGCCCACACTGTATCTAACCCTTTTTATTTTTACTTCTTGCTTCTGAGCCACTTGAACCGTGGCGGTCGCCGGATGGGTCTTCGCAGAAGCCTGGCTGCAGCTGCTGGGTTTCCCCACGGTCAGCATCAGGAAAAAGTCTCAAATCAGAAGCAGGTTTCTGTCTGGAGCTGCCGTGCTGTCACCCTGTTTCCCAAGATGACTTGGCAGCTACTGGCTTATTTCTAAGGCTTTGCTGCACCTCGTGGCAGCGCCTCCTTCCTACCTCAGCGGTGGGCGACAAGCAGCTTTCTAAAAAAGCAACTTCCCTTTTCATAGGAATAGGAAGTGAAGCTCGCCTAGCAAAGAGCAGTCAGGTACCTCAGACGTGCTCCCCACCAAGGGACGAGCCTCTGCCCTAAAGCTCAAAACTCTCCAGCTAACCCTGAAGCTGTCCTCTCCTTCCCCAGACCCAACCCAACCATCTCCATTCGTCTCCTGTCTTCCCTGCCCTTAGCTGGAGGAGAATTGACATGCCAGCCAGCAAGGGAGAAGTTTGACGAATCTGCAAGGGCTTCCTCATTTCTGTGTCTCCTTGGTATGCAAGCAGCAGACATGATTCTGCAGCACACCTAGGTGAGGGGCGATGGGGTGGGAGTCTGTCCTGGTTGTCTTCAAAGTCCCCCTGTGCTGACGGTCTAGGGTAAGAGGTACGGTGTGACCCCCGAGCACTTGCAGACCCCTGATTATGGCCCAGACAACCTTGCAGCCCTCCACGGGGTTTTCTTCCTTTGTCAGGAGCTCAGAGCCAAGGCTGATTTCTATGCCATGCATTTCAAGGACACTTCACAGCCCCATGAGCAGTGTTGGGCCATCAGGCACATCCATCCTGGAGCAGCTGCTCCCGTCTCACACAGCATCATGTCCTCAAGCCAGCCTCATCTTGTCCTTGGGTCTTCTGGCTGGTCGTCTGCCTTGATCTCAGCTTAGACATGCTCCGCGAAGCCTTTCCTCCTGTAAACAACATCACCAGTGTGTGGGCGACCTTTAGGTTGTGCCTCACGCTCGGCGGACGTCGGCTTGCGTTTGTCCTTCTCAGTGAGAGCAGCTGAAGTGCAAACTACATGAGGTCATTCCAGCCCTGAGGTCGCGGAGACCAAGAGTCCCTTCCCTCCTGCTGCCCCATATCACGTAAAAATGATGCCATGCCATTAGCCACAGAGGTTTACATGGTGGTTTTTATGGGGGTCAACAGCTTAAACAAATACATTCAAAACACCGCAGAGAAGCCAACTCATTATGCACCTTATGGGAAGCCTCAGGAGTCTGTAGAAACAGATCTTGCTTCTTATACAACATTTATCTCCCAGGACAGAGGCGTTTCAGTCTCCCTGTTGAACACGCTGAGGCAGAATGAGAAAGTCACTTCCTCAGAGTCACCCACAAGTCCCTGTCCAGGTCTTCATTCGTTAGACCACGCTGCCTCCCCAGCGCCATGGTTGAGTAGGTTCATAGAGGGTTGGGGCTCATTGGAACAAGATGCATTTCGTCTGAAAAGGTCTTTTTTTTAATCACGGAAAGATCATTGCGATGCCAGTTTGTTCAGCTGTTTCCTAAAATTTGGTGGTTTGCATAGTGGAAACACAACCCACTCGCTGTCATTGTAGCTGTTTTTAATGACAGCTGTTAATAGCCTGTGGGTTTTGCTGGGTTTTTTGTCTGGATTCTCTTTGGGCTTCTCGCCTTCCTCACTGCTATTTTCATTGGCCAGATTGTCTGGGAAGTACAACTCCCACCCCCTCCCAGATGATCATTTTTATGTTCAAAATAGAGCAAGGAATCCTTGGGGGGAAGAAAAGAGCCAGTTTCTGACACAAAGACCTGATTAAAAAAAGAAAGTCCATTAAAAGCATTTGCAAAATCAGGCTGCTCCTGCAACCTGGGGGTGTAACATTCAAAGCAGTCGGTCCCATGGATGGTGTGGATGCGGTGGGAGCCAGAGGTCTCTAACACGGAAATTCTGCACGGGCCTTCAGCCCCATGGAGCATCTGTCATGGGTCGGACCAGCGGTTCGTCCGTCCTCAGATCGCGTCTCCAGGAGCAGCTGCGTAGGAAGCAGGCAAGTAGGGAACATCCCATGCCCGTCCAGATTCCCTCGCGGGTGGGGAGAATCCCAGCAGGTTTTTCTCTATCGTTTTCCTCTCTCCCCTCCCTCCTTCACGTGATGCCCCCCTTGCGCTGCTTCCCTTCCCCAAGATGTGTGGGGTAGAGAGGTGATGGGGACACTACCCAGCGACTGCTAGGATCCATCCCCAAGGGATGGTTTGCAGGGATGCTGTTCCCTGGGTTTACCGCAGAAGGAGAGGGGGAAAACTAAATGTCTTAAGAGGGGACGAGAGGTTTTATGTGTGGGAAAAGCTGTCTGGAGCTAGACACAACTGTGATGAGTAGGGGAGAGGCTCTGCATCCAGTAGCTATCTCTGACACGTCTTTCCAAGCGGTTGGAGGTGTTCAGGTGGGAAACTGGAGATGTACATCTTTCCCTACAGCCCTTTGCTGCATCTGAAGGATGGTGGGAGGGAGCATCATTCCCTCTGAGACCCGACCCAAGGAGGGGGTCTCTGACAGGATGGAGTGCCTGAGCACCAGCCTGCCACCAGCTTCATTGCTCCTGTTGGGACATGACTGACAGTTCCTACAAAATGCTGTCATTCTACTAGGAAAAGGGCCTCCAGAAGGTTCTTTCCCAGGCCAGAAATGTGGGTGGCCACACATAGAGGTGTGGAGGGACACCCTGTCCATCTCCTCATGTCCCCAGGGCTGTGAGGGCCAGGATCTCCCCACATCCCCACAGACCACCCTGATGTACCCACAGAGCACTGTAAAGCAGAGCATCATGGATTTTGGCCGAAGCAAGCATGGACTGTGCCCACCTCCACAGGACTTAGACCTCAGTTAGGGGTGGCCTCTGGACAGGATTTCTCCCTGCTGTGCTCCAGCTTGCCCACAGCCCATTCACAAGCCTGGCCCACACCCGCATTGGGCGGCAGATAGGTTTGAGTTGAAATTTGGTTTGATATTCCAGCCACTGCAGAAATTGCCATCAAGCAATGCAATTTTGTGATAAAACCTCTCATACCCGAAGAACCTCAGAGATGCTCCATGTACCCAAAGGGATATGCCTGCTTATCCTGGCCCCATCCTCCTCCTTCCCTGCTCCAGTGCATCCCACCTCCCTGTGCTGCAGGTCCTGCAGAGCCATCCCCAGCAGACGTCCCACCTGGCTGATGCAAGGCCTGGGGTGAGCTCATGAGGAAAGCATGTTTAAGGGAGGTGGGATAAGCAGTCTGCCCTCTTGCTCTTCCCCTCCCTCCCCCGGGACCCTGAGCCCTGTCTCTGCTCCCTGGCCCACAGCCTCTTCCAGCTCAGCCAAGCTTCTGCCAGGTTCCAGCAGGGCACAAAGCTCAATGTAAGCAGGCATTTTTTCCTCCAGACAGAAGTTTTGATTAGTGAATAACCGCTCTGGCAACAGGCGGCTGTTTTCTACTTGTGGAGAGAGCAAGAAGCTTTTATTATATTTTTTTTTTCCCTTTTCCTGTCAAGAAACTTTTTACATCTGTTTAAACTCAGGATCCTGGAAATCTGTGTGCTCGCACCCACCAGTGTCACACACAGCCTTCTCCCATGGGGTGTGACAGCTCTTCAGAAAGGCCTGAAACAGCCAGATTTTCTGCTTGGTTCGTTTGCTTGGGACAGGTTCACCCACAAAACACGGCCTAAGAAAGACGATAGATTCAGGGCAGTCTTAGGTTGCAATGGAAACAGCAAACTGGTTAGGATTGCAGCAAGGGGTCCCAAAATAAGCCAGTGGGCTCCAGTCTCATTTCTGCAATGTGTACCCCTGATGTTAGCTGGAGACCCAGTGCTGGGTGTACCATAGAATCATAGAATCACAGAATGGTTTAGGTTGGAAGGGACCTTAAAGATCATCCAGTTCCAACCCCCCAGCCCCAGGCAGGGACACCTCCCACCAGACCAGGTTGCTCATCACAGAAGGTCTCTCTGCCCTCTCACGTGCGGTGAGGGGTCTTCAGCAAGACTTTGGCCGCCGTGTCCTAGAGGACGGTGGCTGTTGCCTCCACCTTCTGCCTCTGAGAAAGACCTGCATGGTCAGTGCTGTTTATAGCACAGCACACTTGTTTATAGCGGTCTTCTAACCACCTCCTAGCAACAAAGCCGCCAATAATTTAAAAAAAAAAAGATAAAAAGAACTTGACCAAAACCCAGCAAATGTAGAAAACAGTCACAGTAGAAAACGCTTCAGTAGCAAATCTTCATTCCCATTTAAGTAGCTGAGCTCACCAAGATCTTCAGTAATTCTCCAATTTTGTGTCTTGCAAAGCAATCCAAGGGTGCCAGGTCAGGAAATGTATTGAAGAGGAAAAAGAGAATTTAATGCATCTGGGATGTTCCTAGAACTAGGGGAATTATTTTTTTTCTACTGAACTTTTTAGCTCCTCAATGATGCAAAAATGCAAATCTGGAATACTTAAATTATTGCATCCAAAGAGAGTTGATTTCAGCAATTCTTGCTGGAAGGGGGAGAACTTCCAAAGAGAAATTCAGCATTTAAAACCCTTCATAATTGGCTATATCTGCATTTTCAAAGTATTTTTTTTAGTGTTTTTAATGCCATTTCCATGTGTTTTCTTAAAAAAGACGTTCTGAAGTTTTAAAATTAATTGAAATATCTAATCTTGGTGAACTACGAAAACACTTTGTTGGGTCCGCCCTAGAATCTGAACGGAAAGGGGGCTCATTTTGTGATTTCACTGGGCTTGGAGGGGTTTTTGGAGCTGCCCTCACAGTGAAACACTATTGGCTTGCTTGGGTCTTAACCTATTTTTCCATGGCAGTTTCATGGGGGTGAGGCAAATAATGAGCCGAGACTTCTGCTTTTCTGCTAGATTCTGTCTTTTTTTTTCCCCCGCACCCGCCCCTGCAATCCCAAGGCCGTTTGTCTGTGTCATCCACATCCCTGCTGCAGAAGACGTTGATGCATTCTCATCAGAAACAACTTTTGAGGTCTCTTGCTCTGGTAGCGGAAACCAGCCAACAGCAGTAGATGGTGTGGCCATGGTGCAGGGCTTCTTACCGTAAAGATGAGATGGGCAAATGCTTGCAGTGCCTGGCTTAGTCCAGGTTCCTTCCTTCCCACCCACCCATCTGCTGCAACAAAAGGAAGAAGTGCATCCAGCAGGTCCAATTCGACACTGCCCTGTTTGCTTTAGCCAACCCTGGGCACTTAAAACACGCCCATCGTAGGGGCAAGGCAGGTCTCCAAACCCTGTGGTCAACAAAGACTTATGTCTACCTCTACTGGTCCCCCTTCCAAGTTCAACTTGACAGGTTGCTCCTCTAGGGTATGTTCTCCAACCCTCTTTGAAGACAAGTGAGTGATAGGACATTTAACCACATCCTCTCCTTTCCACCATGAAGATGTTGTCCAAATGCCATCAGAAGCGTTGCTGGAGCAGGAATTTGTGGTGGGATCTTCAGAAGACCTCCCCTTGGCCCACTGCTGCGGGAAGATCTGTACCCGCATCCAGCTCTTGCTAGCAAAAACACCACAACTGCCCCTCTGACAGTTACTAAAATTACTGCCTCTCATCCTGCTATATGGGGCACACTATTCTTGAGGTCCTGTAGAAGCATCCAGCATTCCTGTGACCTGCACATCTGTCCCACATGTGTTCAGAGTTGGATGCTACACAGAGCTCACCGTCCTGGTCTCTATTGACTTCCTTAGCAAAGGCTTGCTTGACTCTCCCAGGAAGAATTATGCATCAAATATTTTTACTCAAAACTTATCAGCAGCTAAGCTAGACTATTTTTTGCTGAAACTTTTCAAGCACATGGAAAAATTTTGCATTGCCTTAATTTTGTTTTTTGTCCCATCTTGATTTCTGGTTGCTTTAAAAAGAACTCGTTTTATAAATCTTCTTTTTTTGAACTTGAGTAAAGTTGAGGAAACGAGTTTCCCCACTCTCAGTTATTAAAAATAAACAAATATTTGTGGATGTGAAAAACTGTACATTCACGAAAGGAAATTTTCATGCTTTTCTCAGTTACTGTTTTCTCCCCAGTGCTCTTTTCCACTGGGAAAAAAATAAATAAAACCAACCACCCAAACCCAATAAAAATGGTTAGGAGTTACTTTTCTCAAGATATTTTTGGGAAACTAATTTTAAAAAACATTAATCAGAAGCAGAAACACTGTGGAACAACGTACATTCAACTCAGCCACCTTTTTTTGGAAAAAAAAAAAAATTTTAAAAAATGAACACTCCACCAGCTGTGGGCTGGGAGTCCACAAGCCGCTCTCCGTATCTGGCAACATTTGTCTGCGGCGCTATTTTGGGATTTTGTATAGCACCTGCTGGGAAGAAGGATGGTTGTCTTGGCTACCGAAGGCTGCAGAGGCGACCTGGAGAGCACAAAGGGTGGATTTCGTAGGGACTGTGAATACCCAGAGCTGTGCTAACGTCTTTTGTGCGTGGGAGGGAGCAAGTGACCTTTGTGGGAGACTTTGCGCCGGTTCCATTTCCCATCCATGCTGGGACATGCTGTTCACTTCTCTGTGCCACTTTGGACGGATGTGTCTCACATGGGTGCGAGGAGAAAGCTCAGCTTGTGCAAGCATGCAGAGAGGTGCCTCCAGTCTCAGGGTGGTGCAGAAAGGGTTGCAATGTGTCCTGGAGACAGGAGCACCGTGGGAAGATGCACAGGTTAGAGCATGGTCCTCACTCCTCTAAAACCCTGTTGGGGGACTTGGGATGACCACAAGGCCCTGATGGGACTTGCCGAGGTTGACCTTCCTTCATGCCTTTTCCCACCCTGCCCCACTAGTGCCCTCACCGAGAACAACTCAAAACCCTGAAATGTGCATCCACCATCTTGCAGATGGTCCATCAATCCTCTCGTAAGATCATCCTGGTGACATAACTGGTGGTTGAAGCATATTGCTGACTCGTGCCATATCTCACGTCCCCTAACGCTGTTGAAAAGAGCAATGGCTACGTCTGTGTCTCCCATTCAGGGGCAAAGCGTGTCAAAGACCCCAAGATGCTCCAGTGAGATAGTAACAAGGACCATAGATAGATGTTCAATGCATAGGTAGACTCTGTGCCTTTCTTGGTTGATAATGAGTGACACCTAAAACTTTTCATCATCCAGCCCTGACTTAAAATGATACCTTGCAGTTCCCTGGGTGAAAAGGGAACTCCAGCTACTCTCACTTACTATCCTGGCAACTAACACTCTCCAGAATCAGAAATTCCAGCCCAAAGTTATCTTCCAGCAATTTGCAAGTGGAAGAGCAGGAAAAGCTGGCTTAGTAAATCATGTGCCATTGCATGACAAGCAGATCTTCTAAGCAAAGCAAACCCTGGTTGCAACCTGGAAGGGAGGCTGCCAAATGAAAATGAACTTGCTGCAGGAAATGCTGTGGCTGATTCAGTGGCTGAAACTTCCCCTCCAACCGTGTTGTCAGTGCCCCGAGCGGTGCTGAGACCTGGTTACAGATGGATGGGTCATCTGTAAAATCAGGTCAGAGAAGAGCTGAGAGAAGTTTGGATGCTGAAAAAGTTTTGATTGGGGGGAAAAATATGTATTGGGCTATCCTGAAATATTTCACCAGTTCCTTCCATTTTGCTCACTTTATTAATGAAAATAAAAATGAGGCAGAAGGGAGAAGATATTTCAAAAAAATAACACCTTAAAATATTGGGATGGCTCTGTTAGAAACCTCATTTCAGAGTCCCAGTTTTTTAAATATTAGAAATGTGCTAGAAAGGAAAATAAAGTTGCTTTTACTGGAATATTTTTTTTCCTGCAAGACTGGTTTACTGGAAGCTTTTTTGAACACACCTGTTGGAGTCTGACTATCACGACCCAGCACCAGACTGACATTTGGGGGGAAGTGACTAACAACATTAGTCCCCAATACTCCAGTCCCTGACTCTCCATGTTCATTGCAGATCTTGAGGTATTTGGGCAAGAGTAGAAGCCAACATATCTTTGCTCAGCTATGAGTATTTAGGGGTTGGGTTTTTCTGGACACCTTTCAATGCCTTTCGTTCAAAGCAGGGGCAGACTTTGGTGCCAGAAGGTGTAGATATCTTACATCCTCATGGCAACAGCACTTCAGTAATGCCGGTTTCAACTTTTTCAGGGCGCTGAGCAGGTTGAGTTTGTCACGGTTTGGCTACCTTGGCTACCCACACCCAGTATTATGCCATAATTATTGAACAGAGCTGAAATTACATTTCTGGGCTGCGAGTTAAACGAACCCTCAAGCACAAGTGTGGAAACCCAAGGGTAGACCAGAGGATAGCCCACGGAAAGGGTTTGATTCATTTATGTCTAGTGATCCTTGAGGTGTTCAGAAGGTCTGAGAAACACACACGGGGCTGGGAAATGTAATCCAGGATGTATGGGAGACCCACAGTTTGTGAGACCCTAGGGCACATCAAAAGGCGCATTGCATATGGACAACAGAGTCAAACCTCAGGCCCACACTTTACAGGTGGGAAGGATGCAAAACCACACCATGTTTGACTCCTCTTGCAGTCCTCCAAAGTGTCCTATCAGGTCCCATGCCTTCGTGGACAAGCTGAGGGTGTGTCTGTGCTCCTTAAGCACAAGGAAAAGCGGGACTGGTATCATGCAGGTAACTACCACGTCTGTGAGCTGCTCTTGCTGCTTGGGAGGGACATGACCTACAGAAGGCACTGAGTAGCATAAGTACGGCTTGGTCTTGGTCTGGGGCCTGTATGACACTCTTGAAGCCCTGGTACATCTGAGCTTCTCATCACAGGGATATTCCCCAGGATCTTTGACCCCCTTTTAGACCCTCCAGTAGTGCCTGCACGCGGCATCACCCAGCTCTGGAGCAAGTCTACTCAATGTTGGCTGGGGATTTCTGCATTGGACAGGGGACATATCCAAACCAATCATCTGTGCTCATTTTTTTCTGGTGGCTTATAGTGTCTGTCTGAGCCCCATCTGCAAAGTGTGAAATACCAGAGTTGTGTGGGAACAGAAACTACGGGGTTCACAAGGTCCAAGGTAGTAGGAGGACTGTAGATGGAATGATTTTAGACTCTTCTCTCCACTGTCCCCTTGTCCTTCATTCTTGTCTTCTCCAACTTGTTCTTCATGAATGAGAAGACTGTTTTGTCCCTCAGTGCCTGCTCCTTTTCCCAAGAGCAGTCTCATTAAAGAGTCGTTTCTGGTCTTCCTTCCAGGATGGGATTGCTCTGGAGCAAAAATCAGCTAGCATCCGACGAGAAACATGCTTCTGGAAGCAACCCAAAAACCAAGAGTAAACCTCCTGCCGCCCCACCCAAGGTAAGCCTGCAGTTTTGTGTCATTTTGGGGTCCTCCACAGCTCAGTCAGTGTCTGGGGTGATGCAGGCAATACTTGTGTGTGCCAGCAGGAACTTGAGTACTTCTGGTTCCTAAAATTGGGTCACCAATTGGGTAATCCTGTTTTAGAGGCAAAAACCAAATGTTTATGCCTGGCTTCCCCCCATGAGATTCTTAATATGGAGTGAACTGTTCAGTCAACACTTTCTTGCTCTAGGGTTTTTCCCTGTCAAAAAGAATGCCATTTTCTCTTTGGGTATAGGTTATGGCCGTGAATTCTCTGAGTGGGCAAGGGATGGTGGTTCTCCTTGTGTTAGTTGCGTGGGCTGGACTGGAGAGTAGGGCAGGAGACAGGGAGAGAAGGTGCAGAGGGCACAAGTCCTCCGAGCTGATCCCCATATTTCTTAGACAGGGCTGCTGCCCTCAGCACTCTGCAGCCCAAGCTGATGTTGCTGACTTGCAAACGGCACAAAGATGGGTCAGATTCAAGCTCAGATTCAAAGCTGCAAACCGCAGTGGAAACTTTACCATCAGGGAGGACAACAGGTTCACTAAAGAGGGTCTACACCTAATCCAAGGCTGAGAATCAGGAACACTGAGCATCTGCTACTCCCTTTGAATTCATACGGCCTTTCCTTACATGGACACAGATCAGTAAGACACCGAGACTGGATTTAGGAGACCTGAAATGACAGACCCGTTGTTTAAACTTGCAGAATCACTTTGTCTATCTGTCTCTTGCTGGAAAGAGGACATGAAGTTATTTTCTCTTTTCCTGCCCTTGTCAGCCCTGCATCCAGCAGCTAGTACAAGAAAAACTCTAGGTGCAACTGTCAATGTGAAAATCATCTTGGGTCTTAAGCTCTCAGAAGCGGGGAGGAATTGCCTATCATTGCTTCTGATGAGAGGTGAAGATGTTTTTCACTCCTTTAGTTTCATTTCTGAGTTCTCCCATGGTTACAAAGTCCAGTTTTCACAACAGCAGATGTCAGATTGACCAAGAGGATGTTCTTTTCTTAAATTTCCTTCTCTCTAGCTCACTGGAGAGGAGCTGTTATCAGTGTAAATATAGTATCATCAATCACCTTCTGACACTCATTTTTTTTTGCCACGGGCACTAAGCTCTCACATATCAGGGGAAGTCTATATTTCCTTCAGCTAAATTAGAAATGGCAGTGGGTGAGCAGCGCTCCCAGCCCACACTGCTGCTAAGTAGAAGTTAAAGGGTGGTGTGGCCAGAAAGCACTAGATGTTTTTAATTTGGGATCTGTTGTTCACTCCTTTTGCAAATGTATAAATAGCCCTGGCAGTGGGTCAAACGCCCACTTTAATCACTAGGCACTGATCCTTGGACTGACAACAGGATTGGCGTTTGAAGTTGGGTAGAGGCCAACAGATCCCACCTGGCCATTTCCGTAGCGTTAAGCTCTCAGTCCACAAAACAAGGCGGTTGCATCCCAGCTGCTGATTAGGAACGGCCTATGGTCAAGTGGCCACTCTCAGGCTCTGGGCCAAACCAAACTAGGGACGACGTCAATGTTTTAAAAGTGTGCCTAGATGAGTTGCAGTGCTTTGCTGCTCTTTAATTTGCTAATATTGTCACTGCCTTCATTATTTGAACATATCCCTGAGCAAAGGATTTTCCGTGAGCCTTGGGACGATTATGGCAAAGAGTATCTTGGGTTTTCTGCTTCAAAATAATATTGCAATTGTCATTTCTCAATGGGACCATTCATGTCTCATCCCCCATTGATCCGAAATCTGGCATCTGTGAACAAGAGTTAGATAGACCGGGGTCTAAATGAGCGGGTAGCAGATTTATGCTTTTATTCAGAGGGGAGCCAAGGATTATTCAAGCTGACTGCCAAGACAGCTATGAACACATCATGGCAAAATGTGCTAAAGCCATGACGACACATACGGAGCCAGATGCAGGGGCTGTTGACTGACTACAGTGGGCTGCAGATCAGACTCCCACTCATGTGTGAATCTGAGACCAGGTCTCTGTGCAAACACAGCAAGTAATGAATGTCTTCGTTTTTCTTTCTATTTCTACCAAAGGGCAGACAATTTATCAACAACCCTCATCTAAACCAAGCCTCTGCACAAGG
This sequence comes from Rissa tridactyla, assembly GCF_028500815.1. NCBI lineage: Eukaryota > Metazoa > Chordata > Aves > Charadriiformes > Laridae > Rissa > Rissa tridactyla. The sequence continues at coordinate 123,633,832 of NC_071468.1, read as the reverse complement.
TAAGATTCTTAGCTCAATTGCTGTTTTCTTTGCCTTCCCGTGGGGGTTTGCATGATGGTGGTCCCCCAACAGCAGGTCTCGAGAACAAGCCGCCATGTCGCAGGCGTGTGGTTTCTGTATCTTTAGCATTGCCAGGCGCGGAGTTTATCAGTGTGTTTCGGAAGATTCAGTTTACATCACTAACTGTTTGTAGCTGCCAGTTTCCCCTGCTCATCAAAGAAATTAAGAGGGAAAAGCACTCCCTCTTCATCGGTTGAGCAAAGTGAGATCTGAGACATCCACTGCACAGGATTTCTCCGTCTGCTGCCTTGTCTGCAGCGTGACAACTTGTGGATGCTCTATCCAGCCAGCTGAAAATTTCAGAGGAAGTAGCAGGCATCAGAGAGCCCAGACACACTACAAAGAGAATGAGAAGAAAGGAAAGAGTATAAAATAAAGACGCACAGAGCCCCTGCTTGGAGACTGTTTGTTGGCTTCATCCACCTCTGCAATTATCCGAGGGTCGCAGATGGCGTTTGGTAGATGACTGCCTTTCAGCAGGAAGCCCTCTGCTACCTCTGCCCAGCCTCTGACAGCAACTTGTGTGTATTTCTGTCAAAGAAGTTTTGCAGATTAAGGACAGAGAGAGAGACAGAGAGAATTAGAAGAGGGCAAAAAACAGAGGAAGCTTGGAAGTAAGCAGTTAGCAACACACAAAAGCTCCTCATGTGGGTGAAAGTGTAGGATTAGGGGACACAGGGCATGAAGAAAGGAAAAAGTGGGATGACAAATAAATAGGATGAGTGGAACAGCAGACCTAGGTCTTCTTAAGTCTTATGGATGACGATGGAGAGTCTCTGCCATGGGGCAGACAAAGGAACACCTGCAACATCAAAATGTTCTTCAAAATTGACATCTTTTATGGAGATCAAATTTGTGGGAGGAGTAGCTCTTCAACCATGTGAATCAGGGTGCATTTCCATGGAAGTACCATTTTCCCAGAAACCATGCTTTCTTTTGCAAAATTTTTTTCATGGCACATTTCCAAGTGGCCGTGCTCTCCTATCTCCACAACCGAGCAGCCACTGCCAGTTTTTCACAGGGTTTTTATCAACATTCTCACTCTGGTAAGAAGCGCAACAGAAGTTACCTTCAGGGAGGCAGCTTTTACTTCTGCTTCATGCCAGAAGGCAGAAGTGGAAAGATGCTAAAAAATGCATTGAGTACCACGTTAGCCATTTTCAGCTCGCAAAAATGTTTTGGTTTGTTAGGTTCAGTTCCAGTTTTGGAGGAATATTCACACTGGCAGTCTGGGGAACTTCTTATTTTTCTCTACCGGTGCCTGAGTTTCCAGAAATGATGCTATGTCTGACTCTGTGGCAAAATCGGCTGACAGGAACCATGCAAGATGTTTGAGATGTCTGAGATATTCTCATGAAAGAAGGCAATTCAAGTGAAATGATAGGGAAAGCACAAAATCCAGGCAATTCAATCATATAAAAAAAATCAAAGAGCTGAACTATATCCTGTGGGAGCACTGCAAGTTCAATCAGGCAAAATTATTGACTGTGCAAGCGTGAAATAATGTAAAATAAAAAACTTTTTTTTTTCCGTTTTTTTGCATTCCTTGCATTTTGAGTTATATTTTTTTTTCTGATCTCAGTGTTGTGCAACTGGTGTCACAGCTTCAAGCTTTCACACCACTGTCTCAGAAATAATTTCTTTATTTATTGTTAACAAAAGCTTAATACCTCCTGACATTTATTTAGCTTAGAAAGTATCACAAAGGCAGGCAAGGAGTATGTACCTCTAGATTCAACTGCGGTGTTGGCAGCATCACCAATCTACTTTTCACTTGGAGCGGGCTCTTCCGCCGTGTGAGTCTCTCATTCATTTTACCCTGGTTCCCTAAGCACTCATGAGGTTTTTAAGGTTGACTCTATGTCTCTGTAGGGTCAAAACTTACCTTTAATTCTGCACCTCTAAAGCTTGGAGCACAGCAAAGTCTTGGCCCATGATGGTGGTTCCCAAGTACAATGGCTCCATTGCTAGAGCTGCTGCTGTTCGCTTGCATGGGATAGAAAAGACACAGCAGATAGGTAGAACAACCCCTGCTCACAGCTGGATTTAAGTACCACTGGTGGAGAGAGCTGGTTGTTTTTGGTGTTTGTCCTCAGGCATTACAACAACCTGCAACTGCACAAAGAATTGGTCTTTCTGAGAGGCCGTTTCCCCTGATTGAGGAACCGCAACTTCTTACAGCTCTTTTCACTCGCTTTTGGCTAACCATGGTATGAATACGACTTGTTTTCAGGGGTGGGAGCTCAGCACGCTCTGGAAATTGAGGTCTTTTGAGGCATCTCAAGATTAGCATCAAAGCCCTTCGTCGTTTTTACTGTTGTTCCCTGAATATGGATTTGAGTTTGAAAGGAACGCTGCCAGAAACATGCTTTTGAGCTTAATTGGAAATAGGAGGGGTTGTTTCTACCAAAAAGGCTGACTTTTCAATGAGAAATTAAAATTTCTCATAAAAAATGGGCATTTCCAATCAAAAGCAAGAGGGGGAAGGAAGGTGAGAAGGAATTGCCCAAAATGTTCAGATTTCCTGATAAAAAAGTTACGAGTTTGGGTCTGATACGATTTTATGAGGAAAGCAGAAATTACCTGCAAACACATCCACTGTGTCAAAACACAAGGCAGGAAGGTATTTGGCAGAAAGCACTCTCGCAGTGCAAGCCTGGATGTCCCAGGAGACATGCCCCGTGCTGTCACGCCTGCGTTTGCTGACCAGCTGGGAGGTGCACCAGTCCCAGCCCGTAGTCTTCTGCATCTCCACCAACGGGATCTAATGGTGTTTCTCCTGCTGACAGCAGCAACGGGGCCGGTGTGCCACCAGCAGCTGTGTGTTTTGAAGCCGGGCTCTTCTAGCACACATTTACCTTTGGTGAACCGGCCCGTGCCATGCTGAAATGGAAAGCTGGACCCATTTTCAGAAGCAGTAACTCACAGCTCAGCGCACCCAGCAGGCCAACGCACGTGCTGCGAGCTGTCATTTACCCCATGACCATCCCAGCACGGCTCTAAACCAGTTGGTGGTCCTCTGGGAGACCCTGGCACAGTCTCAGCCTGGCTCCGTGGCTGTGGGATGGTTGCAAAGACCTTCCATTCACGACAGGGCAGCGGTGGGAAGACTGTTTGCATCATTTCTATTAAGCCATCAAACTGGCACTCAGCCTATGCAAACTGAGCTAGTATCTGACTTCCCTGACAGCAGATCTGAGCCAAGACGTATTTGGCCGGCAATCAAAGTCTCCGGGCTGCTAGCATTATCTGTAACGCAGTCGTTCCTAGCAGCCCCGACGGCTTCTCTGCGCCGGGTGCTGTAGAGTCACTCATGACCTAACTTGATCAAATAGGCCAAGAAAGTATTATCGGCACTGTTTCTCAGTGGCGTGACAGACCCGGCGACGGGAAGAGCCGCTTTCATCATGAGATGGCAGGTCCTGCTGGCTTGAGCAGAGAGAGCTTTTCTTCTGGCTCACTTAAGTGTGCAGCGTTCCTCAACCCGTGTGTTGAGAAGGGGATAAGAGGTGCTCATAATATTTTTTCAGCATATAAAACCTTTTTGTCCTGGCTATATTTGCTCTTTTTCTTTCTCCCTCTCCCTTTTTTTTTTTTTTTTTTCATTTATTTTTACTTATGTCAGTCGCTTCAAGATCAAAACTACATTTTTAATTTTCTTTGCTGGAACATGCAGCCCCTCTGTGCTTGAAGATGTTTACACTTTTGCTTTTCTTTTTCAAAGCGAAAGCCCGACCACTGCATTATTTCACTTCCAAGAGGAGCAGGATGGCACGTGTGGATGAACATATTCATTGCGGACACCTTGCAGTAGGCACATGCCCAGAAGCCTTTCATGACAGTGAAGCTGCGTGTTAACATTATTGTCAAGGAGGCAACACGAGTTTGGGCGCATTGCTAATGCCAAACGCTTTGAGATGCCTCAAGGCGAAGCCCCCAACCGTGCAAGCTATTTTAAGACTTCAAAGCCTTCTCCCTCATTACCGATCATCCTTTTCCCCATACGTAGGAGAGACTGAGGCTCTGCTGAAGCTTCTCGTGGATCTCCAAGTTCCTCCTCGCAAGCCTAAAGGCAACTGCTCTGGGCTTCGGTTTACAAAGCTACATTTTCCACCCACACTGACCCTTTCTCCTCCCTCCTCTCCGATAAATCGCCAGCAGAGCAGCAGCCAGGCCTTGCACAGACACAAAACCCAAGTTGCCCCAGAGACACGTTATCTTGTGATGACAAAGGGCCAGTCTGGCTCTCTTGCTGGTGGCATTCTTTGGAAAGGTCACACAGAGACTGTGGCTTGACAGTCTGTTTTGAAAAATGCTATTTATAGTCTGTCCATCGCTCACAGTGCATTAATTAGGTTTTGTACAAGCTAAAACATTTCTCCAGCAAATGGTCTCCTTTTTTTCTTTTTTCTTTTTCTTTTTTTTCTTTTTTCTTTTCTTTTTTCTTTTTCATTTTTTCTTTCTTTTTCTTTTCTTTTTCTTTTTCTTTTTCTTTTTCTTTTTCTTTTTCTTTTTCTTTTTCTTTTTCTTTTTCTTTTTCTTTTTCTTTTTTTTCTTTTTTTAATTTTAATTTTAATTTTAATTTTAATTTTTATTTTTATTTTTATTTTTATTTTTATTTTTATTTTATTTTAATTATTTTTATTCTTTTTCATTTTTTTCTTTTTCATTTTTTTTCTTTCTCTTTTTTTCACTATTGTGTTTTGGTTTGGTCTTTATGTTTGTGTGCATGTGCTGATCCTCTTTGCAAAGTTTGATCTACCCCAAAATAGCTGCTCATTTCTGCTTCAGTAACTGCGAGCCTGCAGAGCACATGTGAACGGTTGCACAGCCTCTCCGAGAGCAGCAACGGCACAACCCGGCCTTGCAAAGGTAGCGATTCAGCTCCAGCCAGCAGAGATCTGCCCTGGGGAGGGTTAGCAGCCTCGCAGCACATGTACCAGGCGGCAGCTTTGCCACACGCAGCAGGGCTCGCCTGCACCAGAGAAAGTTCACCAAGTGAGAGTTCATTTTGCTGTGACAAATTTCAGGCTTAACCAACATGGCTGGAGTAAAAGCAACGCGGTAGTGCAGGGGATGGGGATGCAGGCTCACTCACAGCCTGGGTCCAGGTGGGTTGCAAGACACAGAGCACCGGGTTTGTGGTCTGGAGCATCTAAAGTGCATCGGGGCCAGGGAGAGGGAAGGGGATCCTGGAGCATCCACCACCCCCTTGGGAATGTCAGCTGAGCGGAGCGGCCAGGCGCTATACAAGTTCTGGGTCAAAAGCAGCAGCGTGACTTAAACGTGCGGTCACATCTGCAAGGAATAGCGCACAAAAGGGATGTCAAGATACAGGCTGAGTCGGGAGCATCCGGAGGGAGAGCTGAATCCTAGCGACGGGCTCAAATAACAGAAACTGCGACAACTTTATACCTTTTTCAATCAAGAAAGCTTCATCTTTTTCAGTCAAATCCCAGGGAAATGTTGCTACAGCAATTTTCATTTACCGCCATGTAAAACTCAGGCCAAACACTGACAGGTTATTTATGACCCTTCTTATTCCACACAAACCCCTTTTTCTTGTTGACACACTGTGTTTTGTGGATAGGGGGGTCTGGAGTGATTTAAAAACACATACACAGGAAACACTTTGGTGAAACAGCGTTAGTCCCCGAGCAGAGGTTGTGGTCGGCAGGAAAACTGCGTTGGTGGAAAGCTTGGCTTTTGGGGGACGGGGGGGTTCACAGCCCCTGTGTGCGTGGGGGTGAAATGCCTCACCATACACCTAGGTACGCATCATCTGCTTGGCAGGGAACCGGCTGGATTCAAAGGTGGTGTTTCTTCTTTCAGATAACTTTATTGTGGTTGCACTGTATGATTTTCCTGCCTCAAGTGACCGTGACCTGCAGCTGGTCAAGGGGGAGAAACTTCAAGTCCTCTCCAAGTAAGTGACCTGCTGCCAGAAGCGATTTGAAGATGAGCATGGTGAGGCTGGGAAAGGGGGGACATTGTGGTCAGGCACCAATTTACAGCTCACCAGAGCTGAGGCTGTGTCGTTTCTTTGCTCCGGAGTGTGACTGTGGGTACCCTCTTCTCTCAGCAAGATGGGGAAGGTGACACTTCCATGGGTTACAGATACTTCTGGGTTAGGTAGTGTCCTTCCCTGGATATACTACTGGGACCTTCTTCACTGCCGGTGTGCGTGGGCGCAGAAGTAGCATAAATAACAACAATCAGCTAGCTCCTCTTTCATATTTTGTGCTGATCGTGCTTTTGCAAAGGATGTGGGTTGGGTGTAGTCAGAGGAAAGGACAGAATCAAGCCAGAGAGGTGCATGGGTTCCTTTCACCTTCTTCTCAAACCCACCAGAGAAGAGGCTGACAGTCCACCTGCCCAGTCCGTTACAGGGCCTGGGTCCCCCGGTCATTTGTCTTTGTAGGGTTCCTCCGTCCTTGACCACTCTGTGAGGTGTCCTCCAGAGGTGACATTTCTCACCCAGATTCTGTGAGCTGTGACCCATGGGGTAAGGGAGACTCCTGGGTGAGGATGGCTTTTGGTCATGGCTGTTGTCCGAGTCCATGGAGGGAGAAAAAAGGGGTGGGGTATCTGATGGACGAAGGAAGGAGCAGAAAGGAGGAGCTCCCATGTTCCTGTGCAAGATGCAAAATAAACCTATGGTGACCCAGATTTCCCTCCTCTCACTTGGTGAGTGTAGCAGAGGTTTGGGTCTGTGGTTACTCTGTGCAACTTCTGCATTCATGGAAAGAGACTGTCACCTCCAGAAGTCCCTGAGAGACAGCCTTCAAACTAGTTGTGGTCCTAGGAAATCGAGAGGGAGCTGTAGAGTAGATTAAGGAGTGCTGGCCTATTTGCAGTGCTCAAAACCCCAGAAACCATGCTGTCCCTGCAGTCTTAGCTTGTAATGAAAGCTCCTCCGAGCACTCATGCTTTCTCTTCTACTTGCTTTGCAGCGAGGGGGACTGGTGGCTGGCAAAATCCCTCAGCAGCGGGAGGAAAGGTTACATCCCTAGTAACTTCGTCGCACAAGTAGACAGTTTGGAAGAGGAAAAGTAAGTGCAAAAGCTTATGAATGGTGAACACTGATGCAGGGCTTTCCTTTCTGAAAGAGCTCAGTCTCTTAACAAGCTACGGGAACCGCTTTACTTGATGGCAGGAAGGTGTCAGTGCTGGGCCGGATGGCAAGAGGTCTTCCATCATCCCCAACAATGCTGCCCAAAAGTTCAGGAGAAGTTTTAAAGACCACGCAGGAGGGGAGAGGGAAGGATGAGATTGCTACAGGGAAAGTAGGCAAAGACTCCTGTCCCACTGATTGCACCCATGGTGGAAAACAAGGATTTGGGCAAAAAGAACATAAACGTTACATTTGCACTGGTAAATTAGCAGTGCCAGGGACCGTCCTCTGGCCCCACTGGGCCAGTCCACCCACACGTATAGCTTCCTCTGCCTCCAAAAGTCCCCAAAGGGGGACTGGGAATCACTTGGGAAGGGTGCATTGATCCAGGTCTCGGGTGTGCCGGGGATCACTCTAACAATTTAATGGCGTAGACAGTGAGTGACAGTGCCCAGACCCACAGCCTGGTGCTGTTTATTTCATTATCCCAGATGCAGCCTTCATGTTTGGGTCCCTGCAAAGAGGATGGTAAGAAAGACTTGAGCCAAAACCGGAAGAAACTGTTTCCATGACTTATTCTCCTCTATGTCGTTCAGCTGTAAATGATCAGCCCGTCTTGCTGCCTCCTCTCGGAGGGACCCGACCATCACTGAATTCACAGAATCACAGAATATTCAGCAAATATTTAATTAATTAAAAAAAAAAAATCAGTAAATATTTAACAGCACACAGAAATATGGTTGAGACATAAATACTCTTTGTATGCGAAGGGTACAATTAAATGGCTATGGGCACCCTACGCTCAGCCTCCAGCCCACGTATCTGCTTTATTCACAGCCTGCCTGGGCACTGCTCAGGGCTCACTCACTCATCAGGTGAGCCGGGGGTCCCTCCGTGCCTCAGGGACTGTGCTCGGGCTAAGCTTTCACTTCTCCCGCGTATGGGGTACAGCACGTACCATCTACTCTGCTCTGGCTGAATTGCTAGGCTGTGAAACAAGCCCAAAGTGACAGGAATCTGGTGTTAATCTACTAAAACCAGTCTATTACCGGCACTTTCCAGTAGATAAAAAACTATTTGCTGATAAAAATAATCTGCGGTTTCAGAGTATAATGGTAAAAAAAAAAATAAAAAATGAACTAACTGGAAAGAATTTGCTTTTTTTTTTTTTAGAGCTTTTGCTTTTCAAACAATGATTTTGCCTTTTCTGTGCCTCCCAGGTGGTATTTTAAAACTCTGAGCAGAAAAGATGCTGAACGGCTGCTATTGTCTTCCGGTAACAAAGTTGGCTCTTTCCTTGTCCGAGAGAGTGAAACCAGCAAAGGTGAGATCCATAGAGCAAGGATACCTCCTCGTTATTGCCTCGGCTTGGAAAACCTTTCAGATATGAGCTTCGAAGTTCAGCTGTGCCAGCGTTTCTTGGATCTGGCTGGGCAAAATAACAGTTGCCAGGCTCAGCAGGGCTGTAGAAGTGAAGTGGGGATTTGGAAGGCAAAGATTCGCTCATGACGTTGCGTAGTTCAGGCTGTGGCAAGGGTGGCTTTTGTGGCAGAGATGCAGGAACACAGATAAGTAGCAAAGACTTTCCAAAACAATGTGTAGGGCATTTCTTTTCCTTTTCTCCCCGAGGAAATATTACTTTTTTGGCAAATGGAGATTCTTCTACACGGTCTTGAAGAAACATTTCTCCTGCTTGCAGCAGAAACTTGGGGAATTTTGGAAAAAGTCTTTTGGTGGAACAGTTTCCCAGAGGAAACCTGTTTTTCCTGATAGTCTGTAGCAAGGGGGGTTGATGCAAACCAGGAATTTTAGAAGGAGACTGGCAAGCAGAAAAGGTGAACTTCATCCAATTTCCTACCCTATGAACAAGCCTGGTTTTTGAAGACATGACCCAATGAGGATGGAAAGGGCAGAGCATTGTGGTCACTTTTCTTGGGCAGCGGATATAGTATTAACTGTGATATTTCACTGTGTAATTGCAATTCCTTTGTTCTGTACTGTTAATTTTTAGACAGTCTGGAAGCTAGTTTAGGTTGTGCAATGGGAATTTCATATAATTTCTTTCCTACTTTTCTGTCCTTGCATCCTCCGGGCCAGCAGATTTGTTTACAGAATGGAGGAAATGATGCTCACAGTGGTCCCATGGTTCTGCTCTGAACCAGCTCTGCATGGTAGTTCATGAAAGTGCTTCAGTCTTGCTGTGCTTTGCTTCCTTTCCTGTGAAATGGGTACAGGAGTCTTTCTTTGCCACATGGGGAAAGGTTGTTTGTGTCTTCCTAATACATCAGTAGAGACTTGGAGCATCCACCTGAAGTAATACAGGGCCTTCTTTTCCTTCACTTGCTTCCCAAATGTTTCTACAAGGCCAGGGCCAAACAGATGGACTGAGAACAAATAAGCTGGATCCTCCATTTTACATCTATTTCTTGCCTACACTAGCTTCCCCTTCTTCCTTTCTCATCTCTGTTTTCCCCATTCACATGGCAGGTCTCCAACAGTCTCTGTCCTTTCCTCCATGGCTACATCATTATCAGTAAATTTAATAGTGACAGAGCCTGGATGTGACAGCTGGGTCATCCACACAATCTCTGTGCAGGTTTTGTCCAGCCGCCAACGAGGCACCATTCCCAACAGTCGATTTGAGAGCAGTCACCCTGTTTCGGAGGCTGAGAGAGCTTCATGGTGTGGATGTGACCCCAGGGCTAGAAAACAGGCTCTGGCATGGTGTAGTTTGCTCACAGATGTATCCCGAGCCCTGGCTGTGTTGCAGACCTGGCCATTTCAGCCACCTCCAACAGCAGGATTTGACAGAGTCAAACTGGAGCGCTGGTCTTGAACTGGTGTGATACTTCATGTGCTAACTGGGGCAGCAAGGTTCTCATCTTCCTGTAGCTCTCTCCCTCAGCCATCAGCAGTGCTGTGTTAGCATTATAGCAGCCTACTGTGACTTTCCCCCCTGGCCCATGCCTGGGCTCACCTCCACGTGTCCCTGCTGAGCTGATGCCAAGCACCGCTTTCCATGCACATTTGCAGTTTTCAGAATTTTTAGGGAACATTCAGGTCAGAAAACATTGAAAAAAAAACCAAACTAACTTGTTTCTAAGCATTTCCCTTTACAAGTAACTTGTTCTGCTTCTGTATTGGTTTCTCTGCTGCCTTTGCGGTGCTTTTGAAATGATCAGGCTTGGACTGGTCACCACATGCCGATCTTAAGTTTATCCCCTTCCCCTGCCATGGATGGGATCAGACCTTTCCCTACACTTGCTCAGGACAATCGCCTCCTACTTCTGCAAACACGGGATAAATTCATTCTTTGCAGTTCTCTGAAGTGTGGGTGGGTCTAGGTCATACAGGGCTTGGACAGAGGCGGCGAAATCCTGAGATTCAAGGAGAAATAACCAGGCTAGGCCTGGTCTTTAATGCCCTGTCTCTGCTGCCTAGAAGCAGCCTTAGCTGGAGGTGTGTGGTATTCTGCATTAGCAGATGTGGTGTGTTCCACTCCATGAAAGTCCCGCCTTAGGCCCAAATGGTCAGAGATGAGCTTCTGCTCTGAGATGTGAGTCTCACCTGTGACTTTTCTGACATTTAGTATTCTGTATTAGAATATGGCTGTTATTCCTTCAGACACCTCATTCTCTGAATCATCCCATGCGATCAGCTTCTACCTGAATACCCTGTGCTTTAGACTGCCTGAATGGCCATGGTGACACCATTTCATATGTCTTAACCACAGCTTCCTCCTCTCTAAAAAGAAGGGGAAAAGAGAAAACCCTGCATCTCCAAATGTGTCGTGAAGCTGACTTCACTAATGTAAAGCACTATGTGACCCACCGCGAGATGTCCAGAGCAATGCTATGGAATTAACCCTGCTCTTCGAACCCTACAGGTTCTTCTTGTTTTCCTCTTCCATGACATATATTTTCATTTACTTTGCACATCATCAGCAACATCACTATGAGGGTGATGAGGCACTGGCCCAGGTTGCCCAGAGAAGCTGTGGCTGCCCCATCCCTGGAGGGGTTCAAGGCCAGGCTGTATGGGGATTGGAGCAACCTGGTCTAGTAGAAGGTGTCCCTGTCTAGGGCAGGGGGGTGGAACTAGATGGTTTTTAAAGGTTCCTTCCAACTCTAACCATTCTATGATTCCATGATTCTATAATTTGACCTTCAGTGCCGAGCACTGAGTCAAGCTAAGGGCAGTATCCCCCTTAGCTGCATGCACTGGAGGGTGGTTGTCTCATATTGGGTTGTCTCAACCACAGCAGGACGCATTCTGCACCCTGCCTAAGAACAGCACCTGTTCACAGCCCACCGTAAGCAGTGTCTCATTTTGCTAATGGTTAAATATACTGAAGATCTGCAAACTGGGGGCTTTGCTTTCACTCAACATCTTGCAGAGGCCATGAAAAGCACGGTCAACATCCCTGGAAGATGGGTCCTTGTCAAGACAGTGTAGGAAGCAGACCAGCAGTGAAATCATCGGTGGAGAGCTAGCCTTGCCGAAGCTGCTGGAAATAAACAAATCTTCCCCCAAAGTAATAACCATTCTGAAACCTGCAGGAATACAGTCACATGGCTGTTCTGAGTCACGAACTCCTGGCTCACAGCAAGACTGCTGTGTCTATGCTCCTGGCAGGAGGGACCTCAGAAGAGCTCAGCTGCCGTATCCAGCTGAGCTCCTGGGCTTCTCATCAGGAAGGAGTTAAGAGCCTGATGAGACCTATAGGAACAGGACATGCCACGTGTGGTGGGGCTCACTGTGAGATGCAGACATCAAAATGTAGACATCACACGTGGCAGTTGCCTGAGCTCCCAATGTAACCAGTGGGGCTTGATTTGGTCACCAAACCCTGGACATCATATAGTCATCTCCATGTGCTCCACCAGAAGGTGTGGTTTTGCACCGTATCTACCAGGCCCATGCAGATGTCCCAGGGCATCTTGAGTGGTACCAGACACTCATGTTTATGCAGCTGAATCAGCCCTAAGTGTAATGTGAAGTTGAATCCCACCCTTTGCACCTTCTATTGCTCTTTCCTATACAAAACTTGTCACCCTTTGAACAGAAAGGACCCTTTTAGGATGGTTTGGGGATCCCAGACCCAGCACAGGAGGGTCTGACACCCATCACTGCCCAGGGCAAGATCTGGTTGTGCTCACACTGCTCTGAGCCAGTGTCGAGGGCAGGCGTGGACCTCTGTGTGTCAGGCCAGGTCTGTGCTGGGATGAGATGCAAGGTTGTAGGACGGGTGAATGTCCCTGTGGTTGAGGAGCAAGAACTCCTTTTGGCCATCCTGGCTATTAGTGGGGGAGATTAAGAGCCCTGACATCTTCCTGGCTCCACTTAATAATTTTCATTTGCTGCTGTCACTGGGAGAAGAGAGAATTGAAGCTTTTCTGCCCTAGTGCTTTGCCTTTACACTGCAGGTCCCAAGGGAACAGTAACCGGCCATGGTGAATGAAGAGGAGAGCTCTCTGACACTCCAGCAAACTAGACTCTGACTTGGAGTGAAATCCAGTCATTAGCTCTAATGACAGGATAAGTTCTGGGCACCTCAATATGAGAGAGATATCGAGGTGCTGGAGCGAGGGCAGAGGAGGGCAACGAAGCTGGTGAAGGGCCTGGAGAATAAATCTGATGAGGAGCCATTGAAGGAGCTGGGACTGTTTAGTTTGAGGAAGAGGAGGCTGAGGGGAGACCTCATCACTCTCTACAACTACTTGAAAGGCCATTGCAGAGAGGTTGGTGCTGGTCTCTTCTCACAGGTAATTAGAGATAGAACAAGAGGGAACGGGTTCAAGCTGCAGCAGGGTAGGTTTAGGCTGGACGTTAGGAAAAAATTCTTCCCAGAAAGAGTGGTGAGACACTGGAATAGGCTGCCCAGGCAGGTGGTGGAGTCACCATCCCTGAATGTGTTTAAGACTCATTTAGATGTGGTGTTGGGGGATATGGTGTAGGGGAGAACTTTGTAGAGTGGGGTTGATGGTTGGACTCGATGATCCCAAGGGTCTTTTCCAACCTAAATGATTCTATGATTCTGATTCTAAGTATTAACGCTGGTACTAGACAGATGATAGATTGGCCTGGAGGGTGCCTGGAGCCTCTGTCACCGCTGCATGCTGCACATCATAGAATCACAGAATGGTTTGGGTTGGAAGGGACCTTAAAGGTCATCTGGTTCCAACCCCCTGCCCTGGGCAGGGACACCTCCCACCACACCAGGCTGCTCCAAGCCCCGTCCAACCTGGCCTTGAACCCCTCCAGGGATGGGGCAGCCACAGCTTCTCTGGGCAACCTGTTCCAGTGCCTCATCATCCTCACAATGAAAAATTTCTTCCTAATCCCTAATCTAAATCGACCTTCTTCCAATTTGAAGCCATTACCCCTTGTCCTATCACCACATGCCCTTGTAAAAAGTCCCTCTCCAGCTTTAATGTAGTCCCCCTTCAGATACTGGAAAGCTACTGTAACGTTTGAAAGATGCAAGAGGGTTTAAAGGGTCAGTGGAGTCTGGAGAAGGGGTCCTGCAGGAGATCAGGCATTCTGGGTGCCATCGGGTCTTCTCTTCTCCACTGACTCTCGGCCCCCAAGCACCCTCTTGCACACGTGTTAGTCATAAATTCCTCCACTCCCTGCCACAATGCCGTCTGTCGTCAGTGCAGCTGGGTTCACACCAGGTTTGGCTCCTTCCTCTGGCAGGCCTTGCGTTGTAAAACATCCCACGCAAACCCTGAGCCACGTCCCAGGCATGCAAAGCACCCTCTTGGGTTTGGGCCATACACTCATGGGCTGCAGCTTGGTCTGCACATTATTTCAATCACTTTGAAATTAAAATAACATAATCATCACCCTCAACAACAATAATAATAACAACAACAAATATTAACACGTGTATATGAATTATGGGGGGTGTTGTTGTTGTTATTATTATTATTATTATTATTATTATTATTATTATTTGCAACTTAGAGCCACATAGGTACGACAGAGGAGCCAGAGGAGGTCTGGTTCCGAGCACTAAGGAATGTGGCTGATCAGCTCTAGTAGGACTTGTGCTGAGCACTGTAGACACAAGCCCTAGCAGCACCTCTCTGCAACCACCAGGGACCAAAGACCACTCCCTGGGAAAGACATCCTCAGCTGCGTAGTCACTTTTGGTCACTGAGACATGGACTACAAAAATGAGCAATTGCTTTGCCCTTACCTTGATTCTTTTGTTACCCCATTGAAGATGCTTCACGGCTGTTTCTCAGATGTTCAGCGGCAGGAGTGATAGAGCCAAAAAGGGCTTCTCTGTCTCTCTTCTGCCTGACACTCATGATGAAGGAAAGAGTATCAGAAGAGCATCCTCTGTTGAGAAGGAGCCCACCATGCCGATGCTGTGTGCTTCCAAACTTGAGGTTCCATGGCTCTGCATTTAAACCAGCAGGTCTTCCATGAACATTATAGAATCATAGAATCATTTAGGTTGGAAAAGACCTTGAAGAGTCCGACCGTTAACCTAGCACTGCCAAGTCCACCACCATGTCCCTATTTAACTGTGCCCTAACTGGGCACTGTCTGGAACAAATAATAATTTCACCTGGGACTTGCTTTTTAGGAAACGTGCTGATCACTGTCCCACAAAGTGCATCCACATAGGAGATGCTACCTCTGGTCACGTTTGCGATGTGGACACCTCCTTAGTATTGCAACCAGGCTGCTTAGCTCCGACTTTGTTGTATGGAAAACAAAGCTCTGGGGTATTTTGTCCCTTTAGGCTATAATTAAAGTTTTACTTTCTGATAATTTTATTTTTTTTCTCCTGTTTCCCACCTCACATTGCTGAGGAGCAGAGCTGGGAGCACTGATCAAACCCCAGGGGATTTCAGCAGTCCCCCAAAGTGTATTGTGAGAGCGTTCAACCATCCTGCTGTTTTATTATGTTTTCTGATTGACTATTTCATACATTCTTAGGTGTCTATGCAGGAAATAAAATGCTGAGGTAGTTGTTAACAAATATTCTTGAACATGCCCGAGGTACTCTGGTGTAACACGGCTCTTGTATCTGACTCCCAAGCTCACCGTAGAAGGAGAAATCTTAAACGTACAGAGGTACCAGTTGCATCAGGCATCAGGAAACAACTCAGAAAGCTTTGTGGTTCCCAAATGAGGAGTTCACAGCCCCATTGGTGGCTGGCTTTGGTGACAGCACCTTGACACAGGCTTAAGAAGCTGCTATCCATCCAACTTTTGCTTCTCTTACTCTCTTGCTCCTATCTTGCTTGATAGGAGATATGCCACCATATCTCATAGTCTGGTCTCTGCAGAAAGCGAGTCCCCCCCAAAACAACTACTAGCACTTAGAAAAATTTTAGACTCTCCTAAATTCTGCTTGTAAAGACTTATAATCACTGCAACAGAGCAGATATGCACAGAGGTGGTTTTCTTTTATTACTTTTTAAAAATGCAAATGGCTTCCAGCCCCAGTGTAGGGAACTGCTGGTGCTGCCATGGAGAAACACCAGCCAGCAAGTGCTACATGTTAGTAGATTCCCCTCGCGTGCAGGATTAGGTTTTCAGAGTCACAGTGGAAGGCCCCACTTCTGCTTATGATCCTACATGCCAGATTCCTACTTTTTAACATACTTAGCTCTGCCTTTTCAAACCCGGGTGACATGTTAGACTTTTCACAGCCCAGCAGGCTTGTAACGACTTACTCCGGAAATATGATCCAGACAAAGGCAAAAAAAACAAAAAAAAAAAACAAAAAAAAAATATTTCTAAGCTGTACTGAGATTTACGCTGACATAGGCTGGAAGTTACTGCTCTGTAGCAACATCTAGTGATGCTTTTGTGTGCAAAAAAACAGCCGCATGGTACAGATTACAAAACCATTATAAGGAGAGAATCGCAGGTCGGAGCAGAAGATCGTTGAGTAGCTCCCTTGAGGTCAAAAGGCACCTGAATCTGGATGTGAATCTAGATGTGGTTTAGCCACAGTCGCAGGTTTATGGCTGAACAAGACAATTCTCCTGAACCCCTCTTCTGTACTCCCAGCTGAACCACTGACTTTGGCACAAGGGTTACAGGGGATAACAGGGGCATGGAGACCTTGGATAATGCTGAGAAGGGGCACGTAACTCTTGACCTTAAGTCTCCTACTAAGTGAAATTCTGGTTGCACTGGCGGGGTGATTTAGCTCCTGGTCAGTCCTGTGTTTGTACAAACTGGTGAGGCTGCGGTTGATCATTTGTTTTGTCCAGATGAGATGTGGGGTTGACAGAGCTCAGATGGGAGACATGAAGCTGTTAGACCATCATGACCTACGTAGTGTCTGATTGCTCTGGCTGGAGATGTGCTATTGGTTGCCATATTGCTTCCTTAGGCTGTTGGCCATGGCATAGGCAGGTCTTACTCAACCAAGCCTTGACAGGACCGGTTAAGCTCTCATGAACCATTATCCTCTCCACTTGCCTTGGAGAGCTGGAAATTTGTAGCTTTGCAGCCTGGTGGACTTGCGTTGAGAAGGCATTAGCATGGGCTGGGAGAGGTGTCTGCAGCTGCATGCAGGCAAGGGAAGGGGACGTAGCTGGTCCCTGAGTCAGGTCCTACTTGTCCTCACAGTTCCCTCTTCTGCTCATTCTCCAGGTGCCTATTCCTTGTCCGTGAGGGACAGCAACTCTGCTCATGGGGACATCATCAAACACTACAGGATCCGCTCCTTAGATGGCGGGGGGTATTACATCTCCCCCAGGATGACTTTCTCCAGCCTGCCAGAGCTAATCCATCATTATAGCCGTAAGTTGTTTGCCTTCCCTAATGTGTTTGTTTCCTGGCAGAAGGTGGGCATGTGGACAGAGGGAGGACAGGGTTACTAACCTCCACCAACACTCCATCCACTCTCATGGGCAAGGTGTGCTTCTCCAAGCAGAACCTGGGCACCCATGGGCTATCTTTCATTGTAGGACACCATGAGGGTGAGCTCTGCCCACAGCTCTATAACCAGGGAGTGTTTCCCATCAGGAAAGGAAAGAGATGAATGTTGAAGGAATATGTGGGAGGGATGCTTGAGAAGCAGGGTTTGGACTTGCTGAGCAGGAGAGCTTTCTCCTCTGTGTCTCCTTTTGAGCTTTTTCCTTGCATTGAGTCCCTTCTGGGTGCTTTGATCCCTGTGGCTGAAACACTTGTGTGGTTGTGGAGGTTTCCCATAGGCTGATGGCTTTTTCCTGGCCTGTGTAGATGGAGGAGGAGGAGGTTAGCTCTGCCATCCCATTGAACTGTCCTGTGCTTTGTCCTCATACAGAGAAAGGGGATGGCCTGTGCCAGCGGCTCACAGTTCCCTGCATATCCCTGGTTCCCCAGAGACCCTGGGCACAGGACGAATGGGAGATCCCACGGGAGTCTCTGAAGCTTGTGAAGAAACTTGGCAGTGGGCAGTTTGGGGAAGTGTGGATGGGTAAGTAAATATATAAACAGAGGAGATGGAAAGCCCTCTTTCTTTGAGACAGGAGAAGTCCAGCTGGGGGGATCCTAAAGTATAAACACATTATTTATGGATACTCATGCAGCAGTAGATGCCATACTCCTGGGAAGGACCAGCCAGGTTGTGTTTGCACAGATCAGTGGTTAAGCATGGATTTCATAGGCTAGATGCATGCGAGAGGTGTTGAAGTAACTGCATACTCATGTCCTGAGACATGCTCTTGCTCTTTCTAGGAATCCTGGGCATGGTTGTAGGATCCTAAGTTACAGACAGCAGGGGACCTGGGTGACACTATCCCACTTTTTCTGCTTCCCTGTTCCACTTTATAACCCAGATCTGAATCCCTTACACCTTCCTGCCCACTGCTAGTCAGTGGGAGAAGAAATAGGGTGAACTCAGCTTCCTTTGCTGTCCTCTTTGTGGTTCCTTGTTGCCTTGGAAATTGAGATTGTAGGCAGGACCAGACTGAGTCAACATCCTGGCTGTAGTGTCCTGGCTTTTTCAATGTCGTTTGGATTATTTGAGAACCTATCTGGTGGGAGGTCCCAGGGGTTTCACCCAGAAAGAATCTTGCAGGGCTGGGACGACTGTGTGAGGATGGGCTCAGCACATGGGTGTCCACCACCCAGATCAGGAATGATCCCTGATGAAGCCACAGGGATTGACAGTTGTGCCATGTCTCTCCCTTCTCTACAGGTTGCTCAGAGCCCACTGGTACTGAGACTTTCCATTTGTTTCTTCTTGGGACATTGATAGCTGTTGCTGTGGTTTTCTGCTCCCAGATCCACAAGCTCTTCTGCTCTTTATTGCATGGCCTGATAGAGCCTGTAGAGAGGCCATAATTCCTCAACACACCATTATCTCTCTGCAGGCTACTACAAGAACAACATCAAGGTGGCTGTGAAGACCATGAAGGAGGGCAGCATGGATCCTGATGCTTTCTTGGCAGAGGCAAACCTGATGAAGAGGCTCCAACATAACAAACTGGTCCGGCTATATGCAGTAGTCACAAAGCAGCCTATCTACATTGTGACAGAGTACATGGCCAATGGTAAAAAGCCTCTTTGAGTGTTTTGTTGGGTTCCTGCAAAATCAGGTCAATGAGATGGCTGGTATTCCCATCATAAAGGGGGTGGAGAGGAAAGCATTGTACCAAATCTGTAAGCAGAAGGACTAAGTGATCCACAGGTTTGTTTCTAGTACTGGAAGGGACTCTCTGAGCGATGAAATCCTGCCTCTTGTGCTGTTGCATTTTGTAAGTTACTTCACAAGATGGTGATGCTTCATTAGAAGAGTATTTAAAGGTCGCATCACCACCCTTCCTACTGGATTTTTTTTTCAAATTTTTACTCCCCTCATGGTGAAATTGTCCTTAATTTTGCCTCTCTTGTCTATAAGGCTTTGAGTGATGAATGCCCAGCAGTTTGCAAAAGGTCTGTGTGAAATAGAGGAGGGAAACAGGCTGTATTTGGGATCTTTCCTAATGGAAGATGCTGCAGCAAACACCCATTGTAGTTCCTCGGATTTTCTCAAGGATGCAGGCAGATTTGTCACATATGTTCCGAGAAGCACCAGGGAAAGCAAATGTATAGGCTTATTCAGAAGGGTTACAGCAGTCTCTCCTCTTTTGCAGGGTGTTTGCTGGATTACTTGAAGACAGAAGAAGGAAGCCAACTGAATCTCCCCAAACTCATTGATATGTCTGCTCAGGTTGGTGAACATCCTCTGGGAAACAGACTCAAGACCATGATTTGTTATTGCCTCAGTGAAATTCTTGCAAGTCTGAAGTCTGTCAGAGCGTTGATTTCATGGAGAAAAACAGCACCTCCTGGTGTGCTCTCTTAGGGTTTCTCTCTCAACCCTCTCATGTTGATGTGGATGTCGGCTCAGCAATGCTCTGCTGGCCTTAGGACAGCCTCTGGGGAACTTAGTGCAGTGCTAGAGAACTGGGGTTTGGGGTTTGGGTTTTGGGTTTGTTCTGTTTTGTTTTGTTTTGTGTTGTTTTTCTGGCTTACTGAGCAGGAAATAAGTTTGTTTCTCTTTTTACCAAAAGGAAGAAAAAGCTCAACAAAGGGACTCTCAATGTAGAGTCACGCTGGCTTTCAGCAGTTCTTCCCTTCTCTTGCTTAGGCATAAAGGATGTTCTGACCCTCAAATCTGGGAATATTGCTCCTTATGAGAATAAGCTTTTGCCTCTGTAGGGTCATTTCCTTTTAAGCATCCCCAGGCTGTAAACATTAGTAGTTGCAGCTGCACCATAACATTTTAATCCAGAAGTGAATCTAAATTCAAACGGGTCAAAGTTAGGTAAACAGAGACCCGGAGTGGCAGCATCTTAGCAACAAGTTGTACATGAAGGATGAGACTGGCAAAATCCCTCCACTTTGGTCCTAGCCAGCTGTTGACAGAGTTTGGCTCACTCACAGCAGAACTAGGCTAACTTTGGAAATATTGGAAAAAAGTCATGAAGCGTCGGTGTCATAGCTGAATACAGTTGGTTTGACGCGCAGGTCTGGGATTTACTCATAAGATTACTCATCTTCTCTGGGTCAAAGTGAGCCTGAGCAAACAACACATAAAGGCTGGCCACTTGGTTCTGGCCATCATACAGAGTTATTTTATAATGTATTAAAAACTAGAGAATCTTAATATTTGAGCAAACTTTATAGGGTAGTGAAAGATTTTCCATTTTGCTTTAACCAGGATGAAAATATCTAAATACTTTGAAGCAGTGACCCCATTTTTGCTTTCCTCTGCGCTCCTATGAAGGGTGCAGAGGAACATGTTTCAGTGCCTTCTCTCTTCACTACTGATAAATTTTCCATAGCTGCAGCTTTACCTTTGCTGTCTGTGAAAGGTTATGGGGCCAACAGCATCTTCCCTGTTTAATATCTTTCCCTTATTTTCTTCCTTCCTTCCCCTCCTCTCTCTTTACCTCCCCACTTCCCTCCCTTCCTTTTTCATTCTTTCATTCCTTCTTTTGAAAGCTATACAGCCTGCGCTTGTTTTTAAATTCCTGATGATAAGCAGAATGGTCCAAATTTGTCCGTACACAGAGCCCTTGGGTTTGGTGCGAGTGTTACCCCTGAAATTATCTCCTTGCATTTCCATGCAAGAGGAAAGCACCTTGGCCAGAGCAATCTGCGCTCAGCTACAGTCACGGGGGTGACCTGGAGCAAAGCTTTTGGCCAACACTATACCCAGCTTTGAGCCAGGGACAGCAGAAGCTACGAGTACTAATGCATTTATTTACCACAACATTATGACTTACATTGAGCATGTGCAATAGTGAAGCATCTCCAGGCAGGTGTGTAGGCTTCTGGGGGGAGGTCAGTGATCTTGTCTGTCCCAGGCACGAGGGTGGTATAGGTTGGACAACACACTGGCTGCAGGAACCCCTGGGAGAAACCCATCCCAGGGCAACCTCACGCGACCAAACCTCCTCTCTGAGTTCAGGGTTGAAGTCTTGAATATGATCGCATAACATAGCCCGAGCTGGCCAGAAGCCCGTCCACTACAATGGTCAAATAGAGCCCACAGTAAGAACCATCACTGGGGTTGAGCAATCACACATGGACGTCACCTCTCCATGGGCACCTAGAAGCACTCACCTGCCCTGCACACCCTTCTCGCATCCCTCCATGCTCTTTGCAGCATCCTGCACCGAGCGCCGCTTCCAGGACCAGGATAGTCAAACGCAGACCAGAGCCCAGCAATGTAATAACCCACACAAGCCACCTGCAGCACCTTGAATAAGAAGGATTTTGCCCACCCCTCAAGACATGGGCGCCAATTGGAAGGACGGCTTTCATTGCTCCCACCCCACCCCACCTTCTCAGGGCAGGGATTCAAACACAGTAGCTCCCGGAGGAGGAGGAAAAGGGCAGTCTCTTGAGCTCTTTTGCTATCTGTTCATCTGCGGTGTCAGGATGACACCACAGCCCAGCAGGCACCCAACCCTTTCGATCGCAATTTTGGATCCAATAGCATCCGTCGGAGTTAAAATTAGAAAACTCTGGGTTGACGCGCTCAATCCTGTGGTCAGTCTCGAGGGTACATGCTCGAAAGCACGCTGGGCTGGAACGGGCCCATCGCCGGGTACTATCTCATTAACATCAGGACAGGAAATTACATCAATTCTTCCATTTTCCACTGCAGCAAACAGCACTTGCGCTGAAGGGGTGTTGACACAGGTTAGAAATGTAGCATTGGAAAGTATGTGTTAGTATCCTGTTTAAAACCACATGTAAGCTGAGATGCTGATGCGAATCTGTATGGAGTGGAAAATTGCTCTGCCCTCACCCACAGGCACAGAAAAGCTTTAATATGCACTAACCATTATTAGCAGGGGTTGCATGCATCCACTCACCCTCCTGATAAATGCCTAACCCCAATCTGAGACTTGACAGATGGAGCAATTTTGAAATCTCTTTTTTCTGTATCTCTCAGCACCCGGCGCTAACAGATTGCTGCTGTCATTTATGGGGGCTCGTCACACACCAGGCACCTCCCCAGGGCTGCTCCCTGCTCCAAGGAGCTAAACAGCGAAAGATGATAATGGGAGCAAGTACCTCCCAAAGTAAAGTTTGGAGGTGGTTGAAGAAGGCAGCACATGCCCAGGACAAGGGATTTGTCCAGGGACATCCTCTCTATCCCATCATATTTCTATGCATATCTGGGTCTTCTGCTTTATTGTGTCCTGTAGGTATCAGAGGGGAACTGTATTATGTCCTGGGTCCTTGTCTGGATCCATCAGAGGGAAAGAAAACACCAATATCAGTTTTATTGTGGAGGGATCTCCAGGGGTCTCCTCCCCATCCCAAAGCAGACCAGTGAGGGAGAACAGAGGAGGTTACTGAAGAACATCGAGTTGCCCTAAATCTGGACTTTGCTATTGTGGCTGAGGGACAGATGAGCTCTTTGGGTGTTTTTTTTTCTTTTTTTAATTCACATATTTGATCTGGTGTGTTTGTGATTAAAATCCCAACTAGAGGGGAGAGCCTTGTGGCAGAAACTGGGAATCCAATGATGTGGCTCCAGGTTTTGCTTCAACTTTTTGCATCTCGCTACAGGCACGACCCACAGCTGTAACTTCTGAGCGAAACAGAGAGTGATGCGTCTGTTCTGCTTGACTTGGCCACTTAAAGCTTTTGGAGGCCGAGTGCATGATGGTAGAGCTGCACATATGCACACGTACATGGGCAATATCTATTTATGTATGTGTGCATCTGTCTACCTGTTTATCTCTCTGTCTGTTGATCTGTGTGTCCATCCATCCATGGAGCATGTATGCATGTCCATGCACATGGAGGCATGTGAGCAACCCTATATGCATGCTGTGCTTTCGTAAAGGTGGGTAAGAAAAAGGGCTACAAAGATGATGAGGGGACTAGAACATGTCTCTTCTGAAGAAAGGCTGAGGGATTTGGGTCTCTTCAGTCTGGAAAAAAGGCGACTGAGGGGGGATCTTATCAATGGTTATAAATACTTAAAGGGTGGGTGTCAGGAGGATGGGGCCAGGCTCTTCTCAGTGGTGCCCAGGGACAGGACAAGGGGCAACGGGCACAAACTTGACCATAGGAAGTTCCACCTAAACATGAGGAGGAACTTCTTTCCCTTGAGGGTGTCAGAGCCCTGGCACAGGCTGCCCAGAGAGGTGGTGGAGTCTCCATCTCTGGAGACATTCCAACCCCACCTGGACGCGCTCCTGTGCCACCTGCTCTGAGTGACCCTGCTCTGGCCGGGGGTTGGATGGGATGATCTCCAGAGGTCCCTTCCAACCCCTATCATTCTGTGATTTGGTGGTTCTGTGATTCTGTGAAGATGAAGGCAAGCGAGCTTGTTGTCATGGGCAGGTGACTGATGAAGACGAGTTCTTCCTCCTCTCGTAGGTGGCAGAGGGAATGGCGTACATTGAGCGCATGAACTCCATCCACCGTGACTTGAGAGCTGCCAACATCCTCGTCTCAGAGACACTCTGCTGCAAAATTGCTGATTTTGGCTTGGCCAGGATCATTGAGAATGAATACTTGGCACAAGAAGGTGGGTGTCATTCCCAGCATTGCCTCACCAACACATTTCCCTTATCTCCAGTCCTCCTGCCATGTAGACGAGCCAAGATATGGGGTGTCCAAGGGTTGGGCTGGGACCAGGAATGGGGCACCACTGCTGATGGCATGAGACCAGATCCCCCAATGCTGCCCCACACCAACACCCAGAACAAGCAAGAGAGACAAAAATGGGGTCCTAGGAGAGGGAGTAACGCTTGGGGACAATAAAGAGTAAGTGAGGTTTGCAGAGGGAAAGGGGAAAAAAGTATTTTGGCACTGTTTGGGGAGTCCTGCTGAATCTCAGGTTGTGCTACTGGAGAAATTTGACCTCTACTAATGAAACCTGCTGCCTGTGCCTACGTGTTCACAGTGAGTCAGTCCAAAGGGAAGGAAATAGCTGTGTAACTCAGTCACTGCACACTGTGGGATGGCAGAGGGGAGCTGGAGCCACAAATCTGGACCAAAAGTCAGTTTCCAGATGTTCCAGGCAAACGAAGCCCAGACCAGATCAGGTCCCCACATGGGAATGGGCTTGCAGCTTGGCAGGTGTTTTTTATAGGAACAGAGTACCTTGAGCATCTAAAATAAAACAAAAATACATGCCAAAAAAACCCAAAAAAGGCATACAAGCCCCAATATCCCCCATCCCCCCAGCCCGCATCCTGGGCTGCATCAAAAGGAGCGTGGCCAGCAGGGTGAGGGAGGTGATTCTGCCCCTCTGCTCTGTTCTGGTGAGACCCCACCTGGAGTCCTGCATCCAGCTCTGGAGTCCTCAGCACAAGAAGAACATGGAGCCATTGGAGCGGGTCCAGAGGAGGACTACGAAGATGCTGGGAGGGCTGGAGCCCCTCTGCTGGGAGGACAGGCTGAGAGAGTTGGGGTTGTTCAGCCTGGAGAAGAGAAGGCTCCGGGGAGACCTTATAGCAGCCTTCCCGTCCCTAAAGGGGGCCTACAGGAAAGCTGGGGAGGGACTCTGGATCAGGGAGGGGAGCCATAGGATGAAGGGGAATGATTTTAAACTGAAAGAGGGGAGATTTAGATTAGATATTAGGAAGAAATTCTTTGCTGTGGGGGTGGTGAGGCCCTGGCACAGGTTGCCCAGAGAAGCTGTGGCTGCCCCATCCCTGGAGGGGTTCAAGGCCAGGTTGGCCGGGGCTTGGAGCAACCTGGTCTTGTGGGAGGTGTCCCTGCCCAGGGCAGGGGGTTGGAGCTAGATGATCTTTAAGGTCCCTTCCAACCAAACTATTCTGTGATCCTATAGTTCTATGTTAATGTGCAATCTCCTTGTGACTCCACCTGAGAAGCCAAGCCCCTTGCTGGGGGCTGAGTATCTGAACTGGTGGTGGACTGGAGAACTTGGCCATGAGAAGTGGCAACTGGTTTGGTTGGTGTAGAGGTGGGTCTACAGCCATTTGACAACAGGGTTAAGTGAAATTCCTCTGGTGGCAGCTTTTTCTCTGCACTTCAAGGTCAATTATGAGATTGTGTCATTCAGATTGCAAAGAGACTTTACAGAGCATCAGGGAAACAAGCAGAAATGATTGAACTAAAACAACTAAGTCTGGTATAAGTGTCACTTGCCGGAAGATTTTCAAATTATGAAAATCTGTGTGCCTCTAGAATTGGGATGAATCTAAAATTCCCCATAAAAATACTCTGGGGAAAGGAAATTGAATAGAATATTTTTTTTTTTGTAAGATAGGAAGCTTTTCTTTCAATTAGCTGTCCCAACATACTTTATGTACAAATTATACCCATGTCAACATGTAAAACTAGTTCAAAGTAGTAAAAGCTCGCAAATGTAATTTGTGCAATGTCATGAAGCGGTACTGCGAGATTGCTGCAATTTTTGAAGGCACTTTTTATCCTTACGAGAAGTTTTGGTGCAATGAGTATAATTCTGTTAACATACCCAAAGGAGCTACATATCCAGTGGAAAACAGTTCCTATCAGCATTTTTCCAGCTAGCTTGAATCTGAAATAGCAACTGCCCCTCTATCTACTTTGAACAATTTTCACTTCATAGATTTAATTTCTGAGCCTCGTCAATCTACTTGTCAGAGTATGATGTGCAAGAACAAAGGCACTTATTTCACACACCGCATTTGGGCTTTCAGTCCTGAAAGGATCTATACAAATAAAAGTGTGGCTTCCTCTGCAGTCTTTAATACACTCAGTTCCTACATATCAAGCTGTTTTGGGGTTTTGTTCTCTTTTTGGCCTTAGCTAAACTGAAATTGCAATCTTATGGTCATTGCTGTCGGCAGCGTGCAAAACACAACAAAATAAAATAGGACTTTTTTTTTGTTTTTAATATATATATGCAGCCTTAAGAACCAGAGAATTTATATTAGCTGTGTTGTTTATGCACTTTTGCTAAAAACAGCCCCTTTCTGTTGAGTGATTTTATACAGAATAAAATCCTACTACTGTTGTCCTCTAATAAAGCTACTCGAGGCATTGGCTTTGAATAGCACAGACACATGGTTTGGGCTACAGAAACCCATTGGTTCTGCGTGGCAAGCTGCCACCTGAAGGGCGATGGGTGTCTCCTGGGAGATGCTTGATCCCAGCATCATGGCCTCAGCGTGCACGGCACTGGTCATCCATCCGTGCTACCTTTCCTGGCTCCGTTCCCGAGATCCCCATCACTAAACACACAAGAGATGCAAAGGTGTTGTAAGACTTCATGAGTAAAATAGCTTACCTAGATTTTTTTTTTTTCTAATATGTGTGCTATCAGTTACCTAATGCGTTAAGTTTTTCCATTATTTGGCCTCTGTGTATCATTATCTATGGATATTTATAAGCATACACATGTGAAAAAGTCTTTTAAGGTGAAATAGCCTTTTCTGCCCTGGAAAAAGAATCAAGAAAGCCAAAGAGATGCCAGGTAGAAATGACCTTTTAATAAAAACAGGAGACAGGCAGCAATTTTCTTCCTCTGGCCTTATTTCTGGCCTTCCACAGTTCCTTCGATAAGTCCCATGGCAACCCCCTGCTGCAGTCAAGAGCCCGTGGCACCCAGGGCTCAGTTTTTTGGGGAACTGCTCAGCCGTGCCTGTGGGAGCGGAGGGAGATGCTTCGCCTCCACCTGCTATTTCCCTTTGCTTCCTCTGGACAGGTGCCAAATTCCCGATCAAATGGACGGCGCCAGAGGCCATTAACTTTGGAGTTTTCACCATCAAATCTGACGTGTGGTCTTTCGGGATCCTCCTGACAGAGATCATAACCTACGGCAGGATCCCTTACCCAGGTATGAGGCAAATACGGGATGAGTGAGCATCAGCTTCAAAGCATCTAGAGCTGCTTTATGCTTGGAGACACGTATCCGAGTATGTACGCGTGTGCCCAGACACACACCCCTGTTTCTTCATGCTGGGTTTTCTCTCCTAAGCTCCCCCGAGCCTCAGTTATACCTATTCTAGGAAAAAACCTATAGAGGAAAGTCAGGGAAGGGGCAGAGGGATGGAGGGAGGAGCACAACCCTGAGGAAGGGATGGTGCCCAGATATGGCTCAGCATCGCGGTCCCTTGTGTCCCTCCAGCCCTGCCTAGATGTGAGCTATGGGGAGCACTGACCTTCACCCCCAGGATGCTGAATAACTCCTGTTGGTCTGCATTTCCCTCCAGGGATGACCAACCCCGAGGTGATTCGCAACCTGGAGCGGGGCTACCGCATGCCCTGCCCAGACATGTGCCCTGGTGAACTCTACAACATCATCCTGAAATGCTGGCGAAACAAGCCTGAGGAGCGCCCGACCTTCGAGTACCTGCAGTCGGTCCTTGAGGACTTTTACACTGCCACAGAGAAGCAATATGAGCCAGAACCTCAGCAGTAAGCCACCATCCCACCAGCACCTGGGGACAGACTGGAAGAAAGCCCCTTCCCACACAGCCCTGCGATGGTTTCTTTCAGGCCTTTCCCTTTCTCCTGTGTGCCACCACAATGCATTTGGAGATGGGGAACGAGGAGGGACATGAAGGAGGTGGATGCTGCCAGCTCTGTGGTTATGATGAAGACCAAAGAGGTGGCTAAGAGCTGTCATGGCTCCTTCCCCATCCGCCTTGGAGGTCTGTACTCACTTTGCAGACATCACCTCTGCCACGAAGGACAGCAGACTCCTTCGTGACCCCCCTGGAGAAAGAAAAGCCCCTCAGTCCTGCAACTGTAGCCCCAAGAAGAGGGGACCATGGCTGGGATGGTGGTATAGGGGGGGATACACACTCTCTACCCCCCCTTCTGATGCCACTGCCTGCAATACTACAACCCCCTTCATGCCAAGGGCTTGGGTGGGAATGTGTCTTCTCTGCACCTCCTTGGGCCACAGCAGGCCCCCAAGCTCTGGAGCAATGTCTCCAGGTGGTGCCACACCTCCCCTCCCACCCTAAGTCAATAATAAAGAACTGAATATGACCATTTTCCATTTATTTATTGTTGCGCCAGGGCGAGAACAGGCCCCTGTGCTTTCCATGCCCATGGAGGAGAAGGGGAGAGGCTCTGGGGCTCCCAGGGCAGCTCGGGGTGATGCTGGGCTGGTACCTGGGGCGGGCAGGTGGGGATGCCCGGGGTGCACCCACCGACCGCCGGCACTGGCGGCCCTGGAGCCCGGAGGCAGGAGAGATGTTCGTGGTGTGGCCACGAGATGTCCCTCCTCCCCCGCAAATCTGAATTTGGCGGGGGGAATTAAAAATATATATAATAAAATATCGCCAAAATAATTATATATATATATATATATACACACCTTCCCTGCTTTGCTGAGCCCTTCACGGCACAAGCTCTTGATGCAGCATCGTAGAATCATAGAATGATTTGGGTTGGAAGGGACATTAAAGATCACCTAGTCCCACACCCTGCCCTGGGCAGGGACGCCTCCCACTGGACCAGGTTGCTCCAAGCCCCATCCAACCTCCAGGGATGGGGCAGCCCCACAACGGGTCCCGCTCTGTGCCCAGCAACAGGAGGGTTCAGATGCTCTTTCCCTGCTCTCTGGTGCATCTCTGACCCATGGCTCCATTGGGAATGTCCACATCAGGCTGCAGGGTGGTCTCTGATCAGCACTTGCAATGGGTTGGGGAGAGGAGGATGAAGAAATAAGGCACAGATGGCACACTGAAGGGGTATTAGGACCGCAGGAGAGAACACCAGTCTGGGACCCAGGTTGACTGCCCTTCAGGTTATTGCACGGAGCAGCATCTCTCTGGGGTGTTTGGTCTGATGTTTTCTATCCCATCAACCAGATTTTGAGTCCTGTTGTAGAGGGTGCTTCTCATAACATAACAAGGATGCTACGAGAAAGAAACAGCAGAGATGACGCCTGTATGCAAGAAAAAATACCTGACCATCAACAACACATGACACAGAGTTACCTGTGTACACCACTGCTGCAAGAGATCCTAGAAAGAAAAAGGAGTGGGAAGATTCATAGCAAATTTGTAGGGACAACTGGGCTATCAGCAGCTACATTCGGTCCAAGGTCTTGGTCTTCAGTGCCATGAGTCCGTCACTTGTGATGAGACAAAATCCCCCACTGTGATGCCAGCATCACTTCCCAGGTGTTCCTGACGGGCAACATTGCTTGTGTCAATGTGACCAGAACTTTACCTGACTTCAAATGCTGTTTATCCCTCCTTTTCAGAGCCGTAACTGAGGGAAAGAGCACATAGGGACTGGTTTAGCATTCACTGGAGGCCAAAGTATCTGGAGATGGCTGGTTTGCTTACATGGATGACATCTTAGAAAGATGGCATCCTTACAAGGGTGACAGCTTAGAAATGTCATTCTGTGCATCCTCAGGAGGGAAAGGAGCTTTAATAGCAGAAAACAGGTGTCCCAGACCAGAAGGAAGGAAAATGGTTGAGATGATAGAGCCTCAGAAATCCTAGATCTCGTGGAGACAACCTAGGATGTCCAGGATGTTTTCACCTGCACCCCTCTAGGACTTCAGCTGGAGCTGGATGGGAAACCTCAGGGTGTGGAAAAGAGCATTAGACACCTGTGTTCGGGAGGTGAGATTCCCCCACCCCCAAAATGTCCAAACCAAGAGGTGAATCAACCTCTAGTGTCTCAGAGCTCTTTTTTTTTATCCCACCCATAACACATCTGATTCCCACAGCTTCACTCCTTGTACAGGAAAGTGAAGTGTCCTCCCAAGCATTTCTGAGAGCCATCAGAAGTCATCTTCCAACTCAGTGTGAACAACTGGGGAGTAGCCGTGTGGCCAGGGCCTGCCCACGGTTAGACAGATCTCTTCATCAGATCATCAGCAAACCTCATCCACCCCTTTCCATCTTTACAACCTGGTTCCTGGCTCCTGAATGCTGTGCCAGTAGGTCCTCGTGCTAATTTAAGATGAATCAAGCTTGTTTCACGGCTCCAAGCGACAAGGTGTATGTGCTACAACTATACAAAGCCCGTTTTAAACAAGAAGCAATTATTAGTCATTTATTCAATAATTTCACCAGAGTTGAAGAAACAGTCTTTATCCCTGCTTGAACTCCAGCTTGGTCATTCACTTTTACCAGGAACTCCACGCAGGACTAGCAGATTTCTATTAATGACATGACACCCTGCAAATAAATAAAAAAGAAAGACACATGATGCCTTGGCTGCAAATATTTTATTGAATTGAAAACTGTGGATCATTTGTGCTAGAGCAAACCAGGAAGAAGAGTTACAGGGTGTCTGCTAAGCACTTCTACATTGCGTTATCACCCAAGGCCAAAGAGTCAAGTATTGTAGCTCAATTTAGAAAGGAAATGGATATTTTTATGGCTAATAGCAACACATGGCCGAGGCCAGGGTGAACACAACAAAGAGACTGTAAGCTGTGCTTCCTCTGCACTGGCCACCATAGCCTTTTTTGTTCACGCTGCACAAACAATTGTTGAATTTTGTTCCCTGCCATGCCTGTGATAAATGCATGGGGTGTGGACACTCGCCTGGCTGCATAGTCATGTGTGCTTCCACCACAAAGCCATTGCAGAAGCCACTGGCAGCTCTTCATTTGCATAGGGGAGTGGGGCTGGGAGTTGTGCCACCAACTGGAGTCTCTCCAGGGGATGAAAGGGAGACCATGAGCCCCATGAGCAGCCATGGTTTTACACAACAGCCATCAAAACCAGCGTAAAATGGATCAGTCAGTTGGAGAGAAAAGGACCTGCATCCTAGTCTGCATCCTGGACATGTACATCAGGGACCTCAATCAAAAACCCAGGTGAGAAGTGGGATGATGTCTCTTGTGACCTCCAGCCCAGGAGGCAACTGGGCTACTCCAGGGGGCCAGGATGTCTCCAATGGCTCCAGCAAGCTCTGCGAGACCCCCTTCAGCCCCCATACCTACCTGGCAGCCTAAGAGGTGTCTCTTCACCATGGGTGAGCTCCAGCCAGAGGCTCACAGGTGAGTCTCAGAGCAGGAGAAAGGCGTTAAAAGTGACCTAGGCTCTCACATCCAGTTTGTGATTCTTGAGTGATCTGCAACAGGGACTCTATCACTTGCATGAACAGCTCGGTTACACAGGTCCTGTGAAACTACCCAGGAAAAGCATGTTGCTTCTTGTCTGCAAGCATCGGGCTGTGCAAGGTGTTTTACAAGATAAAAGGCAATTTCTGCCATAGATAGGATATGAACTCTCAGAATGGCCTAGACAAAGATTCGGTGCCAGGTGGTCTTTCCAAAGGCCACTGGAATGGTCTTTCCAATTCTCAGACAGAAAGACCCAGACCTCCATATTTCCCATGCAGCCTTGGTCTTGTTACTTCATCCACATCTTCTGTCTGAAAATTCGTCTGTGCAGGTAATGTCTGGTCTTCTGCTGGCGTTGAGTTCATCTGCATTACCACCCTGTTTGAAAGTGGTTTGAAGGGCTGGAGGGAAGGTTTCTGTGGTAATTCTCAATTCTCCACCTAGCAGAAGTGGAAATATCCCCGTGGCTGCGGTGTAAAACCTTCTCCAGGCAGCAGCTGGGGTATCTTAGCAGAAAGTGCTAAGGAAACTTGGAGCCAGGGTCAGGGGGTGAGACAAGCATGGAAAACCAGTCAGAGGGCAGGGCTGCTGGGAGCAGCAGCACTGAGGAAATCAGGTGGCTTCTCTGATGTCTAGTAAGGTGAGATCTCCAACTGAAGCTTTTCCCGTCACCCGGGCATTCATCGCAATGTGGATTTTCTCGTGTGTAATGAAAGGTTAAGCATAGCATGCACGATAGGCTTTCCTGCATGTCTTTAAGAAGCTGGGTTAAAATCAGAGAAGGACAAGAAGATCAGCTGAGATGGAAGAACAGAGCAGGGACAAGGAAAAGGAGGGAGCGCATGGCCCTACCCAGGGGATAAAACCCTAGGGCTTCTCAAGTTAGGGTCTTTTACCCTCTTCTTTCTCCCCATGCTATATTAACACCCCGATCTGCCTGACTGGCTCATCTTGCAACCCTGTGTGTGCAGGGCTTGTCCAGGGCAGGGGTAAAGAAGAAAAGCCCATTACACTTCCAGATCTCTGGCTAATGGGGGAGCTGGTACCCTTTTGGGAAGGAGGTTGCCCAGCAGGTAGAGGTCTGCGTCTACTTTTAACACGCTGCAAATGGACCCTAGAGCTGCAGCTTGGTCGGCTGGCGTAAAGCAAAAGCAAAGCAGTGATGCATTGAAGTCACATCCTCGGAAATGGGCTTTTTTCAAAGCCATCCCATGATTGGCTCTTGTTTGGTCCTGAGTGAAACAGCGTTGGCAGGCACAGCCTCAACAACAGTGCACGCTGGAATGTGCCAGCAGCTTAGGACCTCTCCCAGGGTGATAAAGAGCCTGGCACCCTGAGGATCCAAGCGTCCCCCACCCGCTGCGTGCAGGACAGGGCGCCTGGAGCTTGCCACGCTGCCACTAAAAAGTGAGGCAGGGCCACCAGGGAAGGGAGGTGGTGAGGAGCCCTCACCTTGCTCTGGTTTTCCTCCACCCACACACAGCAGAGCAAATATCCCCTAGCAAATACTGTAGAGCAAACAAGGGCATCGATGTCCTGCCAGGCTGAGCTCTGGTCTCCAAGCTGCTCCACCAAAGAGAACAATTACTTTTTTGCCAGGAGGGTCCCCTCCCTGGCTAAGCAGCTAGCCAAGTGCTTGCAGCCAAGGGGGACTTCATCTGGCTTGCTTCTCCAAGAAGAACTCTTGGTTCAGAGCATCCCCAAGGGCTGGTGAAGCTCCAGGCTGGGTCTGAAAATTGTGGGCAGACATCCCCCAGCATCCACTGACTGTAGAAGAGGTTGAGGCCATGTGTCACAGCCAGGCTGTGTGGGTGGCAGAGAGAAGAAATGCATCACTGATGTGAAGCAGAGACAGAGTCCCCAGCAAATCTGCCCAGGGAAATGTCCCTCCATCCTCAACATCCACTCAGGGAAACATCCCATCCCTGCCAGCAGCCAGAAAAACCCTCCACGGATAATGAAGCTCAAGGGGAGCATTTTCTTTATGCACTCAGTGCCCACGGCTGCTCCAGAGAGTTTTGTGTGATGTGTCAAAGACACTCCCTTCAGTCCTGCTGGCTTGCAGGCAGGAGGGCTGGAGCTGTTTCTGGACGATTGCCCATCCCTCAGAAATTTGAGTCAGGTGTTACGACACCATCTCTGGCTCAGAAAGTCTCTAAATTGCTGATTTCCTTGTTCTGCTCTCCCAGGGCTCTTGCTGCACCCTTCCACTGTTCTGCCCATGGCATCTGCAGTTGCCCACTACTGGACACAGACCTGCTATGGGTGTTCCTTTTCTAGCCCGCTTCCAGACCTCCTTTCTCAAGAGTTTCCTTCCACACCAATCTGTTCAAGGTCACTCCCAGTTAAAATTAGCAGCTTATTCAGCGTTGGAGAGAAGGGACAGCCAAATTCCCTGGCCTGCTCGCAATCCTGGAAGCTGGCTTCAAGGGATCCAGCTCTGTCTCCCCTTGGAGGTGAGGGAGCTTGTGCAGCCAGCTCGCCCTCTTTACCTTAAATCTGAGCTCTGGAACTGCGTCAGCAAAGCAGGAGGAAGGAACATCTCTCTGGAGCCTCTGATTCCCACCACCATCCTCTGAATGCCAGACGTCACCCCCATTGTACCCAAGCCAGATATTTAACTGGTCATAATTGTCCCTGCGATAGCAAGAGAGTTCCCCCAGCCTTTCAAATCTATATTTAACTCGTCCTCACCTCATCCCTCTTCCTGGCCTTCTTATCTTTCTTTCCTTTTTATCCCGGGCAGGCTGAAGCCACAGGGTGGAGACAGCAGAAAGGCAGCCATGGCAGGGCGATGGGAGTTTTGCTGTGGTTGGTCCCTGCCCTGGGTTGGGGATGCTTGGGGGTGTGATGTCTGGTCCACCAGGCAAGGACACAGCTGGTAAGGGGAATCAGGACCTTCATCCCAGCTTGGTGCACAGCCCAGGGAAACATCCCTGGCATGGTGCAGCAGTAACACAAAATTTGGTCCCAAGGAGGAAAAGCATCCTTGTCTCCCTGATGTACCAGCCAGGGCATCTCCTCCAGGCTGAAATCCAACATCAGTGCATGAGCCATGGGTAGCCAATGTGGGCAACAGAGTGATGGCAGAAAAAAAGGAAATTGTGTGCACCTCGCCAGGAGGAATGAATGAACATGGCAGCCTTAGCTTTGCACTGGGCAGCTGCGAATGAAAATCCCCGTGGTGGCACTGCTTGAGAGAGGTTATTCTTCAAAATAGAGGTGTTTCCAATACTAGAAAGAAACCAAAAGAAAGTGCTGTAGCAACCAAGACTTTCTTTATCATTACATGCCGCCTGAAAATATCTGGACAATCCCAAGTTTTTCACAGAGAAAATGTGCTCACTTGAATTGAAGCTGTCAGCCAGACTCTTGGGATCGACAAACAGTTAACCACAGAAGAGGGTTAGGAAAGGTTCATACAGAAAGTAGGGGTTTGGTGGACTGCTTGGGGCAAAACCAGGGTGTCTGGGACACTAAGTACCCAGCTTAGTGATTAGTGCCTTGGAGAAAGTCCAAATTTCACCCCAAAGCTATTAGGGTGAAAGTCCAAATCTCCTGCACAAAGAAGAGCTGGAAGGAATGAGTTTAAGAGAAGCTAAGACTAGCAGAGCATCATCATCTGGGTCTAGAGAGCATCTGGGGACATCGTTCCTCCAAACCCTTGTCCTTCTGGCAGCCCTGCTGAATCCCTTAGCACATGGCTTCTGGCCAACCAGGTGAGGGTCGAAAGTGTCTCTTGCTGAGCCCTGATTCCTTGACCAGAAGGGTGAAGATCGCAGAGCTATTATGTTCCTGTGAGCTTCAAGGAAATGGGGAACTGAGGAGAAGACAGAGCCCATGGATGTCCTTTCTGAGGGAAAGTCTGTAGCATGAACACAGTTCTTATTAGAGAAGCTGAAAGAGATGTTATGAATGCCCCGAATGCAGAAAAAGCTTCAGATTAGAGGACACATCTTATTAGAAAACAACTAATCCAACTGCAAGGACACCCCACATTGAGAATACAGCTCATTCACCCACATTTCCCAAAACACTTAATTTGGATGGAAAACTTATTGGATCTCAGGCGGATCATGAAAACATTTTCAAAATCTCAAAAATACTGAGACAGCGGGAAAAAAAAACACTTTTCTAGGTCTTCTCTCTATACCTTGAACCAGCATGTGCCTCTGCAAAAGATCCCTTACAAAGCTTTGGAGAGCAACCGTTTTATTTCAGCCTCTGATCCTGTCTTGCAGCTTTCATAATGGCTTTTCCTTCCCAAAGATGCCACTCTTTTGAGAAAATGCTTCATGGTGAGGTACAAAACGGAGGTTGCTAGAAGCAAGTCAAGGTGCTGAGTCCTTTTGGCAGCCAAGCCTGGACAATATGGACCTCAGGACAGGGTATCTTGCTTAGCTCTTATTTTGATACCCAACTCAGGTATTAACAATATGCCTTTCTTTTTGCCTCACGAGGTCCTGAAACATTATTGCTTTTGGATTTAGACATTGTGGTGGTCATCACTTCTCCATCAAGGGCCAGCAGGCAGTGACAGGAAGGTGAGGTGCAATTACCAGCTCGTAGTGAAGTCTTTGAAGGATAAAAGTGATAAATATGATAAGGACGGTGACGCTCTGCAGAAGGTTCAGTGCACATAGGTGTGGGGCCGTTCACGTGGACCTACTTGGCCAGAAATCGGAGCTATAGCTGTTTCGGTGTCTGGGAATGAGGACACCTAGTTTGGACCTATCTGCTTACTCTGGCATTTGATGCTCACATATCTGCATGCCTCTGTGCATGACATTAACGAGACTGCAGTCAGTTTTCGGAGTTTTCCTGGAATCTAAGTGTCTGCTGGAGAGCTCTGAGGAAACAGCAGAGGAACAACTCCAGAACAGGAATTTCAATGTATTTCCAAGTGGAGAGCAGCATGTAGGAACCCAGCCCAGAGCTGAGCTCACCTATTTTATTTGGGAAGAAACCCTTGCAAGAAAGATCTGGCCTGACCTCCAGATTCCCCTCTGCTAAGCACTAGCAACATGATGTGAGCAACCACAGGCCTTCCCAGTGAGCCCTACATACATGGCTTGCTGCTCTCCCCCGCCCCACAAGCTAGGGGTCCCAACCGGGCCCCCAGCTTACTGATAGGGGTATATTAGGAAGGGTCAGGACTGGAGCTATATGGGACAGTGCCCATTTCTATGAGGATGTCCCCCTTGCAAAGAAGAAAGGCTGAACATAGAGCACCTTCAAGCCATAGGGATAAGCCTTGACTGGGGCATGTGTTCTTGCAAGCAGAGGGATGTTCTTGCAGGCAGAGCAGATGTCCCTGTTCGGGCACCAAACATTAGGATGAAGTACTTTACGCTGAGGGTGGTGAGACACTGGCCCAGGTTGCCCAGAGAGGTGGTGGAGGCCCCATCCCTGGAGACAATCAAGGCCAGGCTGGATGAGGCTCTGAGCAACCTGGTCTAGTTGAAGATGTCCCTGCTTACTGCAGGGGGGTTGGACTAGATGGCCTTTAAAGGTCCCTTCCAACCGAACACATTCTATGATTCTACGATTCTACGATTCTACGATTCTACGATTCTATGATTCCATGTTCAGCTGCTCTGAACAAGTAAATGCAAGAGCTTTTGCCCCACATTTTCTTATCCAGATCAAACCTTCAGGACAACTGGCCTGTCCCATCCAGGAGGTCAGAAATTAATATCACAACAAGCCCTTCTGCACTTGAAATTGGACCCTGCCCTAGGGCGAGTGTGTGCTCTGACCTTCCTTCTCTACCAGCACCTTGCCTTTGCTGTCGTCATCTAACAACCTTTGCCTTTGCCATCTTCAAACAAGGACCTCAAGGGCCTTCCTTCTGCAGAACAAACACTGCTACAGCTGTTCTAGTTGGTGTTGACTCTGTAGTACCTTAAACTTTTGAGCCTACTCATTACACCTGTGCTGGTAAACAAAAAAAGTACCTGGCCTGTCCTCTGACCCTGAGACCGGCTGGCCTGGGATGGCCACGTCCACACTATTAAATTCTCTAAGCCTCCAGAACAGGGTGGACATATCCAAAATACATTTTGGGAATGGTGCCTGTTGTGTGCTGTCTCCAGCCTAAGGATTGTTTGTGTCTGTGCTAGTCAAGCTGGGCCAAGCTGATGCTGGACGCATGTTAACAATTTAGCACTGCAGATGATCGAATTTTTGGCTGTGTTGAATTTACCAGTACAGATATATCCACTAAGCTAAATTTTGCCTGAAATCACCAGCATTGGTTTTCATCTGATAGACAGGAGACACCTCATGCCATGGGCCAACACCACAGAGAAGGTTAATCAGCCCAACTGGATAGATGGGGTAAAAGCACCTCTGCCATCTATGAACTGGTAATTATTTGTGCCGGGTGTTTAGATGCTCATATAGGTTCCCCGCCCTGGATCTATATGGGCCAGGAGCCCCCTGTGTAGACTGTATCTCAAGATCTTCTCTCCTTGAGCTGTGCAACATCGCCACACAGCTCACGTCACACCGTAGGTGGTCCTCCAGCCCCACCGCATGGTCGCTTCCCTCTGATAACTCTGAGGTCTTAAAGGTCAACCCAAGGGCAGCGGGTGGACATGTATCAACCAGCTTCGACATGCTGCACTCCAGGAGTAGCTGTGTTTAGACCCAGTGACTCTCTGATCTTCAATAACCTGGCAGCAGCTTGTAAACAGTGGGCTTGACATGATAGCATCCTCAGTGAGCAATGTACACCCTTCCCCCTGATCCCCCTACCCTCTTTGCACTCCTGTGGCTTTGGGAGCCTGAGGGAGAGGCATGCTCAGAGCCAAAATTGCTGAGAGGCTCAGCTTGTGGTTAAGCGTCAGCTACGGTGGGTTGGGGAATTAGGGAAGGCTGAGGGGGTGGGAGCACCAATGTGTGTGTGTGCTCTACACGCACAGCTTTGTGTGCATGGAGCTAGAGAAGCGCTTATAGGTGCTTCTAAACCCTTGCCTTAGTTTCTCTCTTATGTATTTGGTTTCAAAAGAGTGGGACAGTGGAAAACTGTAAAGCCTTCAGCACGTACCTGTAACGTGCTGGCCCCAAGATGTGACCTGCAAATCTAAAGCTATTTGTTGGGATAAAAGTTGCACCCACCAGGCTGGTGGTCTGATCATGCCTCCTGTTTCACAGCCTCAGCTCCTTGTACATGAATAAGGAAGGTCTGAGCCCTGGGGATGGTCTGTAGTTTACTCAGGGGGTTTCCCACGGCCCTGTTCCCCTTGGATGCAAAAGGACGGGATATCAGGATGGTTCACTTTGGGACAAATGCCTGACCCATGTCCCCTCTGAAGCAGAAGGAGCACACAAGTATGGGTGGAGGGAAAGGTGACCACCACATTGCTCAGTCTCACACTGAAACGTGGAAAAACCCCTTTGAACCTCCATCTCCAAATTGTCCATCCTACTTAGTCTGGCACAGGTCTAGCACTGACCCAGATGAGTCCCAGACATGGTTTGGGCATTATCATGGTCCAGGGACCACTCCCAATAGCCATTTTGAATGTGACCGTCATTTTCTGAAGGTGAAGAGAGCTTAATAGGATGGATCCCATCCGTGCTGGTCTGCTTACCTGCAGGACCAGAGAGTGAACGTACCCTCTGTGCTCCCGTTTGCCTCCACCTGGGAAGAAACTGAAGTATGAAGGCAGAAGAAATCAAAGGGCTCCCCAGCCAAGTCCCCCCTTTTCCTTTTTCCCCTAGCAAAGCAGCGAGGTGAAGGCTGCGGGACAGAGCCCAGCTGTGCTGGGTATTTCCAACTCAGTCTCCCATGCAATCTCTGCTGGCGGCCTCGCTCCTCCTCCTCCTCCTCCTCCTCCTCTTGCTTGGAGTAGGACTGCAAAACAAGCTGACCGTATTCCCGCTCACTCCCGAGCCGCTTCCCAGCGCTCAAGGTAACAGTGGGCGCCCATCTGCGCCCTGGCCCCCCCTGCCCACCGCTCGCCTCCCCACAGGAATGTTCTGTACCCGGGCACAGGAGCGTCACGGGGGAGAGCTGTCTGCGTCAGGCTCTCCTGCCGCGGAGACCTTGACTTCTGCCTGGGAACAGGAAGGACAGGCAGGGGCTGCGCTTGCAGACAAGCGGGCTATAACGGGGCTCGGGTGCAGGATGCTGTGGTCCCGAGTCACCTCTCCGAGCTGCTGGCTCCAAGGTGATGCTTCACTAGGGAGAGGAGCAATTGTATCGAAGGAAGGTGCCGGATACCCTCAGCAACAGGATGAGCAGCTCCTATGGGATATTTCTTCTAGACCCCATTTACCTCATCCCCTCAGACATAAGAGTTTGTATCCCTTAAAAAGCTCCGGTGTATTATTTAAGGTCTTGCTGTTATGAAATTGGATTTTCTTTCTATCCACATAAACATCCGCTCTGTTTTCACATAGGTTGTAAACCCACCATGACCTGGGCCCCTGTGACATCTTGTGGAAAGGATTTCTCCTGGTCCACCGGCCCAATCATCTGTTAGTGCTGATGGCCTGGACCCGAGTGAGGGCAAGGAAACATTAAGGGCCCGCAATGCCTGGAGATCAGATGCAGAAGTGCACTTGAACCTGCACACACCATGCACAGGACAACGTCAGCCTTTGCCGCAGTTCAGAAAGCCCACCCTTCACCAGTACTGATTGGGTGGGGGGGAAATAAAAAAGGATTTTTCCATCCTGAAGAGAAAGCTGGTTCTTAGCCAGACAAAGGCTTCTCCTTCCCTGGTCATTCACTCACCACAGCCAGCCCAGAGGAAGTCAGGTCACCTCCTCATGCCTGTTATTCTCCTTCAGCCTTTTCTCTGGGATGTAACATCTGCAAGGTCTTCAAGGCAGTCACCTCCTTCCTTCTCCCTCCATGAACAGGAGCCTCAGATCTTCTGGGAGCTCAGCCAGGTGTGAGCAGGGCAGCCACTTTGACCCATGTCCTTGAGAAGAAAACTCAGGGCACCAGGAAGAATTACAACACCTCAGAGACAAGGTAGGACCTTGGTGGATCACCAAGACACATCTGAGCCCCTAAAAACACCTTACTGCCCTGTGGCTTTCCAGACAGCGTTGATTCCACCTAAGCCCTGTGCCCTGTGCTCCTCACCATCAGTCTTGAGGTAGCTCCCACATAATCGAGTCTCCCTCTGCCTTTCCTTAGGAGACACCATGGAGAAGGCTAGATTTTAAGGTCTCCTATAACAGCCCCAGCACAGCAAAGCTCCAAACTCACCCACAGCCCCCAGGTACACTGCAACTAAGCAGTCGTTCCTCTAAGGTTCTTAACAACACACACAGCAAGGAAACAACAACGTTTTGGTGAAATGCAAGGTCCAATCTGCCCAGCAATGCTTCTTTCTGTTTGCTCGCACCTTCTCCTGTTGTTTCAGGGGATGTCTACGTATCTGTCTGGCTTGTGAGCCACCTTTTCTCAGCACAAGTCAGGAGCAAGAGAGGCTGGCCGCCACGCTGCTCAACGGATACGGGTAGGCAAGAAACTGCTTGGCAAGGAGAGCTGACATTAACTACTCGGGCTATTTAAAAAGGGTGATTTAATCAGCCAAGGTATTTCTGCCCAGCTCCGTGCATGGTACATTTGGCAGTTTGCTGGAATCAGACCAGGGTCTTTTATCAAGAGAAGTGAGGAAGGGAAGGAAAGGGCAAAGCAGATGCGGGTGCAGATTTTTAAAAAAAAAAAAAAAGAGGGCTTCCAAGGCTTTTCCATAAAGAAAAGCAAGGAAGAGAAAACAGAGTTAAAAATAATATTGTGGCATGTTCTGGGCAGAGATACCAGCGTCCTAGGAAAAATATACGGGTTTATTTTTTGCCAAGAGGGAAATAAAAGGGAGGATGAGGGAGGATGCTGAGGCTGTTCTTTGATTTGAAAATGAAGCAAGGCCAAAGAGCAGAGCTGGTCACTGGGTTTTTTTCAGCAGAATGTGCATTTTATAGCTAAAGCAAGCTGGGCTTGAAACCTGCCAAGTGCAGAAATTTGCTCCTAGAAAGCTCCGAGAAAGGCCAGATCTGTTAACATCGGGTGGTGGGCTACCAAATGCTGCCCAAATAGAACTATAAGGAAAATAGTGCAAATCCTTGGACGGGGGTGAATGGACTTAGTGTGAACTCTGCTTTTTGCTTTCGGTGGTCATTGGTTCAGCCCCTTCTGCTGCCGAAAACAGTCGTCACCGTATAAGCACGAAGGGCCAACGTCATCCAAGAATTAAGTACTGACTCTCCGTCGTTTGAGAGGGAGTTAGGTACATGCATTCCTTTAAGAAGCTAACCATAAAGGCTTGTCTGAGAAGACTTTTGCACCATTTAACTTTATCTCTTCGAAACGGCTCTGGGTTTTGTCTGAGCTGGCTGAAATTTTTCATGACCATCATTAATTCACTGAAAAATGCAGGTTTTGGCAGATCAAGTCCCTTTGTAAGTTCAGGCCAAATTTGGCAAGCTGTTTCAGCCAAAAAAAAAAAAAAAATCATGGAGAAAACTTCGAAGCATTTTGCCCTGAGTTTCAAAATGGAATTTCTTGCCTTTTCTTTCTTGTGCAATGGCTTTGCCTTGAAATGAAGCTATGATCCCCTTATTCAACTTCTTGTGAGATTAAATAATAAAACAACATAAAATGAAATATTTGGTGTAATTTCTTTTTCACGTGCAAAGAATGATGTGGATTCTTTTGAGGGAGGAGGAAGGGATTTGTCCCCAGAAACCAGAAGCCCTCCTCCCCGTTACACCATCCCCTTTACCTGTTTGGGGATGCCAGGACACAACACTGGGAAACAGGCCCTGCAAAACCGCAAATATCAGCTAAGCCACAGCTTGAACTTCTGAACAAAACAGGCTGAGTGAAAGAGAGTCCAGTTGTGCCAGCATAAAACGCAGCTCGTCTGGGACTCCTGCCAGCACAGTTTTTTCTAGGCAGGGACCACCGCTCTTCACCTCCAGCTTCAGGAGACGTCGTGTGGATGCAGACATCATTAAAGCAGAGAAATCTCCATCAGGAGATATAGTTATGTCAAAAGGAAGGAGCTCATACAACCATAGCTTGTTTCTTTGTGCGCTACTGTTGTCCTCTCCTTTGGTCCCCTGTCTGCCTCATACTCTGACTCCAAGTCCCCTCTGCCTCTGAGAGCTGCGTGAGTAATATATATCTACTCCAAAGCCTGGTTTTCTGGTCTTTTCAACTCAAAGCAGAGCTGTGTTCCTAAAAAAGTTGGCCCTGAAGTGCAGGAGTGTGGTGTAATCACATAGCATGTGGCCCACCAGGTCCTTGAGGGCACCAGGGATACTTTGTGGTCCCATACATTTGCGTCACGGAAGACTATGATATGGCCAAGGACAGAGGAAGGGACTGATCACAGCCCTCAGCGTAACCTGGTCTTTGTCAGCCAGAAAGACCACACATCATTTTTGCCTCCAGCTGGGGACATGAGGTCCCTCATACTAACGGGCACCACTGGCTGGTGGGACAACAGAGACAAGTTCAGCAGGCTCCACGACACAGTCCTTCAAGAAACTCACCCGCACCACCCTAACCTGGCTCCATCTCTTGTCCCCACAGCCTCCATGGGGAGCCTATTTCCACCTCTGATGGTAAAAACACTGATTTCCATTTATTTCCCACTGTAAACATAAGAAAAAATCATTGCAATCAGGACAGATGAAGCTAGAGCCCCATATCCCACTGCTGTATAGACAACATCAAACTCCCATGCGTTCCTCTCTCCAGTGGTTGTGTTGACCCCTTTTTCACAGGTAGCTTTTTGGAAGAGGGACCCTCATTTCTGCTGCCTTTCTGAGACTGATTTTTTTTCACCATGGCTTTGTAAACAAGGAGCAAGTGCATGCACAGACTGAGTAACGCAGCTTGCAGAAGCTGAAGGTCTCCGAAAATTTGTGAGAAATGAGCAGAACGGGCCTGCAAAGTCATTTCTGGTTTGGCCCAAATTCGGAAGTAAAGAATGTGGTTGCACCACAATTAAAGACAACCTTCTAACAGCCCTTGTGTAGAAGCAGTAACTACTATTTCTTTCCCTAGGAAATTTGATTATTCAGCTCAGTTTGCTGATAAAACATCAGCTTCTGATGTAAAATCTGAAGGTGGAAAGTGCTGAGCTGCTGGTGCCTGAAGAAACTACTGTTTGACTTTCAAGAAAGCCTGCACACCCTGAGGTCCTAAATAGCTCCAGAGATTAGCAAAAGGGCAGTAGATGGGTTCCCATAGGTATTTCTGGTTTGTTTTAACCTATGATAGCTGTACTTAAAACCCTTGCATCAGCTTTTTGGTACCTAAACATTGATTCTGCTCCATTCTCAAGCATCCCTTGATGCTGAGACACAAAAACTGCCACACCAATTCATGGTGCTACAGGCATTTTCAGGGTGCAGCTCCTCCAAACGATGGTCAGACAGGCTGAGTCGCATGCCCTGGCTTGAGGCACAGCACTTCATCGAATATCACTGCACATCTTCTCCCCTTCCCAGATAAATGACACCACCATAGAATCATAGAATCATAGAATTGCTGAGGTTGGAAGGGACCTTTAAGATCATCGAGTCCAACCTTTAGCCTACCCTGACAAAAGCCACTTCTAAACCATGTCCCTAAGTGCCCCATCTACCCTTTTTTTAAACACCTCCAGGGATGGTGAATCCACCACCTCCCTGGGCAGCCTATTCCAATGTTTAATAACCCTTTCAGTGAAAAAGCGTTTCCTAATATCCAATCTAAACCTCCCCTGACGTAACTTGAACCTGTTCCCTCTCGTCCTATCACTTGTCACCAGGATGTGAGTCTCAGCATTAGATCCAAAGGATCCCCCAAAATGCTAGATCCTCGTGCTCAGGCATCTAAATTCATCCCAGCCAACGCAGTCAGTGAAGCCTGGAGAGCAATCGAGCTGGATGCAGGTGTCTGCTTTAGCAAGAGCTGCATCCCTCCAGGCTCTGCCTACTGCCTGGGCAGTATCTCCTGTGACTGCAAAGGGAAGGCACATTAAGCAGCCATTGCCAGCAAAGGGGAGCTGAAAAACTGCTTTGCTGCCATATTTTTCAATGCAAAGGCAATAAACGATTAAATATAATCCTTAGTCTGGAGTCTGATACAGAGGAGGTGTTGAAATGTGTAGGAGGAGGCTCAATGTCTTACAATTTGGGAGGCCCCTTGTAGCACTGGGTTTCGCTTGGAGGAAGTGGAAAATCCCTGTTGGCTGCTGGCAGCTGTCATGCTCGTTACGCCATTGGGGCACATAGCAGCCCAGGGACTCGTGACAACACAGGGACCAAAAGCCAAGCTTCCCGTGGTGGATGTTAATTCCTGAGTCACAGATCACTCTGCTCCCTTTTCTCCTTGTGTTCGGAGCAAAGGTAGAAACCACACCACCACAGATCTCCCAGCTCGTTCCCTCAAGCACCACCACGAGCAGATCC
The DNA here is from genome assembly GCF_028500815.1 of Rissa tridactyla. NCBI lineage: Eukaryota > Metazoa > Chordata > Aves > Charadriiformes > Laridae > Rissa > Rissa tridactyla. The sequence goes on along the minus strand of NC_071468.1, from coordinate 123,589,244 downwards.
TCACAACGCCTGACTCGCTTCTGCGGTTCCTAAACACTGTTGTTGGAGAAGGAACTAAAACTCTCTTATCGCTTCCCCCCCGTTGCAGTTTCAGCTAAGTCACAATGACCGTATTTTTTGTAATAGGACCACACGGCTTCTGGGGCATTTTAGGGAAGCCAGCAGCTCCAAGGGGATGCTGAAAGCACCATGTCTCCAGCCTGGTATCCAGCACCACCTCTCAGGTCCTGCTGCCTTCACCGTACGTGTGTCTATCAGGAGAAGAAGATGTCCCGTGACTCGGGGTGCAGTTCAGTGACAATTTCTCTGATGAGAAAGCTGATTTTGGAGGGTCAGAGAACAGTATACAGACTACAGAGTGGGAGTGAAGACTCTCATCCTATTGTTTTGAGACCAGACCTTTTATTTTTATTTTTATTTATTTTTATTTTTATAGTTTTAGCTTAATTTCTTTTTCCTTTTCATTTTCTTTTTCCTTTTCCTTTTTTTTCCTTTTCCTTTTCCTTTTCCTTTTCCTTTTCTTTTTCCTTTTCCTTTTCTTTTCCTTTTCCTTTTTCTTTTCTTTTCTTTTCCTTTTCCTTTTTTCCCTTTTCCTTTTTTCTTTTTCTTTTTCTTTTTCTTTTTCTTTTTCTTTTTCTTTTTCTTTTTCTTTTTCTTTTTCTTTTTCTTTTTCTTTTTCTGTTTCTTTCTTTTTCATTTATTTTATTTCTTATTTTTATGTTTATTTAATTTTCATCTTACTTGTGTCTTGCTCCAATGACCTGGCACAGCACCAGAAATTTTGTCATCAGCATAACTGCAGGTTTGGCAGTCCGGGGCACAGACATGGGGGAGATGACTAGGGCCAGACAACCTTAAACTGCCTTCACATCCACAAAGAGTAAAAAACCTGGATCTAGACCCTTAGCGTCTGGATGGGTTTGCTCGCAAGCATCTGTAAAATGCTGCTGACATTGACCAAAAGAACACCTCCAAGGGCATCTCCACTTCCATTTCTGTCATTTCTCCAAATATGATCGCTTAGGTGAGTTCAGCCCTTCAGACTGTCAGCTCCGGGTGGTCATGGAGCAATTTTTGTTCAAGTCACCGGTGCAATCCAGGTGGCACATCTGCAGTTCCTTCACAAATGAAATGCAAAGTCAGCTTGTCTCAGATGTCATGAGATATCCTGGGCTTGAGCAGAAGCAACCTGAGAGCACACAGGCAAATCCAGGCTTTGTGGCACCTTCCCATATGCCATACCTCAAGTCCCTGAAGAAGCTATCAGATTAGCATGAAAACCATAAATTTCTTGAAATGTTGCTGATTTTAAAGTATCGTCCTCCATCCTGAAGAATTTATCGTTTTCTCTACAAAAATGAGAACTAACAGCTTTTAAAGCTGAAAGCGTAGGCTCACCAGCTTGTGCTGCAACCAGGGGGCTTCCCAGGAAGGCTGAACCAACAGTGGATTTCCGTCAAATTTGTGATGGGCAACATCACTTCAGGACAGCTCAGGACTGCTGGTGAGAAAGAGTCCAAGAAATGGGGGATGTGACCATGTCTCTAGCAGGAACCAGACCCTGACCCACCCAGTGAGCTCCATTTCTAGTTGTCACAGGTGCTTTTGGAGTATTTCTTGGTTCAGATGGGTTTGTTTCCAAGAGGGTTAAAGGGACAATCAGCTCCTGTTTTGTTCTTGAGGAATAACGTTCATTGCAATCAACCGTCGGTCACAAGACACAGGAAGAGCAGTGAACGCTGGGGTAGATCAACAAAATTATGATGTTAAAAATGCAGAGGGATTGCCAGGAAACACTCGGAGCATATCTGAAATGCAGCAGGGGAAATGAGATGGAAGCAAGGTCTAATTTAGGGTTGAACTATCCAATTTGCATTTATTATCTTCTCACACTCCCCTTGCCTTCCCTTTGGCCATTTTTAGATCCAGAACCTATTTTTTTTTTTAGGTTCTCAGATATTCAGCATTGTTTTTGTATTTACTCCAGCCACACACAGGAAAATGATCCTGCATGATTTACTGCCTGGCCAGAAACCAGAGGTGAATGAAATCTGCCCAACAGGGACATACACAGATTCACCCAGAAGCCCCTGCCACTTGGCTTGCTCAAAAAGGTAGCTGTCCCATTGCTTCCAAATCCATGTCTAGAGGCTTCCTACAGATTGGGGAAAGCTGACTTTCTCCTGACATTTCAGATATTCTCCATGGACCAAATTTCCAAAGGCAGAGGAGCTGCAAAACACACAGTTGAGCACCAAAAATATTTTCCAAGGTGTTTTTGCAGGTTAGGTTTTGCTAGTCTATATTTTATCACTTTGCACAAGAGGTGCAAATCGTGGAAGACCATAGGGAGAGGGAGTCCGTGTCTATAAATCAGAGATTCCAGCCTCCATTCCCAGCATCCTACTGCATCAATGCAAATGCACAGACAGCAGCAGAGTCCACCTGTGCAGGGGAGCACCCAAAAGATGAAACGCCTAGCCAGCTTTCCCTCCCCTCGGTTACCTTCACGGTCTGCGAGTCACTTATTTTTTGATATCGAGTTGGCCAACTTCAGCAAGAAGTCTGGAGAAGAGGTCATGGCTCCTTCCTGGGAAACAGATGATTTCAATCTCAATTTCCTGAGCCTAAGAGGGGCTATGAACTGAAATCTCTTCTTCTCTCCCAAACAGCCCAGCCACGGGGGCTCTCCTGCACCTTTCCTGCAGTGTCACAAAGAGAGATTTCACTCTGGGACGGTATTTGGGAACACAGTGGGGTGGGGACCCAGCTCCCTCTTTCTAGGAAATCCCTCAGTAGCCTTTAAAGAGGGAATTTGGCCATTTGCAGCCAAAATATGAAGGCTTTACAGTTTTCAGTCATTCCTTCTGGTGATAACAAAAGAATTTCTACTGCAAAAGAACGAAAAAGAATCCCCCAAAAAAGGATTAAGACGAAAACTGAATTTTCAGTCCTGTATCCCCTTTTCCCTTCCAAAAACATTTAAAATTAATAATTTCTGACTGCTGCTTCTGCAGTGCCACTGGCGGAGTGAATGGAAGCATCTGAGACAGGCCAACTCAGTGCACGCAGGGCCAGGACTCACAGCTGGGAAGAACCGCTGGGCGCCAGGTCCCCTTCACGTTGCTCTCAGATCCCCGATCACTCATCAGCAGGCTCAAAAAAGAGATGCAAGTCGCTGCAAAGAGTCTCGCTAATTTGGGGGCAGGGGATGGGGCGAAATCAGTGTTTTCTCATAAATCCGGACAATGTGTATATCACTTTAATTGATGTCAAACTTTCAGCCTGACATGCTTTATAAACCCTGGGCAGCTTTGATCTCCTTGTCTTTGACTATAAATGCAAGGATTACAAAAACATTCCAAAAAACGGCACCAAAAAATGTCTTTCACCGAGGTACTTTGCTCCAGCAGATAAGGCTAATAAGCAAAGAAACGACAGGTATTAGGAAACGAGGCTTTTCAGGAACATACTCTGGGGCGGAGAGAGGGGGGCTGAAGCATCTGAAGGATATTGATGCTTATGCTCCCCCTGTCATTATTTCACGATATTGTTTATATCCCCGGGATGTGGATAAAGGTAGCTGTCACTTCTGGCACCGCTCTTCCCCCCCGGGAGATTACAGCGAACTGTGGCTGACACTGCCCAACGTTGCGTTGACTGACAGCCCCCCACGGCATGGTTACTGTCAGAGCCCTCGGAGGGCTGGGGGTGCCTGGGTCTGCGAGACACAGGGAAGGGGAGGGGGGTTTCCACAGAGTGATGGGCTCTGCTCGGCCTCCAGCACATCCCCATGCAGGAGGAGGCAGCTCCTCTCCATGCAGGGCTCAACAGCACTAGAAGAGTTTAGGGAAGGTGTTTCACCATCCCTTTCATCTGTACAAGGCTCAAGTCCCACATGTTGAGGTGCCTCTCAAGCATTTTAGTGCCCTGCTCCCAGGGGATACTCAAGGATGTAGATGGGATCGGGTCCTGCAATGCCTCCACCAAGGGAGTCTCTTTGCATGGGGAGAAGAGATGGAAATAGAGAAGGTAGATGTGAAAACAGAGCGAGGGAGGCCATAAGACTTGGCATGCCAAGTCAGGACCCAGTTGTGGATTAAGACTAATAAACTTCTCCAGGCCAGTGTCTCCTTACAAGCTGGATGTCTAAATTCCCTTTATATTCCCTTTATTCCCCATGGTACCCTTAGACATGATTCATTCAGTTGGCCAAACAAGGCACTGGGAATGTCTGAAAGCACCTAAGATGTCAACACAGGGTCAGAAGATATGTCACAAGACTCACACCCATCTGAATGGCAGCAGGATCTCTGGCTGTGCACAAAATGACCTTAGACACCCATGTGGCAACCAAATCCCACCCTTGTTATTGACTGGAGCAACCACATCTACTTGCTCCACTCAGCAGCAGAGACTTGTGCTTGGCCAGCTGGTTGACTGACCTGCAGACACTGAAATGTGAGCGTCTTATATCTGTAGACCGCCAACAACCCTCCCCAGTCTCCTTTTGTAATGGGAACCACTGTTCCCAATCCCTGGGAAACATCTGAGCCTTTGGGGAACGCTGTAGAGTTACGGCATTATCTTTGAAGTTAGCTATGAAGTTATCTCCTTGGTGCTGGGAAAGTCTCAGCTGGAGTGCTGGGCCCCCTCATGGGCCCGAGGCTTCAGGGAAAAAAGGGGTCAGACTGGGGACAGTCCCCAAAAAATGCAAAGACAATACCTAAAGGAGTGGAGACAACAAATTAAAGAGGAAGCACTGAAATTGGTTAGCCTGCAGAGACACTTGAGGAGTGACATTCCTTCAAAAAAGGTAAAAGAAGGGAGGGAGGGAGGAATGAAGGGAGAGAAGGGACTTTTAATGGCAAGGACAGGGAAGCCAAGGAAGGAGAAACTACCCGGGAAACTCAACATCCTTCAGAACAGCTTCTGGCAAGGACAAGTAGGTAGATATAGTTGACTCTGCCTTGAGGCAGGAGGATGGGTGAGATGCCCTCAAGGAGCCCCTTCCAATCCTGCAGCTGCCGTGTGATGTGACTTGCCCCAGGTGTCTCAGGACTTTTGGGGTGGAGCAGGGGACAAGACCCATCTCTGCGGGCACCCACACCAGTGCCTGGCTGTAAGGCCACCCTCTGTATCTGCCTGTATCTGTCAAACAAGCTGATTAAGAAACTTGAGAAAAGCAAAACGCAGGGGCTGGGACTGTCTTTTGGTGGCATGACTTGGGTCACGCTGGGTGAACTCTGACAGGCTTTGTCAATGAAAACAGGGGGCAGGGATTTCCAGCCTTGGCAAACACAACCCTGGCCGTACTATTCCTGGCTTTGTCATATTTCTCCAGGACATTTAGCCCTTTCTCACTTTTATTTACACAAACAGAACCTTGCAAACTTAATTTTGCACTCTCCTTTCCATAAGAGAAATGAATGGAACTAAATTGCCCACATGATGGGTTTTGATAGGAATATGGGTTTCCAAAAAAAAAAAAAGCAACCTAAAAAAAAGGAATCAGACATTTATATGAATTTAATGACCTTGTTAATTAAGGTGATTTAAGATGGCAGACCATCTAGAAGGAACATTAACTCTCCTGCTTCAGGGTTGAAAGCAAGCTCCAGTTTTTACAAGTCCAGATAAGTCTTCTTTGAACAATGGGAATTTGTCTCCTAAATCAATTAGGCCTGCCAACCCTACAAAGGGAAATTTATAACTGAGAGCAGAATTAACCCTAGACCTTGCAAACTGTATGTCAAGCTGCTGAGCGCTGCCTCTCGCCTCTTCACCTACTAGAGTCGCAGAAATTACTTTGCAGTAATGCTGTCAGAGACCAAAGCAAATCTGATGCTCCCAGACATGTGGAGGGCACAGGCCTTGACCTGTGACTGTAACCATCTGCAAACATAGGATCCACCCATCTGAGCATGAGAGGAAACCAAAGTGTGCGGCATCACTGGTTTTCTGCTAGCTGGACCTGAGATGGCCGTATGAGGAGCCCTGGCAAAGACCAGGGTTGTTCTAAGTCCCACCAGCTCATGCTCATTCAGTCCTGAACTCATCTCTACACACATCATCTGTCCTCATGAAAGATAGAGTTGGGACCCTTCAAGGAGGCATGTTGGACCACTTTGTCTGCCAAACATCATGACACAAAGACTGACAAAGGACACACATGGTGCGGTTGGTGCCTAAACAGTCTTGTAAATATGCCTTTGAGTTTGTTTTAAAACATGGGTGATGTCTTTTCTAGAACAAATGGATCACTTAACAGCCTCTTGCGGCATGGAAACACAAATCATGGATTGCCAGTCAATCTGGCCTCGAGCCTGACTTTGGAGCTACTCCTTCCCAGCCTTGTACACAAAAGTTGGCCAGCTAGGGCCAGACATCCAGAGCCCGAGTCATCTGCCTTGATTTTAGCAGCTTGATTTGGTTACCCATGAGTAGGCATGGAGTAACATTTTGGATGCCCTCAGCATTCATCTGCTCTTTGAGACCTGCACAGGTCTCCCACAGACCTGCCATCATATCTGTGCGACACCAGGTAAATACAAATGTCTCAGAAAAAAAAATGTCTTGGGGTTGGAACTAGATGATCTTTAAGGTCCCTTCCCACCCAAACCGTTCTATGATAAACCCTAGAGCATCTCAGAGGGCACTAGGTGCCTACGTGTGCGCAGATAAATGGATGCATCTGTTCAAGCTAATGACTCTAAGCTTCCTTTCCAGTCACTGCAGACCCTTGCAGACAAGCAGGCATGAATCATTTGACCTCTTTGAGATGCCTGCCTTAGGCTGAGATGAACTGTGCCTCAGAAGTGCCTGTCTCTCTTCGTTGAGACTACAAAGGGAGCTTGGGGTGATTAGCTCAACTCTGGATGTTTACAACACATATGGCAAAATTTGACCAGAAGACTCTCACCCTTGGGCCTTGGCTGGTCTGCATGTGCCTGTGTCCCTTCCAAGGCTGGGTTTTTAATAGAAAAAGGGAAAAAAGAAAGATGAAGAGGCCCTCCCACTCTGTCTCTGCTTACATCGTCCTCACACTAAATGGAGAGGATCCTAATAGGATATTTAGAAGAGGTTAACTCTTCAGAAGCCTCTGTCTCTGCCCTACATCCTGGACGCCTGCCAGAGCAAAGCCAAGGATAACAAACCAGCTTTCGTTCAAGTATTCTGAGCCAATTAAAAAAGACAAATTAGTTTGGCCTTATCTCTCCCTCCTCCTCCCCCTTCCCACCCGAGAGACAAGAGGGGATTCGCGGAGGAATGTTTCTCCTCTGTGATGGCTCTGCCTCGCTGAACTCTTCAAGGCCTATGATGGATGAAAGTTCTCTCTTCCATTATGCTTCCGACAGCCCGCTGGGTCCTAATGGGACGGGGGGCAGGGGCGGTGCTGGGGGGACTGGACTGGCAAAGTAGGGAGAAAGCTTTGCGTGGGGAAGGAAGGCATTGGAGCTAATGGACACCTCTTCCCCATCCAAGCTCAGCCTGAGGATCTCTGCAACCTTGCCAGCCCCAGTGGGAGATAAACAAGAACTACCCTGCGCTCTCTGCCCTTTTCTTTTGTTGTTCTTCCTTCCCCTGCATTTTTTGACATGCAGTCGCTGCATTTTCCACGTGCTGCAAACAGAAACTCTGGCATGGCCTAGGTATGCCAGGAGGGAAAAAAAAAATTAAAAATTGCCAGGAAAAGCTTTTGGGAAGAACTGTCTGGTTCAGTGCTGGGCTCTTTAAAGATATCATGTGCTGGTTTGACCTCTGCCAGGGTCTGAGCTCATCTGCATGAAAAGCAGGGCAAAAACATCTGAGCAGCCGCCATGAGCCAGAGCAGAGCTCTATCTGCTGACGCGCTCTTTCCCAACCCTGGCCACTAGCAAATGTTTATGTAAAGGGTTTAAGAAGCAGGGCAAGAGGAGTGATACATCAACAGGCTCAGCTGTGCTGTGGCCACATGCTCTCTGCACCCAGCGGGGGCTCAGATGGGGCACCCCGAAAGACTGGGTGCTCCACCTGAACCTCATCTGGGTGAAGCAGCGTCCCTGTGCTTGGACCACAAGGACATTGACTTCTGCAGATTTCGGATGGATTAGGTTGGCACTAGCTGGTTGGGGCCAAAACTGTGCCAAGCATCGTGCTGACAATATAGACAATCAAGTTCCAGTATCTGTACTTGGCACCGTTTAATTTGTTAGTAGAGCTGTGTCCTGTGACGGAAAAGATCATCTCATTCCCAAGATTAGAAACCCACTTGTTCTTGTTATTTATGATAACGCTGAGCTCTTTCCATCCCTCTCTTACACTGTCTTTATTTCACAGCTGGGGAGACACATGCCTTTCCTGATGAGACACGGCAAGGAGGGGAGTTTAAATCCCATCTCACTTCCCAAACCAACACTGTACCCAGTGGGTAACTAAATAAGTCTCGCTTGGCTAAATGGTTTCCTGGGGAAGGCAGGGACAGGACCCAACACACACTGCAGATACCCTGGGGTACTCTGTCCCCATTCCATGGACTCTGGGCTGAAGAAAGCCAAAACATCCAAGGGATTCAGGAGAACTAGACTCCTTGGTTTCCATCCAGTCTCAATCTCCTAGGCTCTTTGCAACATCCTGCTTCCGTGAGTCTAAAAGAAACATCCCAGGCTGCTTTCACAGTAAGACTGTGTCTTTACAGAAGAAGGAAGAAAGATTTCATAGAAAGGTCCTGGGGAATTTTCCAGTCCCCTTTGTGAAACATCTATTGGGAATGAGTTGCATGCATTTGGCTTTATGCTAATGCTGTCCAGTAGTTGGGAATGTGGAGAAACAGCGGCAGACCAGAAGGTACGGGGACAGCAAGAGGATGGGCTCGCAGGAACAAAGGATGAAAATACGAAACAAGTCAGAGGTCCCTGAAGAGAAGAAAAAGCTAATTTGCATTTTGTTAGTTCCACCTGATTTGAACTGCGAGTTGGGTTTGAAAAGTTGGTTGGGTTTGAAAAATTCGTTCTTCCTATTTAATCAGCACAACCAGCTGCTGCTGTTAACTCCCAGGATGCCAGAGGCCCAGATTTCCCACAGCACAAGCATCTCTCAGAAAACAGCAGTGCAAGACTCCTTCTACCTCACCTCACCACTTGCCCCTTCCCCCCCTCCACCACTGCTTTGGAAGGAGATCGTCACAGGGAGGTTAGGTCCTGATCTGCATTCTTACATGCAGGGACCATGGTTGGGGTGGTATGGACATTCCTCGGGCAAAACCAAGACCAAGGAAAAGGGTTCATGAATTATCTGGGAAGTGGTAACCACATAGAGCTCCTGGAGATGGGACACATGCACAACAGGGGAGGTCACACTAGATCCTCCGTAATGTCAATTTTTTAAGGATCTGGTCTCTGCATAATGTCTGCAGCAGCAGAGACTTTGCAGACAGAGGGGCCAAGGCCTGGCACAGCCTCCCCAGGGCAGAGCTGTGACTATACCCCATGGGCAAGGTGCCAGGAGGGTTTTCTAGGAACCACTCAAAGGACCTGCGGGGCTTGAGGACAACACTGCAGCGCTTTCACGTCAGTCCCGGGGACAGAGAGCGTAAAAGACTATCAGAGGCACGGGAGCAGTCCCTCGGAGGGGCTCTGGCCGGGCTATAAAAGGAGCTGGTCTCTGCTAAATTCCACAGGGAGGGAACATGCTGTAATTACACCGGTGCTGTCTCAATCGACAGTGGCACAAACCAGAACCTTCCAGTTCTGCAGTGGCGAACAACAACAGCCAAAAAAACGCCTTGTGCCCTTGAAACAGGGAGCACGCAAATTAAAGTTTAGTCTGAAGCTCCACTCCTCTGCAAGCTCAGCCCTGGCCTTGGAAAGGGGGTGTGCACGTGGGCTGCCAGGAGAGAGAAACAGTGGGAGAAACAGCAGGAAAGGGAGAGGTGGAGGGGGAGACACGAAAAGGAGAAAAGAAAGATTTAGGATAAACATATCCCAGCTGATAAGCAATCGAGGTCAAGACGGGAGGGGCTGGAAAACCTGCTTAGAAGGAATGAATGGCGGGGCTTTCTTTTCCTCAGCCATGCAATGAAAGGCGTCGGGGCCTCACTATATGCAAGAAGCTATGGCCCCTCCTTGCCATGCTGAAGCCTGTGTACACAAGGCATGAAATGCTGATGCCCCCCAGGGCTGGGAGCCCACCTCCATCTCATATGGAGGTGGCCAGTCTGACTCCCAGAGGGTCTGGGTCACCACCGGTTCTGGGGGTGTCAGAGGAACTTAGCAAGAAGAGAGCACAGTATTTCCATCGACATCTTGGTATAGAAACTCTGTATTGGGGGCTGGGTATTCATGAGAATAGAGGGTAGTCTCCATGGATTGAAGGGTCATGGGAAAAAGGAGGATTTAGTAAAGAGATCCTGCACGCAACAACCTAGGATTGATGGAGGCCAACCACAAGGCAACAGATCAACAGGAAGAGAAGAGGATCTGCATTGCAGACCAGAAACTGAGCATGAGTTGGCTGGTGCAAAGGAGGTTAACTCCACGCTGGGAAGCATAACCGGTGCCTAACCTGGGATATGGGAGGTCCAGGTTGCTCAGTGCTGGAGCACAGGGTCCAGCTTTTGGGGCATCACAGGAAGATATGGGAGCGAGCAGAGGAAATGCAGAATGCAGTCATGGGGATGAGCAGAGGAGTGGAAAACACAGAAGAAAAGGAGCAGTTGAAGGACATGGAGTGTTCCTTTCAAAGATAAGACATAGGGTAAATGTGATATGTACCTCATTTGCCTGTCTAGTGCAAGAGTAGAGAGGAAGAACAGTGTCTCCATCACCAGTGGTTTACAAGAACAGGCTGAACAAGGAGGAAAGGTTATGGAGGTCTAATCCAGCCGAGGGAGGAGTGTTTGGACTGGCTGAGTTTTTCAAGGGCCCCTACCTGTTACAACATCCTTCAGTCCAGCTCTCTTTTTATTCCTCTGTTGATGAATATTTGCTCAAGTTGTACTCCTGATGGTCACACCTTGCAGCCCATAGTCTAAATGGTGGGTTTAGACCCTGTTTAGCTGCTGGTATCTCTTCCCAGTGAAGCTCCATCGAGAGCTTTGCTCAGAAAGGCAGGTAGAGCTCAGGAAAAGCATTTTCCAAGCAACACCTTTGGGAAAAGTCTGTCCTGTAAATCTTGCCCAGTGAGAACACTGCACACTGATAATGAAGCAGCCAGGAGTGAAATATGCCTTTAAAAAAAAAATTAAGAAGAACAAAATGGGTGATAAAGGATGATGCTGTTTTGAGGAACTGCAGTATTAAATCACACAGTCCTTCTGTTTGCTTGTGACCTGCAAATCCAGCAGGACCAGGAGTGTAATAACACCAGTATAAAAGCACAAGAAAACATTTCCTAGATTACTCCAAATTTTCCCGGTGAAAATTCTCACTCTAGTTTCTCCATCACCTTGATTTGCTGAGCCATTAATCTTAACCTTGAGCAGGAGCTTCATAACCGTGAATAAGGTCTCATAAGGCCGCCCAGAGAGGTGGTGGAGTCTCCGTCTCTGGAGACATTCAAATCCACCTGGACGTGTTCCTGTGCCACCTGCTCTGGGTGACCCTGCTCTGGCGGGGGCTTTGGACTGGATGATCTCCAGAGGGCCCTTTCAACCCCTGCCAGTCTGGGATTCTGTGATTCTGTGTAAGCGCTTACCAAACTGGCCAAGGAGTAGGTGCCAAGTGTCCCTCAGCAGGAATGTTACCCATCCATCATCTGGGTAACAAAAAATAAAATAAAAAAAAAATCTGCCCACATCCTTTTCCTAAATTCCCCTTCACTTTTCATTAATCATGGCACCCAAGGTCCCCATGGTCTCACCTCCTGTATAGCTCAATCCATTATATTTCAGCACTCTTAGTATGATATTCAGATGTAGCTCCCACCCATAACTCAACAGCTTGCCCTTGGCTAAAACATTGCTTCCAGAAAGGCATCTGCTCTTAATTTAAAGGTATCCAGGGATGAAGAACCTGGGTAGCCTGTTGACTAATTACCCTCAGCGGTAACCACAAGCCTGGGTGGTTTGGCTCTGCTTTGCAGCCATGGGAAAGCCAATTTTGCTAGATTAAAGAGACCTTTCGCATCGGGCATTTTTCACCCCAAGCAATTCTTCTCCAGTCACCTCTCCACCTCCTTTTCTGATAAGCTGACCAGAACAAGCTTTCTGAGCCTGTCATGCTAAGGCTTTCTCTTCACTCTTCAGATAATTTCTGTAGCTCTTTTCTCCATGCCCTTTCTCATTTTTCCGTATCTTCTTTAAAGCAGCAGCGTGGCTTTCCCAGTGTCTATCTCTGCCTTCACAGAGAGAAAGCCTCTCTGGTTTAAGCTATGTGGCCTGGTTAGACATGACAGGAAAAGAGTCAGGAGGTTTTATAAAGGTAAAAAAATTAGGATGTTTTCATCTTTCCTTTTAGATATTTTCATTTGTCCCTTCCTGCTTCCAGCAAAAAGTCATCATAAAAATGTGACTACAGAATCTTCATTTGGAGAAACCCCTATATCTGGAGGAGGGGGTGTCTAATTTTCACCTACATTTTCTGAAAAGAGTGGGAAAGTTTCAGAAATGCGAACATTTCCTGCAGATTTTCTTCTTTCTACCTACCTATACCAGTCAAGGAAACAAGGCCAGGAACACCCGTTGTCACTGGACCACAGTCACCCACACCATTGTTGGCAAAGTCTTTACCGTGGCCTTTGCCCTTGACCAATCAACAGTTGAGCTTCTCAACAAGCAGTTGAGCTTCCCAAGACCTAAGTCCTACCTGGAAGACATGACCTGCAGGAGCAGGGATTGCCTGCCCACAGCAGCATTGACCCTGGACTGCAGGGATCTCCAGACCTTCCCCTGCCTCTGGTCCTCAAGAATAGTTGGCTAATTAACAGAAGAGCCAAAATGCAGTATTGATAGCTAGTGGAGAAAGGCGAAGGAGAGGGAGAAGTTGCTCAGATAGGGACTGGTGGATGTACTTGGTGAGCCACAATGTCTCACAAGCATGGCTTTCTTTTCAGGCCTTCAATACAGCTATCTCATCCAGGTCCAAAGCAGACCAGGACCACTCTGGTTTTAAAGCAAAGCACACCCCACAGAATATTGGAAGTAGGACCTGACATTGTTTTGTGACACTGCAAATGTGAAAAATCACCACAGACCAAGGAGTGCTGGGTTTCACGGGCAGAGCTTTGCAACATCCTGTTCTTCAGCCAAAGTCAAACACACAGAGTGCATAAAAGTGGGTGTCCCACATCTTGTCCAGCAATGCCAATGAAAGAATACAAAATCAAGGCAAGGATGGATCAATGCTTCCCCAACACCCTCTTCCAACCTCTAGCAAGTTGCTGCCACGTGACATCCTGAACTGGATGAAGCTGATCTCATATTTGATGGTCCTCGATAGACTGTTTTTCCTCCACCCAACTGTCCAGTTGCTTTTCTGAACCCACATGAACCTCTAGCTGGGCTGGAGTTCAGCTTGCTGGGTTTGATCCCATGCCCTGGTGTCATGAGGCCAAACTTCTTGCAGACGTTAGGTTTGAGGATGCGGTGGGGGCCAGAGGAGCCCTATCAGCCTTACCCGCCGCTGAACTCCCGCTGACACTGAAAGGAGCCGGCCAGACTCCCCGGGATGCTGAGCACAGGGGAACTGCACAGGCCACATCCCAAACAAACAGGAGGGAAAAGGCAGAAATTGGTCTGCGTAAAAAATGAGAGGGGGAAGTAAGGGGCAAAGTGAGAAGGGAAATGTCTGATTCATTATGCGCTTGTTTTGCTTTTGTCTTCTCCAAGGAGGAAGAGGATGGAGCGCCGTCGAAGACAGAGACAGAAGGATGTTTCCTGGCCCGGCCTGGGAGAGGATCAGATAATGGGCAGATAACAATAGAAATGATGACTGAGACGAAACCGCAGCCACTCGCCGGGCAGAGAGAGCAGCCGGCCCTTGCCACGGGCAGCCAGAGGCTAGAGAGGAAGAGGCAAGAGCAAAAACAGCTTCACTGGCTGGTCCAGGTAGGACGTCTGCAAGCTAAGACCCTCCAGGACTGCTGTACCCCAATGCATAAGCGCTTCCACATTTCTATTTGGGGGTCTGAGGACACAAGAGCGAATTCAAACCGTATATGTGGTGGGAATGGGCAGTAACCATTTACATGACTCACTCTGCCCACCGTGGTTCATGTTTCTACTCTTGCTTTCCCTTTATCAGCACTTCAGAACTACCACCTAAGGGCTATTTAAACCCAGGTCTGTCAAGTCCCCATCACAGTGGGATTTCCGCTAATCCGATGGGTGCCATCTTGTACGAAGGAGCAATAAATCAAACAAACTCTGAATGTCTTCTCAGAAAGACCTGGTTTGGTTTCTCCATTGCAAGTAAAACATGCTGTGGTCTTCACGCATCTCCAGGGGTCAACATGCAAACGTAGTTATCCAGGGTATGCAAAAACAAATGCAAAAGTACTGGTAGGCAAATACAAAAGTCCCAGGCTGAAGCCTATTTTATGTGGATGAAAAGTGCTGTTGTTCATGTCTGAATTAGTGGTGGACAGGACACACTACCATGTATGAGGAAATTTCCAGCACCAGACCTCAATGGAAAGTGCTGCAAGATGCATACGTACATGCCACCACACACCTTCTCCTCTGCGGAAAACATGTTGTGTGTGAGTACCCCTGCAGCTGGAGAGCCATGTCCATCACACCCCAGACAATGGCCCAGAGGATGACACACACATGTGCAGAGAGTTTGCCTGGAGTTAGTATTTGCAGTTCACTGTAAGTTCTTCTTGTCTTGAGGATAAATTCTGAAGGGATGCAAATGAGTCCTGAGTAGCTTTTTGGAGCTCCACAAACTCTTCTCATGTGTCACAGAAAAGCCTTGAGCCTGACTCTAGCTATTAAAAAAGAGTTTAGGGGTCTGTAGCAAGACATGTAATTGCTTGTCCTTCCACATCAAATAAGCCTGCTGAGCTGACACCGAGCTGCTGAGCCGCTGGGGTGATGGATGTGCAGCAGACACCTATCTACAGCCCCACAATACAGCCTGGGGTGACTCACCCAGCAGTTGAACCCAAAGTCCGAAATCAATGCTGCCTGCTGCTTGGTCACACTGTGAACCAGGCGCTAGTGAACCAGCTGAAGTCTGAGTCATACCAGGTTCTTATTAACAGCACATTAATTATTGTATGGCTTCTACAAGTGGCTATACATACTTTATGAGGACATATCCCAGCTGCAGCTTCTTTACCAGCCTACTGGGCTTGAGCAAAGTAAAACAGCAAACGAGCAAGTTCATTATAAGCAGTGGAAACCCAAGCTGGCACACATGCCTGCAAACATCTTCTGATCCTACCTCCGCGCATGGAGTCATTAGGAAAGGATAAACATGAAATCCAATCAAGGAGGATGCAAACAACATTTGATGGAGTCCACCTCCCTCACACCAGAGACTGCTCCAAGAGGGAATTACAGGGGGCTTGAAAATACTGGTCTTGCTGACTTTGGCCAGAGGATGGTCATGCAGCGGGGCCATGTGTGTTGGGACAGCTGAATGGAATCAAACCATAGTACTCAGGGATGATGATCAGGTATGGCTCCAGATAGCCTATGCCTTGGGTTGACAACCTCATTGCTGCTCTTACTACTGCTGGATAGGCTAAAAATAACACACTTAATCCCACCTGAATACCTCATGTTGCTCTATTAGCATAAATTCGATGTGCTTCCCTCTTCCCATGTAGCAGCTGAAGTGACTCTGGCCCTGTTGCTGTAATGGAGATGGGTCTTGAGGGTTTTAACCTCAGGAAGAAAAGCCTATGAAGCCACCTTGTCATGTTATTACTTCATGCAGGTAGCTGCTATTTGTCCTTCCCATACAACCCCAGAATTTTTTTAAGCCATTGGCCACTTAAGGATGCTAAGTCACCATCTGCTTTGTGAAAAAAGGTGCCTGGAGACGTGAAAAAAACCTGGGGAAAAGCCAGGTGGGAGTTTAACTAGTATATCAGGCAGTGAAAAGCTGCCCTGGAAAGTGCTGTTAGGGATGACCCATATGGCAGGACAAGTCTGAGCTCACCCTGCCACCAGCAGCCGGGCCAGTCTGGCTGCAGAAAGCCAGGTCTGCACCTTCTGGGGCTTGCAGAAGGAATCAGAGAGGATATTTATCCTGACAAGTGAGCACATCAGTTAAAAATACCGTCTGGAGGTGGGGAGCAGAAATTATGTTCAATAAATTGCTGGCTGTAAATAGTCCACTCAGCTCGGGCTGGTAGCCCCCCTCCACCACCCAGCCAGCCCTCCCTCCCCGCTCCCTGCTGGAGAAGGGTTCCTATCTCCTGAGAATCCCGATAAACCCTCCTCTCGCGCCCTCCCCTTCCCTCCCCACCCCCCCGAAATAAAAGTGAGCTGTCTTAGTGCTAGGATGCAGAAACCACTTCCAAGCCAGCATTACATCAACATTGCAGCTGATAAAGGGATGCACAATGGAGTGTTAGACTAATAGAAAAACACAGCTCAGATAAGGCAGGCTCCTGATAGCCTGGGCTGATGCAAAATGCCATTGTCTCCCTTTCTGTCAGCTGAGTCACGGAGCGATAGGGAATTCCAGTGGCAGCCGGCAAGTCAGGGGTCAGAAACCACAAACCCTGGGCAATGCAAATCCCCCCAGCGTGGGCACCGGTGGGCAGATGGAGCTGGGGTGGGAGGATGTGGTTGGGGGTGCAGGTGGTGGCAAATGCCCCACAGATGCAGGGATGGGCAGCAAGGATAAAGGATGGCAAGGGTCCGCGATGCAAGACTGAGCCGGGCTCTGTGTGCAAGGATGTACCCAGTGCAGATCCCCCAGAATCACCAGTCCTGGCATGGGACCCATCGATTTTAGAGGCTTTTCCTTGCTATTTCACCTCCCTCACCCATCTCCTGTGTTTTCCCCGGGTACTCTGGAGTCAGGGAGGGTGGGAAGTCAGCCCCAGAAATGCAGGGGATGCTGGTGGCACTGCCCTGGGTAACTGCAGGCTCCCAAGCTCTTTTGGGTCAAGATCCTCTCTTCCATGGGGCTTGAAGAGCATCAGGCACAACAGGGGCTGGTTCTTGTCTCAAGCCACCATCTCACACTAGTCCAAATGATAAGGTGGGAGAGGCATGGAGAAAGACACCATGCCCGCACCCAGCTGGGTGTCCGGAGCCAGAGGAGGATGTCTGTCTCCATCCCTCCTGTGAACGGGAACTCCCAAAGTCCGCCAAGGGCTGCGATTAGTCCCCTGGCCGGCAAGTGAGGGTGTTTTTCCCTCTGTGGGCTCCGCTCCCGTTTTCCTGTGCTGCCCTTTGATCTCCTCTCAAACCGCCCCGGCCCGCGAGGCTGCCCCAAAGGAGGAACTCCAGATTACGTGACAGGGTTATGTCATTTTTCCAGCGGACGTGCTGGCCTGGCTTTCAGTTGAGAAGATTTTTTTAGTGCCAGCGCTACAGTCATTGGCCAGACAGGTCCTAGAGAAACCCTGCAGTGGGGATTCTGTAAAGACCAGTGAAAATCTGGGGCAGCAAGATGTGACCCAGGTCGTGGTCCTTATGCCCTTGTCCCTATGCTCACGTTTGCTCACACCTCCATGGGAATAACAAGGGGTTCAGAGCTTGCCACAACCCAGCTGGTGCAAGACCAGCCCTGGCCAAAGCCCTGGTGTAAGGGCAGAACATGGATTTTATGCTGGGGAATGGGTGCTGCCTCCTACCCAAGTACTTAGAAGTGGACCAGAGCTACAAGGTTGTTGCACATTAAAGCGGTAGAAAACATGAAACTCCAGAGATGGAGAATCAGATCTGGCTGAAAATCTTCATAGATCAACCTTCTGTTTCACCGAAGTTGAGACTCAGTGAAAAGTAAACAAACAAACAAAAAATTATGTTTGTTTTCAACAAAACTTTCTTACATATTTTTCTTCTGAAAAATTTCTGATCAAAACCTTTCTCTTCTCCCCAAACTTGTGGGCTTTCTTACCAGTCTGGACACTTGGGGACCATTTCCTCATTATCTAAAGGCAGAAGCAAAACTAAAAATGTTGAAGAATGCAAAAAAAGGAGGGCAGAGGCCCATCATCTACATGATTGTAATGAAGCCAAGATGGCCAGGCAAAGCTGCTGAAGGTGCAAGGTTGTGGAGGAGACCTTGTCAGGTAAGGAGCTCTGACTCTTGCATCTTGATCCTACCTCTGCTCTCTTTGTTTCAATAAACAGACACTGGCCAACTGAAGGAGCCCCCCATGTCAGTCCCCCTGCGAAGTCTTGTGAGTATTGAAAGACCCAACCTGAACCCAGCTTCTGATGCTAGCTAGATGGATGGAGGGTATTTTCACGTCAAAGTGCCCGGCATTAGTACTAAGGTGTACAAGGAAAGAGAGAACGTCCTCTCTGCTTGAAAGAAAGAGGGATGGAGGCTCCCCTGCTCATCAGGAGTGATGGGGGTACAGTTTGTGCCGTGGTTGCTTTTTTTTGTAGAGGTCTGCTTGTGAAGGACCAAGACAATTTTCCAGAAGGTGCTCCTGAAGTGCTAAAGGCTTCTTCGGAGTCAATCAAGATGAAATGGTATTTCAGAGGTTGACCCACGCTCCCTCAAAACTCAATATCTTCCTGGAGGTCCCAATCCCCCAGAGGTTCCTACCTCTTGTCTATCATTGACCGAGGCAAACATGGCCCTGAGGCAAACAGTCTGCATCCGTTGCCATGGATCAGGGCTTGCGGTCTTCCAGCACTGATCAGCTCCAGGACAAAGCGGGAGAAGTAGTCTGACTTTCCATGGAAAATATGGGGAAATGTTTGCAGGAAAAATTATCTACTCTGGAACACCACCAGGGCAATAGACTAAAACCTCTGTTCCCATGGGGAAAGCTTTAATGGCCATAGATTTTGCAGGAAATTTTCCATGAAGAAAGGACCATTCGACATTATTTAAAAAGCATCATCCCTTATGGAAAGAAACAATTCCTGAAACAGCCACTCTCTTCCAGAAGAAACCATGCCATCTTTGTCTCAAGACTAGTTGAAGAAGAGGGGCTCTACAGCGCTGAACTGCAGCCCAGAAGAGGAAGGTGTTTCCCTGTGACACGTTTCTTTGTTGAAATGATCAAAGCTGCCTGAGGGCTCAAACTACAGTTGAAATGACCTCATTGCTGTGCTGTTTCCCTCCTCTGACCTCATCGGTTCTTAGATCTGGCTTTGAAAGGTAGAAGCTGTGTTGTGTTAGCTGCAGACATGGTTGAGGACTGGGGAACAGGCTTCAGAGACCCAGAGACAGGAGATGTGGGGTAGATTCTGGATTTCAGGAAGCAGAACAGCCTGGCTCTGGTCTCAAATTCTTGCAGATGCCCAGTGCTGTGTTTTGGAAATGCTTCAGTAGAAATTGTTACAAAACACAGGAGTCTCCAGACCAGCTCCTTAAAGATCTTTTGAAGCCAATGGGATTTCCTTACTGTTATGACTGTGGGGGTACTGTGCTCTCATGAAAAACCCTCTACCTTCAACATGCCAAAACCCACGGGGAGATCTTCTTTGGCTGCAGAGAAACGCATAGTGTTTATCCTCCTGTACAGATCTTGGGTGGGATTGAATTTAAAGATTCAGACCTAAATTTAGGGCTTAAGGTAGTTGTCCTCACTGAAGATGTACTAGAGCAGCCAAGATGCCCACATGGGGCTAGAAAGCAAAGTAAATACAGATGACTCATGGCCTTCGGTCCAGCAATTGGTGATTAAGTGGGGATATCCCAAGGCTGACCTAAACATGGTGCCTGGATTATGGCAAATTGATCTGTTTTCTGCCTGCATGGATGGATGTCCAGAGACTATTATGGGAGTTCAGGCAATTGGAGCCTATGGAGACCCCTCCAATGTACCTACCTAGTGCAGGTGTCTGATCCTGCAAGCTGAATCCCTCCCTCCATCCCCTTCCTCCAGCACAGGGAGGCCTCAAATTAAGCATAAAGTTGCTCCTACCCATTTTAAACATAGTATTGTTACCATGGATCTCCATCCAGTGAAGGCTTGGCTTCTTCCCTTTCCTCTTTTCCCTCCAGATATACTTATGTGTAGCAGCAAAGCATGCTTCCCCATCAGTTCAAGGCTTGCAGGCCACCAAAGAGCTCAGACCATCACCTACATTGTGACCTACTGATCACCTCCTCCCACTGTAGGTCTGTTTACATGGAAGAAACACACCACTGGGTCTTATTTTGAAGCCAGCTCCCAAACCATGTAAATCATGCAAGTGCTGGGAGAGGAGCTATGAAGATAAACCCTGGAGAGTGCAGCTGGTTTAGATCCTGAAAGCCAGGATCCCACCCATCAGCTCACCCTTTTTCAAGACAGACAGAGACTGCCGAGTTTCTGCTGGGGAAGAAAAATACAGTCTGGCATTCAACCCTTGAAAGGTTTCCGGCCCCTGGATTAGATGACCTCAGTATGCCTTTTTCATATCTGCTACCACAGATATAGGCCTAACATGAGCCCGCAGGGAATTTTTGGGCAAAATTACTCTCTTTCTTTTCTTTTTTAATGGAGAAAGCCAGTTTATTTAATTTTTTTAAATTATTATTATTCCTCTCTCCTATGCAAATGTACTTGTTTCAGCAAATCCTGTCAGTGTTGGATGGAATTTCTGTTTAAAATTATCTCATTTCTCAGCCTATAGGTTTGAAGACCTTTACAGTCCAGATCAGGCATTTAGTTCCTAGTCTCTCAGTACTGGGATCAGCTTTTATTCTTTGGCCATCTCATTTTAATGTTTCTCCACGACAATCCAGAGCTAGGCACAAGGGTCTGCTGCTTTGTGAATAAATGGCCAGAGAATGGCTTTCTCACCTGAAAAACGGCCTCAGGACTTCAGAGGCTGGCATGAACCCTTTTTTTTTCACCTGTCCTGAAATAAAATTAAAAGGAAATGCACACCCAGTCAAAAAGCAGCAGCTCGTATTAGGTCTCGTATCCCAACATTCTTGATGATAATGTTGTTTTCCCATCTTTCTTACTTTTTTCCCTGTCAGCTGGGGGGCAGAGGAACTGAATGACTCCAGTCTTCCCATTGCCTGCAAGATGTGTTGTGGCTTGCCCCTTATGACTGTATGTTAAAGGTTAAAGTATCTTGGCTCTGTCCCCCAAACCCCTTGTATCTCGGTGGTCCTGGCATACTGTACAACACCACGTCCTCTGGAGGAGCCATGGAAAGAGAAGACAACTGTGGCCTGGAGCAAACCGTGGTGTGACCCCAGCCTCTGTCCTCAAGGATTAAAAATGGTTCAGACATGAACATTTAAGACACCCGTCAGCTACGCAGTGCTCCCCCCAGCTTGGTAGAAGTCAGCTTCTTTTCACCTGCATCCTTTTCCTTATTCTCAGACAGCTGGTCCAGTCTCTATCAAAGTCAATGGAAAGTCTTCTACAGAGCAAAGGTGTTGTCACTTGCAGGTGGTGCTTTTCCATGACCTCTGCCTGCATATGTGTGAATACAGAATGTTCTGTAATGCTAGAAGATTTCCATATTTTTTTATTATGAAATCTGGAATTGCCTTCTTTATGGAAAACAGGCTGACTTCATTTTGGAGGTGATCAGCTTGGTATGCCTTAAAAACACCTTGTGTTCTGTCCTGAGATGAAACTATGAAGTGGCTGGAGTCAACTTTCCACAAAGCTATTATTGAAAGTTTTGGCCCATCTCAAGAAACTGATTTTCCTGAAGGAGACAATTCCCAGCCTGAGCACCACCACTACCAGCCTCCTGAGAGCAGCTTTGTGTTAGGAGAGACACCAGCAACCGGAAATCCACTTTTTGACCTGGTACACCCAAGCCAGGCTATCAGAAATCCTCCACGTGGCAATCATTGCCAGTAAAAATAAACCCTTTGCGAAAGCCGGTTTGCAAGTATGATGATGTCCTCAAGGCAAGCAAGTTGAAAGGTCCAGGTTGTTTCAGTTTGTTTTGCTTTTCAGGGAGGGAAAGGAGTTTCATTTTCAATCAACATCTTTACGTCAAAGTTTGGAGTCGAAAAGACAACTTGTGGCTCAAATCGATTTGAACCTGCCCTGGGAGAAAAGGAAATTTTGCAGCCAAAAAAATTCTAAATCAGGTGTGTTGGTTTTATGAATGTATTTTGAAGAAAAGCAATGACTCTCAGAGTGTGTCCTTTCATGGGTGCGGAAGGGCAGATGTGCTCTTTGGAGACACTGCTGCTGAATTCCCCTTTTTTGGTCCAGCACGTTCCTTCCCCACCACACCAAGACAAGGTGGGCATGGTGGGATGGGACAGCTACAACATCAGTTTGGGTGGTGGGGGTCGTTCCCATCACCCCTATGGTAATATCATCCTCTCCTTCCCGCGCTGCCAATGGGAAAGGGTCCTGGAGCTGGAGGTCCTGGCACAGAAGGAGACCAGGGTGAGCATGCAAAAAGGGAGGTGAGGATGGAGAGAGGAAGGGGAGAGGCGAGCTGTATTGATTGGTGTGTGAAAGGCCTCCCGGGAGCCCCGTTGCTGAGAGACAGCCCTGGGAGATGCAAGGCTGGAATTAATAACTGCTCCATTGGGGCCCTGTTTGCTCTCCTTGCCCAGAGCCAAAGGACTTTGGTCACAGCTTATCACCCAGCCGAAAGCCCCAGGAATGCAGTCACAGGCAAATGTGCATGTTCACACGACATCTATTAATCAAACGGCTCCCCCACCCTTTAACCCTTTGCAGGTCAGGGAGGAGGGAGGAGGTGAGCATGGCTCTGCTTTGTCTAAAATCATGGTCCCCTGGAGTCTCTTTAGAGCAACCAGAGATAGCGGTAAGTCTCCTGTGAACTTCGAGTAAGATACCTGTGAACTTTGAGTAAGATACCATCCCCCTGCTCTGCATCCAGGGCTTTTTTAAAATTATATCTCCCACCCCCTTCTAAATGCTTAGGAAATTGATTCTGTTACCTACATCTGAAGGCAACCCATTTCAGTGGGAGCTAAGCATCTAACCGACTTAAAACACCTTGAAAATCCCTGACTTAGGCCCTGAAAAAATTATCACAAACTTTTCTTCCTCTTCACCCTGTTTCAAATTTCAGGTGCTGTTTCCACTCACACCATGGTGGTTGTTCTACAGCTTCCCCTGGCAGCCTGGGGCAAAGGTTCCACTGCTGCTGTACATAACCATAATGGGACGATCTACACTCTGAACAGCACAGTGCTAATCAGACACGCTCTTTCTCCTCAGCTTTCACCTGGGGACACAAAATATCACGGGCAAATGACTCTGCTGCAGCCTACAGCAGGCAGGATTTGCCCCAAGTTGGTGTCTCCATGTCAAGACCAACCACCCTCTTGCCTTGCCGTTGAGTGTTTTAGTCTCGGCAGTGTGCAGCAGAGTGTGTTCCTGCCTTGAAACATGAGGCTGAGGAAGGTTTTCAGGCTTTTGAGTGGTTAGTGGTTGTTTAGCCAGCTAAATTAGCCAGAGAGTCTCTGTAGACTCTCCATGGTGAAGGAAGATACAGTAGCAGCTCCTGAGAGCAATTTAGCACATAAAAGTTAGGCTCCTGCGCTGTACCATTCCCTGGAAGACCTTTATAACAGAGAGAACTCAGGAAAACATCACCTGCTGAATTAAATATTCCAAGCTGGCCAGGTTGGACATTGCTTCATTGGTTACCCTGAGTACCCTGAGATGTCACCTTATCCTTGCTAACAGCCCAAAATCCAGAAGGGTTGTTGATCCACATATTGGATCAACAAGTCAATCAAACACAGACACCAAAGAGACCCTTCAGGAAAGTACCAGGGATGCTCCAGTGCTTCAAGGTACACGTAAGCCCAGGAAATGTTAGCTGGGCATTAGAAGATGGCTTCTACAGAAGAGCGAAGCTCTGGGATGGCCTTCCAGGAGGAGCAGATGGGATGAGAAGCCCATCCAATCTACAGATGGACTCTGAGAAGCTTCTGGTGTGGTGACCTAGAGTGGAGGCTGATGCTGCTCCTCCCTGCCCTCTGTCCCCTGTTCCTGGATAAACAGTGCCCAGCGATAAGGTGCCCATTTGTAAAAGAGGTGGGGACTGAGTAGCCTCAAGAAGTGTGGTCAGTTCTCCGTCACCTGAAGTTTTCCACCCAGATTGGCATCTCCTCCCCTAACGCCACCACCAACAGCCGTGTTGGGTGACAGGGTGAGGCTGTGACTTTTGCCACAGGCCAGATCAGAGCCGATGACAGCGTGGATGACTTTTAGCCTTCCTGCACCAGGAAGGAAGGACAGATTTTGTGCGTCATGTCTTGAGCAGTCTTTAGCCCTGGATCCTGTCTTGTTTACCTCATGTCAAGTGGAGAAGCATGAGCTGAAGAATGGAGGTTGAATGAAGACAGAAGGCATCACCCCAGAGGTGGAATTTAGAGTATTTTGACCTGCATTTGGGTTCCTAGCCTAATTAATGAAATCTGACAAGTTTGGCTCCCAGGGCCTCACAAGCCAAAGGTGCCAGGACAACAGCCCAGTTCTCATCAGGGCAGGTTTCACCTGTTAAGGACAGTGATGGAGACAAAGGACATTGTTATGAGCTGGTATTTTAAGGCGTGCAGAATGTTGCATTCTTCTAGCTTTCAAAGATTCAATCACATATTTTAGTGCTGAATCAGTTCATTTCTGAAGCATCACCACACTCCAGCCTCTCTTTTGAGTCTTGAAAAATTCCCTCTCAGATCCAACTGCGCCTTAAAACCTGGATTCATTTTGAATAAAACTAATCCAAAAGACACACTACGGCTGCTAATGGGTCTTTTTGTCTACGGGACCAGAGCAGGGCTGGCCCAGAGTAAACCCCTGCTGAAACGTGTGCAGTGTGGACATCATGTGCTCAAGACCAACTGGTTGGCTGTGTTGACCCACTTGTATGTGGCCACCCTACTGACTGATGTAGTCTTTCTTCTTGTTCTTCCACAACCTATTGCATGGGACTTGCCTCGTGTCTGTGCAGCACCCCAAGTAAAGGGACCCAAAATACCATATTACAGGATCCCCTTCCTTATTCATTATAAATTAATGCACAGAGAGAAAGTGATATGAGCAGAAAAAAAAAATGCATTATGAATGCTGCAGTCCAACCAACCTCCAGAAAACCAGGCACTAAGAAAAGGAAGGGGAATAAAACCCCACCAAGCAACTTGACACTTCTACCTGTAAATAATTATTCATACAAACCCTAGCGATAAGCACACGACACTGTCCATGCAGATTGGGACCCTGCCAGAGAAAAAAACTCTTCTTGCTTTCCTTCTTCCCATCAAAGGCCGTATTGTTCCCAAAGAGTTAACAGCAAAGCAGGTCTGCAATTACCCGGGAATAATGGGGTGTGATTGGGGCACTAAAGAGTTGGAATTGATTTTTTTCAGGCTTTCAGCCCTAGAAGCTCCTCCCTGACTTCCTGGTAACTCATGACCAGCAGGGTCAATAGAGCAGAAATCCTTCTAAAGGGCCAATCTGTATTTGAATTATTTAAACAATGTAGTACAGCCAAGTTAAATGGGGCTTATCAAATGTTACACCTCTTAAAGCACAATTGGAGACAAGGATATTAACTGCTGAATGCTCCACTGCTGGACACAGAGAGGGGAAGCGAGAAAAAAGGGGGGAGAAAGAGGAAAAATTAAAGGGGGGCCAAGGCAGGCTGGTTTGTACAAGGGGAGGAGCAGGTGTCTGCTGCATGGTCTTGGTCAGAGATGGTCTCTTCTTCCTTTTGGAGACCCTCCATTCTTACCCAAACTGTGGTTGGCTTTACAATCTTAACCCGAGGGCATTAAAAACCCAGACTTGGGGTATTTGAGTGCTTAATCTGCATCATCTTTCCCCCAGGATAAGAGCAGTTGGGGATATGGTACAAGAGGATACAGGTCTTTTCTTCGCCCTTCCCCAAGGAAATGCAGGCAGAGGTTGTTTCCATGTTGCGATAGGCTGCGGGTTAGTAACCCCGTGCATAGCTCGGGTTGTGCACTTTGCTCAGAAAGGGTTGAGACATGGAGCCATCCGCAGGGTGCAGTGGAAAAAGAAAGAGGAAGCAAAACCCCATAATAATAGCAGGATTTTCCTCCAAAGTTGTGAGCCAAACAAAAACCTCTCATCTACGGAGAGGAGCTAAGGACAACTAGGGAAAGTCCAGCTTGACGAACAGCCCGAAAAAACGGTTGCAAGTATTTTTGCCCATAAAAGTAGTGAGACTGATTAGGTTTAGGAGCCAGGAATTTATCCAGGAAAATAGCTTGTGATTTTCTTGCAAAGGTAAAAACAAACAAGACTCTACCTGGGTGCTTTTTTGTAAAGCATTTATCCTGCTTTACCCCAACCCTTTTGTGGTGTTTCAGGTCACCGGCCGTGCATTGGGAAGCTCAGAGGGTCCCTGGTGGGGTGCAGGGGGTAAATAGTTCACAGGTAATTCACTGACATTTTCACATGACTTATTTGACCCGGAGAGAAAACAAATATGTTTGCAAGTAAGAAACTGTGATCTGCCAACAAACTGCAAACAGACCCCAGAAGAGCCTGAATTCACTGGGTGATGTATGGACGGGCGAGAAATAATTCAGCCACATACAATCGTGCAGTAAGGATATCGGGGAAAGAATATAGGGGGAAAGGGGTTGTAAATGATTCGCAAACCAAAAATGTATAAATATTGGTTAACTGACCTGCAAAGGTTTTGCCAGAAAGCCATGAGTCAAAAAGCAAAGGAGAAAAAAGGGAAAAATACAAATTAAAAATGTTGTCTTAATGACCCCCGTTCCCAGCTCCCGAAGAGGTGACTTTTTTAGGGAGTCTTTGTCCAGCCCTGAGCTGAGCTGCTGTGTCCGGGATGAACCCCCAGCCCCACGGCAGCGGGTCTGGGACGTACCAGGAAAACCCAAAGGGAAACATTTCCTGCTGCGAAAGGCTCTCCCATCCAAACTGGAACATTTCAGGAGACGTTGCTGATTTCACTGAGGTTGTGTATTATTTTTTTTTTTTAAAAAAAAAAAAAGAAAAATAATGAGGGGAAGGAGAGGAAAGTTTTCCTGACTCTGTTCCATCCTTTTTATCAGAAGTTAGGAATATAAGAAGGTGCCTCGCGGCTCAAATCCAGCCCGGTGCTATCTCAGTATTTGACATTATTTGTCATTTGGGGAAGAATTTCAAAATGTTTAGATTTCGTTATGCTTCAAAATGAAGCCCCAAACACAACCCTTCCTCCCCCTCCTCGCCAAGGAGCGTTTGCCATCCTTCCCCGTCTGTGCTTTTAGGACCATCGTTTGCTGCAAAACCAAACGGGTTTTTGGGCCAACGCCTGTAACCTCCAGCTCAAACAAAATCGGGCACTGGGTTTGCTCACTTGGCCATGACAGATCCAGCCCCAGGCACCCTCTGCCTTTCCGTGCATGGTGTGGAGGGGGTTCTGTCCCCACCGGCTCTGGACGTCACATCTCCAACGAGTTCTTCCACCTTGAAGACCAGACGTCCCAGCGAAGGTCACCATTGCCAGCAGCCCCTGCTTTCGCACACTGCTTTCCCACCCTGCAGCACGGGGCGACGTTGGAAGGGGACGGGATGATCACAATATTGAGAAAGCTCAACCCAAGCAAATGGAGGATTTTATAAACTCCTGGCCTAGCCCGCAGGCTGCAAGGTCGCCCCTTATCTGAGTTTGCAGAGGGTTTGCAAAGTGCTGGCAGCCCTCCAAATATGTTTGGGAGTTTTTACTCTAACCTAAGGCTGCCGGACTCCCACATTTGACATTTTCCAAGTGCTGTTAAACGACGAGGCAGCGACCGGGAACAATGTGTGATTATAACAGCCGGCTGGGATAGGGAAAGCTGCTAGCTGAGGCTTTCCAAGAACCGTAGCAAGTGTGAAGGCTCATCAGCCTGGCCGCCTGCCCTGCAGGAGCCTTCTTCATTGGGGATACTACAGGGTGCAGAAGGGTGTTGGGCAAAGCCAGCTCTTGCCTTTTGAAAGCCTTTTAATCGGGGCCCAAAGGTGGAATAATGAAGTTTTGCAAAGTGAAAATGTTGGGGTGCCTTTATCAGAGCTGCTCCAGTGGGATCCTCATGGCCAGTTTGGACAGAGCTTTGGGCAACCTGGTCTAGCAGGAGGTGTCCCATGGCAGGGGGTTGGAACCAGATGATCTTTAAGGTCCTTTCCAACCCAAACCATTCTGTGGTTCTATGATCCCTGTCTGCTTGACTCTGCTTTGCCTGCAGATACAGAATCACAGAATCACAGAAACCCAGACTGGCAGGGGTTGGAAGGGACCTCTGGAGATCATCCAGTCCAACCCCCTGCCAGAGCAGGGTCACCCAGAGCAGGTGGCACAGGAACGTGTCCAGGCGGGGTTGGAATGTCTCCAGAGACGGAGACTCCACCACCTCCCTGGGCAGCCTGTGCCAGGGCTCTGCCACCCTCACAGCAAAGAAGTTCTTCCTCAAGTTGAGATGGAACTTCTCATGTTCAAGTTTGTGCCCGTTACCTCTTGTCCTGTCACTGGACACCACTGAAAAGAGCCTGGCGCCATCCTCCCGACACCCTCTAAGTATTTATAAGCATTGATAAGATCCCCCCTCAGTTGTCTGTTTTCCAGACTGAAGAGTCCCAAATCCCTCAGACTTTCTTCATAAGGGAGATGTTCCAGTCCCCTCATCATCTTTGTCAGCCCTTTGCTGTCCCCTCTCCAGCAGTTCCCTGTCCTTCTTGCACCAGGGAGCCCAGGGAACCCTACTCCGTAGCCTGCACCCTGAGGGATCCCATGCACTGCTCCGCTGGGATCTGAGTGCCACCCCCATTTCACAAAGAAAGGAGACCAAAAGTAGCCATACAGATGATTCAGGGTCAGTTAAAGGAGCTTGTGGACTTGAACCCTGGTTTCTCAAGGTCTGCGTTAACCCCTGCATAGACTATTCTTCCCCTCTGTGCCTTAATTAACCCACTAGTAGCACAAGCTAACCACAGTTATAGAGGTGCATTCATTAACGAATGTGGTCAATATTGCACAACAATTTAAATGAGCTGAGGTGCCCTAATTCTCAGTTAGAAATATATCTGTTATTTGCTGGAAAAAATGGGAAGAGAGGAAATCCATGCTGAAGACAGATAAAAATATAAATCCATTTGTTGTTTTATTTCCTCTTTTTCTTCCTTTATCTAGCTGCAAAACAGATTGTGCAGGACAGGGAGTAAAAGAAAACAAAAGAAAGAGGAAGGAAAAACAAAACCCGAAAGTGCTGTTTTTCCTTCTTTCTTTCTTAAGAAAACAAGTCCAGAAAATTTCTTCCAAAATACAGTTTTTCACCTGACAGCTGCCCCCACTTAAAAAAATGTATTTTTGAGAGGGGAAATGATGACAGGAGAGGAATGGTTGAGGAGAAGCAGGATGTGATTGAATACAAATTGGATTGGAAGGGCAAGGGGGTTATTAGTGTGATAGGGAGGATTATTCTACATCTCAATCACCTTTACAAATGCACGTGTGACCACCTAAATGAAATGTTGGCTTAATTATCCTGGTCAAAGTCCTCTGGCTACAAACAAGGCTTGTTGTACTGGGGATTAACACGGGGAGGGGAGGAAATTAAGGGATTCTATATCTACATTTTTTCTGTCTTTCGTTAGAAACCCCTGGGTCAGAGAAAAGCTCTGATTTCAAACAACTGTATTTTGAGTGATCCTGTTTATTCCAAGTGTCTGCTGAGGCTTTGACTCCGAGCTATTAATACAAAATAAATAATTTTCACACGAGCTATTTTTGCCTCCGTTGCCAGAAAAATAAAGCCAGGCAGCCACAGAAGCGACGGGTGTGAACAGCAGTGAGGGCACAAGTGGGGGCCATGGGCTGCTGTGATTTTCTCGGCTGATGAATGACACACGGAGCATTGCTGGCAAAGGATGCTGAATGAGATCGCCTTGGCCAGCACAATGAAGGATGTTTTTGCAACACATACGGGGTGGTAGGAGACTCCCAGGGTGGTGGGAGACTCCCAGGGTGTGTTAGACCATGGGTTTTACGGCATCTAAATCCATTGCTGTTTGAGAGGGTGTGTGACCTGCAATAAAGGCAGCTTAGCTTTTGTGAGCGGTAGCTTCGAAAGCTGCCCCTTGCAGATCCTGACAGGCAGATGTGAGCCCAGATCATAGAATCACTGAATGGTTTGGGTTGGAAGGGACCTTAAAGATCATCTAGTTCCAACCCCCTGCCCTGGGCAGGGACACCTCCCACAAGACCAGGTTGCTCCAAGCCCCGGCCAACCTGGCCTTGAACCCCTCCAGGGATGGGGCAGCCACAGCTTCTCTGGGCATCCTGGGACAGGGGCTCACCATGCTCACAGTCAAGAATTTCTTCCTGATGTCTCATCTAAATCTCCCCTCTTTCAGTTCAAAATTGTCCCCCCTCGTCCTATGGCTCCCCTCCCTGCTCCAGAGTCCCTCCCCAGCTTTCCTGGAGCCCCTTGAGGGACTGGCAGGGGCTGGAAGGTCTCCGCGGAGCCTTCTCTTCTCCAGGCTGAACCCCCCCAGCTCTCTCAGCCTGTCCTCCCAGCAGAGGGGCTCCAGCCCTCACAGCATCTCCATGCTAATATTTAATCTAAATCCCCCCTCTTTCAGTTTAAAACCATTATCCCTCATCCTATTGCTACACTCCCTCATAAAGAGGCCCTCCCCATCTCTCCTGTAGGCCCCAATGATGCAGATGTGCTGCAGGAGACCCTGCAATGGGTTCAGATGCATCCAGAGGACTGTACTTCTGTGGGGCTGGTTGCAAATACGTTTTTTTTGGAAGCAACATCCCACCACAGTGCTCCCAAGCAGGGATCCCTTGAGGAGTCTCATTCCCCGTGGTGTGGGACCCATCCAGGCTGGCTGGGATGTGCTTGGACCCACAGCACTTGGATCCTCAGGGCAAGGGAACAAGAGGTCAAGAGGTGAAGGCAGCAGGGTCCCTGCTCAGCTGTGTTCCCAGCAGATGCCAGGGACGAGCTGTATTTGCACACCTGCATCCAAGCCCCCTCCCATGCGGATGGTCAGAAGGTAAGTGGGCCCACTCACAGCCCGCTTACCTTCTCCACCAGCTGCTTTCCTGTTCCCATTTCTGAGGGTTGGTGTCTTGAGCTCACCGTGTCTCTGCATCTGTCTACTGGATTTCAGATCTAGTGATGGAGTGAAATGGGAGGGAGGTTCGAATAGTATCATGCACTCCAACAAACGAGGGCCTCAGAGATGGGATATAGTTCTGCAAAGCCTCTGCAGAGGCCACCTGGCCTCCTTCTGTACTGAAGGACAGCCCTGCTATTTTTCTCCAAGAACCACTTTAAAGTCTCCGCTGCTTCCTTGTGTGCTCCCTGTAATAAAGGGGCTTCACTAGGGTTTAGAGGTTCAGAAATGACAGTAGCCCTGGGGGGCATCAGCAAGGCAAGGAGAAGGCAGCTAGTGAATGAGTAAAGTGATTGCTTCTCAAAATCACAGCCCTTAATCTATATCCACGTCAGGCACTCAAGTATGTTTGGGAAAATGGAGATGTCCGCTCTCCTCTAACACCGTGGCCCCTCCATCGAAATGAGCATGAGCTGGACCAGGAAAGGCTCTCCCACCTCCTGCCTCTGCTGGATACGAAGCATGGACGGACACAGCCTGACCCTGAGGTGTTGTGCATGCTCAGACTCACACAGGCACAAGAAGGACCCTCAAAGGTGCCAGACAAAGGACCTGGTGTGGGAGGCTCTCCCCAGAAAGGGCAAGGAATTGGTGGCTGTGAAGATGTGGGAGGTGTTCGCTGGAGTCTGCGAGTCTGCAGGGAGAGCACGTGGCTGGAAAACTCTACCTGCCATTCATGTCTGGGTCCTGTAGTTTGGGGGCTGGTTTTTAAGGATCTATTAAACTATGTATTGATCAATCTATCCAGCTAGCTTAGAATACCAGATCATAAAATGACATAAATTCATTTCAGCTGTAAGATCTCCAAGATGGGACTGTGTCCTACAGAAGGCGAGCATTGCAGTGAGTTGTAACATCCTTGTTAAACTACTGGGATGTAGAAGAAGAAGACAAGGCATTAGAAACACAGATGTTTCTTGGGGGAAAAAAAATAAAATTGAAGATAAGGTTTTAAACACAATTATATCCATTTGGGTTCTGGATATCCACCACCTGCAATTTTCTAGAGGCAGGGGAGCGTACCAGGGGAAAATTAATACAAGCACACCTTGGTTTCATCTTTTTCCACAGATACCTCCTAACAGCCTCTAGTTACAGTTGGGAGGAAGGAGGTATAAACACAGTCCTTCACTGTCACAACTTATGCATTTCAGTTTTCCATGTTTGGCAAAATCAGAGCTCAGCATACCCCTAGTGCAAAGCACCAGCTTGATTTTAGTGTCACCCTTGGAGACCCCAGGGGCTGGACCACTGTCACGTTAATGAGGTCTTGGTCTCAAATGGAGCACCTATGCACCCCATAATATGGCTAAATAGCAATAAAATTGTATGTGTCCTGCTCATTGCTCCCGGAGGGGCCTGGAATCTGCAGTGTCCCTGAGGAAATCCATGAATAACCCAAATCTGAGGTCCCACCAGGACCAAGGCAGGAGAGCAGAGGGGGCCAGCTGGCTTTCTCAAGCCCTGAGCTGGAGGCATCTATTAACAATTAGCTTTTTGGCTCCGCTAAGTGCACTCAGCCTGACTTGGTTTTATTGGCATCACCCATCTCCCAGTAAATGTGATAAGAGAGCCTGATTAGCCGCGACGTTCAGACCGGGTTCTGAGCTAGTCTCCAGCACAGCTGTCTGAAGGCTACTTACCACATCTGCTTTCCATGCCACGCTTCCAGGCCCAGGAGGGTCTAATGAAGATTGTCCCTGGACCTCATTGTTTACTTTTAGGCAAGCATCAGAATTAAGACCAATTTAGCTGCTCCTTCTTTTCCTTTTCTTTTTTTTTTTTTTTTCCACCGGGCTCAGTCTAAACATGCATCTCAAGAAAGAGACTTTTTTATTGCCAAGACAACGCACGATAAGGAAAAATCATCTGTCTGCGAGAAAATTACTTCTGTGGGGTTCGGAAAGTGGTCCCAGGGGTCTGATTCCAGCACAGGCACAGCCCCTGGAGAACGTTAAAGAATTATAACTCCTGTGATAAGGCACTTTCTTTTATAGTTTTTTATTTCATAGCAATAGTCACAGCTTAAAGATAAGAACAACATACATTTTGTTTAACTAGGCTCTTGTTCCTTGGTGTGGGGCTCGCTGCGAACTGGCATCCATCAAACTCTTTTGTGATTTACATGAATACCTGATTCTCCTGATAAGGGAAAGTGTAAGTCAACACAGTTCTGTTGTAATTGGGTGTTACCTGTTTAGATACTGAACTGCTATCTCAGCATCAGTTCACAGGCAAGCTCGACTTCACCTTTCCTTGCTTGGTGCAGAGAGAATGTCTCTTGGTTTTGCATTGGCCCCCAGGTGTGGCAACAAGCTGCTTGAAAGCATCTTTTCGCTTCAGCCAGGTCGAAGCGGCCACAGGACGTTGTTAGAAGTCAATGTTCAGTCAAACAGGGATGGGGAAAAATCACAGAAGGAAAAGCCCCAGTTAAACCCAAAGTCCCCACTTCAGGTTCAGCACCATCCTTGGCCACAGACTGGTGCGGACTGCGTGGTCTAGCAAGGATGCACTACCATATCCTTATATTGCTAATAGAATTATTTATCTTAGCAAGCAGCATTTCATGTTACAGTATAAAAAAAAAAAATATTACTGATGTGTGTATGGTAGCAGCAATCTGACCTTCAGCATGCCAAAGCTTCTTTGCACTAAATGACAGGGATACTAAGACATCTCAAAGCCTGGTAAGTTTGTAACCTAAAAACAAACCAGAAAAGGAGCCCAGTAAAGGATCTGATGACTGCCATGAAGCAGGACTTCTCAGAAGAGAGACCATAACTCCTGCCTTGGACTGTACCACCTTTAATTAGATGCCAGTGTCCCAGGAGACAACTGCTTTACTTCTAACAAAAATAAGAGCACCTGATCTTCCATAATAAGAATAACTAGAAGCCAAAAATAAAGAAGGAAACACCACGAGCAGCCTGAATTTCCCACCTGCAGGCTTTGAGGGTCAGAGGATTGAAGAAATTAAATGCAAATCACTAACCAGAAATGCTCATTTTTGGACGAGGAATATCCCAGAGGCTGCCCAGTGTTTGCTCTCTCTCTGCCAGATCATCTTTAGCAGAGCCAAGCTCAGGAACCTGAAGTGGAGTAGCAGCACGGAAGTCAGCCGTTAGCAGCAAGACGATCTCTTCTGCTTCCATCCCAAGTTTTGATATCAGCCTAGATCATTTCATGATTTCTCTGGACTAAGCCAGGGCCCCACGAAACCCCCTGGAGCAGCAGAGGTGTGGGCAGCGGCATGAGACTGCAGGGATCTCTCAGGAACTGCTTGTAGAAGGGCCAGGAGACCATCTGTCAGTGAGATGCAGACTGGGAAGATGCCATACAAGGTCTGTAAAGGGATGTCTGGATGTACTCCCCTCCCAAAATCAAAGGTGAATCTGGGTGATTTGCTGGCTCCTAGCTGGGATGATACAGGAATGCCCAAAGGTCTTTTATTAGGCTAAATTCTTCACTTGGTGTGAACCCACCTGATAGCAGCGAAGGTGCAGCAATGCTTTGTCATGAAAGGGCTGTTTACAGCAGATCTTCCCAAACCACAGTGATATCCTACACGCTAAACCTACACCACTGCCCAGGCGGGAGGAACATTGCTTCCTGCCAGCAAACACTCAGGGATGGATAAATAAGAGAAGCAGCAGGATAGATACAGTCTTCCTCCCAGAAGTGGGATCCAGGTCTTCACAAAGAGTAAGACCCAAAGCCTGATCCCTCCTCATCCTCCCCAGAAGCTTCTGCTCAATGCAACGTCTTGGTTGAGCCGCCTCATCCAAGTGTTGGGCTCCAGGGTGCAGTAGGTCATGCACCACCTAAAACACCATCTTGGAGATGTTTGGCCGAAGCCCCTCTCTGTGGAGCTACCTATGGGTTGGGTGGGCACCTCCTGGCAAGCAGAGATCATGGCCCTGTTGGCCTCAGGAGTCCTCAGAGGCTGGGAATATTTGAATATTGGGAGAGAACTGAAAAAATGCTCCAGCCTACGTAGCTGAAAAGGCAGCTTGTTGTATTGGCTTGGTTTTATGAGTTTAAAAGAATTTCTTTAGCACCACACTGTTGGAAGACAAGGATTTTATGGCGGTATAGAGACAGACAGATATATAGGTATGTATATATATAAAATGCTAAATATACTTTTAGCACGGGAGAGCTCAGCTTTAAGAGGCTATTTCCTGGCTTAGACTAATTCTCTCACTAGACGTTTTCCTTCACACTAAGTGAAATTCTGGCTGAATTAAAGAACTGCTTTTCCTCTTATCTGCTCTCCCTGTTATCTAACTCCAAGGCAAAGGCTGGGAGCCGAGAGACAGCCAGCGCATACCATTTTACAGCTCGCCTTCCCACCGTTCCCCTGGGCTTGCATCAAATGCCAGGAAGATTTGTTAAAAAGCAGCCTGTTGCTCTCAACCCAACCGTACAGGGGGAACAGCAACGGGAAAGCCACAAAATACGTCACTTTGATGGACATCTTGATTTTTTTTTTTTTAGAGTGGAGGCTCACAAAATCTCTTACAGACCTCAGTGAAGTGGTGGCACTATGACCTCTGTGGAGCAGGGACCATCCTCTCCATTAAAAGGTCCAGGTCTAGTCACATGTGCAAGCCCACAAGGGTGTCATGAAAAGGGAAGGAATAAAAAGCACCAGTCCCATTCCCTATTTACTGTCACTACTTGTTTCTGGCTCTTGACCCATGTTGGTGCAACCAGCAGGAGCCAAGAGACCTCAGCTCCCTCCCTGAGTCCACCATTGACTTATTTGTCTGCCCCAGGCAAGTCCCTCCACTTATTTTCACCTCTTTCTCCCCCTTCAGCAAAATCTCTATCTCGGTTACAAAGGTTGCCAGTTTTGGGGGAGAAGGATATGTTTGTCCAGCACCAAACACAACAGGAACTCTAACTTCCAAATGATCCTCTTCATGCCATGGTGAGAACAATACGCATGCCTAATTTGGGTAGCCCTTAACTAAGAAACCTCTTTTATCCTCGGATTTTTCATTAGTGTCTTGTCCCAGAGTTATTCACTTACCTGTCTCCAGGTTCCCTCCAAGTCCTCCCTTGTCTCAAGGTATCATCAGCCTCTTCCACGATTCGTGTTTGCACGTCCCAGACTTCTCAAACTGAGTTAGCTCTGCCAAGAGCTGCACTTCTCACTCAAGCCAGGTTTATTAGGTTTACATTCTCATTTTCTTACATGTCTGTTCCCTAAATTAAGAATACGCTGGTAGGCACAGAGGTGTTTAGAGACCTTGAAATCAAATTAGCTACTCTCCATTTTGCTCACATGCAGAGAGATATTTAATTCAGGCTTCTTGCAGCCCATGTCCTTGCAGCATCCTGCTCTCTCTGGCAACATCAAACAAACAAAAAAAAACCAAACAGGGTTTGCTGAGGCAAAGAAAGCCAACAGGATGCTGGGTTGCATCAACAAGGGCATCACCAGCAGAGACAAGGAAGTCATTATCCTACTCTACCCAGTGCTTGTCAGGCCATACCTGGAATACTGTGTTCAGTTTTGGTCCCGGCTACTAAAAAGAGATGTGGACACACGGAGAGGGTCCAGAAAAGGGTTATCAAGATGATCAAAGGAAAGGCTAAGAGAATTGGTGGTTCAGCCTTGAGAAAAGAAGGCTTAGGGAAGACCTTATCACCGCTTTCCAGTATTTAAAGGGTGGCGACAAAGAAGATGGAGACTCCCTTTTTACAGGGAGTCACATGGAAAAGATGAGGGGTAATGGGTACAAGTTACTTCAGAGGAAATTCTGATCAGACACAAGAGGAAAATTTTTCACAATGAGAACAATCAGCCATTGGAATAATCTCCCCAGGGAAGTGGTGGATACCCCATCATTGGACACTTTTAAGATTCAGTTGGACAGTGTGCTGGGCCATCTTGTCTAGGCTGTGCTTTTACCAAGAAAGGTTGGGCCAGATGATTCTTGAAGTCCCTCACCTCCTGGGGAACTTTTCCTGGGGAAAGTTTCCTGCCTTGATTTCCGCTCCTGTAAAACAGGAGTGAAATCTGCCTCCTCTGAGATTGGCTAGTGAAAAGAGATGCAGAGCATCACAAAGTGCTGGTGATCAGAATGACATGCCTCTTCACATTTGAAACAGATAAAGATCTGGCCCAATAATGCCACAAAAAATCTCGGTCTGGATATCTTTAATACACTGACCTGATTTAAAAAGAAACAGAAACCTGGAGTTGAAAAGCAGGTGGGTTTTATCGCCTCTTTTATTATTTAATTTGGCTGGAATGTCTTTCTTTTCTTTTAAGATGAATGAACCTTCTGCTGTCAGCAACTCCCTTACTTTTTGCTTTCAAACCAAAATTGACGGGATTTTAGGGGATTTTCTGCTTAAGAGAACCTAACAACTTCCTCATAGTGTGTTCAGCTGCTGTCCTGAAAAACCCTGGCTAAAACCACAGTGTCCTTCTGGGGAAGTTACTCCACGTAGAGTAGTTACAGCCAAGAACATTTCTGGTCTCTCCTTCTCTGGCAGGTTTAAATGCCCAGTCCTTCAGACATCCGCATAAATTCGGGCTATGGTAAGGACAACTTTAGGGTGCCTGGGACCCGGTCATCATCCTTGCACCTACCTGCCACAATGCACTAATCAGGGCTTGGACCTTTTTAAAGTTACACTGAATCAGATGGTGTGTACCTTGGCCAATGTCACCCAAGCGTGGTTTACCACCCAAGCTCCAGGAAACTCTGCCTCTAAGACACACAAAACTTGGTACCAGAAACCTTGTCATGGTATATATGTTTACCTAAGACTGAGCATTTGCTCGCGCACTGCCAGAAGATGAGTATATAACAGCACCACAGGGGATACCTCCCAAAAAATGGGACCACCTGGTGACATCTCCCAGACAATGGTCTTGGCTTCATCATCTTTCACTCTCTCAAGCCCTCCCAAATGAATCTGTGGGGCTACTCACTTGGGTAAGACAAGTTAGCTGTAAATTCATCTCAAAGACAAGCCTCGCAGAGATTTTTGGCTGGATGGCCTTCACAGATACACAGCACAGAGGGGCTGGCTCACGTTAATGCCGTCCAGCTTCCCATTGCCAGGAGAACATCAGGGCTTTCTTGGTTTAGATGAAGACGTAAACAAATGATCGTTGGCAAAAAATTACCTCAGCAACAGCTAAACATGGCTAAACATGTGGATGCCCAGTATTTGCTAGTAAAATTCTTTTTTAAGAAGGAAGCCCGTGCCTTTACCTCTAGACAAATATCCTCCTGAGCATCAGCGGGAGAGCAGAAAGCCCTCTATCTAGCAGAGCACAAGCTGGAGACCTCCAAAACTTTCCTGAGTGGCCTTAGCTTATCCTGTAAAAAAATAGTACAATCATCTCTCCGTATTTCTTCTAACCCTGCATGAGCCTGTCCAACCAGCTGTCGTCAATACCTTTATCTCCCTCCTCTCACCCTTGGGGGATGCCGCTGCTTGGCCCAGCAGAGGAGGACCTCAGACGACCCAGGAAGCCTGGAAAACAGAGCATCAACTTGCCAACCCGAACAGAAAATACAGCAAGCAGCTAAATATTGTCTTTAGACAAGGCATATCAGGGACAATTGGAGCATGGACTTTGCTTCTTCACATTGTGTGGATTGTGAAGGTTTTTCTTGCTGCAGCAATGGCCTTTGATCACTAGAAGTAACCTCTGCATCTGCAAGTGCATAATTCGTGGGCTCTGCCAAGTGGACAGGAAATTAATGAAGTTTAAATGAAGAGCTGCTCCCTTTTCTATCCGTCTGATTATTTCTTTTGATTTAGTATAATCCTGGCAGAGCGCTCCTGATCTAATCACAGGAGCTTGCACTTCATGATCCAATTACTGCCAAGTTTCTGGACGTTCTTTTTGCTTTGATGGGAACATTTAAAAGTGTGAACTTCACAGGAGCTGGCTGACAGCTCTCAGCTCTGGGGTCTCATTTTAATTCTAGACCCAGTGGAAATGTGTGTAAATCGGTTGTCTCAAAACATCACCTTGAGAAAGCAGGTTTGTCCGCATGGGAAAGCTAGAATCTTATTGTCTGGGGGGAAAAAATGAAATTGCATGATTTTCCACAAACCAGAACATCTACTTCACCTTTAGCCAGTCGTGCAGCCTGTCCATAGCTTAGACCTCCAAACAGCTCCTGGTGCAGCATTGCTTCTCGCCAGTCTATAAATCCTGATACCTGGTACCTTCTACCTGCAGGTCTCCACACCTCTGCCAAACCTGGCTTGAACTAATCAGTAAATTTAAATGCTATCTTGGCAAACGTGCAGCCAGCACACTCAACATAGTTTTGTTTTTAAAAAGGAAGCTACAGGCACAGAGATAACACTGAGCCTGTTCTCCAACAGCCTTCCCCAACCTGAACTTGCACAAAACTGGGCTGAGAACTGACGATTTCAGTGCATTTGGTGAGAGAGACCAAGACATCTGCTTTGCACACTGATTTTCCAGCACTGTCACCCAAACTCCATCACATTGTACCCTCAGTCTTTTATGACCTAAGCTTGCCGCAGCCGCTGATCCCCTCCCAACACCACTGGGCAGAGAAAGCGGCTCCCAGGGTCTGTCTTGCGAGATAGCGACACCCCAACAACTCCCAAAGCCTTTCTTGCAGTGCCGCTGCCCAGTATTTGCTCATGTCCTCACATTGTCCCCGACCCTGATAACTCCTCTGGTCAGTGTTACCATCTTATCACTGCGGAGCCATCAGCCCTCCACGTTTTGCAGGGAGGGCACCAAGCTCTAGCTGCTGATAGACCTATCTATAAGCCCATTCGGGATTGTTTTGATCAATGGCTTAATCTCTGTTTGTACGGTCAGATCCCTCCCTCCCTTGTCTGTAAGCTGGATGTTGGGATGAATGTCCCCTCGACTCATGCCATCTCAGAGCTTGGCTATGTGGAGAGCACGTTGCAGTCAAAGATGCACCTCTTGCGCCCCATGAGGCTTTATTACCCCTATTCTAGAAGATGGGCAACTGAGGTCCCAAGAGAGGTGCAGTGGCCTCTCCAAAGTCTCAGGACGATTGAGAATTGAGCTAGGGTTTCCCAAGCCTTAAGGACATCTTCTCCTCCAACAGTGCTGTAAAGGATCGGTCAAATCAGGACATTACAGAACACAGGCGCCTCAGCCAGAGACGCCTTTCCATCTAAAGTCCTGATATCTTTTGAAGACGTGACCATTTGCTTAGCTTTATTTACTGAGCAACCCTCTTCCAGTCAATGGGATGGAGATAAGCACATGTAGCGATCTTGATGAGATCAGAATTCATCTGATTGATAGGATGAGAATAGGGTGGAGAAGAAGAAAGAAAAAAAGTAAAAGTGAAAGCTCATTGATGAGCCAGGCTCCAAACAGGCCAAATCTGAACGGCAGAGTTTTCCCTCAAATGCTTCTCTTTTGTTTTTTTCAAAAACAGCAATGTAAGGCATTGGGTCTTCAGCATTGAACCAGCAGCAGAGAGAAAATAAATGAAATAAAAGAAACCAGGAAAAATTGGGAAAAGCTCTACATATATTTTCACTTCCTTTTTTTTTTTTTTGGTACAAACATGAAAAGAGTGAAATTGACCAAGAATTCTGAGAAATAAATCCATCACCAACAGAAGATGTCCTCACTCTCCACCTTGTGTTTAACGTTGGTGTCCAGCTTCATACAAGGGCAGGAAATGAAGCCCGTTTCACAGAAGGACGACCTGGCCTGGAGGCCCAGCTGGACCCACTTCAGATGCTTCTCACGGGTGTCTAAATTATTGTCAGTAACTGGTGGAGAAGGATGGTTCCTCCACCTGAGAAGCACCTACCTCTCTGGAGTGACTGCAGAGGGGCATTAAGCTTATGTGATTTGCCCAAAGCTCAGCTTGCAGCAGAGCTAAGGGAATTGGCCACAGAATCCTCAGCTAGGCCAAATAAATTATAACAGAGTCAGGCTTGATTTTGTCCAGGTGGCTACATCCATCCTATTAAACTCCATCTCCCAGCTCATAGTGGCAACAGCCAAACCACCTTGGTCCTGGCACATTCCCACACAGAGTTTGGGATACTTCTGGTTGGTTGCCCCTGTGGCTGATGTCCAGTACCCTTCCTCCAATGTGGCTAAACCTACTAGGAGACATCCTGGCTCGAAATCTGGCAGGAGACCCTTAGCAGAGAGATCATCCTCCCAGTCAATGACAGAGCAAAGTGGACCCGCAGCTGTTCACTGCCACCATCTCCTGATCTCCACATTTGATGGGACTCCACCATTTGATGGGACTTCAGTCTATGGGCCCCGCAGAAAGGGAAGGGACTAACCCTGGGGGATAAGGGGCCTGACTCTGCCCTTGCTTTCACCAGCTGCACCTCAGCCACGGCCCCTGCGTGCGGTAGATGGGGTGTGGGTATGACTTGATTTGGTCCTGTTCAGCTGAAGATGCAAGCGGGACATCCATTTTGCAACTCATAGGAGGTACTTGGACAGCAGAGGAAAGGAGAGGATCAGAGAGATTTCCATGATTACAAAAAATCCCTGAGTTTTGCCCACATTTTTGAACGTCTGAAGAAAGTAGAGATGGTGGCAGCAATTCTCCAGGCATCTCCCCCCATCAGCACAGTGCCCAGGCTCCATCAGACGTGAACAGCCCTGCAGGGCATGTTAACTCTGATTTGGGGCCAAAATCCCAAGGACAGATAAAAAGCAGGAACCAAGACAGGCGCAGCTAAGGCTCAAAGATGCTTGTCACGCAACAGATGATCACTGGAAAATTAAAGATTTTAGGGTGCCCACGAAGAAAACCCTGTGATTTATTCCAAATGGTGTCTGAAGATGTGCCGAGCAAAGGGCAAAACCTAAAGTGCATCTCGCCTCCAGCCCCGAGGCCAGGGATGACGTGGCGATGTGACCCAGCTACGATGCAGAGGTTTGCTCAGAGAGCGGGTGAGTACAAGAAACATCGGCAAGGGAGGATGATAGAAATGTCCATCCCGTGGAAACGAGTGAGAAAAAAAAACACCGGAGACTTTCCTGTTACGCTGCTCTTTGTGGCAGAGAGCTGTGGCTCTCACATTTTTAATAACATTTTCCATGGAAGATGAAAAGCCAGGAAACAAATGGTTAAACAACACAGTCCCTGTTGGGTTTTATTTTGTTTCTGTGTTTGCTTTTTGCCTGCAACAATATAAAATGTAACGTCTTTTGCCCCTTCTGTGTTTTTACCACTGCATTCTGTTAGCAGCCAAGGCTTTTTAGCCTTGCAGGCATGCAATAAGAGGAAAGAATTTTCAAAAATGTCCTTTATTCTCTATATGAACCCCAAAAAAGAGAAGACTTTGGAAAGAAGGAACACATTTTTACTGCAAACTAAGGAAAATATTTCAAAATTTTTTCACCTATAACTAGTAAAGCCCATCTGAATTCATGCTCCCATTATATTGTCCTTTCAAGAAAAAAGCCTCAATCCTAAACGTAGCTGAAAACAATCAGAAACGTTTAAACTTCTTGCTTGTAGCAGTTCAAGTCTCGCTTTGCTTTTTATTGAGTTCAAACAGTCGTTCATCCAGAAATGGCTTCAAATCTTTTTAAAACAAGCAAAACCAACCAAAACCAAACCAAAAACCTGAAAGTGAAATTCAATTAAATAAAAAGTAGTAATAAATTGAATAAGACTGTTATGCTTTGGAGCTTTGTTCAGCCAGCAACAAAAAGTATTGAACCTTCCAGTTTCCTGATTTTGTATTTCTGCCTCTTCCTGACAAAACACAAACGCCATTTTTCTTGATTCCGGGAGGATTTTCCACCACGTTGAAAAACACGTTTCCTAATCAGTTCCCCTTCTGCCGTGTGTGTTTTTCTGGAGCGAACATTAGACACACAGCTCTACCGCAGTCTGTGTGGAGAGGCGCTAAAAAATTGTGCTTTTTGCACGTCAGAAGAAGACAGTAAATCAAAAGTATGCATTTTGCAGAGGAGCGCTCCGTGGGTGCACGTGGCCATTTCTCCATGGTGGTTTGCCTATCTTTGGGTGTTAACAACTGGAATACGCTCGGATGCCTCCGATGTCCCGCTGGCATTACAGTGAGATTTCACAGCTGTTCTGCCAAAAATACATAATCCTGTGTTAAGGCACGGGACTAAGTGCTCTGTGAGAGACGGGTCCAGTCCTGGATCTGCTGTCCCCCACAAGCCTTTTAATCTTCCTCTCCCTTGTTTTCCCAGATAATAAGATCTACCTACCCCGCAGTGTTGTTTTCAGGCTTAACTTGGTAATCTTTATAAAGTGCCCAGGGATGCTTTGTAAAAGAGAAAAGGAAAGGAAAAGAAAAAAGAAAAATACATGATCCAGCCTGGTTTTGCTCTCAGATGGCCAAGGAGTGACTCCCAGGGAGATAGAGCTGATCGAGAGAAGCCCAAGATCAGCCGTCTCTCTTGGAGGTGTCATTGCAGAGCACAGGAGCCACCCCCTTCATCTAACCTCTTGGGTACCAGCAAGGGTGACACTTGCATGACATACATTTTTCCAGTCGTGTGAAGATCGGTGCTTTGAAGATCATAGAACCACAGAATGGTTTGGGTTGGAAGGGACCTTCAAGATCATCCAGTTCCAGCCCCCTGCCCTGGGCAGGGACACCTCCCACCAGACCAGGTTGCTCCAAGCCCCGTCCAACCTGGCCTTGAACCCCTACAGGGATGGGGCAGCCACAGCTTCTCTGGGCAACCTGGGACAGGGGCTCACCACCCTCACACCAAAGAATTTCTTCCTAATATCTCATCTTTGCTGTTATGTACTAAATCAAAGCCTGCTTTGTCCCCCTTGCTTGAATTGCTGTTAGCGCATCTTTTCACCAGCGCAATAGTCCCCTTAGAGTCAACCATGAAGATAGTGGCCACCCAGATGGGAGAGCAAAGGAAGATCTCTGCCTCTACCCAGAACTTCTGACAGGTCAGGGAACCCTGCTCAGCCTAAAAAAAATGGTGCTGGCTCCCAGGCAAAAGCACACTTATTTTTCCCCAAAGATGTCAGCTGGTCTAATAAAAGCTACACCCTCTCCCTGCACTCCCGCTCCCCCTTTATT
The DNA here is from genome assembly GCF_028500815.1 of Rissa tridactyla. Lineage (NCBI taxonomy): Eukaryota > Metazoa > Chordata > Aves > Charadriiformes > Laridae > Rissa > Rissa tridactyla. Next base: position 123,545,006 of record NC_071468.1, on the reverse strand, counting down.
ACTGTTTTCATGTTACTAGCAAGAATGTTAAGCCAAAGAAATCTCAGTCCGGTTATGGGGCAAGACCCCAGGAGTAGGTGCAAGATGCAGTTCATACTATCCAGCTCAAGGAAAGATTTAATTTTCCTTTATGACAACAGATGAGGATCTCCCGCCACCCTCCTTACGGCATCCTTCCAGGCCCTGGTACCTGGCGAGGGAAGGAAACGTGGGGCTAAGCCTGAGCTCTGTTCAGATAGGTACGCTACAAACTCATGTAGCTGCATGTTTAAGCACATCAGATCTTATCTAAATCTATATCTATATTTTTTTTGTATATAGAAAAAAAAATTCTATATAGAAGAAATATTTATATTTACCTAAATCTATATTTTTTCCACCTGGGACAATAGATAAATTGATTGATGGATTGATGGGTTGATTGACAGACAATAGCTAGAACTACAAAGACATTCAAGTCCAGGTTCCTCCTGCCTCTCACTGGCATTTATTATTTTTTTAATTTCCAATAAAAACCTCCAAAACTCAGTCCATGCCCAGGAATCCCCTTGTTCCCCCTCCTACACTGCCAGCCCCAGAAATCACAGCACTCCTCCTGATTTGTCTTACGCATGAAAAAATCAGAGGTGCATCCGTCCCCAAGCACATTGCCTAGCAGATATTACTGCTTATTAATGATATCAACACTGTATTAATGATCTAAGAATGAGGGCTAATTAGATATAAATTTGCCAACGCACCTGAGTATTTTTTCCACGGTGTACTGCGCAGGAGTTTTTTGCTTAATGATAACAATATCATTCTGTGATAAAATGAACTTTCATGTTACGGTGACCTGGTCTAGTGGGAGGTGTCCCTGCCCATGGCAGGGGGGTGGAACTGCATGGTCTTGAAGGTCCCTTCCAACCCAAACCATTCCATGATTCTATGACAGCATGCTGTGGATTTTCTTGCTTTTCCCCATGGATGACAAAGATTCACCCAAAATTTTCCATCCTGGAGAGCACTCCTAAGTCAGTGTGAAGCTGCGTCCTGAGCCTGGAAGCCAAAGCCAAGCTGGGTTTCAGCAGATTTAAGGGGTCATCAGCTCTGCTGCTCTCCAGCAATGCCAATGCATCAGCAATATTAACTACTCCAGACGTATTTTCCTTTACACTACAAACCCAAAAGAGGAGAAGCAGGAGAGCCAGCAGACTCTTCCCGATGGCAAAGGGAAGCTGGAAGCTTTATTTGTGGAGCTGTAGGAATCTCAGCAGCATAGTCCGAATTCCTGCTGCTATGAGGGAATCTAGGGAAGGCTGCGACATTCACTCGGCTGGAGAACAGCAGCCCAAGGGGTGCTCTGGGTGGGTTTTTGGTGGGATATTTCCCATCAAAGATGGATGGATATTAGTTAGGAAATAAAAAAAATTCCCATGATGTCAGCTCAACTCCAGAAATCACAGGATCACAGAATGGTGGGGGTTGGCAGGGCCCTCTGGAGATCATCCCGTCCAACCCCCGGCCAGAGCAGGGTCACCCAGAGCAGGTGGCACAGGAACGCGTCCAGGTGGGGTTGGAATGTCTCCAGAGACGGAGACTCCCCCACCTCTCTGGGCAGCCTGTGCCAGGGCTCTGACACCTTCAGGGTAAAGAAGTTCCTCCTCATGTCTAGGTGGAACTTCCCATGTTCAAGTTTGTGCCCGTTACCCCTTGTCCTGTCCCCGGGCACCGCTGAGAAGAGCCTGGCCCCATCCTCCTGACGCCCACCCTTTCAGTATTTATAAACGTTGATAAGGTCCCCCCTCAGCCGTCTTTTTTCCAGACTAAAGAGACCCAAATCCCTCAGCCTTTCTTCATAAGAGATTAATTGTTGTGTGGATCACATGGAAATCAGATCTAATCCAAAAGAGCCCTGGCAGCGCATTGAGATTAACAACTGTTTAATAGCACCAGCTCCGCTTATCCACCCTCTGCTCCTAAACGTCCTCATCTCTGAAGGATCTGAGTCCTACCCACCTGTGGTTGTCCTCCCACCTCTCGGGATGCCTGAGGCTTTCGGGTCCCTGATCCCTGCGGGAGTCTGGGTCCTCCTTTCCCTTGCAAAGCCGAGGCTGGGGGATTTGGGAGGGCTGTGTGAGCATCCGCTGCGTCCCGAGCTCAGGGAATTCCTCTGTGATGGATCAGGTGAAGAGAGGGAGATCCCCAGAAAGCTCCCAGCCACCTCCAGTGTCCCTTGGAGGACACCACCAACCTCAGATCACACGCTCACCCTGCGCCAGAGGGACTGGTTTTTCCTCCTTGTTCAAAAAGACGAGAAGTTTTTACTCTTTTTTTTTTTTCCCCAAGTTTTCCATTTTTTAAATTGTCAATATTTTGTGGGGGTTTTTTTGCCTGGCAATCTAGTCTAAGGTCAACCCAACCCCCTGCATTTACCGCTCATGAAATCCCAGCGCGTGAATCCCTGTTTTTCCTTTGCTCGTGTGAGAGCATTCCGCGTGCATTTGGCACGTGGAGTTTCAGTGCTGGGACACCTGAGCATCAGTGTGAAAAAACACCATTTGTCTTTGCGGTTTCGCTTTTATTTCTCTTCTTTTTTTTCCCCTCTCCAGAAATAGGTGGATTAATTTAAACCCATGCAACCCCCCGATGTGTCGGTGCGGAGGGAGAAATGCTTTTTTTTCAGTCGAGAAGGAAATCGGCGATGAAGCCTCCATCCTGACACCGCATCTGCCATCCGATTTGGGTCAGGATCGGCCTTTTTCTCATCATATCCAACCAGTTCCCACAGGCGAGTGCCTGGTGGGTGATGCCGGAGGGAGAGTGGGAGCATCCCCTCTGTGTCCGGCTCTTCCCTTCCCGGCGGCAGCGGGGCTGGCCGGGCCGCTGACCCCAGCGCCGGGGAGTCTGGAGCGGAGGCGGCGGCCGTCCCTCCTCGCCATCAACACACACCTCATCAATAGGGGATGACAGCCACGGCCTCGCCGCCCCGACGGCACCGCTGACGGCACGGCTTGGCTCGGCACGGCTTGGCTCAGCACGGCCGGGAGTCGGGGACGCCACTGGGGCAGCCCCCCAAGTCAGGGATGCAGGCAGAAGGTCCGAGATGCAGGCAGCCCCATCAGGCCAGGCTGTAGGGAGACCAATGGATTCAGGATAGAGGGCAGGCAGGGCTGTGGGTCTGGGTGGTGGGAGCCCTGTGGGTCTGGGATGCAGGCAGGGCTGTGGGTCTGGGTGCAGGCAGGGATGTGGGTCTGGATGGAGGGAACCCCGTGGGTCTGGGTGCAGGCAGGGATGTGGGTCTGGATGGAGGGACCCCCGTGGGTCTGGGATGCAGGCAGGGATGCGGGTCCAGCGGTATAGAGAGCCCCATGGGTCAAGAGGGTCCAGGCAATCCCACAGGCATGGGGCGGGCAGCCCCATAGGTCTGGGGTAGCGGCAGCATCACTTTCCAGGGGGTACAAACTGCCCTGTGGGTCTGGGAAAGAGGTAGAGCCAAGGAGCCAGGACAGCCGTGGATCCGGGGGGGGTACAGGCAGCGCCACTTGTCAGGGGGACACAGCCCCATAGCTGAGGCGGTCCTGGCAGTCGTGTGGGTCAGAGCTCAATGGACAGACCCATGGGCAGACAGACACATAAGGGAGAGAGAGAGACATGGAGAGATGTGTCTAGATAACTAAATGGGTGTTTCAGCAGGTGGATAGGCACAAATAGGCAAATAGATATCGGAATAACTAGAAAGTTACATAAATATATGGATATATGGATATGTGAATATGAGGTTATGTGGATACGTGAGTATGTGCATGTATAGATAAAGGGTTATATGGATATGAGGGTATATGGATACTTGGATATGTGGATATATGGATATGTGGATATGCGCATATATAGGTAAAGGGATATATGGATATGTGACTATGCGCATATATAGGTAAAGGGATATATGGATATGAGGGTATGTGGATATATGGATATGAGGGTATATGGATATGTGGATATGTGACTGTGGATATATAGATAAAAGGCTATATGGATACGTGGGTATGAGGTTATGTGGATATGAGGGTATATGGATACGTGGATATGTGACTATGTGGATATATAGACAAAGGGATATATGGATATGTGGATATGTGGATATATGGATATGTGGACATATGGATAAAGGGATAAATGGATAGATGGACAGCGATACTCACTGAGGTTCTGCACTGCTATGCTCCAGCATTTCCAGGCAGCTCAGCCCTCTGCCTGATGGAGGAGGCTTTTCCAGCCTCTCCCGCAGTGGAAGGGGCTTTCCATCGCCGTCACTGCCGGACACGAGTGGCTGTGCCCGGACCTGAGCCACTGGCGGGTACCCACCAGCCAGGGAGGTGATCTCACCGCAGGGTGGTGGCAGGTGAGCTCCACACGCATCGTTTCTCTGTCGTTACCTCACAGCGCCCTGGTAATGACAGTAAAACCACACGCGTGGACGGTGCTGTGAAGGGGCCACAGCACCCCAGCAGTGACGCACCCCCATTCATCCCCTCACCCATGAGTGACACCCACCCATTCACCCCCGCACCGGGGGGCCCCAGGGATCCCCCCCACCCACCCACCCATGACGTGCGCCCACAGGTGCCCACGCAGCCATTCATCCATCCTGGGGGGTGGTGGCCACGCAGCCCCTCTGCCCCCAGGGAAGCCCCCGCTTTGCTTGGCTTTCACAGCTCCCCACCACTCGAGAAGGTCCCAGATGGGGAAATGCAGAGCCCTGATATTTTAGGCTGAATTCACTTGATTTTGGCAGGAAAACCAGAGCACATTGATCCATGGCGTGTCTTCAGTGTCTACCCTGGGACACCTCCATCCCCGGCACCAGGGACCTGCCACACACACGCAGTGGCACAGACATGGCTGGCATCATGCAAGGGTGCGCACGTTCTCATCCTGTGGCTCCCATTTTCCCTGAAATTCCTGGTCCTGGATGGGTTTCAGCTCCTGGCTCCCCCCAAATCCCCCTGGCACCAACCCTCCCGGCTCAGCCACTGTCCCCTCCTGCTGCCTCCCGGCACGAAGTGCTGCCCCATACACCCCTGTTCCATTGGTGAAAAATAAAAGAAAAAAGAAAAAGAAAAAAGAAAAAGAAAAAGAAAAAGAAAAAGAAAAAGAAAAAGAAAAAGAAAAAGAAAAAGAAAAAGAAAAAGAAAAAGAAAAAGGAAAAAGAAAAAGGAAAAAGGAAAAGAAAAAGGAAAAGGAAAAGGAAAAGGAAAAGAAAAAGAAAAAGAAAAAGAAAAAGAAAAAGAAAAAGAAAAAGAAAAAGAAAAAGAAAAAGAAAAAGAAAAAGAAAAAGAAAAAGAAAAAGAAAAAGAAAAAGAAAAGAAGAGAAGAGAAAAGAAGAGAAAAGAAGAGAAAGGAAAAGAAGAGAAAGGAAAGGAAAGGAAAGGAAAGGAAAGGAAAGGAAAGGAAAGGAAAGGAAAGGAAAGGAAAGGAAAGGAAAGGAAAGGAAAGGAAAGGAAAGGAAAGGAAAGGAAAGGAAAGGAAAGGAAGAGAAGAGAAGAGAAATGAAATGAAATGAAATGAAATGAAATGAAATGAAATGAAATGAAATGAAGTGAAGTTTGGGGGCGGAGGGGGCCGTCAAAAAGGGTTTAGAAACGCCCCCGGAGCATCGCTGAACCGTGATGCTCTTTGGACACCCCTCTCCCGAGCGGTCATACCTGGCCTTTGGGGGGGGGGCGGGGGAGGGTTTAGATGGGGGGGGGTGGCATTTTAGGACCGTTGTCACCTTATAAACAGATGTGAGGTTTGTTTAGGAAAGTGTCTCTGAAGGTACGACAGGACACTGATAAGTCGGGGGGGAAATCTGGCAGCCAAAAGCAGCCCCCCCACACCCCGGCTCTGACACCTTCCTGCCCACACACTCCCCCGGCTGCGGCTGGGGGGGGTGTTGTCCCCGCTGGTCCCCCCCGTGTGTCCTTTGGGAGGGGGGGTCCGTGGGGGTGCAAGATGGTCCTGGAGAGAGGAATGCAATGCTAATCCCGGGGGGGGGGGGCGGGAGGAGCCAGGATCAGTCCCCCGGGAGGGGGGACCGCTCGATCCCTCCCCCTAGCAGCCCTTCCACCGGGCTTTGATGCTGGGCGGTCGCCCCCTTTGCTCCGGGGGAGGGGGTCAGCAGCATCCCCCCCCCTCCATCCTCAACTCCCCCCCCCCCCCCGCTAAAGGTGGGCGGGGGGGCGGGTTTAGTGCCGCCCCGGGATGTCTCCGGGCTGACAGGGCTCCCCCTCCCCCGCCCGGCCTGATCCTGCCTCGAAATACCCCAAAACCGGGGGTGCAGCCGGGCCCAGGCTCTGCCAGTTTGGACACACACCGCCCCCCCCCCCCCCCCCGCCCCATTCCACTTCCCGGACGCTCTACTGCAAGACAGCAGCGTGCGGCCCCCCCCGGCTGCACCTCCACAGCACCTATACCTATAGATATATACATATATACCTATAGATACCCCTATAGATACCCCTATAGATATCTACAGCCCATAGGTGCCACCCAACCAAGGGCACCGGTATTTTGGAGCCCGGTTACTCGCCCTCGCTGGCCCGGGGTGGCCCGTCCCCTCCCTCAGCCCGTACTCCGCCCCCCCCGCCCGGACCCCTTCTCGGCTGGCAGCTAAGGCATGGAATAATTAAAATAATTTTAACAAAATAAATAAAATTAAAAGCTGCCGGCTGCGTTTATCCCTTTCTCTCTGCTAAAACCACACTTGCTCGATTTTTTTTTTTTTTTCATTTTTTAACCTTTTTTTTTTTCCCCCGCATTTTTTTAAAAATTCACTTTTCCGCACGGCCCCGCGGAGAAATTTTTCAATCAACTTTGCCCCTCACACACACCCCTATCCACAATTCCTAATGTGTATTTTTTTTTGTTGTGGTTTTTTTTTTTCTTTTTTAATAGTTTTTTTGTTCACTGCCGCTCGCGGGGGCATCTATCAACAGCCGCGGAACTTTTTAACTCTAAAACCGCCGCGGAATTAACTTCGACGCGGGCAAAAGAAAATAAAATCCCGGCATCTTACGGATTTCTTTCCTCCCTGGGGGACAAGAGGGGGCTGGAAAAGAGAGCGGAAAGGCCGAGATTTGTTCCGCAGGGTTATTTTCAGCCAGATTTCGTTAAATTCTTCGCTTTGCGGGCGAGCAAATTCCAGGGGGGGGAAAAAAAAGCTCCTTCGAGTGCGGAGCAGAGATTTTTTTCGCTGCGCTCTGCTGTGTCCCATCCTCTGCTGCTTTTTTTTTTTTTTTTTTTTTTTTTTTTGGGATAAAAAGTCCCTGAAATCCATCCCTCTCCCTCCCGGCTGTTAGTTTGCACCGGGTTGGGCTCAGCGCCTCACGGCACTGATTTTTTCGGGATGCTGGGCGCTAAGGACTGATATTTCCCCGCTGAAAGAAGCTGGATCCGACCGCGCACACGCAAAACCCACCACGGGAATTAATTTTTTTGTGTGTTTTCTTCACAGAAAAGCCAAAGCCAAGGCAGGTCCTTGAAATCGTCTGTGCTCCTGGTACAGCTGCTCGGGCAGTTTTCATCGGTTTTAACTGGATTTTTCCTCGTTTTTATTATTTTTTTTTTTAAAGAAAGCGCTGATATCTGATATTCAGTCGGAATTCAACGCAGCTTCAGCAAAAGGCTGCTTCGCTAGAGAAAATCACACGGGATTTTGCAAGGCGTGGAAAGGGAGATGCGTGTCCAAAACCCTGCACATCTGGATTTGCGGCTGCTTTGAGGAAAGGAAAAAAAAAAAAAGACAAGACATCGATATATTTAATTCTCCTTTCTTTCTCTGCGTGCCGATAACCCTGTGTTCATAAGCTATATGTCCGTAAACTTATATGTCCATAAGATATATTTTTACGTATCTATACACACCGCGTGGTATAAATTACACTATATTTAGGTATGAGAGTATATACATATTTCTACGAAACACACGTTCCCGCGTCTAATATGCATTAAGTCCCGTCTATATGCAATATTTGCATTGTATGTATATAACCACAAACTTATTACCACAAACCTATTTCCCCCGTGTGCTTAAAGCATAAATGTCTCCGAGACACACAGGGGCACCGCTGCCGAAATTTCCCCCTGCCGTATTTATGCGCCTTGGAATTTTATTTCTACACGTGCCCCCCAACCACCTTCCTACCTATATTTGTGGATTTGCCCGAATTTAACTTTATCCGCGTTTTTAGCCTCTGCCGATGCCCGCAGGCATCCCCTCCACACACACCCCGGGATGGAGATCCCTTTTTTGGGGGTTTCCCAGCCCCAGAATCCCTGTGCCCTCCCCCCCCCCCCTTCAAGTGCTCCCTTCGCTTTCTACCCACCCTCGATAAATCGCTTTCCTCTCCCCCACATCCCTCCACCTCTTTCAAACGGAGATTTTTAATATCCTCAGAGATTTTTTTTTTTTCTTTCAGACCCCCCTAAAAAGCTGCTTCTAGTCCCCCCTCTCGGCCGGGTAGCACCCCCACATTTCCAAGGGGAACCCCGCAGGTGGGGTGTAGGAAATATTAAGGATATGAACGTTATTCCCGGGGAGCGGGGCTGTGGGGACCCCCCACCCTGCGCTGCACCATTATCCTTTACACCCTCTGCAGCGCACGGGGAAGCAAGAGATGGGTGTCCAGTTTTGGGGGGGGGACGACCCCAAAAAGGCTGGGATGGAGGGGAGGGCAGCTGCCACCTCTTCGCTCTGCTTGGAGTGTGAAGGATTTGGTGCAGGACCCTGGCGAACCACCCCCCCACCCGCCCCCCACGCCCGTGCAATATCCCCCAAAGAAAGGGGTTGCCTCCAAAGGGATTGGGGAGCTGAGGAGGAAGTGGGGTGTCTCCCCCCCCCCCAAAAAAAAAAAATAGCCTTATAATTTCTGGGCACGGGTGTCCCTCCAGTGTGGGGGGGTGCGGAGCGGGGCTGGACTTTGCCTGCAGCGTTGGGCCGTCCGTGGGGTGGTTTGATTTTATTATTTTATTCCTTTTTTCCGTTTTTGTTTTTTTTTTTTTTTTTTTTTGCACGGCAATGAGACCTGGCGCCCGGCTGATGGTGCAACAGATACCGGCCTCCTTTACCCCCCCACCTCCCGCCCCCCGCCCCCCTTCCCCACCTCTTTCCTCCCCCATCGCCGCCCACTTCCACGTGACGTGGGCAAACCAGTCAGCGAGTGGGACTGGGGAGACTGGCCACACTGGGGAGCCAAGGGAAGGGGGGGACACGGACAGACCCCCCCCGCTGCCCCTAACCACCCCCGCGCTGCGAAGCAGGAGCGGGCAGGAGCCAGGTATCTCATAGCCCTCTGCCTTCCCCGCAGTGAGGGGGGGTCCTGCCCCACGGCTTCAGCCCCCACCACCCCTTGCCCCCCCAAAACACCGAAGGTGGGTAGCGCTTCTCTGTCCCCTCGCCCCTCCCCGTCACGCCGAGACCCCGGCGAGCCCCTTCCCACGGGCCTCCCCTGGAAGCGTCCTCCTGTTGTCCCCTCGGGCTCGATTTTGCTTTTTTTGGGGGGGAGAGGGGTTGATTTTTTTATTATCATCATTATTAAGGCAGGCGGGAATTCACTCCATTTTTTCCCCTCCTGTGGATCCTGCTTTGGAGGGGTCCCGTGGGAACGCTCCGTCCTAGGCCGGTTACACGCACACGTTCCTCCATCCCCTGGGTTTCGGGGGGTTGGGGGGAGCAGAGCTCCTTTAAACCCCCTTTTTTTCCCGGCTCGCTTCCATCCTTACCCCTTCCCAACGCTGCCTCCGGCTTCTCCCCCTTCCCTCCGCCGCCTCCCGGTCTCCTGCTCTCCTCCCCGGGTATCAGTCCTTATCTCCCGGTTATCTCTTCTGCTGCTAAATTCAGCCCGGCGGAGGGGTTCAGCCTGGGGAATCTGCTAGTTAAATCTAAATCAGTCCCAAGAGTTATTTCTCCGGCCATAATTCCCCCCGTCCCGTGCCATAATTCTCCCCCTCATCCAGCCTTTTTCCGGGTGTAAAATGGTTTTCTAGGATCCCTCCATGATCTGCAGAGAAAACAGCGTCTGCAGATCACTTCACGCCCTTCCCAGACCCTCTTTGGGATGGGTGATTTCATCCTGACCCCCCCTCACAACTGTTTTTTTGGGGTCTCGGCATTGCCACCAGATTGCAAGGCCTCCATGGCATCCCGCGGCCTGCGCCATGCCCGAAAACCAGCCCTTCCCCCCCAAAATTCCCCCCACAGCCCCCAAAAGGACCCCAAATCAGAAACCAAACCCACATGGGACAAAGCACCCCCCTTGCCCCGTGTCCTTCCCCACCCCCGGACCCACGGCGTCCCCGGTCCCTAGTGGGTCGCCCCGTGTGTGTCCCATGTGGGAAAAGCGATTAAAAACACCCGGGAGGGGGGGTTTGTGGGGGTTGTTTGGCGTCTGCTTCCCGCTCACAAGTGGGTCTGGGCAGCATTGATGGGGGAGTCCAGTTGTTAATGCCCCCCCCCCTCCCTTTTTAAGCCCCTCCACGCGTGGCCGGCCGTTGGGGGGCTGCGGACACGCGTGGGGCGGGCGCGGGGTGGGAGGGTCGAGCCAGCCAGCCTTCCTCTTCCTCCTCCTCCTCCTCCTCCCCCCCCCCTCTTTCCCCACCGTCTGCCTAATTTAATTTAACCCCCCCCCCCAGCCCTCCGCAGCTTCAGCCTCCGGGTCGCCTCCCCGCCGCCACATCAAACGCCGCCCCCGGGGGCCATTAACAACTTAAAGCACCGATCGTACCTGCGGGACAAAGGTTTTCTAGGAGAGAGCATCGCTCTGTCTCTCACCTTCCCGGCTGTGTAACCCCCCCCCCCCCCCCCGCCCCCCGCCACGAACTGCTCTAACCTCCTTATCTCCTCCGCCCCGGTGGGGGGGACACACACACACACACACCGCGCCGTCGCCTCCTCCCGCATCCCCGGCCGCATCTCCCCCTGCATCCCCCGGAGGGGCTGTTGGACGGGGCGGGGGGGGGGGGGGGTGGAAAGAAGGAGAAAAAGGGGGGAGGAGACTGACCGAGGGTTTTAAGCAGCCCATCCCCATCGTGTTGGGGGGGGGCGGGGGGGGGCGGGAGGTGATGGATGGAGCCCGGTGGGAGAAGCTAAATCCAGGCGGGAGCTAAAAATCTCTCCTCCCGGAGGGACCCGGACTTCTTACTTGGGGGTCTCGAAGCGGCGGCCGGACCTGCTGAAGGTGGGGAAGGAGGGTGGTGGTGGGGAAGAGGGGAGGGTGGGGGGGGTGTGTTTTGGAGGAAAATTGCATCGCTGGTGGTGTTTTGGTTTTGGCTGGAAGGTTGTACCCACGCGAGACCGCTCCGGCCACCGCTCGCCGGAGGGGAAAGCTGAGCCTGGGGTTTGTCACCCGCTCCCCATCGCTCCGGATTGTGGCCGGGGACCCGGCTGGGGTTTGGGGGGGCCCATCGCGAGATGTACCAGAGTTTAGCCATGGCAGCTAACCCCGGCCCTCCGGCGTACGAGGGGGCAGGTGGCTTCATGCACAGCGCGGCCGCAGCGTCCCCCGTCTACGTGCCCACCACGAGGGTCACCTCCATGCTCCCCAGCCTGCCGTACCTCCAGAGCAGCGGCTCTTCCCAGCAAGGCAGCCCCGTCTCCAGCCACTCCATCTGGACTCAACCCGGAGCCGAAAGCGTCGCTTACAACCCCGGATCTTCTCACCCTCCCGTGTCACCTCGGTTCTCCTTCTCCACCAGCACCCCCATCCCCGCCACCTCTTCCCGGGAAGCCGCGGCGGCTTACAGCAGCTCCTTGAACCTTTCGGCTAACGGGAGGGAGCAGTACACCAGGGGGTTCGGCAGCTCCTATTCCAGCCCTTACCCGGCTTATATGAGTCCAGAAATGGCCACCACTTGGACTTCTTCACCCTTCGACAGCCCCATGCTGCACAACCTGCAGAGCCGAGGGACGCCCGCGGCCGCCCGGCACGCCAACATAGGTGAGTGCAGCAGCCAGGATTGTGGGTAGGGGAGGGAGGGTTTCACCCCGAATTTGGTGGGCAATTTGGTTTGACCCCAAATTTGAAGGAGAAATTCGGGATATTCGCCAGAGCCGCCCTCTCTGGCTGCAAAACCTGGGGGTCCCCACCGTCCTGTGGTTGCACACATACAAAATCACCATTTCAAAAGACCCTCAAGGACCACACTTTAAAAGAAAAAAAAAAAAAGGAAGTATAATTTAATTTAGGCCCTGAGCAGTAAAATGCGATGTGCCGAACTCTCGCGTAAGGGCCTGCTGGCTCCACAATCGGTTCCACAGGGATTCCGGGGCTGCGTTGGGGATGACCGTGGTTGTGCAGGACCACGATTCTCCATGGGCATGCATGCACCCCCTTCCTGGGCTTTCTTTAGGTGTAAAATGGGTGAAATTTGTTTGGAAAAGGAGGAAATCAGAGTTTGGCCCGTGAATCCCAGATCTTCCTTTTGGGCTATTTTATGTTATGTCTTTTTTAAATTTTTGGGAAGGGCGGTTAGGCTGGAAAAAGGGCAAGCAAAAGGAAATTTGGTGCTGAGGGGGTAGAGACGATGGAAAAGGAGGAAAAGAAATGCATCCACATTTATTATCACGCTTTTGGGGGGACTCGCAGGCACATCGTATCGACCCAGCCCTATATTTCGGCGTCTCCTTGCCCAAAAAAATCTCAGCCCTGACCTCTCCTGCCGATCCCGATCTCGGAGCCTTTCATTTCATTAAACGCCCCTGGCTCCTCCGACCAGAAATGGCTTAAAATATCACTTTATATTTTAGATGGTGGAAAAGGGAGAAAGGGAGGGGAGAAATGCGGGGCACATCTCTGCATTGCGATTTCATAAACTCTTTTTTCTTCCCCGCCTTCTCTCCATGAAGGTATTTCTGTCGGGGTCGGGGTTAACAAAGAACGTGATGAAAATTTGTCTGCGGATGCATTTTAATTTTGCGTTCTTTAACCTGAATTTTGGAGGGTAATTTTTCCCTCCAGTCCAGCAAGATTTGTGTTATCTTTAGCATTATTTTAAGACGCTAAAGAAAGGAAAGTTGGGCATCGGTGAAGGCTTGGCCTTGCCGATGCCTTTTGCTTTTCTTTGGGCATTGTGAAATTGCTTAAAATGGGGAGCAGATTGTCTTTAAGGATAAAGTTTTGGCCAAGCAGGCAATGTTTTTGGGAAGCCACGTGAAGGTAGAAAGCGTAAGAAAAAAAGGCAGGATGAATCAAATAATTAAGTAATAACAATATTATCAACTAGGACATACGCGCATTTGTATTTGACTACCATGCCGTCTCTTCCTTAGGAAAAAAAAATACCACCTTTTTGCTTTTGCAACGGTCTCAAAAGGACTCTTAGTAATAAAAATAACTTAAAACCAAAATAATGCAGATGAAAAATTGCAGTTGCAAAAATACCTGGCAGCTTTTAAGGTGCCGGAGATTGAGTGTAGTGATTTTGGCTTTTCAAGCCCTGAGTTAAGCGGCGGTTTCGCAGGTTGCAGCCTGTCTTTTGGTGGCAAAAAGTGCTTTTTTATCCGGGCTCCTAAGTCGCAGCGGGAAGCCGGGATGGGTTGAGCCGGTCCAGAAAATGTTAGTGGTCTGTAATGGAAGAGGAAGGAGCCGGGAGCCCCTTCCCTTCCAGCGCCGGGTCCTGGATTCGCGGCGTCGCCTCCGGCATCACCGAGGGCAGCGCGGCAGAAACCCCGGGGGATTTATTAGCGGTGGGTCTGATTTCGCCTCTGCCTCGAATTGTGGAAACAGAAATTGGGTTTAAATAAAAAATGTTCGGTTTTGGTAAAAAAAAAAAAAAAAGAAAAAGAAATAAAAAAAATTCCTGAAATCTGAAAAGTTTTAAATTGGGGATTAAAATGGAATTTTTTTTTTGGAAGGCAAAAGTGGTTGAAGGTCCAGACCTACCCCTTCCCCTCTTCTCCCGAAGTCGGGACGCGGCCGGGCTGTTCCCAACCGGGTCCCTTCTCGGCACCGGGATGCAGCCGGACTCCCCCCCCACCCCCGGGTCCCTTCCCGACGCCGGAGGGACGCTTTGCCCAGGCTGCGGGTATTGAGGGGGGTGGTATGAAGCACATAAAAGCCGGCTGTTGGTTTCTGAGCCGGGAGAAGGTGTTGGGTTTTTTTTTTTTTTTGGATAAGCGAGGGTGAAAAGCCCCGATGGGCTGAAAAACTGAAAGATTTAATAGGAGGGAAACACCATTGTGGATTGCACCCATCACAGACCCGCTTCAATAACACATCCGAGCTCAGTCCCCGGCACGGTGGAGCCCAGGCTCCTTCCTCTGCCTTTCCTTAGCAATAAAGGTATTTTTATTCTCTGGACAATGAGGAATCTCAAGGTAGAAACACAATCCTTGCGCAAGGCTTTATTAAATCAAGGGATTTTTGCAGCGCTCTCATGTCCCTCCAGTGATTTTTCTTCCTGGAGAACTGTCACCTTTGGATAGTGCTAATTGCAGAGCGCCCCTGGGATCATTAGAATATTAATTATTACCATTTATTTAATAACTAAGAGCAAGTCTCTGCAGGTGTAGCCGGCTAGGCAGACACAGATATGCAGTCTATGGCATTTTTTTTCCCCGCTGTGAAGCAATGCACTGGGGAAAGTTTGGTGAAACTGTGTAAAAAGGTGATAGAAAATGGGAAAAGCAAGAATCTCTTTATTTCTGCTCAAGAAATAAAGAACTTATTGCTTTTTTTTTTTTTTTTTTTATTAAGAGGAATTAAAACCTGTCAGTGCAGCTCTGTGAGGGCAGCCATCCTCTGGGAAGGACAGCTGCGTAAATCACATGGGCCTATTTGAAAAACTTTCCCTGGAGTGAGTTCAAAATGCCAAATTTGGGCTTTTCAGGGTAACTTTGGCGAATGATTTCATTCACCTGAAGGGCAGGATCAGACCCTGCGGCTGAGGCCGTGAACTTGCTCCGGGCATCGCCTGGGATGGGGCTACAGTGAATTCCCGACTTAATGAGGCATGAAAAGGACCGGCTGCAAAGTCCCCCCTTTCAGGAGACTTCCCTGCCAGAGCCGAAAACCTCTGGAAATCTGTCCCAAAATTAGCACAGATGGGCAGTTTGCCCCTTTCCCCTTCCCCGGGTGGAGGGGAGCGGGGATCGAGGGCGGCACGGGAGCTGGGGGGAATCCATCCCACTGCCTCCTGGATGTTTCCAGGCTGGGGATGGAGGGCCAGATCCTGCTTTGCCATCCTCAGCCCCTATAATTTGTCTTTTCACACAAAAAAAAACCCAAACCAAACAGTGAGGTTTTTCTTTTTTTCTTGGCACAGAGGAGGCTGATGGGGCTGTGGGCATTTCTGCTGGGTGCTCTGCATTTTGTTTGGACTGACTCGAAGTCAGGGTTCCCCGGACAGGCACCGTTTGAACACAGCAGCAGCATCTGGGAAGATCAAAGCCCGGAGCAGACGCTGCTGGGTTGGAAAATGTCCTCTCTGCTGCTGGTGGGGGAGAGATGGTGAATCAGATCTTAAGCTTTCCCATAGGGATGCTAAGAGATTTGCCCTGTAGCGTCCCCCTGGCCAGCATTCCCGGTGACTCATCAGCATTTGTTACAACTCTGCCCTACAAGCAGCCCCTGACCTTCCCCACGCACCTAAGGATGAGTTGGCCGCTCCCTGTGGAGCAGCGGGCGAGGGGGGGAGCCCAGAACCTCTGCTGTCCTGCCCTTGGAGGGATGGGGCTGCAGGATGGAGTGGTGGGACCTTAGGATGGAGGGATGGGGCAGTGGGATGGAGTGATGGGACCGTAGGGTAGAGTGATGGGACCGTAGGATGGAAGGATGGGGCCGTAGGATGGAGTGATGGGGCCACAGGACGGAGGGATGAGACCGTAGGATGGAGCGATAAGGCTGTAGGATGGAGGGATTGGACCTTAGGATGGAAGGATGGGGCCATAGGATGGAGGGATGGGACCTTAGGATGGAAGGATGGGGCCGTTGGATGGAGGGATTGTGCCATAGGATGGAGGGATTGCGCCATAGGATGGAGGGATGGAGATGTAGGATGAAGGGATGGGACCGTAGGATGGAGGGATGGGGCCATAGGATCGCGTGATGGGGCTGCAGGACAAAGAGACAGGACCATAGGATAGAGTGATGGGAGCTTAGGATGGAATGATGGGGCCATAGGATGGAGTGATGGGGCCAGAGGATGGAGGGACTGGATGTTAGGAAGGAGGGATGGGGCCATAGGATGGAGTTATGGGGCTGCAGGACGGAGGGATGGGGCTGCAGGACAAAGAGACAGGACCATAGGATAGAGTGATAGGACCTTAGGATGGAAGGATGGGGCCATAGGATGGAGGAATGGGGCTGTAGGACAAAGGAATGGGAGCGCAGGATGGAGCGATGGGACCTCAGAATGGAGGGATGGGACTGTAGGAGGTGTCTGTATTTTGCACAGGACCCTACATCCCCCGTTTTGCATTTCTCACCTCGTCTCTGCCGGCGGGGAAGCTTGGCCCAGGGCTTTGTTCCCCCCCCGCCGGTTTCAAGCCGCCGTCTGCTCTCCTGCCTAATTTAATTGTCACTCGTCAGTCTGGGACTTGGGATGAAACCCACGGAATTAAGAGATGCAAGATCAAACTCAAGCACACAAGTGATTGTTACCCGCACAAATCCCCCAAAAGGGTATTTTAAACTGTAAATACAGCAAAGATAGGAATAAAAATATCCCCAACGTGGGCACTATATCACACTCATTAACAGTATGGTTCCTTCATTGAAAACTGCTTTATTACCGAATAACCGAATACCGAATAACCGAAAACACTTTATTACCGAATACAAATGCATATGATGCATAGAACAGCCATGGCGTAGCATACAATATGTTATAAAAGCTAATGAATTTTTGTCAAGCAGTAAAACTTAATGTGGTGGATGGTGGCCCTGAATCTGAGACTTTATTAAGCCAGGATTAATTATTTTTCTCCTCCACACACGCATTCACGTGCGTGTCTTTGTCCCTGGAGCGATAACAGTGATTTTTTTTTTTTAAGAGACAGCTTACATTTTGCTTTTTCTGTATTTCTTTCCGTCGGGTTTTGGGGGAGAAAGAAGCGAAACCCTTGGAAATAGATGAGGGTTTATCTGGTGTTTCCCCAGGGAAATTGGACCCGATCCTGCTCCCTCCGTGCTCCTCTGATGATGGAGAAACCTTGGCTCGGCAGGCAGAGAAATGCTCCCCAAAGCTGGTTATCCCCAACGCAGCCGGGTATTTTTAATGGGGCAAATTATCTTGCTCCCAACAAGTGTAAAATTAAGGATACCTTGTGGAAAAAAAAAAACAAACCACAACAACAAACCTCCAGCCAAGCGCCAACCAGCAAATAAAATCCCAAACCGGGTGAAAAAGCGGCAGCGTGGTGAGATGAGCAAGTTTTGGCACCTGAAGGTCGGCAGCCTGTTGCGGCTGAAGCTGCTAAAATATAGGTGGAAAAATGCAATTTTTTCATAGAATCATAGACCGTGAAAAAATTTTTAGGAAAATCCCATATAAATGAAATTTTTAGAGTAGTCCTCAAACCTGCAGAGACCTTGTTTCTCATCGACGCAGGGCTCCGGGCTGAAATTTTTGCTCCTCAAGCCCCGCGCACATAGGAAAAATGGGATTTGTAAATATATTCTATCCCCTATATAATGTATCAAGGAGGTTTTCTTTCCCAAATTCCCTGCCCTGGCACCCCAACCTGCTGCGTCCTTCCCTCCCTTACAGTTCCCTTGCTGAAAAGGAGGGGCAGAAATGGGATATTTGTGGGTCTCCCCCGTCTCGGTGACGCTCCTTGGGGGGGGCCACAAGGCGGAGGATGGTGGGGGGGATGCAGCCGAACATCTCGGGTCCTTCCAGCCTTTTGCAACCTTGTTATAAAAAGACTTAACGAAGAGTCTGCCTCCCATTTGGGGCTCACCCCTGCCTGCGAAACCAGGCGGGGAGCCATGGCCAGAGCTCAGATTTGGGTTTAAAGCAGCCGGTTTTGCTCACGCTGAGAAAAAAAGGCCGAAACGCAGATTTATTTGGGTTTTTTTTTTTCTTTTTTTGGCTGGGACAGACGCCCCAGCCCCGTGTTACGGGGAGGTGTGATCCCCGAATAACGCGATGACGCTGCCAACGGCAAAGTGGGGTTGTTACGGGCAGGGTTTGCTTTGGGGCGGGGGGGGGAAAAAAATGGGGAAAAAAGAAAATAAAAATGTGTGTAATTCTGCCTGTGGGAGTGCAAAAAGGGGCGATGGGGAGGGCCAAATATTCACCTCGTCGATGGGATCCCGAATTCACGCTGCCGTCTGGCAGGAAGGTGTAAATACGCCTTCGGCGTGCGCGTGCGAAAAGCCGCTTAAAAAGCCAGGGAAATATCCGAGAACGTGGTCTTACCTCCCAAACTCACCCGAACTGTAAAAGCAAATTTCATCATGAGGTTGCATTGATTTTTTTTTTGTTTTTTTTTAAATTTATTTTTAGGGGAATAAAAAAAACCTTTTGGGTCCCATCTGTGGGGCAAAAACCTCGCGGCTGGCTGTGACAGCGGCAAAATATTAAAAATTCTCCGGCTTTTACAAGTTTTCCCCACGTCATCGGTCGCGGTGACCGGTCCAAGCCGTAAATACATCTGTAATGAGAAATTAAATCCAATTATCTGCCGTGCCTGAGCAGTGAGGTCTTTACACCCGGGTGCCCACACGTGCGTGACAGCGCTTGAAAACAATTCCATCAGCGCTGCCTTCGCAGCGGCTGCTACGAGGGGTATTAAAGGCTCTTTTGAAAATGAAAAAAAAACCCCAAAACCACTTTTGCACCGCGCCGAGCCGTTGTAAGGCAGAAATGGGGGCGGGGGGTGTTTGTTGGGTATTTTTTTGGCTTTTTTTTTCCCCTTGCAGTTTTTTCAGAAGGTGACTTGCTGCGGGCAATGCTGGAGTTGGCAGCGTTTCCCCCTGCGATCGCACCCTTTTAAACACTGGTGGGTTTTTTTTTTTTTTTCCCCGCTGTTTTTTTCTTTTCGGATTTTCTCAGCTCCCCCCCTTCCCCCCCCCCCCCCAAAAAAAAAAAATAGAGCAGGGAGGAGGGCGGGCGCCAGGTCCGCCAGGAAAGAAGATCCCGGGCAGAGATTTTCAAAGCTGGACGTCAATCCGACCCCGCTGTCGGCGCTGAAATATTTTAGCTTTCAGGTTTTTTTTTTTCGGCCAGGGCTGGATTTTAAAGTCAAAGTTTGGGACAGCGGCCGCTGGAAGTGAAAATCCTTTTTTTGGTTCCTTTTCCAAGAATTGCTGGGTGATTTTTTTTTAATTTTTTTTTTTTTCTTTTTCTCAGTTATTTGCTGGCGCAGAGGGTTCGGTGTGTTTTGTCGTTTTTGCTTAATTAGGTGGACACCTAAATGTAGGATGCGCCCTTTGCTTGGAAGGGGGACAAAGTCGTGCCCTTCCCGCGTCTTTCTGCTGCTTTCTCTGCCTCTCCGAGGCCAGTCCTGCTGCTTCCCCCCCAGGCAAGGCTTGCAGAATCAGGCCCCCCCTTATAAAAGACATTCAGTATGGGCTGTGAAAAAAAAAAATAACCACAAACACCCCCCCCACCCCCCCCCCATCTTGCTTCCCCAGAGCTCAAACCATCCTTGTTTTAAAGCAGAAGGAGGTTCACCGGGTGCTGCTGCAGGATCAGGCCCACGCAAGAAGTTTCCATAGGGAAGAAACGCAGCCCCCCGCCCCCCCCCCCCCCCTCAAATCATATGGCGACCTAGAGGTTTTTCTCAGAGAAAAAAAAAAAAACCAAAAAACAGTGTGACTTTTTCTTTTTCCTTTCTGGAAAACAGCCACTTGGTTTATACGTTGCGGAACGAAGGGATTTGTGCTTTTTTTATTTTTTTAAATTATTTTTAGTGACCCGTCAAGCCGGTGAAGCCCTTATCGCAGCCAGCGGGGCTGGAAAGGCGCACGCCAGCCTTGGGAGAGACTCGGACATTCGTTTTGTTTGTGAAGGGGGGGGGGGAATAATTAAATAAATTCATGGCAAGTGAAGGAAAAGTGAGTTTTCCAGCAGAGGTGGGGCGAGGGACGCAGCGGGGCCGATCTCCTGTCTCTACCAGGGACTGGTACCGGCAGCTTCTGAATCTGGGAGAAGGAAATCACTGCCTTGGAAATGTTTTCCTCCTAATCCCTCGGAATTATGGTCGGTGTCTGCCGGGGGAGCATTTCAGGAGACGTCCCGTAGTGGGATGCTGCTGCCTGCTCTCGTTCTCCTTCCCAAAACTCAGCCTTTCTCCTCAGGCCAATGCTTCCAGCCGCGGCCCCATGTATTTTGGGGGTGCCGGAGCAGGGCTGGGCACCTGGTGCCATCAGGGTCTCCTAAAAAGTTAAAACCTGAGCCCAGCAAAAGAGTTTGTGGGCAAAGATGGAGCCGGGGCTGGGGGGGGGAGAAGGAGACCAGACCTCTCCCTCGGAGCAAGGTTTTGCCAATTCTTGCTTTTTTTTTCACTGCTCCTGCTCACACGGTCTATAATATTTAGGCAAGTCGTAGGTTGTCGTCTGGCCTCGAGGGCCGGGGGAGTCTCCTTTGGCTCTGCAAACATCT
The DNA here is from genome assembly GCF_028500815.1 of Rissa tridactyla. Taxonomy (NCBI): domain Eukaryota; kingdom Metazoa; phylum Chordata; class Aves; order Charadriiformes; family Laridae; genus Rissa; species Rissa tridactyla. The sequence goes on along the minus strand of NC_071468.1, from coordinate 123,524,441 downwards.
CTGAGCAGTTTGGGAGGCATCTCCCTCTTGTCCGCTTTTCGGCTCTTGCTGGCCCTGGTGCTTCATTTATTTCATCCCGTTTTTCCTTCAAGCTCCAGCTTCTGAAGTCATGTACGACAGGCTTTGGTTTTGCAGGAAGGGAAGGAGAAACTTTTCTGGACAAGAGAAAAGCTGGGAAACCCTAATTCCTACATGTTAAAACTCTAGAAGAGACATAAAAATAATCCAATATTTATTATTTAAACTCCTTTCCAAGTTCTTGGGTTCGCAAGCCAGGGAGCCATCATTATTAAATATTCAGGGCTTGCAGCGCTGGAGCTGTAAAAAAATCAGCGAGGAGGCAAGCCCCAGACATCAGGACTCCTCCGAATGACATGTTTGGCCCCCAGATGTCTGAGATTATTTTGGGAAGGGAGCGCTGGCCCCAGGGGCTGGCTGCTCCGGGGACAGGCTGCTGGGAAGGACACTGCGTTGGGACACGCCTTGGTGATGCAGAGCACGAGAGAGGGAGCTGGCTTGGGAGGTGTCTCCTCCTCATGCTCCCCAGGGCTGGGAGGATGCTCTGGATCCTGGGCACCACCGAGGCTTTTCTCCAGGGGCTTCCCACGTTTGGTCCTTCATGGCTTCAATGGGGCACATCATTGATGCTCTCTGATTGACCCTGACCCTCTGGATGTGAAGATCTGGCCTCCTCCAGGGTTTTCCCAGATCCCACCAGGAGGGACCACAAGCAGAAGGGGCAAAGAGGGGAGATTTAGATGAGATATCAGGAAGAAATTGTTTACTGAGAGGGTGGTGAGCCCCTGGCCCAGGTTGCCCAGAGAAGCTGTGGCTGCCCCATCCCTGGAGGGGTTCAAGGCCAGGTTGGCCGGGGCTTGGAGCAACCTGGTCTGGTGGGAGGTGTCCCTGCCCAGGGCAGGGGGCTAGAACTGGATGATCTTTAAGGTTCCTTCCAACTCTAACCATTCTGTGATTCTACAATCCCCCTTGTTCCCCCTTCCCTTTGCCCCCAACCAGGGCAGGGTCTCCCCCCGTCAGGGCTCTCTGCCTGCCCCGCTGCCTCCTCTCTCCAACCATTTCTACTCCTAAACCAACATCCCAGTGAGCCTCTGTCACCTCCCTTCGCGCAAAATCAATAACAACGGGTGAGCAGGTTAATTATAATCACAGAATAAACGCCGCGGTCTCAAAGTTCGCTCAACTTTCAGCAGTGTTTTCAAAATGAGCGGACGACGCCAAGAAACTTTCATTGATTCCTGTGGGGCAGGTTGTGGGAGTTTGAACCTGTCCCCGAGCTGATCTCTTGATTCGAGACCTACTCAATTTTCTTCCTTATCTCGACTTTCGCCTATCTTATAATGCCTGTTATTTTAGATAAAAAGTCCAATCAATTGAGTTAGAAAAACTGCAAGTTATATGTTGCCCTGATAAGTCCGGTACCTGCTGGTTTATTGGTCCGGGCTGCAGCTTCTGCGCAAACTGACCTTTGCAGATGCTTTATTGGCGGCCGGGAGAATCACTCCGTCCTCCTGCCCCACTCGGGGGCTGAGTTGACTTAACATGCGGAATAACTAAGAAAAGAGGAAAAGCGAAGGGCCAGGGGTTTAGGCAAACTGACCGTCCCCTATAACGCGATGAACCGTAGTAAACACCTTTTTGTTTGTCCCTGGCTGGCGGCCCGTAGGGAGGCCAGGATCTGGCCTGGCTTATTTTGCTGTAACTCCTCTGCATGGTTATTTGCCAGCGTATTTATCACCTCCCAGTTGGAGTCAGAGCCTGTGTCTAAATTAGCGAGCTGAAGAAAACTGGGGCTGAGGGGGGGGGTTGAATAGGCACATGATAATCAATACTTGTTCGTGCCGTCATGTTCGGAGCTCAGAGCAATATATACCCTACGTATTTCATATATTACTATACATGGCATCTATATGTTTTATATATATAAAGTGTGGTGGGGGTTTATATATGTGTGTGTGTTATATTTGTGTATGTATATATAAATATATACATACATGGTTCTATACAGCTATGTTCTATATAGCCATAGAATAATAATTCTAGTCACAAAACCAGAGAGAATTGATCAGAGATGACTCCAAGCTTGCTACGACGGCATTCTTAAGGACATGGTGTATGTGTGTTTATATACAAATACGTAAATTTATATAAACGTACGTATTACATACACACGTATAATACACGCACACACGTGATAACAATAATACAATTATTTGTATTCCTACAAGCAGGATGTTGCCCATTTGACTTGGATAAATGTCTTCTTCTCTGACCTGTACCAGTCTGGGAAAGAAAAACAAATCAACTTTGAGTTTCTGGAGTTACAGGACCATAGAAACGCACGTTGGAGGGATCTCTAGTCCAGCCTCCTGCTTGAAGCAGGACAACCACTGGCAGTAGCTGAGGTCAGCTGTGGATCTGCCTGGATGAGGCTTGGAAATGCCCAGGGATGGAGATTCCCCCGGCTCCTAACGAAAACCCTTTTCCTAATGCCCAACCTCTGGTTTGTGCTGTGTCCCCTTGTGCCTTCTCCCACTACTGGCTCTGTTGTCTGCATACATCTGCCCAGCTGCTCCCTGGTGTCTTTGTAATGATCCCAAACAGCACCAGTTTCCCTGGGCCCGGAGCTGGCCCTGGCTTTGGTCCACCTGGGTGCTGGTAGTCACCTCTACAGACAGACAGATGGTCACCATCAGACAGACTGATGCTGCACTGGGGCGTACGGCCACAAGCCAGTGGGTTCCCATGGTTTAAGGATTTTCAGCTCATAGAATCATAGAATCATTTAGGCTGGAAAAGACCTTTAAGATCATCAAGTCCAGCTGTAAACCTAACACTGCCAAGTCCACTACTAAACCATGTCCCTAAGTGCCACATCATCAGTTGCTCTGTAGGAGGTCGAGAGGGCCAAGGGCACGTGAAGGCTGTGTCATGCTTGATGACGAATTAGAGCCAGATGCCAGCCACGGGGAACCCGACAGACCACGCTCTTCATTCGTTAGCACAGCCCCTGGCATGGTCCAAGCACCTCAGCCTGACCCAAGCATCTCCTGGTGCAGCTCCTGGGAAGCAGTTGAGATGTGACCACTGTAGATTGGGGTCTGAGAGCATCTGAACATGGCCAGACTCTGCTAGCTGGGCTTAGGGTCAGCGTTCACCAGTTACCCAGTAGCCATAAGGCCAGTTCCCATGGCTCAGCCGCGGAGCAGCAGCTTGGCATGTCTCCACCGCACACCTGCTTGTGGTCCTCTGTGGGTACAGCAGACACGGCCGCATATGTTGGAGATGGTCCATTGCCTGTGCGCAACTCAGAAACGGCTGCTCAGGTGGGATCATGGCATTGCAAATCCCAACCTTTTCTGATCCTCTACGTTTTTTTCCACACCATCCCTTCCCTTGCAGTTATCAAAGCAGAGCCTCTGCTAGGGCACATCCATTTGGAGATGGGACACGTTTCAAGGAGAAAAACGCTGTAGTTTTTTTCCATTGTCAAAAAAGAGAAAGACCATTTCCAGGTGCCTCCTGCCAAGCAGACCCCAGACTGTGGATGGCCCCATCCTGGCCATTCCCCGGGCTCTCCGTGCTAATCTAAGATTTGTTAAAAAATATTTGGACAGTCGATAAGCCGAGGAATCTCCTGTTTATCAGAAGAGCCTCAGATATTTACAAGTGTAAGAACTGTAAGTAGGAGTAAGAAAGGGGAGGTCACTGGTGGGTGGGATCAGGCTTACATCCCTGCAAAAGAAAGCAGACCTTGGACCTTCACACGTGCACAACTTGAGAGTCAGCAGAAGTTGCTGTAGGACACCAGGTTGCTATCAAAGGGGTGGCCAGCAATTACTCCCACCAAAAGCACCCCACATCTTCAGGGGTGTTTGCATGCCGGTCTCCTGTAGGGCAGACTGTGTACCTGTTGGATGTGGGCATTTCACGGTACTTCAGTGTGTGGGTCAACCGTCTCTTCAGTCAGCTCTGGTACAACCATTGGGCTTGATGGTTTGCCATCTGGTGTGTTGGAGAGCTGTCAATGCTTCTCCAAGAAACCAGGTTGGCCAGTCCCTCAGGACCATCCCCTGCCCCTTCCCAAAACAGGCAGTTTATCTGTATCTGCTTTAGAGGAATCCATCCCGTTTCCACCCACCCTTCTTCCATACACTGCTTATCTCCATATCTATGATCGTGGCCTCTGAAAGCTGGCCTGTTGTCTCCCTCTGGTGAGGCAGGGAAGTCATGGTGGAAGAATAGCGTTGCAAGGAGATGAAAAACCTTGCTCAAGAGAATCCTATTGCAGAGCCAAGACCGAACTCAAATCCAGGCCCAGGATTTGACCAACCTCCCCGGCGTCTCCCTCTTGCACATGATCTCAGCTGGTCCCTTGGCTGCTTCTACCTCCACTGTCCTTCAAACCGGGGAAAACATATCCACGAAGGAAAGGAGTATTCTTGGCTGTTGGCAATGGTGCGTGCCATAGACCTTGGCTTGCCGCAGGCAGAGGAGGGAGCTTTGCAGGGGAGGGACGCAATGTTCCCTTTGCCTTGACTAGAAACATTTGGCCTGGGAAGGGCTGCACAGGAACAGCCAGGCTGTGGTGTTGGACAAAGCAAGGAGAAAACAGATTTCTTTGCCTTTTCAAAAGCAGCACGTGGCTCAGCCAGGCTGTAGGTTCAATTTTTCCTGAGCAATAAGTAGGGTCTTTAGGTTTGCAGGGGGAAAGCTGTTTGGTCAGGCAGCCAACTGAGTAACCAACCATTTTCTCCACCGTAGACGCGTCAGATAAACCCCAAAACGCTCTGGGACAGCGTCGAGCCATTTCTGTGAAGCTTCACAGTGATGCATTTTGCTTGAAGCTGTCTTTCTGGTTAACAGTGATGAATTTACCCCCTTCTCCGTTTCCTGCAGACCAGCAATCGCACAGGAGATGTTCTCTGATAATCTGGATCAGAGGAGACCAGGCAGCCACATTCCCACCAGCAACCAACCCACTGATAGGCACTACTCAAAGAGGCACTGTCCCGCTCTCCCCGTGTCTAGGTCCCATTAGTCTCTAAAATAGCGGGGCCCTGGATGAATTTCCCCCAAAGTCAGTCAGAGGGGAGGGAGGGAAAAAGCCAATGGTCAGAACCTGCTTTTACAGAAACATCCTCATCTCCATTAGTTTATCATGGGCTTTCTGATCCCAGTCTGTGTGTTGAACTGAGGATGTCCCTGCCAAAAAACGAAAGGCTCACTGACAGCTTGCTTTGGGCTACAGATCCCTCCCAGGCGTATATTTGGGCTCCTTTATTTCCAGATGCTCCATGTCGCTTCTACTTTTGTCTCTCCTTGTTTTTTGCTCCTGCTTTCCTTTCCAGTTCAGCCCTGCTCTGCCACGATAATGGACCAACCAGCACTTTTAACTGCTGCGATCTGACCAGAAACCACCATTTTGGTGGGTTTTTCCCCTTGAAACTTCAGCTTCTGGAGTCATGCAATTCATGGGAGCATCTCAACCCATTCAAAAGAAATAGAAGATGTGACTTTCGGCTCCACTAGTTGCAGCAAAACACTTATTAAAAGGACCCCTAAAGGCTCAGGAAGGGAATCCTTAGGAAAAATTCCCACTGTCACTTATTAATGGCAACAAACTTGGGATTTGGGACAAACCATCCTAAGGAACTGGGAATGGCAAATCCCATGTCCCCCTGCTGTACTGTTGTGGCTGTCCCTTGAAGGAGAAGGGGAGGGTGTCTTGGGTGGGATCCCAGGGTACCCATGTGTCCGAAGGGGCCAATGTCCTTTGCCTCATCTGCGAGTTCCCCTGAGAGTCCATTTGGGATGCGTGTATACACAGGATCGTGGCTCTCACCTCTTATCATAACAAATTGTTTTAGGAAACTGCTTCTCTGTGGGGAAAAACTGCTCTCAGGGTCTGTTTAGAGCCTGTAAGTGCCTGGCTGTGTTTGAAGGACAGCTTCTCCTTTGCTGAGTTGCTTCATTGGGTTGAGAAGACACTTCTGCAGGGGGAAATGTTGATATTAAATATCCTTCCAGCTGTAAACAAAACTCCAGGGCTATATTAATGGAAGTCTCTCTCCATTTCTCTTCACCCAGAGGGGGTGAAGGCAGGAGGGGGCTGGAGGGCAGAAGAAGGTAGACAACCTTGTTGAAGTTTCTCATGCAGCAGGGTCTGACCCCAAACCAGGGCAGGGAGGGCTCTTTGTCCCCTTCTAGAGGCTGATTTGGGAACAGAGACTTATAAACTGGTTGTTGGCTTTGAACTGAAGGATTCAAAATCTCCCTATCGGAGATGCTTTTACTGTTATTATTCTTTTGGGTCCCGATCCCTCAGGTTTATGTGTTCAGGATGGTCTCTCCAAGGTTAACAGATTCAGGGTTGCTAAGAAAAGCCCAAACAAACCCAGAAGGTCTGGACCTAGGAATGGGAATGCTGTTGGAATTGGGGTTTGCAGAGATGGTGGAAGGACCCAGAGAGGGGATTTCAAGCCACCCTTCGGACTCGAGCCTTGGGCAGCCTCCCTCTGATCCCCAGCTGGCTTAGTTGTGAGAGGGTATCTGATTCTCCTTGTTGGGAAGACAAAAGCACTCAGACTTTGGGTGGGCTGGGTCCTTGGTCAGAGATGCTGTCATGTCCTAGCCATGCTGGAAAAAAGTGTCTGTAGGTGTGGGCTGGCTGGTGGTGCTCAGATCTGCTTTCTTGTTTTGCCCTGCATTGTCCATACCAGTTGATCTCTGTGGACCTGGTGGTGGATGTGAAGGACCACTCCCAATGACTAAGAGCCATGAAGGGTTACATCGAAGAATGCTTTTTTCCCTACCAGACTCCAGCAACCCACTTAGGAGCTGCTCCTGGCTCCCAGGGGACTGAATGTCCCATTGTGGAAAGTATTTCTGACATTAGCATGCTCAAGGCCTCACCCAAGATTAGGAGGCTGTTGTGCAACACACAAGTGACATTTCCTGCCCTGGGGACCTTGCAGTCCTCATAAACAGTAGGTATGAGGGGAAAAAGATCTTTTATACAGCAAGCTGATGACCAGGATAGGGACAGGACCCAATCCATCCTCTCCACTGCCTGGGTCATTCAGCGAGATTTCATGATCTGCTCTCATGTGAGAAGCTTCTCCATGGACTAAAGGTAGAAGGACTAAATCAAAGGCCATTAGCATTAGTCAAGGCCAGGGACCCAACCCACAAAAAGGACTGAATGATCCCGAGGCTGATATTATCCAAGACAAAGGCTGGGCAAAGGCACTCAGGGGAGCTGTGTGTTCAAAGAGGAAGATGAGGCCACTCAGCACATATGAGGCTACTTCAGCCATGGGTCTGTGTCCTTCTCAGCCTAACCAGCAAACGTTATCCTTTCCTCAACCCTGTCCCATACCTGGCTTCGGGAGAGGGAGTAAATCTCTCCAGCAGAAAGGCTGTTACAGAGGTCACCAGACGGACCCATAAATCTCCATTATCAGGCAGCGGCTCCTGTGCCACAAAACGGAAATTATTGCCCTGAGTGCGACTGGGGGAGCCTTTCCTTCCCCCCGCATTGTTCAGGGCCCTCCGGGAGCCGCTCGGGCAATTTGCTGCCTGAATAAACGTTTCCTTTCCCGGCTGCTAAGTACAAGGAATAAGTGTCAGGGGATCTCATAATGCCAGGATTTAAAGCTCCAGCCCTGAGACGGAAGCCAAGAAAACGCTTTGCTGCTTTTTCCTGGGGAGCCTCCAGTCTGCTGCGCCTTAATCCCCGTTATTAATAACAGTGGCAAATTAAACAATCAGTGCACTTGAAGCCCAGTGACCTCCATGCCCAATATAGCTCAGCTCGCTGGTGGATCATGGTTCTTGCGGGCTCTGAGCGCTGGGCTTGTCTTGTCAGGGACTTTGGAGATATTGCTGTCTTCTTGTGAGCACCCAGGCACAGAGAGGTGGTCTTGCCCCCAGCTGTGCTCCTGGGGGAAGGACGCAGGCAGAGACCATGGCCCTGGATCTTCAGAAACAAGCATTTTGAGCATTTGTGTTTCATAGGTCTTGGACACCCACCCACGTCAAACTGCATGGGCTGCAGCTCTTCAGGCAATACTTTCTCACTATTTCGTAGACCCTCAGGTTTTCCAGAGCAGCTGGGATGTCTCAGCTGTGTGGCCCGAAGGTCAGCTCAGAAAGCTCCCCTCGGCAACTTCATCCTTGATTTTAGTGATGCTGTGAAATTACAGCATCTGTTTTAGAAAGAAATCCAGTCCCTTGCCTTCCACTTCTCCATTGGGGCCCAAACGCCCTTTGTCCACTAAAGGGCATGCACTAAGCCTACGCCATCTTCTCTGAGCCAGCAGCCAGCAGTGTCCAAGACAACATCCACTGCCACCTCCAAGCATACTTTGAAGCAGGAGAGGATATTTCTCCTCCAGGTGAGATCTCTTGAGGTCAAGGAGCTCCCTCTGCTCTGATGGGGCTCCAGGAATGGGTTTAATGAGGTTGCACTCTGCAGATGTCATCTTCTGACTCAGCACTGGGTGGTGCACGCCAGGGACGCACCCATCTGATATCACCCCACGAGGGCTGTGAGTAGGGAGAGCCACCCATTGCGTGGAGCCCCAGGAACAAAGTCTGTTCCTTCCCCATCTCAAGCACCGGTAATTCTTGTTTACTAACGTTCACAAGGATCACCTTTGTCTGCAGCTGAGAGGGGGAAATCACACAAATGTTATTACTACAGAAGTAGAAGAGGGTTTTTTTTTTTAAAATAAAGCAGTGAAAGTCCCTCAAGAGAGACGCTCCGGTCCAAATCCCACGGAAACTGAAATAAACACCCCAAACAAGCAGTGGTGATTACAGCTCAAACAAAACCAGATGAAAAACAAGAGCAAAAGAAGCAAGTCTCAAGACTGCTTTGCACTGGGATTTTGGATGTCTGGTTACAAGCCAACAGTGAAAATAATGTGGACAGTGGATCTGGGTGTTACACAAACCCTTAGGAAATAACACTCAACATTCAGTAGCAAATTTGCTTATTGTCAGAAAATAAGAGATTTACGGTTTGCCTGGTTTCAACTCCACACCCTCTTTTTTCTTTTTTTCCAAAAGCAGAAGTATACCCACCCATACTTGATATTTCTTCCTATCACACCCATTTTGAGGGACATTCTTATTCAAGAGTTAGTCTAACTCAACATTTCTGAGGGACTGATAGGAATTTTCTCCTTTTTCTTTGATTAAATCTTCCAGATTTTGGTTTTATGGTGGAAAAATCTCCAGGAGAACTGATATTTTGTAATTACTCACAGACACAACTCAAATCGGTCAAGAATTTTAACTGTCATCTTTGGACTACCTCTGCTCTGCTAAATTCTCCCTGGATTATGTCAACAACTTCGTACTGAATTATTTTAAAAGAAGAAGGGATTTTCTCGCAGGATAAAAACACTATGAAAATAATTTCGCTTTTATTTTGGAAAATGATAATCAAAAACCTCAACAACTTCTAAGATGAAAAAAAAATAGTGAAATGTTTTCCTTTCTTGAGATTTTTCAAGGAAATTAGTTCTTTCCTGACCAGCTGTTCCAATCCCTTCTCTTTTCAAAGGAAGTTTATTTGATCTAGATTTTGGCTGTGATTCAATCATGATTTTAAAGGGGAAAGCGAGGCATTGCAGTTACAGTATCACTGAATCCACGTGTACAAAAATCACCTGGAGGGATTCCCAGCTTTCCTAAACCACCAGAATTGTTCAAAGGCAACGAGATTTTCCTAAACTCATGAGAAGATACTGGATTGCTTCTTTTCTGGTTCCAGAGCCCCTTTGGTACATTCATTTACTATTTTCTAGTATTTCCCCTGGCCACATGGTGTAACCTCATGCCAATTTTACCTTGGTTTTCTAGGGAGAATTAGGCTCACATGAATCTTATTTCTCCGTGTCTCTGTTTACCAGCACCACTTCAGTAATTTTTTAATCCTTTGGCTGTTTCATGGTTATGTAGTTTCCTGCTGATTTTCCAAAAATAGTCTGGAGAAAAGAGAAAATAGGGCTGACGTTTGAACATAACCCGTATTAGATAGAAGAGGATTCACATGGGACTGAGACACAGATCAGGGAGAAGCCAAATTTAGTTGGTTTGGTCTTTGGTGAACTATTATCTTCCAGCAGAAAGCTGAGGTACTGGTATAACACGCAGGTGGACAAGCAAGAAATATAGCAAGATGCACAATCACATTTTAAGAATTAACATTATGGTGGTCTTTAATGGCTGAGGGTCCTGATGCAAAGCTCTTGCCGTCCTCCAAACATCTCCTGTGCTCTGCAGTTTGTTGGGAATTTTTTTACCAGCTTGGTTTAGTCCCAGCCTACGTTAAGTGACAGAGCCCTTTGCTGTCATTTGTCGTTTCCTTCTTCTCCCCAATTATTTTACCATCTAGTGTTCCCTTTCTGGTGCCCACAACAGAACATGTCCATGTGCAGGGAGGACTGGTTTTGTAACAGAAGAAATACATCCCCCAGCTGAACTCAATACTCTCCAGGCGGGATGACCATCAGCAACATGTATTTTCAAGGGCCGTGCCAGCTGGATGCAGCTATATTTACAGCTCAGCAAGGCTGTAGGTGATGCTTGTATTTTATTAGGCGAAGTTCTTGGCTTCTAGAGGGCATCGTGTCCAAGGGTGAGCTGACCTGTGTCTTTCCAAATGATGATGCAGTCGAGGTGCGTTGCGTTGACCTCTGCACTGATGATGGGGACCTGTCAGAGACAGAGGGATTGGGCTGGCCCAGCCCAGGGCAGCTGTCCTCACCCTCACAGTACAGCTGCTGCTGGGCCTCAGTGGAGGGTCAACCAGGAACGTGGTGGGTGAACGCACAAACCCCTGGAGAGTGACATCAAGCACGATGGAGATTTGCATCAAAAGCTGAGTTACTGTGATACCCGTGAACCCCCAATGACGTCTGTTAGCTCACAGCCTGACCTAGCGTTGTCCATGTGGAGATGCTTCTTGTGCAGAGAACAGGTCAAAGGCACGCAAATGTCTCTCCCCCTTGGCTCTTCGCAGCCATTCCCCTCCACGGAGGGTGGGAACTGGCATGGGCTGGGTGAGGAGAAGTCCTGCGGGGTAACAGGGCATACAGGCACGGCTTTCCCTGTCCATGTTGGCTTGAGCCCCACTGAGAGATGCTCGGGTAGCGTCTGATCTCTGGGCAGTTCTGCTTCGTGGGTCTGGGATTGTGTTTGTCCGTGGTCGCAGGCAATTTGTCTTGGTTGTAAACACGGCTGTTCGCCTGCCCCAATCTGTTTGCCCTGGCTAAGTCCAGTCTTGAAAATTGGATAACGTCAGAGCAGAAGGAGAGGTTTCTATTTCTGTCTCCTTGTATCTGTGTCCCAGCACATCCCTGCTGCCACAGAAGTCCTGCAGCCAACACTGTATGGCAGGGAAAGGGGTTCCTCTTTCCCAATAATCCCGGGGGCTTCCTTGAGAAGGGAAGAGCTGTTTCTTGCACCTTGTAAAATCTGAATGTTTGGGATTTCTTGAAATGCCACTTCTGGGCTCAAATATTGAGAACCAGACCAGAAATTAAATGTACAGCTGCCTAATTAACCACGTCTTTCCCTTTCTCTCCCATCATGGCAGCAGAATTTTTTGATGATTATTCTGAGGGGCGAGAATGTGTCAACTGCGGGGCCATGTCCACCCCGCTCTGGAGGAGAGACGGCACGGGGCACTACCTCTGCAACGCCTGCGGGCTCTACCACAAGATGAACGGCATCAACCGGCCATTGTTCAAACCTCAGAGGAGGCTGGTGAGTCAAGATCACACAATGCATGTGGGGCAAGGCTGCGTGTGAGGATGAGGCAAAAAAGACCTCGGCAAGGTGGAGATGCCAGGGGTCTTTCAACTCCTTCGCTCCTCCTCTGCCCAATTTAGGTGGTTTTGATCCGGATTTCCAAAATAAACCAGATAGATTGTCTTGTACTTGGTACACTCCAAGACCTTGTACTGTCCAACCTGGTTCTGCAGACACCTAGGCCAGGCAGTGGAAGAGGCTGTAGGACACAGGGACAGAACCTTGGTGTCAGTTTAGCAAAAGCCAGTCTTTGCTTTAGTATCCCTGTAGATATATCAGGACGAATGGAAACCCTTTCCAGCTCCACCACACCGTCAGTCCATCTTCTCTTACCCTGAGGGTCCTTATTCCCTGGTCGCTTCATGCTAACTGGCCACTTTTTTTGGATACCGTGATCCCAGCTCCATAAGGTGAGCCGAAGCAGAGCTTGTGGGGCAGGTCAGGTCATCCCAGAGTCTGTGGGGTCAGGATGGGGTACGCATGGGAACATCTTGGTGTTGATACCTTGCCTGTCCCTGCCTGTTTTGGTGAGGGAATTTGGGAAGGTATCTGCAGCCTGTGCCCCAGGGACATGGGTCCATCACAAACCCAGGTAGAAAGGAGCCACCAAGGAGTAGCTTTTCCCACTCCTTGTCTTCCATGAGGCTTTGTCCCCAACCTGCCCTGCCCTTTGCACCGCCCAGACCTGCCTGTGCTCAAATCCAGCCGTCCCCTGCAAGTGTCAAAAATGACACTGGCAGCTTGAGTGCTGCCACCAGCCACAGCCACCCAGCGCCCTCTTGTGAAAACCCTTTCCTCAACACTGCACTAAGCCAGGCAGTGTCGTCACCCTGCCACCCAGGCCCTTGCCCTCTTCCATTTACTGGTCTACGTGTTGTCCTGGGGCACATCAGTGTGGTCAGGAATGGCCCGTTGGGTACCGGGCTTGGTCCTTTACAGAAAGGAGCAACGAGTGTTCTTAACTCTGCACAGCCTTGGGGTAAGGCTTGGAAAACCTCATGAGAAATATAAATGCATGAGGTGTGCAGATCTCTACAGGTGTTTTTGTCACTTGTCTGGGGAGCTGGCAACCTGGAAAGCTTGCAAAAAAAGGCCAAATTCCTGTTTTTTCTTTGGTAAGAGAATTTCTATGAAGAAAAGGAGGATATGTCTAGGGATGCAATGTCGAAGTGTGGTTAAAGTAACGCCAACTGGTCTACCTAAATAAATATATTCAGTACTAGTGACTGGGCGTCATCTGTCACTGTGTAACCCCTTTTTTCCTAGAGAAAAAAGAGAAAAAAGAGAGAGAGCTCTGCAAGGGGAGATCTTTGCCTTTGATGCAACCTCTCTTTTAAGCTCTCGGTCTACTTACAAAGGCCGATGACTGAAGCTAATACATGGTGAGGTTTCAACTAAAGGAGACTCTGGTTTCTCTGCACCAAAGGGACTTCCAGCTTTTGAAGTTCTTAAGAAGTACTTGAATTTCAACTTTTTATTGTCCTGCTGCTGTAGATTAACCAAACCTGGTTTATAATGAGGGAGAAGGCATGGAGAGAAGGCTATGGCAAAGATCACAGAGGAAATCCTTGGTAACTGCCAAGTCCTTATCTCCCAGGCTTTCACCCCATTACACAGCTGCTAGCTAAGGGTCTGCAGAGCTGGATAGGTGTCCAAGACCACCAGATTTCCTCCCTGTAGGCTCCTCTTCAGGCACTGCGAGAACCGGCATCTTCACCCAGCTCTAGCACTTCTGTTCAGTCCCCAGTTTATCGGCAAGCAAAGAGGGAATTTGACCCCAGCTCATCCAGACTTTATCCTCAGCCTCTTAAGACCTGAACTTTGAAGGATGCTGGGAAGAGTCAGGCAGGAGTGGAGGATGTGGCTTTTTCTTTCTCCACCTCCTACTCTGCTTCCAAGCTCAAAACTGTTATTTTATACAGTTTCAAGCCCATTGTCTTCCTCCTGTGGCCTTTTGAGCCTGGCTAAACCAGTTCACCCAGAAAGGGAACTTCAAAAGGCCTGTTCCCTGCACTGCTTCATTAGTGGGGATTGATTGAGAAGCACTCTTTTTCTTATCTTTCCCTCAAGCCACATGAGCAAAGTATGTCACATTCATGGCATTGATAACGTCTTCTTGGGATGATGCTTGGAAGGTGAAGGACTTGGGAGCCTGAAAGGGCAGGATGGTCTGAGGTCCAGACACTTTAGTGTAGGTGTGTGCACATGTGGTGGGTCTCTAAGCTTCTACTAGACTCACTGGAGCTCTATTCAGGTGATGTCTCTGGCACCATCTGAGATGCCCCAGCACAGCTGAGGTATCTGCATAGCACTGGCAGGCAGGAGGCAGTGGAAAGGCAAGAGAAGAAGTAAAAAGCAGCTGTTTATCCACTGCAGCAAGGCGAGAAAAGACAGAGAAATAAGAGAGACAAGAGGAGAGGAAAACTCGAGGCGTGCTGCAGCGAGCTCATTGGGATCTGAGGTGCTGATGGTGGGCTGATGTGTTTTCGTCCTCTGCATTTTCTCGCAGTCGGCTTCTCGCCGTGTCGGCCTCTCTTGTGCCAACTGCCAGACAACGACGACCACGCTCTGGCGCCGGAACGCTGAGGGAGAGCCCGTCTGTAATGCCTGCGGACTCTACATGAAGCTCCATGGGGTAAGGCCTTCATTGATCTTTACTCTATGGGGAGGGTATGGATAGCAGCAAGCTGTGGATTGGCTTTGTTGTACAATTCTCTGCTCTCCTGGAGCTTTTTCTGTCTGTCCCTATGGGCCTTAGTCCCCCTCGATACTCCACCATGTTTATACTGGCGAGGGGTGACACAGGACATTTCTCACACATTAATTTGCTACCCTTTGCATCCAAGTCTTAAAACCCAATAAAACTCGGCCCAGGTTCTTCTCGCCTAAATTCAGGCACTTAAGTGAAAACCTGAGTCAGAAGCACAAAGAAAGGCTTTGCTGTTCCACATGGGGTGTCAGATCCCACCTAAGACTTGGTTGTAGACTTGTTGTGGGAGCAATCAATGACTTTTCTTGCACGGGTGCCCAGATAGTCTCTTCCTGTCAGTGGGGGCTTCATGTATCTATGTCATGTCTGATTTATCTAGAAGAGTCTTGTTGGAGTCCTTCAAGATGCAAATCACCAGTCCTTCTCCCACCAGTCAATGGCAACAGAGCCACCCCCATGGCAGAGACAGAGGCCTTCAACACCCTGGCGATTGCTTAGTAGCAACGCCCCCTTCCACTTCTCATTGCTGGGTTTTTATACACATCCATGCTGTTAATGATGTCCAGTGCTTCAGAGCAGATGGAAGAACATTGATGGAAGTCAGGTTGAAGCTGGAAGACAAGGTGGCTGAAGGGAAGCCTTACCTAACCCAAAAAATGCTTCCTAGAAGTCCCAGGGTGTTTCTGACCATGAGGGTGACTACCTCAGCAGGATCAGTTCCTAAGGGAGGTCCCCCCCCCCAGGCTTGATACCTTTCCAGAAAGCAGGAATTAGCCAGAAAGATGTCTTCTGCTCTGAGTTAAATGGGAAAATAAATCACATGAACTGTTTATCCCTTCTGGCCTTTGAACGCTCAATATCCACGGTGTGAAAAGCCTATTCTGTTCCTACTTGGAAGGGAATGGAGTAATATAGAAATAGAAATAGAAATATAGAAATAGAAATAGAAATAGAAATAGAAATAGAAATAGAAATAGAATAGAATAGAATAGAGTATTTTAGTTGGAGGGAATCTACAGTGATCATGTAGTCCAACTGTCTGACCACTTCAGGGCTCACCAAAAGCATATGATTAATGGCATTGTCCAAATGCCTCCTAAACACCGATAGACGTGGGGTATCCAACACCATTTGGAAGCACATCTTATAGCTTTGACATATCTCTTCACACCCAGTGACTTTGGGCTCCATCTTGTTGTTGCTTTCAATTAAATCAGGTGGTTTTCAAGACCCTATGAGGTAGAGCTGGAATCATGTTCTCCTAGATGACCTTATGGTCATCATACAGAAACCAATAGGTTTTTGTATTTGGGTCCATAGGTTCCAAGGCCGTTAGCCATGAGAAAAGAGGGCATTCAGACGAGGAAGCGCAAGCCGAAGAATCTTAACAAAACAAAGACACCAGCAGGTAAGCGATGAATAGGGAAGTTTATTGTATGTCTATATGTGTGTTTCTGACCATCATGTCCTGCAAGTCAGACACCCAACCAAAAAATGGGCTGATTCTTCAAAAGTGGGGGATCTCTGAATGCCTTTCAGCAGTAACAAAGCCCTTCCCACTATTTATTTTTTTATTTTTACCCACACTAACTTCTTGGTGGGTGGGTATATCTCCATACTGAAATGTTTTTGGGAAGAGCCGGTTTACCATCTGCTTTCTCACAGGTCCATCCAGCAGCGAGAGTCTTACCCCGACCACCAGCTCCACCAGCAGCAGCAGCAGCACCACGACCACTGAGGAAATGCGTCCCATAAAAACAGAACCTGGGCTCTCATCTCATTACGGGCACCCCAGCCCAATTTCTCAGGTACAGAGAGGAGATGCTGGCAGTAGGACAAAGAGGGGAACTAGGATGGTAGACGTGTTGAGAAGAACATCCTCAAAACCTCTGTGGAAAAATCCTTTTCAACCCAGGGGTCTAGGAGCTCGCAGTAAAAGATCTATCCTCTGGGATGGATGCCCAGAGGAGCTGTGGACACCCCATCCCTGGAAGTGTTTAAGACCAGGTTGGACGGGGCTTTGAGCAACCTGGTCTAGTGGGAGGTGTCCGTGCCCATGGCAGGGGGGTTGGAACTGTGTGATCTTTAAGTTCCCTTCCAACCCAAACCATTCTATGGGGCAAAACCCCCGTGTTCTTGTCACAATGTCTACAAGCACAATATAGCTTTTTAATGAAGTATGGCAGTTCTGAATGGACAAAAAGTAGTAGCTTTGCTGAAAACATGAAGTTCCTTCTAGCGAGGCAGCTATATAGGTCCCATAGCAAGAAAATGCCCGTTCCGTTTTTATTATTTGATTTGTCTTGAGCAAGGAAAAACTTTGCAGTATTACCCTACTTTCTCCACACTGCCTGGCTGTGTGTCGAGCGATACGAGAAATGCAGTGTGAGGAGAATAAACTCACACAAGCCCCAATCTAAGTGAGACGCGTCCCTGCGAAGGTAAAGCAAGGAAGCAGAAGTGGTGTGCTCTGTGCCACATCCACCACTAGATGTCTTGGCTCCAGCACTGCAGCCACACAAGGTGGGTCTCCTGCTGAGCAGCACACAGATCTGGGAGCTGATCTGCGTTGAGTGTCCGCAGGTTTAATAACCGTGCCTTGGTTAATGATCCTTATAGCACAGCACAGTTAAGAGGCAGAGCATATAATATAATTTATGAGAGTTGCTCTACCTTTGGGTTCATACAGGGAACTCCAGCGTTTAAAAAAGATGATACCTGGAGGGAAAAAAAAAAAAAAAAAAGTGGTTGAGTGTTGTGCTGGACTGATCCTGCACCTCAAGCACTTTGCAGCACTGTTAATATGTCCTGCAATCCACAGGAGGCCATTTGAAAGCTAGGAGAGCCCAAGGCCAATGAAATCTCAAGCCTTGGGAGGTAAAATGATCATAAGAGAAGGTTCTGAGAGACCTTATAGCAGCCTTCCAGTACCTAAAGGGAGCTTACAGGAAGGATGGGGAGAGACTTTTGATCAGGGAGTGTAATGTTAGGACATGGGGTAATGTTTTCGAACTGAAGGAGGGTAGATTTAGATTGGATATTAGGAAGAAATTCTTTACTGTGAGGGTGGTGAGGGAGAGGAACGGGTTGCCCAGGGAGGTTGTGGATGCCCCATCCCTGGAGGGGTTCAAGGCCAGTCCGGATGAGGCTTTGAGCAACCTGGTCTAGTGGGAGGTGGTCCTGGCCAGGGCAGCGGGTTGGAACTAGATGAGCTTTAAGGTCCCTTCCAAACCAAACCATTCTATGATTCTATGATTCCTGACATTTAGAAGGGAACAAGATGCCCATGTGCAGCAATAGGAAAGAACAGGGTATAGAACAAGGAAAGAGTGTGTCCAAAGCATCATGCATAAGTTGCCATCTGCAGCTCTACAGCAAATCCACAGATACGTTATCACAATAGCACCAGCCCCCCATAAAGAGACTCTTGTGGTCCTCTATGGTTCGAAGTTTTGTTCACGGGATTTTCCTTTTTTCCATAGGCATTCTCAGTCTCTGCCATGTCTGGACATGGATCATCTATTCACCCTGCGATTTCAGCTCTGAAGCTTTCCCCGCAGGCTTACCAGTCAGCTATCAGCCAGTCTCCACAAACCAGCTCCAAACAGGACTCCTGGAACAGCCTGGTGTTAGCTGAAAACCACGGGGACATCATAACTGCATAACCTGGTCTTCCACCCATGGACTCCAGGTTGATCTGCTTGAGAGATGAAGAAGATGCCATGTAATCATCAAGTCAATGTTTCCCACCTCCTCTGCTCTCCTGCCTTCTCTCCCCTTGTGAGATGTTCCAGCAAAGAGGTAAAGAGGACTTACCTGAGGTGTCGAGAGCTCTTATGAAATGAACAGAGAAGACTCAAATCTCAAAGTACCTAATGGATTTGAAGTCTTTTTTCCCCACTTTAAATGAGCCTCTCTATATTTGATTGTCACCACCTTCCACAAAATAGCCAGAAACACAAAGATGGACACAGTTCTTGAGTTTAGTTTATTTAAAAATATCTGGCATTTAAGACTCAAGACAATTGTGGAGCAGAGACACTTTTTTTTTCTTCTGTCACCATCTGTTTTTTTCCTGACCAGAAGAAAATGCCACCATCTTCTCATTACCCAAATTCAGTGATCTTCCACCAAATGGAGCCAGTTCCAGAACAGTTTGTCGAAGAGACTTCACTAGATGTGCTGTGGTGGCTTTAGTGGACTTGATATGATCTAGGGCAGAGAAAAAAAGCGACCCTCCCACACACACATCCTCAGCTTACACATCTAGAACATTGTCTTCATTTTCCTCAATGGTCTGAAAAGCTAATGAATGTCCGTATTTAATAGTAACTCCTTTCCTATTTATCATTACAAAATCATGGGACTGTGTTTCCAAAAGGTTGTTGGCCGAGCCTGGAGAAGGTCCGTCCAAAGTCAAAGGGAGATTTTGGAAGGAGGAACCTTCTGGAAGCAGGTAGAGGAGACCCACATTGGTCATCAAATCCTGGAGGAGATTGCTGGGCTCTTCCCTTATGGATAGCTACAAGACAGGCTCAGAGATTATTCAAGAGCACAGCAAGTGAAAGATGCTCTTCTAACGCTGCTGTGCCATTGCTTTGGAGACAGTTAATTTAATTATTTGCATACTTTCCTGTCAGTCTTGATGTCATTGATGAAATCTGATTGTCATTTATTTTTGCCTGTACTGTGAGTGCCCACTTCTCCCCCTAACAGCTGGCTCGTGACCATTTCACACATCTAACCCTTTAGGATTTCACCTTTTGCGACAAGCAAAGGCTTCAGCCTCTAACTGTTAGCCCCCCCCCCAACAGTAGGCAGGGGCTGTTTTCTTTTCCAAGCATGTGCATAGACTCGCTTGCCTGCAGGAGAAGCATAACTCCATTCACACACGAGTATTAAACAAGACTCGTGCTTTTTCCTGCCCATAAGGCTCTCGGCAATCAGGGAATCCTAGCAAACGGAGTTGGAAGAGATGCTGAGAGCTCACTGACTCATTCCCTTTTCCCAATGGGATCAAGTCCACCTAACCTAGCCCTGACTGCTCTTTCTCTAGCATGTGCTTAACAAACTCCAGCGCTGCAGACATCACAGCTCCCCTGTGCAGTCTAAGTGCTTCACCAGATGCTTGCCATGACGTTTTCATCAACATTTCTGAGAAGGGACAGCTTTGCCTGTCCAAGCAGAGAATTTCTGCGAGACCTCGTCCTACAAGATTCTCCACTCTTGTTTCTGTCCACTCCCAAACTCTGTTACTCTTCTTGCCTTGCCAGCTCCTCTCCTCCCTGCATCCAGAACTCGAGTACGGAACTACCAAGTAAAACTCTGGAAGAGGGATTGCGCATCCCTCCCAAATGTGCCATCCTCTGTCTCCCACGGTTTAACATTCCCACAAAGAATGTTTCCACGCAAACACCAAGATACACGGCTTGGCGAAGAGGGGAGCCACATACATGTTTGAAGCAAAAGAATGGCATTGTGTTGTCTTTGCTTGAACTCACCTTTTTCCTCCTGATGGTAGAAAAGCTTCTTTAAGGAGAAGAATTCAACTGGACTGGTGGTGATAAAGACTGGGACTGGAGTCACAGGAGAGACCTGGACCCTTCCACATTCCCTGTGCTCGGCGTAACGCAGATTTGCAGGGTTTTGGAGGGGTGGCAGAGCCTCTGCACTCCCCAGAGAAAAACACCATAGCGGTGATGCCATGGGAATGGCTGGATGGTGTTTGCACCATATTTTCCACTCTGTCTTGCTGAGCTAATGCAGGGTCTAGCCTCATTGGTGTTTATTAAAGACAAGGAAAAGACATTAATGAAACATGAATAAAAGTAGGTTAGATTCTGTGATTCTGCTCAGGCCTGGTAGGCTGCAGAAATGAGGCCAGAAATAGCACCTAAAAATATGAATTTGGACTGGAAACATGAAGGTGTTTTTCCCTGGGCATGCAGGTCGTTACCCATCCTCCTCCTTGAACTATATTCCTTTGTAAATGGCAATTGAGCTCTCTTGGGATCTGGCTGTGAATTCCCATCTGTGACAGAGAATCATGCACCAACAAAGATGCCACTTGGCTAATGGGATACCCTGGACAACCTGAGAGGGAGGGAAGTGGGTGGTCTCCTGGAGAGAAGCTAAGGTCCAGACCAACCACACGCCCCCTTTCTCTTTCCATCTAGAAGCTCCCAGGGGCTTTGTCCACCTTGCCTTATTACTGTGCTCCTCCTCCCACCCTCAAAGCCAAACTCCCTGGCTGAATTTTTTGCCTGCCCTCAAAACACACTCCGAGATGCCATAAAGGAGTCTGTTTGCCATGCAAGAGGGGAAAACCCCTGCAGGATATAAGCCTGCCTTGTACCCCCTCAGGTTATCTAAATGACTACGGTAGAGATCTGTTAACTGGTTCTCAGCCTTCCACAAAGCCTTAAAAATAATTCTAGAAACACAGAGAGGAGCATTTACAAGGACCCTGATAACAGAACAAGATGTCTGCTTTCAAAAGGTGAGGCTCTGGGGGCCGTGAGGACAACTTGGCTCTCTTTAGTGGTAGAAATCGGCTCTTTTGTCCCCACTTTTGCAGTCCAAGCTGTAGAGGTTCGGATGCACCTGGTTCGTCTTTCTTTTCAATCACCCGAAACTGCGGTAGAGCTATTTTCAGCTCAGGGCCACTTGCCATATTGTGGCCAATACTGATATCAAGACAGATGGAGAACCACCGTGGCAGGTGCTGTACAAACACACCATAGTAGATGGGTCCTGTCCTAAGGAGCTTGTAACAATAGAATTACAGAGTAATTTAAGGCAGAAGGGACTAGATCAGGTTTCTCAGGGCCCTGTTCAGTCAAATCTGGAACATCCCCAAGGATGGAAATCCTACAACCTGTCTGGGTTCCTGTTCCAGTGGTTGATCACCCTCATGCCGGAAATGTTTTCCCAAATAGATGTTAGATTCTAATGAGAGGCAAAATCATTGGTAAATTAATTGCTCAGACTTGGGGACTCCCAAAAAATGAGTCACTGCAGGAGACTGAACGTTGTCTCCAAGACCAGGAGTCACACAGAGCCCCTTCTTGGAGGTAGGAGTTGGGATGGCCAACACCAGAACTCACAGGACAAAAGTGCCACCAGTTCCAGGAGACTCATCTCATTCTAGCAAGAGGGACAGCTTACAAAACTCAGGGTTCCATCTGAGCTCTGCTTTCCTTCCCGTGATGGGGGAGGCATTTAGAGCCAGCGTTGCTAATATAATTAGATACAATTATCAGAGACTCGTTACAGCAAGATAATTATTGCTGTTATTATTGCTATAATTTATTTTATTGCAACGTGGCTGGAGAACCTAGTGAGGGTCATATCAGGCCAAGTCCTACGCAAATGCAGAACCAAGAACCATCCCTGCCCTGGGGAGCAAGAGGGAAGGGCCCAGTCCTGCAAAACACTTAAGCACGTATATAAATCCGTTTGCGGGACTTGTTCCCTTAGAGGTCCGCATTAACCACACATCCAATTTTTGTTGTCGAAGGGTTTGCAGCACAAGGTTTGGTCGTGCCAAACCAGACCTTTGCGATGGCTCGGTGGTCACCAGAATGCAATGAGCAAATGAGAACCAGGACAGGGAGCCAGAGGGGTAGAAAGGTCATTCAACCATTCTTAAACGTCTTTCCTCTTTGTGGAAGTGAAATATCTTGAATCACTTCACCACTTCTTTTCTAAATTGATCAGAAGAGATCCACATTTCACTTCCAATCTTCTGGGCTGGCTGGAGAGGGCGCAATCAGGAGGAGCTCAGGAATATTATAAGGGAGCTTTAAAACCGATCAACAACTCTTAATATAACACTGAAGCTGTGACTATGGCAGGGGTGGTGTTTTGTTTCGTTTTTTCCCCCCCCATGTATAAAGTCTGAAGCTTCCCAGATCATCTGGGAAGGTCCCTTGGAAACAAGATGCTTATTTGTAAGGGGGGAGAGGGAAACCAACCAACTGAACAAGCTGTAATTATTTAAAGATGTAAAAAAAATACATATTATGAAGTAGTATGGCTACCAATCCACGTAACTTCTACACCTTTAGAACTAATGGAAATAAAACAATGATAATAAAACCCGAAGGCTGCTGCTTGGCTCTGACTACCCTCGTGGGCTTCTTGGAGAGGGCTAGGGGCAAATGATCGCACATGAAGTGCACCTGGGGAAGCAATGGTGCAATGGGTCCTGTCCTAGGGAGCTTGTAACGATACAATTACAGAGTAATTTAAGGCAGAAGGGACTAGATCAGGGCCCTGTTCAGTCAAATGTTGAACATCCCCAAGGATGGAAATCCTACAACCTGTCTGGGTTCCTGTTCCAGTGGTTGATCACCCTCATGCTGGAAATGTTTTTCCAAATAGATGTTAGATTCTAATAAGAGGCAAAAATCATTGGTAAATTAATTGCTCAGACTTGGGGACTCCCAAAAAATGAGTCACTGCAGGAGACTGAACGTTGTCTCCAAGCCCAGGAGTCACACAGAGCCCCTTCTTGGAGGTAGAAGCTGGGATGGCCCATGTAGCATGACAAACACTAGAAGTGACAGATGAAGGGATACTCACAGGACAAAAGTGCTACCAGTTCCAGGAGACTCATCTCATTCGAGCAAGAGGGACAACTTACTGGGTTCCATCTGAGCTCTGCTTTCCTTCCCATGACAGGGGAGGCATTTAGAGCCTGCTTTGCTAATGAAATTAGAAACACTTAGTAGAGACTCATTACAGCAAGACATTCCCAGCTGAACACAGAGACTCCACCCTTAAGCCAAAATCACATTTCCAGCAAGGGCTGAGCTCTGCCACCACCACCCTCTGCAGAACCATAGCCCTCCTGCAAACACCCAACCTTCCTCCCAGGGTGCCCAGCTTCCTTCCCAATCCAAGCAGTCCCTGGACACCGGTACAACTGGAGGGGCTGAGTATAGCCAGAACTTGAAACCCCACCCATTCCTGCCCCACCAGCCAATTGGGAAGCTCCTCTGCTATTTGGGAGGGGAGGGTCCTCCTCCCCTATAAAAGTGGGTGGGTTTTGGGTGCAGAATGTGTTACTGAGAGGGGGTAGGTTGGTTCTAGAGAGGCTGTGGGAGGTGGTTGGGGGCTGTTGGAAGGGGGACTGAGGTCAGAGGAGGGGCTCTGGAGCACAGGGGAGAAATGAAGTAGGGGTGAAAGGCTGTGTGGTCTGCTCTCCAGATGCATGTACAGGGTGGACCTGGGAAGGGCACTGGCATGAGGGCTGGATGTGGGGTTTGGGGGGAGTGCAGTGGGTGCCTCCACTGTCTTGGGGAGATGTGGGGGGAAATGGAGTAGAAACTCTGGGCTCAGAGAGCTGCAAGCTGGCGCTTGGATGAGTGCGAGAAGATGGTGAACTCTGTTCCGCTCTAATTGCGCGTGGAGGGGCAGGGGCTGTGTCTTGAAATCCCTGCAAGAGCCTTGCGTAGGGGTGTGAAGTGATGGTAGTGCTGCTTCTGCAGCAGGGTGTGGAGCCATGTTCCCTGGATACGGGTGAGCTGGCAGCGTGGGTGTGCACGTAAAGCTGGGTTGAGGTGGATGAACCTAGCAGCCATGTCCTTGTTACATCCTGGTATGGCTGCTTGGCTTCTGTCTAAGCACAAGGATGGGAAATGAGCTCATACATGGGGAGGATTTCTTCTGGAAACCTGGCTCCCGGCCCCAGACCTGTAGTGGTACCAGCTCAGGTGGTTTGCTGGGACCTGAGCTCTGGGGTGCAGTGGTGATGCTCTTGGGGAGGTGGATGTCATACTCTGCAGAGGGCTAGGGGTGGTGTCCTCCTCTTCCTCCTTGGAGGGGGGGAGCATTTTGGAAGACTGAAGTAGGTCTGGAGTAAAAAGGTGAGCTAAGGAGGTCCATGGAGAGAAGGAGGAGGCAAGAGACAGCAGATGGTGGTTCCTCTGATGCCCTGGGGGAAGGGGCAGGCTCTTGAAGAGGAGCATTACTCTGCTGTCCAGAGTGGCCACAGCTGGGGGAGTGTGTGCATTAACACCTTACAAAGTGCTCAGCACTTGGAGTCTCTCACAGTGAGCCTGTTGTGAACTGAATCAGCAGCAATTGGAGCTGCGCGGCTCTGCTGGTGATGAGCTTCCTTGGGGTCTGAGCTCTGGGTTGTGTGGGCTGTCCTGGGGCTCATTCCAGGCTGCCTGTGATGAATCCAGTGCCTGGATAGTCAGGGTGAAGATCCAGAAGACCTGGGGCATGAGCAGATCCCTTGGATGACCCATGTCCAGCAGCCAAATGCTGCTCCCAGGGATCCAGATTGCTGCTGGTGCCCTTGGCAGCAGGAGCATGTCTTCAGCTGACTCTTGAGCTGCAACTGCCTTGTGACTGAAGTCTGAACACAACATGCACCTTTTTTGGGTGAAACTGGAGCAGATCTGTGAATAATTATTCCATGCCCTGGAAGACATAGGAATAAAGCTCAGTCTTTCACTCCTGGTAAAGTTAGTTTGTATGACCAATTAATATCTTTCACTTTGTGTCTTGGATTCAGGGAGTGTTCCCTGACAGGTTTTCCTCTTGTGCTTTGGAAAAAAGGGATTTGGTTTATGCTGCAGCACATGAAAGCTTTTATAGCCATGCTAACTTGCCTGCTCCTGCTGAGGGTATGTCCGCGCCTCCCTGCTGTTCATGTCCGCATGAAGGTGGCTGCTGGCTTAAATGCCTCTTCTGGGCTAAGAGCTTCAGTGGAAAAGGATGTCCCTTTGCTATGGCAGGAGCATGTGGCAGTGAAGGCTTTGGTTTCACAGTTGCTCTGAGCTGATGCAACAATGGACTGCTGTATCTGTGCTATCCCAGACAGTGGAGAAGCTGAGATACTAGCATGAGGTGGGAATGCCTCTTCTGGTGGGGGCCCGTGCACAAGGTTGCTGTTGATTTTCACATTAAGCTCTCTGAGCCCTGCCAGGTGGCTCAGAGTCTTGTACTGACTGCTGCAGAGTTTGAAGCTGAGCTTCTGGTCAGTTCTGGTCTCTGGGATTAGTCTGCAGGGCGTACTGGCACCATGGGATGAAAGC
Source organism: Rissa tridactyla (assembly GCF_028500815.1). Classification (NCBI taxonomy): domain Eukaryota; kingdom Metazoa; phylum Chordata; class Aves; order Charadriiformes; family Laridae; genus Rissa; species Rissa tridactyla. Next base: position 123,498,836 of record NC_071468.1, on the reverse strand, counting down.
CAAACTGTGCTTTCCATGTCCTGAAGCCTGCTTTCTTGTACACCAAGTACTGGCAGAAGTCCTCAGAACTGCAAGTTCTTCACTGTGAGGGTGGTGAGCCCCTGTCCCAGGTTGCCCAGAGAAGCTGTGGCTGCCCCATCCCTGGAGGGGTTCAAGGCCAGGTTGGACGGGGCTTGGAGCAACCTGGTCTAGTGGGAGGTGTCCCTGCCCAGGGCAGGGGGGTTAGAATGAGGTGATCTTTAAGGTCCCTTCCAATCCTAAACCATTCTGTGATTCTGTGCTGTAGGATGGTGCTGCTTCATCTCCCCTTCATCCAGAGTCTTCTGATCCCAGATGCTGCTAGTAGAATGTATGAATGCTCCTGAACTGTCCCCATGCCACTGGAGTCAGTGGGGCAAGCAGCTCATGAGGCAAGGCAAGGGATGAGCTAACTCCAGTGCAGATACCAGAGAGCAGCGCTTGCCTTGGTGGCTGCATTGGGAAAAGGACGGCTCACCATGGCCTGTGTTGATTCTGGTTCAGTAACGTCTATGGAAGATTGTGTTCCTCCTTTGTGCTGGGACATGAGGGCTGTGACTGAGGGAATGGTTGGAGTTAGGTAAGCTCTTGTTCCTGGTGATGAGAGGGATGCTAATCAGTCTAATTTAAGGTCCTCTATGGAGAACCTGCAGTAGGAAAGGACTTCTGGGGAATCCCCAGGCCAAATTCCTGCTTGTAGGGTGAAAACTAACATTAAGGCAGGTTGATCAGGGCCTTATTTGATTGGATTATGAATATCCCAAGGATGGAAATTCCCCTACCTCCCTGGGCCTGAAAGGAACCTGTTTCTCTTCATGGACTTTGCCACAGGGACTTAGGAGGAAAATTGGGATAAGGAGATTGTGGCAAGCTCAGCCTCTGACTGGTTTTGTGTACTTCTGAGTTGCAACTTCCCTTGAAATCTAGGGCACCAAGTGTGAGAAGGACCTGCTGTTCCCTCAACAGCTGCTGGAGATGCCGGAGGGCCCATCAGTGAGGAAGTTCCAGCTGCTGACCTCTCCTTTTGTGGGACAAGTGGTGGCCAAGGTGGGGGGAAGCAGCCGGAAGGTCAATGTGAATGACCTGAATGCCCTGAGGCTCCAGGACTCCCAGGTGAGCGTGCTAAAGATGAACTTACTGGTCCATGGCAAGTCTGAGGCAAACCACCATTGTCCTGCCTCTGGGTCACAGGAGGTGCATAACCTGAGAAGGACACCAAGCTTGTGTTTGAGGTGGACTGTTGGCTTTGTTTATGGCCACAAAACAGGCTCATGTGGCTAAAGAGGTGTGAATGCTCATTTTGGAGTACTGCTCTGTGGTACAAAGCTTGGCATGGAGGTTACTGTGAGGAGAGGCAGTGACATGGCTAGACACGGAGATGCCCAGATTTGCAGTTTTGAGTCAGTCATGTTAAGGCACTGGTTCTGTGCCTCTCAAGGGATGAGGAGCTGGTGCTGGTGAGGGCTATTAGAAGGTAAGAGTTGATTTCTTCAGTATGTGGATGTCAGAAGGAGCAGCCTTGTTTCCTTCAGCTGTGAATGTCCACAGTTGCTTCCCTTTTACCCAAGGGCAGGGTTTCACCTGGCCAGGTGGAAATGTCTGTGCTGTGGCCAGTTGTGAGATAGTCACATCGGGTCAATCCTGCTGTGGGTTTCACTTGCCTGACCTCTTTCAGATGACGATTTGGACTTGACTGACCAAATGCTAGTGCAGCCTCACCTCTGATTATATGATAGTCCCAGCTGGGGGCACAGGTGTGAGCATCTCAACAGACATTTGTGGCTAGCTTGTGGCTTCAGAGCCACCCTTGAGTTAGGTCATAGAATTGCCTGGGTTGGAAGGGACCTTTCAGATCATTGAGTCTGACCATCAAGGTTGGGTGCCAGGTCACCCTAGCTTGAAACGCTTGAGGCCAGCAGAAAGTGGGGAGGTGAATGAAATGCGGTGAGGACAGGCTTTGAAACCCTGAGTGTCTGTCCTGGTGTGTGGCTTCTGACAGGAGCCTCTGGGAGGACTTCACATTGGAGTGGCATCTGAGTACTTTGTGCTTCATGGAGCCAAAGAAGGGATGCTGAGAGAATGGCTGTGATGGGAATGGCTCCGGTGCTAATGAATCCTGTGTGCAGGGTGGAGTGGTGCGCCTTCTATCTAAATGAGTTTGTAGAAAATAGCCACTTGTATGGAAACAGCCAGCAGTTATGTGGATCCTCAGTACATCCCACCTTTTTTCTCAGGTTCATGGGAAGAACTTGTACCTGGCATTTGTGGCTGCTGAAGGTCCCTTAGGACCAACTGCAGAAGAGACTGTGCTGCAAAGAGAGGCTGCTAATGGGGCAAGTTCTCCTGCCCAGGGAGGGCAAGAACAGGTTTGTGCTGCACAGACATGTCCCCAGGAAGAGGAGCTGCAGGAACTCCAGCACTCAAGACCTGAAGCCACGGATGCAGTAGGGGCTCTGGGCAGCTGGCTGCGCTTCCACTTTGGCTTGTTTGGCAGCATTCGGGCAAATGAGTTCTCGAGAGCAAACAAAGCCAATAAGCGGGGAGACTGGAAAGACCCTGTACCCAGGTATTTGGTGGATTCCTCAAACTCTGCCCTCTTCCCACCTCTCTTCTGTCTCAAACTAAATTTTTGTGGGAATGCTCTTATCCTGTCTTTTTTCACCCTGATAATTCTTAAGATAAGTAGGCATGAGAAATAGCATGGGGTGTGTTCAACCAGGGAATCCACATAAAATGATGGAATGGTTTGGACTGGAAAGGACCTTAAAGATCCAACCCCCCTGCCATGGGCAGGGACACCTTCCACGAGACCAGGCTGCTCAAAACCTCATCCAGACTGGCCTTGAACACTCCCAGGGATGGGGCATCCACAACCTCCCTGGATAATCTGTTCCTCTCCCTCGCCACCCTCACAGTAAAGAATTTCTTCCTAGTATCCGATCTGAATCTCCCCTCTTTCAGTTTGAGGCCGTTACCCCGTGTCCTATCATTGCACTCCCTGATAAAGAGTCCCTCCCCATCTTTCCTGTAGGCCCCCTTTAGGGAATGGAAGAACGCTATAAGGTCTCCTCAGAGCCTTCTCTTCTCCAGGCTGAACAACCCCAACTCTCTCAGCCTGTCCTCATAGCAGAGGTGCTCCAGCCCTCTGATCATCTTTGTGGCCCTCTGCTGGACCCATTCCAACAGGTTCATTTCCTTCTTGTGCTGAGGACTCCAGAGCTGGACGCAGTACTCCAGGTGGGGTCTCACCAGAGTGGAGTAGAGGGGTACTGCTGTGTTGTAGGTGTCTTACAGGTTTCCCAACAGCATCAGTTGGTCATGGTTTTCCTTGGACATACCTTATCTTAGTACTGCATGTTCTTCTACCCTTGGAAACTGGGTTTTCTACCCTTTGACTGTGACGCCTTCTGGCCACATCCTCTCTAATGCTTTCCTTCTGCTGTCTGTTTCATCTCCTTTGTTTTACGCGATCCGAGAATTAAGCGATCACACTTTGTGGGATGTGTGTTGCCTGCCAGCCTGGGGATCGTAGTATCAGCTTGGTTAACATTTTTATTGAAAGAGAGAACTTGTAGGACGCTAGATTGAATCAGGCCCTGAAAAATGCTAGTTTCTCCAAATTACATGTTAAAAAAACAAACAAACAAAAAAAACCACCACCCCCCTTGGGTAAATAGCATACAGCTAGGACAGCTGGAATCACTGTTGGAGTGATGCTGTTAAAGGCGGCAGTGTGTTGAAAACACAGGCTACACTCTGCGTCCTAAGTCCCACTGGAGTGTATTGAACAAGGAAAGGGTAAATACTGGGAGATAGCGTGGACTCTGCTCTTGTGAGCTGTTTAACCAGAGTGGTTAATAACGTACAAGGTGGGTCTCTGGCCCCTGTGTATGTAGGGACACACTCCCCACTCCCGCATCCTGCAAGCTTTTGCTTTATTTCTACACAAACAATTTCGGACATTGTCAGTTTTGTGTGCTACTTTGAGCATCGGTTTCCCTGACTGTGGACCCTACAGCTAAGATGCTGATGCAGCTCCCTGTCTGCTGCCGTCTCTTGGTCAGGGACCACAGGGCAGCAGAAGGAACAATTGTCCACAAGTTGTGTGGGTTCACAACCAAGTTGCTTGGCTGAAATCATTAAAGATGCTTTAAGATGGTGGTCTGGTGTGCTGGAGTGCCTGCTGTGACCCTGCGCACACAAGACTGTGCAGGAAAGGAATAGGTGGCCCTGGGGTACAGGCCTGGGGGGCTGGTACTTTGAGATGTCTCCCTGGCTCTTGTGAGAATGAGTAGGCACGTGTGAGGGCTGATGCATCATTGTGTGCTTCTCCCTAAGCTTATGTCATGTTCAGGCTCTTTTCTCACCTTCCGGTAGCTTTCCACCCCATTGCTCTGCTGTTGGCTCTTCCTGTGCAAGTTTCTTAGAATCATAGAATTGTCTAGGTTGGAAAGGACTTTTCAGATCATTGAGTCCAACCATCAACCTAACTCTGACAAAACCACCACCAAACTATGTCCCTCAGCATCACGTCGACCCGTCTTTTAAATACCTCCAGGGATGGTGACTCCACCGCTTCCCTGGGCAGCCTGTTCCAATGCTTGATAACCCTTTCAGTGAAGAAAGTTTTCCTAATATTCATCCTAAACTTCCCCTGGCATAACTTCAGCCAGAGCAGAGTCTAACAAATGCTTTCTGACAAGAGACTTCAACTTCTCTGCTTCTCCCAGGTTGGTTCTGCACTTTGAGAGTGGAGGCTTCCTTGCTTTCTACAACTGCCGAATGCACTGGTGCTCTTCTCCGAGGGCTGATCCTGCTTCTGACATCCTGTCCGTGGAGTTCCACCGCGGCCGGGCGCTGGAAGCCCTCCGCTCACCCGATCCCATCTGCTACACGCTCTTAGACCAAAGATATTTTTCAGGGCTGGGTGAGTTCCAGGGCGTAGTGGGCAGAGCAAAACTGGAGGAAAGTGGTTGGGATGTCTACAGATCCGGAGCTGCAGGTCTGAATGTTTTACTCCTTGCCCTTATGGCTTCTGGTTGATCTAGCTGGGGGGTTGTGGACATCTTGCTGAGGACAAGGCTTGCAGTCTGTAGCCACAGGCCTCAGATGCTTGAGTGCACTGTGTGAGTACAGTCTTAGTGTGGGTGACTATGGATTGGCTTGTACTTGTGGAAAAGAGGAAGGTCTGTTTCAAGGGTAGTGGGAAGAGAACATCTTCCAGTCTAATCCCAGGTGTAAGTCTAGTCGTTGCATGCCACCCCTGATATGGGGAATGGCATTGCTAGCTGTCATCAGAGGCAAAAGTCACCATGATTGGAGCCATAGGTCTGCATCTGACAAGAAATACCCTTATTTTCTCCTTATTTCTGACCCTTTCCAGGGAACATCATTAAAAATGAGATCTTGTACCTGGCCAAGATCCACCCGTTGACACAAGGCTCCCTCTTGTCTCTCTCGGATCTGGAGCATCTGCTTGACTGCGTGGTTCAGTTCAGCTCTGACTGGCTGCGCAGCAAGCTGTGTGGCAAAGGGCTGCACCCACGGATCTACCAGAAGGAGCAGTGTCCCCTCGGGCATGCAGTGACGAAGGGAACCCTTGGACCCCCAGGTGGCTTTAAGAGACTTACGTGGTGGTGTCCTCATTGCCAGCCTGAGGTGCTGCCAGGGGATGAGGATCCTTCCCCAGTCACCAAGTGACTTTCTGTGTTCCTCCTTTCCTGGAGGGTGTCTAGGTGGTCTCTGAACCAGGCTTTTGGTTGTCCTGAGAAGGTCTTCATGGTTTCTTTGAGGCTGTTGAATCTGTTCCTTAGGGACAGTGAGTTGGCAGAGTTAAGTGCTCAGCAGAGGTTACAGGAGTTGCTGCAGTGCTGTGTGCCTCTGGATGCAAAAAGGAAAATGGTCGTACACACCTAGCATCTTTTTTTTTTTCTCTTTTTTTTTTTTTTGTCACAGTGACAAAACAGTGTAAATAGTTTGAGTTCTGAGGTTTATTGGTCCCCGTGTTCAGACTACGGTGAGCAGAAAGCGTAGGGTATTGAGCAGGTGATTACTGTGGTCTGAAGTGACCTTCCCCCTTGACTTTAGTATGGGTGCAATAGCTTATGGTGGAGTTAGCAGAAAAGAATATATCCCTCTGCCAAAACAGCTTCACTAATTCCATATTGGATGATCCTTCCTCTGCTTGTAGCCGAGTACCTGTGTGCTGCGATTAGGTGTGGTTAAAAGTGAGCGGCTGTTGCCTCTGTCAGCTCTTACAGGAACGGCTGCCTCCTCCCAAGGGCTGAAAATAACCCTCAGCAGTGCTCAGTGGAGCTCATCTCTGCCTGCCTGGCATGGGCTCTGCCCTCACAGGTTGGATTTTTGTGGTGAACTGCCAATTCCAGATCTCCATGTGTTTAAAAAAAAAAAATAATGTGTGTGTATATATATATTCTGTTTAACAGATTATAGGGGTGGCCACTAAGGATGGGGGAGACTGTGAGGCTCAGTCAAGTCACTAGCTACACCTGGGGTCACAAGCCTGACAGATCTGGGGTGTGTCTAACAATGTTTGTGAGAGGGGTTGCGTTAAAATTCATGATCTGCAAGATAACTTGAAAGCAGAAAGGTTTGGGAATAGAGATGACATGGTCCCTCCTTTGTTGAGCTGTGTGTCTCTATGCAGTAGGAAGAAGCTGTCACTGTCCTCTCTGGATCTTGGTTTATTTTAATAATAAATTGTTGACTTGAGTGAAAAATAAAAACTGGGGTTAGAACTGGTGATGTTCAGTGTGTCTTTTCTGGTATTTTCTTGGTCAAAAACTGAGGTGTACAGGGAAACTCCTGTGTTTGGTGCTGTCCTTTGGAGGATCGTTACCAGCAGCTTTCCTCTGCTGCATATTGGTGGCTCAGCAGGAAAACTCGCTTCATGGGAACGGGATTTAAACGTGGGTTGCAAATCAACAGGGAACACTGGAGTTAAAGACCTCAGCGATAGGCTGCTTCCCAAACAGGACCTGCACGGCCTCCCCCCTGTGAACCGCGATGCCCTCGAGTTGGTTGCAGGTTATGGGATTGCTGAATAATCCAAGTAGTGGGGTTACGGTGGTGAAGAAGATGACACGGAGATGCTGGGAGGGTTGGAGCCCCTCTGCTGGGAGGACAGGCTGAGAGAGCTGGGGGGGTTCAGCCTGGAGAAGAGAAGGCTCCGTGGAGACCTTCCAGCCCCTGCCAGTCCCTAAAGGGGCTCCAGGAAAGCTGGGGAGGGGAGCCATGGGAGGAGGGGGAATGGTTTTACACTGAAAGAAGGGAGATTTAGATTAGATATTAGAAAGAGACTCTTCACTGTGAGGGTGGTGAGCCCCAGGTCCCAGAGAAGCTGTGTTTGCCCCATCCCTGGAGGGGTTCAAGGCCAGGTTGGCCGGGGCTTGGAGCAACCTGGGCTGGTGGGAGGTGTCCCTGCCCAGGGCAGGGGGTGGCACTGGATGATCTTGAAGGTCCCTTCTAACCCGAACCATTCTGTGGGTCCTGCAGGGGAAAATGGCAGGAAAACCCTATTTTCAGTTCTGTTTTAAAACAAACAATCAAAAAAAAAAAAAACCACACAGAAAAGAAACCTGAAAGCGCAGCCGGGTGTCTGTCAGGTAGAGCTGGCCGAGCCAGAGGCGGGGAGCCGGGGGAGGTCTCCCAGCAGGCCGGGTCGATCCCGCTGAGCAAAGGGTGGCTCCAGAGGTGACAGTGCCACCGGTGACAGGGACAGACGGTGACACAATACAGCTTAAAGGGTGGTGTGCCTTCCCCGGGCCTGAAGGCAGGGGTGCTCCGTGGCGGCGAGGCCACGCGTGGGCCGTCCGCTTCCTCCTCCCGCCGGCGTGTGGCGACGGGCGCCGCCGCCCAATCAGCGCCGGCCGGCTGCCGTCACACCAGCCCTGCCGCCTTCCCATTGGCCGGCGCTCCCCTGGTGCGAGCGCACCTCGGCCAATAAGCGGCCTGGCCGTTTCACCGAGCGATGGGGCGAGCCAGCTGATTGGCGGAGGGGCGGGGCAGAGGCGGTGCCGCCCCGACTCCGGTTAAGCGGCGGGCGGGGGGGTGGCGGCGGCGGCAGTAGCAGCAGCAGCAGAAGAGGGGGGGAATGAGCGCGGCCCCCATGGAGCTGCTGAGGAAATGGCTGGGCCACCCCGAGGACATCTACAACCTGCTGCGCTTCAAAATGGGCGGCTACCGGGCCGTCATGCCGCGGATGGACCCGGTGAGCGGAGCCGGGGGTGAGGGCGGGGGGAGGGGAGGATGCGCTGCGCTGTCTCCGGTGCCCGGGGCGGGGGTGGGGAGAAGATGCCGCGGTGATGTGGGGGCCGGGAGGAGGAGGAGGAGGAGGAGGGTGGGGTGGCATCTCCCTGCGCGGCTGCGGCGTTGCCATGGGTGAGCGTTGCACCGGTGTTACCGGTGGGCGGCACCGGCTGCTTCCCGGGCATCGCACCGGCTGCGGGCACCCCAGGCATTCATTGCAGAGGGTCCGGCCTCACCGTGCATTGCCCGGGGCCGGTACCCTGCGGGCATCGCACCGGCTCTGAGCGATGCGCGGGTCCCGGTGCTTTGCACCGGCTTTATGCTTCCCGTGCATTGCACCGGCTCGGAGTGATGCACGATTCTCGGTGCTTCCCGGTCATTGCAGGGCTCCGGTGCCTTGCACCGGTTTCGTGCTTTCTGTGCGTTGAGTGCCGTGCCGCGGGACCGGTGCTGTGCATCACTCAGAGCCGGTGCGATGCACGCAGGGTACCGGCTCCGGGCATCGCACCGGCTTTATGCTGCTGGGGCATGGCACCGGTGAGGCCTTTCCGCACATCACACGGCTCTGGGAATCGCACGGTTCCAGTGCTTTGCACCGGCTTCGTGCTTTCCGCGCATTGCCCGGGGCCGGTACCCTGCTTGCATCGTACCGGCTCCGGCTGATGCCCGGTACCGGTGCTTCCCGGGCATCGCACGGCCGGGGGGATTTGCATCGGCTTTGTGTTTCCCGTGCATTGCACCGGCCCCGGGAATTGTACGGCCCCGCTGCTTTGCACGGGCTTTATGCTGCCCGGGCATCGCACCGGTTCCGAGTGATGCAGGGTTTCGGTCCTTTCCGGACATCGCACGGCCCCGGTGCTTTCCGTGCACGGCTTCGGGGATCGCAATGGCACCGGGCACGGCCCCGGTGCTTCCCATGCATCGCACCGGCCCCGGACCCCGCACGGCCCCGGTGCTCTGCATGTATCGCACCGGCCCCGGTCCCCGCACGGCCCCGGCGTTTCCCATGCACGGCCCCGGTCCGGCAGGGCGGCGGTGCCCCGGCGGCGCGGCGCGGGTTAAGGGGGCGGGCGGCCCGTGGGGGCGGAGCGGCCGCAGCCCCCCGCTGCCGCCGCCGCCGCCGCGCCCCATGGCGGCCAGCACCAAAGCCGTGTCCCTCTTCAAGCGGACCCTGGCCTTGTCCCCGCCGCGGGGTCCCCCCCGGGCGCTGGGGCGGCTGCGGGGCGGCGGGCGGAGGGTGCAGCAGCAGCAGCAGCAGCGCGGGGGGGGGGTCGCCGCCGCCCCCCCGGCCCCGCCGCCGGCCGCCCCCCGCCTCCAGCCGCCCCCCGGCACCCCGGTCTGCCCGCAGGACTCGCTGGGACGCGGCCTCCGGACCTGCTACCGCTACCTCAACCAGACGAGCCGCAGCTTCGCCGCCGTTATCCAGGCCCTGGACGGAGAGCTGCGGTGAGCTGGGGGCGGGGGGGGGAGGGGGGGGGGGCGACGGGGGGCTGGGGGTGGCGGGGGCAAGGTCTCTCCCAACGCTGAGGCTCCCCGGGAGGTGGCGGGGGCAACGGCCCGCAGGCATCGGGGGTACCCTGGAGGTGGTGGGTGCAATGTCTTCCCAGTGCTGGGGTTCCTCGGGAGGGGGGGTGTGTGTAGTGCTCCCCTTCCCCCGAGGTCGGGGGTCCCCATGAGGTGGTGGGTGCAGTGACTCGCTGACACTGGGGGTCCCCAGGAGGTGGTGGGTGCAGTGCCCTCCCCCGACACCTCGGGGCTCTTTGGGAGATGGTGGGTACGAGGGTCCCTGATGCCACACCCCCCCTGGAGGTGATGGGTGCAATGCCCCCCTGACACGGGGGTGCCTTGTAAGGTGGTGGGTGCAATCCCCACCCCTCCCCGCCCCGGCACTGGGATCCCCCAGGAGGTGGTGGGTGCAATGTCCCCCCGACACTGGGGCTTCTCAGGAGGTGGTGGGTGCAATGCTGCCCCCCAAGGCTGAGGGTCCTTGGGAGGTGGTGGGTGCTAACCCCCCACAGACACTGGGGCTCCTTGCGAGGCGGTGGGTGCAATGTCCCTGTGACACCGGTGGTCCTCAGGAGATGGTGGGTGCAATGCTCGCCCCCCAAGGCTGAAGGTCCTCGGGAGGTGGTGGGTGCAATGCCTCCCCCCACCCCGGGCTGAGCCGTCTGGGAGGTGGTAGGTGCGATGCCCCCCACCCCGTCACCGGGGCTCCCAGGGAGGTGCTCCATGCAATGCCCCCAAAATGCCATATTTCCTTAGCTGAGCCGCTGGGAAATGCTCCCTCTTCCTGCCTGTGCAGCAGATCCCCGGGGTGCTGGGCTGGGCTGGCTGGCGACAATCCGTGATGCAGCCCGTACGTGAGGATTTTCACGTCGGAGCTGGCTGGACGTGACGCATCCACCCTTCAGCTCCTTGGCCAGCAGACGGTTAAACGCAGCGCCTGGCCATGTGCTGTTTGTGACACCCTGGGAATGTGTCCTGGCAGTGCCAAGGGCTGGCGCTGGCCTCCAGAGAGCAAAATCCCAGGGCTGACCGAGGGTCTGCACCCAGCCTGGAAGGTACTTTTGGAAGCAGCTGCCTTAAAACCTAGGAAATCATGGGAGGGGGATTGCTGGACGCTCAATTTTTTTGCTGTACAAATTTTCCTGACCCAGGCGAAGTTTCAGATGGTGGTAGGTGCAAAGCTCAGCTGGCCTGCTGCTTTGTGCATGTATATATTATATATTTCTATATTATATTCATATAGAAATAACTGATTTCAGCACATAGATCTCTCTCCAGTTAATCCCAAACTGGGATTAATCGTCAAAATTAGGGGTTGTTCCTATAAATTCCACCAATCGCATCTAATGCTGCGGTTGCCAGCGCCGGGCCTGAACACTGGGTTTTCTGTTGGGTTTCTGAGCCCCGGTTTGGCGTTTTGGACGGTGCCCCATCGCTGTCGTCTGGCGTTTATGAAATGATGTCTGCAGCCGGTTTTACAGGAAAGGCAAAAAAAATCCAGCGGTTTGGCCGGGGTTGCGTGGAAAGGTACGAGTGGGGCCAAGAATAAATTTTTTTTTTTTTTTCCACGCTTGGTGTATTAGCTAATGTAGAAATTAAGGAAAAAAAAAAAAAAAAGAAAGGCGGCCAATCAATAAAACACCTTGAAAGCTTTTAGCAGTGCCTGCATGCCATGTGCTGGCTTCCATCGTCCTGCGGTTATCTTTTTTTGTCTGTCTTTTCTGTTCTTTAATCCTCCCAGCCATTGCAGTTTGCTGGGATCGGGGAAGGCTCCCTACCCTCAGGGCACAGAAACTTCTGCCTGGCATCCTAAAAATGCTATTGCCGGATTTTTGCGACCTGGGGCTGCCCAGGGGTTGCGGCTGAATTACAGCCGGCTTGTTGCGAATCAGAAGAAATTAATTTTCAAAGCCCAATTGTTCCGCTGAAGAGTTTTGGGACAAAAGAGGGAAATGACAAATAGGCAGAATATATGAATAGGCGGAGCAGCAAGTTTAGCAAAGGAATTAATTTTGCCGGATCGCGTCAAAGAAGTGTTTTCATTGATGTTAACCCCGTTAAGGGGTTAAACTGAACCCCAGTAGTTACGGACTGCTTAATATTTGCCTCTTCCTGCTGGTTGAAGGAGCTGCTGGTGTAGGATTCAAGCCCAGGGCCTGCTCCAGAGCGCTGTGTCCTACACCACAGCCCGGTCCCCTCCCTTTGCCGCTTCTTTGAAATTAAAATCTCCTTGTTTGAAGGCTGGGGAAGCGTGAAGCTCTTGCTGCCTGGTTCGCATCCCTGCTCCCAGGAGAGTTTCCATGCGTCCCCCCAAGGACTGCTGGAAGATGGAGAGGTTCTGGCTGAGTGCTGGGAGCGATGCTCCCTAGGCTGGCGCATGGGGAGTTGAGCTAAAATGTTTGCTTTCTTCCTGCTTTATTTTTTTTGGCCCTGTAAACCATGTGTTTTGCTGGCCAGGGCCCTGTCTCGCCCGTTGCTCCATGGTCAGGGCGTTTTCTTGGAAGGTGGAAGGCTCCAAACTGCAGCATCGTCGGCAGCTGAGCCAACATCGTAACTTTTTGGTGGTGGAGTTAGGAGCCAACATTGTAACTCCTGTCCTGGTGGTGGAGAGAAGAGGGATGCTCCTGCAACAGGATACCATGGTCCTGCCTGTCCGTAGGACCCTTCAGGATCAATTCCTGCAGGTTCAGCTCTTTGGTGGAGAGGACCAGCCTTGTGCATGTGGTGGCAAGGAGAAAGGAGACCTCCTCACCTGGGAAGTGTGGAGCTGTGCCTAGGACAGGGCTGGAGCTTGAGCCCTGAGATGAAATCATGCTTAGAATCATAGAATGGTTTAGATTGGAAGGGACCTTAAAGATCATCTAGTTCCAACCCTCCTGCCCTGGGCAGGGACACCTCCCACTAGACCAGGTTGCTCAAAGCCCCATCCAACCTGGCCTTGAACCCCTCCAGGGATGGGGACTTGCTCTTTGGAAGTGGATGCTTCCAGTTGTGCAAAGGGGAGGTAATGCTGGAGTGTCTTCCTCCTGGTAATGTCACGCGTGTTTGTTGGGAAGACTGAGTGGCTTTGGTTGGCCGCTGTCATCCCCATGGGTCTCGGGTTGGAGCCCAGCTGGGACCACGGTTCCTGGGAACCCTGCAGAGAAATGGGGAGCTGCAGGCAGACCACGCTCACTGTGTAATTGTTTTTATGATCTTACATTTCATAGAATCATGGAGTAGTTTGGGTTGGAAGGCACTTTTAAAGCCCATCTAGTCCAACCCCCCTGCCATGGGCAGGGACATCTTCAACTGGACCAGGTTGCTCAAAGCCCCATCCAACCTGGTCTTGAATGTTTCCAGGGATGGGGCATACATCACGTCTCTGGGCAACCTGGGCCAGGGTTTCTCCACCCTCAGCGTAAAACATTTCTTCTTTTGATTTGCCCAGATTGCCACGGAGCTGAATTCAGTGTGTGATGGGAGTTGGGGATGCAGTTAAGACTTGGATGCAGAAAAGGGGTTAAATAAGTGGAGTTATTGCTAGTTCTTCTCTTGGCATGGCGTAAATTTGAGAGGACCTCCTGGGATGGCATTTTGGATGGTGTTTCAGCTTCTGCTCCACCTTTCTTGGTTGCTGCCAGAGGAGGTCCTTGCTGAAAGGCCTTGGGAGTCCTGGGCACTTGCAACCTGCGGGATGAATGTTCGCAGCCCGGTTGAGACGGGAAAACTCAGCCATGCAAAGGAACGGGAGGGCACGAACGAGGTGCTCGTGAGCGCTCGGATGTGTGCTTTGACAGAAGTGTTAAATACCCTTCAATTAAGGAAAAAAATACCAAATTTAACAGTATTGGCTGTAAGAGCCGTTCAGTTTTCCCTGGCTGCTTAATCACCGCTCGTGCGTTGTCATCCCAGGAGAGCCACGCTTCCGCCTAGTAATTAGCATTGAAGCAGTCTGAGCAAGTTTCCATTTGTTAAACAATTAATAAATGCATCATCTCCTTGAAGTATCGCTGTGCTCCTTTAGAGCTAAGGGATTATTTTCTCTAAATCCTGGACTCGGAGCCGGTATTTCTCACCAGCGGGACTTTATTTTTTTGCATCAGCTGTGGAAATGTGGAGGCCGGGTTGGGGAAAGTGGCTTTCCAGCAGCTTTCTGCAGGCGTGCTGGGACATGTGGGCTGTGACACATCTTGTGTGCAGAGATACCAAATCCAGGGTGTTTTGGCTCTATTTTCCAGTCCTGACATTCCAGTTACACAGTAAGGGACCCCCTTATTACCTCCCCCCCTCCCCCCAAACAGGCTAAAAGGGTGCTGGGTGCAGAGAAGGGGAAGTAATAGGAAAAATCCACCTGCTTTTTTTCCCCTTCTTTATTTTCCATTTGGTTTTTCCAGGAGCAGACCTTGGGCTCTGTCCTCCCAGGTCCTAGTGAGTGTTGGTCGAGAACCTGGGATCTTGCCTGCAGGGTTGGGTCTTTCCTGCAGGATTGGACCTCGCGGTGCCCTGCCCTGCCCAGACCAAGGGAGACTTTACAGGCCCATCCCTTCCCTGATAGACATGTTAGAAAGCCAAAACCCATGCCGTAGTTCTCTGCACGAAGGGGAAAAACCTGGGTTTCCCACCCCGCTCAGGCATTCTGCAGCTTTTGTGGTGATCAGCCCACGGGGGGTTTGTGCAGAGGCACTTCTGCTGCTCAGAGTGAGGGTTCAAGGAGATGATGATCAAGGTACTGGGAAGCACTGCTGGTGGGGCTTTCCATCCCTAACCTGCTCCCGTGACCCTGGGATTTGAGGAGCACACTTCTAACACATTTATTTTACATTCCTGCACTGCAAGGGACAGCCACTGTCCCCAGACGATGGCTGGGGAAGCTGGTACCTTGGGTCTAGTTGAAGATGTCCCTGCTCGTTGTAGGGGAGTTGGACTATAGATGACCTTTAACGATTCCTTCCAACCCAAACCATTCTATGATTTGATGGAGGAGGGATTGGACGTGGGCATCCCTTGACCAAAGCTGGTTTCCAGACTGTAGGAGACACTGGGATCTTCCAAAAGCATCAACAACCTGGTGGTGCCAGCATGTGTCATGTGGAGCTGGAATCGCCTCTGCCGAAGGCTGTGCGGTTAATCGAAGCTGTTTGTCCCACCTAACGAGCAATCCCAAGTAAGGGATGATTGTTTTTTTCTCTCCCCCCAGACACGCCGTCTGTATATTCTACCTAGTTCTCCGTGCCCTGGACACTATAGAGGATGACATGTCCATCAGCTTAGATGTGAAGGTCCCGATGCTGCACGAGTTTCACTCCTATCTTTATCAACCTGAGTGGAAATACATGGAGAGCAAGGAGAAGGACCGGCAGGTGCTTGAAGACTTCCCAACGGTAAGGCACCCACCTCCTTGCTTCAGCCGCCTTGTGTCACCTTTCTGTGGATAGTTGTCCCTCCACGTTATGCCTGTCTGTGTCTGCCGAGCTCGTTCGGTCACTGGTGAGCCCGTAGCTCTTTGGAAGAGCTACATCACCTGCACGTGGGGCTGGATGCAGAGCTGGCGTGGGAAACCCAAACATTGTGTAATTCCCTACACGAGCCAGAGGTAACCCGTGCCAGCTCTGAAAAGTGG
Source organism: Rissa tridactyla (assembly GCF_028500815.1). Lineage (NCBI taxonomy): Eukaryota > Metazoa > Chordata > Aves > Charadriiformes > Laridae > Rissa > Rissa tridactyla. Next base: position 123,483,442 of record NC_071468.1, on the reverse strand, counting down.
CTCTTTGCCTCTCCCGTTGGAAGAGCGACTGTCTCCTTGGGGAGAGCGATTGGGATTTGTTGCCCAACTCTGTATTGCCTGGGTTGGGTGTCCTGTGACCCCTAACAGATACGGAGAAGAGGAAAGCTGGGCTGGCGTCTGGCTTATGGATGGCCCAGTGTTTGCAACAGTCCTTGGGGATCTGCTCTAGAGCTACAGGAGTCTGTTTGCAGATACTTGATATACGTATTAGATAAAAAGCACCCTCACTCTTAGGAACGATGTTGTCCAAAATCTTGTTGCTCTAAGGATCCTTCTAAAAGGAAGCCGTAGGAAGTCTCCACTCGCAAGCTAAATCAGTATTGGAGCCTGTTCTCTGACTAGAGGCAGATTGAGAATGTCTGGCCGTGTCCAAGCCATTTAGCTCTCTCAGCATCCAGAACAGCATGGTTGCATCCCAGACTGTCCTTAAGAGAAAAGGTTTCTGGTCCACGCTACTTCCCAAGCTCCGCCTGGGGATTACTTGGGGATTACTTGGAGGTGTTCAGCCTGGAGAAGTCTCCCGGGAGACCTTCCAGCCCCTTCCAGTCCCTCAAGGGGCTCCAGGAAAGCTGGGGAGGGACTCTGGAGCAGGGAGGGGAGCCATGGGACAAGGGGGAATGGTTTTACACTGAAAGAGGGGAGATTGAGATGAGATATTGTGAAGAAATTCTTTGGTGTGAGGGTGGTGAGCCCCTGGCCCAGGTTGCCCAGGGAAGCTGTGTCTGCCCCATCCCTGGAGGGGTTCAAGGCCAGGTTGGACGGGGCTTGGAGCAACCTGGTCTTGTGGGAGGTGTCCCTGCCCAGGGCAGGGGATTGGAACTAGATGATCTTTAAGGTCCCTTCCAACCCAAACCATTCTGTGATTCTATGATTTTAATAATACCTAGTAGAGGTGTACTCTCAGGTCATGCTTCTCTGTATAGTGGAGTCAAGCCATTGAGACAGAAGAAGCGTCAACATGCTTATTTTACAGACAGACTGAGACACAGGGCGAGGAGGAGAGCCTGAATCTGTGGTGGTGTTCATGTCCGAGCTGTAGTTGTTCAGACTGTTGTCCTTACCAGATGCACACCTTGGGCTGGCTGTGGTTACCCACGGGTGGAGAAGAGCACTCAGCACAATAGGGGAGGATGTTCTTTGCAGCGTGAGAACGACTGAGTCATTAAATCATGTTATTGGAGATGTAGAAGAAGGATTTTGTGCTTTCTCGGTTGCTTGATGCCTTTCCAGTTGTGCAAAACGTGCCTTATGGAGCCAGAGCTGGAGAGGGTTCAGAACGGAGCAGCAGAAAGCTCCCTTGTCTCTCCCTGTGGTTGGCGTGATGGGATGCTCTCACAAATTACAAAAAAACCCACAACTGTGTCTGCCAAGGGTAGCTAGTTTTGGCCTGCAACTCCCGGATGATACTAGTCGAAGGCCACAGAGCCTTCTTGAAGATATTGCTGTGTCTGATCTACCGCCAGAGACGGTTCTGTTCAGACTGAGACGTGCTTTAGGGGCCTTGAAACAACTCCGTTTGCAGGAGTTGTCCTCCATCTCCAGCCAGGGCGGGATAGGCGCCCGGTAAACAGTCTTTTTCTGATTTCTTAATAAACATTGAGCTCTGCTATTTTTTTCCTAAAACTGTCATTTTTTTTTTTCCCTCACGGTGGTTTGTGCTGCCAGATCTCCATGGAGTTCAGGAACTTGTCAAAGGTTTACCAGGAGGTGATTTCAGATATTTGCCACAAGATGGGCGTCGGGATGGCAGAGTTCTTGGAGAAGAAGGTTGACTCTCAGCATGAGTGGGATAAGGTAAGTCAGCCTGGACAAGAGGACCAGACCAAACACGAGTAGGGTCCACCTTGTCTCTGGGGGAAGAGGAGACAGAACATCCCTGTGGGAAGAGGACTCAGATGTTTCAGGGAGGCTGTGTGGCCTTGGGAAGGCTTTGAGAGACTGCTGGTCCTGTGGGTGGCAGCAGGATGGCGTGGATTGTTGGTGTCACCCACCAGCACATGTTTTGGGTGACCCATCACATCAGCTGTTCCCCTGTGGGCGGTTCATTCAGCTGCCGGAGGCAGAGTGGCACCTTGGTGGGACATCCTTGGTGAGGTGTTTGCTGGGCATGGCAAAGCTGAGACGTCCCAGGGAGGGCCGTGCGAATGTGCAGAAAACATACTGTCAATTAATTCTGAGCATCATTTTCATAAAACTCACTGTGGCAAACTGGCCGCTCTTTCTAACTGTTCCTTTTATCTTGGTTTTTTTTTTTCTTTTCTGCACCTTCCTCTCTTGGTGCTTCACAGTATTGTCACTACGTTGCTGGGCTGGTGGGGATCGGCCTTTCCCGTCTCTTCTCTGCATCAGAGCTAGAAGATCCTATCATCGGGCAGGACACGGAGCTGGCCAACTCCATGGGCCTCTTCCTGCAGAAAACCAACATCATCCGTGACTATCTGGAGGACCAGCTGGAGGGAAGGGAGTTCTGGCCCAGAGAGGTGAGGGAAGGAAATTCTTTACTAGGAAGAAATTCTTCACTCTGAGGGTGGTGAGACATTGGAACATGTTGCCCAGAAAAGCTGTGGCTGCCCCATCTCTGTTCAAGGCCAGGTTGCATGGGGCTCGGAGTAACCTTGTCTGGTGGGAGGTGTCCCTGCCCAGGGCAGGGGGTTGGAACTGGATGATCTTTAAGGTCCCTTCCAACCCAAACTATTCTGTGATTCTATGAAAACATCGCCTTGGGGTGAGCGTTTCTGCTGTGCCTCTTTGGGAGATGTGCTCAGGCTGAAGGTACTGTTGTTGCTGCTCTGATACAGTGAGTTTTATCCTCTCATTGGAAGCGTTCCTGATGGAACTTCCTTCGAAATTCCCAAAGCCAGCATTTTTTCCACCATTTGTTGGTGTCTCTTGATAGTCTTTCATACTTCTGTCCAAGACCTGTAACAGATGGGGCCAACTGTCCATGCTTCCCAGGACACGTGTCTCGGGAATGCATTACCGGGTGCGTAGCAGAAGGTGCACAGCTAAAATTGTAGGGTCTCTGATGTCCCTTTAAATCAAAGTCCCTTTAAAACAGGTGAGACTTGACAGTCTGTTTTAATTTTGTCAGGACCCTACAGTAAAGCTGTGCTGCATCAGATCGCTACTGTTGGTTGTACATCTTCTTGATAATAGTTCTTCTAATGACGGCTGGGTGACAAGTTCCATATCTATCTACAGATGTGGGGATGAAATGATGTCTCCCCACACTGCCAAGAACTTGTTGTGCCAATTTTTCCCCTCTCTGTTATGTTGGTTCTGGAAATGAGGGAGGATAAGGCTTGGTGAGATCTCGGGAGGGTACCTAGTCTGTTCCCAAAGGCAGGACCAGCTCTGCCTGAGCCTGACAGATGCTTGTCCGCTCTTCTTCAGGCCCTCCAAGAATTTTTCTCCCCCTTTTCCATGTGGCTCACCTGTGTCATAGAGCATTTTTTGATGTCAGCCCAATGTGTGAGGCATCTTTTCCTTGCCCTGCCTAGAGAAGATGTGGAGATGAGTTGCATCCTCCTTCTTTGCAATCCCTTTGTTATATGCAAAGGCCACTGTCGTGTCCTTGCAGCTTGCCCACCCTTCTTTTCTTTAGCCTAGCAAGCCCTACTCCTTCAAGGCTTTCATGGGTCTCTGGTGGTTCTTGTTGCTTTCCCAAACCTCAGGCTGTGACTGATGTCTCTCTTACGGCACGAATGTACCCTCCAACTTGTGAGTCCTTATCTTGATGTTTAGGTTTGGAGCAGATACGCAAAGAAGCTCTCGGATCTTGCCAAACCAGAGAACATCGATATGGCTGTCCAGTGTCTGAATGAGCTCATCACCAATGCCCTCCACCATGTCCCTGATGTCCTCACATACTTATCCCGCCTGAAAAACCAAAGCGTCTTCAACTTCTGTGCTATCCCCCAGGTGAGTTATGCTTTCAAGTGGTTCTTCATCGTCTGCAGCCCAGCTGATGAGAAGCTGGAGGTGTTGGAGCATTATATATCATGTCAATATTAGCCTGTTTTATTCTCCGTCTCTCTTTTTTTCCGGTACCTGCCATTTCTGCTGGTGGTGAGATTGTGGCTCCACTCCTGAGTGTTTTGCCATTGATTTCACTTGGGCCAGGGTTACTCCCTTGGCAAGCTCCTTGCAATGCAGTAAGGCCTCTTGGTGTTTCTCCTTAGGTGATGGCTATTGCCACGTTGGCTGCCTGCTATAACAACAAGCAGGTGTTCAGGGGTGTTGTGAAGATCCGGAAGGGACAAGCCGTCACTCTAATGATGGATGCCACAAACATACAAGCTGTCAAAGCCATTATGTACCAGTATGTGGAAGAGGTAGGTTGAGCAGCTTCCTTTGAGTACTTTCTGTCTCATTGCTGCTATGGAATTGGGAAAACCCATGAATCTGTTGATCCTGTCCTTGAGTCTCTTAGTCATTTCATGGTGGCAGGGCATGGTGACCCTGATATGGTTTTGGCTTGGACCAAACTAGGTGCTTGATGTGTTCTCTTGGTCTGTGCCTGTGTTGAGAGGCAGAGACATAGGTCCTGCTGTCCTTCTGGTGGAGAACCGGAGGAGCCAGGTGTCACAGTGTAGGACTTCCCTTGACCTGAGCAGGCCCAGAGGACCTTTCTTGCAACACACCTTGGAACAGGTTGCATCATCTCACCACAGGCTGCACGCAGTCTTGTTTTCACTGTGTCCGTAGTTGCAGCTGGCAGCATGGTGTGGTGGCTCTTCTCTTGTGCTCCATGGCCAACAGTAAATGAGAGTGGCTCTTCACGGGTTGTTAAAGCAGTGGGACTCCCAACTTCAGGGTACTGTGGAGGTTAAAAGGTCATGTGGAGGAACATCTGGTGGATGGATTCATGAAAAAACCCAACACTCCAACCCCCAAAACCAAATCCAGCGAGGGCTGTTAAATAAAAAGACATTACATCTGCACCAGGGAGACCCCAAACCATGCATGATGGGAGGTCCCTTTGTGGGCTGGGCAGCCCTATGGCAAGGGACACTGACACCTTAGCACCTTATCCCAGAGGAGGGTCTTTGCTTGTGCACGCCTCCGTAAGAGTCAAGCAGACAAGTATCTCAAAGACCATCAGGTTTGAAAACCCCAGAGACCATGGGGTTGTCTGATGAAAGTGGCAATTTCCTGGCAGTCACACCAGCTGCTGGTCACACTGAGGGTGTCTTCACTGGTTTGGGGTGGGCTGCGGATTGCTGGGCAAGAAGCACTGGTCCCAGCAACATCACTTGGGGTTGAGGGACTGTGTCTGGGGCCATGTGGTCCATCTCCCATCATGGGGTGCCCTCAAGAGGCTGCTTGGCTTAATGCACTTCCCAAGGGAAATGGGCCCTGACCCCATCCAGACATCTCTTGCTCCATGGCAGTCCACCACTGAGGTTGCTCTTGAGGACATGGTGGCCCTAAGGCTTCCTCTTTCATGTAGTGGTCCCATTTGTCTCCTCAACCTTGGATGGGAACCATAACTCCTCCTTCTTCCCTCCCCAGATCTACCAGAAGATCCCAAGCACAGACCCGTCATCCAACAAGACGCAGCAGGTTATCGCCTCCATCCGCGCCATGAGCTTGCCTGGCAGCCCCATGGCATCGCGCCACCACTACTCCCCCATCTACCTGTCGTGCGCCATGCTCCTGGCTGCCCTGAGCTGGCAGTACCTGAGCACCATCACCAAGGCCACTGAGGAGTACGTCCAGGCGGGCGAGAACTGATGGGCAGCGGGGATGGCAGGGGGAGAGATGGTCGGTGGCTGGGCAGCGGAGGCAGAAGGCTTCCTCGTCCCCTGCCAGTGGGGATGGCCAGGCAGTGGGGTGCCACCGGGCCGGGGACGGTGACGAGGATGGGATGCCGGTGAGCTGCAGCCCCGGGGCGACGGTGTGGTTTTGCTCCTCACCACCCTTGCCATCTGCTTGGATGGTTACAAACGCTAATCGGAGTCTTACTGTTTGAGGTTGAATATTTTTTTTCCCCTTCTTTCCTGTTGGACAGTTTACCTGAATATTTTTTTTTTCTTTTGTTTTTGGTTTTTTTTTTTTGGTTAGGATGGTTTTCAATAGAAACTGCAGTTGCCTCTTTTCTTGCTTGAGATTTGAGACACCTTTCCAGCTCAGAGCTGAGGAAGACCTTCTGGGTTTTGCCTCCCTTTCTTAGGCAGCCTCTTCCCCCATCGCCTCTGGTGTCTGCTCCGCACTGGAAGGACGCTGCTTCAGCCAGGAGAGGAACACGCTTCCTTATCCAGGGAAAAGGCTCTGGCCACCTTCTGGCCCTCAACCCAGGCTGGTTGACATCCTGCGGCCTGGAAACAGGCAGAGGCAATCTTGAAGTTTCTGTTGTTGTGCTGAAGGAGGCTGCTAGGCTTGAAACAAGCCCTTTTAATGTTAATTGACGGTGGAGGTGGGATGCTCTGTCCACTTCGATGTGCCCCCAGCTGAAAGCCATCGACTGCAGCTCCCTCCCCTCTGGCAGACGGCGCTCTGCACTTGCAAAGCTTTGTGTTTCAGCAGCTGGGGGGTGGTTAAAATGAGAAGGGAGCTGCCTGCATGGCTCTGAGCTGCTATCCCCCCGCCTGACTCCAGTGCTGGGGGGGTCCGGGCTCTGCAACCATTTCTTCAGCCCAAGAGGATGGGTGGCCGTGGCAGAGCAAGGCAGGGGAGCGAGGGTTTGCACCGTGGGTTCCTCATGGGATGTTTTTTTAGGGGACCTTGGTGCGTTGGCCACCCTGAAAGGCAGCAGTGACCCCTGCCATGGGCTGGGAAGGCTTGAGCCACTGAGGGGGAACCCAGGGCGGGTGTCCCTGTCCCACTTGGCTCTAGCTTGGGATGATGCTTTGGGTAAGACCGACGCGGAGGCTGGAAGATGCTTCCACTGCTGTTCTGAAACACATCAGGCTGGACTTGCTTCAAGAGGAAACAACGCTTTAGAGGCAAGTCCTGTTTTCCTAGGGTGGATTTCAGTTTTCAGGTTGCCTACCCACCTGCCCCTCAAATGCTGCTTTGCCTTTGTGAAAGGAAGGGCAGCCTGTGTCCCGGTACGGGACGGAGCTGTCTACTGGGTGCAGTTTGGTGGCCTTTGCAAGGCCAAGCCCCTGTGGCCAGACTGTTGCTCAGAAGAAGAACCTCTACTCCACAGGTACCGATGTAGATAGTTTTAGGCTGTTGTTCAAAAGAAGCTTGCGATAGCTCTCTTTGTGCAGCTTCCTGTCTTGTTAAAATTAAAGTTTTCTTTGGGAAAAAGATTGTTTGATAATTTTTTTAGCTATCATTTCGTTTCCATGCGTAACTCTCCATCATGCCACAAGTTACAAGCCCTCAGCTCAGATGAAATGCAGATCATAGAAGGGTTTGGGTTGGAAGGGACCTTAAAGATCAACCAGTCCCACCCCCCTGCCCTGGGCAGGGACACCTCCCACCAGACCAGGTTGCTCCAAGCCCCGGCCAACCTGGCCTTGAATCCCTCCAGGGATGGGGCAGCCACAGCTTCTCTGGGCAACCTGGGACAGGGGCTCACCACCCTCACACCAAAGAATTTCTTCCCAATAATCTCATCTAAATCTGCGCTCTTTTAGTTTAAAGCTGTTCCACCTCATCCCATGGCTCCCCTCCCTGCTCCAGAGTCCCTCCCCAGCTTTCCTGGAGCCCCTTTAGGGACTGGAAGGTCTCCGTGGAGCCTTCTCTTCTCCAGGCTGAGATGCTTCCTTGCTGCCACTCATGGGCATCACAGTAAAGCCTGGTGTTCCAGACCCAAAGGACACGTTTTAACCAGGGTGAGGGACAGCTGAGGGTCAGTAAATTAACTTGTAATGCCTGTTGCCCTGCAGGCAGTGGGCATGGTGGCTCAGACCTGCCCTGAAGGCAGCTATCTCCAGTGCCTCGGTGCATTCTCTTCCCTGCCGGTGTGCAGAGATGCTGGGGCTGGTCCTGGCTGCACTCTGGTCCATGGTGAAGCACCTCCTCCATCACCAGGAGTAGGCAATGCCCAGGACCTCAGGAGTCAGCACAAGTCACATTGTCACCACTATGGCCAGAGGACAGGGCTGGAACCGATCCCACTTATGTGAAGAGAGAAGGGTCTCCCCCGGCTTCCACAACACACAGAGCAACAGGAGAATTATTTGAGGTGGTCTGAGGTCAAGCAGAAGCAACCAAGGGCCAGGAGACAAGACACTGGAGAAATCATTTATTGGCACAGTTGTTCCAATCATATACACCACAGCTCTCTCTCACTGGTGTCCCAGTAAGCAGAGGTCAGGGGTTACTGTACTGTGCAAGGGAGAGCCCGCTTCACGCATTTCAGGCCTGTAGCCTCTGCTCAGCAATATACTTTGTGCTTTAAAATGTAAAAAAAAAAAAAAAAAAAAAAAAAAAAAGGAGAAGCTCTTTCACTATATTAGTGTTGGCAAATCACATGATTCCTCCTACACAGCTATTACACCTCCCCCCGGTAACAAAAATAAGTTTTTTCTTCTCTCTTAATGCCTGTGGCTCAAAAAAAACCCAACCCCTCAGTTGTGTGCAAGTTAGCGAGATACCTCCAAGTGTTTGCATGAGTTCCCAGACGCAGCCTCGGGGAACATCTCTGCTCAGCATCACACCAGCTTTGGACACAGGACCTCGGCCAAGACATGACCCACCACGCTGCCCAGCCACCCATGGTGCCAAGTGGTTTGCTCTTCCCTATCTGCTCGCAGGACATTTGATCAAAGGCTCGTGGAGCTCCGGCCAGGCCCTTCCCAAGGATCAATAACCCCAGACTACAGCAGAAAAAAAAACAAACAAACAAACAAAAAAACACCAAACCCACCCAACACATCAAAAAAGCTGAGGAACAAGTGGTTTAAAAACAGCAGCCGAAGGGATGGAGTGGAGCAAGCGATGCACAAAGGACGTGTGGCAGGCAGGAGGGGCCTTAACGTGGCCTGGCCAGCCCCACATCAAGTTCATCAGTATTTCATCATGAATAGGTCTAAGTTTAACCAACTGAAGGCACACGCTCACGTACCCTGCTGGTTTTGGGTGCCAACAGTCAGACCAACCCCATCAAGGGTGCAGAAATCACATCTGGCCATGGCTTCCCAGCAGGGTCCACCTCTGCTGCCCCACTAAGTCCCTCGTCCCAGCACAAAGCTACCGCTTCCTACCCTCCCAGGAACAGACTGGGCTGGAAGGGGTCCGGGCTAACCCCAAACACCATGGTGCAAGAGGCCAGCGAGCCCTTCAGCAGTCCTTTGAGCAGGGAACGCCCCACAGCTGCGACCCACCAGGAGCAGAGGGCTTGCAGAGAGCAGTCCCACCTCCAGCTCCACCATACAATTAAAAAAAAAAAAAAAAAAAAAAAAAGATAAAAAGCTTTAATAAAGTAACCTCAACTATAGTCTCATAGAAGGGGGGGGGGCTCTGCACCCAACCCACTATCAGTTAAAAGCATCGGGGACTCGGCATTATTTGTGGTTTGATGAAGAGGGTTACACCCTCTTCCAGTACTGCTCCGGCCTGGGGATGCCAGCCACGATCTCCGACTCGATGCCGCAGTGGTCCTCTCCTCTGAGGATTTTAAAGAAGCCTGGAAGCACACCAAAGAGCAAAACTCAACCTCCCCATCGTGCCAAGAATGGGGAAGGGGTTCCCTCCGGCAGCCCCCACCCGCCCCCCGCAGGCAGCATTCCAGGGGTGGCCTCACCGTTGTCCCCCCAGTCGGTGTTCCAGGAGTTGGCGGCCAGCCAGTATGGAGTGCCGTTTTCCACCCCCCAGCCCAGGATCCGGATGGCGTGACCTCCAACCTGCTCACCGGACACGTGCTGGTAGACCCCTGCAAGGCAACAAGCCAACATGTCAACAGGCGCCTTGTCTCCTCCTGCTCCACACCCCCACCAGCTTGTGAGATATTTGATATCAAAGCACAGAGACCAGCTGAGGTGTTCTTATTTTTTTTTTTTTTCCTTTTGGTTAAGTAGAAACCTGAAACTACTGTAGAGTCTGGAGGAAGAGTTGGTGCCAAGCATCAGCTCAGCATGCAGGACACCCAGAGACACTTGGTCCCAAAGGTGGCACATCACAAGCAATTTGGAACAGGGAATTGGGGTCCACACCAGGAGAACCATCTGCCAGGATTTTACCTAAAATCTTAGCTGTTCTTAGCCGTGATTCTGGGGGGTGCCCACTGGGGCTTCCTCCCTGACCTGGTCCCAAGCACCTACTCCCCTTGCTATAAACCAATGGATACAGGAGATGGTATCTGCCCATGCTCTTGTAACACTGGATACTCAAGTGTGAACTTGAGATCTCCTGACAGGAGACCTCGCTCTCTACCACTCCCTGAAAGGAGGGTGTAGCAAGGGGAAGGTTGCTCTCCCAAGGAACAGGCGATGCGACAAGAGGAAGTGGCTTCAAGTTACGCCAGGGGAGGTTAAGATGGGATATTAGGAAAAATTTCTTCACCCAAAGGGTTATCAAGCATTGGAAAAGGCTGCCCAGGAAGGTGGTGGAATCACCATCCCTGGAGATATTTAAAAGACGGGCAGACATGGTGCTGAAGGACATGGTTTAGTGGTGATTTTGTCAGAGTTACGTTGATGGTTGGACTCAATGATCTGAAAGGTCCCTTCCAACCTAGGCAATTCTATGATTCAGACTTAAGTAGAGGGGCAAGGGCCTCAAAAGACAGACCCTATGGATGAAGTAGGGAAGAGGGCTCCCTACAGCTTCAGGGCTGGTGCTCACCAGACTTGTACATCAGGAAGTCCTCATAGACAATAAAGGCTCCTTCCACCGGACCGTTCTTGTAGATCTCAGCCATGATTTCCTTCTCACTGTGAGGGACACCGTAGGATGTGATGCCTAGGGAGGAAAAAAGTCCCACCATCAGTATGGCATTGTCAGACCACACAGGTCTTGGGACAGCTGGACAGTGTCTGCTCAGCATGGCCCTGCAAGAGGCCTTCGTCACTTAAAGGTTAAATTCAAACCCAGCTGCTCCAGAAGCACCAACAGAGCCAGACGGGGAAAGCAGGCTCCAACCATCCATCTTCCAGAGGGAAAGCTTTAAGCTGAGTCCTATTCTGTACCCAAAGACCTATTCCAGACACCTTCAGGTGGAAGTTTTCCCCTTCTACACCCTGATTTCCAAAACAACCCAAATTACTCAAGGTTAAGACAAATCTCCAAGAAGCAGCCAGACTCTCCTACAAGTATAGGTCTGGCTACCACCAAGGAGTAGGATGGACATGGCTTTGACATCAGACTTCCACAGGGCTCAGCACCATGCTCTTCAACCCAGGCATATGCACCATGAGGACTCAGATCAGTTCCCCCACCTCAGTTGAGTCTCGGCAAATACAACCTGCGCGTCTGCCAGGCTTATGGTTTGCTCCAGGGCCACCCACCCTGAGGGCACAGAAAATAACCACCGTGAAAGAGCTTAGGAAGAGGTCCAACCCTGTCAACCCCACCAAGTTACCACTAGGAGCAGCTCTGGAGCTGCTGCGCATCGAACAGTGTGGGAGGCCACCTCCCTTACCGTAGTGCTTGTCCTCCTTGTACGAGGGCGAGTAGCCGGGTTCACAGTGACGGCTGCACCTGGGGGTTTCACCCCCCTCCCCGGTGCATGGTGGCCGGGAGCCGTTGACGTGGTGCTCACAGGGTGGGATGGAGTAGGGACGGCAGCCTGTTGAGGACAGAGGCGGCATGAACTGGCTGTCCCCAAGCACCCCTGTCCCCAACAGCCATGCTGGAGAAGGCCCCAAGAAAGGGTAAGACCTTTCTGACCTAGAAACCCCACAGATCAGTGGGGTGCGAGCAAGAGTAGGTCTTCCTCTGCCAGATGAGCAATGCCTGCATCAGCGATGGGTTTCCCCTCTGGACCTGCCTCCCACCACCTCCCTCTTGACAAAGTGATGGACAAGACGGAAACGTGAAAAAACTCATGGCCATGCTAGGAGGAGGCAGAGGTTTCCAGTCTGGAAACTGTTTGCAAGGGCATGTAGCAACAGGACGAGGGGCAATGGCTTTAAACTAGCGCAGGGTAGGGTTAGATTAGACATTAGGAAGAAGTTCTTTACACTGAGGGTGGCGAGACACTGTCCCAGGTTGCCCAGAGAGGTGGTGGAGGCCCCATCCCTGGAGACATTCAAGGCCAGGCTGGATGAGGCTCTGAGCAACCTGATCTAGTTGAAGATGTCCCTCCTCACTGCAGGGGGGTTGGACTAGATGGCCTTTAAAGGTCCCTTCCGACCCAACACATTCTATGATTCTATGATTCTAACCCCTTTTAAAGTTCCTTCTTGAGGGGGAAACATGTCAGGAAGACTCCTGCCCTCATCCAAAGTGTACTGAACTGGTTCAAAACCAGCAACAACAATAAAATTAACAGCCCGATTCATTCCTGCTACGGAAGCAGAAGCCTTGTGGGCTTGTTAAGTCTGGCTACTGTGCTCCCTTCCTGGATGGGTCTCCTACCACTAGGTGCTGCTCGGGGATCCTTGTCCCCAGAAGGGACCGTGGGGACAGGAGCAACCAGCTGGGACAGCAGAGGTGTTTGAGCCCAGACCTGAAGGAGGGAGCAGCCACAAAGATGCTGAAGGACCCTGAAGGACATGAACCTGTAACCAAGCAGAGATGCTCCTCTCTGCTTTCACAGCCACAACTTACCCACATGGGAATCGTAGAGACCCCCAGACACGAGGCCTCTCTCTGTCCAGTACCTCCAGGCGCCGGAGGGGTAACCACCATTGCACCTGGAGAAAGAGACAACAGTTCCAGCTCCAGCCTGCTCAGAGACACCCTCTTTTGGGGGGAGGTGAGGGAAACGGAGCCAGCTTGGAACGGCTGCAGAGATGCTTTCAGCACGTTGAACCTTTTTAAGTCTGTCCCTGCCTTCCCCAGGATTTCTAGGCTTCAAGACACCAAAGCCTCAAGGCAAGAAGGAGCTAAGAGCACCCATGCCTCCAAATCCCAAAGCAGTGGTGCCTCCTTGCCAGGTCCCCGCTCAGCTTCTGCCACCAGGAGCAGCAGAAGCCACACAACCTGGAGACCCAACTCCTCACCCTGCTCTCAACAACCGCAAAAGCCACAGGCAAAAGGCTTGTGCCTGAAAACCAAGGCTTTGGGGCTATTAAAAGATCCTTTGGCTCAGGGACTGTCAACTCTGTATGGGAAAGCATCGCTATGTGCTTGCCCTCCCCTCCACCACCCACCATCATCCTACTGGAGGCAGCATGTGGCCCTGAGGGACCTTCAGTCCATGCTGTCACCTTTACATTCCCACCTAACTCCATCATCTACAGCACAAAGCACCGGTGGGGCTTCCTGCTCTCCAGGGAGACTAGGAAGACAGGGCTGAAACGATCAGCATCTTCAGGTTGTGTCCCTGCTCCTCCCACCCACCTTTTAAGTGCCCAAGAACCAAGAGCAGCTCACCCCATGCCACACTCGAAGCCGCAGCACGACAGCAAGTCCTCCGCTGAGACCTCCACGCTCACCTTGGCGTTCGTGTGAACGCAGATCCTGTCCGAAATCGCTTCTACAGCACCGAAAGCCTGTGGGCAGCCCCCAAAACCCAAGGGAAAAGCATTAGAGCTGGCCATGGGAGAGAAACCTTCTCATGAGTGCAGCAAGCATGAGCTTCGCTGGGAGAAGCCCATCAAGAAGCTCAGATACTGCAGGATCCTCCACGTCCCCCCATTTATGCAGTTCAGCAGCAAACTCAACAGCATGGGTTTTTGTCCAGCAGACTCTGGATCGACACAACCTTAAACCATCCATGCTCTTACCCAGCAAGAGCCGCAAGAGCCCTGGTCTCTTATCTCATTGATGGTAGGACAGTTAGGCCACTGAGTCCGTGAGTCAAAGTTATCGGGCAGCTCCATGTCTGCAGCAAAATCCACCCTGCAAGCGAGAAGAAGGAAGTCTCATTACAGGAACACCACAGGACTCTCCAACCTCCTCTGAAGATGACCTGGAGGACAGGCGCTCTTGTTGTTTGCTTACTGAAGGAGAATAAATACTGAAGTCCTCACACCAGGTCAGCAGTTACTCCAGTGTTTTAAGTTTCAAGGAGTACAAGTTACACGATTGGTCAAGCATCTGGCAGGACAGAGGATGGCTGTTTCCCCCACCATCATGCTTAATTCCATGCAAGATGTCCACCAAGCTGCACCCAGGGGAAACCTGCTCACAGCCTTCTGGGGAGACCCTCACCCACTCCAGACACATCAGGAGCATCCACACAAGCTTTTACAGGACCCTCATCTTCTCCCAGCACTCACCTCTCGGGGAGCTTGGGCCCACCCAGGAAGGTGCCACAGAGCTTCTTCACATAGCTCATGTCAGCATTGTGGAAGTTGTGCCCTGCCTGGGAAGAGACACAGAAAAATGGGACATGACTCTTCATGGCCACCACGTGCATTGCTGGGACCAGCCTGGTGCTCCAGATCTCCCTCACACCCAACCAGGGTCTGACATTTGCTATAAAACCCAGGGGCCAAGAGCCAAGCTACCTATAGACACAGAACACAGCCCCTTCCATCATGACCAGTAAGCTACGATCCAACTCTAGGCTTTGGCCACAGCGGCCTGGCCAAGGAGGTCACCGATACAGCTTGACACTTGCTGCTTGTTTCCAGCTTCCTACAGTTTCCTCCTACTCTACAAATTCATCAGTGCTGTGCTCCAAAGAGGAGAAGCTGCACAGTTACCATCACCGCAGGAATCCCTGACAGCATCAACTCATAGAATCATGGAATCATTTAGGTTGGAAAAGACCCTTGGGATCATCGAGTCCAACCATCAACTCCACTCTACAAAGTTCTCCCCTACACCATATCCCCTAACGCCACATCTAAACAAGTCTCAAACACATTCAGGCATGGTGACTCCACCACCTCCCTGGGCAGCCTATTCCAGTGTCTCACCACTCTTTCTGGGAAGAATTTTTTCCTAATGTCCAGCCTAAACCTACCCTGCTACAGCTTGAAGCCATTCCCTCTTGTTCTATCGCTAATTACCTGTGAGAAGAGACCAGCACCAACCTCTCTACAATGTCCTTTCAAGTAGTTGAGAAGTCAACTGGGACCAAGGCTGGTTTGATGCAACCATTGTGGTGAGGCTCCCAAAGCTTAGCTATTGACTCCTACAAAGAGACTGTTGAGCAATGCACCGAAAAAAACCCGCAAAACCCAACCTGGTACTCACCTTCCAGGTGGTGTTGAGCTTGTTTATGTGGTTGACCAAGTCGGTGGAGAGAGGAGGGTAGTAAGGAATGCTGCGAGCATTGGCGAAGGCCACCAGGACACACAGGATGGCCACGGACGTCCACATCTTGGCTAGAGAACGGGACACTCCACCTGCAGCCAGATATGGGCATCATTGGAAACCTTCCCATGGCAGGCTTGGACCACAAGCGAGGGCTTGGCAGAAGGACTGTCGCAGCAACACGTGGGAGGATAAAACACGTGGCTGCACCAAGTCTCTCCCAATCCCGATTTACCCCAAAGGTCAGGAGAGACGCAGGAGCGGACTAACAACCCCCCTCCTGCAGCTCAGAAGAAACCAGACAAGGCAACCCTGTTTGTCGACCACTGCAGGATTAGGGGCAGCAGGAAAATACCTTTTGAAGCAGATCCAAGGGATTTGGAGGGTATTAAAAGCTGTGTTTACTTCCATGAAAAATGGAGAATAAGGACTAGGAGAAGGAATAAGCAACACCCCACCTCCACGGCGAACTGCAGCCCCAGGGACTTGCTAGCCCCTGCCCTAAGTACAGTGCACTTCCCTTTGAAGATATCACTCCAAATCCCATTTTTGGACTTTACGTCCTCGTTTCTGGCCAGCCCATTGCCCTGAGGGCCCTGATTGGGGTCACAGCCCTGGGGTGGTGACCCCCTGCCCATGCAGAGGGGGGTCCGCATGCACCCGAGCTGCCACCAGGGCTTTTCATGAGGGAGGCTGTGAAACCACATTCCTTGGTGCTGGGCACCAGGAAAGTCCCAATTTGAGGAATGGAGAGGCAGGGGAAATCCAGGAGCATGGCAAGAGTGGACCACAGCCTCACAAGCATCACCCAGCCCAAAGATGCTCCAGGGCTCGCTGGTTTCTCTGCTCTCCCACCTCCTTGAGCCTAATTCACGTTAAATTGCCCAACTCCAACTTAACCCCCAACGCCAGCAGCCACCGCTTGCTCCGCGTCCCCACGCCTGACTCAGACAGGCCACGAGCGGCTCAACCTCTGCAAACACACCAGAGCACCCTCCTCCTCCTCCTCCAAAACCTCACAGCTCTCCTTCCACCAACACCACATCCACCCCGATGACCACCAAAAGCCTGGTGAGCAACCCAAGACCTCGGATATGCCACGGGAGCCTGAACAGCGGAGATACTCAGGCTTTAATTCCTACTCATCTCAACGAGCTGAGGTTGTAATCACCTTTGCGAGCCTGGGCTTTAAACCCTTCTGGGCAAATACGCCCGAGCAGCCGGACACGCAGCTCTTGCCAGTGGTGGCAGAGCTCGCTGGGCAGGCGATGGGGATGGGGAGACACACACGCATTTCCATGCAGGCCGCCTCCACCCACTCGCCGCCAAGTTTTCCAGAGAAAGAAAACCCAGCAGGAGTGCCCTACTTTCTGCCAGCGACAAGCCCAGGCGGCTGCAGCTAACTGTAGAAAGGGGCTTTTCTTTCTTTCTTTCTTTCTTTCTTTCTTTCTTTCTTTCTTTCTTTCTTTCTTTCTTTCCCCCTCCTCCTTACACCATTTATTTATTCTTCTTCCCACCCCCCGTGCTTCCAGTGGGATGCTCAGCCCAACAGCTAGTTGAGTTCCAGCAGCACGTGTGTCCTCCTACCCCGAAATCTCCCCTTTCTGAAGGGGTTCCATGCGTTTTTGCTCGCTTAGGAGTTTCTCGCAGGCAAGGGACTCGCTGGCATTGCTGGTGTTCCCGCCGTGCTCCCTTGCTTGCACAGCAGGAAGGAGGTTACGCCCAGTAAAACAAATACCCGTTTCTAAGGCTGGTGTGGTTTTCTGCCTTATGCCCCTTCAACGTGGCCATTGGAAGACCAGGTCGGATGGGGCTTTGAGCAACCTGGTCTAGTGAAAGGTATCATAGAATGGTTTGGGCTGGAAGGGACCTTCAAAGCCCACCCAGTTCCACCCCTCTGCCCTGGGCAGGGACACCTCCCACCAGCCCAGGTTGCTCCAAGCCCCGGCCAACCTGGCCTTGAACCCCTCCAGGGATGGGGCAGCCACAGCTTCTCTGGGCAACCTGGGCCAGTGTCCCTGGCCATGGCAGGAGGGTTGGAACTAGATGACCTTTAAGGTCCCTTCCAACCCAAACCATTCCATGGCTCTAAGAAGCCTGAGCTGAAGTACTTTTTCTAATGAAAAATATTTTTTTTTTTTAACCACAACCCTCTGTACTTCCTGCAGTCAACTTTATATTTTCTGCAGCAGTTTTGAGGCCAGAAGCTACCTGATACACATTTGTTTTCAGCAGGATGCCTCTAACTTTGCTGACACGCTGCAACCCGCCCCGCAAAGCCTCCCACATCGACACAACCGCTCGCACGGGGCTCTTGATGGACGCACACGGGACATCTCACCTCCTCCGGTTACCAGACCACACCGGCTGCAGGCTGCGAGCTCCCGGCAACCCGAAACCAAACCGAAAAAAGATACCAGGTGGTTTCCCCTCCGACAAACGCTCCTGTTTTAAGCTCTGCTGCACTGCAGCCACCCCCACGAGGTGGCCCACGGCCAGCAAGCCCAGCAGAAGCAGCAAGACATCACCCAGCGCAACCCAAATAGCCGGGAGCCAGTGGGTCGTTTCAGCAAAGAAACTTCTTGCCAAGTCTCCCAGGGGCATGAACCCCCCCGGCCCTGGGAGAGTTGGGGGGGTTCAGCCTGGAGAAGAGAAGGCTTTGGGGAGACCTTAGAGACCTTTCCAGTCCCTAAAGGGGCTCCAGGAAAGCTGGGGAGGGACTCTGGAGCAGGGAGGGGAGCCATGGGACAAGGGGGAACGGTGTTAAACTGAAAGAAGGGAGATTTAGAGGAGATACTGTGAAGAAATTCTTTGGTGTGAGGGTGGTGAGCCCCTGGCCCAGGTTGCCCAGGGAAGCTGGGACTGTCCCATCCCTGGAAACATTCCAGGGGAGGTTGGACGGGGCTTGGAGCAACCTGGTCTGGTGGGAGATGTAGGGGAGGGTTGGACTAGATGGCCTTTAAAGGTCCCTTCCCACCCAAACCACGCTCTGAAGTCTCCTGTGGGCACGAAGTTTGGGGAGGGGGAGCTGATATCCTCAGCTGGATGGCACGGAATATCCCAAGGCCTGGGTGGAGAAGGAAGGGGAAACCCTCGAGCTCATGTGATTTCTTCCTCCCTACCCGCCCCCGCGCTCCACCGCCGCCTCGCCTCTGCTCCCGGCTTTAGCCCCGTGCACAGCAGGTCTATGTATAGAGCGAGCGCAGGCACGGGACGCGCTGGATGTATTTCCACCGCCAGCAAGTCACGAGCAGCCGGAGACGCGCCGACCCCACGGCAAGCTGCTGGTTTCCACCATCACCCCCCGCCTCTCGTCCCGCAGATACGAGCGGTGAGACACTTCCCGTGGCAGGGGTGGTGGGGGAAGCGATAACGCTATCTCCTCCGCACACGCTTCCCCCCACCCCTAAACCCCCCCAGCTGTTTTAAAACACCACCAAAACAGCAACACCAAAACCAAACTTGCAAAACAGCTGCTGCACCCGACGGGTAACATGCTCTTCTTTCTGCAGGGTGATCAGGCCAGAGGAGTTTCTCCAGCAAGCCCAGGACATCCCTTCCCTTTTCACGCCCCCCCCCCAGGTCTCCATGGTGCCCCACAGCTTCAGGACAACCCTGGCAAAGGCTGTCTTCACAGCCCACATCCCACCACAGCTTATGAGCTGGGAAACAGAAGCAAAGCTTGGCTCTGGGACTCCTTAAGACACAGCAGCTTCACCCTGGCATATTCTGCAGATGGCAGGAGGGCGTTTGGGGCTTGCAAAGAGCCCCCCATCTCCCCCCCCGAGGTGTTCCACATCCTCTTGGGCTACAGACCTGGGAGCTGAGGACAAATCCCCTGCCCCCTGCTTTGGTATCCAAAATATCTGGTAATGCAACATCATAGAATGGTTTAGGTGAGAAGGGACCTTAAAGCTCATCTAGTTCCGACCCCCCTGCCAAGGGGGATGGTGGAGCACCTCCCACTGGACCAGGTTGCTCAACCTCTTGAAGGATGAGCATGAAACAACTCCGGAAAGCTGTTACCCACCAGCACACCTGACCCTGGTCAGGACTCTCACAAGTCAGCCAGCTGGCTGCTTAAAAAGAGGAAATTTGGGCTCCCTTGAGCCCTGGCTCCCAGCCAGCGAGCAGGAAGCAGCGAGGCCGAAGGCTCTCCCACACGAGCTGCTCGCTGCAGCGTGCGAGGGCAGAGGAGCATCTGAAGCGAGATGGCTGCGGCTGCTGCTGCACCACCCACCCGCAGTCCCTCTGCGCTGCAGGCAGCGAGCCAAGGAGGAGGGGACATCACCCAGGTGCCTTCTCCACCCCTCCTCACCAGGAGATCTTGGAGCCAGAGGCGCTTCCCTGACTGCTTTCCCCAGTTCCGACTGTTTGGACCACGTTATTCCAGAGATCAGCAGGATCCCACAGCCTCCTCCCAGCAGCCGATGGAGACACACAGTGCCTGCCACAGCAAACCCCTCTGCAGAGCCTTCCCATGAAGGTCTTCTCCACACCACCCCCAGAAATCAAAACCCATGAGTCCCGCTTAACTGGGCATTTCTCTGCAGTCAATAAAACCTCCAAAAAAGGCTATTCCAAGCCTGGCTCACATGACTCAGCTCAGGCAGACCAGGCCAGGAGATAAGTCCTAGCCCTGGAGCACCTCTCAGCTCCTCCGCTGTCTGGGCCAAACCCCTCCAGGCACAGACGGAGGCACCCACACCCCCTTTTCCAAGGGTTTGAGGAAGATAAAAGCCGTCCCACCCCCACAGCTAAAACACTCCCCCACGCCTCAGGGGGGAGAGGTGCTCAGCAAAGCCCAAGTCATGTGTCCTCCTCCTGCGAAGCTGCCCTTTACCCAAGCGGAGCTTTGTCCTTTGTTCTGGCTGCCAGGGTTTGTGCATGACTCTCAGCCACAATAAAGCCGGCGTATAAACAAAGGGATCCAGCTGAGCTTGCTGCGCCCGCCAGGTTAGCTTGGGTGCCCTAACCTCATGGCCTGCTGACTTCATTACGGCCATTACTGCATTATCAAAGCTTGACTTTTTTGGTCTTTTTAAAAAAAACAGTAAGAAGTAAACACGAGCCACTCTTTCCTGCACCCCTTCCTTTCCAGGAAAGCCATGCCATTAGCATAGCTTAGGCAAAATAAACACACCTGGAGACAAGTTGCAACACTTGCCCCTACAGCTTGCATTCACAGAAAGCGCAAGATTCCCCCACAATGGAGCTGCACTGATTTTAATTTTGTTTTGTTTTGTTTTTTTTTCCCCTTTGCTCTTACAGACCACACCATAAACCAGAGTCTTGCACAAGACCTCAGCCGCCGCAGGCACCCTGCGCTATGGAAATTCCTCGCCCTCAACTTTGCAACCTGGAAGGAAAGACAAGAAGGGAGCGACCTTCGCCGTATCACGCCCGCAGCCCAGCCCTGAGAGCACGATAGAGGGACGACAGGTATATGGCACACCAGAATGATGCGAGGCAGCTTCTATCCAGCTCCACCTCCACGCCGGGGTCCGAGTGCCAGACCCAGGGAAGTGATGCCAGACCCATGCTCGGCCGAGCATCACGGGATGTTCCCAGCAGCCCTTCGGCGGGTGCCAAACCCACCTCCTTACCGTCAGCTGACGAAATATGGGTTTGTTTTTTTTTTTTTTTTCTCCCCTCCATCTTCATGATGAAAACAAGGCTTCCTCTCCCCCTCCTCTGCCCCTTGCAGGAAGGTTTGCTGGTTTTGGAGGCGCACGGAGGGTTAAATACCGTTTCCGTCCCCCCCCTCCCCCTTCCCCCGCAACAAACCTCGCCAGGAGCATCCCTCCTGGACCCGCCAATGCTCCTGGACCCGCCACGGCCAAAAAACACCCTAAAACCGCAGCTGGAAGACGTGGGGGAGACGCTGCCGCTGCCCCAAAGCCGGGGGGTGGGGGGTGTCCCTGCCCGGCCGCGCTGTGGCAGTGGAAGGGGGTGCCCCATCCTCACCCCCCCCACGCCCCGCTGCGTGTCCCCCCCACGCCGGGCGGTGCAGCGCAGCATCCCCTGTCCCTTACCTGTCCCCGCCGCAGCGCCCGCATCCCCCCACCCGGCCCCGCTGCGCTCCTTATGGCCGGCCCCGGTCCAGCCCACCCCGGGACTCACCGCCCCGCACGGCCCCGCACAGCCCCCGCCGGCCCCGCGATCCCTCGGCGGCCGCGGAAGGGGCAGCGCCCGGCGGCTGAGTCATCCCGGACCCGGCCCGCCCCCGGCGTGACTGAATCCTGCCGGCTCCCCGCCCCCGGCCCGCCTCCAGCCCGCCGGCTTCGCTCCTCATCCCTCTCGAGTCCCTCCTCCAGCCTGACTCCATCGCTCCTCAGTCCCACTCGCATCCCAACTCCATCCCTCTTCAATCCCACCCACATTCCACCTGCTTCCCTTCTCCATCCTGCCTCCATCCCACCTCCATCCCTCTTGGTTCCCTCCTCCACCCTGCCTGCATCCCTACTCCAGCCTGAATCCATCCTGCCTCCATCCCACCTGCATCCCTCTTGATTCCCTCCTTCAGCCTCCCTCCAGCCCGCCTGCTTCCCTCCTCATCCCTCTCGAGTCCCTCCTCCAGCCTGCCTCTATCCCACCTCCATCCCTCTTCAACCCCACCCACATCCCACCTGCTTCCCTTCTCCATCCTGCCTCCATCCCATCTTGATTCCCTCCTCCAGCCTGACTACTTCCCTCCTCCATCCTCCCTCCATTACACCTGCATCCCATCTCTATCCTTCTTGGTTCCCGCCTCCAGCCCACCTGCTTCCCTCCTCATGCCTCTTGAGTCCCTCCTCTAGCCTGCCTGCATCCCACCTCCATCCTGCCTCTATCCCATCTGCATCCCTCTTGATTCCATCCTTCAGCTTGCCGGCATCCCACCTCTATCCTGCCTCCATCCCACCTGCATCCTTCTTGGTTCCTTCTTCCAGCCTGCCTGCATCCCACCTCCATCCTGACTCCATCCCTCTTGGTTCCCTCCTCCAGCCTGCCTGCATCCCAGCTCCATCCCTCTTCAATCCCACCTGCTTCCTTTCTCCAACCTGCATCCATCCCACCTGCATCCCATTTCCATCCCTCTTGATTACCTCCTCCAGCTTGCCTGCAGCTTGCTTGCAGCCTGCCTGCATCCCTCCTCAGTCCCACCTGCTTCCCTTCTCCATCCCACCTCCATCCCTCTTGGTTCCTTCCTCCAGCCTGCCTGCAGCCCGCCTGAATCCCATCTAGCTTTCCTTCTCCAACTTGCCTACATCCCTCCCCAGTCACACCTGCATCCCACCTGCTTCCCTTCTCCATTCTGCCTCCATCCCACCTCCATCCCTCTTGGTTCCCTCCTCCAGTCTCCTCCATCCCATCTAGTTTTTCTCCTCCATCCCACCTGCTTCCCTCCTCCAAACTGCCTCCATCCTGCTTGCATCCCTCCACTATCCTGTCTCCATCCTGCCCACCTCCCTCCTGCCTGCATCCCACATCCATCCCGCCTGCTTCTCTCCTGCATCCCACCTCCGTCCTATCTCCATCCCCTGCCCATCCCACCTCCATCCTGCCAGTGTCCTTTGAAGTTTTCATCTGGAAGTCCAGCAAGTTTTTACTGTGTGATTACCGTGTCAACCGACTTTTTTTCCCCCCATCTTGGCTGATTTTCAGAACAAGTATGAACAGCACAGAAAAGTTGTCTTAAGAGCCAGTTTCAAGTCCTGTTCTAAACCGCAATGATGCTAAAGATTCTCTTTAGTGAGAAAGACCATCCATTTTTTTTCCTTTCTCACCCCTCCCTGGGAGAAGGTGGGGCCAGCAGATCAAGAGAGGTGATTCTGCCCCTCTACTCTGCTCTCGTGAGACCCCACCTGGAGTACTGCGTCCAGCTCTGGAGCCCTCAGCACAAGAAGGACATGGACCTGGTGGAGTGGATCCAGAGGAGGCCACAAAGATGATCTGGGGGCTGGAGCCCCTCTGCTATGAGGACAGGCTGAGATAGTTGGGATTGTTCAGCCTGGAGAAGAGAAGGCTCCAGGGAGACCTTAAAGCCCCTTCCAGTCCCTGAAGGGGGCCTAAAAGAAAGCTGGGGAGGGGCTGTTTGCAAGGGCATGTAGCGACAGGACAAGGGGCAATGGTTTAAACTAGAGCAGGGTGGGTTTAGATTAGACATTAGGAAGAAGTTCTTTACACTGAGGGTGGTGAGACCCTGGCCCAGGTTGCCCAGAGAGGTGGTGGAGGCCCCATCCCTGGAGACATTCACGGCCAGGCCGGATGAGGCTCTGAGCAACCTGATCTAGTTGAAGATGTCCCTGCGCACTGCAGGGGGTTGGACTAGATGGCCTTTAAAGGTCCCTTCCAACCCAACATGTTCTATGATTCTATGATAAAATACATTCCCCACCACCCTCAGAAATGGACAGACTGTTTGCCCTGGAATAGAAAATAACAGCTCTAATAAGTGAGCAAAATTCTGCTAAAACCCAGCAGCCGGCGTGGAAAACCAAAGCTTTGCGATGTCTGGGAAGGGAATCACTTGGGACTTATTTCAGATATTGAAAAGGGGAACCCTGGGACCTTGTCAGCAGGAACTGAGACAAGCAGGGATGGTCCATGGTGCTTCAGGGATAGAGCAGAAAGTTTGGTCCCCAAAGGCCAGAGGGATGCAATACTATTGTCTGGCTTCTCCAGACTTTCAGGCAGCTTTAGATGCCTTGTAGGAGCTAAGACTTTCTGGCAGGGTACGAGGAGATGCCAAAAGGGATGGAATAAAACCAGATGATTAGCCCCCATTTCTTCCCAGCTTTGTCTGCAGCACCTGGGCAAGGCTGCCCCCATCTCTTCAGCCACCTGAGAGCGTTTCTGCAAGGTAACAAACGCACCCCTTGGCAGCTGGTGAGACCCCTCTCCCTGGGTTGGGTTTTTACAAGCATTGTGCCTCATTTACATACCTTTACACAGGCTTTAGTGTTTGCATTCTACTTTTTGCAAGCTTTGTTATATATTTCCTTCAGAAAATCAGTGAGTATAGTTGGTTTTTTTTTTTTTTCCCTGCTGCTGTTTATATCCAATCATTTTTGGGGGTCACATTCACATTTTAAAGATTGATTTTTTTTTTTTTTGGTTTAGAAGCCTTCCTAGTGAAGTGATGGAAAAAAAAAATCAGAAAAACAATATTGAATACACTAGACTGCGGTATTTAGGCGGTAAAATTGGAGATGTTGTTGCTGTGTTTAAGTGAATTTATGCTTCGATACACTGTGTGCAAAGGTCACAAAATCATGGAATCATAGAATGGTTTGGGTTGGAAAGGACCTTAAAGATCATCTAGTTCCAACCCCCTGCCCTGGGCAGGGACACCTCCCACCAGACCAGGTTGCTCCAAGCCCCGGCCAACCTGGCCTTGAACCCCTCCAGGGATGGGGCAGCCACAGCTTCTCTGGGCAACCTGGGCCAGGGGCTCACCACCCTCACACCAAAGAATTTCTTCACAATATCTCATCTCAATCTCCCCTCTTTCAGTGTAAAACCATTCTCCCTCATCCCATGGCTCCCCTCCCTGCTCCAGAGTCCCTCCCCAGCTTTCCTGGAGCCCCTTTAGGGACTGGCAGGGGCTGGAAGGTCTCTGCGGAGTCTTCTCTTCTCCAGGCTGAACCCCCCCAGCTCTCTCAGCCTGTCCTCCCAGCAGAGGGGCTCCAGCCCTCCCAGCATCTCCGGGGCCTCCTCTGGCCCCGCTCCAACAGATCCATGTCCTTCTTGTGCTGAGGACTCCAGAGCTGGGCGCAGTACTCCAGGTGGGGTCTCACCAGAGTGGAGTAGAGGGGTAGAATCACCTCCCTCGCCCTGCTGCCCACGCTTCTTTGGATGCAGCCCAGGATGTGTTTGGCTTTCTGGGCTGAAAGCCCGCATTGCCAGCTCACCAGACCTCCTTCTGTGTGTATCCACCCAGATTTTTCCAAATGCAACTTTGTCAGCCACTTTTAAACACTAAAATTTTCCTTCCCAAACTACAGAATTTGCTCTTTCAGGTCTTTAATATTCCTGCCCTCTCCTCCTTCCTTCACATTTTTATTCCTGACTTCATGTCCCTGTTCAGGCATCACAATTCACTCTCAAAAGTCAACATTGCCCTTCTCAATGACAGTTTTCCACTTCCCAGTCATCTTGTCATTGGGCGTTGAACAACCTAATCTACAAAATATTGCAGGTTACCCAACAAGAGCCACTTGGGAAATAAATTAAATAAATGAATTAATGGGATTAATGAGAGTAATGAAATAAAAATGCATTTTTGGCCTAAAAGCTGTCACTTCAAGGCTGGGTATCAGCATTTATTCCTTTAAATTGAAACAAATAGAGATTGTAGGGGTTTTTTTTTTGTGTGTGTATGGTTGGACTCCATGATCTCAAAGGTCCCTTCCAACCATGAAGATTCTATGATTCTAAATTGACAATTAGCTAGTCTAGATTGGTCAGCCGTGTCATTTTAGACAACATATTTGGGTTTTTCATCTGCAAAATAGAAAAGCATTGTCTCAGTGATTTGAAAGGGTACATCAGGTGTACATCTTGTGCCCATATTTGCAAACTAATTTATTCAAATGTGAGTTATGTCTGTGTCCCTAACAGCCATCTAATTGCTCCTGTAGAATTTGCAGCTGACTTGCGTGCCCTCGCCAGCGGCAGAGCATCTCCCGCGACTCATCGGTTGGGTTTTCATGGGGATAATAACGGTTATTACGGCATGATCGGCTGCCATAGTAAGTAACTTGCCCAGGGCGACTGGTAAGCAGGATTTTATAAAGCCGTAACCCTGCCTGGTAAATCCTTGCTGGAAGGGTTAGACACTGACATAATTCTCACCTCTCCATGGGAGCTGGGACATCCCGAGTTCCAATCCTCACTCTCCAAGCTTTCAACAGCTGCCAGAGCTACTGCTGGAGCACACGGCTTTAAAAAATTCACTAAAATATGCTTTCATACTCACCAAACTGGCTATTGGCTAATTCTGCTGGATTTAGGCTTTTTCAGTAGCAGATGGGGGTATGTTGACGAGATTTTTTTTGCCCAGACAGAAAATGAGCTCTGCTGCCCACAAAGGCCACCTGCATCCTGGGCTGCATCCCCAGCAGCGTGGGCAGCAGGGCGAGGGGGGGATTCCGCCCCTCTGCTGCGCTCGGGGGAGACCCCCCTGCAGTGCTGCCTCCAGCGCTGGGGCCTCGGCACAGGAGAGACACGGAGCTGTTGGAGCGGGGCCAGAGGAGGCCCCGGAGATGCTGGGAGGGCTGGAGCCCCTCTGCTGGGAGGACAGGCTGAGAGAGCTGGGGGGGTTCAGCCTGGAGAAGAGAAGGCTCCGCGGAGACCTTCCAGCCCCTGCCAGTCCCTCCAGGGGCTCCAGGAAAGCTGGGGAGGGACTCTGGAGCGGGGAGGGGAGCCATGGGAGGAGAAGGAAAGGTTTTACACTGAAAGAGGGTAGATTTAGATAAGATATCAGGAAGAAATTCTTTGGTGTGAGGGTGGTGAGCCGCTGGCCCAGGTTGCCCAGAGAAGCTGTGGCTGCCCCATCCCTGGAGGGGTTCAAGGCCAGGTTGGCCGGGGCTTGGAGCAACCTGGGCTGGTGGGAGGTGTCCCTGCCCAGGGCAGGGGGTTGGAACTGGATGATCTTTAAGGTCCCTTCCAATCCAAACCATTCTGTGATTCTATGAAACTTTTCAGGAGCAAACAATAGCCCTGCCATTGCCACCCCAAACCCAGCCAGGGTCAGCAGGCTCTGACCTCACCATCCCTCTGCTCACCCAGATCTGGATTCTGTTTGTCCCAGCAATGGTGGGAAGAAGCGTTTTGCTTATGTCACCCATTCCTGAGTCACCTCCCAGCAAAGTCACCCGCTTCCTCGTGAGCTCGGCTGAGTCACCAGGCACTACGGGTTTGCATAACCGGAGTTCCCTGTTTGCAAGGATTCACAGGGAATAGGGACGAGGATGCTGCAAGATCCTCCAGATCTAGAAGGGGCCTTCAGCTTCTTGAGGACCATCAGCAGTGTAAGGCAAAAGGGGTGTACAGGGGTTGGAGAACACCAAGACGCCCCCAGTTTCCACCTACATTGCTGCATGGATGGAAATCCAGGCTCAGTTGTCAGCTTTAGCTCTGCTGATGCCATTATGGCACAGCCGAGTGCTGTTGCTTTTTGGGACAAACCTGCAAAGGGTGAAGGAAAATTCTTAAAAAAACATGCTCTGCCCTCAATAAACCTTCTCCACTGTCATCACCACGGCATTGCGGTGTTTTTTTTATCTCTCATCTACAACAGGAGCACGCAGCCCCCTTGCTGAACTAGCAGCTGAAGCAGCCTGTCCAGCCTCTTGCTCCATCATAGAATCGCAGAATGGTTTGGGTTGGAAGGAATCTTAAAGATCATCCAGTGCCACCCCCTTGCCCTGGGCAGGGACACCTCCCACCAGACCAGGTTGCTCCAAGCCCCGGCCAACCTGGCCTTGAACCCCTCCAGGGATGGGGCAGCCACAGCTTCTCTGGGCAACCTGCGCCAGGGGCTCACCACCCCCACAGCAAAGAATTTCTTCCTCATATCTCATCTAAATCTCCCCTCT
The DNA here is from genome assembly GCF_028500815.1 of Rissa tridactyla. NCBI lineage: Eukaryota > Metazoa > Chordata > Aves > Charadriiformes > Laridae > Rissa > Rissa tridactyla. The sequence continues at coordinate 123,455,570 of NC_071468.1, read as the reverse complement.
TTCAGTGTAAAACCATCCCCCCTCATCCCATGGCTCCCCTCCCTGCTCCAGAGTCCCTCCCCAGCTTTCCTGGAGCCCCTTGAGGGACTGGCAGGGGCTGGAAGGTCTCCACGGAGCCTTCTCTTCTCCAGGCTGAACCCCCCCAGCTCTCTCAGCCTGTCCTCCCAGCAGAGGGGCTCCAGCCCTCCCAGCATCTCCGGGGCCTCCTCTGGCCCCGCTCCAACAGCTCCATGTCCTTCTTGTGCTTTTGTCACTTTGCACAGTGACAAAACTGATCCTTGGCTCTAACAAGGGGAAAAATCCTTCTCTAAATTAAATATGAATAGTATCTTCCATATTTTCTACTGAAAAGCTCTCCTTGGTTCCCTTGTTTCATCCGTCTCAACTTCCTGGGTGTCTCCCCTCCTTTGACTTCAAGCAAACACAATCAGCTGTGCTAAGCCTATGCTGTGCCCAAGGAAGTGCCGAACTGCTCTCATCTGAAGGTGGAAATGTCTCTCTTCATGTCTGGCATGTAAGAGGCTGAGAGCAAAACTCATCCCACATCTGGTTTGAGACAGACCTTTGTACCTCAAATACTGTGTCCAGTTTTGGTCCCCTCACCACAAGAAAGACACTGAGGTGGTGGAGCGTGTCCAGAGAAGGGCAACGGAGCTGGTGAAGGGTCTGGAGCACAAGTCTTGTGAGGAGCATCTGAGGGAGCTGGGGGTGTTCAGCCTGGAGAAGAGGAGGCTGAGGGGAGATGACTCTCTCCCTGAAAGGAGGGGGTAGCCAGAGGGGGTGGGTCTCTTCTCCCAAGGAACAGGTGATGGGACAAGAGGAAACGGCCTCAAGTTGCCCCAGGGGAGGTTTAGGATGGATATTAGGAAAAATTTCCTCACTGACAGGGTTATTAAGCATTGGAACGGTCTGCCCAGGAAAGTGGTGGAGTTGCCATCCCTGAAGGTATTTAAAAGACATGTAGATGTGGTGCTGAGGGACATGGTTTAGTGGTGGACTTGGCAGTGCTAGGTTAATGGTTGGACTTGATGATCTTAAAGGTCTTTTCCAAAATAAATGATTCTATGGTGTGAACATTACTGCTCAATTATAACTCAGTGTGGCCAGACCTCTCTGGCCAGCTCTCCTGGCAATTTTTGACTGTGGCACTCTTGGAGCCAGAGGCTGACCTCTGTGTTTAGCAGTCCAGGACTGATTATTTTGATCCACAACTCCGTCTGATTTTTGAGTTTCCAGTAACTTTTTCCATCTACCCTGTTCCCCATAAAGGGGCCTTCTTCCTCAGCTCTTTGGGCTGGGCCAGCTCCTCAGTCCTGTCTCCCCCTCAACATGGGGCTTGGTGGGACATCTTCTATGGTCCCAAGTAGACCAAAATGTTCCTCTTGGGAAACACCTTACCTCCAGGGCACCTTCCCCATGTGCTTTCCATCCAAGGTTTCAGGTGGGTTCAGATGCTTTGGGGCAGATGCTGTGATGTCATTTCCCTTTGTGGTACATGCCTGACTTTGGTCTTGCTACTACCGTACCCCACCCTCCATGAAATTCAAGAGCGGTGGTAAGCACTGGGATCTCAGCTGCTCTCCCTGGGTGCCTGATCCTGACCTCATCCCTCTGTCACTTGCTGAGGTTGTGCTTTCGAGCCACAATCTCTGTTTTTCTGTCCTGGCTTGTGAGAGAAAGCAGGAGCTGACTTCCCCTCTGTGCCCCTCTGTGGTCACCCCACACTCAGATGACAGGTTTGCGTAAGAAAAGCCAAGGATGGGGACAGCTCTTGTGCTTCAAAAAGAAACCTCCAGCTGGCCTCGGAGGAGGAAATCCACCGGAAAGAAGAAGTGAGAGAGACGTGGGGGCAGTGACACGCGCCACGAAAATTTGCATCCAGAGCATTTTTCTGGGGGTGCTGGACAGAGGGATTGTTAAAGCAAAAACCTCTCTTCGTGTCCTTTCCTCTTCTGCAGGACCAGCATGTCAGTGCCTTGCATCAAGAGCAACTTTGACATCCTGACTATACAGGGAGAGCTCTGGGCACAGCTTTTTGGGGGAGTGGTTAATGATTTTGGCCTTTCTCTGCAGTCTTGGAGGTTGACCGTGGCCAAGACAAGACCCTGAGCAAGGTGAGGTCTTGGTTGATGGGTCTTGCTCCTACACTCAAGTGAGTCTTCCATCATGGTACGGGGTTGGGAAGATGCTTTCCCAAAGCATCTGGCCAAGGAACAAAGCTGTACTTTCCCTTGTCTATTCAAAGAGACGCCCAGACTCTTATCTGTGCCACCAAATTTATCTCCATCTCTTGATGTCTCCTGCTCACAGCATGAAACACACATTGGGGGGGGTCCTTAGGCCAAAATATTTGTCCTTTATTGTGTTTGGGTTTGCTAGACGATATAGGAATGGAGGCTGTGTCTTGTATGTGTAGAATTCAGGTTCAAGGAGATATCTGTTTCTCTGCAGAGCCATTATCAGTGTCCACTTTGCAGAAGGGAAACTGACGCACAAAGGGTCCATCCCGTGGTGAGTCCTGTTGGAGAAATGAGCAGTCCTGACCCATGGGAAGCCCTGCTGCAACCACTTGGCCATGCTGCCTGCACCCTTTGCCTGCCCGCAAAGCTAGAAGGGTTGCTGGCTCCTGGCAGGAAGGGAAATGTCCCAAGATTCCTCGGAAATGGGTGGGTTTTGGTGCTTCAGTGAAAGGTTATCTCATCAGGCACTGTGCCAGGCTCTTGGTGACGTCTGCGGGTCCATCACACGCCGCTGGCCACCCGGGACCCATTTTCTCCTGGTAACCCTGTTTTTCCCTGTTCTTTGCTTTGTTTATACATGAGCCTCAGAGGGGGAAATGGAAATAGGAGGACAACTGGTGGAACTGGAAATCGGGGTCATTCGTAAGGAGCTGGGGCAGGAAGGGCAAAGTGCTGGGAGCGTTTTCCGAGGGTCAGTGGCGAGGGACTATGGACCGGGTGAGACGGGTACCTAAGAGCCAGCCTGAGCCTGTTCTGGGTACGGGGGGGGACGGACTGGAAATATGTTTTATTTCATTTTAATTTATTTATAAAAGCTGCGCAGGACGGGGAAGCCGAGGAAACGGGGAGTTTCCCAGGGGCAGGAGGGACACGCTGCACCTTCCATCCCAGCAGGATCCCACTCGGGACCTCTCGGTTTGCTGGATGAGGCCAGATCGGAGAGGAAACCAGTCCGGTTCAGGCTGCACTGTTTTTTCATGCCACCTTGTGGTCCGGGAAGGCTTTACAAAGGGATGTGTGTGGAGCACATTTGCTTGGCTAGGCAGAAAACTGCAGAATCAGCCAGCTCCTGCTCCTGAGCATCGCCAAAGCTGGCCCTGGCCCCATCACTTTGAACAGGAGTCATTCCTGGAGGATGATTTCCACCACCTCGACCCCTGTCTGTTTGGGAATTGCGACCTCAAATACCTTTAGGGAGCTGAGACATCTCATCCCACCTCATTTTAAGGTCCAATGGGGAAAGGTCCCTCACCCCAGCATCCCTCCAAGGGAGTGGGGAGAGGTGAGCAGGGAAGGTTCACCTCACTTCGAGTCCCAGCCCTCTCCAGATGTGGTCATTGCCCTCTGTCCCCACTGAGCAGCCTCGAGTGGTCCCCTCCCTAAAAGAAACAAAGGCAGATCCGCTTCAGAAGTGAGGAAAATCAGGAGATGAGGAGATAGTGGAGTTGCAGCACCCTTATCTGTGTCTACAGGAGAGAGATTGAATCAAGTCCCAGCCCGGTGGTGATACCATTGTCACCTGCTCAGGCTGGAAACAGCCTCGTTGGACAGCATTTAGCAAGTATTGACCCTTGAAGAAACTGGAGAATTTAAAGTGCTTGCTGGCAGCTAAATAAGGCAACTGCAGAGCCCTCCTTCATCGCGGCAGAGAAAGAAAAAAAACACATCAGCGACTGAAATGCAAGGGGGGTGTGCAGCAGGAACGAATGGGAAGCTGAGGTCCATAAAATCTCCACGGCAAAGGGGATTCAGCTTCTGTTGCTGCAAGCCTGGTTGCCCAACAGGAGTCCACGTGCTGGGGTGTGCAGCAGAAATCGCTTGCGAAGCTTGCTCAACTCCGGCAGCTGCAAACAGAGATATGAGCGAGTATCTCCTGGCTGGTGCGGGCAGGGCTTCCAGCTGGGAAGAGGTTTTGCCAAGGGATACAAAAAAATGAGGAGCAAAAGGCAGCTGCACGCTGTGCTTTCTCATTGTGGGGTTTTTGGAGAGGTTTCGCGTGTTATTTTCCTCTGGTCTCACTGCCACAGGATCGCATAGAGGTGTCAAAACTTTTTTAGGTACTCTAAATGCACTGATCTTGCTTTCATCAGCAAGACTTCCCATTTTCATAGCATCATAGAATTGCCCAGGTTGGAAGGGACCTTTCAGATCATCGAGTCCAACCATCAACCTAACTCTGACAAAAGCATTTTAGGCTGACTATCCCTGTGGTTTCTGAGGGACAGGGGGAGGACAAATTGCTTTGGACCGTCTCCTGGGCAGAAGAAAAGTGGCACCTCATCCTGGAAATCTCCAGTTGGAGATGAGGATTGTGAAGGTTTAGGAGATGAGAAGATCTCTAGGACAAGGAGAACAAGCCCAGCTGGCCACGCACAAAGCTGCTAATAAAGACTTAAAAATTATCTGTAGAGCATGAGCAATTCAACGAACGATGAGCAACCTCCCAGCTTTACACTGGAATGGCCCCGAGGGAGACGTGAGAGCATCTCGCAACAGCCACATCAGGATGGAGGCGGCTGCAGGTTTTCTCCCATGGCTGATTTCCAAGGTCTCTCCACCCCTGCTGCCTCCCCAGGCACTTTCCAACCAACTAAATCATTCTGATAAATATAGCAGGAGGAAGGCAGCAGGTTCAGCTTGGGAAAAGCAGATGGAGCTGGCTCTGAGACAGTGAGCGTGCTTCGAACTCATTGCAACGGAGTCACGTGCATGTATTTAAACTGAGACCTAAGCGTAAAATTATGCTGTTCTGGGACTTTGGAGAAGTCTTGAGTTTTGGAGAGGAAGTTGGCAGCTGGGCTTTTTCCTACCTAGATTGAAGCGTGTCTTCAGGGCCATGAAGGTGATCAGAGGTCTGGAGCCCCTCTGCTGTGAGGACAGGCTGAGAGAGCTGGGGGGGTTCAGCCTGGAGAAGAGAAGGCTCCGTGGAGATTTTTCACTGTGAGGGTCATAAGACCCTGTCCCAGGTTGCCCAGGGAAGCTGTGTCTGCCCCATCCCTGGAGGTGTTCAAGGCCAGGTTGGACGGGGCTTGGAGCAACCTGGGCTGGTGGGAGGTGTCCCTGTCCATGGCAGGGGGTGGCACTGGATGATCTTTAAGGTCCCTTTCAACCCAAACCATTCTATGACTCTTTAGCTAAGAGGTGGCCTTCTTCACCTGCGGAAAGGGAGGCAGATGTGCCAACACACAGCCCTTGTGCACAGCCCGTTTGTATCTCCAGCTATGTCTGTGAAGTGGGGGCCAAGGCCCTGTCCCCTAGGTCCTTGTTCCTGTTCCCCACCCTGGGGCATCACTTGGCTGCAGGAGGTTCCTGGGATGGAGAGCCTGTGGGATAGGGAAAGAGGTGGTGGTAGCTTCTGGCAGCACCCAGTTGCCCACCTTTGAGAGCTTACAAAATGCCATGGGGTCTTCCCAGAGGGACCTCGCTGCATGCTTCAAGTACAGGGAGCATTCTTAGCCTCTCCAAGAACTTGTAGCTGAAAAATACTATGTGCTGTTGTTTGCACAAGCCATGGGCTCCTGAGACTGGCCCACTAAGGTGTATGGTGGACATCATCTATGGTAGTCCTCACAAGGCAGGCAGCTGTCCCATGGGATGGGCTGTGTCCCCATGGTGCCATCTGTGCATCGAGTGCCTGTAAGTCCCACCAAAGGGGCAAGGGATAGCCCTGAGTCTTATCAGCATCAAATACAGTGAGGTCCTGACCCTGAACTGGCACCCACCCAAGGCAACAAACACCAAAAAAAGAGGGGACCATTTCTTGACAACTGCTGTGTCAGGGCTTGGCCCTCCTAACATTATCTCCCCATGGCCTTGAGCATCTTTCTTGCTGCCACGGTGCTGAGCTGCACATCCCAAGGTGAGCAGAGGCTGTATAAACCATTTCCCCCACTCCAAAAAGGATGCTGGCGCCTGCTGGGAAAGCCCAGACCAGTGTTTATGCCAGAAGACACGTAAACATCTCAGATGAACAGCCCTGACCTCCTTCTCCTTCCCCACCAAATGAGGCTTTTTCTGCTTATCTCTGCATCCCTAGGGTAGCCATTTTCAGAGATATTCTGGTAGTCCAGTGTTGTCATTTCCTCCCAGCGCCGTTTCCTTTGGTATGGGGTCACCGCCGCCACCTTCTCCCAGCGGGGCCCCTGTGGGATGCCTGCAATCCCCTGGGATGCTCGGGGCTATCACTGGGAGGACATCAGCTAGAGGAGGAGGAAGCACTTCGACAGGAGCCGATGGTCCAGGAGCCAGGGAGGCTGGAGGGTGCTGGATGAGGAAGAAAAACAGGAAGGTGGTGGCAGATAAGGAAAAGACCCTGGAAGGGGAATATAGAGGAATAATGGAGGGTAGGAGGGAAATGAAGATCATGGCTTTTCCTACAGCAGACGTTGTGCCGCAAGAGGAAGCTGACGAGACAAAGGCAGCCCAGAAAAATCTTTCTCATCGTGTTAGGAAACAGATCTCAGCCTCACGGCAAGGTGGGAGCTGGGATTGGTCCAGGAGATCTGTCTGCAGGGGTTTGTCACACACCCACAGGGTCATACCTGGCTGGGACACTTCAAGTACAACCCTGTGGGAAACTGTTAATTATCCTGTTGTGACACCCTGCTAATTGATGTATTAGTGGCATGCTTCCCATTGTGGCGAGACCAAGTAACTGCCTTGTGCATAGACAGCCCTAGAGAGGGGGTATCCTGGGGACAGGACTTGATGTAAACCCAACACCGCGCTATCCTGCTGGGAGAGAGATGGGGGCTTGTGTCCATGTCCCAGGTCTGTCCTGCCTCAGGGTTCCCTTTGCAGGTGTCCTGGTGCTTAATCTTACTGCGGTAGAGCGTAAAAAACGTGTTTCCTGACCGATTTCTGTAGACACCACCACTTTCCTGCTGATCACTCAGGCATATGCTCTTGGTATCACCTTTGAGTAGGTCTCACTTGCAAATCTTGTCCTTTTGCACAGTTTCTCCAAGACACATCCTTTCTTTTACAGGTGTAGAAGATGGATAAAACTCCAGTCCAGATGCTAACTATCTTTCATCCTGATTATGGCTGTAACCTTTGGTGTAACTCTACCTAAAACACAGGTGGGTGTGATGGAGGGACATCTAACCTGGTGGTACTTCAGAATCGTTTCTCTACCGACAGGCTCCCAGGACTGTACCAGGAGAGCTTGTTGGGAATGTAGTGATGGCCCAGAGCTTGTTTAGCTCAGTGCTTATTGGTCAGCATTAAAAGCAAGGACCTAGTAATTTAAAAGTGTAGAAAAAGGCACTTATTTAATTCCGTCCTTCATAGGAGGGATTATCCGTGTCCTGCCAAGGTACCCTGCCAACAGTGAGGGTCTGGTAGATGACAGCCACAGAAGGGAAGAGGTCAATCCTTCAGATGCACCAGAGGCTGAAAAGATCTAGAGAGTGACTGCATGCCCCGTGATGAGATGGGATGCAGCACACCTGCCTGCGCTACCAGGCAAGGGATGGGGCAGATGAGCCCAAGCAGAATCATCTCAGTAACCTGATCCAGAAGCCATCACTGGTGGTGCTGGGGATAGAAACCAAAATCCCAGTCTAAGAGTGACAACCACGAGCACACAGGGAATCGACTGACTTGGCCAGGAGATGGCTGGTGTCCACCAAAGGCAGAACCAGTTCCTCTAACACCTAGGAGGTGGGACATGGGCCAAAAGGAATGGAGGTGAAATACCTGTGGGTTAAATCGTTTGTCTTCTGTTTCTCTCTTTGTGTTTTCCCTGGGCTCCTCATCTCTCTGGTTCAGGGTGGGATATCTTGTGGTGATAAGAGTTAGGTAATGGTAGCCACACTCCCCTGGAATTTCCAGGAATGGCTTGGGCAGCCATGAGAAGAGAGGACAAAGTAAGAGCTTGGCTACAAGCCTTCTCTAGAGACAGTCCATCTCATGCCACCACTAACATCAGTGATATGCTGGAGCTGAGCCTGTGCTCATGGTACCACTGGCAGGTCTCCAGCTGGCATCAGTGAGGCAGGGCTCGTGTGGACCACAAACACTTGGTGGTGATGTCCAGCCAGGTCATGTGGAGAAAGCAATGAAGGCACACAGGGGGCTGTGCTATCTGTCCCTCAGCCTCCTACTGCTGATCTGGATGTCTCCAAGCATGCTCTAGAGATGGATACCATGACTCCTCTCCAGATGGGTCTGGAGGTTGGACATGTGATCACATCATGGGCATGACATGGAGGGTAATCTGTGAGAAGGCGGTACCTGAGATGGGCCATGACAAGGGAGAACCATGATCCTAAACTGCACTTAGTGAAAGAAAGGTGGGTTCAGTGAGTCATTGTCATGCCAGCATTGTGGTCTCTCGGCCAAGGAGGCCAGACCAACTTCTCCAGGCCTGATCAGAAAGCCTTTGGAGGGAAGGGTAGGCTCCCTCATGGCTTGTTAGGTGTTAAAATGCCAACAATAAGGAAGTCTGGGTAACTCCACACATGAAAGTGGCAATGCCCAAGGCTGGGTCAGCTCCAGAGCTGTTCTCCAGGAATTTCTGGGCCCAGGACTGGGTTTGTTTCCTTTGCTAAGCCACCCAAAGGGCAGCATCACTGGAAGAGAGAAGGAAACAAGTGAGAGCAGAAGACAGTCCTTGAGGCATGGTCTGCTCCTTGCAGCGGCTTCTTTTCCTCCATACATATGTAAAACAGCCAAACTCCATCAACAACACTGTTATGAATGGTGTTGGGTTTGTGAGAGTGCTTGGTTACCCATCATCCTCCAGATCTTGCACGGGCATGCTGTGAGACCTCAGTCACATCACCGCATCCCTTCTGCCCTGCCTGCAGGGGACGAAGAGGGAGATGAATAGAGGTCCTCACCAGATGGCGGTGGCTGGGCTGTCCTCCCGGAAGGGGTGGAGAAGATGCTTTTCTGAATGGAAATTTGTCTCTGCCTGGGTCCCTGCCTGGGTCGCTTATCTCTGCTGCTATTTCGGTCGTCAAGAAACAGCTGAGCCCGTGCCAGACGCGGCAGTGGCAGGGGCCGGAGGGGAGCGGCGTGATGGGAGAGGGTGGGGAGCCAGGGCAGGTCCTCTGCTGGAGGAGAAAACCACAAGACCCCACCAAGGTCTCAACTGGTGCTGGAGATAGCAGGGGTCCTCTGGAGATGGGGCTGGCCCCGGGGTGGGCTGGTGGTGGCTGAGCTAAGTGGGATCGGTGACAGGCAGCACATGAGTGCCGATAAGAGCCGGGAAGCGGTAGCCAAACTCCCACGGTCTCTTCAGGCATGGCTGGACACCCTGGGGATCGGCTGAGGGGGCGGCAGCCCGGGGGGCTCGCCACGGGGACACCCCGATGGATGGCTTTGAGCTGCCCTGCTCGTGGGGGCTGCGTGACCTCCAGACAATCCATCTTCCCCAGGGTGGGGAGGGTGGGCAGAGAAACAGGTTCACCCCCTCCGTAACCCCCAAGAAGGAAAGTTTTAGGGTAGGAAGTGAAAAATCACTTTTTTCAACCTTTTTTTTTTTTTTTTTTTTGGGACAGCATATGAAGGAATTTTCCTGCTGAATGCTTTTGCTTTTCAGTTTGCACAAGGGGAAAAAAAAACAAACCAGAGTCACAGGATGTTTCTGTGGGAGGTTTAATCCTGTCAAAAATCACTTTCTTCAGTATGGATGTCCCTAGCAGCCCGTGTCCCGAGATAGCCTTTACTACTGTTAAGATATTGTAAAGATAATATTCTAAGATACTTCTTAAAAATCTAATAAATGTTTTTTGGTACTCTGGGACACCTCCTTCAGCTTTCCCTGAAAGCAGCTGATCTAGGTTGCCTTGGCTGGAGCAGGGGGTGGATCAGAAATCTCCTGAGGTCCCACCCAGCCTCAGTTACTCCGTGTTTTCATGAGCTGTTCTCCATCATTCACCTTTGGGAGAGAGAGTTGTCCTTGCTCCCATCTGTAAGATGGGTAAACCGAGGCAGGAAAGCTTACAAAGACGCTCAGAGGCAGGAGTGGAGACTGGCTGTCCACGTGCCTGGTCACATGCTGTAGGAAAAACTCTATCCTGGAGCTGAACAAATGCCAAACCTCAAATAAGGTTGTTTCCCACAGCAAGCCTTTACTGACCTCCTGTTTACCAGGATGCTGGCTCAGGCAGACTCAGCCCAGAACAAAAACCCCAACTGATTTTTGATTCAGCATTTCTGTCACTGTCTGGGAGGAGCATCTGGCACCAGGGATATTTCTGGACTGGTGCATGCACTCATCCAGACCTCCTTGAAAGTAGTCATTGTTGGTAGTTGTTTTGCTGTGTGTCTTGATCGATGGCGGGGCTAAAGAAGAAGATCTGCTTTAGTTCTGGGATTTCTCAAGGAGGACAAACCATTGGGGTTTGCCTGCTCCTCCCCTCTGTACCCCACCACGACTCATGCAAATTATTTCACTAGGCAATCAGTGCATGGTTGAATGTTAATTTGGGAGATCTCTCCTTCCAGAAATGTATTACTGGGGTCAGCCAGTGATGCCCTGTGTGATTTTGGCAAAGCAATGACGCAAGCATGCACATCTCTGCATCACCCCTTCTTATAGAGGGAAGAGGGAACCCTGGATTTGGATTTGCTCGTGGTCATTTTGCATGGTGCAGGATTGGGTCTGCAGCCTCATAACCTCTTGCTGGGTGGTTGCCTGATCCAACCCAGGATGGGCCCACAAGAATGGGTTCCCAGAAGCCTTTGTGGTGCATGGATGCCTTGGCTTTACCATCTGTTACATCAGGTTTTCCCAGCTAAAGGAGGACCTTCACCACGTCCTTCAAAACAAGATTATCTGTGTACTCGCTGCCCTGTGGGGAAAAGGAAAGAAGAGAGGAAAGGTCTTCTGAGTCCCTCCTCCATCACTTTTGGTGCCCTCCAGTTGTTTGCTGATACATCCTGAGCTCAAAGGACAGTCCCAGGCACAGGGAGAAGAGCTCAGGTGATGTGACTCTTGGGGACAGCTCACATAGACACATGAGCACGGCAGGTTGAAAAATACAGTCTTTTCAAGGAAACCAGGATTGCTCTTTTGCTATACACGAGAACTGGCTTCGTTCTGTTCCTGATGGCATGTGGCGGTCTGTCCTCTGACACTTGACCAACATATTCCTGTCTGGTTCCAAGTTTCTTGTGCCATTGTGCCTTGGTCCATGCTTCACCTATGTTATTAAGCCCATGACCCCAGCAGTCAGAGGATCCCCAGAGGGACCTTACCGTGGATACCATTAGCTCACCTTCCTTCCCTGGTGCAGATAGCACCCTTCCAGAGCAGATTCTTCCCACTTGGGTGACCTACAAGCTGTGAAGACAGAGAACACCAAAGAGATGGGTAAGTAGCAGTGGGGCAAGAAAAGAACTGGAGGTGCCTCTGTCCTCTGCTAGGCTGTCACCCCTGCAGTCCAGCTGGACTCCTTATCTGCTGGATAGCCAGGTTTGGAAGACCTTCTGGGTGCTTGGGGGAAACTCTTCAGCCTTTCAGTTGCCTGGATGGTGAAAGGGTAATCTGGGAAAAGTCTTCTGTTCTCAAGAGCTTCACAGCGTGGACATGGATACATTGTGCTTAGGTACAGATAAGAGAATGTCCAAAAAACCAAGGCACCTTCTCCTTCCCCACTCCACAGGATGATATTTATTGGCCTTATGACACCACCTTCCTTCACAAACCTCGTTTATTGGCCTAAGGATGACCGCTGCCCTCATGAGAGCGTTACTGCTGCAGACAGACTTGTTCATGAGAAAACCATTTGTCTCTGTCCCATGCTTAAGTCACAGAAGGTCTCCACACATATTTTGAGGTTCAGTTTTATGTCAGGATGGTCCGGGTGGAGGCTTGGGGACTGGCAATGGCTGGTGGGATGATTCTTCCTGTCTCTGAAGGCATTTTGAAGGCTTTCACCACGTGACTCTGGTGAGTGACAGGGCCGTTGTGGAGGCTGACAGCTGGATTAGCTTGAGCCAAAATTGCTTCTGCCTACACTCAGCAGGACCTTGGCTCATCCCCCATTGTGTCACTAAATGTAAAAGGCTTTTCCAGCCTGTGCTTAACCCACCACGGCCAGTCACCTCCCAGGGGACTCTGCTAATGAACTGTGCTTGAAGACCATCCTCTCCCAGCAGATAGCAGCTCCCCAAGGAACAGACAGCCTGGAAGTGACAATGCTGAAGGTTAAACCTCCCATCGATCACAGAAGCACAGCCGCCACCTCTCCACACCAGCTACCAGAAGTAAGGACATCATTGAGCAGACAAAACACGCACATTTTTCCCCCTGCCATGAACTTCCATGCATTTTCTCTTCCATGTGCTCAGTGTCAGGAGATGTCTGGTGCACAGATAAGGGCTGCCCCTTGACTGTGGACCATACGTTGAAAGATTGTATTGTCATCCAGCCCAATCCTTGGAAACACCAGCCTGGAGAGTCCGTAATGCACTTAATGGGCAAATCCATAACTTTCCTCCTTGGGGAGATAAACTTGCTCACATGCCAGCTCAGCTTCACCTCTGCCTTCAGAGATGGCTCCTTTGGGCAATTACCTCCCCATGGTCCCGAGATAACATTGCCAAATTTCTCTCCTTGAAGCAAAACCAGGGTAGTGTTGTCTTGGGTTTTCCTTGTAAAAAGCTGAAAATAAACTCTCAGCTTGTCAGGAGAGATTATTTTACCTTTTTTTTTTTCATCCCAGGAACCATGTTTTATTTGAGGTGGGTGCTTCAAAGAGCTGCATAAATCCAAAGCTTGGGAGGAAAGGGGCTAATGGCAAACTTGTGGTATGCTTGAACTTGCCTACCCTGGAATAAATCCGGTGATTTCCAGAGCAAATGTAGAGACCCCCTAAAATCACACCTGTATCCTCAGCTCCTTGTCCTGCAGACCTGAGACGCGTTGCCATTGCAAGTGCCAACTCCAGACCTCTATTAGAAGATTCACCAAGTCTCGTAGTTCCCTAAAGCCTTCCCATCGTCCAGCTGCAGGTTTGGTTTACTCCCCATAGCTCCTGTAGCTGCACAAACTTCACTGTTTTCTGGTGCCCCAGGACCATGGAATCAGGTCCTTCAGGCTGGAGATGGACTGCCAGGCTTGAAGAGCCATGCCTTACTTCTGCTGCCCCTGTCTTCTCCTGGTAAAGACCTAGAAAGCCAGGTTTCAGGTTCTGCTCTGCAAAACAGGGTTGTGGGCCAAGACCTTGCCTTCCCAGGGCTTGATAAAAGTGACCATTGCAAAAACCCAGCAAGATGCAACCCTCAGTTGTCAACTGCAGCCACAGTGACTGGGTCCCAGTTGCTCTGTCCGTGTCTGATACAGCTGATTTTTTTACTGTATTAATATTTTTCCTGCTGGCTGGAGTGTCCTTCCCCCAGTTCTGGGAAGGATCAGTCTGAAACCAAGGAGGGGTCATACCCCTTGGGGTCTTGCTAGCCCAGCCAACATCCTTGCAGAAGGTCTCTCCATTTGTATGTACACCCATATGAATTAAGAGACATGTTTTCAGGAAGAGTGTGTTCGGATCTTACCCAAGGAATGTAGGATTGTCTCTACTAGTCCAGGAGCCTGTACGTCTGACACAACTGCTTTGCCAACACATTCTTCCAAAACCCCATTTTTCATCTCTTTCTTTCATAGAGTAGGGGAGCATGGGGTGGGTGAAGGATGGAGTGGGTGGGCTTTCATGACAATACACCTTCCCTCCTTCCCCCACCCTCCCCATCACCATCCCCAGCCCCTTCCCCTCTTCTCAGCAATGATAAGCTCACCAATGGAAAAAATGTTGTCACACATATCTCACTTCCAGTGCGTGGGAGTTGCTGATAGTGGCACGAAGTTCTGGACAATAAAGCCTCCTGACAGCTTTCGTGTCTGTCCCAGGCGCGGGGACCTGGTCCTGGAGGAAGGGCTGAATGCTTGCAGGGCTTGGGGTCAGGTCCTGCAAGCGGTGGCCCTGGGGAGGAGGATGGAGAGGGGAAAGGGGCCCTTTATCCCCCTTTATCTGGAATGCAAAGCTTTTCCCCAAATTCAGCACCACGTCTCATCCCTGGGGCATCTTCAAACCAAGAGCCACAAACTTTTGGCTGCAGGTGGCTTTGCCGGCATGATGGGGAGCAGCTCGGCAGCTGCTCGCCGCGGTGTTTGTTTTGGAACATCCCCACCGGCCAGCACTCCCTCCTTGGGGAGAGGGGGGCTGCGTTGCTCCAGCACTGCTGTTCTTCCGCATGGGGCTGCCGAAAGAGCCCAGAGCACCTTGCCAGGAGGGTGAAGTCATTTATTTACGCCTAGAAAAAAATGTACTTTATTACACAGCCTCTGAGACATTAGGGCTGAGCAACTGCCAGGCTTTCATTCTGACGTGGACAGCTGAGGTCAGCATGGGGCAGTCACGGTGGCTGTGTCTTTTCTTAGTCCCCTTGTAGGGGTGTACAAACAGGACATCAATTTGTTCATGTGAAAAAAGTGCCAAGTGCTGGCAGAGGTTCATTTGACCGACAGAAGTGTCTCCATGGTGGCGGGTCACCTTGTGCTCCCTTTGCCATCCACAGAGATAAGAAAACCCTTGTAAGACATAACTTCTTGCTGCACAGAGCTGGTTTCTCCAGCTCTCAAGGGAGCTGTGGAGGCCAAGGAGATGGACATCTTTGCTTTGTGGATGTTCAAATCACTTACCCAAGGCAAAGGCTTGGCTCTGCCTGAGATGAGAGGGGCTCTTCTGAAACAGGGTTTAGGTGTGAAAGACTTCCTGAAGGTGACCCTGATTTTACAGCACTCCTAGTTTTCCAGTGTCTATTTTCTCACTGTAATTACAAGTGAGAACGATTTTTACAGAAAATCTTGTTTTTCCAAGCGTTTTATGAATTTTCCAGATAGAAAGAGAACCACTCAGTGTTTATATTACTGCCCTATGCCTTAGGGGCTCTCATTCCTGTCTGCAAGCAAGTCATTCCATAGGAGTGGTAGAAGAAAATATTCTTTGTACCCTTAATAAATAATATAAAATAAAATAAAAATATTAAAAGACCACTGCTGTAGGGAAGTGTTTCTCTCCTTGGGCTGCAGCTCCCATGTCCCACAAGGCTTTTCCCTCCCAAGGGCTGTGCTGTAGGAGATTGGAAGCACAGTTTGTTTGTAGGTTTAGCCAAAAATATTTCATTCTTTTCTGATTAAACCACTTTTCTGGAGGGAGAAAAGAAAAGACGGGGTGGCATTAGGGATTATTGCTGTTTTATGGAGCATTAAGGTTTTCCATTTGAAGTTGGGGAAAAATTGCCAAAAACATTTAGGTGAGGATCAATGCGCCATCTCAATATCATTTCCACGGCAAATTTGTAGCCAGCCTTGCTAGAGATCACTCCCAACCCCAAGCTTTGGGTAAGGGGCAGATGGATTCACCTCCCTCCTTCTGCCTTTGATGACAAGGGGAATCTTTTAACCCTTTCCAGGTGGTCACACAGGATTTTCCAGGTTGCCTGCCTGGGACGTGAGAGGTTGAACTCTCCCAGGACTTAGCAGGAACAAAGCTGGGTGACAGCATTGCCCTTTACTCCAGCTGAGCGGTGGCACAGAGGCGCTTTCTTCTCCTCCGCGGCGGCTGATAGCCGGCTCCATCCTGCTGGGAGCAATTTCCCTCTGCAGCTCCTGCCAACGAGCACACACACACACACACACACATCCATGCGCACACCCAGGCGTGCAGGCTTCTCACAAGGCTCACATTCAGGGGCTCCCCACCTCCTTTCCCTTCCAACTCCCGGCAGCCCGTCCCGGAGATGTCATCCTGCCCCTGATAAGGCGCAGAGGCGGCTGCGAAACGAAGGCTCCCAGTTGCTCCCGGCGCCAGGCAGGTTAGAGGCAGACACGTCTAACCCTTGCCTCTTCTGGCAGTGGCCAAAAACAGATGACATCACCCCCTTGTCCCCCGTCCCCCCCCAGCATCCCTATCGGCCCCACTGAGAGGCGTGTGCATGGAGAAGAGAGAAGGAAGAGGGAAGGTGGAGGGGGAGGAGGTGGGGGAAAAGGAGGGAAGATGAAGGTTGGAACTGGAAGTTGGTTATTTTGGCAAAAAGACAAAGTTCTGCAAAACTTCACCGGTCAGACTTCAAAAAGGTGGAAAAACTGGAGGCTCATTTCTGGCAGGTCTTGTTATCAAGGGGAGCCTTATCTGCTCGATGGGACTGATGGCTCATGTGAGCCGGAGTGGCTGCTAACCTCTGGCTGAGCTTTCTGAGGCCCCTGAGGAGCCGGACTGTCACTCAACGGAGAGGACAACCATCCGGGAGATAGCACTGCATGAAGGCATTGCCTCCATGTTTGCAGCCTGCAGAGAGAGAGGAGCAAGGACACGGGTATCCCCAGCCTGGAAGTGCACAGAAACCCAGTCCCTCACTGGTTTAATCCATGGTGGTAGGAGGAGTGGGGGAATCCCTGCTCAGAGTCCAGACAGAGATGGGACAGATCCCCACTGGGTGCCAACTGACACATTTGAGTCACTAGTTTTGCTGGTTTCCTTCTCTTTCCTCCAGGACAAGACTGGTCGCTCTGGTGTAGATAGTGGAGTGGGTTTAGGTTAAAGTCAGGTGTGTAGCTGGAGGTTTTGCTGTCCAAGGAAGCTTTTGGGTGGCAGTTTTGGCCATTCCCTTGCTTACATGTCTCAAATACCATGATGGGTGTTTTTCAGAGGTGAACCTTCCAGCTTTTCTCTTGAGGACACTTTCACATCCTGTCATGCTCACTCTCTCCTCACACCTCCAAGACATTGTATTCTTGCTTACACTACCTCACCTCCTTTCCTAGGTGAGGACCTGCTCCTGGGGTCCTGCACAAGAGCACAGCATGGTGGGAAATTCCCCTTCCGTCTTGGCACCACAGTCAACAACATTTACTCCCTGGTGAGTTGTTGCTGTAAAAGAACATGGCCTTGGCCCATTACCACTTGTAATTCCACCCAGTAGATCAGCAGATACAGGAAACGAGGCGGTGATGCCCTTCTTGTGATGTTGGGATATGGTGTGAAATACAAGAGTTTATTCTCTTTCACCTCCCAAAACATTTTCCTTTGCCTTGCCTTGCCTTCCCCTTCCCTTTCTTTCCCCTTTCCCTTCCCCTTGCCATGGGAGTGGGATTTCTCCATCTCACCCACCTTTACCTTGTCTCAGGGGTGGATAAACTGAGCCATCCACCCAGGATCCCCTTCATCTTGTTATGGAGGAGGAAGAAGCCCTCCTAGAAGGAAAATCGTACCTCTGTCTTGGATCCATCCTCTTGAAGAGGACGGATCGTGCCTTGGTCTCTTCTGTAGATGGATGGAGCAAGAGGTAGAGGTTGATAAAGGCTGTGACAGAGACAGAGATAGAGGCAGGGGTTATAGCAGAGGCTTCATAACCACTTGAACAAGCCCAGTAGATCCCTCTCTTGCTGCCCCCCTGGAAGGGCACAGGTGTCCCCTTGGTCTTGTGCCACATCTGACAGCCTTGTGCAGATGTTTTGGGTACCCCAGTGCATCTCAAGTGTCTCTGAATGTGGACAAGTGCATCAAAACCTAAGCGTTAGGCAGGTCGATCTCAGAGGAAACAACAGCTGCACTCTGGACTCAGAAGGATATATAAAACCAACAGGTTTACTGGTGATGGACAACCCAAGTTGAGGGTGTGGGCATGGAGGTGTCCAAGAGCAGATCCTATGTACAGCTGTAGTTGCAGGGTTGCTGGGCTGGTCTCCCTGGGGTTCCGGTGTCCATCCCAGCGTGGCCACTCTCATCGGCAGCAGCGCAGACGGCCGCTGCTGCAGGTCCCTTCCCAGCGCTCCATGTGGAAGCAAAGCCTCCGGCAGTGGCCGTGGTTGCTTCTGCACTGCTGGCTGTCTGAAAGGCCCCTTGCTGCAGGGGAAAAGGGGATGTGAGACCTTCTTAAGGGACTTGGAAACCCACCTGGAGCCCTGCTGGTGTCACTGGCTGAGAAATTAAATGCTTGTACTTGGCAACGGGGAAATTCAGTTGGCTTTGTGGTGAAGGTCAGATGTGCCTGGGAGGAGCATCTCCATCCAGCACGCATTGGGAATCTCTTAACGACCAGCCTAGGTGAGACGGCCAGCTTTGGGTTGGCCAAGTTAGATTAGATGAGTCAGGTGAGGTGGATCCCTTGGGCAACCTCAAAAGTTAGAAAAGTGTATTTTTGGAACAGGTGTTTCATCTACTGGTTTGTTTGTTTAGTTGTTTTTTTGTTTGTTTTTGTGATTGATGGTTTCTTGATGTTTTGGGGTTTTGGGTTTGTTTGTTTTAAATCTTCCTGTTTTGATAAAAAAGGTGTGTGCTGCTTCTCTTTACACGCAGTAGGAACACCAAGTTCAGGATTTCTGGAGGGATACACTGAGGGGTATCCACCATCAGTGGAGTGGGCAAGCCCTTCTCTCCCCTCCCTTTATCCTTAGGACTTCAGTTAAATAAAAGAGAGCATAAACAGGCTAAGCAAGTAAATCTCCTCTTCTTGGTTATCAGGTTTGTTTTCTGTGAAAGTTATAGCCCTACTAACACCATAGTGACCTTGTTCCTAACATATATATACAAGAAACCAGTGAAAAAGCCCAGCCAAGGAAGATTTTTCTGTTAAACAGGATCCCAGAAGAAAACAGACAGACAAAAAAATCCCCAAACGAGCAGTCTTCCCCACCAACTTTTTCCCCTGGAAGCTGCTTTTTTGATTTCATGGGGTTCTCCTTGTTTTGTGGAGGATGAGGCTGGTCAGGAGCAGATCTCAGGCTCCTGTCTCAGGCTCAGCTTTTCTGGGTGGCTTTTGAGGGGATGGAGAGGAGGGGTCGCACAGTCTACGAACCAGAGACACCTGCATTCAGGAAATTCATGGAGACCATTTCAGAAGAAATTGGTTCTTTGGAAGCAAGAGTCAGGTCAGCCTTGACTTCACTTGGTTTGACTTGAGGGTCCTGTCTTGTTCTTCCCTACCTCGAGGTAGGAACCCGACTTTTCTCTCTCCACAGTCCTGCAGAACCCCCCATGAGTATTTTGTCCTTACCGGGAACGTCCTGGAGGAGGAGGATGACAATGACTGCAAAGAGCAGCTGGAGCATCCGCATAGCTGAACGTGAGTGGGGGTTCACCACGAGGAGGAGTGAAGGGCCGAGAAGAGGTGTAGAAGCGGGGAATCCTGAATTTATAGTGCCCAGGGGTTATGTAACGCTCCTGGAGTGCGGGGAACTTTGTCAATCTCAGATGCATTTCAACATGACAGCAAATAGTTGCACCTGGATGTTCCTGCTCTCGAACACACCACGTTAGCAGGGGAAAAAAAAAAAATTAAAAAAAGAAAAAAGAAAGGCAGGGTTTTGTCAACAAATTGCACTGAGCACTGGGGAGTCTGCTACTGCTTGCTGCTGGAGACAGGACGTTGGGGCTGACCCAAACTGGCTCTTCTTGTGTTTGTAGGCTCGAGCATGTGATGTTAAAATGCCGTCCAAGTGTTTGCAGTATCAAAGATTATTTTTTTTTTTTATTTCCAGCTCCCAGTCTCTGTGTTTAGCATGGACACAGTCAAGCGTGAAAAAATCCAGAGTATCCTCCTCCTCAGCAGTCCCCAGCACACAAAATTGGCTTGAAAATCATGGGATCCTTAAAAATCAAACGTCTGTTTGTATTTCCCAACTTCTAGGCTGCAAAGAGACTGTTTGCCAAGGTTTTGTTTACAACTGCCAAGAAAAATGGCAATTTAGCATCTTATTCATTTATGCACTTATTAAATGGGAAAGCTGGGATAGCTCCCTGTGATTATCAGGAGCAGGAGCATTAGGAAAGCTTGTGTGTTACAACTCTCCCAGGAATGCTGGCAGGACCTCTCGTTTGTACTAGTTCTCCAGGTCCATTCCAGGAAATTAGTAGAGGTGGGACCTGAGTTTCAACTTGGGAAAACAACATAAAGCAAATAACGAGCAGAAATCGCCTCCAACCAACAACAAACAGAGGAAGAGGAAATAGAAACTCTATAAAGGTTTCTTTTTACAGCAACAACGCGGCTGGGGGCATCACCAAGTCTTCCCTTTTCCCTTTATAAGTCACCTTGATGGCTTTTTATTTGCAGGCTGGGTGCCAAGTAGTGCTGGAAAATGTAAAACCGACGGCCTTTGGTTTTACACTGAAGAACAAGGATCACCTTCATCAAACAGTGCAGATAAGTGGGGTCCTTCACCAGCTGGACTCTGGATCACAGGACACCGAGCATTCAAACAGGGTGTCGTGCAAACTGGCCACACGTAACCTGGTAAAGAAAATGGGTTTGTGACCCCATCTGCAGAAGGAACGGTTGCAAGGATGTGTGTAGAGCCTCTCTGGAAGTGTTGGTGCTTTGCATATCATAGAATCATAGAATGTGTTGGGTAGGAAGGGACATTTAAAGGCCATCTAGTCCAACCCCCCTGCAGTGAGCAGGGACATCTTCAACTAGATCAGGTTGCTCAGAGCCTCATCAAGCCTGGCCGTGAATGTCTCCAGGGATGGGGCCTCCACCACCTCTCTGGGCAACCTTTTCCAGTGTCTCACCACCCTCACTGTAAAGAACTTCTTCCTAATGTCTAATCTAAACCTGCCTTGCTCTAGTTTAGATATCTGGCGGTACTGCTTGGTGCAGTTGGTGGGAGACCATAACCCACCCCGTGTGCTTCTGAGGATGGATATCTCCAATGTGAGAGATGGTGCAACAGGGCTGGGGCACGGTTTATCGAGCAGAAATGAGACTGCAGCTCTTGAGCTGAGCAGGGAGGAGCGTGCGGATGCTCATACGAGTGTCCTGCTCTGGGTATGTGACCTGATGTGCCTGAACACGTGTGTGCAGGCGGCTTGATGCACTCTAGACAGGAGGTTTAGCACGGAGCCAGAGCACCACATGGCCATGGTGTTCCCAATGATGGATGGCAAAAGGCCATCTTTTATCTCTAGCTCAGCTGCTCTCCCTCGGTGGGAGTAGCACCATCTCAGCGGATGGGCTGTGTCTGGAGCTGTTTGAATGCTGCAGGCTCCACAGAAGCAGGCACAAAGGTGGTCAGGATGAGTCCCTCACACCACCACACGCCCCCACTCTGCAGCCGTGGTGCATGGGTTGAGTTGCAGAACATGCCTTGGGAAAAAGAGACAAAACCAGACAATATCAACATACACCAGATTTCCCCCAGAAATCCGGGGCAGGAAGTCTCTGTCCCCTGGGCAATTGCTCTGACAGCAAATGGGCTTGCTCCCTCCAGCGTGGTCCCTACGCCTTGTTGGCCTCAGCCTCTGGTGAGCCTACTGGGGCTGGTCCATCAGCCTCCCGCCCTTCCCTGCTTCCCAACTTGCCGCCAGATGTTTTTTTTCTCAGACCCCACTGTGCACAAAGGCTGATCTGTGCTCAGCGACACGTGGCACAGAAATTAGCTTTTGGCCATCTCAGTGGTTTTGAGGCTGGGGAAGGGTCAAGTCAATCCGCATCCACCCCATGGCCCCAAACGGGAGGGCCGTCTCCACTGACTTCATCTGCTTTTGATCCAGAACCTAAGCAGCCTGATTTATAAAATGGAGCCTGGGATAAATTTACACCTGCAGCACTGCAGGTGATGATAGGGGCAAATCTTTCAGTGATGTGAAAGGCTCCTGGTGCCCCTTACCAGTTTGCCCTGCTGCCTCCACGTCCCCATCTCACCAGTGGCTGTCTACCAAACCCAAGCCAAGCAAGTGCTGATACTGCCTTGCAGTTCAGCTTTGGAAGAAATTGCCAGTTCTGGCTCAGCTCTGGACCAGAAAACCTCCATGGCTGTGGGCAGGTTTTCATTACGGACCAGCTCATGGGACCATCCACCTCCTGCCTATAACAGCAGCCATATGGGGAGGCCTAAATTAGAATAAGCCCATTTGTGGTATTTATCTCAAATTTTCTCCTGCTCTCAGGCTATTTTCTGGGATGGGGAGAGAAGTTGTGCATGGCAATATCCTTCAACGGGGAGTTTCATAGGTCTGCAATTGGTTATACAAAGGAAAATTTTTTTGGCTTGTTTGTTTTAAATGTGTCTCCCACCAGTTTCCCAATAGTTCTTGTGCATGATGAGACCGTGAACAGTCAGACCCCTCAGCACGTTTCAGCAGACTTTCCTGATCCTTTAGACTTCTGCCATATCCCCTCTAAACCACCCATTGCCAGTCGTGCTTTGCTAGAGATGCTTCTGGACTCACCTCTGTCCAGAAAGATCTGTCGTGCCTCCTGCCTGCTCTCCAGGTCCCCCATGAGCCCAGGAAAGATGTTTGTGGATAATCCCAAAACCCTATGTGTCTTCAGGTCTACAGGCATCTGGTGGGTCATGCATATCCCTTAAAACATGGAGATCTTCAGGCTCATGAGATGTCCAAGTGCTCACTGAAATTCGTGGAGATCTAGCTCTCATGTCAGTCACCTAAGCAGGCATCTGTTAGCATTTGGGATGTTCTGGGGTACCCGAGACACTGGACTGGTAGGTGTGATGCTAGATCTATGTGCCCTTCTGCTGTGGCAGCTGGAGGTCAGGGCCAATACGCTGGATATCTAAAAGGCATCTAGTACCTGGTGTGTGAAGCACACCACGCTGGTTTCATTGGCAGCTAGACTTCATGCCGGCCTTCTCCTGCACCATGCTCCACTCACAGAATCACAGAATGGTAGGGGTTGGAAGGGATCTCTGGAGATCATCTAGTCCAACCCCCCTGCCAAAGCAGGATCACCCAGAGCAGGTGGGTTTTGAAAGTCTCCAGGGCCGGAGACTCCACCCGTGAAACTCACTATGCTGCTGGACTCAAAGCCTGCTGTAGATTACTTGCTGTCCTAGTGGAAAAAGACTTTGTTTTATGTGGTCTGAATCTGCAAATTCCTCCTTTCTCCCTCTTTTTTATTTTTTCAAAATGCTGTTTTTTGACCCACATCAAATGGACACAGCACACCTTGTGTCTGCACAGCTAAGCTCTCCCCACCAGCTACATGGCCACATCCAGACGTCTATTACAGATTGTCCCTGGCATATGCCCACCTCCAAACTGTGCCAAGGAACAGTTTGGCAAAGTGCTAATTTGCTGATATCTGGGTATCTGCTAGTGTCTGAGCCTGAGCCTCACGTGACTTGATTACTTGTGTAGATACAGCCTCTGAATCCAGACCCATTTTATCTTCCTAGCATGTCCCCGGAGCTGGGCTGTGGTAGGGTGGTGATGTCTTTCACTCCACAGGAGGTGGAGGAGCAGCCATGTCAGTGGGCTGAATACGACCCCCTTTCTCCTGCATGGGGGTGAATGGAGAGCCCAGCATGCAGGTGGTTGTGCTGGTTTCCATGGGATGGCTGGGGCTGTAAGGAACAATCTGAATCTAAGGAGCTTGCACAAGGCTATGAGATCCCACCTTCCCCAAGCAGGAGCCTATCTGCCTACCATTGTGCTCCTGGTTACGCAGCTCTGTTACAATGACATTTTTAGGGCGGAAGCAGAGGATCTCATCTCCGTCTGTCTGTCTCTGCCAAAAAAACACTGGCCTGTTGCCTGGGAACCGCAAACAAATTCCAGCGAGGAGGATGTTCATGCCATGCTTTAATGAACTAATATCTCCAGTTATTCATGAGGCTTGTGCTGGATGACAGACTGGGCATGAGGGTAGGGCTCTACCCTGGCTGTCCATATGGCTGCAAAGTCCCCATATATACCTCCCAAGGTGTCTGGATGGTTTCTGGGTCTCCCTTAGGAGCTGGTATGGGTCTGCTAGGGTAATACTGAAGAACCCCTATTTTGTAGCCTTCTGAGCTCTGTCAGGTACAGGTAGCTGGAGCTACAGGCTCAACTAAACCTTTCCCACAAAAATCTTTTTCCTCATATGGCCTTCTCCCATGAGGGCAAAAGCTTACTGTTTTTTCAGAGTGGACCACTAGCCTGATTTAAATTCTCACCAGCCTGCATCTCTTAAGGGACAGTAGACTTCACTTTCTCGTTTCTTCTGCTGTTCTGGTTTCCCCCTTAGCTTGCCTGACTGTCCCTTCTTGTCCTCCGTGGAATCCTGCAGGTAAAAGGTTGGATTCAGATGAACTCCACTTACTACACGTGGGTCTGCACTCTGGGAAACGGTCCCAGTTGGGCAGGACTGCTGGTCACGGGTGGAAGTCCTCTGGCAAAGGGTCACACTGGGGGCAACTTTTACTGAGGGCCTCAAACAGTGAGTACTTTTTGTCTTTTGGATATAAAGGGCTGGAAAATGGTGTTTGAGTCCTGTAGGAGTGAAGTCTCATGGTGAATGAAAACACACAGGTGAACATCTCAGTGGTGAGGGGATGGACACGGTCACTTAGCCAGAGGAGTTTAGTGCTACCTTCTTCAGAGGGTTATGGGGTACACCAACCTGGGGGTGATTAATTTGAGCAGTATTCCCCATCACACCCTTACACCAAAGTATCTCATACTGCTGTTTAAGCAGCTCCTCAAGAGCTGTGCTGGTGGCGGGGTGCTCTGCTCCAGGCGAGTTAATGGGTCAAAAAAATATGTCAAGAAACAGTTGTGAAGGGTTCATGGACTGGAGGGTGCTGTTCTCCACTCTCCACCATGTCCTCGGTGCTTTTTCTCTCCTCCCTCTGTGTCAGACCAGGCAGCTAGAAGGGAAGTCAGTTCATCTTATTCATCAGGCAGAAATCATGATGGAATTTTGTGCTTTCCTTTTTTGTTGGGTTGTGTTTTGGGGTATTTTTAGGCTTATTCCCAGCCAGATCAGCAAGCAAGGGAGAGTGGGACCTTGCCTTTCAGCAGCATCATGTATTACGTTACTGCCAGAGGGACAATGTTGCCTATAAACTGCCTGAGCTTTTCCACCTTCCCAGGCTGAAATTTGGCTGGCCAACAGGTCGAAAATGTATAGGGGGCAGAAGGCCCAGCAGCTGGCAGGGAGATGTACAGGGTGAGCTGCATGAGCCCATATGTTCTGTTTTCTTAGGAAACCGGGCTATAAACATGGTGGCCGAGCGTCCCCCACATAAGAGGCACAAATCATGAATTTTGTGGACAAATGCGAGAAATAAACTGTTTGATTTGGAAAAAAGCCTGCCTGTGCTGTACTCATACATCAGCATGCGTCGGAGAGGCGGGCTGGATCTGGGAAAGAATTTGGCTCCGGATTCAGCCCCGTCTCTGTTTCCAGCAGCAGTTCCCAAGCTGACAGCCGTCTCTGGGTAATCCGGCTCTCCTGATGGCTCATCCAAGTGCAGGGGATCTCCAGGGGAGCACTGGTGTCTCCCTGCGTGTGTTGGTGTCCCGGACTGTGTTATGATGACCCAAGGAGAATAGCTGGGCTGCTAAGGGGAGAATGGAGAATGGATGAATTAATTGTTGGACCTCTGGCGATGGGTCCTGACCCTGGTGAGGTCAATGGGAATGTTCCTGTTTGATTCATCACAACAAGAATTTCATCTCCCAGGGAGGACTTTTCCCTGGCTCTGACCACCCTGCCTCGGCTAATTGGCATAGCTCTCTCATTACATCATTGTTTTCTTGCTTTCACATAAATGATTGACCCAGAGAGAAATATTTTACCTGGAAAGGGAGACCGAGAGCTAACTGACAGAGGCAGGGGAGTGTCAAAATTTCATGCTGAAAAAACACAGAAGGGCTGAGAGGGGATCTGGACAGCTAGTGGATTTAGACTGATGCAGCTCATAGGTGGAAAGCTGTTAGGTGCAAACAAGATAATTGCTTTGGGAGTATTGCTGGGTGATTACAGAGGAAAGTGGGAGCACCAGAAACGTGGATGAGGAGAGAAGCCTGTCAAGGGCAATGGTACACAACTTTCAGATCCATTCCCTACCATGTTTAAAACAAGCAATCTTCCCCAAATTGAAGGAGGGGAGATTGAGATGAGATATTGTGAAGAAATTCTTTGGTGTGAGGGTGGTGAGCCCCTGGCCCAGGTTGCCCAGAGAAGCTGTGGCTGCCCCATCCCTGGAGGGGTTCAAGGCCAGGTTGGCCGGGGCTTGGAGCAACCTGGTCTGGTGGGAGGTGTCCCTGCCCAGGGCAGGGGGTTGGAACTGGATGATCTTGAAGGTCCCTTCCAACCCAAACCATTCTGTGATTCTGTAATAAGACTGGGCTTTTTCTTGGTGTCACTGCATTGTGGAAGAGGGATAAACCTGGTACAACCTTGCTGGGTTTTCCATTTTCTGGTCTAGGCGGTGGCTGATGGACAGCACATTCCTGCTGTGAACCATGGGCAAAGGGGCCTGTATACATGTGGGGAATCCCTACTCCTTTTCTGTGCCTTATTTCTCCGACCAGCCCTTCCCAGAACCCGTAAGAACCTGGCACAGCCCAGAAGGGAAGAGTAGATGTGGGAGCGGTGCCTGAGAAACACAGACCACGCTTGCCTTTATGTCAAACTGGGTAGCTTTTGCACCAAAAGTGATTGAAAAAGGCTGCCCCCATTGCAGCTGCTTTCTCTGGGGAGGGAAGTAAAGAGACGGAGCCACCCTGCTCTGCTGGGAAGGTGTGGGCAGCTATGTTCACTCCTGGTCAGTGGGAGAGAGTGTATCCCACCACCGACAGCTTTGCTGAGCATCAGCAGGAGTCACAGACGGGCACTTGCTGTTCTGTTAAACTTCAGGTTTATTGCTTTCAGGCAAGGGGAAAGGCAATTTCTCACCTGTGCGTGACAGGTAACAACCAGATGCCAAAAGGGGCAATGCACAGTCTGGGTGGCCCCAGTTTCTCCTTGTCACAGTGTTTCCTAGAAAGTCACAGTGAAAGCAAAAAGCAACATGTTGAGAAGTCCACTGGTCAATCCACAGCCATGTTCTCCCAGGAGAGCAAGTCACAGAAAGGCACAACATCTCCTTCCCAACAGCAGACCATTCCTTCATAGTGGAGCCTGCAGCTCTTCACGTGCTGCATGTTCCTCCTTTGGAAATCTTCAGCTCTTTGTGGTGGTGGGTGACAAGCTTTTGCAACAGAGAATGATGGGTTCAAAGCAGTAGCTGGCCAGATATTCACCAGAAACACAGTTTCCAATTCGGCACAAGCCCCCTTCATGGTTACAGCTATCTGGTCCATGAGCGTCTCCTGTACAAAGAAGCAACAAGTTGGTGGGTAAAATGCATGGAGTGGGTAAAATCATAGAATCACAGAATGGTTTGGGTTGGAAGGGACCTTTAAAGATCACCTAGTTCCAACCTCCCTGCCCTGGGCAGGGACACCTCCCACCAGACCAGGTTGCTCCAAGCCCCGTCCAACCTGGCCTTGAACCCCTACAGGGATGGGGCAGCCACAGCTTCTCTGGGCAACCTGGGACAGGGTCTTATGAGCCTCACAGTGAAAAATTTCTTCCTGACATCCAATCTAAATCCCCCGTCTTCCAGTTTGAAGCCATTCCTGTCATCCTATCACTACATGTCCTTGTAAAAAGTCCCTCTCCAGCTTTCTTGTAGGCCCCCTTCAGATACTGAAAGGGACTGGAAGGTCTCCGCGGAGTCTTCTCTTCTCCAGGCTGAACCCCCTCAGCTCTCTCAGCCTGTCCTCCCAGCAGAGGGGCTCCAGCCCTCCCAGCATCTCCGGGGCCTCCTCTGGCCCCGCTCCAACAGCTCCGTGTCTCTCCTGTGCCGAGGCCCCAGCGCTGGAGGCAGCACTGCAGGGGGGTCTCCCCCGAGCGCAGCAGAGGGGCAGAATCCCCCCCTTGCCCTGCTGCCCACGCTGCTGGGGATGCAGCCCAAAATCCCCTCTGGCACCATGTGCCCTGCCAGCCAAGCCAGCACCGTGACCGTGCACAGAGCCTGGGCGTGCACAGCTGCAAAGAGCACACCCGCGATCCCTGCCCCAAAGGACAGCTTCAGACATCTGTTAAAAAAAAACAAGTTGCAGAGCCAACCTCACTCAAGGAGCATTTTATCACGGGTTTGTTTGTTCAGGACGTTGGCAACGAGTGTGCACGGGAGGTCAAAGCGGTTGTTCTCACCCCACCAAGGAGGCAGCTGCAGCCTGAGAAAAGGCAGAAATATTTTCCCAGAGCACAGGACATCTCCTCTAGGGCTTCTCCAACCTGTCTGCTCCTAGAAAGCCAAGGAGGTGCCCTGTTTTCACAGCTTCTTCTCAGCTCATTTTTGCGTTACCCCAAGGGATTAAATCATGCATTTTGCCAAAGTACCTCACTCACTATCTCATCCAGAAACCTGAAGGCGCTTTTCCCCCTCAGTACCTGTTACATTTTGATTTGATTACACAGTAAGGAAAGATTACTCCTGTGCTCAGACACCTCTGTTTACCACCCTCGGCCTTCCTGTTCTTACCGTGACTGGTGAGGGAGATGAAGATTAAAATGAACCAAAGGATCCCCATTGCTTTGGTCCTGCTGGAAAGTCACAGGGCTCAGCGTGAGAATTTGCAGAAGCCTCTGCGTGCAGCTGGCATGCTGGATGGCATCCGGGAAGAGGGAGGGAATAGGCAGGAGTTAATTATATTCCAGTCTCGGGAGTGACATTTGCTGCTGAGAAACCCTCTGTGTCGTTCTGACCCAGCGCTGCGGCTCCAAGCAATGTTGACTGGCTTCACATTCGCTGGTTATCTTCTTCCCCGATGCCTCTCCCCAGGAGTTGGCATTTTGGACTGGTAAATTGCCAGTTGCAGGCAGGTCAGTGGAAAAAGAGCCTCGGGGAGATCCTCTGCCCTTCACCTGCAGCCACCGAAGTCCCCAGGGAGCTGATGGGTGGGAAGGTGGCAACCTGCAAGGAAAGACTCCCAAGGAGCTGCAAGGAGGAGAACGGTGCAGTCTAGGAGTGATTCATTTTCGATCTGAGCTCATGCGAATATTTTCTCCGGCTGAAACCTGGGCGTGATTTTTTTTTCCTGCCAAAGAGGCTATTCCAGCTTTGGCTTGCGAGGAATTTGGGAGGCTTCATTCCTGAGTGTGATGAGCACACAGCACTGGTGGAGGAGGTAGCCGATTAAGCTCAGCAATGCACCACTTGGTGGGAATTATGTGATAGATATGCAGCTCTTGATGTAAAATCAGCTTGTGATGTTCCAGCTACCCTCGCCTGGCTGCTGCCCCTGCCTGGTCCTGCTGTTTGCTGTCCCTTCAGCTGTGCTAATATAACTGCTTCTGTGAATACATCCTAGACTGGATAGTTGAAAGATCGTGGTTAAAAATTCCCTTCTCCCAAAGAAAATGTAGATCAGAGGCACTTGATAGAGTCAAAGTTTGCTGTCCTGGATCAGAAGGCATGAAAAGCTTGATTTATGTACCCTTAGGTATTGGGGATTTTTGCGTGAGTGACAGTGGCAGACAAGACACTCTGGAAACCTGGCATGATACCCTAAGTCATCTCAAATAACATCAATGCCCAGCTGTGGGCAACTGAGTCTGGCCCTAAACCCAAGAAGGGCAAAAGACAATTTTTTTTTCTTTCTCTAGGCTCAGGTGGGTTAAAAAATCTTGTTCAAAGACTGACCAGTCCTGTTCCAGGGCAGTCAAGTGCTGGACAACCCCTAATTTTCCTCATCCACTTATTACCCCATTACTCCATGGTCACCTGTTGGACCAGAAATAGGTCCAACCACTAACTTGGAGTGAGAGCAAGTCCCTTAGGAGTGGGATTGTTTCCTTGGGTCTACAGCAAGGAGCCGGTCTGGGACCTTTACACAACTGTTTGCACATTGTAGTGTTTGGACTTGCGCCTCTGGGCTATGTGGTGGGCAAACCTGCAAAGCAGGTTTGGCAAAAGGGCTTGAATCTGTGGACCATTTTGTGCTAGAGAGATACTGATCTTGGGGGAACAACAGAGTCAGCAGCCTGCTGCACTCTGATAATAATTTCTAGATGAGCCTGCTCAGGTTTTGCAAAGGACTGAATTTTTTCACCTCCTCTGCCCAGGCTATTTTTTTTTTGATGTGTTGCTTTCTCAGCGCATTTCCACTCCAACAGAGGGGTGCGGGTTTGATTTTTCCCTCTAGTCCCCTCCCAAGCACCATTGCTCCCCTCTCCTCATCCTCTTTGTGCCTTATAACTGATGACAAAGCTTGGCTTGTCCCACATGTCACTGTGTGCTGTATCCTCATCTCCCTGTTGTGAGGGTGAGATGTACTTTCTCTTGAACATAGAATCATAGAATGTGTTGGGTTGGAAGGGACCTTTAAAGGTCATCTATTCCAACCCCCTGCAGTGAGCAGGGACATCTTCAACTAGATCAGGTTGCTCAGAGCCTCATCCAGCCTGGCCTTGAATGTCTCCAGGGATGGGGCCTCCACCACCTCTCTGGGCAACCTGGGCCAGTGTCTCACCACCCTCAGTGTAAAGAACTTCTTCCTAATGTCCAATCTAAACCTTCCCTGCTCTAGTTTAAAACCATTGCCCCCCATCCCATCACTACATGCCCTTGCAAACAGCCCCTCCCCAGCTTTCTTGTAGGCCCCCTTCAGGTACTGGAAGGCTGCTATAAGGTCTACCCGGAGCCTTCTCTTCTCCAGGCTGAACAATCCCAACTCTCTCAGCCTGTCTTTGTAGCAGAGGGGCTCCAGCCCTCTGATCATCCTTGTGGCCTCCTCTGGCCCTGCTCCAACAGGTCCATGTCCTTCTTGTGCTGAGGGTTCTAGAGCTGGACACATGTGGTAGAGCTGCTTGCTGCTCCTTGCTGTCTCTGAGACTGGAAGGTGTGTGGTAGGTCAGGACCCTTCACATGCTGCCTCACATCCTGGTCCATTCACTAGGGATGTAAGGAAGTGAAACAACCCTGGAACTGAAAGAGCTTTCTTCCCTGTGGCCCATGACAGTGTGGATCAGGTCAGCCTTGCAAAGAGAGCTTGGAGGGTCTTTTGTAATCTAAAGAGGGTGCACATCCGGACATCTTTTGTGGCTGAATGATGGGACAAGAGCTTGCATGGAAGGGGCAGGACATAGAATCATAGAATGTTTTGGGTTGGAAGGGACCTTAAAGATCATCTTGTTCCAATCCTGTTAAGCTCTTGGTTGGTTACCTAGACTGTCACATGGAGAGGTGATGCTGCAATGGAAATAAAGTTTTCCCATTGGCAAAGGTCAATATAATTTTACACACCTTTAAAATGAAGGAAAAAAGTGTTAGACCAAGGTCATCTCACCTGTCCAAATGCTGGCTGACTAAGAATGGATTCACTTTGTGGTCAGTGAGGGATGAGTGTAATGACATTGCCAGTGGATCTGTTCCTCTCTGTAGACCAGAGGAGCAGCTTAGGATGACTAGGATGATGGTTAACACACTGATTTAGAGAATGACCTTTCTGGAGTGTGTGGTGGAGACACAAATGAGCCATTTGCATTAGTTCAGACCAGAGTAAAGGATACTTCAGGTGCTGAGAAACAGGATGATGGAAGATGGCTGCCTCAAGGGGCTTTCTGTCCTGTATGGGGAAGGTTTGAAATCCTTCCATCCAAGGAAGGTGCTAACGCTTATGCTCCAAGGGTCATTTTTAGATGCTAGGAGATGAATGCCACCCCTCCTCATGTTCATCTACGAGATGTCCAGCTACTCAGCCTTCAACTGGAGAAATCAGAAAGCCAGCTGTTGTGACTGGGAGCTGCTGAGCACATGGAGATGATGCTCAGAAGCAAACACTTTTTTTGCCTACATTTTGAATGAAACTTCTGTAGTTAATAAACTCAAACTTACCACAAAGGGAAGCCCAAACTGCATAAAATAGTTTTAAACAGATGGTTTTAGGTAGATTTGCCCAGAATATCTTGCATGAAGACTTCCCGTACATGGCACCTGTGCTGAAGTGGGTACAGTATATTGGTAGAAATTGGGAAGCAAGGAAGAGCAGTTGACTGGAATCCTGCTTTGGAGAATGGGAGTTGAATAGTGTAGGCATGCCCTGACCATGCTAGTTGGACAGCCCTTTTTTCTATCACGTTGTCTTTCCTTCTATTAAGAAGGAAAGGAAGGAACGAAGAGAGAAAGAAAGACAGAAAAAGGAGGGAGCTGTAATTTGGATTACGAGGGAATGTGGATTCCAAGATTGTTACAGGAAAGTTTCTGTGGATTTCTGTGTGTGGGTGTAATGGAGAGACATTCTGC
This sequence comes from Rissa tridactyla, assembly GCF_028500815.1. NCBI lineage: Eukaryota > Metazoa > Chordata > Aves > Charadriiformes > Laridae > Rissa > Rissa tridactyla. Next base: position 123,423,293 of record NC_071468.1, on the reverse strand, counting down.
CTCTCTCCATACATATATGACTGTTAGACCTGTTTATTTAGTATTTATTGCCCTTGTTATATAAAGAAACATTTCACCTCTAGTTAATTATACACTTCACATGTTAATGAAACCAGACATCTTCTATACAACACTAGGAAGAAAAATTGTTTTCTTGTCCATGCATTTCTGTGTTTTTCTGCAATTACAGTTCTGTGCAGCACTTCCATTCTCTGTGAGGGCAAAGTCCCACTTGTTCTTGCAGACATTTGATTTCTGGAGGTACACAATGACCCCCCTCGTCTTGACAAGTATGGAAGTTTGATGTCGTGTCTGCAATGAAAAGGATTTTAAGTCAAAACAGAAAACATTACACCACCATGTGAACCAACTCATACATGGAAAGGGTCATGAAGTTCTGGTTACTTTCTCTCCAAAAGCAAAGACACAAAAAAGGACTGTGGGTGTCATCGGAGGACTTCTGTAAAAAGAGGAATTTGTGACCCACCAACTTGGAAAAGAAACAACTGAAGGATGGATATTGTAAAGATATGAAGAAAGTGGTTACAGAATGACTCCATTTCATCGGCAGTACAGAAGTAGGTGGTACTGAATAAAATTATGAGGGAAAAGGTTTGAAAAAAACAAACAGAAGGAACTCCAAATGTAAGGTGGAAAAATCCAGTAAGGACTTTTAAAGACAAAGGTGCCTAAATCTAAAAGTCCTGAGCTGCAAATTCATGAAAGCCAGGAGAATATATAAGGAAGTGTAATTATATGCTTGTGGTGTTCATTAATAGTAATTTTACACATAGAGAGTAACTGTATAGAAACATCCACTTCTGGCCATGGACAGATGTAGGACGCGGATCAGATGAACCTTAGGTCTGGTTAACACAGTTGTCTATAAAGCATGTATTGACTCAATTTTACATGTTGACTATTGAGGAACTCCAAAAATAAGCAAGTTCAGAATGGATTAGATCAATTAACAGGGAAGAGGTCATCTGGCAGCTATTAAACATAGCAGTGTGGATGCGGTCAGCAGTCCACCAACAGATATATCAAGCAAGGAGGACTCCGTGTGGGCCACAATTTTTATTTTATTTCCCTGGGCATCTGTTCTGTTGGAGATGGGACGTTGGTCTACGTGATATTTGACCAGGCCAAAAAGGCAATTCTGTTCCTGTGCTCCACGCTGATGTTATGGAGGAACAGACAGCTCAATCTTTGCAGGTGGGAGGAGATGGTTTGGGCCATTTGGAGACAAAGAGAGTAAGAATGTGTTTTGCTTCTTCTCCAAACGTTGCCTGCCTGGATAGTGTTTCCACACATACCTATGCAGCAGGTTTTCTGACGCCGAGAGCAAGTTCCAAACGCGGCAAATGGTTCTGGGCAGGATTTTGAATGGAAGCAGAAACCATGGTATCCAACACAACGTAAGGTGTCTTTGGGCAAGCCGAGACCTACAAGGAAGAATGGGATTCCCAGCTGTGCTGCACGATCAGTCTGTTTCTCATGGTCTTCTTCCTGCTGAAACCCCATGAATCCCAATTAGGGGTCTGATACAAATACGCCCAAAGCCCAAGGCAGCATTTCCAAAAGTTTTGAGAAACCTCATGAAACCTCACAGGACTCTAAGGAAGGTCTTTGTACAACTAGACTAAAAATGTAATTTTTGATGGCAAATTTCTGAACATATCCTGGGCATATATGTCAAAGTCGTTAGGGCTGGCCAGCCTTTAGATGCTTCTAAGTTCTGGGACTGCAATGCTGCAGTCTGGTCAGGCAGGGGACAGCATGGTGCTCGTAGACCCTGAGATGTATCTATGACTTAAAAAGAAAATCAAAAGCTGGGATCTGCCCCAGTTAACAAGGACAAGAGGTTTGCCCAGTTCCTTCTTTCTCTGAAAGACTTACTCCAAGGTGGGGAGTTTCATTAAGCGTGAAGAAAAGCAAGGCTAAAAGCACAATGAGTGAATGAGTCAGTGCAGCAGAAGGGCTCAGGAAGAGGAATCAGAATATTCAGAGAGCTTAAGTAAACTTCTCCGACGTAGTTCAATTTGAGTAATACAAAGGAACACCTCTGCCGCTCTTTTGCTGTACGCAAAGGAGACAATTTATGATCCTGGGGTAGGAAGAGGCAGATGATTTCCATGGTACCATCTTCCAGTAGTCCCACAAAGTGGAAGAAAGAGACTTCAAAGAGTCCTACAGAGCCAACACCTAGTAGTGGCTTCTGTGGGGAGGTTCTGGTTTGGCATTTGGTCACCATAGGTTCATTTTTCACTTCTGCTTCTAAACTGAGAAATAGGGAACAGCTCTAATGAAAGGAGCTGAAGAGCATGGAGGAGTACAGTCTGCACCACTGCACAAGCTAATTGTACCTCCTATACAGGCAGACCCCAGCGTGGGTCTTGCCCCTTACCTGGAACAGCCTCGAGGAGGAACAGGAGAAGAGCCATGAGGCAGGAGAAGAGCTTCATGGTGGAAGGTCTCAGCTGCAGCATGGAGACAGGGCTACAATGCCAGAACCTTTGAGCAGGGAAGGAGGGAGCATTCTGGCATTTATAGGGCTATGGGAACAGAGCTGCCTGTCCGGAGGACCTTGGCAGTGGTGAATGTGGAAGGCAATGAGTACAGCTTGACCGCTGCGCACGGCTAAACCTGAACAATGCCAGAGGGTCACAAAAGCAAGCGGAAAGGTAACTATACCTCCCTACCTAGCCACTGGGAAGGTTCCTTCTCAATACCAACCCACCCAGAGAGCTTCATTACTTGTTAAATTCAAAGAAGGTGGTTGGTAATGGATGACCCACAGAAAATTAGCCGTTGTTTTGGTGAGAAAGAAAGTGCCTGAGAATGCCAGAAGACTGTTGATGGTGATGAGTATAGAAGAAGGTCCAAGGTGCTGTTTGCAGTCTCCATTCATCAATGCAAATAAATGATTTTTTGCATCATTTCCCTAACTGAAAAATAAAATTTGAACCAACTAAACAACCAGTTTTCTTTCTGGAAATATTAGTTGGTTGATATTATGGACTCAATTTAGTTGCCCAAATATACAGGTCTAATTCCTGCGGGCTGCCCTAGGGTATCCCAAGAATCTCATGGGACTACCCAGTAAGACACAGGACCTCTCGGACAACCTGCATATGACTAGAGGGGCAAACAGATGGCCATGTGTATGGCCTAACTTATTTTAAATGGCACTGGAGAGTCACATATGGTCAACAGTGGTGGTCAGCACTAGACTCAGATACTGAAATGTAAGCCTCTACAGTGGATGTGGCTGCATGGGAATGAGGTGTTTAATCAGTGGTTGTAGGACTCAAATCACACCTTTAGCTAGAGTGGGACCTTAGGAGCCAACACACATGCAGAAACCTGCACCATAGATACTCATATTTAGCTGGCCAAGTCCAGAGCTAAGGGCATCTATTGTCATTAAAGATGCCTCAGGGATCCCATCTGGCCTCCAGCTGCTGCTCCATGAGGGTGCAGATCCCCCATAGCTCCTGCATGATATCTGCCAGCCCCAGGCAGACATTGACATTTCTAATGTCACAGGACCTCTCAAATGGCTGTAGTCTCTATGTGTCAGCAACCGGGTCAATTCCTAAAAGTTTTTCTTAATTGTCATCTTCTGGTTGTGGACATTTTGTAGTAAAAAGAAAATAAAATAAGAGAAGGTTATGGAATTTTTGTAAGGTCCTGCTTTGTGATGCAATGATCAAAAAGTTTAATACGAAATAAAGCAGGGAATCCTGTCCCGAAACATCACTCTGCTCTCTAGACCACTCCCTGTGCAAGCCAGGAGACCTGGGGTACTGTCCCTACTCCAGCAGGTGTATGATTATTTTTTTTTTATACCACATACAACAGCATAAAGAATTTTCCTAATTTTCCCTAATTTTCATGCTTGGATATCTAGTTTCATGTATCTGAATCCATCTGGATTTAGATACCCAACTGGTTTAGGTTTTTTCCCTTTTGAGATACTTACCTGAGAAACTACATTGAAACTTCTGGTAAGGTGACGTGTAGAAGATATTTTTTTCCAAAGTCTTAATCTTATATATTAATCAAAATTGTCTTCAGACAAACTGGGAATATCTCATGAATGATATGTATATGGTTTTTTCTCAGTCGTTATGACAAATATGATTTACAGCAGAAGCTTAATAAGTTAACAAAATAAAATACAATCTTAATAAAATATGAATCCTCCTCCTTTGTGCGAGATACAGAAATCTGGCACATTGTCAGAACAACATGTCTTAATTTGTTATATCTGCAGGGGATAAAATTGGAATTTTCCCCCTTAAACCAAGTTATTGCATCTAACGGTGTGAGAAGATGCAGAAGGAAAGACTCCAGAAGGAAAACAGGGAACTCATGTACTCAATGTCAAAAATAGAAGAAAAATTCCTTTATTGAAGAATCGTGAATGAGCCTGAGCTAAATAGCAGAGATACCTTCAAAGCTATTAACACACCTCTTTTTTCCTTTCTTTATTCTTTGGGAACATAGAATATTCCTGGTTGTTTCTTACAGGATCTGCATTTGTTATAGACTCAGCTTCCAATCAGACACTCATTTACGTGGCAGTAACGTCTGCAGCTTCCTCTTAGACCACACCGGAAAGTGTCCAAGACGTCCCAAGTCCTGCTGCCTACACATAGAAAACATTTTGTACTCTGATGAGAATGGATAGGCACAAAATGTTATCAGATCAACGGGTTTGTGGTCAGCTTGTCTGCAAGTAATCTACAGCCTGTGTTGCATGCAGAGCTGAGCTTCTGAGTGACGCACCAAGCTGGAAAACAGAAAGAGGTTTGATTTGGGCTGAAGTGAACCGGGACTTTTCCAAGTTACTGCTATGAAATTGCCATTGGAAAAAAAAAAAAAAAGCACATTATTTCACTGAACGTGGACATTTCCGTTCATATTGAAATGCTGTGCTGGGCAGGCGTAAGACACAAAGTAAATAAGAGCTGGGTCTTTGGAAATCCCTCCATGAAGTGGTGCTGCCTTAATTTTATCCAGGCAACAGAAAGAACCAAACTCTCTTCTGTATATAGAAAACAGATGAGGAACAGTCAGCGTCTCCAATGGAAACATTCCACTTGCGGTTCTGTCTCCAGAATTATTTAATAGACGTAACCAATATCTGCAAACAGTTTGCGGATGCCCTCAAAAATTCATGGCCAAATTGTTGCAAACTTCATACAAGCATCAAACTATTATTTCTTAACTAAGAAAGGATTCTGAGTCTACTCTAGGATGGCCTGAGGTAGTTCTCAGGACCATGGCAGCTTAGATCCAAAACTTTCTGCTGCTAGTTTTTGACGTTGCCTTCGCCAACAGGCTCTTCTGAAACAAGCCTCTCATGATGTCTCCTGCTGTTCCTTCTGCATTATAGAAGTGCATTGGAACAGACTGCCCAGAGAAGTTGTGGATGCCCCATTCCTGGAGGCCAGGTTGGACGGGGCTTTGAGAAACCTGGTCTGGTGGGAGGTGTCCCTGCCCATGGCAGGGGGATGGAACTAGATGATCTTTAAGGTCCCTTCTAACCCGAACCATTCTATGATTCTATGAAGTGGCGGGCATGGCCCAGAAAACAGGGGTGGGCTTCAGCCATCTAGTCATAGGCGTCCCAATATAATCTAGGTGTCTGAGCTCCAGTTTTCAACAGTGGGTAGGGGATTTCTGTGGCCACAAGGCAGTCATCTAGTGGTGTTTTAGGCACCCTTGGGTATGAGGCTTGACAAATACCATACCTCCTCACCCTGTGCAAATGACTTGAGTACCCCAGGATAGCCAAGGGTTCACTAACAGGATCAAGTGCCTATGTTTAGGCAGATGAAGCCTGCTGGGAAGAGCAAGGCAGGGCAGTTAGCACAGTCAATTCAGCTCACCTTTACTGTGAGGTGCACATGTGAGCTGCTGAATAGGTCTCCAGACCCACTCCAGATCCACCAAGCTCCACTGAGACATCTGCATATGGCAGCACAGCGCTGTTTGAGGTGGGCCATGGTACCCTGCCGGGCTCCACGGCCCATCTAGAAGGCCTCAGCTGTCCAACAGGGTCTCTGTCCCATCTGCCTCCTTGAGATGATGTCTCAGATACACTAGGCCATCTCACACAGGTGCCTACATCAAGCTATTGATCTCTGGAGACCATAATCCTACCCCAGATCTTTCATTTTGCAGGTGGGTTCTCTAAGCATGAGGGGACTCTGTGGCAGATTCTATGATTCTATGATTGGACCCTGATCTCCAGGCTGCAGCTGAAAGTACAGATCTTGTCAGTGGCTAGGAACTATGTCGCCAGGATGCTGCACTTGATCATTTTGTTTTCAAACACCTTGGAAAATATCCAGATGGTTACTTAACTCATTCAGGTCAAGCCAGCACAGACCACGGGTCATTTCCTGTCTCCACTCTTATGTCACGCAGAAAATCTGGAGAAGTCAGAAGAACTTGCACCTCAGAGACAAACTACCAGGTTATTAAGAAAAGCTGTGCAGATTAATTAAGGTTCTTCTCACATGGTTTCAGTTTGAATGGGTTGTTATCTTACGGAAAACACATCTGTCAGTCTGAATCCATCAACCTGCACTTCTATAGGGAGCTCACTTGGTTTCATAATGCGTGTAAGTAAAAGTGTGTGGAATTTCCCAGGAAGTCTCCCCAGGGCTGAATCAGTCCCATGGCTCTCCCACGCCTCAGTTCCTCAAATGCTAGGGCCTTACCCCAAGAACCAGGTGTTACAGCAGTCTGGAATTAACTGTATTGGTTTGTGCTCGGACTGCCAGGACTTCATTTCCACAGAACATACTGTATTATTAAACCGGCCGTTTTTCTAATGAAAAAGTAAGATCTTGCTGTCTTAGCAGTGATCAGCACTGTGGGTTCCTATTGCTTGAAGCCATTGTTCAGCCCCGGAGTGCTCATGCTGTTCTCCTTAACAGGATCAAATGCTTTAGGGATGCCCATAAACTAGAAATGAGTATTTGTCCACTCCCCGACGCAGGGAGCCCTGAGGAAATGCTTTGTCACTTTTTTGGCTTTTCAAGGACAGTCTAACAAAAAAGGACTTTTTTTTTTTCTTTTTTCCTTCAAAGCACCTTTCACAGAACAAAACAGATTTATTTGCTGTGTCTGTGGATGGGATGCCCATTACTCCTTATTGCTTTCTCTTGGGAACCAGTGTTGCATCGCAGGACATAGACCAGGGTCGTACACAATCATAGAATCATAGAATGTGTTGGGTTGGAAGGGCCCTTTAAAGGTCATCTAGTCCAACCCCCCTGCAGTGAGCAGGGACATCTTTAACTAGATCAGATTGCTCAGAGCCTCATCAAGCACATTATCAGAGTTTGCAGATGTCACAAGCAGCACCCTCAGTTTTGTGGGCGTACGAAGAGCAGAGGGCAAGTGAGATTCATGATACAGTTTCCACATGGATCTGTCCTTACAGTATTTGAATTGTGCTACAAACATTCATACTGAAATGGGAGCTGACAGCTCACGTTCTCCTTCAGAGCAGAAGAAACCAGTGTCACTTACTGGAGCCTGTTTCTGTATGTGATATTTATTGATGTTGTTCTGACCCAGTGGCCTTGATATCAACAATATAAACCTTCCCCTCAGTCCAAGTGCATTGTTCTCTGCCTTTCTGGTTTCTTTGCTAGCTTTTCATTCCAAATTTGCAGGCGCCATGGAGTCTCCTGGACAGCCATGCGGCAGGAGAGCTGTTTATATCCATTTTCAGGCACTCCAGGGAAACGGATGAAACAAAGACCTTGACAAGAAAACTTCGGTTGGCTCAGGTTCCCACTGAAGCCAAGGGGAATATCTCAGCTCTCAGACAGGATCCGACATTGTACTTTGTCAGACTGGAGAAGGAACCCAGATTCTTAATTCTGTGAAGTTACTTTAAAAATCGCAAAAAGTGGACCATTTCTGTTTAATGGTGGACTGGAAATGTTTGCCTTTTTTTTTTCATGGGAAGTGAAGGACCAATACAACACCTCAAGTGTGGCAGTAACCTGGTAGAGGAGGAGTACTTGTACAATAATCTTACATTCAAAATCCTTCCTAATAATTTCCAGCCATTGCACTGACAATGTTCTCACCATCAGGCTGTAAGCATTTATATGAACATGATTCCCTTCAAATTATCATAGAATCATAGAATCATAGAATGGTTTGGGTTGGAAGGGACCTTAAAGATCATCTAGTTCCAACCCCCCTGCCCTGGGCAGGACCACCTCCCACTAGACCAGGTTGCTCCAAGCCCCATCCAACCTGGCCTTGAACCCCTCCAGGGATGGGGCATCCAAAACTTCTCTGTTTTATCTCAGGAAAAAGCTTTTGGAATTGGAGTGAAATTCACTTTGGTAAGGGGTTTCCCTCCAGAGTCCCTGTTCCTTGGGGCAGGTTGGATCACCTCTTCTGACTTGGAGATGTCCTGTGATTGTTCAGGCAAAATGATGCACAGAGCTGTTCACTAGCAATTTTGGCCAAGGGTTGCACTATATACTTTAAAGCAAAAACCCTGTTTGCAGACCTTCTTGCTCCCAGAAGGCCTGTAATCACTGGAACTCTGTCACCACCTAGAAAAGAATTGCCATCTCATTCTACCTTGGTGCCTCTGCATTCCATTTCAAAGAATCACAGAATGGTAGGGGTTGGAAGGGACCTCTGGAGATCATCTAGTCCAACCCCTTGCCAGAGCAGGTTCACCCAGAGCAGGTGGCACAGGAACGCGTCCAGGCGGGGTCGGAATGTCTCCAGAGACGGAGACTCCACCACCTCTCTGGGCAGCCTGTGCCAGGGCTCTTGACACCCTCAAAGGAAAGAAGTTCCTCCTCGTGTTTAGGTGGAACTTCCCATGTTCAAGTTTGTGCCCGTTACCCCTTGTCCTGTCCCCAGGCACCACTGAGAAGAGCCTGGCCCCATCCTCCTGACACCCACCCTTTCAGTATTTACAAGTGTTGATAAGATCCCCCCTCAGCCGTCTTTTTTCCAGACTGAAGAGACCCAAATCCCTCAGCCTTTCTTCATAAGAGAGATGTTCCAATCCCATCATCATCTTGGTAGCCCTTTGCTGTTCCCTCTCCAGCCGTTTCCTGTCCTTCTGGAACCGGGGAGCCCAGATCTGAACCCAGTAGTCCAGGTGCGCCTCACCAGGGCAGAGCAGAGGGGAAGGATGACCTCCCTCCACCTGCTGGCCACGCTCTTCTTGATGCACCCCAGGATGCCATTGGCCTTCTTGGCCACGAGGGCCCATTGCTGACCCATGGTCATCCTGTTGTCCACCAGGACTCCCAGGCCTCTTTCAGCTGAGCTGCTCTCCAGCAGGTCAGCCCCCAGCCTGTACTGGTGGATGGGGTTATTCCTCCCCACGTGCAGCACCCTACACTTGCCCTTATTGAATTTCATAAGGTTTCTCTCCACCCAGCTCTCCAGCCTGTCCAGGTCTTGCTGGCGGCACAGCCTTCTGGTGTGTCAGCCACCCAATTTACTCGTGTTTATTCTCCTCCTCCCCTCCCAGGTTATTCCAGGTAAGACATACATTTTATGCAGATCACAGAAGAAATACTTTAACAAGGGGAAAGCTCTGCCTCCTGCCCAATGACCAGTTCTGCAGCTGACCTACAGCTGGGGCTGGAGAAAGTCACCAATCCTCCGTACAGTCAATAGCTTCCTCATGCTCGGTGTTACAATGGTCACGGCAAAGGCCTGTTCCCAGTTCATCCAGTTTACCAGCAGGCTGGTAAAGACTGCTGGAGACTTTTTCATGCTTTTCCATGCAGGGTATGAAAATGCAAACAACTGCAGAATTCTGGACAGGGTTGTTTTAATCACTATTTTAGTCATTAGCATTATTAAGATGAATCACCCATGATTTGGGATCTTCTGTTTTGTGGCTTTTGGGGGAGTAATTCTCACATTAGATAGATGCAAATTATAAGTGTGGTTCCCCTCACCTCACTTGAGATGTCTACAGTTTAAAGCCTTGTACTGGAGCCAGTCATGTACTCAGCGTCCTGTCTACAGTGTGATATTCTGTCAGACTCATCCAGTGCTTGCTTCTCTTCATTGACTATGAAGGAAATACAGAAGATAATTTCAGATGAAGGGATCTGTACTGCCAACCTCCCAAAGAGGTGGGATGAAACTCATTCCTGCTATCTAATCTAACATCATCTTCTAGTTCTTGGAATTCTTCTTCTTGGAGTCAATGGAGACACAAAGACTTCCAGAGGAGACTTCAACTGTGCCCTGAGGTATGTGTCTGAGGCAGGTGGGATAAACACTCTTTGGAAGATGGTTGCTTCTCTTTCATCTGGGGAACAGAGATAAACCCTTTAGTGACCTTTCTGCCTGTGGAGTAGATCTTGCTAATCCAACCTTCCCTGCCAATATAGACTATCCATATAGTAGAGTCCCTACCCACCTTATCCAGTTACTTTAGCTAATTTAACAAAAGCCATAGCCTGAAAAGTACATTGTATGGATACCAAACCCACCAGCAGGGTTGTCTCTTCTGATGGGAGCGTGGGAAGCGATGAGTAGGTATTTACAGGTATTTCCAGAAGACGCTTGCTTCCCTGCTGCAATCAGTGGGGAAGCATGCAGAACACATCAGTACGGGATGAAAACCAGGTGACCCAATGGATTGACTTCTCCTATAGTTGCAGAGGGTCTGGCCATAGGAGAGCCTCCCAGTGTTGCAAGCTTCTCAGCCATGGGTCTGACAGCCATAGACATCTCCACTAGGCAGTTCTCACTTTGAAATCACTGTGATGGCTCCTGAAAAGTGTCTGTTGGGTGAAATCATTGTAGCTACATGTCCTGGAGCAGGGAGATGCTGAAGAAGATGTAGAACCATCTGTGTGGCAGACAGCAACGAGGGACAAGCTTCTGCCATCGTGCAAAATGTTTGTTCTCTCCTTTCAGGAGATTCAGAATATTATGAAACTTTTCCCAGGACCCACATCCATTTGAGACCGTGAGGAAGGCAGTATGCGTGAGAAGGGAGGATTTCTCTTTTATTTTGAAGTTTTCAGTCAATGGGCCTGGTCTAGCTCTGAATTAATCTGAGATACTAAAATTATGGGAAACATCTGCTTCCCCCAAGCACTAGTACAGATTTGTGCTATGGCAATGTAAATCAGCAGAACTTGATTGCAGTTGGGGTGCAGTGCTCCTCAAACTAGCTGAAAACCTGACCTTAGTTATAACATCGTGACAGGTTGGAAAGGGATATTGGAGGGAAAATGGGTGGTCTGCTGAGAAATTTCGGTATTCTTTCAAACTGCTATCATACAGACATCAGTATATTCTGCTTAAAAATTAAAAATGAACACACAGCAAAGCCAAGCATCCAGAAATACCTCCTGCATCGCTTCAAGACGCTTTATGGCCCTAGTAGTGTATCATCCATCTAACATACAAATACACCCCTGCGTGGAGACACCTATTTTAAATGTCCAAATCTTTGAGCTGACACCCACCCTCAGGCAGGATTCAGTTGTCTGGACATAATATCATGACAGATGTCCTGGAACATCCAAGATATCTACATGGGCCAGAGGTCTGTGGGATACTCAGATGTTTCTGAAGGGACGAACAGAGACCGGGCAGCGTATCCCATAACACAACACTAGATATCTGAATTTAGGCAGCTGAATCTCTTCCGTTATGTCATGCAGTTGGAAATTAAGCAAGTACCAGAGTGGGATAGATGAGGAGAGGTGCCACCGCGAGGTGGTCAATGGGAAGCAGGCTGCAGGTGAAGCTGCACTTTAGAAAACTGTGGGCTGATGGGGAGGAAAGTCTAACTGAGACCAGTGGGACCGAATAGAAAAAAAATAAATATAGGCTGTGGAGAAAGAATCATAGAATCACAGAATCATAGAATGGTTCGGGTTGGAAGGGACTTTAAAGATCATCTAGATCCAACCCCCTGCCCTGGGCAGGGACGCCTCCCACCAGACCAGGTTGCTCCAAGCCCTGGCCAACCTGGCCTTGAACACCTCCAGGGACTGGGCAGACACAGCTTCTCTGGGCAACCTGTTCCAGTGCCTCACCACCCTCACAGTCAAGAATTTCTTCCTAATATCTAATCTGAATCTCCCCTCTTTCAGTTTAAAACCGTTACCCCTTGTCCTGTCATTACACTCCCTGATCAGTAGTCCCTCCCCATCCTTCCTGTAGCCCCTTTTAGGGACTGGAAGGCTGCTATGAGGTCTCCCCGCATTTCCAGGGAGGAAACAAGCTGAATTTCCAGTCTGGCCCAGGGATGGAGAGCTCTTCACGGAGCAAAATGCATTTCCAGCCTGGCTTTGCCTTGCGGAGCTCATGAGCTGGTTCATGGCTCCCTCTTGCGGGAGGACATGCTGGCGGAGGAAGGGACAGCAAAGCCCTTCCTGTGGGCGAGGTTTTCTCAGATGGAAAGGTGGGTGCCTGCTTATTTGCTCCATCTTCAGCACTGATAATTCACGGAGTAAATATATGACTGTTATTAGTACGTCTGTAGAGCAGGGATGGGTTTTGGTTGCAGACACCAAATTTTAGGGACTGGAGTGAGTTGCCCACACTCAGGATAAGTGTATAACTGTAAAGTTAACCTTTTTCTAACTTCATATAATTTTATATAACTTTATAAATCTTCACAACTGTAGTAACAATGGGAGCTCTGCTGCCTGGGGCACAAGCAGGCATCTTCCTTGCAGACACATTCAGGTGTCTAAAGCTGCATCCCACCCCAGGAGACCTTTCCCTAGCACTTCATGCCTTGCTAATCAATGCTACTTGTACAGTTGGAGATCAGTAACCACACGATGCCAGTTATTTCTTTTAAAAATAAAACTCGTTTTCAAAAGCTTGAAAATGAAGGATTTCAGAACGTCTTCTGCTGAGATTTGGTTTTTTGCAAGTATGTTTCCATGTAGAAATATATCCTACCACCAGCCCAGGTGAGATTGTTGTGACTTACTCCCAACCAATTATCCATAAATAGAAATCTAATAAAGTTCAGCAGCGGTTTTTCTCTCCAAATGAATATTGTGTACCTCATGTATTTGTATATAGTGTATACATATGGTGGACAAGTAGCTCATTGGCTATGCAATGAGCAAGCAAACTGCCTTAATTGTAGCTAGATAACTAAATCCGCTGCAGAGAATAAATGCATTTATTACACTATCATCTGTGCCGTTATTCATTTGGACGCTGCGGTTTTTATTTGCATTTATTCATCATTTTCTCATTTTTATATCCTCGTTTGTCAAGGATTTTCTGAAAGGGATCATTCCCTTAAGAAACGTCTAGATGTGGCACTTCAGGGCATGCTCTAGTGGCAGAGATTGGAGGTTGTTTGGTTGGACTCGATGATCTCAAAGGTCCTTTCCAACCATGAAGATTCTATGATTCTATGATTCTTAACAACAATAAATTCTCCTTCACATTGCAAATTTGTACACTTACATTAAATAGCATATTTTCTTTAAAAGTAAAGAGACATATTAGTAATGTCTCAGAGCTCTGACACAAAGATTTTTAACATGAGCACTGGCGCAAGCAGGAATTGAGTTCAAAAATGTCAATCTGTGACACTAGGCAGCAGGTAGAGCAGTGGCGAACAATATGGGATGAAATGGAGGTGGAGCAAAGCGAAGGTGGGTTGAGCAGAAAAAAAACATGCTCTGAAAGAGAAAGGGAATGGGACAGATAGAGGTGCAGACACCATGCCTCTATCCAGTCCTGCAGGAGGTCCAGGTGAAATGGGACATTCGTGAAGAAGGTGTAACAACCACTGGTTTTGAGAAAAAAAAAAAAAAGCCTGATGGACTTCTGATAGAAAAATGTCTTATTGATGGTAGAACACATGACAAAGCAAGGGAATAAGCCAGTACCAGGGCAATACCCAAAGGTGGTTACCCACCACTTCCAGAAGGCCACCAAGGCAGCCTGATTCCCACCACCTCCACCATGGTCAGGCTGTGGGCAGGATTAGGTAGAGTCAGGCAGGATTCAACCCTGCAGTCTCCTGCTGCATTGTCCATTGCACTACTGGCCATATGGTGCCCCCACTATGTCCCTGCCCCAGCCAGCCTAGTATCCAGCAGACTTGCTCCAGCATGCTGGGGTGGGCATGGAGTTGGAGAGGAAGAAGGAAAGTTTCATCCCCTCTCTGACATCTTTGTCCATGACAACCTTATACTAACCACCCATGGAGAAAGAGCAGCCAGAGCTGGCAGTGAACCTTGCCTGCACTGTTGATGGACCTTGCCTCCACTGGTGAGATGTCTTCCTGCCCTTGCAGAAGGCCCAGCTGTCATTCCCAGTCACAACAGTCACATCATTGTCTGTGACATGGACAGTGGGATTGAGTGCACCCTCAGCAAGTTTGCTGGTGACACCAAGCTGTGTGGCACAGTCGACACACTGGAGGGAAGGGATGCCACCCAGAGTGACCCCAACAGGCCTGAGAGGTGGGCCTGTGAGAACCTCATGAAGTTCAACCAGGCCAAGTGCAAGGTCCTGCACCTGGGTCAGAGCAATCCAAGGCACAAATGCAGGTTGAACGGAGAATGGCTTGAGAACAGCCCTGAGCAGAAGGACTTGGGGGTGCTAGTGGATAAGAAGTTCAACATGAGCCGGCAATATGCACTTGCAGCCCAGAAAGCCAACCTCATCCTGGGCTGCACCAAAAGAAGCATGGCCAGCAGGTCGAGGGAGGTGATTCTGCCCCTCTACTCCACTCTGGTGAGACCCCACCTGGAGTACTGCATCCAGCTCTGGAACCCTCAGCACAAGAAGGACATGGACCTGTTGGAATGGGTCCAGCAGAGGGCCACAAAGATGATCAGAGGGCTGGAGCACCTCTGCTATGAGGACAGGCTGAGAGAGTTGGGGTTGTTCAGCCTGGAGAAGAGAAGGCTCTGAGGAGACCTTATAGTGTTCTTCCATTCCCTAAAGGGGGCCTACAGGAAAGATGGGGAGGGACTCTTTATCAGGGAGTGCAATGATAGGACACGGGGTAACGGCTTCAAACTGAAAGAGGGGAGATTCAGATTGGATATCAAGAAGAAATTCTTTACTGTAAGGGTGGTGAGGCACTGGAACAGGTTGCCCAGGGAAGTTGTCAATACCCCATCCCTGGAGGTGTTCAAGGCCAGTCTGGATGAGGCTTTGAGCAGCCTGGTCTAGTGGGAGGTGTCCCTGCCCAGGGCAGGGGGGTTGGAACTGGATGATCTTTAAAGTCCCTTCCAACCTGAACCATTCTGTGATTCTGTGTAACAGGGTTCAGTTACTTACGTCAGGAGCTATAGTGTCCATCTGTGATGGGGCTGAGCCCATGGGCTGTCTGCGCTTAACACTGTCCACTACCACTTCTGCATACGTACCCAAAGCTCACCTCAGGCTGTGCTAGTGGAGGGGACCTGGTCCTGTGTCCTGCCCTGGGCCACCACTCACCCTCACAGCATCCCTGAGCCTGGCTCCTGCCCAAACTGACCCCACAGATCACCCCATCCCACCCTCCAGTTCATCCTCCAGCCTGGACTCCTCTCTGCAGCCAGACCTTGGCCATCCTCTCCTCAGGTTGCTACTTCCCTTCCATAGCTACAGCCTTGCTGGAGGGTGCCTGGACACCTCTGGGGTGGTCCCCATGGAGAGGACATCCCCATCACCCAGGCCTGGGTCCATGTCATGGAGCTGCATCCCTCCACCCTGGCCTCGTGGCGCAAGGGCAGCGCGTCTGACTCCAGATCAGAAGGTTGTGTGTTCAAATCACACCGGGGTCAACCTTGGGCCACCATTGGCCACCCTCTGTATTGCCCCTGCTTTTCTCGGGGGCTGCCCTGCCTGAGGGGTGGGGATCTGCAAGGCATTGGCCAGCTCAGCTGTAGAGGAGCACCTCAGGGAACAGCTGGTGGGGAAACACGATGCCCAGACCTTTCCTTTCACCCAGGCCATATGGCTCTCGTTGAGACGTTATTGGTCGTGACCAGAGTGGAGGGTAAACAGGGAGGTGTCTGCCACAGTATTCCTCATCAAGAAGCTGAAGGAAGTCAAATCTTCCTCACGAAAGTGCAAGAAGATCCATAAGTGCATGCTCAGTCCCTCCTGAGGGACCTGGGCTTAGCCCCAGGCAATATTTGCCTGAGAGGGTAACACAAGGTGGTACAGTCAGACCAGGGAATTTCAGGAGCGGATCGAGGACTATTATTCAGTGTAGGATTATGGAGATAGGGACAGATTTCTGCTGAACAACGTGAGAAGTTTTATCAAAAAGATTCAGGAGGAGGATCTGGGGAGCTCTAATGTGGTCAGCTCACCTCAGAGCCCAGACGAAGACTATGGAATAATATACCCCTGAAAGTCATGCCCAAATGAAGGAAGGATGCAATGATGATTGGAAAGACGGATTTACCCAAACCAGACCACTCTTGGCCAGCATGATAGATTTCTTTGAGGAGATTACTTTCTTGGTGGTCAAGAGGACAACAAGGAACATCATTTATCTTGACACGTCACTGTAGCAGGACACAGAGACAAAACGCCCAAGCTGAATGTCAAGGCAAAGCAAAGTGGCTGGACCAGGGGGCCGAGGGGGTTACGGTCAGCAGCTGGCAGTCCAGTTAACGTTCCTCACTGCTTCATGTTGCACTGGATGTTCTTTGGTGTCCTCGTGATGGGCACAGAGGATGTTCTACAGAACGAAGGACATGGGCAGGCTGACAGGGTCACAGGGATGGTGAGGGGCCAGGGCCAGTGGCGCAATGGACAACGCGCCTGACTACGGATCAGGAGATTGCAGGTTCGACTCCTGCCTGGCTCGACACTTTTAGCCTGGCAATGGCACCTCCTGCTCCCTCCGCGAGGGCCTTTCTTCTCCTGCCCATCGTCGCTGCCCCTGGGCCTTCTGCAGGGCAAAAGTGCTGGGCTGTCTTCTTGCCCTGCAGGATGGAAAGAGTTCCTCCAGACCTTATGGTGGAGCTGGACACTTTATCTCATCACTCTTCTCTGCTCACTACTTATGTCCCTCTACTCGCCCTGCTTGCTCATATTCTACACTGGGAATACTGCATGCAGCTTTGGAGCCCCCAATATAAGGGCATTGAGCAACTGGAACAAGTCTAGTGGATGGCCATCAAAATGTCCTGGTGTTCTGACACTCACAGTATGAGGAGAAGCCATGGGAACTGGGTTGATTTGACCTTGGGAAGAGAAGGTTTTAATGAAGACCTGATAGCTACCTTCCAGTACCTATGAGGCAGTCATCAAGCCAGGCACTTCATAGCATTTTATGATAAAAGAATGGGAGACAATAGGTATAATTTGAAATGGGAGGTTCTGGCCAATTATGAAGGAAGAGTTATTTTCCTGAATTTTTTGTCATTGATGAAGGTAGGAAGGAGAGAGGGATAAAGGGAAGGAGTGAAGAAAGGAGGGGGCTGTAACCAAGGCATGGGAATAGAGGCTCAGCAGGTAAGTTTTCAGTTGGCGCAAAGAGGTCCCAGTGGGTTCCAGGGACAGTGACTGAGGCAGGGGAAACATCTCACCTGCCCCAAAGGAGACTCAGCTGCAATGCCCAGCTTATAAGGGTTGGGTTCAGGCCTGGGTCTCCTGGGGGCTGTAGTGGGCAGCTCTGGGGTAGTCCCCATAGGGACCATGTCCCCACCACCCAGGCTGGGTCCATGCCTAGGGGCTGCATCCCTCCATATTGACCTGGTAGCACAAGGGCAGCATGTCTGACTCCAGATCAGGAGGTTGTCTGGTTGAATCACAACAGGGTAAGAGTTCCCCATTTCTGCAGGGTGCTGCTGGGGTGCTTTCTCCCAAGACTTTGCTTTTGAACTCTCTAAGGTTCGTGAGATCCTATCAGCCCGTTTCTCATGCCTCACAAGGCCCCTCTGAAGAGGAATCTTGCCCTCCAGCACACCAGCTTCTGCCCCCAATTTGATGCTGTCTAGAAACATGCTGAGTGTGCACCACATCCTATCATGCAGGTCATTAGTGAAGACATTTAAGTGTCAGTATCAGTATCAACACCTTCAAACTCCATTACTAATGAGACACTTGCTACATTTCCAACTGGTGATCCCAACACTGCATCTGGTGGTCCAGATATGTTTTCACCCACCTTCTTAACCTCTCCTTCAGTCCATGTCTTTGCAATCTGGCTATAAGAAGACTCTGGGAGACCCTATTTAAAACCTCACCTAAGACAAGATAAACAAGTGTTTCTTTCCCAGGTTCCAGCAAAGTAGGCAGTTGGGTAGGTCAGGTAGGATCTTAGTAAGCCTATGGTGGCAGTTTGCGACTACTTTTGTGTCCTTCATGTGTCCATTTTGCTCAAGTGATTCCTGACTCGATCATCCTTGTCCATGAATAATCCACTGCCATAGGCTCTGTCAGAAGGCAAAGGAACATAAAGATGAGAGCAGACCTCATCAATAAAGATAGAAGCAGAGAAGGCATTGAGTACCTCAGCCTGCTCCATGTCTGTTGCTATTTTCCTCCCTCACTCAGAAGTGGTCCCAAACTTTCTTTTAATTTTCTATTGCTGCCAGTGTGATTCTAAAAGCCATTTTGTTGACCTTTTACAGGACTACCCATTTCAACTCCAGCTGAGCTTTGGTTTTCCTGTGTCAGCAGCTAATTCTAACCATCAGATTGAAGGAATGATTATCACCCTGTTTGACATTTGTGGAACCACATCTGGAGTCTGTGTCCACTTTTGGGATCTCCAGGACAAGAAAGACATTTATGGACTGCATTAAGTCCCAGAGATGGTCATCCAGATGAGAAGGTGGTGGACTGCCTGATGAGGAGTGGCCTAGAGAGCTAGGTTTCTATAATACATAGAAGAAGAGGTCAAGGAAGGACTATAATCTTGTTTTATTCTATACGTGCCTGCAGAGGAATTGGAGTCAGGCTTTTCTTGTGGACATAGAGAATGGATCTCAACAAAAACAGATTTTGTCAAAGAAAATCTCTATTAGATGACAGGAAAAATATTTTACACATCAGAGGTCACACATTAGAACAGGGTCCCAGTGAGGTCTTGGATTTCCCACCGTTGGAGACATTCAAAGCTTGACACTAACAAAATGACCTAATGTGAAAGACTTCTGTGCTCTGAGCAGGGGATTAGATCACCTGCCTTCCGGGGATCTCACAAAATCTAATTTTTTCTATAATTCACTAAATCCTCTTGCACCCTCCCCTGCTCCCCTCTCAAAACCCATCCAGTGATGGGAAGCCCCCAGAGCTCCAGGAGGGCAAGGGCCAGTGGTGCAATGGACAACATGCCTGACTATGGATCAGGAGATTGCAGGTTCAACTCCTGCCTGGCTCAGCCTAAAACTGCCTGGCTCTTGTGGAGGTGACAAGGGACAGCTGTCTTCATGAGGTCCTTCCTCTTCCGGGTTTTTGGTCCATCTTTCTGGCATCAGCAACACTAGAGCATTATTTTGCGACACCTCGCATCAAAGCTGTGAGCATGTCACCTGCTGTAAGAACCACCACTCCTCAATTCCTTTTTGATCTGGCCTGCTGATTTCCTGGACTGCTGAGCAGCACGATTGCTCCTGAGGTCTCTGAGTGCGTGTTCTCCTCATAAGCCCTGTGCAGATCTTCTCTCTGTCTTCCTGAGCACCACTGAGTGAAAGCTACCTGAAGCTTCACTAGTAACCGTCGGTAAGGGGTAAGTGAAAAATGGTCTGGGATATTGGGCTTGAAGGGTTGTGGTCAGGGACTGGAAGTGCAAATGGTGGTTAATTGCTCCTAGTGCTCGTCAGGTGTCAATGCTGACGCTGACACTATTGAACATCTTTGTTGACATAGTAATGGGGTAGGATGAGTTCTGTGTGGGTTCATGGATGACACCAGTGGACAGGGAAGCAGCTAACGCTGTCAGGGACAGCTGTCATTCAGAGTGACTTGGGCAGGGTGAAGGAAGTTCAGCAAAGGCAAACAACACCCTGCATCTGGGATGGGATAACGCCGTGCAGCACTACAGACTGGGGGTGACTCTCAGAAAAGCAGCTGTGCCAAAAGGGGCATAGAGGGTCTTGGAGAACAGCAACTTGAACAAGAGTGAGCAGTGTGCCCTTGCACCCATGAAGGCCAACCACGTGCTGGGCTGTCCTACCAAGAACATAGCTACCAGCTCAATAAGAGGGATTATTGCCAAGCATCCGGCACTTCTGAGACCATCACTGGGGCACTGTGTCCAAAACTA
The DNA here is from genome assembly GCF_028500815.1 of Rissa tridactyla. NCBI lineage: Eukaryota > Metazoa > Chordata > Aves > Charadriiformes > Laridae > Rissa > Rissa tridactyla. The sequence continues at coordinate 123,403,042 of NC_071468.1, read as the reverse complement.
ACCTCCTTGATACAAACCAGACACTGACAACATGAAGTAACTCTACTTTTGTCCTTTTCCCTACTTTTCCATGCCTTTTTGAGCTTCTGCCCTAGTGAATGCTTTTTTAAAGCTCTCCTCAGGGAATTTGCAATTCTGCTGGAAGATGTAATTTTACCCTTTCTTGTCTGATATAACTTGTAGTCTCCTGAGCAATCCTAATTCCTAAAAGAAGGTTGCAAAGTCATAAAAGTGAGGAGTGTGGGATGCCCGGGTGCTGCATCCCTCCACCCTGACCTCATGGGCAGTGTGTTTGCATAGAATCATAGAATATCTCAAGTTGGAAGGGACCCATGAGGATCACCAAGTCCAACTCCCTGCTCCTCACAGGACTTCCTAAAATTAAACCATATGACTAAGAGCATTGTCCACATGCTTTTGAATGCTGCATCTGCATGACAAGGTTGGGTGTCTGAATCACACTGAGGCCAGGCTTGGGACAGTCCTACACGCAGGTGGCCTGTCCATGCTTTGCGTGGGGCTCATCGATGTTGCATGCAAAACTTTACAAGGCATTGAAAAACATCAGCAAGACCAATGTGAGCCTCAAAGGTGGCTGGGGATGAGGGCACATGGTGTGCCAGAACAGCTTGGGTGCACTGGGTCTCTTCAGCCAGCAGTGTGGCAGTTCAGGAGGCATGTTCATCCTCCTGTGGGATTTGCTGTGGTGCCACTGGCTGTGGAGTGGGCACCGGCTCTGCCCCTTTTGCAGTGTCCAGCTCCACCATAAGGTCTGGAGGAACTCTTTCCATCCTGCAGGGCAAGAAGACAGCCCAGCACTTTTGCCCTGCAGAAGGCCCAGGGGCAGCGACGATGGGCAGGAGAAGAAAGGCCCTCGCGGAGGGAGCAGGAGGTGCCATTGCCAGGCTAAAAGTGTCGAGCCAGGCAGGAGTCGAACCTGCAATCTCCTGATCCGTAGTCAGGCGCGTTGTCCATTGCGCCACTGGCCCCGGCCCCTCACCATCCCTGTGACCCTGTCAGCCTGCCCATGTCCTTCGTTCTGTAGAACATCCTCTGTGCCCATCACGAGGACACCAAAGAACATCCAGTGCAACATGAAGCAGTGAGGAACGTTAACTGGACTGCCAGCTGCTGACCGTAACCCCCTCGGCCCCCTGGTCCAGCCACTTTGCTTTGCCTTGACATTCAGCTTGGGCGTTTTGTCTCTGTGTCCTGCTACAGTGACGTGTCAAGATAAATGATGTTTCTTGTTGTCCTCTTGACCACCAAGAAAGTAATCTCCTCAAAGAAATCTATCATGCTGGCCAAGAGTGGTCTGGTTTGGGTAAATCCGTCTTTCCAATCATCATTGCATCCTTCCTTCATTTGGGCATGACTTTCAGGGGTATATTATTCCATAGTCTTCGTCTGGGCTCTGAGGTGAGCTGACCACATTAGAGCTCCCCAGATCCTCCTCCTGAATCTTTTTGATAAAACTTCTCACGTTGTTCAGCAGAAATCTGTCCCTATCTCCATAATCCTACACTGAATAATAGTCCTCGATCCGCTCCTGAAATTCCCTGGTCTGACTGTACCACCTTGTGTTACCCTCTCAGGCAAATATTGCCTGGGGCTAAGCCCAGGTCCCTCAGGAGGGACTGAGCATGCACTTATGGATCTTCTTGCACTTTCGTGAGGAAGATTTGACTTCCTTCAGCTTCTTGATGAGGAATACTGTGGCAGACACCTCCCTGTTTACCCTCCACTCTGGTCACGACCAATAACGTCTCAACGAGAGCCATATGGCCTGGGTGAAAGGAAAGGTCTGGGCATCGTGTTTCCCCACCAGCTGTTCCCTGAGGTGCTCCTCTACAGCTGAGCTGGCCAATGCCTTGCAGATCCCCACCCCTCAGGCAGGGCAGCCCCCGAGAAAAGCAGGGGCAATACAGAGGGTGGCCAATGGTGGCCCAAGGTTGACCCCGGTGTGATTTGAACACACAACCTTCTGATCTGGAGTCAGACGCGCTGCCCTTGCGCCACGAGGCCAGGGTGGAGGGATGCACCTCCATGACACGGACCCAGGCCTGGGTGATGGGGATGTCCTCTCCATAGGGACCACCCCAGGGGCATCTGATCTCCCCAAGAGAAGGCTTACGGGAGGAGGAGAGGACAGAACCACCCCTTGAGGAGAGGGCATCCATGTCCTGCCTGCAGCATGGTGACCAGGCTGGAGGGTCGAAGCCCAGGAAGAGATGTGGCAGAGGTGCAGAGTCAGCAGCATGGGTCCAGGATATGTGGGGGCAGCTGAACTCCAAGCACCTCCATTCTTCTGTAGGGAGGAAAGTGACCCTAGACAGGCCATACAAAAGATGTGAGGCTTCCTCTTGCCACAGGGCTTGGTGTGGTGGCAGTGCATTTGCTAGGAGAGTGGTGCTTCTCTCCCCAGAGAGGTGGTGGTCACCATCCCTGCTACCCCTCTGGAGACACCACTCTCAGGAGCCTGTTTCTCCTGGGAGAGGCCCCGTAGGGCTGCTCTGGGCAATGGTCCTGTTTAGGCCTTCCTCTTCTGAAGTACCTCATTTAGAGCCCTCCTTGCAGGCTTATCAGGGCAGCTGGCAAAGATGCTCCCACTCCTCTGTCCAATGAATCAAAAGCCCCCTTCCCTCAAAGAACAGTCCATGTCCATAAAGTCCAGGATGACATTTGGGAAAAATAACTCCCAGCTGTGACCTCGTGGCGCAATGGTAGCGCGTCTGACTCCAGATCAGAAGGCTGTGTGTTCAAATCACACCGGGGTCAGGATGTCCTATCTCACTGTGATATGGACATCTCATCAGCAAGTTGTTTTTGCCCTCCTACCCCCTACCCCACAGTCCTGGTGAAGGGCAGTAAATGAGCCATGGTAGAGTGGTCTTTCCTTGCTGGACCAGTGTTGGGAAACTGGGTAGCTTCAGCCTTCTCTTGTCATATGTCTACAAAGGAAACAGGATTAGTGTACATCCCAGCTGTGGCTCCACATCTGGGTACCACTTCTGGTCCCAATCCCTTTCCAGAAAGGCAAGGGCATCTAACTGCAGAGGAAGACTTCTACAAAAAACCCAGCGGGCAGTCTCCTGATCCATAATGGGGCGCATTATCAATTGCAGCACCAGCCCTTGCAAGCCTGGCACCTTGTGGCAACATATTCTTTTGTTGCTATTTGTGATTTTTAGCTCCCATCTTGGAGCATTGGAACAAGTTGCCCAGAGAGGTGGTGGAGGCCCCATCCCTGGAGACATTCAAGGCCAGGCTTGATGAGGCTGTGAGCAACTTGATCTAGTTAAAGATGTCCCTGCTTACTGCAGGGGGATTGGACTAGATGACCTTTAAAGGTGCCTTCCAACCCAACACATTCTATGATTCTATGATCTTACCACTGTGCACTCTGAGAAATATCTAGGTCCATCTACTCCATATCCTGCTGTTAGGTGGTTGAAGTGGGGATAAGATCCCTTTGCATATTCTTCCTCAGGCTGAATAAACCAAGTTCTTTCCACCTTTCCTCACATCTCAAGTACCCAAGTCCCCCACCACCTTGGTGGTTATCGCTGGACTTGCTTCATTATGTAGGTGTCTTTTTGTTGATTCTGTTGAAACACTCGGCTGTAGGGAACTGAAACCAAGATTTCAGGAATAGTCATCGGGATCTTTAACTCTCTACTTATTGGTCCCCCATGCATTTCTTGGTGAGATGGGCAGAGGATGAAGAGCCAGAAAAAAAGGAGACTTGAAGCTGTGGGAATGACTTTATATGAGTTATAGTTCATTAGAAGTATCTGAACTCTTTTAAGGGAATTTTAAAGGTGAATTTTAAAAGACATAAAGAGGGGCATAATGAAAAGAGACAATGGAGCAATGAGAAAGGCAAGAAAAGACTAGTGGGGAAAGAAAAAAAACTTACTTTCTCCAGCTGTACCCACACCAGTGGTGCACCCTCCCACAGCAGGTCCAGGCAACTATGCTTGTGCCAGAATCAGGCATTTAGCAGAAAGTCCCACAGTTCTGCATCCTGCACATAGACGACAACATTGATCCAAAAGACCATGAGAACAACACAAGTGTGGGACTCATCTAACACGGCAGCCTTGAGCTCACACCTCCAACAAAGTCAGGTGTGTTCCTGATGTTTTGGACAACAGCTGAACATAGTACTGGATTACCATCTTCAGAAGGTCACATAGCCACCCAAATGTTATTTAGGCAGTGAGGAAGATCAGCTAAGAATATCTGGCAGATGGAGTGTCTCGAAAAGTTCATTTCCATGGATTCATGGGTGGTGGGATTACATGTCAGCTTTGGCAATGCTGATGACCTGAAAGTGCAAGGGACTTAATCTATCTGGACATAGTCTGTCCTATCTGACCACCCAGCCCTACCTCCTTTCTGCCCGTAGCTTGCCTGACACCAGCAACAAGTGTCTTAGGGGATGGAGAAAGAGGGGGAAATAGACAACCCCTGGGCTCAGACTGTCCCATAGCTGGACATCACAGCCCTGGGGATGCCCTAAGCCCAACACTGCCTGGGAATCAAAGCCACAGACAGAAGGCAGAAGAATCTGATGAACCAAGGAGGGCAAGGCACTTCAGGTGCTTTGACTGTCCCCAACCCCATGCCAAAACACTAAGTGTAGGTCTTTCCATGACTCCCCTTATGACTTATCTGATGAACGTAGACGTATGGGCCCCTGTCCCATGTCCCAGTACTTCTGGTGTGTCACCGATGGGTTGAGTGAGCAGAGGATTTCGTTGCTGGCTGTCCTCCAGATGTCGCTACCTCACTGTTGTTTTATGACCTTAGGTCTCCCAAAGACCAAATAAGCAAGAGGAAGGGCCTCCTGACTGTGGACAAAATGCATGTAGGTGTGACATAGGGAAAACACTGCAGCTGGAGTCTTTACACGCCAAACCCTGAATGCACTGAGTTCATTCACTGAGCCATGAGTGCTAAAGCAGAGGAAGATCTATCTACGCCACCACTGCTGTCTCTGTAATGTGATATTCTGTCCCTTTGACTTCTCTAAATGGAAAGGAACTCAGATATTTCCTTTTGCAGATCTTCCACAGCCCAAAAAAACCCATGTAGTACAGGTTGCTAGATGCTTTTGCTGGGAGTGCTAGCACACTCTTGGAGGACTGGTATCTGGTAAGAAGTATTATTCTGGTATACTTCTGGTTGGAGGTATTATTTTCACTGCAGCCAATGTGAACAGTTCTTACTTTTCATAAAAATGTCTGAGATTTACAATTATTGTCTCTCTTCAACAGGCTGAAATTTTAAGACTTTTTAAAGTCTTTTTTTTTTAATGCAGGAATGACTTGAGTCACAATATAGGAAAGAGCTGTCTATTGATGAGGTTTAATCAAAGGGAAAGTTTACCAGGCAGTAGTACTTGATGTCTCCCATGCAATGAAAGTTGTCACAGGTTATTTAATAATCTTGCGGGTCTTTGAATTTTTCTATTTAAAACACTCTATCTTGCAAAAACAAGGAAATTTTTGAAATAAACATTTTTGAGAATCTTTATTTTCCAGTTAAAATCCAGAAAATGTTGATCTATCCTACTGAGGCCCATTATACAAAGCAGTTTACTCTAAATATTGACATACAATGAGCTTGACCAGAGGAGGACATGAAGCCTGTGAGCACAAGCCCAGTTTTCCAGATATGGGACTCCTGCTCAGACACTAGGGTGGGTCCAACTCTGGATTTTCTGTGTTTGGTGAAAGCGATTACAAAAAGTTGAAATATATTGCCAGGCAATGAGGACTTTTTTACAGCTGTCTGAGCATCTGTCATAACATCCAGATGTCTAAGCATTTGTGCCACTCTTGTGTCGCTGGGCTATGCTCACTTCTATCACGATCCCCTGACTGCACTGGAAGCTGAAGTTTCATTTTCATTTCTCTCCACCCTGTTAACTCAAGGTTCAGTGTCTAAGCTGAGGACAAGGTCACATCTCCCCTTTAGTGATCAAGGTAAGCTCATTTTTATTCTGCTGGACCTTTTTTAAGAATAAAGATCCTCCTGTTTGTGGAGGAAGGCTAACCCCTAAGCACTGGTGCCAATAATGTCTTTAGCCTCCTTTTCCCTCAATATCTGAATCACTGATGAAGAGGGTGATGGAGGAGTCTATTAAGATCTAAATCCCAAACTTTGTGTCTCTTGTTTTCTCTGATCAAGCCTGTCCCTTGTGGTTCTTATCCCTACCCCTATTTACACCTAAGGCTCATCCCTGCCTTAGCGCAGAGAGGATGGCGCTGCCAGGGCTCTGACCGCCAGTCACCCATTGGGTGCCCCAATCTTCCATGTAGGGACAAAGTTTTGTTAGTATCTTCAACAACGGCATGGTAAAAAGAATAAAGAGTGAAATCCCCAGCTTTGCAATTTTATTTCAGGTATTTAAAAGCTGTGCCAATTGCAAGGAACTTCATAAAATGGAGTGAGTGGGAAAACAGATGGCAGAAGTAGACTAGTGGAATGCATCTAGGGAAAAATAACCCAGACCATGACACTGGACTGGCTGTTACAACTCAGGAAAGACATCTTGACATTTGCAGGCAGCAAAATTCTCAACCTTGCTGCCAGGAAGGCTGTGAAGGCAGATGGTACCAGCAAGGTCAAAAAGGTCAAGACATTGATGGTCCGCTAAGGCATTGCTCTGTTCTTACGTTAAAACATGAGGTCAAAATTGCCCCAGCAGAGAGTTGTTGGGGATTATTTCCTTCTTAATGTATATTTTGGTGATAGCATGTGGCTGATAGTTATCTTTTGCTGTAATCAGGAGACAGAAGGGCTTTCAGACAGTACACTGGTATTTTAAAATCAGACCATAAACCAGTTGTGGTATGAGATGGATTATCAGACAAGAATCCACAAGAGCGGAATATTTGTTTGGAATTATTTCAGGTCAGATTTTCTTTCCTTTGCATGAACTTTTCCCTGGGATTTTGTCAATTCTGTAAGAACAGGAGATGTCTCCCAAATGGGATTTGGTCCCACAGCTTGCTTGATTGCTTCCTTCCTTCCTTCTTTTATGCTTCTAAGGCTTTAAATCATATTCCCGTACTCAAAACTGTTCTTGCAACTAAATCACTACACAACACCTATATCCTTTATATTGGTGAAATGGCTGATCAAATAAAGAAATGTTGTAATCACAAGGGCCAATTAGTTGCTATTAGTAGCCAGAGATTTCACTTATTTGTGGTGTGATTGCAACAGCTTTGTTCCAAATAGTACACCAGCATAACTGATGAGTGTTTTGGGGCAAGAGGAGTGAGTGCAGGGGAAGGAGCGAGGAAAAGGCTTTATCTACCCTCTCCTGTGAGAACATCCTTGCAGGTGTTCAAGCCCAGGCTGGACGGGGCTTTGAGCAACCTGGTCTGGTGGGAGGTGTCCCTGCCCAGGGCAGGGGGGTGGAGCTAGATGATCTTTAAGGTCCCTTCCAACCCAAACCATTCTATAATTCTATGATAACAAAATTCCCTGTGACAGCATCACGTCCATGTTGGCAAGCCAACTAGAGTAGGGGCAGAGGTACAGGACCATGGCTCTGTAATACCAGCTAACCTGGTCACAGTTTGGGCCCAGGCCAACTAGCACCGACCCGAACTATCCCTGGGCACAGCTGGGGGTTGGCATGGGCCAGGGACCATTCCCAATAGATAGCTTTAATTCAGCCACCTTGTTCTGGAGGGTGAAAGAGTTTAACAGTATGGATGTGGCCAACCATCCTAGTTGCCTTAGGAATGGTCCCTGTCATGTTTAGTTGCATCGTTGACACCACTCTCCTTCATGTCCTTCCTCTGACAACCTCCATCTGACCCACTGTTGGACTGGCTCCACTTTCAGCCACCACAAAACTCCATCAACATGCAGGAAGATACACCAGAATAACTTTTGCCAGACCAAAATTTCCCTGTTTGTCACCTATCCTTTTGCCCCAACCCAATGGAAAGAGGTAGACAGAAAAGAAAACCCAGATTTTAAGGCCAAATATGTACCTATTCGCAATCAGCTTCAGATGATCTGACTAGGCAGACCAGACGACTCTGCCTTCCAGGTCCTGCCTAAAAAGCAGTGATCCATGGGGCTTTCTTGTGAAGAGGTGACACATTTTTGCATTGATAAAGAGCTTTTGCTGTATTTTTCTAATTCCTTAACAAAGCCAAACCTTTATGCATGCTCTTTGTACCAATGCCTGCAAAACCAAACACAGTGCCCCTCTGAAGGGCTGGAGTTGAAGGTGAAGGGTGGGTGGAACTGTGTTCTACACCCCCAGCAAAGACGTGGGCGTGAAAACTGTGCAGAGGACTCTTGAGAAATGCAGCCCCTAATGCTTCTAGCAAGTCTTGGCCTTTCCAAAGGTCATTTGCCTGGCAGTGTCTGGCTCATTACCCAGGAGGAATCCCATCCGAGGAGGGGGAGGTTGAGGTGGTGCCGTTACAGGCATGTTTTCCCAGCAAAGTCATGCACGGGGGAGCGGGAGCTATTAGCCGTGGGTGGTTCTGTGGAGACCTTTATGCAGAAGGCTGGAAGTGTCTCTCTCAGCTGCTGTGGGGTTGGGTCCCTGCAAACTGCCTTGAGCATTTTGCCAACTTCAGCAGATGAAAATCAGATTGGCTTATGCCTTGTAGGTGTGTCTGTGAACAAGGGAGTTCAAAAATTAACAGCTTAATGGTTTCCCTTTCCTTTCGAGGGACTCTTACAGGTTGGCCTCTGCAGGTGCTGCAGCATCAGTCCTCTTTCCAGCTAAGATTGGATCAAGCTTCATCCCCCAGCATGGGGACCAGAGTGGTGGGGAAATGAATGGGGATAGGGAGATGGGGAGATGAAATAAGGAGAGAGGCACTCTCTTAACGGAGTTATAAACTGTGTTAAAAAAAAAAATAAAGAAACTCAACAGGGAAGGAACCTAAATTCTGAGACCCAAAGTAAAAGTCAGCTTTGGCGGTTCTCAGAGTGACACTGAGAGTTTTTGTGGGGAAGGGGAAGGGTGGTCGGAGATGGGTTCTCTTGTTGGCCTTTGTGTCTCACTGATTTTCATCTTCCATATCCTGCAGCACTTCTTTAAGTACTTCTTTATTTAAAGCACTTCTTTAAATCTTTACCAGATCTACATGATGCTTCCAGAGGCTCACCTGATAGATGCTTATCCATCCTTATCCTCAAAGAGATATTTAAGGGATGGAGACAGCAAATATTAAGGAGAAGCTTAAGGTCATCTCCCTGGCCTCTAAGAAACGGTATAGTCATATATGGAGGTGTTTTCAACGCAAAAAGGGCACAATTGCAGCAAGAAAATTTACTGAAACTTGTCTTGAACTAGAAATTGGGAGGTAAAAATTTTGGTGATGAGGACACAAGGAAAGAGCTCTTCGTCCCCAGCCAGGCTCTGTCCCTTTTCTTCCCATCCCCAGCAGACGTAGCCCACTGGGTGGCGGAAAGCAAATACTGCATACACCTCCAGCCCCTGTGTGTATTACACAATGCACTGATTAGTTCATTGGAAATTGATTATGTACTTGATTACGTCATGGTTTACATAACTGGGTTTTGCCTGTTATATTGACCTCAGAAGATGTGAGCTGCTTTCCAGAGGGCTAGAAATTAAGTAACTAAGTAAATTGAAATAATTATGTATTTATTATAAGGGAGTCCTCCAGGTGGCTTGTTTTCTTTGTTCTTTAAAGGGTTACAATTCAAGTCATCTTTTATAATTCCATGGACATATTTGGTTTGTTAGGCTAGTGATGCATTTTCTATTAATATTATCCCTGACTGTGTGTCATCTGTTCAAGTAGAGATCTGCAATGCTTGCCTTCCAACGTGGGTTTTAGATGTCACTAATCACCATGACAGGCACAGTGAGGAAACCCTGTGCAACTCCAAACTTTAATCGGGACACCGACCTGCGTAGAAGAAAGTTGTCGTAACCCCAAATTGTTTATAGCACGGGAAAGATTGCTAGCAGCAAGGCAGAGGGGCATCCAAGACAGCTGAGCTACGAGGAGGGGCAAGGGGGACAGTTGCTCAAGCACCTTGTTAAAGGCTCACTCGCAATTGGTGCAAAACCAGACAAATATGAACACGTGTAATACAATTAGTTGCAAATACAGCCTGGAAAGCTATACTTCTGTACTAGTAACAGCACCTTTCCCTAGGTCCTGAGGTCCTATGGCACGGTGTGACCATACCCATATTGTGCAACTGGCTTGGCCTCCAAAGCAAGGTGACCACATCAGACTGCCTCCTGCAATAGTTCCTAGCCAGGCCTAATCATTGAAACATCCCAGCAATTTTTGGCAGAGAGTGAGTAGGGGCTAAAACTGCCAGGGCTGTTCTAATAATTTAATATTATGGATGATCAAGTTTCAGTGATCATGTCCTGGCAGTGTTTAATCTGTTTGTACAGACACAGAGAAGTCAGCTGAATCACTCTTCAGGCTCTACTAACTGTATTAGCTGCAACTCGATAGGTTATAATGAGATTTTGGGTGTAGCAGACACAACAGACTTGTCTATTACACATGGAAACAAGCATGCATACGCAGGTGAAGGTCAATGCCATGCTGACTTGTCTGATATATATGGTTCCAGTTCTTGTGGCTGCAGCATTAGCTGCAAAAGGAGCCAAAGGATGTCCAGTGGTTTTATTTTTTATGATGATGGTGCCAAAATCAACAGAAACCCACCCAACACACCATAGGAGTAGACATTGAGAGCTACCAGGCTGGTGAGGGGTCTGGAGACCAGGGCATATGAGGAGAGGCTGAGGGAGCTGGGCATGTTTAGCTTGGAGAAGAGGAGGCTGAGGGGAGGCCTCATTGCCCTCTACAACTCCCTGAAAGGAGGGTGGAGAGAGGTGGGGGTTGGCCTCTTCTCCCAGGTGAATAATGACAGGACCAGAGGAAATGGTCTGAAGCTGCGGCAGGGGAGGTTTAGATTAGATATGAGGAAGAATTCCTTTACTGAAAGAGTGGTCAGGCACTGGAACAGCCTGCCCAGGGAGGTGGTTGAGTGACCATCCCTAGAGGTATTTAAGAAACATCTAGCTGTGGCACTTCAGGGCATGCTCTAGTGGCAGAGATTGTAGGGGTTTTTCTTGTGTGTGTGTATGGTTGGACTCGATGATCTCAAAGGTCCTTTCCAACCATGAAGATTCTACGATTCTATGATTCTATGATTTTGGTGCTGCACAGAGGGATGTGTTTAGACACTGCTCACTGCCTAATAAAAACACTTCTGGTGTTTTAGTTTGTCATCAACTGCACAGCAATTCTTAAAAATTAAAGCTTCTGTGCTATTTCATGTGATACTTTCCTTAATCCCTTCCAGGAAAAGCATCAGTCCATCAGCATTATTGACGTGTGACAGATCGGGAAACTCATCATGCAGAACCAGAGAAGTACTAGTCTTTTCTCCATACCATAATGGAGATCCTGCCTCCTACTCTTCTTCTCCAACGCTGATTATTATTCCTTCTCACCCACATCTCTATAGAGGAATCTTCCTTTTGCGTGGGCTTTAGAGGCGCAGAGAACATTACATTCGCTATGCTGATTTTCAGCGTTGTCATGTAAAGGTCTATTTGATGTTGACTCACTGTACGGATTGCAACATGAGGACACACGCAACTGAGATCAAAGCAGCCAAGGGTAGATAATAATTGACTAGGTTCCCAGACTTCAGCATTGCAGCATCCCTGAAGCTTACATGCACAGAGACTCTGCAGCCTCCTCTTCTGCCCACCTCAGGTTTGTGCCTTTTCAGTGATGCTAGGAAGTCTCTCACACCTCAAGATTCTTTAACTGCTGTACTTCCTCTAAAAAGTTTAAGAAGTTTCTCTAATAGAGGACCATTCTAGTTATCACAAGCACAGTGAGGACGGATGGAAGAACAGAGGTAAAATGCGCCTGGTGGTCTTTGCTTTGAGCCTTGTGCGCCCATTTAGACCATGTGAAGTGCCATGAAGCTCTCTACTGGCAAGTCCCATGTGGGAATATTTTACACAAGAGCAAAGTGTATAGATTTGGCACTTCAGGGCATGCTCTAGTGGCAGAGATTGTAGGGGTGGCCTCTGTGTGTGTATGGTTGGACTCGATGATCTCAAACGTCCTTTTCGACCATGAAGATTCTATGATTCTATATTAGAGGATTTATACTAACATAGGTCCATGAATGAAGCAACATCAGCCCTCATGTTCCCATCCTCATTGTACCCTTAGCAAGGCTGTCCCAAAGGATATCCTGTGGGTTGGCATGTTAATAAATGGACGTGGCAGTGGTCGTGACTACACATGGATTTGCAGATTGATTGATCTGAGCTCCTCCTTCCCTGAACTTTGAGTGATATGCCTATGTGTCAAGAGATGTAAGATGCAACGGAGAAGCATGTTGAATGCCAGCTTCACCTATAGCTACCTGCGCAGAGGTGCAGAGAGTCCATGTCTCTTACCACCAGCCATCTGCAGTCAGCTAAGGGACAGAAACACCCCATTGCTTACACTGCAAAGGAAAGAGTTGTAAATTTGATTGGCATTGATTTCTTACATAGAAAAGTGTAAAAGAAGAATAGCCAGCTACAAAAGCAGGAAAACCCAAATGCATTTGGTCAAATTTCCCTGTGTGTACATGGTGATGATGATAAAATGAACTTAAGGTTTCAGTCTATATTCTTTTATCTTGTTTGCAAAGTCTTGGAAGCGTCAGTCAAAGGGCAAAATTGAAGAACATATTATTATCATAATTAATCAACTAATGGGTGACTAATGGAAGACGAAGCACTGCAAACATAAATCACTCTTCATGTATTGCAAAGATTTGTGCCATAATAAGAAAGCCAGGAGAATACTGAAGTATGTGCTAACATGAACTCGGTTTAAATGGCACATAAGCATATGCTTTCCTAAATAACCATGTGCCTATGGGGTTTTAAAGGAATACTTATAGTTAAAATGGCAAAATCAAGTCCTACAATTGTCCAAATGCATGTACACCATTATAAATAACCATTTTCAAAAGTATAATAGACCTTAGACTCTAAAAACCAACTTTATTAGCCATCAGCTGTTGTGCTTAAGAGAACATCTTTGAGAAAATGTTGAGGCAAAATGCAATCAACACGAGATATGGTGCTCTTTATGAACTATTATGGGAGGCAGTTTGTCAACCAAGAAGGGAAGAAGAGGAGAAAAACACCTACCTTGCAGAAGACCGAGAGATCTACTCAGTCACTGGGTACTCCTTTATCAGGATAAGGTGGTGTTTGCAAGGGTTGGCGCCACTCAAAGAATCACAGAATCACAGAATGGTAGGGGTTGGAAGGGACCTCTGGAGATCATCTAGACCAACATTCTGCCAGAGCAGGGTCACCCAGAGCAGGTGGCACAGGAACGCATCCAGGTGGGTTTTGATTGTCTCCAGAGATGGAGACTCCACCACCTCTCTGGGCAGCCTGTGCCAGGACTCTGCCACCCTCACAGGAAAGAAGTTCCTCCTCATGTTTAAGTGGAACTTCCCATGTTCAAGTTTGTGCCCGTTACCCCTTGTCCTGTCACTGGGCACCACTGAAAAGAGCCTGGCCCCATCCTCCTGACACCCACCCTTTCAGTATTTATAAGCGTTGATAAGATCCCCCCTCAGTCGCCTTTTTTCCAGACTGAAAAGACCCAATTCCCTCAACCTTTCTTCATAAGAGAGATGTTCTAGTCCCCTAATCTTCTTCGTAGCCCTTTGCTGTACCATCTCCAGCACTCCTCCCAACACCAATTTGCTTAGAAAAATTTCTTTGGGGTAGGTACCTACAACTTTGAGTTCCCAGCTCATTTCTGGAGCTTAACGTTTCAACAGAGATCTCCAGGACTCCTTCCTGTCCCTGCTACCACGGGACACAGCTCCATGCACACGTTCCAGCCCCAGGTCACTACTGTACTGCACAAATTGCTCTGCTCCTCAGGTGTTTTATACAAGTTTGGCCCGGTTTTGAGAAAGCAGCTTGCACCTGTCTGTCTTTGTTGTTACTAGGAGTCAAAGTCATGGAATTTTCCTATTGCTCTGAATGACATTTTCAGGCTGCCTGTGCTAGCAGGGATTGAAACGTTCCTCACTTTCCTAGAGGGCTACTTACCTTCTGCAAGAAATAAGGTTATTCAGCAAAATCTATGAATGCTATGGCAATTTGCACCACTGAAATTTAAACAATTTGACTCTGATAACAGATTTATTCTGTTCCACCAGTGGAAAAGAGTACAGCCCTGAAAGCGAGTGGAGTTTGTTCAAATACTGCATGTGATAGCAAAGAGTAGTCACCACCTTCCCTAGTGACACATTCAGACTGTATTTGGGGAAAACATTACTCCTCCCTAACATGAACTATTTATGGATAAATTAGTCCTCAAAAAACACGCTTTCATTTGCAAAACATTACAACACTGTTGTCTTATCTAAATAAAAGACAGATGGGGGAAACTTATATTTCAATGGGTCTTCCTCCATAAAAATAAAAGGTGTTTGTTTCCTGGTTTCTTCATGTTCATGTTCAAGTTAGGTGTCTGTCTCTCTGTAAGGGTGTCCCACTGACAACTCACTGAAAGAGAAAAGAATCATAGAATTGTTTTGGTTGGAAGAGACATTTAAGATCATTTAGTCCAACCACAAACCCAACACTGACAAAAACCATCGCTAAACCATATCTCTAATCACCACGTCTACCCGTATTTTAAATACCTCCAGGGATGGGGACTCAACCACTTCCCTGGGCAGCCTGTTCCAATGCTTGATAACCCTTTCAATGTAGAAATTTTTCCTAATACCCAACCTAAACCTCCCCTGGGGCAAATTGAGGCCGTTTCCTCTTGTCCCATCACCTGTTACTTGGGAGAAAAGCCCGACCCCCCCTGTCTAACCCCTCCTTTCAGGGAGCTGTAGAGAGCGAGAAGGTCTCCCCTCAGCCTCCTCTTCTACAGGCTGAACACCTCCAGCTCCCTCAGCCGCTCCTCACAAGGCTTGTGCTCCAGACCCCTCACCAGCTCCGTTGCCCTTCTCTGGACACGCTCCAGCCCCTCAGTGTCTTTTTGTGGTGAGGGGCCCAAAACTGGGCACAGCACTCGAGCTGGGGCCTCACCAGTGCCCAGTACAGGGGAACGATCACTGCCCTGGTCCTGCTGGCCACACTATTGCTGATACAGGCCAGGATGAGAGGAGTGACAAATCAACTGTCCTCTCCACTAGAAATGGGGAAAGCTGTAGAGATGCTGGCAAAAAAAAGGAGATAATTTCCAAGGCAAGGGTACAAAAAAGGACATTCTAGAGTGCTTGACATTTCCTGGTTAATTAGATTTTATGAGTGGAAGAGGGAAATCAGTGTTTATCTTACTGCTATTCGCTGCATACACACTTCAACTCACCTTGTTGCTACTTTCTCAGCTGCTTAAGCTTGCCCGTTAGTATGCAGATTAAGCATAAACATTGGTAATGTTTTCATCCTACGAATAATTCTTAGAACAAAAATACCATTAACTCTGAGTTAAATATAATAAACGAGGTAATAAGGAAGCAAATCACTGAACCAGAATGCCAGAGCTAGAACTGCAGAAATGCCTGGATTTTGACAGATTAACCTGTTTATTATGTGTGATGGTATTTGGGCAAAGGGAGGATTCCCATGGGTGCAAAGCTCTTGCAGCCATTTGACACCTACAAGCCCAGAATGTCGTGAAGAACCTTCAGTGCTTTGATCCCCTTGACCAATGCTTCTCGGAAAATTTACAGCCATGGGGATCATGTTCTGAAGTGAAGCCCCAGAAGATGTTGCACTTCAAGGTGTTATGTCGGCTGAGATTCTTATGGAATCAGACCATTCTTCCCAACCTTTTGGGGCAGTATGAGGGGAAACAAAAGGGGACATCAAAAGTTGGTAAAAATGCAAAGCACTCAAGATGGGATGTGAGAATTAAAGGAGGGAAAAAGCTTTGTGTCAGCCCTCTGCAGTGGGTGAGGATGTCCTGAAACCTGTTGAAAAAGTGACAAAGCAAAGTTGCATCGTCTCACATGTTTCCCAATGCTTTCCTCTGCCTTTGACATCATCTACCTGGTGCCAGGGATGGGGAGATGGGAGACAAAAGGTTACATGACTTGTCAGCGAGTGATGGATCCAGGGTCAACAGTGGGAACAGACTCCAGTGCTGGCTGACTCCCAAGTCCTCTGCCTGACCCATTCCCGCACCTGTGTTGGAAACTGGTCTGTAAGAACCAGGGGAATCAGCGTGGCTCGGCGGAGCTTGGCTGATGGTCACATTATACAACTGTCTGGCACGGTCAGTGGAAATTCACCCTTGGGGATTGCAACATGTTCGCTGCGCGTTTCATTGCAACCCACGATAAGGGGGATAACCAGTCTGCTTTCCAGAAGGTTGGTTGCTGTTACTTATTGACAAAGCACTCAGCCATCAAACTTGCACAATCCCGTGTGCCCTATAAATACCAGCTGCCTTTCCTAGCTTCTTCCTCAAACAAATTGCATCCTTCGTCGATCTTCCAGACGCTCTTCAGGGGCACGCAGTCCACAACTGACTAGCAACCATGAGGATCCTGTACCTGCTCTTCGCTGTCATCTTCCTCCTCTTCCAGGCTGCTCCAGGTGAGAAGCAAAGTAAATCCTACAAAGAAAGAAAGGGCTTGTAAGCAGAAGTGTGTGCATGGGAGGAAAAAAACAACCACCAACTAACAGGCAGAATTTGATGCTGTTGGGATGGTGCTATTGCAGTGGATGGGACCAAGTATATCCGTGCCCGTGATGGCTGCCTTCCTAAAAACGCCACATATTCTTGTATATTTACCCATCATAATTTTAGACTGAAAATTGACAATTTAATGTCTTCCCACAGGTTCAGCAGATCCTCTTTTTGCTGACACCGCAGAGTGCAGGAGCAATGGAAATTTCTGCCGTGCCGGGGCATGCCCACCCACCTTTGCTGTCTCTGGGTCGTGCCACGGGGGGCTGCTGAAATGCTGTTCAAAGTAAGTGCCGCAGGACAGAAGGACGCCCTTCAGAGGGCACTTCTGTCCTTCCCTTTTATCTATTGTTTCTTTGAATAATATGCACAACTCCACGGGGCTTGCAGGGCTGTTGTTTGTGAGAAAGTCCAGGTGGAAGATGAACATGTGTACAGCACAGATCTGTGTCTAAGGAGACAATTCAATTTGATGGAAGTTATGTATGACAGTAAAAGTTCAGGAGGGTCTAAATTTCCCAGAATTCATTATTTTTCACTTTATTTTAATTTTTGATCGGGGAAAAAAAAGAAGTTTTTTCAAGAAATTATTAGAAGAATATTTCTCACAGTATTTTCACCCAGCAGGGGAAACAACGTGTCATTCCTTCCTCTGTTCTTTTCGATTTCCAAAATTACCTAGAAAATTGAATTTTAAAGGGGAAATATGTTCACAGAATTCTGCTTCTCATTCTCTTCTCATATCTCCTTCCTTCCACCACCACTGTTCAGCTCTTAGAAAGGTGAAGAAGAATGAATATCTTAGTGACTGCAGACAGCTGGGTGTGCATTTCACTTTTGACTTTGGAGACCACTTTCTAAAAATGTCTGGAGTTTCCCTGATAGCAAGATTTTTTCTTTCCTTAAGGTTTTGAACATGCTTTGAGGGAATGCATTTCAGTTTACGATAACACATTCTCCTCAGCCATTTAATTCTTACAACAGTTTTGTTCAGCTGATTGCCATGTGCTGATCATTGCCATCTGCAGTAACTGTCTATCGCATACACTAAATCTAGTAGCAAATTAGGAGACGTTCCTGTGTCCTTTGGGGAAAAGGACAGGTGTGATGACAACTCATCGCAACAGATGTTCAGTCAGATCCTCAGCCATTGATGAGAGCAGGCAGAACCCGGTTCAAAACAAAGGGAGAGCTCAGATCTGTATTTTCTGAAATTTTCAGAACTCCTCTTTCTGTTATTTATAGCATTGCCAGGGTTTAAAGGTTCCCAGAACTGAAGAAAATGTGATGAGATGGCTCAAGGGAAGAAGTTTCATAGTATTTGTTCAGCACTTGGGGATCCTCAGTCAGACAGTGGTTTCAGGAAACCACAGTCATCCCAATATTAGGACATGTTTGTTGTCAGGAGATTAAGATGCTAAGGAAGCATCCACTTAGGAATTCATGAAAGTAAATGGTACAGAAGCAATCTATTATTAGATGATTTTACAAAGGAATGATGTGATCCCTCAGACTCTGTGAGTGATCATTCTCTTTAGGAAGCAATTTCTACTGATAGCAAGTAGACTGTTAGGAGCAGATGGCAGATCTCCAACATCTGGTTTCTGTATAAACATCTGTTAGGCCTGATCAAAGGAGAATTGGGGCTGGGAAAGGAACAAGACCTCTTACATTTGGTTCCAGGTGTAATTTTTCTACAGAAACACTCTTTCTCAGAAGAGTGTACCCATATGTGATATTGATGGATGCTAATGTTAGGTTTAAAACTCTTCCTATTGAGCAGTTAGGTTTTCAGCTGGGTTGATCCATACTGCAGAAGAAGTTGAAACCAACATGGTATTCTGAGGTACTTCCAGCTGGGGATTCAACCTGTGAGGTGCTTGAAAAGAAATCTTTGAAATTAGACACAAAGGGTTTAATTCAGCAAGTTAAAATGAGATGTTTAGAGGCATTTGAGATGCCTTGGAGTATTTAAACCACATATACATATCTGGCTGAGATAGCTCATGACCTATGGGAAAACATTGCTTTTCAAAAAAGATGACTGGTGACCAAGCAGATACCCCAGAGCTCTTCAAATGGCACGAGACGTGTGTGATTCAGTAACTAAATCAAATCCCCAGTCTTTATTTTGGGGTGAGCTGAATCAAAATGTTATTACTATTGGTAATATAATGAGTTTTCCAGTGACCACAGTTCTTGCGGACTGGATGTCTGCAGACCCAGACACCCAGCACACATGGGAACCCTTCCACGGAGGCATCTAAACACAGTTTTTTAAACCTGCAGGCAGAACCCACCCTGTACATTTATTCTGAAAGTAGTTAGCAGGTATTGAGGTTTTTAGAGATTGAGTTTAGATTACGCTTCAGCAAAATAACAAGACCCTTTTTAACCTTACAGGATTTCAGCGAAATAAGAAGATAAGGCTTTCCTGGATCAGTGTCCTTGTACCAGCAACATTTCCACTGCCTTGAGGAGGTGATTTTGATGGATTCCTCCTCTATCTAAACCCTCCTGCAAATGAGCATTGAAAGAAGCTTCCAGAAGGCACGTCCTGTTAGCACACCGCTTCTGGAGATCCAGGTTTTTCCTCGCTGAAGTCACTCCCTTTTTTGCTTTTAATACACAAGCCACTTTGGCACCTTGGCCACCTATTCCAGCCTACCTCACAGGGAAGTTTGGATGTTCAATCAGTTCTGGTTCATGCAGCTCTTGGAGGATGTGAAGCAATATATATATTATTATTTTACTCACACACAAAAATAAATGTCTTCTCAAACCAATAACTGTGATCTTTTATTCTTACTAACAGTAATTTTCTCTGTGCCTTTGACTCAAGGCTCATTGAGTCATGCAACCTTTTTACACTAGTAAATCTGTGCAGTCTCACATATTCCCAAGTGACTTGGAAAAGGGAATGGCTAAAACAGCAACCAGTTTTGATGATGATACTAAAGTATTCAGGATGCCGAGACTGAAAGTTGAGTGTGAAGAACAATACAAGCAACTCTTGATAGCGAGTGATTGGATGAAAAAATGGCAATCAATAAACACCTCCAGTATTGCAACCTTTATATACATATATAATTTTTTTTATATATATATATTTACATACATACATACATATGTATGTAAATATATATATTCATTTGACTTCATAAACACAGCACAATCTGAACTATCTGGGGGGGTCTGATGGTGTCTGAACTATCTCTACTCAGAAACAAGATTTGGGGTGATATATAGACTGTTTTTGAAAACATAAGACCTGTGTTCAATAGCAGTCATGAAAGTCAATTAAATGTCCTGTTTCATCCAGCAGTACTGGTGTAGCCACGAGCTCGATAGTACTAATAATGCAAAACCGAGGTGTTTTTCATTGTTTCCTCCAATAGCTACAGATGCACAATCAATTTCTTTTCTCCCATCACGACTAGTCATGGAAGCAAGAAGTCCGTTTTTTGGAGTCAATTTCCTACACCTATTTCAAAAGATGTTTGGGCAACACAGGGCTGATTTCATCCAGATGCATTAGAAAAAAAAATATATTATTTTCCCCATGGCAACTGGAGACTGTATTTAAGTAATTTAATTGATCCCCATGTATCTGAGTTTGGAGCTGTATCAAGGCAAGAAAAAGAGATGCTCCTTCCTCACAACTGTAGCCATTCTTTTTTCCTTTTTTTTTTTTTTTCAATCTAGAGTCTGAAAAGAACCCAAATCAAAACCACAAAGGAAATGCAGAAATCAAAAAGGGCAAATTAACCCAGAGGTTGTGCAGCATTTTATTTCTTTCTTCTTGTCTTAACTTCCCCACTAAAAGCAAGGAAAAAAATAAATCTCTTGACTTCTGCAGTTTTTGGTTCTGTCAAATGAGGTTAGATCACTTTCTTCTGAATTGACATCTACAACAGCACCATACTCTGTAAGTGTTAAATGACACACAAGGGCCACATATTCCACCTACTTCTGTGGTTTCTTGGGCAGAAAAGGCCTGAGGATATAGCATTAACCCATGTTTGAAGCTCCCTCGAGTAATCTGCCTGACTGGAGTAATCTTGCATTTATATCAGCAACTAAAATGTCTAGGGACAGTATTCTGGTGAAAAGAAAGACTACTCACCAGATCTCTTGGAGTCCAAAATAAGATGGTTGCATTGAAGATGTGTACAAGAATTGTTCCTGGTCTATGCTAACCCCTGAACCATGCCCAGGATTTGTTCAGGAAACGTCTAGCCGACCCACTCCTAAGCTATCCCAAAGATCTTGATAACATTTAAACAGCACGCTAATCATTTAGCAAACACGTCTCACGGCCCACAGCCTAGTCCTGTTCTGCTTCCTACTGCATGGATGATCTGTTCTCCATCCCTCAAGTTTCTCCTGAAAAACATCTCTGACATTGTCTGGATAAATTTAGGACAGACTGAGCCTCAGATTTCCCTCCTGTCCCAAGAAAACACATCTCTAATATATAAGCCATACAGGCATTACTCCAAAGAGGATTTTTTCCACTTCGGTCTAAATGCTGCACCTCATGTCCATCAAGGTCTTTTGTTTCACCCCAGCAGCCACCCTCACTGCCACACATGGGTAACTTCGGGCTCATTCTCCTATTTTTGCCCAATTTATGTGGAGCCCCTTGAGTCTATATCACCTCTGCACTCCCCATGTTCCCTGAGTGGAGCGTGGAGTTGGCCTCGTGCAGGATGGCTCACACAGCTCTCCTGAGTTGATGGCATTACACGGGCCTGCTTCTTTCACGCCAGTTTCCTGGCTTCTCTCACACGCTTACCACTAAGAGTTCTTCCCAAGAAGTTCCTCATGTCATGTCTATTGAGAACTTCACTCCTACCATTGTTTTTTTTTCCCTTGGAGGGCTGTCAGGAAGGCAGCTGGAACCAAACTCTTTGATGGTGCAACTCAAGCTATGGGAGAAAAGAAATCTCTTGACTGATGTACACCTTTCAAAGCTAATGCGGGACCTCAGAAAACCTCCTCCTTGCTCAGCTCAAGAATGGATCAATTTTCAAAATGATGATTGGGATATGGACTTTCCAAAAATTTGCTGATCAGTGACTTCTTCCCCTCACAGCTCTCTTCCTTGGCAGGGAGACAGATTGGAGATGGTCCCATGGCTGCACTTGGACTGGCACTTCAGTTGCTGGGACTGGAGTTCCCTCCCTAGTTGCATGCATGAGCGGCTGCTATCAAATGTTCCATCAAGGGGAACGAACATTGTGTACCTTCCACCCGCTGTCATCTTCATGTGTCTGTGAAGGTCTGTGCCTCTCACCATCATTTTTCCCTTGTGTTTAACTTTGGGACAGGGGAACTCAACACCACTTCTTGCTGACACCTGTTTGTTTACTCCTAGACCATAGGAGATTTTCACTAAATTAATTCTCCCCTTCTGTTCTGCCAGATTAGCTGCCCATCAGTTGTAATTAAAAGCAGGGATTCTCCTTCAGGTCCAAAGACTTTCCTTGCCTAGCAGCCCAGAAAACAAGTGGCAATTTCCCGAGCTGAAAAGGCAAATAACAAACAAACAAGCCCCCTGAAGGAACAGTGAGCCAAAGAGTCGCATTTACTCTTTCTGTGTCTTCGCAAGGACAAAATCCCCCACCCACTCCTTTGCTGCCAGGTCAAGTATTAACTCTAACAGACACCTCAAGATCAACAGCTTCCCATCAGTAACAGCCCTACTGCTTTCTCTGCATGCTGGTGACCGTTCGCATCTTCTCCTGGTGCTCAAGGAGAAGGAAGAAGTGGGGCACCTTGCCCAGGCTCCCTTTCCCCAGTGCCAAGAAGCCTTCAAGGGGGTTGTTATCATCCCAGGTGTCTTTCTCTTTCCATGGAGGGAGCCTGGACCTGACACAAACATTGCTGCTGCTCTCCAGCCGGAGCTGGGGGAGGGAGGTGAGGAGGATGGGGCTGTTCCCCCTTCCTCTCCCCATCGTTGTTTGGTTCCAAAGAACATTGAACAACGTGTGACGCCATGGGCCGACCCCAGCAGGGTTTGCTCAGCAGCTTCACTCCCCAAAACAAACACCCCTGCCCCTTCTGCTTCCTGGGACAGGCAGAGGGAGAATTATGCAAGGAGCAGACAAGCACATTTTCCTTCTCCATTAAATCCTGTTATTTTTGCAAGCAGCTTCACCCTTAATGGCTTGCCTAATGCTGGCCATGTTTTATGATCACAGACTGCCCCTTTCTTACTCTCTTTTTGGCCACACTCTGTTTTCAGAAATGGAGCTGGTGTTTTGGGTTGTGGGGTTGCGTCTCTGTCCTTGTGCAAAGATCAGAAATCAGAGAGCTGGTGAATGTTCTCAGTGGCTTGCTTAAAAAAAAAAATCCAGCACACACACAGATGGCGTTTTATCATAAAAGACAGACTCCTCAAAGCCTCTTTTCTCTCATTCAGAAGGAAAACAGGAGAGAGGACAGAAGATTCCTTCCTCATCCCCTGCCTGAAGCAAAAGAAAGAGGCAACACGGTACAGAACACAATGAGGTGTAAATGATTTCACCTCGTGTACCCCTCATCTCCATGGATGGGGTCAGTGGAGACACCAGCCTGCTTAAGAACCTGTGTCTCTGCCTCAGCCACTGCTCTGGAAAACGTGTGTGAAAATACATGGCCTTTCCCTAGACCGCCACTGCCCAACCCAGTCCTCACAGCTCCCTGGCAGAGGTCTGTAGCTCTGTTTTCTCATCACGTTCCTAAGAACTTAATCACTTATTGGGTCAACCCACCACTGGCAGTCAGGGAGGTGCAAAGGGAGGGAGATGTGGGCTTGATACCCCCAAGCATCTCCTGGATCTTGTGCCCATCACATAAGGCAGACAGATATGAGGCTGCTCCTCCTTCCCTTGGACCTCAGGGGGCCATGGCAGTGCTACCAGGTCTATCTGTCCTGCCAGCATTGCATAGTTTCCCAACCTGTTGATTAGAGACAACAATTCATGAAGCAAGGAAGAGAATTTGGCTTCTTTGCCACCTGCCTCCTCTTGTCCCTGCTCAACCTCCTTATCTGTCCTCCACCGTAAAGAAGATTTTTGCTTGTTTCTGAAATACTAGTCCTGACAGAGTGAGATAATGTGTTTTTTCACAAACTGAAGCCCAGACTTCATTCCTCACACTCAATTTGTAGCAGCCAGTTTATCAGACACAGACCTCCCTGTTCCCTGCATCCAGACATGGCTCACCTCCTGCTGTTACGCTCCGTCGCTTCAGTTTACTGCTCTCACTGAAGCAGTAAAAAATTAAGCACCCTTATGACTTGATTTCTTTAATGATTCTTGGTTTATACCGTTTGCAAAAACCCCCACACTTGCAGTGTTTACGTGTCTCAGGAGCGGCATTTCTTGGAGACAAGTACAAGTATTAAGAGTGCTGCTCAAAGCTCTACAAAGCTCTGCTCCATGTTATATATGGCTGGTCCTTCACATGCATGAAGTAAAAATTTAATTTTTTTTTTTTTTTTTAAGATACAAGACAGGTTACAAGGTGTTAAGAGATGTGGAGACATCACACACAAGCAGATTTGGCACGTTGAATCTAAGAAATCAGAAAGAGAGATGTGATTGTCTTCATAATCATGTCAGGGAGGTGTCTAGCAGCAAGGGAAAATGTTCTTAAACTGAGGTCATTTTGGGTAGAGAATGAGTAGGTTTAGACTCTCCACAAAGGCTAGAGGTTGGAAGACGGTTCACACCGTCAGAGCAGAGTAAGGGAATGCAGTGCCCGTAGCAGCAGTGAGACACATGACCCCACTGTTTCCAGGAGAGAGCTTAGCTCATTGCTGAATGGGAATTGGGATGCAGTCTCCTGTGACAGCGCGGCACAACACACAGTGGTGTCCAGTCCTTTCTATCTAATGACTTTCTTCAAGATTTGCTACACATCCATGGCTCAAGTTCCAAGTACAAGACCCAGAGGGAAATTGAGTTCTGAACCATGTTAGAAAAAAGTCTGGGAGAAGGAGCTACTCCCATGTCTGCAGATTTCAAAGCCAGGAAGGAGAATGTCCACAACCCTTTCACCCCTACTCTGCCTCCCTCAGCTGCAGCCCTACAGCTCTGATCCAAGCAAGGACTGAAGGTCTGATCCATTCCTGCACACAAGGAGGACGGTCTCTTGCCTCCTTGTTTCACACAGCCTTGAAGCCAGCTTCCCTGACTTTCCTACGCTCATTGTGCCCGGTGGCTGAGGGAGGATAGCCTGTCACAAGACCGTGGCCAAGAGCCATGGGGCATTAGCAGTTCTGCGTGGTTTGCAGTATTGCAGATGACAGGAACCCACCTCCCTTCTCCTCCAATCCTATGTCTCCTCCCCGGGTGCAACCCACCAGCTGACATGGGGCATGTGAGCAGAGTGATTTGGCTGCTCAGGTCAGCTAGCTTGGTTTGGCCATTGCTCAGGTCAAGCATCTTCTAATGTGCTAGGTTGCAACATCTTCATACATCACCAGTCTCCACAGTAACAGGGCAATGAACTCGCTGTTCTTCAGACAACCGCTTCTCCGCCCCCTTAGCTATCTGCACTGCTCCATCCCAGAGCCTTTATAAGTACAGGGACTAGCCGTCTTCTGTCTCGAACACCAGCTTCTGTCCATCGTTGAGTATCCTCAGACCTGCAAAGACTATCCTACTACCAGCTGGCAGCCATGAGAATCCTTTTCTTCCTCGTTGCTGTTCTCTTCTTCCTCTTCCAGGCTGCTCCAGGTAAGACAGAAAATAGATGTGATGGAGGCTAAAAGGGTGGATGTGCACAGAAGTCCATTAGAGCCCAGTGCTGAGGTTCAGATTACCTCTGTGCTCTTGGACTCCATGCCTTTCATATTAGAAGTCCACTTCCTGAGTCATAATTCTAATCTTTAAACTATAGATTTGAAGTCCTCGATAGTGTTACTCATGGTCTCTTTCTAGCCCTTTGCATCTTGTGTTCCAGTTGCATGATGACATGATGGAAAAAAAGATGCTTCTGTGTATTAAGGCAATTCTTAGGCTGATACTTGAGATGCAACCCTGCAATGTGAGAGCTTTCTCTTCTCACATTCACACCCACACCTCCTGACCATGTATTCGAGATTAGTAGATCTCCTATATTTTTGGAAAAAAAGTAGTTGTGATTGTGGGTCATCGCCTGAACTCTATACTGTCCATGTGCATTGGGTGGATTTAGAGCACGTGCATCATTTCAGGCTGTTTAGGGGACTTCAGAGAAGTTTAAGCTATGTCCATCCTTGCTTTGGTTTGCAGCAGACTCAAATTTGTACCTACTTCCCCAGACCAGCAAATGTCTGCCTGTTCAAAGAAGAAATGTAGAACCACTTAGGCCAAAAGCAGACACCTGTAGGAGCTTCAGACAAAGCCTGTACTACATTGGATTGCTTTCTTGGACTTTTCCTTTTTTATGCATCACAAAAAGTATTCTCTATTTAAGACAACCCGTGACCCCTGAGATGGCTGCAGGGCTGGTGCAGTTCCAGTAGAGTCTATGGGAAAGGTCAATAAGTATTTTATATCTCTTCATAAAGACTTACACACAAAAAAGGTACATAACACTATAGGGTTTTTTAACTTAGGGGGCAAGGGAAACTGAGGTCTAGTGATGTCTTTAGAAATTAACAATGCACAGTCCTTGAATATGTGATTTAGAGAAAAGACTTGAGAACCACTGGGACAAATTGGTTGAAATGTGGCAAGTCTAATTTAGAATAAAGCTTGCATGCCTTTCGAATTAAGGATAGAGTCCGATTTGATGACAGGCATGGACTGAGCTAGGCACAGAAAGTACTGGGTGAGATGATCGGGTTTGTGCAAGAAATTCAGGCAGCTGGTAAGGGCCTCTTCTGCCTCTTAAGTGCACAGATATACAAGACTTCAGGTGATATAAGAGATCCATTGAAATCATACAAAAATAACACAATCTGAATCTCAAGCTGAACATCCCAGTGGGAACAAGTAATGTTCAGCCTGTAAATACTCTGAACCCCAACTTGGGGCCGCCTTTTCAGCTGGGATAAGCTCAGGCAGATCCCATGATGATGATGATGATGATGATGTAGCTACAATCTTTCCCACCACCAGAACATGTGGCCCTCCAGTTCCAAACATACCAGCATGGTAAAACCAGCACAGCATCTAGATAAACCCTGTACAGTACCAGTGACAACAGTCACTGACTCTATTTTATGGTGTATATTTAAGTTTATAAAACATTTTAGTTGGGCAGATGTTAGTCCCATTGGTTTGGCTGCGATTACAATTTATCTTTTCTGAAGTTTTATGCCATCCGTGGTAGCCATTCCATATTTTCCATGCTAACACAGCGCACAGGCTTCCTGTGAGCATTCTGCTCACCCTCACAGAGCTCCCTGTGAGGAAGCTATTCAGGGCAGGAGATAAAGATTATGAGTCAGAACTATGCTTTATGTTTGCTGAAACGTGAACTGAAAGTTTGAAGAAACTCAGTTAGGACATTTTTATTTGAATATCATCACTTTTGTTTCTGAGAGTAATGTGAGATTAATGTTAAAAATGCATTTTTCTGTGTTTCCAATGGCTTTTTCATGTAACGTAGTATTTCTGTGTGTAACTGGAATGACAAGCAAATGTCTCCAGGCATGATGCCAAGGAATCTGGCAGTTAGCTTTGGGTCACTAACGGAGAGATGCTGGCATTACAGCCTGCTCTTCTGGTTAGCTTGCATTTCATATGGACATACAGACCTTAAGAAGGTGTGATCGGGTTACCCCAATCACAAACCCGGCACCATGGCAGCAAACCACATACCGCACCAGGTAAATCTGATGCCTCGACTTTCCAATCCTCTGCCTTGACAAATGAACATGAATTTTCCCTTGTTTGTTTTTTTTTTTGCAGCTTACAGCCAAGAAACTTCTGACACCTTAGCGTGCCGGCAAAGCCGGGGCTTCTGCTCATTTGTTGCATGCTCTGCTCCTATGGTTGAGAGTGGGACCTGCCGCGATGGGAAGCTGAAATGTTGCAGATGGTAAGGACGAATTCCTCCAGAGGAATGCTGCTGCACCAAGAGCAAACACACTTAATGGGCTTTTCCCCATTTTTGGCATGAAAGAGGCCACCTTCTCCAGCCTCCCACACCCTCCAAAAACCAACTTGAATCGTTGGGATTTGTGTCTGGTAATAAAAAGGCAGAGCCTTGTGGTGTTAAAAATGCCAGGCTGCTTTCTCCGAGAAACCACAGGGAGGATTTGGTGATGAGCAGGGAGGGACCTGGAGGAGCCGTTTTCTCCATCGGCTTGCTGAGACCGTACCTCAGCTGTGACACTAATGCAGGTTTGAGCTCACACTTAAGCCTATGCCCTTTGAATCTCCATGTCCCTAATAACATCTAATACCGCTAACACCATATCACATATTGCTAATAACTTCTTCCAGCATGAGTCTGGTACCAGGGCAGAACCAGCTCATGCTCAAACTCTGCCTCTACTAAGCAGGGTGGACGCACCTGACTTGAGACAAATCTGAGGACTCCCCCTGAGTCCACACAGGCAGCAGTATGGGGCTTTGCATTACCAAAAAACAAGGTTACTGGCACAGAATAACCATTAAACAAGCCAGGACTCATGTCAGGGATGCAGTTCTCCAGACTCTATCTGGTGCAAAGTGCCAGATATTAGACCAAAGTGCCACGGGAGGTTATCCACCTTCTAGGAATAAAATATTTTTTCATCAGCACCGGTGAGAAAGCACCTGCATCTATAGGAGATATCCCATGTGGATTGATGCCGTAATATGCCATGGTCCAGCTCTGCAGTTGGTGGCATTTCATATCGAAGGCAGTGTAAAAAATCTACCCCATTTTGGACCTCATACATCTTTTTTTTTTTTTTTTTATTTTGCTTTTTGTTTCTGCGAGACTTCATGCTGAAGAATGCAAAAAAAAAAACAACACAAAAACGTGAGAAGCCTTGTCACCTTTTCTCATTGAAAAAAAGTCATGGAGGCCGTGGGTGCAAGTGAGAGGATCACCCACTTTGTCTTTATTCCTAAACTAGTTTTATTCTTAAACTATGTTCTGGGAGGTATTCTGGGTCTTCAGCAGCTGCAGATGAGTAGCTGTGGTGTGTGCTGCGTGATAACGTCCACATCCTCCATTTCATCTGGGTTATCTTATGGCCAGAAATTCAGGTCAGGGGTCCAGATCACAAGGATCTCTGGTAGGCTTTAACTCCATGTGTTACCTTATGTCCACAGTAGCCTGAGATGGCAAGGTATAATTGACTTTTTGGATGGAGATAGATGGACTAGCTAAGCACCTGTTTTTTTTTGTCTTTGCAGGACACCCAGTTCCTAAAACTGACACCTCACTGGCCACATGACAAGAGCTCGGGGCATCTGAGACATCTCCCATCTTTTGACATCAATGGATCCCAGCCTCGGTGCAAACCTGGGGAGTCTTTCCCATGGAGGTGAAGACCCTTAGGAGCACAAGAAGATCTGAGGAGGAGTTCTTGTACCCTGATAAAGAGATTTGCAGCTTCAATTCTAATAAAAGCAAGTCACTGTGAAACCACATTGCTGACATTTGCTTATGTATGTCAGGGTGGTTTTTGCTTTTCTTATTGTCTATAAAAATCAACCTGTAAATTAAGTTTATTTAACTAAATTAAGTTAATTTAAGTGAATGTGTCATTGACTCCTGTTAAATCGTCCTGCAGAGTGCCTGCGTTGCGGCCATTTGTGTGGCAACATATTTATTAATAAATCAAGAAGCACTAGAACCCATTCCCTCTGCCATCCCAGCCCGAGACACCGGGGTTCAGGAGACAGGTGAACTCCACCGCTCCTCTACAAGGCTGCATCTGCTTGCCCAACTTGAAGTGCTGGGGAGGGGAATGCAGAGAAACCCCAGGGTGGCCAAAGACCAACTTCTTTAGGTCTTGAAAATGCCTCACCACATTCACTCATTGTGCTCCTGCTGCCTCTATTTAGTCTAGACCAGCACCATGTTAATGGAAATTTACTCCTCTGGATCCTAAAATATTTATCACTGCGCTATGCTGTCTGGTGGCAGTAGGTTGTGTGTCCATCAGCCTGGAGTGCCTGTTACCAGGGATAGACGCATCCCCTGCTTCCCTTCCCCATCCCTAACATCCCAGAGCGCTGACGAGAAGGTTAAAAGGATTTGAGATGAGGGATAACAAAAAGTATCCATGCTCTCCATGCCACGAGCTGTTGTGGATGGTTTTAGGACTGCCATGGCCCCTGGACGTGGTCACTTTGTGCCAGCTTTCTACTTGTCTAATCACAGTGTGTTTGGAGGAGTTATTCTTGATTGTTACTGGTCAACTTAATGATGAACAGGACCAGGCCATGTGGATGGCCACGTGGATGACCAGGCCATGCATGTGGATTCGGTTTCCTCTCCTCTTCCTGGAAAAGTTTACCACAAGGCACATGTCACACTGACCCCTGGTGAGATGAGAGCCAGATCTTCCAGCAAAAACACACACCAAGACAATTCCTCACAGGTGTAAGGGTCAGACATCACGTCTTCCAGAGCAAGTTTATTAAAATTTATGGACATATGTAGACTATGAAATACGAACACCCCAGCTGAGCATTCACTGTCTCCTGGAGACTTTGTCTTCTAGGGCTAATCACATTATTACTATAAAAGGAAAAGAAAATACTGAGTGTCTGTTCTGAGGGACAGAGGAAGAACCTGCCCTGCATCCTCTCATGAGGACAGACTTCTGCATGTTGGTGATCTGCTATCTGGGGTAGATGTTGGTGGCCGCAATGCAGTTTCAACAGAAAAAAAAAACATTTTCGAAAAAAGAGAAATATTGTTCTTTCCTGGGTGGTTCAAGAATTGCTTTTGAGTTTCTTCAGGTCATTTTGTTTGTGGAGTTTTCT
Source organism: Rissa tridactyla (assembly GCF_028500815.1). Lineage (NCBI taxonomy): Eukaryota > Metazoa > Chordata > Aves > Charadriiformes > Laridae > Rissa > Rissa tridactyla. The sequence goes on along the minus strand of NC_071468.1, from coordinate 123,372,378 downwards.
TTCAGTTGTTATAAGTGTTTTGACGTGTGCGTGTTAAATGCATATTTTCAGCTCAAACCTCCAGATTTTTCAATGGGATAATGCATGTCCTAAACTGCCAGAAGCTCTGAGATGCCAACGTCACTAATCATACTGCAAAAAAGGAAAGAAACTTTCAGATTTTGTACTTATAGCCAGGCAAAGATTTGAACAAGAAGCACAGAAGCAACTGAACGAGCATCAAGAGCTGATATTCCTGGAGAACTCATCAATTCTTAGTAGGATATTTATAGTCCTGCCGATGATGACTTTTAAACATTAATTGTCTTTTTATTTTTTTTAATCATGAATTGCCAGGTCTCAGTACCTGAAGCTTCCCTCTCATCTTAAAATCTCTGGTCTGGAGAGGGATTTCTCTATATACATCAGCTCGTCATGCTTTTTTTTTTTTACATCTCCTCTATCAATATTGAACAAAGTTTAAATAAGAGCATCTAACAGAAAGAAGGAGCAGAAAATGAAATATTAGAATCATTGTGGATATTTGTTTCTGCAGTTTTGGGTTGGAGTAAACATATGGGCTGAACTTTAGGATTCTAGTATGGAATTCAAGAAAAAATAAGACTTTATGGTTTGGTTTGTTTTTTTGTTTGGTTGGTTTTTTTTGTCTAAAAGGGGAAAATTATGGAACTGGAGAAAACGTCTAGCAGAACAACATGACTTTCAGGTTGTTCTTCTGACTGTGAGACCTGGCAGACTGTGCAATGTGGAACATGCAGGTTTCCTATGAACCCGACGCTGTCTCTGGACAGTGGGCACATCGGGAGACGTGTCCTTTGAAACCAGTATAACTCAGCATGAGCAGTTTGAGCCAGCTAATGGGAACAGGGTAGAAAAGAGTTAATTTCTAGCTAATTATTTATCTCTGCCAGATCTGTGATCTTTCCGGTGAGGCACTCGAGCTACATCATTAATGAGGAAACTAGTGAGGAAATCCTCAGGAAATCCCATATCTGAGTGTACAGAGTCTCTGCTCCCTTCTCAGCTTTCACTGGAGGTGTTTCCCATCTAAAAGGCAGGCTTGATGTGTGAAAGTGAATAATAAACCCATTCCCCCAAGAAACACTTGATCTTCATCCAATCCATAACTCACCACAGTCCGACAGCAAGGGACCCCTTGCTGGCAGCGTCCGAAGGACCTCGTGTTGGGTAGAGGACAGTGGTCGGGGGAACAGGTACCCCCAGCCTGTTTGCATTGCACTTCATTATTAGGTGCACGCATGAAACCTGCACACAAAAAAAAAATCCCAGAGCCTTGATTTTCTTTCACAAAGAAGACTAGGAAAAAAGTAGGGTTATAGCATGACACCAATATCAGAGTAGAGCAGACCCTCTACTCCGCTCTGGTGAGAAGCCACCTGGAGTACAAGAAAGTACAATAAAGATATGAACCTGTTGGGGCAGTTCCAGAGGAAGGCCAAGAAGATGATCGGAGGGCTGGAGCACCTCTCTCAGGAGGAAAGGCTGAGAGAGTTGAGGTTGTTCAGCCTGGAGGTCTCCGGGGAGACCTTATTGCAGCCTTTCAGCCCCCTTAAAGGGGGCTTATAAGAAAGATGGCAACAAACTTTTCGGTAGGGCCTGATAGGCTTGATAGAAAAAGGGGTAATCATTTTAAACTAAAAGAGGGTAGATTTAGACTAACTATAAGGAGGAAACTTTTACAGTGAAACCTTTTACAGTGAAACTTTTACAGTGAAACCCTGTTGCCCAGAGAGGTAGGAGATGCCCCATCCCCAGAAACATTCCAGGTCAGGTTGGTCAGGGCTTTGTGCAACCTGATCTAGTTGTAGATGTCCCGGCTCATTGCAGGGGTTTTGGACTAGATAACCTTTAAAGGTCCCTTCCAACCCAAACTATTCTATGATTCTATGATTCTGTGAATATTCTAGTCTGCCTGTAGACTGGCCCCATCCGTACCATTAAATTCCCTTATTTTCCAAAGTGGGAAGGTTCAATGCATCCAATGGACCCAGCTGGCATCTTTTCATTGCTAAAGTCTTCCCAACACGCTGGCATCGCTAGCTGGTCCAGGACAAAAGGGACTAAACCCCATTTTATTTCCATTTCTATTTGAGGTTCTCCATATTCACAATCTTCCCTCTGCATTTCCTTTGATTTTATGTAGCTCTTACCTAAAGTGCCTTGGAGCATTAAGAGAAGAACAGCAAAGAAAAGGGAAAAGATCTTCATGTCCGAGTTCAGTGCCACCAAATACAACAGCCACTAAGAAAAAAAACAGAAAGAGGTTATGCATTTCTCCTACATTTGTCATTAGCTAATCCAAACACTCTTTATGACATGTAAGCTGCAATTTGTTAATAAAAATTGTCATTTATGCAATAGAGTAAATCTTCTAGAACAAATCTTTTGAAATGCCACTTTCAGAGGAAAGATATCTTTGAAAGCATGTTGCATAAGATCAAGAAAATGCATTTATGCCTACAAAACATAAAAGAATTAGATGAATATTGTGGTTTTCTTTCCATCAACCTGGATGATATAATTTTAAAAAAAAAAAAAAGTAAGAAATGTGTAGATAATGACTTAAGCCATTCCAATTTCTCTGGATAATAAACACCCAGAAACTTTAATTATCCAAATAATAGTAATTTTTGTAGCATATGAGACAGTAGTAAGTCCTTGAAAATATCTTTACGGAAAAAGCTAAGGAGCCATTTATCCTCCGTCTCATAACACCTCTATAATGTGTGAAAAACTCAAAGTATCTCTTCACTGTCATTTCTTGCTGCAGATTCTAGTTAACTTTTGAAAATAATACAAACTACTATAATCATTCAGAATCACCATTATTGACCATAATAATCAGCCAAACACATTATTGAAATGGCAAACATTGTACATTTCAGTTGTTTATGAGGATTTAATTAAGCTGCAAAATTATAATTCAATTATAATGATTATTTTATTTCTAGAGAAGCAAAGAATATTATCAAAAAGATATGTATTTTTCTCCTTATGGGTTGACACTGGTGTGGAAACTCTACACCTTCAGCTCACTCTAGAGGACTTCAGGAGAGGGGGCACGGTGGCCAGTCTGTCCTACCTGGTTGCTCTCAATGGGGAGTTCCATAGCGCGATGTCTTGCTCCAAAACAACTGTCTTTATATATTCCTGATGATGACAGAGCTGCCACAGACCGGCTGGCCAAGGACATGGGCTTCTCACAGTGATTCCCAGCAGTCGAAATGTCACTTCCCAGCAGTCGATGGGAAATGGTGACCATTTGTGAACTCCCTCCCTTTTCTCTGGTCCGTCAGTTGGCTCTTCCAAAAAGTACCACACCCCCACACCCCCTGGTTTGTGTACAACATATTGATCCATGGTGGGCTGTGAAAAAAAGGGCCCTGGGACATACATTGGAAACTGCTTTTTTGGCTCCAGCCAGGACCTAATTCTTCAGGGCTGTCCCATGGCCATGGTGCCTGGTGCTGACTGCAGAAGGGTCCTCTCTGAAGCCTGGAGATACCTACCCCAGCACCTAAACAGCTGTGAATGTTCCCTAAACATTAGGGAAGTGCAGGTTTTGCACAAGACTTTGAAAAAAACACAATGTCCTGATAAGTCTTGAGTGCTGTAGATAATGTCTGGAGAGCAAAGAGGGGTTGAGCACCCAGCCTAGCTCAAGCAACCCTTCTGCAGCAGCTCAATCATACAGAAGAACACGCTTATCTGTGCTTATCTGCACCAAGAACATTTTCATTTTTCTTGCATTTACCACATCTATATTCTATTCATTGCAGAGGAAATAACTATTTTTTGAATAATTAAAGTTTCAGGGAGGCACGCACTTCCACGCACCCACTTTCTAGGTGGCCAAAGGAAACAACCTCTACAAAACATGCTTTGGTCAAACATGAGGACAAGAGGAAACGGCCTCAAGTTGCGCCAAGGGAGGTTTAGATTGGATATTCGGAAAACTTTTTATGCTGAAAGGGTTATCAAACATTGGAACAGGCTGCAGGGAAGTATTTGAGGCACCATCCCTGGAGGTATTTAAAAGATGAGTAGACATAGTGCTTAGAGATATTTTTTGGTGATGATTTTTGTCAGAGTTAGGTTGATGGTTGGACTCAATCTCAAAGGCCCCTTCCAACCTAGGCGATTCTATGGTTCTATGAGCCCCCATAGGATTAGGACCAGAGAAACTGATGTCAGCCCTGCTGAAGGCTTCCTGAAGGACACAGGTGAGTCCAGAAAAAAGATGTTGCATTTTAATTATCATACTACTAAGCGTCTGGAAAAAAATCCCAACATCCTTGTACTACAATAAGCCATCCAAGCAGCACCCACCTCCCCAGTCACCTGCCTGCCAGAAGAGGGCAATGAAGAGCTAATACTGAAATTTCTCTCCAAGAGCCTTCTTCAGTCAAGAGTAGGTAAATTATTCTGACAACAGGGTTTTATGTATTTTCTTCTTAATTATACTGATGTCTTCTGATCCCCGGCGTTGGTATGTTAGTGAATTATGCTTTCTGACAGTCCAATCTCAAAGCCCTCAGTGTTTTGCAGCCTGCTGTGGACTCCTGCAATGGACAAGAGCCCAGTCCTCACTCTGAAAATCATACTGACCCTAACAGGTCACAGAGGCTGGTCCAGGGAGAAGGACCGTGGGATGTCTTTTGCCTCAGCAGCTGGAGACAGCCAACAATTAACGCCTAGGGAGGTGGGACACATTTGCTTCCTTTAGAAATCATCAGTCTCTGTGTCACAGGAGCCCCAAATCCTGTTTACTTAGCCCCAAGTTATATGACAGGAAAAATCCAAACAGATTATTTGACTGCTCAGAAAGAGACAGCTATTTCAAATCCCATCCCTATGTTATTTAATTGATGGAACATGCATTTGTGCTTTACAGTAGGCAAGCACATTTGTTTTTATTGTTTGTGTTTGTTTTTTTTTTCTTTGAAAAAAAGTCTTACTTAATCAAATGATGAAATACAAGGAGGCAGAAATAAATACTGTGAATATTAAATTCACAAATGGGTTCCTGGAGGCACAGAGCTCTGAACTGAGCTTTTGGGATCTGGCAATCAGTCACCTCTTGAAAAGGACCTTGAAATGGGATAAAATTACTCTTTCCTCCTTTTTCCCTCTTTATGCCTGTGCCAGCTGCCCAAACTGGTACAAAACAGAGCAATATGATATGATAATGAATATGAATCAAGAGAGGGATAAGGTTTTCAACTAATTAATCATATCTGTTGTTATACTTGATGTAAAACTTACTTTAAATTTCGTAAATATGGTAATTATCTGTTATTCTAATTACAGAATGTTATTACTGATTCTAAATATTGTTTTGGTTACTCAAGCTCACAAAAAGTATACTTTTGCCTAACCTGTTTCTTGGCAATTAAACACACATAATAAATGAATGAATATTGCATATCAATTAATATTGTATACTGGAAGTATTTTGACAGCTCTATGTCTTATGCAGTTTCTTTTCTCTGCGGTACTGCAAAGGATACTGTGTGGGGCCCTAAAAATCATGTTATTCTCTTACAGAGACAACATGTGCAAGCACATATATGTATATATATAGATATGTGTGTGTGTGTATCAGTATGCCTGTGTATATGTACACATATATTCATAATATACAAATATTCTGAGAGAAATAAAGGCTGAATTTTCTAAACTGCTTTATATTTTATCTTAGCTGAAGAACACATGAATAGAAAAGACTAATCCAGATATTCTAATTTTCTAATATCCTAGTTTTACTCAAGAATAGCCAGGATATTAATTTAAGTAAATTTATTTAGTTACACATATACTATAATGATGGCGTTTCTTACTCTCCCATTTCCCTGCAGTCCACCTACCAAATGCACACTGATATATATATATATGTATATGTATATTTATATATTTATATATTTATATATAAAATGTTCTTAATGTGAGCCTGTGGAAGGACTCTTCTGGCTTTTTATCTCTCAGTATGCCACTGACTCCTGTGCTCTGTGAATATCCAGGTCTCATTTTTTTTTCTCACACTCAGACAAATGTCACCTGAGATTCCACCTGTCCTTCCCAGCTGCTCCACCAAGGCTTGGTCTCCTCTCTCCTGACCCGTGTCCACCAGGGGGAGGTCTCAGACAGTCCAGAGCCCTGCAAATTGCTCTAGATGCTGGTGTGGAGGCAACGGGGTTAAGCCCTTCGTGTCTGTATTATCACCTCCGTCATGCCGCAGCTTACCTCTGATGATAGGATGTCCTCAGCCAACGTGAAACCATAGAATCCTTTACCTTCCCTTTGTCATCCTCTTCCTCCAGTGTCCTCGGTGCAATGACAGGAAGAGTTGACAGACCTTTGGTACAATTGCCCAACGCTTGTCCTTGTGGCACATCACAATTTACAAAAAAAAACAAACAACCTCATGAAATCCAGCCAGGGAACAGCCCTGCTGTCCATTCAGTGGCCTTGGTGAGCCCCGTGGAAACCTGCCCAGACCTGACTTGGCCAAAACCTGCTTGGAAATCACAGAGTGAGCTGCCCCCTGCTCCCTCCGAACACAGAGGGTGGGCTGCACCTCTCCCCACACAGGGACCCCCGAGCTCAGAGACGACATAAGCAAACAGAGGATTTGCCAGCTAATTGCAAAGCCCTTGAAATATGAGGGCAAATGTGGTTCTTGAGGAACCAGAGAGTGAAAAATCATCTTTACGTCTACAGAGCAACAGTAATATTTGTCTGAGCTTCACTGACTGTAATGCAAATCCAGATTTTACGCCGGATGGAGAATTTATCCAGCTGGGACAGACACATAGTTTTAGACAATCTGAAGGTGGACATCTCGGCTACCTTCCTGTTCAGGGCACTCAAACAACCATAAAGCTGATAGCTGATCTTGAGGAAGATATTCACAGAATCATAGAATGGTTTGGGTTGGAAGGGACCTTCAAGACCATCCAGTGCCACCCCCTGCCCTGGGCAGGGACACCCCCCACCAGACCAGGTGGCTCCAAACCCCGTCCAACCTGGCCTTGAACCCCTCCAGGGATGGGGCAGCCACAGCCTCTCTGGGCAACCTGGGACAGGGGCTCACCATGCTCACAGTCAAGAATTTTTTCCTGATATCTCATCTAAATCTCCCCTCTTTCAGTTTAAAGACATTACCCCTCATCCTATCAAAGGGGGGCTCCTATTTCCAGCAGTGAGATTTCTTAAAATCATTCACATGAAGTCCCACAAAGAGAAACAGCCCATTTCCATCCCCTTCCTCTCCCAAATGTGGCATCCCTCCTGGGCAGCTAGGTTTCTGGTCCTCCTGGTTACATGATCCAGAAGGTCTGTAAAGCACTGCAGGAATCACCAGGGGAAGTTGGCTATGTCCATTCTGTTGCACCGTAATAAAAATAAATGTGTCCCTGGAAACAGTTGTTACAAAGTGTAAATTCAGGACTCCAGAACTTCACAAAAGTTTTAGATTCCTCCTCCTCTTCCTTTAGTCCAAGGCGGCTTAAGCATGTTTACACATATGGCCCAATTCAACCGCTCATACAAGTTTTGGGCTGCTGCAGTACTGGGTTGCCTGAATCAGGAATTATCACAGCATTTTTTAAGGCAACACATTTTTTTTCCTTCACATAAAGAAGCCATAACCAAGCAGTCCCTGGGCACTCCTGCTCCAGTCCAACATCACCAGTGCAATTAATGTCCATGAAACCTGGTGCCACTCTGCTCCCATCTCCAGCACCAGCCCCACCTAGAAAATTACCCTTCTACCCTGCGTTCCTGCAAGTCTGTGTTGCTTTTTTCAAGCCACACTTTTTTCCAAAGGGAATAGAGTAGACACAGTTCTGCAACTGTCAAAAGGGAAAACAGTTGGAACCTTTGGATGAGGGTACCACAGATCCAGACCTTCTGCCTGGTGGGACACAACAGAGCCAAGTGTCTGACGGCCAAGCTGAGAGCATCTGTGTGCATCTGGGTCTTCCCACCATCCTCCAACTATGGAAATGAGCTCCTCGTGTCATGGGTTAACAAATCTGCTACTGCAAGGCATGGCTTGACTTTAAATTGTTGGCTCATAGGCAATTATTTGTTGATATCTTTTATGGGGTAAAACTGGAGCAGAGAGTGGGATAAGGAGAGACACATCCAGAGGAGACGGGGTAGCATGGGAGAGGGGGAAGGTCCAAAAGGAAGAAGGACCAGGCATCTTGTCAGGATGGGGATAAGGAAAGGTGGAAAGAAAGAACATTTCTTGCTGTTGCAGAAAGGGGCTGTGTGGGGTTTGTAATAACCAGAAAACCACATAAATTTGCCAGACTAAAGGTAAACCTGGAGGGAAGGTTTGGTCACCACTAGATGCAGGCGACAGGGAGGTCTGCATTTCTCCATGCCAAAAATCTCCTCATTTGACTTTGTTCACCGATAAAATCCATGTTAGAGATTCAGAGACTTTTGTTTTCAATGTGTTCCCTGTGAAAAAAAAAAAATGCAGAAAATTCCTTCTCTGTGCTGTGGTTGTGGACCATCAGGGGTTTAAAAACACATGGCCAGCTACATCGGTCGCTGCCATGGAAGAGGAGACTGAGCCTCAGCAGTCTCTTTTCACATGTGCTTTTCACATGTGCTACTCATCCTCCCTACCCTACCCTGGATTATATGGAATAAACTGTCAATAAAGATGTCCTGACAGAGGGTGGAGTTAATCATAGAATCATAGAATCCTAGAATGTGTTGGGTTGGAAGGGACATTTAAAGGCCATCTAGTCCACCCCCCTGCAGTGAGAAGGGACATCTTTAACTAGATCAGGTTGCTCAGAGCCTCATCAAGCCTGGCCTTGGATGTCTCCAGTTCTTCATATGGTTTATACTTAGAGCAGAAGGGTTTCAGAAGCAGGAATTGCTGCTTCTGTGACCCAGAAAGGACATAAACTGAGTAAAAGCAAACGTGCTTATGGCTCAGAAACTGTAAAATTTTTACAGCCTTTGAAGTAAATATTTAATGTTTGAATGCCTATATGTATACTGATCCATGTATATAATATGTATATACAAATATACATGCACAAGTATATAAAGAAAATTTGTGACTTCTGACTGGCGTTCAAAACTGGAAGGATCAGAAATGAAATTTCTTCTTAATAAACTGCTTTTCTTTCATAGAAAATTTGGGAAATAGATTATGAGGTTGGCAGGTGTGCTGATTATCCTGCCAGAGGCTGGGCAGCCTGAGAAAGGTTGAGTAAAAGTTGATATCGGTAAGGACAGTGAAACAATGGAAAAAACCAAGAATAATCCAGAGATGAAGCAGTAGAAATGAAAATGTGATCTATTATAATATTTTATATGAAAGATTGTATTCCTGCTGTAATTTCATACCTCAGAATTTCATTATGCACTAGACTATTAACTTTGTAATTAATAAGCTGAGACGTAAGCAATGTTTATTCTTTTACTGACATGGGGAGGAAAGACAACCAGAAGGTTGGATGTAAAGGACAAAATGTTATGAAGGGAAGAAACGACCACGCTACTGCTGCAAATTAGAAGATGAAGCTGTGTACCAAAGGCAGAAAAAGGAGCCTGTGGGACCAAAAGGAGCAGTCATTGCATGTTTCCAGGTATTTTACGTAACCCTGTGGCCTAACGTATCTTACACAAATGTGGATGGTCTAAGATAGGTTGCACAAAGATCAGGGACTTTGCGGTGAAAGCAGTCTCAAAGCGGACCCTCCTTTCTCATTGGAAGACACCAAAGTACCGGACAAATTTTTCTGGAAAAGGCTTTTTTTAATTGGCCCATGAGTGGACTGCCAGCATCCCCAAATCTTTACATAAAGAGGCGTGTTTGGGTCTGGAGCAGCCGCTGGAGAAGAGACAGACAGCACTGGTGATCCTCCACCTCCTCCACTGGTAACTCCTTGCCTGGTTCTGGCCAGGCACCCTCACCTTTTCGCCTCTATACACTTCTTTTCCTTTCATTAATCTCAAGTTTAATGAGTATTCTGCTTTCATTAACCCCTTCCTTCTAATGACTCCAGTGCGTCCGGGCTGTATGTGTCCTGCAGAACCGTGGATCACTTGCAGGGCTTGCAGAAGGAAACTGTGTTTGCTGACCTCCAAGAGGAGTGAACCCAGAAACCTTCACTCAAGGCATCAGAGAGGGCTTGTGGGTTAAGAAATGTCTAGCTGCCTACAGAAACAGGCATCTGGCCAGCCCAGCACTTCAGAGTTGCATTTTGAGCTACATATCTTGCCTGAATTCCAGTAATATTTTGAGGCAGTTGTCACCTTAATTGATGTTCAAGTGACACAGACGTCTTTTTTAGACTTTCTGAAGGACAACCGTTGGTTCAGTCTCTGAACATTTTGTGAACTACGTTGAAGTGAAGGTGAATAATCTGTGGGTCTGTGTTGGTTCCAGAGTAACCTGTCTGGTGTTGAACAGATCCGGAATATCTTTTTTTTTCAATGCAAGAAGACCAATATTAAAAAGCAAACCCACAATAGAATCTCAAAATAATTTTGGTTGGAAAGGAGTCCAAGAGTTTCTAGTCTGAATCCATGCTCAAAGCAAGGCTAATTAGGTCAGGTTGATTAAAGGTATATTCAATGAAATTTTTACTATCTCCAAGGATGCAGTTTTCACTCTGTTTTTCATTCAAGTCCACCGTATTTTATAAGATTTTGGCTTTGGTCACTCTGGGCATGTTTTAAGCAGTTCCTCATCTCCCAGTGAGGAGGGGACCCTCCAGTGTCTTTTGGTCTTGTGGTCTCTACTCATTACAGGTAAGGAATTCACATCCCAGCTCTGGCCATGAGGATCCTCTACCAGCTCCTGGTTGTCCTCTTCATGATGCTCCAAGGGGCTGCAGGTAAGGTGTGAGGGGGGTAGAGAGAGGAATTAGAGAGGGGAGAAAGAGAGAGCATCCGCTTTCGATCGCTTTCATGATAAATGACTATTCTCTTTCCACTGTGCAGGTCAGCACTTCATTCCTAGGCCATTTAATCCTTGTGCAGCCCAAAATGGACGCTGTTTCCCAGGGATATGTCGGCGGCCATATTACTGGGTTGGAACATGTGTTAATGGATTCTCTTGCTGCAGAAGGTATGTAGAAGTTCAGGGATCACCATCACAATGACTGATAGCCTCCTTAGCTTTTGTCCAGAGCAACATCTTAGAGGCACAGTTCCTGACACCATCCAGTCTTCCATCTCCAATGCCAAAGCTGCTAGCATAGACGGTCCTCAGGGGACGTTCGCTCTGGTGCCATGAAATAAAGAGAACCTCACTGCAGAAAAGCTACCAGTGGGTAACCTGAGACTCTCTCTTCTTCACTGTGCAGGGGGTGGCGTGCCTGAAGGCTGCCTGGATACTCCTTGGAGATCCTTTCTGCTTCTACCGAATGGCCTCTGAATTACCCTGATCCCATTGTTCCTGGTGGCACCAGTTCCTGCTGCAACGAAAAGCTCTCAAAAATATTCCTTTGCAGTGAAGCAAACATCAGTATCTGCAAAAACATAAATATAAACCAGGCAACACCATGGAAAATATTTCTTTCCCCCCCTTTAATAAAATCAGTTACAATGACATTCATATGTTTGAAGCTTGGGTGTTTTTTGTAGGGAAGGAGGGGATGTTTGTCAGAACTCTTGCACCACGGGCAATAACACACGGGTGGGCTTGTGGCTCTTAGAGCTAGACATTTCTCCTCTTGCACCCCATCACCCCCCAAGGGAAAAGGGAGGTCATTTCATCCCCCGCTTCCCAATAGCCATATCCCTGGAACACTCCTGCATTTACCATGGTATTTTTGTCAGGGGTGAAATCTAGCTTCCCTCTACGATGATTTCATGGGTGCTTGGGTCCAGCAGATACACATTCTGGTGGTTTCCATGCTGCTTTTTGAAGGTATTATGGTATTTTTGACTGAGATGTCAGAGACAGAATTCAGGCTTTCTGTCTCTTTTTCCCTGCCATCATGGTGTAGCAGTGTAGAAAATGCCAAGATATCTCCAGATGTTTCCTTCAGAGGGCCTGGAGGCATCTGAGAAATTTCACTTCTGAGGGGACCTCACGCAAGAGAAAACCAGGAACATTTTGTATAACACCAGACCTGCGACAGTGACACAAACTGGGAACAAGGGTACAAAGAGGGAAAGAGAAAGACACTAGCAAACACATTTCCAAAAGTTATAGATGTGCAACATAATGATTCGGACATTGTCTTCTCAGAAGCACTGTTGTGTGAAAAGGGGCAAAGCGGTTTTTGGCAGAAAATAAACCCCCTTGCGTTCTAACACTCCTCACCGAGGTGGGAGGCCAGGTGTGGCTAGGTTTAAATTCTGAGTGATGCCCAATTCAGCACTATCAGCCCAATCGCGTTTAATATGTATTAAACTATTACGATTTGGATACACTAATAGTGGACTGCACCTTCAGTCTAGTTGTGCTCCTGAACTAGCACGGCCACTGTCGAGTCTTTGGTCACGTTCAGTGAGAAACCAAAATGACTGGCTACTTAAAAAAAGTGCAGTTTATTTAAGCAACAGATATATAGGTTCTTAGGGTTGCCGGTGATAAATACACTGTCTGCAAAGCACGTGCAAATGAAAGTATTGTTACATATACAAAACACGCGACAAAGTTCTAAAGATACAGCCTGGCTATAAATGTAGAAAAGAGAGTCTCTAGAGAAATTTCTAAGTTTACCGAGAAAGCACTAGGTATAATCTGAATCTTACCCAAAGGCGTCCCTATGGGGGGGAAGAGAGGCCTAGCCCGTCGACTGCTCCCAGAAGTCACTGATGTAATTCTTTGAGATGATGTCTTCCCTGGGTATCCCCCCTCTCTCGGGCTATTTTTATACTATTTGTTATCTTCAAGGTGGAGTTTGAGTGACTTTAGTCATACATACTTTTATTATGATTGGTGTAAATTTTTCTCGCTTCACAATTAAAGGTGTAATTTACGAGAAATTCAGTGCGCAGGCTCAAGAAGGAGTGGTCGCACCTTGGAGGTGGGTAGCCTTTGGGATGGAGGTGTGCTTTGGTATTATAATGACGTTATAATGAGCAAAGTTCGCACAAAGGACAGCATTTCATCCAAATTTGACAAAATGTTGGCTCTGAGTATCGAGCGGGCAGCTAATTGGCAGCTTATCTGTTTCCTGGTATCATCCCATTCCCATATCCACTATACATCATAAGGTAAAGCCGCAGAATAATTGCATCCCGTCCTGTACCTCATGTAGCTTATCAAGGAACCACAGATGTTGGATTCTTCATGCCAACTGTGGCTGTTTTCTACCTCAGAAGCCTCTTGATTTTATACTTTTCCTTAATGTGTGAACAATGCTGTACTTTTGTATTTTTAGCCAATTTAGTATTTATTCCACAAGCACTTGCTACATGTGCACAGAACAGCACCCAGCCACATTACCAAACCAAGATGGTTTTGTCTCCTAATGGCTTGCTGGGTGGCTTTGGAGAGGTGGCCATGTATGTAAAAAACCCTCTGAAGGGGAAATGCTGGCTTTGATAGAGACACAGCTCCCATTTATACTGTTCGGCAGGAGCTCGCAGGAGATGCTGTAGCACAGCATCTCCTAACGCAACATTTCTGGGTTTCTTGTATTTCCTTATGTTACTTTTGCATTGATTCTATCACCCTTATTGTAAATGTTTGTACTTCAGATAAAAATCTTGACAATTTCTCTCCATAAACTATAAAGGAAGAGCAGTGAAAACAGCTTGGACTTTGATGTTTACCTTTAGGGCATCTAGAGTTTGGTGAGATCACTCCTTCTATTTGTCTTTAGAAAATATGATTCGATTTACAGAGATTCTTTGGGTTTCAGAAGCTTTAGGCTACATGGCCTGTGCCAAGGGGCTTTGAACACGCACTACGTGCCTGTCAGTCACAGTGTGGTCCTTACACCAAGAGGCTGGACTCTGCACTGGTAACCTGAAACCTTCAATTAGCTGCCAAGTCAAAAATAAGATGGACGGCAGATTTGTTCATACAGGTGTTAATCTCATCATTTCTCCCTGGTTACTCAGGATAACTACATGACCATTAAAGACTTCAGCTTGATTAAATATTTTTTAGTATACTGTTAGAAGTTTATGACTGTGTATCCATTCATTATTGACTCAGATGATCTATACTTGGGTGAAATCTTTATCTGCTGATTATAATGTGGTACATGGCTTGCAAATTCACTTATGACTATAGAACAGCATCTAAATACTGGTTATACTCCTTTTGGTGGATCTACTTGGGCAGTGTAACTGCTGTTAACAGCTTTTTCAGCTAACCTAGAAGAGTCTGAATTTCTATACTAACTATACACTCCAGAGTGGCATCAAAATACCTTGATCTCCTGTGCATCGATTATGCCTTATGGTGAGAATTCGGTGCAGCACACACGAGTAGGCTAAGGGATGATGTTACCGCATGACTGAGGAGCAGTTTGTGGTTATCTAGGCCACCAACCATCACTGCTGTTCAACCAAGCTCCTCTTGGGAGCACATGAAAACATCTGCTCTTTGGCAAGCTGAAGGGGCTCAGCCTTTTGTTGGTCCCGATGTTCTAGCTATGCCTGCATACAATGACTTCCAGGTGCTTGGAGCCTTCTTTGCCATGACCAAACTGTCCCCTGGAGGCGAAGGATGGAACAGCAGACGGATATTTTGTATAGCAGCATTTTAAATAGGGGTGACACTACTAGAAGACTTCCTTAATATTTGCTGCCTTTTTTTTTGCACCAGAAAAATGTTAGGAGCAGAGTTTGAGATTCTCCCTTTTGCTCCTAAATGCCTCATCTGCTGTGCTAGATACAAACTCCTAAGGCAGAGGTAAGATCTTCCTTCCCCTCTGGGAAGTGATCTTGGCACAATTACCCAAACATCTTGATTTGAAAAGGGTGAAAACCATTTTTCCTCATGACACTCTGCAGCCTCATTGTGCAGACAGTTCCCTTAATAGTGTATCTCACCTGCATCAGGCAGAGCAGCGCTTCAGGCTCCATCTACCAGTTCTTGTACCAGGGCTCTAAGCACTATAGTATTACACAGAATGCTGATCCCCTCATAATATTTGTCCTCCTCCAAAGAGGAGTTGGTGATCTGGACCTGAAATGAGTGGGGGAGTGGGGCATCATTGGCAAGCTCCAACTCGAAGGAGTTGGAGTGAAGACTTGCCATGGAGATAGAGGGAAACACGACTGGTGCGTCTTCTGAACTTCAGCGAAACAAGAAAGCAAAAGAAACACGTTATTTAAGCAGAAGGAAACTCTCCATGAAGACTCCCTTTCCCTCTGCACTGAGAACAGTAAGAAAGTAGATGGTGTTCTGGGTAGAGAGGATTACTTACCTAATGTCAAGAGCCAAATGACTGTGTGGTTAGGGGCTGGGCTGGATCCCATGGGCTTAGCTGGTCTGGGTGAACACAGGTTCCCAGGGTGAAGTAGTACCCTGATACTGCTGTAATCCTGGTGTAAGTCAGGTCTACCAGCAAAAGGTCTACCAGTGCTGAAGAACAATGCTGAGATCCTGAAGGGCAAAACACTGATACATTCCTTCTGAGGTATGAAACTGACTGACTGTCTGCTGCTCATCAGAACAGGATGGAAAGGTTTTCCACCCTGAGAGCCACAAAGCAAAATCTCTAAAAGGCCTGGCTCACTGCTATGACCTTTGGACAATCAAAGGTGCTCCATCCCTCCTCTTCTTCTCCCTTTCCTGTCTCAGACAGAGATATTTTGATTGTAATGATAGGAGTGACCATGTACAATTTATAATTATCAGCGTCAAGTATGCTCATTTTTAAAGCCAAGTCCTTGACATTACTTGCACATAGGACCTTGGATATGGTAAAAATTCATGATGCATCTTTGTTTCCTTGAAGAATCAGGTTGAGTAACAATAGCAGTTGGTGGGCAAACTAACCGCAAACTCTTGGCAATTTGTGAAGTAACTGTAACATTTGTAATTTTATTCCCTCCATTTTTCCACTTTATGGCCAGATGTTCATAGACACACCAGAAATTCAACTGTCATTTTTTCCTACTGCAAAAACAATTCACTTACTTACAAAAAATATGTTGAAAATAAAAAGTTATCTCAATTATCGGGGTATGCATTTAAGGGAAATCATTTATAGGCATGTTTTCATGTGCATATATGTCTATATGTGACTGTGCATGTATGCACATGTGCACACTTCTGTATACTTAAGAAATTAATATCAGAGTATTGAAAAAATCACGTCACTAGTAACTAAAATGAGGAACAATAAGCAATTAAAATATTTCAGTTTAGTTTTGATATAAATGATCTGTAGGACATCATGTCCTTTGCAGCGATCTTGGTCAATTAGAAATACTACTCATTCAAAATAGCAAATATATAACCTACTATGACGTACTTCAGGTGTCATATTAAAATATTGCATGAACAATGAACAATGTTTATTTCTTGACTGAAGTGAGGCATAAAGTAAAACATGATCTGAAAAAGTATTCAATATTGATGTCTTTGGATAGCTATTGGGTATGTCAGCAATTGACTTGGTGCAATACAAGATCAGTAGATAGGAAAAGATCACTAGACCTTAGAGATTATGCTGAGGCTCCTCAGTTCTTCATTATATGAATCCAGTTTGATTTGGATTTTACTATTGAATAAACCACAAAACAATGTAAGTTGGAATGGGTGTTTGGAGACCATCTGGTCCATCCATTCCTCCAGACAGAGCCAGTTTTAAAGGCAGATCATGTTGCCTAGAACTTTTTCCAGCTGGGTTTGAATATCTATATGGGGATGGAGATTCTATAAATTCTCTGGGCCCTCATGCCAGTGTTTGATGACCCTCATTGTGAGAAGGCTTTTTTCCTTATACCTAATTGGAATTTCTCTCATTGTAATTTGTTTCTGTTATCTTTCATCCCTCCAATGTGCACCTCTGGGAAGAGTGTGGCTCCATCTTCTCTATAGCTACCACTAGGTAGTTTTGAACAGCAATTAGATGACCCTTAGCCATGCCTTCTCCAAGCTGAACAAAGATGAGTCCTTCAGCCTCTCCTCAAAGGGCTGATCCCCCAGTCCAAACTCTCCAGGTTTACAGAAGAAAGAAATGTTAAGTACACTATGCAGGACTTTGAGGGGGTGTAGCCCATACATTGGTTCACGCCTCACTGGGCACTGGAGTACCTTTAAAGCAAAACTTCTAGTTCACTTTCCTCCTACGGAATCTAGTTTGCACACATGGAAACCCCTCTACAAACCAAACCAGCAGGGGACCATCAGGAGGTTACTTCAAAACTGCACTAATGCAATTGTAGACTTCGCTCCGGATCATAGAATCATAGAATCATAGGGTTGGAAGGGACCTCTGGAGATGATCCCGTCCAACCCCCTGCCAGAGCAGGGTCACCCAGAGCAGGTTGCACAGGAACGTGTCCAGGTGGGTTTGGAATGTCTCCAGAGACGGAGACTCCACCACCTCTCTGGGCAGCCTGTCCCAGGGCTCTGCCACCCTCACAGCAAAGAAGTTCCTCCTCATGTTTAGGTGGAACTTCCCATGTTCAAGTTTGTGCCCGTTACCTCTTGCCCTGTCCCTGGGCACCACTGAAAAGAGCCTGGCCCCATCCTCCTGACACCCACCCTTTCAGTATTTATAAGTGTTGATAAGGTCCCCCCTCAGACGTCTTTTTTCCAGACTGAAGAGACCCAAATCCCTCAACCTTTCTTCATAAGAGAGATGTTCCAGTCCCCTCATCATCTTGGTAGCCCTTTGCTGTCCCCTCTCCAGCAGTTCCCTGTCCCTCTTGAACCGGGGAGCCCAGAACTGGACACAGTGCTCCAGGTGCGGCCTCCCCAAGGCAGAGTAGAGGGGGAGGATGACTCCCTCGACCTGCTCTTCTCTTCTTGATGCCACACTCTTCTTGATGCACCCCAGCATCCATTGGCCTTCTTGGCCACGAGGGCCCATTGCTGGCTCATGGTCATCCTGTTGTCCACCAGGACTCCCAGGTCTCTTTCCACAGAGCTGCTCTCCAGCAGGTCAGCCCCAACCTGTCCTGGTGTGGGGGGTTATTCCTCCCCAGGTGCAGCACCCTACACTTGCCCTTGTTGAATTTCATAAGGTTCCTCTTTGCCCAACTCTCCAGCCTGTCCAGGTCTCTCTGTATGGCGGCACAGCCTTCCAGTGTGTCAGCCACCCCCCCAGCTTTGTGTCATTGGCAAACTTGCTGAGGGTGCACTCTATCCCCTCGTCCAGGTCATTGATGAATATATTGAAGAGGACTGGACACAGTACTGACCCCTGGGGAACACCAGTGGATACCACTCTAGAAATGTCTGTGCTCACCTGTGGACAAAAAAGCAAGGGAAATGTTAGGAATTGAGAGGGAAAAAAAGGAGTTGAAAACAAAAGAGTAAGTATGATTAAGCACCATGCAAATCCAAGATGCATTTTGGACATTGCATGAAATTCTATCCAGCCTATTCCCAAAAGGGTATAATAGAACTGAAAAAATAAGATAAATATGCACAGAAATGATCCACTGAAATATCTGGGTCCATTTGAAGATTTATCTGACAGACGTGGTTGACAGAATCCCCCTTTTCATTGTGGGATAATAGACAGACAAGCAGGAGGGTAAGAAAAGACCACAGCACCCGTAGTGATGTGGGGAGGTGAAAATGGAATATGAATCCTCACCTAAGGCGTAATAAATATATTTGTGGAATTATCAGCTGAAGCTCCTGTGGAGGCCAGAAGTGCAAGAAGATCAGCTGGAGTCACAGAAATATGCTCAATAAGGAGCTCTGCAGACTGAGGGTCCAGAGACTGGCTGTGGCACTGGATTTCCCAAAATTGATGTATTTCCCATCAGCTGAAAGGGTGTACAGGGAGGTAACCACAATGCACCCACCCTATTTCTGTACATTTTATACTCTTAGGCATCCTTAGTGGCCACTGGCCACTAAGTCAATGAACATTTGTTTCAGTTTCATATATAGGATCTGCGTTCTTATAGTCTGCATTTATGGAACAAAAATAAAGTAACTGGGAGTGCAGAGAAGCGCGCAGATGTTTTGTATTGCAATGGAATATGTTGCACCTAAGCAGGCAAAATTCAACGTACGTCCCAAGATGTTTGACACATACCACAGTGGCTTAACGTATCTTACACAAACCGGAGTGTCACAAGAGGTATTGCATGAATAACCTGGGATTTTTCAGAAGAAAAGCTTCAAGAGGTTCAGAGGGAAACCCTGCTTTTTCACTGAGAAATGAAAAGCAACTTGATTCTGGTTGGATTAGAAGTCATACAAAAAAAAAAAAAAAAAAAAGAGGTAATTTTTTGATTGGCTGAACGTGTACTTGCTGAGAAGGGAAAGCAAGTTGTCCCCCCCCATAAGGAACACGTTATAAAAGAGGCTCTCAGCCCCACAGCCAAAACTATCTGGAGGAAAGGGACCAAGAGCAGGTCTTGTTTGGCGTCTGGGCTCACCTGATACCTGGTAACTCCCCATTTTTTTTCAGTCTTTCTTTCAATATCTCCTGTTGTCTTTTCTTTAAAAAACAGAAACAAACAAAAAAAACCCCACACAAACAAGCAATCAAAAAAAAAAACAACCCCCAAACCTCTGCATTATTAATCTAAATTTGTAAATTTGTAGGTTATTAAAGAAGGTTAACCTACATTTTCCAGAAATTGCACAGGTTGAATAAGTAGTTCCAATATGTGCTAATATCTAGAAAAGTTTGATAAAAATACTCTGCTTACTAACTCCCAGGAAAAAATCTGACTGGGTCAGGTTACTTGAGAGAGGTTTGTGGTCCAGAGAAATTGGTGGTCTCTTTGGTGGAAACCAGTATATATATTTTTTATCTATGTCTCTATGTTAATAACTTCATTTTCAGAATTCTTGAATTTGCCTACTTGTTTCTCCTGATATTTTCAAGCATATAGAAATTTGTGTAAACTTCTAATACTAATTTCAAAGCTGTTTTGGGCCACCCTCTACCATTCCATTTGCAGAAATATGACGTTTCAGCACAACCTAATTTCCCTTCCTTGCTTAAAAGAACGTAATTTGTGACAGATCAGAAGATCCTAATGCCAAGATATATGACATTTACTGCCTCTTCTTTATCCATGAGGTCCCTTCTAGGCTGTCTTAGCCCTGTGTGATTATATTAGTTCAATTATTAGCTCTTTCAATTAAGGCGTTACATGTTTGCTTTTCAAATGTCGTTTGTCAAATTTCAATTTGGGAACTGACTTGGCTTGTACATTTCCATTCTAGAACTGCTGCCTGTAGACTAAGACTGAAGATTTTGAGCAAGTTGATTTTAGCTATTATTTCTGGATAAATTTTAACATTGCAAAATGAACATTTTTTTTTCCTGAAGTTTGTAAGTTTGACTGTATATTCACCTCATTCTGCTTAGTGTTGTTTATTTATTAGATAAAACATTTAACTAAAAATAAAGTTATGATTGCATTTTGGCTAAGGACTATTTGCAAAATGTAAAAGAAATCCAAACAATCAAGCTATTAAAATAACTTAACGTTCACATAACCTGAAAGCATGGTGCCCCTTATATATTTACTTTTCCCAGAAATGCTCACAGCAGCCGTGATGTCATACGGGTCTTACTAGTTATCTTTGAAACTTCGAAGAAAAATGCAATATAAATGACATTTTGATTAACACAGTATTTGTATGGTTCAGAAGACTGTAAATCCCAGGGACTGCCTGTCATACGTTATTCGTGCTCCTTTTTCCCACAGTGGCACAGCAAATCCGCAGTCATGAAGATCCTTTACCTGCTCTTTTCTCTCCTCTTCTTGGCACTCCAGGTTTCTCCAGGTAAGATGGAAAAGAGATGCTAGAAGGGGATTTTTGTGCACCTGAAGTAAACTTCCCAGCAGATTTTAACTACTGCTGGTTAAAATTGCTAGAAACTGGGCAGGAGTTAGTGATATAGCTCAGTGCCTGTGGTCCCCCATGAAAACTCTTTCAAAGGTGGAGAAGATATGACTTTTGAAGAAAAGTGATTTTTCAATTCTAGTGTCTTCCTAAAAAGATTGGGCTAAATGTTCTGGTGTTAGGCACCAGAGATGGTATCTGTGGTGGCCATGATCTCTGGGTAACAACACACTCAGTGGTGCATATGCAGATGAAAATGAAGCCTGGCCAACTATTTTGGGATGGGAGCCAGTATTAAAGCCTCTGGACCTGTGACCCTTTTCTGTAAGGTAAAGGACAATGAGTCAGGAGGTCTGTATCATTCTCCACCTGGGCTTTAAGGCCATACATTTAGATGCGGTGTGAGCTAAGGGTCCCAGCTCTCCAAGGTGTAGACCTGCTTTGTCACCTCACCTCTTACATGGCCTTTCAACACGGCCAAATCCAGGCAACCATCCTGAAGGCAAGTGGGTGGTGAAGGCAGCTTGACAAATGGGAAACCCTGCTAGCATTACAACTGCATTGTCCTGCCCTGCAGAATGAGAGGGAAGGAAATTATTTTTTTTTTTTTGTTATTGTTGCAGGTTTGTCTTCACCCCAGCGGGACATGTTTTTCTGTAGAAGTGGGTACTGTTACTTTGGAAGATGTCCCCCCTCTCTGACTAAAGTTGGGAGATGTTTTGGGTTTCGATCCTGCTGCAAAGCGTAAGTTTAATGTTCACCAAGGCTTAGCTGCAGTATGAGCAGACAAATTGATTTTGCCTGTGTCCTTAATCCCAAGGTGCTATTGAATGTTCAGATTGGATATAAGAAAAAAAAAACTATTATGCCATGAGGACAGTCAAGCTTTGAAGTAGGTTGAGCTCCACGATGGTCTTTTTCTTGAGATGTGCACCATGATCTGCCCCAGCAAGAAAGATAACGTATGGTGGGAGATGTCTTGTGCTGTCCCAGCTCTGTTTGACCCCTTTACAGCTCCTACGCCAGAGTGAAGTATCAGGGTTTGGTATTGGCAGAAGCGGGCTGCTGTGCTGTATGGGGAACAGAGGGGAATTCAATTACATTGAGGGTGAACACAGATCTCTGAGTGTAGTCTAATGTGTGCAAAAAGGGGCCCAGTGTTGTAAAAAGAAAGTATCATGTGAAAGGTAGACTTCTGTTTTCACTCAGGAATTAACGCATTCACCCCAAAATCAAGTTATATAAATTTAATTCCCTGCTTTTCCTGAAGCAATAGGAAAACACTCCTCTTACTCACAGGTATGAATGCACAGGTCTGTCCCAGCATGACTATACATGACACTAGGTATTTTGGAAAGTACTTATACCCAAGAGGAAAATAAGCATGGACTGAGGGTAAGTAGGGGAGGAATACAAGCACAGAGAGAATCTGAATATTTTTTTATTTTAGTTTGTACAGGCCATGGAATCAATAAAAACTTCATGGATTGTCCATTCAAGAGCGATGAACATTTCTTCTAAACCTAGGAATTTGCTTTGAATCCCCTTACTGTGAAAACCACCGGATCCTGCTACAAAGCCTCATGCACCTTTCATTTTCAGTGCAAAAAGCTTTATGATGTAGAGTAAATCCAAATGTATTCTGCATTGCTTTCCCTCCTTTTGAATAAATGGTTGCTCAGCATTCACATCACTGGAACATGGGTGTCTGTTTCTTGGGCTGAGGGCGATGATCCTACCTGGGTTTTGACACACAAACGTAACTAGTGCCACAATTATCTAAACAGTGCAGCAATTTATGACAGTTCTTTTCTCTCCATAAGTTGTTTGTCCTGTAATTTCACAGCAACGGATGTAAGTTTTTTTTATTTTTTTCCACCTGTTCCTCTGAGAGGATGCACAAAAGATAGTAGGTGGGGAATAGCTTATCTTAATCACTCCTCTTTAGCTCCTCTCCCACGTGGCACACTTCCTTCAGTTCTCTGTCTAGCCACCACTGTGTCTACAGTCACTCAAATTAGTCAGAGGAACTGAATCGCCACAGATGTGTTGCATGGAGTATATATTGTGGAAGATACGGTATACATACTTCACAGGTCACATCATAATTGGTTCTGAAATATTTCTTCTTGTCTCAGCCCCTCTCTTCCCTTCTGCAGTTCTGCCTGAACTTGTCCAAATGCTTAATACTCCCTTGAGTGGCACCGCTTGGCAAAGTAACGTTTTATGGTTACATCTGGAAATGAAGTGCACCCCATGGAAGTGAAGGACGGGAAACACCATTATTTCTCAACGTGGCAGGAGTTAGTGGGTAGCTGGCCACCAACTGTTGAGGTTTCTCTGCAATCCGAAAGCTGAAATTCCTTGTTGATGCTTTTCAGGCCTTGACCTTCACCTTGAAAAAGGGTTCTGGCTTCAGTATACAGGATGCAGTGCAAACAGGGCACTGGAAACCAGTCTGCAGCGGGACTGGTGTTTTTACTGTGGAGCAGTCACTGACGTGTGTCAGGCAGGACGATGTGTCTCCGGGGCTTTACTCCCACACGTGGCGAGCAAGTCAGGTGTGTTGTAGAGGACGTTCACAGCCAAGTTAGGATAAGATAAACATGGAACAGCCTGGAAATCAAGTGAAATGGAGGAGGTGTTTGTCAGAATACCCTGAGGGCATCACGAATTCTGGGTGTAGACAGACTGAGAAACAGTGCAAAAACAGTGCACGCTGCAGTCTTCAGTGGTCGGAGGTGGTGGGAATAGAAAAGGGTCAAATGTACCATTTCCCAGTGCTTAATTAATACACTTTTGACTTGCCACACACTGCATCTCTGTGTCTGCTTATAATTCATATTTATGTTCTGCTTAATATCACATTTGAAACAACGGCAGTGTATTTATCCAAGTATCTAACATATCATCACCTCTGCTCCGCTCTGGTGAGACCCCCCTACAGTGCTGCCTCCAGCTCTGGGGTCCCCAACATAAGAAGGACATGGAGCTGTTGGAGTGAGTCCAGAGGAGGCTGCGAAGATGATCTGGGGGCTGGAGCCGCCCTGCTATGAGGACAGGCTGAGAGTTGGGGTTGTTCAGCCTGGAGAAGAGAAGGCTCCAGGAAGACCTTATTGTAGCCTTTCAGTACTTAACGAAGACCTACAGGAAAGCTGGGGAGGGACTCTTTGTCAGGGAGTGCAGTGATAGGATGAGGGGTAATGGCTGTACACCTCGCTGATCTGCCTACCTGGTTTAAACCTGGAGCTGCCTTATTGCTGTGAAGCCAGACTTCCCTGGTGGAACAGCCTGGACTCACTGCTCCCCAACAAATATTTTGGTCACACACAGACCTGTGCACCAACGAACATGCATGTTCACCTGCAGCTGCAGCATAGCTTCGCGTGTTGGTTTGTAGAAGGGCTGAGCTTAGTGCTCGATATCAGAGAGCAGCAGGGCTGGTCTCGTATGGTCTCTAGATGGGAAAAAAGGAGAAGGCATGTCTTCCCCAGAAATCAGGAAATTTTAAGATATAGGTTACCCTCAGCAAGCTTGCAGATGACATCAAACTGGGAGGAGTGGTTGATACACCAGGGAGTTTTGTTGCCACCCAGAGAGATGTCAACAGGATAGGGAAATGGGCTGACAGGAACCTCATGAAGTTCAACATGGGAAGTGTAATGTCCTGCACCTGGGGAGGAACAGCCTCACACCCCAATAAATGTTGGGGGCCACTCAACTGAAAAGCAGGTTGGGAGAAAAGGACCTGGGTGTCCTGGTGGACACCAAGCTGAACATAAGCCAGCAATGGGCCCTTGCAGCAAAGAAAGCTATCCTGAAGGTATCCTGTGCTGCATTAGACCAAGTATTGCCAGAAGGATGAAGGAGGTGATCCTTTCTCTCTACTCAGTGCTTGTGAGGCCACACCTGGAGTACTGTGTCCAGTTCTGGGGTCCCCAGTCCAAAAGAGACGTGGACATACTGGAGAGAGGCCAACAAAGGGTCCCCAGGATGATGAAGGAACTGGAGCATCTCTCCTATGAGGAAAGGCTGAGAGAGCTGGGACTGTTCAGCCTGGAGAAGAGAAAGCTCCACAGGGATATTATCAATATATACAAATACCTGAAGGGAGAGTGTAAAAAGGACAGAGCCAGGCTCCGTTCAGTGGTGCCAGTGCCAGGACCAGATGCCATGCGACAAGAGTCTCCATCATAAAGTCATAGAATCATAGTGTTGGAAGGGACCTCTGGAGGTCATCTAGTCCAACCCCCTTGCCAGAGCAGGGTCACCTAGAGCAGGTTACACATCCTTGGAGGTATTTAAAAGACAGCTGGACACAGTTCTCATCAACCAGCGCTGGGTGGCCAACTTGAGAAGGGGGTTAGAACCAGATGACCCCAGAGGTCCCCTCCAGCCCCCCAGTCTGTGATTTTGTGAAACTACATGTCTTTATTGAAGCCGGGAAAAGCAGCCTCTTCCCAAACACCACCCGTCCCGCGACAGGACATCGCCAGCCCATGAGCACCCAGCAGGAGCAACGCCTCCAGTCCTGCTGTCACATCACCTGGGGATGGCAGAAGCAGGGATGGGAAAGGACATCAACAGTCAGTTCAAGGAGCCAGAAGCGAGGGGGATGTCCTGCTCAGAAAGTCCAGGGATTCATCACCATTTCCTGCATAAAGAAAGCACAATATGTGGTCACTGATATTTATTTCTTATGTTCCTTCTTTGTCATCCTGCAGTCTCTCTGCCACTGCTATTGTAAGGACCCGTAGGGAATTACTGGACAACCCCTCCTCAGAAAACCTCCATACCTTATTGCAGACGACTTGGACCTGTGCATTCCTTAGTAGTTGCAGCCTTGAACCCAAGGCTCTTCAGAAACCTTAAGGAGAAAGTCCTGTGCCCCACACTACGCAAAGATCAAACTTCACTTTCCAACAGCATGGGAAAGTCTTCATGAGAGGCCCCAGTCTGGTCTCGTGGGAAGATGCTGGCTGATTCTGGGCTTCCTCAGCCCCACGCAGGCCAGGTTCAAGCATCTTTACCAAGGGACTTTAACCCTCCTTCCCTGGCCTCTGCGTCTCCACATGAATTCAGGAGGGTGTTATCCAGCAGTGTGGATGTAAAAAGAACAGTAGATCTATTTTGGCCAAGAAAGCACAGGGTCAATTCCCCAATGTTTGACTTTATAACTTACCTTTTGCAGCAAACCATAAATGTTGAACACCTTCCAAAGATGTGATGAGGGTGATAGCATGTCAAAAAATTACAGAATCCCCCTTCTTGCTTACATTGACCTTCATTTCCTGGAGCCAGAGATGCACCTGTACAGAGAAACAGTTGAAAGGAAGAGATTTGGGAGAATATTCTGTAATTCCAGAGGGACTGGCACTCCACTAGGAATTCAACCCACTTTGTGGGCCAAGTATTAAAATGACCACAATTGGACCTTCAATATCAAGTTAACTACCTAGAAGGACTATCAGCTAAAGCCCGGAGGCACACGTATCCCTGGCTGTTTGTGGTACAAAGGGATAACTTCCATCCTCCCTCTGTCCCTGCAGAAGGAGCAGCTCTTCCATAAAGCCTTGGCTAGCTCCTCCAGCCTGGTGTAAAGGGCTTTGACATCTCAGAATCACACACATCTAAGGATCCTCAAAAGGTACCAGATATCTGTGATTAGACAACAGACTTGCCCATCCATTTTTTGGGTGAGCAGAATACGCTGCATAGGCTGAGACTGCAGCGACTGCAATGGGAGTTCATCCAGAGACACGCGCCAGAGCAGCACCTAAATGCCCAGGGTGGAGCCCAGAGCTCAGTCCCTCACAAACCCGCAGAAGAAGCCAAGCTCTTATTCCTGGATGGCTTGCTCTACACCAGCTTCTCTACCCTCAGAGGAAGGGGCATTGTGAGAGCCTCCTTTGGAATATCTTATTGCATGACCTTCCATGCTGGAGCAAATCTACAAAACCATTCTTTCCTTTAAGCATCTGTAAAAAATATGGTCACTTCCTGGGACATGGAAGACCTCATTAATGGGAGCGCACACCTGACTCATCTCTCCTCTTTCCTTCTCACCTGCAGCACCCTGGACCAACAGGAGGAAGAAGGGGAAGAGCAGGTACAGGATCTTCATGGCTAACACCTGGCCCAGGTCTTCACAGGGATACAGAAGGGAGACACCAAGGCAACAAGGACATGGGGAACCCCAGATGGTGTAGAAGCCTGGTCACTGTGTTATATCAAACTGCAGATGTGTTATCCTGAAAAAAGAAGATGTTGTTGTCTGTAGCCAATTCACAAGAACAATGGCTATCTGTGCAATTTCATGAACAGCCTGCCAACAGTTCAGGAAATTTCAGGGAAGGCAGTACCTAAACACATATTTCATTTTATCTTCCTTATGCTTTCTTCCAAGCACAGACTGTAGATCTTATGTCTGGTGGTTCATGCTGTTTTAAGTAAAAAAGCAGCTGGTGCTACTTTAGAGAATGCAGTCAGAAAACTTACCTTTGGAAGTACCTTGGGCCTTACCCATGGCACACTTGTCTCTGAAACAGACCTAAATATGTTTCTAGGGAGATGGAATCAAAGGGATAGACTAGGTGTGCTTTCATGTGTGCTCATCAGATAAGGGTTATGCCTAGTGTCTGTGCTCTCTCGCTTCTTCATCTCCTTACCAAAGGCCAAAGTAGACAAGGTTTGCATGTTTTGGAGATGTTTGTGACAATGCTGAAAGCAAAGGCAATGGTAAAGCTACGGACACAAAATGATTCTGTGCAGCAGCTCCCCAGGGGAGGAAAGAAGGCAGACAAGTGTCTCAGTGGCCAAAGAAGTCAGGAAAACGCAACCTTTCAAGTGAACTGAAGGCTGAAGGAATGGAAAGTATCTGTACTGCTGCATGTAATGTGGCTCCTCCCTTTAAGTTATAGAATTCCCATTTCCCCAGAATACAAGATCCTGGTGTTCTTCAAACACCACAGAAACTTTCCAGGCTCTCCTGCACTGGGGAAGCCCTGGATCCAGCTTCAGCAGATCTCAAGCTCTAATGGGAAGGAATTCATCTTTTCAATTTACTTTTTTGTTCCTAGAAAGCTCAGATGACATCATTTTGTGAACAGATATACCCAACAGGTTGTCATTTAGGTGGTTCCACTATGATGGAATTGAAAAGAGGGACTGAATGGGTGGCCAACCTGAAAGAGACCCCATAGTTACTTGCCTGACGAGGAAAGGTCTTGGTCTTCAGGCAACAACAAACGCACCAGGAATCACTTGCTTCCAGATGCCTTTGGGGTCAAGGAATACCGCTTTGCCAGAAACACCCTGGTTTTATACCACTGCTGATGGGTAAGACGTCCTTATTCCTATGGCCACATCTCCCCTTGGCCAATCCGAAAGTGACCTATCTGCATGGGGATGGTGATGTTGCACCTCACCCCTCCCTGTGGCAATGGGAGAGGCCGAGGTGCTTCCTGGGGGCCGTTGCAATCTTCACCGTTATCTTCATGCAACACCTCTTGTGACACCCCATGGCACACGAGCTGCAGTGGCTTGGCAGGAACTGCCTGGACGTTGCCTGCTGTAGACAGCAGCAACCAGTCTGAAAAAAACAGGTTTCCCTCCTTTTCTCCTCCAATTTGACAAAAAACATGAGGGGTATTATAAACCTTCTTACCTTTTGAAATTATAAGAGTGGCTTTATATCTGCTTTTATTTGCAGTTTTATCAGATGTTTTGGAAATAACATTGATTGCTGCATGCATTTATGAGCTGATGTTCAAATGCACACATAGAATCATAGAATCACAGAATTGCCTAGGTTGGAAGGGATCTTTCAGGTCATGTATCAACATCTCCAGTTCACTGCTTCCATGTAAGTCTTATCATATCCTGGGTAACAGAAAATATCATTTATCCATTGACCTTTCTCCTTTTCTTGCTGCTTTTCCTCTACCTCTACTGTATTAAACTCATGGGGTGACTTTCCACAATACCATCAGTCTTGTTCAAGATGTTCTGGGCAAAGCGGTCCATGGCACAGTGGAACAGCTTCATGCTGGTAGAGATAAAGGGTGTTCGTGGTGACTGTTAAATGTTCGGTTCAATGATGCATGAACGAACATGAAGGAAATGATGCTGGTAAGTCAGTGGGAACCCGCTGTGCAAGATACAGGGCCTGCAGAGCAGGGTGGGAGATGCTGATGGGCAGGAGGAAAGACTCTAGCTGACGTAGACACAGTTCTTGGGGCCGTACAGATCCTCACTCACTCCTGCAACCCTCACACAGGAATTTTTGTCACAGGAGACTGAGCTGCTCTGAATCCAGCAGGGACCTTCAGCTTCGGGACTGGGGCAGAGATGCCCTGGGAGCAAATGCGGGTGTCAGCCCTATGGCTCTGAGAGGGGCTGCACACTCAGCAGGGAAGCAGAAGGTAGGGAAGTCAGGGTTGGAGTGCTGAGGGTGATCTGCCTCCTTGGAATAGAAAGAATTCGGTAGAACAGCCAGGGTCACTAGTCGCTGACATAGTCATATGTGCATGGAACACACGTGTATTTAACCATACGGGCCAGAGGTCTGCACTTGCAGAAGGGTTGAGGTCAATGATTGTTGACGGATAACAGCATTGCAATCCCAGTTTGGCAGAGAGGAGAAGGCATAGAGGAGAAAGCAAAGAGGAGGAGATACCCTGCTTTCTCCCTGCTAGGCTACACTTCTGGACATTTCCTAGTTGTGGTCCATGGGAACCATTGGAGAGGGCACCTTGAGGAGGAGCTGGACAGCCAGTCTGGGAGACCTACTTCCCTCCAAGGCCGGTAAAGGTCTCCCTGGAGTCCCTCTGTGGGATCAGGCCCCCCCAGGAGAGCTGTGTCAGGGACAGAGGCTGTGGGGCAGGTGGAGGGGTTGGTGCTGTGCCAGCAGTGGAGGGAGCTGAGTGGGGACTGCTCTGCAACTCACAGCCCCATTGCAGATGAGGGAGGTGGAGATGTGGTGGAACCTCTGGGGACTCTGGGATGGGTTGGGTGGGCAGCCTTGCCCATGCCCAACCAAGGGACGCACCACCCAGCACAGCCCTGCACACGAATCCTGTGAGGGATTCCCATGGCTGTCAGGGGCAAGGGACAGCCGTGACTGGCAGGAGCAGGACAGGCCTCCCACTTCCCAGGAGGGACCATCCGTAGAGCACCTCCATCACACCCACAGCAAAGCCCTTGGCCCAGCAGGGACTGGCAGGATCAGTGTCAACACGCCACTGCCAGTTAAGAGCACCCCAGGGACAGCCATGCTTGTGACCCCCAGCAAGTCCCGGTGCTTCTCATGACACCAACCCACCACCACCACCAGAGCCAGCAGGCACGAAACACCCTCCACCACAACAGAATAGCCACACGTCCCACACGCTGCAATGCCAAACTGCTCATCTTTATTCAAGCCGGGAAAAGCAGCCTCTGCCCCAACAGCACCAGGTCTGTGACGGGATGGCTCTGGCCCATGAGCACCCGGGCATCAAGCAGGAGCAGCGCTTCCACTCCTGCTGTCACAGCACCTGGGGACGGCAGAGGCAGGGAGGGGAGAGGACATCAGGAGATGGGTCCAGGAGCCAGAAGTGAGGGGGACGTCCAGCTTGCAGAGTTCAGGTCTCAACCCCAGATGCTGTATGAAGAAAGGAGATGAGCACGTCACCTCTTGTAACTTACTTTTCCCTTCCTCCCAGCCTTTCACACCTCCCCTGCAAGGACAAGACAGGTCCACGGTGCAAGAGCATCGGGCTCCACGGAGGTGAAGTTCTGTCCTTATTGCACACACTTTGGACCTGTGTTGTCTTAGTGCTGGCAGCCCTGACTCCAAGCCTATCCAAATGCAGCAAAAGCAGGATCGTGTGCTTGATACTGTCCAAGGATAAGTGCGTGCTTTGCTCTTGGCTGGCTTGGGAGAGCCCTCTGCAAAGCCTGAATGAGTGTCGCAGCACTGAAGGAGCGTTGGGGGGTGCTGGCTGATTGTGGGCTCCGTCAGCCCCATTCAAGGCAGCTCCAAGGACCTTTCCTTTCCTCCCCTGTCCTCTGCCTTGGAGCGTGTATAGTACTGAGCAATTAGCCAAACATCGGCACTTAAACACAACAGCAACACTTTCTGCCATCACAGTAGCATTTCCAGTTCCAAAACTTACTTTTTGCAGCAAAAGAAAAACCTTGAGCATTTCCCATTGACAATAAAGGGGAAAGGGCACTTCAGAAATCCACAGAAGCCTTTTTGTCGTTGACATTCTTTCTTATTTCCTGGAGCCAGGGAGGACCCTGCACAGTGAAAGAGGTCAAATAAAGTGAGGTTGGGATAACTGTTAAAAATGTGCCTCGTTCCAGAGAGGCTAACACTGCCCCTCAAGCTATCTCCCACGTGCACTGAGCACCAAACCAAACATCTTTACCTCTCCACTGTAGGTTTTCTTTTCTGCAGCAGTGTGTGTGGGTGTGGGGAAAGCCATCAGGGAAGACCAGTGTAAGGTCCAGGAGGTGCTGTGCTGGCTTTTCGGCTGCCTGGCCATTCATCAGAGCCAGTCCCTCCCAAATGTTATCTATATCTGACAAATCTGGTCCCTTCCCAGGACATGGAGGATCCTGCTGATGGGGATTCACACCTCACCCTGTCTCCCCTCTTCCCCTCTCACCTGCAGCACCCTGGACCAAGAGAAGGAAGAATGGGAAGAGCAGGTACAGGATCCGCATGGCTGATGCCTATCCCAAGTCTTCACAGGGCTGCAGAGAAGACACATCGAGACAACAACGGTGAGCCAAAATGCAGAAGCTCAATCTCCAACAAAAAGAGATAATAATGAGTCTTAGCATTGCAATTTCATGGGTATCCTGGGAGCATTTCAGGAAGCACCAGCCTGTTGGATTATCTGGAGTTTATTTCATTGTCTTCTTCACAGGTCTTCATGATGGTTTCCTCAAAACATGAACTGGAGGATTCATGCTTAGTTTACCAGTAGAGCATTCCCTTCAGCCTCTTCTTAATCGAATGCCAGAACAAAGAAGGATTACACATCTGGAGATGCTTGTGCCAACACTCAGTGCCCTCGCAATAGCCAAACCGGGGTCAAGAATTTAGGGAAATGCTTGTACCTGGAGATGCCATGCCAGACCTGCCGGTGCTCTCCGTCACCTCAGCCAGTGCAAAGCTGGCTGCCCAAAACACCCTCCCCAATCCCCTCTGCTTCCCTGGGCTCAGAAGAGGTCTCCCAGCTTGACTTGGGAGTGCCCATCTGCAACTCAAGACCATTCCCAGGCTTCATAGCAAAGAATCTGCTGCAGCATTAAGGCACCTTTACAGACTCTCTTGTACTTAGGAAAATCTGGTTCCATCTTCCACATGCTCTGGGCTCTTAAAACTCCTACAAAGGTTTTTATTCTCTTTCCCAGGCAGCTCTGATGCTTGTTTACATTCAGAGACACTCCCAACATTTTGTCATTTTGACGGTTCCAGGAAGATGGGTTTGCACAGAAAGGCTGAATGGGTGGCCAGCCTGGAAGAGGCTCTGCAGTCACCTACCTGATGAAGGTGTTGGTTCAGAACGCACCAAGGCAGCAACAGGCTGTAACAACCCAACCAGGGGTCACTTGCACCCAGAAGTAGGGAGTATCCCTTTGTTCAAACGCCCCTAGTTTTACGCTGTTTCCAGTGGGTGGGACATGTGCTTTTTCTTGCAAGCAATATCTCCCCTTGGCCAATGAGAAAGCGACCCATCTGTGTGGGGACAATGGGGTTGCACCTTATCCCTCTCTGAAGCAATGAGAGAGGCTGAGGTGCCTCCTGGGGGCTGTTGCAATCTTCACCGTTATCCTCATGCAACACCTCTTGTGACACCCCACCTCACAGCAGGCACACGGGCTGTGGTGGCTTGCTGAAAAATCTTTGGGATGTTCAAAGTAACTGGTTGGTGCAAACACTAACCAGCACTAGCCTGGTCCCAAAAGAAAGGAGTCCTTCTTTGTCTCTTCTCATCAGATTGAATACTCAGCTAGCATGTGATGTGCAAGAACATGTGAAATATTGAAAATCTTCCCACCTCTAGACACCGCAAGAACCCTTTCTTCTGGAACAAGATGTCTGTGCACCTGACATGTCAAAGGTGATAAGCATGACACTATCTCCCTACTGTCTGTTCAGAGAAAGTGAGAGGAACACCAGGGTACTCGTTAAGGTCTGTAAACCAGGTGATCCAACAAATCTGTGTCTCCTCCTAAAGCCATGCAAGGTGAAGAAATATAAGATGGACGTAGCCATCGCTTGTGAAGCCAATGTGTTTGATGTCATTCTTGCAATCGAGAAAAGGGCAAGTGTAGGGTGCTGCACCTGGGGAGGAATAACCCCACGCACCAGTACAGGCTGGGGGGCTGACCTACTGGAGAGCAGCTCAGTGGAGAGAGACCTGGGAGTCCTGGTGGACAACAGGATGACCATGGGTCAGCAATGTGCCCTTGTGGCCAAGAAGGCCAATGGATGCTGGGGGGCATCAAGAAGAGTGTGGCCATCAGGTCGAGGGAGTTATCCTCCCCCTGTACTCCGCCTTGGTGAGGCCACACCTGGAGTGCTGGGTCCAGTTCTTCTGGGCTCCCCGGTTCAAGAGGGACAGGGAACTGCTGGAGAGGAGACAGCAAAGGGCTACCAAGATGATGAGGGGACTGGAACATCTCCCTTATGAAGAAAGGCTGAAGGATTTGGGTCTCTTTAGTCTGGAAAAAAGACGGCCGAGGCGGGACCTTATCAACACTCATAAATACTGAAAGGGTGGGTGTCAGGAGGATGGGGCCAGGCTCTTCTCAGTGGTGTCCAGGGACAGGACAAGGGGTAACGGGCACAAACTTGACCATAGGAAGTTCCATCTCAACATGAGGTGGAACTTCTTTCCTGTGAGGGTGGCAGAGCCCTGGCACAGGCTGCCCAGAGAGGTGGTGGAGTCTCCATCTCTGGAGACATTCCGACCCCTCCTGGACGCGTTCCTGTGCCACCTGCTCTGGGTGACCCTGCTCTGGCAGGGGGTTGGACGGGATGATCTCCAGCGGTCCCTTCCAACCCTATGATCCTATGATTCTATGATTTTATGTAAAGTGGCTGCTCTTTTTGGGCAGGAGGGCTCTGTGCTGCATGCCCAACTTGGCAACTGCCTCCCAAGGTGTATGGAAGAGCAATCTGGTCGCCCCAACTCCAAGGGGTTACCTGCTGGGGATTTTGGCTGTGGAGCCTGGCCTCTCAGCCTTTTCCCCTCACACGCCATTGAGATTTCAAGACACGGTGTCAAGATAACGATCATGAAAAAAGTGGAAGATGGCTTCTGCATGCTTAGCAGAAGAAGAGGGCCCAGTGCCAGAAGGCTGGTCTTGGATTTTACTGGGAGAGCTTCTTGAAGAGAAGCAGGAGAAGTTCCGTTTTGTGGCAGAGCAGCAGCCTGGTGCTGGTTACTAATGAACAGGGATGCAGTGCATGTGTGTGTGCGTGTGTCCCAAGAAGCGTCCAGCAAACCACAGCACCAAGCGGTTCTTACACAAGGCAAGATGACACAAGACCCACGGCTGAAGGCCTGGGAAGCCTTCTCAGAGGTGTCAGAACAGGGAAGCGATGCTTCTTTTTCTCTGGCAGGGGGAGACGCAGGAAAAGGAGCTTTTGAGATGGACATTTTGAGGTACCAGCAACTCCAGCCTGGCCTCTGTGTCCTCGTCCTCCTCATGCTCCAGGGAGCAGAAGGTAAGATCTGAATAAATTAAGTGTCTGTAAAAATGGAGGATTTATCTGATACTACAGTGAAGCTGCCCAGTAGATAATGAGGTTTCCCTATAGACATGATGCAGATGAAGGAAGGCAGAAGCCAGACTTTTGGGTACAGATATTTATTTTCCTCCAGTGAGATCATGAGTCACGTGTGACTTCTCCTGGTTGCTGTGGCATCCCCCCGGGGTCTCTCACACCCCATTTCTTTAAAGAAATGTTCCTGTGGTGGGTTCTGCAACTGGGACCAGAGCTGGGACCACTAGCCTGGTGGTGGCTCCCACCGGGGTTGGGAGCCACCACCACCCCTGGTTTATCCTGCCTCCAGGGAATAAAAGGCGTCAGGGAGGGCAGTCCCTGCCCACAGAGCACAGAGGGAGCAACCAGAGCTGGTGTGTGTACCGGCTGGGCCCAGTACCTCTACTGGCCTACATGGTAAGGTCAGTCGCTCCTGGGGACTCAGCTGTGGTTGCTACCAGATTGAAGGCTATGTTTAGGAAAGCTGTGGGCACCCAGACCGAGGCCCCACGCAAATATATGGGCGTGCAGGCCTCTGGGTGCAGAGTGTGCCGGAGCCTGGTGCTGGCAATGGAGTGTGGCGGAGACAACACCTGTATAAGATGTGAACAGGTGAATGATCTGCTCAACCTGGTGGCCCAGCTGAAGGATGAAGTGGAGAGGCTGAGGAGCATCAGGGAGTGTGAAAGAGAAATTGACTGGTGGACCCACTCCCTGAGAGCAGGGGAACAGTTTGAGGCCCCGTGTAAATCGGAGGACCCTCTCCCCTCTTCTCACCAAGCAACAGGAGAGGATCTCAGAGAAGAGGGGAATGGAAACAGGTCCCTGCTCGAGGAAGCAGGCGAGTCCCCTCCCAACCTCTCCCAGCTTCCCAGTTACCCCTGCAGAACAGGTATGGAGTCCTGCAGGAGGAACTGGCCGATGGAGAGGAGGATGGCACACCAAGACTAGAGAAGACAGAAAGTACACGTCACAGCGGACCCAACTTCACTACAAGCTCCAAAAGGAAAAGGAGAAAGGTCATAGTTGTGGGTGACTCTCTGCTGAGGGGGGCAGAGGGACCAATATGCCGCCCTGACCCGCTACACAGGGAAGTCTGTTGCCTCCCTGGGGCACGGGTCAGGGATGTGATGAACAAACTCCCAGACCTAGTAAACCCCACTGATTACTACCCCCTGTTAGTATTTCAGGTGGGTAGTGATTAAATGGGTAGGAGGAGGCCGAAATCAATTAAAAGAGATTTTAGAGCCTTAGGGCAGCAGCTCAAGGGGTCAGGAACACAAGTTGTCTTCTCTTCTATCCCACCAGTGGCAACTGTGAATAAAGAAATTGATAGGAAGAGGCAACAGATCGACTTGTGGCTCCGGGACTGGTGTTACAGGCAGGGCTTTGGGTTTTTCGAACATTGGTGGCTATATGAGACACCTGGCATGCCATTGTCAGGTGGGACACAGCTGTCCCGGAGGGGGAAAAGAATTTTGGGGCAGGAGTTAGCAGGGCTCATTGACCGGTCTTTAAACTAGATATGAGAGGGGAAGGGGAGATAACTGGGCCTGTCAAGATTAAACTTGAGGAAAGCATGCCACGGTTTGAAGGAGACCACATTAGTGAGGACTCCCACTCTGACATTTCATCAGAGAAAGGTGATAGACGTTTAGAAATTACTGCTAGAGAACAATGGGAAAACCCTTTCCTAGAAGGGGAAAAGGGTACTAGGCTAAGAGTTAACAAAGCTCATGGACAGAGCTTTAAGCCGAAAGTTAAGGGGGAAGGGGATAAAACCAGGCCCGCTGGTAATGAACCTGAGTGTCAAGGGCCAAAGATGGGGGTGAAATCAGTAGCCCAGGTCAAGTGCATCTATGCTAATGCACGTAGCACGGGCAACAAACAGGATGAGCTAGAAGCCATTGTGCGGCAGGACAACTACGACATAGTCACCATCACGGAAACGTGGTGGGATGATGGTCATGACTGGAATGCCGCAATGAGTGGCTATAAGCTCTTCAGAAGGAATAGGCAAGGAAGGAGGGGCGGGGGGGTGTGGCTCTGTACATTAGGGAGCTGTTTGACTCTATAGAGATAGACTCCAGTGATGAAGAAGTCGAGTGTTTATGGGTAAGGGTGAAAGGGAAGGCTAACAGAGGTGATTTTGTGCTGGGAGTCTGCTATAGACCACCCAACCAGGATGAGCAGGTTGATGAGGTATTCTATAAGCGGCTGGCTGCAGTCTCGCAAACGCCAGCCCTTGTTCTAGTTGGGGACTTCAACTTACCAGACATCTGCTGGAAATATAACACAGCAGAGAGCAGGCAGGCTAGGAGGTTCCTCGAGTGTATGGAGGATAACTTCCTGACACAAATGGTAGGTGAGCCTACCAGGGGAGGTGCCTTGCTAGACCTACTGTTCACAAACAAAGAAGGGCTAGTGGGGGACGTGGAGGTCGGAGGCCATCTTGGGCTTAGTGACCATGAAATGGTTAAGTTTTCCATTCATAGTGAGGTAAGGAAGGGGGTTAACAAAACCTCCATCTTGGACTTCCGGTGGGCAGACTTTAGCCTGTTCAGAACCCTGGGTGGGAGAGTCCCGTGGGAGGTAGTCCTGAGAGACAAAGGAGCCCAGGAAGGCTGGACGCTCTTCAAGAGGGAAATCCTAAAGGCCCAGGAGCAGGCTGTCCCCATGAGGCGCACAATTAAAGGGCGGGGAAAATGGCCAGCCTGGATGAACAAAGAGCTCTTGATGGGACTTAAGGAAAAAAGGAAGGTTTACCACCTTTGGAAGAGGGGACAGGCAACTCAGGAGGAGTACAGAGATCGTGTTAGGTCATACCGAGAAAAAATCAGGAAGGCAAAAGCCCAGCTGGAACTTAACCTGGCAATTAATATAAGGGACAACAAAAAAAGTTTCTATAAATACATCAACAAAAAGAGAGTGACAGAGAATGTCCATCCCTTACTGGATGCGGGGGGAAACCTTGCAACCAAGGATGAGGAGAAGGCTGAGATACTTAATGCCTTCTTTGCCTCTGTCTTTAATAGTCAGACCAGCTACCCCCAGGGTGTTCAGCTTCTTGGGCTGGAAGATAAGAATGGAGAACAGAACAACTCCCCTGTAATCCAGGAGGAAGTAGTTAATGATTTACTTATGCACCTGGACACGCATAAGTCTATGGGGCCGGATGGGATTCACCCAAAGGTTCTCAGGGAGCTGGCAGGAGAGCTCACCAAGCCTCTCTCCATTATCTATCAACAATCCTGGTCAACAGGAGAGGTGCCGGATGACTGGAGGGTGGCCAATGTGACGCCCATCTACAAGAAGGGCCGGAAGGAGGATCCCGGAAACTACAGGCCTGTCAGCCTGACCTCGGTATCGGGAAAGATCATGGAGAAGATCATCCTGAGTGAGCTCTCAAGGCAAGGGAAGGGCAGCCAAGGGATCAGGGCCAGCCAGCATGGATTTATGAAAGGGAGGTCCTGCCTGACCAACTTGATCTCTTTCTACGACCATGTGACCCGCTTTCTCGATGAGGGGAAGGCTGTGGATGTTGTCTACCTGGACTTTGGTAAGGCCTTCGACACCATCCCCCACGGCATTCTCCTGGAGAAACTGGAGAATCATGGCATAGACAAGTGTACCCTCCGCTGGGTAAAAAACTGGCTGGATGGCTGTGCCCAGCGAGTTGTGATTAATGGGGTGAAATCTGGTTGGCGGCCAGTCATCAGTGGTGTCCCTCAGGGCTCAGTTTTTGGGCCAGTCTTGTTCAATATCTTTATTGATGATCTAGACAAGGGGATTGAGTGCACCCTCAGTAAGTTTGCGGATGACACCAAACTAGGTGGGAGTGTTGATCTGCTTGAGGGTCGGAAGGCTTTACAGAGGGATCTAGACAGGTTGGATCAATGGGCCAAGGCCAATGGGATGAGGTTTAATAAGGCCAAGTGCCGGCTCCTGCATTTTGGTCACAACAACCCCGGGCAACGCTACAGGCTTGGGGAAGAGTGGCTGGAAAGCTGCCCAGCAGAAAAGGACCTGGGAGTGTTAGTGGACAGCCGGCTTAACATGAGCCAGCAGTGTGCCCAGGTGGCCAAGAAGGCCAACAGCATCCTCGCTTGTATCAGGAATAGTGTGGCCAGCAAGAGTAGGGAAGTCATCGTGCCTCTGTACTCGGCACTGGTGAGGCCTCACCTCGAGTACTGTGTTCAGTTTTGGGCCCCTCACTACAGGAAAGACATTGAAGTGCTGGAGCGTGTCCAGACAAGAGCCACCAAGCTGGTGAGGGGTCTGGAGAACAAGTCCTACGAGGAGAGGCTGAGGGAGCTGGGCATGTTTAGTTTGGAGAAGAGGAGGCTGAGGGGAGACCTCATTGCCCTCTACAACTCCCTGAAAGGAAACTGTAGAGAGGCAGGGGTTGGCCTCTTCTCCCAAGGGAATAACGACAGGACCAGAGGAAATGGTATGAAGCTGCAGCAAGGGAGATTTAGATTAGATATTAGGAAGAATTACTTTACTGAAAGAGTGGTCAGGCACTGGAACAGCCTGCCCAGAGAGGTGGTGCAGTCACCATCCCTGGAGGTATTTAAGAAACGTGTAGACATGGCTCTTCAGGGCATGCTCTAGTGCCCAAGATTATTGGTTTGTGGTGGGGTGTTGTGTGTGGGGTTGTGGGTGTGGAGTTTAGTTGGTGGGTGCTTTTTTTTTTGTGTGGTTTTTTGTTTGTTTTTTTTTTTTAATGTGGTTGGACTCGATGATCTCAAAGGTCCCTTCCAACCACTAAGATTCTGTGATTCTGTGGGACCTTGTAACAAAGCTCTTGTGCTCCACAAATAAGGATTTGCTACCTTCTCCGTACCTCCTGGCTCTTGCCTTTCTGAGTCAGCAGTACTGGGCACGGCAGCCCAATCACAAACGGGGAGAGGAGGGAGGGGGGAGGACATCACGAGATGGGTCCAGGAGCCAGAAGCGAGGGGGACGTCCTGCTTGCAGAGTTCAGGGTCTCAACCCCAGACGCTGTATGAAGAAAGGAGATGAGCACGTCACCTGTTGTAACTCACTTTTCCCTTCCTCCCACTCTCGCCCACCTCCTCTCCTGTGACAAACAAGTGCGGGGGATAAGACAACCTCACAGATGTAAACTCCAGCCATTCCAGTTGGCTTGCCCTGTGCTCTCCGTAGTGTTGGCAGCCTTGGCTCCAAGGCTCTTTAGAGACATCAAGAGGAGAGTCCTGTGCCTCACACTACCCAAGGGACAGCCTTCTCATTTGGACAACAAGGCTGAGCTTTCTGTATTGTCAGTGGGCAAGCCTCCATGGGGCTGAAAGAGGGCGGGGAGGCACTGGCTGACCTTGGGCTCCTTCAGCACCAACAGTAGACAGGTCCAAACCCACAAGGACTTTTCCCTTCTTTCCCTGGCTTTTCCCTCTGGGCATGAATGCACAAAGCTGCCAACCAGGAGCTGGCTTGAAAGACAATAATAACTATATAAATAGAGGCAAACTGTTTCCAGAACTTACCTTTTGCAGCAGTGCCTGAATGTTGAACAAACTCCCACGAATCTATAGGGGAAACGGCATCCCCCATGTCGTCTGCATCATTTTGCACTTCCTGGTGCCATGGAAGGTCATGAACAGAGAAACTATTAGAACATTGATCTGGTCTAGCGGCATGTGGTTGCAGAAAGTCTGACACTCCCCGTGCATTTCAGGCCAATAAATGGGCTCAGCTTCAACCCCACCATAACCACAGCTTCAATGGCAACGTGTCTCACCCAGAAGGACTCTTTCACTCTCAAGTGGGTGCACACAAGAACAGATCGTGGGAAGGACCAAACTGAGGCTGAGTAAGAGTCACGCTGGCTCCCCAGCTTTGTGTCCACCGCTGCCTTGAGCAGCAGAGTTGGCAAGCGGGGCACTTCTCCCATTCGACATCCCCGTCCTGGCAGTACCCCACCTTTGGCTGACTTCTGACGGAAAGCCCTTGCCCAGCCCTTGCAGGGGTCATGGCTCGGGACAATAGTGCTTTGGGACACTCAGGTTCAATGCTACTGGACAGCATGAGCAGTGTATCCTGGAGAGTTCTAAGCTAAAGACCTGGTGTCTAGCTGTCTCTGGCCGTAGGGCTGCAGAAGGCTGTGCCGTGGCCTCCAGCCACCCCCTAAGTTGTTAACCTCCAGCAGAAATTCTCAGCTAAGTCACACAGTACCGGGATGGATTGGAGGTCTAAGAGGTCAAAGGGCCCTCAAACTGTACTGCATATCACGCTCAGAAAACTCTGCCCCGGAG
Organism: Rissa tridactyla; assembly: GCF_028500815.1. NCBI lineage: Eukaryota > Metazoa > Chordata > Aves > Charadriiformes > Laridae > Rissa > Rissa tridactyla. Next base: position 123,331,361 of record NC_071468.1, on the reverse strand, counting down.
TGCCCACATTTTGGACACCTAAGATGGTCTGTGTAGCCTGTGCCTACAGTGACTTCAGTAGTAGCTCATCCAGAGACACCTCCCAGAGTGGCAGCAAATCTTGGGAGTTGGAGCCCAGGGCTGATTCCCTCCCTAAACCTCAGAAGAAACAAAGTCCTTTCTTTGGGCTGGATTCCTCTATACGCACTGCAAATGGTAACAGCCATAACCACACCCAGTTGTATGCCATTACATAGGAGCTCTAAGACAACTGCAAAAACGTTCCCCTCCTTGTCTTTGGCAAAAGTGTTCACTTCCCAGGACAGGGAGGTTCCTACTGATGGGGACTCACACCTCACGCCATCTCCCTTCTCGCCCTCTCACCTGCAGCACCCTGGATCAACATGAGGAAGAATGGGAAGAGCAGGGACAGGATCTGCATGGCTGACACCTGGCCTGGGACTTCACAGGGCTGCAGACAAGGATAGACTAAATCTCCTGGGGATGACAGCACACAGTAATATTCCAAACTGCAGAGGGGCTATCTCAAGTAATGGAGGGTGATGTCTTCTGTGGCCTGTTCCTAAGGATGTCTGTCAGATATGCACCTTTTGGATATCCTGGGAGCAGCTGGGGAAGTATCGGCCTGTGTGACAATCCAGTTGATGTTTTTCCGTCGTCTTATTTCTCACTTTTCTCTTTGTATTTTCTTAGAGGACACATGGGAGAAGTAATGCCTGACTACTGCACAATTAAGCAAAGCAACATTCAAAGACACGTGGAGAATGCAAACAGAATATCTTCCCTCGGAAGGAGTCATCCCTCAGGCCTTTTGCATCCAAGACTCAACTCTTGAGGAGAGCTACGCTTCTGGAGAGACAGAGAAAAAGGGGAGACAAGACGGACTTTCAGAGGCAGTTACGCATTGCTAGTGCATTTGGTTTTGCACTTCCGCCTCTCCTTACCCAAGGGCTAAAGCAGAGAAGGTTCACACATCAGGAGGTCTTCGTGCCAACACTCAACGCAATGCCAATAGTCAAACCGGGGTCAAGGACTGACCCAGGTTCTGGAGTTGAGGGAAATGTACGTACCGGCAGGTGCCCGGCACTTAGTGAGGGAGACCCCTGGTGACCAGTACGGTCAGTACAAAGCCACCTTCCAAGTGAGTGTAAGCCTGAAAGGCTGGGAAATCTCTGCACTGCTGCTTGAATCGCATCTCCCTGCTTTGTCCAGGACAGTCCCCATGCACACCACAACATGAGGTCTCAGGAACCTTCCTCATGTTTCAAGACACATTTCCAATCCTTCTTGTAGTCAGGAAACCCAGTTTCCCTTTCAGCATGTTCTGGGCTCTGACAACCACTGACTCACCCAGACAATCAGTCATCCGACGCATGACAGACAACAGAAAAGGCCATGTATTGTAGATAAAAGACAGTCTTTCTCTGTTTGAGACGTCGTGGGCCAAGAAGTTCCTGCGGGAGTGGAACAAGTTCTCCCTACAGAAGTGAAACGTGCTCAAGGGGAATGCTGCGGGCTCGATATAATGAGAGGTGAGCACAGGGGGAGGAAAGGCCATGGCAGGCAGGGATGACCTGAACATGCCTCGCCACATTCCCCCGATCAGAAAAACAATGGCAGGGAAGGTTTTGCCTTCTTGGCAGGGAAAGGCACCACCAAACACTCAAGGTGAGTAGTTGCTCACACACACACATGTGTGTAGACACAGGCGGGTATGGAACCACCCAGGGAACCTAAAGCGTGAGGTTTGCTTCTGCAGACAGGTAGAGGTCACTGCCTTTGATGGAGCAGAGCCTATGATGGAGAAAAGCATTGTCATCCCTGTTGCCTCCAGCCGGGCAGAGAGAAGAAGTCAACCTGCTTACTCCCTGTGGGACTACAAATTTGGACATTTCAGGGCCATAGTGAATAGGACACAGTTCACAGGTCACCTGGAGCCGGACCTGCATGACCTCCTCCTCCTCCTCCTGCCTGCTGAGACAAGTAGTGGTGCAGCGCATCTCCCACATGGCCCACAGCCAGGAGGGCTGCAGCATGCTGGAGCAGGACAAGGAGGAACTTCAGGGCCTCTAGGGCTGGTTGGGAGGGCGGCCCTGGCCATGCCCAACCAAGGGACGCACCACCCAGCACAGCCCTGCACATGAATCCTGTGAGGGATTCCCATGGCTGTCAGGGGCAAGGGACAGCCGTGACTGGCAGGAGCAGGACAGGCCTCCCACTTCCCAGGAGGGACCATCCGTAGAGCACCTCCATCACACCCACAGCAAAGCCCTTGGCCCAGCAGGGACTGGCAGGATCAGTGTCAACACGCCACTGCCAGTTAAGAGCACCCCAGGGACAGCCATGCTTGTGACCCCCAGCAAGTCCCGGTGCTTCTCCTGACACCAACCCACCACCACCACCACCAGAGCCAGCAGGCACAAAACACCCTCCACCACAACAGAATAGCTACACGTCCCACACGCTGCAATGCCAACTGCTCATCTTTATTCAAGCCGGGAAAAGCAGCCTCTGCCCCAACAGCACCAGGTCTGTGACGGGATGGCTCTGGCCCACGAGCACCCGGGCATCAAGCAGGAGCAGCGCTTCCACTCCTGCTGTCACAGCACCTGGGGACGGCAGAGGCAGGGAGGGGAGAGGACATCAGGAGATGGGTCCAGGAGCCAGAAGTGAGGGGGACGTCCAGCTTGCAGAGTTCAGGGTTTCAACCCTAATTCCTGGATGAAGAAAGGAGATGAGCACGTCACCTCTTGTAACTTACTTTTCCCTTCCTCCCACCCTTTCACACCTCCCCTGCAAGGACAAGACAGGTCTATGGTGCAAGAGCATCAGGCTCCACGGAGGTGAAGTTCCGTCCTTATTGCACACACTTTGGACCTGTGTTGTCTTAGTGCTGGCAGCCCTGACTCCACGTCTATCCAAATGCAGCAAAAGCAGGATCGTGTGCTCGATACTGTCCAAGGACAGTGCGTGCTTTGCTCTTGGCTGGCTTGGGAGAGCCCTCTGCAAAGCCTGAATGAGTGTCGCGGCACTGAAGGAGCGTTGGGGGGTGCTGGGTGTGCCAGGGTTCATGCAGTCCCACAGCAGGCAGGACCAGACCTTCAAGGGCTTTTCCCTTCCTTCTTGGGCCTCTCCCACAAAGCAGAAATGCAGGAGAGAATTTACCAGGCATTGGCTAGAAAGACATTTTTAACAGATATTTTTTTGGAGAAAGGAGGAAACTCCTTCCTTAGCCACGAATAAAGACCTTACCTTCTGCAGCATGCGTAAAATATCGAACATCTTCCCAAAGACCTATGAGGGCGGCGGCAGCGCCCCAAGGTGCAGTATCCACCTCTTTGTATGCATCCGAATTGGTTTCCTGTTTCCATGGGGAATGCTACACACAAAACATTAAAGGGATAATGTGGTCCAGCAGCACGTGGTTGCAGAAATGCTCACCCCCCCATGCATTTCAGGCCAATAAATGGGCTCAGCTTCAAGCTCACCATAGCCACAGCTTCAATGGCAACCTGTCTCACCCAGAAGGACTCGTTCACACCAGCGTGGGTGCACACAAGAACAGACCGTGGGGAGGAACAGCATGAGGTCGAGGAAGAGCCATGCTGGCTCCCCAGCTTCATGTCCACCACTGCTTGGACCAGCAGAGCTGGCAAGCAGAGCACTGCCTGCGGCCCAATTCCCTGTCCTGGCTGCACCCTTGCCTTGGAGTCACCTCTGATGGAAAGTCCTTGCCCAGCCCTTGCAGGGATCGTGCCTGGGGGCAATGAGGTGTTGGGACACGCTGCTGAGGCGGCACTAGACCAGAAGGGACCGCTTTGTGCCCCGGGCAACCCACAGAGCCAACAACCCCCTGGGGCTCTCCCATCCCTGCACAGCTCAAAAGATCCTCCAGGGACACCCAAAGAGGAACAGCTGGGTGCAGGGCTGGAACCTGAAAGGAAACCCCTTGCTGACGCACAGAAGCAGCCAGGATTCTGTTGCCAAGAGCTCGCTCTACCATGTGCTCTTGGAAGGGCATGTGGAAAATGCCTTCTCCTCCATCCCCGCTAACCTTTGCATCACTGCAACTGACGTGGAGACTTTGCGGCACACGGGAAACCCCTCTGATGGGCACTCACCCCTCCCCCACCTCCCTTCTTTCCCTCTCACCTGCAGCACCCTGGATCAACAGGAGGAAGATGGAGAAGAGCAGGTACAGGATCTTCATGGCTGACACCTGTCCCGGGTCTGGACGGGGCTGCGGAGGGGGACACCGCTGCAATAAGGACATGGAGGACCCAGGTGGTGCAGAAGCCTGGCCACTCTGCCCAGGATACTAAACTGCAGAGAGCCTACCTCCAACTCAAGCAGATGGTGTTCCCTCTACCTTTGGCTTAAGAACAATTCTGAGCTCCGTACCACTCTGCATGTCTTGCAATGATTCTTTTTTCCCAGACATCTCTGGTGGCCTAATTACATGCATGGATACTTCCAGCAGTTGGCCATGCAGATGAGTCTCGAGTGATGGGAATTGAACAGAGGAGCTGAATGGTCACTTTTCCAGAAAGAGAGCCAGCAATTACCTACCTGATGAAGGTCTTGCTGTTCAGGCAGTAAGAACCCAACAGGAATCGCTGGCGTCCAGCTGCCCTGGGGTGCAAGGAGTACTGTTTTGGCTCAAACGCCTGGGTTTTATACCATTGCTGGGGGGTGGGACGTGCGCTTATTCCTGCTGACCCATCTCCCCTTGGCCAATGAGAAAGCGACCCAGCTGTGTGGGGACGATCCCTCTCTGAAGCAATGGGAGAGGCTGAGGTGCCTCCTGGGGGCTGTTGCAATCTTCACCGTTATCCTCATGCAACACCTCTTGTGACACCCCACCTCACAGCAGGCACACGGGCTGTGGTGGCTTGCTGAAAAATCTTTGGGATGCACAAAGCAACTGGTTGGTGCAAACACCAACCAGCACTAGCCTGGTCCCAAAAGAAAGGAGTCCTTCTTTGTCTCTTCTCATCAGATTGAATACTCAGCTAGCATGTGATGTGCAAGAACATGTGAAATATTGAAAATCTTCCCACCTCTAGACACCGCAAGAACCCTTTCTTCTGGAACAAGATGTCTGTGCAGCTGACCATGACACTATCTCCCTGCTGTCTGTTCAGAGAAAGTGAGAGGAACACCAGGGTACACGTTAAGGTCTGTAAACCAGGTGATCCAACAAATCTGTGTCTCCTCCTAAAGCCATGCAAGGTGAAGAAATATAAGATGGACGTAGCCATCACTTGTGAAGCCAATGTGTTTGATGTCATTCTTGCAATCGAGAAAAGGGCAAGTGTAGGGTGCTGCACCTGGGGAGGAATAACCCCACGCACCAGTACAGGCTGGGGGGCTGACCTGCTGGAGAGCAGCTCAGTGGAAAGAGACCTGGGAGTCCTGGTGGACAACAGGATGACCATGGGTCAGCAATGTGCCCTTATGGCCAAGAAGGCCAATGGATGCTGGGGGGCATCAAGAAGAGTGTGGCCATCAGGTCGAGGGAGTTATCCTCCCCCTGTACTCCGCCTTGGTGAGGCCACACCTGGAGTGCTGGGTCCAGTTCTTCTGGGCTCCCCGGTTCAAGAGGGACAGGGAACTGCTGGAGAGGAGACAGCAAAGGGCTACCAAGATGATGAGGGGACTGGAACATCTCCCTTATGAAGAAAGGCTGAAGGATTTGGGTCTCTTTAGTCTGGAAAAAAGACGGCCGAGGCGGGACCTTATCAACGCTTATAAATACTGAAAGGGTGGGTGTCAGGAGGATGGGGCCAGGCTCTTCTCAGTGGTGCCCAGGGACAGGACAAGGGGTAACGGGCACAGACGTGACCATAGGAAGTTCCATCTCAACATGAGGAGGAATTTCTTTGCTGTGAGGGTGGCGGAGCCCTGGCACAGGCTGCCCAGAGAGGTGGTGGAGTCTCCATCTCTGGAGACATTCCGACCCCTCCTGGACGCGTTCCTGTGCCACCTGCTCTGGGTGACCCTGCTCTGGCAGGGGGTTGGACGGGATGATCTCCAGCGGTCCCTTCCAACCCTATGATCCTATGATTCTATGATTTTATGTAAAGTGGCTGCTCTTTTTGGGCAGGAGGGCTCTGTGCTGCATGCCCAACTTGGCAACTGCCTCCCAAGGTGTATGGAAGAGCAATCTGGTCGCCCCAACTCCAAGGGGTTACCTGCTGGGGATTTTGGCTGTGGAGCCTGGCCTCTCAGCCTTTTCCCCTCACACGCCATTGAGATTTCAAGACACGGTGTCAAGATAACGATCATGAAAAAAGTGGAAGATGGCTTCTGCATGCTTAGCAGAAGAAGAGGGCCCAGTGCCAGAAGGCTGGTCTTGGATTTTACTGGGAGAGCTTCTTGAAGAGAAGCAGGAGAAGTTCCGTTTTGTGGCAGAGCAGCAGCCTGGTGCTGGTTACTAATGAACAGGGATGCAGTGCATGTGTGTGTGCGTGTGTCCCAAGAAGCGTCCAGCAAACCACAGCACCAAGCGGTTCTTACACAAGGCAAGATGACACAAGACCCACGGCTGAAGGCCTGGGAAGCCTTCTCAGAGGTGTCAGAACAGGGAAGCGATGCTTCTTTTTCTCTGGCAGGGGGAGATGCAGGAAAAGGAGCTTTTGAGATGGACATTTTGAGGTACCAGCAACTCCAGCCTGGCCTCTGTGTCCTCGTCCTCCTCATGCTCCAGGGAGCAGAAGGTAAGATCTGAATAAATTAAGTGTCTGTAAAAATGGAGGATTTATCTGATACTACAGTGAAGCTGCCCAGTAGATAATGAGGTTTCCCTATAGACATGATGCAGATGAAGGAAGGCAGAAGCCAGACTTTTGGGTACAGATATTTATTTTCCTCCAGTGAGATCATGAGTCACGTGTGACTTCTCCTGGTTGCTGTGGCATCCCCCCGAGGTCTCTCACACCCCATTTCTTTAAGGAAATGTTCCTGTGGTGGGTTCTGCAACTGGGACCAGAGCTGGGACCTTGTAACAAAGCTCTTGTGCTCCACAAATAAGGATTTGCTACCTTCTCCGTACCTCCTGGCTCTTGCCTTTCTGAGTCAGCAGTACTGGGCACGGCAGCCCAATCACAAACGGGGAGAGGAGGGAGGGGGGAGGACATCACGAGATGGGTCCAGGAGCCAGAAGTGAGGGGGACGTCCTGCTTGCAGAGTTCAGGGTCTCAACCCCAGACACTGTATGAAGAAAGGAGATGAGCACGTCACCTGTTGTAACTCACTTTTCCCTTCCTCCCACTCTCGCCCACCTCCTCTCCTGTGACAAACAAGTGCGGGGGATAAGACAACCTCACAGATGTAAACTCCAGCCATTCCAGTTGGCTTGCCCTGTGCTCTCCGTAGTGTTGGCAGCCTTGGCTCCAAGGCTCTTTAGAGACATCAAGAGGAGAGTCCTGTGCCTCACACTACCCAAGGGACAGCCTTCTCATTTGGACAACAAGGCTGAGCTTTCTGTATTGTCAGTGGGCAAGCCTCCATGGGGCTGAAAGAGGGCGGGGAGGCACTGGCTGACCTTGGGCTCCTTCAGCACCAACAGCAGACAGGTCCAAACCCACAAGGACTTTTCCCTTCTTTCCCTGGCTTTTCCCTCTGGGCATGAATGCACAAAGCTGCCAACCAGGAGCTGGCTTGAAAGACAATAATAACTATATAAATAGAGGCAAACTGTTTCCAGAACTTACCTTTTGCAGCAGTGCCTGAATGTTGAACAAACTCCCACGAATCTATAGGGGAAACGGCATCCCCCAAAAACACAGAATCCCCCTTGTCGTCTGCATCATTTTGCACTTCCTGGTGCCATGGAAGGTCATGAACAGAGAAACTATTAGAACATTGATCTGGTCTAGCGGCATGTGGTTGCAGAAAGTCTGACACTCCCCGTGCATTTCAGGCCAATAAATGGGCTCAGCTTCAACCCCACCATAACCACAGCTTCAATGGCAACGTGTCTCACCCAGAAGGACTCTTTCACTCTCAAGTGGGTGCACACAAGAACAGATCGTGGGAAGGACCAAACTGAGGCTGAGTAAGAGTCACGCTGGCTCCCCAGCTTTGTGTCCACCGCTGCCTTGAGCAGCAGAGTTGGCAAGCGGGGCACTTCTCCCATTCGACATCCCCGTCCTGGCAGTACCCCACCTTTGGCTGACTTCTGACGGAAAGCCCTTGCCCAGCCCTTGCAGGGGTCATGGCTCGGGACAATAGTGCTTTGGGACACTCAGGTTCAATGCTACTGGACAGCATGAGCAGTGTATCCTGGAGAGTTCTAAGCTAAAGACCTGGTGTCTAGCTGTCTCTGGCCGTAGGGCTGCAGAAGGCTGTGCCGTGGCCTCCAGCCACCCCCTAAGTTGTTAACCTCCAGCAGAAATTCTCAGCTAAGTCACACAGTACCGGGATGGATTGGAGGTCTAAGAGGTCAAAGGGCCCTCAAACTGTACTGCATATCACGCTCAGAAAACTCTGCCCCGGAGTGCCCACATTTTGGACACCTAAGATGGTCTGTGTAGCCTGTGCCTACAGTGACTTCAGTAGTAGCTCATCCAGAGACACCTCCCAGAGCGGCAGCAAATCTCGGGAGTTGGAGCCCAGGGCTGATTCCCTCCCTAAACCTCAGAAGAAACAAAGTCCTTTCTTTGGGCTGGATTCCTCTATACGCACTGCAAATGGTAACAGCCATAACCACACCCAGTTGTATGCCATTACATAGGAGCTCTAAGACAACTGCAAAAACGTTCCCCTCCTTGTCTTTGGCAAAAGTGTTCACTTCCCAGGACAAGGAGGTTCCTACTGATGGGGACTCACACCTCACGCTATCTCCCTTCTCGCCCTCTCACCTGCAGCACCCTGGATCAACATGAGGAAGAATGGGAAGAGCAGGGACAGGATCTGCATGGCTGACACCTGGCCTGGGACTTCACAGGGCTGCAGACAAGGATAGACTAAATCTCCTGGGGATGACAGCACACAGTAATATTCCAAACTGCAGAGGGGCTATCTCAAGTAATGGAGGGTGATGTCTTCTGTGGCCTGTTCCTAAGGATGTCTGTCAGATACGCACCTTTTGGATATCCTGGGAGCAGCTGGGGAAGTATCGGCCTGTGTGACAATCCAGTTGATGTTTTTCCGTCGTCTTATTTCTCACTTTTCTCTTTGTATTTTCTTAGAGGACACATGGGAGAAGTAATGCCTGACTACTGCACAATTAAGCAAAGCAACATTCAAAGACACGTGGAGAATGCAAACAGAATATCTTCCCTCGGAAGGAGTCATCCCTCAGGCCTTTTGCATCCAAGACTCAACTCTTGAGGAGAGCTACGCTTCTGGAGAGACAGAGAAAAAGGGGAGACAAGACGGACTTTCAGAGGCAGTTACGCATTGCTAGTGCATTTGGTTTTGCACTTCCGCCTCTCCTTACCCAAGGGCTAAAGCAGAGAAGGTTCACACATCAGGAGGTCTTCGTGCCAACACTCAACGCAATGCCAATAGTCAAACCGGGGTCAAGGACTGACCCAGGTTCTGGAGTTGAGGGAAATGTACGTACCGGCAGGTGCCCGGCACTTGGTGAGGGAGACCCCTGGTGACCAGTATGGTCAGTACAAAGCCACCTTCCAAGTGAGTGTAAGCCTGAAAGGCTGGGAAATCTCTGCACTGCTGCTTGAATCGCATCTCCCTGCTTTGTCCAGGACAGTCCCCATGCACACCACAACATGAGGTCTCAGGAACCTTCCTCATGTTTCAAGACACATTTCCAATCCTTCTTGTAGTCAGGAAACCCAGTTTCCCTTTCAGCATGTTCTGGGCTCTGACAACCACTGACTCACCCAGACAATCAGTCATCCGACGCATGACAGACAACAGAAAAGGCCATGTATTGTAGATAAAAGACAGTCTTTCTCTGTTTGAGACGTCGTGAGCCAAGAAGTTCCTGCGGGAGTGGAACAAGTTCTCCCTACAGAAGTGAAACGTGCTCAAGGGGAATGCTGCGGGCTCGATATAATGAGAGGTGAGCACAGGGGGAGGAAAGGCCATGGCAGGCAGGGATGACCTGAACATGCCTCGCCACATTCCCCCGATCAGAAAAACAATGGCAGAGAAGGTTTTGCCTTCTTGGCAGGGAAAGGCACCACCAAACACTCAAGGTGAGTAGTTGCTCCCACACGCGCGAGTGTGTAGACACAGGCGGGTATGGAACCACCCAGGGAACCTAAAGCGTGAGGTTTGCTTCTGCAGACAGGTAGAGGTCACTGCCTTTGATGGAGCAGAGCCTTTGATGGAGAAAAGCATTGTCATCCCTGTTGCCTCCAGCCGGGCAGAGAGAAGAAGTCAACCTGCTTACTCCCTGTGGGACTACAAATTTGGACATTTCAGGGCCATAGTGAATAGGACACAGTTCACAGGTCACCTGGAGCCGGACCTGCATGACCTCCTCCTCCTCCTTCTGCCTGCTGAGACAAGTAGTGGTGCAGCACATCTCCCACATGGCCCACAGCCAGGAGGGCTGCAGCATGCTGGAGCAGGACAAGGAGGAACTTCAGGGCCTCTAGGGCTGGTTGGGAGGGCGGCCCTGGCCATGCCCAACCAAGGGACGCACCACCCAGCACAGCCCTGCACATGAATCCTGTGAGGGATTCCCATGGCTGTCAGGGGCAAGGGACAGCCGTGACTGGCAGGAGCAGGACAGGCCTCCCACTTCCCAGGAGGGACCATCCGTAGAGCACCTCCATCACACCCACAGCAAAGCCCTTGGCCCAGCAGGGACTGGCAGGATCAGTGTCAACACGCCACTGCCAGTTAAGAGCACCCCAGGGACAGCCATGCTTGTGACCCCCAGCAAGTCCCGGTGCTTCTCCTGACACCAACCCACCACCACCACCACCAGAGCCAGCAGGCACAAAACACCCTCCACCACAACAGAATAGCCACACGTCCCACACGCTGCAATGCCAACTGCTCATCTTTATTCAAGCCGGGAAAAGCAGCCTCTGCCCCAACAGCACCAGGTCTGTGACGGGATGGCTCTGGCCCACGAGCACCCGGGCATCAAGCAGGAGCAGCGCTTCCACTCCTGCTGTCACAGCACCTGGGGACGGCAGAGGCAGGGAGGGGAGAGGACATCAGGAGATGGGTCCAGGAGCCAGAAGTGAGGGGGACGTCCAGCTTGCAGAGTTCAGGGTCTCAACCCCAGATGCTGTATGAAGAAAGGAGATGAGCACGTTACCTCTTGTAACTTACTTTTCCCTTCCTCCCACCCTTTCACACCTCCCCTGCAAGGACAAGACAGGTCCACGGTGCAAGAGCATCGGGCTCCACGGAGGTGAAGTTCCGTCCTTATTGCACACACTTTGGACCTGTGTTGTCTTAGTGCTGGCAGCCCTGACTCCACGTCTATCCAAATGCAGCAAAAGCAGGATCGTGTGCTTGATACTGTCCAAGGGCAGTGCGTGCTTTGCTCTTGGCTGGCTTGGGAGAGCCCTCTGCAAAGCCTGAATGAGTGTCGCGGCACTGAAGGAGCGTTGGGGGGTGCTGGGTGTGCCAGGGTTCATGCAGTCCCACAGCAGGCAGGACCAGACCTTCAAGGGCTTTTCCCTTCCTTCTTGGGCCTCTCCCACAAAGCAGAAATGCAGGAGAGAATTTACCAGGCATTGGCTAGAAAGACATTTGTAATGGATATTTTTTTGGAGAAAGGAGGAAACTCATTCATACTCAGGACCTTACCGTTTGCAGCAGTATTGAAATGGTGGACATCTCCCAATACTTGATAAACCATAGCTGCAGGGCCTAAAACTGCACTGTCCCCCTCTTATTCTGCATCCAAGGAAGGTTCCTGTTTCCATGGGGAATGCTACACACAAAACATTAAAGGGATAATCTGGTCTAGCAGCACATGGTTGCAGAAATGCTCACCCCCCCCATGCATTTCAGGCCAATAAATGGGCTCAGCTTCAAGGTCACCATAGCCACAGTTTCAATGGCAACATGTCTCACCCAGAAGGACTCGTTCACACCAGCGTGGGTGCATACAAGGACAGACCGTGAGGAGGAACGGCATGAGGTCGAGGAAGAGCCATGCTGGCTCCCCAGCTTCATGTCCACCACTGCCTGGACCAGCAGAGCTGGCAAGCAGAGCACTGCCTGCGGCCCAATTCCCTGTCCTGGCTGCACCCTTGCCTTGGAGTCACCTCTGATGGAAAGTCCTTGCCCAGCCCTTGCAGGGATCGTGCCTGGGGGCAATGAGGTGTTGGGACACGCTGCTGAGGCGGCACTAGACCAGAAGGGACCGCTTTGTGCCGCAGGCAACCCACAGAGCCAACAACCCCCTGGGGCTCTCCCATCCCTGCACAGCTCAAAAGATCCTCCAGGGACACCCAAAGAGGAACAGCTGGGTGCAGGGCTGGAACCTGAAAGGAAACCCCTTGCTGACGCACAGAAGCAGCCAGGATTCTGTTGCCAAGAGCTCGCTCTACCATGTGCTCTTGGAAGGGCATGTGGAAAATGCCTTCTCCTCCATCCCCGCTAACCTTTGCATCACTGCAACTGACGTGGAGACTTTGCGGCACACGGGAAACCCCTCTGATGGGCACTCACCCCTCCCCCACCTCCCTTCTTTCCCTCTCACCTGCAGCACCCTGGATCAACAGGAGGAAGATGGAGAAGAGCAGGTACAGGATCTTCATGGCTGACACCTGTCCCGGGTCTGGACGGGGCTGCGGAGGGGGACACCGCTGCAATAAGGACATGGAGGACCCAGGTGGTGCAGAAGCCTGGCCACTCTGCCCAGGATACTAAACTGCAGAGAGCCTACCTCCAACTCAAGCAGATGGTGTTCCCTCTACCTTTGGCTTAAGAACAATTCTGAGCTCCGTACCACTCTGCATGTCTTGCAATGATTCTTTTTTCCCAGACATCTCTGGTGGCCTAATTACATGCATGGATACTTCCAGCAGTTGGCCATGCAGATGAGTCTCGAGTGATGGGAATTGAACAGAGGAGCTGAATGGTCACTTTTCCAGAAAGAGAGCCAGCAATTATCTACCTGATGAAGGTCTTGCTGTTCAGGCAGTAAGAACCCAACAGGAATCGCTGGCGTCCAGCTGCCCTGGGGTGCAAGGAGTACTGTTTTGGCTCAAACGCCTGGGTTTTATACCATTGCTGGGGGTGGGACGTGCGCTTATTCCTGCTGACCCATCTCCCCTTGGCCAATGAGAAAGCAACCCAGCTGTGTGGGGACGATCCCTCTCTGAAGCAATGGGAGAGGCTGAGGTGCTTCCTGGGGGCTGTTGCAATCTTCACCGTTATCCTCATGCAACACCTCTTGTGACACCCCACCTCACAGCAGGCACACGCGCTGCGGCACCTTGGCAGGAACTGCCTGGGATGGACAATGTAGAGTGGTTGGGGGAGACACCAGTAGCAAGCAGGGCCATGAAAGGATAAAATATTTCTTTCTTCCTTTCCCATCAGTTTCCTTGGTAAGGAAGTGGTGAGTGACATGGAGGATCGTACAAAATAGTTTACGTGAAAGAACAGCTTCATCCTTGCATTTGGCATGCCAAGAAGTGACAAGCAATAGGCTACCTTCCTGATGGCTGCTCAGAGATACAAACAGTGAACAGAGACTATGCAAATGAAGTGGGACTAGGGGACTTACTAGGCCTTGGAGGTGTGGACTTGATCAAGAGAATTTGTGGCTTTATAGGAGTTATGTGATAGTCCATAACATGAGATAGTTCAGTAGTTGCTCACACACACACATGTGTGTAGACACAGGCGGGTATGGAACCACCCAGGGAACCTAAAGCGTGAGGTTTGCTTCTGCAGACAGGTAGAGGTCACTGCCTTTGATGGAGCAGAGCCTATGATGGAGCAGAGCCTTTGATGAAGAAGAGCATTGTCATCCCTGTTGCCTCCAGCCGGGCAGAGAGAAGAAGTCAACCTGCTTACTCCCTGTGGGACTACAAATTTGGACATTTCAGGGCCATAGTGAATAGGACACAGTTCACAGGTCACCTGGAGCCGGACCTGCATGACCTCCTCCTCCTCCTCCTGCCTGCTGAGACAAGTAGTGGTGCAGCACATCTCCCACATGGCCCACAACCAGGAGGGCTGCAGCATGCTGGAGCAGGACAAGGAGGAACTTCAGGGCCTCTAGGGCTGGTTGGGAGGGCGGCCCTGGCCATGCCCAACCAAGGGACACACCACCCAGCACAGCCCTGCACATGAATCCTGTGAGGGATTCCCATGGCTGTCAGGGGCAAGGGACAGCCGTGACTGGCAGGAGCAGGACAGGCCTCCCACTTCCCAGGAGGGACCATCCGTAGAGCACCTCCATCACACCCACAGCAAAGCCCTTGGCCCAGCAGGGACTGGCAGGATCAGTGTCAACACGCCACTGCCAGTTAAGAGCACCCCAGGGACCGCCATGCTTGTGACCCCCAGCAAGTCCCGGTGCTTCTCCTGACACCAACCCACCACCACCACCAGAGCCAGCAGGCACAAAACACCCTCCACCACAACAGAATAGCCACACGTCCCACACGCTGCAATGCCAAACTGCTCATCTTTATTCAAGCCGGGAAAAGCAGCCTCTGCCCCAACAGCACCAGGTCTGTGACGGGATGGCTCTGGCCCACGAGCACCCGGGCATCAAGCAGGAGCAGCACTTCCACTCCTGCTGTCACAGCACCTGGGGACGGCAGAGGCAGGGAGGGGAGAGGACATCAGGAGATGGGTCCAGGAGCCAGAAGTGAGGGGGACGTCCAGCTTGCAGAGTTCAGGGTCTCAACCCCAGATGCTGTATGAAGAAAGGAGATGAGCACGTTACCTCTTGTAACTTACTTTTCCCTTCCTCCCACCCTTTCACACCTCCCCTGCAAGGACAAGACAGGTCTATGGTGCAAGAGCATCGGGCTCCACGGAGGTGAAGTTCCGTCCTTATTGCACACACTTTGGACCTGTGTTGTCTTAGTGCTGGCAGCCCTGACTCCACGTCTATCCAGATGCAGCAAAAGCAGGATCGTGTGCTTGATACTGTCCAAGGACAGTGCGTGCTTTGCTCTTGGCTGGCTTGAGAGAGCCCTCTGCAAAGCCTGAATGAGTGTCGCGGCACTGAAGGAGCATTGGGGGGTTCTGGGTGTGCCAGGGTTCATGCAGTCCCACAGCAGGCAGGACCAGACCTTCAAGGGCTTTTCCCTTCCTTCTTGGGCCTCTCCCACAAAGCAGAAATGCAGGAGAGAATTTACCAGGCATTGGCTAGAAAGACATTTGTAACGGATATTTTTTTGGAGAAAGGAGGAAACTCTTTCCCTACTCAGGACCTTACCGTTTGCAGCAGCTTTGAAATCTGGAACATCTCCCAAAAGGTCTTGAAGGGTATTGGCAAGGCCCATAAGTGCACTCTCCCCCTCTTATTCTGCATCGAATTGTGCTTCTTGTTTCCATGGGGAATGCTACACACAAAACATTAAAGGGATAATCTGGTCTAGCAGCACATGGTTGCAGAAATGCTCACCCCCCCCATGCATTTCAGGCCAATAAATGGGCTCAGCTTCAAGGTCACCATAGCCACAGCTTCAATGGCAACCTGTCTCACCCAGAAGGACTCGTTCACACCAGCGTGGGTGCATACAAGGACAGACCGTGAGGAGGAACGGCATGAGGTCGAGGAAGAGCCATGCTGGCTCCCCAGCTTCATGTCCACCACTGCCTGGACCAGCAGAGCTGGCAAGCAGAGCACTGCCTGCGGCCCAATTCCCTGTCCTGGCTGCACCCTTGCCTTGGAGTCACCTCTGATGGAAAGTCCTTGCCCAGCCCTTGCAGGGATCGTGCCTGGGGGCAATGAGGTGTTGGGACACGCTGCTGAGGCGGCACTAGACCAGAAGGGACCGCTTTGTGCCGCAGGCAACCCACAGAGCCAACAACCCCCTGGGGCTCTCCCATCCCTGCACAGCTCAAAAGATCCTCCAGGGACACCCAAAGAGGAACAGCTGGGTGCAGGGCTGGAACCTGAAAGGAAACCCCTTGCTGACGCACAGAAGCAGCCAGGATTCTGTTGCCAAGAGCTCGCTCTACCATGTGCTCTTGGAAGGGCATGTGGAAAATGCCTTCTCCTCCATCCCCGCTAACCTTTGCATCACTGCAACTGACGTGGAGACTTTGCGGCACACGGGAAACCCCTCTGATGGGCACTCACCCCTCCCCCACCTCCCTTCTTTCCCTCTCACCTGCAGCACCCTGGATCAACAGGAGGAAGATGGAGAAGAGCAGGTACAGGATCTTCATGGCTGACACCTGTCCCGGGTCTGGACGGGGCTGCGGAGGGGGACACCGCGGCAATAAGGACATGGAGGACCCAGGTGGTGCAGAAGCCTGGCCACTCTGCCCAGGATACTAAACTGCAGAGAGCCTACCTCCAACTCAAGCAGATGGTGTTCCCTCTACCTTTGGCTTAAGAACAATTCTGAGCTCCGTACCACTCTGCATGTCTTGCAATGATTCTTTTTTCCCAGACATCTCTGGTGGCCTAATTACATGCATGGATACTTCCAGCAGTTGGCCATGCAGATGAGTCTCGAGTGATGGGAATTGAACAGAGGAGCTGAATGGTCACTTTTCCAGAAAGAGAGCCAGCAATTATCTACCTGATGAAGGTCTTGCTGTTCAGGCAGTAAGAACCCAACAGGAATCGCTGGCGTCCAGCTGCCCTGGGGTGCAAGGAGTACTGTTTTGGCTCAAACGCCTGGGTTTTATACCATTGCTGGGGGTGGGACGTGCGCTTATTCCTGCTGACCCATCTCCCCTTGGCCAATGAGAAAGCAACCCAGCTGTGTGGGGACGATCCCTCTCTGAAGCAATGGGAGAGGCTGAGGTGCTTCCTGGGGGCTGTTGCAATCTTCACCGTTATCCTCATGCAACACCTCTTGTGACACCCCACCTCACAGCAGGCACACGCGCTGCGGCACCTTGGCAGGAACTGCCTGGGATGGACAATGTAGAGTGGTTGGGGGAGACACCAGTAGCAAGCAGGGCCATGAAAGGATAAAATATTTCTTTCTTCCTTTCCCATCAGTTTCCTTGGTAAGGAAGTGGTGAGTGACATGGAGGATCGTACAAAATAGTTTACGTGAAAGAACAGCTTCATCCTTGCATTTGGCATGCCAAGAAGTGACAAGCAATAGGCTACCTTCCTGATGGCTGCTCAGAGATACAAACAGTGAACAGAGACTATGCAAATGAAGTGGGACTAGGGGACTTACTAGGCCTTGGAGGTGTGGACTTGATCAAGAGAATTTGTGGCTTTATAGGAGTTATGTGATAGTCCATAACATGAGATAGTTCAGTAGTTGCTCACACACACACATGTGTGTAGACACAGGCGGGTATGGAACCACCCAGGGAACCTAAAGCGTGAGGTTTGCTTCTGCAGACAGGTAGAGGTCACTGCCTTTGATGGAGCAGAGCCTATGATGGAGCAGAGCCTTTGATGAAGAAGAGCATTGTCATCCCTGTTGCCTCCAGCCGGGCAGAGAGAAGAAGCCAACCTGCTTACTCCCTGTGGGACTATAAATTTGGACATTTCAGGGCCATAGTGAATAGGACACAGTTCACAGGTCACCTGGAGCCGGACCTGCATGACCTCCTCCTCCTCCTCCTGCCTGCTGAGACAAGTAGTGGTGCAGCGCATCTCCCACATGGCCCACAGCCAGGAGGGCTGCAGCATGCTGGAGCAGGACAAGGAGGAACTTCAGGGCCTCTAGGGCTGGTTGGGAGGGCGGCCCTGGCCATGCCCAACCAAGGGACGCACCACCCAGCACAGCCCTGCACATGAATCCTGTGAGGGATTCCCATGGCTGTCAGGGGCAAGGGACAGCCGTGACTGGCAGGAGCAGGACAGGCCTCCCACTTCCCAGGAGGGACCATCCGTAGAGCACCTCCATCACACCCACAGCAAAGCCCTTGGCCCAGCAGGGACTGGCAGGATCAGTGTCAACACGCCACTGCCAGTTAAGAGCACCCCAGGGACCGCCATGCTTGTGACCCCCAGCAAGTCCCGGTGCTTCTCCTGACACCAACCCACCACCACCACCAGAGCCAGCAGGCACAAAACACCCTCCACCACAACAGAATAGCCACACGTCCCACACGCTGCAATGCCAAACTGCTCATCTTTATTCAAGCCGGGAAAAGCAGCCTCTGCCCCAACAGCACCAGGTCTGTGACGGGATGGCTCTGGCCCACGAGCACCCGGGCATCAAGCAGGAGCAGCACTTCCACTCCTGCTGTCACAGCACCTGGGGACGGCAGAGGCAGGGAGGGGAGAGGACATCAGGAGATGGGTCCAGGAGCCAGAAGTGAGGGGGACGTCCAGCTTGCAGAGTTCAGGGTCTCAACCCCAGATGCTGTATGAAGAAAGGAGATGAGCACGTTACCTCTTGTAACTTACTTTTCCCTTCCTCCCACCCTTTCACACCTCCCCTGCAAGGACAAGACAGGTCTATGGTGCAAGAGCATCGGGCTCCACGGAGGTGAAGTTCCGTCCTTATTGCACACACTTTGGACCTGTGTTGTCTTAGTGCTGGCAGCCCTGACTCCACGTCTATCCAGATGCAGCAAAAGCAGGATCGTGTGCTTGATACTGTCCAAGGACAGTGCGTGCTTTGCTCTTGGCTGGCTTGAGAGAGCCCTCTGCAAAGCCTGAATGAGTGTCGCGGCACTGAAGGAGCATTGGGGGGTTCTGGGTGTGCCAGGGTTCATGCAGTCCCACAGCAGGCAGGACCAGACCTTCAAGGGCTTTTCCCTTCCTTCTTGGGCCTCTCCCACAAAGCAGAAATGCAGGAGAGAATTTACCAGGCATTGGCTAGAAAGACATTTGTAACGGATATTTTTTTGGAGAAAGGAGGAAACTCTTTCCCTACTCAGGACCTTACCGTTTGCAGCAGCTTTGAAATCTGGAACATCTCCCAAAAGGTCTTGAAGGGTATTGGCAAGGCCCATAAGTGCACTCTCCCCCTCTTATTCTGCATCGAATTGTGCTTCTTGTTTCCATGGGGAATGCTACACACAAAACATTAAAGGGATAATCTGGTCTAGCAGCACATGGTTGCAGAAATGCTCACCCCCCCCATGCATTTCAGGCCAATAAATGGGCTCAGCTTCAAGGTCACCATAGCCACAGCTTCAATGGCAACCTGTCTCACCCAGAAGGACTCGTTCACACCAGCGTGGGTGCATACAAGGACAGACCGTGAGGAGGAACGGCATGAGGTCGAGGAAGAGCCATGCTGGCTCCCCAGCTTCATGTCCACCACTGCCTGGACCAGCAGAGCTGGCAAGCAGAGCACTGCCTGCGGCCCAATTCCCTGTCCTGGCTGCACCCTTGCCTTGGAGTCACCTCTGATGGAAAGTCCTTGCCCAGCCCTTGCAGGGATCGTGCCTGGGGGCAATGAGGTGTTGGGACACGCTGCTGAGGCGGCACTAGACCAGAAGGGACCGCTTTGTGCCGCAGGCAACCCACAGAGCCAACAACCCCCTGGGGCTCTCCCATCCCTGCACAGCTCAAAAGATCCTCCAGGGACACCCAAAGAGGAACAGCTGGGTGCAGGGCTGGAACCTGAAAGGAAACCCCTTGCTGACGCACAGAAGCAGCCAGGATTCTGTTGCCAAGAGCTCGCTCTACCATGTGCTCTTGGAAGGGCATGTGGAAAATGCCTTCTCCTCCATCCCCGCTAACCTTTGCATCACTGCAACTGACGTGGAGACTTTGCGGCACACGGGAAACCCCTCTGATGGGCACTCACCCCTCCCCCACCTCCCTTCTTTCCCTCTCACCTGCAGCACCCTGGATCAACAGGAGGAAGATGGAGAAGAGCAGGTACAGGATCTTCATGGCTGACACCTGTCCCGGGTCTGGACGGGGCTGCGGAGGGGGACACCGCGGCAATAAGGACATGGAGGACCCAGGTGGTGCAGAAGCCTGGCCACTCTGCCCAGGATACTAAACTGCAGAGAGCCTACCTCCAACTCAAGCAGATGGTGTTCCCTCTACCTTTGGCTTAAGAACAATTCTGAGCTCCGTACCACTCTGCATGTCTTGCAATGATTCTTTTTTCCCAGACATCTCTGGTGGCCTAATTACATGCATGGATACTTCCAGCAGTTGGCCATGCAGATGAGTCTCGAGTGATGGGAATTGAACAGAGGAGCTGAATGGTCACTTTTCCAGAAAGAGAGCCAGCAATTATCTACCTGATGAAGGTCTTGCTGTTCAGGCAGTAAGAACCCAACAGGAATCGCTGGCGTCCAGCTGCCCTGGGGTGCAAGGAGTACTGTTTTGGCTCAAACGCCTGGGTTTTATACCATTGCTGGGGGTGGGACGTGCGCTTATTCCTGCTGACCCATCTCCCCTTGGCCAATGAGAAAGCAACCCAGCTGTGTGGGGACGATCCCTCTCTGAAGCAATGGGAGAGGCTGAGGTGCTTCCTGGGGGCTGTTGCAATCTTCACCGTTATCCTCATGCAACACCTCTTGTGACACCCCACCTCACAGCAGGCACACGCGCTGCGGCACCTTGGCAGGAACTGCCTGGGATGGACAATGTAGAGTGGTTGGGGGAGACACCAGTAGCAAGCAGGGCCATGAAAGGATAAAATATTTCTTTCTTCCTTTCCCATCAGTTTCCTTGGTAAGGAAGTGGTGAGTGACATGGAGGATCGTACAAAATAGTTTACGTGAAAGAACAGCTTCATCCTTGCATTTGGCATGCCAAGAAGTGACAAGCAATAGGCTACCTTCCTGATGGCTGCTCAGAGATACAAACAGTGAACAGAGACTATGCAAATGAAGTGGGACTAGGGGACTTACTAGGCCTTGGAGGTGTGGACTTGATCAAGAGAATTTGTGGCTTTATAGGAGTTATGTGATAGTCCATAACATGAGATAGTTCAGTAGTTGCTCACACACACACATGTGTGTAGACACAGGCGGGTATGGAACCACCCAGGGAACCTAAAGCGTGAGGTTTGCTTCTGCAGACAGGTAGAGGTCACTGCCTTTGATGGAGCAGAGCCTATGATGGAGCAGAGCCTTTGATGAAGAAGAGCATTGTCATCCCTGTTGCCTCCAGCCGGGCAGAGAGAAGAAGCCAACCTGCTTACTCCCTGTGGGACTATAAATTTGGACATTTCAGGGCCATAGTGAATAGGACACAGTTCACAGGTCACCTGGAGCCGGACCTGCATGACCTCCTCCTCCTCCTCCTGCCTGCTGAGACAAGTAGTGGTGCAGCGCATCTCCCACATGGCCCACAGCCAGGAGGGCTGCAGCATGCTGGAGCAGGACAAGGAGGAACTTCAGGGCCTCTAGGGCTGGTTGGGAGGGCGGCCCTGGCCATGCCCAACCAAGGGACGCACCACCCAGCACAGCCCTGCACATGAATCCTGTGAGGGATTCCCATGGCTGTCAGGGGCAAGGGACAGCCGTGACTGGCAGGAGCAGGACAGGCCTCCCACTTCCCAGGAGGGACCATCCGTAGAGCACCTCCATCACACCCACAGCAAAGCCCTTGGCCCAGCAGGGACTGGCAGGATCAGTGTCAACACGCCACTGCCAGTTAAGAGCACCCCAGGGACCGCCATGCTTGTGACCCCCAGCAAGTCCCGGTGCTTCTCCTGACACCAACCCACCACCACCACCAGAGCCAGCAGGCACAAAACACCCTCCACCACAACAGAATAGCCACACGTCCCACACGCTGCAATGCCAAACTGCTCATCTTTATTCAAGCCGGGAAAAGCAGCCTCTGCCCCAACAGCACCAGGTCTGTGACGGGATGGCTCTGGCCCACGAGCACCCGGGCATCAAGCAGGAGCAGCACTTCCACTCCTGCTGTCACAGCACCTGGGGACGGCAGAGGCAGGGAGGGGAGAGGACATCAGGAGATGGGTCCAGGAGCCAGAAGTGAGGGGGACGTCCAGCTTGCAGAGTTCAGGGTCTCAACCCCAGATGCTGTATGAAGAAAGGAGATGAGCACGTTACCTCTTGTAACTTACTTTTCCCTTCCTCCCACCCTTTCACACCTCCCCTGCAAGGACAAGACAGGTCTATGGTGCAAGAGCATCGGGCTCCACGGAGGTGAAGTTCCGTCCTTATTGCACACACTTTGGACCTGTGTTGTCTTAGTGCTGGCAGCCCTGACTCCACGTCTATCCAGATGCAGCAAAAGCAGGATCGTGTGCTTGATACTGTCCAAGGACAGTGCGTGCTTTGCTCTTGGCTGGCTTGAGAGAGCCCTCTGCAAAGCCTGAATGAGTGTCGCGGCACTGAAGGAGCATTGGGGGGTTCTGGGTGTGCCAGGGTTCATGCAGTCCCACAGCAGGCAGGACCAGACCTTCAAGGGCTTTTCCCTTCCTTCTTGGGCCTCTCCCACAAAGCAGAAATGCAGGAGAGAATTTACCAGGCATTGGCTAGAAAGACATTTGTAACGGATATTTTTTTGGAGAAAGGAGGAAACTCTTTCCCTACTCAGGACCTTACCGTTTGCAGCAGCTTTGAAATCTGGAACATCTCCCAAAAGGTCTTGAAGGGTATTGGCAAGGCCCATAAGTGCACTCTCCCCCTCTTATTCTGCATCGAATTGTGCTTCTTGTTTCCATGGGGAATGCTACACACAAAACATTAAAGGGATAATCTGGTCTAGCAGCACATGGTTGCAGAAATGCTCACCCCCCCCATGCATTTCAGGCCAATAAATGGGCTCAGCTTCAAGGTCACCATAGCCACAGCTTCAATGGCAACCTGTCTCACCCAGAAGGACTCGTTCACACCAGCGTGGGTGCATACAAGGACAGACCGTGAGGAGGAACGGCATGAGGTCGAGGAAGAGCCATGCTGGCTCCCCAGCTTCATGTCCACCACTGCCTGGACCAGCAGAGCTGGCAAGCAGAGCACTGCCTGCGGCCCAATTCCCTGTCCTGGCTGCACCCTTGCCTTGGAGTCACCTCTGATGGAAAGTCCTTGCCCAGCCCTTGCAGGGATCGTGCCTGGGGGCAATGAGGTGTTGGGACACGCTGCTGAGGCGGCACTAGACCAGAAGGGACCGCTCTGTGCCCCGGGCAACCCACAGAGCCAACAACCCCCTGGGGCTCTCCCATCCCTGCACAGCTCAAAAGAT
Source organism: Rissa tridactyla (assembly GCF_028500815.1). Classification (NCBI taxonomy): domain Eukaryota; kingdom Metazoa; phylum Chordata; class Aves; order Charadriiformes; family Laridae; genus Rissa; species Rissa tridactyla. The sequence continues at coordinate 123,308,167 of NC_071468.1, read as the reverse complement.
CCTCCAGGGACACCCAAAGAGGAACAGCTGGGTGCAGGGCTGGAACCTGAAAGGAAACCCCTTGCTGACGCACAGAAGCAGCCAGGATTCTGTTGCCAAGAGCTCGCTCTACCATGTGCTCTTGGAAGGGCATGTGGAAAATGCCTTCTCCTCCATCCCCGCTAACCTTTGCATCACTGCAACTGACGTGGAGACTTTGCGGCACACGGGAAACCCCTCTGATGGGCACTCACCCCTCCCCCACCTCCCTTCTTTCCCTCTCACCTGCAGCACCCTGGATCAACAGGAGGAAGATGGAGAAGAGCAGGTACAGGATCTTCATGGCTGACACCTGTCCCGGGTCTGGACGGGGCTGCGGAGGGGGACACCGCGGCAATAAGGACATGGAGGACCCAGGTGGTGCAGAAGCCTGGCCACTCTGCCCAGGATACTAAACTGCAGAGAGCCTACCTCCAACTCAAGCAGATGGTGTTCCCTCTACCTTTGGCTTAAGAACAATTCTGAGCTCCGTACCACTCTGCATGTCTTGCAATGATTCTTTTTTCCCAGACATCTCTGGTGGCCTAATTACATGCATGGATACTTCCAGCAGTTGGCCATGCAGATGAGTCTCGAGTGATGGGAATTGAACAGAGGAGCTGAATGGTCACTTTTCCAGAAAGAGAGCCAGCAATTACCTACCTGATGAAGGTCTTGCTGTTCAGGCAGTAAGAACCCAACAGGAATCGCTGGCGTCCAGCTGCCCTGGGGTGCAAGGAGTACTGTTTTGGCTCAAACGCCTGGGTTTTATACCATTGCTGGGGGTGGGACGTGCGCTTATTCCTGCTGACCCATCTCCCCTTGGCCAATGAGAAAGCGACCCAGCTGTGTGGGGACGATCCCTCTCTGAAGCAATGGGAGAGGCTGAGGTGCTTCCTGGGGGCTGTTGCAATCTTCACCGTTATCCTCATGCAACACCTCTTGTGACACCCCACCTCACAGCGGGCACACGTGCTGCGGCACCTTGGCAGGAACTGCCTGGGATGGACAATGTAGAGTGGTTGGGGGAGACACCAGTAGCAAGCAGGGCCATGAAAGGATGAAATATTTCTTTCTTCCTTTCCCATCAGTTTCCTTGGTAAGGAAGTGGTGAGTGACATGGAGGATCATGCAAAATATTTTAGTTTTCTCCTTTTTTAACATTACAAGAAGAGCTTCATCCTTGCCAAGGTGATTTGCATTCAACATTCCAGGTAGTTACAAGCATAATGGTACTTTTCGGATGACTGCTCAGATCAAGAAACAGTGAACAGAGGAAGAGCAATCAGGGGAGATCACAGCTCACCTAAAACCATTTGAATTCACTGCTCTTAAAACTGTACTAAACTCACAAATTTGGTTCAATAGAAAAACACCTCTTTGCAAAGGTATGCAAACTAAGGGAGACTATTGAATGAAGGTGTATAGGACTTAATACGCCTTGGAGATGTGAACTTGATCAAGAGAGTTTGTGGATTTTTGTTCAGGATCCTGCACCTTGGGAGCAATTAGCACATGCACCAGTACAGGTTAGGGCTTCAATTGCCCTGAAAGGTCGGAAAGCAGCTCTGCAGAGAGGAATCTGGGCGTCCTGGTGGACAACAGGATGACCATGAGCCAGCAATGTGCCCTAGTGGCCAAGGAGGCCAATGGTCACCTGGGGTGCATTAAAAAAAGCATGGACAGCTGGTTTTGGGAGGTCATCCTCCCCCTCTGCTCTGCCCTGGTGAGGCCACATCTGGAGTTCTCTGTCCAATTCTGGGCTTCTCAATTCAAGAAGAACAGGGAACTGCTGGAGAGTGTGCAGCAAAGGCCTACAAAGATGATCAAGGGACTGGACCACCTCTCTTGTGAGGAAAGGCTGAGGCCTGGGGCTGTTCAGCCTGGAGAAGAGAAGACTGAGAGGGCATCTCATCAATGCTTATAAATATCTAAAGGGCACATGGCAAGAAGATGGGGCCAGACTCTTCTCAGTGGTGCCCAGAGACAGGACAAGGGGCAACAGGCTCAAACTGTAATACAGGAAGTTCCATCTAAACATGAGGAAAATGGTTGGACTCGATAATCTCAAAGGTCCTTTCCAACCATGAAAATTCTATATGTCTATGATTCTATGATAGCCTTCTATGATGGCATGACTGGATGGATAGATGAGGGAGGGCGGTAGATGTGGTCTACCTTGACTTAAGCAAGGTGTTCGACAAGGTCTCCCACAGCATCCTCATAGGGAAGCTTAGGAAGAGTGGGCTTGATGAATGGACAGATAACTGGTTGAAAGACAGAGCTCAGAGGGTTGTGATCAGGGGCACAGAGTCTAGTTGGAAGTCAGTGACAAGTGGTGTTCCCCAGGGGTCAGTACTGTGTCCAGTCCTCTTCAATATATTCATCAATGACCTGGACGAGGGGATAGAGTGCACCCTCAGCAAGTTCGCCAATGACACAAAGCTGGGGGGGGTTCTGTATGGCTTTGCCGCCGTCCAGAGAGACCTGGACAGGCTGGAGAGTTGGGCAAAGAGGAACCTTATGAAATTCAATAAGGGCAAGTGTAGGGTGCTGCACCTGGGGAGGAATAACCCCACGCACCAGTACAGGCTGGGGGCTGACCTGCTGGAGAGCAACTCAGTGGAGAGAGACCTGGGAGTCTTGGTGGACAACAGATGACCATGGGTCAGCAATGTGCCCTTGTGGCCATGAAGGCCAATGGCATCCTGGGGTGCATCAAGAAAAGTGTGATCAGCAGGTCGAGAGAGGTCATCCTCCCCCTCTACTCTGCCTTGGTGAGGCCTCACCTGGAGTACTCGGTCCAGTTCTGGGCTCCCCAGTTCAAGAAGGACAGGGAACTGCTGGAGAGGAGACAGCAAAGGGCTACCAAGATGATGAGGGGACTGGAACATCTCTCTTATGAAGAAAGGTTGAGGGATTTAGGTCTCTTCAGTCTGGAAAAAAGACGTCTGAGGGGGGACCTTATCAACACTTATAAATACTGAAAGGGTGGGTGTCAGGAGGATGGGGCCAGGCTCTTTTCAGTGGTGCCCAGTGACAGCTCAAGAGGTAATGGGCACAAACTTGAGAACAGGAAGTTCCACCTAAACATGGGGAGGAACTTCTTTCCTTTGAGGGTGGCAGAGCACTGGCACAGGCTGCCCAGAGAGATGGTGGAGTCTCCATCTCTGGAGACATTCCAAACCCCCTGGACGTGTCCCTGTGTAACCTGCTCTAGGTGACCCTGCTCTGGCAGGGGGGTTGCACGGGATGATCTCCAGAGGTCCCTTCCAACCCTATGATTCTATGATTCTATGGAGGAATGGGTCATGAGAAACCGAGAAGCCAGGGATGAAAGGGGCTAAGCTCCTGTAAGCAGGCTGATGGTCAATTTGCTTCTCTGGACATGCTTTACATCTGATCACCATAATCTGTCCTATATTCCTAGTGAACTTTATTTCTAATGATTTTCTGTACAAACAATCTGTCTACGGTGTGTCTACATGGCTGTGCAGTCCTCTAGAAAACTTTGCGCTGGACTACTAGGTATAGGAGAGAGTACCAAGAGCGCTGGTGCCTTGGCCAGAGAGACCAAAGCTGTGGGAGTTGGATCCTGGAGAGATAAAGGGTCTTGAGGTTGGATACATCAGAGACCAGGGATTTGGTGCCACCTACCAGAGAGATGTGCAATGGGAATATGAGCAGCAATCCATAGAAGAAGGAATAGGTATCCGTGGTGGTGTCTTTGTAGGTGTAAGGGTCCTGGGAGCGTCCTCACTCCTGGAGGTGTGGTACCAGAGTCCAGGGCCAGAACAGCCAAGGGCTGCAGATTATGGTGTGGAGAGGGCTTCCAGCCCACTCTGCAGGGAGACCATGGCTGGGGCCAGCCCCTGCCCGGGGGAGTTGCTTTGAGCTGGAGATCTTGTGCTGGACCCCACCAGAGCTGTAGCTTGGCCCTGCTGATCTATACCTGGTCCTTGACCCATGGCTGACTTCCCAGCCTGGCCTTGGTCCGTGCCCATGGAGGTGCCCAATGCCCCAGGCAGTCCCAGTCCCACTGCCCTGCCAGTCCCCATGATGATTGCCCCATGGCAATGCAGTGAACACCATCATGGCCTTCCTGATCTGAGCATCATCAGTCTGCCCCTAGGCTTGCCAGCAATGCTGACCCCCAGCACGGTCCTGGGCTCCTAAGTGACCCCCCTCAGCCAAACCCCAGGTCTTGAACCTCTACATACAACGCTGACCCCCAACTCAATCCCAAGTTCCTGAGTGGCCCCCTGATCCAGCCACCATCCCCTATTTCCTCAGGGGAAGGATGACTTCCCCTACCCCCCAGCTACCCCTGAACCCTCACAACACCCCCTGGTGCCATGCACCAGAGCTGGGTATGGACCCAAGGCCACCAGAGCACCATGTCCTTTGAAACAGCCCCACAGGGACTCCTGACCAAGTATGAGACCCAATGGGAACTAGCAGGTACCCACTGAAGTTCGGGGGTTCACAGCAGCACCCCCATCCCTGACCCTCAGTGTGCGGGGCAGGGATGTCCTTGCTGAGAGGGGAGGCTGGTGTTGAGGTCCCTGTAGGTCCCACACAAACAATGGTGGGGATGCTGCTGTGGCTCGGGGACAACTTGGAGAGAGGGTAGGTGAGGGCGGAGGGGTGTGTGTTGGTCTGTGCCTACCAGGAATTCACCGCATCTTCTCTGCCCTTCCCCACACATGGGAAAAAAGAGACGCACACACGCACACGCTGCTCCCTGGGAAAAAAACCCACACATCTTGGCAGGAATGCAAACCACCACCTTGTATTGGGGATGTTGGGGTACAGGATTCCCACTGGACCATGGTCCGGCTGTCCGAGGTTGCTGCCGCTCCTGGCAGTGTTTAGTGCCTTCGTGCAGCATCATCCTGACCACACTGCAGGGCTCAGGGTGTTCTCAGAGGGCTGCTCAGAGATCGGTGCCAGGGACCCAGGAGGCCATCAGGGATACCATCGGCTGCAGGAGAAAACGTCTGGCAGTGCCTGTCCCAACCAGGGCAGCAGTGAGGGCTCAGGGCTGTCCCCATGCCCTTAAGCTGCATATTATCCTCTCTTTCTCCATCAGCCTCACCTCCAACCCCAACAGGCAGCAACCCCAGCCCTTCAGGCAGCCCTGAACCTACCTCCGACAGCAGAAGTCTTGCTTGGAGCAAATGCCAATGCGACCGATCCCTGGAGGGCACGAGCCGTGAGAGCAGAAGCCCCCGCGGCGCTCACAGTCCTGGAGTGATCCTCGAGCTCGGGACAGCCCTGCAGAGCATAGAAAGGGGAGACCTCCAGCATGGCCCTGCCGAGATTCTGAGAGCAGAGCCTGGTGCTGGCGTGGCCAGCATTAGCCCAACCCATGTCTATCCCCTGCCACGAATGCCCAGGCAGGTGTCTGCAGCAGAAATCAGCCATGACATTTGCGGCACTTGGATGGGAGACTCTCTCTACCATCCCTCAGTAGCCTGTGGGAGAGGGTCTCCAGCACATTTACTGGGTCCCACATGGCACAAAGGAGGATTCAAAGGTGGAAGTAGGATCTGCCTTCCTCCCTCCTCCTCCTCTCCTGCAGGGCTGCTGTGCCCTGTGCTGCTGACTTGGACAGGCAGGGGCCAGGAGGCATGGAGAATCTAGCAAAACCTCATCTGTGGAGTGCAAGAGCTTTGTTACAAGGTCCCAGCTGCAGAATCTGCAGCCAGGAGCCTTTTCTCAAAGTTATGGGGTGTGAGGTACCCCAGGGGAAATGCCACAGCAAACAGGAGAAGTCACATGTGACTCATCATCACAGATGGCAAATCCTCCCTACAAGTAATTGACTAAGGACAAATCCTCCATGTTCCCCCCCACCATTTCTTACCTGCTGCTCCCTGGAGCATCAGGACGAGGAAAGCACAGAGGAGAGGCAGGATCTGCATGGCTGGGAGTCGCCGGCAGCTCTGGGGAGAAGAGAAGGAGGCAGAGATGAATGAGAGGGTCCCTGCCTGCGTGTCATGTAGTATCTGCACAGGGACAGGACTGAGGAGAGGGGACAGCCCATCCAGGAGGAGATGAGACCAGTCACCAGTGGGATGACACACTCAAAAGCCAAGGGGTAGGAGCCTCCCGCAGCTTCTTGCTTCCCGGCGGTGACAGCAGCAGTTTGGTCCCAGCCAGCTGGTCTCTCCACGTGGCAAAGTGTCCCTTGGGATCACTGACCGCTCAAAGTTTCCAGCCCAAAAGCTTCTTTTCCTGCTTCTCCCCCTGCCAGAGAAAAAGAAGCATCGCTTTCCCCTTCTGACGCCTCTGAGAAAGATTCCCAGACCTCCAGCCTGGGTTCTTGTGTCATCTTGATTTGCGTAAGGGCCACTCGGCGCTGTGGTTTGCTGGACACGTCTTGGGACACACTGCATCCCTGTTCGTTAGACCTTGGCAAGCAATCGGCTTTTGCAACACAAAGGAGCTCTGTGTTCTTCCCCCCAAGTGAAGCGTGCTCTCTATGCTTCACTTGAAAATAACTGGGGAAGACGCCACACGGGATGACATCTCCGTCCAACTGGCAGTCCCATGAAAGACAGGCTTTAATTGTGACTTTGTTAAGAGTTTGCTGTGTGTAACCCTTTATTGGTTCTCAACATACTGATGGTGCCATCTTTGTATATTTTTTCAGCCTTGTTGCATATTCATCAAGTATATGTATGTGTGTATATATATGTAAAAAACATACTCCTACATAATGTATATTTGCTGAGTAGTTACATGAATATACCTTTTATCCCAATGCCTCACCATATTTCATTGCTCTTTCCTGCCTCAATTTCTCTCCCCAGTGAGGGAAATTGCACAAAGTACTTTAGGGTCTGACTTTGGGGGGGATCTCTTGGCAGGCAACGCTAATCTGCCATGGTGGTCAGGAGCAGGGCGCTCAAGAGGGCTTCTCGTTTCCTCCACCACCCCAAAACTGACCTACTGCATGTGTTGAAGAGCAACACTGCAAAGAGGTAGTTAATTGCCGCCTTAACGAAGCTTGACCACCAGATGCAGCTGCTCCCAGTTCTGGTGCCACAAGAGGTCAGCAGACAAAAAAAATCTGGGCCAAGGCCTTTTCCCTTTTTCCAGCTATAGCTGTAGGATCAGCATGCCACCAGGACAAGTGACAGTCCTTGACTGTCTGGAGAGAGCTGTGCTTCATGCCTGAGTTTTGGGTTGCCTCTTCTGATGTTTGGAAGACCTCCCAGCTACCAGGGGCTGGGGATTTCAGCAGTGGAGATCAGCAGCTGGGTTTTTCCTTCTCCCACCTTGTCAAGATGCCAACTGCCTATATAATCCAATCACTGCAGAAATGGTGGGAGACAGCTGCTGCATGTTTGGAAGAAGCAGAGGAGCCATGGACCCAGCAGGCTGGTCCAGGACTTTGCCAGGAGACAGATGTCCTCTTGCAGTGACCCACCTGTGACACAAGGTTGGGAGCCGTGGAGGGTGCAGGAGGAGCCCACCAGCCTTTGCTCTTCCGAAGTACCATCCTGCTTAGCAGAGCAGCTTGCCAATGCCGGCTGCTGTGTGCAAGGGGATGGAGGTGACACAGCTGAAACAAGAGCACTTGTCAACACATACCAGGGGAAGGACTCAGCTGGCCACATGAGGATTTTTGCAGTGATGAAGCAGTTGGGCTGCACTCTTCACCTCCCACTCCTTCCATAGCAGATGGAGCACAAGTCACGTCATCTTCATGGTGATGTCCCAAATAGGTCTGGCAAATCCCACTTAAAAAACTCCAGTTTCTCTGCCATAGTCTATAAAAGGAACTTAGCATGACCAACTCTTATACAGATGTCATTGTCGTCTAATGTTAAGCACAGATGAAACCACCCCAAATGACAGTGGCTGCTCTGTACAGACTTCCCATCTATTCACCATCCCTCCTGAAATGAGAAAACTGCTAATTCAGCAGCCTGCTTCTAAGAAAATGTTATTTCTGTGTACTGTGATTACAAGAAAGACACTGAAAGTTAGTCACCTCCCATGATATTTCGGACTCATGCAAACAAACACTAAACCAGCCGGTTCCTGAGGCCAGCCACCTCAGTCTTAATCCTGGGAGTTGCATCCAAGCTGTTTATGGGGACTGGTACACACCCAAGCCCTCCCTGAACACTGAGGTCAGGCTGAGCTCACAACTCCACATCCTGGTCCACGTTCATCACCTCTAGATGGATGTGAGTCCACACCAAGCAGCTGTGACCAAGCAAAAATACCATGGAAAAGAGAGACCCAGAAAGTGCTGCCTGCACTTCTGTGCCTCCAGTGAGGTGCTGGGAGCATCTGTCTTCTCCAGTGAAGCTTCACATGCAGAGGGCTGCTGGGGCACTGGGGTGCGCAGATTTCCTATTCTTCATGCCTCTGTGCCATGAAAAAAAGTCCTCTCTCAGACCTGAGCAGATAAAGAGGAGTAGTGCTAAAAGAGTGACAGCAGCATCGTTGGGGGATGTAGTACAGTCCTGGTGGCACAAACTGTGATTTTGCATGACCAGCCATTCCACCAAGGGCTTGACGTGTATTTGAAATAAGCTTTAGGTGCTGCCCACCCTTGCATTTAGCGTGGGAGGTCCCACTCCACCAGCTCTGCTGCTATCTGTCTAGTATTTTCTATTCCATCCTCGGCAGCATCCCTACCTCCTGGGAAAAGCTGTGAGATGAATTCAAACACACCCAGAATGCTGGGGAGGTGGAACTGGGGTAAGAAGCAGGGGGGGGACGTGCAGCACCCATCCAACGGAGTGAGGTTTCAGCCTGTTTTTCACTCTAAGTTGGCTCTCGAAGCCATTCCCCAGTGCTAAATGCAAGGGCAGCTATTTGTGGCAATGAGTTAAAAAAGCTTGATGATACAGTACTCTGCGTGATGCTGGCTACAGATACTGCACCATCTCCAGAGCTGAATCTAAAATAACAAGGGCTGAACCCTCTCTGCAAAGTCCTCGGTCCTTGAGCAAAACATCTTGTGCCATTCCAGCTTGTGAAAGAATCACTCACCTACTGCAGATTGTGCAAAACTTCTTAGGACATAAACTGTAAATTGCTGGTTTGGTTCCATTTGGCAACTTCCTCAGGTTTCCATCCAGGGGAATCCCTGCGAGGTGGCCGTTGGCCCAGTTTCCTGCCCTTCACAAGGGTGTGGTTTCAATGGTGGCAGAGTCATTTGGGGAAACATCTGCTTTGAAGGGAGGCCAAAGGCTCTGCAACAAATGGCGAGCTCGGGGCTTTGAGACAGACCTTTGCATGTAGGTGCACGTGTTGGTTGTTTCCCTTAAAAAGGCAATCATTACTGCTCCTGCATCTGCTGAGCATCTACGAGTGCTGCCCTTCACACAGGCCATGTTTGTTATTAAATTCCCTCTGCTTGGAGAAGGGAGGCTACATCCATATTGCTGTTTTGAAAAGGTCCTTGCCTTGTGCTTAGCCCTGGAGTTATTCTTGCACAGGGCTCATTGGCCTGGGCTCAGTCCCTGGTAAACTGAGCAGGACTCATAAAATCATAGAATGGTTTAGGTGGGAAGTGACCTTAAAGATCATCTAGTTCCAACCCCCTGCCCTGGGCAGGGACACCTCCCACCAGACCAGGTTGCTCCAAGCCCCGTCCAACCTGGCCTTGAACCCCTCCAGGGATGGGGCAACCACAGCTTCTCTGGGCAACCTGGGACAGGAGCTCACCCCCCTCACACCAAAGAATTTCTTCCTCATATCTCATCTAAATCTTCCCTTTTTCAGTTTAAAACTCCCCCTCATCCTATCACTCCATCCCCTGATCACGAGTTCCTCCCCAGCTTTCCTGGAGACCCTTGAGGGACTAGAAGGGGCTTGAAGGTCTCCCCCGAGCCTTCTCTTCTCTAGGCTGAACCCCCCCAGCTCCCTCAGCCTGTCCTCCCAGCAGAGGGCCTCCAGCCCTCCCAGCATCTCTGGGGCCTCCTCTGGCCCCGCTCCAACAAGGGACAGCATGAGCACAGGGTGGTTGTGGACAGGCTGAGGTTGTCCTGCTTTGGAGGCTGAGTTTGGCTGCACATTCAGGAACTCTGCCCAGCTACCTGGTCTCAGGGTAGAAAACTATCTACTGCCTGCAGGCACCAAGTGCTAATCTGAAGGGTGATTCGTCTGCACAAGGAAGCTCCTGACCATTCAAGAGACAGGAGCTCACTGAGCAACCTGCACCTTCTCAGTTCTCTATCAGGGTTCAGGGCAGGACAGGAGAACACTCTTGCAAGAGGACTGATTAAAGTAGCAGGAGTTTTGGCCTTTCATACATGCTGACATTGTCTCAAGAAATGATGTAGGTCTAACTCCTATCTCCTGATTTGCTACTGCAGCTGATAAGAATTTTGCAGATTAACTCCAAATTTATGTCAGCCAAAACAACTAAAAGTAAAACCAGGTTTCAAATCTTAAAAGGGGGTCAATCTGCCTCCTTTTGTTCTCCTCAGTGTATCCTTCTTATTTCCCATAACAAACCAGGAGGCTGTTCCCAGGTCTGGGAACTCTAGACCAGGAGGTGGGAAAGTTTTCAGAGCAGAGGTGCTATGAAGAATCACACCAGAGAGGAATTTCATACTCCCTATGGAAAAAGTGACTGACCCCAGCTTTGGTCATGGGAGAAGATTCCTAGCAAGCATGGGTGGAGAACATGCCAGCGCTCATTCGACCAGCAGCCCAGGAGGGGAAAATATTTTGGTGAACTAAGCATTCCTGGTAGGTTTAACTCGATTTCAGAATTCTTGTTCAAACTTCTAAAGGGAAATAACACTTCTAGAGAGAAGAATGACACTACCACACACAGCAGTCATACAACCTCCCCAGATCTTGCATTTATTGAAAGAAGAATGACAAATCTTTGATGACTGGTACAACGGTTCTCTGAATCCAATGACGTCAGAAGCCACCATCCCCAGATCCCTGGAGATCCTGTGTAATTAGCCACTCTACAACCTACACAAAGGAAAGAATATTTCAGGGTTTTCAGGCTTATGTTGATGGGGAAAATCCCCCCACACAGAACTTTACCGAAAATTTAGAAAGTCTTCTTTGCCGTGATTGAATCATAAACTTACCATTTACAGCAAGAATAACCTGAACGGCACACCCCCAGATAAGCGTTGCCATGAGGGCACATCCCAGGGATGCAGAAAGTCCCACGATACCCACATCTCAAAAAAGGTCTTCGAGGTCGTGGAAAGCCTGTGCCTTAAAAGAAAAACAAACAAATAAACAAACAAACAAACAAAAAATGCAGGAGAGAGTTGTTTCAGTTGTTTCTGGCAGGGTTTTGCATTTTTCTACATTCCTGGTCACTGACACCATGTCATACCGGTGCCTGAAGTCATGAAGGTCCTAATGCAACCCTCAGGGAGGATGTCTACAGGCAGAACAGTCAAGCAAATGCTCTAATCCTTTCTTCAGATGTAAGAACTCCGTCTCCAAGCCCAGGACTCCCTTAGGAACTTGGATTTCAGGGACAGGCACCAGAGACCTGGTTATGTGGACACTTCGCAGCTCCTAAAGTCTTGCAGGTCACAATTAAGGAGAGATGCACCAGCTCAGCTGAGGGGCTGCCACTTCCAGAAGCAGAAAGATGAGGATTTCTGTGCATCTGGATTTCCATAGATTTGGCCTATTTCTCTCCATATAAATTCCACCCAGGCCTCAAAACAGGTCCTGGTGTCTAGCAGTCCATATAGATGGCCATCATACATGGATAAACTCAACAATGCATGCAGAACGACCACTTCCATGCTAGGAAATACAGCACTCCAGGCATTGCCCTTTGGGTCTGAGGCCAGGCAGCGTGGCATTGCTCTTATCCACATGGATAAACTTTCTTACCCATGAAAATAACCTATCCACGTACAAACTGCCTTTTGGGAATGGCCACCACCTTGTGCTATTCCCAGAACAGTTTTTATCCATGAAAGTGCTAGTTGTCAGGGGTCAAAATTACCTTAGGGAGCAGACTACCAATTAGGCAGCATGTTGCCTGTCCCTGTTTGGTTGATTTGGATGTAGCCTGGGAGGCTGATGCGTTCTGGATGCACCTGATTGACTCCACATGAACCAGCTAACTCCAGTTTCACAGATTGCCCATGCAACAGCACTAAGCCCAGAGTATCCAGAAAGTGGAGAGCTTATTTCAGCAAACAGACCATGAATATTATACGTGTAGAGGAGATCCACTGCATCCCTGGTGTGTTAGATTCGCAGCACATGAGTTTTGTGGTGCATTCACACACAGCAGTACCCAGAAAATCCCAGGCAGCAGTTAAAGGAACATTGGGAAGGCTGAATAAAGCACTTCTGGTCCCAAACTATCTATGGGACATTGCAGAGATGATTGTGAGCAGCCTCAGCTCTCAGAAACACTTTCTTCCAGATAAATTTTTTGCTTTACCATACCCAGAAGATAGGTCTTATGGAAAACAGCCCAAATGTCCACCATGCATATATTAAATAAGGACATGAAGCAACTATTCTGGTCTAGACCAAAGGAACACTTTGCCCAGTGTCTTTTCTATGAGAACAGCTATAAATAGAGGCCCGGGTAAGAATAAGATCAGGCAAGTATATATGACACATCTTTCATGGTTCTGGTCTTCTGCAATTCATCACAGTCTTTTTCCATCCTTACTCCCCAGAGGGCACTTCCCATCCTATTCCCACAGAGATCAACCTCAAACATCCCCTGGCACTTGTTTGTGCAAACAGTGCCCTGCACTGTACTTGTGCAGTTTTCAGGGATGGTGTTTAAACACGGTCCCTTTTGCTGGACAATAAGGTGGATTTTGGGTTCCAGACCCCCTTGCATCCCCCCAACAGGCACAGCCTTACACTTATCATTTATGGTTGCACTGGTTTCTCCACTGAGCAGAAGCTACCAGCAAGCATTTCAATTTTAACTCATGATCTTCTGCCTCCCCACCCCAGAAAAAGGTCCTGAAGCAAAGGATTTTTGGAGAGCACAGAGACAGATTGCTTTTTTTCTGTGTGGCTTAAGACTCTTTGATTATGAGTGGTTTGCTGTAGGGTGACCCAGAGACAATGTAAGTGATTTAAGTACAAGAGTTGGCAAGCTTTAATGGGGAAAATGCTGGTGCTGAATGGTATTTTGGGCTTGCTCTTAGTGCTTTCAACTTAGACTGGTTTTTCAGAGGGGTGGCAAATGCTCTGAATTGACGACTGGAACGTTTACATGCTAATTTCATGTATCATCAGTAATCTGCCACCAAGTTTTGGTGATGTATGCGAAGTTTCTTTGCCAGAAGCAGCTTGGCCGCTTCCCAAAGGAGATAGGAGACCTTTATAAGACACCAGTCTCTCCTTCTCTATAGCCCCTCATCTTCATTTACACCTTACCTGCAGCTCCGTGAAATATCACCAAGAGGAGAGCAAAGAGAAAGCAAAAGATTTTCATGGCAGAGGGTGGATTGGGAACTCCCGTCACTACAGAGAAAGAAGACCAAGACATTAGTGAGGGGGTTGTCCCTCCACAGTCCCAGTGGGCTGAGAAGTGACATACAGAAATGTTCTTCAAGACCAAGTGTTATTTACAAGAGTTATTATGCACTTTCTCTTTAATAATGTCTATTGTCCTGAGGGTTCCCTGGAGCGTACATAAGATTGTGTCACAGCATGAAACTTCTGGCAGAAAATCCCCTTTTAATTACCATGTTAATTAACCACACATTTATCCTAGATTAGTTGATCCTTTGTAATACATTGCAATAAAATTGATTTGACTTATGGAAGATAAAGCTGTTAATTCAGTAAGAAAAATAAGACAATTTTTACTATATTTATACAAAAAAACAACCCAATGTGCATTATCAAACTTTTCTAATAAAAAAAAAAGGCATAAAAAGCTCCTTCACCGTTAAAATCCAGCTTCTCTCCATTCTTGCTTAGAGGCTGTTGCGTTTCTTTCACCTCAAGAATTACATGATTTCCAAGATAAATTTCTGTGTGTTTGCATTTCCTCTCAGCTCTCTTCCCTCGGCCAACAAAAACTCTTCTCCCTTATTGATATTTGAAATCTCTAGAAATGACCCTTTGTAGACCAGAGTCACTGCACAGTTAGGGCTGTAACAGTGAAATACATGAAAAATATAAAGTCTCCAGCCCATTTAAGAAGGACAGAACTTCTTTAGAGAGGATGAATAATGAGATTTCAGTCATTACCAGGTAAGAGGAAGCTCTAGGTTGGAACAGTCCTTGGATCTGTGTCAGCCGTTCAGACGCATTAAGATGAAAGAGCAGAGCTTGGTTTTATACTGTTTCTGGAGGGTGGTGAAGGACGCTTGGTCTTCACAGCCTTCTGTTGGCGAATCAGACAGTCCCCACAGCTTTGGAGAGCGCTGGGGAGGTCCTATGAATCCTCTTCGTTACCATCCTCCTATAAGGAACTGAGGTATCGCTTTCAAAATATTGCAGCATCGCTTTGGTAAATGTGCTGAGCTGCAAGCAAACCGCCTTGGGACACCTCCATTTGTGCAACATGTTCGGCCACAGCAGCTCGATCAACGTTTCTGTGTCATATGTCCTGTGCTTGCCTGCTGAGGCTTGGTGGCAGTCACTCTACAGCGCGATAAAAAAAGCTATACAGGCTGCTGTGCTCATGGATGGTCATTCTGTGCAGATCATTTGGAAGCTGATGCTGTGTGATGGGATCCCTCAGGGAATCACAAGCACAAGAAGGACATGGACCTATGTGAGAAGGTCCAGAGGAGGCCATGAAGATGATCAGAGGGATGGAGCCCCTCTGCTGGGAGGACAGGCTGAGAGAGCTGGGGGGTTCAGCCTGGAGAAGAGAAGGCTTCGGGGAGACCTTCCAGCCCCTTCCAGTGCCTAAAGGGGCTCCAGGAAAGCTGGGGAGGGACTCTGGAGCAGGGAGGGGAGCCATGGGACGAGGGCGAATGGTTTTAAAATGAAAAAGTGGAGATTTAGATGAGATATTAGGAAGAAATTTTTCACTCTGAGGGCGGTGAGACGCTGTCCCAGGTTGCCCAGAGAAGCTGTGGCTGCCCCATCCCTGGAGGCGTTCAAGGCCAGGTTGGACGGGGCTTGGAGCAACCTGGTCTAGTAGGAGGTGTCCCTGCCCAGGGCAGGGGGTTGGAACTAGGTGATATTTAAGGTTCCTTCCAACCTAAAGCCTTCTATGATTCTATGATTCTATGAAATGGTACACAGTGGGGTCTGGTGGGATTTACCCAGCAGATGCCCACTCAGATGCCCACAGAGCAGGTACTTTACAAAGCCGTGACCCTCTTTCACAACTTTGAGTCCCTGTGGCATGGAAGAAAATCATAAACCTGACGCTGTCTTGAAGCTGTTCGGTTCGGGTAGGCTTCATGGTTGGCACGAGCAGCACTAGTTGCTGTTACTCAATTTAACTGCTCTTTGAGTACATTTGCTACCTGATGGTCATATTTCTGCTAGGGAGCTAACCCGCACCAGGTTTATCTCCAGGCCAAAAGGCAGAGTCTAGCCATGTCCATACCATTAAACTCAGCCTCCAGCATGGATTGGCTTCACCTAAATTGCCTGCTGGGAATGGTCCCTGGTTTCCGCCAGCTTTGAGACTGCATCCAGAAACTGCAGGGAGAGCGCAAGAGCCGAGATTGTGCCAGGGGCAGCTCTACAGTTAAATTATGGAAAGGTACGGAGCCTAAGCTTGCCTTTGCTCTTGTAACTTGAAACAAAAAGAGAAGAAAAAAGTAGATTTTAATATAACGTCATCCAGTCATTTGAGGGATATGCAATGATTTCTTGCTCTAGGTATTAGTTTTGCCTTTTGCAGAAATGCGCTTCGGGTTTTGATGAGGGGAGTCATGTGTATCTGAGTGTTATTAATAAACCAGACATTTATTTTTTTGACCAAATAAATCCCAGCAGGAATTTCTCTTTAAATGCCCACAACTCTCTAGTGGGGAAGGACCTTCTCCATCTGTTTTCAGAGGTTTTGTATTCATTCCTTTAAAAATGTGAAAAATATGTTACCATAAAAAGAAAAATAATCATCAGCTGGAATTAGGTTAAAAAGAACTGCATTAAATGGGAAGTTAGTGCTTCTTTGGAAATTCAGAAGGAGGATTGATGAGCTGTCATCAATATTACCTTATTTCTGCTGTTGGGAGGGGAAGTTTGGAGAGTTCTCTCTGTTTTGATTAAGAACAAGAAAAAAGGTCTGCAAGGGGGAATGGCAGGGAAAAAAGTGAGGGAGTAAAACAGAAATCTAATAGTTATGAGTAAAAAATTAAAAAAAAAGAAAAGATGGTTTGGTTATTTTTAAACTTTTGCACTAAAAAATTTTTAGCGCTACCTGCACTGTATGTAAGACTTTTTTAGCCACACCTATTTATGAAAATCATTACTGGAACCACCCCAGCAATGGGATATTTTAAATCTCTTTTTCATTTTCCCTTACTCTGTTTTTTCAGGGACCTTCCTCTTTGGAATGAGCCCTGGCCAGCTTGGACAAGAAACCGATGCTGGGTGAAGCTGTCAGACATGGGCAGGAGTTTGCATTTATTCCTCTGTAGCTTGTGCTGCTGTTGGTCTACCTTCTCAAGGAGACACTGGAGAAACAACTGCTGTCTTCCATATTTCAAGGATTATGCATAAAGACTGTCATGTGCTTGGATGCTCCAAATACCATACACCTGGAAAGGAACTGCAAGGCTTTTCCAGCTTTTCTCAATTAATTTGAGGGGTCAGACAATGCTGCTTATCATCTGTGCTTGAGCAGGGTGGTATCACCAGACTGGGACAGAGGGGCAAAAGACAAAGAAAGGCAGTTTTGTGTGTCTCACAGGACCCCAAAGTGTGTGCCTGACATGGTGGTGCAAAAGCATCTTCTATGCTTTGTGATGCCCCGTAGGCAGAGCTTGGCCACAAGCTCAGGGGCAGATATATAAGTTGTGCAAGCCTTCCTTAGAGTAGATGATAAGTTCATCCCTTCTGTCTTACAGCACAGTCTCCTGGACACCTGCCATATTGCCAGAGTCGAGGAGAAAGCAATCTCTGCCTCGACAAAACTGTGGCAGGTTTTTCAGTGTCCCTCTCGGGTAGAAAAGAGGGGAAAGCCTCCTTCTGCCTGAATTTTCAGGTGCCGAGCAGGATTAGACCCTGGGACCTTTTGGCAATGGGCTATGAAGAAGAAGGCGGCTGGAAGATCCCCACTGTTTCTTTTGGTGAGTCTTTCCATGATCAGCCATGGCTGGATTTTGACCTTCATGACATCAGTATTTGGTGCAATGATTTCAGCAGAGTTTCTTCTGATTTACACCTCTCAGCATAGTGAGGAGCAGAGTATGATCTTAAAATGCAGAAGACATTGCTCTGGTTACGTTTGCCATTTTAGCTTCAATGTATTTACTCCTGATCTCTCTGCAGAGGTTTTTACAGACCTCAGGGTTAACCTAGTTGTGGTTGAAACTTTCTTCACTGCCTGCCCTGAGCTCACTGCAGTTTCTGCACCTCCAAGAGCATGAAGCAGTAACTTAGGTCTTGTGAGTGATGAGTCTATCAACACTCAGGTGTCACTGTTGGCAAAACAGGGACTTACTGGGATCACAGCTCTGCAAAGCAAAGCCATGTGATGAGAGGTGCTCCAGAGAGCATCTGAATTAATTAAATAGTTAATGATTTGAGTATGGAAAGGATTTCAGCCTCTCAACCAAAGCCAAAGCCCATGGAGGCTTGCATCAATGGACACCCAACCCATAAAAGTTGGGAAACACTCACCAGGGTGTTTCCCAGAGGCTTCTCCATGAGAAAGCTCTCAGCAGCTGAAGTCCCTGCTGCCACCTTTGCACGGGAATTGCCATCAAGCAGGACAGGCCACGGGCTCTTCCAAGGGCTACGCATTTTGATTTGCAGCTCATAACTGAGGAGAAAAATGGTTTGCAGATTCATTGCTTGCAATCAAACACCGCAGTCAGCAGGATATTGCTGCTGGCCTGGCTCCAGACACCGCTCACTGTCCCTTGCCTGTCTCTGGATGCTGGTTTTCCTTCTTTGCAAATCTTTTCTATGCCTTCTCTGTGCTTCTCTTTGCCTTCTCTTCCCTGTTGTTCAGGGGAAACACGTGAGCCTGGGTGTTATCTGTGGGCAAGTCATAGAATCATAGAATCATTTAGGTTGGAAAAGACCCTTGGGATCATTGAGTCAAACCATCATCTCCACTCTACAAAGTTCTCCCTTACACCATATCCCTTAACACCACATCTAAATGAGTCTTAAACACATTCAGAGATGGTGACTCCACCACCTCCCTGGGCAGCCTATTCCAGTGTCTCACCACTCTTTCTGGGAAGAATTTTTTCCTAATGTCCTTGAACCCATTCCCTCTTGTTCCATCGCTAATTACCTGTGAGAAGAGACCAGCACCAACCTCTCCACAATGTCCTTTCAAGTAGTTGTAGAGAGTGATGAGGTCTCCCCTCAGCCTCCTCTTCCTCAAACTAAACAGTCCCAGCTCCTTCAATCGCTCCTTATAAGATTTATTCTCCAGGCCCTTCACCAGCTTCGTTGCCCTCCTCTGCCCTCGCTCCAGCACCTTGAGATCTCTCTCATATTGAGGTGCCCAGAACTGGATGCAATACTCAAGGGGTGGCCTCACCAGTGCTGAGTACGGGGGGACAATCACCTCCCTCCTTCTGCTGGTCACACTATTTCTAATACAAGCCAGGACGCCATTGGCTTTCTTAAGTCCTCCCCTTTTGCCCCAGCATCTGTAACTGCAAAAGCAGGGATGTTGCAAGGGGCATCCTCGCCCATCCTTTCAATACCCATGTAAGGACCTGCTGTCCGGGAATTTGCCTAATACTTTTTGGGCCTGCTGGCATTTTCTGCCTCCACAGCCTCCTGTGCCAGTGTGACTGTGTGCTCTCCCCTTTTCCCCCTTTCCCCCCTGCCCCCAGCTCCTGCTCAAGCCACAACCATCAGTGGGAGTTGTTATGAGTTGCACTTGGACTTTGGGGGATGGCTGGCAACACAGTCGAAACACTGTCTGGAGTGGGGACCCAGATATTTTGTTCCAATGCGAATACGACTATAGGTCTATTATCTTGCTCTATGAATAGTGGACAGACCAAGAGCCCTTTCAGCTCTCCTGCATGGCAGCGGGCTGCACGCCAGCATCTCCCCATCAGTGGGGACACTCACTTAAGGTTCTACTCCTCGAGGCTGAGAGATTCCTTGCTGCAACAGATTCTCGGTAAGTGGTTAATAGCATGCTAAACTTTGAAATCTTAGCTAAGTGATGTAAAGGATTGTGCATGTATAATCCTTTAGACATAAACCATTGACCAAGTCTAGGACTAGGATTGGATCCAGCTGCACCTAGATTCCCCTCTGAGAAGGAGTTTAGAAAGAAAGGGGGTCCTTTCTGAACATCGTGACTCAACAGGAGGGTCTCCCTGAGAGCTCTGTTTGACCCTAGCCTCTATGCAGTAAATAATCAAGTGTACCTTTCCATCAAATCTCATAAAATACTGTCACGTTCACTACTAACTTTGTTAAATCACTGTTTTATATTAATAAATATTTCACTACTTCTCTCTTACGAGTGAAGTTAATCAC
The DNA here is from genome assembly GCF_028500815.1 of Rissa tridactyla. NCBI lineage: Eukaryota > Metazoa > Chordata > Aves > Charadriiformes > Laridae > Rissa > Rissa tridactyla. Next base: position 123,288,544 of record NC_071468.1, on the reverse strand, counting down.
TCCGCCTGCGACGGCCAGCAATGTCCAGAAACACACTGCCCATGCTCAGCAATTTCATTTTTATTATAGGCTTTACTATCCTGCCGTAGACAGAAGAGTGTGATGAGTTACAGCATACCACCCCTAAGAGCCCTTCTACTTCTTTCTCACCAAGAACTCCCCCAACGGCTTCCCGCTTTCCATGCAGTTACTGGTATTTCTACTATCAGCTCAGGTTGTCTGTTGCAAAGGTATCTTCACTTTCCTTTTTAGCCCTCTTTCCTACCTGAATCTGCCCTGCCACGTTTTATGGGAGTTGCCGTTCTCCTCTGTCAGCCGTTTGTTTACCACTGAGCTCTTCCCTTCGAGAGCCTCCCTTGACTTGCCCTTCATGCCCTGCGGGGATTTTTCTTAGACCTCTCTGTTTTCTTTCCCAGTCAAAGCAAATATTTTGTTGAGGTTTCTAGCACAGCCTTTTTAACATCTTTCAGGCTGCCTGCAGTCTTCTCGCTCCTCTGGACTGCTGCTGCTGGTGCTTTTCTTTCCGCATTTTTGCTTTTTTTGAAATTAAACATTCACATGTTGATTGTATTTAAAGGGGGCCTGCAGAAAAGGTGGAGAGGGACTCTTTATCAGGGACCGTAGCAATAAGACAAGGGGTCACAGTTTTAAACTGAAAGAGGGGAGATTTAGATGAGATATTAGGAAGAAATTCTTTGGTGTGAGGGTGGTGAGCCCCTGGCCCAGGTTGCCCAGAGCAGCTGTGGCTGCCCCATCCCTGGAGGGGTTCAAGGCCAGGTTGGATGGAGCTTGGAGCAACCTGGGCTGGTGGGAGGTGTCCCTGCCCAGGGCAGGGGGTTGGAACTAGATGATCTTTAAGGTGCCTTCCAACCCAAACCATTCTATGCTTCTATTTGGTCTCACAACACGGTTAAGCCTAATTGTACTGTTATCACTTTTACAGAGCAGCTCTTTCACAAACAACTTTTGAATTAGGTCCTTTGCACTACTCACAGCCAAATCCAGGAAGGCAACTCTTCTGGTGGGTGCCAGGATTAGATGTTCTAAGAATCACCCTTTTACTGCAACAAAAATTTGAGCTCTGCATCTCCTAATATCACCCACCATCATCCCTCACAACCACTCTGCTGCATCACCTCAAGCAGGGGAATGATCTGCAAAAGAGGTGACCTGGGTCCATCAGGGAGGGACTGTTGTTTAAACCCTTCTCTGAGGTGTTGAGAAATATTTACAGCTAGCGTGGGTAGCAAAATATGGGTTGAAACTGGTGCACACAGGTAGCTCACTCAACACATGAGGGCCAGATTCATCCATACAACATCATCTGTAGGCAAGCCAAGACTCCCTTTGCCTTCGCTACCTCCTCTCCTACCCACGGGGGCTATGCTAGTTGGGGAACATGGTTGTGCAGGTGGTTTTGATGTTTCTCATTGTTCCTGTTCACTGCATGAGTAAAGCACGGGCTGTCCGGCTCCCCAGCCTTGTTGGCCTTCTCTGAGCTTCAGATTGTGAACCCCCTTCAAAAATGGAAGGCATTTCCAGCTCAGTATAGCCCCAACTCTTACATTAGACATCTTTCCCATGAAGTGAATCTTCCCAAGTTCGGTGAAGAAGAGGTGTTTCCATGCCTGCCCCACTATAGCCATGACATGGCTATTCAGATTTCTGGGATGTGGTGGTCAGCAATCGTGTTCTACACCAAAGGATCAATTGTCCACAGTTGCTGTCCACGATTAAGAACAATTTTGCATGCTATTTCATTAATGATGCCTGCATTTTTTTTTTCAAAGGGGATAAACAATTTAGGAGATCAGAGCACAATTCCTGGGATCTTTCTGCTGCTCCTGGCTGTGAGTGACCAGAAGGCAACATCTTTGCTAACACTTCCTTGTTCTGTGCCCGTTTCTTCATCAGTGCTACGTGAGTAGCGAACTTTGCATCCTCTGCAAAGCTCTTGATTTCCTAATTGCAATGATTATATGAGTGAGGAGTCTCACTAATTATTCCTGAAAGCCAGCCCTGTGCAGAGTCAATGCAACTTTTTGGCATACCACCAAATATCTGCTTTTTGCTATTATTGTTTCTGATTCCTGAACTAAAAGGGTTAAAATTAATCCTGGATGGAAGAATGTGGCTTAATTACAACAGCAGGTACCTTCTGTTTGCTTGGCTACCTCTTACGGGTAGTGCAAGACCCAGTTCATGACTACAAAAGGCTTCCAAATCGCTAGATGGAAGGAGTGATTAAGGTTCAAATAGCACCATTTGCTTGGAGAGCTTGATTATTAGTAATGATTTTTTTTCTTTGGCCGTGGCAACACACTGTGCAATAATGTCAGCTGCAGGAGTAGCCATTCCTGGAGAAGCTGCTACACCAAAAGCAGCACAGATGTCTCATGAGATTTTTTTTAAGCCACCTTCCTGGGCTGAACAAATCTGAGCTCCCTGACTGTGGACGTAATCAAACCTCCTCTTGCGTTGGGCTTGGGTAGGAGATGATCTAGAAAACCTTCCCCAGGTTTTGGAGGTGCCTGCCGATGAGAAGTGGCTGGATGGAAGATCCACAGGACCTAGGCCCTAGTACTCAGAAACTGGAGGGATCAAAACACTCCTCCCCAATGAACTGTTTAAAGGGCTTTTTGTTATTACTCATGCTTTATTAGATATTTACACATCTCAAAGAATTTGCAAACCACAGTCTCTTTAGACACAGCGAATGTGTTTTGGGGGAGAGAAAAACTACACAGATCACGTCAGTTCTGGAAGGCTGAGATTTTTTGCAGAGCCTGCAAAAGAGCAGCAGAACATCCCTGAAGACTTCGGTTTCCAGCCCTTGTTGTATCATGATAGAAGTCAAATGAGAGTTGACCTCCCCTCTAGAATCAGATCTGAATCAGCCAGATGTCCTCTGAGAAGCTGGACAGATGACTGAGCCAGGACAGCATCTTCTGAGGATACAGGATGGGAAAGGCAGAAGATAAAAGACCTTCTCTTGAGATGGTTACAAGGGGATATTGGAAATAAATAGTCTTATGGAAGAGAAAAGGGGTCCTACAGAGAAGGTGAGAAAACGAGGGTTATATTTCACATTTATCCATCTATTCAGGAAAGAGAGCCATTCTGCACGGAGAAGGTGGACACGTTAACAGACGTTAACCAAGATATTTCTAAATATTACATCTAAATATTACATTGGCAGAAGCAACTCGGTGCCCCTGGGGAGAGATATGAGGTCTGGCCAGAGGAGCTGGGACCTCACCTGGCTGGTGAGGATGAAGGCAGAGAGACAAATCACAGGCAGGAACAAGGGGGGAGAGATGTGAGGAGAGAAAGCAGTGGTGTCGCTGCCCCGCATCCCTTTGGCATGTGGTGGCTGGAAAGGGCAATGGAGAAGTACGAGAGGTGGAGGAAGGTCTCAGGGTGTTGCATTGTCAGCTCTGAGCCTTGCCTAGGACCAGCCCTCCACACCTCACCCCTCCATGGGATTGACCAAAGTGAAGCAGCAGGGCCATAACAAGGAGCCACTTCACAACTAAACTTCTTCAGTGGCTGGAAATTAGCCTTGTGCTCTCGCCTTGGGACACCAGGGTGGCAACTGAAGCCATCAGGGCTTCATGGGTGGCTACCACAGGAGACCATGTGGGAAGGGTGAGGTCTTTGGTATCTCAGCATCACATGGGACACATCACACTCTCCCCCACCACGAGGAGGAAATCTGCCTGATTCCCACTACAAACCACGCTTGGCAGGGAGAGGAGAGAAGCTTCCCAGTTTCAGGCTACCAGTTCAACCCTGCCTTGGTGACAGTGGAGGGACAGGGTCCAGTGGATGAGGAGGTGCCACACAATGATTTCCCAGGTGTGGATACCCAAGAGCAGACACATGACCACAAGCAAAAGTAACTTCCACCAGCTCTGAAGAAAGACAACACCAAACCCAAGAGATACCCACATAAAGAAGGACAATACCATGCTACTGCTGCCACTGCTAAGGATGCTACCGATGCTACCACCCTTGTGTGGACGGTGGAGGATCACCATAAAGGCCTGCAGCACTTTGCCAGTCCATTGTAGCAGGTACCAGTGGCTTTCTTAAACAAGGGACAGAGTAGGAATGAACACTTGCCCTTGGTCTTCCGACACGTCACAGTGTCTGACACTATAATTGAGAAAAAAAAAAAGCTGGTAAGCAACTTTCTTTGGGTTTGTACAGATGAAAAAAGCCTGTCCCTATGTTCGCAACAGCTTGAGCTGTAGATAAAGATGTAGTTAAAGTAGTAGTAGTAGTAGTAGTAGTCGTAGTAGTAGTAGTAGTATAAAGAACTAGTTGAAGACGTCCCTGCTCACTGCAGGGGGGTTGGACTAGATGACCTTTAAAGGTCCCTTCCAGCCCAACACATTCTATGATTCTATAACGCAAGTGGCATCTTCTGGAGATCGTCAACCTGCTGTTGAGTTTTGCTGCGATGTCTGAATCACACAGAATCACTGAACGGTCAGGGTTGGAAGGGTCATCTGGAGATCATCTATTCCAACCCCCTGCCAGAGCAGGTTCACCTGGAGTGGACTGGACAGGAACACGTCCAGGTGGGTTTTGAATATCTCCAGAGGAGACTCCACAGCCCCTCTGGGCAGCCTGTTCCAGAGCAACTCATGAAAGCGTTCGTGAGTTCTGCAAACTGTGGTGCTCTCTCCCCTTGGCACTGAAAAAGCTAACTGGAGTTTACTCGGCGCTAGGCAGGTTCAATGTCAGGTATCACATCAACTGCGCACGTATCACAAGTCCGTTCCTCATTTACGGAATCGCTCCCTGTTCCCCCAACACAAAAATGCCCATTGGTTGTATTTACACTTACCCGCAGCAGCCTGGGACACCACGGGGAGGAGAAGAAGAAGCAGGAAGAGTATCTTCATGGCTTTTGTTGACATTGTGGAGCTCCACCACGAAGCTGCTGAGAGCAAGGGACACTGCAAGAGGAAGCGGTTAACCTGTATTTATAAGGCTTTGATGAGTGCAGGGATTTAGCAATGGTATTTGGATACAAAGAATATATTTAAAGGATCAACATTGTAACCTCTAATTACAAACTCTTCTATGGGTACCACCACGCCTCCCTGCCCCCAGAGAAGTCATCCTCTTAACACCAACACCTGCTGGCTCCCACGTCCTGATCCAAAGCACCGTCTTCTCCACGAATAGCAGAGACAGGCAGATATTTCAGCAACCATTTACTCAGAGCAATGACCATGAGCACAGGGGCCCGTTCACTTCCAGGTACTTGCACACTCAAATCTCAACAAGATGCATCTTTGCCTCCAGAAATCCAGACTCCGCACAGAAAGGAATATTTCTTCCCATGTCAGACCCCCAAAAAAAGATCGCCCAAAGCCACATAGAGACTGAATCCAGAATGAGCCCCACCAAGATGTTCTACCTCTCCGTGTGCAGCTCCATCAGCAGGTCTCTGGAACTCCCTGTGCTCCCACTTCAAGAAGGGGTGAAAATACAAGGAAGTCCAGCAAAGAGTCCCCAAAAAAATCCCTTGAAGGATGGAGAAACAGCTTGGCATGGAGGAGATGGAGAACCTTCATTTCCTAAGCTCACTAAATAAAACCTGGAGAGGTGACTTCCCCGTCCTCTGTATGTAGCTTCTTTGGAGACCTGAAGGGTTTGTTTTTTTTCGGCAAGAGAGGCTCCTGGGCGCTGAAATCCAGCAGAGAAAAGTGCAGCCAAACCAGTGGTTGGATGGCAGCCAGAGCAACTGGGAGCTGGCGCTGAAACTGGGGAGGGTGGCTAGCTCTGGGAATATCTTCTGGAAGGCTTTCTGGCTGTCTCCTTCTTTGCTTAGCCATGTTTCGGGGTGGTAATGGCACGTCTCATGTGGCATGGGAATTTATTCCTGGCTGGGAAGAAAGCCTTTGGGCAGGAGGAGGGACCAATTTTGTCATCAGTCACTTTGAGACTGAGAAAAGGCCATTGAGGCACCGCAGGGTGGCACCTTCTTGGGAATGATGACGATGGAGGGCAGGGGGGATGAGACCATGAGGTTCACGCGTCTTCTGTGGGTGACAAGAAGGGGCACGCTGCATTGCAACTTGCACGAATCCTTGCAACTTCCTCACTGCTGGATTTGCGAGCAAAGACAGTTCTTCAACAACCCACCCTCAGCTTTGGAAGAGGCTTTGGTGCCCATCAGAGGCTTCATTGTGCTTTGCATGCAAAAAGTTGGGTTTTCCAGCAATGGGCTGTTTGGCAGCGGTGGTGTTTGTTGCACTATCATCAACTGTCAAGGACGTGGCTTGGAGACAGCCAAGACTGAGCTTCACTTGGTTCCAGAGCCCTGTTTACACCCCTAATTTTATTAAAATGCTTTGCTGGAGCTGCGCCCAACAGCTCAACATCGTTAGTCAATGAAACACTTTGCCAAATAGGGTCATGGCAGCAGGACAAGAGAAGTAGAAGATCCCTCCCAGCCATGACTTCTTTAACCCACTGGCCACCAAATTCAAACACTGGATTTGGGGTTGCAAAGATGCGAAGTTCTTACATGCCTGGTGAAAACCAGTGCTGGAGACCAAGCGGAGTTACTGGTGAGGGTCCCTTGAGGAGGGACAATCAGGCAATGACATCTCTGAGCACAGGCGGGATGTTTCGTTCATTGTTCACATGCAAATGTCGAGGAGGGGTGTTACAGAGCATGGTGGGGACAGACGTAACGTACTGGGGACCTACAGAGAACCCTGGAAACTGAGTGCTCGTATTTCACAAAGTCCCCGCTGGATGGGTGAAACATTGCTCCTGTTCAGCAGCAGATTTTGTTCCCATGGTTGCAAAGAAGCTCGTTAAAATTTCAAAAAACAAGAGCAAATGCGTGAAAGCCCCCAAACACACACACATCCCGACAGCCTGGCGGGTGTACAGAGCTTTGGGGGATTCCTGCACGGTTTTGCAAAAGCAATGACAAAACCCTAGATGATATTTGGACTTAATTTAAAAACCCCTCTGTGGCTTTTGTGTAGTGACTTGCCGAGGATTTATTTTCTAAAAAGCACTTGCTTCTCAGGGGACAGAGTCTGCGGCACTGGAGACTGGAAAAAAAAAAGAGATAGGACACGTCTCTCCAGCCACCAGCAGTTGGGGTCACACTTCGCAAAGGTTTCGTCTTCTGGGTGGGGGGAAAATAGCAACTGAATTAACGTACGGCTCCGTGTGCATCATGTCCCGGCTGCCACCTAGTGCTCAGGCCCGTGATGGATGCACACATCACTTGGGCATTGCACAAGGGGACATCTGGATGGGCTTGTGCAGGTGCACAACAACCTGGGGGACATCAAGACACGCTTATGCAGGTGCACAAGAACCCAGGGACATCGGGACAGGCGTGTGCAAGTGCGCAAGAAACTGGGGAACATCAGGACAGACTTGTGCAAGTGCATAACAACATGGAGGACATCGGGACGGGCTTGTGCAAGTGCACAAGAACCTAGGGGCCATCAGGATGGACTTGTGCAAGTAGATAACAGCTTGGGGGACATTGGGACGGGTTTGTGCAGGCGCACAACAACCTGGGGGACATCGGGACAGACTTGTGCAGGGCCACAACAACCAGGGGACATCAGGACAGGCTTATGCAGGGGCACAACAACCTGAGGGACATCGGGACGGGCTTGTGCAAGTGCACGACAACCTGGGGACCATCAGGATGGTCTTGTGCAAGTAGACAACAGCTTGGGGAACATCAGGACGGGCTCGTGCAGGGGCACAACAACCTGAGGGACATCAGATCGGGCTTGTGCGAATGCAGGAGAGCCTGGGGACCATCAGGATGGACTTGTGCAAGTAGACAACAGCTTGGGGGACACCGGGATAGGTTTATGCAGGGGCACAACAACCCGGGGAGGGGGGGGCGGTCTCGGGCTGGTGCCACCTGTGTGGCCGCAGGAAGCCGAGGAGCCCGATCGTGACGCAAACAGCGTGACGTCACATTGCGCGGCGGGAGAGACGCGCGGCGGCGGGGCGGGGGGAGGCTCTGGAGGGGAGGTGCCCGGTGGGGCCGGGCCGGGGCGGGCGGGGAGGGACCGGCGCCTCCTTCCTTCTCCTCCTCCTCTTCCTCCTCGTCCTCCTCCTCCTCCTGCGCGGCACCGCCGCGGAAGGAGGGCGCAGGATGCGCGGGGCTTTCCCGGGGCTCTGCCTGGCGCTGCTGGCGGCGGAGCGCGCGGCGCGTGAGTGAGCGCGCAGGATGCGCGGGGGCGGGGGGAGGACCGGGAGGAGTGGGGTTGCGCACCCGCGGAGATGGTGGGGGGGAGCGGCGCGGGGGCGGCTGTAACGCACACCCACACCCCCACACACCCCCCTGCAGCCAGGGTGGGGGGGGGGGTGTCCGTCCCTGCGCCCCCGCGGAGGCTGCGCGGTTCTGCCCCCGGGACTCATGAACGGCAGCGCGGGTTTTCCGCATCCGCGCACACCCCAGCCTTTTTCTTTCCTCTTTTTTTTTTTTTATTTGAAAAAATGACTATTTTAAAAAAAATATATTTATTTGTTTGTTTGTTTGTTTGTTTATTTGGAGCATGAGCGGGACTTATGGACAGCAGCGCGGGTTTTCTTCATCCATGCACACCCTGGTCCTTTTCTTTCTTTTTTTCTTTTTTAATTTGAAAAATTAATTTTTTAAAAAAATTTATTTATTTACTTACTTACTTATTTTCTTATTTACTTATTTATTTTGAGTGCGAGTGCTTGTTATCAGAGAGCCCTTCTTTGGGCCAGGCCCCTCGGTGGTGATGGCTGTGCCACAGCTGACAAGCCACAGGGAGCCGGCAGCTGGAGATAAGATGGGGGACAATGGGGGACAAGGGCTGCGAACCCCCCCTCAGTGTCTGGGAGGTGAATTTGGGGTTGGGTTGTGGGTAGTACCTTTCAGTGGCTGGCTGTGACATCCCTCAGTGGTCCTTCTCTGCCGTTCTCCAGGGCTCTGCGCCATCATCCACTACCTTGTCCGTGGGCAACTGGGCTGGTTGGGGCTGACCATCGCCTGCGTGGTGCCCGGCTATGCCGCGCAGTTCCTCAGCATCCTCTGGTTCAGAGCAGATGGCCACCCGCCTGGCTGCTGGCTCCTCGTGCTCCACCTCCTGCAGCTGGGCCTCTGGAAGCGGTGAGAGATGTTCCTCACGGCCCATCCAGCCCCCCTGTCCCCCCAACCTGGTTGTCAGTCCCAAACCTGCCCAAACCAGGGTGGGCATCCTATCACGGGGACTCTTGCAGGTACTGGGATGTTTTGTGGATGGCAGCGAAGACGGGTGGCAGTGACTGTGCCGGGGAGGTGCTGACACAGCATGGGGACGTTAGTGTGCTGCGGCTCCTGGAAGCTCTGCTGCAGACCCTGCCTCACCTCCTGCTGCAGGCCTATATCGTCGTGGCTGTCGAGCCAGCGGGCTTCATCCCCGGTGAGTAGAGAGGTCCCAGGATGCTGCTGCGAGATGCAGAGGGGTGGTGTATTTGGTTGGGGGATGTATGTGTCCACCTGGCAGGGGACAGGGCAGGCTCTGGATGGAGGACTATGCTGCAAAGGGGCTGGGAAACCCCAAGGCAAAGTAGAGGGGACAAATCATAGAATCATAGAACGGTTTGGGTTGGTTAAAGATCATCCAGTTCCAACACCCTGCCCTGGGCAGGGACACCTCCCACTAGACCAGGTTGCTCCAAGCCCCCTCCGTGATCCAGAGTCTCTCCCCAGCTTTCCTGGAGCCCCTTTAGGGACTGGCAGGGGCTGGAAGGTCTCCGCGGAGCCTTCTCTTCTCCAGGCTGAACCCCCCCAGCTCTCTCAGCCTGTCCTCCCAGCAGAGGGCCTCCAGCCCTCCCAGCATCTCCGGGGCCTCCTCTGGCCCCGCTCCAACAGCTCCGTGTCTCTCCTGTGCCGAGGCCCCAGCGCTGGAGGCAGCACTGCAGGGGGGTCTCCCCCGAGCGCAGCAGAGGGGCAGAATCCCCCCCTCGCCCTGCTGCCCACGCTGCTGGGGATGCAGCCCAGGCTGTGGGGGGTTTCTGGGCTGCCAGTGCACGGTGCCGGCTCCTGTGGAGCTTCTCACCCACCAACACCCCCAAGTCCTTCTCCTCAGGGCTGCTCTCCAGCCATTCTCCTCCCAGCATGGATTTGTGCTTGGGGTTGCCCTGACCCAGGCACAGGACCTTGCACTTGGCCTGGTTGAATCTCATGTGTGTGAACAAAGGGGGCTTAAAGGTCAGTGGCTGAACCCGGCGCCTCTGAGCTATCCATGGCTTCTCCTGGCCAGTACAGTCAGTCCCCCATAGAGGGCACCTCCATGGCCAGACAGTGCCTTGCCTGGGTTCGAATCCAACACATGTTCCTATTGCTGGTCCAGCCCTAATCACGGAACAATGCTGAGCATTTAGGGGTTGGGGGCTGCTTTGTAAAGAAAACGTGAACTTTCAGGTGTGCAGAGGGAGAAGCTGGCATGTGTGGAGTCACGGTGTGCGCAAGGTCTCACTCAAATCAGTGTCAGCCTCTGGTCTGAGCGCAGTGACCAGAGAGGGACCTGCCCTGGCAGAGAGCTCTGCACATGGCAGCGAGCACTCGGAGGATTCAAGCAGGGAGATGCCAAGTGTGCAAAGGAGACCAGACTCATCAGGAACTGGTCAGCACTGTTGAGGCCCCACCCCGAGGGCTGTGCCCAGTTTTGGCCCCCTCACCGCAAGAAAGACATTGAGGTGCTGGAGTGTGTCCAGAGAAGGGCAACGGAGCTGGTGAGGGGTCTGGAGCACAAGCCTTGTGAGGAACGGCTGAGGGAGCTGGGGGTGTTCAGCCTGGAGAAGAGGAGGCTGAGGGGAGACCTTCTCGCTCTCTACAACTCCCTGAAAGGAGGGGGTAGCCAGAGGGGGGTTGGTCTCTTCTCTCAAGCAACAGGCGAAAGGACAAGAGGAAATGGCCTCAATTTGCACCAAGGGAGGTTTAGGATGGATATTACGAAAAAATTTTACACTGAAGGGGTTATCAAGCATTGGAACAGGCTGCCCAGGGCAGTGGTGGAGTCGCCATCCCTGGAGGTGTTTAAAAGACAGGCAGACATGGTGCTGAGGGACATGGTTTAGTGGTGGTTTTGTCAGTGTTGGGTTCGTGGTTGGACTTGATGATCTGAAAGGTCCAGCAGGTGGAGGGAGGTCATCCTCCCTCTCTGCTCTGCCTTGGGGAGGCCACACCTGGAGTGCTATGTCCAGTTCTGGGCTTCCCACTTCAAGAAGGACAGGGAACTGCTGGAGAGGGAACAGTAAAGGGCTACCAAGATGATGAGGAGACTGGAACATCTCTCTTATGAAGAAAGGTTGAGGAACTTGGGTCTCTTCAGTCTGGAAAAAAGACGTCTGAGGGGGGACCTTATCAACACTTATAAATACTGAAAGGGTGGGTGTCAGGAGGATGGGGCCAGGCTCTTTTCAGTGGTGCCCAGTGACAGGACAAGAGGTAACGGGCACAAACTCAAGCATAGGAAGTTCCACCTAAACATGAGGAGGAACTTCTTTCCTTTGAGGGTGGCAGAGCCCTGGCACAGGCTGCCCAGAGAGGTGGTGGAGTCTCCATCTCTGGAGACATTCAAAACCCCCCTGGATGCATTCCTGTGCAACCTGCTCTAGGTGACTCTGTTCTGGCAGGGGGCTGGACTAGATGATCTCCAGAGGGCCCTTCCAACCTTACGATTCTATGATTCCAACCTAGAGCATTCTATGATTCTATGAAATACTACAGTTGACAGGACACCAGGGTGTCTGGCTTGTGACGGGGTGCCATGCTACCAACAGCTCCTTAGCATTGAGATGTGGTCCTACAAGGCAGTTGGGTGTCCTTCAGAGCTCCTGACATCCCTTGTCCCTGTGCAGGTGTTAGCGCTGGGCTGTCTCTGCTCTCCCTTGCTTGGGCTTTGGTCTCCTACAGCCGCTTCTCCTGCCTGCTGAAACCTGGTCACCTCTGCCCGCCAGCCGCGGCCATCCTCTGCCTGCTGCTCTGGAGGACGGGGATGCTGGGGACCAGGGTCCTGGCCCTGGTGCTCTTTACCAGGCTGTACTCCTTCTGGGTTTTTGCCGTGGCAGGTAAGACCTGTGATCATCTTCTCCATGTCCCATCCTGCTGGTCAGCCGCGGGGATGCTCCTGGTTCTGGAGGGCTTTCCAGCCTCCTCCAGGAATGGCTTTGCCTTTTTGATCCCGTCTCCTTGCAGGTGTCCACTGGCTGCTCATGGCCTTCTGGCTGGTGGCCCAGCAGACGGACATCGTGGCCCAGCCCTGCCGCTGGAGGCTGTTCAATTGCGTGGTGGGAGCCGTGTACATCTTCTGCTATGTTAATGTCCGGCCCGGTCCCTCCAAGCACAGGGTGGCCGTGTTTTATGCAGTAAGTACCCAGGATACTCAATATTCCACATGGATGCAGCTGCTGGGGAGTAGTGGGAGCTCAGACCTGTTCTCATCTCTCATATCACCAATTGATAAAAATCCAGCATTTCCCATGCCCTGACAAAGCCCCGTGGTCACTAGCCTTCTGCACTGGCCTCATGTTCTTAGCAGGAGCCATAAAACATCTCAAGAACACCAGAGTGTCTGCGCGGCTCTGACAGAGTCATTTTTCATGGTAAGAAAAGGTCAAGACTTCGCAGAAAGTTCTGTTCAGCAACCCTTATGTTGTAAGTGATAACTTCAGGTGCAAAATAAATCAGCAAAATCTAGAAAGTGGGTGTTCTCTGCCATCGGAAGCACGGCTAAAACCATCAGAAGGGCAAAAGTGACAACTCTCTTCCCTCTGCTCTGCAGATAATGCTGATGGAAAACACCCTCCTGCTGCTCTTGGCCACCCGCTTCCTGCAGGCAGAGCTGAGGAGCAGCCTGTGCGTGACCGGGGCCGTCATGTCAGGGTCTGTGATAGGTAAGGTCTGGTTTTTAGGGCCTGGATTGCATGTTTGGAGGGTAAATGAGCATCATGAGTTATTTCAGTTGCGTCAGACTGTTTGCTTTATTCCTTCCAGCTTAAGCGTCTGGATCTATTTGATAATATGTAAACCCACCTTGCGTTTCATTTCTTCAGCACGTCTTAAAAGCCCATCCCTGAAGAAGAGGGCTTGCGGAAACGATCAAGACGTCACCAAATGGCTCAGGTGCCGCCGCCAAATACAATATATGCAATTTTGAAGCACGTCTGTTGGTGCTTTCTGGGATCTTGGTGGTTGGCAATCAGTGCAGGCAGTGGTGTAACCCAGGGAATCACTGCAGGGAAACGTTTTCATTTAAAATCACAGAATGGTTTGGGTTGGAAGGGACCTTAAAGATCATCTAGTTCCAACCCCCCTGCCCTGGGCAGGGACACCTCCCACCAGCCCAGGTTGCTCCAAGCCCCGTCCAACCTGGCCTTGAACCCCTCCAGGGATGGGGCAGCCACAGCTTCTCTGGGCAACCCGGGGCAGGGGGTGACCACCCTCACAGCGAAGAATCCCCCCCCTCACCCTGCTGCCCACGCTGCTGGGGATGCAGCCCAGGCTGCAGGGGGCTCGGAGAAAGGGCACATTTGGGGTGGAAAAGGAGCAATTCCTCTGGCCTTCAATGAGTTTAGGATAGAAGTAGGAAGGTGTCTTAAAATCCTGCTGCACATAATGGCTAGAGGACTGGGATGCTGCAAATGGGAAGGATTCCTGCATCACACATCTCCTCCCTGCCCCGTTCCCTGTCTGCCGGGGTCAGCGGCTGCCTCGCTGTCCATCCGTCAGTCTGCAAATCAATCCAGATTAAATTCGGTCTTGAGAATGTGCTCAGCACTTTCCCTAAGGCTGCTCAGGTGGAATTTTTGCATCCCTAAAAATGTTTGAAAGACGTCTTGCTTGGACACCTGATGCCCAGCAGCATCTCTGCAGAGCGCGTGTTGATCTGGAGATGGCACATCTCGCTGGAACGCTGTTGGGAACTCTTCCATTGACACCTTTCTGCTCTTTTCCAGGTGCCACAGCTCTGGTGGTGTATTACAGTCTGCTCCATCCCAAATCCACAGAGATCTGGCAGGGCTTCCTGGAGACAACCTGCAGTGCTGCGGTTGTGGGTGGTGACGAGGTGGCTGGAGATGGCTCCCAAGCAGGGCAGAGCTTGGAAATTTCGGGACACAGCGGGTCCTTGGCAGGGGAAGGGACCACGGCAGATCCCAAAACCAGGAACAGTTCATTGATCCTACAATTCAGAGAGTGTTTGGAGGACAGCTGGACAAACCATCACCACTGGCTGCTGGTGAAGCTGGCCTTGAAGACAGGAGATACGTCCACCATCAACGCAGCTTTTGGAGACGGTGGCATGGGAGAGGTTTACCCTGGAGGATGGATGATGGAGAAACATGCCAGCATTGAGCCTGGGGCCCACCTTTCCCTCCCCACGAGGGAAACTGGTCTTCAGGGTGTTGAACCTGCTCTGACTGATGAGAAACTGGAGGCGGTGGGGACCAGAGGAGGCGGCCAACCCATCACTGGCACTGCGAGAACGGCACGGGAGGACGGAGCAGGGCAGGAGCCTGGCTTTCACTCGGCCGTATCCTTTCCCAGCAGCTTCTCCCCGGATCCAGCCGAGGGCTCCTCTGTGTATTTCAGCGCGACCGCGGGAGGAATCACCTCTCCTGGTGTGGGGACAGCCATGGCTACACGCATGGCCCTGGTGCAAAGGGACAAAGAAACCCAGCCTCCCCCGGGCTGCCTGGGAGGAAGGGATTTATCCCTTGGGATGGCGAGCATCAGCCCAATCCTGGGCGTTTGTGCCCACAAGGATCTGCAGAGCAGCTCTTGCCTCGGAAGCATGAGTGTCTGTGGGGTGACAGGTCCCCCCAAAGAGCCTGTGGGGCCAGAGGGTGCCCTTGTGGGGTGGCATCACCCTCGGGACACCCACCCTTGTGGCACACAAGAGACTGTAATGACGAGCAAGCTGAGGCCACCGTGCTTCACCTCCACCCCCAAAGGTGACTCTAGATACCCACAGCAAGGACTGGGGGAGCTGGGAGAGGGGACAGACCTCTCTGGGTGGCTGGAGTGACCCTGAAATTGCTGCACCGTCACTTTGGGTCAGCCTTGGGGTGACTGCCTCATTGGAAGGATACGGCAGGAGGTGGTGGGATGTTAATGCTGGCCATGAAGACTGTCCCCATGGTGACCCTGCCGCTGGGCGGACATGGTACTCCATCACTAGGACATCACCTTCTCTCCTGGTGCGTCTTCTGCTTGCAGTTTTGGAGAGCCTCAAAGGTCTTAAAAAGCCTTAAAAGTCCAGATTTAAGTGTTTTTTAAACTTATTTATGTAACAGTCCTGCCAGGCAGCTGGAGCATGCTGCCTTTGACATATTTCTGATAATGCCTTGAAGCACGTCCTTTAACAAGTGTCTCTACAAGCTGCAGGCCTGTCTCAACATGAAGATCTGGCTGCTGTCTCCAGGAGCTGCAACACTGGCCAAGCAGGAGTCTTCTCAGGACAAATAAGTGCCTAAACTGGAAAAATAATGAGTTTTACTCTCAGATGCCCTTCCTTCTGAGCAGAATAAGCCCTGAAGCAAGGCTCAGCAGTGCTTGATTTATTTTTCCCCCACTGGGTTCATCTTGAGAACTTCCAACTCCATTTGCTGGGGCCACATAGGAGCCCAGACCCTCTTCATACAGCAGACCACAACTTCAGGACTCTGAGTTGTAGACAAAAGCCATGTCCTTCTCACTTGCCCACCACCCTGCTTCCTCAAGCGGCCTTTTCTGCCCAGCCTCTTCCTTGCCCTCTTCCACCCAATTGCAGATAATCCAGATCTGACTGGATGCTCCCTCCTAAATTTAACCTCAAGCCAAATCTCAAAACAGATCTACATACTCCTGACACCCTAAAATCCCCCGTGCAGACAGGGTTTCTTTATAGCAGAAACCAAAAGCCTCAATACCGTGGTCTCAGGGAATAGTTAATGCTTCCAGCCAGGCTGGCTGGAGGTGGGTTTGTGCCCAGGACGTGGCTTGACATGTTGATTGAGTTCTGGTCAAGCTGGGTTCACCAGCGAGCTCATGGGTGCCAGCTGGTGCACATCTGGCTGCATCCTCCAGCTGTTGTCCCATTGCGGGCAGGACTCCGGTGGCGCCACAGGGCAGGAAAGACAGCAGGAAGGCCAGGCATGCCATGAATTATTAAAAAAAAAAAAAAAAAGCTTCCATGTAGCATTCACTGCGCAGGATCGACCCAGCCAGATGTTCCTTCAAGCTTCTTCACCAGTGAACACTCAGTTGGTGCCAGTTTCGGAGTGAAGCCACTTTCCGACGTGTTGAAGGCTCCGTGTCTCCATTCAGAGCCCAGCTCCTCTGTTCTCAGCTCTTCTCTGCGGGGAGAAACCAGTTGCAGCAGCTTTTCCGGAGCCCTCCTCACTACCTGCATCACCCAGAAGGCAGCAGAGCTGCTGTGGCATTATGGAAATTTTTATCTCGTTTGTTTTTCTACCTTTGATAATACATAATGAGGCTTTGAAAAACAAACCAGCCTTGGCTGTGTCTGTGTCTCGTGTTAGGGCTGCACGGAGAGGTCCTCTGGACCTTGCTGTAGGGGATGTTGGACCTTGATCTCCTGCTGCTTTCCAAGCAAAGCGCCGCATGGCTTCCTGGCTGGATGTGACATTGCCTCTTCCCCTCTCCTTTTCAATTCTACTTTCCTGTTTTCTTAGATTTTCCACCCATTCCAGTTCTACCCGCCCCCAGTCAAGTTGTTTGTTTAATTGAGCAGGGTTTTTCTCCTTCGCCGGTGTGAGAGTCCACATCCCCTACTTTCTCTCTTTCCCACTTTGCCCAAGGAGAACTGGCTGTTGGGATTCCAGTACTTAAAGGGGACTTACAGGAAAGATGGGGAGGGACTCTGGGTCAGGGAGAGGAGCCATAGGACAAGGGGGAACAGTTTTAAACTAAAAAAGGGGAGATTTAGATTACATATCAAGTTGACCCTCCAACCGCAGGCCATTAGTCAAAGAGTTTTCCCAGACCCACAGAGCTGAGTTTTGAAGGAGCTCAGTGATGTTACACGAGTGCATGGGCGGTCTCTGTTCACAAGGTGCTGCAAAGCAAACGTTAACCAGGGAGCCAGGCTGATGGGTGCATCTCCCCTGGCTGTGGGAAGCACCCTGGGGTGCTCTCCCAGCACAGCATGGGTAAGCAAGCTCATATCCTTCCTCTGCACAGAGCAGCAATGCCAGCGGTTAGGGCTTTGTGTCAGACCCATCGCAGCTCTGCTACTGGTTTGGGCTGCCTCCAGCACAGGAAGGACTTGGACCTGTTGGAGCGAGGCCAGAGGAGGCCCCGGAGATGCTGGGAGGGCTGGAGCCCCTCTGCTGGGAGGACAGGCTGAGAGAGCTGGGGGGGTTCAGCCTGGAGAAGAGAAGGCTCCGCGGAGACCTTCCAGCCCCTGCCAGTCCCTCAAGGGGCTCCAGGAAAGCTGGGGAGGGACTCTGGAGCAGGGAGGGGAGCCATGGGACAAGGGGGAACAGTTTTAAACTGAAAGAGGGGAGATTTAGGTGAGATATGAGGAAGATTTTCTTTGCTGTGAGGGTGGTGAGCCCCTGGCCCAGGCTGCCCAGAGAAGCTGTGACTGCCCCATCCCTGGACCAAACTAGGTGCAGACCCTTCTTCATCCTCCTGCTGCAAATCATAGAATGGTTTAGGTTGGAAGGGACCTTAAAGATCATCCAGTGCCACCCCCCTGCCCTGGGCAGGGACACCTCCTACTAGACCAGGTTGCTCCAAGCCCTGTCCAACCTGGCCTTGAACCCCTCCCTGAGCAGGATCATTCTCTTCCGAACCCAGAGCCTTCCCTTTAGGTTGGAGGGGTCCCATGAAAGGGGCTGTGTCCTAACTTGGACCAAGAGATCTGATCTTAGTTACATGCAACCTTAAGAAGAAACATTAACATGACAAGAATTGTTGAAACTGTACACTAAATTAAGACTGGTAATATTTGGAGTAGATGTTGAGCATTTGCTGTAGATGGAAAGAGCATCCAACCCTAACATCTGTTAGTCCAGCAGGTTGGAAAACAAGCCACCAACTCAAGGATCCCAGTGCATGACATTGTGCTTGGTGTGAATCTCTTCTTGATGCCCTCCAGCTGCAGATGTTTTGACCTTGGCTCTATGCCCGGTGGTTGTAACCCTACGTGCTGTGGTAGCTTGCATCGACTACAAAATTCAAATGCTTAGTAGGTCAAGCGATGATTATCCAAATTATGGGCTGCCCTCAGACTTGTGCTGGTTATCACAAGGCACAATCAGGCGGGAAAAGCCAATGCGTTGAAGGTTTGTTGTTCTGTCCGAGTCCAGGACCTTGAGACACAGAAGGATCTACACCATCCTTGCTGCACTTGTGAGCAATTTAAGTGTTTTTCACCCAATAAATACAGGGTTCCTGCTGCTAACAGAAGGCTTTGTGCTGACTAAACTTGGTTCTGCCTTGAACAACCATGGGTCTGCAACACTTGATAAGGGTCATTAAATGGTTGGGAGGGCTATATCCTACAGCTTAATGCTAGCTTCGTGGTGGCATGGGCTAGCTGTAGATGGTAAAGGTCTGACAGCACTGAGCAGCCGTCGTGAGACTACCCCATGGACCAGTCAGAAAAGAAAATATGGCCAAACAGACAATTTTAAGAGAGTAGAGAAATACTTTTGGGCACAGGAGACAGGCGTGCTCAAGGAGTTTCATTACTCAGAGCACATCCACGATGCACAGAGAGCCGGGAGGTGCACCATGAGCTGACACCTCTGCCCCTGGAGAAGTTGGTTGTGGAAAACTCAGATGGATCTAGGAGTGGCCAAGAGAGGGGAGGACGCTGAGGACAGCACCGGAGGGGGCATAATGGCTGGGGTACAGATGGGGGTGTAGGTGGGGGTACTTCCATGGCTTTGGTCACCCGTGATGGGAGATGGTCACTGGTGAGATCCTGCTGTGCTGCCCCTCATCTTCTCATCTTCTGAATCTTCTCATCTTGTCATCTTCTGAAATGAGGTAAAATAATGTGGATTATCTGTCCTCAAAGACTTCCAGCCTGCGTGAGAGCCCTGTTGCATGCAGGGTCCAAGTCCTGCGTGCTGGGTACCACCTCAGCACCAAACCACAGGTCTCCACCTATAAAAAGGACTTATATTTAGTTAAATCTAAAGCCCTGTTTGGAGTAGGAGGACTATCCAGCTGCGCAAATCACAGCTCCAGATACCTCTCCCCACCCTTCCTATCTCTGGGAGGGGGCGGAACTCAAGATGCCCCAATGACCTGGTGCACATCCAACACTGCCAGAGCGAAGGAGTCGCGCTGGGGAGGTGTTTTTCCCCGTAGCTTCTTGTTCTTCAGCCACCAGAGGGAGATGCTGCTCAAGGCCACAAAAGCGGATGCCTTGTTCCAGAGGCTGCGTTCCCGGCCGGGTTATGGGAAAAGAGGGATGCACAGGACCGATGCTGCTGTGGCATCGCAGATGGGAGTGAAATGGAGGGCTCTGGGATACTGGAGGTGGCCGATATGGTGTCTGGAGGAACTTGGCTATAATTGCAGCAGGCTGCTTCCACCTCTGCAGACACCACCAGGCCACAGGTAAAGTCTGGGAGCCTCCACCAAGGTCTCACCAAGGTAGTATTGAGGGTCGGGAAGGGTGATATCCATATGCAAATATCCCATGGTGACTTCAAGTCCGAAGGTGGGTGTGCAAGGGGGTGCCACCGACCACATTGGATGCGACGTGGGAACCTGCTGGTTTGGTAGAACCGGCTCCAGCTGTTGCCACCATGGTGGTGAGTCCCGATATTCCATGTCAAATGCGTGGAGCAAGGCACATGCGCCTGGACGGGTGACATGGTCACTCCCCACTCTGGTCTGTCTTCACATCAACCCGTGGGCAGCAGAGGTCCCACAAAGCCCAGATTCTTGCTCTATGTGGAGTAATGTTGTCCTGGGCTCAGTCCAAACCCAGGATGTGAAGCTCCATGAGAAATTGCAGCTGGGGGAAAGCGTGACAGAGCAGTGACGAACCAGCTGCTCAGGGGAACCAGCTGATGTTTCCTCCCTGTGTCCCAAAGGCTTGAGGGTACCCAACCAGACCCTCTGCTACTTCTTCAGCATTTCCTGTGAAGCTCTTTTCAGATGAGATACGTTATCTTGAGCTAGACCTTAGGATCTGCCCAGCCTTGTGGGATGCTCATCACCAACCTTTGGGTTTCAGCCACCCACAGAAGGTCTGGAGTGGGGGACGTCCCCATCCCACCACATTTGGCCAGATCATCCTGCGCTCTCACCTATCCTAGAATGGAAGATTTCTGCTCATTTTCCTCCTCTGGACCTTTTTTGTTTGTTTTATTTTGTTAAGGAAACCCTCTCCAGTGCTTGACAGAGAGAGAAGAACATGTCCCAGCACAGGAGAGGTCAGGGCCACCGGTGAGAGGACCTCTCATGGGCTGCGAAAGGGCAGCAAGGGAGCGGAGAGCGGGAATCATCGGTGAATTTTGACAATGCAGGGAGTGTCCCACGGGCTCCTGGGGAGAACTGGCTGTGCCGCTCGCCGGCGATCTGGAAAAAAGGAGCAAACAGGCAGGAACGGAGGCTACGTCCCTGATAAATTAAACAATACCCGGGCAAGCGCCTGGGCTTCGGGACATGGCCGTCCGGCCTGCTGGCACCGTCCCCTTGCCTTGTTGATTTTAGCACGTCACTCTCGTCCCTCTTTCGAGGTGAATAAAATAAAGTGGGTTGGAAAGGTACCGGCAGGGCACGAGGGTTGGCAGCATCGTCATTTTCCTCCTCCCTCTGCAGCCCCTTTTCCGAGTGCCGGTGCCACGTTTCGGGGTCGTTTTTACTCAAGGCACGGTGAAAAACATTCCCTCCGGCTCCCAGGTGATGTAAACACCACCCCACCACCCCCCCAGCCTCGAACTAACCCAGGAAAGGTTTACCCAGAAAAACATCTTTTCACTTCCAAAAATATCGAAGCGCAATACTTGGACATTACAGAAAATGTAAGTATTTGCCCTGGGGTGGTCGTTATTTGCTGGGATTTTTCCAAGATGAAACTTTGGACATTTTCTTTCCCCCCGCCCCGCAATTAAGCAGTTTTGATTTGTCTCAGATCCCTTTTTGGTGTCTTCACAGTTTCTGTAAACGGCTGCATGTCCGTGCCTGTCGCTCTGAGGCTAAACAATAACACGGGGGGGGGGTAGAGGCGTCGCGGAGGGTAAACACGGCTAATCAGGACTCGCCTAATAGGAGCGAACACTTAGTGCGAACTCAGGGACTGCGCTTCCTGTGCTGGATCTGGCTGGAGGAAAACGCTTTGTGCTCTCAGCACCGCGTTTGAGACGGCTCAGTTCCCTCAAACGCTCCTCCTCGATAGCCACGGGACGGGGATCTGCGGCTCCGAGGGACCCGTGAGGATCCAGGGATGCTGGAGGAGCCGAGCTCCATCCCGCAAACTGAAGGATCCAGAGCTTGTTTTGTTTGAAGGGAGATATTTAAAACAAAAAGGCTTTTTCACACCTTGCTTTTTGCTAAGCAAAGCCACCGAAGGGCCCTGCCCGGTCCCCTTAATGTCCCTTGGGCTCCCTGGGGGGGCTGGGGGGCTTTTTTAGGGGCTGGCTACAATAAATAACAGCGAACGTGCCACTGCTCTGCCCCGGAGTCTCGGCTCAATCGTCTCTCCATCCATGCTGCGAAGCATCTGGCAGCCGCTGTACCCCAGCCCCAGCTGGGATGGGGTTTTGGAAAGGGGTGGGATGGGATAGGATGGGATGGGATGGGATGGGTTGGGATGGTACAGGATGGGAAGCATGGGATGGGACGGGACGGGATGGGATGGGTGGGATGGGATGGGATGGTACAGGATGGGATGGATGGGATGGGACGGGACAGGTGGGATGGGATGGTACAGGATGGGATGGATGGAATGGGTGGGATGGGATGGGGAGGGCACCCCATGCCTCTCCCCATGGTTAATGAGGATGGAGATTTGGGGTTCAGTGGGCTCGGGGAGGGGTGGGGGGAGGGGTGGGGGGGTGTCAAGGTGCCCATAGGGAGGCAGGTGCTGGGCCGCGGATGGGCGATGAGTGCAGTCATGGCGTGGAGAGGTGGGTGCAGGTGTGTGTGGGTGCCCAGATGTGCATGGTATGTGGGTGCAGATGTGGGTGGTCATCCAGATGTGCACAGTAGTTGGGCACAGATGTGGGTGGGTGTCCAGATGTGCATGGTAGGTGGGTGCAGATACAGGTAAGCATCTAGATGTGCACGTAGGTGGGTGTAGATGTGGGTGAGCATCCAGACGTGCACAGTAGGTGGGGTGCAGATGCAGGTGGGCATCCAGATGTGCATGGTAGGTGGGTGTAGATGTGGGTGGGCGTCCAGACGTGCACAGTAGGTGGGGTGCAGGTGGGCATCCAGAGGTGCATGGTAGGTGGGTGTAGATGTGGGTGGGCGTCCAGACGCGCACAGTAGGTGGGGTGCAGATGCAGGTGGGCATCCAGAGGTGCACAGTAGGTGGGCGCAGATGGGGGTGGGCGTCCAGACACGCACTTCAGCTGGGTGTAGACATGGGTGGGTGCCTGGACACGCACGGTAGGGGGGTGAAGATGTGAGTGGGTGCCCAGATGTGCACAGTAAGGTGGGGCACAAGCATGGTTTGGGGGGTGGGGGGGCGTTGTCTGGACGCACACGGGCGGCGGGTGCCGAGGCCGGGGGGTGCCCCCCCGTCCACCCCGGCGGAGGGCAGGACGGTGCAGGGCTGCGGGGGCAGCGGCCGCGGCCGCGGGGCCGGGGTTGTGTGGGGGGGAAACCGTGGGCGGCCGGGGGAGGCGGGGGCCGGGGCGGGCGGCGGGGAGGGGTCAGGCGGCGCCTGCGCGGGGCCGCGGCGGAGCTCCGTGAAGTTGCGCGGGGGCCCGGGGAAGTTTTTGCGGCGGCGGCAGCGGCGGCAGCGGCGGCGGCTCCCGCTGCCCTCCCGGAGCGGCCATGGCCTTCCGCCGGCGGGCCAAGAGCCACCCGCTCTTCAGCCAGGAGTTCCTCATCCACAACCACGCCGACATCGGCTTCTGCCTGGTGCTCGGCGTCCTCATCGCCCTCATGTTCGAGGTGAGACATTCCCTCCCCACCCCCCCCCCGCCCTCTTCCGCCATCCCACCGGAGGAAACCCCCCCCCCCCCCCCCCCCCCCCCGCCACCTGGGACCGGCTCTCTGTGTGTCCCCCCCACCCCTGTGCACCCCCGACGCGGACGGGGCATCCCTTCGCTTCCCCACCCTCCTTTCCCCCCGCCATGCCCCGGGGTGCTGCGCCCCGGCGAGGTGACCCCATCCCGCTGAGGGTGCGGGACCCCCCCGTCCCCATCCCCGTCCCTGGGGGTGCCAAGTGCCGCCCCATTCATTCCCCGTCTCTCTTCTCCCCCCCGCCCCCCGCCAAAATCTCAGTGGGGACCCAGCCCGGTGCTGGGTTTGGGGGTGGCGCATCCCTCTGCCACCCCCAGCCCTGTCCGGGGGTCCCCGGCTGCGGAAGGGGGAGCACAGGGGGGGTTGAACCCCCATCTCCCGCAATCCCACCACCGCTGCTGGGGACGATCCCTGTCCCGCACAGCTTCCCCTGCACAGAGGGGTGCCGGGAAAGGGAGCAGTCAAACCCTCGCTGATATTTCCAACAACTGGAAATGGGGGTAGTATTTTTTTGCCTTTTTTTTTTTTAATTCAACGTTAGCCCTTTTCCAGGTGTTTTCTCCGCAGTCTGCTGACCCCCGCGCCGTGGGACAAACACCGGAGGCTTCTGGGCCTCCTGCGGATGCCAGCGTCTCCCCAGCTTTTCCCCATCTCGGCCATCCCGGGCCATGAGAAGGCATCCCGGCTCCTCCACGGGAAACCTTTGCCCAGCCCGGATGGCTGGAGCCCCCCCGGAAAGGCCGCTGCCACCCCACCGCCGTGCAAAGCCATGCCGGGAATGCCGCTTTCTCCCTGCTCCCTCTCCTTTCCCTCCCAGCTTGCCTTTTTTTTCTTTTTCCTCCTCTCCTCTTTCGGGGAGGAGACGGGGAAGGGCTCGGAGGCCACCACCACCCTGCAGCTTCGCTCGGCTCCCGGCACCCTACGCCGAAGCACCTCGGGCGGCTACGACGACGAGCCGTGGTCATCGGCTCAGCCGGATCGGACCCCCCGCTCCCTGCTTCCCCCGCGCAAACCCTCCCCTTCGGCGCAAGTGCCACGTTTCAAAGCAAATCCGGATGGGAAAGGGGTGGCCGGGGGGCCTGGCGGAGGAGGAAAGGCTCCTTCTGTAGCAAATCGCAAGAGGAGGAAATCCATTTCCTTAATACCCTCCCGGTGACAGCCCCCTTCTTTTTTCTTTTCTCCCCTCTCCCCTTTTTTCTTTTTTTTTTTTTCTTTTTTCGGATTGAATGAGCGAGTCGCTTCTAGTGCACAAAACCTTTCGATGTGTTTGTGCCCATATATATATATATATGTTTGTTTAAGGATTGGGGAGTTTTCAAAACTCACCCGAGAGAGCCAGCTGGATTCCAGAACCGCATGCAAATGCTGCGAAGTTGGGCTGCAAGTTTCGTAGTTGTTCTTTAAAAACAACAAAAAAAAAACCAAAACAAAACACCCAAAAAGTCACTGAGGTTGCATCTCTGTCAGGGTTTCTCCCTACAGCTGTCCTTTTCGGGGTGCTGGCGCCTGCGGTTGTGTGTCGGGAATCCCGTCCCGGAGAGGTGGTACCTGGACTCGCTGCTGCGAGGGCTTTCGGTTGACACGATGCTCCGAGGGCGGTTTTGAAATGCGATGGGGTGAAACCCTCCCCGTGGAGGTGGTGACAGGGAGACTTTTGTGGCTTTTCTGATTTTTTTTTTTTTTTTTTTTTTTTTTTTTTTTTAAATGGCTTTTAATTAAATCTCCCCTGATTGAGAGCCAGCACTTTCCTGCTGGTGCCACCGCTCTCCCGGCAGACCTCAGGGACACGATGCGTGCCGTACTGGGGTGGCTTTCGGCGCTTCTCCCTCTGCACCATCCATCCGTAGCATCTGCCCTCGTCTTCCCCTCGGCATGGGGTTTGGGACAACTCTTTTGGTCCCTGTGGTGCTTTTTCCCTGATGGAGAAATCAGGCTCTGCTCTTCTCCAGCTCTCCAAACCATCCCTGCCCATTTGCACCACCTCTACAGGGAATTTTGGTGGCAGCTCAAGATATTTCTGCCTTTTGACGCCTTTTCAGCGCTGATGGTGGGCAGGACATGTCATCATCCCTTCTCCTCCTCCTCCTCACCACCCTGTTTCCCACCCCGCTCACTGCCGGGCTCCCACCTTCCCCGATGCCAGTGGCCACGGCCGAGCTCAGGCTCAGCGGAAACAGCCGAATCCTGCTCACAATAGGCCGTTTCCTGCAGGGGAGGTTTCTTTGGGGGAGCACAGCCGGGATTTTTAACCTTTTCCCAAGCGGCCCCCGGGAGTTGAGTGCTTGCTTGCTCCGGTACCGTGCTCCTGGTGATGCTTGAGGGCTGCTGGGGGTCTCCCCATCCCAAAATGCGGCGCGAGATACACCTTGAGCATCCTTTTGGATGCGCAACCTCTTCCCCATCCAAATGGATCAATGGGTTCTGCCAGCCCGGTATTTTGTCCGCAGCGGGGAGCGGGTATCAGTCGTGATGGAGATAGCGTTTGCGTCTCGCTTGATGCCCGGCTGCGCCGCTAGCACCGTCTCGGCTCCAGAAAGGGGATTTGGGAGATGCAGATGTGAATGGGCATCCAGATGTGCGCAGTAGGTGTGTGCAGATGTGGGTGGGTCTCTGGATGTGTGTGGTAGGTGGGTGCAGATATGGGCAGACATCCAGATGTGCGCAGTAGGTGTGTGCAGATGTGGGTGGGTATCCAGGTGTGCTGCTCGCCAGTGGCACGGGCGTGTTGGACTTGATGATTCGAGTCTTGTGGACTTTTTAAGGTGATAATAGCATTGGTCAGGGAGGGAAGCCCAGGGTTTGGAGGAGGTCCCCCCCCAAAAACAGCTGTCCTCAGCTGGGCGCCGCAGGGTTTTCTGCCTTCCCAGCCAGCCCTAAGCCTTCAGGGTGTAAAAACACTCCCGGTGCAAGTTTGCGTGGTGGCCAGGCAGGGATTTTGCCGCGTGTGTGCAGCTGCTTCATCCCCGAGCGAGCTGGAGCCCGGAAAGAAAGAAAAATCCCTCCCCCCTCTTTTTTTTTTTTTTTTTTTTTTTTTTTTTTTTTTTTTTTTTGGTTAAAACCCATTTTAAGTGACCGGGTATAGCAACGCGAAACAGGTGCTCTCCATCCTCGGGCAGAAATTGCTTTGCATATCTCTTTCCACCCTGCTTTGCAGAAAAATGAAGCCAAGGCCAGGCTGGGTTTAACCTGCAGCTGCCTGGTGACCTGTGTCCCGTCTGGGACGGTGTGGGGTCCATCAGCCTCCATGGGGGTTGAGTTTGGGGCAAACCTTGCTGGTTTGGGGGGTTTCTATATTAGGCGGTGGCTGCTGTCATCATCTCTTTAAGATGGGGGAAACAGGCTTAATCTTATTTCTCCTTTATGCCCCAAAGTGGCTGCCATGAGCTCAGGGACAAAGCAGAGGGGCAGGTCCCGATGCTTATACATGGGGTGACGGTAATAAAATTTATAAAACGTTATGTTATAAGAGATGCCGTGCCCTTGCCGGGCTTCCCCCTGTGTGCAGAGCCACGGCAGTGAGTCACGGTCTCCCAAACACCGGGTTGTGACACCGTCAAACGAAGGCGGCTGACGAATGAGCTGCTATTTCCAGGCTTCCTGCTAAATATACTTTCCCCTCCCCGGTCCCCTCCGTAGTACTCTGCAAAAATTAAGGCCTTCCCGTCGTTAACGAAGGAAAACAAACCGTGTTTCTGCCTCTCCCGGTCTCTGCCAGATGTGGGAGCTGAGGCACGCGGGCGGCGTAAAGGCTGAATAGTTGGGGGGGGAGTAAAATTTAGGTCTGTTTTGTAAAAAAGGGAATAAACAAGGCAATGATAATGGTGTCGTGCTGGGGGACCAGCGTGTCTGTGGGAGCAGGGGGGCTGTGCCGCCCTCGGGAAGGTTTTTTTGTCGAAGCTGGTTGTTTACTTTTAAAGGCTTTGGTCCAAAGTTTGTTCTTGAGTTTACATATAGGGCTTGTGTCAATCCATACCGTGGATCAACAAGTTTTTCTTTCAATAAGCGCTCGGGCTGCCGGGGGAGAAAAAAAACAACCCCAAAGTTGTGAGAAAAGCCTTCGGACAGCATTTTATCTTTAATTAGTTCGAGTTGTTTTTCAAGCCCTGGAAATATTTTCCCAGCTCAGCCTGCAGAAACTCCCCCAGCCTCCCCCGCCAGAGATTTGGAGCCGTTTCCTTCCTCCGAAGCTGTTTTAACCCAGGCAGGACCGTGGGGATGACGCCGTGTCTGGGGGATCCCGGCTCGGGTGAAGACGGCACCAGACCCCGCAAATCCCACCCAGCTGAGGCTTTTGTTCAGAGAGGTGACCTGGTACCTCTCAGCGAAGGATGCTCAAAAATTACCCCTCGCTCCGGAAAATGTCAGGGATTGAGTGTGGCAGCGGGTAGATTTTGGGAGAGGTGCTAAGCTGTCGGGATGCCCGTGCTCGGATGAATTTACTAAAAGCCACTCACGTGCCTGCGAAAGCGTGACTGGGATTTTTGGTTTGGACTCTTAAGAGTGTTTCGTGGTGGGGAAAAAAACCCAGCGTCTTCTAAAAAGGGTGGGGGGAGCTTTGCTGCTTTGTATTAGGCAGCAAACTCCGGGCTAGCGGGGGTGTGTGGATTTTTCCAGGCGCTGCGTTATCGGGGAACAGGTACATTAGCTTGGTGGGGTTGTTTGGGCTTTCTCCGTCGTCCCGTCATCGAGGGCTGCGAGGGGGATGCGCTGATTTGGCGTTGCTCCATGAGAAACAGCCCGAACCCTGTCCCGGCTGCTCTGAGCATCGCGGGAAACCGTGGTCCTGATGGATGCGTCGGGTTTTGCCTCTTCGCCGTCCGGCTGCCCTTTGGTCCTCAGGTTAATGTCATAAATCACCAGAAACCCATTCGCTGCTGAAGATGCTGTTCCCTCTGCGTGGCTGTAGGGAGCCCTCAGGAGAACTGCTTCCCAAATTTAGCTGGTTCAGGCACATCTGTCATGCCAGGCAGGATGAGGCCTGGATGAGGAGCATCCCCATCACCCCCTGGGGCAGCGGCGGGTTGCACAGAGGTGCCCTTAATGCAGGGCAGGGAGCGAACAAGGAAAACACAGCCTTTCCTATATGGTCCCATGCATACAAATCCCTCTCCCACCCTATAAAAATCCCTCCCCAAGTCACGGTGATGCTCTGTAGGATTTGGGCTGCTGGCTGGCTGGAGATAAGAGGGGAAAAGCAAACAAGCAGGTTGGGGAGCTGGCTTCACAGCATAACCAAAAAAATATAATAATACCTGGAGAGGCCCAATTCCACCCCTGCCTGTGGCAGTTTTGTGGCAGCTCCGGCTCTACTCGAGACAGGAGGGTGCCTGGTGCTTCCTTTCCCGTACCAACATCTTGTCTCAGAGCAAACAGAGAGCGAGCATCTTGTGCCTCTGAATAACGCTCACATTGCTCTTCCCGTTACAAACTTCTCCTTTCTCTGGCTGCCTGCGAAACGCTCGATGTGAGCTCTAAAGCTTTGCCATCGCTGGTGCTCGTCGCTCCTTCCCGAGCCCGGGAAACCTGGTTTCTGCCTTGCAGGGGAGCTGGAGGTGGCCTTGCTGGAGGTCGTGGTTCAAGTGTTCCCCATTTTCTTGGAGGCTTAAGCTGCTCGGTGGAGTTTCTGTCTCTCTGTGCTACGCAGGGCTGTGTAGCAATGGGTGCACCATGGGTGATCCCAGTTGATGTGGTGGAGGACATGCTGTGGGGGCTTTATGGCTACAGTGTGGGATTTTGGAGCCTGGTGCTCACTTGATGGAGCTCAGTTACAACCTCGGTCAAGTCACCTATCCCTCCATGCCTGCCAGTAAGGAGCGTGTTGTGCGCAATGGCAAAAAGACGCAGGTCCCTCCATAGACGTTCAGGGTGTCCTTCACCTTCAAGGCTGGAGGGATGACACCAGTGTCCTGCTCAAGGTGGTTCGTCCCATGTATTTCATGCTCCATCTGCCTCGGCTGCTGGAAACCACAGCTCTTTTTCTATCTGGACTGAGATGTCCTCGCAGTGGTGGCAAGGAGATGGAGGTGACCCAGCCAAGAGTGCGCGATGCGATCAGGACCCTGGTGGCTTTCTCAGGTGGTGAGTCCCAGAGGACAGAGCTAAGCTGGATAAGTGCGTTGTTCTGGGTTTCTTGTGGAACTGCAGCAAGGAAAGCACGGAGGCGCAAGTGCTCACAAAATGAGATGCGACCGGTCTTTTGAGCCCTTGGAAAGGCCAGGGACCCACCTCTGAAAATGCTGCCTTGGCCATTAAAGTCCTGCTGGTGCCCACAGGAGAGCGTGTCTGGGGTCTGCGCCAGGGCGAAGGGTGAAATCCTGCATGTGTTCAGGCGTTTCTGTGGTGAGTGTGAACACTTCCCGACCGCTTGCAGGAGAAAGGAATGCCTTTGATGCCCAAGAGGAGACCTTCCCTCCACATAAGGTCTGTGAGATGTCCAGAGGTGGACAGGGAGGTCGGGTGCCCGGAGGTTCAAATTTGGCCCCCGGAGCTGCTGTCGTAGCCTTCAGTGAGTGGCGGCAGGTGCGTGCCTGGGCCTCCCCATCCATCAGGTGGAGAAGAGAGGCAGTTTGTCTTTGGAAGTCAGTCTGTCTGGAGCATGCCTACACCCAGGAGGTTACATTTATCTTAGGATGTAAAACATTTTATGCAGGCTTTAGCAAACAACCCGCTACCTCTCTGTAGTGAAAGGTGGAGGGGTGAAGGAGCGCAGAGGTGGCCCCTGAAGCTGTTGGTGGTCCTCTGGCCCACGGGAAGCAAAGACAAGTGTGGAGATGGGACAAAGCATTGATTGATCCTTGAGTGGATGGAGGAAACCTCTAGGTTTCCTACCAGGCCCTCTAGAAAAGAAGATTAGGAGAGTCCTTGCAAACCACGTTGGGGCTGAGCACCGTGTGGGCATTGCTCCCCAGCCGGGAGATGCTCCAGGTTTTCTCAGACCCACAAGTTTGGCTTATGGCCCCTCCATCAGGTTAAGAGACTTCATCTGGAGGTGATGCCTTATTTCCAGCTGTTTACACCTCTGGATATCAGCCGGGTACTCGGGTAGGATGTAAAACGTTCAGGGCTTGCTGCCATCAGCACATCCATGGCACGGCCACCCATCCCTGCAGCATCACGGCCCCCACTGGGTGCGTGCATTTGTTTCATGCCCTGCGCCAGCTTGTGATGAGGTTTGGATATAAAGTCCAGGTCCTGGTTGTGCCGTACCGCTCTGGGATGAAGCAACTTTGCTTTCCTAGCCAGCAAGGTTTCCAAGAGCCAGAAGTGTCTCCTTAAGCCAGCATGAGGCCAGGCGACGCGCTTTTTCCATTACCACCCCAAACTCTGCCCGTGGTCTCTCTCGGCGTAGTGCTTCTCGCCTCTACTCCTCCACAAGCAGAGCACAACATGTGGGATTCCTTTTTTTTAAGTGTGGGGGGAAAAAAAAAAAAAGATAATCCCCAAACATCATGAAAACACGCCGTGGAGTTTACTTGCCCTCAGCCGAGGCTGCAGGAGGATGGGCAGCGCTGCCTGCGCCGGCAGAGCGGAGCCACCGGCCGGTTGCTCAATGCTCGTGGGGGCGGGATGGGAACGCTTGGCAAAGCCTCCATGCATCCATCCCCCCCACAGCTACATCCCGCAAGACATGAAGCAATATTTCCAGCCGGGTTTTTAATAGCCTGCAGCTCTGAAACGGTTGCAGCTATGTCTGTGTGAAACACGGCTCATCTTCATCGGCGTTGGACGGGCACAGGATTTTTTTGGGGCTGGTTGCGTATGAGGCTGGGCACTTGCAAAGCATTTGGAAGGGTGGCTGAGGAGCCATCGGAAAGGTAAAAGTCTCTGGTGACCTGCTGCTGGTGTGGGGTTGGATGGGATGAAGGCATTTTTGGTGTCAGGCATCTGTGGCCCCAGCTCGAGGGTGCATTGGTCTCAGAGATGCTGCTTTGGGGCGTCCTGCAGACGCACTGGGATGGGATGGGATGCTCTGCCCCATCCCCACAAAGCCTCCTGCTTCACTGCTGGGGAGGATCGTCCCCTTGACTTCAAAGCAATAAATGAAGGGCGAGCAGCACAGCCCTCATTTGGAGGGGGGCTGGTGTCTCATCCCAGGCTTTTTTTTTTTTCACTTTATGGACCAGCCTGCGATGCTGGACATGCATCTGGGATCTCTTGTGTGGCCAGCATAAGGTTCAGCACTTTTGCCAAAGCTGCTTTTCGCCTGCCCCGTGGGACCCTCCTGAGCACCTGAGTGGTCTCTAAAGGGGTCCAGCCTCACTGGTCCCATGGCTGATGTTACTAGAAAAGTCTCCACAAAGATGCAAGGGTTAAATCCATGCTGAGCCCTGGGTGCTTTGCAGCCTCTGAGCTTGCTCGGATGCTGGGTGCTGCCATCCCTACCTGGGCCAGTCTCCCTGTGTGGCTGCCTGGAGCGGATGGGAATGAGGGATGATTTTAGTTAACAGCCCACTGGGTCAGGCTCCTGGGGTCCCTTGAGCAGCCAGTCGCACGTGACGGTGGCCCATGCTACTGGAGGGATGCTCATCCTGGAGGGGAAGCGGGGAGCTTCCCCCATCAGGCTGGCTGGTGGCTTTTGCAGCTGCATTCCTTTTTCAGGTTTCTCCCTCTTTTGTCCACCCCTTTCTCCTTCCCAAATCCCAAGTCCCTGTTGACAAACCTCTTCCCTAGCAATCTCCTTGCTGAAAGGCTTTTCTGCCAGTGAAGCTGGTGCCTGCACATCTCCCTGGACGATTTGCCTTTCCCAGTGCTGTAGGAAAGGGGAGTTAATGGTGCCACAGGAATAGATTCAACAACTGATTTGCTTTTTTTCCCTCCCCGCTCTGTGTCTCTTTGACAGGTTACAGCCAAGACTGCCTTCCTGTTTATCTTACCTCAGTATAACGTCAGCGTCCCTACAGCAGGTAAGAGATGTTTCTGCTGTGGGCACCCCAAAGGGAGGGTCGAGTCGTGGTCTGCCCCAAACCCTCGCTGCTAGCTGGCCTGGACTCGCCCTCTGCTGACGCACACTGTACAGGCCCTTGTCTGGTACTAAAGGAGACTTTAAAAATAAGAAACGTGGGGGAAAAAACAAAGTTCGGGTGGCTTAGAGCACACTGATCCTGTCTGCCGGCCCTCTTGCTGCTGGCTGGGGTTGGGAAGAAATGCTTTCCAGAGGTTTTAGGGCTTCCTCTCCTGTTCCTGCCGTGGTCAGGCTGCTTTGTGTGCTCTGCAGGGTGAGGATCCACCTCCAAGGCTGGTCAGGCAAGATCAAATTGCCTGATTGCGTGCCCAGAGCAGCTCTGTGCCCTGCCCAGGAGCAGGAGGGATTTAGCTCTTTGCTGAGCAGCAGGGGCTGCGCAGATAATTCCCGTCTCGCATTATTTATTGGGATGGGGCAAGGTGAGGGTGCAGAGATGCACATGGTGCGACAGCATCCCTGCACCGGGCAGTTTATGGTCCTGGCGCCCATGGGGAGTAATTCAAGGAGGCTCTGAGCTGGCGTAGGTCCGAGCCCCGTGGACCAGGAGATGTTCCTCAGCTCCCAGCCAGGAGGCAGCTGGAGGCTCGGTCCCTGTTTGTATTTTGGCTGCTAGTTGTCACCTTCCTGGCTGAGAGCCCACGCGGGGCTGGCGGCGATCTGAGCACCGGTGTGAGGGCAGCAGGAGGTGGTTTGGATAAAGCCCTGGGCTGAGGATGAGCCAAACGCCCAGGGAACGGAGCTTGGCTTGGTGGCAGAAAACTGCAGTTAATTAGAAGTGTTTGAGTAATCATCCAAGGGAAGAGCCGGGGTTGTCGGGATTAGTGAAACTAGGATGAGGCAGACATCCTAGGAGGAAGATAAAAGGTCCGCCCTTATCAATGTCATGGTTGAAGAAATCATCCAGATTAAATTGTGGTCCACGCTGCCCTATGGCACAGTCCAGACACCTTCCGCTGCTTTTGTGTTAAGTGATTTATTCTTTCCTGCTACCACACATCTCGAGGAGGGGGGGGGCTCATAACCGCCTCGCCAGGGTCAGGTATTGGGATATCGATACAGGGCATGAGCTAACTGAGGCCGTGGGGAGAGAGAGCTTGGTGCAGCGAGCTTGCTCGTGGGAAGGGTTATCGCTCACCTGAATTTTTTCCTGCAAAAGCTCACCTGAAAAAAGGCTTGTTTCACATCCCTCGCAACAAGAATGCCATTGCCTGGCAGTCGGCAGATCTCGCTCTCGTCTCCCGTGCTCAGCGCACGCACAGCTCCTGCTAGAGCAGCTTCTGAAATGCCCTAGAGAGAGGAGAGGAGGCAGGGCAGCCGCACACAGCATGGTGTTATTTCCTTTAGCCTTGTAATTCTTTTATACAGGGGTTATGAGCTCTGTGATACAGGCAACGTTTTTACCTCTGGGTTTTCACAGCGCCCAGCCGAGGGGCTCCTAAGGACCAAGCGTTTTCACATCCTTATGCCAGGTGTTTCCATAAATCCTATTCAAACCTCATTCATGCCTCTCGAATCTTAGAGGGTAAACGGGGTCGGTGACAGACCAGTCACTTCCCAGCATTGATATTAGGAGGGGATGGTTGGGATGAGGGTAAAGGAGAGCAGCAGCTGGGGGGTGGGCTGAGCTTCGCGTTGCGATGCTTTCTGCAGCGTGCCACAAGGGCAGCAGCTTTCCCGACTCTGCTTCTTCCCCGTAAACTGCGGGGCTGCAAAGAGTTGCCTAAATGCAGATGTCTGGGGTATTTTGGGTGCTGTTGGGTCTCCTGTTGCTCTGAAAGAGTAGGACCTCCCACGGGTCCTATTTCTCATCCGCCAGCCCCGTGCTGCTGTCTCAGATCTCTTAATAGCACAAGGCATCCGCATTTAGGCAGCTGAATCCTGCTCTGGCAGCTCTCGGGGCTGAGTGGGAGAGAAGGGTGTTGGATGATATCTGAGGGCGGTGGAAATCCCATCCCAAGCCCTAGTGGTCCCAGCAGGGTGTCCCTGAAGGTGACAGCAAGCTCTTCCTGCCCATCACTTGCTTCAGCGCTGCCTCCATATCTTTGTCCCTGATAAATTCCCATCTCCGCAGCCAGGCTGTCCCCAGCCCCTCACGTCTGGCAGGAGAAGCTTGAAGCGTCCTGATTGTCACCTCCCTTGAGGTGTGTAACTATTAGAGGCGGAACCATCCACCCTCTGCCAATTATCTGACCCAGGATAGAGACCTCTTTCCCAGCCCTGCAGCCACTGGCACAGTCGCGACCTGTTTCTCCCTCTACGTCTCTGGTGGCCCCATCCAAGCTGCATGTTGGGAATAGCCCCCGCTGAACTTCCATTAACCCTTAAGCCCTTGACTGGAAATTGTTTGGGTCACGGGGATTTGACCCACCGTTTGGTCTCTTTGCAGACGGGGAGCTGGTCCAGTATCACTACGGGCTGAAAGATCTGGTCACCATCCTCTTCTACATCTTCATCGCCATCATCCTGCATGCAGTGGTGCAGGAGTATGCCCTGGACGTGAGTGCTGTTTAGCATCTCGAGTTGCCAAAATATCTCAAATACCCTGGGGGGACCTGGTCCTGCTGCAATTTAACGCTGCTCCGGGGGTGGTGTGGAGGTTGAGGTGGTGATGAGTGAGCCTTCATCTCTAGGGGCCATTGGGTGATAAGTTAGCCTTCATCTCTGGGGCTTGCTTGGGATGGGGAGGAGGAGGAGGGAGGATTGTTGATCCAGTGGCTCATGTTTTCTTCTTCCTTTTCTCTCCCTCTGCTCCTTCCCAGAAAATCAACAGGCGTCTCCATCTCTCCAAGGTCAAACACAGCAAGTTCAATGAATCGGGACAGCTGGTTGCCTTCCACCTCACCTCCATGGTTTGGTGCTTGTATGTCGTGGTGACGGTAAGGCACGGGGTTGGCTGCGATTTGGGTTCCCTGGGTGGGATTTGGGGTTTCTGAAGCGCAAAACCCCAACAGCAGCGGGGAGTGCCCAGCCAGTCCCTGGTCCAAGATGGGGCACACTTCAGCAAATTCACTTTACAAGTGTGGTGGGTCTTTCCAGCCATGGAGTGAGGGCAGTTTCAAGACATCCTTCTCCTGCTTCATGCAAGGAACAAACAAATGGGCTGTAAAAAATTTTTGGAGCTGGACCCCAGAAATCCTGCCTGACCCTGTCATCTCCATCCAGGACCTACCTTCTTTCTCAGCCTTATTTTCCTCCTTATTTGAGTTCAGTGCCTTGGGGTTTTTGGATGCCCTTTACAGGGGTGTGGGGTGAACGGGCAGATGTTTGTGATCCTTCTCTCTGTGATCCCTCTCTTGGTGAGGTGGCGGTGAGGGGAATACTGAGAGCAGGGAAACCATGCCATGCCTTGGGTTGTGTTGAGGGTGTTTCAACCTGTAACCTCTGGGAGGAAAATTGGAAGTGGAAATGTTTCATTTTGGGGAGGAATGAGGATGGAAGAACAGGCAGCAGTGGAGAGATACGACTATTTTGGCAGTGTGAAGGGATGCTGATGCTTTGCTACCGGTGAGGTCCATCTGTGGTTCCTGGTGGCACTGGGGATGGATGCTCAGGGGCAGGTCCCCTCCCTGTTGCTCGGGTGTCCTGCCAGCCCTCCGTAGAGGGTTGCCACCCCCTCCAGGCCAGCATTTCTGGGAATCTGCTGGCATTGCTCCTAGTCCCGTAGGGCTGCGGAGAGGGAAGCTTTGGCAAAAAAGTCAGTGCCACTGTTTTTGGGCTGCTGTTGCCCAGTGTCAGATCCATCCCTCTTGGCTCTGAGGCTGCAGCCTCCTGTGCAAAGCCACGTTGCCACTGAGAGCTCCACAAATGCTCCACATGTGCAAAGTAGGTCACTCTTTGCAGCGCTTGTACTTCCCTGGGGCTCCCCGGACAAAAAAAGGGCTTAGGGCAGACAGAGGATGGGCGATGGTGACAGATAGGTCCTGGGCAGGATGAGTTTTCCATGCCAACGTCTCTTTGCGAAGCCCAGTGCAGCACCTTTGTGGCAGGGGTGGAACGAGAAGGGAGCCCCATCCTGTAACCTGCCCCGCGAGCATAAGGCAAGAGGCTGTAGGGGAATGCAGGCAGGTGCAAAATTAAACCACGTGGTGCATATTAAATTATTTTTGTAGGCGTTTTCTGTTCCCATTTCTCTTCAGAAGGACTTCTTTTTGCTTAAGTAATACTTGGGTTGGAAATGCCGGTGGGGAAGAAGGACCCCTGGACCATGTACGTGGTTGCTTGTAGCTGTGATGCTGGCATCTTGCCCCCACGCCTCCAGAGCATCCTTCTTGCATTGGCTGGACCCCAAAACATCCCATCCTCAACTTGGGGCCCTCTGTGCAACCAAGCAACCCCCAGACATGAAACTTGAGCGGGGCGGTAGAGAGCCGTGAATGTGGCTGGGCTTTGGAGACCTCAGCCCTGGCTTGTGCAGGGCATGCAGTTTTTTACTGCAGGCC
The DNA here is from genome assembly GCF_028500815.1 of Rissa tridactyla. Lineage (NCBI taxonomy): Eukaryota > Metazoa > Chordata > Aves > Charadriiformes > Laridae > Rissa > Rissa tridactyla. Next base: position 123,251,952 of record NC_071468.1, on the reverse strand, counting down.
GAAAGGACTCGGGGTGTCATCCCCAGTTCCTTGTTTCACTGTAGCGTTAACCTGCCCCGTCGTAACCATGCGCTGCCTCTTCCTTTTGCTGAAGGCTTGCATCTTTTTTCTCTTTGCAGGAAGGCTACATATCAAACCCTCGGAGTCTGTGGGAAAACTACCCGCATGTTTATCTTCCGTAAGCACTCGCAAGGGCATTTTGTTCTCGGGCTGACCACTTCCTTCCTCTCTATGGTTTTCCTTGTGGCTGGGAGCAGGGTGCTGACAGCGCAGCACCCTTTTGCACGCAGCACCCTGCTGCAAGGACACCGCAGTGAGATCCCAGGGGACGCTGGACATCTCGTTTGTGGCGCCGGGGAGGGTGTTCCCGGAGGGTTTCCTCCATGAGGAGGGTCCTGTGGGCTTGGTTCCTCCTCCTGGATGCTTCCTGCCCGCATCACCTTGGGCAAGTCGCTTTGCTGTTCGTTTTTCATAGTAGAAACGAAGTGGGGGATAAGCCACCCTTCTTGGGTTTTTGCACGAGTGAGGTTTGCTGAGAGCACGGAGACCGCAGCGCAAGCATCTGGGTAAATTCCAGGCATGTCTAGCTTGGCTCAATGTATAATTTCAGCCCTGAAATGATGCCTCCTAAATCCCGTGGCTTCAAAGCGGCGGAGGGATTGCCTGGCGCTGTGCAGCTGGGCATTTTCCCTGGTGTCGGGGTCCCCGGGGTCCTGCCATGCCCTGGGCTGGCTCACGCGGCTCGTCCCTGCGTTTCAGGTTCCAGGTGAAGTTTTTCTACCTGTGCCAGCTGGCATACTGGCTGCACGCCCTGCCGGAGCTCTACTTCCAAAAAGTTCGCAAGGTGAGAGCCGGGTGGGTGCTTCCATGTGCCTCGGGGATGCTTGAGGTGGTGTGCCCGCTGGGCTTTGGGGAAAGCAAGCTTTGGGAGAGGGTGGGCAAAGAGGGGCAAGGGGTTAACGCGGCTTTCTGGCCCATCCAGGAGGAGATTCCCCGCCAGCTGCGGTGCATCACGCTCTACCTGGTACACATCGCCGGCGCCTACCTCCTCAAGTGAGTCGGCTGTTTCGGCATCCTGTCCCGCGCCGCGGATGGGGCTGAGCAGGTCCTTTTGCAGGGCCAGTCACCCGAGTGGGGGGCTTAAAGGGGGGATAAAGGCAAGTGTGTAAAACGCAGATGGTCTCAAAGTTGAGCCTCCGACTGCGGGGCGATAGTCAAAGAGTTTTCCCAGACCCACAGAGCTGAGTTTTGAAGGAGTTCAGCGATGTTATACGAGTGCACGGGTGGTCTCTGTTCACAAGGTGCTGCAAAGCAAACGTTAACCAGGGAGCCAGGCTGATGGGTGCATCTCCCCTGGCTGTGGGAAGCACCCTGGGGTGCTCTCCCAGCACAGCATGGGTAAGCAAGCTCATATCCTTCCTCTGCACAGAGCAGCAATGCCAGCGGTTAGGGCTTTGTGTCAGACCCATCGCAGCTCTGCTACTGGTTTGGGCTGCCTCCAGCACAGGAAGGACTTGGACCTGTTGGAGCGGGGCCAGAGGAGGCCCCGGAGATGCTGGGAGGGCTGGAGCCCCTCTGCTGGGAGGACAGGCTGAGAGAGCTGGGGGGGTTCAGCCTGGAGAAGAGAAGGCTCCGCGGAGACCTTCCAGCCCCTGCCAGTCCCTAAAGGGGCTCCAGGAAAGCTGGGGAGGGACTCTGGAGCAGGGAGGGGAGCCATGGGACAAGGGGGAACAGTTTAAAATTGAAGGAGGGGAGATTTAGATGAGATATTGTGAAGAAATTCTTTGGTGTGAGGGTGGTGAGCCCCTGGCGCAGGTTGCCCAGAGAAGCTGTGGGTGCCCCATCCCTGGAGGGGTTCAAGGCCAGGTTGGCCGGGGCTTGGAGCAACCTGGTCTGGTGGGAGGTGTCCCTGCCCAGGGCAGGGGGGTGGAACTGGATCATCTTTAAGTTCCCTTCCAACCCAAACCATTCTGTGATTCTATGATGTTTTTGGGACAGGGATTCCCCCATCACAATCCCACTCCTGCTGCTGCAGAGAGGTCCGGCTTTGGGCTGGTGCTTGCTGCAGCTCAGGGATAGCAGGGGAGATGCTGTTGCTGGATATGAAGGACCAAGCTTGACCCAGCCCAGTGATGTTTTTTTCTTCTCTTACCTCCTAGCTTAACCCGCTTGGGGCTGATCCTCTTGCTGTTGCAGTACTTAGCCGAATTCTTCTTCCACATGGCCCGGCTGGTCTACTTCACGGATGAGAACAACGAGAAGCTGTAAGCAGGCGAGCTGGCTACGGCTTCCATCCTTCGGTGCCGAGGAGAGCTGTCGGCATGATGGCAGCTTGCTCTCACCTTCCAGCTCAGCTCTGGAGGCTGCTCCTGCCGACACCTCTGCTTGCCCTCCTGCAGGTTTAATGTCTGGGCCGTCGTGTTCGTGGTCACCAGGCTGTTCACCCTCACCTTGTACATCCTGGTCATCGGCTTCGGGCTGCCACGGGTGGAGAACCAGGCCCTCGACCCCGAGAGAGGGAACTTCCTCAGCTTTCTCTTCAACAATATCCTCTTCAGGTAGGAATATTCCCTATCATATCTACCACCTTTTTTTTTTTTTTTTTTTTTTTAATGCACCCTTTCACATGAAGGCTGAATTGTGGAAATCTCCTCCCTTGGCATGTTCCTTGGTTGTGCTATCCCAAGGTGGTTTTTGCTGAGTTTGGAAATGCCAGTGGGGTTCTGATCTAGGTTCTCTTCAGGGAAGGTCCTTGTGAGCTGGGAGGGTGTGGAGGGAGCGAGGAAGGGTTAAAGGCTGTGGAGCCACGACAGGAGGGCAAAGCCAGCAAATGAGTTGCACACTGAGTGAAGTTATAAAGCATGAGCCTATCTTAGAGAAAGGCTTACAGGCTTTCTGTTCTGCACCCATAACTGCGCTTACAGGGATGCAGACAATGAAAAGGCGTTTTCCCTTCTGCTTGGGTGTGTTTTGCTGCCTGTTGACATGGGAGACGGGACGGGATGGATTCCTCATGCCTTGCAGTCTGTCTGTCAAGAGTGGGAGCCTTTCTCACCCATACAGCAGCTGTAGGTTCAGTCCAGAAGTTTCTAGGACAGGTGCCTGGTCATTCCCAAGCTTTTTGGAGCTATGGACTATGGGCGCACCTGAGGATTTGGGGGACTTCCTTAGCTCACTTCCAACCACATCCACCTTTTAGTTGTACAGAGCAGCTGGGGACATCTTACCTTGATCATGCAGACTGTGGTTTGGGCAGTGCTGCTTGGGATGATCCTATTCATCCATTCTTGCCCTAAAGTCTTAGGAGCCAGGAATGCCCTGAGCACCTGAGAGCTTTGTAGTGAGGAGGGAAAGGGAAGTGGCTGCCCTGAGCTCAGGAGATGGCAGAAAGCAGAGATCGTGGCTGGAGGGACGGCACCTCCCACCCAGGGAGACCTTGGCCACCAGCCCTGGTGTGGGTGGAAGGCTGGGCTGGTGGTGGCTTCACTCCTCTGTTCTCAGCTTGCCTCTTCTCCGCCCCTACCAGAATGAGTGTGCTGCTGTTGGTGTGCCTCTTCCAGGCCTCGGTGATGTGGCGCTTCATCCACTTCCAGCTGCGGCGCTGGCGGGAGTACTGGAACGAGCAGAGCAGTCGGAAGCGAGCTGCTGCCGGCGCTAAGCAGCAAGCCAAGCCGCTCAAGAGGGACTCGGGTGAGTGCCAGGGCTGGCGTGCCATGGGGTGACACCATGGGAGGCATCAGTCCTGTGGTTCGGCATCCCCTCGGGCAGGCTGCTGCCGATACAGGCGATGCTGCCATGGTGCCTCCTGCTCTACACTGAGCCCAGGGGATCCCCAGCAGGGTCATAGAATCATAGAACGGTTCGGGTTGGAAGGGACCTTAAAGATCATCTAGTTCCAACCCCCTGCCATGGGCAGGGACACCTCCCACTAGACCAGGTTGCTCGAAGTCCCGTCCAACCTGGCCTTGGGTCGTGCCATGGTGGGGTATTTCCCCATATCTATGGGCCAGCCCCAGGAGGGTTAAGGTTTTGGCCTGTGCAAGGGACGATGTTTTCTCTCTCCATCCCCAGGTTACCATGAAAACGGAGTGGTGAAAGCGGAGAATGGCACCTCGCCGCGAACCAAGAAACTGAAATCGCCGTAGAAGCCAAGGCTTGTCTCCTGGGGAGGAGGGCGAGATACCGGGACTAAGAAGCGGCCCCTCCTCCCGGTCCACATGAGCGTCGTCTTGAACGGCTTGGAAACCGGTCATCTTCCCAAGGTGTCTCTCGCTTTCTTCCCTTCCTTTCTTGCTTTCTTGAACCATTTGCAATAAAACCAAAAAGGTCCCTTTCCCTTGCTCCCTTCCCCTTGTAGGAGCCTTTCCCATCCCTCCTGATCTTGCCTTCTTCTCTTTCATTGTAAATCAGTGTGCAATTTTTTTCTTTTCTATTTTAGTGTTTCGTTATTTTGGGTTATTGTTACAAATGCATCATAGATGGTTCCAAACAATCCTTTTTTTTTTTTTTTTTTTTTCTTCTACAGCATGTTCCTCCCCTCTCTCCGTGGTGCTTCCCTGAGCCCCGGGGTCAGGGCTATGGCAGCTTGAAGGCACCACGTGTCTGTTATGGGAACAGGCTCCTGGGGGAATGCGCTGGGGCCCTCTGACCCTGAGGCTCAGGGGTGCTCTTGGGCGAGGGTTGTCTCTCCTGGGGCACAGTCTGGCCAGTGCTTGGCAAGTGCCGCAGGATGGTGATGCTGCAAATAGAGACCAGGGTCTGAGGGAGGAACCTCAACCGCGTCTTGTCTCATGGTGGACCTCTGGTTAAGTGGGGTTTTTCTGACCCTTGGTTTTGAGCTAATTTTGGAGAGCTGGGCAGCAGAGAAGGGAGAGAATTTCCCTTTTCATATAGGACCCATGTCCTAGCTTCTGCTTGCCCCAGCTCTTCTGGTACAACTGGGTCCCTCTTGGCTGCGGGAGGTGGGCTGCCCCGTAGTTGTTCTGGACCTCCCAGCCCCAAGAGCTGGACTCAGGGCTCTGCAGCTCGCAGTGCCTTGTCGTGGGGCAGCAGGATCCTCAGGTCCACGTGAAACCTTGAGTCCCACCCCGCCCTGAGCGCTGGCCTGTCGCCTGTCTGCCCAGGCCCTTTGCCAGCTTTCTTGTGCCTTGTGGACCTGGTCTTCTCATGACTTGTGACCACGTCCAGATGACAAACTGGCTGCTGCAAAGGCTTTTGCATCAATGGGACTGTGCCCTTCAGGCTGTCACCTCAGCCTTCCTCATCCCTACTGTACCAGTCCAGCCGTGTCATCGGCAGCCACCAGCTTCACTCTTTGTTTCCAAAGGATACAGAGCTTGTATCCACCCAAGGTGCTATCAAATGCAGGGTTTCTTCCAAAAAACCTAGCCCCTTCATCCTTTTCTGAGCTGTGAACAAGATGACAGGGAAGGGGAAGGAAGCCGGGGCTGCAAGGAGCAGCTTGCATATTAGGAAAAGCCTGACCTGTGATGCATAGCTGTTGGCAGATGGAGTTGTCTCAAATCTACCTCAGAGGCCATCTGTTGCTGCAGACCACTTTCCCCTCTTGCTCCTGCCCACTGCCACCTGTACGTGGTGGCAAGAGATTGGTGGGAACCCCAGATCCCGCCAGCTCAGTCCCCTGCTGCCTCTTTGCTGGGGAGCAGCATCTCCTGTCCAGGGCTTTGTGGGTCAGTGCCAGCTCGCCGAGCTTCTTCGGGGTGCCGTGCACCCATCTAGATTTGGTAGGCGTGCAGTAGGTGGGCACCTCTCACCCCACAGCTCTCCTCCGGGGCAGTTTCTGTAGCTGGGCTTTGCTGTTGGTGCCTCTTGTGCAGCAAAGCCGGCTATAGCTTTTGTTCTTTGCCATGGCAGGAGCAGGCGAGTGGTGTTCTCCCTTGGCTGGGCGAGAAGAGGGGGCGCAGGGTTATGGGGAGCTCGGGTACTCTTCGATATGCAAGCCAGGATTGAGGTCCACCTTCCTTGCAGGTGAGGGGAGCACGTGGTCCTTCGTGTCCCTCTTGCTCAGCCCTTTGGGCAGCTGAACTCTGGCTCTCTCAGTGCAATTCTAGCTTGAGGCTGGCGCAGTCGTCCTTCGCATCATTTGTGTTTTGAGGAACGGGTGACAGTTGATTTTTCTGCCCCTCTTTGAGTTGGGTCAGGTTTTTTTCCTCCTTCTATAGGTGTCTTCTCTCCCTTCCTCCCCCTCTCCTTGTTGAGCCCCAGCTAACCCTGGGGAGAAAATGTGCAGGGACACGAGGGACAGTTGGTCAAACTCTACTTGTTCCTCCATACCCACGACCTCTGAGTCCCAAAGGAGAGATGTCAGCAGGACTCCAGGAGAGGGATTACCCCTTTTTCAGGGGAACTGAGGAAGGAGACTTTGGAGCAGAGTCCTTGGTGGTATCTTCCATTGCTCCTTGTCGCCCTTGCTGGGTCGATAATACACATTTTGGCTCAGAGGAAGCGACAGTACCTGCAGTGCAACGTGATGAGAAGTGAGGGGAAAAGAGCTTTAAGTTAGAGAGGACATGGAAAAGGTCCAGTGTGAGAGGTTTTTTTTCCTTTCTGCTGCCTCTTCCCATCCCCAGCCATCCACTGCCACGTGCCCTCCGAGAGCGACTGCTGGCCGGCATCTCTCCAGAGCCTCAGCCGGTCCGTTCTGCAAAGCCGGTGCCTGGCAGCAGCTGAGATATTGACTCAGTTAACAGGTGACACATACAGTCCCCCAAAAAACCTGGCTGCTGAATGATTCCTCCTCCTGCCTGCTTCGCTTCAGGCAGTTTTTTCCACTTGCACAATCCTTGCGTCTTCATAAAGTAGCTAATTATGCTTTGTATCCCAAGTGCCTTATGTTGCCGTGTAGTCTCTCGTACGCTTGATCCATGTACTATATCAGTAGCTGAATGCTCTCCCTCTTTACGACGTATGTACAACGTATGCTACATTTATGTGTTTTTTTTGTTTTCTTTGTGATAGAGCTATCAGTAAAAGGGACACTTTGTTTTGGAAGCGTTTCCATGTGTTCTTTTTTTTTTTTTTAATTTTTTATTTTAACCTGTAGATGGTGGGGCTTTTTTTGCCCTCTCCTGTCTTTAGTCCTCAGAAATCCCCATCCTTCTCCTGTTGTGCCCAAATGTGGCAGGTTTTTTGGTTTTTATTTTTTGAGCTGAGCCTTTGCTGCAAGGCAATATGCGCTGTCATCCCAGAGGTCTGCAATCCACCCTCCGTTGGAGGGGTTGCCACGGGCTGCTTCTGTCTCTGTCTTCTCGTCATCCCTTGGCTGCTTCTACGTCCACGTCATTTCTCAGCAGACCGAGACTTCTCTTCAGCCCAAAGAGCTTTATCTTTCCCAAACAGAGTATTTTCATAGCAAGCCTTTAGTGGTCAGTCTTTCCTTGACCGCTCTGCATACAAAGATGCCGTAAGTCCACTTTCTTTGAGTGGATGCTCTTCTAGTGCCCCATCTTCTCAAGCCCTGTGTCTTCTGCCAAAAAGATCCAACCCCAACCAGGAGCTCTTGTCCAGCACAGTGCAGCAAGTGTTAGACTGTGTAAGCCTTTACTTTCAGTGTAACGCTATTGCTTGTACCCTTCCCATGGGCTTGAGGCTGCTTTTGTAGTCTGTGTCCATTATCCAACCTGAGAAGGTCGGGGATCAAGTAGTCTGTGATTTTTGGTGTGAAACATAGCGTTTTCCTGCCCTAGCCTAGAAGAGCTGTGGAATACGAGCAGTAGTTCTCTCTTTTTGTCTTAGTTGGGGAATGGGCTTGGGAAGAGAAAGGGGCAGAGGAAGAACAGATGTAGCATTTCACATATAATTTTTGAGTGACTCTTGTGTTATGGGGCATTACAGTTGCGGTTGTTTGGTTGTTTGGGGTTTTTTTGTTTAGGATTCTTTCTTTTTCCTCATCGTGTTTGGGTTGGTAGTCAAGAAGACAAGTTCCAGTTGCCCTGTAGGTCTCCTTTACTTTTAATTCACCATTTGAAAATGTATTTTTGGTAGGCTTCCTGGTTGGAGGGAAGAACGACTACTCTAGGATGCCTCCCCCTTGCCTCCAAGTGACTCTCGAAGCCTGTAGATACCCTGCCTTTACTGCAGCGCATGGGGGTTTACAGCAGCCTCTCCCTCTTGCCTTAGCTAAAGTCTTGCTAGATGGACCCCGACTTGCGTCAACAGTAGATGGAGATTATGGGGTTTGATTTGCAGCCTCCTGGTCAACTTCATGAGTGTGTAATAGATGGTTTGGCGGGTTTTGTACTCAAACTGTGAAGTATGTTACTTCGCCTTGCGTCTGCGTGCGGGGTTTTGCTGGCAGCGGGGAAGAATGGTTGTTGTCGAAGCCAGGCGGAGGCACGTCATTTTTCTTTGAATACGTTGAACTCGATGGACCAAACTTCGGCAAAGGAACTCGAGGAAAATTTCTGTTCTTCCATATTTATACTTTAGTGCAAATTTCCTAATTTTGGAGGGGGTGGGGGGAAGTAACAGTCTCTGATATGTTATCCCGTTCATTTCATTCTTCCTGTCACTTCAAGTTTTGTACGGATTTTGTTTGTTTGTTGTTTGTTGTTAAATGACTTTTGTGATAAACTCAACAAAAGTATTTTTCTGAAATAAATGAATAAAAGGCCTAGATTCTTCCACTGCCGCTGTCCGCTGATGCTTTATCACCCTGCTAAGCTCTATGAGTTTCCAAAGGAGGCTGTGATGGGTTGGACTTGTCTCCGTCTTGTCACACCAGACCAGTCTGTTCCCTTCGGTGCAGCCTCTAAATCCGGTGTCCTCGGATTCCCCACAGCTGGGGTTCATCTTCTCGCGTTTCCCATGTCTACAGCACGGGCAGCTGCTTCTGAGTTAGTTATCTGTGGCTGCTTTCATCGTTGGGAGGGGAGGATGAGGGCATTTGTAGGATATGATTTGTCTGATGTGGTTTAGGTGCATACTTTATGGTGAGCCAAACTGTATACTTTCTGCAGCTGGCCCCAGGCATGCTACATCATTCGGCTGAGTATTAGGTTACAGTTTCGAGGCATGTGCAGAAAACAGTTTCTGACTTTCTTTTCCACAGCCTACAGCTCCAGTAATTTCATCTCTTAAGTTCTGGGGCTCTGGAAAAGCTGATTACGGTGGCCTTTAGAAGTTCGCCTTTGTCAGCTGCTGCATGGAAGGCACCTTGTGCAGTGCCAAGCCATGCTTTGAGATCCCAGGTGGACCAGAGAGAGCTGTAACGATTCTTGGTCGGAGTGAGCAGCAGCACAAAACGGGCCCAGAGGGGAAGAACAGTGGTGACCTTTCGGAGCAGGCAGGAGGGAGCTGTCATGTGGAGACTCTCAGCTCTCTGAGGGGAAGTGGGAACCCACAGCACAAAAGCTGATTTAAATCAGCGTTTTCTTCCAAAGAGCTTTGTTCTCTGCTGCGTGCATGGTAGCTGCCTTTCATGCGTGCTCAATGGCAACACCTGGCAGGTGTCATCTGGGGTGAGAAGGTCCCTGCACCTTTACCTTCACGCAGAGATGAGAAATGTAATTCTAAGTAGAGCCTGAGTGTCATAACTCTATTGCTGTGCCAATCGCTAGTTTTCCCTTTTCACTGGACCTGTCTGGTAAGGTGACAGGTTGCATAAGATGGGTTTAGATAATATCTCAGCCCTAAAACCATCCTCCCAACCTTTTTGATTAAAAAATGTATAGCTGCTGTCAGCAATTTGTGTACAGACCCCTGCTATCTCCATAGCTATGCGACAGCTAAACTCCCCACTCCCTTTCAAGTAAACCCAGAATCACAGTTTTGTGGGGTTTTTTCCCCTTAGTTTAATCCATGGCTATTCCAGACATCGAAGTACTTCTCTTTAAAGCAGATTTATTAACACTTTTATAGCAGCCATGCATGACTTGCTTACATTCAGACTAGCAAGCGTGAGTTTATCGTGGTCCGTGGCAGGGCTCTTAGATCTTCTCGCAATGCAAATAACAATTTAAAGTGGCAGTCTTCGCTGCTTGAAGGTGAAAGGCGGCTTTCGACTCTGTAAGAGAAATCTAAAGTGGTTATCACTCCAGGCTTTAGAGGGCTTTAGCTCTAGCAAGGCTTGCTGTAGTGCATTAAAAAGTTGAGAGATCAACAGGAGAACTTGGCTTTGGTTCTCTGCATTTTTTATTGCCGGGAGTTTCATTTCAATATCCGGCAGTTGTGAGGTTGAGTTTGGTGATGACTAAAAGGGCAGGTAGAGGTTAGGAAGGAATAAAGGTTAACAAAAGTGAGCATGAAATTAGCTGGGAAGGAAGGGAGGGAGAGAACGAATGAAGCAAAGGTGAAAACTAGAGCATCCTTTTTGAGGTACAATGTCTTCAAGTCAACTCAGCTAAGAATTTTATTGCTGGTCTCGTGCTTCAACTTCTGGGTGAAGATCACGAGGGGAAGGCTCTAAGGAAGTCGCGGTAGTTTATCTTGTCTTCACAAGAACACAGGTCAATCAGCTGGGGGAAAAAAACAACAAATAAACACCATAAAGAGTTGGAAGAAGCTACAAATATTTTTTTTAGGGGAAAGTGCCCAGAAGTACTCCTTGTGTGACAGAGCAGATCTGATTCCCATGTGTGGAAGAGCCTACCACGTCAGTAGCCCTGAATCACAGATAAGCTTGAATGCTTATAGGTGACACTAATCTATGCAAGGAGAAGAATTAAAGTGTTTGAGTTTAATCCTGATTGCTTTCTGAGTATCACCACAGTGGCAATAGATCCACAAAAAAAACCGAAGCATGGCCACAGACTGACATAAGCCACGGCAAATCTTTCAGAAACCCCAGAGAAATCCCTGCCAAAAGTGGGACGGGGGCAGCGTATCTGAACAGTTACCGGTCAGTGGTGTCACTTTGGTGTGTGCACATGGCATAAAGTGGAGGCACAGATAATCGAGCTCAGCCGCAGCCATGCTAATGAGCCGGCTCTGGTATCCGTGCCTGACCCTGCGTTGTGTTACAGAGCTATAGCCTTTGTATGTTTAAGGGGAAGAAAGAGGGGTTTTGTTTCTTTAATTGCATAACTAATCTCCTTCTGACACCCAGGGAGATGGAAAAGGTCTAATATCACAGTTCTTTGAAAGGATTCTTCTTCCCCTTGTCGCTTGGAGACAGATTTACTAGGGTTGCTCTTGTGTGACTGACAGCTGTGCTCCTCTCCAATCCAGACAGTAGTTAACTATCATCTGCCATATGTTTCATAAATAGCACTGCCACAATTCTGAGGGCTCCGAGCAAACTATTATTAAGATTTAAAGAGAGAAAAGGGATGCTTTTAGTGAGTAGGTGGGGATTCAAACACGGGGATTCAGCCTCAATTGTCACAGGTTCCCCACATGCTCTTGGGCACGTCACTTCATCTCCCATTCTCGGCGCAGGAACAGGAAGGACTGTCACCATGTTGTAAATTCCTCAGGGCAGAGTGGTCTCCGATGAACTCTAATACAGCATAATCCCTGCGTGCCCATCAAAGGCCTTTTTTCAGCGCACATTCAGAGACATAAATAGCCTGCCTGTGCACCTTTCTAACCACAGCTGTGATGCTTACTGTTGGCTGGTTTAGAAAATCATAGAATCATAGAATTGTTAGGGTTGGAAGGGACCTTAAAGATCATCTAGTTCCAACCCCCCTGCCATGGGCAGGGACATCTCCCACTAGATCAGGTTGCTCAGAGCCCTGTCCAGCCTGGCCTTAAAAAATTCCAGGGATGGGGCTTCCACCACCCCTCTGGGCAACCTGTTCCAGTGTCTCACCACCCTCATGGTGAAGAACTTCTTCCTAACGTCCAGTCTGAATCGACCCATCTCTAGTTTTGATCCATTCCCTCTAGTCCTACTGTTACCCGACGTCCTAGAAAGTCCCTCACCAGCTTTCTTGTAGGCCCCCTTAAGATACTGGTAGGCCACTAGAAGGTCTCCTCGGAGCCTCCAGACTGAACAACCCCAACTCTCTCAGTCTGTCCTCATAGGAGATGTGCTCCAATCCTCTGATCATCCTCGTGGCCCTTCTCTGGACACATTCCAGCACGTCCATATCTTTCTTGTAATAGGGGCTCCAGAATTGGACGCAGTACTCCAGGTGGGGTCTCACGAGAGTGGAGTAGAGGTGGAGAATCACCTCCCTCGACCTGCTGGCCACGCTTCTCCTGATGCAGCCCAGGGTACGATTGGCTTTCTGGGCTGCTAGTGCACACTGACAGCTCATGTTGAGCCTCTCGTCCACCAGCACCCCCAAGTCCTTTTCTTCAGGGCTGCTCTCAAGCCAGTCACTGCCCAGCCTATATCGGTGCTCATGTTGTGGGTTTTGGTTTTTTTTTAGCAGGGGAAATACTCCCTCTGGTTTCTAGATTTCTTTAAACTCTGAGTCTGCCTTTATTGGCCACTAATCTACTGCGTATCACATTATGCTAAGAAAGCATCCTTGCCAGTCATATTCCCGAAAGGATCCTCCATCCCCATTTCAGGAGTTTTTTCCTCTTCAGTTTCCCTCACGTTCTCTGCTATGCAGACTGTGATCTCCATGTGCTAATGCTCAGAGTGCCCAGCAAGCCTATGTTTTAGTTGTGTTAACCAAGCGGTTATGACTCTGATTTCTATGTGATTATTATTTTTTGGTACAATACTTAGTTCTCAAATCTTCAATTCAGTTGCTGTTAAATCCAGAATGGGTCTAAGCTTTCCTAAGGCTGACCCCTAAAGCACCTCAGTGTCATCTCGACTCAAGCCCAGGTGTGCTTAAGTCATGACAGATACTCCATAGCTCTGCAGTAGCCTATGCCTGGTCTCTATCATGATATACAACCTCTTCTGCTCATCTCTCAGCCCTGGGCCAGCAGGCATTTTCAGATTCCACATAACAGCGTAGCCAAACACTAGGCTGCTCATTTTGGGGGCAACCTGGGTAACATTTCTTCCCTTTACTTAGAGGACAGCAATTATTATCTCCTCCTTTAAGACACGGGGTCAGTCCAACAGCTCAGAGGCCTTTCTGAATTGGGGCTCTCTTGCCCTTTTCTTGAAGCTGTTCCCCTTTGTAGGGTAGAGCAGCTTTCGTTCTCGCCTGGCTAGGGTTGGTTTCTAGAAGAAATCTTTTGGAAGAACTATAAGAGAGGAATTCGATATGCAGAGCACCCCTTCCTTCTGACCTTGTTAACCAGAAAGGCTTTGGTTGGCACACCCAAGCTGTCACAAAGGGCTAAAAATTTGGCTTTGTGAAGCATGCCAGAACCATCCTTGTTGCACTGAAGAAACGCCTCACGAATGTTCTTGTTGTTCAAGGACTTATGGAGCTTCAGTTCTTCCTGAACCTGCCTAATTAATTCATCCAGTTCCTGCTTGCTGGTCCCAATCGTGGCGATGTCACTGTAGAAGAAAGGAAGAACGGGACTCCATGTAAAAGCTACTTCTGGCAGCTTTACTGTGACACTTGGGTACTGGCTGCCCACCATGGCTAACCAGACTGTATTTCTGAATAGGCAGCAGGCTTCTGGGGTGCTTGGTATTTATGGCAAGCTCATCCCTGCTTGAACTTGGAGATGAAGCTCAGTCTTCATCTTGGAGCATTAGGTAAACTATTTTCCCTTTGCAGGACATTTCCCCCATGCCCCTTTTGTCTGCAAGTGCTCTGGAACAAGGAGCGTTTCCTTGTGCACTCCATACAGTCCCAGGAACTGTATGCAACTCCAATTTCAACCAGAGCCCCTGAACTACCATGATACTATCTGACTCTAAAGTGTCATGAGAGGTAATAGGGTTGTTACTGGGTCACACAAAACAGGTCCAGACAGCTAAAAAAGAGGAATCGGTCTGGGTTCTGATGGGCTGATAAGCACAGCCAGAGCAAATGGAAAAAAAAAAAAAAGGCTCCACCAACCTGAGCCTGCGACTCTGAAGTGGCTCACACAGATACTGTTAGCAGCATCTGTTACAGTTAACTGCTGTCTTTTGGGAAAAGATGACTTCTAGCCAAAAGTATCTCTGCTGCTGAGCCAGAGCTGTCCCACAAGGGTTTTGGATTATCAGCAGCCGTACATTACATTGTACACAGTTGACCCCCTCTGTATGTGTCCAAACACAGGCTCTTGGAGCTGAATAACCAGCTGAGCAGGCATTAGGTATGGGCTGGAGCCCATGGAGGCTGCTGGAAACGCCCTTAGATGTCAACCCTGAGTCTTATTTAGCTCCACAACACCATTCTTTGAAGCCTACCTGTTGGCAGTCTCCTTTACCACCTGCCGTGGGCGAAAATGATCCCTCAGGGACTGCAGTGTGGCCGCAGGGAAACTCTCCGCATTGCTCTCCATATAATTAAGCACATACTCATCAGCATCAGTGATAACAAACCTGTGGCCAAACACTGGGGAAGAGGCATTAAAGAAAGCAGAGTTACTTGCTTTTCAGCATGGGTAAGTCACTTCATCATCCAAGAGAGACCACAGATTCTCTCTTCTGGCTGGGCTCAAGTTTGTGCGAGCTCTGCTATTTGTTTCCATCCTTGAGAATAGTTTCACTGACTCAAAGGGAGTTTTGCTGCAAGAAAAGCAGCTGCTGAGAGCAAAAGCCCCATGCTTGGGCCTACGACTCCCCCATTAGCACTGGTGTGTTTCTAAATATTTCAGTATTACATTTATTTTCCTTACAGGGTAGATTTATGGCCTTTGCTGCTGGTAGTCATCTGGCATAGCTTTAAGCCTCTGAATCCTGGCTGGTCTGAAAATGTAAACTGAACACATACGATGGAAAACTTAGCTCTTCTCCTAATTATGTCAAGGGTCCAAACGTGACAATAACAGAGTTATATCAATGTACACCAGCTGGTGGTCTGGAAACTCAAATGTGATGAGAGCCAGAAGGAACAGATCTTTCAAGGGAAGAAAAGTACGTGCACTGTCCGTGCAATAAATGACATACCAGAGCAGGCACTGAAAACCAATGCTCAGAGAGTATTATCAATCCAGGCTGGATTTTACCTTCAATTGTAGAACCGATGGTGAGGTCAGAGGGCTCATAGTACATGGCATTGTCTGCAGTAGAGCCTGGTTTGGCAACTCTTGTCTTTCCCAAGTATTTGCCTCCAATGATGCCAGAGTTACGGACTGGGGGTTCATAGATGCTGATCATGTCATTGGAGAGGAAATAAGAGAGGATGAAACGACGTTTTCTGTCCTCGGGGTTTGGTGATTCCTGGAGGAAAGGGAGTGGCTTTGGAAAAGAACATTTCAACCAGGTTTTTCTTTCCTGGGGTGCTTAGGAGCACCTAGTAACCCACTCATAAGCATCTCAGAGTTCATAGCTTTCTTTAGAACTGACTAAACAAAGCGCTTGATGTAGGCCAAAAGCTACAGATATGCTGACGTAGCGTAACAAAGCCCTAGACAGCGTTAAGTATCTGAATTTCAAAGGTTACTTGCTCTCGCCAGGCTAACAGAAGCAGAATCTGGGACGCAGTGGCCAAACATATTCAATGTTTCCACAGGCTGAGTAACCCAAGAGAAAGGAATATCCTATATGGAATGATTCATCACAGAGAGAGACTGGCTGTAAAATTTAGTATTAAAGTTATATTTTTCATTATAATGGGTGCCTGAGAGCATGCCAGCTCTTAGTCACAGGAAGACACTCCCCTGACACATCAGTGGCTTTACTTGCTTAGTTTAAAATTAAGTGGATCTGAACTCGTCAGCTGTGACCTTTAGGAACTCCTGCACAATAGGAAAAAGAAATCAGCCCTTATTCACCCTGAGTGTTTGGAGAGGGCAGGCACCAGGCAGCACAGGAAATGCCATCGCTACGGCTGGACGTGCCAGCGGCTCCTTGCATAAACCAACTGTAAAGCTGGCACAAAGGCCAGGGCCTGAATGTCGTTGCCGTGGGTGGAAAGCACCATCCCCGTGGACTCCCTGGCTTCTCCGCTGGCACGTGGCTGCTCTGCTAGTACAGCCCCTGGCTGGCTGCTGTGGCCAGGACTAGCCTGGAGAAGGACAAGGTGCTGGGAGCCGGCAGCAGAGAGAAAGCAAACTGACGCTTGTGGCGGCGGTTGAAGGCAGGCAGAGGCGCAGTGCCCAGTTGCAATGCTGTTTCAGTTAGGGCCATCTGTCACGTGCTGATGTCAGTGGGAGTTTTTCCATAAATGGCTGTGGTTTTATAGCATGTCTGGTTTGTACTTTCTGGCCTTGTTTTTTTTTTGTGGTTTTTTTTTTTCTACCTTTGTGTGCTACTAATTGTCACAGCAAGTACGCAATAACCCAACGGCATCCCCCGAGGGGCACTCGTGTTGGGTTGGGGAACTCTCTTTTCTCACCAGCACAGAGGAGAATTTGCTAACAGCCTTGTCTGAGCAGGCTGTTCCTCCCATCCTGACTCGACAACATGAACTGGCACTATACTATCAAGGAAAGCACTTACCAGGGCCACCTGGTATCGCAGCACCTTGTGGTGATTCTCTAGCATCTTAATTATATCTTTCCGGGGAGGCTTTGGAAGCAGAGAAAAGCAGTTTTGAAGAGAGTCTTCAAGGAAGCCAAAACCATTATAGGGAGGAATTACCTGCGTGCAGAGGAGATATCAAGCATAAGCAGCTGAAACTAAGAACAAGACAATGTTTGCAAGACAGCTTATCAGAAATCTTCTGTCACCAGATAGCAATAGCTGTGAAATCCTGCCCAGCAGAGATGCTACTAGCCTGGCTATGTGTTGGACCCCTCACTTATAGAAAATAAGTAAGAGAATTAAGAAAATCTGAAATTCAGAAAGCCAAGTAATTTCTTGGAATAAAGAGACTATGGCTATGCTAATAACTAAACCTTCCTGTAAACAGAAACTCAACAATCTATATGGTTACACTGTTAACCTAATATCCATCGCTTTTGTGGTCCAGGCCAGCTAGCTCTTCAAACCATTCCTAGGCTCGGTTTGGGAGGTAACAAGGGCTGTGACCATCCCCAGGAGGCAGTTTGGGCCTGGCAACCCTGTTTTGGAGGGTGAGGGAGACTAGTAGTATGAGTGCAGCCAGACTGTGCCTGTTGGCTTCCGAGCCAAAACCAAACCCTGACACTGTTTAATTTTCTACTATAGACATAACCAGAGATCTTTCTATCACTATTAACAAGTGCTTTGGCCTTTACAGCATCAGAAATCAACAGTTTCAGAGGACTTTCACTTTAATATCGACTATGACCATTCTTGCCTTGTCTTTTTCAAGTTATTTGCTCTTTTCTTTAAGATGAACTTGTTTACTATAGGTTCTTACTGAGCTGAAACTATACTTTACTCTAAAAGCGTATACCTACTGTATCCTTTCATCCCCCTCTTTGAGAAATTGTTTGCAGTACCTGTGGAACTTCCTCAAGTGGTTTCTTCTTTATTTCCACTGGCTGGAAGTCTGTGATGCCAAATTTGTCACGATAGAAGTTTCGTGTGAACTCATCGCAATCATAGATGAAGAAGGTGCGTCCAAGGAGGGTGGTAGATTTGCCGACAGCAAAATCCTTAGCTGTGTACCACTCAAGCACCTCCTGATCAGAGATCTCCAGCACACAGCTTGGGAAGGTCTCTAAGGACAAGAGAGCAAAACGAAAAATAAATCAATCAGGTAGATGTTAGCATTTCCTGGTGAAAAGGGATACTATAGCAAGCTGTTGGCACTGCAGTACTGCCACTGTTTCCCAAAAGATAAAGAATTTAGTGATCATTTAAAGAACTTTTCTTTGGCCAGAAACCAACGACACTTGGGGAGTCGTTGTTCTCAGCAAAAATTCTCCAGACTCAGTGATACCTCTGAGACAGCCACCACATATGTGTCTACCCACCAAGGTACTTTAGCATAGTCAGATTTGCTGGCCAATCTAAACTTACTTTTCTTCTCCATGAAGGTTTTGGGCAAGCGTTGGCGTTTTATCAGTATTGGGAAGGGGTCTCTACCATCATTTTGCTTGTAGACTTCCCGAACCTCCACTGTGTCATCTGCCAAGTAGTAATGGATGATATAAGGCCGATTCTCACCAAACATGTTGTCAGTGTCATCCCACATGGCATAGAAGCGGAGGACCTAGAGTGGAGAAAAAAGAGACAGAGAAAACAAACCATGGATTAGAATTACTAATGCTTTGGCCAAACAAGGTGGGTTGAAATGGGTTGGGTGATTGGAGGCATCTCAGCAAACTTCTCTGCCAGCGACAGAAGAACCAAGCCTTTGTACTGTGGGTACTGGGAGGAATGGGCTACTGAGGCAGCAGTGTGAAGGGCAGCAGGGGTCTGGAGAGCTGGACAGGCCTGGCTTACCTTGAAAGCAGCAAATGAGAGAGAACAGCTTATGCTAAGGCATGATACTTAGTTCAGGAAGCATGAGGAAAAATGGGGGGGGAATGAAGACAAAGTAGCAGAAAACAATTGCCCAGGAATAAGTAGAGAAGTATTCCAAAGGGAAGTGATTTTTAAAATTAAATTTAACACAGCAAGACAGAATCTTGTTTTGACTTTTAAACCTCTTAGAGGTTTCATGGCCAATTTGTTACTACTCTCATGCTGAGGAAGGCAGAGGGGAAAGCACTCGGAAGTCCTGGGTAGGCTGCATTCACTGCAGACCCCATCTTATTTCTGCCAAGTGGAAATATCATCTTGTAATGCCACAGAAATAAAACTCTTCACACTGCAATGCTTAAGAGCAAACTGGTCTAGTGGGAGGTGTCCCTGCCCAGGGCAGGGCTGTTGAAATTAGATGTTCTTTAAGGTCCTCTTCCAACCCAAGCCATTCTATGATTCTATAAGAGTTCCCCAAGGTACAGCTCCGAAACAGGCAGCCCAATGGCTGTTGCAGGCAGAGTTGGCCCAGTGCAGAGTTGACTCACCAAGGCTAAACTGGCGGTAAAATGGCAGGAATGGCCCAGCTTGCATCCACACAGCAAAACCGTCTTCTCCCCTCTAAACGGGGGACCATATCCAAAATGGCAACTGGATACGATCCTGACCTGTGCTAACTAACATCTAGCTGATGGCCAGGAACAATATGCAGAACTCAGGTCATGTCCTGGGCCTGTTTTATTTTCTAGTATAGATGTAGTCTATAGGGTTTCTTACATTGTTGCTAGATGAAAATAAGAGGATCCAGAGGAGCAGGGAGGAGAGTGTTAGTCAACTGTGTGCACAGGGAGAATTCAGTCAGAGCAAGTGGCATTTGTGTTTGTCTGAAATTGTCCACTCTGGCACCTGGCATCAATGTTTTGGGGGAAGAGAGGAGTGGATGCACCATGCCCGTTTGTATTAGAACTGCATCTGGCCCTATCTGCTAACTTCCTGCGGCAGGTGGCTTATCTCACCCCAACAGAAAGCAAGAGAGAGATGGAGGATCTAGAGCATAGGCTCTGCAATCCAAAGAGAAGCTGCTCACAAGGCATAAAGCCCAGTAAAAAGATAAAAGATTTTGTTTCTTACAAAAGCCAAGAAAGGAGAAAAATAGGACTTTGTTCAGTGGACTGAGATTTTTTAGAATCACAAAACTCGGGTTTCAATAACACTTATAGTCTGTAACGTGGGTCATCACTACCAGTTCTCTCACCTGCTTGTCGTAAGTCAGAAACTGTTTGAGTTGGTCAAAATCTGATGGTGTGACGTACTTGCGCGCAGGCATCCGACGCAGTTCAGTGTAAGGATCAAAAACCATTTCCTCTGGAGGGTTCAGTTCAATTCCTTGGCTCTCCAGGAACACCTAGGAAGGTCATCTAAGGTATTAATGCTGCCGTGAGTTCTGAAGGTAAGAGATAACTAGAGATTACAGGTGAGCTGAGATGAGCGTTGACAGAACACTGCAATTCATTCCTCACAGACCACCAGGCTGCAGGAGTATTAGTTCTACTGCAATAGGAAATACAACAGAAGATGACCAAGATGTTTCTGTTTAAACTTTGTTCACCCTTTAATCACTTAGCGCAGTCCTGTCCTCAGAATCTTAACTCAGACTTTACTTGAGCACAGTTTTCCTTGACCTTAAATAGAGGATAACTGTTGGCCTCTTTCGCGTGAACAAAAAAGATTAGATTAGTGCATAACTGTGGATGTAGTCAGTCTGATTTTGCAAGAGACCTATATGTCAGACCCCATTATGTCAGACTGTGGAAGTTAGTGTTACCCATACCACGCCTACCAAGGCCCTTCAGGCCATGAGGATATGTGCCACAGTGGCACCTTCAGTCTGTCTTTCAGGAGGAGTACTTTTCCCACAGAAAGAGGACAATCTGTTTGTTTATAAAGAGATTTTTTGCTTACCTCGGATGCATCAACAAACTCTAGGGTATTACTTGTGTACTCACATCAGTGACCCAAAATTCTCAGTCAATGGACTTCTTCCCTTTTTGGCCTTGGGAAGTGGCCCGTGAAAACATTCAGCCCAGGAAGAACCTATGCAAACACCTCCACCAGGCATGTGAGATCACCCTGAAGACTCACAAGGCAGGTTCACATTTCCAGACTCACTATTTTCTTGTCTGGAGGATGCCAGTTAATGATGGCCTTGAGATGTAGACCCATGTAGCTCATTTCATGTTTTCCGTCAACCAACCAAAATTAACATGAGAACCAGCTCTTTATTTGATGTCAACTGACTGACCAGCAGAGCTGGCCCCACACGTTCTCAACACCCACATATATACCAATATATTACACATGCTTGGGAACATTCCTGGGCGCTCAGGACAATTGGCAAGGAACTGCCTGCATCTAAACTCTCTCAGCCTCCAGGACAGATTGGCTGCACATAACTCACCTATCTGGAATGGTCCCTGGAGCATTCTATCTGCTGAACTGCTCCTGGGAATTGCTTGGAAGAATAGTAGTCAACCAAGGCTGAGATTATACCGGGGACAACCTAACAGGATACCATTATACTAGTATTTTTTATTATTTGTTATTGGGTTGTTATTATTTCATTTACTGGTACAGAAATAGCCAGAAATAGAAAAGCAGGCAATGAGTAAGCTCTCTTAGAAAGGTCAGTTCATACCACGATTCTCAACCCACAGATCATGACTGCTCCTGTGGCTTGGCTGTAGATGGGTGCAGAGTTACTGACTGCATTCCCTTCCCCTATTCTTAACAGAGAAGTATGAAATCAGAAAAGACTTAGGATCAGTAATTTTCCTCTCATGCATGCACAATGTTTCATCTGGACTCTAAGCAATTAAACTGTTGTATACACGGAAATGAACTTAGAATTTGCATTGTAAGGAGAAGTCCTGATGACAAAGGATGGGATCCCAGCAGTCCTGCGGCAAAAATACTGAGCAATTTATATGCCCACAGCAAATATCATACCTTGAACTCCCCATTAATCTGAAGAAAGAAGCCTTCACAAGAAGCAAAATGAAAGATTTCGAGCAACCATATTATGAAAGCTACAGATGCAGACTACTGGACTCTAAGAAGTCTGTCCCCCTATAACTCCTGGGATTCTTTGTGTCAGTGTTGTCCATAAAAGCAACACACCTGTGTGAAGGGGTCACAGTCGACTATGCGGTACGTCCTGCCATACATGGTGATGTTCATGCCCCGATTCAGATCTTTCCAGTGGTAATGATCCCCACGGTCATTCTTGGGCACCCGGTGGCGTCTGATAAGTTTGCCTTGAGGAAGACCAGAGTTCTGCACAACAGGCTCTATGACAGACATGCTGTCATCTTCCAAATAGTAATAGATACACACTTGGCGGATCCGGTAATGCTCTTCTGCGGAAAGAGGAACATCTTCCTGGAAATAGGCATCAAACTTCAAAATCTGCCGAAGGGGCAATATCCCAAAGGGAGAAAGAGAGGAACAATTTGAACACCATCATTAGTTTACTAAGACAAATAATTTATTTGTAATATGCTTTGGCAATGCAAAATTACGGGATTATAATCTATAAAATCATCAAAGCCAGCTGCAGCCTAATCTGTGACCGATGGCAGAGGCATCGTGAGGGCTTTTATCAAAACCTGCCTTTTACAAATTTGGTAGTCTTGAGACGGGGGAAAAAATACAGCCTTTTCCCTGCTCCTCCTTGATCACCCGCTATTTCACCTACTGCCAAGGGCTTGGTTACTGACAATAATCTAGTTTTCTGATGTACGTGACTTTACTATCGTCAGCTTTGCAGACCAATCAGGCCTTGCATGCCCAGCCTACATCAGCCCACAGGCCTAGGTAATCAAGTGATGATAAAGGCAGCAAGTCCCTACTACCCAGCAAAAGTGCTTCAAAAGGGTCCATGATTTCCCCCAGCAGCACTGGGGCTCCTGCTGCTACTCTGGCTTGAATGAAGGGGCAGAGAAGTATCTGGCAGATTAAACAGCAACATCTACATTACTCCGAAGGAATAGCCTCAGTAATTAACATGGCACATCTGTTCCCCAGACTGTCTCACAGATGGGGTGAGGGTTGGCTGCCTTTCCAAACCCCTGCATGTGCTCAGATCTGCTGAGCCTCGCACGCTCCACAGCGACTGCTCTGTCCGCGGCTGCGGCTGCACTCGCCAGCTTCCAGCCTCTGCCGCTGGCACATGGAAAAATCAAGGGTCAACTCAGGGCTGCTCCAAGCGGACACACAGCCACCTTCTAGTCTGATACAATCACCAAGATATAACGCAGAAAGCACTAATGGAGCAACACAGGCTGTAACACGCTGTGATGACAAACACAAGCACAAATAGATAGACCACAAGGTCCCCATTGCAGACTGTCCTTTACAGTTTAAACTCAGTTACAATCTCAATATAGTTTTGGAAACACAGAAGGCCAGGCTGTGGTTTACAGGGCAATGGTTATAAACTGAAGCTTTTCAGAGTTAATCAAACCTCTTTTCCAGCGCCTGCTGGAAATGCTCTAGCGTAAATTGTGGGGAATGTCTTACATCGTTTACGTATTATAATCCTCCTCCCGAGTAAAGAAAGCCTCTTTCAGTCTGGGGTTCAGCTGTCTCTGACTAAGGGCTATGGCATCTGAAAACTGCTGTACACTGTCCCATGAACCCTGGAGCTGACTGTTTATGTCTCCGAACTCGGCCAGCGATATTCCTGGAATAAGCTTCTTTATACCTTTTTGTCAAAAGCCACGTGTGCTGGAATGAAGCCTGAAGGTGGAGCCTGCTTGGCTTGCCCATAGGTCAGCGTGGGTCTCACGTTGGATAATTCATCTAATTCAGCTTGAGAAAGCTGATTCACATACAGTCGCTCCCCGCCAATCCCCACTGTTGGCAGCCGAGAAAAGGCAAATCCATTTTTGTAGCCCAGTGTCTGGGACCGATGAAAAGATGTTTTCTGTGGAAGGAAATCCAGCTGTTAAAATACTGCATGCACTTAGTAGATACGGCTACTGAAAGCACAGAAAAACAGTAAAAAGGAGTAATATCCAGAATCCCCGCCCCCCCCAGCATTTTATTAGAACCTACTGCAGCAGTTATTTACAATCAACTTTTACTGATTTTACAGATTTTACTTTAGATCAAGAAGGCTGAAAAAACAGTGAGTGGCTGGAGGAAGAAAGCATCAGAGTGAACTCAAATCCTAGTGCTGACAGAGATTCCCCAAGAGCATAAATTGCTTACTTTCCCTATTGCCACCATTCTCAGTGCCCAGAATGGGGTGACAGCACTTTATCTGCCCTAGTATTTATCTGACAAACTCTTTGTTCCCTACTCTGTGTTATGACAGTACAGAGCACCATGGGACCTGTCCTTGCCTTACAGTCCTCCCTTGACTATTACACCTTGTACACCTTCTGTGTTTTCCATCACTATTTATTTTGTTAACCCTCTCCTGGGGATGATATCCACAGGGTTTTCTTTGCTGAGCTAAATCAAGGTGTGTCATGCTCACAGCACTGCAGTTATGAAACGTATCAAAGGACATTAGCTGTTTCATCATCTCTCTCCACAGTCTATGCAAGGGTCACGCAGGCAGTTGGACTAGATGGTCATTGTAAGTCCCTTCCAGCTGAAATATTCTATTCTATTCTATTCTATTCTATTCTATTCTATTCTATTCTATTCTACCACAGTGTAAGACCTTATAAGACAAGAAGAATTCTATTTGTGGGAGTACTGTATACTGTTGGCTATAGGATTCGCCTGCTATTTTTTCTTTTGTTGGTTTAACCTTGGTTTTGAGCTTCTTGGAGCCTTTCATCTATCTTTGCTGTCTGCTTGATGCCAGCTACTGAGCCATTCTTCAAGCTAAATAATTATCCAGATGGCACAGGAAGGTCCTTGCTTTGCTTAAGGACACACAACAAGAAAATGTCAGTGAAAAGGACCTGATCTCTGTCAGCCCAGTCCCGTTCTTCACTACTGAAGATTAGGATCAGACTTCAGTGACACCAAGCTACCCAACTTGCTGTTCAATCCATCACGCCTGGTACCCAGCCTGCAACCCTGAAAGCATTTGAAATAACACGTGCCTGGCTGCTCCCACTGGGCTTTCAACACTTAATGCTCCGTAGAAAGCAGGAGAAATGGTGAGTCCCTGATAATAAAATCCCTGACTTTACCTTGACTTTTGCCAAGTAAAACAGAGTTGTACGCATTTCTAGCACTGAAGGAACAAGCTTCATCTCCTTTTACAGACCCAGACTTGCAATCTGTCCAACATCAAGCATATGAACCACGTCTCCACCTCCTCCTTCACCCCTCATGGTTAAGCCTCTAATCTTATTTATACCTTCAAGGCCCCACTTGAATTTCACATAGTTGCCTGTTTTCTCTTTAAACTGGTACTACAGATCTTGCAATGCTGTGGACGGAGCAGTTAGGAAAACAGGTTCAGGTGAAAACAAGAGAGCTTACTGAAGACATGTTAATGGAATGTCTTATAAACATTAGCCCTGCCACAGAACTGCCATTTCCTTCTGTTAAATAAATACCAAGGGAAAGCTGCGGGAAAAATATTCAAGGAGAACCAGGAAGTTTGTCTTTAAATTGGGCAATATCAGTGTTTGTCAGAAGTGCACAGGCTTTTAAGGGACCACCATTGCCTAAAGAAAACACCTCATAAATTCATAAGACTCCCAAAGTTGATAGGGTCTCCCAAGTGAGCATGGATGCCAATAACATCTCACAGTATCAGGTGACTAATGTAAATTTAAAAGGGAAAACCCAGAAAGTAGACTCCTAATCTCAGTTGCTGCCAGTCCATATCTGAAGAAGTTCCACTGAATTAAGTCTTTCTTTTTGCCAAGCCTATACCACTTCATACAAACGCTGTTCCCCCTCCCAGTGGCTCTGTTCCTCTGTCACTTGAACACTAAGCAATGACAATACTATCTTATTTGAACACAGAGATTTTCTTCAGCACTCCTTAGCATTCACTTGAGAAACAAGTATCCTGATGCCCATTTTATGGACTGGAAAATTGAGGCAAAGTGGGTTGCTGGCACTCACTAGGGCTCATCCTGAGGAACACTGCAAAACCAATTCTGGAGTCCACATCTCCTTAAAACATTACCAACACTTCAAGTTACTCTAAAATAACGATCTGCTCTGCTAAGTCCCGTGGGTGTTTCTTACATACACACAGCACTGCTGAAGTCAGTACAAGCATTCATTTGACTAAAGCAGGCAGGATTTTACTGATAGAGGGAATAATATTTTGCTAGGGGCAGAAATTTGCATTGCAGATTTCCAAGATGTTATAAATTATATTGAGGAAATACTATTGTTAAAATAATTCTGAGATAACTTTTATTACTGCATGATTAGGAGCATTCGTTATGAGTAAATGACTCTCCTGTTGAAGAACTCAGTTGTCACTGACTTTTAGAAAACAGTTTGACTGTTCATGCTGGAAGACACCACTAAAACTGCTACAGTGACAATTTATCCTTGGGTAATCCTAATCCACACAAAAGCAGAATAAGGAAAAGAGAGGGTCCTATTTAGGAAAACAGAGAAAACTGGGCTCTCAAAAAAGCATCCAGAATGATCCGGACTGGGTTTACCAAAGCCCATCATGACACAGTCCTTGTCAAGAGCACATCATGTCAAGAACAAGTCTGTCCAACAGGAATTAGTGACAATACCACCACTGGTTTAAGAAACATAGGACAATATCTTCCTAAGGGAGCACTAGATCCCTTCAGTGTTGTTAAAATCCTTTAGAGGTTCTTCCCCACTCCATCTGAGGAGCAAACAAGAGCTATAGTAATTTCTATCACAAGGGTATCTAGGAAGTACTCTAGACTCCTCTCAAAATATCATGAGCATTGTGGTGGCAGGAGATGAAAGGGAAGCTTTCCTCATTTGGGAGAATAAGCATTTCCATTGAAACGTCAAATAAGTATGAAGTCTGTGTCCCAGGAAGTTAAGAGGCTCTGTGAGTGATATGGGAAGAGCAGAGTGGGCTGACCTGCAGCGGGGCTTACCGTCACTTGAGAAGATTTGCCAAAGGGTAGACCGTACTGGTAAGAGGCTCTCTTTTCTGTACAATCTAGGGAGACAGAGAGGTGCTTGTACTGCAGGTGTCAGTTTTCAATGGGAATATCAAGGACAAGGAGTACTGTCCCAAGGTTATGTCTTTTTTTTGCAGTAGAACATGTCCCGTGACAAATGTTCACATGCAAGTACATGAGATTCCTTATCCTACAATACCAGAGCATACCGGGGCCCTGTTTGCCCGATGACCAGGCAACTTGGATGTACTGGCAGGGAGCAGGAGGAAGAAGGGACCTCACTCAGAATACGGAGCCTTATGGAAACTGAGGAGCCTGTTCTTAAAGATACTAAGCTTCAGGGAAATATAAGGCATGCCCTGGACTACCTGTTCCCTACAAAAGTCTGGGAGCATTGCTTCTGAGGGAAGCAGTCAGGGTACTGGGTTCTCAAACTGACGCTAGTAGCATTGAGTTGAAGTTGAGCAATGGTGTCAAGACCCAAGATATTAGTTCCCCAGAGAGAAGGAAGGGCGGAGCTGTCAGCTGCTCTGAAACAGTACTGGAAGGAACTCAGGGGGTATCAGTTCTCATCTGTGGTACTGCTTCCTCAAGATGATATTGCAAGGACTTGGTGTTACCAGATCCTCAATGTGGGGGCCACTGGGAATGGGGAAAAGGACAGCTTGCTTCCTCATCTAGGTATCAATTCAAGTGTGGAGGATGAGGACGACACTACTTCTTCCAAGGAACCTGGGAGAAGCTGAGAGTGTCTCACTTCCTTGGCAGGAACCTGGAGGCTGTGGGGGTATCAGTTCTGTGGAAGGATACCAGTTCTCTGAAGACTATCATGTTCTCAGGTTCCAGACCATTAGTTCCGTATGGACTATCAAGGATTCATTTCTCCCTGCAATACTGGGAGACCATCTGTGGAACTATCAGAGCTTTGCAGGAGGAGGTATCAGGAGAGTATTCAGGAGATTGGTGACTTCAGGGTGTAACTGTCCCACTAAGGGTGGTGGGTGGGTCCAGGACAGTGTTGGTTCTCCTGAGTATATCAAGTCAGTTGAGGGGATATCAGGTGTGCTTAAGGGTCCTGGTTCAGGGCAGTATCAGAATGAGTAGAGGTTGAGAACACATCCCTTTGGGAAAACTGAGATGGTTCAGAGAAACAGGAGTTTCCCTGGGGGAATCAGGTTTCAAGACTGCAAAGTGAATATGGGGATATTTCTTCCCTTGAGGTACCACATGAACTGGCAGGGGAACTATTGGATGGATTCAGGGGTACTGGATCTTCATGGTATGTGTTTGCAGATAGTAGTTCTGCAGTTATAGGGAAAGCTTTTAGTGTCTCAAATGAGGCTGGGGGAACCTAACTCTCCAAAGCTATCATGACAATTTCAGGGGTTATCAGGTGGGTGCAATGAGTTCCTTGGGGACATGATTAAGAGTACCAAGTCCCCTGAAGGTTGGGCTCAGGGATACCTGGTCCCCTGGGAACAGACTTTAAATTACATTGGGAGAACTTAGGGAGTGCCAGGTCTGCTGTGGGTGGGGTCAGGGGGTACCAGGTGGGTGCAGAGAGTTCAGGTCTCCAGAAATGAGTTCAGCAGATATTTGTTGGCATTGGGAAACACCAAGTCCCCTGGGGGAGAGTTCAGTGTGAATTAGATCTGCTGGGGAGCATCAAGTGAGTTTACAGGGCACCAGGTCCCTTGGGGGTCACTTCAAAGGGCACCAGGTCCCCTGAAGGGTGTTTGCTGAGTTTAAAGGGTTTGAAGGTTCCCAGGATGTGGGTTCTGAGGACATGGGTTCCCAGGATATCAAGTCCCCTCAGGGATATTAGGTGAATTTGGGAGGTAACAGACCTCTTGGGGGAATGAGAGAGTGGTCCGAGGGAATCGTTTGTTCCCTCGGGATGGGTTCGTGGGGTAACATGTCCCCTGGGGGAATATTATGTGAGTTTACGGGTACTAGGTCTCCTGAGGAGTTAGGGGAGGGTCTGAGGGAGAACCAGGTTCCCTGGCGGTTCGTTCAAGGGGGGAGCCGGACAGGTCGCATGTCACTGACAGGACCCCAGAGCAGGTGGCGGGTGTAGAGGGGGGATTCTCAGGGGTGTTTGTGCCAGGCCAGGCCAGGTCGGGGCTGGGGGGTGTCCCGGGGGAAATGGGGGCAGGGAGTCCTCGGGAGGACGGCTACGCTCACCATGAGATCCCTGAAGGCGCAGCCTGGGAGGAAGGGCAGGCCCGGCCACGGCTCCGAGCTCATGGCGGCGGAGGCGCTCCCTCCGCGGGCCCCGGCGACGCCGTCTCCAGGGCAACCGCCGGCTCGCCCGGTGCGCAGGCGCTCGAAGGGGGGCTGCGCATGCGCACTGGGGCAGGGCGCGGATCCGCGCAGGCGCGAGGAGCGACGGGGATCTGTTGCCGTGGCAACTTGAGGGCGGGAGCGCGGCTGGTGGGGCCTGTCCGGGCCGCGGGGCGGGGGCCGGGGCGGCCGGGACGCCCCCGGCAGGCTGGGAAGGGAGGGCCTAGGATGCCCTCGTTCCCGCAGTGTGGAAAGGAAGCAGTCTCGGGAGGGGTGGGAAGCGTTAATCCTGCTTTCTTACGGATTTAAGCGCGTTTCCGCCTGCTCCAGCGCAGCCCGCCGCCATGTTCCTCCTCCCCCTCACGCCCATCCGAGGCCTTTCAGCATCCCACAGCGTCAACTCGGTAGTGCCTCTGGCAGGCTCTCACTCCCTCGGCACAGCTGGGCTGTGTCTGTCCTAAAATCTCCAAAACGGGTCGTGGCATCTGGGCCGCCTTTTGTGAGTCGTGCCTGCTGCTGTGCCTAGGGAGAGGAGCAGCCATGGAGGACCAAATCCATAGCTGGAGTGCTCAGAACATTTTAACCAGAATTACGGTTTATTATGTATATACTATGTATATTAGCTGTGAATAGCGTGTTCTTTCATATGTAGCACTGCCACAGTTCATTTCTTTTAAACACCATTTTTATCTCTTTCTGAAGGAAACAGAAAAAAAAAAAGAAGCAGCAGCAGGGCCATCAAGGAAAAGGTGGTTGTGCAAAAGTCACTCCCAAATGTAAGAGATAAAAGGAAGCCAAGCCAATCGCCACGGAGAAAACAGGGGTTTGTATGTCTTTCCCTTGGTCTCTTTATCAAGAGTACACAAGACATGCCAGGCTGCGATTCAAGGGCAGGCAGCAGGATCTGAGAGTTTTGTAAGCAGAAGTCAAGCAGAGCGAAATGCAGCCAGACTGTCTGTCTAAGCACGGTGTGGGAGAGAGAAGAAAGCCAGCCGGTGGGAGATAAAGAATGAGTCTGATGAGCTTAGAAAGGAAAATAATAGATTGAAGGCCAAGCCAGGCTGAAAGAGCTGGATCTGAAAGACAGTGAGCTGCTAATGTGACTGCTGACTCAGATGCAGGTGCTGGGATCGAAGCACTCTCTTTGATTTCTCCTGCTGTGATATCCAAGCACTGTTTAGCAAGTTTCTTGAACTTAGCGAGAACCAGAGCCTTCCTCAGAGAAAGAAACTTGCCTCCATGGGCCATGGGTCATCCTCTAGGAGAGTGACAACAACTTTTTAATAAGGCTGTGCGGCAGAGTGCCCCTGTGCATAGCTTGCAATGGGGCAGGAGTGCTGCTGTCTTGCTCTTTGCGTGAGTGGGGAATTAGAGCCAGGGGATTTATCCAGGGTCATAAAATAGTATCTTAGGCTCTGGATATGAGCAGGGACAGGATCAGAAGACTGTGGCCCCTGTGCATTCCTCCTGGGTGTTTTAAGGGAGATGGGAATAAAGAAAGGAAGATTAAGGAGAGGCATAGCAGAAGCTGGTGCTTTCTTAGGAATAGTGACCATAAAGCAGGAGAGAGGAGAAATGGGGAATAAGGATTGAAGTGGAACTCAGAACATCTGGATTCAGCATCATCTTTGACATCAAATTCTGTACAGGCAAGTCCAACTTGCCAAGGTTAAGACGAGCCTCTTTAGCTTCCTGCATCTCTACTCTGTATTCGTGAAAGAGAAAAGGAAGTCTGTTTATCAAGATTTCCTATCTCTTATCTGTTTAAAGCTTATGCATTTTAGAGGAAAGACTGTGCTATTATGTGTGTATACACTACTGTAATACGCAGCAATAAAAGTCCAACCTGTGACTCCTCATGCAAGAGGAATGGTTGTTTCAATATGCCCCATCTGTGGTCTGAGAGATCCAAGGGCTACTTCTAATGGGTCTCTTAAAACACACTCAGAGGCCCAGGGTTGTTGGCAGTAGGCTGAAATTGCTACCCGAGCATCCACACATCTAGTGAAATATTCAGGGATTCGGAGATCAGACTGCTCTCCCACACCACTTTCTACACTGCTTTGTCATTGTAGCCAGCATCTGTCCAACTGACCAACAGACACCTTGATGAAGGTAACGGGGTAACGACCTCAAACTGAAAGACGGTAGATTTACGTTGGATATCAGGAAGAAATTCTTTATGGTAAGGGTGGTGAGGCACTGGAACAGGTTGCTCAGGGAAGTTGTCAATACCCCATCCCTGGAAGTGTTCAAGACCAGGCTGGATGAGGCTTTGTGCAACCTGGTCTAGTGGGAGGTGTCCCTGCCCAGGGCAGGGGGGTTGGAACTAGATGATCTTTAAGGTCCCTTCCAACCCGAACCATTCTGTGATTCTCTGATGCGATACGAGCTTGGAT
Organism: Rissa tridactyla; assembly: GCF_028500815.1. Lineage (NCBI taxonomy): Eukaryota > Metazoa > Chordata > Aves > Charadriiformes > Laridae > Rissa > Rissa tridactyla. The sequence goes on along the minus strand of NC_071468.1, from coordinate 123,220,846 downwards.
TTTTTCCTTCCTTCCACCCCACCTATTGGCCCCCAAGGGACAAATGCTTGTTTCAGGTGTGTTAGAAGGGATACTGCAAAGGAATGGGTTTAGTGCTCTTCACTTCGTAGCAAGAGGAACTGCTTTGGACTGAGAGTAGGTCTTACCTTCAGCCAGAACAAAGCAAAGAACTACAGGATAAAGTATAAGCCATCACTGGGAACAGCTGCAGAATTTAAGACACAGCAGGCAGCTTAATGCCATAAACTTTGGGCAGTTCAGTTTTTTTTTTCCAGGGCTCTTAAGGCTCCACTTCTCTCTCTGAAGTTGACAGGAGCAGCACTGGGAAGTAATTCTTCCCCTGACCCAGTCTCTGAGACCATCGTCAACAGCTGGTTAACAGAACAAAGAAGGAACTATCTCACTTAGAGCTGTTTGGTAGTGCTCTGCCTCTTAGCCCACGTTATCAGTGAGCTGCAAGGATAAGACCAGATAAAGGTTGCCGTTGGGTAAAAGAACCTCTTCTGATGCGACTAGCTGCTGCAATATCTGGTGCTTGAAGTAAAAATCATTACCTTCTCTCACATTCTCTCCTCTGTGGCTGGTGACACACAAAATGACCAAAACAAAATGCCTCTCACCTGGAAGCGCTTTTACTTGCATTTGGCTTCATGTGCTTTGGATAGGCCAGTTCCCTTTTTTGCTAATAACCATCTCTGTTTTTTCACGCATCAAGGATCTGTGTGTGTAATATCGGATAACAACGGGCATGTAGTAAATATGTCCCCTAAAACACTATCACCAAGCAGTTTCTTCTTAGCACACCACAAGTCTCTGTTTTTGTGTCTAGTTAAAAAAGTTTAACAGCCCTGGTTTTCTCTTTTGGTATTTTCTCCCATTCCTCTCCAGTTTTTACTTCACGGAAACTTAAAACTTTGGCCTAACTTGTCTGGTGAAATCCCTGTCACTTACACGGATGGCGAGACATCAGCAGAGCACATGCCTCGCTCAGAAATGCATCTCTTTGCAGAGTTGGCTGCATGCCTGCTTGAGTGGGAGCAGTTTTTCCTAAGCCTGTCTGGAGAGCTAGCGCTGAAGGCTCTGCTTTCGTGGCACTGGAGGCCTCTCTGCGGCCGCAGATGAAGACATCTCGCCCTCTGGTGGGTAAAACCACAACGGTATGGAAGCCTTCGTCTGCATATTAAGAAATAATAATTAAAATAATGAGTGTGGTGGTAATAGCAGGAAAAAGAGCAGATTTTTTAGAGGACTGAAATTCACACCGAGTGTATGTACATGATCGCACATGATCCTCCCGGTAAAGAGGGCTTTAAACTAGTTGACTGGAGAGGAACAGTTACCAGCAGCCCTGTCAGGGAGTGATGGACAAGGCTGATAAGCAGAGGGCCTGGAGTGATGTGACGAAAGGGATCACAAAATCAACAAAACAGGGTTTAAGCGAGGTCACCTCCAGCAATTGCATGCAAGCAAGGAAGTGCCTACAAGGCACCATTATGGAGAAATACTCAAAATCCCTTCTGGGAAATCAGTGTGCTGAGGTGCGTCTTTGAAGTGCGTGTAGACAAATGCATGCTGCATGAGAACTACACATGATGAGTTAGAGATCTGTGGGACTATCATCTTGCTCGGATCAGGGAGATGTGGTGGGATGGCTCCCATGACCGGAGTGTTGCAGTGGAGGGATACAGGCTCTTTAAGAAGGACAGGTCAGGAAGATACGATGGGGAGCTGCCCTTTATGTGAGAGAACAGCTGGAGTGCATGGTGGTCTGCCTGGATGATGATCCAACTGAGATCTTATGGATAAGGATTAAAGAGAAGACCAATATGGGTGACATTGTAGTGGGTGTCTGCTACAGGCTGCCTAACCAGGAAGAACAAGTGGATGAGGTCTTCTCCAGGCAGATAGGAGCGGTCTTATGTTTGCAGGCCCTGGTCCTCATGGGGGACTTGAGCCACCCTGGCATCTGCTGGAGGAAGAACATAGCAGGGCATAAGCAAGCCAGGAATTTCCTGGAGTGCAGTGATAACTTCCTCCTCCAAGTGACAGAGGAGCCAACAAGGAGATATGGTTTGCTGGACGCTGTACTTACCAACAATGGTTCATTGGGGATGTGAAGGTCAAAGACAGCCTTGGCTGCAGTGACCATGAGATGACAGAGTTCAGAATCCCAGGGGGAGGGAGGAGGGTAGAAAGCTCACATCCTTGGACTCCAGGAGAGCAGACTTTGGCCTCTTCAAAGACCTCCACCTGCTTGGTAGAGTCCCATGGGATAAGGCTTGGGGAGAAACAGGGCCCTAGAAAGCTGGCTGGTACTGAAGAATCACCTCCTCCAAGCTCAAGAGCGGTCCATCCCAATGATCAGGAAGTTAGGCAAAAATCCCAGGAGGCCTGCATGGATGAACAAGGAGCTACTGGCAAAATTTAAGAAACAGCATAGAGAGGGTGAAACCAAGGACACGGATAGTGAGGAACACAGAGACATTATCCAGGCACACAGGGATGAGGTTAGGAAAGCCAGAGCCCAACTGGAATTGAATCTGGCCAGGGATGTCAAAGACAACAAGATGGGCTTCTATAGGTACATAGGTGACAAAAGGAAGACTAGGGAAAATGTGGGCCCGTTGCTCAGCAAGATGTGGGAGCTGGTTACACAGAACATGGAAAAGGCTGAGGTACTGAATGCCTTCTTCACCTCAGTCTTTACTAGCAAGACCAGCCTTCAGGAGTCCAAGAGAGACATGGGCATACTGGATAGAGTCCAACGAAAGGCCATGAAGACAATGAAGGGACTGGAGCATTTCTCCTATGAGAAAAAACTGAGAGCTGGAACTGATTTTCCTGGAGAAGAGAAGGCTCAGGAGGGATCTCATCAACATATATACATACCTGAAGGGAGAGGGCAAAGAGGATGGAGCCAGACTCTGTTCACTGGTGCCCAGTGCCAGAACCAGAGGCCATGGGCACACACCGAAACACAGGAGGCCACCTCAGAACATCAGGAAAGACTTCTTTACTGTGCGGGCAACTGAGCACTGGCACAGGTTTCCTGGGGAGGTTGTGGAGTCTCCATCCTTGGAGATACTCAAAAGCCACCTGGACATGGTCCTGGGCAACCGGGCTCTAGGTGGCCCTGCTTGAGCAGGGGCTTTGGACTAGATGACCTCCAGAGGTCCCCTCCAACCACAACAATTCTGCGACTCTACACCACAAAAGAACAGAAGCTCTAGCCTTATTTCATGTAGGCTCACGTCTAACTGATTGATATCCTTCTTCTGCCGATCAATGGTTGTGTCTCTTCGGCTTAATTTTAAGCACACGCTCAAATGATTTGCTTGAACAGGCACCTCTGTTCACAACTTGGCTACTGAAGCTGCGATGCTTTGGGCCAGGCCACCAAACCACCATGTACTCACCTCTGACAGAAACTAAGGAAAACTGGACACTGAAATATTTTTGTAGATGATGAACTTAAATCCCTCTAATCAGTGTCAGGGCAGCCATTCTGCACCTCCCTTGTGAAAAGGGAATGAAAATCACAGCTACTGTGAAACCTGGGAAGTCCTTTGAGATGCACAGATAAACCCACACCCTATTGTTCATTATTGTTATATCATTATTATCCACTCTAATATATCCGCTCTATAATTATTATCCACTTTTCCTAACGACTCATAACCTTCTGTAGTTGTGCATTTGGGAATTTCACACTACACCAGTCGTTTTGGTTTTACAGATTTTTTTTTTTTTTTACTGAAGTTTTTAAATAGTGATCAGTACAGTACAAAGCTTAAAATGTTGTCAATGTTTTCAACAATACAAAGTCAGCAGATGGGAGTTGGGAAGGGGAGAGTTAATATGTAACACTCATACCCTTCCCTGTTTCCCAGGGAAAAAAAAATACAAACTCTTTTGTACTTCTGTTTAGTAACAAACAGTGCTTAAAAATCATCTTGTCAGTAAAAGACGTAAATTGCAAGGCACATGAGGAACCCATCCTTGCCTTGTTAACACAAATCATTAGGCATAAATACAAGTTTAAGGCACCTCTCTCCATCCTCCCCTTCTGCTCCATACACCCAGAAAGTCCTGTCAGTGGGTATCGGCTGTTAAGAGCAACCATTGACCAGCAGGTTGCAAAGAGGCTGCCTCTGAGCCTCAGGTTCCTTCAGGATGAATCCCAAAAAGAAATAGCATAAGGCACATTGGGATGAATTCTCTGGAGTTGTCCTGTGCAGATCCAGGTTGCAAGATCTGCAAAAATACTATCTCAGGACCAGAGATTCCTAGGGGAGAGGGTTAGGACCTCAGTCCCTTCAGGATCTCGGATATGCTCAACCTTTGGTGGTCAGCTCTTCACCAGCCCTGCCACTGGTACACCCCTACCAAGCCGTGCCTCCTTAGAGGAACGCCGGGATGGAAGGAGGTGTGCTCCAAGCAGTGAGCCAAGGAGAAGGCCCTGAGAGGCTCTCAGACAAGCTGAGCATTTATCACAGCGGCACTTTTACTCTTTCCGGACCCAGCCCTGGTCTCCCCTAGATCAACAGTGGGGCTTTCAGGAGGGCACTGGCAGCCACTTTTCCAGTTCCTGGTCCAGTTGAGGTGCAGCAGACTGCACGGCATGTGGAGTCCGCCCAGTTAGGCAGCCAGGTGCATAAGGCACAAGGATGAAGTTTGGGGATGAGGGAAAGAAATAAGCTCGTTGGAGGAAGAAGAGGAGGATGGAGACGGGGATGAAGAAAGCTCCAGTGTTGGTGAGCCCCTTGTGACACAAGGGTGCATCCTCACAGCAGCAGTTATCTGTATTGAAATTCCCTGCTAAATCAACCCATCATAGTAACCAGGAGGTCAGCTCCAGGCCTGAGAGCAGGGCCACACGGGGACGTGAGTGGCTTTACCTGAGGGGCAACATGAGAATATGTAAAAACACCACCACTATCACACAACTGCTCTAGGAGAAGTTTCACTTCTGCCAGACCAGGGAGGAGAAGACGTATGACCAGAAATACCTCAGAAGAGCCATGTGGACACCTCCTCTCCCTGTCCCTGAACTAGATGGCCTTACTGTACTCATGCTCCTTTGACAAGGGCAGGACATGTCATCTATTTTCAAACCCTTGGAAAAGGAAACAGCTGGGTGATCCCTTTGGTGCCAGTGTAACTCTAGGTAGCAGCAGAGCAGGCTTTGCTATTAGCAGCAGTGCCCACTCCCTCTCAGTTTTATTCCAGAAAAGAGCCCTGGACCAGCCTGGTTTACTCCCCTTCCTGCACAGGAGCCCACTGATACCATCCAGCCAGATCCACGCTCTGTGCCTTATTCTGCTTTACCTAAAAGGCAAATTAGGCTGTGCGGAAAAGCACTGCTCCCACTGGAAGTCTTTCCCCAAACTGGGTGGAAGACCCACAAGCAAAGCCACGGAGATCATGGGGGGAGCCATCCATCAGTGGAGTTAAGCTACTTGAGCAACCAGCTGCTGTGCAAGAAGGAACTGCTGCTGGCCTCCTCTCCGGCCCTTCCCTGCAGGCAGCAGTGTTGTCCAAGCTGGCTGAAAATTAAAACCAGCAGAAAATTACTGACATTTTTTCAGTAGGCTTGGTTTTCCCCTGGTCCGTCGCCCGACACCGGCTCGCTCTGTGGCGAGATGAGCTTCTGTGCAAGGGAAGGGGAATGACGAGGTGTAAGTGGGACCATCCCCACTTGCCACTCCCCTGAGGCAAATTTGCTGTTAGGTCAGCATGGCTACACCGTCAGAACACACCGTAGGAAATGAAGTAATTAATTTCTAAGCTGGACTGGATGTAAACCAGGAGGCCTAGAGTGATGAGAAAGGGTGGACTAGATGACTTCCTGAAGGCATTCCAGTGATTTCTTCTCCTGTACTCAAAACTTACTTCCCTCCCCCTTTGTATTTAATATTTGTTAACAGGGTCATGAGTTTCAAATTTGTCTGCAAAACACAGGACACAGCAAAGCACCTATTATCAGAGATGCCGCTGTCTGGCCCACCTTGTTCCTCCAGCAGCATAGCACTGTCTCCTTCAGGCTAATCTTGACCCAACTAGGAGGCTCTGCAGAAGGAAAAGCCAGAGGCAAAGCCTTTCTGTATAATAAATCATGCGTGCGCACACACACACAAACACACACACATCTCAATAGTTAAAAAACAGATCAAGTACAGAAATCAGTGCTTGTCGTGACAAATCATATCCCCAACCCTAAACTCTGCCTGCTCAGACCCCGCAATCACAATTCATTTGCCTGCCCTTGGATTCAGTGAGACAAATCTGTGGCTGGAATAGATCCCATGACTTCCTTGCTTTCAGCAAAGATTTATACCTCCTAGGAATTTGCCAGATGTCAAGGCCTTTGAGGCTGTGGGTCTTGCATGGTGTATAGCTGGGAGGAGCCGTGCCAGGATTTACTGTGGAAAGCAAGCAGTGGGTCAAGCAGAAGGTATCTCGGCTGCATGGGACCGTATCTCTGCGTTGGCTCTGAGCATCCTCTCCTGCAAGTGGTGCCAACTTCAGTGCAACAGTGTGGCTCCATGTCTGATGTTCCCCCCAAGCAAACACAGAAGAGACTCATCTAGTGGGGGATGCAGTAAACCGACCTTTTCTATAGCTTGGACAGGACTGACCCATGAACATTAGGTGTCCCTGATCACTATCTTTGCTACTCCACACAAGAACCACCAAGTCTCAAGGACAAACCCATCCCAAGATTGCACAGGACCCTGATACTCTCACCCTGCTCTTGCCTTTTGCTGTTCTACCTTCATCTACTGCTGATAAAAACATGCCAGATTCACAACCCCATTGGTCAGAGAAAAGCAGCCCTGCAGCTTCAAGGTCAGCTTTCCTACGAGGCCCACCAAGGACTGCTTGGTGTCCTGGAAGCACCATTAAGAGGGGAATAAAGACTTTCATACTTTCATACCCTTTCACACCCTTTCACTTTCATACCCTTTTGGCCATGACCACAGTAGGCCATGGGAGGCCCAGAGCCTTTTCCGTATCAGACAGGTCACACCCAAGTTACTCTAACACTGCATGGACAATGTTGGAGGTCAGTCAGACTTCCTAGACAGATGACACAGAGCCAGTCCATGAAGACATGCATGAACCCATCACACAAGCAGCCAAAACAATACACCCAGCATCAAAAGCATGTCCCCTCCTGGGGCCAGGATGGCCTCAGGGGTGCTCAACCTCTGCCACTGCTACTGAGGAAGGCTCAAAACCATCTCCAACCTGACCCAGGCCCAGCTCCTCAAAGGCAACGGAGCACTTAAAATGGAAATGAAGAGCCTTCGAAGACCTGTCTTACAGGCTATCAAACAGCTATCAGCACTGCCACTACCTTAGGTCAGATTCAAACTTCTGTGAAAGACCCCAGTGACCCCAAAGACACTGACTCCTTGGTTTTGATGAGCAGCTCCACTGCAAATGGTGCAGTCAGACAGAAATAGAAGATGGAGCTGACCTAGCATCTCCACCTGTTCTGGACCCACACCAGTCACTGGCAGACAGAGGGCTCAGGTTCAGACCCAGTTCGCCCCAGAGGACCCTAGGTCAGGTCTAAGTCTCCAAACATGCTTTGCCAAAGGCACCTCAGCAACCTGCTGTTGAGATACTTGACAAGGGGACCGTAGAGAGAACCGGGCTTAGCCCAGGTGGAGCAGGAGAAGGATTATACCAGCCACTGTGTCACACATGTCCTTGCAGCTGAACCCTAGAAATGCAGACTTCTCCTGAAACCTTGCTACTGCCTTTGATAATAACACATTTCCCACTGACGGCAGAGATGGCAAAATCCAGAGAGGTCACCACATCCAGCTGTGGTCCTCATGGTGCGTTCTCCACTGCGTTGTGAGCCCTCGCAGACCCTTCTAGAGTCCCACAGCCCTCCCTGACATTCAGCAAGATATCACCCACAGGTTTACCAGAATGAACAAGAAACCTCTGCCTATTCCAGCATCCTTGGTTAAATGAATTGTTCTGGCTTAAAACACCCCATGTCCCCCCGGACGGCAAAAGGCACTCCCTGCTGTGAAAATGCATCCAGCATGAAGTCTCCAGCCCTCCACCCGAGTCCAGGGTCCCGGTTAGTCACAGTGTGTTAGGCAAGTAAGACAGTCTCTAATATGTTATGCCCTTTTTCTTGATTTCCACCACCCTGGTGATGTCATGCCTGCCACGTTCATGACTCTCAGCAGTCCTTTTTAGCCAGGCTGGCCTTGATCCTGCATCGCAGGATGTAAGCTGTGACGGCACTACAAGCCACCAGGCCAAAAAAAGAGATGCAAGAGAGATAAACAGAGAAAGGTCCATGTCTCTTCAGGAAAATCTCCTGCCTGTTCTTGTAATCCAAAAGAATGGCCTCCAGCTGTGATAGGGTGCAGATGGCCAGGAAGGTGTGGAAGATCTGATGGGCATGGCCAACGATATCGCAGGAGCCAGGGAAGTACTTCTCAGGGACTGGGCAGGAGAAGAAATAAGCACTGATAAGGAAAAACAGTATCTGGTACGTGTGGTACCAAGCTGCATCTTCCTCACAGCCCCCCAGATGACACACAACCACCCGGTGAGCGACAGGACTGATATCCAAGATGAAGGCCAGCCCGGCTGGGATCACCTGGCACATCTTCCTCATGATGGGGTAAGGCCGTCGGTACCGATATTTCGCATAGCAGCAGCCGGCACAAGACAACCAGCCACAGAAAGCAGCTGCCGGCAGAAAGAAAAGCCAGAACTTGTCGTACCAGGCTTGGTCAGAGCTATAGTAGAAATGAGCCAGGGCACTACCATACTGGTAGATGCCAACTCCAACGTAGTCCACGAAGTAGAAGGTGTAATGGTACAGCTCCGATTTGGACTGCAGTAGGTGAGCCAAGAGGCTGCAGGTCAGATAAGTGACAGAGGAGAGGACAAAGATGAGCAAAGGCAAGGACCACGCATCCACGGGTAACTGCTCAGCCTCCACAAACGTCTTGAATCTCAGCAGCACAGCCAGCGCTGCCAGGAGATGAGTCCACACATTGACCACCTCATTGTGCTTCTGGAAGAGGCTAAGGAAGTAGTACCGCCAGTCCTGGCCGGTGGGACGGTAGCCAGTGTGGATGTATGGCTCACGGAAGAGCTGCGGCACCTCGCACTCTTTGACCGTGCAAGGCATCTTGGGGAAGCCATCCTCCAGCAGCCTGGGAAGACGGCTGAGATGCTGCCCACTGAGGGACAGCGTGCTGATCCGCTCCAGGATGGCTGTCATCTTGTTGCGTACAATGGCCGTGAGCCCGGCTCTGGGGAATGTCGTCTTTGTGCCCTGCAAGGAGGGAGAAAGAAGAAATGTTAAAAGTGATACACCAGAGAGGAGAGCGTGCAGCCATATTCCTGGGTGGGATGAGCCATGGCACTATAGAGATGCTGGCCCTGCTTTTAGGGAAAAGGGGCTTTTCTTGACTCGGCAGACCCAAATTCAGCATGGAGAAATGGACACAGCCCTGTCCCTGCACTCCGATGGGCACTGCAATGTCACAAGCCTGCCCTTCTTCCCCACTTCCTCAGGCATTCAGCTTGGAGCATGTTCAGGAGCAGCCAGGAGCTGCCAATAAGGGGCTGCAAGAAGAAGTCAGATGTCAAGAAAGCACCTGATGATTTGCGGGGGGGATTTTTCACCCCTTTCCCCAGAACAAACTGCTCAGGGACAAAACTGAAGGGGTAATTACTCATCTAAGGGATAACCTGCCTTTCTGCACCTGAGTGAAGAGGGTCCCAACCAAACCATGGAGGTTGCGAATAAGCTCGGCTCCCCTGCCACACAACCTGCACGCGGGTAGCAGGTGAGTGGGGCAGAGGGAGGAGGGGAGAAGCCCACAGTTCCAAACCTGCAGCCTCCTTCACGTGTAAAAAGCAGCGGGACTGGGAGGTGACGGAGAAAGGAGAGGCTCCGCATAAGAGCTGGCCGCAGTTTGGGTATAGTATCGAAGCCTTGGGAGCATCCACGGAGCCGTGCTGAGGGGCTGCCGGATGAGATGTGCCTGGATGCTCAGAGCAGCCAAAGCCCAGCGCTGGGCACTTCTCTGCCTGCTCTGCTCTGCACCTTGGCAACCTCCGGAGTTGCTAAGCTCTGGCTGGAAAGATTCAGCTTCAGGGCACAGCAGGATCCTAACGTCTGGAGGCTCCCTCACAGCATCGCATTCACTCCCAATACCCTCTGTTTCCCCTTCTACCCTAGATATTTCTTTTCCCTGCTATGGCACAAAAAAAGAGGAGAGCTCATCGCACAGATGCCCGTGCTTGAATTGAATTTGATGCTGACGGAGCCCCACCAGACTCTGTAGGGCTGTGGTTACCCCCGTGCAGCCAACACATACATGTTTGCAGGACTGAAGCCTGCCTCCTGTGCTTATATGCACCCAACCAGAGCTGCAGTGGATGAAGCTGGCCAAAAATAAGTACATGCAAATGAGTATTTTGCCCAAGTGTGGCAAATGGCTTCTTTTTCTTCCGTTGCATCAGATACCAACTGCTGCCAGAGGTGAGACAAAGGAATAGTTTGCATGGGCACATGATGGGAGACCCATCTGGAGGTATAGGGGATGGGAAGGTGTTAAACACTGAGAGTGAAAGCAGAGACGGGACCTATCAAACAGTCCCAGGGTGAGAAAGCACAAAGAGCAAAGTCAGAGCAGACTCTGAACCAGGTTGCAAGTCCCACTTCCTCTCGCAACCCAAAGCCACTGATAACAGACAAAATATTTTTCACGTTGCTTCCGTATTTTAGCAGATGGCAGTTGTCATAACTAAAGGTGACATTTTCCAGCCAGTTCTCTCTCGCCCTGCGCTTTCCAGGCTTTCCCCCTTAGCACCTCTCAGGGCTGGGTTTTTTTTCCTTGTTTGCCACGGGGCAATCTGCCTGCTGAGTTAGATGGAGCTGCCTTAGCCACAAAAGGCGGAAGATGGTCTCTGCAAATGGTATTTTAGTTTTGCAGATGCATGAGACTGAAGATAGCACTCTTGCAGGGGAAGCTGACATTGCGCGCGTTCACAAAGACTTTGTTTCTCTCTCCTAAGGGTCTGCGGGGTCCAGATCTGTGATGGGGAAACGCAGTTCATTCAGCAGCTTGTGTATCTTTGGGGACACATGCCAAAATTTAGGAAGGCGAGGCAAATTTTGACGCTGGGGCACTCCTAGGAGGAGATGTTGTGAAAAAGGGGCAACAGCCAGTCTATTCTGGCTCCTTATAGCCAACGGAGAAAGAAAGGCTCATTCATCCAACTTACTCTAGACCTCAGCTTCAGGATAAGGCAAAGCCCAAGCAAAGAGACCATCCTCGGCCACGCAGCAATGTAATACTCACCCCCTGTTGCCCTATATCTCCTTTGGATGATCTGGCCAGAACTTGGTTGGAAGCTGCGCACGTTGGGGTGGGAAAGACAGGGAAGTTTCATGGACGTGTCTGTACTAAGACAGTGTTTGATTTCCTGATCTAGATGCACAGGCAAGAGCTCCCTGCCCAAGTCGAACTGCACCTCCTTCACTGCAATGCCAAGACATCTGCCGTCTCCAGCTGATGATCTCCAGGCCTTATGCACAGGTTTTGCCCTGTGCAGAGGTGTGAGTACAGACTCTGAAACGTTTTATGTGTCCTAAGCTCCTCCGCCCTGTCTGTTAACCTGTTAATGTGTTTTACACTTCTGCCGGCATTTGCTCCGATACAACCCAAGCAAGAGGGCTTAGACCCACGCTCACCATCTCCCAGCTTCCCCTTAACTAAATGTGGTCCAAGGATCTGGGCCCACTACAGGGGGCTCAGTGCTGAATCTTCATCCCAGTTCATTCCAGGAGGATGCTGGAAAACCCTCCAAAAAGGTTTTTAGACACTGATGGTGGAGATGGGGATCATGGTGGCAAGGTACAAGAAGAAAGGGCATGCTGCAGCTCCCCACCTCTTGGAGAACACAGGCTAATGCAGCGTGGATCCCAGGTCATCAGGAACCAAAAACCAGCTCAGATACAGCACAGACTGGGCAGGTGAACTGCACAGGAGCAGGGCTGGAGCACTCATCTCTCGCAGAGAGGCAGAAATACGCTGAAACCTGCCCATAAAGAGCAAAGGCAACCAAGAAGACACCCGGGAAGATGGCAGTCAAGCCTGGGCGTATGGATGCATGGCAATGCGAGGGGCACGTCGCCCCTTCCACCATCCGTGGCCTGCCTGCTTTGCATGCTGACAAGGACACGAGAGAGACAGGCAGCTTCTGTACCAGGCACAGCCTGGCTCCGGCTTGCACGGTGTGGGCTAGCGCCAGGATTCTGCCACTGTCTCGCATCCCGAGAGCTCCGTGTATAGAGCGAGCGTCGCCTTTGAGCAGAGTTAGGGAGAGGTTAGACACTGCAGGTCTCCCTGACACCAGCAGTCGGGAGAGATTCTTCCAGGCAGGCTTTCATAGCTGGAAAATGCCACTTTTTAACAAGCTGAGGGAGAGTCAGAGATTTTCAAAATAATAGTCCGAAATCACAAGGAACACATCTGATACTGGGATAAACAGTGCTAAATCAGGAACCTGGTAGAGCGCTTATTTTAAACCGAACTTGTGACATTAACGAGTTGAGAACAAGTTGGCAATTTCCAGCGATCATGTGATGGACAAAGCGACGAGCAATTAACGTTAGAAAAAGAGAAAGGGGAAGAAAAAAAAAACAAAAACAAAAAAACCCAACAACAAAAACCCAACCCAGAAACCCAAGGTCAGCACTGGCTGTTTCACTTTCACAGAGCCCCTATTCTTTTCCCTTCACGGGGGCGTAGGAGCAGCTGAAAGCCACATTCATCCGCAGGGTGTCTCGTTGAGATTCTGTCCTCACCCCCCGCCCCCCCCCCCCCCCCGCCTCCATCTCCGGGGGATTCAGTTATTTTGGCTGTTCCCAATTAACGGCAACCAAGTATCATTTGTTCGGGGAGGGAGCTGCAAGGCAAGAAGGAGGGGGTGGATGATGGCCAGGCTGTATCATGACAGCCACAATAAGAACCGCCGCACAGGAGGAGAACGATCCCGTTCCAATTTTTCCCTCTCCCTTTTGAAGCGAGTAATTGGAAACCCGAGCTTTTCCCAGCTCTTGTGCTTGTTTTGGTCACAGGCTGATGGAAGGGTTTGAATGAGAAAATTTCCTACAGGGTACGGCTGAGTTTCCCACCGGTCTGACCTCAGCGTTAACTGGCTGGGACTGAGACAGTACCAACGTGATATATTTGCTTCCAGAACAGTATTCAGGCATGGGAGGTTAACACAGGCTTCCAAAAAGGCAGTAATCCCTGGTAAACAAAGCAGAGAGGACCTGGGAACTCAGCCTGTGGGGAAGTCTTTAATAAATGCATTGCATTTAAAAAAAACCAAACAAGTGGTTGTGAATAGCATGGAAATAACAGCAGTGATCGTGCAGCAGTGGGCAACAGGCCAGTTTTGAGAGATGCAGGTGATTAATTCCTGAATGCCTTCTCTTCTGGGAGTGGAGCAAAACTCCCTGGAGAGACTCCAGGTCATTTTGAAGCCTGGGGTTTTATTCTGACCCCTTCCTACATGGGGTTAACTTTGGTGTCGCAGCTCCTACAAGCACCAGGATGGCAGAGAGCAGCTCAGCTCGCCTCTCCAGGGCTGGGAGAAGCTTCACCAAGGCTGCACCCAGCTGAGATGCGGTGGATAAGCCCCATCCCAAAGCCTGCTGCCTGCAGGCTGGTTCTACTTGAGCACAAGTGGTGTTTTGGAAAGGCTCCACCGGGGATGAGGAACTAAGAGACCAGGGACCGGCTCGTCGCAGCAATTCCTGCGGACTCTTGCTTCCTTCTCCTGCTGCACCTCAACCTGCCAGCATTAACCTTCCTCCTGACTGCGACAGACTCACACGGCGCTCAGATCCCCTCTGCAGGGAGTTACTGGGATTTAGGAGGGTGTCACAGAGGCCAGAAACTGGAAGAGGTGGCATTTGGTGGTTTGTGCCAGGGATGAGCCCTGCCTGAGCAGGCAGCAGGGTATGAAGGACGGATTTACACTCCAGCATCGGAGAAGTGGAAATCCCCACAACCAGAGAGGGGCCAGATGCTCAGGACTTGTGTAAGTTGGGCTTCCACCTCCCCATCGATTAAATGGGGATACCAGTCCTCATCTGCATAATGAGAACTAGATATGGGGCTCTTAATGCACTGCTGTAATGCACCAGGCAGCGCTGGGACTACTTAACAGCACATTACACAGAATATTTTATTTCTCTTGACTAAATTACATACCCAGTCACATCTACATCAGCCCAATGGGTGTATTACAAGCGCTCATCCAACAGGGACTCTGCATGGATTAGGATGCTCTGGAAGGTAAAAGGTGATGTGATGTGATTTACTGGCGACCTGGAAGAACACGCTTGAAAATAACCTTACGTTCTAAGAAAAAGGGTCAAAGCCACCTTGTAGAAAATTTCAAATAAAATAATATGGCTCAAATTCTACCTTTCTATATACACATATACACACACACAGAGCGTGTAGCTGAAGCTGGGTTTGTCCAAGCATGTATTAATCAGGAAACCAACGTCCCGTGATGCTGGGAGATGAGCCATTAAAGCCGGCGGGAGGTGGCAGGATCCCCCACGGAAGCCATGGCAGTGTCAGCTCCCCTGCAATTTCTGGCCTGGAAGCAATGCCGGGCCGGCAGCCAGCTCAGCCGTGCTGAGCAGCAAGTGCCTCTTGACATGGGTTCGGCGTTGCCTGCGCGTTGGGATGGGTCCAGGGGATGAGAGCAGCGGAGACGGAGCGATGAACGCTGTGCTCGGAGGGGACAGAGCAAAACAAAGCTGCTGGCAACTACCTCATCCCTGCAGCAAAGCCAAGGGGGGTCAACAGCATCCCACCAAGAAGGAGGAGCCCCCAAGGTCCTGCAGTTGTTTGGGGGAGCGAAGCATAGAATCATAGACTCGTCTAGGTTGGAAGGGACCTTTCAGATCATCGAGTCCAACCATCAGCCTAACACTGACAAAAGCACCACTAAACCATGTCCCTCAGCACCACGTCTACCCAGCTTTTAAATACCTCCAGGGATGGTGATTCCACCACCTTCCTGAGCAGCCTGTTCCAATGCTTGACAACCCTTTCAGTGAAGAAATTTTTCCTAATATCCATCCTAGACCTTCCCTTGGCACAACTTGAGGTCATTTCCTCTTGTCCTATCACTTAGTACTTGGGAGAAGAGACTGACACCCACCTGTCTACCCCCTCCTTTCAGTGAGCTGTAGAGAGCGAGAAGGTCTCCCCTCAGCCTCCTCTTCTCCAGGCTGAACACCCCCAGCTCCCTCAGACGCTCCTCACAAGACTTGTGCTCCAGACCCCTCACCAGCTCCGTTGCCCTTCTCTGGACACGCTCCATCACCTCAGTGTCTTTCTTGTGGTGAGGGGCCCAAAACTGGACACAGTATTGGAGGTGGGCCCTCACCAGTCCTGAGTACAGGGGGATGATCACTGCCCCAGTCCTGCTGGCCACACCATTCCTGATACAAGCCAGAATGCTGTTGGCCTTCTTGGCCACCTGGGCACACTGCTGGCTCATATTCAGCCAACTGTTGACCAGCACCCCCAGGTCCTTTTCTGCCGGGCAGCTCTCCAGCCACTCTGCCCCAAGCTTGTAATGGTGCATGGGGTTGTTATGACCCAATGCAGGACCCGGCACTTGACCCTGTTGAACCTCATACCGTTGGCCTTGACCCATCAATTGAGCCTGTCCAGATCCCTCTGTAGAGCTTTCTATCCTCAAGCAGACCAACACTCCCACCCAATTTGGTGTCGTCACAGCAGGGCAGTGGAAATCCAAAGTTAGGAAACCAAAGACTTGACAAGGCTTCTGGCTTTACAGCGAGAATCCAAACCTTGAGCTAGACATCACCAAGCCCTTGTTTCTGAGGCCAGCTGGGCTGGCATGGATGCTCCCATGCTGCAACACCCGTGAAATGGGTGGCCAGATGCAAACTGTCTGCTGGGAAGAACTTCTGGACTGTGCTAACGCCCAAACCATGCTGGGGAATGGTGTGGGTCACCACGGCACATTTCTGTTTTGCCGCAATAAACACAGCTGCAGTTTCTTCATGCCTAACCAGGGTTACAACCTGGCGAGGCTACTGATACACAGCCACTACACTCAATGTGTGAAAAAGGAAACCATCTGCAGCACCAGCTGCAAAAATGGTAATATTCGTTATTTCTACCCATAGACCCTGGGTGAGAATTATCTCCTCTGGCAAATCTATCCCTCCCCTATCAAAAATTGCTCAGACAGAATCACAGAATCATAGAATCGCCTAGGTTGGAAGGGACCTTTCAGATCATCTAGTCCAACCATCAACCCAACTCTGACAAAAACCGTCACTAAACTATATCTCTAAGCACCATCTCTACCCGTCTTTTAAATCCCTCCAGGGATGGTGCCTCAACCACTTCCCTGGGCAGCCTGTTCCAATGCTTGATAACCCTTTCAGTGTAAAATTTTTTCCTAATATCCCATCTAAACCTCCCCCGGTGCAACTTGAGGCCGTTTCCTCTTGTCCCATCGCCTGTTCCTCAGGAGAAGAGACCGACCCCCCCCCCGACTACCCCCTCCTTTCAGGGAGCTGTAGAGAGCGAGAAGGTCTCCCCTCAGCCTCCTCTTCTCCAGGCTGAACACCCCCAGGTCCCCCAGATCACGGCAATATTCCGCAGCTTTTCCTCCTGATCTCACAAAACCTTTGCTGTTTGCACTTTCCAGAGCAGCTCACCACTTCCTTTTCCCACACACAACTAACCCAGCCCCCAATGCTCTGGGGCTCGATTTCAGATGGGTGCGAGATCCCTGGGTGGGACCGAGTAATCAAAGACAAGGGCATGGTCCCGATCAGTGACCTGCGACCATCGGGTGGTTGAAGTGTTAGCGCACTCCCAGGCACAGTTTCGCTCCAGCCGCCCACACCGGTCCCTGCCTTCTGCATTCAGTCGTGCCGGGACCACCGCTGGAGTGGGACGACTGACCCACTTCATATGCCAACGCTGGAATTGTGCCTGGGTTTTTTTTTCCCCCCATTGACTGAAAAAGAACCCTGGATTATTTTTTTTTCAGCTGCATCCTGCTTTCACCTTAAAAATTTCCTCCTGCAAGGTCTGTGGGATACGGTACCCGTCCCTTCAACCACCAAGTCTCTGCATGCACACCCTGCGAGCAAGAGGTCACTGCCGTGAGCCTTTCCTAAAGCCACCAGACCAGCATCCACCCATGGGACAAATCTTTCAGCACAGATCTGCTGGAGACGGGAACTCCTGCTAGCGCAGGGAGACCGCAACGAGCCAGCAAATCTCTCCCTGCTCAGATCTATCCGCTGATGGGACAACCCAGGAGCGGTCTGCCTGCAGGCAGAGCCACCAAACCAAACTGGCCGTGCGCTCTTTGGGGATCCGAACCGTTGCCAAAAGGTGTCCCAGAGCCTACAAGCTGAGACTGCTTAGCTTTGCAGTCCTCCACAAAAGCCTGTTGCACAAAAACATCTTTTTTTTTTTTTTTTTTTTTTTTTAAGGTTGCAGATTTTAGAGCTTCGGTCATTAGAAAAAAATGTATATAAATCATGCACACCACTGCCGCTGCTGCGGGCAGAGAGCAGGCTGCCGGGGAGAGACTGCAGCTCTGTGCCAACCCCCCGGAGCTGCGAGCTCTTCTCTTCCCTGCACTAAAAGTCTGTCCCCATCCGGGACCTCCTCCTATTTAATCCCGTGGCCTCTCCCAGCAAGCTTCGAGGTTTGCAATGACAGCAGTGCTGCCCTTCTGGGGGGCTACAAAGCTCCCAGCAAGGACCAGATGGCAGATTCCCTCCCAAACAAGGGCTGTGGGTTGTGCTGCATCCACATGAATACATCTCTACTCGGTCCCGAGGATCCACTGGGGAATAAAAAAGCAACCGGGACCAAGCTTACACTTGGTCGCTCTTGAAGGATGGAGGACACAAGGTATGGCGAGCTGCAGACCAAACGCGCAGCCTCCAGGAGCCTTCTGGGAATTTGTTCCTCTGGAGGAATTTCTTGAGCATAAATGGATACTGCAATGGAAAGACCGCTCGCCTGACCCCGACAGCAGGGGTTATCACGTACACCGGCAGCTAAAAATTAAGCTGGTGCATGACTCAAGAAGCGCAAGTAGCGGCAAGTGCCATCACGTGACCCGATGATGGCAGCTCCCTCCCTGAGTCCGGAGGGACACGACCCTCTTCTCGCCCGTAGGCTCTGGCCACGGCTTCAGCGTCAATAAATAACAGCAATGATGCCCAGAAAACAGAAAATGCCGCAGCGAGCGGGGCTGTTAACCCACACCTTCACCGGCAGAGCGGGAGGAAGTGTGTAACGGCTTGTGGTTTGGCCCGAAGAGCCCTATGGAGGGTTTCTAGGAATTGTTTGCAACACGTATCACCCCCCCAACACACACACCCCAACATGAAGGCAGGAACACGGTCTGACGGTATAATTCAGGGCTGCTCACCCCTCCCTGCCCTGGCAGAGAGCAAAAACAGGCTTTAGACCCGCTGGATTTCACTCCTGCCTACGGGCTTCATCTTTTTTCATCACCTTTTCATGATTTCACTCTTTTTCAACGACCGTTGCTGGGGTGGCATCACACACATCCTCCTCCTGACCCCGTGGTTGGCAATTCCCCCCACCCCACCCCAGCTCATGGCACCTAAAGCATGCTGGGGCATTTCCCGATGATCCCGCAGCATCTGATGACAACCACGCATCTCCATCCCGCAGCGCAGTAAAAAGCCACGTGCTCCAGCCAAAGCAGCCTGGCGATGAAGGGCTGGAGCTACCCAGTTATTAAACGAGCAGCGGATGCGGGACTAGTGGTCCTGCGTACCCAGCGCCGGTTGATCCGCAGCATTTCCCGCCCTGGCACAGCGACCGGGAGGTTCCGTACTCAACCCTGCTCGTGCCAGGGATGAGTCGGTTTGACACTAAGCAAACAACTTCCATGTTTGCCCAAACTTATTTATATTTTTTTTTTTCTCAATGAAAACCAGAATGGTTCAAGACTGTCCGCAATTTTTTTACCCCCCCCAAAAAAGTGAAATGCTCATGGTGTTTTCAGGAAAAATCCAGATGGGAAATTAGGGGAATATGACCAACAATCCCCAAAGCGTCCTGGAGAAGACAAGCAGGGAAAAACCTTTAATTGACCCTTCCGAGACATGTGCTGGGGTGCGTCAAGCCAAGCGGGCAGGTACCAGCTCGGAAGCAAACGGCAGGAGCTGGTTCTTCACCCAGCCCAGGGCTAAACTACGCCATGGCTCCTCGCCACGGCCTCCACAACAGCCCAAGGGTCAAAGTCAGGCAAGGAAAAGCCACCCGCAGCTATTACAAACAAACACGGAGGACAACCACTGCCCACCTCTCTCCTCCATGAAGCCCTTGAGATACGGGTCAGGGGGGAATTTTATGGCAAAAATGAGTTTCTCCTCCCGCTCTTTCCCCAGCGCCCACCCCGCTGCAGGACCCACCCCACCTCGACGGACTCCGGTTGTTCTCGGCGGGGGTGAAGATCACGCATCCCTCCCCGCCCCAGCATTTCGAGGTCCAATGCGTGTTTTACCCCCGCGGGGGACCCACCCTGGGGGTGGCCGCGGGGGTGTTCGCTTTGCCCCTGCGTGACCCGGCTCCCCGCGGGGAAGGGATGCTCCTCGCCGCCGCGGGGATGCGGCGCGGTGCGGTACCCGGGCGGGGACGCCGGAGCTGGCTCCCCGGGGGATAGAAAGAGCCGTGCCGCATCCCCCACGGCGGGGCGTCTCCCCCCGCCACCACCCCCGGAGGGCTGGGAGAGGAGCTGCCCGCGGGGAGGGGACCGGCGGCTGCGCCCGCACTCACCGCTCGCCCGCGATCGCCCCGCAGCCGCCGACTCCCGCGGCCGCCGCCTCCGGCAGCGCCGCCGCCAACCGGCGCCTCCGCGCATGCGCGGCCCGCCCCGGGGTGGCCCCGGCCGAGCCCAGGCGGTCGGAGCTGGAGAGTCGTTAAGTCAGCGTGGTTTGGGTAGCAAGGGACGTTTAAAGGCCACCTAGTCCAACCCCCCTGGCATGGACAGGGACATCTTCCACCAGATCAGGTTGCTCAGAGCCCCGTCCGACCTGACCTTGGATGCTTCCAGGGTTCCATCCACCACCTCTCTGGGCAACCGGACCCAGTGTCTTGCCACCCTCAGTGTAAACAATTTCTTCTTTATATCTAGTGGTGGCTCAAAGCTGGTTGTCCAGGACCCTGTCCAGGTGGGTTATGAAGATCTCCAAGGATGGAGATCACATGGATGGAGCTCTCTCCCAAGGATGGAGATCCTCACAGTGCCAAGACAGGGCCAGAGGCCATGGGCACATGCTGAAACACAGGACGTCCCTCTGAACATTGGGAAGCACTTTTTTACTGTGAGGGTGACCGAGCACTGGCACAGGTTGCTCAGGGAGGTGGTGGATTATCCATCCTTGGTGATCTTCAAAACCCACAGAATCAGACTGACAGAATTACAGAATCATAGAATAGTTTGGGTTGGAAGGGATGTTTAAAGGCCATCTAATACAAACCCTGTGCCATGAATGGGGACATATTCAACTAGATCAGTTTTCTCAGAGCCCCATCCAACCTGACCTGGAATGATTCCAGGGATGGGATGTCTACCACCTCTCAGGGCAACCTGGGCCAGGATCTCACCACCCTCAGTGTAAACAATTTCTTCTTTATATCTAGTGGTGGCTCAGAGCTGGTTGTCCGGGATCACGTCCAGGTGGGTTTTGAAGGTCTCCAAGGATAGAGATCACATGGATGGAGATTCACAGATGGAGACCTCTCTCAAGGATGGAGATCCTCACAGCAAAGACAGGACCAGAGGCCACAGGCACACACTGAAACACAGGAGCCTCCTCCGAACATCAGGAAAAACTTTTTTACTGTGAGGGCGACTGAGCACTGGCACAGGTTGCTCAGGGAGGTGGTGGTCTCCATCCTTGGTGATCTTCAAAAGCCATCTGGACATGGTTCTGGGCAACCAGGCTCTAGGTGGCCCTGCTTGAGCAGGGATTTGGACCAGATGACCTCTAGAAGTCCCTTCCCACCCCAACCATCTTGTGATTCTGAGCTGAAGACCTGCAGAACGCAGCAGAGAGGCCAGGGAGGGCTCTATGCAGCCATGGGTGGTCATTGCCACAGCTCATGGTTTCCAGCTGTGACTGTTAGGTGTCAAACAAAAAAATTCCTAGTCCTGAGAGCTGTTTTTATGCTGGCCCTGAGCTGCCCTTGGTGAAGGTAAAAATGAGGGAAATGGGAGGAAAAATAAAAGTTCTGCTGCCAACTGCCCGTTTTCTGGGCTCCTAGTTGGGACAAACCCCCTGATTTTGCTGCCCTGGACGTGCAAGCATGGCGGAGAGGATGACTTTTCCCCAGGATTTGCAGCCTCAAGAGAGTATGGCCTTGAGCCAACCACCGGGGCAGTGAGGTTTACGCCATAAAAACAGCACCAAAGAGTTTGGGCGCCAGAAATGAGGGATTTGCACCCAAATGGCCTTTCAGGAGCGGTCTCTGGGCCCTTGAACTATGCCTGGGGAATGACTGGGACCAAACTGTGCCAAAACCACAGTGATCAGTTTAGTCACCATGATCCCAGGAATGGATTAATTTATGAATATGGAGGACCTCTTTCCCCTGTTCTGTCTCCATGTCAGCTTGTTTATTTGGGTTTTGCTTCTCCAGCCTGTCAGGACTGTTGTTTTTCGATGGGTTTACGAGGGAAACAGAAGGACCGCTGGTTCTGCAGGGAGAGGATCGCAGGAGAGGAAGCCCAGAATCGGGACTTTCCAACTCCGATAAGACCACTCCAGCCTGGGTGAAGCTTTGGCACATCCCGGCACGCATCTGCCAGCACACAGGAGAGCCAGTGCTCCCAAAGTGAGGAGGGGAAACCTCCAGGATGAAGAAGGTGGGCAGGGGACCTCCATTTTCCCCTCTCCTCTTGCTCAGGGATGGGATGGGATACGACTGGCAGATCCCAACCCCATCAGTGACATCTTGCACTCATTTTCCACCCCTCTAAGACATCTCCCCCTGTAACACCCATAATACAGCTCTATCCTGCTCCATTCCTTAAATTGGGAGGTGATTCTTCTCCTCTACTCCGCTCTGGTGAGATCCCACCTGGAGTACTGTCTTCAGCTCTGGGGTCCCCAACATCAGAAGGACATGGAGCTGTTGGAGCAGGTCCAGAGGAGGCCACAGAAGTGATCCGAGGGCTGGAGCCACTCTGCTGTGCGGACAGGCTGAGAGAGTTATGGGGGTTCAGCCTGGAGAAGAGAAGGCTCTGGGGAGACCTGAGAGCCCCTGCCAGTCCCTAAAGGGGCTCCAGGAAAGCTGGGGAGGGACTCTGGAGCAGGGAAGGGAGCCACAGGATGAGAGGGAATGGTTTTCAACTGAAAGAAGGGAGATTTAGATTAGATATTAGGAGGAAATTCCTTGGTGTGAGGGTGGTGAGCCCCCGGCCCAGGTTGCCCAGAGAAGCTGTGGGTGCCCCATCCCTGGAGGGGTTCAAGGCCAGGTTGGACGGGGCTTGGAGCAACCTGGTCTGGTGGGAGGTGTCCCTGCCCAGGGCAGGGGGTTGGAACTAGGTGATCTTCAAGGTCTCTTCCAACTCTAACCATTCTATGATTCTATGGTTCTAGGGATGCTCTGTGGCTGGGAGATGGAGGTCATGGCATGGCTTTTCCTTTTCCATGTGTCTTTCCATCATGGCTCACGTGGGAGAAGTGGAAACACTCAGCTGAGTGCTGGTAATGGCCACGTCAAGGCTGAAGACAAGGTGGGAAGAAAAATACAACCCCAACAGAAGGGGATGGTGGGGTGGGACATCCCTGCTGCAACGTGTACAAAGCAATGCTGCTGGGTGGCCTGCCCTTCTTTTCTGCTGCGATTAAAGGTTTTTCTCCCATTTACGTTCATGGAATGCCTTGGGGCAGACTTGAGAAAGGCAAAGGGCAGCTCCGTGTGGGGATAACTGCTCTCCTGGGTGGGTGCTGACAGCTTGTTTTGCACACCAAGCTTGGTGGAGGCTGCCCAGCAAGACCTTTTTGATCGCTGGTTCCGTGACCTGCTCTTAGGTGACTGGTACCTGCCAGTGCCTGCCAGCACCAACTACCTGCCCTGTAGTTCATCTCAGCCTTATCCTACTGCGCTGTACTCCTTGTCACTCCCTATCTTTGACATTTTACACCCTGAAATGAATCACCCAGTTCCTTTCAAGGCATAGCCCAGGCGTGGTTGTGTTTGCCCAGGAAGGTTGCTCACAGCAGGCAGTTAAGACCTGTACCAGGGTTGTACAAGGCTGGGCTCTCCCTGCCCTTCACAGTCATCTGATACGATCCAAGCAGGCTTTGCACCCTCAACCAGCCCCTGCACACCTTCGTCTCCACCCAAATATACCTGCACCCGCCCTGTCATACAACACAAACCCTGTTCTTGCAGGCTGCAAACTGGTTGTCCCATTATGGGGCTTTGAGCAACCTGGTCTGGTGGGAGGTGTCCCTGCCCATGGCAGGGGATTTGGAACTAGATGATCTTTAAGGTCCCTTCGCACCTAAACCATTCTGTGATTCTAGTTTGGGTGCTTTGAATTATCACCCAAAAAGAGAGGCTTGTTTTGGGGATCGGGATCTTCTTCAAGATGCATCCAAAGCCACAACGTCCAGGCTGGGCTGCTTAGCAGCAGCTTTGCACCAAAGACAACTGAGATATCCAAAACACCGAATGGGATACAGAAATCAGGACAAGTCACCTTTTCCCTGTATTTGCCTCTAATAAGGAATATTGGCCTGTTGCTATCATAACCAGATAAAAGAGAATCTTTCTGCCCTATGCATCACTGTCTATTGAAATCCTTTCCACTGGAGAAGAATTGATGCTCGTGTTTTGGCAGGTTTTAGAAAAGATCGTGCAGATGCATAATATTGAGGACGGCAAAAAAAAAAATAATGGTAGTTTTGGAGAGGATGTAAACCTCCTTGCTTCAAGACAAAATCTTCAGCTAACAAGGCTCAGGAGGGAAATTTCTTTGTGATCCACAGCTCTTCTATGGGGGTTTCTTTTATCTTCCTCTGTAATAACCCACACCAGCAGGTCTCAGGGTGATGGGCTACATGAATTCCTTGCAGTTCTTTTGAATCCTGCTTACATGCTTTCTTTAATAATTCAGAAAAAAAACAGCCCTAAGATCCCTCGCTTACCAAGTGTGGCCCCTGCAATCAGAGAGACGCACTTAAAATCATAGAATCATAGAACGGTTTGGGTTGGAAAAGACCTTAAAGATCATCTAGTTCCACCCCCCTGCCCTGGGCAGGGACACCTCCCACCAGCCCAGGTTGCTCCAAGCCCCGTCCAACCTGGCCTTGAACCCCTCCAGGGATGGGGCAGCCACAGCTTCTCTGGGCAACCCGGGCCAGGGGCTCACCACCCTCACAGCAAAGAACTTCCTCCTAATACCTCATCTAAATCTCCCCTCTTCCACTTTAAATCTGTTCCCCCTCATCCTACTGGAAGCAGCCTTCCAGTACCTGAAGGGGGCCTACAGGAAAGCTGGGGAGGGGCTGTTTGCAAGGGCAGGTAGCAACAGGACGAGGGGCAATGGTTTAAACTAGAGCAGGGCAGGTTTAGGTTAGACATTAGGAAGAAGTTCTTTACACTGAGGGTGGTGAGACACTGGCCCAGGTTGCCCAGAGAGGTGGTGGAGGCCCCATCCCTGGAGACATTCAAGGCCAGGCTGGATGAGGCTCTGAGCAACCTGATCTAGTTGAAGATGTCCCTGCTCACTGCCGGGGGGTTGGACTAGATGGCCTTTAGAGGTCCCTTCCAACCCAACACATTCTATGATCCCATGGCTCCCCTCCCTGCTCCAGAGTCCCTGCCCAGCTTTCCTGGAGCCCCTTTAGGGACTGGCAGGGGCTGGAAGGTCTCCGCGGAGCCTTCTCTTCTCCAGGCTGAACCCCCCCAGCTCTCTCAGCCTGTCCTCCCAGCAGAGGGGCTCCAGCCCTCCCAGCATCTCCGGGGCCTCCTCTGGCCCCGCTCCAACAGCTCCGTGTCTCTCCTGTGCCGAGGCCCCAGCGCTGGAGGCAGCACTGCAGGGGGGTCTCCCCCGAGCGCAGCAGAGGGGCAGAATCCCCCCCTCGCCCTGCTGCCCACGCTGCTGGGGATGCATCACCCAACCCAAAACAAGGGTCAGGGCCAGAACTGGGGCTCCTGTTCTCGCTGCCGTGTTAATTTTTCCACCCTCGGCTGCTCCCCCCATGTTGCACAAGGGGCATGTGGCAATTTGGGGTAAGGACTTTCCTGCCTCTTTGTGGTTTCCAGGGAGCAGGGAGCCCATCGTGACAGTCAGATGATGATTGCTAACATGGCTTACACGAATTGCTGCAGCTTCACCTCTTCCAAAGCTGGACATCGCTCGCTGAAGTGACCAGTGAATCCTGCCCCGTGGCTGAAAGCACATCCTAGAGATCCTGGTGCAGAGACGATGATGCTTTGCATACAGATGGGTGATTTCCAGGCTTGGGGGTGGAGAAAATGAATGGAAAAGGCAAAAAGAAAAAAAAAAAAAAGAAACCAGCTGTCACTGTCTTTAGTAACGGCCAGGACTCATGAGAGCGGATCAGCAGACCGAAATAGCAACACCCAACCTCGGGCGATCTATATCTGGGTCTTTCGGACTTCCCTGGAAATGTGGTCAGGTTGCCAACATTACACAGACACGCTCCCGGCCGCGCTCCCTGCGGCTTTGTTGATTCAGCCACTCCTCTGGTTTCGTTTGCCGGGCAAATTGATTTTTTCATTGTGCCCGGAGGCATGGCCCGCATGGGTTCGTTTTGTTGTTTGGTTCTTCTTATTAATTGCTGTGTGTTCTGCTCGGTAGGAGAAGAGAATGAATCACCCACCAGATCTGGTGCATCAGAAGCAGGACCGCAACAAGATTTTATGCTCCCATCGTCGTGCTAAGACCATACCGGTGGCGTATGGGAGGAAAAACAGCCCCAAATACACCAGGCTCCTGCTGTGGGAAGGAAGAAGGTGGCTACCATCCATCCCAACATGCTGAAGGTCAGAGCCTTAACTTCTTACCCACTTTACTGTGCTCTCCTGGTGGGATACTGGCAGCTCCCCATGCATTTAAGTAAAGAAATTCCATTAATATTGACCGATAGTTGTTTTTCATGTTTTTCTTCCCCGGGACTAGGTAAAAAAAAAAAGAGGTAGATCAGTTTAAAGATTTACCAGAGTGCATGGGAATAGCAAATACTTCAAGAAAGCGATGTCAGGAATGCCTGAGCTGGGTGCAGATGCGATCGGGTGAAATTCTCCAGCCTGTGTTAGGGAAAAGGGCGGAACAGAGGATTAAGAATGGTTCTTCCGGCGTTAAATTACGTGTCTTCCACACGTGGTCAGGAGGACTCTCCTCCTGTGAGAGTGAATTCCCCGACCGGGGTTCAGCTCCCGCGAGTGCAGCTGCAGGAGACACCAGCAAGGACCAACCCTTTTTATCCTTTGGAAGGAAGTAAAATTCGCACTGACAAAAACATCTCAGAGGTGCTCTCCCTTCTCCGTATTCTCCCAATTACAAAAAAGTGATTTTTTTTTTTTTTCCATTCAAAACATTTTGTTCCATGTTATTATCCTCCCATTTTATTATAAGTCTATTTGAAACATCAGCTCCAATGCGTCGCTCGATGATGAGGTGACACCCCGTTGAGTTTGGGCTGCTCTCCCCCCATTTTTGGAGATGTGAAGGAGCCACAAGCTGCTCCTTTCCCTTCCGTGGGTGAGACAAAGTTGCTCAGCAGAAGGGAAAGCTGAGCGATGGCGACTTGAAAATTGACTTGTGGCTTGAAAATTGACTTTTAATAGAATTAAGGGGAAAAACAGAGTCTGGGAGAGATCAAAGGGTACCCATAAAAGGATCTTTTTTCCCTCCCTAATTAAAAATGACCCTAGTTATTTATTTCTAAATAGCATGATCTCAGAAGCCTAGTGCATGGGTGGCGATGCATGGAGATGTGAGGAAGGGAGGATCAGGGAGCGTCAGGGTGCTCCTGCCAGCACCCCTCCTGTGCAAATCACCCATGAAAATTACTCCTGCGCCCACCCGCGATTCTTCTGTTTCCCTGTGAGCTCTGCAGCCCTTCCGTGTATTTTGGTGCTTAATTCCTGTTGTTTTTTTGTTTGTTTATTTTTCGTTTCCAGTGGATAAGAAGTGCTACACGTCTCTGCGAGCCTGTGCCGCACTCTCCAGCCCGTAACCGCTGGGATGTGGCAGGGAGGTGAATCCCTGGAGATCCTGGGCAGCATCCAAGGGAGTCCTAAAAGGGAAGGCGTCTGTTATCCCACCCTTATCCATCTCTCTCCGTCCCTTTGTCCTCCCTGGCCTGACCAATTAATTATTCAGGCAGGAGCCAGTGTTGCTATAGGGCACCGTCACGAATAACAACAGGCGGCTATTTTTATCCCTAACTCCTGTTACCTCGCGGTCAGGAGGGATGCGTCCCCGCCAGCTCCCTTCACACAGAGCTCGCCGGCTTCGGCAGGAGGAGTGCCACAACGATTTACAACGTCTTTATGGGCTGGGATTCGTTTTGACCACCTAAATATAGGTGAAATCTATGCGCGATCTAGATATACGTGTCTGAATCCCACCCTGGTCCCACTCTGTGCACTGCCAGCTGTACTCACGGGTGGCTTTGCATCCGTGTTTTATTTTTTTCCCCTCCATATTTTATTTTTTCCGTCCATATTTTACCTTTTCCATCCTGATTTTATCTGCAACAAAGCACGCAGACTGTGTTCATTGCTGGATTTAATCGTCTGTCAACTGCAGAGAGAGAAAAACTGTCTCAGAGGTGAAATTTCATGTCAGGTTCTGAAAATTTATGTAGGATACATTATATTTCCTTTGGGGACATACACAGATTGATTCCTCCAGCCAGTTTATATCCTCACAGCTCATGTGGTGTCCACTTTAGTATCTTGCCGTGACCAATGAGTGTGGCATGGTCACACCAAAGGCTTTCTCTGCTCACTCCTCCTCATGATCCCTGGCTCACGCCGGCTGCAATGAAAGCAGGAAAACTCCAGAAAATCAGGGAAAAGGTGAGATTTGAGGAGCACGTGAAGGGAAATGGGTGCTGCTGAGTGTGCAGAGGCAGGGAGGCTATTCTGGCTGCAGAGAGTATCTCCGGAGGTAGCCTGGAGTTAAAAAAAAAAATAAAAAAAAGAGGAAAGGAAAGGAAAGGAAAAAGGAAAGGAAAGGAAAAAGGAAAGGAAAGGAAAAAGGAAAGGAAAGGGAAAAGGAAAGGAAAGGGAAAAGGAAAGGAAAGGAAAAAGGAAAGGAAAGGAAAAAGGAAAGGAAGGGAAAGGAAAGGAAGGGAAAGGAAAGGAAAGGAAAGGAAAGGAAAGGAAAGGAAAGGAAAGGAAAGGAAAGGAAAGGAAAAAGGAAAGGAAAGGAAAGGGAGAAAAGAAAAGAAGAAAAAAAGAAGGAAAAAAGAAAAAAGAAGGAAAAAAGAAAAAAGAAAGAAAAAAGAAGAAAAAAGAAAAAAGAAAAATAAAGAAAAAAGAAGAAAAAAAAGAAAAAAGAAAAAAGAAGAAAAATAAAAGAAAGAAAAAAAGAAGAAA
This sequence comes from Rissa tridactyla, assembly GCF_028500815.1. Lineage (NCBI taxonomy): Eukaryota > Metazoa > Chordata > Aves > Charadriiformes > Laridae > Rissa > Rissa tridactyla. The sequence continues at coordinate 123,192,119 of NC_071468.1, read as the reverse complement.
AAAAAAAGAAGAAAGAAAACGGCAACAGAGCACAAGATCCTTCATTCCTGCCAGCCTGCCAAATTTACTACTCAATCAAATTATTCCAGAGGAGGGCCCAAAAGCCTGAGAAGGCAAATCTGAACTTTTACTTTGATGCAGAAGGACATGAGAAAATCTTGCAGAAGCGGGACAAATACTCAGGACTTGGGCTACCTATATCCTAAACAGGCCACAGAGGTTACCAGCAACATTTCCGATGATTTTTCAGGGATTTGGTCCAGGCACACAAATGGAAAAATGGGAAACAGGGCAGGGGCTGTTTCCTGCTCCTCTTCCGAAACACGAGTCGAAGTTGCTCCCTCTGGCGAGATCGGGCAGCAGGAACGCTTGTGCCTCGGAATTTTGCACAGAACCCGGGTGAATATTTCCTACCAATCCTGGAAAAAAATGCTTTTTAGCTCTAATATCATCCAGGGGACACAGCCAAGTTTGGATGTCCACTATGCCTTGCTGATTGAAATAGTTTTGCCTAGCTTTTTAAGGGATACCAAAAATATTTTTTAAGGGGGAGCAGTCGGTTTTCCCGTATGGCGTGGCTCGGCTGTCCCCGCTTTCCTGTGATTTCACCTTTCCGAAGACACATCCAAAATCATCCTTGTCATTGCGAAACCTCACGGCAGAACCTGTCGCTTTTGTGTCTTCAGCCCCACACTCCTGGACTCGGCCCAGGACATGTAAAAGGGAAAAGCAACGCCCCAGCCTGTGTGCTTTGGGGCAAAAGCACCCAGAAACGGAGCTCCCTGTAATGCAATAGGAAAATAAAAAATGAGTTTGTTTGTTGTTGGGGGTTTTTTTTGGAAGTAGAACGGTATATTCAGCCCGTCGGTGACTTTCAAGTGCTGGACCTGGGAGCCAGGCAAGGACCCCGGGGCCAATCCTGGCACCGCTGGGACCCTGGAATCCTGGGAACCCTGGGACCTATCGCAGGATCCCCGGGACCCTCAGCACCCTGGGCCTGATCCCAGGACCCCTGGGACCCTCAGGACTGATCTCTGGACTGCTGGGACCCTGGGGCCAATCCCGGGATCCCCAAATCTCCGTAACCGTCGGAAGCCCGGGGCCGATCCCGGGATCACTGGGACCCCTGGGACCGATCCCGGGACCCCCGGAGCCCTGGGGCCGATCCCGGGATCCCTGGGACCAATCCCGGGACCCCTGAGACCCGCGGGATCGATGCTGGGAGCCCCGGAACCTTCGGGACCGACCCCGGGACTCCTGGGACCACCGGGACCGATCCCGGGAGCCCTGAACCTCCGGGAGCCCGGGGCCGATCCCAGGACCCCTGGGGCCCCCGGGACTCCGTGACCACCGGGAGTCCGGGGCCGATCCCGGGACCCTCGGAGCCCGCAGGACTCCGGGACAGCCGGAACCGATCTCCGCACCCCCGACACCTCGGGACCGATCCCCTTCCCCCCGGCCCCGCCCGCCGCAGCCCACGCGGGCGCAGAGGAGCGCGGGTCCCCCCCGGGCTGCCCCCCGCCCCCCCCGCACTCTGATTGGCTGGACCTCTTGCGCATCACTGTCTAGCCGCCCCATTGGCGGGCGCGGGGCGGTGCCGACCAATGAGAAGCGCCGCGGGGCGGGAGGGAGGCGGAGCGGCCGCTCGGTGGCGGGAAAGGTGGCGGGTTTTGGCGCCAAGCGGCAGCGCCGGGGTCGGGGGGGAAGCGGATCACTGTGTGTTGGATCGCGGGCGCTGCCGGGTCCGGGCCGCTCCCCTCGGCTCCCACCGCCTTCCCCCTTACAGCAGCGGCGGCATCTCCGCGGCCCGACCCCCCTTCCCGGCCTCCCCGAGCGGCAGGCAGCATGGCGGCGCCGGCGGGCGGGCTGGAGGACGCGGAGCTGCGGGAGGCGCAGCGCGACTACCTCGATTTTCTGGACGATGAGGTGAGGCCGGGAGCGGGGCTGCGCTGGGAGACGTGCAGCATCCCCCCACAGTGTCCCCAGGGGTCGGGAACTTCTGGTCCCAGTGTCCATCCCCCCCCCGCCCCCCCCCCTCCCCTCCCCGTGCCGCCGTGCTTGGTCGGTGGGGCTGAAGGGAACCGAGCTCTGCAGGGATCAGCTCCTGGGGGAGGGATGTCTCAGACGTGCAAAGTGTGAACAGGGTTTTTTGGGGTTCCTCCCCTTTCTTGCAGGAAGATCAAGGGATTTATCACAGCAAAGTCCGGGACATGATCAGCGACAACCAGTACCGCCTCCTCGTCAGCATCAACGACCTGCGGCGGAAGAACGAGAAGAGGGCCAACCGGTTGGTGCGGGGCGGCGGGGTTCGCACCGAGCCCTAGGCGGGTTCTCAGAGGTCCAGCCCTGGTTTTGCTGGTCCTTTGTGGCAAGGAAGGGCCAAACCTTGTCCTGCGCAGCAGATCCCATGTAAAAGCTGGACGTGCTCTTTTCCCCCATGACACCCATCCCTTCCAAGCTTGATTTGGCAAGAACCTTTGGCAGCAACCTGGGGTTGATTGGACACAATATAAATCATCTCCTTTTTTTTAAGATGCTTGGGGGTATTTTGGACCTGGCTTGCCAATCTGCTCAGGGACACGTGAGGTTTTCCAGATGTGGTTGGGTTTGTTCAGCTCCCGTCTGTTGGTGGCAGTGGACCTGACGCAGAGCTATGATGGGCTTTGGGTTTTTTTGCCTCTTGCTCCAAGTAAACTCTCAGAGCACGTGGAGGTATAGGGAGGTGTTGAGGAGGGAGGCAGAAGGGGCTGCTGATCGATCCTCATCATCACCTCCCTCCCTTGCAGGCTCTTGAGCAATGCCTTTGAGGAGCTGATCGCCTTCCAGCGAGCCCTGAAGGATTTTGTCGCCTCTGTTGATGCCACCTATGCCAAGCAGTACGAGGACTTCTACATTGGGCTGGAGGGCAGCTTCGGCTCCAAGCACGTGTCGCCGCGGACGCTGACGGCCTGTTTCCTCAGCTGCATTGTCTGTGTGGAGGGCATCGTGACGAAATGTGAGCCTGGGGGAAGATCCAAGGGCTTTGGGGGGGTGGTGGGTGCAGGTGTTGGCTGCGGAGGGGCTGGAGCCCACCAGGAGCCATGGTACATCCTGGCAACTTGGGTTAAGGGAACAGGGGGCTTGGCAGAAGGTCTTGAGTGTTGGGATGGTCTTTAAGCTCAGCAAATCCTGGCCATGGTTGACAGCGGGTTGTGTCCCAAGTGCAGTTTATCAGTGGAGACCCTGTTGGGGATTGTCTGCTGACAAAGGGGTGGGACATCCCTGCCTCTAACTCCTCTTTCTTCTCACCCCAGGCTCTCTGGTTCGTCCAAAGATCGTCCGGAGCGTCCATTATTGCCCAGCTACCAAGAAGACTATTGAGCGCCGATACACAGACATGACCTCCCTGGATGCATTCCCATCCAGCTCCGTCTACCCTACAAAGGTGAGGTGGAGCACCCTTGTAGAAAGCATCAGCAGGTTCCTCTGGGGAGAACGTGCCAGCTTCGAGCTCAGGATCTCCCATCCCTGTGCATCCCTTCTCCCTCTGCCAACATTGGAGAGGGAGAGAGGGCACATCACACATATGACAGTCCCAGATAGCTACTAGGAATGTGCAAAGAAAGTCTTTGTTGGACACAAGGCCACCAGACCCACTAGTTCAGATGTTAGTTATGATGTTGATTCTGCTGGAACGTGGTTTCTTGTGGGTTTGTCAGCCAGTCTTGTTGCTCCTGGGACCCAGGTCAATGTAGGCCTGTACTGTCCTGGAGTGTTTTCCCTGTATTTGGGAACGGAAGAAGGTTAACCTGAGCTTTCTCTCCATTGTGAACACAGCCTTCTGCATGGATGGCATGTCACCACTGTCTATCGTAGGGCCAAGGCTTGGAGAGACCTAATGTACCAGCAGTGATGGGTGTTGGCAGCTTCAGACTCGGGGGGGCTGTGGAGCTGGTGAACCCCAGCCTCCACAAGTCCTGATGAAACAACCCTTCCCAGCAGTCTCGTGTGTGTTGGGTGATGCAACCTGTCTTCCCAGTGCTCAGCTGACCCACCTCTTCTCCCTGTGCTCCTGAAAAATGGTGCTAGTCTTTTTATTGGGGTTCCTCCTCTAGGATGAAGAAAATAACCCCCTGGAGACAGAGTTTGGCCTCTCTGTCTACAAGGACCATCAGACCATCACCATCCAGGAGATGCCTGAGAAGGCACCAGCAGGGCAGCTGCCACGCTCGGTGGATGTCATTCTGGATGATGACCTGGTGGACAAGGTGAAGCCTGGGGACCGCATCCAGGTGGTGGGAACGTACCGCTGCCTGCCAGGAAAGAAAGGGGGTTACACTTCAGGGACTTTCAGGTGAGCTTTCTTTTGGCTTGACTTCAGCCCTCCCACCCTTTTTAGTTAGGTCACATCTCTGGAAGCTGAGGTCTGAGGGAATGAGATTTTGAACCCCTCAAGAAATACATTGAGGTTCTGGAGCGTGTCCAGAGAAGGGCAACAGAGCTGGTGAGGGGTTTGGAGCACAAGTCTTGTGAGGAGTGTCTGAGGGAGCTGGGGGTGTTCAGCCTGGAGAAGAGGAGGCTGAGGGGAGACCTTCTCGCTCTCTACAGCTCCCTGAAAGGAGGGGGTAGCCGGGGGGGTTGGGCTCTTCTGCCAAGTAACAAGCAATAGGACAAAAGGAAACGGCCTCAATTTGCACCAGGGGAGGTTTAGGATGGATATTAGGAAAAATTTCTTCACTGAAAGGGTTGTCAAGCATTGGAACAGGCTGCCCAGGGTAGTGGTGGGGTCCCCATCCCTGGAGGAATTTAAAAGCTGGGTAGACGTGGTGATGAGGGACATGGTTTAGTGGTAGTTTTTTGTCAGTGTTAGGCTGATGGTTGGAGTCGATGATCTGAAAGGTCCCTTCCAACCTAGACAATTCTATGGTTCTATCTAGGGCAGGCAGGTGGCCATCACAGAGCTGGGCCGAACATTGCCTTAAATCGCTCTGAGGTGGTTTTGCATCTTGCTCCTTAGCATCAGTGTGTAGCTGTGAGCTCCAGCTGTGCACAGAGGGGGTTGGGTGCTCTTAAAGATGCTCCATTGATGGCCCAGTGCAGTCAGATAGAGGGGGCTACAGCTCTTGAAGCTTTCCAGTCACACCTCAGGACTTCCTAGAGCAAACACTGACCCTGTGGAAGTTTCTGCTGCGTTTTTGCTGTGACCCGTAGGCTCTGTGGGGTTTGCAGACCTGATCATAGCTGTGTCCCTTCTCCAGGACTATCCTCATCGCTTGCCATGTGAAGCAGATGAGCAAAGACGTCCGGCCTCTCTACTCTGCTGCTGATGTGGCCAAGATCAAGAGATTCAGCAAGAGTCGCTCCAAGGTATTTGAGACTTACTTCTCTAAGGCAGGCTTGTATCCGAGCATGAGGTTTCAGCTAGAGCAGCTTTAAGGCTTGGCATGTGGCTGCGGAGATGTCTTGTTGGGTTGCAAGTAACTCTTCAACCCTCTTAGCGATGTTGCTGGATTTTTCCACTCACTTTGTGTTTTCTACTTAGGCTTTGATCGGGTCCTGTTTTTTTTTTTTTTTTTTTTTTTTGTTGCTGCTTCTGTACAGCTCGTTCTGCCTGCCTGGTGGCAGCCGTGCTGTGCAGACATCGGTCTGTGTTGTGTGTGTCCTGACCCTGCCAGCCGGTTGCCAGAGAAGTTCCTCTGCAGGAGAAACACCTCCCTCTAACTCTTCAAACGCCAAACCAGGCTGAGATACGGAGGGAAAGGGTGTCTGCCCCAGCCTGGTCCTATGCTCACACCTTTGGCTCGTAGCGTGGAAAGGAGAAAGCCTTGCTCTCACAGGGGTTGCTGCTTCCAGTGCTTGCTTGGGTGACCATGACAGTCAGGATGGTCTAGGACTTCAGAGCTCCATTGAAAGAAAACTAGCAAATGTGGTCTTCTCCTTTCTAAATACTTGTCATCCATGTGGTTCTGTGATAAGAATAAGCTCATTTTTTGTTCTGAAATGGACTTTTGGAGCATTGCTCCTTGTTGTTATTTGCTGCAGTCCATCTGATGGGCTGTACTTTGTCTCTTCTGCCTTAGGATATCTTTGACCAGCTGGCAAGATCCCTGGCTCCCAGCATCCACGGGCACGAGTACATCAAGAAGGCCCTTCTCTGCATGCTGCTTGGAGGGGTGGAGAAGGTCCTGGAGAATGGGAGCCGCATCCGAGGAGACATCAACATCTTGCTGATAGGTCTGGAAAGGCTGGGCAGAGTCACCCTTGGTTGTTGCCGGGGGGTGAGATGAAGAAGCATTTTCCTGGACTTAGTTTCATAGATTAGTTGAGGTTAGATGGGATCTCTGGAGGCCTCTGGTCCAAGCGTGTGCATGGGGCAGAGCCAGTGTCACTGGTAGAACAGGTTCGTTGCTCTGGGACTTGTCTGGTTGGTTTTGAACATGTCCAGGGATGGGATCCCACAGCCTCTGTGGGCCACTATCCCAATGTGACTGCCCTCAAGGAGCTGTCTTTTTCTTCTGCCATCCAATTGGTATTTCCTGTGTTCCAAGTTGTCCTCGTTGCTTCTGGTCCCATCACCATGTGCATCTCAAAACTGTGACTCCATCTTTATTTCCTTCCATTGTGTCATTGAGAAAGGCAGGGATATAGTCTGATCGCCTTCCTTTCCGAAGGCTGAACAAACCCACTTCTTTCTCCCCTTCTTTTTCCCCCACTGAGAAGCCCCAAATTAGACACATCATCCAGGTGACGTGTGATTATTAAATGCAGTCTTCTCCATTTCAGGAGACCCTTCTGTGGCCAAGTCTCAGCTGCTGCGGTACGTCCTCAGCACCGCACCCCGCGCCATCCCCACCACTGGCAGAGGTTCCTCCGGCGTTGGCCTGACAGCTGCCGTCACCACGGACCAAGAAACTGGTGAGGAGCAGGCTGGTTCCAGGTGGGAACTGGCTGACGGGTGCTTGTTAACCCCCGGGAGGGACTCTGCAAGATCCAGGGCTGCTGTTCCTTCTGCAGGACTTGCTCCATCCAGAAGCTTTATGGCAACAATAATGGTGTTTAGGGGTATTTTTTCCACCTCTGTTAGGTGGTGGTGTTCTCCACTCTTCTTCTACTTGGTGCACCCCCTGTGAGGGCTAGCAGCAGCCTGGATCTTGTCTTCCTCATGGGCTTGCTCCTCATCCTGAGTGTCCTCCTTCTGCTGTCCAGTTGGGTAGGAGATGTGCAGCCCTGAAGGGTGCTGCTGCTCTTTGAGGCTTAGCCTAGTCACAGGGGTGGTGGTGCTGTGGTGGAAGAGGATGGCAGGGTGGAAGATGCGTGGAGCTGCTGAATGGTGGTTGACCCTCTTTTTTTTCTCCCACGACATCCCAGGCGAACGGCGCCTGGAAGCAGGGGCCATGGTGTTGGCTGACCGGGGGGTGGTGTGCATTGACGAGTTTGACAAGATGTCCGACATTGACCGCACGGCCATCCATGAGGTGATGGAGCAGGGCCGCGTCACCATTGCCAAGGCCGGCATCCATGCCCGTCTCAACTCCCGCTGCAGTGTCCTGGCGGCGGCCAACCCTGTCTACGGCAGGGTAAGTGCTGGTGTTTGCTGGTCCCCTCCCAGGGATACTGGGAGCTGTCTTGGTGGAGGAGATAGCTGGTAAAACCCAAAAGATCCCCAAAAAACAGTGACTTGGTTCTTGCTGGGACTGGGATCTATGGGGCAGTGAAGACCTGGTTGGTTTGATCTCCGTTGCTGCTCATGGCCATCCTGGAGGAGAGAGGGGCTCATGGGGTTTCTCACCCTGGCTTGATTCTGCCTGGGTGTCCTGGGGAAGCCCAGTGGACCCTCATCCCGGTGACGAACCTCAGTCTTGGTGTCTTATCTGGGATCACAAAAAATATGTGTTTTCCTTGCAAATGAGAGCTACTTCCACCTTCCAGGATGGGGAAAAGAGGCCTTATTACTGCAGCAGGCTAGGTTTAGTGTGGTGTCAAGTTGCCCGGACATCCATCTTTTTAAGGCTGGCTCTAGGAGGTCCTCCCAGCCTCCCTGTCAGCCAAGACAGGCCTGTGAGGGTGTCCTGTAACACCCTGTTTCGTCCTCTTGCAGTACGACCAGTACAAGACGCCCATGGAGAACATTGGCCTGCAGGACTCCTTGCTCTCCCGCTTCGACCTGCTCTTCATCGTGCTGGACCAGATGGACCCCGAGCAGGACAGGGAGATCTCGGACCACGTCCTGCGGATGCACCGCTACCGCAACCCCAACGAGCAGGATGGGGATGGTGAGTCGCCTGTAATTGTGCAGCTGCCTTGTTGCTTGGTCCTGTCCTTCCTTGGTGGGTTGTCACCTCTTTGTGACAGCTCATTGGGTTTAGCAACCCTGGCTTTGTTGAGAGCTCCTTTTGGTGGCTTTTGGAAGTCACTCCAGCAATGCTGCAAGAGGCTAAAAGCCTGATCTCTGTGACCCTCCCCTCTCCAGCCATGCCCTTGGGCAGTGCTGTGGAGATCCTGGCTACGGAGGACCCCGACTTTGTGCAGGAAGAGGAACAGGAGCTCCAAGTGTATGAGAAACACGATGACCTCCTGCATGGGCCCAACCGCCGCAAGTGAGTCCCCCATCCCACGTCCCCTGGAGCTCCCTGGCGGTTTCTAGCACTGTGAATTGATGGGTTTGGCTTGAGCATCCAGGCGGTGGCTGATTGCTGGTGCCAGCAGTGCTCCAGGTGGTCCACGGGGAGGTACGTGGTCAGGATGCCAAGGGAGCCCTGCCATGGGCTTCGTCTCTCATGCCAGGGAGGTGGCAAACGTCTCCTCAAGCTGAATTCCCCCCATTCCTGGGTGCCCATGAAGGGGCATCCCGCTATTTCTGGGTGCAGCGCCACTTCTGCAAAGACCCTTTGACCGTCCCCACCTTGGAGGACACAAGTGTGCACATGTCCCCCGCAGGGAGAAGATCGTCAGCATGGAGTTCATGAGGAAGTACATCCACGTGGCGAAGATGATTAAGCCCGTCTTGACCCAGGAGTCGGCAAGCTACATAGCGGAGGAGTATTCCCGCCTGCGCAACCAGAGCCAGATGAACTCGGACATCGCCAGGGTGAGCCCTGGGAGCAGCTCCCTCTCACACTGGGAGAAGGGAAACTGAGGCACAGCCTCCTCTCTCCCCTTAGGGGTTTTTTTCAACCTTGGTGGGATGCTGCGGTGGGGGTCAGCCTTGCAAAGACACCTCTCTGTCCCCACCAGACCTCCCCCGTCACGGCCCGTACCCTGGAGACCCTGATCCGCCTCTCCACAGCCCACGCCAAGGCCAGGATGAACAAGACAGTTGATCTGCAGGATGCTGAGGCGGCGTTGGAGCTGGTACAGTTCGCCTACTTCAAAAAGGTGGGGTGAAAGTGTCAGTTGGTGCCGGCTGAGCACCCTGGGCTCCTGGTGGGGTCCTTTCCTGGTGACCGTGTAGGGGCGGGGCAGTGATGGGATCTGGGTCCCTCAAGTCCATCTTGGCCCCTGAAAAGCAGCTTGATTGGAAAAGGGGGCCGAGTCCATCCTGCCTTTGCCACCCAGGTGCTGGAGAAGGAAAAGAAGCGGAGAAAGCAGGTGGAGGACGACTCGGAGACCGAGAAGGAGGAGGACCAGGAGTCGCAGCCCAAGGAGGAGCGCAGCACCAGGAGGTAGGTGCCAGGGCAAGAGAGGGGGGTGATGTCACACAAGGGCCACCAGCCTCTTCTGAGGTTGTGTCAGGCAGTGCTGGCCTTGGGGAAAGACTCCATGTTTTGCTCAACCTAGTGGATCATCCTCCCCAGATCTGTAATATGGGGACACCTTTATTTGATGGATAAAGAATTGGCTGGTTGGCCACGTCCAAAGAGTTGCAGTCAACAGCTCAATGTCCAAATGGAGATCAGTAACAGGTGATGTCCCTCAGGGGTCTGTCCTGGCACCAACACTATTTAATATCTTTATTAACGACATAGACAGTGGGGATCTTGTGCACCCTTAGCAAGTTTGCAGATGACACCAAGCTGAGTGGAGTGGTTGATACGCTTTAGGGATGGGATGCCATCCAGAGGGACCTTGACAAATTTGAGGAGCAGGCCCAGGAAGTTGACCAAAATCAAATGCGATGTCCTGCACCTGGGTCAGAGCAATCCCCAGTATCAGCATGGGCTGAGGAATGAATGGGTTGAGAGCAACCTGGTGGAGGATTTGGAGCTACTGGTGGATGGAAAACTGGACGTGAGCCAGCAATGTGTGCTCGGCAGCCCAGAAAGCCAACCGTATCTGGGCTGCATCAAAAGAAGTGTGGCCAGTAGGTAGAAGGAGGGGATTCTCTCCCTCTACTCCACTCTGGTGAGACCCTAGCTGGAGGGTAGACTTAGATTGGACGTAAAGAAGAAATGTTTGACAATGAGGGTGATGAGACACGGAAATAGGACGCCCAGAGAGGCGGTAGATGCCCTGAAAACATTAAAGGCCATGTTGGATGGGGCTTTGAGCAACCTGATCTAGTTGAAGATGTCCCTGCTCATTGCAGGGCTAGATGATCCAACCCAAACCCTTCTGTGATCCTTGAAAGCCCACAACCCTTGGGACTGGTGCTGGCTTGGGTCCCGAACCATGGGCAGTGGTTTGTGGCTGGAGGGTGGCTTAGCTGTGAGCCGCAGGTACCCTGTGTGGTCTTGGCCAGGTGTCTCCTGGAGCTTGGGGTTTGGGGTGGGTCCTGAGGTCTGCAGTTTGGCTGGAGCAGGGGTGACCTCTTCTTGCCTCACCCAGGAGAAAGAAGGCGCGCACAGGAGGCGAGGGGGACTCCTACGACCCGTATGACTTCAGTGACGCCGAGGAGGAGATGCCGGAGGGTGAGTCCCTGGGCTTTTGCTGGTACCCGGCTCCTGAGGGTGCTGCTGCCCTCTCCCCTGGTGGGTCTGCACACCCTGCAGAGCAGCTGTGCTGCTCCAGAGGGGTCACCTGGGGTCCCTGGTGTGGTGTGGCACCACTAAATCAAGATGAATTTTGTGTTGAACCCCCCATGTCCATGCGGGACAGGAGAGTTAGTATCGCTGCTTGTATTTTTTTTCTGTCTGCTTCCAAACTGCTGCAGAAGTAACAGCGTTGGGAAGGAGTTTGGTGTCGCCCACCCCGTCCTAGGGCTAAGTGCTTTTGCTTTCTGGGTGCTTGGACACCAGGTGGGTTGAAGGTAACTCTTCCTTCTGCTCCAGTCCAGGCACACACTCCCAAGACACCTGAAGCCTCGGCCACTGGCGAAGCGAAGAAGCCGGAGTTGTCTGAGCCAAGGTAAGTAGGCTGGGAGAGTTGGGATAGTTCAGCCTGGAGAAGAGAAGGCTCTGAGGAGACCTTATAGCGACCTTCCAGTACCTGAAGGGGGCCTACGGGAAAGCTGGGGAGGGACTCTTGATCAGGGGTTGTAATGGTAGGACGAGGGGGAACAGTGTCAAACTGAAGGAGGGTACATTTAGATTGGTATTAGGAAGACATTTTTCACTCTGAGGGTGGTGAGACACCGTCCAGGGTTGCCCAGAGAAGCTGTGGCTGCCTCATGCCTGGAGGTGTTCAAGGCCAGGTTGGACGGGGCTTGGAGCAACCTGGTCTAGTGGGAGGTGTCCCTGCCCAGGGCAGGGGGTTGGAACTAGATGATCTTGAAGGTCCCTTCCAACCTGAACCGTTCTGTGATTCTCTGAGTAGGGGCTGGAGGAGGTGTCTGCCCCTGCATGTCCCACCCCACCCTGGTGGGTCTAAGCTGTTGTCCGATGCTGGAGATGCATCTGTGGTGGGTGATCCCAGCTCTGCTTTCAGCTTTCCTGCTGGGTGCCAATTCTGGAACAGGGAAGGGCTGGGGGATCCTGGGCTGGGAAGGGAGAGGAAGGACTTGTGTGTGTGGTCTCTGAGGGGCATCACTTCTCGCCTTGTCTGACCAGGTTGAAAGCGTTCAAGGCTGCCCTCCTGGACGTCTTCAAATCTTCCCATGCCCAGTCTGTGGGTCTGAAGAGCGTGATGGAGTCCATCAACCGCGACAACCCTGAGCCCTTCTCACTGGCAGAAGTGAAGGTGGCATTGGCCCACATGCAAGATGACAACCAGATCATGGTGTCTGATGATATTATCTTCTTAATCTGAGCCTCTGGGTGGAAGAGCCCAAGTTCTCGTGGACCCTCAGTCTGGAGACTCTTTGTGTTTGCCTTCAACTCTCTCCTGGCCTCTTCATTGGGCTGAGCTGAACTTTAGGGAGCTCAAGTCTGAGCACTTTACAGTCCTTCCTCACTGTGCATTGCTGGCACCAAAAAAAGCCAGGAGCTCTGGAAGCTCTCTTACCGTTGCTGCCTCTAAACTGGAGTATTTGGGAAGAGGTTTCTTTCTGCAAGGGACCGAAAGGAAAAACTTAAGTGCAAATTATCAACATTCTTAATGTATTGTTTTTAACTTTGCTGGTTAATAGTTCTAGCCTTTTAATAAAAATACCTGGATTTAGGAATCAATCCAACGTTCAATAGTGGTGGTAAGAAGCAATATGGGAGCTCCACTGTTAGTAGTGAAGCTTTTATTTTTCCCTCTTTTTTCCCATTTTTTCCCAATTACATAGCCTAGATTTGCTTGTCTTGCAAGTAAAGGTGCCTGATGCCTCTCCTGTTGGCTGTGACCAGCCTCTTTTTTTTTTTTTTTTTTTTTTTTTCCTACCCACTTCCAGGAAGACAATTTCTCTGATGTGGGGGCACGTGTAGTCTGCCCTGCTCCATCACCCATGGGTCATCTTGATTTCTAGATTTCACAGCCCTGCTATGGGAGTTTTGGCCCCAGGTGGGTGGGAAAGACCTGGGATGCTCAGAATTGCCCAGGGGACACATCCCTGGTGCAGATGGGTTTGGTCTGCAGCTGCTCCTGCCTCCAGTTGGGGATTGTGCATTTATTAATAGAATGGGGCCACCACAAATGGGAGGAAACCTGTAGCAAAGAAAGGTCAAAGCTATGGCGACCTGGGATCCTGCATCCCCTGTACGTCCTGCTGGCTGAGCAAATCTTCCTGCATCCTGTGGAAGGTAACCACCAGCTACTGAGATTGTAAAAGCCTTCCCTTGCTCTTGGGAGGTTTGTTGAACCATCTTGCTTTCTAGGAACACATAGGTGACCGCGTCTGTTCCTAGAAACCAGCAAGATCCTGTGGTTTGGGATGGTTTGGGATGGTTTTCAAGAAAAGCTGAACGTGCAGTCAGACCTGTCTTTGCTGCTCGTGATGCCAGAGCTGCTGAAGGTTTGGGATTTCTTTTTTTTTTTTTTTGTTTTGGTTTTTTTTGGTCCTGACAAGTTTGAGGTTAAGCTTCGGAGAAGACCCTAATCAGCAAAGGCTGTTGGCTGTTGCCCCTGTCTGTCTCTGGGTACCTGCACAGTTCAGGTGCCCTTGTTTCTGGATGCCATAAATACGGCTTTGAATAATAAAAATGTCTAAATATTATTTCTCGCATGACTGGCTGCTTACTTGGCTTTAAACTGTTCCCACCTCTTGGGGTGCAGCTCTGCAGCCTTCTGGGGACCGGCGCTGCTACGGGAAGCCCTCAGGCAGCTGCCCATCCCTTTGGGATCAGGGACAGTGTTGGGCACGACCTTCCACCATGGTGCCTTTGCCTTGGTGGACCAGGCACTTGCAGAAATGCCCTTGGGGTTGGTGGGTAATAAATGTGGGCAGCTCCCGCCTCTCCCACCGCAGCTATGTGGCCTCTTGCCTACCTGGAGCTATACATCCTGGTGGCTAAGAGGACTTGGTAGCATCTCATTGCATGGGGGTGGGGGGGAAGCCCCCATTTTTCTTCTGCAAATAGACCTGCTGAATTAGAAAAGCCTGATTTCTGAGTTCCCCTTCGTCCAACACAGCTGCAACAGCAGATTTTCAGGTTTGGAGGGAGTTTTGCCTGTTTGCAGCCTCCTAAAGATCTCTGGTTGTATGCATTGCACTTCCGCAGGGTGACCTCAGACCTACGGCCAGCGCCTGGCTCGTAAAACTGCGAAGATCGGTGAAGGTGAGTTGAACACACAGATGGTCAGAGTTGTTCTGTCTCAGATTTATTGCACAGCTCTGGTCCTGAGCTTTGTGGGGCTGGGAGGGAAGCTGAGACAACATGCTTGATCTACATGAGGATAGGGAGGCTCTACAGAGAGACTTGGATAGATTGGACCAATGGGCCAATGCTAACGGTATGAGCTTCAACAAGGCCAAGTGCCGGGTCCTGCTCTTGGGCCACAACAACCCCATGCATCGCTACAGGCTTGGGGCAGTGTGGCTGGAGAGCTGCCTGGCAGAAAAGGCCCTGGGGGTTCTAATTGACAAGCGGCTGAACATGAGCCAGCAGTGTGCCCAGGTGGCCAATGGCATCCTGGCTTGTATTAGAAATAGTGTCACCAGCAGAAGGAAGGAGGTGATTGTCCCCCTGTACTCAGCACTGGTGAGGCCACACCTTGAGTATTGTGTCCAGTTCTGGGCACCTCAATATGAGAGAGATATCGAGGTGCTGGAGTGAGGGCAGAGGAGGGCAACGAAGCTGGTGAAGGGTCTGGAGAATAAATCTGATGAGGAGCGATTGAAGGAGCTGGGACTGTTTAGTTTGAGAAAGAGGAGGCTGAGGGGAGACCTCATCACTCTCTACAACTACTTGAAAGGACACTGTAGAGAGGTTGGTGCTGGTCTCTTCTCCCAGGTAATTAGCGATAGAACAAGAGGGAATGGGTTCAAGGACATTAGGAAAAACTTCTTCCCAGAAAGAGTGGTGAGACACTGGAATAGGCTGCCCAGGGAGGTGGTGGAGTCACCATCCCTGCATGTGTTTAAGACTCGTTTAGATGAGGTGTTAAGGGATATGGTGTAAGGGAGATCTTTGTAGAGTGGGGTTGATGGTTGGACTCAATGATCCCAAGGGTCTTTTCCAACCTAAATGATTCTATGATTCTATGCTCCGCTCCTGCATGGCCACCGCCGTGGTGGCTCCATGCTGCAAAGCTCCTGGGCAGGAGCGATGGGCCAAATGTACCCAGGTGCCTTTTTCAAGGTGTAGGTGATGTTTTCTTACTGACTCGTTCATGGGCAAAGGAACCAACCTTTTTCTTCTGGAAAGGTGCCCGGGCACTTGCAAAAACTTCCCCAGTGGTTTCTGCTGCTCCAACATTGCCTTGTAGGAGTGAGGATATCATCATCACCTTCTTCTCTGCTCACTTCTCCCTGACTTTCGGAGGCTGTTTCTCTTTGCAGACCACAGCAGGGAGCAGCGAGAGCATTTGGCCAGAGTGGCTTTTCGAGCCATCTCCTATTGTGCCGAGGCCTTTGTGTTTTCCCTGTCTTTGCAGCTGGGAACTGCTGATATTGTATTTCCCATGACAAGACACCAGGAGGAGCTCCAGGGTAGGTAAAGCTCTGGTTTATTTTACTGTCCTATAGCCTGGGATGGCAGGGTACAGCAAATAGCTCTGAAAGAAGTTGACTTGGCTGGTAGGTTTGTGGATGGTCCATAGCTTGTGGGACGGTTGGTGTGGGGACTGTGGATGAGGAATTGGTTGCGTGGTCACATCCAGACGGTTAACGGCCCAGTGTTCAGATGGAGATCGGTGACAAGTTGTGTCCCTCAGGGGTCCATACTGGGACCACTACTGTTTGGTATCTTCATCAATGATACAGACAGTGGGGTCAAATGCACCCTCAGCAAGTTTGCAGATGACACCCTGCAGAGAAGGACTTGGGGGTACTGGTGGGTGAAAAGCTGGACATGAGTGGTCAATGTGTGCTGGCAGCCCAGAACCCCCTGCATCCTGGGCTGCATCCCCAGCAGCGTGGGCAGCAGGGCGAGGGGGGGATTCTGCCCCTCTGCTGCGCTCGGGGGAGACCCCCCTGCAGTGCTGCCTCCAGCGCTGGGGCCTCGGCACAGGAGAGACACGGAGCTGTTGGAGCGGGGCCAGAGGAGGCCCCGGAGATGCTGGGAGGGCTGGAGCCCCTCTGCTGGGAGGACAGGCTGAGAGAGCTGGGGGGGTTCAGCCTGGAGAAGAGAAGGCTCCGCGGAGACCTTCCAGCCCCTGCCAGTCCCTCAAGGGGCTCCAGGAAAGCTGGGGAGGGACTCTGGAGCAGGGAGGGGAGCCATGGGACAAGGGATCTTACACTGAAAGAGGGGAGATTTAGATGAGATATTGTGAAGAAATTTTTTACTGTGAGGGTGGTGAGCCCCTGGCCCAGGTTGCCCAGAGAAGCTGTGGCTGCCCCATCCCTGGAGGGGTTCAAGGCCAGGTTGGCCGGGGCTTGGAGCAACCTGGGCTGGTGGGAGGTGTCCCTGCCCAGGGCAGGGGGGTGGCACTGGATGACCTTTAAGGTCCCTTCCAACCCAAACCATTCTATGATTCTATGAATCTATGATACAGAAAGTTTGTCTACCAGTGCCCTCGTGCATCACCCACCACTCAGCCCATGACCAGGACTTGGCTGTGCACCAGAGGCACAACTGCAGTGGCAGGTCATGCACCCAGAGGTTTCCCTGGTGCCTTATTTAACACGTTGCATTTTAGCATTATATTTCTTAAGCCCTTAGTCCCTGCTCTCTCTGTGGGGCTATTGGTGATAGAAATTAAATGCCCTATTTACCTGCCTACTGCGGGATGGGTGAGCACCAGGCCAGCACCATCACCACCAACTAATCCCTGCCTCCCACTCAACCCACAGCTTTGGCCAAAGTGTGAAGCCAAGACAGGGGTGACAGCCAAAAATTAGGTTTGCCCATCGGTAGAGGGAGCTTGGAGGTGCTGCTGGTCCCCTCTGAGGGCCACCAGCAGTAACACCGAGCTGTGGTCGCTGTCGTGCTGGAGCATAGCATGCTGACAGCCCCCTGTGGAGGTTCTGCTGCCCGTATCTGTGGCACGCTCGGCTAGCTACATTTCCCCTCAAAATTCGGTCTTTCCAGTTCACATCACTTGGCTGCGGTCTGCAACTTGGTCACGAGTCTTGTCAGCGTGATAAAGCGTCGTCAGCAAACCCCAGTGGGGGATAAGCGTGGGTGCGTGCAGTCAGCTCGCTGTATCAGAAGGTAGGTGACTTTATGGTGCCACATAGCACGAAGGGGAAAACCTGGGGTGGCCAACGAGGCAGGAGAGAGCTGCTGGAGGTGCTTTGGCTGACCTGCTGAGCTCAGCTCTGAAATATTTATTTGTCCCTGGTATCCAGAGGTTTCAGGGGTTGCAATTTCAGCCCCGTTGTCTCATTTGCTGCTGTGGGCTACAGAAGGTCCTCTGATGCTCTTCATCTGAGCTGGCTGAGACACCTGCCCCCAAAATGCTGCCTGTTCTCGTAGCAGCTCCCTGGTGGCTTGGTGGGATGCAAACACTGAGAGTGGGTCCACTGGACTCCATCCATGGGACAGGGTGGTTGTGGGGTAGATGGTTCTAGAGAAACACTACTTCCAGATATATCTTGTTAATTTATTAGGATTCCAGCCATATTTAGTCTCCCTAGTCCCTCCCGCACAGCCAGGCACCTGCTTCCAAAGCAGAAAATGATCACGTCATGGAAGTGGTGACTTCCAGCTATAGGTATTTGCAGAGATGCAGCTGAGAAACAGCCCTTGCTCTGCCCAGTAGCGAAATTGGTGAAATGCGGGTCACGATTCAGTTCCTGGTGTTCGTTCCTCTGGGTTCAAAGGCATTTGGGTAGTTTTGGTTTCTGTCTGCTCTAGAGTCTTAATTCCACGTTTTCTTGGAGGTGGTACCAGTGCCTCCTGGGAGGTAGGAACGCGGAAATGTTCAGAGGAGCATAGAAGGATGTGGTGTCCAAGCCTGACCTGAAATGAGGCGTGTCTTATGCCTCTGCAGTGCAATGAAAACCTTAACCTAAGCGTGTAACAAATCCTGCAGTGCAAACAGTGGTTTTCGTTATAGTACCTCAAGTGTAGAAGAGTTCTTGTAGGTGAAATGAAAAATCTCTCTTACATCCAAGTCCCCATCCCTGCTCTAAACCCTCGCAACACGGGAGTGAAGAGCTTTTTGAGAAAGTGAGTGTATTTCCTCCCTTGTCATGATTCATATTAGATGACCTCTTTTAGATCAAATTTTCGGCGAAGGTCAATGGAAGAAAAGTTCAATCGTAGGAAATTTCGGGTCAAAGAAGGAATCTTTCCTGAAGTTATAAGCCACGGAAGGCAGAAGATGTGAGTGGAAAGTGGCAGTCAGGGCTAATAACCCAGTACTCGGCACGATGATGTCATTACTTCATCACACGTAACAATTTCCGCTTAACCCCATACCTGCAAAATCCAACTCATTTTCATGGCAATGCCCTTTCCCTTTCACTGCAAGGGCTCAGGGGAAAAAAAGGGGGTCAGTTTCTGGGCTAGAAAAGTGGATTTCTGGTAATTCTACCCTCTCTTGGTCTTCGACACTCTGCGTCTCAGTAGATGGGTTCGTTGTTGTATAGGTGCGAACAGTCAGAATAGGAACGTGTGTCACAAAATTGGTGTTACTTCATGTGAACTTAGTAACATGAAATATGAAAAAAATTGTGTGAGATGAGTTGCTGGTCTCTGAACCGTCAGTTGAATCAAACCACAAAATCTTAACATCCCACAATGACATAAAGCATCAGTCGATGGAGATTTCTTCTGGCATTATTCAAGAGAGGTGATAAAGCAGGGACTGGATTAGTCCCTTCTCATTTGAAAATGTCATGAATCTGTAAGAGGCTCCTGATTTTCTGGAGGGCTAAAAATGCCATGAATCCATAGATTTTTTGGAGGACTGATGATGAATTTCTGGGAAGAGTCCTACACTTCAATCCTTGTCTTCCAGCTTGGGTACATGACTTTGGGAGAGGCTTCTCTTGGGACTCTTCTCCACAGAGAAGCTGATAAAACTGGTCACAGTCTTTTTCTGCAATAAAAATAGGTTTTACTCACAAATCCCACCAGGCACCCAAGAGTTGCTGGTCCTTCTGAGGAAACAGCACATGCACTGGTCTTTTCCCTCCAGGTTGTGGCTGATCCCTGCTGGAACAGTAGAGTCCTAGCTCCTGCTTCCCCTTTTATTTTCACACCTCTCATCCCCAATTATAAAATGGGAGATTGTTACGTTGTGGGATTAAGAGCCATTATCTTCCATGAACACAAGGGAGCAGAGGAGCGGTGCCACGTGGAGAAACCCAAATCACGTAGTGTCAACAGAGCCTTTGACCCTGCTCTTTCAGGGTTGTCCAAGGAGGATGGTCAACCCAAGTCCAGATGTGAGACCCACCAAATGAATCAATGGGGGAGGCTTTCCCCACATCACCTCGCTGGCTACAAGGGTATGGGACTCATTACGGGATGCTGGGAAGAGAATTTTGGGATTGTGCAAGATTTATTATGGGATGTATAGGGGAAGGGGCAAAGTTGTCAAAGGAGAGGATCAGGGTGGATCAGGGAGGGACAAAGAGGAAAATGGGAGGAGGGATGACAGGGGCTGATCACATGTAAGTGGGATGGTGGTCAGTATGCTTGTCTGGCTGAGCTGTGTTCCTAATCACCCCAGGGTGCCCTGTCTTCTTATTAAATCCTCTCCTATCCTCTCCTCTTGTAATTTCACTCTCTATCCCCAGTGCAAGTGCTGCTCTGTCTATGAGCCGGCAACTGGAGAGACTGGTGCGCGTGCACATTGTATGGGTACGCTAAAGCCATCAGTGTGGAAACACTAAAGACATCCAGTTGGACTATCTCCAGGTACTGGAGCAGCCACAAGTCTGGGAAGGACACTGGAGAGACCAGAGGGTCTGCAAATTGGCTACTGGGGATACTGGGAGGTCTAGACCAGCTACTAGAAAGATTGTGGGATCTGGGGGTTGGCTACTGGAAAGATCATAAATCTGGAGCAACTGCTGGTTGTGTTTGTGCCTGTGCATGAAGCAATGGGGGGACTGGAGGATCCAGGGGCAGCTACTGGAGAGATGGTTGAAGGCCAATAACTGGAGAGATCCGTCTTGTATGTATGGATGGATGTGTACATATACACCTATTTTCCACGCTTTCATCCTGATCAGCCAGAGAGGGGAAGAAGATGAGGCCATCAGTCCTGTTTGTGTTTGCTTGAGTGATATTTTTTGCCCGTGTTGATCCACGGGTCTGGACATCTGCATATGTATGTATGTTATACCTGTGTTGCATACACGTCTGTGTACGTGCCTATCAGGAATCTGTGCTCAGCCTCGCTACTGGAGGGACATGGGAGCATAGAGTAGTGGCATCCTTGCCTCTAGTGGGTTTGAATTTGGGGCTACTGGATTTGGCAGCTCCGAACAATGACAACGTTACCTTCTCCTTGCTCTAAGGGATTAAATGAATACTTTACTGAACATATGTGATATACTGACACAGAAGAGGAAAAAGCACATTGTGAAAATCCTTAAGGAGCAATTAATCCCATCCAGACTTTAGCTGCTAAATTCTGCCCAGCCCTTACATTGTGCATGCCGAAGCTTTATAAACATTTGCGATTTAATCAAGTTTGGTGGGATTTTTCACGGGATCATCAAAAGACATTCCCTGTTGCTTGCCAGGATACTGACTCCATGTGAGTTTGCTCCAGTGCTACCGTAGGGGGTCCAGGAGAAATGCTACTCCCAGGTCCATCCAGGAGACAAGGCCAGAGAAGGGGCAGGAAACCAGCACTCCTACAGTGTAGCTCAGGCAGGGCCTGGGGGCCCAAAGCTGAACTAAAATAGGGCTCTTGGTGATGGGCTGTGGAGGGAAATCCATGGTGATGCTGGTCAAGGCCAGTAAGGACAATTAGTGCCCTCAGGGCCCTTACAGGGCATGCATGAGTTTTTCAAAGAGCTCTCCAGAACATGTCAAGATGGGATCTCAGCAATGAGTGGGGAAAGCATCCCAGCTCCTGGTACCCTGAGGTCCCCCAGGAGGACATTCCTTGGGCACCTACTCTTCCCCTGCCTGGTCACCGCAGAACACAAGGATCCCTGAGATGAGACAGGGGTGGATTGTGCAATTAATTAAAGCAAAGGGAGGTTAAACTGTGAAGTTCCATGCCCTGTCCTCATTTTGAAACCCTTGTTGGGTGCCTGACTTTGCAACTTGCTGATCTCTGCCATTTGGTTTGTGGGGGGAATGTGGAAGTGCATCCACAGATGTGTTAGTGGTGAGAGAACACTAATATTAGAAAGAGGGGGTAGAAAGGGGGAAAAAAAAAGCTGCATAAACAATTTTTTTTCTGCTTTTCTTCCCTTATCTCTTTATCTGCCTGAATAAACTGTATTGGCTGATTTGGGATTCTGATGACATAGTATCTGCCCTCCCCTTTCTGGAGGTAGACGGAAGGAAGTGGGCTAGAAAATGAAATATCAGCTCCTAACCTCAGGTCAGGTAAGGTGGCTATATGCTGCAATGGAAAGGATGGTCGTGGTTGAACTTCACTATAAAAAGGAGACCACATCTGGCTTTGAGACACACAGAGAGTGGAAGAGGTCTCGGAGAAGGAGAACTCTTGCGCTTTGTCACTGCGTGCATCCTCCTAAAGCAGCAGAGAAGTTGCCATGGCTTTTGCCAACTATGCTGCGGTGGTACGTACTTATATTTTGTATAAGCATTAAGAAATATTTGCTGCAAGAGAAAAATCAGAACACAGATCCCATGATGCCGTTATCTAGGAGCAATTCTTGTTGGTCTTAGTGGGAGCCGAATGGGTTGCTCGGTCTGTCTGGTACAGCTTTCTGTCCTGAATTTTTCCAAGTGGGTTTGGTGCTTGAGTGACAAGGAGGCAATGGACTATCCATTATTTATTTGTAAGGTCAGCACTGCTGATGTGGGACTGGGAGAGACAGTCCTTTTCTCAGGCAACATGCTAACAAAATTGCTGAAATGTCATTGTGAAGGTTATTTACATTTCAGCCTATGTAGTATTTGCAGCACTGTCAACTCTCGCGGTTTTCTTAAAAAATTATGCATTTATCTGTCTTCTTTTCCTAAAACCCTAGCTCCTGGAAATGGCCCAAGAATCTCAGATTTCATCGAGAAAAAGGTTATTTCCAGCAGATGGCTGCTAGGTGGCCAACCTTTCCTGTTCTTAGAAAGGATATGGCTTACTAGGTTTCTAAGCTTAGGCATGGGGTCAGCTGAGTCCTTACCCAACCTTGTAGATCATAAGACATTGCTGTTTGACTGCAGAGGAGGAGAGATGCTTGATGGAGAGATGCTCTTCTTGGTGCAGAGCCATCTATGAATCAGAATTTGAATCAGAGTTTAGCATCTGTTGTGATGAGTTATTATTGCCATCGTTGTGCTATTAGCTCATGCCAGCTCATCTCTCCCTAATATCAGTATGAAGAAGGTCCATTGATGGTCCAGTCTAGTCAAGACTTGTCTCTTTGTGCTCTCTCTTTCTTGACTGAGCACAGCTAATGACGCCTTTCTCTCTCTCAGTTCCGATCTCTGCTTTTGGTGCTGGTTCTAGCACTCACCGTAAGGAGCACACCCCATGGGAGGGCAACTCATCCTCGACCTAGCAGGGACGGTGGCTCTGTGAGGCTTCGAGAAGGTTGCCTGAACCAAAAAGATCTCAAATTCCCTACCACGGTGAAAGTTGACATTCGTATCAGCAATTCAGATCATGGGTTTAGGATGGTCCACGATGTCAGGAACCGCTCTCTCGCTCCTTGGGACTACAGGTAACCGTTTAGTTGTTATCTAAATTACAATAGCTGTGCTGCACAGGCTTTTTTTTTTTTTTTTTGTGGTGAACAATATCTGGTTCTCAGGGTATGCCTGGAGTCCTGTGAATATTGCAAACACTTCTTGACATACACATTTTGATGTTGGGTGACATAGAAACTGTTTGCAGTGCAACGGGACATCATTGGGGCATTTTCTAATCATCTTACCAACATTTGTCAAAGAATTATTACTCCAGGAGGAGAAAAATGTCAGTACATCGTAATTTTGTATTTTTTTAGCTGAAAGACATTTTTGAATGCTGAAATTAAAACAAAACCAAACAAAAATGAATAGTCCACTTGTGATTACTTCCTTATTTCACCCAGCTCCACTCCATCATCTCCTAAAGAATCATATGGCAGTATTACCTTCCCCAAACTGATTCCGTTTCTAGGAAATCATCCTAAAAATGTTGAAGATAGGGAAATTCTTTGGCCTTGTCTCATAATGAGGATACAGAGGTAAATAGTGTGGGCCTTTCATGGAGATAAACAAGAAGATCCTACCAAACCATGTTGTGCAAGTGCGTAAACCCCTTTTGTGTCCCCATCCCCAGGCTTGACGAGGACCCCAACCGGTTCCCCCAGGTGATCGTTGATGCCAAGTGCCGCCTCACTGGCTGCGTGAACGCAATGGGGCAGGAGGACCACAGTCTCAACTCCGTCCCCATCCAACGGGAGATCCTTGTCCTCCGGCGGGAGCAGCGGGGCTGCCTGCCCACCTATCGCCTGGAGAAGAAAGTCATCACCGTGGGCTGCACGTGTGTCACTCCAGTTGTCCACTACCAGTCCTAGAATGTATTAGTAGAGGAGGCAGCACTGGGAAGAAGAAATGTCTCCTATGAACATCCCTCTGGAGAAATCCCACAGATGCCCACCTTGCATCCCAGGAATTCAACATGACTTTTCCTTTGCAAATTGGAGCAAATCACCTCCTGGAAATACTGATTTTTGCTATTGTCCATTTATGGATTTTAGAGTGGGAATCACTGGTGGCTGGTGATGGAGGGCAGAGAGAGGGACGGAGGAAAAGTTTTGAGTTTTGTTTGTGACTCCAAGCAGGGAGGGGGTAAAGTAGTGCTTTTTTTTTTTTTTTTTTTTTTTTTTCTGTTGCGGTTTATATCAGTTTGGTGAATCAAATGAATTACTGTTTCAAAAGCTGTTCTCAGCAGTAAATTTCCCTAATGTATACATGCCAGCCAGCACTGCCACAAAATATCCCTCCTCCTGCACCTTCTCCCTCCTTCCCTCATCCCCTATCCCCTTTTCCTTATCTGGCCATCACTTCTCACTAGCGTATTTCTAGTGTAAATCTGACGTAAGTGCCACCAGGCCTGATTCTCATCACATTCTGATTTTGTGTCACTGCTGCTCCATGGGGAGTGTTTATATTACTATTTATATGTTCTATTTATGACTATATTTATGGCTTTATATGTGCTCAGAGTACCCAAAAAATGGTAAATGTTTATCTGTATTTATTCAATAACTTATCCACTGAATAAAATTGGTATTTTTTATAAAAGAATGTTGTTTTATGGTAGCTCAAAATGCAAGCGGACAGAAAATGGGCTTGTGCTGCAGTAGCACTAAGAGATTTCAGCTAAGATCATTTTTTTTCTGGTGCAGTGATATGAGTGAGAGGGAGCACAAGAGAACTCGCAACCTAAATAGACGCAAAAAAAAAAGGCCTGAAAGTGGTGAATTGAGGTTATGCAGGCAATGCTGGTGGAGTCAGCATCTCCAGACCTTGGGGATGGTCTAGGGATGGTGAGGAAAAAGGTGGGAGACATCGTATGGTAGGGCTGCAGCTGAAATTTGGGATGGGGGTCTAGCCTGAATCACGTGAGCTGGGAAAGTCCTATCCTCTTCCAAACAAGGTGTCATCCTTATAAGCCCCCCTGTTCTCCACCAGTTGGATGGTTGGCTGAGCAGGAATGCAGGGAAATGTGCAAAGATGGCTTCATCTCACCAGTCTTTAACCAGCCGAATATTAGGTGTTGGGCTTGAAGTGTTGGATGAGGATCCCTCCACAACAAGGGGACAAGGAATAAACACCTCCAGGGCAGGGCTGCTGAGGTGTCGTAGTTACCAAAGGAGGAATTGCCCTTTCTCTCTCTTAGCTACACAAGGAGCGCAGCCTAGCAAGACACTATTAATTATTTTATCTGATTGCTGTAGTTTGGGTTTTTTTTAACATTACTCAACTTTCATCCAGAGCTCAGCCAGATTCACTGATGTTGGTTTCTGCTGGTGGAGGTTTTAAGCCTGTATTTACTTGGTCATCTGAATTTAAACCAGGGTAAGCCTGTGTGCAAGCATTCTCGGGTTTCATTTTGGCTGCACAGATGCTACTTTAAATTAGATACACCTGGTGCAGGTAGACCCTGGGTTTCTTTCACTGTGTCGTTAGGTCTATATGGCTCCTTTGGTGCTTGTTTGTTGAGCTGTGTGTATTCCCTGCCTCTTGGGTCACTGGGAGTCAGTTCAACAACCATCGGGGTGGGGAAACCATCTCATTCAGTTACAAGCATTTGTACTCATTTGTGGCAGCAGCTGTTTCATTATGACCACCAAGCTCTTCATGTGGTGGAGTGCAAACCCATGGAGGCGTCTTCTGCACGCTCTTGCGTAACACCAGCTCTCCTCTTACAGTAACCGCTGACGAGGAAATCGCACGCTGCACACCCTGGTTCTTACTCCTGACCTATTTCTCTCCCTCTCGATAAACCCAGCCTGTGGGGTTGTCCTCACTTGTTTTGTGGGGAGAAAACTAGCCTTTTTCTCTCCAGTCATAATTACTCGGGCATTGGGTTCATCGCAGCTGAACGGGTGTAAGTTCCTATGCTGATGCTCTTAAAAACTCATCATATTACCCTAAGAATTGTTCTAACTGGATAAATTATGAAGTAATTAATCAAGAAAATGCAAAGGCAGGTAATTAAGGACGTCTCACCCATGGGTCATGAGGTTTTGCAGCCAGTGCTACCAAGTGTAAACCACACCACTCTCAGGAAGGCATGCGCTTCTACATGGGGATTCTTTCTAAATAAAACCATCAAGAAGGGTTATTTCCTTCTAATGGCATCATTCTTAGAGTGCAGTTGGTTGTAAATATGAGTCTGGTTATTTTTTAGGGGCTGGCTTATATGATGAGGTAGGCGGTTGGCTTTCATTTCCAGCAATCTAAGAACACGGCAGATGAGTTTTTATGCTTCTTGTAAACAGCACAGTCATATCACCACCAAGAGCAAGCACAGTTCACAGCTGAAGACCAGCCTTTGTGAAAGGCTTTGCTTGCTTTTGTTCCCCTTGCAGCAACAGTCCCAGACCCTGGGTGCTCAGCTGGGCATCTCTGGTTCTGAAGTGCAGCTTAGGGCAACCTTTGGGGACTCGGTTGTTTTACCAGAAGAAGACACAGCTGTAGGTGTAGCAGTCCCGCAGTGTCTTCTTGTAACCTGCTAGGCTAAGCAACCTATGGTCCTAGGTTGGTATCCAAGCCTTGACACCTTTCCTATTCCTTCCCTCTTCTGCTTGCCTCTCACTGACCTCCTTTTTGTGTCCCCTTGCTCGTTCCCCACATTGTCTATGCTTGTTCTGGCAGCTCGAGCAGGGATCCCGTTGTGTAGCAGCTCTCCTGGGATGTTGGAGGGAACACACTGCAGAGACTCCTGCATTACCATGGGCTGGGAGGCACAGCAGTGATTTGATCCTGGGTAGATGCCTCCTCCCAGACCTGTGCTTTGACCTGTGGATGTGTTGGCCTGTGGGCATGAGTCAGGCTTCTCTGGACCCTTGACAACAGGCAGATGCACCTGGGGGTGGTCAAAGGGACTACAGCCTCTTCCACAAAATCATTGCTTTTAAAAGTGCACAGAAATGAAATACATAAAAAAGGCAAAGGTTGGAACAACCCAAGAACCGTTTGCGTTTGTGTTTGTGTTTGGTAAGCCAGAGGAGCAATGGCTTGAAAATCCAGAAGTTGACGTGGCTTTTTGAGAGTTAGACCTAACAGACAAAATTTTAAGGGGATGATCAATTTGCTTGTCAGTCCTGTGGGGATCTGTGGTTTGGTGCCAGCATGATGAGTATAGGTGATGGAGTGAGATTCCACGTCAGCTGTGGGCTCTGGCTGTCCTGGGAGATGGCCTGGCAGATCAGAGCAGAAACCTGCTCTCATGTCACCATCTCGGGGTAAAATATGAGGCTTGCCGTGATCTCCTTCCCTCGTCTCCTTCCCCTTCTTCCTCTGCTCTCCAGTATAATTTTTAACCTTGTGCTTAAGAGAAGTCTAGGTGTGTGGGCCAAATCCACATCTTCTACAGCACTGTTTCAAGGTGTTGACAAAAAAAAAAAATCTACTTAAAATGTCTGTGATTAGCTGATACCTCTTGGCAGGCTCGGAGCTGTTGTTGGGGAGACTGTGTGCTGGTGCTGTCTTTCAGGAGCTGAGAAGATACCAGCCAGACTCTGCACTAGAAACAAACCACGCTTTCCATGTTTGCCACTCACACAAACATTTTCCGTCTTTGCTAATTATTCTCCATATACTTCCAGGGCTGGATAGTAGTAACAGCTTCAAGTCCTCATGTCTTCAGATAAAGCCATTCCTGCTTTCTGTATAACATTTCTTTTCCTTTTATCTATTTATTTTTCCTGTTGGAAAACGGGTCCAGCGGAGGGCCACCAAGATGACCAGAGAGCTGGAGCACCTCTGCTATGAGGACAGTCTGAGAGAGTTGGGGTTGAGCCTGGAGAAGAGAAGGCATTCTATGATTCTATGATTCCCTCGGAAAGCTAGGTCAGTTTTTCCACCTTTTTCTGTCACTTCAACAAGAGGTTAAAAATATGTTTGATGCTCTTTGGGGGTTGCGAACTGAGTAGGTGCTACCCAAAATACGGTTTTCTGGGCATGGCTTTCAGTGAATGAGTTTTAGTGGTTTTACCAGTACAAAGTGTCATGTTTCTGCTTTATCTACATTCTTAGTAAGCACCGTATGTTTGTAACACAATCAAGGTTCCCTATTCCAGTAAATGCATAGAGTTGGTTTATCCTTTCTCTAATTTGCCCTTATAAATTCTTGGGGTTGTTTTTTTTCCCCAGACTTCTGAAATCCATACTCCTTCGCCCCATAAGGCTTGGCAGACAGTTAGATCTACACCACCTTTTACAAGCAGAAGGTAACAGACCAGCTGGTTTTCATGACTGGCAATGATGAGCATGGCTATCTGATGATTTGCTACACAAATACAATCTCAAACTTCCATTTCTGCTGGGTTTTACTCACAAGTTGCCAAGCAATCTGGCTGCTAAGCCACTGCTGCTCAGATTTTACAAACTGACTTGAAACTGAGACAGTGAGCAGCACTGGAGTGGAAACCTTCATGTTGAAGAGGATTTTGCAGCAATTATCCTTTTCACCCATGTTGATATCATTAAAGAACATCAAATAAGCGGGGATTTACACTGAAACTCTCCAAGCCAAGAAAGAACAAGCTTTACCTGTTGAATCTCAAACTGATGAGAGCTGTGCAGCAGGCAAAGAATGGTCCTGCTTTCTTTGGATACCTATCGTGATCCTTACCGACTGTGGTCATGAACATTTGTCCAGAGAAACAAAGGCATTTATTAGGTGACCTCATGTCAGGATGCATTGATTTGGAATGATTCTGCACTTTTACAACCAAACACAGCAATGTGAAAGAAGAACTCTTAGCTCATGAAGACAGGAGTTAAAGGAAAACTTACAGTAGGAAAGCAAAGGGTCCTCAGGCCAAACAAATCAAGGCAATCATGCTATTAAACGCTTCCATGGGAGCATGTACAACACCCACGCAGTTTTGCAGAGGTGAGCATGAAGTTGGCTTGAGGCCAAGTAAATAAAAAAAAAGGCTGTGTCCTAAGGCAAGGATTTAATTGGGTTGGCAAATCATAGAATCATAGAATGATTTGGGTTGGAAGGGACCTTAAAGATCATCTAGTTCCAAACCCCTGCCCCGGGCAGGGACACCTCCCACCAGCCCAGGTTGCTCCAAGCCCCGTCCAACCTGGCCTTGAACCCCTCCAGGGATGGGGCAGCCACAGCTTCTCTGGGCAATCTGGGCCAGGGGCTCACCACCTTCACAGTCAAGAAGTTTTTCCTAATATCTCATCTAAATCTCCCTTCTTTCAGTTTAAAACCGTTCCCCCTCCCCCTGTCGCTCCTCTCCCTGATCCAGAATCCCTCCCCAGCTTTCCTGTAGGGCCCCTTTAAGGACTGGAAGGTCACTATAAGGTCTCCCTGGAGCCTTCTCTTCTCCAGGCTGAACACCCCCAACTCTCTCAGCCTAACAGGAGATGTTCTCCAGCCCTCAGTGTATGTTCGTGGCCCTCCTCTCATCCGAGGGAAGATGATGCTGCTGGAAGGGGAACTCGAGTGTCTTTGCAGCCCAACTGCAGAAAGCAGTTGGCATTTTGGTACTCCAACTGCGTCATCTCTTGCTGACCTGGTTCTGTCTTTTTCCACATAGTAGCTCGCTCTCAGCATTGCTAACTAGTCTCCATTAGTCATGTGCCAACTCCAGCTAACTGCACATCACTACCAGGTAACAAAGGGTGGGACTTACCGTAATTTTAACTGTTAGAACTGTTGGGCTGCTGCAATTTGCCAAAGCTCCTTCTATAGCAAGTGGTAGGACACTGAGAGATTAACTAACGAACAAGGCAGTCAGCCCTATTTCAGTCTTCCTGAACAGATATTTATTTAACTCCTTGAAAACCTAAAAGGATGAGTGTTCCTCAATGGTGGTTTTTTTTGGCAGTCAGTTCCCATGCTTAATATTCTTCACACCAGCTGGGTGAACTTCAGGACCTGCAGGAGACCGTGAGGAAGAAAAGCTGGATACAAGGTAGGAAACAAGCTAAGTTATGATCACATATAGTGCTAAATACCTACTTATGGGCAAAGTTATATCAGTGTTTGAAGGTAACTAAAGGCGTGGACAGGAGTTCATTGTTGTGATTGCAGATACTGTGATCACTCAGAATTAATGAATGTGTCCTTGGACTAATGTATATCTGCTAGTACAAGGGATGGTATGAAACTTGTGTCTGTGCCATGAGTTTAGGTTACAGGCTGACCCACCTGATTTTGCCTGGAGTAGATTAGGGAGGGTTTAGGCTCACTGGCACAGCTGGAGGGAATAACCCCTAGCAGCAAAAGTTGGGATGATCACATCTCCAGTTAGCCCAGCTGGATTGGGAGAAGATGCTCTCACCTGAGAGGACCTTGCCTCTCCTTAGGGACTTGCACCCCTGTGCTCTGCATCTCTGCAAATTCTGTATTTGCTGTTGCATTTGTCAATGGCATTTTGCCAGTGCCCGAGAAGGGTCACACCTCCCCGAGACAGCAGCAAAACATCCGCATCTTCGCAAACCAGCCCGCCTTTTGAAACACGGAACGATTTCATCTGAGCACTTTTAACCCAAGTGTGCTTTAAATAAACCCACCTGCAGTGCTAGACATCCACCTACGCAAGTCCCATCGCAATGGTGGTAGAAGTGCTGTGTCAGTGTGCCCTACATTTGAAGCACTAACTGCTGGCAGCGAACGTGTTGGAAGGACATAAGCGTGGAGAAAATTACGATGGCAGTTCGCAATATGTGGTTAATTGCTTCAGTTATCCATCTGGTTCTTTTCCTTGTGTACTCAGGTAGTGAACCTGTTCCATGGAAAATATGTTGAAATGGGTTGGACTGGAATTCACAGATATCATCGGGCCAAAGTTAAAACTCAGCAGTGAAAATGCACTCACCATTTTAGGGGAGGGAGTTTCTTTCCCCCCAAAGAAGCACTCAAAGTGTTGTGTTGAACTTATCTTAACAAATTCCTTCCCAATCAGATAATTGGGTGGATAACTGGGTAGTTACTCATTGCTTTTTCCGCTACTCTGTCTTTAATATGAATCTATTGGGTGTCACTTGGTAAATCATTTTCCTCCAGGTATCTTCGTTTCTGTATCAGTAAAATGATGTCAATGACACAAGCCCTAGATTTTCTACAGGCTTTACATTCTGCTGCAGCAGACCTAGATGTTTTCAAGAGAATTTTAGGTTTTAGTATCATGTAAATCTCTTATAACTGAATTAACTGAATTAAGTGATTTCTTGCCTTATCAAAAAGGCTTCTTTAGAAAAAAAAAGGAGAATGACACAGTATAATTTACTATTTTTTTATTAAACAAAGATAAATAAGCAGATACATTATTCCTAAGTTTTCCACCAGCATAAATAGAATTACATAAATAGACATTTCAAAGTGTAAACTAAAGATGTATAAAGAGTTCCCATTACTTTTTCAACCCAGCACATGAAGATGTCCGGATTCCAAATTCATAGAGTTCAAGATTTTGGGGGAATATAATTTTTTTTTTTTTTTTTTAAACTGAGACTTCTTCATTGTTAATATACTTTGATAGATTCTAGCTAATCATTATGGCTTGATTCAGTCTGGCAGAGATTGAGTCAGGCCCCTTCATTTCATCGCTGTAAGGCAAGGAAGCTCTCCTCCGTGGCTCCCTGCTCTTACACTACAGGCTCCCTTTAAGCCTGGTGTCGGATCAAGGGGGTGACACACGTGCAGCCCACGGTGATGATTTTCTTCTCCAACCGGTATGTTTGGTGGCAGCCCTTCTGCTCCCTCCGGAGGACGAGGATCTCCTGTTTGATGGGGACGGAGTTGACGCTGTGGTCCAGCTGCCCGTCCAAATTCACACACCTGGAGAGGCGGCACTTAGCGTCAGCGATCACCTGGGGGAAGCGGTTGTGGTCCTCATCGATCCTGTAAGATGACATGAAAGAATAGAGAACTGTTTGAAATGGAAATGCTGCTGCGTTTCTAGAATCATGATAGTCTGGTTCACTATGGGGTCCCAGACCTGTACCTCCCAGGAGATTGCCTATGAAGGCGTTGTAGACCCTTCTCTACTCTAGGTTTTTAAGTGTAAGTAAGTAAATAATGCAGGTTTTTAAGTGTAAGACAAGCACGACAGGACTGCACCCAACTGCCTTTGTGAAGGACTTGCTTCAAATAGGCACTGACTTTGAAAGACCAACTAGAAATAGTATGAGCTTCCCAACCTGTCAGACTGACTAACGGACCCAAACACCTTCAGCTCCTCTCCAAAACATGAAACATTCTTAGGATCTGATGCTGACATTATTAAACCACCATTGAATTTGGTGCAATGTTAGGCCTCTGATGATCTTTAAGGTCAAAAATTCTTTTGAAGGAGAAACTTGCACCAATATACAAATAAATTTATTAAATTACAAAAGTAACTTGTTTTGCCAAGGTCCCTTCCAACATAGACGATTCTATGGTTCTCTGGTTTTTGCTCTATGCTCTTTTCTGTATTGGTTATCTTTCAAAGAAGATTATATGGACTGTGAATACCCTCATATTTCCCAAGTCTCTCAACAGTGAAGCACTGATAACAAAGATGTGGGTACAGCCTCTGCGTTATTCTTGACCATCGCAGCCAGTATATTTCTAGACCATAAGGACAGAGATGGTACCTGTAATCCCACGGAGCCAGAGAGCGGCTGCTGATATCAAGAGTCGTTTTGGTGTCCTGGTTGATGCTGCTGATGCTTATGTTGACTCTCACAGTTTGAGGGAATTTGGAGTCTTTTTGGGTCAGGCATCCAGCATATGCTTGCTTGAAGAGGCTCTCTGGCTTGAGTCCAGGCTGTATCACCTTCCCATAGGCACAACTGCTGGCTGACAGCGCAGCCAGCAGCATGAAGAGCAGTGGTCTGAACTGAAGAAAATTGGAGCATTTAGGACACGATGCAGCTACAGCTGCTATAACACAGAACGCCTAACGACTCTTCCCTGGGGCTGGGAAATTCATCCACAGCCAGCCTAGCTGGTAGTTCAAGTCTATACTGCGGGTTGGGGTAATTATGGAAAAATGTGTCGTATATCACATCCACGCTTGCTTTCATTAATTGATTCTTACAGTGCTGACAGGTACGGTAGACGCTCAGTTGTAATTTGTTGATTAAAAAAAATCAATCATATAAAGTAATATAATACAGGAGATAGCAGAAAGGATATAACAGCAAAAAGACACTCTAAGGTTGAGTTTTCAATGGATTTCTTAACTTCAGAGTATGTTGCAGTATCCCCATTTGCTAATAGACCGGTACAGTCTCA
The DNA here is from genome assembly GCF_028500815.1 of Rissa tridactyla. NCBI lineage: Eukaryota > Metazoa > Chordata > Aves > Charadriiformes > Laridae > Rissa > Rissa tridactyla. The sequence continues at coordinate 123,159,233 of NC_071468.1, read as the reverse complement.
TTGCTGCCCCATGCTGGTGCTATTCAGCAGTCTCCCGTTTTACGTATTTTCTATTAATAATGGTTGAAATAACATTTTCAAGGTGGGTGCAGCTCCCCATTCCTGACATTCATCTATTAGAATTTAAATATGTCTCTGTCAAGTTGGGGGAAAAAAACCCGGAAAGCAAGTTCTCACCAGAGAAGCGCAAGGGATCGGAGACGACATCTTTCCTTCTCTTGCTGTGGCTGATGCTTGTGCTGAGCTCTGTCGAGCTGAAGGTGTCTGGGCACATTTGCTGGTGGACTTTTTATAAGGGCTTCTGTGCTGTCCTAGTTAATGTGGAGTAGGTGTTTTTTTCCCAACCTTAACTGTGGTTTCTGACCATAACTTAAATTAAAAAAGGTTATGTATATATATTCCATTAACGCAGGTGGAAGACAGGATATGGGCTCACCCTTTCTTAGATCTGCAGATGATGTCATTACTTTAGCCATGTCACTCAACTAGTAACAAAACTCAATGATGATATTAGAAAACCACCAAAAAAATTGGCACACACTGCAGTAAGCGGGTGCAAAGTGCGCAATTTTGAAATCGGGACTAGAATCACCATCTAGTCAAACAGAAGTTGATGTGCTTCACGGTCTTCACTTGGGGTGCTGTAGGTATCAAAACCACTGTTTTGAAGCGTCACTGGCACTGTCAGGTTGTGTCCGTTTGCTTCTAGGTCCATCTGATGTCTTTTTCGTCCTGAATTGGGCAGGTGTTGGGCAGCTGGTCCCCATCCAGTGGCTTTGCATACTTGCCATGTGCTGTCACTTGCGTTGGTGCCTAGGGACTCAAGTTCCTCCTCAAGCTCCCATTCCTTTGTCAAATTTCCTAGTCTGGATCAAGCTATTTTTATTCATGTCTACACATCGGTTGTGATATGTCATTTTTGACCAGAATACTTTGTGATAGAGCATTCCCAAATTCAGCCATTCTCCATCTGGGGAAAAAAAAACAAAAACAACAACCCCAAAACATGAACATTCATTTTGAGCTTGCCACCTTTTCTGTTTACTTTAGGCTTTTGTGCTATGAGACAGGGCTGTGATCCTAAGGAAAGGGGTCTGGGAAGTGTGATGGATGTGGTTAAACCTTCTATTCCTAAGTTAGGGAGAGGACAGAGGGATCTGAGAGAAAGCTTGTGAAGGCTGAGAGGTGCAAAATGACTCCTCTCATAGGCGGGAAAATCTGGAAGGAGCTGCAGGCACCTCATCCATGGTATATAGGTAATAGCATGCTGCATTTGAAAATATAGGGAGCTAAAATACCTTGCACTGTGTAACCTCAAGGCATTATAACTCCTTGTGTTCCAGCCCAGTGATAAATGATCTTCTGTGGTTCCTGATCCCACCCTTATGTCTCTCCATCCTTGTAAGACCAGTATACTGCAGCTGTGATGCACCCTGCCGTGTTAGTATTTGAACATGCAATATTTAAATCCACGTGTTCAAGTGGACAGACTCTATTGGACATGGTGACAGTCAGGATCCCTTTCTCCCGTTCAGGGGTATTTTTCTAGATTTTCACTAAAGTATTGGAAGGGGGTTGTGGGTCATCACTGTTGCTCTGGCTGATAGCAACTGCCTTGGTTTTTGGTTCTTATTAGGCAGATGTCTTGCTGAGCCCTGGATGCTCATTAAAAGCTGTGGGCTTTGCTCTGAAAGAGACCTTGCCTGCAAGGAGGGATGTCTGTATTTATTCCTCTCATCTGCTTTCAGGGATTTGAATCAACAGCCCTCTAGTAAGTATTTTGGTCACTGGGATGTGTGGGATGCTCTGGGACGTGCTGCTTCTGCGGCATCATCATCCAATATCCTTTGTTGAGAGCCCAGAGCTCTGCAGTTATGCCATTCAGCGTAGGCTGAATGTGTAGGGATGTGAAAATTTTGGATAAAGCAGATACTGGACCAGCAACTAGAAACCTGCTGCCTCTCCCAGGCAAATATCCCAACCGCTAGCCTACACTGCCTTCTTCTCCCTGGCAAATGCTTCATGGCATAGCTAATTAGGACAACTCAATGTCTCCCAAGGAAAGACCTTCCACCAAGAGTGCTACAAAACCTAGCACGTAGAGAGAAGGGCAGGCTCAAATCTCTTAGGCTGCAGCTTCCCAGGTAATGATGCTGATCACAATGAACTATGAGATATAATAAACCAGCTACTACCATCTCCTCTGATGAGGTTCCTGGAAAGTAGGTGGACGATGGACATGCACAAAGGTGTTGATGCAGTGTGTAGGCTGAATTTCAGAGAGATTCTTGACAAAGGGGCTTATGTTTTAGAAAGGAGGGGGTGAATGTTGAATTTATCCTTCTCTAACATTTCTTTCTTAGGAAATTACTCTAATCACTTTGCTCTGACAGTGGGTTACAAGTAGCTAGGATGTGCACCATGAAGTAACACTCAGCGTAACAGCCTTTATCTGCTGATGCATGCCTTTTCTCAGGTCTAATTTCGGTGATGTCTTCAGGTGAACATGATGCAAATAAGGTGTGTTTTTTACACTTGCTTAATATTTATGCGTAAGTCCAAATTTTACTCACCTTGTGACATCCAAAGGAGGATGTAAATAAGGGTAGAATTTAGTTTGCAGTTTCTGGGATAGCCATGACCTATATCAGCTTGTTTGAAAGATGCTGATGATTGAAAAGTTAAACGCATAATTCAGTTTCCCTCTTAGAGTTAGAGATGTGCAGGTTAAAGGAAATCGTTCCCTCAGAAGGGTTTTTCTCTAATGCCATTTACTGAAATATCCATTCAAAGTGGGTCAGTTAAATTTCCAATTTTAGAAGCAAAAAATATTTCAAAAGCTTGCAAGGTAGTGGAAGATCAGGTTCAACCAGGCTAACCCTAAATCCAGGCTTGTTTACTCTAAATGTGTCAGTGGTTTGGGTTACCTCAGTACTTGAAAGGTGAATAGTTAACCATTCAAACATGGCTAATGTAAAGCAACATTACAATGGTGAAAAAAAAAAAAAAACTGACCAAAAAACTTTCCATGGTTTATTTTCAGCCATGAACGCGTTAGGTTGTTATTGTGATAGGCAAAATGAGAGAGTCTCAGGAGAAAATATACCCCTTGAAAAGCTTCCACCAGGTCTGAATTACAGAAACAAAACTCTGACATTTCTGGTTCCAAGATTTTTCTGAATCCCAAATAATTATTTTCCAATACTTCCTGGTCTGAAGTTGAAACAAAAATTGAACATGATTTTTTTCCATGACATTAGATTTTACCCCATGGCATTTGTTCTATTCTGACACTTAACCCTCTCTTAACTAGAGATCCGAAAACTGGGACACTAACAGAAGCTTACTGACACAAAAGGATTAAAGATTATTTAAAGCCTTTTGAAATCAAACCTATGCCTTCTCTTGTCTCTGACAAAAGCTTTCTTGCGATTAAGTTGATACTTAAGTACTTTACCCAGCTGAGATCCTTCTGGCACCCATATCTGAGTATGTTGGCCTTGATGACACTTTCTCCCCTCAAAGTTACAGTGTGAGTCAGTGCCAGAGCTCTGGTGCCCTGACTGAGCTTGCTGTAAATAAAAAGAGAAATGGCAGATATCTCCACATACTTAAAACATTGTTTTTTGATCACTATCAGTTAAGTTTATGCTACTTTTGGAATAATACTTTTGGAATATAAACCAAGGCAACACTCTTTTCACGTACAAGCATTGCATGACCTGCTGGATTGGTGGAGGTCATTTCTAGGAGATCAATGATTAGACTGAGCCTGAGGGCTGTGGTTATCTGAGAGAAACTCAGAACTTGAGGGGCAAGGCTCGGAGCACGCCGATTAAACACTGAAGTTTAATTTTAGTTTAATTTCATTTAATCCTGATCTGAGAAGACAGGTGGATCAGAGGCATGAGAGGTCCCCTCCAAACTGGTCAAACCACTGCACCTATCTCCCACCCTTTGATCTTTGTACAGGAGACATGACAGAAAAGGTAAAGTAACCTTTTTCCTCTATTAAACAGCTCTACTTTTCCTCCCCAGCAGAAATGATGGTTCCTACTGCACGCCTAAATTTTCCAAACACAGCCAAATCAATATCACAGTTACTCATCAGCTGTGGTCACTGTCAGTGGTTGACACATCTCTTGCATGACTAATATCTAATAGATACTCAGTAGCTGGGAAGCCAACATAAAGGAAGTAGAGCACTCAATTAATCGTTTTGATTGCTTCTTGGAGGGACAGGGGAAAAAAGAGGGCGTTCAGATGTGTGAGCTGGACTTAAGGAGTAGCAGGGATTTTGTGCCTGCTCTGTGGTAATTAATAGATGATTAATAATCAACTGTAATGTAGTCCTCGTAAGTGGAGGGGGGCTTTGTACCACCAACAGGTGGGTGCAGGACATGACTGCTGAGATCCTGAGCAGCAGCAGTATTACACTACTGGTGTTATTGTAGTGCCCAAGGGTTCATTGTAAAGCCGATCCAAATTAACACCCAGCACCTAATGGAAGGGGCAATATCTCCTGTCCGACACAAGGTGCTTGTCTCCACAAAAAGATATTGAGGTGCTGGAGTGTTTCCAGAGAAGGGCAACGGAGCTGGTGAGGAGTCTGCTAGTGGGAGAACAAGTCTTGTGAGGAGCAGCTGAAGGAGCTGGAGTTGTTCAGCCTGGAGAAAAGCAGGCTAAGGGGAGACCTTCTTGCTCTCTGCAACTCCCTGAAAGGAGCGGGTAGCCAACGCGGGTCAGGCTCTTCTGCCAAGGAAAAGGCGATGGGACAAGAGGAAATGGCCTCAAGTTGCACCAGGGGAGGTTTAGGATGGATATTAGGAAAAATTTCTGCATTGAAAGGGTTATCAAGCATTGGAACAGGCTGCCCAGGGAAATGGTTGAGTCCCCATCCCTGGAGGTATTTAAAAGATGAGTAGAGATGGTGCTTAGAGATATAGTTTAGTGATGGTTTTTGTCAGAGTTAGGTTGATGTTTGGACTCGATGATCTGAAAGGTCCCTTCCAACCTAGGCGATTCTATGATTCTATGATTCTTTGTAAAGGAAAGTTTGAGAAATGCAAGGACTGGCTGACAAGAGGGGATCTAGGCTGGAACTAGATCACCAGAGGTGGTAAAGGTCTCCCTTGAGCACAGAAGATTTAAGGTGTCTCCTCATTTATTTGTTTTTGTGGTTATTAATGATGCTAATGCTCAAATAATTTTATTATCAGTTAAAGATCTCCCTGTCAGTGCTTTATTTTCATGGCTTCAAAGACATCCTGTGGCAATACATTTCATGGCCAGTTATAAACTGTACGAGTACAAAACCTTTGTGCATAAAACTGGCTCACATTCAAGCTGGTGGAATGGTTTATACAAGCGATTAACTCATTTTGAAATTCTCTGTTTGCTGTGCTATCAGCTCACATCCTGTGTCTCGCCCACACCTCGGTCCCAGCGAATGGCAGGAAGCAGGGGGAGAAGGACTTGGGGGTCTGTCCCAAGCTGCCCCTGCCACCCAGCAGCTCCTGGAAGAACCTTCCAAATGTCCACCTGAAATCTCACTTGCTGCATGTTGAGACACTTATTTCCTATTCCCAGTGGGTACAGGGACAAGTTGTTCCTGTCCCTCTTCCTTCCTGGGTCATGATTTCAAGACCTTTGCACAGTTTTTTTCCCCTTGTTTTGTTGGGATGATCTCCACTTGACCCACCCATCCCTTGCAGAGTGATGGTCCAAGCTCAAAACAAATCATTTGTGTAGCGCTTCTGTGTCCTGGTGCTCACAGACCCCCAGAGAGGCAGGGAGCTGGTACGTGGTACCTCTTCACAATTGCAGCACTGGGAAACTCCCCTGTTTGCACAAAATCTGTGTCAGATTCCCAGGCAGTCTGTGTCCTACCCTTTGGAAAATATTTATTCTTCCTTTTTGGGACCACTGTAATTAAAATTTATCTGAAATGAAGTAAATTCCGAAGGTTGCCAGGAAGTCCTCCATGTATTTGTTGTTATCTCAAAACCAGTTGCCAGCTGCAGATTTATCAGCCTCTTTCACCTCCACGTACTTTTTCTGCAGTAAATTAGGAGTAGCTGGGGGAGTGCTCAGAGTTTCCCAAACTGAAAATCTGTGTCAAACGGGGAGAAAAACATGTCACAGACTTGTCTGGAGAACATCTGAGAGTCAGTTCTTTGTACCATCCGTTGGGGAAAAAAAGAAAGATAATTTCTCCTTGTGTAGTTTTATCAGTTCCAGTTGTTAAAATTTGCAAATACAAATTTCTCATGCACAACCACAGCTTGTAATTTTACATTTGTGTGTCACCCCTGCCTTCAACAGGACAACAAAAGGAGGGATGCAGCAGTGCATGAGGTTGTCTGTGCAGTTGTGTATGCTCTCCTGGCTGATGCCAAAATAAGGGATGCTGAAATTCCTCACTTCATGCTCTCAGGTGCTTCATGAGGATGAAATTTATCCCTGTAGCTTTGTCCTCAGTCAGATGAAGTGTAATTCTTTGTGAAGGCTTACAGAAAGTACATTACAAATGAGAATCTGACCCTGAAATGTTCAACTAGGTGGGAACCAAAGCAGAAGGAAGATGAGGCAGCACCATTAAATAGGAGCAACCTTCCTGCAATCTCAGCTCTCATCTGCAAGAGGCTCTCCCTGCAGCCCCGGGCTGAGATGATGCCCAGGAGGTTTGGGATGAGGTTTGGGATCTGCCTCCTCGGTGGAGGGGAAGCTCGTCCTCGCTGTGCAGGGCGCCAGGCAGCGCCCGTAAAACCAGCTCGTGGTTTGGGTGGTGGTGCGAGGTGACGTTGTAGGAAAGAAACTCACGTGGAAGACCGAGAGGTCGGTGCTACGTGCCGAGACGCCAGCCCTTAGCTCGGCCACCAGCTTGTGCTCCACCACCCACTGCTTTCAAACCAAATTAGGTTCAGAAAACTAGTTTTATGACCGATGCATTCACTGTACCTATACCCCAGGGCTTATAGTCAGGGCTGCTAGGCAGGTTTAATAAAGCAGGCTGCAGAAATAAAGTAATTTCCCTGTGGCCATTTGCCTGCTGCCGGGCCAAATCTGAAAAACTCGGTCATTCATCATCTCATTTTAAGAAATCAAGATCCTTTTTTTTTTTTTTTTTCTTTTTCTCACAGAGAAATGACTCCTAGCCACATTTTGTGTTCAAGAAAGTGTCAGAATTCAAAAGCATTAGGGAATAAGTGACTCAGAGTGGTTTTGATGAGGGTTGTAAATGCGCAATGGGGATCCCAGTTTTTGAGCCCTTTCACTTTGCTGGGGTTTGAGTTGACTTTTTTTTTTTCTAAATTAGAAAAGGAAATTAATCATTTTTCCAAATATATGCAAATTCTGACCACAGTATAAAATGCAGTTTTCAGAACTATCCCAGGCAGAGATTTCAGAGAATAACCACTGCTGAAGGTCTCCTCCTCTGAGATGTGTGGCCTTGCAGCGGTGGGGTGGGGGCAATGGGTGGGCGACAGAAGCCCGCTGTCCTATTTTAACCTCAGTGATGCCTCTTAACCAGACCTGATCCTTTCTGTGCTGAAGCCATGGCTGCAAGAGCAAAACAAATAGGCGTATGCCAGGCAGAGCTCTTGAGCAATTTCTCTGTTGAAATGGACCATCGCTGCTGCTTTTAACAGCTCTTTATTCTGGCTGAACTGATTGTGCTGAACTCAACTAGGGCTAGAAAAAGCAATTGTGGTCCTGCCTGTATTTCAACCACAGTGTAATCCTGTATGATCATTTATTCCTTCTGTAACAGCTTCTCCATTGATGCTGGAGGCCATCATCCATTCCCTAGTGCTCGTTTGCAGGGCTTACTCTCTTAATTTTCCATTGCAAAGAGTAGGCAAGGAATGACAGCCAAGAAGTTAGCACCAAAATGGATACAGGGATGAGAAGGGCCAGTATCAAAGCTCAGCAAACCATAAGGGTCAGGGGTTTCCTTTCTTCAGTCCCCCTTGAGACCAAAGTTGATGGGACCACAAGAACATGCATCATTCCAGACCAGCAAAAAGAACCAATGGCCTGGGGGAATGAAGAGTCTGTGATCCCAGGATATAACCATGGCCAGGTCACCACATCCCGGGTGAGAGTTCAGACATTTTTGTGAAGAGCACTGAAGTTTACTCTCTGACTTTGTGAGCATGAGATTATATGATCAACCTTGTTTGCAGAGTCCTGTCCCTTAAGGGACACCACCCACAGCCCCCAAATCCACTGAGCATCTGTGTGTCATGCTCCCACCCACTGCAGGACATGAACATGGGATCCCATAGTGACAGCAGCCCACACCATGTGAAAGAGTCAGGTCTTCGATGCTCATGACTCTAAATATTTCTGTGGCCAAACTCTTGCACATCTAGTAAGGGAGCAGTGGGTGGGAGCATGAGACACAGATGCTCAGTGGATCCATACCATATCAACATAGGAAGACATGGACAAAACCTTAACTGACAGTAGTTCATCCAAGCCATATCCATGGCAGATAGTCACACGAGCAAATTAGGATGGAAATTATTTGCTTGCAGAAGACTTGATCAGATAACTTACTTGTTTCATCAGATAATTTCTTTGCAAAAAGAGAATTCAAGTAGCTCTGTCAGAGTGAGCTTTATTTGTAGCTGCAGCTCGTAAGCCTCCCAGCCAAAGAGCTGTATGGCCACGATTCTCATGAATGTTGCTTATAAACCATCCTTGTTGCTAACGGGCCAGTCTAATTTGGTAGAAGAGGTTATGAAGCAGTGCACAGACAGAGGTGGACCACAGAGGGATTGCAATAGCTGTATTTTGGTCTTTGCTTCCCTGTTGCTCCTCTGGGAATTAAGAAATGCCTGTTTTCTCCACCAGAGAAGCTTTGGGAAATGGTAATGGATTATTGGCATAGGTGGAAACATTTGGGCAGGACAGTGCATGAGGATCTCTCATGGGACACCATGAGCTCACAGTGGAGTAGCTGCTCCCTTGTGATTCCAGACTAGGGATATCAGTACCCGACATATAAAGGTATTTCTTTGCATTTTGACTTCTGTGCTTCCAAATGCATTTTCCCTTACGTGCCCAGATGCTAGACATTCATACAGGAGCCTGTTCTCCATCTCAAAAGCAATAGAAGCATTCTGGTTTGAAACTGATTTTCAAGAGAATTACTTTAATCATTTTCACTTTTGAACTGGTGTCCTTTTAAATACGGATTGAATTTTCCTTCTTCAATGTACTTAAGAGCCTAAGAGAAATTGGATTCCTGATTTTATAAAATAACTTGGCAATCAACCAGGTGAGAATTTTTGGACTTAGTCTTTGGAGAGAAATAGATAACAAGGACCACAAACTGAACTAAAGAAGTGATACATAAAAAGTTTTAATTACTAATACCACGCTAGAATCTAAACACACTTTTTGGTTTCATAAATATCATAAGATGAATCTGTGTATTATTTTTACTTTCCATTTGTAAGCTGTAATAGCAGTTTTGATTGTGCAGGCTGGTTGTGCATTTATTTGGACACAGTTCCTTGTCACAGAATTAAAACGCCAGTTTTATCCATCTGTAACTACCCCACAAGTAGAAGAAACTATGAAATTATCATCTGTGAACTAATGAGATTATTTATGTAATTAAGACCACATGATTGTCATAGTAACAGTCATCTTTGCACCCAACCTTCATTTCAGAAAATCTGTACCCTTTTAAAAGTACCAATGCTTGAAATTAAGTCTCTATGGACACACCAAGCCTTGAAATAAGATACACACATTGAGGAACAGAGGAAGCCACCGCATTAGAGGGACCAAGCCGAATGGGGTAGGAGTAATGAGCTCTTGGAGGACAGAAAATAAAAGTTACGGATGATTAAAGGTGGATTTTCTGATTGCCCTTCACGTTGCCTGTATAAGCCACACTGTGCAGAGCAGTGAGAAGGTTGTATCAATATACCAGAGGTGCATGCACTGTAAGGAAACTGTGGTTTACGTGAAATAATCAGCTAAGGATTTGCTAAAAGCTCTTCCAAAATAGTAGCTGATTTTGCTCTCTCTTTTTTTTTTTTTTTTTCCATTTCTCCTTTTATTTTTGCTATTGTGAAGGCTGAAATATTAAACTGAAAGTTGCCTACGCTTTGGTCTGAGGAGTGAAATCCTCTTGCTGCTTTCTACCGCCTCGCAAAGCTTCTTTCTGCACACTGCTGCAGAGACACCTCCCCACTGCCTTCACCTCCCCTGATGCTCGGGAGGTTTCTCACGGCTTTCTGGGATTTAGCTCTTAGAGCAGCTGCGCAGGAGATGCCAGATATCACAAGATTTCTGTGGTGCGCAAGAGCTGATGACTGATAAGAAGCTTATACAAGACAAGCGGAAGGAGACAAGCAGGCAAAGTACCCAAATGTCTCATCATGCCAGTCTGAAGTTTGTTTGCAAAGGATTCAAGTGGGGTTTTACCATATAAAGTTGCATTGGGCAAAGTAAAAATGTTAATCAGATGGTGGGGTGATTGCTTGTCTGTCTTATTTTCTTTCTTTCTTCTTAATGAAGGAGGTTTTTTGAACATGGGCAGGTGACCTTTGTTCCTCCAGGGCAGAGAAAAGGACATTTTAAACTAGATTAAATGGTCTCATGCCCTGGCAGAATCTGGACGTGGCTGAGGAAAGAGCAGATAAATGGTAGTTCATCAATAAGTGGGTCTAGGTCCTTCTCCTCATGAGAGAATGATGAGGAGAAAGAGGAGAACGGTGGTGCTCTTCTTAGAAAGCAAACACCAATGGCGGTCCTCCTTGACAATGGTGCTCAAAACATTTTGCGTGATAAGTGCCTGATTTTGAAAGACTGAGATAATGAAGGGGATTACATCAGGCTTACAGAAGGCTTCTGTTTTGAATTTTAGACACACATATATAGAGAGAAAAAATATAGACATATATATTTCCTCTGAAAAATGGTGTTTTGGGATGAATGCAACACTTCCTGAAAATTCACAGTTGTGGCAAATAATGCCCAATAAAAATTGCATTTTATTTTACGTCTATAAATATTTTGCAGAATATTCTCAAGGTGATTTTACACCACCTTTGTCATTTTTTGTGAACAGGGTGTTTGCTTAACGCAGAATTACTGAAGGCTGTTTCTAAAGTGGTTTGGACTTTAAAGTGGCTGCAGGGAATGCAAATTGTGTCTCTTTTGTACTTTCTGAAGACAAGGGAACTCGGTAATTTCTAAGAATTATTTATATTCTGAATTTACTCATCGTTGCTCCTTGTTATCTCATAATTGCTTGGCTAATAAAATGCAATGGAAGAGTATGTCGTTTCACTTAAGTAAGTGGAAAAAATCATATTAGCAGTGATGAAGCGAAATGAAACGTGGTGACAGTCAAATCACGTGTATGACATATGTGTGAAAATGTTGCTGGCCCCTTCATTCCTGCCATGCCAGGACTGAACGTGAAGGATGCTCTGGTCTTACAGAGCTCAGCAGAGGCAGGAGTGAGATATTGTCCTGCCGTGCTTACACCATGGCAGAGAAAGCCCAACCACGTTCAGTTCAATGTCCAATGTTATTTCTTGCTATCCAAAAGATTCCCAGGGGGACCAAAATGACTCACAAATTCACTGGAAAGCAAAACGATTCAAAACATTTTTCTTTCTTTTTATATGACAATTTAACATGGAAAGAAACTGGATTTTTGATCCTTAATGAAGCAAGATATTTTGTTCCAGATCATCATAAAACAAAACTATGACCTCTGAGTATTCAAAAAGGCCTTTCCTTTTAATAGTTGTTGGTATTTTTTGTTAGTTTTGATTTATGGCAGTGGTAGGAAATCTCTCGGTTGAAGCTCTGGGTATATTAACTGCTGAAATGTAGGAGGAACACAAGTATGGGATGGATATGTTTTGCCCAGCTATTTCAACACAAAGGATGTTTACTGAGAGGGAACATTGCATCAAGGAGATAAATATTCTTTTCTGTCTTGTTTTGAACATTTTATTTTCCTCACATTGTGGAACAAGGAGACATATCTACATCAAAAGAATCAAAAGTAGGTTGAGGGAGGTGATTCTGCCCCTCTACTCCACTCCGGTGAGACCCCACCTGGAGTACTGCGTGCAACTCTGGGGTCCTCAGCACAAGAAGGACATGGACCTGTTGGAGTGGGTCCAGAGGAGGCCACAAAGATGCTGGGAGGGCTGGAGCACCTCTGCTGGGAGGACAGGCTGAGAGAGTTGAGGGAGTTCAGTCTGGAGAAGAGAAGGCTCCAGGGAGAGCTTTGAGCCCCTTCCAGTCCCTAAAGGGGCTCCAGGGAAGCTGGTGAGGGACTTTTTACAAGGGCATGCAGTCATAGGGTGAGAAGTAATGACTTCAAACTGAAAGAGGGATGATTTAGGTTAGATATTAAGAAGAAATTTTTCACTCTGAGGGTGATGAGATGCTGGCCCAGGTTGCCCACAGAAGCTGTGGCTGCCCCATCCCTGGAGGTGTTCAAGACCAGGTTGGACGGGACTTTGAGCAACATGGTCTGGTGGGAGGGATGCAATGGAGGGATGTGCTGGGACACGCCATGCCATACCCTGAAGTAGCACTGGGCTGGCAATGCCATTGCAGGGGAAAGCGTTCAAACCCACGCTATGACACACAAAATAGTCTCAGCTAAGGGAAATTCAGTTAATTTAAGTTAATAGCAACAAATAACCCCTCCCTAACGAACTTTTAATTACTGACTTGGGTATTGAGAAATAAAGAAGGAAAATTATTAAGCAGACACTTGGGGAAAAACCTTCCTCTCTTTCCCCAGGCTCAGCTTCAGCCCAACACTTCTCCTCCCCCTTCCTCATTTCCAATCCCCTTGTTGTCACCACACATTGTGCTCAGTCTTCCCAATGCCTTTGGTGAGTCCTTCAGGGGTCCCTGCCCCAGGGTGGGGTGCCCATGGCTGCCCTCAGAGGTGCTGCCTCTGCCACAGAGTGCCTCTGGATCAAGATGGGTTGGCCAAGCTCCTACTTATTATCTTAGTTACCCCTGACAGGTGTTTGTAGAGCTCTTGCTGGCCCAACAGACACCGGTCATGAAGGAACAGGGTGGCCATGGGGTTCCCTGGAGCATCCTGCCCTTGTTTCTTTCATTGAGGATTTTGACCCCTGTTGGTGTTTTCCCTGTTGAAGCTTGAGTCGCTGCTGAGCGCTTGGCCCCAGTCTGTTGTGAACCCTTCCCCATCCCACACAGCTCTGCCCCAAAGGTGGGTCTGCATCCTCCACAGACTGGTGCTGGTCCTGGAGAGATGAACATGAAAGAAGGGTTTACAGATAAGGACATGCTCGTGGATAATCCCAAAAGCCAGCTCCTTGCATGGCAAGAAGGTTTTAGGGTACAATGGGTGCTGGTTGAATGTGAGCTGCCATGATCCTGCTGTGTCTCTGCTTTGCAGTCGCTGACAGTGTGGTAGGGCTCACTCCTCGTTCATGCCTAAGGGATGCCCTGGATATCCCATCAAGAACTTGGTCTGTGACTGATGCCTGCTGGAGGTGTCAGAGCTGAGAAGAGTTGACCATCAGCACTGCCTGCCCACCACTGCTGCCACAAGGCTGGCTTGGCAAGAGGCTGGGAGAGACCCATCACCTCCTCTCTATCAACTATCTGGGAGATGGATTGGTACCCAGCTTTGTCCTGGGAAGTAGTTTGAATGCAGTGATGTGGTGGTGGCTGAGTGTGGACATGACCAGGTGGGTCCAGCAGGTCTCAGGGACAAGGAGTGGACCCTAGCACCACTTCCTTAGCAGAAACACACTTTCTACCTACTGTGCTGGAACTGCTGGATATTCTGTTATGGTTGGGTTTTATTTTGGATGGGACCACATTTCCAGACAGTATTTCCTGGCATGGAAAATACAGCCTGAAAAGCTGAGGATTGCACAGCCTAATGCTTGCTTTGCCCACTGTGTTGGAGTGCTCTGGCCCTCTACTGCATAACCCAGTGCTGTACCCTGCAAGAAAACCCTCCATAAATGGACATGGTGTTACTGCAGGGCAACGCCGAGGCTGAGCAAACCCAAGTTGTGTAGAGTGGAGGTGCAGTGAGATATGAGATGTTAAAAAAAATCCCCTTTTGACTCATCGCCAGGAACTGTTTCAAACCGGGAGAAGTTTGCCTGAAGCGGTAAGAGAACTCCAGGGATTTAGGACTGTGAAAAGTGGTGTTTCTGCCCGCAGGGTGATTAAGAACCATGAGCTGTCAGTGATGACACAGTCCTTGTTCATGATGAATTCTGTACATGGCATGAGAGGGAGACCTGGGTATCTTGGAACAATTTGTCTTTTGACCTGAATTTACTAAATCTTTTAGATTCAGTAGTGCCAGCAAACCCATATGATGATCTTTAAGGTCCCTTCCAACCTAAACCATTCTATGATTCTATGAATGTGCATACTCCTTCTCGCCTCTCAGAAGACCCCCACGATGTATGATGGGGACTTAAAAAGCTGGTGACCTTTGCTCTGTTTATCACCCACACGTGATCCTGGCCAGATTGTCCCCCCCGTGCACTGTTGCTGCCGTGTGTCTGGCTCTTCCAAAGGACTTTGGCCATGGAGACTTGGCAGAAATTAAGCTGTGATCCCATGCATCCCCATGGGGAAAATGCAGGGACTGGGAGCACGTGGCACTCCATGGAGCAATGCTGTCCTGTAGCAGAGACCCAAGGTGCTTGGGACACGCTGATGCCAGTCCTTGTTCTGTACAGTTTGCATTCTCCTCTCCATCCATCCAGCAAAAAAAATAAGGGCATTGTGGATGATGAACATAATAAACTTATGTTGATATGCATTTGTTCATTTACTTATTGATAGCTTTGCACTTTTTTTTGTGGGGTGAGGGCAGGGAACAACTTGCTGAGTTGGATGTCTAAAGCTAGACGTCTAAATTAATTGCTTGGCTTAGAGAACAGGTCAGGCCCCATCAGCAAAGCCATTTTCAAGTTATTTGGCTGGGTTTCTTCATTTACTGCAGTGTGGTGTGGATGGGGAGATTCAGAAGATACCTTGCACGAAGCTGTGTGAGGTGAAGTGTGTGTTGTGGGCTAAGCGTCTATGGGATAACAGATAACGTTGTTTCCTGTGGGTCTCAAAGCTTTACCCTGTAGACTACAGACTACAGTTACTTATAGCTCATTTTTGCATTAAATAAATAAGAAAAGACACATGGACACAGTGCATTTTCAAGGATATGTTACCCTTCTTCTTTATGATTTTTTTTTTCCAATTTTAAATACAAATTACTTGGACTGGCAGTGCTCAGCAAAAGCAGGGGTGTGGATGTGTGTTTGGTAGGGCAGGGAAATAAAGAAGGTTGTATGTTAGGGCCCTGCAGATCTACATTGACTTAGAAACCTGCTGAGTGTTGCAGACCCAGCAAGCGGTATATGTGATATTTTGGTCTTGTGGTAATGCTGGAGGAGCAGGCACGTACATGTGCCCTTGCAGGGGCAAGCACCCTTTAAATGACGCTTATTAAAACCAAAAACCTATCCCAAACCTTTTCGGGTGGCTCATCCTCAGATGTTCCTCTGGAGATGTTCAGAGGGGTAGCAGATCCATCCAGGAGGAAGGGCTGGTGGGGTCAAACTGAGGCAGAGGGAGGCGCACCTTCCCAGTTTGATGTTTTCAACACTGCTATAGCTGGTTGAAGGGGACCAAACCTCCAAGGAAGACGGGCTTGGTTCCGTTTGACCAGCCAGAGCAGAGCATAGCTCCTGGCCACGTAACTCACTTGGCTTCGCTACGCCTCACCTGCAAGGGGAATTCGATAAGTTAGACAGGAGCACTGGTGCCAACCGCTGCCTAGAGGGAGAAAGGTGGTGCAGCACTTAGGACACCAGCTTAGGAGACATCACCACTTTCCATCTTAGATGACTTCTGGTACATCCATTTTGTCTGAGAACTGGTCCGTGCACAGGGTCCATATGATTCCTGGGTGTTTGTCTGGACTAGGGTGAATTTCTCACAAATCCATAAGCCAACAGTATCTAAGGAGGGGGATAAGCCTCAGGATACAAATTCTGGGTCCCTGTCTAGATGTTTCATAGAGTCTGGGCTTGTTTTGGAATCTAGCTCCAGCTCATGAGCCTGGACATGGGTAATGCGGAATGTCTTCTGAAGCTTGGAGGATTCATGTTTGCCCATCCAGAGCCACAGCAGCATGTGTCTGAAGATTTCTCATCATACAGTTGTTTTCTTCCTGCTGCTTTCTCTCTCCTTATTTTTCCTCTTTCCTTTTTTTTTTTTTTTTTAATTTTTAAATAATAAAACGAAGGAGAAGCGGGAGGGAGGCAGGGAGGAAAGACACCTCCTTTGTTAATTGAAGGGAAGTCACCTGCCAGTTGTCAGTCAGGCATCACTTTTCAGAGAGCGGCCCGAGCCCTCCAGCTGTACCTGGGAGCCTCAGCGAGGAGACAGCTGCCAGAGACCATGAGCAGCAGGGCACAGGGCAGCTTCCCAACAGGACAAAAGCATCATTTGTCCAACCCTGTGCATAGGCCCCTTTCCATTCCATGTCGTTTTTCAGGGACCTGATATATTTTTCTCCGAAATACGTTTTTTTAGGTTTTTTCTCTCTTTATTTTTCCCTCCCTTTGCCCTCTCAGTGCTCATCCTTGGAAGGAATATTAACCTGAGTAACCTCAGGTTATTAACCATGGAATATGAACCAGAGGGCTCCTCTGCTTCCTTCTTGTTTTCTCTTTGCTTCGTCAGGGCTATTCATTAGCAAGGAAAGCATCAGCAACATGAACTCCCTATTCCCAATGGAAACATCCACCTTGCTGCCAAAAGAACAGCTCAGGCAAGCATTCAGCCACAACATTCACTTCATTCACTCTCCCGTCAGCACTAGACTGTTGCAGCCTTGATGGAAGTGGGGAAAACTTAGACCTGTCCTTAAGTTATTTAATAATTTTACCTTCAGTCAGGGTCTGAATGGCCCAAACAGAGGATGGAGGGAGGAACAGAGTTAAAACAGTGGCCTTGAACCCCAGCCAGGCTGTAAGTTTTCCTAAACCTTAGCTCTGTGCCTGCATGACTAGTCTGCATTATTTCTTCTCGTGTGTCCTTGCGAGTGTGTGCCTGTAACTTAATCCTGTTTCATGCTGTGCAGCAAGAGTTAAAGTCGATGGCAGGCTCCAGGGAACAGGCGTACGCAGGCTGGAGACAGCTGCAGAGGGTAAATGAGGGATGGGATTCCACTCCAGATATAAAACCCAAATTTATACAGTCAGTCAAGAGTAGGGACAGGTTCATCTGACCAGCCAGAAAGGTTGGCTTCATTTTCCAACACATAAGCACCGTCTGGCACCATCTGAGGAGCCACAGGGTGTTTGAGACATGCAGGTGTGGCGTAGGACATACCTGCAGAACAGCTAAAAGCCAGTGGACTGTTCTTAGGGTATCTCCAAAGTTACTAGGAGCATCTTTTTAAGCAGCTAAATAAAGTCCAGATCTCCCCAGACTACAACACCTTCAGCATTTTAGAGATGAAGAGACCACCAGGTGCAAAAAGGAGGAGTGGTGTTTGAGACACGGCAATGGGTTGATCAGCAAAGCCAGGGACAGAACAGGGGTCAGGATTCACACTCCTGCCTGCTCTTTCCATTGAGTGCCCTTTTACCTTGTGCAGTTGTTATGATTAAATAGAAAAGGATCATTTTCCTCTACTCCTATTTTGAATTAGTCTTCATAACTGAAGAGTTAGATCTGTAGAAGAAGGACAGGATGAAACAATGTTTGACAAGCACCTTCTTGAATTACATCTAGGAGACCACAGGGCTTGGGTCAGATGCAAAAGCCTTGGTTTTGATTCAGACCGAAATTTGGCAAAGAACCTTAGTGACTGAGGAACATAAATGTCACTGGTTTCAAGGTCTAAATTGGTACATTAAATAGTGCTGAGGTGCAAGCACAGGAACTCAGTGGTTTCTGCTGTGTTTAGCACAGTTGCTGGCACAGTTTTGAGCTGTGTCAACTAGCACTGATCCTAACAATTCCCAAGCTCAGCTTGGGAATTAGGGCAGGTCAAAGACAATTCCCAGTAGGGAGTTTGAAGATGACCATCTGTTTAAGAAGGTGAGAGACCTGAATCGTCATTTTTTGCCCATTGGTTTGAGGGTAAACTAGTGAACTAATAGTGGTGTAGAGAGTGAAACTTGGACTCCTGGATGCCAAAGCCTCTTTGGAGTATGAGGCCAAGGAATACAAGATACTGTGATAAAAGCCAGCTGGCTCCAGCATTGCCTCCAGCAGAGCATGGCCAGCATGAACTACACAACCACCCAGGAGGCTGGACAAATACATGGGTAGGAATTTGCTGAATTATGAGGCCTACCTGCTAGCAGTAGCTCTCATAGCCAGGTTAAAATTAAGATGTGAACAGTAATCACTGCAGCATAGACATGTCCTTAAGATCTAACTAGATCAAGTGTGTTGAGGGTGTTTTGGGGCAAAATTCCTACAATTTCCCATGGGAAATGAGGGTCTGAAAACATTTCAGAACCTAGGCCATAATGCTAACTACAGTCCCCATCGCTACAGAGCTTCAAAAGATTTCCTAAATGCTTTCTTAAAACAAATGAAGACTGGTAGAAAACTGCCTGAAGTTTTGAATATTTGGCCTACAGTGGAAGAAGGCAATGTACGAGAAATGGTTTCAGCTCTTCAGCTCTGTGGAACAGGATATTCAGGATATCCTGGAGATATCCAGGATATCTCCGGGCTGTCCTAGGTCAGTAAAAAGGCAACTGGTCCACTCTCTTGCAGTTTGCAAAAAAATATAGTGAACTCATTGCTAGACAGTGTTATTAGAGGAGAGAATTAAGCAGTGCTGAGAAGAGGAAGGGACATTAGTGTACACAGCAAGACTATCTGAGTTATGATAATACAGATTTAGGGAAAAAAGCCTGTAATTTTTGAAAAGTCTGTGTGTCTTCTTTGCTCCATAGCGACACATTAAAGGCGAGGCAACTTTCTGCAGCCAGTTCTCTTACTGTACTGCGACAGTGAATTGGATTTGTCTTGATCAATCCACTACAGCAATTCCTGTATCTGTAGCATTCATTTTAATCCTGTTAAAGAAGATCTTGTAGCGAATTACTGTGAGTACAGAGGAGAGTTTTGTAACCCATGTGAGACCTAGATCATATCCAGTCTTGCTCCTTGCAAGTCACTCCTACCCAGTGCTGTTTAATTCTTTCACCATATCACTAACTCCAAACCATTTTCCACCAGCTGAGAATGGATTATAATTATTGAGGCTATCTGGGACGCAGTGATTTTCAGAATGCCCTTAAAAAGCACTTTTAGGACACTGTAAATATTATTTTGTTTAGGCGGAGCCTACAGTCGGGTAATTTTTCCAGAAATTCCAGATGTGCAGAATGTATCCTTGTTATCAAATTTAGAGGGATTCAGCAGTTTGTAACCTTTTTAGATTTGCAGATAACTTTGTGCTTTCCATGGGTGCCAAGGGCATTGTAGAATGATTATATAAGCTGCCTGACTACATTTGACAAAGCCAAATTCAAATAAAATGCTGTTACAGAAAAACATTTGACTCCTTGCAGTAGCTGGAAGTAGAGGACACTGGTGATGTCTCCCTGAAACCACACACTTCCTTACATTCCATAGCAGCCTAATCCATATGGGGATATAAAGAAGCATGTCATCTCATAAGAGAAGTCTGGATTGTGACCTCTGGGCAGCAGGACAGCTGTCCATCCTCCACTCCTGAAGAGGTAGTGTTGCTCCTCAGACATGGTGGTCTGCTTCCTCCTTGGAAAAGCACAAACTTTTGTAATTTCATTATGTGGGATGTTTTGGAGGTATATTTTCAGGTGGTTCAGATTTTCCATCACCCCCGTGTTTGCCATTGCACATTGCTGAAGGCTGGAATCTCATGTGCTTGCATGCAAGTGCACGTTGGGGCATGTCTTGGACTTATTTCGATAGCCCTGAAATCCTGAAAAATTAGAGTTTGCTGTAAAAAACCAAGGCACGCGAGTGAGAGGTGATAGATAGTGTTCTTTCCTTTCACTTTATTATTATTATTGGTATTGAGGCAGGGCCTTGAGGATCTCGCTGAGGAGCTGCTCATATACACAGGAAGACAGTCCCTGCCCTGGAGACCTGCCTGGCCAAGTAGGCAATGCATTCAACACCAAACATCATCTCACTGGAGCCCCACCTGGTTGTTCAGAAGCCAGCTTTTAAGTTGTAGAGTCACAGAGTCATTTAGGTTATAAGGGACACCTGGAGGCCCCTTGTGCATCTCCTGTCCCAAAGCAGGGCCAGCTTAGGTCAGGTTGCTCAGCACTGTGTCTAAATGAGTTTGAATTTCTCCAAGGATGGAGATGCTTCACCCTCTTTGGGTCTTTGTCCCAGATGTTGACCACTCTCATGGCAAAAAAACAGTTTGCCAATATCTATTTGGAATTTCCTGTGTTCCAACTGGTGTCATGTCTTGGTGCACCTTTGAGAGGAGTCTGTCAGGGCACGGAGGTCAGGACATATGGATGAATTTCTGTATTTAAGGATAGAAATGACCAGCAGAAGTGAAATGCAGGGTACCCTGGTGTCCACTCCAGTGCTAAGTTCTTGATTTGGGGCTATTGCTCACTCTTGTCCTTGGTGGGGCAGGCACGCTTGGGGATACTGGACATGCTCAAAGGGAGTTATGGCCATGTTTGGGAAACAGCTGATTGGAATCAATTTGTCCAGGTACCAGATTCACAAAGATGATTAATTTCTAAGTGAAAGCATCTCTGAGGATGGGGAAAGGGAGGGAAGTAACCAAGGTTACACAGCTAGTCCACACAGATATATAGGGCAGGAAAAGAAAATAAGCTTTTCTCCCATGTCTTCTCTTCCAAAAGAACCAAAACACTGAAGAATGATCTCAGTTGATGAAAAGGTGGGAATAACCCCAAGCTTTGACAGGAATACAAAGGCTCTTCTTTGAAGGCAGACCCTAGTGGGAGGTTGCTGGTCAGGCACAGACTCCAGCCTGCAGAACAGAACTGCAGAGCACTATGTGCGCTCCTCAGAGGCTGCAGGTCTCTCTGGAGCATGTTGACCTCTCCCCAGCTTTGTCATCACTCTCCAAGCATTTCATGGTGCGTACAAGAAGGTGGGTCAGAGTTGCTCACCATGCCCGTGGGGTTCTCCATCCTTGTCTTTTGCAGAGGTGTTCCCCTGCACGAGGCTACTTCAGAAAATATCTCTTTTGCAATGTCCCCCAATATCTGACATTACTGATTTTTCACATCTCACATGCGAGTATCTTGGTTTTTCTGCCCCTACTTTTTTTACTCATTACATGATGTATGTCTACAAAAGGCTTTAGGATGGAAGTCCATCCCATGGCATTGCTCATTATAACGCTCAGTTGGGGCTGAACAGGTCACTAACATACGTTTTTACTTACAGCCAAACTCAAAGGACCAAATAGCTTGTGGCTATGACAAGGCACAGAAAGGGATTCGTATGCTCTGTTCGTGTCAGTAGACAAAAGCGGTGTTGAGATATACATGGCTGGCCCGTGGTGCATGGGAAGCTCTCAGCAGAAGAGTCATAATTCTCTCCTGAGCCTCAGCTTGGACCCTCCTTCTGTATCTGCCAACAGTGGAGAAGCAACCAAAGCAGCTACTGATATTTGTAATAGAAATTATTTTACTGGTACTTTGCTCGAGCTGTATTTCAAGCCTCAGTTATCACTGCATTTGGCACGGAACATCTTGGGACAGGTACCAGCTGCATCCCTTCAAGTAGCAGCAATCCAGCTGATTTCTGCAAGCAGAACAGGGAAAACTTGTGGTTTCCCACAAATATAAACTCATAGTTTGTACAATATTAGCAGCTTCTCGTTCCCATGGATTTAGAGGCTGTTGAGTCCAGAAATGGCTCAAATTTATTTCTGCTTAAAAACTTTGTGATTCTGATATTATACATGCTGCTCTAAGTAATTTTGCTCGTATAAAAAGACTTATTGGCTGCAGTGAAGAGATGAATGGCTGTTGGGGGGAGTTGCTTGTTTGTTTTAAAGCAAGATAAAGACCTTCCTTTGTGATTTCTAGAATTCATGGCAGGGAATTTCACATAGTCATTACTTTATTAATGTCAGTGACTGATATAACAAATTAATGCAAATTTTAGAGAAAGATGAGTCACGCAGTGACCCAGTAAAGGATATTGCTTAAAAATCCACAGGGTCAGGAGTGGTGGCTGCATTTGCATTATATAGAGATTTTTACACCAACTGCAACAGAAGTGTTGAAAAGACCCCCAGCAAAACATTCCTGTTCTTTATTTTTTAAAATGTAAGACAGGCCAGTATCATAGGAGCATTTACTACACTTTGATTTGAGATTAAGAACTCAGTGTAATATTTATTTCCCAGTTACATGAAGGCTTTTGACTCAGAAGAGGTGAGGAAGCTGAGTCTTGTTGACATCAGGGTAAAACTCCGAGAGATTTCAGCAGAGCCATGACTCAGTCTGTGGGTTCCCACTCTTTTGGGTGCAGAAATCTGGTTATGTGAGTTATCAACAATAATGAATGACTGTATGTTTCTTCTTAGCCTGGTTAACCCTCACGATTTTTATTACTCGTGATTATAAGCACTTAATCAGGTAGATAGGACCAACCCTGTTTCATCTTTGTGCAATACTTGGGGCCACGAGCAAGATTGGAATAGGAGCTCTGCAACAGCCATGTATTTGCAGATTTTCTCCATTAAGGAAAAAAGGTACCTTTGTTAATGAAATTCAATTTAGGGTTGCAACGTGACCCCCAAGGCTTTGACCCCAGATTTCTTGCTTCTCATTCCAGTTGCACAAAAGGTTCTGATTGCAAACCTGTCCCAGTAGGTGTCAGGAGGGGAAACTGAGGCACAGCAAAAGGAAGTGGACAGATGGGACCAGCACCAGGACTCCAGAATCCAGGATCAAGCACATTACTATATCTTCATGCACACGGCTATTAAGCATGCCAGAGGAGCACAAGGAGGTGAGATTCACCTCATTTGGTGTTATACATGTCCCACCTCACTAGGGGCTGGGCTGTTGGCAGCTTTGACAGGGACACATGCCATCACAGACTGGCAGTGGGAGGCCAGAAGCTTAACCTAGAAGATACTGAGGGCAGGAGAGAGGAGTCCCATCCCTCTAATAGGAAAAATGGAATTTTGCTATCTAGAAAATAGGGAAGGAAATAATAGCATCAACAAAATTCCTGGGTTTCATTAAAAAATCTGCCTAATGGTGGGGGAGGCTAAAAAAACAGCATTAAAAAAAATAGGATTAATATAAGGGAGGAAAATTCTCATTCAGTCATGAGCATCAGTCCTCTTTAACAAACTTTTCATTTTTGTTCCTGACTTTTGCTAAACCGTCGAAACTCCTGTGTCCTTACAAGAAAGACTAACAGCCCTTAATCCAAGATTACTATTTTCTGAAGGTTTCCCTTGCTGGTTTTTTTTTTTTCTGAAATAAGCTGAAGAGTTCTAGAGCAAAGATGTTTTACATAGATGCATTTCTAGACTCGTTTAATACATATGGAAAATATATTGTCCTTCAACAAACTGTACGGGATGTTTATAGCCATTTACTGGCAGCATCTTCTTAAATTTCTCATAGGCATGTATCAAAGTATTGTACAAGTTTTGGGACCAGATAGTGGGTTCAGGGTGATTAGTGAAGAAACAGATTTAGTTACTTGGAAGATCCTTGATCCCAAGCATGTAGGTAGGCAAATATTTCTTACGTATGTACACTATTCTGGTACAATTAGTGGACTGGGATTTTAAAAACTAATTTAGGTATAAATGGGAATTTACTGATGATGCTAAAACTTAACTTGAGCAAGATTTGTATTAAAATCAATGACTTAATGGACAGGGACTGTTGCAGTAAAGGCTCACTTTAGGTTGACTTTTCAGACGACACTGTTCCAAGGTTTAGAAAACCCAAAACAAGTAGAATGAAGAAACATGGGTTGGGATATTATAGCTAAGCTACTAGAAGTTAAGGAGCTGAATGGGACACAAGCTGGGGTGTAAAAGATTGACAAGCATGGCAATAAAAGCCTGCAAAGAAGGAAGCAAATAGGGTATAAAGGCATCTATTTAGAGCCAGTGTCTTTCATTTTGGCTACCCAAGAGCATTATATTCATTGTGAACAGCAGATATGCAAACTAAGAGCCAACAGATCATGCCTTTTTGAGCCTGTGAGAGTAACCCAATCATCTGAGGGATATCCAAGGCCACATCTGTCCCTGCCTGGCATGAGGAAGAGAAGGAGGAAAGAATGGGGCAGCTGTCCTCCAAGGGTTGTTGTCATTGGGATGGGTTGCCACCGAGGACGAGATGGGAGGTGATACTCCCGAAAGGGGGTCTCTAATACGCCTGGCATTCAGGCATTCACTCATCTGGTCTCACTGTCAAGTTTCGTTTTCCACCCTGGATTGTAAGACGAATGCTTTCCTAGGAGCAGTTGTTACTGGAAACATGGAGGCAGCTTCGCCTTTCCCTTTCCTGGCTACACGCACATGCGTAGTGAGATGCATTGATGTGACAGCAGTGCAAACAAGGGAATGGGTAAATAAGAGTCATCCCATTAATTTAAAAGGGGGGAACCCCCCCCCAACCTGGGAGCTAAAAGGTGTTTTGATTTTTCTCCCCCATCCTTCCAATTCTCCGGCCCTCTCTGCAGGAAGGATTTGAGCCTAAACTTTTGCATGGCTGGAATTTACCACCTCATTGTTTCCCTACCTACTTCTAAAGGCACTTTGCATGAGCCAAAAACTCATGTAGAGCCTTTTCTTGCCTCTCTTGCAATTTTTCTGTGTGACCATGGGCAAATCAGTTAGGTTAACATCTTAGCCTTGGGAGCCAAATTAGTTGTCTAAGGGTATATTTGTGCAGCAGGGCTAATTAGTTTCTTCTAAATGCTGTCCTAACCACAGCTTCCAGGAAGCTTAAAACTCAGCAAAGCAAGTTTGCAGCTGTCTGCAAAATATTGCCTATATCTAGCCAGAGACTATATTTGGGCACTTGGGTTTTGGAGGTGTTTTGTATTGCTGGATTTTTCAAACTCTGATGGGGTTTCATGAGGTCTGGTGGGGTCTCAGAGCTTATTGAGTTTGCTCCATAAACCATGGGAATGAGCTCTCTGCCTGAAGTCAGTGGGAGTAAGGCCTCGGTGATCACCTCTGAAACATCCACTTCTAGTGTGCTGATATTTAATGTCTTGAAAAAGCAAGGCACTAAACTGAGTACCAAACTGGAGAAAATAAATGAATTGCCCGAAGTTATTTGGAAAGGCTGTGTCAGAATCACCGGCAGTCCTGGCAATACGCCTGTCCATCCCACTAGTCTCCTTGTTTGATTTTCCACCACTTCCAACTCGATATAAAAAGATATTCACATTATGGCTCTTTAAATTATATTTTCTGCTTTATCTGGTCTAATATATGGTGCTTTTAAATTGACATCTTGGCTCTGGTTTCGTCCCATCATATTTTATTTAGCTAGTCTGATCCTTTGTGCCAGAGCAGAATAACTGCCCTCGAGCAAAGCCTGCTCACCAGTATTCCCAGATTATGGGGGGGGGGGGGAAACGGAGGCACAGAGGTGAAATTCTTTGCCTGGGACAAACTGGAGAGCCTGTAGCAATCCCCATACAGGTTCAGCATGGTCTCCCTTGCCCCTTAGCTTTCCCTTTTTTTCTATACCTTGAATGCAAGTGAAATTAGAGAATAGTGACGTTGAGGATAACTGTCCCTTGAGAAGCTGGTAGGATTTTTGCCACTGGCTTGAAAAGGTGGGGAATCTCCCTTGTCTCCTCTCTGCATCTAAGACTGTTTACCTGGGGATTTTTGGATCACCTCATATCAGGAAACCTTCCCCTGCTTGGATCTTTTTCCTGGAGGCCAGGGGGCCTAATGATATGAGAGTGGGTGCGAAGGGTACAGCCTCGGGGAGGAGGACAGTGTCCTTTTCCTCTAGTTTCTTTTTTAGTTAGTTCCTCCCCATGTGGTCCAAAGTGTAGGGAGCTGGAAGGATGTACTGAGCCAGGAGGAGGACAAATCCACGCTGGACTCTTGACAGCTTCAGTCATGCATTCTCAATTAAAATAACCAATACTGCTAACAGGCTGGAAATACAAGAATGCACCCATGGAGGGCAAGGACCCACAGAGAGGGCCCAGGAGTGTGTCAAGAGGAGGCCATCTCTCCCTGTTGACTCCAGGGGCCAGGGTTGATTCTGCTCTTCACTTAGACTCCTCAAGGGCCTAAGGGTAACAGGGATGAATTTGGACCTATGCATGCCTGTATCCCTGCTTTCCATCCGTGAAATGGAGAAAGCACTTCATTGCCTAAGAAAGATTCTGGAGTGATAAATATATCAAAATCAATGTGGAGATGACATGGTCTAACAGCTGGCTTTGGTGGACAGGGAGGCACTAGTGGAAACTTGCTGGTGACCACTTATTTTAAGGTGGGAATTAAAATCAGAAGGTTACTTCCCCTGGAAGTCTTTAGTCACATCTGGGCACAATTTGCAGTCAAAGGAGGCTCCTTGGGAGCAATCTGAGATTGCAGAGTTTCCCAGGAGATGACACTGGCCCTTCAAGGCTACGCAGACTGGCTGACATCCTACCGACCCTCCTCAACCGTCCCTCTACCCCCTGGGTCACAGCCTTGTGAGCTGAGAGATCTGGCCAACAGGACTCCACACAACAACTATTTCACCGTTGTGAACCGAACCCTTTTTCTGAAGATGCTCCTGAAAATCAAACACATCCTTTGGTTTTGTCTGTCCATAGCTATGAGCCTGAACACATGCACTTTGAAGGGATGCCTCACGGTCATTGGCCACATCCAGGCGGTGTTGTCTGGTACTTGGCAACTTGGTAGTGAGTCTGGGGTCCTGTTTTGACCATAAGGGCACCACCTCACCACCCTTTTCATTTCCATTCTTGGCATCTCTTGCCCTGCCCAGAGTTCCTTATGTTCCCTTACTATGCTTCACACAACCCTGGATGCGTGACGCTGGCTCTTGCCATTTTCTCTAGGCTTGGCCATAAACACCAGCAATTCTCATGCCGCAGGAGATATTGCATTAAAAAAAAAAAAAAAAAGTAAATCTCAGATATTACCTCCAGGAAAGAAGCAGCTGGTCTCTTCGTCCTCCTCTCCTGAGTCCTTTGTCGCTTCATAGCCCCCCAGGGGTGTTATCTGGGCTGGCATCTTCAGCCAGGGGTGTTTTCCTCCTCTTCAAGGTTTCCCCAAGGAAGCAGGAGCTGGTGTGGTGAGAAATGCTGTCCAGCAAGCAGCCTACGCCTGGGGGTGCCAAAGACTCTCTTAGCAAAGGCTGAGGCTAAAAAAGCACCTCAAGGAGCTTATACTACTGACCCCTTCGTGTGCGTGCGAGTGTGGCATTTCCCCCCCTCTCCCTCTCCTCTACACCACTGCCTCCATTTTTTCCTTCTCCCTAGCAACATTAATGTTAAAATCCCCTCCCCTCACTCAGTTTTCTACCATTTTCCCCCACATTGCATTAGCATCCTCTTAACTCCCTTTCCACATCTATTTGCTAAGGGTTTTCCACCAGTATTTCTGTCTCATCCCGCTCTGGGCAGACCAGCCTTCTGCAACCCTGGCACCAGGTTGCCCGTTGGCTCTTCAAATGCATCTTCCTCACCTCTCTTCCCCTCTCTTGCCTTGCTTTACCCCTAAGATGCTCGCCTGCCATCCCCGCATGGTCCCTGCCCTGGCAGGCTGTCACGGTCCCTTTTGTATCGCCTACCCTCCCAGGCCAGCCCACCCCATCGTCCCGTCCCCCCACCTGCCTGTGTCCTTTACAGCCTGTGACCATTCCCGTCCCTCCTGTCCACCTCAATCACCCCGCTGACAGCGGCACATTGAGTGACACCGCTTCAGCTGTCCCATGCTGGGACACGTCTTCATTTTATCCCTTTTTCCGATGCTGCAGCTCAATCCTGTCAAAAAAACAAAAAACAAAAAACAAACAAAAAAACCAACAAAAGCCACCAAAGATTTCTGAGAATAGAGGCTTTTATTGCGAGTACATGGATTTAATATTTTAATGGCCAGAGGGCTGCGGCAGGAGGAGGAGGAGCAGGGACCTGGAGCTGGTCTGGAATTCTGGTGGGGGTTTTTGGTTAGCAGAGGTGGTGGGGCAGGACAGAAGGAGCTGAGCTTTTGCAAGCATTGGGGTCAAACAACAGGGGTTGAGCCCAACCAGCTCCACCAGTCACACCAGTACAGCCAGGAATAACAACCATGCCCTGGGTCCTCCCACCCCGGTGTCTTTAGAAGTACACCACTAACTACAATTGCCTTTTTTTCTCCATCAGAGCTGTTTGAAAAATAGCATCCCTGGGAGTCTGGAAATGAATCCATTTGCATGGATGGATGTTTGCAGACAAGTTTTGATCAAGCTCCTGTCCAGCAGATAGTATTAGTGGGGTGTGTGAGTGCCTGAGTGCCTCTTTGGTCCTTGTCCCACCCTTAGGTCCTCATCCCACCCTGGGAGAGGGAAGTGTTATCAAAATGTTGTTTATGGTTGGGAAACTGAGGCACAGGATGATATGCCCAAGTTCTTAGGATAAGTTTAGGGCACAGCAAGTACTTAAAAAATCACACCCTTTACTCGGCGTCTAAACTACTATATTAAATATAACTGGCACAGTTCCCCGGTGCTGATGCCAAATGGCCCACATGGGTATTACTAAAGACTTTTAACCTCCAAAACAGAGTTTCTGCACCCAGCTGCCTGTCAGGACTTGTCCTGTCCCATGCAAATTCCTGGGCTGTGCCTGGAAAATGCTGGGAGAGAGGAGCTGCCTCAACCAAAACCATGCCGAAGATGTTCCCGCAGTGAGGACAATCGAGTTCCTGCACCCAGCGGTGTTACCTGGTCCTGTTTCATTTAATTCTGCTCACAGACAGTCTTATTACAAGCTGTTTTTCACCCTAGAGGATGCTCTCTGATGAGCATCCTATACCATCCTACTACTCCCTTTATCTTAGGGGGGCGTTCAAACCTGTGGAAGTGACTGCAGGCTTATATGGTCACTCTGCTTTTAATGTGAAAAAGTTTCCCTGCTAAAAAAGATGCAAAAGTATTTTTCCCCACAGAAGAAAAATGTCACTAAACATTGACTTTTTGGCAGAAAATGGGGGAAAAAGAATGATATATGGCTTTAAAAGGTACTTTGGTTTAGGTCTCGTAGGAGTCTGCTAAGGAGAAGAGTGATGGTTTTCCTTTTCAATTTGCTTATTTAACTCTGAGAAAGTTAAGGACGTTTCCAAATCCTGATATAATGGAAAAAAAGAAAAAAGGGGAAAAAATGTGAAACTAAAATAAGTCACTTAGGGAGACAGATTGTACTGGTCCTGTCATGTCTGCTACAACCCTGGCATGTTGTTCCATGGTAAATAACAATAATATTAATTAAAAAAAGGATCTAACCTGTTTTTTTTTTTTATTTCTTTTAACTGAATTCACAATCATATCTAACTATGCAACTTGAAAAAAATACGTTTTTTTTTAAACATTTTTCTAGTGTTCAGATTTTTTTGGATAGTAGGGAAAAAATGCTTATTTGATCAGCACTGTGAAGGATAATAGACTGGGAAGGAGCATTTCACACACACACCCCCGCCCCAAGCAATATGAATAAACTACTTAAAACCCAAAGGCTTCTGCCATTCAATGCAAAGTGTTCCTGGTGTTTCTTCTCCATGATATTACATGGATGGTGCCCAGGGTGCTTCCCTATGAGCGCTTGCTCCTCTGAAGCAGAGTTCAAGCCTGGGAGGGTGCAGCACAGAGGCGACCCCCCCAGAACAGCTTTCATAGCTGACGTGCTTTGCACGACAGGTGGGTGGCCCCCACAGTGTGAGCCAGGGGGACGAGGGTGCTGCACACACATCCCTCTGCCTCCGAGCCTCCCGCAAAAGCCGTCTGGGCTCAAAAGGGGCAGAAGTGGGATGAAAAGAAATGGGAGAATGAATATGAGCACCTCATATTTGGACTGTAGCAGAGCTCCTGGTGTTGCCTTTCACACAGACTCAGCATCCTGGGCTGCATCCCCAGCAGCGTGGGCAGCAGGGCGAGGGGGGGATTCCGCCCCTCTGCTGCGCTCGGGGGAGAACCCCCTGCAGTGCTGCCTCCAGCGCTGGGGCCTCGGCACAGGAGAGACACGGAGCTGTTGGAGCGGGGCCAGAGGAGGCCCCGGAGATGCTGGGAGGGCTGGAGCCCCTCTGCTGGGAGGACAGGCTGAGAGAGCTGGGGGGGTTCAGCCTGGAGAAGAGAAGGCTCTGGGGAAACCTTTGAGCCCCTTCTTTGAAGGGCCCTTAAAGGGGGCCTACATGAAAGATGTAGAGGGACTTTTTAGCAGGGTCTGTTGCGATAGGACAAGGAGTAATGGTTTTAAACTAAAAGAAGGCAGATTCAGACTAGATAAAAGGGAGAAATTCTTTGCTGTGAGGGTGGTGAGACCCTGGCCCAGGTTGTCTAGAGAGGTGGTAGATGCCCCATCTCTGGAAACATCCAAGGTCAGGTTGGACGGGGCTCTGAGCAACCTGATCTAGTTGAAGATGTCCCTGCTTATGGCAGGGTGGGTTGGACTAGATGGCCTTTAAAGGTCCCTTCCAGCCCAAACCATTCTATGATTCTATGATTTTTCCACTCAACTGTTTGAAACGTGGCTGTAGTGGCGTTAGTGCTATGACATAGACAACTTGCTCCTGGAAAGCACAGCTGGAAAAGTGTGATGGTCTTACCAGGGTGCTGGAGACAATGCTGCTCTGCCCTCCCTTTCTCCGAAAGCTGTAGCTGAATCAGGTTGATGGGAACACGGGTACAAGGCCAGCATGGTAACGAAGGAAAACAGAAAACAACAACGCATCTTATGCATGCCAGCAATATGAGGTTGAAGGAAGGAGGACATGAGAGTGAGAGGAGACCCTCATGCCTCAATTTACCCACCTGCAAAAGAGGGATAATGATACTGTTGACTTTCCATTGCCCGCTTTTAGTTTGTCCTGAATCTGCATTAATCTTGCCATGGAAAGATTCCATTTGGGCGGCTGGGGGCTGACGCCTTCCTGGAACACCCTGGGTAGACGCTGGGTTGATTTCGGACTGAGAGTGGGGTTTGGTGTCACTGGAACGTGCCGGTGCCTGGAGGCAGTGCCGGGTTTCACAAGGATGTGGGGACGGCAGCTGGGCACAAACTGGGCATCTGACTTCTTCTGCAGCCACGTGGAAGCTGTAAAAAGTGGAGGTTTTCTATTTAGAGCTACTGATACACCTTGTAGTGATATCGAGAGCAGCAGTTTAGCTCAGGAACCCCTCATGGTCCATGGGGTCATCAGATTAACCCTGGCTGGCCTGAATTTTCTGTAAGGTTATCAGCCCCTTCCTTATGGAAAGAAAGGTGGTTGTTCTTCTAAACCCACTACCTTGCACACACTTGTGAGATGAAACTTTCAGTGCAAAATGGATGGTCTTGGTTTTTTTGTTTTTGTTTTGTTTTTTTTTTTGTGGTTTTTTTTTGTTAAAATCCCATTTATTTGAAAGAAAAAAGTTGAATGTACTGATATTTTTTTGTTTTTTGAAGTCCTAAGTAATAACCAAGTAGGGCATAAATTGACCAAACTATGTTAACTTGATTTTTTTGTTTCTTTAATTCAACACTTAAAGATTCATTGGAGTTTGGGTAAAACCAGTCCCCCACAGTGCTCCATGCTGATTATCATTCATGAAATAATTGATATGATGGAGAACTATAAACTTGCCAGGTGGCGTCTGAACGACTGTAACATTAACCAAGAAGAGACTAATTTCTGCATAAGGTGACCAGTCTCAATAGGAATGAGAAAAGCGTAACCATCACTATAGAAAGACATTTTGTATAATTAATACAAAAGACCTACCTAAACCTTCTGTATGGGGATTGCACCTAATTGTTTCTTTAATGGCCAAACACCTCTTCTTTAGAGTTCTTCTCCCAGTGTAGGACATTTATTCAGTATTAGATTGTTGGCAGCACAAATCTGATCAGTGGAAGGGTTTATAAATATTGGAGCTTTTCACAAGTGTTCAGATGGAGGAGTTGGGATGGGAAGGCAAGTACAGACTATGAGAGATGAAAAGTTGCAGTGATGTCAACTTCTGCTGTGGCAGGTAAATGAATAGATGCTTAGAGTGAAAGTCTTCTGTGATATGTCTGCTTGATCACCACACTGAGGGTGGTGAGGCATTGGAACAGATTGCCCAGAGAGGTGGCGGAGGTCCCATCCCCGGAGACATTCAAGGCCAGGCTTGATGAGGCTCTGAGCAACCTGATCTAGTTAAAGATGTCCCTGCTCACTGCAGGGGGGTTGGACTAGATGGCCTTTAAGGGTCCCTTCCAACCCAACACATTGTATGATTCATACAAGGCCAAGGCCAATTGTATGAGGTTTAATAAGGCCAAGTGCCGGGTCCTGCAACAATCCCAAGCAACGCTACAGGCTTGGGAAAGAGTGAAATGTCCTTTCCAACCATGAAGATTCTATGATTCTATGATCTGACAAACTGAGCAGAGTGACGCCATGCTTTCTCCTAAACGGGAGAGGACAGCATCCCCGCTGCCACAGGTTGGATGAGGAGACTGGGGAGACAGATCAGCCTGATTCCCTCTGAGCTGATGACGGACGTCTAAAACCTGGATCTCCTGCAATTTTGTATGGTAGTTCTGGTATTACAGAACAAATTTAGGGTAATGGAGCTGGTGAAAGGTCTGGAGCACAAGTCTTGTGAGGAGCGGCTGAGGGAGCTGGGGGTGTTCAGCCTTGAGAAAAGGAGGCTGAGGGGAGACCTTGTCGCTCTTTACAGCTCCCTGAAAGGAAAGTGTAGTGAGGCGGGGTCAGTCTGTTCTCCCAAGTAACAGGCGATAGGACAAGACGAAATGGCCTCAAGTTACACCACAGGAGGTTTAGACTGGATATTAGGAAAAAGTTTTACACCAAAAAGGTTATCAAGCATTGGAACAGGCTGCCCAGGGAAGCAGTGGAATTGTTGTCCCTGGAGGTATTCAAAAGACAGGTAGATGTAGTGCTAAGGGACATGGTTTAGTGGTAGTTTTTGTCAGTGTTAGGTTGATGGTTGGACTTGATGATCTGAAATGTCCCTTCCAACGTAGACAAATCTATGATTCTATGATTCTATGATTCGTAGCTGATGCAAATAAGGTAATTTTGCTTTGCCACTTTGTTTTCTTTGCCATTGTAACCCTGTGATACCTACCGTCACCTTATAGCTTGGCTGGTTGGAGAAAAGTGATTGTTTTTTTCTTGGTTTTCCATCTTGGTCTTCACTAGCAACTTTTATTCTTCAGAATGCCTTCATTGAGGTGCCTTTAAGTGTGAGTGTAATACAGATGCCATTTATTTTGCACAGTATTCCGTAGCTTTGCTGACCTAAGTAGCACATGCTCCAAATATTCTTTTGTAACCGTGTGCTGCGGTGGACTTTTCAAGAGAGACTTTTTCCAAGAGCTGTGGACTTTCCTTATTTTTGCCATTGGTGTGATGTCCCTGTTAGAGTGAGGTAGAGAGGAATTATATTCAGACATGTAAGATTCACCTTTTCTGGGTGCTTCAGTGGTGGTGAAGGGATTGATTTTTGTTTCTGTGCATTCCCTGGAGGGATGCGAAGAGGATGGAGGAGAACAGATCATCTGCCCTTCTGGCTGTGCCTTCATTCACGCTGCCTGGGTAAAAGTGGCTAGGAACAAGGAAAGTTGTGGTGCCTCACACCTGCTTGCATATTTGCGGGGGTGGAAAAGAGCAGATGTCCAGAACTGCCAATTCTGGGAGTCCTGCAGGAATGCGGGGCCTGTGACAGCTGATTGAGCTGGATAGGGTTTGGGTGGGGGAGTGTGCCTGCACGCTGCCTGGGAGAGAACATGATGGGGAAGGGAGGTGGAAAGTTGGTGTAGACTTCAGAATGAAAAAGGCTGTTTGAACCTGGAACGCTTACAGCCTGGATGCAGAAATTAAGTCTTCTCCCCTTGGGAGACACCCAGTCTTAGAGTCTCTGTTTGATTTTGAGTGTCTTTTCTGGAATAGTTGATGGGAAGATTAGGTTGTTGACCTCTTCAGACTCGGCCTGATAGGGCGACTGCCAGCAGATATCATCAGCTGAATTCCAGCAAGCAGAGCTTCAGCTTCAACAGTGCCTTGCACCATTACTAAGGGACAGCAAGCATGGGAGGAGACAATAATCTCAAGAAAAAGGCCAAGAAGTAGCCTAGTTTGCACCCAATATTCAATGAATCTCCTAATAAAGCCTCCTGAACCTCAGCATTTTCTAAACTGGCTGTCGTTCAGTTTGGTTTGGCAACATGTTTGGTTTGAAAGTATCTGAGTAGGACTCCACCGAGTGGTCTTGAACAATGCAAAGACTACAGAGGCCCTCAGCTCCTCCCAGCAATGCCAGTAACTTGTGTGGCAAGTGGTCCTTGGTTCCTGTATTGGGGGTTCCCCTGGTCTAAGGGATGTGAAGTATTATTCCCTGCTTCATCAGGTTGATATTCCATTATGGGATATCATTATTTTGGCCCACTTAGTTCTTGTGAAATCAAGGTTTAAACATACAAAGACTACAACGAGTTATGCAAACAGCATAGTGCTGTCCATCTGTGGGCACAGATGTGGTAAAGGAACAGGACAAAATTAGTAATAATATAGAACATGAGGATGTTATCTGCTTTTGGTGTTGGACTAATCAGAGGAAAATGGCTAATGAGACATTTCTTACCTTCACAAACTCATTGTCTGAGGATCCAAGATGTCATCAATCTCATATTATTCCTGCTGTTATCCTTAGTGATAGGTAAAAAGACCTTAAGTGAATTACCCAGGGTCCCCTGTAAATCTAGGACATAGCTGGCAAGTGAACCTGGGCTCCAGGTAGATCCACCTTTTAGGATATCCAGTCTCAATTATGGAATTTTGACTTTAGATCTCCAGATACTTTCTGAAATCTAGGAAGAGAAGAGAGCGATTTCTGAGGCCATCCAGTAGTAAAGGCGGGTCAGATGAGACTTCTGGGAAGGCAACAGTCTTCATTTCTTTGCTCTTCTTGCCTGATGAAGGTCAGGAGCACCAAGGAGGCTGCCCTGATGCATGGCCAAGGACTCCCTGCAGCAGCAGGACTGCTTTTTCTAGCCATTGCCCAAGCCAGAAAGTCACTGTCCCACTCACTCGTTTAGTTGGACAGCTTGTGACTATTTTAATTTATTAACATTAGAATAGGAACAGTGAATCCCTGCTGCCTTCTCCTTTAAACAGGGATGTCTTTCCATGCAGGACAGCCCCATCTGCCTTCAAGGCAGGAAAAAGGATACTGGAGAAACATTGTTTTGTTCCAGCAGGTATTTAGATGGGATAAAAAAAGTGATGCCTTAGGATAATGTTTCAATCTCATCCCACTGGTGTTTTTACAATTAAGCAGATTAAGGAGGATCTCAGCAAGGCCCAATTCCACGTCAGGCTTTTGGAAAATAGCCCGCAGACAGGCAGGCACACGCACTGGTTGCATCAACCTGTGCATCTTTGTCTTTCTGAAGTGTGAAATTTACTGTCTCTGACTGCCAGGGAATGGAAAAGTCCTTCCTGCAGGTTCCAGGTAATTTCAGGGCTCTATCCAGAGCTCAAGGGAAGAGTTTATCTCATCTTTTTCTCCCTTCCACATCCTTGCGGCTGTGAAGAGCAAGTGGCCAGGGTTCCTTGGGAGCTTCTTGGGGTCACACCATGGCTGAGCAGATCCCAAACCCAAAACCCCAACTCGGAGTCCCTCAGGGCAGGCAATTACCAAATTAGCACCCTGCTCCGAGAACGCGTCTTGAGAGCTAACTGAGCTGGATTTGTGGGCACGGGGTTCCAATGCGGGTAGTGCCAAACTTTGTGTGACTTCAATAAATAGAGTCCCCACCATCCGGCCTGTGATTTGGTGCCTTTGCAGATGTCCCTCCACCCTTGGCTGCACCTCCACCCGGGAGCTGGAGACGTGGTTGCCACGGTCCCCAGCTGTTGCCCTTGAGGTTTACACAGCTGCCGCGGGGAACGGGGGAGCGAGGGGTGGAGGACGCAGCCTCCCGAGCGCCTGGGTCCCGCCACAGGGTCAGAGGTGGACACGTTTGGGCTAAAAGAGGAACAGGTGGGTAAAGGGCTGACAGCAGGAACACTGGCACTTTTTATTTTTTAATGGCCCTCCCCCGCTCTCCATACATGCACACACGGCACTGGAAAAGGCGAGACTCAAATGTCTGACAGGCATCTGACTGGACTGAAGGAACTCCCCTTCCCAAAAACAATGGGATCAACTTGCTTTTGGGGGTTGAATATTCATTCAATTTGCATTTTAACCCATGAAAAACTTCTAAATTAAAGCATTAACGTGTGCACTTAAGCGAGCAGGCTGTGATCAAGGCTCCTTTCCTCATCCCACCTGTGCGCTTTTGTGGTCTCTTCATCTATTTTTTGCTTCATTATGGGGTGGATGGGCCAGTGCAGCAGCAGGCAAAAGGATATCTTGATTAGAGCTGGGTGAGCAACCAGTTACTCAGGTCTCTGGCAGCACAGAAAAGCTGGAGGAAAAAAAATCTTGCTGTGGTTTAACTGAAGTATTTTTTTTAAGACTGGGGAGGAAATGGTTTCTAGCTGGATTCAGGCAGTTTATGAAGACCCTGTGAACACAAGGAACCTGAAGGGGCCCTACAAGAAAGCTGGGGAGGGGCTGTTTGCAAGGGCATGTAGCGATAGGACGAGGGGCAATGGTTTAAACTAGAGCAGGGCAGGGTTAGATTAGCCATTAAGAAGGAGTTCTTTACAGTGAGGGTGGTGAGACACTGGAAAAGGTTGCCCAGAGAGGTGGTGGAGGCCCCATCCCTGGAGACATTCAAGGCCAGGCTGGATGAGGCTCTGAGCAACCTGATCTAGTTGAAGATGTCGCTGCTTACTGCAGGGGGGTTGGACTAGATGGCCTTTAAAGGTCCCTTCCAACCCAACACATTCTATGATTCTATGATTCTAAGGAGAAAAACAGAAGGAAATGTGAAAGAAGTTGTTTTGAGTGGGAAAACAAATGACTCATAGCGGTACTAATAGCAGATGTGATGGGCAATGACCAACCAACATCACTGACACCTTCATTTAAGAGAAAAACAATACCCAATTACCACATCTGTTCCATAGTTGTACCAATGGTCAAGACACTTGTGCTAACAGTCAAGGCATTTTTTTCCTTAGTGTCTCATCCACCCAGGCGTGTTGTTGTCCCAGCCTGGTGGGACTGAATCCTTCCCTGTGCTTTCACAGACCTGTTTTTCTGCCTGAAGTTCATGAATAGAATGGCCAAGCTGATACATAAGCATCCCTCGTTGTGTGTGCAAGCTCCTGAGAAAAAGGCTTTGCTCCTGCTGGATGCAGTATAAAACTGTTTGCTTGCAGTGGAACTGCTGCTGTTGAGCTAATGTGGAGGCTCTGAGGCTTCCAGTAACCAGAGATAGCTGTGAGTGGTGGAAATACTGCTCCTACCTGCTGGTTTTAGGGCAGACAATTACTATGTCCATAAAAAACAAGGTTAATCAAGCCTATGGTGAAACCTATTCTTTGACCTTGGCAATACAGAGCAGATTTAAGGTTGTACCTGCATTGCTTTCTTGTGGTATAATAGGTTTGGTGTCCAGTTGTGTGACTTGCGCGAGTCGGTGGCATTTATTCCTGAGAGAAGGACAATATCCCTGAGAAGCATCTCACTGACTGGTACACAAACGTGAGTCCACCTTAGTAGGGGTGCATGTGGGAGTATGTTGTGTTTGACTTTGGATTAATAGATTTAGGACTGAGAGAGACCATTAATGCTCTGCTCAAACCCACTGTGTGATGGTGGGCTGTGGAGCTTCACGCAAGGTGAATGAGTGAGACCAAAATCGCATCCCAAAGATTTGATGGCAGAAAAAGATCTCATTTTCTATTAAGTGGATGGCTTTACACATTTTCTGCACAATGCGGGTCATTGCAAGTTGTTATTTTTTCTTTTTGTTTTCTTTTTTTCCTTCTTTTCTTTTTCCTTTGTTTTTTAATATTTTTCTTTTTTCTTTTTTCTTTTTTTTTTCTTTTTTTTTTAATATCAGGGCCATGGCACATCTTGCATAGAAGAATATTTGTGATGATGATAATAATAATAATAATAATAATAATAATAATAATAATAATAATAATAATAATAATGTGTCACTTGATTCCAGCCCTGAGGAATACAGTGGCAAGGCATCCCCTTGCCTGGAGGTGAAGCAAAGCCCGGGAGCAGCCTGCTGCAGGCTCTTGCCTTTCATGTGACTAATACACACAAATCCCCAGCCCCCGGGGGCTCGGGGATCACTGACAGCAGTGGCAGGCTGTGAGAAAGGGGTGAAGGGAGTGAAACTGTGCTCTCCTTTCATTCACCAGGGTCAGCTGTCCCACCTGTTTCCTCTGCTTAGACATGGGTAGCAGGGATGGAGGGGATGGGGCAGTGGCAGCTTTTAAAAATGAAAACTCATCGAACAGAAGGAATTTCATATTAAAATGAGAAATTAGTGGGCATTCGCCTTGCCACAAGGATGGGCAGAAGAAAAAAAAAGACGGCCAGACACAGCGGTGGGGTTGGTATTTGTTTGAATCCCTCTGAGAACAGTGGACAAGGCCAAGAACAAGTTTCCTAATGAAAGACTAATGATGGATGAAGCTCAGTAGGTGCAGGGTTGCAGTTTGATTTGGAAACACAATCTGCTACCAGCTGTTTATTTAAGCAAATGCCATGGATTCAGTCTGCAGTAGTGCCTGCCCAGACTTCCCTGGGAGATTTCTTCCATCAAAGCGACCCCTCTTGATTTTAACGGGGAACGCTGCCTCTGGGGTCTGCAGTCCAACCTGTGCCGATCTCTGGTGGGGATGTTACCACAGAATTTGCATCTTTTCCTACAGTCATGTGGACTGTTTCTTTGCTCCTATTTAAATCAAAAGATTTTTTAGGCTGGATGCTATCTGGTGTTGTGGAGTTATGGAGCACCCAACACAATGGAGCTGTAGCCTTTCTTGAATACTATTAACATGATAAAAAGCCCTGGACCACAGAGACTGAAGGAGTGATGGTCCATCACACTGAAAGCCCTGCTTGATGGAAGTGTGAATGAGATGGTGTCTATGAGCAGCCCAGAAGGAGAAAACCCCTAGGAAGACATCAATATCAGGATGTTTTTTCACATACAGAGGCAATATTTCTTTATTTGAAGTTGCATTTTTTTCTTTGTGGCTGTGTTTTTTATTCAGGAGGATTCCTATGCTATGATGGGTCTAGGAGCCAACCTTGACCTTTGTTTTCCCTGGCCATCCCGAGTGCTTCGCAGATCCCACAGGAGCAGGGAAGCTCCTTCTGCATTCCTGTGAGAGGACCAAAGCTGCAGCAGAGAAATCCCCTGCAAGGTGCTGGTTTATCCTTACCCAGTTGCTTTCTGCATCCCCAGGCTCCAGCATCTGCCACGGGCAGACGGCTGGGCGACTCGCATCCCCTCCGCAACCCGCGCGACCACAGGGGACACGAGCCGAAACACACTCAACCTTGAAACCAAAGAAGCCTCAAACCTGTCATTAAAGCAGCTGCACTGGCAATAAATTTAGTATTTAAAGAAGTTCATCGCCTGTTTCACATGCAGAGAGAGTAGCTATGGGAACAACTTCAACAGAGTTTCATCACGCTGAAAAGTGACCCTGTACAGACATGCAGAAAGGATCCTGGAATCACCAACATTTTTCCTCTGAAAGGAAGAAGTTGAGCCTGTTGCAAATTGTCTAGAAAAATGAACCAGGCAAGTCAGACAGTTCAGTTATGGGCTGCAAATACAAACGGAAGTAATGATAATAACATGTTTTAAAATTTGAAAATTTGAAAATTAATAATATGAATGTTAAGATTTTCAGGAAACAAAAAGTTTTTTTCAGTCAAAGGAGCAGGAATAAAGGGAAATTTGAAGACATGGTACTGCCCGATAAATACAAACGGTACCTTTTACTTTTCAGCTTCTTAGTTGACTTTCAGTCCTCTTGGAAAATTCTTATTATCTTCCCTTGATCAGGTCATGAGGCGTTCATGTTAATATTATCTCCCTTCACCACCTTGTGTAAATCATTGAATCAAAGAATGGTTTGGGTTGGAAGGGACCTTAAAGATCATCTAGTTCCAACCCCCGTGCCATGGGCAGGGACACCTCCCTGTAGACCAGGCCGCTCATGGCAGGCAGGAGAGCAGCTCAGCTGGGAGGTTATGGCCTGGTGCCTAAAACACCAGAGTAAAGACAAGGAGATCCGAGTGCCATCCCTGACCTACCAGGGGCTTCTTTCTTCTCCTCACTTGGGAAACGTTAATGAACCAGCCGTATTGGCTTTCTCATACTCAGATTTCTGTGCTAAAGTGTTTAATGCAGGATTGAATGGGGCAAAACCAGACACTGCTTTGAAATCCCTTTGCACGCCCCTGGCTGACTATTCTTCTTGCCCTATCTGTGAGCATTCAGAAATAAGTGATTTGTTACTTAAGCACATTGAAACTAAGAAGGAAAGATGAGACTTTTCTATGTGTTATTTTAAAATACAAGATGCACCTAAAATCTCAAGCCAGTCTCTCTCAGCCCTACTCCTGTAGCTAGGATTGTGATGGAAAGGGTACGATTCTCACCACCGTGGGAAGCTCAGCCTGTTCCAGCAAACCCAGGACCAAACACAGTGGCTTGGAGAGGGCAGACATTTAAATCGGTGATGTCTGTCCCATTTGAAGGATGCTCAGGGCTGTAGCAAGTGTGGAGGCAGCAGGTGCAGTCCACTGTGCACGGTGGGACTCCATAATAGTGAGAGGTAACTACCTGGTCTGTGGAGAACATTGAATCCTGATTATAAATAAAGAAACCCAACCCCTGTGGACCCCAGGGGACAACTTTCAGCATGGCTGATAGATGCCAGATCCCTGCTTAGCATTACCACACTGTCTCAACTCACCTTCCCATGGGTAGCTTCACCCAGCTGGAGGCTGCGGGCCAGAAGGAGGAAGGTTGGGATGCAGAGAGGGAAATTCAATCAGAGCGGGGTGTCCAAATCCCCTAAGTTCCCTTGAAAATTCCAGCTCAGCACCCTGCCTGCTGGTGCCTAACAAGCCTCTCAAGAAAAAAGACATCAAACCCCAGGATTTATTATTAATCAGTCCGGCTTCTTAGCACCTTCTTTTGTGACCTTGGTTGCTAGGAAATTTGTGTCAATACACAAAAAGTGAAGTATTAATAGAAAGAAAGAGCAGCTGATGGGAACTCTGCTCCAAAGTGGCATGGCCAGTAGTCTTCCAGGCTACATCTCTACTAGCAAGGCAACCTTGCAGGGCTCCTTTCCTGTTCCTGCAGCCATACCCATGATATTAAACTCCAAAACAGCCTTAAAACAGAAATTACAGTGTCCATACTGCTCATGGGGAGCAGGCACCAGCCTTGTTGACTCCTGAACCATCCTTGGGAAATGTTTCAGCTAACATGAGCTGGTCTGGGTCAAAACCATGCAGGGGACCATGTTTGCGATTTGTGATCTATGGAGATGCAATGTCCAAGCCTTTGGTGCTTTTATTTCGCTCACAGCACAGATTTATCCACAAAGTTTACAGCATGGGTTGGCCTGTGCTGAAATCTTCTTCACAGATTTTCCAAGCCTGGGGCTGGTGGTGGGAGTGGATAACCCATCTCCTCCTGGGCACACACAGTTTGCATGATCCTTGGGGAGATGCGAAATGCAACAGGTAAGGGCTGGAAGAGGACACTAACTACCAACAATGCCAAGCTGGAAAGCACAGACCTTTCTCCAAGACCCGTGTCTGGACTAAGACCCTAAGTTCAAGCAGTTTCATGTTGTTTTTCACCAGTATGTGTCCAGCACATGTATCCAGCGTGGCACAACTTGTGTTGGAGGATGGCTGCTTACCAACAGCCACATCCAAGAGAAACATGGTGCTACTGGCCTGGCCATGAGCCCTGTTAGGCTTTCTTCTGGGGTGCTTTATGCTCTGTTTACAGGTGTGGATGAGGGGATGGTGAGTGCAGGCAGAGTTCCCACACCATTCCCTCATGATGGTGTCTGACTGGTGTGGAGCACGCAGGAAAGGCTGGTGCCCTTTAGCATTGGGTGGTGCATGGACCAGCAGGGCTGGAAGGGAAGAGAGGAGCTCCTGAATGGTTGCAGACAAAATTGCTAAACCTCGCCTTATCCCACATTATCCTCCCCTCAGCTGTTCAACTGGGTGATGCCATGTGGTGTTCAACAACAGCCGTGTTCCCCTCGCGAGGTGGCCACTGTGCAATGGCTGCGGGAGCACGAGGGGAGCCCTTGCTTGGCTCCTGCAAAGCTAATCCGTCCCAGAAATGCTACAAGTCCCGGGGAAACAGTATCTCCAGAATATGCTGCTACCCTTGGAGAATACCTGCCTTGCAAAAGGCCTCACGGGCAGCACACCACTGTCCCCGTTTTACATGCAGGTGACCTGAAGATGAACCTGTTTGTCCCAAATAATGAGACAGTGAGTGAAAAAGCTGGGAATAGGTCCCATGTCTCCTTTTCCTGTGCTCTGTCTGCTGGATCGTGCTCTTTCGCTCAAGTGCAGGGGGTTAACAGAAACCTGTCCTGGACATGCGCAGACAGACCAGTGAGAGCTTGGCTGGCTTTCAGTTGTGTTTAAAGTGGTGGACAAGTCTTCAACGGCTCCATACTTCCACCTAGTGACGAAGAGCTCACACCTCCTGCTTTTCTCTGTGTCCTTTCTGATTGTAACATGGGAACATGGGATGTTTTTGAGCAGAACTTTCCTTCAGGAGGAAAAAAAATTGCTTGCACAGATAACACAAATGTACAGTTACTCATCAGACTATACTGCTTTCCTCTTCGGTGGGTAATCATACCTAAACATGGTCATCAGCTTGTAGTGGGAGAGTATTTACACTTCATTCACCAAGATCCCTTTGTGACTTGTCCATTCGTCTTCTTCTCTGAATTATGGGTCTCTTTTTCTGGTCATTAAGGACAATATTCTTCACCACCTTCTATCTTTCTTTTCACATTTCAGCTCCTTCAGAGGGATGGTTCCCCATGCAGTGTCTTACCTAATCTGTGACTTTTTGCAAAGAATAAACTCCTCATCCCAGTCAAATCCTTTAGATCTGCAAACCTTGGACATTTTGTTGAGTTTTTCCTATATAAAGCATTTCCTTAGGATTGGATCACAAAACGCTGTACAG
Organism: Rissa tridactyla; assembly: GCF_028500815.1. NCBI lineage: Eukaryota > Metazoa > Chordata > Aves > Charadriiformes > Laridae > Rissa > Rissa tridactyla. Next base: position 123,115,811 of record NC_071468.1, on the reverse strand, counting down.
AATGACAAAGGCGGTAACTCATTTTTTTCTGCGCTGTGATCTAGAGAGTTTGAGTGATGGAGTATGTCAGGAGCAGAAACGTCAGGGTCCTGAGGGCACCAATAAGCCTTAATGGTCCTCATCAGCCTCACCTGGGACCCCAACCACACCCTGCCCATGGGTCAGGAGCCCTATTTAATCTCAGCTTTGGGCCTGCAGCTCCTCCCTGAGTTATGATGTGGGAGTACTGGTCTTCAGTCCCACCTCTAGTCATGCCTTCTAGCTGGATGGTGGGTCCATGTTATAGTTGAGCATCCAGCCCTGTCTCCTCTTGTTCCTGAGGGGACCCCGAACCTGGTCCACCTCCTCATTTAGGGCTGTAAATGGACTCTGTTACCAGCGTCTGTCTCTTCCTGCTGTGTTCAAATTATCATCTTTGAACTGTCTTTTCTTTGGCAATAATTTTTTTTTTCTTTTGAGAATTCCTTCAAGTTTTCTCTTTCTTCTGACTATGTTTCCGGTGTAACTGTGGCTAATAAGTAAACTGAGTGTAGACTACTGAGCGGGATAGGGTTAACTTCCATTGAGCTCCTGTAATCATTGGCTATATGCAGTTGAGACATTGAGGCTTGGCCTGAGAACAAACCAAACACAACTGGTTCTACTGCTGGGCAGAGCTCCAGAAGTTCCCTGAAGTTGATTGCCTGTGACTTTGTGCCACTGTGTCTCTAAATTGAGGCTGAGGAAGAATAAGCAAGCCAGTTTCACCTCCCTCTGGGCCTGGGGTAAGAACATGCATACATACTGCTGCTGTTTGACTGGTGCATGGTAATTCATTAAACTGTAGTTCTGCTGTGGTGTCTGAGAGCTACCTCTGAATTTCAGCAGAAACTTCCATGAAGACATCCATACTAGTACGGGCACTCAGCAACCCATCATGTTTCTGGTGGCTCCATCAAAAACCATCTGGTCTTCAAATAGATGGGTGCAGAGGTGGGAATAGGGGTGATGTTCACACAGTTGTTCAGCATCTGGTGCAGGCTGAAATGGGTCTTCAGCCAGTGAAGGCACATGGTTCTCCATGAGGTGAATGACAGCACTGTGTAAGGCCACTGCACTCTCTTCCACCACTGACTGTATAAGGACCTGCAGGAGTGTAGGTACTTGGGATGTAGTAGGTGGTCTGAACACACTTTGGAGGGAGTTCCTGCCAAATGCAGGCACTGTTGGGAAAGTTACAGAAAAACTGAATGAAGAGTGTATAAGGAAACCTTGACATGCACTTAGAATGATCATTGTAGAATGGTTAGAATTGGAAGGGACCTTAAAGATCATCCAGTTCCAACCCCCTGCCCTGGGCCAGGACACCTCCCACCAGCGCAGGTTGCTCCAAGCCCCATCCAACCTGGCCTTGAACACCTCCAGGGATGGGGCATCCACAGCTTCTCTGGGCAACCTGGGACAGGGGCTCACCATGCTCACAGTAAAAAATTTCTTCCTAATGTCTAGCCTAAATCTCCTTTCCTTCAGTTTCAAACCATTCCCCCTCATCCAGTTGCTCCCCTCTGTGGTCCAGAGTCCCTCCTCAGCTTTCCTGGAGCCCCTTTAGGGACTGGCAGGGGCTGGAAGGTCTCCGCGGAGCCTTCTCTTCTCCAGGCTGAACCCCCCCAGCTCTCTCAGCCTGTCCTCCCAGCAGAGGGGCTCCAGCCCTCCCAGCATCTCCGGGGCCTCCTCTGGCCCCGCTCCAACAGCTCCGTGTCTCTCCTGTGCCGAGACCCCAGCGCTGGAGGCAGCACTGCAGGTGGGTCTCCCCCGAGCGCAGCAGAGGGGCAGAATCCCCCCCTCGCCCTGCTGCCCACGCTGCTGGGGATGCAGCCCAGGATGTGGTTCACTTGCTGTGAAAGTCACTCCCAGATTAGATATCAGCATATTAAGAAACCATTCCATCAGTTTTTCTGTCATGTTGTGTGGGAAAAAGAGGACAAAATGGATTCATTGTCCTCCTGTTGGAGGATCTAGTGGTATAACAATAGAAGAACAATTCCTGGTTACTCCCTAATGGTCATTAACAACTTGGAACAAAACAGTTAATAGCAGCAAGTAGCTTAGATTAATAATTAAGCATGCCCAATAGACAGCTCTGCGCTCTCTGTGACAGACTTTTAAGAAACTAGTCTGGTGGGTTTCAGCACAAGGTGACTCAGTTACCCATGCAGGGACTGAGCTGGGTGCCTAATACGACCTCAGACTGAAAATTGCAGCAGAGCTGACCTCGAAGGGATGGGGCAGTTATGCTGGTATCGGACCCTCTGCACTTTGCTTATGAGGGGAATGGGAAGAAGAAATTGAATAAGGTAAGTAATACCAGAAAAAGTCATAGTAAGAATAATAAATGTAAACCTAAATGATATTCTGTGCACCTGCTTTGAAATGCAAGGTTCACATGCACCAGGGCTCTGGACTCTGACCCCTACAAATTGCAGTTATGTTAAAATGTGCAAGAAATATAGGGAGAATGGTTACAGTAGGTCTTGTGGTAGAAGCAGCAAACACAATCTTAGAAGTTGGGTTTATGGGGATAGAGTGCCATAGTTATGGGGTAACCAGCTTCTGCCCAACTCTCACCTCTAAGACTGTTGCTTTTTGATTGAATCTTTTCTTGGCTGTTAACCCGCACTTCTTCCACCGTGCAGCCCTGTATATCTCTGCTTTTACCCAGCAGCTCTGAGGAGGCTTTTTGTTTGAGAATTTGTGACCGTGATGTGTAGTATTTGGATGATTCCAAAACTGTGTTTATGGTAGTAGCAACAGGGGAGGAAGCATGAGAAAAAGGATCAGTTTTGCTACAAGGTTTGCCTTTCCTAGAGGACCAACAAGCAGACTTGGTTTCTTGAACACCCACTATGGATGCACCACATTCCACTCTAACCTTCCAAAAAAGTCCCCACTCCTAACTGAGGGAGAGGTGCTTTAGAGGCTGCACAGTATCTCCTTTAGACCAGGAGTGCATTCTTGAAGCAGGTCACATCTCCAGATAAGGTGATTTGTTTCACACCAGAGAACTGCCTTAGTGAACTGTTGTCTATCCTTCTGGATAAATTCAAATGAAGATATGCGCCTAACAACACCCCAGCCATTAATGGATGTTCAGCCTCTGGCATTAGGCTAGAGCTAGTGCTGTGTGTAACACATCTAAATGCTTGCAGTGTGGATGCTGGGTCTTTGGCACTGGTCATTTTGCTCTAGAGTTCGGCTTCTATTGGGTTTCGTAACCAATGTGGATGTGGCTTTGTTCTGGATTTTGTCTTGAAACTCCGTACTGCACTATCTGACAGAGACTGGATGGAAGGAAACAGGAGAAGCAAATTCCTTTCCTTCCACTTTTCTTTTAAGTATGGAAAGTGCAATACTCAGTGCCCTTGGACACAAGTTGACCACATCTTCTAATCAATATCCAAGAGCATACTGTGCCTATAGACTGTAGATCATTTCTTTGTGTATTTCAGTCCTTTTAAAAATTTCTTAAAGCATCATCAGTTATGAATCACTGTAGCAGTAACAAATAAAGAACCAGCCCTGGGTGCTCTGTTCCTTTTTTTTTATTTTATATTAGTCTTTGAATAGTGAGTTTTGGTTTGGGTTTTTTTCAGTGTAGGTGTTAATCAATTCAACTGGCTTCATTTTGGCAGGTCTTACAGAAGCCAGCAAAGCAAACAGTGCTATGGATAGTTGTCTAGGCTTTCTCAGGTGGCCTGATGGGCACTTACCAACGTAGAAGAGGGCTTGAATCAGTGCAGTGTATGTAGTGAATGGAGCAAGACCACTACATGGAAGAACACATGAGCTCTTGGTACCATCATCCTGCATAGGAACTGGGCCTTAAGAGAATTGAGGTCTGTTCTTTTCCTTTTTTCACCAACTGACTGGTGGAACTGGACTGTGAAAGGTTGTCTTTTTGCGTGGATTTGTTCTTCTGTGTGGGGGACATGGATTCTCCCTTTGAGAATTGCCATTTATACCGTGCCTCATACAGTGATTGTGAATTTTTGCCCTTTAGATCCTACTATAAAAAAAATCTGAAATCCTAAATCGTATTTTTGCCATTTGATTTTATCTTTATGCCTGGGGCTTTTGTTGTTTGGACTGAGCTTTAACAAGTAAGGGATGTTCTGGGTAAGGGTGTCCCAGTCTCTGTGCTTACTGGTGAGAATGTGAGGTTCTTGCTCACTTAAAATATGGTTAAATTAATGGAGCCATGGTTATTTCAATACTAGTACAAAAGCCAGGATGAAGGCAGTAAAGTTGATGGTCTATATTTTTAAATCTTAGAACAGTTCCTGGCATAGACTTTACAAAGGGAATTTTTGATATGGCTGGCTAAGATAGCAAGTAAGACCAAAGAACTTCCCAGGCTACAGGGGTTCAGATGTTTATATTCTTAGAACGATTCCCAACACTGTTGTGACCAAGTCTAGCAGTGCTGTTCCAAGAAATACCTATACACACCTACGGGAGCCAGCATGGGCTGTTCCTAGTTTGGAGCTAGCTGTGGAAAGCTGGAGTTTAATAGCATAGTAAAGTCATTTGTTTTCAGAGCTGGAGAATGACTATGGCATGATTTAGTTTAATGTAATAGATATAACAATTTTGCACAAAGCAGCACAGAGCTAGGAGAGTTTAACATCATCTGCTCTAAATCCTGTTATTGCTTTCACTAATTCACCTGTGCCTACCACTTAATGAGAGTAAGCCTCCTTGAAATGTGGCCCCAGTGGAGGAAAGCTCATCCTGAGCTTGGCTGGAAAGTGGTCTGCTTTGAGCAGAATAAGTTCTATTTAGAGCTGTTGAGTGGGAGGAAAAAGAGTATGGTTTGCAATATATTGATCCTTTACACTGTGTGAGAGGTGAATCGGTGTTTTCCCTGTGATTCCACATTGCAGTCCGTCCTGTCTGCTATAACACGGACCATTGCTCCCACAGGTCCGCGGCGTGAAGAAAGAATACAGATGGGGTTTGTTTTAAAGTTACAGGATGGTGCTAAGACCCCAAGCCATGATCCTGGTGCCAGTATTTTGTGAAATCCCCACCCAAAGTTCAAGATGAACCCTTGGAGATCATCCTTTTTGAGTGCTGAGCTGATATTCCTTGCAGGTGGGTGATAGAGAGGTGTTGTCTCCAACCACACTGATCATAAAACAGCAGCAAATTCCAGTGCCACAGGCTTGGATACAGACTGATTGTGAGTGAGAAACATGAGGAAGCATCTCTAAAAGGTGTTGAATGTTATGGGATATTGACTGACGCATACTGGACATTGTCCAACCTTATCAGTGTCTTTTCATGACATTATTTCCATAGCCAGTGGAGATTTCTGGGTTCATCGTAAAATTTCCCTGTTCTACCTGGGCTCATCTCATGCCTGTTGTTTTTCGTTCACTTGATGATAGTAATATCACTTTTGCATGTTGATATTAAGGGTTCATGATGCAAGTTTGTCCAATACTTGGCTTCAATGATCAACACCAAAGTTTGGTGATATTGCATTCACGCACGACTAAGAAGTTGGAATCTCCTGAAATGCTAAACAGGAAACTGGTTATCCCTATAAAAGGACTTCCGGAAAGTTCTGATATTTGGCTACAAAAAAAGAAGCCAGCCACCGGTCCATCTTTATTAGCTTCAGAGGATGCATGTCCCCAAAATAAATCTTAAATTATCTGAAGAATTTGGTGCCTTTTTGAAAGGCATTGTATAGCGATTTACATGTGACTTAATTACATGAAGCAAGAGTTCCTTTCCAGGCCTGTATTTCTTTACAAAAGGACTTTGTCAAGAAAAAGCTGGACAGGCTGTCTAGGAGCCAGAAGAAGTCATATTCTGTGGGCAGCCCTAAGTTTGGGAGAATGTACAGAAGTCAGCAAACATTTCTTTGAGAGATGGAGAAATAAACATGAGGCTTATTGTCTTTCTTTTAATTCTTGAGGAAGACAGGAGGCTCAGACTGTAGCTTGTTTCACGAAGTCCTGAAGGTATCAAAACCCCGCTGTGGGGAAGCAGGACTAATACACAAGGGACACAGTGTGGGGTAAAAAAGATGAGCAATATGACTAATTTGGATGCCTGAGAAGGAGAAATGACATGAAGGGTGGGATCACAGGTGGACAGCTGTCAGACTACTATGTCTTGCCCTGAATGAGATCTTTTAGATGTTTGTATTACACTTCAACCTGATGTAGCTGGGTTGTTTTTTGCAGTGACAGCCACAGGACTGCTCATTAAGCCCCGAGAGGGCAGCGTTGCTGGAGGAACATGGATTACTATTACCCTGGATGGTGAGTTTTAAACTTTTATGAAGCATGTGTCAAAGTAACAGAGAATCAGCTCCATTCTGAGATTTGTTGTTGGAATGACAGACCCTAAGCAACAGATACATGGGCTGTGGCACCCAGAGAATGAAATTGGCTTCAAATTATTACTTCCTAAGTTATTGCTGACGGTTGCTTGTTTTTAAGTTCTTTCTAAGCAAGGGAAATCAGATTTCTACCCTATTTTTGTAGATGTAGGGCCAGAAATTTCCTCGCTGCCACACTTTTACTGAAGAAAAGCTGAAAGTCTTCTGTGTCCATAGGTTCTGTGGTTCTGGAGCTTTAAAAGCACTGATGATAAATATGAGATCTGAGTAAAAAACAACAGAAATTGATATTCCATGCTCATTTGGGCCCAAAACCAGCTGTACATAGCTAGGCTTGATTTTCTGCAGTGCTGAACATTGATTTATTGGGAAGAGAGTTGGTTACTGGGCCGGGTGTATGTTTGGTTTAGCTGCTTAAGTTCTGGCACTGCCATTAATAACTATGATGAACGGTGTCAGCCTTATTTGTGTGATTATTGTGAGTTCCCATAATAATGATGAAATGGAGGGAAGAGAGAGAGCTCATGTCTTCAAGGGAGATGTTTCCCCCACAGCACTGTGTGGCAGGCAGAGATAGTCACAGCTGGGAACTCTGTTCAAGCAGAGTGGGGTCTTTTTTTGTGGGGGAAGCAGTCAAACCTTGGGAGAAGGGGAAAAAAACCTTCCTGGGGCCAGGAGGAAATGTGCAGTGTGCTGCAAATGGAGAAACTGCTGATGTCGGTCCCCCCTTACCATTCAAAGTGAGCCTGTAGGCTGGGAACCACCTGTGAAGATCATGAGGAAAGGGAGAGTTGTTTGTAAACCACCTTCATTTCTATTTGTGTTTGGTTATACTACAGAAGTTAACCATTGTCATGGTTTGGGCTAGTTTATGTTCAGATAAAGCTCAACTTGCTGAAGATTAAAAGCCTTTGAACCTTTGGACAGCCCACTCTAAAGAAATGGGATAAGCAGGTCCACTTTACAGCAAAACCCGACATAAGGTCCTGTCAGTAAAATTGTGCAAGACATCATCAACTGCAAAGACCATGTCAAATGGTACTAATTGTGCAGGTACTTTAAGTATGTATGGGTATATTGTTTTTTCCAGTGTCGATGGCTGAGGTGGCTCTGTCTCTGCAGTTGAACACGTGTGGAAGAGATTGAGTATTGTATTAGAGGCAAAAAAAACCCCGCCATGCAGCTGCATGGTGGGATGAACTCGGTCTCAATATGCAACTACACAAACCTGAATTTAAAAAGCCTGATTAGAGGGTCTAAGTGTTGCTCCTCAAGAGAAGCTGGGTTGCACATTCAAAAACGTTTGTGTCATGTGTGACTGAATGTGAGTGATCCTGTCCTTCTGGTTGTCAACACTTCTGGTTAACTTCGATTACTTAGGCTCAACATCACACCAGTTAGAACATGTCTCTTCAGCCAGTGGGTCCCAGCTGGAGGTGTCCCTGGTGAATCCAGATCTGCCAAGGTTGCCGTGTGATGTCTCGCCTGTGTATTTTGATTTATCCACCATAAGATGCAGAACAAGGTATGATCCATGACTACAGTGTGGGTGAGACTTTGCCATTTTCCTGGTATGATCCTCCTTTTCTTTCAGTGTCTCTACTGGCAGTTTGGGAATTCAAAGGAATTTCTGTGGCTGCTACTATGGCTGCACCAGAGCACCTCCTAATTTATGTGGCATTTATCCTTGTTTCAACCTAATGAAGCACTAGGCTAGCTAGCATGAGAGTTGGTGGGGCTTCTTGGACAGTCTAAACTCAGATCCTCAAAGCTTTGTAGATATCTAATTCTTAGATGCAAAACTCCCAAGAAAATTCTGGGGGAAATTTTATCAGCTTCTGGTATCTTTGACCTGTCCAAGATGATAGAGAGATGTTACAGGTAGAGTGGGAAACAAACATGGTTTCAAGCACCAGCTGGACAATCTAAGCTCCCTGTTTTCCATCCTGTTGTAACTTTAAAGATGATTCTTTGACTTGAAGACTAGGGATGTCGCAAGAGGCTATAAGAGTGACTCTAATGGGGTTCTTCCATCCCTTGTTGTTATGATTCAGTTGGGAGTTAATTCTGCTGAACGTGGTGCTGCAAAACTGTGTGCATTAAGGATGCAGCATTAATTTACAACCCAGGATCAAGATGCCCTGTAAATCCAGGCAGCCCTGGGTTATTTTAATACTAATGAATAACAGTTGATCATTAGTATTAATGAACACTAATAAGCATGTCTGTGTTTTGCATTAATGTACAATTTGGATTGAGTTCTGGTGTAGTCGTCACCTTCTGCATTTAACTGTAGTTTCTTCCTTCCATGTTTCTTTTAAATTGTAGTTTTACAGTTTGGGTTCCTATGTGTAAAGTTTGGGTTCACAGTGCAAATGTTTTTTTCACTCTATTGAAGCCTCAGTGGACCTGTTAAGAATGGAGACACTGTGAAGGATCTGGCATTTCCTAAAAAAATAAACTCAATCTGTATCAAAATAATATAACACATTTTCTTCTACCTAGGTCTTCACCCCAAGAGGGTTTGTACTATGTGGAGGTGATGTTTAAAGGACATGTAATTAACAACCTGACTGAAGTGGCAAAAGAAAACTATACTTTCAAGGTAACCTGCAAGAATAGGAGTGATAAATAATTGAAGGTATTGAAGGGAGTCAAACTTCAGACTTAGTCTTACAGAAAATATGTTGGAATATTATCTTTCATGCTGCATGTCTGATTGCATGTAAGGACAAGAAGTTAGGATGCTCCTTCTGTCCCTTAAAACTAGGTGCATAGAGGTACTCATCAAACTGGCACTGGATAGACTGGGTGACATAAGAGGTCTTTCCAAATCAAAAATCTTGGTCCAAGTTAATCTGTCTCTGCACTTAAACCATGCAGTCAGAAGACACTATTGTGCCAGAAGACCCTATGCCAGCTTCTTCTGGTGTTACCCTCTAACCTGCAGGGTGGAAGCTAACCGTCTGCACTGGCAGGTAACCATGGGCAAGAATACCTCCTATGGGCAAGAGTATCTCCCATAGGCACGCTGGTTCCAGGAAGGGACATTTCTCCAGGTCTAGGATGGCTCTCCACACCTAAGATGAGCAAGATTTGACAAACTCAGACCTCAGTTGTGAATGCATAGCTGTTGCTCAGTTATTTTGAGAGCTTGCTACTCCCCCTCAGACCAGTATTTTCCCTTTGGCATTCAATGTCAAAGCACATTGTCTCAGGAGGTTGTGGGGTATGGTGGTGATAGACCAGTTAATGATGATGGTGTCAGAGCAGAATCCTTAATCATGGCTGCGTGTTTCAGGATGAGGCCTGGTGTGTTCGGAAGTCACGTCCCACTTCTGTGCAAACTTTGAGTATCAAGAAAGAAAGCCCAGTGTTTTCAGTAAATTGCACATTAAAGCTGAAGAGTCATTGGGTGGTTCATCTAGCTTAGAGAGTTGATGAAAAATCACCAGGGGATGCTGTTAATGAGGCACATTCCAAGCTAAATAAAACACAATGCGTCTCTTTGTTTTGGGACTGGGACCTGGGAGCTATGCGTATTAAAAATTAATTTTGCCTCCGCAGTAGATTGAAAAAGCCCGCTGCAGGCAGCAACAAGTCTGAACAGCTTGGAAGACTTGTGTCAGCTAGTGGCCCTAGCTTTCGTGCTGTTTTCACTTCTTTCTCTGCATCGGCTCCAGCCCAGGCTGTGGTATGATGTTGCCTTTACTTCTCAGAAGTAGCCGTCACTGAGTCTGTAGCTACTCCCTCATTTAACATGACCATGAGGAGGAGGGAAGGCAAAGGCTGAGTTTTGAAAGGAATGGGGATCAAGGAAAGCTCAAAAAAAAAACCCCAAATAGGCAATGGTGTCTTTGGTTTGATTCAGCAAATGAGTTTGTTATTTATTAGGCTGACAACAGCATCAGTAAAAACAAGTGAGGACAGCAGAGGGCTCAAAAAGAAGGTGGGGGGGGATGGAGATATGTAGAGACGGCTCTGAGAATTGGGTGATATGGGAAATAGGGACACATCGGAAATGTACTTTTTCTGTAAGGTTAATGAAATCGAGCAGCTAATGACCTAGATGGCAACAGGTTTTAGCCACTTAGAAGGACTGCAGGCCAGATTTCTGGAGGTATTCATAGCGCCTGAGAAAGCAGAGAGACAAATGGGTTTTACAAAATCTGGACAAGCCAGGTGCCTCTATACATGGCTTTAAGCCCAAGACCCCCTAAATACCTTGATGGATCTGCCCCTTGCTTTTCACATAATGATTTTCATTTCCATGATGCCAAAAGCTGCACTGGGGAAAGAAGATGACATTACTCTTATTTTTCAGGGCACTATGAGGAATAAAGTAGTGAAGTGGTTTTTACCAAGGTATCCCTATAAAATGTGAGGCTGTGCCTGTATTAGCGAGCAAGGCAGGGTCAGGACGTGGGCTCCAGCGCTGCCTGGGGTCAAGTAGCAGCTGCTCCTTGGTGCAGTTTTTTCTCCTTTGGGTGATGGCAAGTCTGCTCCCATTAGGAAGCATGGGTCAGGCCACCTTCTTTTTGGTGTAGGGGGAGAATTTCCCTACGTGGATATAAGCTGTGCTGTTCCCAGTGCCAAAAAATATGTTCCAAGTTATTTTATTTACTCTTATAACCATAGTACAAGAGACCACCTCCCCCTTCCATAACTCTCCTTGTGGCTTTCCCAAGATATCCAGCTCTTTCTCATTGTCTGCCCACGTACATTCCCCACTGACACCAGACAACGGTGTATTAGCTACATCAGCCTGTTACAAGATAATATTCAGCTAACCCAGCACTGGAAATACCTAGTCTGCTGGTGACAACTCCTATCCGGAGCAGGAATATTTTAAAGACATACAAAGAGTTTCGACTGCTTTTTTATTTCTTTTAGTACTGGGATCCAGATACTCATTTGGGACATATGGCAGTTTTTAGCTGCTGAAGCTATCCGTTTATTTGTCCTGTTTGGTTCGCCATCTTCCAGGCAGGGATAGAGGCATTTACAGATAATAATGGTTCCATGTGAGTTAACAGCATGTGGAGGATCAAGCGAGCCTCTGGCCACTCAACTGATGAGTAGTGCTCCTTGACACGACACCATTTGAATAAGACTGGTGTCAGCCTAGGTGAAAAATTTCTAGAGTATTTTTGGTTAAAGAAAAAGTCTCACATATTTTAGAGTCAACTGGAGAAAAGAGGGGAAAAGGGCTGCTCTACTTGTTGAAAATGCAGCCCAAAACATATGCCAGGTCAGGTATCCATGTCTCTCAGCTACTTTGGAAGGCTGGTGATGACCTTCCCCAACTTGGAAGGCATCCCTGAGTGTCCCCCATCTTCTGGGAGGCTTGTCTCAGAGCAAAATCTCTCTATACTCCTTCTTGGACTCTGTCGAAGTCAAAAATAGTACTCCATAGCAGATTTCTGATATTTCCTTGCTGTTTCCTCAGAGTGCAAGGTAGTGTTTTCCCAAAGATACATCTGATGTACTATACTGCATTAAGATGGACCAATACAAGCATTTTCTTTGCTACACTGCCTTAGGGTACCCAAGGAGCTTGCTAAAGGCTAGATGGGGTATCTCACTTCTATGATGTAGGAATAGTTTTTAAGAGTATATTATTGGGAAGAAAAAAGGTGCCATAATGGCAGATAAAATGGAGATCTTGACTTCAGATAAAGCATGGCTTAGAAGTTTTATAGTGTATTAAACCATACCTTTTGGAATTGACTCAAGCCAGGGTGGACAATTTTGGCAGAAAGAGGGTGCAAAAGTAGCAGTAAGCCATAATCCGAATGCGGAGGGAGCAAGAAAGGGACATTGTATTCCATCCCTTCTCAGAGCAGGACTCCGCTTCAAAGATCAAAACCTAAGGCGCGAGTCTTTGAAATGCAGTTGCCAACTGTGTTGTGAGCAATGTCTAATCAGATCTTGTTGGGCTGCTGCGAAAATGACTGCCATTTAACTACAAATTTCTCTTTGCAGTTCTCTGCTGTGCAGACACCTGTGGTTTACCAAATTAGTCCTCCATCTGGCATCCCAGGTATGGGACCTTTCTTTAAGCTGGAGCCCACTTTAATTATTATTTGATGTTCCATACTGTCTTTCTCCTTATGAGGGGTCTGTCTTGCTGGGGATTGAAATGGGCACCTCCAGAACTTAATGTCCGAGCTCACGCTGAACAGGAAAATGGGTTTGCACAAGGGGAGAGAGTCTGCAGCACTGGGTACAAGAGAAATGGATAATGCAGAGTGTCCAGTTTATTTGGTACTTACCTTCTGCAGCCCAACTCTGCCTGAGTAGAGAGATATTGTTCAGAATATGGATAGATCTAGTCAGCCTCACCTCTTGAGTCATCTGACCCTATTCAGTAATAGTTTTAAGAAGAATTAGCTATTAGGTGATGATATTGTAATGCCATACTGACCTTTGTGTTAATGGGGCTTCAGATCAGACTAAAGTTACATGTGAAGACAGTCACTGGTTTTGGTCTGAACGGTTAACTGGTGTATGGAACAATTTTTTCCCCTGTTTCTATTCTGTTTGTATTTGCAGCCTTCTTAAGAAAAAAATTGAAATGCTTATTTCCAAAGTCAAGATGAATCCAACCATTTTGGGCTCTCAAGATTGCAGAGAGGTATCTGGATGATTAAATCACACAGATACTCCTAAATCTATGCCTGTGCCTCATTTGTAATTATTTTTGTGTGCAGTTCAGCTCCAGATTCTCGTGCCTTGCTTTAGGGTGTCTCTATGGAGGTTTCTATGTTTTAGCTGGATGTTTGACCTCTCAGTGTAGTTGGTGAAGAACGTGAGAGTAGCACTAAGTGTCTAGTGCTATATGAGATTTTTGTTGCCTTGAGAGGTTCTACAGTGGAATTTGTTTAGAATGGGGGGTTTAAATAACAAAAGAGTTAAATGCCTTCTCAGTACAAATACTAAAGATCTACTAAAAAAAAAATCAGGAATGGACTTTTTTGTGGGAAACAAAGACGCGTGTTTTGGGAAAAGTGAATTAAGTGCACAGTCACCTTGAACTAGGGTAGAAGCTGAGAGTAGACGTCACTGCAGCCAGCTGGGCATCTCCCTGCAAACTTTGCAAAGATCAAGAATTTCTTTTGTTCAGCTCACAAAATCTGCAAATACAAATTCTCTGCTTTTAAAAGGCTCTCTTCAATTTCTATTTCCTTTTAAACAGGAAATTTAATAGAGATCCATGGGAAGACAATTACTGGAAGATATGAGACCCTGGACTTTGATGTGGATTATATTGATGGGTAATTATATATAGGCTGCTATCTGACCCGGCCCCTGTAAACTGGCATTTCTTCCATCAGCCTCCTTGACAGCAATAAATTGCAACCAGTTGGCCCAGAATTGCCATTTACTTCCTTTGTGGTTTATTGCAGCTCATGAGTTGGGCTCCAGCAAACTTTGTTAATCTAATTGCAACTGGTCCATTAAGCTAGTTGGTTTGTTTACTGGCAGCACAGTCAATCACAACTCAGTGTGAATTGTACTGTAATTGCGTCTGGTTGCTGTAGATTTTATTTTGGCTAGCAAATTAAAATTTAACTAATTAAAATAATGTCAGAATCTAAAAGTTAAATAAATTTTCCCTTCCATTTGCATTTTTAGAAAAAACTATTAGTTTGAAACAGATGCTCTGGTGAGTCAGAAGACAAAGCAGAAGTATTTTGAGACAAAAGGCTTTGTTTTTCACTGCTTCAAACCCTCTCTGGTCACTTCCTTGTTCTCAAGGAAGGTTTGATTTTTATTTTCTGCTGCTTCTATGGTTACACGCAACAGAACAAAGCAGGTAGATTTTAAAAATTTACTTTGGGTCAGCAGCACTTTAAGCACAGTGAATGCAAAACGAGCATCAACGCTGACCTGCCGTCTGTCATATGTATTTCCATATGTATGGAAGTGTTCTCAGATACTGCTGAGTTATGATTTCCTTGCACTTGTGCCAATGGCAGGGAAGAACTAAGCCAAAGAGGGTATAAAACTCTTAATCTATAGTTACCATTGTCATTTTATGGATCATTTCAGGAGCAAGGTAAAGCGTTTATTCTCTTTAGCTAGAAATTTTACTTGCAGCAGCAGATATTAAACATTGGGTTATAAGGGTTATATTAAGCATTGGAACAGGCTGCCCAGGGAAGTGGTGGAGGCACCATCCCTGGAAGTATTTAAAAGACAGGTAGACATAGTGCTTACAGATATGGTTTAGTGATGTTTTTTGTCGGAGTTAGGTTGATGGTTGGACTAGATGATCTGAAAGGTCCCTTCCAACCTAGGCGGTTCTACGATTCTATGATTCTATATTTGACCACTAGATGTTTTTTAACTACTCTTCAGGCTAAAAGGAAATGTCCCTAGCTAGGTAACTAAATTATTTGTTAGCATGAATGAAAGTCCAGTGCAGATTCCTGCCATACAAGCTGCACCCATTTATCAGCCCTATGTCTTTGCTCACTGGATGTACATTAGCATCCTTTGTTCGATATTAATTATTGTTTTACCTATCTCTAATGGAACTGTGGAACCTTTGATCTGTGGGAAGAAAGGCTGGTCTGTCTGACTGCAGGTTGGACGTGCCTGTGTGCTCTGTTGCTAGATTACTCATTTACAGCTTAACCTCATGATAGCCAAAAAGGAAATGGCCTCAAAATCTTAACATACCAAATAGATTCACATTGTAGCTTCACATGAATAATTTGCTCATTTTTGGTGTGTTAGTAAATAAGTACCAGGTGGAGATGTGGACTTGACCAAAGCATTCTGTCACTTGCACTGATTTAGGATTTCAAGCGAAAAAGAGGGCAGTTTTTTATACTTCCAAGTGTGTTCTGCACCCTTTTCCATGCTTTGTATGGGATGCAATGATCCAGTGATGCTGAACCAAACGTTTTGTAGCTCTGAATTTTTTTTTTTCTATTTGTCCTTATAAGGAAAGGCATCTCATTATCAGCAAGCTATATTAATAAAAGCAAACCCTTAATAAAACCTCACAAAACTACACACTGAAGCATGGGTCATAGCAAAGTGTTTGCACTACAGGTTTTAATTGCATATTTTCCTTCATTGCCTGTTAATTCTCAAAGAATCATTGCCCACCTTTGCTTATTATGCTAATTGCTGTGAATTTATTGCTCCCACCTGATTCCTCCTCTCCAGTGGAAGTTGTCCCTTGCCGTATTGGTTTTTTAAGGTGGGGATACTTGAATTTGCTATTAGAAGCTTGGATGATTTCTAGCAGTGGTTGGTTGTAGTGTTTTTCCTCAATGAATAAAGAAAGGAGTGAGCTGCATCTCGAAGCAGTGTGGCTGTACGAGCACGATACTGCACTTGCGCTGCCTGCTGCTTCTGGAAGGTAAGGGTTGGAGTAGTCCTTCTGGAGCTCAGACTACCAACCTTTCCTTACAGGGAGGAGGTACCAGGTCATTCAGACCCAGCATTGGGTGTCTCAGACATGGTCCTGTCACAATCTTTATGGAGGTGCAGTTCCCACAGTATTTGGGGAATATACTTTGCAGACGAAGAGATGAGATTAGGGTTTACAGTTTTCTAGGGGTTTAGTAAATGCTAGATACAAGTGAGGGGAAATTCCTGTCCCATTTGAAAATATTGTCCTCTGATTTTAACAGCATCAGGATTTCATCCAAGAAATGTTGTTCTATCTTATCTCACCTTCCCTGTTTGTTTTTTTGCCCAGGCCAGCTGTCCTTGTTTCAGAAGGAGATGGATGGACCAGCCTCTGCTCTTTTGCTGACAGGCGAGCTGGGAGGATGTCAGTTCTTGACTTACCTTTGGTTTGTGTGGGTGCAAGGGCTCAGCACAGCTTGTGCACAAAAAAAAAATAATAATTATTGTCCTTTGAAGAAGCTTTTCTGCTTTTGCTTAAAATGGAGAGGGACCGTGGGGAGTTTACCATATAGTCTGTGACAGGGGTGGGTGAGGGCTGCTGTCTCTCGGTGGCTGTAGCCATAACCAGGATGGGCCAGGGGCTGTCCTCTGCCTGGAGATGATACACTATGCCCTGGCCACATCTGTTCTGGTCAACTCTTTAGACTCCAAAATAGGGTAGCTGTTTTTGAACTGCCTGTTGACCCTGGTCGATACAATGTCTTCAGTCATATATGGAAACTAATTTGAAAGGTGGGTTAACTGACCTGGGCCCAAACTGGGCAGGGAAAGCTCTAAAAATTTCCTATGGGAGATAGGCTCCAATGTCTAGGCCCCGACACTGTTCATTTATTAGTATTAATGTATCCTTGTCTTCTGTAAGTTACAGGAGACCCTTTAGACTGTTGGCTCTTGCACCTTCTTGGATTACAGAAAAAAACATGGATTTGGCAGCAGCGTTTCCTTTATGAATGATGCACTTCTCACAGTGCCTATGAGCCCTGGGAAAGAGAGGCTGCTTTTACAGGGAATAAGGGGAGAAACCTACTCCGACAGAATTCAGTGCTATTCAGTGCTATTCCTGGGGTCCTCAGCAGGCGCACTTATTGCACAATAAAATTCCTTCTGGCTCCCAAGAGGGGGACTTGTATGCAAATGTGAGTTGATGATGGGACTTGCTTCATTCCATGGCTCCAGAAAACTGATCTAATGCCAGCCTATCTGGTTTAATTGTTACCTGCTCCTTCTTACAGTTTAGGGACATGCAGAGGAGCAAGAAGAGGTGAAACACTTTTGTCCTCCTATTCACGCTCACCATGCACCCAGAATTGTCGCCCCTCAGCTTTTATTTCAAATGGGGGTTTTGAAGGTCACCAACAGGATCAGCTTCTGGAAAGAAGAGTAAAGGGGTCAAGCTGGAGCACTGTGTGTTGCTGGGAGGCATCCTCCTAAGCTGCTGAACTCTTGACCATCAGAGGGGAAGGACTCTTTATTGGGGAGTGTGGTGGTAGGATGAGGGGTAATGGTTTTAAACTGAGAGAGGGGAGATTTAGATTAGATATTAGGAAGAAATTCTTTCTGTGAGGGTCACGAGGCACTGGCCCAGGTTGCCCAAGGAAGTTGTGGCTGCCCCATCCCTGGAGGTGTTCAAGGCCAG
The DNA here is from genome assembly GCF_028500815.1 of Rissa tridactyla. NCBI lineage: Eukaryota > Metazoa > Chordata > Aves > Charadriiformes > Laridae > Rissa > Rissa tridactyla. The sequence goes on along the minus strand of NC_071468.1, from coordinate 123,098,352 downwards.
GATGGACGGGGCTTTGAGCAACCCGGTCTGGTGGGAGGTGTCCCTGCCCAGGGCAGGGGGGTGGAACTAGATGATCTTTAAGGTCCCTTCTAAACCGAACCATTCTATGATTAGTGGGGACATGGGTTGTTCCTCTCTCAACTCACCTGTTTCTTTCCCCTGTTTCTAAAGGGAGACAAGCATGACTAGCTTAGTTGTGTAAGTCCCCTTCTCTTCTTGGTTTGATTTTGTATTTTGCAATTTTTGCTCCCAAGGCTCAGCAAAGTCTTTTGTCTCTCCACAGCTACCCTATTCAGGTAGAAGATGGACTGGGGACCCTGCAGTGCCGAGTGGAAGGGAACCACATAGGTTGGTGAAAAGGGGGAAAAATCATGGGTTTCTCTTATTCCTGCAATTCCAGAGGGTACAGAGAGGGTGTCAATCATGAGAGTTCCTGCTGTGTCTCCAAAGTTAGGAAGGTGGCTCAGGGTTGAGCCCACAAAACCTGCTTCAGATCAAGGCTTACCAGTCTTCAGCATAACCACTGCCATGATTTGCGTCCTCTGCACAGCCTTGGAGAAAATGAAGTGCAGTGCTCAAGTGAAACCATGACTGATGTGGACATTGCTGACAGCAACAATGTGATTTGGGGTCTTTGTCAGTTTACTACTTTTATTTTAATCCTTCTTATATGTTGTGGACCTTCCCTTTACTGCTTTATTAGAGGAATAAATTGGATGTTCCCTTCTATTCACAGTGTCTCTGGTAGCAGGTTGGATCCAATTCATTTTTCCTTTCTTCCAAGTACTCTGACAAAAATTCTGATTTCTTCCCAAAACTTTGTCTGAGCAGCAAGCTCCCAGCTTGGGAAAGATGATCTGTGTTAAATATATAAATTAGAAATTAATGTCTAGCTCTCATGTAGAGACTGATGAGATATCTTGGAATATCTGGGATCTCTCCAGTGGGGTGTTACAGATAATGAAGGTCTTGAAGGAGGTCCACTCCTTCCTAGCACGGTAAGTGAGGTCAGATAGGATCCACATGGTCTAAGATGACACAAAGCACTTATGCTTAGGCAACCAAATCCTGCCCCCGAGGTTGAACTTGCAGGTTCAGATATATAACTGTAGGTATCTCCAGTACAGTGTTTACCTACAACCCAAGGTTCTAAGCTCCCTAAGCAGATATCCAGTTCAATTCCTGCACACACTGCTGAAATCAATGCAGTTATAGTGTTGTAAGGTAAGTGTGAGGAAGAAAAAATCAGGCCCAGGACACCTGGACAAGGTGTTGGTAGGATGCACTCTTCATGGAGCCCTCCACTCTTCTGCCATAAAACAAGTTACTTTTCTCTCCTCCAGGGTCCCACAATGTTAGCTTCTCAGTGTTCAACAAAGGGAAGTGAGTAAAAGAGTCTTTTTATCTCTTTTTTTGTGTTTTCACATGGGGACACAGCTGCGTTTGAGTCCAGGATAAGCGTGTAATATTTGTACTGAATCTTGTCTTTCATTGTTTGGAAATGAGGTTTTGCTATATTTAGAAGACAATCATTGGATTGGGAATGAAAAGGGAGAAAGTTCCTCCCTCAAAGCATCTCCGCTTTGGGATTTTAATATTTTAACTTCAGTGCCCAAAGTATAAGTTATCTGTTAAGCCTAGCTGAATAAAATCCTTTCACCTCGCTTTTAACTCTTCATCCGAATGGGAAAGAATTTAGCCATAAAAAGGGTAAAAATGGGTTTTGACACTGTCAAACTGTCAAACAACCCATACTTTACAATGGGACAGTACTTCCAATACAGACTTTCAGCCATGCGGTGGAATCTCTTGAATCAATGCCTCAATGTCCTGGTGAAAGGTGGTGTTGGTCCTTGCAACCTGATCTAGTGGGAGATGTCCCTGTCTATGGCAGGGGGGTTGGAACTAGATGATCTTTAAAGTCCCTTCTAACCCTAACAATTCTGTGATTCTATGATTATAGAAATGTTTCACTGTTCCTCTAGAGAGTGAGTGTTCAGGTCTGCCAAAAGAAGGTCTACTTTAACTTAAATGGCCAAGGATCTCTCAGGCATTTTCTCTCTCTTGCAGGTCAGCAGTACACAAAGGTGCTTGGCTCATCAGTGCCAAACAGGAGCTTTTCTTGTATCAAACACATTCAGGTATTGCACGGATCCACCTCGTTGCCTGCACTGTCTCTTGGTAGTCCCAGCATGGTCTAAGAAAGGACCTCTCATTGCTGCTTTTCCCAAGGGTGTAATCCTGTTGTGTCCTCACTTTGAGTGTGCTACTCCCCTGCTATGGGCTTGGTCACACAAAAATCTGCGGATCAAAAATTTCAGGAGGAGCAGATTTCTGTGCTAAGGTTGGGTGTGCTGCCATGGGCTACAGATCACATCCCCAGTCATTTAGTGTTCCTCTCAGACAGGGATATTTTTGAACTCTATTTTGGACTGCCTAAGCTGACACAGTCAGCCAGAGAACGGCAGTATGACAAAGTTTGGGATGATGTTGCTTTATCATTCTTCCTTTTCCCGTCAGATCAGTTGTAGACTTGAGATGTTGCATCTAGAGAAGCCTTTCCCCTTTAAATCACACTGTATTTGGTAATGTTGAGATTCTAGAAACGCAGAGCTTAGGATGAAGTAGGTCTCACATCAGCTACAAGGAGGAGATGATGTTCAGCCACTGCAAGGACTGAGTTCTGGATAAATGCTGAATGGGAGATTACTGCACCATTAGTTTTAAAAAAAATAAATTAAGGTACATGAACAATAATAACCTCCATGTGACATTTCCAGCTATACTGTAGAAGAGAAGACAATGAAATCCTGAGCACCCGCTCAAGGTTATGATCATGGGCAATTAGTGTCCAAGATTCAGCAAGGCCATGTCCCCAACAGCCAAAGCAGTAGTAGGGTATCAGGGACCGCAGAGCACTGGGCAGCCTTTGACCTTAGTCAAGCTAAAAGACCACTTGGTTCACCTACACAGGTCCCTAGCAAGATCCCATCAAGTTTTTGACATTAAGTTGGCTGAAATTAATATAAAGAATGCACTAGTTCCTTATGGGTTGTATCTGAGAAGTTTGATTCAAGAGATAACAAGCATTTTTTTTTTGTTTTTTTTTTTTTAACATAGCCAATACATGTCTGTGTTTTGTATATTAATTATAGCATACAGCTTGTTTCACCTATAAATTCAAATTCTTTTGTAAAGGAGGGTAATTTTATGTCAAATTTTATTTACAAATTGAGGTGCAGTAAAATGAAATAACCCTGAATGGACTTGGCAGAGCACCAGCAGAAACAAGATCTGCCAGATCCATCCAGTAGACAGTACTGCACTGGACAGTAGTCAAGACTATAAAATATTGTTTAAATATCAGATAAATTAAGAAAACAATGCAGATCTGGACAAACTTGCCTCATATTAGTCTTTTTTCAGAACTATACAAGTACAATTGGGTGGTTAAACAAAGGCATCTGAGTTCAAAGTGAGTAAATGTCATCAAAGAGAAAAATAGGTTTCCAGTGTGGAAGGGCATGACTGTAACAGAGGTAAAATCCCAAAAGATTCTCTTGGTCGTGGTGTGGACACTCAGATGTTCAGCTCCTTCCATTTGTCCCTGAAGCCTAAGGGACAATTGGAAAGCGTGATAACATTTAAACTTACAGTCTAAATTGAGAAGGGAGTCAGACAGGTCAAAAGGATTAAAACAGTTTTAATTCCACCTTTTTTTTTGTAGGGCTGCTCAATAGCGCAGAATATACCAGTTTGCAACCTGAGCATGACAGATGCAGCCACCGCTAAGTAACAGTGCAAGCTTTACAGTATTTCTCCTGTCCAAGTTATCCATGTTGTTCATTCCTGGTGTAATCCCAGCGGCTGCCAAAACCCCCAAGAAGGATCAGTGGGATTCCTGTTTCATTCACAGGAGCCTGCTCCAGCTGGAAAGAGTGCAAGTGCACTGCTGGCTCGGACAGAAATAGGGCTGGGATTAACCTTTCCAATGCTCATTTTCAGACCCCCCCTTTTCCTTCTTCTGTAGAAATAGCCTCTGTGTTCCCAGCTGGTGGGAGTCTCGGAGGAGGCACCGATCTCACTGTCACGGGGGATTTCTTTGAGGAGCCGGTGCAGGTCACTGCTGCAGGTAAGAGAAGAAATGTGTTAAATGGTTTCATTTTAATACAGTGGTCACGGCCCTGACCACAAAACCCAACTGATTGGATATTAGGAAAAATTTTTATAATGAAAGGGTTATTCAGCATTGGAACAGGCTGCCCAGTGAAGTGGTTGAGGCACCATCCCTGGACGTATTTAAAAGATGGGTAGACATAGTGCTTAGAGATATGGTTTAGTGATGATTTTTGTCAGAGTTAGGTTGGCAGTTGGACTAGATAATCTGAAAAGTCCCTTCCAACCTGGGCAATTCTATGATTCTATGTTGATGGATACCAGTGTGGCGGTTGTAGGACTTACCATCAGGAAGGTCCAGTTATTCTGATTGCAGGTATGAACTGTGTTGCTCGCTTGATAGTACAATTTTTTAGCGAAATGTTGACCCCTTTTGGAAACAAGATGGGTTCATGCTGCAGCTCAGCTGTGTTTTCCAAGTCTCATGTGGCACATTTGTCTCTTTTTCCTGCTGCCAGGTGTCCCCTGTAAAGTCAAGCACGTCTCTCCCCAGCAAATCAGATGCACCACTGAACCCGTTGGCAAGAGCAGGAGGCTTGTTTCTTCCCAGCCGGGTAGAGTATTCAAATAACTGAAGGTCCCAACAAGCAAACACAAATATATAACCAAAGGGCAGAAATTGTTTGGTGATGAATGCCATCAAGAAATGGCTGTCTGCTTCACAGAAGCAAACACTGTCTGCTTCAACTTCCATACAGTTTCTCTTAGGTTTGATAGAGAGGAGGGCCGTGAAGATGCTGCAAAGGCTGAAGCCCCTCTGCTGTAAGGACAGGCTGAGAGAGTTGGGGGTGTTCAGCTGCAGAAGAGAAGGCTCCAGGGAGACCTTATTGTGGCCTTTCAGTACTTAAAGGGGGATTAAAAGAAAGATAGGGACAAACTTTTTGGCATGGCCTGTTGCAACAAGACAAGCGGTAATCATTTTAAACTAAAAGAGGGAAGATTTAGACTAGATATAAGAAAGAATTTTTTTACACTGAGGGTGGTGAAACCCTGGCCCAGGTTGCCTAGAGAGGTGGTAGATGTCCCATCTCTGGAAACATCCAAGGTCAGGCTGGATGGGGCTCTGAGCAACCTGATCTAGTTGAAGATGTCCCTGCTCATGGCAGGGGGGGTTGGACTAGATGGGCTTTAAAGGTCCCTTCCAGCCCAAACTATTCTATGATTCTATAGCAAGGAAAGGAAAGGTGGAGAGCTCAGCCCACCACTTGACAATGGGCGATGGTGGGAGGAAGATCAGCCTGGTGTGTAGGGTTGTGGAAAAGGAGGAGAAAAAAAATATGGATAACATTTAGAGGAAGGATAACTGAACTGGAGCTACTGCAGTGGCTTCTGGGGACACTGTTTGAGTGGAGCATTGCAGTAGGAAATTGTTGTGTATAAAATGAGGCTTATCTCATTTTGACTGTGGGTCATCTCAGTAATTTTTCATGCAAGAACAAACATGTGAGCTTGGTTGGATGCTCTGCATTCTGCAGAGTTTCATTCTTCCTGGTGGAAGATTTCAAGGTAGAACAAATTCCCTAGAGGAAGATCTGTGTTCTGCCTTGGACTGCAAAAAAGACCCACAAACAGAGCCAATTTATTATTAAAATTTCTTCTGTTCTGGCCTGCCTCCTTACACTACTGATTCTAGCATGTGCTCTGGGATTTTTGTTGGCTACTACTGACAACACTTTTATTTTAACTTTCTAGGAAACAGAGGGCTTCTCTTTGAAGTCTGGGATGATGCCTCTGATCTGACAGAAGCAGGTCCTGGTTATAGATGGCAGTTTGTACCTAATGCCAGTTCCCCAGTAGGATTTCTGTCTGGGGCAAAGGAGTCCTTCAGGTACTCAGTGATCTTAAAAAGAGGTGAAGCCATGGCAATCACCTTTTAGCAGTGTAAGGTGTAGAAATAACACCTGACAGCTCTTTATAGCAGAGCCTTACTTCATAGTTCCTGTAAATCAAAGCAAACCCTCTGCTCCAAGGTCCTTTTGAAGCTCAAAATATGCAGTGAAGTGTTTTATTTTTCCTCTTTTTTCTTTCACTCAGTATTTCTCCTCTACCTGGCCTACATGTGCTGAAATACCATGAAAGAAATTGCTACAGAGGTAGAAGGAGCTCCAACTTGAGGCTGTCTTGGGTTGGAGCTCTGGTGAGATGTGGAGGGCCGGATCCTCAGCTGATGTTGGCAGCTGCAGTGCAGGTGGAGTTAATGGAAATAAATGGATTTGCCCCAGGCTGCAAAAATATCTGAGCTGTGTCAGCGCCCACTGCCTCTTCAGATACATCCTTCTAAAACTGTGCAATATGCATGAATGTTTTCATTTTTGTATTACTTCTCTCTTTTTTTTCCCCCCCCTCAGTTGATCTTGTGTGTAGTTTTGAGCCTTTTCCTGCCTGTTCAGGGTTAAGACTTTGCTTGAGAAGAAATGCACAAAAAAGTGACCAACAGCAAAAACATACTTATTTCTCCCCGAGATCCAGTGACAGGACACATGGAAATGGTTCAAAGCTGCACCAGGGGAGGTTTAGATTGGATATTAGGAAGCATTTATTTACTGAGAGGGTGATCAAACACTGCAATAGGCTTCCTAGAGGGGTGGTCGATGCCCTAAGCCTGTCAGTGTTTAAGAGGCATTTGGACAATAACTGTAACAACATGCTTCATTTTTTGGTCAGCCCTGAAGTGGTCAGGCAGTTGGACTAGATGGTCATTGTAGGTCCCTTCCAACTGAAATATTCTATTCTATTTCCATGGAGCTGTTTTTTTTTTTTTTACCTTTTTGAAAACCTCTGTAAAGCATAAATAACATTTAAGGTGAAAACGGGTCATTCTGAGGTTACTTCAGTTTTAAAATCTCTGAGTTTGTTTTGTTATAATCTGTTCTCAGAGTCTTTCATTGTTACTCAGTGTACGTGTGAAGGTGGGGTGTGGGGCTGGGTTTTTTTTTTGCAGTAACTCTTCTGTGTATTATGGATGTTCTACTTTTGCTTAGCTCCAGGCTTCGTGGATTTTTTGTGGCTCCTCAGACCAACAATTACACCTTCTGGATTCAAGCAGATGGTCAGGCATCTCTCTACTTAAGTTTGTCCCAAGATCCAGAACGTAAGGTAATACTCTTGGCAGAGAAAAAATGAGATCAGGATAGGAAAAGGTTTTAATTAAGGTCATGGTAAGTGGGAATTCCCCCCGAGTGAATTGGCTTATTGGCTCTTATTATGAATCTGTTGCAGAGTGAAATCTGTATGATCATATTTGATGTTTTACATTGGCCCTATCAGCCGCTCAGCTCCTGAAAAACTCACCGTTGCAACCAGAGTCTTTGCCTTTTCCAGAGACCTTTTTGTTAGTTCAGCACACCACCATCACTAACAATCTGTGCAAGGGGACCTGGAGGTTTGCTGTCTGACTTCCTCAGTTTAACTTCTTTTTTGAATGTTGAAATTTTGCCCTCTGAAAACATTGGTCCTTCACTTTGTAAAGCTGTGATGATGCTATAAATGAAGGTGATCCATTTGTCTGGGCTCTTCTGAAGCCAAGAAACTGAATAGGGGCAGAAGAAATATAAAAGACTTATTTATAAAAAAAAAAATAAAAGTAAAAAAGTAGCATTGCTGGTCTTACTAATGGTAACGTACTACATCTCCTAAGGCTGTAAACATAGTTCTTTCTTTTGTCTTTGGAGGACATGAGATGTAGAACTGAAGTCATCCATGAAAAGTTGCATGGGGGACTGTTATTAGGTCTTGTGTAAGCCAGCAGAATTATCTTCTTTATGGTACTGAATCCTAAACAGAAGCTCTTTGAGATGATGGCTTTTCCGTGTATAAGGAAGGAATGTGTCATCCATCAACCCACTGCTATCAGCTATAAGGACAAGTCTGGTTTTTTGGATCTGTGGTATTGGACAAAGTGTCTTTTGGGGCTGGAGAAGTGTCTCTGTAACTGATTGATTTGGTTGATCTGGACACAGGTGAGAATAGCTTCTCTCCCTGCGGGCAATTCAGAGTGGTCTGAGAACTGGGTGAAGAGCTGGAGTGAGCATTGGCAGCAAAAATCCCAGAAATTTGAGCTAACTGCTGGTTCGAGGTACTACCTGGAAGCTCTGCATCATGGAAAGGCACCCAGCAATGGGATGAGAGTTGGAGTCCAGATACACAACACGTGGCTGAATCCCCATGTGGTGAACAACTACTACATAGAGAGACACGAAATTCGGGCTCGTGCCTTGCGTCTTCCAGAAGTGCAGGTCAGTGCTGTGTGCTTGGCCCTGGGAGCTGGACTAGCCCTGATTCAGTTGACATGGATGACAGCCAATATGACTCCTAAAGGCATTGTCAGTGCTAGACATGAAAGTGTGATCCCACCTTGCTTTTAACCTGCTGAGATAGTTGATGCCAATAGCATCATGAGCTGAAGGTGTTCGTGGATTTTACACAGATTGGTGGGGGCATGTAAACCCTGTGGTGGCATTATAATGCAGTACTCATCGATTGATTCTATATATGATTCTAAAATCTGCTCCATGTGTTAAAGTGTAAGCAATGCTGACTTGCTTACACTTTAAAAGTAAAGGTAAGCAATCCCCCCAGCTTTTATCTCACTCATTAACACCTCATTGTGTTAACTAACGCTAATTAATACAAGTTTGGAATAGTTTTTATTTCCCAACCTTAGCGACAGCACACTCAAAGCGTGTGTTATCTGGTGAACCCTGTATCGCAATCAGATGGTAGAAGCTTCCAACTTGGTGAAGTGCTCAGCCATGAGGGAAGTTTGTCCTGGTGATTAAACCTCAGACCTGCTGGCCAGGAGCTTTAGGGACCATTTGTGCCTGTCAGTGTGTCTGCACAGGTCATGTACCCCTTGTGGTCCTGCTAATCTAAGAAGAGGAGCCCAAGGCTTGTATCAGGAGAGACCATGGAGGACAAGAACATCTTAAGAGTAGCTGAAGGGACTCTTGATTTACAGAGGCTGAAAAAGGCAACATGCTGTCTATAAAAACCTCCTCGGTAGAAGATACCAGGTTTGAAGCCCGTCTGTTTCATGCACTTTGTAGCTGTTTTCATTTATTTATTTGCTTCTTTGCTTGCCAGATGTTGACTGTGTCCGGTACAGGGTGTTTCAGTATCTCCTGGAATAACATATCACGCAGAATGATCCCCACAAATGCGACAGCTCTCCAGGTAGGCACTATTAAATGCAGACACCCAGTCCTCTGCTGGGGTGTAATTGAGGGATCTCTGGTACTTTACAGGAATTAAGTGTTTGGCCCAGAAGCTGAAATAAATTTTACATGATATAGGGGTGATTTTTGTTACTGGGAGTGTCTCACAGTGGGATTTTTGTGGGGGGGCTGACACCCTGGTATATTCTAAGCATGTCACAGCATATGATCTTGGTCTGTCACATCTTCTGCAATGAAGAACGTGGTATCTTCGGATAAAAGACCTTTGGACTACCCCTCTAAGCCCAAATATGTAGTGTATGGCTCTTGTTTCAGGCAGGAGATCTGATCTGGCTTCTTCAAAATCCCATAGTCTCTTGATGCAGTAGTTGGTCTGTGTCAAAACTACCCTGGGCGATAACTCCATGGCAGTCATTAGACATTGAGTCAACACAGCTGGTGGAGCCTGGAGGAGCACGCAGGTGCCCAGGCTGTGATATAGCTCATGGAAGGAATCTTCACCTTTCTGAGGAGGCTGCTAGACACCTAAAGGATGCCTCACCCCTGAAGGGTATTAGACCTGGAATTTTATTTTCTGTGATGAGCTGAATTGTATCCTCTGCCGTCTGGCAACCTGTTCAGCCAGAGCTGCCTTGCCACTGGTCCCTAGCTGATGAAATGGCGTGATGACTTGTGTGTTGAAGATCTCTGCTAAACTGATCCTCTTTTTAAATTTTTTTACTGCTTTTCTTTTTTTTTTTTTTTAAAGGTGCAAACAGCAATAGAGGAACTTCTCTCAATAGGATGTGAAACTGGGCCAACTTCTGCTAAAATCCTTTTCCGCAATGGCTTTGAGAAAGAAGGTAGTGATCTTCTGTGACAAATAAGCATTGTTTACTGTGAAAGCTGATTTCCTTTTATGAAATAAATGTACTTTAAACTTTTAATGATAGTAAATTTACACTTTTAATGGGTTTAAGTACATACATTTATGTTTCTCAGCTATTCATTGTTTGTATGTATTCTCACGGGGGAGTTTATGGAAATAATATTTAAACCAAAATGATTAATGCAATAATAAGAGATTCTTTATGCAATATGTTGCATGACTCAGTCATATTACAACACACTTATCAAAGCAGTTGATATGTTTTGGTTGTTAGAAAAGTTAGGAATAGAGACGAAAAATGCAAGTTCTGGGGCATGTGAAATTACTGATGTTTCAATATGTCTGCTGGGGAAGCAAATCTGATGTAGCCCATAGCTACAGCTCAGACTCTGGAAACAGCTGATTCTGACTCTGGAGGTCTTCTCTTTCAGTGTTTCTTGATGACTGGAAGTGAAACAGTGCAAATATTTGTGGTATACTTGACTGGCCAGGCAAGGTGCAAAACAAATTGCTTTTGTAAAAAATAAATCATAGAATCACAGAATAGTTTGGGTGAGAAGGGACCTTAAAGATCACCTAGATCCAACCTCCCTGCTATGGGCAGGCACACCTCCCACTACACCAGGTTGCTCCAACCTGGTCTTGAACACTTCCAGATATGGGGCATCCACAGCTTCTTTGGGCATATAATAGTTTTCTAACAGTGAAGGTATTGTGCATATCAGAAAGCTACTCTAGTATAAAGTAACTCCAGTAACACTGGCCCAGGTTGCCCAGAGAGGTGGTATAAGCCCTGTCTGTGAAACATTCAAGGTCGGGTTGAATGTGGCTCTCAGCAACTTGATCTAGTTGAAGATGTCCCTGCTCATGGCAGGGGGGGTCGGACTAAATGGCCTATAAAGGTCGCTTCCCACCCAAACTATTCCATGATTCTATACCTGACAGTACTAATAGTACACTTATCCTACGCCAAAAGGTAGATTATTGCCTGGAGACCTTGTATCACGTTCTTATATTTGGTGTGGAGAGAGAGAAAAAGTCTCAGCCAGTAATATTTGGTGATTGATTCCTCCACTTAGAGAAAAGCAATTAACCTGAATTGGGGAGGGAGGGAAGATTTATGCAGAAAAATGAAAACTGCAACTGGACATTCTTAATGTGATCCCAACTCTATGATTCAGCCAACAAAAAAGAGAAAAACTTGTGCTCCTGTCTTTCAGCACCCTTAAGCTGGGGAGCAATTGCCCTGCAGATGTTCACCATTTATTTGGGCAGGACAATATTTAAGAGCGGGACTGTTTGACAAATTTTGGATACCCACTTCCTGTATTGCCATGAATCTCTTGACCATACTGGTGTCTTTTGAATAATTTTCAAGCTGCTTATCCCCTTTTTTTTTTAATCTCTGTCAGATATGAAGGGCTTCATTACCACAGGACGCATTGTCAGTGGTACGGAGCCTTTCTGTGGGAGGTTCAGCATTCAGAGACCAAGCCAGCTGGTGAAAACTTCCCCATCAACTCTACCAGGATACAATCTTACTGAATACACACATGTAAGTGGCTGCTCTTGATGAGTAGGTTGCACTGAGGAGTGAATATTTGGAGCCAAATCAGCTATTCTGTTTAAATTTCTATACCCACAAAGATTCATGTGTTTAGACTATGCTTGTGGACAGAGCAGAGTGGCTTTTATTGACTGGGTGGATAGTTTAAGATCCCCGAGACGTAGATACTGTTTAACACACCTGGCTGCTATCTGCTCCTGGGGATACAACCCTTGCTGAGGGAAAAGAAAAGGTGGGATGGTGTTGGGAAAAGAAAAGGTGGGATGGTGTTGGGAAAAGATGGAACATGCAGGGACGACCAGTTCTTGACAAAAGGGAAAAAAAAAACCCCTTGTTATCTGGGGGTCCACTTTCACTCACTTTTCTGCTTACCTTCTACATATACTTTTAATAGGAATAAAGTCTTGATTTCAACTCTGTTACCCTTTCTTTGCCACCGAGGAGAAGGCAAATAGTTGGGGTTGAAAGGAAGGAGGCGGGAGGGAAAGTCTTGTCCCCAAAGCCTTCTGCAGTCCTTCCAGACTCCTTCCAGTTCCCCTTCGCAGACCTCTTCTGCATCTAGTTTTTCACCTGACACCAGTCCCAAACCTTGCAAATCAAACCAACTCCTCCAGTCTCTTCTCCTCCCTCCCAGATATTTGAAATCCCCGTTGGTACCTCCCAGCTATGTTTTGCCCCAAAACCTTGCTGAAGCTGAAGGGGTCAGTTTGACTCTATGTCGTGGCGCACAGGTCACCTGGATGCCACGTGCTGTCTTCTATAGGTGCTATTCAAGACAATTTGGCCTTAAGCAGTGGGTTTTATTGCTGACCTTGAACAACATATTTCCCTACTAATGTCAAACTGGGATTGAAACAGAATATAATATCTTCTACAGACATTACATATAAATTACCTGTGGTTTGACTAGTGATTCCCCCCATTTTTGCAGGTGTGTTTTGCTCATAAAGGCCATATGAGCAATATCATTCATATCTTAGTGTCCTACACAAATGTCTCTTTATGCTCAGTGAAGAGGAACCTCACCTGCATATGGGATTTCAAGGAAACCAACTCTAAAAGGTATCCAGATACTTATAGTTTCCAGAGATGTCACTTTCTGTAGTAAGAAGGTGTACTAGGAAAACTGTGAGAACTAAGTTCTTTTCTTGTATGGAATAAATTGTCAGATGGGGTAAGCTGACACATCCTCTGGACCTGCAAGGGCATTCCTGAAACGTGCTTCCGTTCTTTTTGAGGACTTGCTGAGTAAATCTGCGTGTTACTTGTTATATGCACCATCTTACTGTAGTAACGCACAGATGGAGAATTTGTTCTCTCTCTGGTAAGCACACCGGAAGGTTTTTGAGGACATTGGTTTCATGGTTTCTTTGTCCACAGTCAGTGGATTTTCTGCAGTGAGGCAGAGATGAACTGATTTTTTTTTTTTCCAGGAAACTTATGAGATCACCGGTACGCAAAGTTTTGAAAGTTGGTGCAGTCTTTGATTTTCTTTCTCATTTAGAACACGTGGGTGGAAAAACCTTTGGTGTTGGGAGTAAAGTTAGGGGCAGGCAGATAAAAAAATCATGAGTCTCTGAAGAACTTTAGGAAGTGAAGTTGGCAGCTTGGGTATCTCTAAAGTTGTGTGAGGGGTGTGTGTGCATGCCTGGAAGGGGAAGAGCAGGGTGGGATTAAATTACTACAGGTGGAGAGAGCTGGGAGCCCTGAAGGATCATCTGGTATTCCCAAGGGGTCTTAACCCTGGATTGATGCCTGTTGAGATCACTGATGCTAACGTATGTTTTTGCCAAAAATAGAGCAGCGGTAGTCACTCCCACATCCCACTCTTGTGATGCAGAGGAGGACACCGAAGCAGAGATCTAAAGCTTTGATTCTCACTATGGGGAACCAAACAGAGACATGTAGAGAGTGATAACAAGACATTGACCAAGCGTCTTGTGTATAAGTAATAATAATGGCAATAATATCAGTACCTGATATTACTTGGAAGCTTCACAAAACACTTCAAAAGTCAGTTATTGAAACTACCTCAGAGCAAAAGAGACATCGCACAACCTTGGTATCTTTCAGCTGGACATTTACCTGCACTGACCTCTGGAAGGGGTGTATGAATCACTCCACGCTTCTCAAGGACCTCCCAACCAATTCCCCGGTGTTTGTGCATCAGATAGACTTGCGTAGCCCTGTGCTGCAAAGGGAAACATCTGGGTCATTTTACCTTGATGAAGTCATCATCGCAGACAGAGCTGTGACTGGTAAAGGAATATGGTTTTTCTTTTCTCTTGATGTTACCATCTTACCAGGATATTCCATTAAAATCTTTAAACATAGGGCTGGTTGAAACTTTTTCAAAGGGGAAGGGCATTTCACAACAAGCACAAAAATAATTTTGTTTTCTTGAACTTATATTTTTCATGAAAACAATCATGAAGGAATTGCCAAATATTGATATTCTTGGTTTATTTGAAAACCTGTTTCTACAAATGTAATTCTTGAATTGTCTTGCCCAGACAAAGACAAACAAAAAAATCCCAAGCAGATTTGTTTCCGGCTAGGAAATGAAAATAACCTAGACATAGTGACAGCTGTTCTCCTTGTTTCAATGAACGCTTGTGCTTTCTTTCAGTTTCTCAGAGACATCCAAAACCACCTCAGCCACATGGGAGGGTAGTTGAAGCAGTATCTGTGGTGGGGTCTTCTCCCATTTACAATGTGTCCTGGATGGTGTCTGGCTGTGGTGCAAGTCTGCCCCTTCTCTCTCTAAGGTAGGGACAGCAAGTAGATTATCTCAATAACCTGTAACACATCTTGCAGTTTGCCCTGACATGTCTGGAGCAGGTTATCATCTAAGACAGGACATGAGAGACAGTGGAGGATAAGACTATACTTTCTTCTGCATCTTCTCCTCTAGGCATTTCAAATGGCCTGTGTTCAGACTGTTTACACTACTGAATCCTTTACAGATATCTGTACTCAGTAGATGGGCTTCAGTTCTAAATTAAGATAATTTCATGCTCAGCACAAGTGTTTTGAGCTTTGCTCACCATACAGGATCTCGAGTATATATTGTAGACACCTTAGTGAAGGTGTCTGATTCTAGCATGAATCAGATCCTCTCATTCTTGAAGTTCCATTGTATGAGTGGGATTCAGTTGCTGAACCAGAAGTGCTTAAGGTGTTTCAGCTAATCTGGGGTATGTAAGATACGCATGGGCCACCAAGATAGGTTGTAGGACTAGAAGGAGATCTAAGTCCTCCTGGAACAGTGGATGGAGATCAGCCAGAGATGCTCCCAAACACCTTTAATGACACCAGTTGCCATGCTAGACAATAGAAGTCCACCTTATGTGTCCTTGTTTACTGAAATGGTTTCTATTCTGGAAGTCCCAACAGTAGAAGACGAGACAGAACCATAGGCTAACCAGACCAGACAGAACAACATTAAAGGGCCATACTGGCAGAAGATAAGTCCTGCAAATGTTGGATTTTATCCAGTTAAGACAGCAAGAACCTGATGGGAATAGACCTAGGCAAGGCAGAAGCTGGAATGGTGCAGCCTCTTCTCTGCAGCAGCCAGCTGTTAGTTTGGCTCAGTTACTTCACTCAAAGTGACTTGCCCAGGTGTTCACAGGAAACCTCCTTTCAGAAGAAGGTGAATGTCAGTCTGCTGTAACTTAATTTGGTTTCTTACCTTGGAGTCTCTTCTCCTTTGAGAAAAAGCAAAGTGATGTGTCATTAGTCTTGAGTACTCTAAAGAAAAAATAGATTCTCATTTAAGAGGTAGCTAAAATTTCGGGTACGTTCTAAATATACCTGGCTCTTTCTCTTAACTGAGCACGTGCTGTGCTATGTTCTAACAACTTGCTGCGGTCGAGGCAGGGATATTAGCTAAAAAGCTGTAAGTCAGACAAGAAGGCTCAGTGGTCCTTTTGGTTTTAGATCCTTGAAGTTTGCTCTGCAGAAGCCACGGCTGAGCTCTGAGTCTTCAGCTGTTATCCAGACATTTAACCACATGGTGGCATCATTGTATCACGAAGAGTATCTCCTTTAAAAAGGAGAATTTTTAAAGCAAGGGAGAAAATATTTTAAGTTTTAGAAATTCGGTGAACTCTAACATGAAATATAGTGTAATCAGGGGAGTTAAGATTATGATAGACTGGAGGAGACTACAGGATGAAATAGGAAAGCTTTTTGTCTTGATGTTGTAGCTGCTGTCCAGACTGCATTGAGTTGGTCCTTTAAAAACACCAGTACTAGGGTAGGACTTGCTAATGCTTGGTGCTGTATGAACTATTTCTTCTACCATAGTTGAAAGAATATGTTTTTTCCATTGTTTTCTGTTGTGTGCATTGCCTACATCACGTAGGTTTAAGTTGGGAGTACTCAATTCTTTTTGAGCTCTGAACATGTTCTCCTTAGGTCGTTCAAGACTGTTGTTTCCATGGGTGTCCCTCTGCTGCTGGTGATGTGGGGGTGTCAGGATTGGGGGTCTTGGCTGATAATGCCTTCATATTGATACCATAAGCCGTCAATTAAGGACTCTCTAAGACTCAGTCTTGGAGTGTTAGAAAGCAGGCATTCTTTATTGCAGCACTGGGCACACAGGGGATCACTCCACCCAGTGTGCGCGCTGAGTTGCCCAACTACAAAGGTTATAAGCAATCAGAATATACATATTAATTACATTTCCCAGAAATGATTAACATACTCATATTATCACCTAGGACTCATTAATATATGTAAATGTCCTTGACACATGTGCATTCTTGTCCACTGGTGGTTTTCAAGGGTCCTCTGGTGGTCATTGATAGCCTTCCTCACCGTGTCTGCAGATTGAACTCGGTCTTCGCGCATAGTCAGTTCATCATGCATAGTCAGTTCATCTTTTGGCCTAGTTTTGCAACTCTTGTTTTCACAAAACTAGCTTATTCTAGCATCTCTCCGTATCTATTCTACTCAAGGATACAGCGTCTCACGGCTTCCTTTTATCAAACTAAACCTAGCAGGTGTTTAACCCATCCACTTACAAAGTATTTCAAATTTAGCTACATTATTCCAGTAAGGAGGGAACCATATGCTCTTTTTAACCTGGTATCAGTAAGGGCGGAGGGGCCCTCCACCCCAGCGTTTTGTGCTGTTCAAGGCTACTGTATCACCAGCTACTGTATCACTATGAACCCTCTCTGTCACACAGAGGTGCTTTGCTTGGGGAGGGCTCTAAGGAGTATGGCCACCTCTACGTCTCCACGGAGGATGTGAGAGTCAGCCTCACCATTCAGAGACTGCAAAAGTCATCCCCACCTATTGGAGGAACCTTCCGCATCCACTTGGCCAACAGAGTGATATCAGGTAAGAGAAGATGCAAGTACAGGTCCTGGGTTTCCTTTGCAGGAAGCCAAGCAGAGAAGAGACAATATTGAACCTTGGAAATGCTCAGGGTACAGGCTGTCAGGTTAAATCCACAGTGGTAGTTGCTAGATTTTTGCATTTGCTGTCCTTCAAGACAGGAGTTAAGGATTATAGGCAGGACAGTATTTCTATATGTTTGGGTATAGGGTTGTTCCACAACGCATACAACCACTGTGAAATATTTGCCCTACTATTAAGAATTTAGGATCGGATCCTGAATTGGGATTTTGCATCCCAAGGTTTCATTATGTTGGTGTTTCTCCAGCATGTGTACTTCTCATCGCCTTGTATGATGAGGCCCTTGCAGGTTACCAGGAGATTCGTTCTCTTCTACGATTACCAGGATTGATAATTTGTTTGCAGAAGCCACAAAAGCTTTTGTGCATAGAATTGCTTGACTTGAATTAGGCACCCTTGAGATGTGCTAGGTTTTCCTGTGTTCGGTTTAAATAATCAGAGGCTTAGAATGAAAGTGAGCAGGTTAATCTGAACAAGGCCAACCACAAAATCCTTAACTGACGAACTGGTGACTAAACTATAAAGTCAAATAATAATATAGGAAAATGCAGCCTTAGAATATTTGTAAAGGAACTCTTCCCTCTGTATTGTCACTTAAGATTTTCCTGCAATGGCTGAATTGCTGGAAATTGAATTTGAACATCATCTTTTGAAAATGTTTGTCTTGCCCTGTTCCCAAGTCTTGTGTTTTCCCCTGTTTCTCATGAATTGGTTTAGAGAGATTTATTGTACCTGCAGCTTTGAATGGCTACGGGTTTTTCTGTCAAAAGAAAGAAACTATGATTTGCATTTATTTGTGATTGAACTCTACAAAGTCTTCTTGAGAGCCTGACTCCCCCCGCTACCCCTCTCATCTAGGAAGTTTCTGACCTTTCTATTTTGAAGGAACATGACTTGCACACTGAAATTTCATGTCTCCCAAAAACGTAGGCTGCATGTAACAGAAAGTATTACTTAGATAAAATTTCTGATGGTCCCAACTGGAGAGATGTTTCTAGGTTTTCTAAGCTATTAAATAGTGTAGATCTTTTGGTGTTTGGGACCCAGTAAATTTCCCTCTGCTGCTTTTTGACAGTTACAGATGTTCGAACCACAACAGCCTCTCACTAATCTTTTTTTTCTAGGTGCAGGTAGATGTGCTCTCCTAGGGATGAGGATATCCACTTTTTTTTCTTATGTCTTTTGCAGATGTTTCGGTGCACATCTCCTCCCACCACCTCTGCAAGCTTTTGCAAGACAACTTGGATAACTCTACAGCCCCGTACTTCAACACCAGTGACTTCATTGTGACCAAAGAATCAAACTCTTGCTATGAAAGCATCTGGACGCTGACTTGGAAAACAAAAACTGGGGACTTGCCCAATTTTATCAATGTACGGTAATTTCTTTTACTAACACCCACTTTGAAGTCCATTCAATGTCTTTGGCCTTGGTTGATTCATTCTCGCAGCATTCACTTTAACACAGACACCCATGGGACCTTAAGCTAAATGTCTTCCTACTAGGAGTAGCAGTTTAAGCAAATTCCAGATTAGATGATTAAAAAAGCAATTGCAGTTACAGGAGGGGAAATTACAGCTTCAAAGTCTGTGCTTCAAAATGAGGAGGACAGAATGTAATTTCTGTGCTTCGTTGCAGTTCTGCAGAATAAAGGGACTGCTAGATTGAAGTGAAAGCTATTATAATCACGTTAGTATTTCAATGAGTAACTGAAGCTCAGTAGAGGTTTGTGGCATCATTCATGGGCTAAAAGTTCTTTACCTGAGAAATATTCTGTATGGGTTCATATCTGGATCTCGTAAGTCTCAGATGAAGGTTCAGTTCACAGTCTCCCATGCCAAGATTTATTGTTTAAGTTTTGCTTCAAGTAGAAGGGTCTATTTTGAATAAGGATCCAGACTGAGATTCTTCCTTCCTCAAAAAGAAAAACTATTTGTTTGTATATCCACCTTCTCAAAGTGTAAAATTATCTTCGATGAAACAATGAGTTCTCATGCTCAAGACATTGGCCTTGATGGTGAAAAAAACTCCAGCCGCACCTTCAGCCATAGTACAGGCCCTTGTTCCATGCGAAGTCACATCTTTGAGAGGTAGATTTCCAAAGATCTTTCCATACCTGGTTACAAATGATAGTAATATAATACTGAGTATTATAAATTTATTTGCAAATCTGGCTCCTTAGTCTCTTTGCCTCAGTTCCTTGCCTGCAAGGTGAGGGTGGAAACAGGGAGGTGTTGTGAAATCTTGGGTAATGAAGATTTAGACCTAGAGATAGGAGTCATGGAAGAAGCTTGAGAATAGGTTTCCGGGAGTTATTTTTGGCCTTGTAAAGACTCTGTATGAACTCTGGGGAATGGTTTTAGTTTAAAATCATGTGACGGAAAAGGATGAGAAACTTAAATTCTTTGCTCTTTGACAGGTCTCTGCTGAAAACCTCACTGGTCTGAAGCCAACTGTTTCTAGTCGTGTGGTTTATGATGGAGGTGTGTTTATTGGGCCAATATTTGGGGACATGCTTGCTACCTTCAATAACAAAACACAGGTGAGATGTGCTGTCAGGCCTCTTATTGATTCACCTGAGTCATGCAGATCCAGGAGTCTCACAGGTATTCAGGTACCTACTTCTACCACTAAATCCTTTCAGGAGTCTATTGGTCCGTGCTTTGCCCTAAATTGGTCAGATTCTGCTCCCTGGTTTGTGGAGCAGGACTTTCCTCCAAGAGGTATTGCAGGTGGGAAGAATGGTCATCATGGGTGCTGGAAGATTTCTTTTGAGGCTGTGGCCAAGGGCTGATGTCGTCTCTTCACTTCCATCCTTGCTGAGTCCTATGGTGTTGGCCACCAAACTTGGGAATGCAATTTATTCATCTGCAGAGTCCTAGGTGGCAAAATAAATGAGATGGTGGCTGTGGTACTAGTCTGTGAATTAGGCAAGTCCCTCTGCCTCTGTGGATCTCAATTCTTCGTGTGTGAAAAGGGAGCAAGGAGGGCTTCCTGGATGAATGAGTCTGAT
Source organism: Rissa tridactyla (assembly GCF_028500815.1). Taxonomy (NCBI): domain Eukaryota; kingdom Metazoa; phylum Chordata; class Aves; order Charadriiformes; family Laridae; genus Rissa; species Rissa tridactyla. The sequence goes on along the minus strand of NC_071468.1, from coordinate 123,078,124 downwards.
GGATGGACAAACGTGCTGCAAACTCTGCTCTCAGATGTTGCAGAGCAGTGCACATTGCTGGCTTTGCTGCCAGTGAAGACTGTGGGCACTGTAGGGACACAGGGTGATGCTGGATGTGCTCGAAGCCCAGCTGTGCAGCACCTGGGGCTAGGTCATCCTGCTTTTTTGGCAATTCTGTTCCCTAGATTTGAGGACAGCCCTGTTTCCAGTGGCTCAGCCACCGATGATATCTCTGCCATCTGTGGCACAGACATACCATCAAATAGACCAAATGAAACAAGAACAGCAGCAGCAATCAGATCTCCTCTTCATTTTTGAAGCTTTGTTCTGTCTTGCTGCTAGAAACAGATGTAAAAATGTTCCTGTAATTATTGTCTCTATTTAAGCTGAGTACTTTGAAACCCTGTGCTCGTTGTGTTTCTTGGAGACAGTCTGCTTTTGCTTTTTGCAGACATTGGTGTACCCTCCTGGCACACCCTTAACACCTGGGAGAGAGATGAAGAGGGCCTCTCCTATGACCTCCGCTTTGCCGGTTGCCTATTCTGGAATATGAAGGTCTCAAAGAGATATCTCTTGATATCTCTTGCTAGATATCAAGGTCACAGCCCAGCTTTCTTATTCCAGCATGAACAAGGGGAAAAAAATAATTGAGGGCTGCATGCTGAAAAGACACATTCTGAGATTCATTCTAATTAGTCTTACAGGGTGCTTTAAACATAATAAACTTATTCCCAAGGCAGGGTGTGAAGAACTGGGCTGGGGTATGTGGCAAGCAGGGTCTTCAGCAGCTGACTAGAAGAATAGGAGTTAAGAGGAGCTGTGGGTCTCAGCAAGATGGGACATCATAGAATCCTGCAGACACTGAGAAAGGCTGGTGATACAGCTTTCAAAGCTGTGCTCCTCTTTTCCTAAGATTGAGCCCTTGCAAGCCTTGCAATTAAATTTGTAATGAGACTGCAGCAGGATAAACAGCTGTCTGACAGTGCTCAGTGCTGGCACAGAGTGCTCTCCGTAGCTCAGTGTGGCTACCAGCGTCGCTCTGCAGGTCTATGAGGTGTATGTGGCTCTAGAAAACACTTTTGTTCCCTTCACAGCTTTAGGGTAACCTTCTTCTCTGTCTCCAGGTGGTGGTGGCGGTGAATGACATCCTTGCAAACTGTTCTGGTTCATGCTCTTTCCAGATCAGCCAGGAACTGACACCCTTAGTCAGTGATGTGCAGTATTCATCAGGTAACAGGGCTTCATTTCTGAACAAAATGGAAAAAAATTGTTAAGTGAAAAAGATCTGCCAGATGCTGATGATTTTTTGTGTGTGTTCTTTTGGAAATTTCTGGTTTTCATGGCACTTGCTGGTAGGGCACTTCTGATCAGCTCCAGTCTTAAAATACGTAGCACAGACATGTTTTGACACTGACAAGAAGATGGTAAAGGCACAAAGAGGAGATAAACAGTGATAAGCTTGGTGCTTAAAGCTAAAGGTGCCACTTGTCTCAAATTATTTTTAACAAAAATTTAAGAAAAAATATAATAGCTGAACAGAGACAGGCAGAAATAGGCATTATGTATGAAGGACAATGAGAAATGATTGGTAGTGTACTATTTAGGATATCCTGATGAAGCTAAAGGTAAAACCTTTTAACTGTTGGTTGAAAGTAAATCCTGGGTATTGCTACACCAAAATTAATGAATTATCTTGTTGATTATATTCCTTCAGATGATGGGTCCCAGGCCACGGTAGTTATCAGGGGAGCTGGCTTCACTGAAGATGAGCCAGCCCTGCAAGTAGAGGTGAACAACACGACCTGCCACATCATAACATTGAATCAAACACAAGTGGTTTGCCAGAGGGAGAGGTTGCCAGTCGGAATCTACCAGGTGACACTACTGGTGAGACCTTATGGCTTCGCACTCAATGCCAGCACAGGAGAAGGCATCTTCCTAAGAGTTGAGCCAAAGCTGGTAGCTATCGAACCTCCTACAGCTTCAGAGATTGGTAGGTCCGAATGCTAGACGAGCTCTAAGAGGACATCTGCTTTCTGCTTTGTGCTTTTCATGGTGTCTTGTTTTTTCTGTACTTTCACTACCAAAGTCTTCACCTGACGAAAAAGGCATAATATGGCTGTGCAAATTGTGCATACCCCAAAGCACTGGGACAAGTTTCTTAGAGTGACAGACTTTCCTTGGTTCTTTGTGGAGGCAACCAGTTTCCCAACTAGTTTTGTTTGGGAATAGCAAGTTCAAGTGCAGGTATGTCCATTCCAGCAACCCAGATGGGTGTTAGTGTTTCATGGCTCATCTTCCCATATCTATTTGACACAAAGCTTTGTAGTATTTGAATTAATCTGGCCTAATTGTGAAATGGTTAAGTTTTGGTTCATCCCAGTCCCATTAAAGTGAATTCATATTCTGAGTAATAAAGTGGAAAACTCATTTGTGTTTACATATGAAACTGAGAAACCTAGAGAAGCTCAAACTGAACTGAAGCTTCTTCCATTTCCATTACCCCTCCTCTCCTTGAAACAGAAGAGGAAAGAAAGGGTGATATATTCCATCCCTGAAGACAAGAGCTTGGAAGATTTTCCACGGGACTCTGGGGCCAAAGGATCATTATGACTTATCTGCCCTGTATGTGACACAGATGAGAGGACTTCACCTGGAATTTCCAGCAAGGTGCCTAGCCAACTGTAGCTAAGCCAAACCAAATGCTGTAAAAGGCACCATTTCTTTTTTTGGGAGAGGGAGGAGTCTCCCCAACCCAATGAGAAATGTGGAGAACACTCTTGACGCACCTGGGTTGTGCAGTAAGGACCAATGGTCTCCCTGTATGACTTGTTTTCAAGCAGCTAGGAATGCGTCTAGGAACAACATGACCCAGGTCTACTCTGACAGTGAAAGTTGTCCAGATTTTGTCTGGAAATCTGCTATTTTCATTATTAAGGTGCTTTGGGTTCATGGTAACAAACATCACTGAGAGCAGGAGTACTGGCCTAGGTGCAGCACGAAGCTAGCTCAGGCGTGTGGCTTGGAGGCCTGACTGTGTCATGCTCAGCCACCTTGGAGCAGGCAGAGGCAAGGAATGACGGTCTGTGAACATTTATGTGGATGAGCCATGGGATGGTCTTGGGAGACAGTAGGATTCCTAAGCTGAAAAGCAAGAAGTTATGGCCACTTCTTTATGTTTTCTTGGGGTGCATGGCAAGAGATTCTAACTCTTTTCTTTCCTCTTTTTTTTTTTCTTTCCTCTCCAGTGGGAGGGTCGTACAGTACATAAGGTTGATACTCACTGCTTTAATTCATTAAAAAAACCCTGAAAGAACAAAGCCAGCAATGGCAAGTTTTAGTGCTTGGGCCTTGCTTCTCATTTCCTTCGCTGACAATCCAGTTCTCCCAATTACAGTGATCTGTCACCCATTAAAAAGAAAGCAAGTATAATGCTATCTTACATTACGTATGCCTTGAACATTTATAATTGGAAAGAATTACAGCTTCCATCTGTGTTTTTAATTTCTTCCATTTCAAATACCTCTCTTCAATCTTATCGTAAAGTGCACATATGCAGTATTTCATTGCATACGGATATAAGTGTAGATATCAGAACTTAAGAGCCTTAGTCTTTACACAACACACTTGGATTTTGTACTTTAAATCTGCGACTCCTTATCTGACAACTATCACATTAGACAAATGGTTTCAGTTTTGAGTTCTTGCTGTTTCTGGCTCTACAAACTTAATGTTACAGGAGAGGAAGCCAGGAAGCATCGCATACTTTGCTACACCAGGTCCCTCTTGTTGAAATACCACCAGTCTCAGTAGTACCGTGCTGGGAGTTCCCTGTGACCTAACTCTCTATGCATGGGATGCTTTTCTAAAGATACTACTGTGCTCCTGCAGATGGAAGGAGCTTGCTGTTAATGTATCTGATGGCTGCTGTTTGTCTGGTTTTGCTGCCAGCCAGAGAAAATCTAGATTAAATTTCTAGACTTCTCTGTTGCCTTAAAGAATTAGGAGGAAATGAAGCAGTGAGGAAAAGGTGCTAGGAACTCTGCCACCAATATATAATGACTTTACCATAGAAGTTTACTTACATCACACGTGAAAAGCATCATAAAAGTTCATCTGGTTTGTAATATAGACATACGAACACATATATATAAACACTGCCTTAATAAAGTTCGTGTCTGAACAGTCTGTCTGTCCAGCCATCGTCTTAAAACTCTGCAGTGCTGATAACTAGAACAAACAGCTGTAAGTTTCAAGTAATTTTTTTTTTTAATTTGTCTCTGAACCGCACCAAAGAACAAAGTACTGGTTGGAATTGCCATTAATGTCCATTTCTGTTATCTTTCCTGTTTCTCTTTGAAATGTCCCTGAGTCTTCCAGTTACTTGCAAAAGCGGAGGGGAACCTTGACTACTTACATTTGAATTGCATGCGGCAGAACGATCAAGCTGACATGTTGGGGATGGTCCTGCACGTGATTGAAGAGGCTCAGCTCTGGCTGGCACAAAGGGGAGCTGAGGTTGCTTAGTGCTTCACAGAATCAAACCCTCCGTGACTTTCCTCACAACTCTGCTAACTCACAAGCCCTGCCAAGTCCCCTTTCTAACCTAAGTTTCCTAGACACATGCTACAGGCTTTTTTGACAGCAGGGTGCTTGGCAGCTATTTGAACTGTGAAAGCACCTGCTGTGTTAAGCTCATTTTCCATTCTTAGTGCTTCTTCCTTCCTTCCTTATTTCATTCTTGGGCTGGGGGTCTTTCTAAGGGTGAGATCACAGGCCAGACCTTACTGGCTTAAATAAGTATGTCGTTAAAAAATAAATCAAGAAAGAAACCCAGTCCCCCTGTATCATGGACAAGAATTCAAATAATAGGCAAGAAGGATCTCTGGTGAAAGAGAGGAAGATAGGCACAGCAAGGCTGAAGCAGATCATTGTCAGATCAATTGAGAGACATCACCACCTTTTGTAGTCACCTATTAAAGAATCCTTTGCATGTAAAAATATCATTCTACGTCTTGAATGTAATGGAATAATTGGTTTTGTAGGAGGACGGAGAGTGGCTCTCAGGGGAACCGATCTGGAAGGGGTAAACTTGGTGTTGTTTGGATCTCATCCCTGCCCAATCTTTGAGAATGACCGAAATTCAACAAGAATTGAATGTAAAGTTCCCTCTCGGGTAAGAAACCACAAGTTTTTTGGGAACAGTCAGCAGCCTACAGGTCTTTCTGTGTTTTTGTGGCCTGAGCTATACTGGGGGCAGGGCAAACTAACCAGCCCATCAGCCAAGTCTTGATTGTAGGACAGTTTAACAGACTCCACCTACAGTTTGACCAGCTAAAATAACAATAGTCTGATGGTAATTTATGAAAACCAGTGAAACAGTCTGGAAAAAATTCAGATTTCAATGTCATTAGCTGAGCCTCACATAAACAAAGCTGGGGCTTTGAACTCCAGCAAATTGGCTCATCTCCACTTTCAGTTGTCTACTGGTAGATTAAACATGCCTGGCACCATTGCTCTCGCTCACATTGTTGAACCCTCTTCAGCTCCAGATCTTCTAATTTACATCCAGACCTCTTTTGGACATTATCCGTGTGTTGTGCAAAAACACGCCTAGGCATTGTCAGCAGCAGTGCTCTTTGCTGCATGGCAAAATTATACCTGGGATGATGCTAATAGTTTAAGTGGGGGGATAACTGTCTATGCGTACAACTTCTAATGTTTAATTTACTAGTACGCATATAGTAAATGGAAATCTGTGTAGTCTGGGATTGTTTTAAGGTTTCTAACTCTCTTCCTCCTAACTCTCCTAGATATCCTTTTAAAGTCAACGTATCTGTACACATTTAAGTAGAGTCTGATGTGTATGCAAATTTTGTCAATGCCCATGTGACTTAAGTATGGGAGAGGCAGGAAAATAGGGAATAAATTTTTTAGTTGGTGCATTCTTATCCATGACATTTTCTTCATTTCTGTTTCTAGGGGACAGAAGATGCTGCTGTCCATGTGACACTGATTTCTGGGTACCAGTCAACAACAGTAACCAACTTGTTCCACTATGATCCTTCCTTAAACCCTGCTGTTGTATCACTGAGCAGAAACAGAAGTGGCATAGCAGGTGAAAAGACAGGTTTTTGGCATTGTGTCTAGAAGTGTTATTGCTGATGGTCGTGAGGCAGAGGGAATTTAGGTCTTTTGGAGTTTGGTGATCTGACACTCTTTTTGTTGTGTTCATTTAACTTGTAGTCCCTGCGTTTCCTGCTGGTCCTGATCAGCACTTGTTGTTTTATGTTGGTTTTACTTCAGCATATGTGAGATAGAGTTGCCTGCCCTAGGCCAGTGTGGATGATGTCCACAGGATGTCTGGTGTGGTATAGTGCGCCTTTTGTGTCGTGTTTCTCTAACTCTGCTCTGAAATTAGCCCACCTATTCATTCTTGGTAACAGGTTCAGCCATGGCAAGAGAAATGAGCTCTAGAGGGTGTCCTTCTCCAGGATCCCAAAGGATTGATTATGCTTTGCATCCTGTACATTTTGGATTCCTGAAAGCAGAAGAGGCAACACTTGTCTTGCTAGTTTCCATTTCCAAGCCAAACTGTTTCTCCAGTTTGACCTTGTGATCCATTACTTCAGAATATAAGCGTAGACTTCATGGACTTTGTGGGGGCAAAATCCCGAGTAGATCTCATGTAGCATTTATCATTCCCAACTTTTGAAAGTTTCTATTTGGGATTGGGTTTTTTTGCTTATTTCCTTTTTTTTTTTTTTTTTTTTCCCCACAAGGTTTTGTCTGGGCGTTGGGAATAGAAGGCATTAATGCTGAATGGTGGCCACTTACAGACAAGTCCTTTAGGAAGAAGGTTTACTACATTTATGCGTGGCAACCAGACCCCACATTCCTAGTATTCGAGACAGGGAGCAAGGAAGATAGGAAGAAGACAGAAATATTCCTGCTTTCCTACCCACCCCACTCCCATTCCTCCAAGGATGCAATCATCTGATTTTTTTTTAAAAAATTATTTTCTTCTCTCTTTTTACAGCCTCTCCAGTGTGCATCTTAATAAAGCTCCCTCCAGCTCAGCAGTTTGGCTGGACTTGGTGGGGAAGCAAGGAGATAGGTGACTGCCAGTGATGAGATGCACTTCTTGCTGCACGCCTGGCATTTCTATTCCTTTCCCCAAATGCCCTTGTCATTTTCTATTACTCCAGAATGCATAAATAAGAGAAAACGTCCTTTATCATCTGAATATTATTCAGATACCGTAGCACCAAGGGGAGATTTTCCTAGCTGCAGGCAGCCCAGGTGTAAGGAATTCCTTAATGTTATAGTGTCTCGTGAATGGTGGTGTGGCTGAGTTCAATCTTCTATTCAGAACCTCCACGGTGTCGGCTTTTAATATCGTTTTCCTCCTATATAATAAAAAGAATAAATAAATTACACCGATGCCTTCCAGGCATCTAGGATTAAGACGATAATTGACCAAGAGTCCAAAGAGTTCGCATTATTAATACATTCAGCTTCACAGGCTTTCAAACTTTCAAACTTTATTTGACTCTTTGCACATAGAGAATTGAAAAGTACTGCCTTCAAGACCTGCTTAGAGGAGCTGGTAGACGAGGTGAGCTTTATACAGACTCTCCTGCTTTGTGAAAGGAAGAGACTTCTCCAAAACTGAGGCTGTGGAGCTGAATGGTGACTGTGCCTGCTGCGGAGGCTATGCTAAAGGCAAGAGAAGCTGGCCTCTGCTTGGGAGACAGAATTGCTACTCAGATCTGAATCTGTAGTAAGGATGCATCAACCTATAAAAGTTCATTTTGATTAAGACAAGGTGAGAGTGTAAAGCAGAAGAGTGCCTCTAGTCTACTGTCCTGTGTGGCTGGGATAACAGTGCCATGTGCAGCATTGCTTTAAAAATATAATGAGCTCAGTGAAGAAGAGGAGGAATGGGCAAAAATGAAGCTGCTTTGGGACAGCTGATCTTCACCAGTTGTTCTGGAGCAACTCTGTGGGTAGACAAGTGTTTTGGGCTGTCTGTCTCAAGGGGAAGGTAAACACATATTAATACCTTTTGCTCAATGAATTTAGGAAAGGGATTTGTGTAACATAGTGGTCTATGACAGCAGGGAGTTGGACTTGAAGACCCCTTCTTGTCCTGTTTATTTTTGCTTCTGTGCAGTTGAACCCACAACCTTCGGAGGAGACAGAAGGATGAGATTCACCCCCTAAACATGTCTCTGTCTGTGCTTGTTTCTTGGACGTCTTGCAAAGTCACTGAAGAGAAACATGCAATTCTGTGGTGGGCTTCACCACAGCTCTTTTGTATGTCTTCCTTACAATAAGATGAATCATGCCATAAAGGCTCTGTTTCTCTTCACTGGCTACAGATATAGCACTCAGTGAAAACTGGACTGATGCATACCACTCTAACTTTTTTTGATATTTCAAGAGGAGTTTAGGTTCTGAAATTCCCTTCTCTGTTGCTCTTGTCCTCTTCTATTACTGCAGTATGCACAAATATAGGAAAGTATCCTCTATCGTCTAAATATAATTTGGCTCACAACAGAGCTTTAATGGGAGAGTGCTGTGTTTCCTGCAGACAAGGTGATTTGGAGCATATGTGGGCATCCGACCTTAGATACCCCAGGAAATTTTCATTTGGCTGTAGGAGGCTGCTGTGAAAGTTAGATAGGTCTATAGTGCTGAAAAATGTGGTCTGGATTATTTGTCAGGGGTTTAGGAAAAATCACAGAACTCCTCTGCTCGAGTTTATGCGAGCTTCAGAAAGACTGGATTTGGCTTTTATCAGCTGCAGATATTTATAGGATAGATATTTATGGCACAGGGGCATGGATCCTATTCTGAATGTGTACCAGAAGGCTGATCAGTGGCTGTAGATTGTCATAGCCAAGTTCAGTGTACTAACGTCTCAGGACAACCCTGGTGGCTGGTGACCTTATCCGGGATGTCAAGGAATGGGTAGGATATGGAGCCATTGTGGTCTTCAGTTTTTTCTTTTGGGCTGATGGACATAACTGGACCTGTTCTGCCATGATGGGACTCCAAGCTCTTCCTCAGGCAATCATTACATGTGCTAAGATAACTGTTCCCAGAAACACTGAAATATTTTCATCCATTCCCCTCTGCAGGGGGGCATGAGCTTCAGATTGGAATATCCCAGTTTGCCAGCTACCGAGGATCAGATATCAAGGTGCAAATTGGGGGTTCGTGGGCACAGATTCAGGCGCAGATGGACCATGGTGTTAATGTGACACTTCCAGCCCTGGCTGCAGGATGGTACAATGTTTCTGTCATCATCAATGGCATTGCTGTGGCTTCAAACAGGTATGTGAATACATGTACTTTCCTTTAAATATAAATTATTTTCTCTGTCCTATTTGGTATCTTAGGGTTAATCTGAGAAGGAAGGTAAGAGTTTTCACAAATTCTTTACCTAAAGGTGAAATCTGCAGTGTGGTATAAAATTATGAATAATTATCAAGGCATTTATTGATCTGTGGAACCCAAGTCAGCAAACTGCTAATGCTAGTCAATTAACTCCCCTTGGATCAGTAGGAGGCAGGAGAGAAACATTTTTAGAAAAAACAGTTGATTTGATGAAAAATGCATATTCAGGCAATCAAAGATATTCACGGATTCAGGTCAAATGCAGATAAATCCTGCTGTAGGAAAACAGCAGAAGAAAAGAAACACTTTTCACGAGAAAAACAAAAGCTAGTTTGAAAAATAAAAAATGCTTTGTTTGGAGAATTTTTAAATGATGCTATTTCCATCTTTTAAGGTGACACTTCAACTTCACGCCTAGATAAATGTAATGTAAATGAATTAAAATGTGGGGGAAAACCAACCTGAAACTGGGATACAACAAGCAACACAGATTTGTTCCTTGGACATGCAGGTCTCATCTGTGGCAGATGCTAGAAATGACCTGAAACAATTATAGTGGGGAGAAGGAAGAAACTTTTATTGCTCACAAACCACCCTAAGCTGCTTGTTGCATTAATGAACTTCAGAAGGAGAAAGCCTGCAATTGGTGGGATGACACTCAGGGATTCATCCTATCTGATACTTGAGTCTGTTAGCAGTACCACCACTTTGTCTCCAGAGACAGAGAGTGGAGGGAGATGGGTCATCCCAGGAGACAACTCTGATCTCTGGTGGGCTGGATTGCAGGCTTGGGAAGGTCTACTTCTCCAATATGTCTTTTTAGGGCCAGGGTTGTTTTTGAAAGGAGGGTGATGTGGAAAAATAGATGTAGGTGGGACAGAAGCAGAGCTACTGCCTTATCTGAGTGGGCTTCAGGAGGCTGTGTCTGGGTTTTCTCTTGCTGCAGTTACCTCTGCTGCCAGGTGGGAGGATGTAAAGAGGGAAGGCAGGTGGGACACTTGCATCTCCTGTCTGTGGGCACGGCTACAGTGGGATCTGATTGGCAAAACTCCCCTCATTCTTGCTTCATTTGATGGGCAATTCAGTTGCACCTCAGGGACTAAATTTGTCTCACAGGTTGCCACTTGATAAGTCAGTGTTCACAACAGATGTAGCTCAAATCACATGCAAAAATTTGGGATGTGGGGCAGTCTTGTCACTGTGGCATTGAACAAAGGGGAAGTGCCCAGTGGCTCTTTGGCCTTCCAACCTAGAAGGAGTTGTAAGAGAGCATAGAGCTACAGCAGGAAATAAAAATATAAATAAAAACACAGACCTCCTTTCTGTGTTTCTTGTGTTTTGCAGGGTCGAGCCGTTAATCCAGTACCTCTCCGAGATCTTCAGCATAGAGCCATGTTGTGGCTCCTTTCTGGGTAAACAGCGTCGGTACATCTGCAGCCACTTATGAAGGTTAAAGGGATCAAGGGCAGAGTTTTCCTGCAGGAATGGAAAGGGCATCCCATTTTACATCATTTTAAATGAGGGTGTTTAAAATCTGTGACCCTTTATTATGCAGACATCAACTGGCAGACAGCAGCAGTCTGGAAAAGTGAGATTGTAGTGAGCATCCCTCAATCTGGTTGGCTGGCTCAGGGGTCCCTGTGCTTTGAATTTGATTTCCCCAAGTGTTTGCTCGTGTATCCTTGCATGTTCCCATTGGGAAAACAAAGCACGCCCACACCTGACTCATCCGTGCTGTTTCTTTCAGTCATTACGCCTCCATGTTTCAAGGCTTTCTGTATGAAAGTTAGGTGGAAAGCAGGGTACAATTGTGGTTTGAAGCAAGCAATTTCAAGTGATCCCAAAGGGGACGTTCATTTCTGTTAAGTTGAAAAGACAAAAAAAAACCCCTTTTTCGATGTTAATTTTAATCAAAAGTGAAATATTTATTAATCCCATCCCAAGCTTTTAAACAATGGAAATAAGTGTGTTTCAGAGCAAAACATCACTGAATTAAAGAGAAAAGTTTTACTTTTAATCTTAAAAAGCAGATATGGGGTGGTTGATTTATTTTGTCATTTTGCTGGGGGTGGGGGAAAATTGAATCCCTATAGTGAATTTTACATGGGCCTTTAGAAACACTTTTATAGAAGACAGAGAAATTCTTCTGATGCAATCTCAAGTCCTCCACAGATTGCTCTTTCAGGCTCACAACACATTTAAAGATACAAAAACTCAGAGGCTTTGTGGTTACGTGATTATTTCAACAGTTTGTGAGGTGCTCAAGCCTAGAAAGATGTGAATGCGGATAGAGCTTGAAGAGCAAAGGCTATCAGTTTCGACAATTAAGCTGTACTAAAAAAAATAATTACTGTACACTTCTTTTCATATTTAAGGGTAAATTGAAATTTAAATAAGAACTGATTAACTCTTTGACTGTAGATTTATGAATGGCTTAAGCTGACTTAAAATCTCGTCGCTGCAAAAGGCACCAGTCTTTCTCCTGCCTTATCTCTAGTCTTTTGTTGTCTCTAACCACTTGCATGGTCATCTGGATGAAGGATTTGAGCTGACTCCAAAGGAACCCCATTATAAACCACCTTATTTTTCTGCCAGATTGTGGGAAAAGGAAGGGCATGGGCTTAATGTATAAAGAGGGTGAAGCAAGGTAGGGCACCAGGAGTGCCATTACTGCAGACTAAAAGAAGATGGAGGGAGGCTTCAGCTGGGCTCTGGGCTTGGAAGCATGAGATTAGCCTGAGAATGCTGGAGGGTTTGCATTTTTATGATTATCACTTCCTAAAATATGAGCTGCTGCTTCTTCAGTGCTGCCCTTATTCTCAGCACCGTGGGAGGGAGTGCAGGTACCATGGCTTTGCAATGTTATGTACATCCAGACACCAGGATTCACACTTATTCCAGATAATTAGCACCTGCTCTCAGTGGCCAGGGTGGTAGCAGAGCCTCCCAAGGCTGCTGCTCTTGTCATTGTGGAGAGGGACGCTCCAGTGCCATGTCTTAAAACAACTGTATGGCTCAGACTAAAGATAGCCAGTCTCCCAGAGTGACCCAAAAATAGGATGCCTTAGGAAGATGAGTGGAGCAGTGTATGATGATGCTTCTCTGCAATAGTCTTACAGCTTCCAACACTAGACACACAGACAGCTCCAGCTGAAGGTCATACCTTTGTGTCTAACCCTTCCTGAAGTGCTTTTCCACATGAATAACCTTCTTCGTTCACACCAAGAGTCTGTTTTCCCATTTGCTGTCTTCTGTGGTCTTAAGTAGATGCCCAGGGAACAAAAACCTCCAAGAAACCAGAGGAGAAAGGAAACAGCCTGCCTCCCTCCAGTCCATGGATAGGAAGCCCTGGTCAGAGTTGCTTCTGACAGTGGAGGGGGAACTGCTCTTTGTGTTCTACCCATCTTAAATGGTGCAGACTGGGAGCATATAAGTAGGGGAGGGCTTGAAGCTGGAAGTATTCATCAACGTATCGGCTTTTCTGGTCAGTGAGCTCCTCAAGGGCAAGTGACCATTAGTTCATGGCAAATCTGGCACTCTGCCTGAGCAGCCAGGCAGAACTGAAGATTGAAGGAAGATCTGCGGTTCTGGCTTTTTGTTTGAAAGCAGTCATACTGTGTTCTGTACTCTATGCAGCAGGACCAAACCATCTCTACCACGTCCCCCCCTGTCTGTACAGACAGTCCCATTCCCTGAAGAGTTCAGTCCCTGTTTACTTTCAGGGGTCCTCTCACAGCAGCTTCCTCCAGTTCTGTGGTGGCTTTCTACTGTCATTTACTGTCACTAAGGTCCGTGGGTATGTGATACCTTAGCCTCTTGTCCACGTAGGATTATCCTGATACATGCCTACTATTACCTTTATCTGTCTTGTTCCAAAAAAAGGACTTGAATTTCCTTTTCCATTCAACCTAACTAAGACTGTCTGCCATGTTTATCAGCTTTATCATGGTTTGTGATTGTTCACAGAGTCGTTAATTCCTTTACTGTACATAATGTCCTTCTTCCTTATTTTGTTTTACTTCTAGGTGGAACACTGCTCACGATCTCTGGAGTGGGCTTTAGCCAGAATCCTGCCGTGGTTTCTGTTTCACTGAACAGGCAAACCTGTATGGTTACTCACTTGGAAGAAGAGACAGTTTGGTGCCTGACCCCGCCAGCTGCTAATTTGTCTAATGAAGATTCACAAGACATCTCTGTTAGAGTAAACGTAGTCATCAGCAGTGGGTCATTTCAACATGTTCTCTTTGCAAAAAGGACCACAACCTTTAATTACCAGAGAGCTTTGACTCCTCTTATTACTGTTGTTGAAATGGAAATCACAGATAGCAGCCTGGTCTTGAGCATCCAGGGGGTAAACATCACTGGATCTGTGGCTAAGCTTGGTCATGGTGAATGTGAACTTGAGTTTCAACATGACAATAAGTCTGCAATGTTCTACCAGTGCTCTTTGCCACTGAGCAGCCTGGAACCTGGAACTTACCCCATCCAGGTTATCCAGAGGCAGCTAGGATATGCTCATGTGACAGCAAGGCTGCAGGCCCTTATTGTAACTCCTCGGATAACCTCCATATTCCCATCACAAGGATCAATCTGTGGTGGGATGTTACTCACTATATCTGGCATTGCTTTAAAATCCAGGAGGAATTTGGTACAGGTCAGCCTGGAGAGTAATTATTCCTGTGAGATCCAGAACTCTGATAATGATGCCATTAGTTGCATTGTCTTTCCAGGGGCCCATCCTTTGCGTTATCAGTGGTTGGCTGAGGCATCTTGGGCTCTCAATGTCACAGTGATTGTCAATGGCATCAGCAGCGTCTGCCTTGGAGACTGTACACTCCACCTTCATGAGCAGTGGACCCCCGTTGTAGATCTGGTGACCTGGGAAACTAATGGGACATTCACCTATGTGATGATCAAAGGACAGAGGTTGGCATGGCCAAGTGACAGCCCCGTGGTACACGTGAATAACCAGGCTGTCTGCAAGGTAACTTTTTGGAACGAGACTAGCATCAAGTGTCGGACAAACTGCATTGCCCCAGGGGAGCACAACATTTCCATATCCACCAGGAAAAGTGGGCAAGCTTGCTTCAGAAAGGCGTCCAGCATTCTCACCGTCCTGCCTCAGGTGTATCGGTTTTACCCACAAAACTTCAGTACCAATGGTGGAGGCCTGCTTACCTTAGCAGGCTTGGCACTGAAAGGAAAGAGAATGACTTCTGTTCTCATTGATCATCAGCCTTGCCTTGTTATCAGTGTCACCTGTGTAGCTATCCAGTGCACGGTGCCTCCAGGTAATGGGACTAAGGCTTTGAGTCTAAAAGTAGATGGCATCTCCTATTACCTCGGAAGAATAAGTTACAGCAAGGAGTTTACCCCAGTTTTCCTTTCGCTTGTTGCAACTGGTCGCCTTTTAACGATGACCGTATCACAGATCACAGAGAGGGACACCATCTATGTATTTGTTGGAGACTTTGCTTGTAGTGGTGTCACCATCACTCGCTCCACTTTGCAGTGCTCAGCTCCTCTGATCCCTGTTGGTGAGTACCCTGTGCTGGGCCTGGATGTCCCAAGGGGCTGGACTTCCTCCAACCTGATGTTCATCTCTCAGCTGATGGTGACAGCTGTGCATCACAACTGGGGTAAGTCACAACTGGGGTAAGTGAAGACTTATTGTAGCTTCTCCATGGGGTGCAATCTGAGGGACTGTGGTGACTGGGATTATTTTTTTGGTATGAAAGCAAAAATGATGAATTAAAAAAAAATCCTTGTTGAGAGTTGGCTGTCAGGCTCTGTCTTAAATATCATTTTTTGTCCTTTTCCAAGGTGGCTTGCATGGAGGAGCAGTGTACCTGCGTGGAACTGGGTTTTCCCCAAGGAAGACTTTGGTTACAGTCTGTGGCACCCCCTGTGAAATGTTGGGCAACACAACGATGACTGACCTGACCTGCCTTGCCCCACACCTACACGGTCAGCTATGACACAAAACCTCGCACTGTGTTAAAAACATACCCTAAAAACCTATCTCGACCTAAAAGTGGGTGGTCCCAGTGTATCTCATCCCAGGGGAACAGAGAGCAGCAGCAACCCTGGAGAGGAACCAACATAGCATTGACTTCGGGTTTTTGAGCTCAGTCCAAAGAAAATTGTTGTCAGAGGGAGTTTTTGTGTCAATGGCCATGGGCTTTGGACTAGATCCACTGTGCGCCTGTGGCCACATATGCTTTGTGGGTGTGTATGAAGTGTGCATAACGTCAGCAATTCCTTGTGGCAGCTATTTCTTTGGGAAAACTCTCTCATATAAAATGTACGTGAGGTCTGTAGGGTTGGGTACCCAAGCGCCTCTTGGCCATCATGATCATCTTAATGAGATGAACTCCCTTAAAAGCCTTTTTTAGCGTGGCCCCATACGTTTTCTGTTTTGACTGCATGGGGGGACAGCTTCAGTGGGGTAAGGGGGTGGAAGAAAAAGGGTGAGTGACTGGGAGGGTGAATAAATGATGTACTATGGCGAGTTCATACCTTTGGGAAGCTGGAGATGAGGATTTGAATTCCTTGAGAGGAAGATGGGATCATCCTATGGCCAGAGCATCCTCCGTAACTGGAGAGAGACAGCTGAGAATGATGCCATGATCTCTGGCTCTATCAAAGACAGAAATAAACCTGCCTCAATTTTGGAGGAAACTCTTAAAAATGGGCATTTTCTGGGACAAGATGCATTTCCTCCCTCTCATACTGGCAGCACAGAATTAGGCTCCTAAGATTTGCAAAAAGCGGGATTTAAGACTTTTAAATCTCACTCTGAGACATATGCCATTCTGCAAGCGCTAAGCACAGAGCAGCTACCTTGGTACTGCAGCATTGCAACATGTGGTAGCATAACGCTTCATCCCCTTCTTAGCTCTGATGCTGGGAGAACATCCTGAGATCTACAGAAATATTTGCTATTTGGTGGCCATTCAGCGATCCATCATCCAGGTGACCAAAGATCCATGGCCACTTATTCTTTGTGGACCTGGAAGAAAGGTGGCAGTGGGAATGTCCATCAGGGCAAATGGCCAGGGTTTTGCTCAAATGTTTGTGGAATCTCCATCCTCCAAAATAGGCAGAAGTTGACTAGATTAGCTGCTAAGGAGCCACTCCAGTGTGAAATTTAATGTTCTTTTGAGCAAGGGTTGGGACAAGAGGCATCCAGGGGTCCTCTTCAGCCTCACTTATTCCAAAATTCTAAATTTGCTCTTGTCATTTTGAATGGTTCCTTTCCTCATCCATGAAGAATGCTAAGAAAAATGGAAAGTGGAAAAAAAAAAAAGGGTTTTAAACCCAACCACAAATACTCAAAAGAAGTCACCAAGAGCTTTCAAGGGCTCAATTTTCTTTGCTTTAAACAAGATACAGACACAGTCCACAGAACTGCTTATTATTATTAATTATTATTATTAAAATTATTATTAATTATTATTATTATTTAAACAAGAGAAAATATATGGTGCTGGAGTGCTGAAAAGAAAAATAATCAGAGCACAAAACAGGGAAGTCTGGTTATTGCAGGAAGAATAGCAGAATGAAATGTAATCAAATTGATCCAAACTGTGAAAATACTAATAGCTATGTTCAAAATTCACTGAGTGGTAGACGGCAGAGGGAGCCTGGGGAAAACCGTTTTACAGGCAGGATCACAATACTTATTGCTGACACTAGATGTCAGCAAGTGAACGCTGATTGCTGCCCGCTTGCTGGTTGCCTTTCATGGAGAGAAGATGCAAAGGACTCGTTGCCTCACTAACCAAAGGGACACAGGCGCTATTGCTTTGAGGCCAGTTACCAGACTTTCTCCCCTACCCTGGAATTTGCAGTGTGCAGCCTTCAAATCTCACCAGTCGAGTTGCAAAAATGTTTCTCTGTCGATGAAGTATTTGCAGAAAAAAATTAAATTTTTTGCATTTAAATTGGAGACTGCTTAAATCTGAGTGTTTGCCAGGTTACTTGTACTCCCTGAGACGGTTGTATTCACCCTTTGTCCATCCACATGTGGCATCCGTGAATCTGTATATCAGCAAGATGATTTCCAGACAGCGTCCCTCCTAATATTTAAGGGATTACAAACCCCTGCTGTTTAGGGCGTGAGTGGATTTATTAGGAGCAGTTAGTCCAGTCTTACCTCGTGGTTTACATGCTGCTGTTTGCCTGGGGAAATTCGCTACTTGGCACTCGCACATCCAGTGTTCAGACCTTTCTTTCACAGCCTCGGCCACACGGGAGAGGTGGTGAAGTGACTTCGGGGATGCAGGACCATAAGCCATGAAGGAGATGGGAGGGATAGGTCTGTGGTGCCCCAGGGCTCCTTCGGTGCAGAGGCTGGTGTGGCCAGGTTGGATGCTTGTCTGACATTTCCTGGCGTTGCTTGTGAACCAGGTGATGAGAAGTGAAGAGTTCAAGCTGCATTTCTTCTGTTACAGCGTGCTGTGAAGCAGAAACACCTCCCCTCTGGCATTGGGGGATGTCAGGTGGCAGCTCGCCTCCCTGGGGTTTCGGCGCTAGGTCATGTTGTGTCTGGCCTCCTTAAGATTAGAGAAGTTCACGTGGGAATCCACAACTGGTCCATCTAGCCTACTCATGTGATCAAATCCGCAGGGCAAGGCTCTGCAGCTAGGAAATGTGACTTTTTTCCCCACTTAACAGATGCTTTTCTAAGACATGAGGAACAACTGGGCTCATCAGGATCCATCCATAAGCCTGCCCCATGGAGTCTTCCTTAGGAATGGGTGTGGAGCGGTGTTGCACCAAGGTTTTGGTTTGATCGTTGACAAGAGCTGGGCATGCTAAATACTGAAACACGCTCGATCCAGAGCACGAGGAATAGGAACGTTAACCTAGAGTCTTTCATAAAAGTTGTTGTCTTTTTCAAGCTGCAGAAAAATCAAATTAGAATAGAGCTAAAATTCGAGCTTCACCCTTAAAGCTTAAGAAAATTAACAAAATTAAATAAAATTTAAAAAAAAACCCATACTCCCTTCAAGGAAAACAAAAACAAAACCAAAAAACCCAAACTAACCCACAAGTCTTTAAAGGTCTGGTAAAGAGATAACTGGCTTGATCCCGAGAGCTCTCCCCTTCTCTTGTTCTTGCTTTGTTACTCGTGTTGCAGTGCTGTTGATGAGTGCAAATACATCTGTGGATTCTGTTCAGCTCAGGTTAAATTTACAGAACACATGGTTAATGTCTGTGGGATTGAATTGTGCTCCCATGAAAGATGGGAATAGTGGCAGGAAGCTTAAGGCAGACGAGAAAATAACTGAATATTCATGTTAAGTGATATTAGGGTAAGAACCATATATAAACTTTGCAGTAAGCCAGTACCCAAGATCATATGTTTGACATTGGGGTAAAGAAGGCACCTTTAAAAGGAGTTGAACTGATAAGAAGATCCATCAGGGAAAAAGCTGAGTCTGATTTGCCTGATTACATCAGTGTGCTTGGAATAACAGGTCTGGCTTTAGGACTTTGATGTAGCAGGTGTTGGGATCTTTTTTAGAGAGTCCTGGACCTACTATTAGCCAGATTACATTGGTAAAAGTGGATGTTTAGGGAAGAGGATTTAGATTAAAGGCTAGAAATTAAATGAGGCTGGTTTAAAAGGAAGAGAGACTTGGCTTGGTGGAGCTCTTCGTATGGGGCAAGAGGAGAGAGAGCAATAAGTTTTGGTTGCAGCAGAGCAGATGTAACAAGGAGATGCACTGAGCTAAGACCAAGGGGGAACTATAGCCAGGGAAATATGGTGATTAGTATGAGTAAATGCAGAAGATATGAAGAGGGCGAGTTGTGGCAACTGAGACCTCAAAAGAAGCCAGGGCCTCTGATGTTTATTGTGCAGATCAAACCAAAGACCCTTCTGTTTTTCAAATCCACAAATGAAATTTAGAAAGAGGAAAAAAATGCATATTGATTACACGGCAAGAATGTTCTGACAGTGAGATCTATCAGGCGGTGGAATAGATGCTTGCAAAGTGACCTCTTGGGACTTCTGAAACTCGTCTGTGCAAAATGAATGTCTCCTAGGGAGCAATTCTTCATAGGCAGAGGTTGGACTTGATGGCCTTAACAGGTCTTTTTCCTTTTCTTTTTTTTCTTTCTTTCTTTTATTTATTTTTTTTTAATTTGTCTTCTCTGCTAAGCACATGTTAATGTTATGCTCTGCAGTCCGTTTTGTGAGCAGTGGATAACTGGGGATGTGTGGTTTGGCACTGGGACTCCGTGGGCAGTTGTTCAATCAATCTGCAGCTGCCCTTGGAAGTCCTGTAGGTTTTAGCCTCATCACATGTCTGGCAGTTGTTATTAAACAGTGACCCAGAACAAAGCCCTTGTGCCGAGCATCCCAGGATCCTGGCTTAAACCAGAGTATCCCCCAAAGACAGGGTTGGGGGCAGTCGGTCCCTAACCCATTACCAACATACAGAGACTTGGCTGCCATTGTGTCTGATCTCAAAAGAGAAACCGTAATAGGATGAATGCATTCATCTCAGTGATGAATTTGTATTACACGTGATTACCAGGTTTTATCTTTGTAGGGAATAGAAAGCATAAAGAATTCTGAGGTTTGAACACTAACTAATTAAGCAGGGAGAAGAATTGTGCCTGAGAACGGATAGACTACCCTTTTAGGACATACTAAGCGTGTTGCAATCTTTAGTTGATATTTTTTGCTATTGTTGTGGCAGGAGATAATGGCACCAATAATACCAAGAGATATTTGTGTTTAACATTTAGAGGAAGGGGGATAAAAGGGCAAGATTTCCTCCTAACTGAGAAAAGTATTAAATCCTCTAGGAGCAGGGGAATAGGAGGACCGCAGAGATCCCCAAAGAAGGAATGAGAATTGGACATGTCAAAGAGTGGTGTCTCCATCAGGTGGACAGGAGCTGTAGGATGTGGAGACGAGATCCCTCCCTCCTTCCACCTGAGATGGAGAAAGCAGTCCTAAGTTTGATTCTGGGGTGTATAGATTAAGCAGGGATTTCTTGGATTTTCCTTCCACTGGTCTCTTTACAAGCCCTTGTAACCTTGCTCTTTAGCTTAGATTTTATAAATTAATACTATTGTTTGCCTGGTTTGAGTTAAAAATTATTTCAGCAGTTGGCAGAATACAAGACCTTACATTTCTACAAGCGTGATAACATTGAGATAAGGGCACTGGAGCACAGCAGAAATGCCTAATTTCCACATAACATTTTGGGAGTACCCAAAGAGTGACGACCCTTCTGCTGATCTCTGAGGGCTGTGCAGGAAATATCTTCTGGTGACCTGCATTAGCCAGGCAAGTTCTTTGACAGCAGCAAAGTATTGAGGAAAATATTTATATCTTGAGATCCTGTGGGTCATTTCTAACTTTTTAGTCCTAAAATAGTCTTTTTCTACCCAGAAAAACTCCGCCATCTTCCTTTTAAGAGCGTAGTAGAAAACCAAAGCTCCTTTTGATTAGCTCAGCAACCTGTTGTTTTTTCTCAAACTTTGGAATGTGAATTTAACCTGCCTTTGATCACTCACTTTCAGAGGGTGATCAAACACTGGACAGGCTTCCTAGAGAAGTGGTTCATGTCCCATGTCTGTCAGTGGTTAAGAGGCATTTGGACAATTCCCTTAATAACATGCTTTAATTTTTGTCAGTCCAGAAGTGGTCAGACAGTTGGACTAGATGATTGTGATAGGTTTCTTCCAACTGAAAATATTCCATTCCCTAATGTTGCTCTAGTTGCGTATTCATCTAAGGTAGCTGTACATTCTCCGTTACCAAATCTGAGCTTATCACAACCTTTCGTGTCACAAGCAGAATACAATAGTAAAGCAGAAGGAACTGTTGAACCCTATTAGAAAAGGGGAACAAATTCTTCTGTCCACAGGAAAGTTGTGGGTTTGTGAAGGAAGGAAAGGGCAGTGCCATCACTGCTTGGATGTCCTTCAGCTTTGCTAGTGTTGTAGTTTAACGTTTTGAGAAGTTCTCAGCCTCCCCCTGGATGAAAAAAAAAAAGTATACGTGCCAACTCTTTGGAGAAATTTCTGTAATGAATTGGTTCTTCTGCAAGTTTTTGCAAAGGCAAGTTCTTGGTAGTATTTTATCCTCTTCAATGATATTAATTTGCCAAAACACAGATATATAGTGCCACTTAAAATGGCCTTGGAAAGGCAGCCTGGCTTCCAGGAAGACACGAAGCTTCTGCATAAGATGCCACAGGTGGCTCTATTCAGGACAATAAAAGCAAAATATAGGAATGACACTATCATTCCTTTAGGATTCTCTGTCTATTACTTGTATCTCTCATGTTTATATATAGGTCTTTGAGGCAGCGATAGTGTTTGGCTGCGTTTGAATGGGTGCCGAGCAAGAGAAATGTCACTGGATGTGGGGAAGGAAAGAGATTAAGCATATTGCAAAATACGTGAAGATGTGGTAACCTTTTTTTCTTATTCTAAATCCAGAGAAGAAAAATACACAAAAATAGTGAACAACTCTCTCCCTGAAGTTCAGAGCAGATGAAATGCTAGGTTTTAATATTTCAAAAAATACCTTAAACATTAAACAGCTATAAACTTTTCAAAAATACTCCATATGAAATAATGACTTTTAGGAAAACGTGTAAATATTTTAACATAGGAAATATAGCAGTTTCATGTTTTTACCATTTCAAAAATAATTTTCAGAATTTCTTAGGACCTGTGACATTCATTGACAATGATGCTTTCCCAGCAAACAAAGATGGCTTTTGAACATATCAGAATTTAAAAAAGAAAACAACAACAAAAAAATCCTTTCTTGATAAATTCCCACTGATTGCACTTCTGATACATGAGGAACACACTTAGATACTACAATGCAGAGTGTAATATTGTCCACAGAAAAGTTCATTACAACTGTTTTATTAGTTCAGGATTAATGAAAATTTTCCAAAAATCTTTACATGCTCAGGGTTTTGAGAGAAACAGTTTTGATCTCTGACATGGCTTAATGCTTAAAGAATTCCTTTTTTAAAAAATTATTAAAACCAAACATTTCAACTGATCTGAACTTCAGTGATGGTTCATATTTTTTATTAAACATTTTTGTCTGGGTTTAGAATAAAAAAAAACAAAACAATTTCTGTTCACACTGCTTGTTCCTTAAATACACCTCAAAACAAAGCAGGTGCTCACTTTCTACCGCATCCATGGAGTCAAACTCAGATCAAGTCTCTAGTCACACTCAGGTACTACAAAGCAAGGTGAACTGGGAGATCCCAGTTCACACAAGTTCCCTAGAAGCCCTCCAAGCTGTGGCAATGCTTTCACTAAACCTATTTCTGGATTTCAAAGTTGTCATATCCCTCTGGTAAAAGGTTTGTGCCTCACTCCTGATCTGTAAACTGTGGTCCACTTTCCCCAGCAGAAATGCCCATGCTTTTATTTAATCACTTATCTCACCTCCTCCTGGATGGAGCAATTTGATCCTAAAGATCATCCTGATCTTGATGCACAGTGTAGGTTATATGCTTGCTCACACAAAGCAAAAGAGGCTGAAGGAGTTGCATGGAGACCCATCTGTCCTCAAAAAGGATGCACCAAAAGGGAGGTTGGGACATGCACATCAGGAATTCACAATGACAACTGTCAGTTGCTAAAATCTGCTTAATATCAGTGATGTGTAGGCTGCTTTATGTTATTTTTTCCCCCTCTTGTCTTTGCAGCGTCATTGGCCATTCTCTGTGGTCTGACACGTTCTTCTGTTGACTGCCAAGAAGACAGAGCCACCTTCATTGACTGTGATGTCCAAGTCACAGTGGGCTCCTATCACCAGAGACGACCTGTGTCTTACCTGTATGTCTGTGAGGACAGCCCACCTCAGTGGCAGTGGAGGGACATCAACCCACCGTGGAGGCGTTTTGCTGGACTCTTTGCCAGGTTAGTGCCCATGATTGGGCCCATCCATGAACAATGCAGAATCATAGAATCTTTATGGTTGGAAGAGACCTTTAGAATCATCAAATCCAACCGTTAACCTAGCACTGCCAAGTTACTACTAAACCATGTCCCTCAGCACCACATCTGCACATGTTTTAACATCCCTCAGAAGGTATTCCACCTTTTGCAGAATTGGTCCCTGAAAGACTGAAGGAGCAAATTTCTAATTCGTAGGTCGATGCCAACAGAGCAATTTAGCCTTGAGACCACTAGAGAGCTCCGCTGGGTTGTGAAATTCATTCCCCGAGTCTATCAAAGCATCTTTAGTCCCCCCTCCTTCCCTCCCATCTTTTTAAAGTGTTTGAGAGACATCAGAAAATCCATCTCATAAACAGCCTGCTTTGTTCCTTTTTAGGTTTTAATATTTATCTTCTGATCCAAAGCAACATCTGGTGGCTGCCAATGGGGAAAAAAGATTAGGCATTATGAAAAGCAGAAGTCTTTTTTTTTTTTTCCCCCTGCCTTTTTTTCCCCCCCTTCCTCTCTTCAAGCAGTTTCATGAGTAAAAAGTCACAGAGAAAATTCAGCAGGCTGTGCGATATTTACTCAGCAAGGATGCTCAGGCACTTACTCAAGGCTCGGCCTTTGCAAATCCAAGGCCGGGTTGCCCAGGAATATAAATTGGTACCATTGTCTTTAATGGGTGGTGGGGATGGATACCTGCAGAGCATTTACTCCTACGAGTAAGAGGGAGGTCTGAATTAAGGAATAAACAGATGAAAAAAACTTACTAAACGAAATTAAACAAATAGAGAATTAAAATATCACTGCAATACTTTGCCCGTGGTTTGCTGTACGTAGTGAACCCATTCCTGGTTGGTGCATGATGCTACTGCCCAGGTATTTTAATGGAGCTGCAGAGATTTGCTCCTCATCCTTATCTGGTCCTTATGTCACAGCTGGTGTTGTGAGTCACCACAGGGAGTTCCGGATGCCCTGTGTTAAGGGAAGAAAGCCAACTGGCATTTTCTGAACAAAGACAACAAGGCATGAGTTGCATTTTCTTTTTTTTTTTTTTTTTAATAAAAAATAAACTTTTTTTTTAAAAAAAAGGTTTACACAGTTACAGCATCTGCCTGTCAGTCTGTCGTTTCCTCCCCACCAGCTTTTGAGCTCTGATTAATTTGACCTCGGTTTCATAAGGGACGGACATCTTAAGAATTATGAAATTCTTGGGCTGCTGAGGAATTTAGCAGAGTACTGATATTTTTTTCTGGTAACTGTATTTCTAAACTGGTCTCGCTGAAGAGAGCAGGGCAAAGACGACTGATTTCAGATGAGTTTCTTGATCTGAAAAATCAGGGAAGAAGTAGAGGAAGAGAGCTTGAAGTCATTCAAATTACGCATTTTAGAGCTTTTGAAAACATTTTTTTTTCAAATTTTGCTTCAGAAAAATCTTTAATTTCAAAATATTAATGGAATTCATAGCAAAGTGTTAGAAAATGAAAATGTTCAAAGCAGAAATGAACTGGTCCATTGATTCCTGAAATAATGCACGTTGATTGCTGTAATTAATAATAGTAACTAACAATAACAATAATAAAAAATATATGGATTTGAGTTCTGAGCAAATGTTCAAGAGTTAAGACATTCATCCCAGGATGGGGACAAAACTACTGAAATCGTTCCTGGCTTAACTGCATATTAAATCTCTCCTGTTCTTTCTTATTAGTTTTACAATGATTTGAAAAAAACTTCTAATCTAATCTGTACTACAGCCCTTTTATATATATATATATATATGTATACACATATACACTATATATAAAGTATACACATAGTGGCAAATGCATGTTCCTTAGAAGAGGTGCAAGCTTTGCCATTAACATCCGTGGTTACCAAGATATATCCCTGAATTCCCTGCCACAAATCGCCCCTTCTTTTCTTGCTTTTCCTTTAAACACTGCAATTTGTTAATGGTTTTCCAGCATCCAGGTTTCAGGATGCAGTTACTAGAGGACAGGGAGGAATTTGCTCTTTGCCTACAAGCAAAGCTGGTTAACTTTTTGTAAAAAGATGTGAACAACCACTCAGAGGTCCTTGTATTGACTTCAGCGCCTGGCAAATTGGGATCATACCCTGCATTTAGCCAACAACAACCCTCTTCAGCTTTTAAAATAGTTGGCTATTTAAAAGGTGCAGCTTTTTCTTGTAGCGTTAAAAAGAAGTACTATACAGTCTTGAAAGATAGCGATAGCCAGCTTGGTTGAATTATTTTACAGGACAAGAGCAGTTCTCAAAGTGTTGCTATCAAAAGCAAGTGTAGTTCCCTACGGCTGGCTTTTGATTATTGATACAGCAGAGGGAAAGATTCATTTAAATATAGAAATAAAAATTCACGGTTAAAAAGGTTCAGCTACTTGCAGAAGGCTTTTTTTTTTTTTTTTTTTTTTGTAGTTTCTACTGTGGCTGCTTCCCTTAACACTTTAACACTGAAAAAGGGCAACAAAACAAATACCCCCTAAATGCACTGTCAGAGCAGCTCTTTGCTTGTACGGTGGGCTGCCACATCCAGCATGGTTTGAAAACTTCATGTTCATCAAGTCATCCTGATTGTCATCCTCCCAACAAAGCTCTGAGTGTTGGCTTTCCAACTGGGTTGATTTTGGTAGAGCTTAGGCTCCTAACTTTGACACTTCAGAAATTTCTGTTAGAAGGGGCTTTCAGGGAACCTGAAGACCTCTAAAAATCCTGGTCCTACTTACCCATTCCTCTATTTTGTTGGGTAAATCAAATTATGAACTCTGTCCTTTCTTAGCTGTTCAGAAAAGTGGCATAATTTCTGAGCTATGTTGATGTTGCTATAACTCATCTCCGTCCCACAAGTTGCAGGTGTGGGTGCATCTGACGGTGGGGTAGGGAGGGGAGGATGAAGGAGCAATGGCCAAGGAAGGAATAAAAAATGACATTGCATTACCCTGTCCTGATCTGAAGCCTGTAGAAGTAAATTGGGAAGTTTCCCCCTCATTTTGAGGGTTGTTGCATCCTATAGCTCCCCATAACGAAGTGCAACCAAAGTCAGCAGCTGTCAACAGCAAGACGAAGGAAAAAAATGTTTCTTCCCCAACACCTTTTTTTTTATTACTTCTTCCCCCTATGCAAGGAGAGGCTTTAGAGCAAATGTCTGTTAGTATAACTGGCACATATATCGAATCTGCTTAGTCTGGGCTGTTAAGTAAGTTTAATTAATTTACTAAGTTAATGTTCCAATGCTAGCAACAAAGCGTCATTGCAATCAGCTGGGTAGCAGGAATTGGAACCCCTAAATGAGCTCATTTTTTCACAGTTGGAATTAGGGACCAGTTAGCCAGTTGTGTGGTTTTTCCAATTTCTCCACTTGCCCTAAGGGAGTTGCAAGTTATTCATTCCCTATTGCTAAGTGTGAGTAAGATGGGGAGGGGGGAGACATGAACAAACCCTACTCCATGTAGGAGTCCATCTTTGATCCTAACACTGCTGATTCCCTTGCTGTTCTCTGCACTTATCTTCCTGCCTTGGTCCTCGAATGGCATTTGCTCCTATTTGTAATAGTTTGGGGGAGCAGAAAAGGCATCACTGAGAGATATTTACTGCATGTATTTTCATCCTGAGTGTGTGCAGATAAAGGGGGGAAAAACAAATAAACAATAAAAGAATGGAAACAAAATTACAGAAATTTGCAAAGTTTGACAAATGGTGGCCAGGAGTTGCCACAAGCTAATGGCTTGCAATGATTAATAAGAGTAAAAATAATTGCATTTCATTAAGATTGATGACACCCCATTTAACCTCCCTTCTCGTTTCAGCCCTAAAGTGGAAAGAGATGAAGTTCTCATCTATAATAGCTCCTGTAACATTACCATGGAAACTGAGGCAGAGATGGAGTGTGAGGGAGCTAATCAGCCAATTACCGCCAAGATTACTGAGATATGGAAAAACTGGGGCCAGAACACTCAGGTATAATCAAATCTTTTTTACAGACTGATTCAAACAGCTTAAAATTAAATTTGTAATATTGTGTACATTTAAAGGGGAGGAAAAAAAAACAATTTAGGCTGAGCCGTAGCAATATATAATATTAAATGCTTTCCAACTTTGAATAGCAGTTCTAATGCCGTGCAGCTGAATTAATGCCTAACTATGGTTAATCATGTATTTTATGAGACATAAATGAGCTTTACCTTATTTTCTAGGCTATGTATATCTTTTTTAACACTCTCCATTTTTTACATAAATTCCAAGTCTGTTCTAAAAGTGTTATTTTCTGTTACTTGAGGAGAAATTTTAGCCATGAGATACAGAGTTTCTGCTTTCTGGCAGAGACTTAGCATTATGCATTTGGGCAGTTCTGCTTATATTTGGTTTTTGCTCCTCTTCAGTATCTGAAGGAAAATGGGTCGGTCTTCCCTGTGCTATGTGTGGGTACAGCGAGAAGAAAGACAACCACAAAGTGTTCATTACAAAAACTATGGCTCTGAATGAACACCATTGTAAGGCTCTCTATCTAAAAATGTTCATTGCACACCTAAAATGTCCTTTTAGAGTCCTCGGGGTGTTTGCAGAGTTTTTATCATAGTATCATAGAATAGTTTGTGTTGGAAGGGACTTTTAAAGGTCATCTAGTCCAAGCCCACTGCAATGAGTAGAGGTGTTTTTTGGGGGTTTTGAGCTGAATACCAGGTTGTGCCACCTGTGAGAAGAAATTTAGAGGGGCTGTATGTTTGGGGAACAACAAATATCCCTTTGTCACCATCCTTTCCTTAAAGAGCAGCTCCTGAGAAGTGATGGAGGCCTAGTACATAGTGGTAGTGGGAAGAGTCGCACATCTGACTTATCAGAAAAAATGCTGGGTTTTACCTCATAAAACAAGTTGTCATACAGTTGTCTTAATATGGTTGAGGCCTAGGAAACTGAAGTTTGTTTTTTCAGGCTTGATATTAAAGCTATCATGCTAATTTTTAACTCTGTTTGCAATGAAATTTCCTTTACCGTCTCCACCACCGCAGAAGTAGCTACTGCGTCTCAGCGGAGTAATTTTGCTGTGTAGAATCTTAACAGCAGGTTCTAGATCTTTTACTAAAAGTCCCTGGATATTTGCCCTGCAAATCTACTTTACATGTATGATACTATTGCACATGAGTATCGTAAAATACAATTGCTTTCCTTTATTCTGTCGTTTTAAGTCTGTCCTTGGTCTGTGAAGGAATGTCACGTGTAGCCTTTTTCCTGTTAGTTTTCATTTGTTAGTTATGCTACTAGAAATATGCCAAGGTAAGGAGAAAACCAAACAAAAAAAATATTAAAAATTGCTAGTTGGCAACTGTAGGAGGCCAGCAAAAGGCAGTGATGAGGCGAGCTTCAGATCAAATGGTAACTGTCCCTTTCATTCATATTTTCCTTCCCAAATGTGAGAAGGGCATCTCTACTGCCTAAAAAGCCCGGGCTGCAGGGTAGAGGAGTTGTTACCTGCTGTTGGCTGTGATCTGAAGGGCTTGGCTGTGTCATGGGTCCTGTAGTCTCAATAACGAGATGATGACAGGTTGTCATTTGACTCATGTTGGGGGAAGAATAGGAAGAAGTAGTGAGGTTTGTCCCTGCTATGGTTTTTCCTGCTCAGAGAGGGGAAAATCGAGGAAGTCCTAAGTGTCCTGAATGAATGAATTCATTCAGGGAGAGCTGGGTGAAACCAGCAGCGCTTTTAGATCTGGGATTTGCTGCTGCTTAATGAACCCAGAGGGCATTTGGAATCATTTTATCCCCCTTCCCAAAACTGGCCTGGGTGAGCAGAGGTGGATGGGTGGGGAGTTCAGATAAATGGTTTCAATTTTGGTCCCTTTCTAGCTGACAGCATCCTGTTAAGATTTACGACCTGGTGCAGCATATGCATGCTTCACTGTAGAGGTTTAAATCATGTCATGTGAACTGGCCTTACCTTTCCAGTGGAAATAATGGTCCCCAGGTTCAGCACCAAGCAGTGAAATGCATTAATAGCACCACGTGCCTTAGGATAATGGTGCTATTAGCAGGCAGCACAACTCTGTGTACAAGTAATGGGACTGCATCTCTTTATAATAACATCTGGCACTTCTGTTGCACTCTCATGCAAGGATCTCAAAGCACTTCATAAAAAATGGGCCTGATCTTAGTGCTTTTCAGCATAGCTACACTGCTCAGCATTTTTGTTTTCTGCCAGCTGAACGATGCCTGGGCAGGCTGATAACTCAGTGGTGTTTTAGCACAGCTGGGCTTTGTGGGACGGTTGGGGTTAGAGATGATTAGATGATGATGGAACCAGGATTAGCTCCAGAGTGATATTGGAAATAAGAAGAGGCATGGCACAAAGGCTGACAAAGGCTTGTCAAGAGCATGAAATGAATGGACATTGGCAAGAAGAGAGAACAACCTTGGTTCAGAGCAGAAAATTAAAAAAACACAAACATCAGAAGACTGGTTCTATGAACTTGAGTCTAAACGATGCAAGCTTTAGGGTAAAGTCGTTCTTTTCTTCAGTCTTTATAAGACACCTGATAGGACCTGTCCATAATCCTTAAAATAATAAGGAAGAGAATAATGTGATTAGTTGGGATTTGGTAGGTTGGAAATGAGGCGAACGTAGACTGTGAATGTGACAGGGTTTTGCAGCAATCTCCTTTTAGGAAAATGCTGGGCAGAAGGCTCCAGAGATGCCTGGGAAGGAGCCTGGTGGGTGTATGGGAGAGGTGTACAATAACTCCAGTAGCAGGAAACTGAACTCCATGCTGATCTCTTCCAGGTCTGTGTTTCTATGATGCTTTTAGCAGCCCTACAGAATCACACACAGAATCACAGAATGGTTCAGGTTGGAAAGGACCTTAAAGATCATCTAGTTCCAACCCCCTGCCCTGGGCAGGGACACCTCCCACTAGACCAGGTTGCTCAAAGCCTCATCCAGCCTGGCCTTGAACACCTCCAGGGATGGGGCAGCCACAACTTCCCTGGGCAACCTGTTCTGGTGCCTCACCACCCTCACAGTAAAGAATTTCTTCCTCATATCCAATCTAAATCTCCCCTCTTTCAGTTTGAGGCCATTACCCATGTCCTATCATTACACTCCCTGATAAAGAGTCCCTTCCCATCCTTCCTGTAGCCCCGTTACCAATAGCTCACACACACAGCCTAGTGACATTGAAGAGGAATCCATGCATAAGGATCTTGCTCTACAGCCAGTGGCAGAGACATGTCCATCATCTTGATCTGCCTTTTTGATCAGCAGGAGCCTTGCACTGGAAATAGTCTATTTTTCTCTTGCCTAACTCTGCAGAACAGTATCCAGACAGTGAATTCACCCTGGATCTTTGTGTTAGACTTACTAAAAATTGGATTAAATGCCTATTGTAACATATCTAGGAATCAGACCTTAGCCATGCTAGTTGGGTTTTGAATAACATATTGCCAGACCCATTCCTCCATGTTTCTGGTCACAGCCAGGATATATATTATATATGTATACACTTATATATATATTTTTTTATATATATGTGTGTGTGTATATATATGCATTCCCATGGTTTTCTCTCACTGTCTGAATTGCAAGTGCGTGTGTATACCAAGGACACCAAAATTGTCTGATGAGTTTAGCAAACACCACAAGCACTCTTTCTCAGTGAGTTAATGAGGTGATTGTCCTTTGAACTTCTTTTACTGTCTTAGATATACAGAAACTCCAAGTACTAGAAGATCATTGTACCTAGATACAAACTCCTCACAGGTGCATTTTTTTTTTCTTCCATTTCTTTAACACCTTTTTTTCCTATGATAAATACACATAAAGATCTATTTTAATGCAAATTAAGAGCTTAACCCTAGATACCTTAATTTTTGTATGATCTGCATGAGATAGCTAAGCTTAATTCTGCAGGGAAGAGAACTCTTCCACCTCTGATTTCAACATAACTTTGCTTGAAAGAAGGGCTGTAGTTATCATTGAAAGTTAGAAGGTCATTTTTTGAAAATGCTGGCTGTCCTATTTGTGTTGTGTATGCTACTCCCTTGAGTCACTCACTTGAATTTATGGTCCGGGTTGAGCCCATTTGGAAACTTTTGGGCAGGATCCTCAGCCAGGGAAAACAGTTGTATTTTCTGGGAGATGATGCAACACCCATCACCTAAGCTTTGTCCCTTCAAATCTGGTTTCCCAGCTGTTGCTTGCCTGGTCACAGTCTGAGCTGGGCTCAGCTCTGAATCTGGAGTACCCCCAACATTTCTGTGAGTTTCGAGTTGCTGGCTGGAGATCTGTGAGTTGCATGGCAGACTTCATGAAGTTTGAGTTCACCAACTTGAGGCCTTTTCCTGGGGTCTGGTCTGTGCCCAGTCATCCCCCAGAGAGTAGCTTTTATGGACTTCTTTAGAAACTGATTTAGGCCCTTGCCTCACTTTGCATTTGAAGTACTTGCCCCCCTGTATGACTTAATTAGCTCACACGAAGCAAGCAGCAAGCCTCTGCCCCACTGTTGCATTTAGCATCATTAGTGTTTGTAACTTGCTCCATTGTTATCTAAGGAAAAATTGCAGAATTATTTTTATATCTGTATATAATGCAATTTAACCTACTGAAAGAGGTGGGGGTGGGGGGGAAGGAAGGGAAAAAAAATCCAGCACTGACTGTATATCCCACAGGACTTAATTAGTTCACAGTTTCATGATACACTGGATAATGGGAAGATATGAATTAAATAATAAAGGGAAAAGAAAAGTTCTAATGCTCACTCAGTACCTGTCCACTTACACCTTGGCTGCATAATGAGATGTCAGCTGCCGTGACACTGATGAGACATGCAAAACACACTGATAACACACGTAAAGGATGCTCATGGGAAGGTTTGACCAGGCTCGGATGTCTCTGAACCCATTATGCTTAGTGAGCCTTCAGATTATTATTCCGGATCACTGGACCAGACCTAATCATCATGCAAGCACGCTGTTTGAGCAGTGTTTCCCTGCTCTGACTCGCCCCCCTCCTCTGGCCCAGATGGGTGATATAATGCTCATTGGAGGGCAGATGCCACGCATATTAAGTCAGTCGTAGGGAAGCTGAACTGGTATACTAGTGAATTCTCTACAACCCAACCCTCCAGGGGTCTCTATTAAGAAATAGGAGGCTAATAAAAAATAACTTGCTAGATAAAAATGCCATCCTGGGTTCTGGCTCAGCCTGGGTATACTGTGCTGCCTTTAGTTTGTTTTTAAATCAGGCATTAAGGGAAGGTCTCGAGATTTGAAAAGTAGTTTAGAGTATTGAGGATCTGTGAATTCTTAGCAAGGTGATTGATACTGGGATAACTGCCTTGTTCACTTCTCAGCCAAAAAAAAAAAAGTAAGGAAAAAAACCCCACAAAAGCTGTGTCTGAGATATGCACAGTCACCTAAGAGACCCTTGCTGTGCAACTTCCGCTTAATGTAATCAGGACTAGCTCTCCAAATCCCTTGGATTCCTCTACAGATCTTAGAATCACTCTTTTCTTTCTTTTTTTTTGCCCTTATTTCCCCCGTTTACTGTCTCTCCAGATGCCACAGTATTTGGAGATGAGGAAGGAGATGAGATAATTTTGCCCGTTGGAATTTTTTGGTACTTTATAGAGGTGGCAAATGCTAGACAGCTTTCTGGGGAGCATAAAAGGCTCTCTGGAAGCACAGAGTACTCTGGATATAAAGGGCTGTTAATTTATTTTTCACAGCAGGGCTGGTGTTGAATCTCTCGACCATTGTCCATCTGTGAGGGTTACAAGTGATGGGAGGTGATTCTCCCTTGTAAGACAGGCAGACTCTTTGTGCTCTGGATGGTAGATGTGTGATGCTCTTTCACTCTTTTTAGTGCCACCCTTGTGTTGCGTTGATGTTCGATGGGTGTATTTTTGAGAGTGAAGTGCTCATGGTTGGTTGCCCCTGCTTATAGACATGTGTGGGCTTCCAGTTTATGGTCAGATATTCTTATAAGTATCTTCTGTTTAGAAAAAAAAAAAATAATAATAATCCAGGAATTTGGGCACCAGTGCCTAAGGATGAAGGTGGGATATTGTCTTTCCAGCTTCTTTGCCTTCAGAACCCTGCCATACTCTAATTCCTATACTGTCTCCCTTTGGTACCCTTTGGCCACCTACCTCCAATTGCCCTCCATCTCCTATGCTGTCCTTTTTTTCCTGGAGCAGCAAAAGGTGCCAGAAAGGGCAAACAATCCTCTCTCTCCCTTCTCCAGTGCTCCGCTTTGCTGTAAGGCCAGTGAGAAAAAACACTGCACCAATTTGAGACTGGTTAAGCAGGGTATGGATGAAACGTGCTGCCTGCGAGGATGGAAGTATCCTGGTTAGAGTGGGAGCCCGTGAATGAGCTTTGACATTGTGTGGTAGTAGAGGTACTAGAGATTTCTTCACTGAAATGGCTGTCAAGCATTGGAACAGGGTCCCCAGGGAACTGGTTGAGTCCCCATCCCCTGAGGTATTTAAAAGACATGTAGATGTGGCGCTGAGGGATATGGTTTAGTGGTAACTTAGCAGTTCTAGGTTAGCGGTTGGACTTGATGACCTTAAAGGTCTCTTCCAACCAAAATGATTCCATGATTCTATGCCTTACAAGATGGAGCCATCAGGTTTGTGCTTCCTCCCCCTTGATGTGAGGGAAGCAGTGCCGCCTGACCTGCATTGCTGTATTGTGGAAATGGATGCTAAAAGGTGCTTCAGAGCAGTGTTTCCTCCTCACCCTTCTTATCTTAAAAAGTTTACAGGGGAAGCAACAGAGCAGATTCCAGCTCAATATGTAGCTTGTTTGTAGCTCCCTTTCTCAGCTTGAGGGATAATTATAATAAAATATGATATTTCATTCCTCAAGCTGAGAAAGGGAGCTATTTGGCCATAGTGATCACATCTCACAGAGGCTGGGGAACAGTGTTCTTTGACTACAGCTTATTAGGGAGCATCCTGAGAGGGTCTTACATTATGGTGTCTTGGGCTTTGAGTAGGGCCCCTGGGTGCTTTGGCAGTGCAAATAGCCAAAAATAACCATGTTACACAAGATGGAATGTCAGGAGTAGGACTAGATTAAATTCTTCTAAAATAATGTGTGTATTTTTTCATAAATGTGCACTTTTAACAGCCCGAAAATCCCCCTCTTGCATCTCCACGTTCCTTATTTCTTAACCTCCTTGCTTGGTGACGGTATTATATTCAGAGGGGGGCAGAGAATGCAACAAAGCCAACCCAGATTTGCAAGCCTCACAGAAAGGAAATGGTGGAGCCCATAACAATCTAATAAAAATAAAAGCACAAAGCCAGTCTTGGGGTGCGGATGCTATCAGAGCAGAGAGAGGGACCATCTGCAAGGTTGTTAAGATGTAGAGAACCAAGATGGCCTCCACAGTAACCACAGGCAATGTGAAGAGATAAATGGTTGACCCGAGCCCGTGTCAGGCTAGGATTGATGCCACTATCAGCCCTAGTGCCTTTGCAATGATTTTTTAAAAAATCTCTGATAGAGTGTGTTATCTAGTTACTGGCACGAGGGCAATGGCCTGGAGGCAGCGAGGAGGAGGGGGGAGGAAGAAGGAGAGGAGGAGAGAGAGAAAGAAAAAAAGGTCATTCCAGGAGGACAATCTCTGTTGGACTAAATGAGAAAATAAGGGCCTTGCTCTGAAAGGGGGAGGTAAATAAATAATAAAAAAAAGTGGCTGCTAGGTGTGTGAGAAAAGGATAAGCAAAATTGCTTCTCTTTCTTTCTCTGTTTTTCTTTTTTTTCTTTCTTGTTTTTTTTCTTTCTTTCTGTCTTTCTTTCTTTCTTTCTTTCTTTTTTCTTTCTTTTTTTTTTTTTTTTATGGGATCAGCCTTGGGCTGCAATAAGAAATTTAGGAGATGTGCTTGTGGTGTGATATTTTTTTCTTTAACTTTTTGCTTCCTGATTTGGGGTTTAACTCTTTCCTCTCCTGATGTCGGATCAAAAATCAAGGGCTGCACTGTAGCTTTTTTTTTCCCCCCGTTTTGAACAACCTCTTGGTTTTCTTTCAATCCCACCATCTTTCTAGTGTCTCTGAGGAGGTTGCTTCCTAAATTGTGTGTGCCTTTTCAGGGAGCCCTCTTCTCCCCGTCACTCGTACCGCTGCACTAGAGGCATGTTGGAAGTTACCCCCAGGGTGGGATGCTGTTACTCCAAGGATGGGATGCTGTTACTCCAAGGATGGGATGCCAGTCCCCTGTAATCCACAGCACATCAAAGCCTTTCCACTCGTGTTTAAACACAACCATTTGAAATCAGAACTGAGCATGGCCCGATTTAATGAGAACCTTTTTCCTTCTATCCCCGCTCTGTTTATTCCTGCTCCCCACCCTTAAACACAGATTCAGAGTGAAAAGTGTGATTTCGGAGGTGCTCCTCCAGGGAACAGAAAGCAAATCTTTCCCTTCCTGCACAAAGAAGGCTCGAATTAAGGTCAGGAGGGTGTGGGGAAGCCTTCCTGGGGGACTGTGGGCACATTTTCTCTCTGCTAGCTCCCAGGCTTTTGCACAGAGTCTTGCTGCCACTTTCCTGTTTAATTATGACAGACACTCTAATTGACTCCAGTGTTTGGGCAGTTTTGGAGGGGGAAGGATTGTCTGCAGTTGAAAGAGTGGCTCTAGTTCTCTGTTTGGGTGTGTTTGAGTCCTGGGTTTTTGCTCTGGGTTCTGGGTGAAGCCAGAAGGAAGCTTTCTCCATCTCCCCATCTTGAATTCAATTGGAAAACGACTGAGTCTGGTGACACACATAGACCAGACTTGGTGTTCTTCTGCATTGGAGCATAGCTTAACATACAAGAGGGTCCTACGTGTGAGGTGGGCTGAAGATCCTTTCAGACACTTGCATCACTAACACGGGACTCAGTAACACCATCTGACTTGGTGTCCTCTTTCCGATCCCAAAGAGAGAAATACTGTGCACTTGATGCCCCACGCAGGATGTTTTTGTGGAGCAGGGGTGTTAGCTGACCTACAACCACTTCCCAAATGTTTCTGGGGCTTGGTTCGGCACCAAGCAAGAGCCAGGAATGTGGTCCCCTGGTCTGAAAGATGGAAGATTTTAGCAGCATGGACATCGCCAAAGTGGGACCGTTGGAGGCGCCCTGGGCCTGGTTGGATCAGACTGGAGATGCTGTCTCCATACTGTTCAAGCAACAACAAAACCCTGTGGCCAATACTGAGAACTGGGTTTGACCATGGTGTTGGAGACAGCCCCTGGTGAGAAGCACTGAAATGCCGGGTCTGGAGGTAGACTGTGTTTCCTTCTATACATGAGCAATAATCAGAGACATTTATTTTTAATTTTATTTTCGTGGGTTTTGGGTGTTTCATTTTAGGCACCTAAATCCACACTAAGGCCCCGATTGACACATGAATGCCCAGTTCTGAACTCATTTTAAATCTCTTCCTCAATGCCCTGGTTCCCTCATCCAAATCAAAATTGATTTGATTTAATCTTGCAAAACACTAAACCTACGCCTGAGTGTTGGTATGTGTCAGGTGCCATCGTGGCTCCGTGTTCCTGCAAATCACTCCTAATTACTGGTGGTTTATTCACAGATATTTATGCAGGAGAAAAACTTGCTGCACGTAGACAGAATTGCTGAGTTCTCTCAGACATTTGCTCATTTGCATAAGCGCTGGCAGTATATGGGCCAATAACTCGGTTGGGCTGGTTATCATTAGCCATGGGTTGCAGAGGAGCAGGATCTCCTTCTCGTGCTGTCTCTACAGGTTTCTGCCAGGTTGTAGTCTATACCGGAGCCCAGTGTAACGTCTCTGTCATTTATCGCCTTTGGTGTGAGGTGAATGCTGGATTTCACCACTTCTACAGTGATGTAGTTCTAAAAAGCTGAGTTTGGTACCCAGCCTGGCCTCTAGCCATGAATGCAGGGTCAGGATTCCCATCCAATCCACAAGAAGCGAGAAGAAGCCTTGGATAGAGTGTGTACATGGAGGACACAGTTGGATTTTGCTTCATTTAGGGACAAAAAGCAAGTAAAGCCTGAGGATAACAAAAACCTGAAAAGTTTGGTTTTGTCGTAAGCTATTGGTAGTGATGGGAAGATAATCATCTTGTATCATGATTTAGTCTGTGTACAGACTTTAGGGTAAGGAGTAGAGTAAGGATGAGTAGTATTTGTTGTGCTGTTTTTTTAAAAGTTTGATTTTTTTTCTGGTTTTGTTTACTGTTTGTGCTATCACAAGTGTTTTCATAGACTAAACAGTGTGAACTACGCATACAGTTAGAGGACAAATGAATTGCTGTGCTCTTTTGGTTCAGAAAGGGTTTATTAAAAATATTTAAAAAATAATTGCTGCAGAAGGAGGGAAAAAATGGCACATTCAAGCACTGTGCCACAATTAATCTACTAGAGCCTTCCTTCTGTCTTTCAGGAAAGGGTTAATTTTATGTGATTGCCAGTAAAAACAAGCTGTTTTCATGATAAGTCTGTAATAGCCGGGTGATAGACTGGCTTAACAACTGCTTGCTAAATGCTGAGTACCTTTTCCTGATTGGCAGCTCTGTAAGTGGAAGCCCCTGGTCTCCAATCTGTCCTTGTGAATAGCTGCAGAGCAAAGGACTTGATTAAGGGATCGTAAGGCTACCTCATAAAAACTAGCAAATAATTACGATAGCAATGGGAAGGAGCGGAGGGGACCAAGCTCTCTGTGGTCCCCGTGAAGAAAAGCAGACATCCCAGGGCAGGGAAGCATCAGGTGAAGTGGACGTTATAAACACTTTCCTGTGAATGCTGCGTCTTCTCAATAAAGCGGCAGTTTAGCCCGTCTATAGCTTTAACAAAATATTCCCAGTTAACTCCATGGGTGGTGCAGGGCTGGGAGCTGTTAGCTCATATTCAGTTAAATTTCAAATGTCAGAGCTCATTAGGGGTGATTTTAGCCAAAGACAGTTTGTGAGGAGCTTGGTAAATTTGACTTCCTCAAATAAAATTGAGGAAAGAGATTGCCGTTTTGCTTATTGATTTATTTTCCTTCTTTCACACATCTTCTTTGGGTCTGTGATTCTGATCAAGGGTCAGGCTCAACTTCACCCACTTAGGAATTACGGTTCTCTCTCTTTCACACACATTGTCTCGCTCTTTCACTCTCTAATTCGCATTTATTTGCCTTTTTTCCTCCTGCCTTAACAGTATTTGGTGAGTGGAAGATGCAGTTTTTGCCTTCAGTGTTGAGGAGAACTTTTCCCTGAGCTCACCAGCAAGCCCACGTGGGCATGTACAGCAAGGCAGCATGGTTTTATGTGTCCAGACTGAACTCTATAAAGCTGGGTCGAGAGGTATGAAACAATTCTCGCCCTCTACAGCTACCTGAAAGGAGGTTGTAGCGAGGGGACGTCGATCTCTTCTTCCAAGTAACAGGTGATAAGACAAGAGCAAATGGCCTCAAGTTGCGCCAGGAGAGGTTTAGATTGGATTTTGGGAAAAATTTCTTCACTGAAAGGGTTATTAAACATTGGAACAGGCTGCCCAGGGAAGTGGTTGGGTCACCATCCTGGAGGTTTTTAAAAGATGGGTAGACTTAGAGCTTAGCAATATGGTTTAATGACAGTTTTGTCAGCGTTAGGTCAATGATAGGACTCGATGTTCTGAAACGTGCCTTCCAACCTAGGCAATTCTGTGATTCTGGATTAATTGGAGATGACTCAGTCAAGGTCTGTCTGTCTATGTTTTCCTGGACTTAGCTCATTGTTTTCTTGAACACGTCTGTGCCCAATGAACCGGTGCAGAAGAAGTCAATGAGCAGTCGTTGTTGCTCTGCAGCATCTTTTTGGGAGCCCTACTGGTGTCAGCACCAGGGTGAATCAGGGAATGGAGCCACTGGAGATAAATCGTGGCTTCAAAGCTGAGTTGGCCCAGTCAATGCTGCAGAAATTGAGATTTCCCATGCAGAAAGGACTGCAGCCTCTGGTCACCAGCATGGCCCCAAGCCATGTTCATTTTCAGGTCTGGGAGAGGCGGTTGCTGGATTGACGGGTACCTGAGGGACTTGAAGGCAGATACCATGGGGTAATAATTTTCGATGAGTTTCTCCAGGTGGTGATAGCTAGCAGTGGATAGGTCTTTTTGGGTTCAGACCAAGGCACTTCCATCTCCTGTATGTACATCCTCATTTGGGTATATACCCTAGTACAGTGCCCATCTCTCCCTGAAACCAAGTCTGGGGTAATCAAGATGCCGGGGTAAAGATGTGCCAGCAAGGGTCCCTGGGAAAGGGACCCTGGATTTTATGTCCTGTCAAACGATTAACACGCAGACAAATGTGTGTGTGGGAAGGCAGCTAGTGAAAGCCGTGGAGTGTACATTATTTCAGGGGATCTGCATTCCCAACAAAGATGAGCTATTACAGCCCTGCAAGACAGAGGCATGGCTTTATAGCTCGAACAGCAGCAGTTTGTGCTTTCAACTCAAAGGCCCCTCAGTTCAGCGTGTTGGTCGAGAGGTTCTCTCTCACGCTAGCCTCTCATCTTGTTGCCTGATTAAAATGAAGTTTGGGCTAAAATCTCGTGAAATGACAAGAGTGGTTACTGTCCCATAACATGTGTGATTCTGCTCTTCAGCAGAGGCGTAGTCATTGATGCCATAGTGGTTCAGTACAAAGTGCATTAAATTAACTTCAGCTGCCTTCTGGCTTCTGTTGTGGTGCTGTCTGCACCCCTGCTGAAATCGCCTCTATCATGTGCCACTGTGAACTCAAACTACTGAAAAAAATTAAAATTAAATACATGGAAGCACTGTTCCATTGAGAATCAGTTCTAATTTTAGCTATATAAATAAATGTATTAAAGTGTACATATCTGCTGTAGACATGTCCTCATTTGGAAGGCGTCTTGCATCAGGCAAGTTCTCCTATGTTTGTGCAGCTCCTTGCACAGTAGGATCTGAGGGTTTATTTGGATTTATTGCAATTAAATAGGCACCTCAACTGCAGGGAAATAGCATGGGTGTTCCTAGTCGTCTAAATGCCACTTAATGTTCAGATTCCCATTAGGACTTGGAAAATTCAACTCAAAGTGATGCAAAGGTAGGCATCTCCCTAGCCATGGTAACCCAGTGTTACCCTATTGCTTATGTGACCTTTTCTGTAAGAGTCCCATCTTCACCTTTTTACCTTTCTGGCAGATAAGTGTTTTTGATGATGACAATAAAGATACCACAAAGCACTCTTATTCTTGGTTGCCCCATCTGGGCTGTGCGTTTCATCCGAGCGGCCGGCGTTCCAGTCAGATTGCACTATCAGATGGAGCTGGCTCTATTTCCTGCATTATTCTTCCTGGCTGTACCACATTATGCAATTATGTTTGCATTTAAACCTGAGCACTTACCTGTAATGATGCTGTAGTTCAGTACATGATACATTACAGCAGTAGATAATGCATACAGATAGGCTAAGACAGCATGTTGTTGATGTGCTAAAGCTAAACAGGACATTGCATTTGAAAGCGGACTCTGAAAGCTCGCAGATTAGGCTGAGCCATTTAAAAAGCTTGCATTACTGAAATAACAGGCATGCAGGGTGAAACCTTCTCCCTGCTGGGCAGGTAGGGGATTGAAAGGGCAGTGCAGGCTTCCCCAGTACTGCCCTTCATTTGGTCTCCATCGCAAAAGTCTGCCAGTGGCACTGCTGGTTGCTGCCACCCGCTTCTCCAGGAGCAGGGTGGTCTCAGTGCCTGCACCCCTATAGCAATTAAATGCAGGGTAATGATGTAACTTAGAGAATGGACTGTGCGTCCACTGTTGTCCAAGCCCCTTACACCTGCTCTTATCCCCACATTGTGGAAGTAGCCTTAGGGAACAGATTCTGACCAGCTGGTTTGCGTTATGGCACTGCTGTGAAGACACATTAGTGTTTCAGTGAAGTTAGACAGGTTGGTTTAGGTGGTGCCCAGTAGCTGGATGGCACACCCTGGCTGTCACTGCTGAGGGTGATGGCTATTATTAAAGTGTGCTAGTCGCTAACTTTCTTCAGGACTTCATTTCTGACAGATAAAGTGAAGACTTCAGTAACTTCCCTACCTCTTCGCAGGGTACTGCGTTCAAGCAAGGGTGCAGATTTTGGAGAGTATTAACATTCAACACGGCTGGTCTGCATCAGATCCCAGCCTGAGAGAGAGAAAAGCTGTATAGCCCAAAGAAATTTCTTTATGCCCACCCAGGTCCTCTCTCTCAAAAGTGGAATTCAGTTCAAAAATACATTTTAAACAGGTGAAAATGATCAGGTGAAATATTTTGATGAAGCTGCTGCAGTGATTCAGCAGAAATCAAACCTGGTGCGTTCAGCCATGAATTTTCCTTATGGGATAATGAAGCAACGCCCTCCTGCTACACAAGGTATCAGCAAGCACATCAGTTTTCCCTTCAACAAAACAGGGACGGCAACTTACAGTTTTCCTAGCATTCTGTTTGTTTGGGAGAGAGGATATAAAGGTGATGAGACAAGAGTAGCATTTACAAAGGCTCTTACCTTTCAGTTGGGTGCTGCTTAAAATGTGTTTTAGTGGTAATAGATGTTTCAGTGGAGCAATACTGTGATGACAATGAAGTATTTTTCAAGATATGCCTTAACCTCTTAATGAAATAGTGAAAAAATTGACAAACAGAAGAAAAGTGGCAAGTTACAGTCACTTAAATGGTTCTGCTGCTTTGGCTGAGGAGATGTGGATGTGTATACAGCAGTACCAGTGTTTGTCCTTGGATTGTGTGGTTTTGCTGTCTGTATGCATTATTTTATGCGTAGAACATAGCAATTTGTAGCTTATATGCAGCACTTTGCCTCTTCAAAACGCTTTTCAGTCTTTGCCTGGTAAATCACTGCAAACTCCTTGCAAACCAGGTTTGCAGTGGAGATGGTTGGGTCTTTTTAGTCTGGAAAAAAGGTGACTGAGGGGAGATCTTATCAACGCTTATAAATACTTAAAGGGTGGGTGTCAGGAGGATGGGACCAGGCTTTTTTCAGTGGTGCCCAGCGACAGGACAAGAGGTAATGGACACAAACTTCAACATAGGAAGTTCCACCTCAACACGAGGAGGAAGTTCTTTCCTTTGAGGGTGGCAGAGCCCTGGCACAGGCTGCCCAGAGAGGTGGTGGAGTCTCCTTCTCTGGAGGCATTCAAGACCCACCTGGATGCGTTCCTGTGCAACCTGCTCTGGGTGACCCTGCTCTGGCAGGGGGTTGGACTAGATGATCTCCAGAGGTCCCTTCCAACCCCTGCCAGTCTATGATTCTCTGACGGTTTGTGGACCAGTTCACTTGTATTTCCTGTGTCCCCATAGGAACTGTGTTAAAATCAGGGGCTGGATCCCACACCAGTGCTCTGCCCTCCAGCTTACCCTCACAGCTGACTGGGGACTCTCACAATTTTTTTTTTTTCTCCTGCCTGATCCAAAACCCCCATCATCATCATCAAATCTCCCGTTGGGGTGAACCAGCCTCATTCCTCCCACCCCATTTACTGTAGTGCTCATTCAGAAATCCTTCTTTCTAACAAAAAGGCACGTAGTTTGATTTCTTTTCCTGCAGATGGTTGGAAAATTGTTAAGTTAATCTTTGTATTTGCAATATTTGCTCTCAGATTAGTTAAAGTCAGTCAAGGTCGTTCAATTGTGAGACAGTATTTGCACAGTGCATACTGCAAAGGCCAACACAGTCACCAGACTTGGCTATTCTGCTTGTGTAAACAACTTGATGTTACAATTTTCTCATTACCATTAAATTGCCATTTTTAATTTGTCTCAGAAGCCTTCATCCTTTGAGAAATCACCAGTTTAGAGAGATGTGTAAATTATGTGTACCCTTTAACTGTGCTCTGGAAAGGGAAAACCAGTTGTGTTGTATCTAAACTGGAAGATTGCACTGAATTCCCCAATGTGTTTACATGCACAGGATTTTCATGCAAGTTGGACTTGCGATTAAAACCCTGCACTGGGTTAGTTTCCACTGAAATATGAACATTAGGAAGATTCTTGTGAATTAGCAATGAGTTACTGGAAAGAATAATTGCATTTTGTGAAACAGGGCTTTTCATGTGCTCCAAGACAT
The DNA here is from genome assembly GCF_028500815.1 of Rissa tridactyla. Classification (NCBI taxonomy): domain Eukaryota; kingdom Metazoa; phylum Chordata; class Aves; order Charadriiformes; family Laridae; genus Rissa; species Rissa tridactyla. The sequence continues at coordinate 123,034,679 of NC_071468.1, read as the reverse complement.
TTCCTCTGCTTCCAGACTGTTTTCATTTTTGAAGTTGCGATTTCTGATTCTAGGATCGATTTCCCACCATGGCCCCCAAAAGACCCCAAGAGACCCAAGAATAACACTTCAGGACTCACATGACTGTGGTAAATAGACCTGGACCTTCCCATGGGTCTCATGGTTTGTTTAATTATGGAGTGGCTTAATATGGCTCATATATTCCCGTTACTTGGTATTTTACCTTGTATTTGGGTGAGCTTTGTTGCCTGAGTATAGGAAGCCGACTCCTGCTATATCTGGGACATGCAGCCCCTGACAACAGCAGTGTCTCTTCAGTGCCCTCCCTATGAAAACACCATTAGAACTAACTAATACTCCATGTCCTTAATTAAATACCTCTGGTGCAAAGAGTTTTACCTTCTGTGCTTGGAAATTGCAGTGATTACTCCCCTGCTGGAAAACTCTTTTTTTGGTGGTTGTTTTTTGAGTGGTTTCACCGGTTTAGTTGTTTGGGATTTATTTTTTTTTTTTAAACAGGAATTAAGCTGTTTCTCATGCCATTGTCCAGTTGCAAATTGGCCTGAGACTGACTTGTGCCATGGGCTCTGACCTCTGAAACTGCCCACTAATTTTTTTTCTGAACTAATCAGCTAGATGAACTATTTACAGTTGGCTTTTGGGTCTTCTCACTGCTTTTGCAGCTGCCCCTGTCTGAGTAATTAATGACAGTGTGGCTTGTTTATGGACTTGACTTACTAATGCTGTTGGCTGCAAATGCATTTTTACCTCTGGGACGTGCCAGTTTCCTGGTTCTAGTCCCACCTCACCAGCCCAGGTCAATTTTTTGTGTGTAAACAGATTTATCCTGTAATAGTTGGAGAGAGACTAGAGTAATTCATCAGTCCCATAGAGAACATGCCCAGCCAGATTCTTCCCTTCTTATGCTCGTGCAACTCAGCAGAAGTCAGAGAGATTACCGCAGGACAGCTAAAAGTAAAAAAAAAAAAAAATAAAAAAAAAAAAAAGAAAGAAAAGAAAAAAGAAGGAAAAGTAATTCTTTCTTTTTAATTCAGGGTACAGGCAGTCTCAATTAGAAATAAAGGTACTGGGTAGTACACCTCATGTCCAGCCATGTGCCCAGCAATGATCCTTGTATCAATGCTTATGGGAGTCATTAACGAAGGAACTGCTGTGTAGCTGTCTTAGGTAGGATAGTACCAGTTACATTTTATAACTCAAGTAAAGGGTAAAGAGATGTTACATAGCAACATATGATGCAGATAGTCATAGAAATATCATCTTATGGCCTTTTAAAGGGTTTATTGGATTATGTTCCAGGCCTGTTCTTGGCAGTCATGCCAAGCATACCAATTCATAAGGGAAAAACCAGTTTGGTGTCCTACTACCTTGGAAAATCTCTTACAGACTCTGAATGCATGGATAGTCACAAGCATTCTGCTAATTTCCAGTCTTAGTTTATTCATAGCTACAGTACTTCCGGTCTTCTTGGGGATAATGTTGTCTTTTGGCATAAATGATTCATTTTTTCCCATTGTATAGTGCTCTAGGTATCTTTCCTTCTTTCCAGTTTTTAAGGCTACTTCCTTAGTGATTTCTGACTCAAGCACAACCATTCCTGCCATTTGTTGTATCATTTTTTTCAGACACTGGAAGACGGTCCCATTATCTATCTACCTTTGTTGCCCAGTTTGGTTACTCAATTGTGTTAACCATAGGTGGTCTCTGCCGTGACATGAATCGGAGTGGGGAACTTCCTTTCATGCCTCTGGATTGTTAGTAAAATTCTTCACTGTTTTACCAAGGCATTTTGTGCCAACTTCTAAAAACTACCACCCTATTATTTATTGCTGAACTGGCATCAGGGACTGTCTTAACACTTGCATTCAGGGAAGAATGACCTCAGTGGTCAGACCATGTTATTTTCAGGATCATCATCACATGGAATTGAACTGAGTGAGAAATTTCTTAATCTGATGAGCTCCTAGGAGCCAAGAGGCTGTCTTTTATTTGAGGGAAGGCTGCGACAAATCAGAGAAGTTGAAAAACGCTCCCCTTTTTGTCATGTTCTTCTTTCAAAGGACTTTCCAAATGGAACAAGATTAAATAGAAATGATAGAGGTGAATGTGGTGTTTTTACTGGAAGTAGATTGTCCATCGCAAACTTCTCCAGAGGTTCTCCTTTTGTTACTTTCTTCTCCTTCAAGTCCAGATTAGAAAGCTCCTTGGAAATGCCTCAATCAATGGCAAAGTTGGAGGACTGTAATGAAGTGCATGTGAATGAAAGTCATTTTTATGCTTTTCCATACTGAAAATTGGTCTTTTTGGAATGGGAGGGAAATTGCTTAGAGTAGACAGTGGTTCACAGTGTGCTGGTTTGCAGCTCTTCCAGCAGTCAGTGTTTGCCCCATTCCTGTAATGAGCATTAGATGGCACCCTCTGTCCTGACACTGCCTGAAGGAGCCTTGGGAGCTTCTGCATTCATTATTAGCCTTGACCAGCTTCAGTTTGGCCATTCTTTGATTTCATAGCACAGCCAACTAAATTCTACTCATTTCTTTGTGGAAGTCTAAATCCGTGTATTTTTCTACAAAATTAGCTCTTGCACTGTGCTGTTGGTAGACATAATATTTTTTTTCTTTCTCGTGCTTATACTCATTTTTTGCACAATGTAAGGTATTTTCTGTCCTTTTTGGGATGACTACTCCATCTTTCCTGTGAAGCTGTATATATGCCTTCATTCTCTCTCTTAGCAAAATCCTTATACGCTGCCAGGAATGAAAAGATAACTGGTTTTGGCTTATATAGAAAAAAAGGACGTTTTTTACCCTGGGTGATGAAGTGTGTGCAGGAGACTGTTCTTATAACAGCAGGATGAAAGAGTGTCCTATCATGCTTGTCTCAGGGATGCTGGTTATACAGAGGAAGACCTATCCGTGCCAACTGAAAAATTCTATGACTTTACAGTTGTGATGAGCATTTTTTAGTTAATTTGGCAAAGGGTTAGAGGTCCTACAAGGAGGAGAGGCAGGGAATGATGCTGACAGACAGGTTCAGCTTCTTCGGGCGCAGGGCAGTGTTTTGCATGCTAACTCCACTGACTGTGGCAAATAACATGCATTTGCATCCCTTTCAAGTATGTGTAGGAGGGAGGAGCCTGCACCAATTTGTCTGTTTTAATTATAGATGTTCTACCCACCTTCCTAATTGCTCCTTCATTAAGAAGTAGCTTGTTGTTTCTTTTTTCCCTAGGAGCTAAAAATAATCAACTTTTGTTTGTTTCTGTAAATATTTTTTTTTTTTTTGCCCTTGAGGAGATAATTATTTCTATTGTTGCAGGAAGATGGTGGCCAATACAGGAGGAATAATTAGAGCAGATGGCTGAAAATACTTCCCTTGTAAAAGACATCTAGTGTAATAAAATACCTCCCCTCCTCTTTTGTCTCCTCCAAATATACGTTTTTCTTCCCTTCAGGTGGATGGGGGTTGGGTGAGGGGGTGTAAATCTTTTCCTGATGTATTAAACTGAGGAGCTGTCAAGAGTTCACAGCCTGGAAAGTGAGCTCCCTGTATCCATCACTGAAATTAAAGTGTTTTCAAATGTGGTGTGGAGTCCTGGGTCTACGGCGTGGGGAAATATACGCTGTACTCCATCACTTAAAATGTTAACCTTGTCTCTCCGTGGTGACTGAGGACAGGAACGCTTGCTCTCCGTACTTGCTGGTTAAATGGCAATCTGTCAGCACCAAGGAAAAGGCTGCCTTGTGGGTGTCAATCTCTGCTGTGTCTGCAGCGTTTGAAACCTTTGCTTGTTCGTGCCCATGCACAAAAGGAAGAGTGCACCTTTGTCTTACTAGAGCTCACAGGAGGTAGCTGGGAGAGTTTCTGGGACGTGAAAACATAGAATAGAATCATAGAATCATTTTGGTTGGAAGAGGCCTTTAAGATCATCAAGTCCAACTGTTAACATAGCACTGCCAAGTTACCATTAAACCATCTCCCTCAGCACCACATCTACACGTCTTTTAAATACCTCCAGGAATGGCGACTCAACCGCTTCCCTGGTTAGCCTGTTTCAATGCTTGACAACCCTTTCAGTGTAGAAATTTTTCCTAATATTAATCCTAAAACCGCCCCTGGCGCAGCTCGAGGCCATTTCCTCTTGTCCTATCGCTTGTTACTTGGGAGAAGAGACTGACACCCCCCTCACTACACCCTCCTTTCAGGTAGTTATAGAGCAATAAGGGGTCCCCTCAGCCTCCTTTTCTCCAGGCTGAACACCCCCAGCTCCCTCAGCCACTCCTCACAAGACTTGTGCTCCAGGCCCCTCAACAGCTTCGTTGCCCTTCTCTGGACACGCTTCAGCACTTCAATGTCTTTCTTGTAGGGAGGGGCCCAAAATTGAACATAGCGCTTGAGGTGGGGCCTCACCGGTGCCAGGTACAGAGGGACAATCACTGCCCTAGTCCTGCTGGCCACACCATTCCTGATACAGGCCAGGATGCTGTTGTGCAGGAACGATACTGTGCTCTTATTGGATGTGTCTGGGGGAAGGGATAAAGCTGGCTGTTGAGGGTGGAGTTGGTGGGGAAACCCTCCTGACTTCAGATTTCTCTCCATGGCCTTGTTGCAGATAACCCTCAGCTGAAACCCACAGCCCAGAAGAAGAGAGAGCGTTAAGCACAGCAGCAGAGTCTGCATTTAACTGCACTGATGATTCTTGGTTTGGTTTTAAAATGCCTGTCTTTTTCTGATGAGAGGATGAGAAGTCTTGTCTTTGTGTCTGCAACAGTTGTTGCAGTCCTCTTTTTGGGGCCTGTACTCTAAAAAAAACCCCACCTAACCAACCAAATTGGAAAGTTACCACAAAGTGAGATCAAATGATCTATACAGTGTCTAAACAGGGGTTTCTCAATCCCTTTAAAGCCACACCTTGCTTTTTGGGAAAGTGGGAGTTAAAAATCACCAGTTAAACATGTGTTGTGTTGGCAGAATGATTGTATTTGCAAAAATTTAGACCAAACATCAACGTAGTGGGCACTTACAATCCCTTCCATTTGTGACTTGTTTGCCAGCCTATGTGGGGATCGCAAGTATATTGCTGTTTATTCATTTGTAGCAGTTGCTGCTGCTGTTTCTGAGCCCTGGTAGTCACAGACACAAGCTGAGAAACTGGTACTGAGAGATCGTGTCCCCAAGGGCTGACGTAAACGCAACCCCAGGCTGGTTGACAACAGCGGCAGCTAAAAACATAACATGGAAAGAAATCTGCCTGAAAATGGAAAAAAAAAGAAGGTGCAGGAGGGAGGAAGGGGATAATGTGTTGAATTACAAGGAGCTTATGCATCTTTTATTGTATGCTATTTTATCTTTCCATAATTCATTCATGGTTTTGGAGTTCTAAATGGGGAGGGAGTTAAGCCACCCCAAAATTAACCTGTGTTATACATAAGCTATGGGCTTGATACACAAGGTGTGGGCTTGAAATTAGTTGTACATGACACACACCGAGTGGGTGTCAGAGGTGGGCAGATATTGCAGGACTCTGCTTGTTGAATTTTCATATCAGATCCCCTCCCTGGTCCTCGTGCTCTTTGGTACCCCAGGAAGAACACCTGGCTCCTTGGGGATTCTCAGTGCTTGTGATTGCCCACCCACCTGGGATTTTTGCCCATATTTTGCAGGTTTGATTCCCTACTGAGTTAGTGTCATCTGCTGTACTAGATTCAAAATGGGAAGTGTTGCCAGAGTGGGTTTCCTGTGGATGTCTGATGTAAGGGCATATCCTGCAAGAGTCTGAATGACCATTTTTAAGTGTTCAGTTCATGTTACATTTGTGTCCTTGGAGAAAAAAACAGAAGAGCCTTTTGCCTAGCTACTAATTTTCATTAAACTTTCAGGAATACAGCATCTTTGTGGTCTCGCTCCTCCTGTTAAACCTACCTGAAGTTGGCCACATTCAAGTGTTTTATGCCGACTCTTCTTTCCCCCACCCTGACTTTCAGGCTCCCTGACATTTTTTTCACCCTGTGCTGAAGCTGGAAGTAGTGCAGGAGGAAAATGCCCCCCGACAGCTGCTGACATGCAGCTTTCCCTGGCTCTGTGGATTCATCCTGGTCCATTCAACAAGCACGCATGGGATGGGCACGCAGCCATGACCCTGGTGCTAGCAGCTGCTGCTGCTCTTCAGTCTTACTGAGAAGTGTTTAAATTAAACACCATGGGTCAAATGCTGGGGAAAAAAAGAAAAGGGAAGAGTTTGGCTTCCATGAAAAAACAGCGATGGGGATGTTCTTACCCTAATCAGTTGCAGACGGAAGGAAAGGAGATGGAGTCTCTGCATGATGAAGATGTTTATGACATGGCCATACAGCTCTTCGAGAGATAAGATAGGTGTCTCACTTTTTTTTCTTTGGAGTTTCAAGTGAGTCGGTTTGTCCCAGTGGTCATAAGAGCATGCTCAGCCTGCAGGGCAGCAAAGTCCCCCATGCCACCGTTGGCATCCAGAGACGGTGGTGTTTGGTGTCTGTGGGGTCAGTGTGGGCTACAACCTGTCCCATATTGATAACAGGGAAGCTAGATGAGACAGGCATGGCAATCACAGAGGATCCCCAAGATCACATGGAAGACCAGATGAGAGCATGGATTTCTAGAGCTGTGAGTCTGTCACCCATCCCACTTGACGAAGGATGTGTAATTAGTTTCTGTGTGTATTAGATTGTGTTATTTTACTGTGGGCTGCTGTCCTGGGTTGAGCGACACAGGACTAATTTCTTTTCTAATGCTGGGGAAAACTCCACTGTTGGAAGACTCCAGTGTCTGAATTTGGGAAAATATTTACTTTATAGCCAGCTAAGCTATGTGGGATTCAAGGTCTCAGTGTTTTCAAGCCTTGCCAGGTGCAGGGATGAGGAGGAGCAAGACCTGGACATTTGACCTAGGCTGGCCAACAGGATTATTTCATACCACGAGCGTCATATTTGATATAAATTAGAAAGCTTGTTGAGTAGTTTCTCTCTCCCTTGATGGTGGCAGTCCAGAGAAACTCCTTGCCCCAGTGCTGGACCCCTCAGGCCTTCCCTTCCTCCCAAAGCCATTGCGCTCGCAGTGTCCAACTTTTACTGTCCCCTGCTGGGAGTGCACAGCTTCCTGCTGATGGAATGGGCTGAGTATAATTCTTGTATATCTTATATTAGTATCGGGATTAATACTGGTTCTTTATTATTATTGTTAATTATTTAGTCTTGTCCTGTTAAATCTATTTATATTTCAGCCCTCATATTTCCTTGCTTTCCCTAATTCCTCTTTCCAGGTGGGGAGGGGTCATCGGGTGATAGAATAATTGTCTAAACGACAATAAACTGTTATGAGTTTTCTCAAACCATAACAGCTGCTTACTAGGAACTGGACAAAAGAACCACCATTCAGCAAAGAACTTAATGAGTCCATTACAGTTGGAGATTGCGCTGTGCTTTTCTCCCAGGAAACAGCGAGAGGGTAATCATATGGGATTCACAAGGTCCAGGGAAACTGCACCACAGTTTCTTCTTTCAAAGGTCTTACAAAGATGGTCTTTCATCTCAGGGAAGGATGTAGGACCGCAAAAGAAGAGTCACCAAGTAAAATCTTCTGCTATGCCATTTCCCTCCATCAGTTCAATTTATTCTCTCCATGATAATGCAGGGATGGTACAAGTGATTATAAATATCTCTTGGTCCTGTGTTATTAGTTGGTGTTCATCTGTTTGCTTTTATTAAAAAGAAAAAAGAAAACAAGTCAGAAATCCCTTGAAAGTTGCGTGTGCAGGTGGTGCACATGGCAGCAGACTAAGCCGGGCATCTTCTCACTGGAAACCTTTCGTTACAGACTGGGTGAAACAACATGACCTTGGCCAAATTATTTTCTGCCTCTATGTAAGCATTCTTGCGCAGTAAACCTTCTTTTAAGCAATAACATCCGTCTGTCTGTGTTTAGGTCGATGGTGTAGGGACTGCCTCTTACTGTGGACACCTGTATCATCTGAATAACAGAGCACTTGGTTTCAGCATATTTGTACCTTTTCTGAGTTACATTCTTAAGAAGGTTAATAGTTCTTAGTTTCCCAGATGGTTTCAACCATTTATTGTGCTTTATTACCCTGGCATGTATGAGCTACTAGCTTTTAAGTCAGAGCATGTTGGTAGAACTGAATGGGTATGGAGTCTTCTAAGAGTTGCTAGCCAAAACCAAGTACCATGAAAAAATTAAACACTGATGTTATATAGAGAGAACCTTAAATGAACAACTAGGGTGTTTTCTAGCTAGAAAGGGGAACCCTTTTAAAAAATAGTCAAATTCAGAAGAGTTTATTTTTCTTAACTCTCCTGAGACTTTTACCCAACAGTTTACTAAGTTTTTGGTGCTGGCAAGAACAGCCTGATATATTTATTCCTTATGCTCTTGCTTTCGCATTAGAGGCAATGGGAGTTTTTTAAGTGACTTGGGAGGGTCAGGGTGACTTCAAGGCATTTAACCAACTTTCTCAGCAAAATGTTCAGATGGATCCCACCGTTTCACGACTATGGCATGCAGCGTTTTGCCAGCAGCAATGGTTGAGGTTGTGCCAGACAGGAATTTATGGATTTTGTAATTTTGTGCTATGGTTGGCTTGATAAGCAGTGTATGTGGGACATATGTGCCTTTCCATGAACTGTACCTTCCTCTGTCCCCTGCTCTGAGCTAAAACCAAGTTTAATTAGCTCCCTTTTCAGTGCATCTATTGTATACCCTTGTATATTGCATATAATCTGCTTCCAAGCACTAAAAGTAATTCACAGCCCCTCTGGAAAGACAGCAGATAAAGAAATCTACCCTTTCAGATGGAATTTTGTCCTAAATCTCTGAAATATACAAATACAAGTTTGCGAGTAAGGAAGATGAAACTTGTCCTATTACACTCAGCAGCGATGTAGAAATTGTACTCTCTGTAACAGTCGTGTACAGATGTGAAGGCTTATCTGTACTTCTGTAATGATGAAGTGGTTCGCTCCCTCTGACGCGGGGGACTTAACTCCCCAGATGTTTTCACTGTGTGTGTGTTAATTCAGTCCCAGGCTTCAGTCTAAACCAAACCAAGTAATTCCCTTTGTATGGAAATTGTAGAATGGGACAGGGGAGAGAAAATACCAACATCCCTACCCTATAGACAGGGTGGACATGAACCAGTTGTATTTTTTAGCCTGCGAACCAACACCCATTCCCTGCTGTAAATAATTAGGACAGTAGTCACCACATAATAGTTATCTGACTGCTCTAGGTGCTATGGGAAATGCTGTATAAAACATCATGCACATAAAGCTAAAATTGACAATAGCACAGTCGAAAGAGTAACTATCATAACACCACCAGTATTGATTCATCTAAACCGCATCTCCAGAGCAAAATCTTTAATGCACATGATGTGCTGTGATTGAAAATGGAGTAAGTACATTTTGCATTGAGTTTATTCTTTCCACTGCTGTTTCAGATTAGCACAACCCAGTGAGGACCACAAATATTTCCACGTCTGGTCGTCCCTGCCCCCCCCATTAGTAGAAGCTGTTCTTGCTAGTTTACATGTGAGTCCAAAAGAATATGTTATGAATGGCTATGTCCACACTTGTGCACACATGCCCATGCAAAAAGGTGCACACATGCCCATGCAAAAAGGTGCACACATTCTTCAAGAAATCAGTTAAACCTTCACTGCACAGTGCACACTTAAAGTTTAGATGTGAGGAGGAACCATGACTCGAAACTGGCAGGCGTCATTTTGCCATTGCTCATCACGAGCCAGGCTGTTTGCAGTTTTCAAGTTAATCAGTGCTTTATTTGGAACCGATCGCTATCAAAGGAGAGGCGATAATAATACTGGATAAGAGATAATAATACTGGATAAGCTGAGAAAACTAAAACAGTATTTGAAGGGAGGAATGTCTCTCTAAATGTGGAAGGGTGGCAGGAGAGCCTTTGAAAAATCCTGTAAAGCAGACTATTGTCTATCTAGCAGGATGTTTTAATTGTAAGCTCTTCAGGCTATTTTTATGACATTGCCAAGAATTATGTTGCAGTGCTGCTATTCGGGAGGCAGAGAGAGACACACACCAGGGAACCTGCGGATTTTCTGCAGCCAGACCTGCAGCAAGCCCTTCGTTACCCACAGTAGAATGAGACAAGGGGCAACCCCAACATGGCCACAGGTCTTTCTGAAGGCCAAGAACCTCTCTAACCCCAACGTCCCTCCCTCCCTTTGCTCTACGGGGGCTTCTACTGAGAAAATAGCCGGTGTGGCACTGGCATCTCCTCTCCATGCTTTCGGCAAGCTGGCTTCCTGAAGGGTTGGGAAGGGGTGAGTTTTGAACCTCTCTGTGTTTTTTGCTTTCCAGTTTGGCCTCCAGTTTTGTGGCCGGTGGGATGAATACTCCAGCTGGCCTGCTGGCCACCAGCCGCGAGATGGCGATAACGTCACGATAGAAAGCGGCCGGACCCTGCTGCTGGGGACCACCACCAACAAACTGAACTTGCTGCATCTCAAAGGTCTGCAGAAGCGGGGTGTGGGGGGTTCAGTGTTCTTGTTCCTCCAGGGCTGGAGTTTTTCATGGCCACGATCTTCCCTTCCCTTGCCCAGTTCCTGCGTCAAAGGAGATACCTGGTCAGGGAGGCTGAGTCTGCTCTCCGGAAATACAACAGGACGGTGATGGGGGACGTGTTTAATTATTATGTATGCAGAAAGCATCGTTTATGCTGTTTGAGGCATAATGACAATAGGAGTAGCAAGCCTTTTTTTTTCCCTTTTTCTTTCCCCCAGCTACTGAAAGCGCTGCTATCCTGAGTGGTGTTCAGTGATAATGGCAGCGCTGATAACAATAATCAACTCTGTTTTGTTTGGCATCTTTGAAACAAACATGTTGCAAAAGCCTTTACAAAATTAATGATGTTACAGAATTACAGGCCACAGCTACTGAATGTAATATATAATCCAAGATCCTAGAGCATGGCTAGTGGAAAGTAAATAACTGAGCACAGTTATCGGGGAAACACTGGGTTTGCAGGGTTCACATACCCGGGGCTAGACTCAGCATGAGTGTCAGGACGTATACGTCTGTGGGTGTCAAAGTAAGAATTAAAATTACTTGTCATTCAATGCCAGAAATACTCCTTCCTGGAAATTAGGCCCTGGTTGTGAAAACTCATGCGCACATGCTTGGTATTAAGTGAACGAGTTCTTCTGGTGAAATTGCTTGCTCAAGGTTAAGCCTATGTGTAAGCCTCTGCTGAAATAGAACTCAAAAAATGGAAAGAAGAGTTTTTATATGTTTAAGGACCTGGATCTTCTTTGCTGGTAAAAATGATTTTATATTAAAAGGAGGTTAAAGTTACTAGATTTTTTTGAGGTGATGATGATGAAAAACATGCATTAGACAATTATATTTTAATCTAAGTTTGAATGATCATTCTATAAAGAAAAAAAACTTCCCAAGTTTATCCCTACTGTGAGAACATTCCCCAAAAAGTTTAAACTTGCCCGGTGTGAAATGTTTTAGTACAATTTTCTTCCCTCTCTTCCCCAATGAAAACCCTAAATCTGGGTGATGCAAGATTCTTCTTAACCCCTGTGTGATTATGGCATACAGTAGAGGAGATAGCTCAGAGCCACAGATTTTTGAGTCTTTGGGCTGCAAAACTGGATGAGGAATTTGGAATTAATTCTCTGACTTTGTGAAGAATTGGAGCAGCAGAAACCCTTTGAACTTTGAGCCTACTCAAAGGCAAATTTGATCTATGAGTCAGCACTCATGAAGCAAACGGAGGTCTGATTGAATTTAATGAAGTCTGGAGCAGTATCTTTATGGCTTCAGCTCATCTGACATTCAAATAATTTCTCTCCTTTATCACATTTTCCAAGAAGCTTGGTATATAATGTAGATTAGGTTAGGAAAGCAGCATTAAAATATTCTAGATGCTATTATTTTCTGCATATCTATGTGCCAAATGTAGAGACCAAAATTTTTAGAAGCAGAAACCAGCATGGTAATTGTCTGAGCTTCATCTTTGCTAAAGTTTCCCTGTTGCATCCACCCCCACTTACCTGGGTGCTGCTACTGGTTTAGCCTTGGTTAGATTTGGAGTCAAGACATGTTGAGATCTACTCTGACACGAGACCAATGGCATCCTGAGGTGCATCAACAAAAGTGTGGCGAGCAGATCGAGGGAGGTTATCCTCCCTCTCTACTCTGCCCTGGTGAGGCCCCATCTGGAGTACTGTGTCCAGTTCTGGGTTCCTCGGTTCAAGAAGGACAGGGAACTGCTGGAGAGGGTGCAGCAAAGGGCTACCAAGATAATTAGGGGACTGGAACACCTCTTTTATGAAGAAAGGCTGAGGGATTTGTGTCTTTTTAGTCTGGAAAAAAGGCAACTGAGAGGGGTTCTTATCAATGCTTATAAATACTGAAAGGGTGGGTGTCAGGAGGATGGGGTCAGGCTCTTTTCAGTGGTGCCCAGTGACAGGACAAGAGGTAATGGGCACAAAGTTGAGTATAGGAAGTTCCACTTAAACATGAGGAGGAACTTCTTTCCTGTGAGGGTGGCAGAGCCCTGGCACAGGCTGCCCAGAGAGGTGGGGGAGTCTCCATCTCTGGAGACATTCAGGACCTGCCTGGACGTGTTCCTGTGGAACCTGCTTTGGGTGACCCTGCTTTGGCAGGGGGTTGGATTAGATAATCTCCAGAAGTCCCTTCCAACCCCTACCATTCTGTGATTCTGTGCTTATCTGAGACTGAGATTTATCTTTCCTAACCTTACCTTTCTTTAAGTTGTCCGGCTTAGAGGAGTTGTTTAGGCTCCTGTATTGAGCGCCAGAAACACACACTACCAAAGACTTGTTCATCTTAGGTATTGTAGATACCCATTTTAAGATGAAGCACAGTTAGGTGATCCACTTAGAGTTGCAACTACTGGGTCTGTCAAATAATTGATAACTTTATCCATCTGCAAGATGGGCATGACAATAAGCCCCTAACCTGCAGCTGAGTGTAGATGTGGGCTTTGATTGAAGCATCCTATTCCTATTCTATCTGGAGGGTTTCTCTTAGTTGGAGCTGGAGAATGGGATTAAATTGTCGTTCTGCTCTCTTTGGCTTTCATGACTCAGCATCAGGCTGTCTGTGCATTCACAAGCTGAAAATATAACAGACTTTACAAATTAAAAAACCTGTAATGTTACCTTGTCCACTCCTCTGCGAAGACACTGTATTGCCTATTTTCTGGTGCTGTACCCAGCAAACCCAACAAGGACCCATTTCTTGAAATTACCCTTTTTTAGGACAACAAAATGATTTTGAATACTGCCTCTATGGTGTCTCCTTATGATGATTTTGACATTGTAGATATTGCTTAAAGAGTATTATAAAAAGTATGTCAACTACATATGCAGCCTTAAGGTGACTCTGCTTTTATTAACTTATAGCCAAATACATATAGTAGTTCTGGTAGTGACCAGCCTGCCTGGACAGAAGATTTGGAGGTTAAAGCAATACAGAAATAGGATTAGGCAGCTGGGTCCTGCTCACTGCCATGAGGGCTCAGCAGTTTCTACTTCCCCCTCAACGAGAAGAGCATGAACACGTGGTTATCAGCAGTGGAAAGTTTAATAGCCAGACTGTGAAACTGCTCAGACAGTACCGATTGGGGAAGAGATACAAGATAGACAGATTGTAGATAACTCTAAATTCAGCAGATTGCAGTTATTTTTGTAATCCCAACATCACAAGTATGGAAATATTTATGATAACCCAGGACAGATGGAAATTTCCTTTGCGCAGAGCTTACGCTGAAGTAACTCCTTGCATTTGATGGCTTGATACCTCAGACATGTGTTATTGCCTTTGTCTGAATTTATATTACTATGTAGAACAGCCTCTAGGGAGGTATGGAGGCCAAAACCCTTCCTGTTCTTTCAGGAGCATCTTGGCGATTAATTTTGTAGCGGTGTTACGGATATACTCTGGTGGGATTGAAGATCCAGGTGTTCAACTGACCGTTGTCTTTGTAATGGCAACCTTGAGATGGCCACCCTTGCAGGCATCAGGGAGAAGATTGCTTTGGCCCCTACTCTAGAAAAGCCCTGATATCACTTGTCACAGCTCTTCCTCTCACTTGTAGGCATTGCTGCATCTTTGTGGTCCTGCTGAACCCAGCATGCCAGTTCCTTCTTCCATGGTCAGACTCCAGGCTGAGGTTTTGAAAAGGTCTGACCCGCTTTGTCTGCCTCTAAAAAATGTGCACCCAGTTTCCAAAATACCACAGCTAATATGGGTTTGTTTTTTGTTGTTTTGTTTTGTTTTGTTTTCAAACTGTGAGATCCCAGGGGAAAAAAAAAAAAGAGAGCTGACAAGCCACAAGGATATTCATGACATTGTCAGTTATTATCTGATTTTGAATGCATATTCAAAGAGCAATGCTTATCCATCAATATTTTGGATCTTTTTTAATCTGTGCCCAGACCAGGCTGTGTCTAGAATACAGCCTATGAGTAGATCTATGGAGGAGAGAAATTCAAATATTGATTTTACTTGACTTTTTCTTAGGCTTTGATGCTATTAGCAAAGAGCATCAAATATTAGCTGATACACCTGCATAAGTAGTCAAATAACTAGTGCTTTAGTCACTGCTGATAAAGACTGGGTTTGAATTCACTGAAAGAAGGAAAAAGCTTTCCTTCTCTTTTCCTGTCCATGGCATCAAACAGTCCTTAAACCCGGTTTAAAATCCCTTCTCAGTTGGAAACTGCTTGTGGTGCGGTGTTTTCTGTGCCATTTTGCTCAACCCATTTGGGATGTGCATTGTGATACTTTTTGCAGGCAGTTTCTAGTTCATATTTTCTTTTTTTAATCAGGCAGAGACATTACAATTAAAATACCGTAAAAGCGATTCTGGCAGTATTGCAATAAGCATGTTTTTTAATTAAAGAAAGAACGTGGGATGTACAAATAGTACCAGCTAATGGGAAATTTCATCCAATGTATTTTTTAATTGAGATTTAAAAAGAAGAAAAGTCAACCCTATTTCTCCCTGTCGCTGTGTGATATTTTCCTACCTTTTTATAGTGAGGTGTAAGAAGTCTGAAATAATTACAGTCTCAGAACCTTAAAGTCCTGGCTGTTTTCATGTAAAAAAATGAAAGGCATCAGTTTAATTTGTTTAGGTTAATTTGTCAGTAAGTTTTTTTGCAGGAATTTAGTGTTATTTAGTAGAGTACAACTTGTAGAGCCGGACGTTCCTTAAGGATGGGTTTTAAGGCCCCAGATCTGTAGCAATTTGATGGGCTTTTCTCAGTTCTTCACCCAGCTGTAAACCCAGGTTCATCTTGGGGTATGGGCTGCAGGTTTCTGTTTCTCATCCTATATAGGTTGGTCTCACAGCATGTGTGTTAGACTCCCAGGGCTCTCGCTTGCCAATGAAATTGATTTTCCACAACTTTGGCAGCCCTTGAGGCTACTTCTGGGGTGTCGCAGGATAAGCAGGTCAGTGGAAGCTAAACCCGGCCAAGGAACCGCACAGAGCTCGTGCAGACACCAGGCGGAAACCTGAGGCAGCACCGTCTCCTTCTTGGCCTGGAAGGAGGGGATGTGCCCCTTTCAGGGAAGCAGATCCTGCCTCTAACCATGGGATGGGAAGATCTGCTGACTCTGTCTCCACCTGTCCTGGCCACTAATCAGGCCCTCATTACAGTAGCAGCTTCATACTGTTAGTAGAACTGCCCTCACACATTTTTATGTGGTACAGAAATACGGCCGTCACAACCTGTGCAGGCTGGGAACAAGGCCCAGGTCTTCTTAAGGTTTTTAAATGCAAATAAATATCTTCAAAGGCATGAATCTGTATCATGAGCCCTGAACTGCAGAGGAAGTGTACTGTGTAACCAGATTGCACATGGGTTTCTTACTTTTTGAAGTATCTCCTTTTCCTCTGGCGGCTTGACAGGCCATGCACTACGATAGATTTTTTGTAGGAACAGGCCGTCACTAAGACCAAGGTCCAACCCATGGTGCTAGACACTAGGAGAGCAGTCCTATCTGTAATATCTTTAACTTCAAATGGCAGAAATCAGCTTGAAATGACATAACTGTGAGTAGAGGGGATAGCAAATAGAAACACTCTAAAGGTTTCCTAGGCAGGCTTTAGGTGAGGAGAAACATAATCTTGCTCCATAAAATAGTGCTTCTGTGCTTTTCCCAGTGTCCTCCTTTTTCCTGAGGGTGAAGTCACCTGTAAACTTGAAATAATAAGCCAAGGACCAATTTTTTCATCACATATCTCTATGTTTATCCTGTTGCCTTCATGAGGCTCACCTAGAAGCTTCCTTCATTAGATTCTAGATGATGGGCTCTGATACATGCTGTCAAAGCCATCTAGGAATGCCCACACTTCCTCCCCACCAGGTTATCTCTCCTCTTGCAAATGCACCAAAGGTGTTGCTAAGTGTCTTGGAGGCTACCTAAGAGCTGAAGAAGTAGAAGGTCTTCTTTGAAGGAGATATACCTATGGCAGTGTTCCCTGGGCTGGTGATTTGCCTGGCTCCTGTGCTCTAAAGGAAGACCAGCTTACAAACAAGCACATGCCATCTGAACAGATGGCTGTGAGCGCAGCAAGCCAGAAAACACAGGCTTGCCGGGCTTGGGAGACAGTTTCTGTTTGAGAACACTCAAGCAGCTGCTGGTTCCTCACCCAGGGACAGATTAAGGCCTCCATCCAACAAAATGTTGGAATACGAGCTTAGCTTTTTAGCATGTTAGTGATGTCCTGGTGGAAATACACAGGGATTTGAATTCACAGCTGGGATATGTACCTAAATAGTATGAACATGGAGGAACATATTCAGGGAGGTGGAGAATGAGTTTTGGACTCTTGGTTCAGGCAGCCTTTGGGATGGAGCCAATAGAACAAACTTTTCCTCTTTGCATCTTACTCCACAGTGGTCCAGCCTGCAATCAACTTTTACGGCTCATCCGAATGTCATGTGAACATGTCAACAGGGTGCAGGCAACAGGTCCATGAAATAATCGGCTGTTCTTATTTAAGGCTCATAAACTCTCTATTCCTCTTCTTGTACACAAGAAGACCTTTGGTTTTGGGTTGTTTTTTTCTTTTTCCTGCTTGGAGGCCCCACCAGGCACATCCTTGGAGCTGGAGAATGAGCAGTAAGTGGGTTGCCAGCACACTGCAGCCTTGTTGCGCAGGATCTGTTGCTTCAGCAAAGATATTCCAGCTCCAGCAGTTGCCTCCTGCTGTTTTGCCACTCAGGGATGCTTGCCAGGAATATAACTTCTGAGCTTAAGCCTGTCTCATGGGGGGTTCTGTGGCTTCGTCGTGTGAAATACCGAGAGGAACTGGGAAGAGAAAAGCTGAAGGCTGTGGGAATATGAGTTATACATGGCTGTGGCATGCCCACAGCACAACTGGAGCAGATCTTCCCTGCACAGTGGTGGGAAGGAGTAGTCCAGTTGAGGAGATGACCTTTCAACCTGCAAATCCTCTTCCATGCAGCAGTTTTCTGTTAGTTGAGGGGGCCTGACACAGTAGTGACATTTCCTCTGTTGGTACTCTCCTATTATTGATTAAAAATGTATATATTCTGAGATTATCCAGCACCTTTCTTTTAGTTTGCTTGCTTTAATGCTTCTTTCAACTTTACATAAAGAAGTGGAATTAAATCTGACGATAGGCACTTTTATCCTAGCTTTCTAATGAGCTGTTCTTTAGAAAAAAATACACTATTTCTCAGGATGGTCTTATATTGACAGTGAATGCTAAAGTATGACCTCAAAAGATGATAATAAAAAAGCCATCCATGTAAAATGTGCGCTTTGGAATAGGAACTTTGCTTCCCTGTGAGTTCAGGAAATCTCTAGAATGCTCTAAATCACAACCTAAATGAGAAATATCAACATATCTTTTATGCGTTATGAGAACATCTACTTTAGAAGGATTTTTTTTTTTTAAAAATGAAGTTTTTAAGAAGGGATATAAACTGCTGTGTCTGAAAGCGTGAATCTTCGTGATGGAGGCAAGGAGAAACTTCCCACAGCAACCCTCACAAGCCTCTACTCCATCCCTATTTGTTCTTTTTTTCAGAAGTGCATGATGCAGCCTCTTTCCATAGGGAATGTTTTGGATACCTGGGCTGTGGCATTGCATGAGCCAGTCTGGGACACCTGACAAAGTGCAGCGTTAATACATTGTCTTTCCAATTCCTTTCCTTTTATGTGCGCCCTCCACCATTTCCCAAGGACTTCAGAAGATACATATCTTTTCACAAAACCAGTTCTGCCAATGGTATGATGCTGCTGTAGTTATTTACACAGCAGATTGCAACTGCCCCTTATTATTAGGTTTGTTTTCCTTAATATTCCCTTGTTTTTTTTCATTATTTGGTCTGGCTATTTCTCCTGTGGGACAGAGAGAGTTCCCTCCAGTTTAGCTTTTCTCTCTTTTTTTTTTTTGGTAAAGACAGAGGAAGAGAGATTTCTTTCTGAGCAGAGAGGTGGAGGCTAATTGCTGGGTTAATTGAGAAGAATGGTGCTTCTGATCTTCTCACAAAGTATCAAACAGCCTCAACATATTTTCTCCCCCCTCTTCCCTCACTCCACCTAAAGAGACCCATTGAATTTGCACATTACTGTACAGAAGTGATTATGGGTTTAATTGTATTTATTTTGCTTGGTGGGGAGGCCATCATAACAGTAGTTGATTGATTTTTATAAAATCACCCTCAAGGTCATATGTAGGACTTTCCTTTCCTGTGCAGCCATAACAAACAATTTGAGGGTCACAGCCAAAGGCTCCATTGAGCAATATTCTTGCTTTCTGCTTTCAGAGAAGAGGTCAAGTGCAATAAAAGAAGGAAGCATAACTTTTATTTTCTTTTTAAAAAAAGGGGAAGACAATCTTGTAAAGCAGCAGCTGTATATTTATTCTGACCCAATGAAAAACACAGAGATACAGAGAGCTGAGGGTTAGAGGGACAATATGCAGTTTTTTGACATAAGTATTTGTAAGTTTGGCTAGAGGTTTTGGTTTTTTTTTACACTTAGACTTGGTAAATGGCTAAATGAATCCCTGCTAATGCTTTATTTTCTTTCCTGCGATGCTGCTTTTTTTTTATCTTCAGCAGTTGAACTTTTCTTTTTACACTTTCTTTTCTCCCAAAGACTGAGTGCCTTTGGGCTTTGTTCTGGGAGGAGTTCAGAAGCTTTGCAAATAGCCAGGGGACAATGGCATTATGTTGTGACTGTGGCTGTAGCTGATATATCTGTTTCCTATGATCACATGTTGGGTCTGACTGATGCTTCTAAGGGAAAGCCAAAACCTCAGGTACAGCAAATGCCTTTTGGTGGTTTTGATCTTGCAAATCTCAGCACCATTGCCAAGCGTGCTTGGGTTGCCATTACACTTTGGGACAGAGAAACCCAAGTGACAGGAAACAACCCCCACCTTGAAGTCCTATTATTATTATCCCTACACATCCAAATCTTCACCCAGGGAAGGGAAACCTTGCTTCTGTGTAGGATTTCCTCCAGGCAGGGTCTAACCTGCAGGCCAGGCATGGCACAGACAGTGCCTGCACACCCGATGCTACTGAAACACATTGGGTCTATTGCATACGCTTACACCCACTGTTAAGCAGTCACCAGCATCCACTTGCCAAGCTTGCCAGACACCTGGGTGTCCACAAAAGATATGGAAAATATTTTAATCAACAAAGGGAAAGATTGTTCAGGACAACTGACATCCAGTTAGCCTATTACTGAAAAACAGGGGATTTTCAAATATTCCTTGAAATTTTGTATGGACAAAATGTGGCTGAAACTTGGGAAAACTTTTGACGAGATTGTTTGAGGCAGAACTATGATTTTACAATCAAAAGATAGGACAAATTTGGTTACCAGCCACCCTGGTTCATTGGTACAGCATGGTAGCAATTAGAATACTCATTAAAAATTGTATGAAGAGAGTGGAAACAGAAATCACTATATTTCA
Organism: Rissa tridactyla; assembly: GCF_028500815.1. Lineage (NCBI taxonomy): Eukaryota > Metazoa > Chordata > Aves > Charadriiformes > Laridae > Rissa > Rissa tridactyla. The sequence continues at coordinate 123,014,624 of NC_071468.1, read as the reverse complement.
GTGGGAACAGAGCATAGGAAGTCAATAAAGACCTTGGGGGAGATGTCTTTTTCTTTTTTTTATGTTAGGAATAAAATAAATCGCAGTGATTTATAGTTCCATTTCTAGATTGCGGTGATAAAATTATTACCACTGCTGCTATAAGGCAAATGTATTTAATAAATATTTCTGTTCTCACTATGGGAAGGAACAGGATGGTAAATTGTATCACAAGAGGAAGATGGGTCAGCAGTCCATTCATTACTGAAGAATGTTAATATAATGAAGATTTTAAATAATATCTTTCAGGAAAACACATTCTTAAATCAACAGATCCAGTCTCATTCAAGAGCTTTAAAACTGCTTGTAGAGGCATTGTACGGCCCACAAATACTCGTTTTGGAGTACATGGGAAATGACAGAGGGCTGTAGAAGTTCTGATCTTGTGTCAGTATCCAGACAGGTAAAGGAAAATATATTGGCTGCTTAGTCTGATATCAACCACAGGTTAAAAGAGAAAACTGTATGAAGTTAAATGTTATAATGTTATATACATCACACACTGTAGGTGTTACTGAATGACAACATAGAAATTTTATGGAAAAAAGACAGCAAACTTTAGTATATTTTCTAAGAAAATTACAAGTTTGTTTGATAAAGTTAATTCTGTAAAACCTGTGATAGTGTGATGACTAGCTGAAGATCACCTGCCCAGATGTCAGGGCATCTAGTAGACATACAGTTTACTCAAGAAGTAAATTCTTAGCGTGAAACAATTTTCATGTCTGCTTGAATACCAGGACGCATCATCAATGATCTGAAGGTAAATGGAGAACCATCACTGGTCACATTTTGTGAATGCCATTCAAGCCAAATGCAGATTTACACATCTGAGAAGAGAGCTGGGCAGGGAGCAATTAGGAATGAAAGTGCCCACAGTAAGAGGCGTTGACAGACAGAACCATGATCATGAAAAGGATCATGAGTGAGTGTGGCCCAAGGATTCCCACTTGATCTCCCAGTGTAATGAAGAGGCAAAAGGAGGTGGTATAGTTTTTTACTTTGAAAAGCAAGAGGCAAAGTGTGGGGATAAGGTACCTTTGCCTCTATAAGCAACATCAAGAACAATAAAGAAGCAGAAGAACTAAGGAGGCCTGGATTCCCAATTTCAGAGGGAGCACTGGGTTGTGGGCGAGGATGCACTGCTCCATGAATCGGAGATGTTTCCTTGCAGGGAGAATCTTAAAAACCTTATCAGCTAATCTGAATGAGGGATGAGATTTGATGTTACCTGTAAGTACTTTCACAGAAAGTGCTGTTTTCTACACCTCTCTGCAGCGCAATGCAGGAGGATACAAAGAGAACCACTGTCTGAAAGCTCATCCTTGACAAGTTATGATTGGAAATAAAGCAAAAGTTTTGAACGGTAAGAGAGATTAGCTGTTGGAAAATATGATCATAGAAAATGGCAGAGTGATGTCCCCAAGTCACTTAATTGATTGTCTGCCTTGCTGGAAGGTATGCAGCAAACACAGATGACTTGAATTCCTCCAGTTTTTCAATAGCCTGATGTGCACAGACCGTCAGGCGATATGATCCAATGGTCCCTTCAGTCTGCAAATGAATACTATTTCAAGTCTTGTTCCAATTTCAGCATAGCACATTTTGTATTAAGAATGTTTCATTTTTCACAGAATCACAGAATGTTTCGGGTTGGAAGGGATCTTAAAGATCATCTAGTTCCAACCCCCTTGCCATGGGCAGGGACACCTCCCACTAGACCAGGCTTCTCAAAGCCTCATTCAGCCTGGCCTTGAACACTCCCAGGGATGGGGCATTGACAACTTCCCTGGGCAACCTGTTCCAGTACCTCACCACCCTTATAGTAAAGAATTTCTTCTTAATATCTAACCTAAATCTACCCTCTTTCAGTTTGGGGCCATTGCCCCGTGTCCTATCATTACACTAGAAGTGCAATGATTTCTAGAAAATGAAATGTAATGACTTTCTAGAAAATGATTTTTCTAGAAGTCTCAAATGTATCTCAGAATAAAGGTCAGATATCTGCTGTTGTTTTGCATGAAACAAGCTGAAATTCATGCTGTTTTATTGCAGTATATTCCGTATAATTTTTAAAAACACTATGCAGCAAGCTTAACTGAAATACATTTGTATATAGAAAAGCATGTCTAGGGAAAGAGACAATTTACACATAGGGGAGTTGGTATTTGTGGGAATGATCCCATGGTCCCAGTGGTTATAAGCAAGAAAACATAAGACTTATCTCTTTCATTTATTAAGGACAATCTGTAAAAACTTATCTGGAATCTACTGAAATCTGCAAAGAAAGTATTTAATGGGTAGTCCCTATTCAAATATTAGCTTTGTTATAAGACTAAGAAATTAGAACTAGGTTATAGGAATTTGTTATAAGGCTAAGAAATCAATGAAACAATGAAAGCCCCTCAATGCCAGAATGAATAAGGAGATCAGAATAAGCAGAATGTGTTCAGCTGGAGTGGATGCAACTGGGAGGGAACGGCACGCAAGTGCTGTGCGTCTCCCTTATCACTGAAAGCACCAGGATATGAACAAAGGCAAGCAATCTGTTTTTCATCTCAATGCTTAAATTAAAGCAGAGGTCTGATCTCCCTAATCCTTCATGATAGGATAGGTAGTATCTTTTGGGGAAGGAAAGCCAAACTTTTGGTAGGTATAAAGGTCACCATTAAAAGCTAACTGCAGTAGAAACCTGGCCATTATACGAGATGGCACAGTTATTAGCAACTTGCATAATGGGAAATGTTGGGAAGGTGATAGACCCGTTGTAAGGAGTTCTGAGGTTGACAGGCTTTGAGGTATCTCCTGCTACCTCCTGCGAAGTATGGCTTGACCTAGGAAGACATATCCCACCTGCAGAATGATTAGATGTCTGAGAGTCCACTCTGCCCAAATACAGTGTAAAGACAGCAATAGTGTCCGTCATAGGAGAGAAAGTATAAAAGGAGATAAAAGAGTAAACCATCCTGAGATGATAGACTGGGATTGCCAGCTCACACAAGGCAAGAACAAAGGAAGCATTTGACAGAATTGGAGAGTCAAAACCAAAGGACGGAAATGCCTTTTCATGAACTATGTACTTAGACCACAGAATTCATTGCTTTAAGAAGTCATTGAGACTAACTATTAGAAATATGTGAAGGATCAGATCTATATTACTGACAAAACTTATCCAGTTATACTAATAGATGGTAAAAGGAAAATGTTGGCAGGGAGATGAAATCTGATGCTTTGGGGCAAAGCTAACCTCTAATTGGGGATTAAAATGAGGCTTTCATGAGATGGGGAGATCATCTCACATCCAGCTAACAGGGAGAAGTTTCTTATACTGAATTTGGAAGCATCTGGTTTTGAACAGCAGCTGGAAGAGTACGCAGGATTAAATCAACCGCGGATCTAAACAGGTTGCCAGTTCTTATGTTGCAAAGACGTTTTCTCCACTCTCTGTCACAAGCAGTTTGTAATCTAAGAAGTAACATACAAATTAAATAGTAATATCCCCTTTTTAACATTTAGTAAGTGAATACATTAAGACTGTGATTTTTCAAACAACTCACTTGCACTGGAATTGGAGAAATTTTGCCCAGATGTTTGCCCAGGCTGGATGGCCTTGCTCAAGTCTGGAAAGGTAGCCTGTGGTAGAATTGGAAAATGGAGTGAATTAATAAGATCTGTAAAGGGCTGAAAAATCCACAGGGACAAGTACAGGCCGAGGCAGAATTTTTACAGGAAACAATTTTGTTTTACCCTTAATCTGATAATTTTATTGCAAAAACATTTTTGGCCCCATGTCTTATAGCTCCTTTGACCACGAGACAAAGACTATTAGATTTATGACTGCATTTTGCTCTTCTATTGTCTTCAGGTGGCAAGCTCTTGTTCACTGGTCCAGGACCTGTAGAACTGCATGCTCATTACATTCTGATATCTGATGGAGGGGAACTCCAGGTGGGATCCCCGAAGGCCCCTTTCCGTCACAAAGCACACATCTATCTCTATGGAAGCCTCCATTCTCCACCATTATTCCCATATGGGGTCAAGTTCCTGGCAGTGAGGAATGGGACCCTTTCCATCCATGGTGAGTACACTTTTTCTCTTCAAATGCAAAGCACAAATGAATAAAAGAAAACAAAGCAAAGCAAAAAAATGCCCAGGGGGAAAAAAAAAAACAACTCAAAAAACAACTCCGATCATGAACTTGGGTTTCTAATTGCAGTTAAGTATTTGCTGAAATCAAGTTTGAGGGGCAGAACTTTGTATCTTTGCATTCACCATCAGACTCCTATTTCTACAGTACCTTATGCACCAACGCTCAGTGGTGTATCTCCATAAAAGCTCCCATACCAGGAGCTGAGTCATTTTGAAAATCTGGACCCCAAGAAGAAGATAGATGGTATCTAGTTATGAAACCTTGGTTTATGCGCCTCAAGGATGGTTGAATTTGTGCATGCCTGTCCAAAACTGAAAGTCCCCATCCCATGGAAATGGGACCTCAGATCCCTGTTGGGTATCATGTGGGTTTGCTCTACTGCTAGAAAGGGGTATCCTTCTCACCTCATCTCTCTCCATAACATTTGGGACATTTCCTTCCCAACGAGGATATGGCTTTTCGGGTTGCAAAGACATGGTGGTCTTCCAGATATGTCCCATGATAAGGCCAATGCCAAGCATGCTGTGTCAACTTCAGTGAGGATGATACTTGTCTTCAAAGCAGAAGCAAAGTGCTCCTGGCAGTGTGGTTTGCCCTTTTTCTCCTCTTCGTGCTGTGCTGGCAACCCAACCCCAGTTGTCTGTCTCTACAACTAGGAGCACAGATGGCATCTCTCGGTTTTCCTGCTCAGCACAGGTTTTTGTCATAAATGACAAGACAAGGGCTATGCAGAAAATCTGTAGCAATGCCAGGAATTTCACTCCAAGATGCCTGGTCCTCTGCTCTAACCATTCGACTTTTCTCGCAAAGGAAGTCCTGCAGGGCCAAAGCTCCACGTTCCTACCAAGTACAAGAGACAAGGGACCTGAAGATCAGAAATTGGCTATAGGTGTGCAGATGTTGTGAGGCAAAGAATTTAGATACAGAGCTTGAAATACAGGTATAAAATGGCCATTTCTTGGTGCAGTGGATTGCATGTGGAACTCAGGTCTAAACTCAGTGTGAATCAGAATATTATAGAATCATAGAATCATAGAATCTTCATGGTTGGAAAGGACCCTTAAGATCATCGAGTCCAACCATACACACACACAAAAAACCCCAACCAAAAAAAAACCCCAAAACCTACAATCTCTGCCACTAGAGCATGCCCTGAAGTGCCACATCTAGACGTTTCTTAAATACCTCTAGGGATGGTCACTCAACCACCTCCCTGGGCAGGCTGTTCCAGTGCCTGACCACTCTTGCAGTAAAGGAATTCTTCCTCATATCTAATCTAAACCTCTCCTGACACAGCTTCAGACCATTTCCTCTGGTCTTGTCATTATTCACCTGGAGAAGAGGCCAACACCCACCTCTCTCCAGCCTCCTTTCAGGGAGTTGTAGAGGGCAATGATGTCTCCCCTCAGCTTCCTCTTCTCCAAGCTAAACATGCCCAGCTCCCTCAGCCTCTCCTCATATGACCTGGTCTCCAGACCCCTCACCAGCCTGGTAGCTCTCCTCTGGGCACGCTCCAGCACTTCACTGTCCCTCTTGTACAGAGGGGCCCAGACCTGAACACAGTACTCGAGGTGAGGCCTCACCAGTGCCGAGTACAGAGGCACCATCACACACAATAGGGATTCCTGCTGACCATGCTATTCCTGATACAAGCCAGAATGCTGTTGGCCTTCTTGCCCACCTGGGCACACTGCTGGCTCATGTTAAGCTGGCCGTCCACCAGCACCCCCAGGACCTTTTCTTCTGGGCAGCTTTCCAGCCACTCTGCCCCAAGCCTGTAGCGTTGCTTGGGGTTGTTGTGACCGAAATGCAGGACCCGGCACTTGGCCTTATTAAACCTCATACAGTTGGCCTTGGCCCATCGATCCAGCCTGTCCAGGTCCCTCTGTAGAGCCTTCCTACCCTCCAGCAGATCAACACTCCTATCTAGTTTGGTGTCATCTGCAAACTTACTGAGGGTGCACTCAATCCCCTCATCGAGATCATCGATAAAGATATTAAACAAAACTGTCCCCAAATCTGAGCCCTGAGGGACACCATTGGTGGCCGGCCGCCAAGAGGATTTCACCTCATTAATCACAACTCTCTGGGCACGGCCATCCAGCCAGTTTTTAACCCAGCAAAGAGTACACTTGTCCATGCCATGATTCGCCAACTTCTCCAGGAGAATGCTGTGGGGGATGGTGTCAAAGGCCTTACCAAAGTCCAGATAGACAACGTCCACAGCCTTCCCTGCATCCAGAAGGTGGGTCGCATGGTCAGAGAAAGAGATCAGGTTGGTTAAGCAGGACCTCCCCTTCCTAAACCCATGCTGGCTGGCCCTGATCCCTTGGCTGCCCTGCACTTGCTGTGAGATCTCACTCAAGATGATGCTCTCCATGATCTTTCCTGGTATCGAGGTCAGGCTGACAGGCCTGTAGTTCCCTGGATCCTCCTTCCGACCCTTCTTGTAGATGAGCATCACATTAGCCACCCTCCAGTCATCTGGTACCTCCCCTGTTGACCAAGATTGTTGATAAATGATGGAGTGCATCCATTAGTGCAATGCATGCACAGAATGAGGGGTAACAGTTTCAAACTGAAAAAGGGGAGATTTAGATTAGATATTAGGAAGAAATTCTTTCCTGTGAGGGTGGTGAGACACTGGAACAGGTTGTCCAGAGAAGCCGTGGCTGCCCCATCCCTGGAGGTGTTCAAGGCCAGGCTGGATGAGGCTTTGAGCAACCTGGTCTAGTGGTAGGTGTTGCTGCCCACGGCAGGGGGTCGGAACTAGATGATCTTTAAGGTCCCTTCCAATTCTAACCATACTATGATTCTATGTCAAGCTCTTAACTAACGGGTTGTTTTTAAAGGCAGTGTGTGTCATAGAGGAGGAAAAAGAAAAGCCAATGCATTTGAATGCCTCATCTCCCTCCCTTATCCTCCTGTGTGTCGACCTTCATACTGGTAGGCATTCATATCCTCCATCAGGGCTTGAACTTCCACCCTCCTGGCCTACAGGCAGAAATGTTGCTCTCTGAGCATCGCTGACATGTATGGCTCTCAGTCAAAAATGATGTCAGACACTAAGGGGTACAATTTGAGCACAGACAAGGAGCAAGCCGTACTGCTGTGCAATACGCCTGTCAGTTCAAAGGAGCCGAACAAGGTCAGGTGAGGTCCATTGTTGGAGGGGAGTTGGTGAACAGATGCTTTTCAGAATCAGGAGAGATCAGAGGAGGCTGGGGAAGGTGCTTCTGGCGGTGGCAAGGGAGGTGGGCTGCACTACTCATGAAAGCCACGTCAGGTGCTCTTGACAACTATGTCAAGAATCAGCAAGGTTAAATTATTTCGTGCTTGCAAACAGCTTTAATAATTTCAGTAAACTGGCTTTGGAGAAGGGCAGAGCTTTTCTATCCCACTTCCTAGAGGGGCTCTGTGAAGAACTGCAATTAGATCATCTGGGCTGAACTGACTGTCCGTTACTGGCCATTGAGTTTCATACAGTTACCCCAGCCTTGAGTTCGGTAACTCACGTTAGATTAAAGCATGCCTTCCAGAAAAGCTTGGTCTTTGAGGACATCAAGGGAAACGGAAGCCAGCATTTTCTGCAGAAGCTTGTTCCAGAGGATTAATTTGGTTAATCATCCATGTTTTTCTTTTTTTTTTTTTTAAGAAAAGTATTAAAATGTCTGATTTGTATTTGCCTGATAACTGCTTTTGCTGTTTCGTTTTCTGTATCTTCTGCTACTTTAAAGTACCCTTCCATTCTCAGTTTGACTTTTGTGAGTCAGGATTTTGTCCTTATATTCTCAGAGCTTTGTAACAAGACCCTTATCTTCTTCGTGCTGCTTTGTTTTCTAGCAATGTAGGAAAAAACAGCACCATTTGTTGCAGCTGTGCCTCCTGTGCTGCTTCTGAACCTCTATCATCACTGCCTTGTTGACTCCATCCTCACAGACCAACCCATGAAATTGCAGACAACCAAGGCAGAGGTACTTCTTACAATGTTACCTTGGCAATATCATGGAGGGAAGTAAACCCAGGTGACCATGTCAGTACCCTCAAGGCATTTCTCACTGATATTTCATACGTTTTACTCAGTGCCATAATCCCCAGTGATTCTTCATCCTTGAGGAAACCAAGAAGGTGAGGTCTGCAACCCAAGCATTATCCAGATGGAAATACATAGAACCAAAGGTGGCTTGGCCCATCAATGGAAACATCTCTCGGTTTCAATTTCTTAACAATTCTTATTCAAGAATTCTTATCAATTTCTTATTCAAGAAATCCAGACTAGCTATGAAGCCACTTTTAAGCTCTGCACTACATACAGTGTCAGTGCATGGCTGCAATTAAGGTTCTTTCAAACCATATAATCTGCAATTAGCGGGTAGAAACCCGCTAGAAAACAAGACCAAAAGGAGTGTGTTCTTTTGCTGGGTTCATATTGCTTACATGAAAGAGAAATATGCTGTTCTGTCTCCAATTTAACACCAGTCTGGCCTGTGGTATAGAACAAATTGTTGAGCATGACAGGCTCTTTCATATATATGTGAAAGAAGCTGACATGCTCAGCAATATACATTTGTGAGATACATATATATACACACGCATATATATGTTATCTCAGATCAAAATCATTAAATAAGCAGGCTTCCAAATTCTTAGTTGTCTTAGGTGAAGACAGGACTGAGAGCATTTTAATTTCTTTTCTCCTTCAGACTGGGAAGTTTGGGGGATGCTCTGCAGCCATGGTTGAATTCAGCTTGTTTAGTAAGCGCTGTCAGCTCCTCGCTTTGATATGTTAATATGACTAAGGGTTTCCCACAATTCCCTGGTGAGTGGCAGTCCTTTGCTCCGGTGGTTGTAGGAGACTGGGAAATTTCACTGTTGCCTTTGGCTTTAGCCAACTCCCCTGCCAGTCAGAGCATGCCACCCATAAACTGCCTGTCAATCACCCGTCAGTTTTAAAGGGAGTTTCAGTCAGCCAGGGCAACTCGACTTTTTGACAATGTAATTACGGCCCTCGCATCCGCGGTAGGGGCCTGAGCGGGGCTGAGAGAATTTTATTGATTGTTGAGAGGGGAAATTTATCACTGTCTCCAGCTCCGGCTGCACTCTATTCCCTGAGAAACTCTCCTGACAAGCCTTGGGAGAGAAGTTTAGCATGGTGGCCTTGGCTGTTCTTGCGCCTTTGTCCTTTCCAGGGAAACCGGACTGGAGACACCAGCAGATGCTGAGCAGAAGGCAGGGACCGGGTGAGGAGGCAGCGTAAGAGGAGATGCTGCATCAGTAGCCGAGCACACCTACCGCCTAATTCATGGTCCCAACACTCTCGTTACCAGGGACAGAAAAATTTTAAAGGCTTTTTCCATTCTGTTCCATTTTTTACCAGTCCTGTGTAGATAAGGTCGTTATTCCATTGTGTCCCCTCAAAGCAGATTGTGCCTCGTCCTAAAAAAACTCCAGCAGTTTTGCTGTGTATTTAGGTGAAATTTTGTCAGTAGCAACACTGCAATGATACAGGGCATGAACATATGAGCCTGTTCCCTGCATTTTGACTAATAACCTATGCCTCTCCAACTAGATTGAAAATGTTACAGATTTACTACGATGCTACATTCACTTTGCCCAGACTTTAAAAGCTGTGTGGTAAAGAAAACAACAATGTCCAGAGAGTTTTTTTTAATACTGTACCTATTTATAATCACCTGGGGAGGAATAACCCCATGCACCAGGACAGGCTGGGGGCTGACCTGCTGGAGAGCAGCTCAGTGGAAAGAGACCTGGGAGTCCTGGTGGACAACAGGATGACCATGGGTCAGCAATGTGCCCTTGTGGCCAAGAAGGCCAATGGCATCTTGGGGTGCATCAAGAAGAACTTGGCAAGCAGGTGGAGGGAGGTCATCCTCCCCCTCTACTCTGCCTTGGTGAGGCCGCGTCTGGAGTCCTGTGTCCAGTTCTGGGTTCCCTGGTTCAAGAAGGACAGGGAACTGCTGGAGAGGGGACAGCAAAGGGCTACCAAGATGATGAGGGGACTGGAACACCTCTCTTATGAAGAAAGGCTGAAGGATTTGTGTCTCTTCAGTCTGGAAAAAAGACGGCTGAGGGGGGATCTTATCAATGCTTGTAAATACTGAAAGGGGGGGTGTCAGGAGGATGGGGCCAGGCTCTTTTCAGTGGTGCCCAGTGACAGGACAAGAGGTAACGGGCACAAAGTTGAGCATGGGAAGTTCCACTTAAACATGAGGAGGAACTTCTTTCCTTTGAGGGTGGCAGAGCCCTGGCACAGGCTGCCCAGAGAGGTGGTGGAGTCTCCGTCTCTGGAGACATTCCAACCCCACCTGGATGCGTTCCTGTGCCACCTGGTCTGGGTGACCCTGCTCTGGCAGGGGGGTTGGACTAGATGATCTCCAGAAGTCCCTTCCAACCCTGACCATTCTGTGATTCTCTGAAAATAGACTTGTCAGTGGTCATTTCAGCCCTCTAAACTCATTGATAGTCCTGCTGCAAAGAATGTCCCTGAACTCGCAATGGACGCTGAGAGTGGAAGATGACATTTTAGAGGTAATTCTGCACTACTTCTATCCCAGACTTCCCTGCATCCAAACCAATCCTAAACATTTTCAGCGTTAGCTCAAGAAAAGAAGTATTTTTTATCAGTTGAACCAATTATTAAGTTTAATCACTTCTAATCAATAATAAAACACAAAATATTTGCGAGCTGTGCACTGTGCTCTACAGAGCCTGTGCATTCCTCAAGAGATCAAACATTTAATCAAATGCTGCTTGCTTTTCCTCCATTAAGCAGTGTTTTGTATCTGTGCTGAGTTTGAGATTAAGCGATCATAGACAACATGAGAGAATTTGTTCTGCTTTACTCACATATTAAAAAGAAAATCTTCCCAGGGGAAAAAAAAATGAAAAAAAAAATATCTGTAGCAGGGGGATTCAAGATAGGGTGCAGAGATCTGCTAGAGATAGGATGTGCTTTTTTACCTTACTTGAGTGTTCGTTGATTGAATATATGTTATTTATGTTATTTCCCAGTAACTGAAACCATTGATTTTCACACCCCTGTTACACCAGCAGTTCAGATCCTTTTCCCCTTTCTGGGGTCACTTCCATAGATTGGTTTTCCTTAGATGTTAGTTATTCTGTATGGTGGTTGCAGGAGGCTTTTTTGCCTTCTATGGCAGCATTTTTCCTTTCAAGACCTTGACTTAAACATGATGCATTAAAGCAGATGGCTCTTGAACAGAAGGCTAAGCTGCCTCGAATCCCCTTGCATTCACTGGGGGTAAGAAACTGCACTTAGGCACTTCCCATGGAGTAACTAATGTACAATGACTTGTTTCTTCACTTCCTTATTCACAAATATAAGATGACCATTAGTTTTTAAAGACCTAGCAGATGGGGGGAAAAAAAACAGAGAGCTGGATTCAGGGAAAGCTGCTGTGTCTTTTATAGCTCGCCCTTCTCTCTAACAGAAATGGATCGATCAACTTTGATTTAAATTTAAATCAGTTGTTCTGTATTTTGGTGCTGACCTTAATGAAGAAAAAATGTGATGTAAAGAGGACTGAGAAATGGGTGCTAATATATAAATATAAAAATAGATATAGATATAAAAATATAATATATACAGAATATAGCTACTATATTAGCTTGTGTTTCTTGACAAGGGGAGATGTATGGATTACTACAGATGTGGAGGCTTTTTGTGGGGTGAAATAGTTGCTTCTTAAACCGTGCAATATAACATTGAAATATCTTTTCCAATTTTGGCCCCAACTACAACCAGGACAATGGCTGGAGGAGGAGAAGCCACCACCAACAAAATCAGGGAGAATCAGGTCATCCTCCTCCTCTACTCTGCCCTGGTGAGGCCACATCTGGAGCACTGTGTCCAGTTCTGGGCTCCCCGGTTCAAGAGGGACAGGGAACTGCTGGAGAGGGGACAGCAAAGGGCTACCAAGATGATGAGGGGACTGGAACACCTCTCTTATGAAGAAAGGCTGAAGGATTTGTGTCTCTTCAGTCTGGAAAAAAGACGGCTGAGGGGGGATCTTATCAATGCTTGTAAATACTGAAAGGGGGGGTGTCAGGAGGATGGGGCCAGGCTCTTTTCAGTGGTGCCCAGGGACAGGACAAGAGCTAATGGGCACAAACTTGAACATGGGAAGTTCCACTTAAACATGAGGAGGAACTTCTTTCCTTTGAGGGTGGCAGAGCCCTGGCACAGGCTGCCCAGAGAGGTGGTGGAGTCTCCAACTCTGGAGACATTGAAACCCCACCTGGACGCATTCCTGTGCCACCTGGTCTGGGTGACCCTTGTCTGGCAAGGGGTTGGACTAGGTGATGTCCAGAGGTCCCTTCCAACCGCTTTCATTCTGTGATTCTGTGAATTTTCACCCTAGATGGGAGAGAGACTACAAATTCTGGCAAGCTGAGAAGCCTGGACTCAGACCTGGGTTTTCTCTGGGCTGCAGGCTGAGACAGGCAGGGACCCTCCATTTGGGCTCATCTTCACTTTTCTGGCATGTCTAATCCTCTTTCATTGCGTGCTGGGGATGCACTGAACTGATCTTAGCATTTAAATGGTCGTGCTGCCCTGTGTACCTGCTCCTGCAGGCAGAAGTTCCCCGTCTCGTTCGGCGGCAACAGCGCGGGACATTAATCGGCAATAATGCAAAATGTTAACAGCTGTGTGCAGCTCGCGACGGGATCTGTGGTAGTCGGCTGCTGCGTTTGGAGCCGTTTGTTCCTGGTGGCAGTTTAAAGAGGTTTTTGTGTGTGTGGCACCTTTGGTTGTAAGCTATTTGCCAGCATGAGTGTGGGTTTTTTGTCAGGCTTGCTGGTTTATGCATTGAAGGAGCTGGGAAATTTTTTTCCCCTTCTTTTCCGGACTGATGTAGCTTGACAACGTGACTGGGTAATCTCTGATTAAAGGAAATTTTTGGAAATGTTTGCATTTATGGGGCAGCGCATAGGGACAGTATATTTTCTGCAGGCTAGTGTAGTAAGAAAGAGAAACAATGAAAGTTTCCATAGATCTGTTTGATCACAACAGCCATTCCCATCCCCAGTCAGATACTCCTTGCTTTCTTGAAAGTGCTGTTCAAAAATATCTAGGTGGAAATGCTTTAAGATGAAAACTGTAGTTTCATGAAACATTCAGCAAGACTAGGTCACTTTCAAAGGTATTTCCTACTGGAGAAAATCAAAACAATTCACTTTGTCCTCTTGTTTGGATGGTGTCAGATTTATTTTCCCCATTGGGAGAAGGAAATGTTGTTTAATTCTAGCATTTTGCTTTCACCTGGACTTTCATATTATTATTTTTAATATTATATTTATTTCATATCAACATTTCTACACTAGTGGAATGCAGTGTTTTTACAGAATAAAAATCAAAGCCCCTAAACCCCCAAAGTGACATTAGTACAAAAAAAAAAAAAAAAAGTGTAATGGTTCCAAAAATACTGTTTTTGCGGAATTTTTATTCTGTGGAAGACAGTGAAGCTTTGGCCTCATTTGAATTTGGAATGAAATCACATCTGGCTAGCTGTAGACTTGGATTTCATCTTCCAGAACCCACTTATAATGGGGAATCACCACCCCTATTTTACATGAGAGAAGGAAGAAGCCAGAGAGATGTTGAAGCTGTGTCTGCATTGGGGCTTGGATGAGTGGGCCACCAAGCAGGTTAAAAGCTGATGTTAAAAAGCTGAGCTGTGAGTCATCTCTGTGCATTCACAGTGCTTGGACAGAAAATAACTGCTAGGAAACATGGCAGCCTCAGTCCAAAGCTGCACCACAAATTCCCTGCCCTGGTGGGATGCAGCAATGTGCCCTTGTGGCCAAGAAGGCCAATGGTATCCTGGGGGGCATGAAGAAGAGTGTGGCCAGCAGGTTGAGGGAGGTCATCCTCCCCCTCTACTCTGCCCTGGGGAGGCCGCACCTGGAGTGTTGTGTCCAGTTCTGGGCTCCCTGGTTCAAGAAGGATGGGGAACTGCTGGAGAGGGTACAGCAAAGGGTTACCAAGATGATCAAGGTACTGGAGCATCTCTCTGATGAGGAAAGGCTGAGAGACCTGGGTCTATTTAGCCTGGAAAAGAGAAGAGTGAGAGGGGATCTTATCAATGTTTATCAATATCTAAAGGGCGGGTGTCAAGAGGATGGGGTCAGACTCTTTTCAGTGGTGCCCAGTGACAGGACAAGGGGCAATAAGCAGAATCTTGAACATAAGAAATTCCATCTCAATATGAGGAGGAACTACTTTCCTTTGAGGGTGGCAGAGCCCTGGCACAGGCTGCCCAGAGAGGTGGTGGAGTCTCCTTCTCTGGAGGCATTCAAGACCCAGCTGGATGCGTTCCTGTGCCACCTGCTCTGGGTGACTCTGCTCTGGCACAGGGGTTGGACTAGATGATCTCCAGAGGTCCCTTCCAATCCCTATCATTCTGTTATTCTGTCACCAGAGCCTCTCCACGAAGGATGTCTGCCTTGAGACAAGCATGTGATTGTGCCGCAAGGAAGATGGCACATGATGGCTTTGTGCATTGGCACCTACTAAGGTTCATGTGACAGGACTAAGCAGGTCCAAATTTCCTGTCTCAGTCTGCTTGTTGCTTGCATAAAGCTTCTGCCTGATGCTGGGTTTGGTCCCACAAAATGAGGACATCAGACGAGCTATGGGTTGAACTCACACTCAAATTCAATCTAAAATACCCAGGGTGATCCTGAGCACCCAGCACAGAGGCTGCGGCAGGTTGCCTGTGCAGCAGGCAAAAAGCTGATAAAGTCCTGGGTGTCCCAAGGGTTAATGAGCAGTTATAAATTAGAAAGGGCCTCCTATTTTACCTCGGGGCATGCTTGAAAAGCTTTCTGCACTGGCTGTGTCAGGAAGTAGCAGAAAAGCTTTCTGCATCTCCCCAGGAGCTGCCCACACACACCAGTTCATCCTGCAGGACTGTATGGGGGTGGAAAGACATCTCCCACTTTCAAAGCAGAGACATCCCTGTCTTTCTGAGATGCATAGAGGGAAAAAAAAAAAACCACACCAGACTCCTCTCTTTGCAAAACAAGCTTGAAACTTTGTGCAAATGCTTAGGGAATATACCTAGGATTGGTATTATCCTATATTTCTAGGATTGGAATTAACTGGGAGAAAAAGTAAGCTGTAAACCTTCAAGTCCAGAGGTCTGAGGGCTCATGGTTCAGGTGGGTGCTTTTAAACACACATGAAAAGGTAGGGAAGCAGCTCTCATCCTTCCTTTTCTGATTCCCTACACTTTATGACCAGCGACCGGACTAGTCCCTGCAAGAGTTGAGGCAGCTGGGGCATTTTTTAATAGAAGTCTTCATCTAATCCAAGTTCATGTAACAACTTCTCCAGGTTCTTAATTAAGTTCCATTTGACCACAGAGAGCCGTAGCAGCACAGCTGTGTGCTATCCTGACCAAGGAGTCTTTCTGGCAAAGATTTTCTATTCTTTTTCACTTAAGAAATTTTATACAGTCTTATTTTTATGGTTCATTTTATTAACTGAAGTAACAGCAGCAAAAAGTCTCTGTCCTGGGTCTAAAAATATAATTTTTAAAAGTCTCTTTTCTGAAGCACCTATTTCCAGTGGATGTATTGCCATTCATCACTCTGATATTTGGAAATTTTAGGAATGGCCAAGCTAAGTCTGAGTAGGCAGTGTAATTTGGATAGGGAAAAAGGAATAATAAGGGATTATGACAGTGGAGAGGAAGATAAGTTCCTTAGGCAGTCTGGCACCTGAAATGCCGCAGTAAATTGTTTGGTGTTTTATTACTGGAGACTTTTACACCAGTTGTATGACTTTTTGTTGTTGTTGTTTTTTAAATCATAGCTATAATCCATTGAATTACATTTTTAACTCTGTCTCTTGCAAAATTCTTTTCTTTTTCTGGGGGGAGTGTAAACTGCTTTTTCTTTTCACTTTGTTCATGGAACTCGAAAGATTTTATTCACATTTACACTAAAGATTTACAACGTAGCTGCCACAGATTGACAGATTATCTGCAGTATAACTTGTATAGTCACGGTAAATAGATTGTGTGTCTGAGCCTGCAGTTCTTGTAAATTCCTTTTGTGGTATAAAGGGATCTCATTACCTAAACTTTAAAGCACCAATAAACTGTCAAAAGGTGTAAAAGAGCTTTATAGTTTGTCAACACTAGGAATAAACTGTGTGTTCGTAACCTTAGTTAATTAATTTGTGGTAAATAGGAGAGAAGATGAGATGCAGCAGGATCCTGGTACTATGTAGTTAGAGGAGAAGGGTTCAACGTCTGCTGTCCCATGCCAGAAGAAGATTGTTTAAAACACTTAAAGAACGTTTGGGAGAAAGACCAATAGTCCCCATAAACCAGGCAGGTTTAGGGCTGGAACCAGTCCTCCTAAAACCCATTTAAGGAGTACAGTTTCTACCAGAACTCCCATGCATAACTCAGACTCTTCAGCTCTGCCTAACTCTGGATGTGCCTCACGCTGGTTCCTGTCAGGCTTGGTTAGGAGGTTCCCTGGGTATCTAAAGTTAGGTGGCAATATGTGCTCCAAAAAGTCTTGTTTTCAGGTCAGGGGTTTATGATTTCCATCTAAGCAACATGTTATCTAGTCATCAAAATTTGTAGATCTGGAGCATCCTATAGGTTTAAGGTGGAATTCATCTAACTAAATAGAAATGTGTGAAAGGCAAGAGTTCCTTTCAGAGCAAACTCATGGTTAGAAAAATCATTAGACAGTGAGATATGGGTTTTCAAATGCCTTCTGGTTGCCACTTGGAGTAAGAACACAAACGTGTTGTCTGTGGATACAGATTGCAAGAGGATAAATTAGACACAGAAGAGTGACTGTGCTGAATATAGTCCAGGGAAGGACTGTTTTATCTTGAAGCAGCATGTTCTGGAAACAAACAAAGTTGAAAGATTATGGCCAGTAACTCTGAAAATGCTGTGAAAAACAACAGCACGACCTCAGAGAAGACCTAAAGGCTTTCTCTAAAAGGGTTGCCACTGGATTTATGTGTTGTAGATGTGCAAGAAGCTGGTGATCACAAATGCTTGGAAGAGGTGAGCACAAGTTCTGTTCAAATACAGACTGACTCCAAGACAGTCTGTGGGTTGGAAAGAGAGTTGGAGAAAAGGGGAAGAAATAAAGATGGAAATTGGGAAAGTCATGGGGAGAAACTTGAAGGTGTACATAACCAAATGACTGAACATCAGTCTTGGAACACAGCACCCAAAGTACAACTTGGTAGGAAGAAAGAAGAGGTATCAGTGGCCTTGGCTGACATTGAAGAGGAGAAGCCAGGAGGCCGAGAAAACATTCTCCAACAGGAAAACAGTAGACATTAAAAATAGATTGAGGGAAGGCTTAGAAGAAGGCATGAAGTGGGAGATATGCAGAAGAACCTGACAGGAAGACCTGTAAGTCCCATTGACTACAGGACTTGTTTCCTAATCAATTAGCTTAGACCTGCCTCTCCCTACCCTGTAGTCATTTTTTTCAAAACCGTCTATTTCAGTGTTTCCAATTGTAGCAGCTTCTGCTTTCAAAGCTGGGTGATCAGAGATAACTATCCAACACCCAGTTCAAATTTTCAACACCCATTGAGGTACCAAATATACACCTGGAAGAAGAAATAATATTCATGTCTTTTCTAATCAGAGCATTGTAAATAATGACCTAATTTATTCAAATGTACAACACTCAGTACAATCCACATTTTGCCTACTGTAGACAGACTTTCTCTTAACCCTGGAGATAAGTGGGCCCTGACATACCTTGCTGAGTTTGCTGAGTTTTGATGTGATTCTGAGACATTTCTGTAAAGGTCAAATTCTCTTCTCTAGTTGAACCACTTATAACTAGGTGAAATCAGTTAGTGAAGTCATACAGCATCCTAAGTTGATTTACAAAATATTTTGTGGTAGGGGCTGTAAAAAATGAAATTTATATTATTTTTCTTTGTCTCTACTTGACATATAAAAGAATGGCATTGGACACATCAGAATTGCCTTCCCCTTAATAGTTTTGCCAGGTCTATATAAGACTGCATCTTCCCATCATGCTTCCAACAGGAAACATAAACCAGGGTCCTGGTGCCAAGATGTTCCTTATGCTACGATTTGTGATTAATTCACTTTGGAATTTGCTTTCAAGTCCCTTGCATCTCTGGGTTTCCATTTGTCAACATGGTTTTGCTCTGCTCAGTGTTTAAAGGTGTTTCTGTCAAGTTGTTTAGTAAAATGTTCAATTCTTACTTACCTGCAATAGCACTTTGAGTCTAAAGGCTCTCTCCTGTCCCTTTAACATGAAGGCACTTCTGCTTTAGATCTCAAAATGTGTTTATTTTCCAATCTGAGCTTAGTTAATTATTAAAAATGAGTTCAATAATTGAGGAGTTATACAGATTCATCTATTTTTCACTACTTTTGAGTGTTTCTGCTTGCACTACTTTTGGGGGAAGAAGTAATTTAAATATACTACAGCTGTTGGTCTTTTAAGCCTTCTACTCTCAAGAAGTCATTTATTTACCTGTTGCACAGTCCAATATCAGTCACTGAAGATTATTTTATGAACCCTGAATGTTTCATCTGAAATAGAGTTTGTTTTCAAGGGGAAACAGGAAAGAGGTCTCTGAGCCTCAAAAGGGTGGTCCTGCAGACAGACTGCAGAGAAAAGGGTCTTTGTTCCAGGGAACCCCCTTTAGCTATTTATGATCTTTGTAGAGAGATCATTGGTTCTTTGAAGGAGAAAAGCTGGAGAAGATCTCTGGGAAATGAGAGTTGTCTCCCAGTTGGAGATCTTTCCCTCCTGAGGTGTTCATCAGCACATTTCCCCTCCCCATTTAAAAGCTGGAATGCCTTTAGAAAAGTGCTGTATCCTATCCAATAAACCCACCCCTGGTAGGTGAGCAGAGGCCTGGAAACTTCATTAAGAAGGAGCAAATTGATTTGGCTGTCTGCTAGCTGTTTGGCTGTTCAGCTACCTGAGTGTCAATAGAAAGGTCTATTTCAGGCACCCGGAGTGGTATTGAAGGTATCTATGTGGGTCTGGCAGATAGGACATGGGACTTAGGTGGGACCAATGTCCTCCTGTAACAGCAGCTAGAGGCCAATTGTACATCCAAAGTGGCATGTTTAGGTACCTAAAACCAACCCACAGTCTCCAAATTAAGTCAAGTCAACTGCAGACACCAGTGGTGATAGGGACTGAGGGGCTTGGTGGGTGTTATGCTCTTTTTCAAGCTATCTTCATTTAAACCTCTTTGATGCTTAAGTTGGAGAACATGGGGGTTGCATGTTTTCTTAAAATTGGAAATATGTGAGATATAGGCCACAATGTTATACTTTCAAAAAAAAGCGAAATTTTAGGGTTACTAGCTGTAAATTTTTTCTAGAAAGGGGAAAGGGTGATTTTAAACAGCAATGGGTGAAGACTGCTTGAGAAACAGTGCAGTACATTTCTGTGTGGGTGTATGATGGGTTCCCATCAAAACCATAGGGCTAAGAATATGTTATAGTTAAAGCAAAGAATCCTCAGTTACTGACCAAATTCTGTGTGTCACTCATGCTGCTTAGAGTAGAAGAAAATCTGACCTGCAGGTTGTCATGGTTTAACCGCAGCTGGCAAATTTGACCACACAACCATCCACTTGTGCCGTCTCCCCTCACCCCACAGCAAGGTAGGGAGAAGAGGGAGAAAAAGGAGGGGAGGGAAGACTTTGTGGGTTGAGATAAAGACATTTTAATAGAACAGTAACAGAAGGGGAAAGTAATAAAAATAATAATGGTAAAAGAATATACAAAATTAAGTGATGCAACACAAATTACTCTCACCACCGGATGATCCGTTCCCCAGTCCATCCTGGCCAGTGATCATGGATTCCTGCCTCCTGGCCAACCCCCATTTATATACTGGGCATGACATCTGTGGTATGGAATATTCCTTTGGCTGGTTTGTCCTGTCTATGCTTCTATTGGAGGCTGAAAAAGTCCTTGACTTATGATAAGTATTACTTAGCAACAACTAAAACAGTATGTGTTATCACATACAGTCTGGAGAAGAGAAGGCTCTGGGGGGACCTTGTAGCGGCCTTCCAGTACCTAAAGGAGACGTACAGGAAAGATGGGGAGGGACTCCATCAGGGAATGTAGTAATGGGATGAGGGGTAATGGTTTCAAACTAAAAGAGGGGAGATTTAGGAAGAAATTTTTTACTGTGAGAGTGGTGAGACACTTGCCCTGGTTGCCCAGAGAAGCTGTGGCTGCCCCATCCCTGGAGGGGTTCAAGACCAGGTTGGACGGGGGCTTTGAGCAACCTGGTCTGGTGGGAGGTGTCCCTGCCCAGGGCAGGGGGGTGGAACTAGGTGATATTTAAGGTCCCTTCTGACCCAAACCATTCTATGATTCTATGTTTCTATGATCAACATAATTCTCATACTAAATCCAAAACACAGCAGCTACTCAAAAGAAAATTAACCCTATGGAAGCTGAAAACAGAATGCAGGTGGTATGAGGGAATATAAATGGGAAGCATAGAAAGAGGAATCTGCTAGACTTTTTTTTTTTTTTTTCTAATGAAAATATTCTAAAAATATTGGAAACTGGAAGTAGATCTTACACATACAAACACATATCCCACCTCTTCTAAATCATCAGGATAAAGGTAAAACAAACTGTGGAATGGGAGACAGAGAGGGAGGCTGGGACACCACAGTAAGAAGTAAAAAAGAAAAAGGGAAAAAAATAAAGGAGGGGTGTTCAGATACATTGAATACTCTTTTTTTTTTTTAAGAAGAAAAAAAATGATAATATTTTCCTTAAAAATCTTTATTTCAGAGCCTGGAAGTGGAAAAAAGCCTGAAACAAGCCTTTTCCATCAGAGCCTATTTTGAACGCAGAATGGTGGTTAGCACCTCTTAATGATAAAAGTTGTTGCCCAGCAGTGTTTTTATAATGGTTGCTGTAGTATGTGTGTGACAGATGTTCACAATGGGAGTCAGTTGTGTGTCTGGCCACAGATGCACGCAAACACACATTAACACATGCACACAAATCGGTACTATAAACAAAATGTCCAGAGCTGCAGAAAAATTGTGTGCTGCTCAACATGCAGATGGCTGCTGTCAGTCGTTCGTTTTTATGCGAGTCCTAAAAATTCACGAGGATCACTCAATGAAAGAAGGTAAATGCATAAAGATGATGAGACTGCTGCTAGTAAAAGAATGCACATAGGCTGATATGAAGAGCGGGTTTTTTTGAGCTGCCTAAAGCCGTATTGAGGATGAGGTCTCACAGGGAAAATCTTCGATGTCTGTGCTCATGTATGGTGCAAGATGGATTTTGGCTATATCTACATTAGAAAACAGTGTGGCCCAATAGAAGGAGATCTGTAGAGCAAATGATGTAGGTGTAGGATGCAGGGTCCACACTGTATGTGTTCTGGGGGCTACTATAGTGATTCTAGTCTAGTTCCATTAGCATCTAAAGAGTATTATATGTCCTATTGGATTACAGCTTCTGCATTAGTTTCATCTAAAGAAAATCCGTTTGATGCATTCCAAAACAGTTCCATGACATGAACTGAAGCACATTAAGTGAAGGATGTCTGGGAGATTTGCTTAGCTGTAAGCAGAGAAATTTCACCTTTCATTTAAGAAAAAAGAAAAGATAATAAGCCAGAAGTATCTTAGATAGGTTTAGATGCCCATCATTGACACAAAGAGCAGGTGTTCAAATATACTTCAAGATGACAGCGTATAAAGACTTGATTCTTCCTTCTCTTCTTCTGCTGTGAATTTAGTGACTTGGAGGTTGTCATGTTTTTGGCCAAATTGGCCAATGGCCAGCGACAGATGCTCCCCCCCAGCCTCTCATGCATGGACAGAAGGAAGAGAGATAAAGAGATTTAAGAGTTTAGAAGAAACTAAACTACTTTACTGAAATATTAATAATAAGATAAAAAGGAAAATAATGAAATAGATAAAGTATATACAAAACTATATTAAGCTCCCAGGATGATGTCACCAGCAGGCCCTGGGGAAGTGCCAGGCTGGACTCAGCGACGAGTGGGAACTGGGTTCCAGGGTTGGAGTCAGGAACACACCGAACGGGATCAAAGGCTGATGGACAGACAGGGTCCTCCTCGGACGTCAGCCATTGAAGGAAGAAACTGACGCTTTGATCCCTCAGCTTTTATACTGAGCATGGGGCAGATGGGATGGAATACCCCTGTTGGTCAATTTTGGGTCACCTGTCCTGTCCGCTCCTCCCTGCAGGTGGGACCCTTCTATGTTTTTCCATTTCTGACCCTCCAACAGGGCAAATAACAAAATTAGCTGACCTTGGTTGTTATAGCAATAAGTATAATCAAGAGCCTCTCTGCATACCATTCCTTGGCACAAACTGTCTTATCACTCTGAATGAACCGCTTTAGACACAACAAGATGTTAATTTCAGAAAGTTAGAAGAGGCCTAGCTAAGAAATAAAATTACTGAACAGAAAGTTGGTTCTCTTTTACCTCAAACCAGGACAGAGGTGCTACTCCTTACTTCCATCTTCATTAGGGAAAGAATTGTGACACTAGAGTGTAAGCAATGAGAAAGTGAAACAGCATATGGAGAGAGAGAAGCTTGCTTAAAATAATTTGAAAATGATTTATTGGATGCAACCTCTACTCTCAGATATTTCTGGTGTTATTACTTTTCTATAGTACAGCCAGGGAGGACAGTAACTTGCTGTGGGCTAAAGGTAAATTATGATCTATTGCAAAGGAGGGCAGGAAAAATATACTAAAGGTGGGTGGGTGAAGTACATGCTCTCCCCTGATGGTGTTCAGTGTGTTGGATCTCACTGGAGCAATCTGTTCCAAAGCCTGCTAGGGAAAAAGAAATATCAAGAGTTAAAGCAAACTTCGTGAAGCGGAGAAGGCAGGGTGAAATGGTAAGATGTTTCATTGCTGGGGCTTGTTGCACACAGACTTGGTAGTATGTCCACCGAAGAGGAGGGAATTTGGGAATCTGCAGTTGCAACCTTGCTATTGCCTTCCAGTGGTGCCCCAAGGTTGCTGATGCAAGGGCTTTTCCTCACCTTGCAGTTGTGCTTACCCGTGTGTTCACACTTCTTGCCAAACTTGTAAACCATCCCCGTTCCCAGGGATGTTACAGGACCTTCATGTCAACTGAACCATAAAGTTGAAAATATATTTTCAAGTCTAAGGCCTCACCAAGAATATGTTCCAGCAGTATGTGCTGAGATTGGAGTTTTACGGAAAAAAATCCCCAAAGTTACAACATTTAAAATAGTATGGCATTTCATTTCTACTTCTGGATGCAAAAGGCTGAAGCAAATTCTTTTCATGTGAAAAGTTTAAACCACTTAAACCAAGATTTCAAAAAAGGACCCCTCATTTTGGATCCTCCATTGGAGACAGTTTTGAGATGACTTCATGTTGCGAGCTGAGATTGTAGTCACTTCTAAAAGCTTTTGAAACTGGTAATATTTGCCTTACCGTTGTCACTGAAATGTTACTAATAGAAATGTGGTTTTGTGAATGCAAGTTACTTGTCAGCCTAGGTTCACTGCATGTTGTTTTGGACACTTGCCTGGGGAATCTGCTAATTCAAACTGCTTTTTGCACTCTGAGAAGGATGATGGTCCCTGCAGATAGTGCTTTTCTCCTTCGGTTATAAAGGGTGATTAAGAAGAGGGTGTTTCTCATATAGGGAATTCAGTTTGCAAGAAAGAAACTGAACTTCAGCTCCCACTACCTTTTGAGAAAACTTCTCTCCAGCGTGTTTTTTCAAGTTTTGGGGACCAATAAAGACAAAAGATTTGAAAAGAAGATGTTGTTTGGAAAGGGTTGTATTTTTATGCAAGCAGATGTGCACAAATCCTCTTTTGTAGCATTAATTCCGTCTCTGCTACACAGCATCAAAAAGCAATGAGTGACTGTGGGATGATCCAAGCGAGGCAATGTTCTCTAAGCAAGCTGCTCCTGTTTTTTATATTGATTGACTTGCTTTTTTAATTTTTTTTATTTATCTTTTTTCAGGCTGGATGCCCAAAGTAGCTTTCACACTCTTGAATTCATCAGCTCATGCTAATGACAGACGATTACTGCTCCAGGAACCTGTTGACTGGCAACCTGGTGACGAAATCCTGGTGGGAAAGACAGGCCTTGGAGATACACAGCAGCAAGAAGAAATGGCTGTTATTGAGTCTGTGAACAACACAGAGCTGTACCTTAGATCACCGCTCAGGTATCCTTTCAAGGGTCAAAGGGATTTCTATAGCAGAGAGCTAAAGCAGGGGAAAATATGGTCAAAGTGAGGATTTACAGTTTCCCGTGGGATATAATAACTATATAAATCCCTTTAATAAAGGTGGTCAGAGCTATTTCAGTTCCTCGCTCCCCCTAAAGCCAGCAGACATTCAATCCTGAATGTTTCTGACTATGTCTAAATTCTGTATCAAAACCATGAACTCAGAAAACCTTTGAAGCAGAAAACACTGATGGCCAGTACAGTCCAGTGGCCTCAGCACAGGGTTGACAAAGAATTTTCCTGCATACATAATTTCTTAAGAAAGTGCATTTTTTTTTTACAAAAAGTGTCTGACTTCTATAAAAATAAATAAATAAAAAGCCTCCCTTCTTGTCTGATTTACTTAATCTGATTTACAACACATCCAGTGTGAATTACTTCAGTTTGGAAATACTGACTCTGTGTTTTCAATGACCTGTAGTTTCACTGCCTTACGCTCTCCTTGTCTTCTGTGCTCGGAGATCTTGGTCAAACTGTGCTTCTTATCATCGTAACCTGAAACCCCAGCATTGAAAAATGTTATCTGTTTGGGAGGCAACCCAACTCCAACGCCCAGAAAGATTAATGGTATCATTTTCAGAAGTGTCTGGGGCTTGAGGAAGGAAGGTACTAATGGTTTTCACCAAAATATGTTTTAGGAAGATGAAGGAAGTTCAAAGGCTGAACTATTTTGGTGTAAACATACATAATCTAAGGAAAATTTGTGAGCTTGAGAGACAAAAAGATGAAAAAAAACATGAGCCAAGGAAAAATATACCTAGGCTATATATGCAGACGCATTGGATATGCCACTGTCCGTGGTGAGACAGGACTGAAAACAGCTCTGAGTTTGGGTAGTTGGAGTCATAAGCTTAGGGTAAACATCATTCTTGCCATCTGGCAGGTACTTTTGTACCTTTTTTGTGTCTTTCCCTAGGTACTCCCACATTGTTGGAGAGGTATGGGGGACCAGCCAAAGCCCGCCTTTGAGTGCTGTGGTGGCACTGATTAGCAGAAGGGTTGTTGTTCAAGGAAATGTCACGATGGAGAGGATGTCCCACTTCAGACAATGTGCAAAAGCAGGCTTTACAAAAGGTGAGGAGCTCTTTTCTCATTGAAACGTACTGAGGAGGAAAATTGCTCTATTGAAGTCACGTTGTGGTATCTTTGTGTATTAAAGATCTTTCTAACAGGGTAACTTTGAGACATACCAGCACCAGGAAAGTGAGTTTATCTTTCCAAACATTGTTTGACATTGAAGTGTGAAGTCTTGGGAGTCGAGCTGCATTTCATTGTAATATCTCAGATGTACTATTTTCACATTGTTGTTTCAAGCCATCTTGGGAAAGATCCTTTAGTTTTGCCTGAGCCTAAGGGTGTAGAAAAGAAAGTATCTTCTGAAAACATATTTCAGTGTACATAATATATTAAATTTTTAATTGTGTTTACTATTTAGTCACTTTAAGAAGAAGGAAAAATGAAACAACCCAATGCTGTTTGTACTCTTTAGTGTAAAATATTAAGACATTTTTTAGTGTTTAGGGATACTAAGAAAAAAAACAGGTGACGGTTTCTTGTAGCATATAGAACACTGGTGAAATATATCTCAGTTTTACCTGTGTGAAACACCATAAAGTTTGACAGGTGGCTTCCTGATTTACACCAGCTGGTGAGGAAGCAGAATCAGACACAGTGATTATAATTTGAGGAGAGTTAAGTTATCTGGCAACCCAGGTGTAAGTTTTCCTTTAAAAATAAAATGCCTTGGGCTTTCAGGCTGTGACACAAGACTTCATTTGATATCCCGCAGCCAACTGCTTATATTACTCATAGATTTATGGTCCATTTTCTATGGAACTCATAAATATAGTCTCTGAAATGTGCTAACCGTTTGAGGTTTTTATTTGAGTTAAAGGATAGGAGGATTTCTCAGAGGAGTCACCAGAAGATGAGTAGGCAGTGTTGTTTGTGGTTAATTTACCTTCTTTTAAAGAAAATTGAGAATTACTGAGCATAAGCAGGCAGTGCTGGAATTTGAAATCCCCTCTGCACCTCCACTGAACAAGCCCAAGCTGCACATTCGTAGCCTGAATCCCCTCATACCAAAATATCCTAAGCACAGACCTATGGAACGTTGTCTTTCAGGAATGTCTATGCCTTCCTCAGCCCTATGATTTACTTTCCTTGTCTTTAGACTGTGGGTAGTAACAGTTCCTCACCCATCTGCAGGGACAGTAGGGAGAGGAAGAGTTTTAAATAAATTTCAAAATGTTCTCATTTCAGTTTAGCCATGCCCAATCCCCTTTTCACGAACCTCACCCAAGGTAAATCAATGTCAAATCCATCTTCCTCATGCATAGGACTATTTAAAATTGAACACAAGGAACTTTCCAAGGCATAAAACTGCCACGGCTTCCTGCTGGTTTTAATATATATTCCTCAAAAAATGTCCAGACTCTTAGGGAAGGAACCACGAGAGTATTTAGAGGGAGTATCAAATATGCTTGCCTGTGGCTATTTGTCTTTGGGCCCATGTTTAAGGTTGCTCCTGGAGATGGAGTCAATGTGATGGGTCTCATGATGTTTCTTGGGGCACTCTGCACATCCCACGGTCACCATGGAGAAGTAACACTGACAGCTCCCTCCGGATTGTATTCTAGGTGGCTCCAGGTGTCTGTACAAGCAAAGCGAGAGGCAGTTGGGGTCTCGGGACCTGGGGGCCATCGTGGTTGTGGAGGCCTTCCATGGAGAGGCGAGTAGACTCCAGATGGAGGGAGTTCAATTCCGCCACGTGGGCCAGGCGTTTCGGCAGCACTACAGTGCCCTGACTGTTGCTGGCAACGCATGGATGGCAGGTGAGATGGCTGCACTGGAGATGGGCTCGAATGATCTCAAATGTCCACCTTTTCCTACCCAAAGTTGGGGCAGATGTCCTCAAAACCCACTCAGCTCTTGAGTCAGTTGACAAAGTGGATTGGTAAAAAGCTGTAGTCTAAGCCCAGGTGAAACTTGATGGAGTGCTTTAAGCTGCTTTAGTTCCTTTGCATCTCTGGACAGCATCTTCCTAAAATAATATTTCATTTTTATGCCACACCTCTGAGTTGACATGCTACTTCTAGCTCTGGAAATTAAAGCATTAATATACTGTAAGGGAGCCAAGAGCAGGCTCAGGGCTGTGCAGGAGCATAGGCCAGAGTGTAATTCTAATAATAAATAATAAACCTGAAGGTTAAGGAACATATTAAGTTCTTTTTACTTTGTCACTGATAAGTTCTTCTGACTTTGTCATCTCTGTAGAAGTGTCAAAGAGGGCTCTGAAGACTGGTGGTAATAAGATCAAGTTAGGTGGGCTCAAATAATATTTTAAGGGTACCGGATGGGACTTTCCCCACCAGCTAACCCACACTTATGCCTTTCTTATGCCGTCTTCGACACTGAGTGAGGATCTAGGCTTTCTGGTGGCAGAAGGCAGCAGTGGCCACAATCCCAGAGCACAGTGGGCAGGTTACCATATCTGGCTAGACAAGGCGTGAAGGTTCTACCGTGTCCTTACTGCTCTTCTGGAACATTGCTTCTCTCCTTTAATGCCCAGAGCCCCTCTTCTCCACTGTGGCCATCTTAGCAAAACCCGCCTGTTGGCAAAGGTCTACCAGGTGAGTAAAGGTGGGCAGCTGCAACCGAGCAATCTCAGGGAGCCAAAAGGATTAATTGCACAGCATCAAAAGATGAGGAGCTAATATAAAACTCTCCCAAACTTCAAGCTGCAGTGTGCTTTTTGCTCACAACATTCATTTCTTTCCAGACTCTTACATACGTGGTTGTTGTGTTTTGGACTCCTTTGGCCAAGGACTCCGTCTGACTGGGATCTCAAACTTTAGCGTGGACAGTAATGTTTTCTACAACATTTCAGGCCATGGGCTTCTACTGGGTAAGTGAAGCAGGAAAATAGCTATCCTAGATGTAACAGCTACATGTGCTGCTTACCATTTGCATGAAAATGCCTTTGGAATAAAGAATAGCAGATCCTTAACTGCACCCTGAGAACTTTAATCACATCTTCCGCATTTTCTTGTATCAGTGAATCTGGAATAAAGCTCCCAGGATTCCACATGCAACTCCTAGAGCTATTTCCATTAGACCATATACTCCCTGTTTCTTCAGGTCAGTCTTCATTCAATCTGGATCCTTTTTTTCAGTGTACAAGTGGAAGATTTTTTTAGGGGATTAATTTATCTGTCTTTGGAAGAGCACCATTATGCAATATTTAAGACCCCAGTTCAGCTAGGCATTTAAGAGCATACTTACCTTTAACTTCAGTCATTTGACATGGAAGATAATGGAGTGAGAGCATATGTTAAAAGTTAAACAGAGGATTTAGTACTTAAATAAATTGGAGCTTGGAGCAACAAAAATGTTAAACAACAAAATATTTCTCCTAACTAACCATCAGGAGACTGACTTGCAGCATCTTCTGCTGGGATCTCATGTTGCCTGAGTACCTAAAGATATAGCTCGATTTTTGTTTTCCATCGGACATGGGATAAAAATGACCAATTTTAAGATAAACATAGGGGATGGAGGAAAGCCTTCAGTCCTGATCCTGCAGTTCCACACACAGAGCAAGTCCCTACACTAGGTCCTGTACATAAACATAATGAGAAGAGATGGATGACGATTTAAACAGAGGAGACCTATAAAAGAAGAGTGACTGTACACATCTTGCAGACAAAGAGAGATGGCTCAGAGAGATGCAACGACTTGCCCAAGGTGATGCCACAGAGTCCTTGTGGCTGTGGGGAAGCAGAACAAGATCTTCAACCTGCCAGCATGCCTTGGCTCACTCTTGCTAGGACATGTGTCAGAGTCAAATAACTCTGGACTGAGCTGAACATTTCCACTGAAGTCGCTGCCTGAATACACCGTATCCGCAAGATCTCTTTAATGGCTTCACTGTCAGCAGCTCCAGAGGGTCTGATGGATGAATTTATATATCATTTTGTTGCCTGTGAAGGAATATTTATTATAGCTGGCTATTTGCAGCTCCAGAATTGGACTCCCTCAGTGATTTCATCTAAAACCTTTATTTTCAGGGGGTTTGCAAGATAGCCATAAGAAGTCGCTCTGGGCTTAAAATTAATTGACACACCAGGTCTCAGCTTGGAAGCCAAGTCCTTTTATGCCACCTCGAAAACCTATATGGCTGTCAAAAGGTCTGCTTTAGGACCCCATTCATGCTCTGGTAGGGGGAATTGTTTGTAGTAAATACAGCCTGGAAAGGAAATATTTCCAGTATAGATCTTGTTCCAAAAATGAAGAAAGACTCAAAAGACTAAGAGGAAGGCTAATAAATAATTACTGGCATCCCTAAACCAAAGGACACAGGTTTTCTCTGTGAAGTGGCTTACTTTTGGGGTAGTAGTGATTGGGGAAGGGATTTATATTTGGAATAGAACTTGAGCAGATACAGTTGAAGATAATCATTTATGATTGAGAAACAAAACTAAATAGTTTTCATTTGCTCCTGGTGTGGACCAAACAGACATGATCCACTTTGTGTTCTGCTTCCAAAACATCAGAGCAGGGGGACATATGCCAACGTGTCTTTATTTGGATTTGACTTGTATGGGACTGTCCACATTTTGCCATTGGGTGGAACGTTTCTTCATGGTGTAGATTAAAAAGATTATTTTTTTTTCTTCATACTTCAATACAGTTACTAGATCCAGGGCACCCCATGACTCTGAGTTGTGTGATCAATTGGTTGATTGATTTTTCCTTTTCCTTCTCATACTTCATTGCTTAGAGGGGCAACCCCCCGACTTTTCTGCAGTTGCACCAGGTGTTTTTAAGACTATTTAGAAATTTTCTTACATGTAAGTAGGGCAGTGGATGGAGACACAGAAGATAGACAGGACTTTGAATTCTCATACTGCCAGAAGCATACCTGGGTGTGCATAGGTGAGCCACTTCCCCACTCTAAACCTCTCTTTTTCCAACTGTAAATGTGCTTTATAATATTCCCTTTATTTGTTTTTTCCATAAACTTGTGGTACAGTATGGATGGTGTTATATTCATAAGTAACACATATTAGAGAGTCTTGTGCATATTGAACTGCAGAATCATGGTCTCTATTGCCTCTTTGTAGAATATTTATTGTAGTATTCCTTTCCCTGATTGTGTTTATCTCATTAGAGTGTAAGGTCTTTGTGGCAGAAACTGTTTTTATCATATATGATCAGATCATGCTTGTGGCCTCCTGACATTTCTGAAGGGTATAGCCCTTCCTTTTCCATGCTGTGCACCACTGTGTTGAGCAGTCATGGCAGTCTTTGACCATCTCATAGCCATCTTCTGCCATGTGTTAAAGACAGGTTTCTAAGTGCTTTTCAAAGAGTGATTTACCCAGGGATAGTTAGCAGGGAAAGCTAATTCCCACGTGGGCCATAGCAGCAAACAGGCAGGGAAAAACCCAGCAAATTCTGTGACTTGCATAACAGAGGGTTTCCAGCTATATTTATATTTGTGTTTCTTTTTCCTTTATATATATATTTTATTTTTTTTTTAAAGGAGAGGGACTGGAAAAGGGGAACAGAGTCTGTAAAAACATAGTGATTGGCCTTTCTGGAACAGACAGTTTATCCAACATTGAGACGCTGTCACCAGCAGGGATCTATGTCAGGGCTCCTGCCAACCACATCAAGGTAAGCAGTTCAGGTATAAAATGTAACATTTCCTTTCTAATCAAAGATCAGAAATATATGGAACCTCATTTATTTGGGAGATCATATACACAACATTTGCCTCTTGACTGAGCTGCCAGAAACTGTACTTGTGCTGGGATATTAAAACGAGCTCATATTCAAAATAAATTGTATTCATGGGCAAATTTATTGTTACTGAATATTTTACTGCACTTGGTTCGGATGAAATATTAAAATGAGATCCTTTATCCTGTGATGCTTTAAAAAATTGTTTTATTTTCTAATACTCATGGATTAAAAAAAAAAACTGGAAAAAAATTTAGGCTCAGCTTCTACAGAATGTTTTCCCACTTTTGTCATCATATAAAAAAAAGTCTCAATTTTAACGGACTGATGAAAAACACACTACAATTCAGCAATATCAAATCCATCTCTCTCTGGATTTAAAATGACAACCTACATACAGTCCAATATTTGCATTCCAGGGTGGAAAGGAGAATGCTCTCCCTGCTCTATGAAAATGACATTGACTTTAAAAGAAACCAAGCTTCTCTATTCTAAATAGTGATAAAATGTTGGACTCTTAAAAAGCTAACGGACTAACAACCTTCACATCAAAAAGTTGAGCTCAGTAAAAATCTTTGTATTCACTAATTCTCTGATGCTTTGTTTTAGTTCATACATTTTTTTGTCTTATTCAAGTCACTTTTGAGAATAAAGTGTCACTTTTAAGTGCTTCATGGGGAAAAAAGAAAGATTTCCAACGATTTCAAATAATTTTTTCCTTCCCAACTATTTTAAGTCTGGAATTCCATTGACACCGACCTTTCTTACCACAGCTTCAGTTGTGACAAATGCACATTTTCATAAAAAAAAAAAATCCTGACCTGTTCTATTGCTAACTCACAGAACCCAAACCACTTATTAAGTGTACGTGAAGTCCTAATCGCCCCTTGGGCTTCTATTCTATGAGGAAAGAATTGCACCTAAATTTAAAGGTGAAAAAAAGACCAACACAATTCCTATGTTAGTATGAAGACAGGAAGAAGGAGAGGACTTTTCTGCAGTTCCCTCAAGGGCATATTTATCATTTTTAAGACCGTCAAATATGGTTAAAACATCCAACAACCAGGCTGAATCACATGAATTTCAGCTCCACTAAACACAGAGTTTTGTACTATCATGCACTGACTTACCCTGGAGCTGTCTACTCGATCGCCAGTGGCTCAGCTTTTCAGAAGGTTTGCTGCAATTATCTCTACGGGCCCGTGTCAACTGACTGTGGTGGGTTTTCAGCACATTTGTTTAACTCTCTCAGTTGACATGTGTTTGTCGCAATGCCCAAAGATGCATCTGTGGCTGTGTACCCGAACATCAGGGTTAAGTCTGCACTTCAGAGATGTGCTACTCAAGGCAGAATAGCAGATGGCCCTTGAAGGGTTGCTGATAAACCTCATTGTCGGCAGTCTTTTGGAGCAAGCTATTTGAGATGTTTCAGCAGCAACAGGAAAATAGGAAGAAGTTCCTTAGCTTAAAATTGTTATTAGCTGCAATTACTGTTCTGCAGTACCAAGCAGTGCTCAGCAGAAGACATGAAAGGACATGGATATTAAGAGAAAAAATCACAGTTTTTCTAAGCAAAACACCTGTGTCTTGTGAACTTTTTCTCAGTACAATAATAAGCAGTAAATGTAAGGGATGCTGGTCCAGCATCAGCATCATAATGTTACAGTTTCAGCACCTTTTATCTGATCAAATGGCTCAAGAACTGGATATTGCTTTTTAGGTATTTATAATCTTAATTTAATAGGGAGTTTTGAAGAGTGTAACAGGAAAGACTCATCATTCCACTGTCTGGATTCCAGGCCATGACACGGATTAGGAAACTACCTGTCTAGATTTTAATGTTAGGTCCTTGTTGGTTTTTGTGCTTGTATGTTTTATGTTTTTAAATTGCCATCTTTCAATTACTGGTTTTAAATTCACAGGCTGCAGTCTTTAAGGCAAGGGTTACAGCTAAGATAGACAGAGACCTCTAGGTCCAGACTGTGTTATATCTTCTGTTCATGATGGGTTAAACTTTCCACAGCGAGACCTGCAATAATATTTTCATAACTACTCAATTTACTTGAGAGCCTAAATTTGCATCGGTGACTGAAGAGCTTAAATTTCCTTGAAAATCAGTGATCTCCTAAACGGTGTTGAAATTGGGACACAGCAGTCACTCAAACCTCAACCTACAAAGACGTTCAGAGACCAAATTCCCACTGGTTTCCATTTGACTTAAGCTTTTAAGTGCATTTGTGAGTTGGGGTGTTAGGTAAAATTTTAGGCCCATAAAGAATAAGTGCAAAATGATTATTACAAGGTTTGGTGTTTTTAATAAAATATGGAAGTCCTGGTTATCACTTCTTAGCGTGATAAGACAATTTCATTAGCAGGCTGGTTTCTTGCCTTTTAAATGCTATCAGCATGAGGAACTGAAGATGCACCTCTGATATTGGCTCTTTTGTTGCTGAAATGGACGCCCTATGTCCCTGGTTTTCTTTTTGTGTGCATGGAAAAAAACCAAAAAGTAGTTTTTTATCTTCTTCTCTTGGTTCTCTTGGGCGCAGTGGGTCTTGGACCTTTTGTAGTGACTTCCTATTCATAAACATTCAATGGTCTTAAATCCCGGAGCCAGCATGCAGTGCTCATGCATAACAACATACAGCATGGGTTTGAGATATTTAACAAGCATCTTCCTTTTCCTTTCTTGCCATGATGTTGAGGACTGTGAAACTGCTTAAATGAATGAATGGGGTGGAGATCAGCCCATGTTTCCGTGTCAGAGAAGTTATTGATGGTCATGTTGTTGATAAATGAATTTGTTTCCCAATATCACCCAACCCAACCGTTCTTCACAGTACCAAAGGGGTGAGGCTGAATCTGTTTGGCATCGATTGTTTCCCACCATTTCATCCCTACTGAGATCTTTTCTAAAACCTTCTGCAAGTGAGCATATGTTGAAGTGAGCGCAGTGGGGCTGCATCCTGCCAGGTTCTGAAACTAGGGGAGTGGTGCTGGGCACACTCTGCAGAGCTTTAATGTCATCTTTAAGGTCAACAGTTTGAGCCCCGGCTATCTAAAAGGAAGTTATGAAATATTTACATTAGCAATGTTGTACGGTTAAGAGACACTTAAAACGTCAGCCACTTTATTTTACTGACTTGCAATGCATACCTCCAGGTATCTGGCATGCTCAGGGAGATAATTTCTCTCTGGAATTTTGGTTGCATGGACATTCGTAATATACTGACTTCCACAAATAATTGATTTCCACACAAAATTCCCTGCTTGCCTAAAACCCCTGCCCTCCAGCCTCTAGCTGGCTGAATAAATATGCGGTTTTTTTTCCTTATGAATCATCTGTAGAACGCATGATTGGAGTCACAAGTAAAAGATCCTGGAAATAATGTGACTGGACTGCAGAAGTATTTTGTTAAAGGAAAACGGTCTGTGTCTGCACTTTCGGAAAAAGCAGCAGTTTTACCCGGGGATAGAGAAAGCAGTGCTTTGGGTATCGATACTTCTTTGTTGCTTGACAGGTGTCAGAGATCACAACTGCAGGGAACACAGTTGGATGGGTCAGGAGAAAGTAATTGGTATATGGAGGCTTTCACCTCTAGGTCACCAGGCTTGGCTTTGATTTGGACCACCAGAGACCAAAAAGTCATTAGTGTTTTAACAGTGTCCGGTGACCTATGAATAGTAGTGGTGGGTGTCAGTCCCAATCTTAGAGAACAAGCTCTTCTTATAGCTGATCATAGACTGCCTTTAGAGAACTAGTTACCTCCAGAGAGCAATTAATCTTATCTAAGGATAGACCTGAAGAATTGCCCTCTAGACATGCCTATGCCTTATTTTCTCCTGGAAAGGGAGCCTAGGACTTACCAGCCTGGACTTCAGCATCAATTTTTTACACATCTAAGGGAGGTGAAAGGGACCATGCCCAGGTGTGCGCATGAAAACATTGCTGATAGACACCATCCAAAGCCATCTCGGTTTGGCTGCTGTCCAAATGAAGCAGGTAAAATCAGGCTTTTTCCCTAGAGTAGAAAAGCTTCTAACCCATTGTATATAGCCCACATGACCCACTTGCTACAGACTTGCTACCAAACTCCTAATTTTAAGGCCAAGCAGATATTATGTTCACTTTTTTTCCCCACCTCTTGCAATAATAACAGTTGGACTTGATGATCTTAAAGGTCTCTTTGAAGCAAAACCATTCTATGGTTCTGTGACTCATTAAGCTATACTAAATTACAACTTACAGCACATCTTCCCATTGTTATTCACTTACCCTGTTAAAAAGAAACCAAATCAAGTAATTTACCACACATCTAAGTTTAGTTGTTCAGCCACTGACATATCCCGAAGATGTAGTTCTCTGCTTTCTCTTGATTTTTAGGGGTCTCACATTGCAGTGGCAATGCTATTTCCTTTTACTGTATTTGCGTTGGGAGATATGAGAAAGATACAGATTGAGAAGTAAATCAATACTCTGAGTAGTTTGTGATTTACCTTTCTTTCATGACACGGCCTTCCTACTTAGAAAGGATTTTATAGGGTTAAGTTCCACACACTTACTACTTCTTGAAGAATTATGGCAATACCATTTTTCTGTCATTTGTTTCTATTGCTTGGCCAACCCTTGTTGCCTGGCTTGAGAACAGTTTTGGGATTTTTAAGAGTGGTCCAAGGACAGAGTGAAAACAGGATGAAATCAAGGACACAGAAACAAGGAACCAGCTTCTGCCAGACAGAATTACCAGAATTTGAATGGACCTCAGTTGAGATTTCAGTTTGCATTTTTCTTAAGCTTATTTTAATTTCCAGAAATCTGTGGTAACCTTTTCTTCACAGTCACATATGTTTCTCTGCAGGGTAACACAGTGTGCGCTGCTGGGTATGGCTATTTCTTTCATCTCTCCCCTGAGGGACCATCCAAAACGCCTCTCCTGTCCTTCAGTGAGAACATAGCTCATTCCTGCACAAGGTACTTGGGGACTTTTTGTTAAAGAGATTTTCCTTCAGTGCATGGTAGTGCTAACTATAATTGCAGTGGTGAGCAGAAAAGGCTTTGCTCCTCCTTTCAGGATTTTTTTTTCCAATTTTGCACCCTTTTAGGGCATCCTCTCTTTAAGCAGAGTTCTCCACAGCAGAGCAGAATCAGCATTTGACAGCAATCAGCGATGTGGTTGTACGTGTTTTTCAGGGCCTGATCCTGAATGCTTTCCTTAAGAGTTTCAATGCGGTCCTTTCTTCCTTGTTTACAAGCCTGATTTGTGAACTTGCAGCATTTCCAGTGATTTTAACAAGCTCCTTCAATTTACCCCCTTGTTTAAATGATCCAGATGTAGTTTAAGGTGCCATATTTAACATATTTCCTCACCAACCATTTAACAGCAAAGTACTGAAGCACGCGCTCATGTGTTAGATTTAAAGCTCATTTTCAAAGCATACCAGACATTTTGAGCAGAAGAGGGTGTGCAGGAGAACAGGTACATGATTTCTTTCTTACTCTCCTCCTTTAACATCTCCTGCAGGCCACCATTAGAGACATGATACTGGCTTAGGCAATCTGGAGTGGTGTTTCTGACCTCTAGATGCTTCATATCATAGCAGCATGAACACTCAACTTTTAGAGTTCGGCTTCTGATTAAGTGGATTGAAGTAGAGACTAAGCACTTTGTAGTCCGACGGGATAAAAGGGGCTGTATGTGCGTCAGACATTACATAGAACGTCCGGGAACAGATATTCACTAGAGCTTTTGCCAGTACTTCCTTAAAATAGTGGTGATAGTAAAAAATGACATTGTGCTAAAAGTCAGTGGACGAAGTCACTGTAATTTTGAGGAAATCTGGGTATGAATCTGGATTTAAAATCCCTGAGAAGGTCAAACCAAGGGCTGCATTCAGGAACATGTACATTTGTGTTGTGAACCGGAATAATTTGGAATGTACTCCAAGTTGGCTGAATCCAGGATCTAGAAAAGCCTTATCTGTCCAGATTCATGTTGGGCTCATCTGAAGCCAACAGAGGTTGAAAGCTCCTAAGCATGGTGAGGGTGTTTTGCAGCGAGAACCTGTAAGTGGTTCTGTACACTGATTGTTAGCCCTGGTGTGGCTAATTCTGAAAATACTTGAAAAAAGAAATTTTAAGTATGATCTCTGGCATGATTCGATGCCTAAAATGAATATTTGTTATCCACCATGGATTAAATTATCGATAAAGTCTCACGCAGAGAACTGTTACGGATTTAAGATTTTAGATATCAAAATGATGGCTGGGAAAATCTGCTTGTGAATTCATGCACTGGAAAGAAACAGTCTCCTTTGCTTTCTTTCCTAAACAGGTATGGGTTGCTGGTGTACCCAGAATATTTGCCAGACAGCCCAAACAGACCTGTTCAGTTCAACAACTTCACCGCTTGGAGCAGCCAAGGTGGAGCACAGGTACGTTTGTTGTGACGATCCTGTGTGATGTTGTCATGGTTTAACCCCAGCCAGTAACTAGGACCATGCAGCCGTTCACTCACTTCCCTGCTCCCCCCCCAAGTAGGGAGGGGAGAAGAGGGAGCAAAAGGAGACGAAAAACTTGTGAATTGATATAAAGACAGTTTAATCCAACAGTAATGGAAGAGAAAACCAATAAAAATGGTAAAAGAATATACAAAATAAAGTGATCGTAGAATCATAAAATAGAATCATACAACGGTTTGTGTTGGAAGGGACCTTTAAAGACCATCTAGTCCAACCTCCCTGCAATGAGCAGGGACATCTTCAACTAGACCACTTCACTTTCTAGCTATTGTAGCTCCCTATTACTTAATCTGATTGAAAAACCCACACCACCCTTTATTATCTGATACTTTCTGCCCGTACTGGTGCTTAGAGGCTGTGATCCTCTTGACATCCCCATCTGATGACCTGAACAAGTTGTATGTGTTTCTCTCTAAGGCCTGTTTTCTAGTCTAACCCATCCTATGGCTCTTCCTTTGAAGCCATCCGATATTTCAGCGTGTTTTTTCAGACTAGTGCATTCTCTTTCTGGAAAAGCTTATTTGTATGAAAAGAAATAAAACAAAAGAACAAGAGGAAACAGCCTCAAGTTGCACCAGGGGAGGTTTAGACTGGATATTAGGAAAAATTTTTACACTGAAAGAGTTATTAAGCATTGGAACAGGCTGCCCAGGGAAGTGGTTGAGGCACCATCCCTGGAGGTATTTAAGAGACGGGTAGACATAGTGCTTAGAGATATAGTTTAGTGATGTTTTTTGTCAGAGTTAGGTTGATGGTTGGACTCAATGATCTGAAAGGTCCCTTCCAACCTGGGCAATTCTATGATTCTCTGAAAAGGATGTTTTGCAGTATTGGTTTTGTGGTTATCTCTGCTAACTTGTAATTTCTTTGTATGTTACTGACCTAGCACACATTAATAACTAAGTTTATTCTGCTTCTTCCATGGGCTCCCTCTAGGAACAGTCTTCTTGCTGTTAGGTGACTGTAAGCAATACGTCTGGTTATTTTCAATGTAGCATCTTTCTGCTACAAACATTAATTTCTTTACCCTATCCCAAAAATTTAGAGCACTTCTACCCTGTCTATAAGTGATTCTCAGTTCTGATTTTCTTTCATACTGTTCTTTTTTCTTTTAACATGAAAATAAGTTAACAGAATGTAAAGATTTTTGTATTACTAATTAAAAACAGAAACTGCATATTAAGGGGAGATTCTCAAATATTAAATATACATTCAAAATTTTTATGTGTTTTTGCTGTTCCCCTTTCTATTGTATTGTAAGGAAAGCAGAGTTATAAATCAATTTTTGTTATTTTTTTATTATTCCCTTTTTATATAGATTTTTAGAAGCAGCAACCTTGAAATCCAACATTTCTGGGTTTGTGCTTGCAAAGACTTTGGCATTGAGATCGTAGAAAGCCTGGGAAACACTTCTGTAGCTGGTAGCATTTTAATTGGACACATTGGGCAAAAGGTAAGCACTTCAGGAATTATTTCAATGTCTCTTGAGTTACACAGCTACCCTTTAAACAGGAATTAGGAGAACTAAGAACGTAACCAGAAGAACAGCTGTTGCTCCACAGCAGCTTGTGCAAAACTTGGGATTTTAAATATATATGTCATACAACTTCAGAATGAAGTTTGGGCACTGTTGTGTCTGCTTAGTCCTCTAACTGTGTTCCACTCCTTGGAAAGATGATGCCTTCAGTACTAGCACCTACAAGGGACATTGATTTGGTGATAACGCGGAGAAACCTGGAGCATCAGTACCACTCTCCCAGCCTGCTGGAACCAAGGATTTTGTTGCTTCTGATGGAAGCAGCAGAAGAGAAATAGCATTTGATCAGCTGGACCCTGCATAATTTTTTGGGTGCTCCATTCATACCAGATGATGATAGAGCTGAGTAGACATCAGCTGTTGAGAAAGCGGAGATCGCATTCTTCAGGAAAATTCAGTATTTTTTCCAAATATCTTTTTATTTCAGTACAGAAGTTTTGAAGATTTTTTTTTAAACAAATTTGAAACAAGATTTCTGATTTTTCTGTTTGAATTTGGAAGTATTAAATTTTATATTATAATGCATATTCATGTACATTCTTTATAAAACAACATTCAAAAGTAAAACCAAAATCACAGTTCTGTTCAACTTACAAGCCGAAGGATTTTAGTGAGATAAGTGTTAATTTTTTCCCTACTCGTGTTTTTTTCCAAGATTGACATAGTCTCAGAAAAAAACTTAGAATTTCACAGAACCTGAATTTTTGAGAGAAATCATAATTTTTGTTTAAACAGCCTTTTCTAACAAATTCCTACATACCTTTTGCTGTAATAAACAGACACCATTTAACCATACACAACAGGGTTTAGTTTAGTGATTTGAGAATAATGAGGGGGAACAAGAGATTTGATTTCTATCCTAGTTAACACTTTGGTTTCCTCTGCTCTCTCATAGCATCATTGGTCCATCTGGAACAGAGAATGCTGTTTTTTAACTTGAGAATGAAAAAAGCCCTCAAAATGTAACAATTTTATTTATGCAGTAAATATGATCTTCTTCCATTATTTCTTTAGGCAAATGGACAAAGTCCTTTGGGTGTTACCAGGTTGTTAACAGATTAAGAACATGGAGAACAATGGAATTTGTGTTACAACTGGCCACAGCTGCTTGTTCATGATTTAGATGGCTTTTTTCTCCTTTGCTCAGTTTTCTACTGTTGTTTATGAAATTAATTTTCTCTCTGACTGGCAGAAAAATAGTTTTAAATGAGTTTTCTTCGGAAGCTCACAGAAAGAATTCTTTGTAGTGGGTCTATTGAAAGTATATAGCTCAGATATCAGCATGGCCTCACAAGTCCAACCTTGCAGAATCCCAATGACACGTTGAATTTCTCTTGGACACTAAAGGGTGGATGTCTTTGTTTTCGCTTTGCAGGATCCATGGAAAGACTCCGATGTTGTACTTGTTAAGAGATTTAGAGGCGCTCAGCTGTGCCTTGTTTCTTGCAGTACCCCAGGGGGGTGATTATCTTTGATTATCTCATGATAAGAGCCTCCTTGTCATAATTTACATCTTAATTTATGTAATTCTCCCTTTAATAATGAAGTCTCTTTAATATCAATTAAAACTTTATGACATTAATTTAATGGGAACCTTGGATATTCCTCTCTGCTAGCCCTTCCAGTTTTTGAAAGTGCTTTTAAACAAGATTGTTTTCTGGAACTATCAGGGCATTTAAAAACTGGGGCTTTGATCAATTAAAACATTAGTGGCAGGGCTAAATCTAGAGCCTGTAAAAGCCAAGGGAAAGACTTTCGTTAGCTTCCTAGGCATTCAGCAAGTCTCTTCCATTCTTTCATAAAGCAACTCATAGCCCTTATGGAGCCCTTTGAGGAAAAACATTTCTTCCTGAAAAACCAAGAGGTCTGAGACAGGTGACACAAACTAGGGAGCAATTGCCATCTCACATCCTTCTTCTATTTGCTGTCTACTTAAATAAAATAAAATAACTAAAAAAAACAAAAAACAAAGATAGAAATGGGAGTGGGATGGAAGAACAGGCAAATGTAAGCGAAAAACTGATAGAGTCTTTCTGGCCAACTTGTTACCAGAAGCTTTTTACTTCTGCTTAGCGGTGACTTGGAAGAAGATCGTCCAAGAACTAGGACCATCACCTTGGGTGTTTTGGCCTCAGGCTAAAAAAGGTGATGGATCTACTGTCTCTTAATGAGACTGAAGATAGCACCATCTCGTTGAAGTGATAAACTATTTATAAGAGTCCATTTCTTTCTCCATTTTCATTTAAAGAGGATGTTTCCACAGAGGGTGCATTTCTTGATTGGTTCTCTACTAACACTTTTGAAAGTTGTTACACAAAAGGGTTTATTGGCTTCAGAAAGAGCATCACGCATTCCTGCCAGCCCTTTCCCCTCCAGCCTACCCACTAGCTCTGAGCACATCGTTCTTCCCAGCCTGTCTCTGAGAGATGTTGGCAGAGATGTGCACTTCCCCTGTGTCATGGCCTACAATCACCACAAAATCTAGTTTGTCCAATGTGTTTCCCATCACTTGTGGGTTTTACTTTTCCTTTTCATGTCTTGTGTTTTCTCCTGTGTCTCACTGATATACTTAACTTCTTGTTGTTCTGATGGACCCTGATGTCAACCAGGGCTTTGAAGAGAGCCCAGCTTAAGTGCTTTCCCCCACCCTCAGCCGCACACAAGGGCTTTGTGTCTCAGCAATCAGGTTTTTCTTAGAACTTAAATTAGGATGATTAACTTCGTAGAGTAGTGAAATTTCCTGCCTGCTGGACAAGACAAGTTAAAGTAAAAGGCACTGTAAGCAAATCTGCTCACTGTTCCTTCCAGGTGGATTCTTTCTTCCCAGGGAATGTGCAATTTCTTTTTCCTTTGAATGTCCAACCTTTACTAATATGCAAAAACCTGGACAAAGCAAAAAAGGCAATCACTGCCCTGAATGTAATACTATCACATACTGTAAAAGGTGAATTAAACAGATGTTACCTGTCAGAATTTGCAAAGCGATAGCTTAGATCTGTCCTTCAAACAGCGTACATTGCCCCACAACCGTGAGCTTGAGTGCAATCACATCTGTGTGTCCAGCTGCTGCATCCTGGATTCATTAAACTTGGAGATTCACACAGGGATACGTTTCCCAGTGCTCTTCATTTCTTTATTGCAGGATAGGACCTGCATGTCAGCAGGACTGAAAACTCCCAAAAGATACCAGCTATTCGTCTCCAACACAGCTTTCAGGAACTTTGATGTGAACACTTGCGCAGCGATGAGGACTTGTTCTGGCTGTTACCAAGGACAGGGTAAGTCAGATTTACGCTTATTTATCGGGGTTTACACAGTCCCTGGCTTCCTCCCATCTCAAATTCGTCTGTTTAGAAGTTCATATTATCCACTGACAACCATTGATAGATATTTCAGCTGAAGCCCACAAAAAGCACCTTATAATGATGAAGAGTTACTGGCCCCAGTTTTTCTTCTCTAATCTTGTCACTGTGTTTGCAGTAGGTGCAGTATCAAGGGATAGGTTTTGAGGTATTTGCGTACCTGCTCTCCTTAGGTTTCACTGCACTAAGTAGTTTTCAAAAGTGTCACTCTGTTTCACTTCCCCAACTGTGACAGAAGGATAATAGCTCTTCCCCATTCACAGGGAGGTGGGGCATGAGATGACGATACGTAGATGCAAGATAAATACTGTGTGTGAAGTGCAGCTCAGATGAACGGAGAAAATCCCTGAACTGGGATTATAGAGATATCCATAACAACCAGTCCTCAACAATACTCACTGTCTTTAGCCTGTACATTTTGCTGACACTGCTGGAGGGCTGAACCAGAGCCTTTAGCTGCTTTGCTCTGCACGGGCTGAGGTTGCAGGTTCTCTCCAATCTCCCTTGGAAATAGCTTCATCGCTTAGTTGAAGCCACATACCACACACATTTTTAGGACTAAGGTAGCCTTATTTTTGCACTGATTTCATTTTCTCAGTGGAAGGGTTTTTTATACACAGATTTGTTACTGCTACTTCATTTTAGGAGGTAAAATTTCAAGAGTGATGATTTGTTTAATAGCTATGACAGAACCTCGCAGAATTTCACCAAGCTCCTACCTCAGGCCAGCCTAAACCTTAGGTGAATTTGCCTAAGATAACGTGTAAATTAAGCATCCTTTTGAGCTTTGAAGAGGTACCCAAAGGCTCTTTGAAGAATGTTCCAACTGCAATTACCTCTTAAATATATTTATATATAAACTTATACTGCCCTACAATAACATAACAGAGAAAAAGACTTCAGGAGGTGAGATCAAAGGACAGAGGGAATAATAAAATCTGACTCAGAGAGGCTACAACTGACAATATGATAGTCAAATAGTAACCAAATGTGGTGCATGAATGCTCATGCCAAAGCTGCCTTGTTATGGTCCATGGGGCAATGATTTTCTGACACTTATGGAAATATTAATGTGTTCAAAAACTTCCTCTATTCTGCATGAATATTCCTCCTTTTGTAGCTTTCTGCATCACAGTAGTGTAAAGATCCTCCAGCCACACTTTTCAGCCAAGGCTTTATTGTGCCAGGTGCTGTACACATGCACACAGGTATATTTACACAAACATAAACAGTCCTTATCTCTAAAGAATTTATCTTATAAACAAGGCAGAAAGGATCTATAAGAATTGCTGATTTGGGGACTGCAACTTTTGGCAGTGGGACTTGCGAATAAGCATTTGGAGTCACTGAGGAGATGCAGGTAGGGCCAGGAGCAGCACCTGGATCAAAGGAGTCTGTAACCACAAGTTCTTTCACAACAGGGCACTGGACAGGTGGGACCTGGCCATAGCATGGCAGTGGCAATTCCTACAACCATCTCTGTTTATTTATTTATGTTCCTGAATTTCCCCTTCTTGACTAGGCATATGTTTTTCCAAAGCAAAGATGAAATGAAGCTAGTCTCCTTTTCTCCAGAGACGTCTTCAGGCCTATTACTTGAAGAGGTCAATCTGTTTCTGAAATGCTGTTTGTTTCCCCCAGGTGGGTTTACAGTGAGAACGGAACGTCTGACCTTCATCAACTCACCTTTCCAAGTGTCCTTCCCTTTTCCTCAC
The DNA here is from genome assembly GCF_028500815.1 of Rissa tridactyla. Classification (NCBI taxonomy): domain Eukaryota; kingdom Metazoa; phylum Chordata; class Aves; order Charadriiformes; family Laridae; genus Rissa; species Rissa tridactyla. The sequence goes on along the minus strand of NC_071468.1, from coordinate 122,970,213 downwards.
TCTGCTGTCCTGGAGGATCTTGACGGCTCTGTCACGGGGCAGAAAGGAAGTCGACTCGTCCCTTCCACAGATATCCTGGCAGTATCTTGCACAACCAGTGCAAACTTCAGCCAAGCTTCTAGTGTCAGTGTTTGTGGCAGCGACATTGTTTTCCACCGTATGTCTCTTCATTTGTAAGTAAACATTCCACTTCTGAAAAATCGGCATGGATGTTGCTTGCTATGTTTTATATTGAGAGAGCTTCTGGTTCTGAACTGGAGTCCCAGAACTCTTCCCTGCTGGGTCCTAAACTAGGTCAAAAGCCTGAGCGCTGGCATACATTAGTCGGTGTTGTTATCCATGTGATCTCTGGAATTAGTTTTGTTCTAGCTACTTGTCTTCGCCCAGATAGTTCTCAGGCATGGTTTGAGAGAGAGAGCAGAAGGACCGTTCCCAACTGGGAATTTGGATGTAGTCATCATGGTTTTGGGAGGGAGCTTTGTTGCATGGACAGCTATGAGAATTATGTATGCAAGTTGGCCTCCAGGCCAGAGGTCAGTCTTTGATTTATTTCTTTACTAATTTAGATATGGCCTGCCCAATTTCATGTTTTTTTCTGATGTTTTCTGCAAGCTGCTTATCTTTCTTATCTTAGTATCCTATCTGTGTCTTGATTCCTGTCCAGAGGCAATTGTGGCAGTGTTAAGTGGGCCTTTAAGTGGAGGCTGTGATGTATTGCTATTTTGTCACTCTTCAAATTAGCAGAGGGACATAAACTGTCCTTTGTAGAAATAATAATCCAGCTCAAGGTGGGCACGGATGTTTAAAATAAGATTGATGGCCAACCCCAGACAGAAGAGATTTAGTGGGAAAATTGCAAACTTTGGAAGATTTTCCAAACTCTGATATATAAAATGCTTCCAGGTCATGAGAGAAACACCTCAGTTGTTAATAAGATGTAGTCTTAAAAAAAAATTTAAAAGAGTTTGAATTTAATTAGATTTTAAGTCAAGTTCTGAGAGTGTTTCCTTTTATGCTCATTGTGAGAGATTTCCTCAAATGCTCCCAAAGAATAAGTGGTCATGAATAGGATACATTTCATGTCTTAGGCAGACATTTGGGAATTCCTGGCATAAAAAGAAAGGGGGTGGAAAAGGCTTTTAGTGATCTAAACACGACTCCTACTTTTCTTCCCATGCTCATCTTCCCTTCCCAGCTCAACATTTCACTTTTCTTCTTTTTTTGAAGTACAAGCCTGAACCATTATCCATTTTTGCAGTTTCAGGTTAGTGGTACGCAGACAGAAATCCTGAAGTGTTCTGTCAGAAGGCAATTAATAATTCACATCTGTCTTATAATTTGTGTTTTAGAAGAAGGAGGAAAAAAACTCTCTTCCCAAATAGGAAAAAAAAAATAACCACTTGTTCCATTGAAGGGGAAAACTATAAGACCTTCAGCTACCTGCAGGCTTTGCATGTTATCACTCTTTCTCATAACAAAGACAAAAGTCTGCAGTAAATTAAGAGTTGGAAATCATTCTTATTTAACAAAAAGGGTACTGGGTAGAAGACAAAATACAACTGTGCTAGTTCTCTTTCTGGACCATTTAGACATGAGTTCTTAGGAAAATCAATTCCCTTTCTAATCTGTGTTTACCTTGACTATATGGACTACCAGCCCTTTGGATCAATGCTGTGCAGGTGGATGGAGCTTCTCACAACATTGCCTGTTGTTTGATTTGAGTCCTTTTGGATACTGCCACAATGTAAATGTTAATAATTCATACTAGCTAATGTATTCAGTACACCTTATTCCTCCTTGCATCAAAAGGTATTTAAGGAGTGACTACAAACAGGAGTTCAGCTTCACCATTGCTGTTGAACTCTGGAAAAACTTGAGCCCTGACCTAAACTTTGTCTTCCCCAGTAAATTGCTTAAGAATTTTAGATTAGTCATATCAATGACCAGGTGCTTCTCAATCAACCTTTTATTTCAAGCAAGTTGTCTTTCTTTCCCTTCTTTGTTCTTCATCTACACAAGCTGGGAGTCAACTTACATCAAAGATCCTTGGCAGTCTGAGTAGCAGAAGCCAGCTGTTAGCCTGTCCCTTGAGTAACCCAAGACACTAAGACCATCCTCTTGTGTTTCTTCCAGATCTTCTCCCCTAGGTAGGTCCTACCAGCCAAATCACCATCATGTGCAGTTGAAAGACTGTCAGCATGAAGCCAAGCAGAGCAGGCAACAGCCTGCATTCAAAGCAAAGAGTCAGGGAGGCTTCAGTCACACGGACAGAGCTCCAAAATGGACCTGATAGAGGAACAGGGTAGGGAATGAAAGGAGCTGGAGAGGATGAAGGAAGAAAGTCAATTAATAAAGTATCCACAGCATGACCAGAGAATGAGGGGGTGGAGGGAGAAACAGAAAGGGTGAATTTTGTCCAGATGTATTTGAAGAGTGTTCACAATAAAAAGGGAATAGTTTAGGATTAAGGCAACAAAACATGACTAGGAAGAATTGGCAGAGATTGAGTAGGGAAAATAAAGACAGGTGGGTGACAGGAAAAATTTCCTAACAGTGAAGTCTCTTGGATTCATCTAATTTCAGTAAAAAGATGAAAATATTGTTACTTGGCTTTCTTTAGTTTCTCATGAGCAAAGAATTAAAAATCACTCTGGAAGAAATCTTTCTGTTGTGTTCTACCAGGCCCTGGAATATGCGACCTGTCAGATCTGCAACTTGTTAGTTGTACTTATTCCTCGTGGTAAGCCCTGGAGTCAGTAAAACAGGGATGCTATCAAAACCAGGGGTAAAAAACAGATTACAAGCTGCTGAGCCCAAGCCTTAAGCACTGAACTCACTTTTGCTAATCATCAGGATGGAGTAATAGCACAAGAGCATCCTCATTTTGGCATGAAGTCACGCTGTACAAGGAGAAGGTTTCAAGCAATAGCAGTAAAACAGTCTTATCCCCTGTGCTCAGTAGCTCTCTCTTGGTCTAGAGTGGCACCTTCTATGGGCTCCTCAATAAAAAGCTCGAGGGGCTTGAGACTGTGGGGTTTTCGCTTCTCTTGAGTTTCAGGGATGGACTCCAGATCCCAAAATCTTAAAAACTGAGGCAAGTAAAGGATTTTGAGAGTATGGCAACCTCTATCCCAGCAACCTCGATCTCATTACCTGACCCTGAGGGCAGCTGGCAAGGCTTGGCCATGGCCATGTTATTAATCTACTTAACCTCCAAAACATGAGGGAAGTTCCACCAGTGCTACCTTTTAGGAAAGATCCCCTGCCTGGGAGCTGTCTGGGACAGAGATGGTCCATGCAAGCTAAAAGCACGTCTGGGACCATTCGAATTATTTAAGTTACAATGTGGGCAACTGAATTCAAGTGACTGACTCTTTATCTTTGTGCTGTTTAATTTCCCAAAATTTATGTAGTATATTGGCACTTTTTTTCCCCTCAAACATATGTTTGGGGAAAAAAAAAAGTTTTTTTGTGAGACAAAAACCCTAAAAGCCTTTTTTTAAAAATGAAAACAAGTATCTTGAGCATTTCTTGGCTCTTTGACCTGAACTGCTTCACCCAACAACTTCCAGGGCAACGGGGATCCATTTCCAAACTTGCATTGCTGTAACAAAAGCCCTCTTCATGAAGTCCAGTTGAAAGTTAAACTAATGTGTCACTTAAGCACCCTTTAAAGACGGTTTTTATGTCTTTTAAAAATGTAATTGAAGCTTATAAAAGTCTTTATAAATTTATATGTGAGAAAGTTATTGCGTAGTCTGAAGAACAGCTTATGCCATGGCACAGCACAGCATGGCTGCAGGCTAGATACGGCTGCTCCAAATGCCACTGCTCCCCATATTATCATGAAAATATGAGTCTCTATTAATATTAAAACAAATTTTCATTAAAAAATTGTCATAACATGATTAAGTGACTTTAAAAGTTTCTTCACATTATGCATAATTTTTACAAGAGGAGAGCATTAGAATAATCGGCAGCCAGGCAGCACCTTGCGGCAAAGGGGACTCCAAACACTTTGCAGCTACGCACACCAGAAGGAAGTTTGCCTCTTGTTCCCTTTCATTTGCTTTCCCCTCCTCACTGCAGAAACCTGGGACTTGCTCAGCACCAGTCTTGTAGTTCAAGCTTTTTATTGCTTCCCTCTTCTTAGTCTGCTCCAGAGGAAAAGATTAACTTTCTTCTTTATAGCCTTAATTCTTAAATCTGGTCTAAAATCCTCTCCTGTAGTGCATGTATTCAGTTGCTGCAAACCCAGCCGCTGCTGATGGGTTAGTGTGAAAGGAATAGCATACCCCCTACCTCCATGTCTTTGAGTCTTGAAGAGAGTTCAAATGGTTACTCCAGTTTTGCTTTTCCTTTGATATTTACTTAGTGTGGTGCCTTCAGATGAACACCCACCTGCTGGGAAACACCCTTACAATCACTCTTCTTCTCTCAATGTGTGCATGCTCAGTTGCTCTCTGGTCGTGCGAGCTCCCTGGGTACATGACTGTATCCACACTTGGGGCAGCTCATACGCTCACTTGGCCTCACAACTTAGCCCTCTCAGGGCTCCCGTGGCATAACTTGGAAGGCAAATATTAAATTGTTGGCTGTTGACTGCTCAGTTAACCAACACATCAGCAAAATGTCAGACGTTCAGCTCTTACTGCACTATATTTCTGGCATCTTGTCCATCCCACCAAAGCAGACGAGAATTTTTATTCCCAGTGTAGGACCCCTTTCCATTTTCCCTGTAGCCTGGGGTATTGGCAGCAAAGCCAGATCCTGCACAAGCTTATGAGTATGCAAGAGAAAATGTTTGCCCAGGTCTATCCCCCAGCCTGACCATTGTCTGGAATATTTCTGGGTTGAAGGAGACATATTTAGCATTGAGGCAGCAATTGCTAGCCCTATGGTTTCTTTGCTTACAAGGAAAAGGCTGGCAAGTCTGTTAGATGCTTCTTGAGGTTTGGAAAGATCCAGGTATGCCAGCTGGGACTCATTGTCATAACAAATGGATTATTAGTCCTAATGTACTAATTGGTAGAGGACTGCACGTAGGCAATGGAGGTGCAGGAAAAACATGCCCAAAGTACCAGTGTCCAGATTTTAAGATACATTTTGGAAGCTTCAGAGCTCTTCCTGACATAGGATAAGCGGAGGGACAAAGTGGTCCTCCACAAGTCTTTGCTATGCTTACACTGCAGAGATGTTTGCATACCAGCCACTTTCCAACTCAGAATTTGTATCTGATTTTACTTTTCCTTAAAATACCAGACTGCAAACTATTGGGGAACTGATTTAACAACAGAAATGGGTTAGGAGGTCAGGGGTAGCAAACTCAAAAACTACCTTAAATGAAGCCATCTTAGCTTGTCAATCAATCACAACCATCTCTGCTGCTGGGAGACTATCTCAATTATTCTTTTACTTCAGATTCAGAAAACCTATCCCATAGTGGCTACTCAGGGTGAGGGACAAAGATGTTGTTTTCAAAGACCTGTAGATGCAAAAACTCACTGATGGTATGTGTTAACGATATAAGGCAGATTTGAATCATGACCTTGGTCTCTCAATAAACACATACACATTTACTGAAAACAGCTGAAAATTCTTAATTATTGGCATTTAAAATAAAATGAACTGTGTTTGGGCCCAGCATCAAACCTGGAAAGTGTTTGGTATGGTCATAATTTGGAATTAGCCTCCATTTGGCCAACAAGAAATTGGACTGTTGATATAAACATTTGGTGTCCCATTTGAAGTTCAATGCTATACTGTTTCCTGTTTTGGAGAGGGATAATCAGAATGGATTATTACACAAATGTATCAAACAGAAAGCATTTAGAGCTAAACACAGCGTCTGCCTTCATACACACAAATATGGACCCTTAGGATAAGTAAGTTAATGGTAAACATAAACAGGAGAGTTAATATTTGTTCTACTTGATGTTGTTGATTGGTTTAACAAATCCTTTGTGGCCCATATTTGTTGAGCAGTTCTGCACAATGCTCTTGAGCTAAATTACATAATAGTTCATACAATCACAATTGGTAAATTGTGGCTCAGACTGTAAAGTCCTATTCAGTAATCCTGCCATATTTCTAAAGCAAATTGCTCCTTAATTAAAACCTGCTTCAATATAAAAATACAGCCTTTTCAGTGAGTCATCCTTTTCTTTTCTTTTTTTTTTTTCCTCTTACAGTTTGTAAGGGCTTCCAGCAGTTTAAAGTGAGGGTTAATTTTGCATTAAGACCATTGCCTCCTAGTTTCTTTCAAATAAAGCCAGGGGAAGTTGAAGGGAAGGCTCTTTCCTCTGATAATGAAGCTCTCCATGTTAATGAGGCATGCAGGCTCCCTCGGATCCTCTGAATTAGAAATACCCGTGTGTGCGAGCACTCCTCTGCTTCATTAACATTAAGGAGAGGTAGATTGGTGGCTATTTAGGGCACAGTGAAATCACTGGCTATTTAGGGCAAATGGAAATGGTGCTAATTGTGGCTGGTAATTCCATTAGTAGGGTACTTCCATTTTGGTGTCTGTTTGGCGTATAGGTGAAAAAACACAAGCACACTGACATCCTTTCAAGGGGAATGTCATCGCAGGCTCATTGATTGTTGCCTTGTACCAGTTAATTTCTTCATTGAGCTGCAAAGTTTTTCAGGTTTCCCAAATTTTCATTTTGGTGTGCTGGCACTCCCTCAGGAGTAGGATATGTGTTTGTGGGTGGCAACACCTCAAGCAAGGTGTGTAAAAGGCAAGGACACAGCATCCACCTCAATGAAATCCCAGGGATTTCAGGCCATAAGATGTCTCCTGCTTCCTTTCCTTCCTGGGTCATGAATAAACTTCCAGGTGAAGGTCCTCAGAAAGGTTTTCTGGCATTAAAAAAATGGGATTTTCAAACAAAAAAATTCTCCAGTGAAGGCCCCCTATCTCTCTGTTCCAAAGACTGAGAACAATTAACTGAAAAAGGAAGTTGGTACTGTCTGAAGCAGGCAAAAATCTATCCAGCTTTAAAGTGTAGGGAGAGGGGTTTCGTCTGTTAGAAGTAGGCATACTGGAAAAGATGTATTTCACTTAACTGTAGCAATCTGAAAGTTAGTTGTCTAGTTTAGGATATTTATTTGAGGTGCCTTTGTAAAATCTCATGAAGATTGGTGTGCAACAGAGTTGTATTCACATTTCATTCACTAGCTAGTGAATTCACATTCACATTAACTAGCTAATGAATGTACATGGTTAGTATGGAATTGTCACCTAACTTTCTGACAGATCTATCAGATGGCATATATCCCTCCCAATATCCCAGCAGGATTGCCCCTTTCCAGGTTTTCTTTTCTGTCTTTAAAGCTTCTTGGAAGTACCGGGGAGAAGTCTCTGGGAAAAGTAATTCAAGCTGTCTCATCAGACTTCCCCAGTGACAAACAGTAAAATGAGTAAAGAGCAAAACCACGTGCATTTACGTCGCTTGCTATGGCATTATGCATCTTTGTAACTCAATAAGGCAATTTTTGATGCGCAGGAGAGTTTAATGTCACAACATATTATGTGTGGTGTGCTTCTGCTGCTAGAAATGTTGTCCTGAATACCTGCGCAGGTGCTGATAACTGTGGAAATAATGTGCTTGTTGTCGTTTACTTGCTTAATTAGCAGCCTAATATCCTGGTCCAGTTAATGCCTATAAGAGGAGGTTTATTAGTAGTACGAAAGCTGTTTAAGCCTTATAAACTCCTTCCAGTCAGTTTCATTGGTCTGCCAATATCTTCTGGTTGAGTGATTCTTTGCTGATTCACACTTCTCCTGTTTCCCACTGCTGTTTCTCAGCTGAATGTTTCTGAGTAACCAGAAAATCCTTTGCCAAAGTGACAGCCATCAGAACAACAACAAAAAAACCCCAACTGATTTTAAAACAGAAAAAGAAATATCTGCAGGCAACCCTCCTCCAAGATGAGTGCTATTGTAATTATGTATTGTCTCCAAAGCGACAAGGGGAAAAAACAAACAAAAATTGCAAATACAAACAGGCAAATTGCAGGATGACATGAGTTTTAGCACTATCTGTCTTGGATAAGTAAACCATATCCAGTCTGGAGGGCTGGGTAATACGTTGTTTAGTTGTAGGGTAATACCATTTGAGATATGCTTAAAAGTGGGTTTGTGTTTTTTTTTAAGCTTAGCGTCAGCTCAAATGCCAAAACTGACTAAGTGGGCTAAAGGTGAAACTGCCAACTTGCCTTGATCCTGCAGCAGCACTTGATTCACGTATAAATCTGCTGCATTCATCTTTGTGGCAGAATCATGGCCCCAGGGTACCTTGGCAAGCCAGCAAGGCTTCTCTTCAGCTGGGAATGAGAGTTGCAGTCCTGGGACGTGTATCCCTAGCAATTCCCTATGCATAATGTGAAGAATGCAAGAAGCAGGAAAAAACTTGTTCATTTGCAGTTGTGTAGCTGCAACCCCAATTTTCTTACAAGCATGCCCAGTGTTGGCCTGGCCAAGGATGGGAGATGCTTGATGTGGTGATGGAGGTTTTGGATGTGTCCATCGGAGCTCCTCCTGTATCTTTAGTGACATAGCCAGCCCTACATCAATCCCTTTGCAAGACAATAGGGATCATCCTCAGGGTGGGGAATTATATCTACCAGTTGCTATGGAAAGGAGTGCCACAACGAGATGCATCACATTCTCAGGCAAGCTTAGGCAGTCCATGCATGGGTGTGCAGTAAGGGGACAGGGAGGAGATTCTTAGGCTATGATTTATTCTTACTGAGTTTTGATACCAAAATGCAATTTCTAATGTGGAAGTCTTGTCACCCAAATTCATTCTGGTCATGGAGAAACATCACCTCCAGGGAATATTTTAGCCCACCTCACACCTGACATCCTCTGGAGGAGCTTGATATTCCTTGTTGCCTCTAGGAGAGGAGACCTCCCCAGTCTTGTTTCAGAAGTAAAGCAGTAACACAGTGTAGCTGACCAGAGCATAGTTTCAAGTATGATTTCCATCAGTTTCAAGAGCTGTTGTAGGAATGCAAGATGCTGAGGACTGGAGGTAAGGTCTTTGTTTTGAAGAGGCGGCTTATGGTCAGGTGTCCCTGATCAATCAGACATGAAGAGACAATGGACGTTCAATGGTTGAACATCAGAAGGGTTATCTGCATTTCAGCTTTATCTTTTCCTTCATGTCGTTTGTTGCCTTCAACAAAGCAGTTCCTGAAATCAGAGTATTCTGTGTCTCTGGACTTTACCTTACACAGCCTTCCACATTGGGTAAACTGACAATCATAGCAGTAAGAGGTTATTCTGGACAGATGCCCAAATAATCAAGATCGGTTTAGTGTAATTTGAAACAAGTCTATGTGCAGGAAAAAACAAAGCCTGCCCCTGGAGAGGAAGTCAAGGTGGATGGTTATACCCCCTTCATCCCAGCTTCACTGTTTTATTTCCTAGTTTCAGTAGAGGAAAGTCTCCAGAGGCCTTAAATCTAAAGAGTTCATGCCCACTCATGATATCATTACTACCTATCTGTTCAGTGGGTTTTTTTAGTCTGGCTAGATCGGACAGAAATTGGGAGTGCAAAGTTCTAGAGAAAAAGGGGTTTAAGTTCTTATTTGGATGCTCAGAGGAACTGTTGCACTAAAAGTTCACCCATTTTGCGAAGGCTTTCATCAGTCTGCAGCACCCCCGGGTTCATACTGCATGCTGACCTGGGTACCGAGCAGCTTTTTGAGTTACACAGGATTTTCGCACCTTCAGCCTTGATGAAATATTTCACTGCTCAAATGTGAGTGAGAAAAACTCAGAAAACTCTACCAAACCATTTAATGAAGAGGAAGATCCTAAAAGTTGACTCTGAAGCTCACGAGTCTGGTGGATGGGGAAATAGCCTGAGAGTGAAGAAGTTGGTACCCTCGCTCTTACCATTGCTCTGCTTTGGCACAAGCTTTGTTCCTCTGTGCTTTTATTTGCCTTTCTTCCTTCCTTTCTTTTTTTACGGCACTTCAGACAGATATTGTTTCTTACCATATTTGTGAAGAACTACACAAAAGAAGTCACATTCTGAGAGAGAGACAGCATATACTATTGTAATTCAAATAAAACCAGAACTGTGAAGGTTGCAAAATGACAGAGTTCAGTGAAAAAAATTGATCATTTTTTTTTCCTCCAGAAAAGATGCTCCAGACATTCCCTATAATTTAACTGTGACTGACAGTAGGAATAAGACATCCACAGTCAATTACATCCCTGATACCTTATCAAACCTGTATGGCTGGATGGTTCTCCTCTTGGATAAAGAGACTCATACGTTGACATTTGACAACCCTTTGGTCAGCAAACAGCTCCAGGTAACACGGGAATTTTTTATAATTTCAAAATTATATTTGGAAGAGATAATCATGCTTTCATCTTTCTGGGAGAGCACAGAGAGGAAAAATAGTGTTAATTGCACTGAGAAAATATCTGTGTATTTATAGGCAAGGCTTAGATATGACGACCTAGTCCCTGAAGCTCTCAATAGTAACTTGGAGCAGGAAGATGATTTTGGGCATCCTAGAAGAAAGTTCAGTGTGGTGCTTAGGAATCAACAAAATTTGTACTACCTTAAGACATACTGAAGCATGGTTTTCGGAAGACATTGTCTCTCTGCACTTTTTAAAGGTGATGAGGGGAGTTGATTTTGTCTGCATTCACCATTGCCTTCTGCTCAATTTTACATCTCTCTTCCATGTTTCCAATACACATTTTGCAAAAGAATATGTTGCCCGTGAGGAGCACGGATAAACACCCTCTTTATCCCTTTATACTGCACTCCGTGGAGCTCTAATCACAGACACAAGCACATTTATTTTGGTTCCCTCTTCTCTAGTATTCAGTGACATTTACCAGCTTCACAACTGGGAATTACTTGCTGGTGGAACACAAGGATATTCCTGCCCATCCTGAGGTTGTGGTGTCCTGCGGGACAAGGACTGGACAGTCACTTCAATCGCTGCCTTCATATGGACATCATAGGAGCTGTGACTGGTATCTTGACAGCAGACTGAGGAAGCTAACCTACTTGGGTAAGTGCGATACGAGGGACGCAAAGTACCTTTTTGTTCAAGAATGGTGGCAGACCTGATGTCTTTTTAATTTAAACACCCAAACTACATAAGGCCTTAGACACAAGGCTATATTCCAACAGCCTTTCAGTAAGTGAAAGGTCCTTCAAAAAGATCAAATAGGTAAATGCATGCACATTGGATCCCTCTCTATCAGATCTATCTGATACCTGACCTATCAACATAGGTGTTGTGTCATAAATAGTGGGTGATGTGACATCAGTTGAATTTGAATTGGTGTTTTGGAGAGAAAAAGGCATTAAACTCCACTAATGATCTCTGTTGTCAGCTGGTCCCATATCATATGTATCATTAATAAATCATGTGCAATCTATCAGGGCTGAACCCACTGAAGACAGTAAGACTACTGGGCAAGAATTTTTCCTATGACTGTAAACTTCCAGGGATAGAATCATACAATCATATAATGGTTCGGGTTGGAAGGGACCTTAAAGATCATCTAGTTCCAACACCCCTGCCATGGGCAGGGACACGTCCCACTAGATCAGGTTGCTCAGAGCCCTGTCCAGCCTGGCCTTAAAATCTTCCAGGGATGGGGCTTCCACCACCCCTCTGGGCAACCTGTTCCAGTGTCTCCCCACCCTCATGGTGAAGAACTCCTTCCTAACGTCCAGTCTGAATCGACCCATCTCTAGTTTTAATCCATTCCCTCTAGCCCTACCATTACCTGACATCCTAAAAAGTCCCTCACCAGCTTTCTTGTAGGCCCCCTTAAGATACTGGTAGGCCACTAGAAGGTCTCCTTGGATGTCATAGACATTGAGTACTTGGATGTCATAGACATTTGAGTACATTGGCTTTGTACACTAGGTCATGAAGTGTGGCGGTCATTTTTAAAAGAAATTCAGACATTTACTGATAATTATTCAAACTTCATTTATTCTTTTAAATTTGGGACATTTTCCGCAATTCCCATTCTCAAGCAAATGATTTTATACGGGTCTAAGTTCTATATGTAAAAAGGAAAGTAATGATTGTTGCCATTATTAATAGTAGGGAAGCTAAAGTATAAAGATGCCGATTTTCACAGTAACAGAAAATTTTGTCCATCAGTTTTAATGAATTTCTTTTGATTTGTATTGATGAGATGACATAATGGAATGAACAACTAGAAAAAACAGTGGAACAGTAGACAGGAAAACACATCTGGAATGAGGGCAGGTAATCCACTGAGCTTAGTCTGACAGCAATGAAAACCATCCAATGTACATTTGAGGAGAAATGGGGAAACCCATACCTTAAACTCAGTCTGAGGACCACGCTTGCTGCATCCACCTCTGGTCCTGCGGCCAACTGGCATTGCACAGCTTGTGTCCACACAACTTAACATTTTACCTCTCAAACCAGGCTGGATGCACCCAGGCTTCAAATTAGGAAAGATCCCTGTCCTGTACTAACTCACAAACCGTAATGGTCGCCACCTGGGAGAGAACATTGGTCTGAGCAAAAGCTGTGCCAGGAACTCAGCCAGTGATCTAACCATGTAGATTTTTGGGGTCCAGCTCTTAGTTCCATTTCCTGGCTCTTTTTAGATATAGTATAGTTATAGATTGGCTGGTTGAGTCTAAGCCTTACCCAAGATTATGCCAGGTATCTACTGAAAGAAGAAATATGTTTTTATTATTTCAGTTTACTAACAGTGTAAATTTGTTCTTTCAAATATAAAAGTCAACTGATTTTCAATTCGCACATCCTGAATTGCACTTTCATAAATAGGACAGCATGGGAAATCTCAGAAGATGACACCTATATCTTGGCCGTTTACTGTTATTGAAAATAGAGGAGACGACAGTCTTGGGAAGGCTGGGACCAAGTGATCTGGCTGGCCTATCTCACTCTTGCATCATAGATACTTTCTTGTCCTTCTCTTGTCTTCCTTTCATCCTCATTTTTATTATATGAAGAGCTCATTGTTGTTTCTCATTTTAATACAGAGAGAAATAATCATCCAGAGTACATGAGGGGAAATTTATGAAAACACCTAACATGTATAATTCATGCTGTGAACATTTTCAGCAAGGACTTTTATAGCAGCGAGATCAATAATTCAGTGTCAGGTACCTAATATCTAATGCTGTTGGTAGGGTAAAAGTCTGAAACAAAGCAAGCAGATTCCTAGCCCTGGTGTGCCATTTAATTTCTCCCCTAATCTCTGCTGTGCAGGCTGAGAGGGTGAGGATAATTAGCCATCAGAGCAGACTCATGGCATGGGGTGGACTTTCCATCACTCAGAGTCCTTAGATGATGCTTGGCCGTCTTTTCAGAGAAATATGCTCCAGCTCTATGAGAAGCTATTAGAAACCTCATGAGGCGAGATTCACGCTCTGTAGGAGGTCAGAGAAGGCTGCCACAATAGTCCCTTCTGGCCCTAAAAACCCACCAGTCCACGTACCAATCCGGAGAGGACAACTCTTGAAGGTCTGGCCTTCAGAAAGCGTTCCTGCCTAAGTCTGCAAGCTGTTTTTTTTTTTATTTACTTATTGTTTATTTACATTTAACTATATGAAATAATTAGCCAACTAATTAATCCCATTTACAAGCTTTGTCGGATTCTTCAGCTGTCAGTCATGCCTGAGCCCGGGGCCGGCGTTGAGTCTCAGCTTCCTCCTTCATCTGACTTGGTCTCCATGGCTACAGGCTGCATCTGCTGACACCCCACTCTCTATTTACTGCTTAATTAAGAATTTCACGCTCAGCCCTTATCTGCTGCTAAGAACAAGAACACACTGTTAAGAAACTCCAAATTTAGGCTGCTGCACAAGGAAAGCCTTTCTTGTCGTCCTGACTGCGTGGAGCCTCTTTAACTACCCTTTTGGCAACTGCGCTGCCACCCTTCAATCAAAAATCATTAAATGGGGCAGAGATAATGAGCATGTAACATATCAAAAGGAGGATGTTTGCTCGGGCTAAGGAGGAAAAGCTGTAAGGGCCTATAAGCAGCCGCCACTTCAAAGGGAGAAGGGGCTGATAAAGAGTCATTTGTTCCTGTTTGACTTATGTAAAAGGTCTGGTATGTCGGAGTCCCGTCTCGCAGACGCGGGTCCCCCTCTCTCGGTGCTCGTGTGTCAGCAGTCGGGCAGCTGGGCGCAAACAGCATCAGCCCAAGCATATAATCACTTGACTCCGTGCTGACAATGGGCACTTGTAGGGGGTGGCGGAGGGAGGGCTGGGGGACAATGGGAAGACAATTATTGCAGCTGCTCGGGAGGGCCATAATTCTTCCTGCAGAAAGTCGCCAGCTCTTGCAGGGCGGAGGGGAGAGCTCGAGCGTATTAGTCATCCTCCGACTTTTGGAAGCACTTTGCCGCGCCGGTGGGGTTTCGACAGCTGCTGGTGTACCGCCTCTTTCCAATAATTGTACATTCTGGCAGGGGTCAACTTACTTTTGACCCTCTGCTTTTGTGCCCATCAGAAAGCCTTTTAGGGCAAACGGTGGGGAAGTGGCAGGGGTGCATTACATCCAAAATTAACGTCGGTAAATACGTATCAGATGCCAGCTCATTCACAAGCAGGCTCCTGAATTCACACAGCCTTTTGCTCGGGCCTGCATAGCGGGGAAAGCAGGGAGAAGGGGAGGGAAAACCCCACGACTGAGAAGATATTGTTATTCAAAAGAAGAGGGCAGCTGAATGAAGCCACCTTGGCCAGCAGTTTGCATCAGGCTCAGGCTTTCTCCATGCCCCCTTCCATCCAAAAATGCCTGGCGTCATGCAAGTGTTTGTTTATCTTTGGGGGAGAAAAAAGGCCTGTCTAACACAAAGGCAAGAAAATATACCGTATGGAGGGGATTAAAGGAGTTAAGTTGCCCTGATGCTTTGCATGCTAGCAGTTTTGTAAATTAGGCTTGGGCATGGGACAATGCAGGGGATGCTGAATGGAGAGAAATAATTGTAATAAAGAATGCTTCTGCTATGTGGGCTGCCTACGCAATGATCCTGTTAACAAAGGTACTTGCTGCTATCTACCTACATGAAACCCAGTTAAGTAACCCATAAGTCCCTTTGAAAATAATCTTTTCAGACCATTTTAAAGGAATCGGTATTGAAGGACAGATAACCCTATGTCCTGGCTGGATGTTGGGTGAAGGGGAGATAAGGAAGCTTCAAGCATCCAGTGCCAGTCATTTCTACATCAGCAGCTTTGTTTTGACATTATTCGGTCTTAGTAGCATCATCCTGATTTTCTCTGGCTAACCCCACATCTTGAGAGAAGGGTTCCTCAGAGGTCACCGATTTTTGAAATTGCTGTGTGGGTCCCTGAAACACTGGTGGGTTGGGGCTCAACCATGTTTCAGGAATCTGGTCTTAACATGACGTGACCACACTGAATCAAAAAAAGCTTATCTTAAGAAGGGAAGTGGAAAGAAACGTCACACTGCGACATCTGGGATATTTTTAGGAGAAATATCCTCTGTAAATTACGATAATAACATTATGAGCTTTTTAAGTCTGTTACAAATATGAGCATATGGTGCCACAGCGTGGCACTGCTCCTTGGTTAAGGTCTCTGGGCAATACTGGAATGGGCTAAAAACTAGAGAGATGTTGTTTCTTTTTTGTTCACTTTTGAAACGTTTAAACCATTTTCTTTTGGAATGAAACAAAGCGTTGGCTTGCTTCATCTCCAGACTTCTCTTGGCTTTTTTCTAAAATTGAAGTGCTGGACACAAACATTATTGAAAACATCACTGAAAGGATTATCAAACCTTTTACTTACCCCAAATACATTTTTCAGTAGACACAACTTTTGTGGAGATGGGTCATCCTGCTGACTTTGCTCAAGCTACTCATGTGTGAGTTGTTAGGACGGCCTGAGGCTCAACCTCATATTACTGCTGTGTCAGAAGCAGGTTTACAGTTTCCATAGTTCTTCAAAAAAATAATTTGATTACACTTATTGTCTTTTCTAAATCCCTAAGAAATGATCTCACTTCCATTACACTCTGTGGGTTTCTCTAATTGCTTTGCATAGGAGAAAAAAAAAGGCTCTTGAGAATGTTTGTTTCTAATTTTAAAATATAGAAAATAAATAGACAAAGATATTTTCTGCAGCCTTATTGCTTAGGGGTAAAGGAGAATCCTAGGTGAAAGACCGAAAGAATGGAGTTAATTTGTTGCAGAGGACTGGTTGTACAGGCATGCGTTTTCTTCCATCTAGATAAAAATGACCCTCTATCAGTTTTTGCAGAAGGTCAGTTGACCAGATGTGGACTGCTCAGTGGCCTCCATGCAACGAAATGTCGGTTCTTAGCAGAGAGGTGCCCTTTGTGATGGCCACAAAAAGAAAAATTAACCTTTTCCTGGCAGATGAGCTCCTGTCCTTCTGGCACGGCAGCAGAGAGGCCAGAAAATGTAGCAGTTACAGAAATAAGATGATGAAATGCCCTTAAAATCCTGTCAGAGATGGTCTTTTGACTATGTGATCTCTGCAGGAGGATTTTCATGCCTTCACCTCTCTCTCTGCAAATGTTAATCTGCTGTAAGCAATAATCTGTGTCCATTAGCCCCAATTTTTTTTTTATTTGTTATTTTACATTTCCTCACTGCCATATCTCCATGATATCATATTTCTGGGTGCCTTCTGTAACAGATCCTGGTAGAGGATGAGAAAATATTCTATCCCAGGTTATCCAGTTTCTAGAGGTGTGTCTCACCGTCTTGTTGATTGCGCTGTCTAAAAGTTTTGATTTTCCTGTGATGTATGTTAGCCCAATTGATGTTAAATAGCATGGAGTTTCTTGTTATTTGTAAGTCAGGCTATTGGAGCCATTTATCCTAGTTTCAGCCCTTCCTAATATCCACAGGCAAAATTCCCTGTCACTGCAAAGCTGATAAAAGACTAAGTTGCTCCTCCTTCATGTTCACTCAAGGAGCCCTGAACCAGAAGAAAGTTACCAAGAGTATTGTCATGAAGGCCTATATTTATGATTCACAGCCCAAACATCCAGGAAGAGCTGTAATAAGACAGAAAATTGATGAGCCTTATAAAGGTTTTATACAACTAAACCCTGGAGCCTTATAACTACATTTAGGGAAGAGTCACCTTAATTCAATGTTTAGTAATGACGTCCTTCGTCTGTATTGCCTATATCTCTTCCTGTCCTGTACAGAAACAATGATAACTTACTCTGCAGCAAAACCAAACAACCAGAAGGACTACGTCACTGTAGTCTTGATTATTCCCAAGGCCCATATCTTTCCTGTCTTGATCAGGGTTTTAGGCATATTTGTGGGAAATGGCAACAAAATACTATTGATTCATGACTGTTGCACTTTACACCCCATTGACATAAATAAATGTGCAAGTTGCAAGGCTATGGAGAATTCAGCCCCCGATTCCTGCATTCGTGTGGAAGGTATAAATGACTTACAATGGGTTGGATTGTCATGCTCTGTGGCTGGATGTCAATTCAAATCTGAGAAACTTTATCCTTGCCCTGAATCAGGACATGACTGTACTAAGTGTTAATGGTTCCTTTCTTCACTGTGTAAGGGGGCTAAACCCCTTTATGAGGTCTATATAGCATATTGATCAAGTTTTATGTTCCCTCAGGATTTAATTAGAACAGCTTTTCTCTGAACAATACAAACACCCTTAATTAAACAATTGCACAGTAGTGCCTGCAAAATTAAGCTAAAACCCAACAAATCTGACAATATATATTTATTGAAAAACGGGTACTGTCAGGGCTTGGTTCTCCCATTTTTCTTAAGACTGATGTAGCACCTTTGACTCTGATTTGCCCTGTTATGAGAGGAGAAGGAAGGCCACCATAAACATGAAAGTGTCCATAGAAGAGTATTGTCTAAAAGCCACATGAACTCTGTGTCAAAGACTTCAAATTGGCAGCTTCAGGTCATTCTTTCTCCTCAAAGGCTCACCTGTGGCCTCCCAAAGGCACAATGCTGTTCAGTTTGAGCTCTATGTGATGATTTGGGGCAGATCGGTTTGACTGATATATGGATGAGATCACAGCTACCGTTGGGAGACAAGGTGTCACTGAAGAACAGGGCTGAGGCACCTGATTACTAATTAATCAGATATAAGAAAAACCTCATGGAATCAGTTTCTATTTAATTATGGAAGCCTCATTTGGCATAGGAGCATATGCTAGTAACTCAATCGAGTGCTTTCAACTGACATCAAATAGTAATTATCAGAAAGAATCAAGTTTTTTGATTATTCATACTAATTTATTGAACACTTAAAATTAATGAACCTCAGTTATTTTAAATTTGCTCTGTTGCACTGGGAGAAAAGGAGGGAGGTAGGAAAGACGGTTCTCACAATTTAAAAGTACAGAGACTTGTTTAAAGATAAAATAAGTAAATTACAATATGGCATGAAATCCCATCGGTGGCTTGATACACACGTAGGAAAGTTCTCGGCATGTTCTGGAACTGAGGAAAGTTCTGACAATGGCTTCATTTATACAATTCTCCTACCACCAAAAAAATCTTCCGATGACATTTTAGGGTAAACATAAGGGGTTGTTGGGCAGTGGACAGGAGATTTATGTTTGTCAGAGTGTTTCTATTTTAACCTAGGGTTGTTCCAGTCTAGTGACTGAAAGGAAGTGCCTTTATATGCCACTGGAGATGAAGAGAAGGTAGTCTTTTAGCTGGGTCTGAAGCATTTTCTCCTGCTCCTCTTAGTTTGATTTGCATTATCCTGGCCCTTCTCCTGCTGACAATATACTGGCACAAAGGTTACAACTGTGATAATTGCTTCTGACCTCTTTTCACAGCAGAGAACACAGGGTCCCTGTCTTCAGTCTATAAAGTCTGACTAATTAAAGCACCTCTTTGAGATACCAGATTCAAGGGGGAGAAAAAAATCAAAACCAAACTGCAAAACAAAAGCTTTAATTTGCTGTTTGAGCCAGTTAATACATTATGCATTCAATGGTGTAATATCGCTTGTGTTAGTGGAACTGCTGTGGATTTATAGTGGGATAAATTAGATTCATCTTCCAGCCTAGAATTTCTGATTGTGGAATGTTTTCTTTTAGCTGTTTCTAATGAGTTATCTTGAGACCCTCCACATCTGTAAATTAAAATGTGTTTGTTTAATCCGTTCTCAAAGTACGAAAAAGACAAAAATGTTTAGAAAGTTATGTATAGTTGCTCTTTTTTTTTTTTGTTAGAAATGTAAAATGTTGTCAGAAAATCACATATAGCAATTGATTGACTACGATTTTTTTGTTGTTGTAGTTAATTTGAAAGGTCTTGCTATAACTCCCTGTAACTCTCTCTGTTCAGTTGCAGGATCTGACTTAATTCAGGTCACTCTGAGAGAGAAGGAAAGAGTGGCTTTACCTACCCCAGGTGCGTCACACCTTTTCTTTTTTACTACTTTTTCAGAAACAGATTGCTATTTTTCACTTCAATATTTTTTACATCTATCAACCCAACAGGCGTTCTTGGCATTCATTTAAGCGTTTCATTGAGCCATATCTACCATTGCTCATGATAAATGTGTGATTCCACAGCACAGAACACTATAAACTTTTGTTAAGAAATACCATAGCAGATCAGAAAGGTCACGGGGAATGTAAGACTACAGTGTATTTTAGTGCTCCACAGTGATCTTAGTGTAATAGTGTGATATTACTGCACAGTTACATATCAAATCAGACAGAAAAATATATCAGAGACAAGGCAGACATCCAAAATTTGGTCTTAGTTACATAGCTGCCTTGCTGCGTGTTAACAACAATAATCATTTATGTGGCAATAGGGTTTAGAGACCTTTTTGCAGAGTGATTCCCCCTGAATAAACAAGTAATGTAAAGACAGACCCAGACTTAAGGAACTCCACCTGGGTTTCATTTCTCTGCATTTCCCTGTGCTGGTAACGGAGGGTTTTTCTACTCCACAGTGTTTCTGAGGCAGGGTCTAGCCCCCCAAACTTAGGCATGAGCTTGCCCTTGTTTTCAATACCTAATGAAGCCCTCCTAAAGAAAATAAATGCCAGAATTTCCTTTAGAGTGGTAGGACAGAGGTAGGTGCTCGTAGAGGCCTCCAGAGGGAGGCCCTGCCTGCATTAGTTCAGGGCTTACAAAGCTTAGTGGACTGGATTTCCCCCAGACACTTTCCTGCCTCTCTTGGTGGCAGAGCAAATTTAGGCAATTAATTTATGAAGACTGGCTCATTAGCTGTCTAAAATACAAGCGCAAGTTAAGCACCTACATTTTGTGAATTTAATTCCTCCTGGTATTTTCCTAAGGCTCAAAAGTTTCCTTTTGGATTGAGCTGAAAAATAAATCTTTGGGGAGTGAGCAGGAGCGGCCGCATATCTCAATCAAGCTGCTTTTCCAAGGCAGGTCTTAATTACCCCTTGCAATGGGATGTCTCCTGCTTTTCTGAGGGCCATCAGGAGGCTTGTGAGAGTTGATCACTTCTTTTTAAAAATCTTTCATACTTTTGGGAAAGTATGGAAATTCCCATACCTTTGGAATTTGGGCTGCTTCCCAGAGCACTGCGGGAGAAAAACTGCATGAGAAGAGCTGGCACTTCCTGGTAGGGTTAGTTACCATTTTGATCATCTGATTTTGCCACCAAGCACAGGTGACTGGCTTGTATTTTCATTTGTTCTTCTTAATTTTGTATTCAAAGTGCTCAAAGCTTTGTGTGGTGTAAATAAAAATAATGAAGTAGTTGCTTGTGAAGCATATTCACAAGGCGTAACATAAGCTAAGCATGACAAACCTCAAGATTTGCTTTGCTTTTGATGGATCCTAAAGAATTTGAATCTGTTTTTTCAGTTATCTCCCTGCCCTTTAACTTTGAAAACATAGTCCTGGGAGAGATCTCTTTTTCCCATTGGGCAACCTCCTTATAGCATGGAAGATAACAAAGAGCAGTTGATGTTGCTTCATCAGTGACAAAAGGAGGATGTTAATGCCACAGATGCTTGACTATCAAAGAAATGGTAATTCTCCCAGCTACTGAAAATGATAATTCTGCCTTTGTATGTCCTGTTTCGTAGTTCCTTCTGATGCTGTCTTGAAATGGTCGCACCCAGAGACATGGAATGGTGTGGAAAAAGGCTGGGGTGGATCCAGCCACAGCATCCCAGGCCCTGGGGAAGACGTCATCATCTTACCTAGTAAGGAAAAGGAAGGAAAGGTGTTTAATTTCTGTAGGGGTGCTGGAGTCTGTCTGCATTACAATATGTATTTGTGTTGCAACACAGGTTCCTTGGCGCTAGTGTCCATTCTAGTGTGTGCAGGACACCACATTTGTTCCTTGTCACATTAAAATCTTAGTTATAGTACAAAAGTGTGATTTTTTTGGAACAAAATGATCATTTTTTTCCATTTACACATGCACACAAACACACACACACATATTAACCCATACTAATATTCGAGCTTAATTATATTCAGGGACTTTATTTCCAGAGCAGAGAATTTGGAAGACCCAAAATCACAGCTCACAGAGAGCTCATCTCGTAACCCATCTCTGTGTTTTGTGCAGGGATCATGTTTTACTTTTCCACCATTATACCACCTTCCATTTTATTTTTCTGTTGTGATTCCCATTTTCAGTGATAATCTCTCAATCCATTTGTGGGTCCTTTCCAACTGAAATAGCCTGTTCTCATTGTGATCTTTCAGTACTTAAACGGGGCCTGCAGGAAAGATGGGGATAAACTTTTTAGCAGGGCCTGTTGTGATCGGACGAGGGGTAACGGCTTTAAACTAAAAGAGGAAAGATTTAGACTAGACATGAGGAAGAAATATTTTACACTGAGGGTGGTGAAACCCTGGCCCAGGTGCGCAGAGAGGTGGTCATTGCCCCATCCCTGGAAACATTTCAGGTGAGGTTGTACGGGGCTCTGAGCAAACTGATCTAGTTGAAGATGTTCCTGTCCATGGCAGGTGGCTGGACTAGATGACCTTTAAAGGTCCTTTCCCACTCAAACTATTCTATTCTATTCTATTCTATTCTATTCTATTCTATTCTATTCTATTCTACTCCATTCCCTTCATTTGCCATGGATCCCCCCTAGAAGTTTTAGCCTATGTCTGTATTGCAACCTCAGACTAGAGTTATATTTAAATCCCAGCTCAGTTTACAACATTATTGCATGAACAACCTTCTGAATTCCAGTAAAAATATTAGTCAACTTGCAATTAAATCTGGAGAAAAAAACTTGTGATAACCTTTTTACCTAATAGCTGACCCAGTTCTGATCAGGAAGTTGGACTAGATGATCTCCTGAGGTCCCTTCCAGACATAATTATTGTATGACCTCATGAATACTCTGCAGTATGTATTTGATATAATCTGGGACCTGGTGCTGAATCCTCTTCAGATAAGTCTCTTTGGTTACCACAGCTCAACTTCTGGATGTGGGGATAACACTGTTCCATGCCTCTTACTCTTCCACCTGGTTTTGCTTTATGAAGTCTTTGTGGAAGGAAGTTTCTGTTGCTTTGTGTTGGCGTTTGGCCATGGAGCCTCAGTCATGGTTAAGATTTCTCTATCCTGTGTTATTAAAAGTTAAATATATAGATATATATGTGTATATATATATATAAAATTTCAGGTTACATTAAGAATTATGTTCCATTTTCAGTGAATATTCACTTTAATCTTCTGTTTTCTGACTAATGTTAACAAAACCCATGTAGTATGAAGTAATATTTTGCTTCACTTTTTGGGTTGAACTTAGATTAAAGTTAAGAGTATATAATTTCCATTTTCTGATAAGGTCCCTATTTCCTATCAAACAGGCACAATGTGGGTTTTTTTTCAGTTCTGCCATCTCACTAGCTATAATGCATAAATGTGTTTAAAAGTTTGTAAGTTCAGAAGCCAAAGAAGGTACAGAAATGTCCCTCCAGACATTTGCTTATCTCCTGTAGGTCCTGTGTCCTCTGTGCATCTAAGGTAATAGTAATCACATATGTTTAGACATCTTAACCTGTTCCTCGTCATTACAGTTAGCAGAGCTGGAAGAGTTACTAAGCTGACCAAATGTGCGTATCTGATGTGAATTGAGTTGTTCTTCACTGTTGGTATTATGTAGAGCTCCAGGGCTTAAGTCACTTGCTTATATAAAGATATCTAGTGTTGTTTGAAGCACTCCAGGAGCATCCTGCCTAGCCAGGTGAAACCTAGATGGTCACAGGTATCCCTTATGTTATATTTGCCAGTCCGGTGTGAGGTCTCAAATATCCAAGGGCATTTCAGATTGTACTAAAGGCCTAAATGAATTTACTACAGTGGGAGCTTGCACACCTAACTCCCTTCAGATAGCTCAGCTCAGGTGCCATAAATTGAGACCTGAACTTCTTTTCTCCAGACAACATTCAGGATCACCTGAGATATGAACCTAACTTGCACTTAATGCATGTTGTCTGAACTATGATGTGAAGGTTTACATCTATTTCCCTTGACAGTGTAAGTACCACTAACATCCATGTAAATATCTTGGCAGTGGGAAGCAGTACCATAACAAGAGATTGAGCTCCAGTCTCCAAAGTCCACGTGCAGCACCCAGAACAATGGACTTGCTTTCCCCTTCCAACAAATTACTCGAGCCGTGCCACTGGTATTTCATGTTGAACATGTGTCTGCTAACCATTCAGAAACAAGTGTCCTTTCTAGCCTGTGTTCCCTGGTTCCTACTGCACTCTCACCTCCATTATATCCATTAAGGACCTGGGGGTGCTGGTGGACGGCCAGCTTAACATGAGCCAGCAGTGTGCCCAGGTGGCCAAGAAGGCCAACAGCATTCTGGCTTGTATCAGGAATAGCATGGCCAGCAGGAATCCCTATTGTGTGTGATGGTGCCTCTGTACTCGGCACTGGTGAGGCCTCACCTCAAGTACTGTGTTCAGGTCTGGGCCCCTCTGTACAAGAGGGACAGTGAAGTTCTGGAGCGTGTCCAGAGGAGAGCTACCAGGCTGGTGAGGGGTCTGGAGACCAGGTCATATGAGGAGAGGCTGAGGGAGCTGGGCATGTTTAGCTTGGAGAAGAGGAGGCTGAGGGGAGGCCTCATTGCCCTCTACAACTCCCTGAAAGGAGGGTGGAGAGAGGTGGGTGTTGGCCTCTTCTCCCAGGTGAATAATGACAGGACCAGAGGAAAAGGTCTGAAGCTGCAGCAGGGGAGGTTTAGATTAGATATGAGGAAGAATTCCTTTACTGAAAGAGTGGTCAGGCACTGGCACAGCCTGCCCAGGGAGGTGGTTGAGTGACCATCCCTAGAGGTATTTAAGAAACGTCTAGATGTGGCACTTCAGGGCATGCTCTAGTGGCAGAGATTGTAGGTTGTTTGGTTGGACTCGGTGATCTTAAGGATCCTTTCCAACCATTCTGTGATTCTGTGATCTGACTCCTTATTCAGGCATTAAACACTGGGGCATTTCTCATGTGCTTTGCTCTCTTTCATATCATTTTGCTATTGCTGGATTTTTTATGCCATTTTGTATTTTGTCCTTCATAGCTCTTTGAGAACCAGGCCAGAGACAACACCAGATCATCTGTTTCAATTTCTTGTGTATCACATTATAACCATTTCACCAATATCAGACTGTGGTTGTCAAAAGACCAAATCGTTTCAGTCTTCAAAACGATACGTCAGATGCAGATATGAAGAGGCACAAGGGTGCCGCTGGTAGCTAGGGCCCATGCACTGACAGTGTGTTAATTATGTGGAGTATGCTCAGAATCTTACAATCTACACAGAAGCAGAAAATAAGAAATATATGTATTTTTTTAAATAACACACTTGGCTAAGGATTTGGACTTTTGTTATTTAGATGAAAGAGTGGAAACTGGATGATGAGGGCTGTGATGGTCCTTTGGTGCATTGCAAACTCACCTATGCATACAACTCCTCTGTGCTCCCTGCAAAGGTGAGTGTAATCCTCTTGATTAAATAATTTATTTTAGCTGCAATGTGAGATATTGACCATGGCCTTTGTCACATAGCACAAGGCCCTTCATGACTAAGCTATGCCTGAAGCATTGCACGTTGCTGCCCCCAACCCAGCCCAACTGATCTAGTTCTGGGACTGGAAACAATACCGCTGCATCAGCATGCTGGTATACCAGAACTAATTAGCTCTCCGGAGAGGCAAAGCTCATTAGCTCAGGCCTGGCGCTGTGCAGCATGACCGCATAGCCTTTGGGGTCAGAACTAACATCTCCCAAATTTAAAGCAGTGATGGTTTGGTCAGTTTAACCAGGGAATGTCTGCACTGTGCTGAAGAATGTGGTATAGGGTTTCTCTCTAGCATACTGGTGCCTACGGGTTGGGAGGCAACAGGATAAGGGTTGAGCTATTAGCCATGATCTGTGTTTTACCATGGACAGGAATATTCTCTGAGGAACTGAGTGGCCAGGACAATAAAGGTTGCCCAAAACCAGAATGCAAGTTGTTGCGTGAGCAGGATGAGACCCTGGGAGTTCCCAGTTCTGAATCACCGTGTTCAGCTGCTCAGAGCTCTTCAGAGGAGCTTTACTGAACAGCAAAACCACAACGAAATACTTAATGGTTGAAAGAAAAATGGAAGAGGCAAATGCTATGTGAAAATGCACTACCTGCTTGGACGGGTAGAGAGCCATACTCTGTGACTGTCTTGTTCCTATCTCTTAGCAATAAAGATCTCTTAGCTCCCATCACTGGAGACGAGACGTGTATTTAGTTGGTGAGCAGAAACTATTCTCCTGCCCAGTGCTTTTCTGGAACTATCCTTCAATTTTAGCGCAAGAACATGAACACAAGCATGAACACAAACTGTCCATCACCTAATCTATTTTGAGAGAGAACTGCTCTATTGCATGCCTGTCTTTTCTGATCGTACTCCCTCTACTTTCTTTTTACCCTCCCTCTTCATTCTTGCTCTCTTGGAGGTGTTGAAACACTTATTAGCAGTGGGAGTTAACAGAGTGCAGGGTCTTAAATTGGAGTCCTAGGCATCATTGGTGTAATAAGGGCCCTGGGTGTTCTGCTCAAATTAAGGCACCTAATGTAGTTAGGCAAGACGAATTTTCAGTCCATTTGTCATACCTTGCTTTGCTGCCACAAGTGTATACGTGAGTTTCCAGTTGCAAGAAAGTCAACCCCTTGCTTGGGTCCAAAATCTGAAATAAAATTGACGGTTTCAAAATTTATGTTTTATCGTGGCATTTTATGGATGTTTCCCTTCCCATTTGCACTGGCTTGTGCACATCCTGCTAAACTCAGAATGACTCCAGGTAGCTAAAGAAAAGTGAGACTGTTCTCACGAGAACAAACATTCTGCAAACCACCCAAACTTTGTGCTGCTGTACACCCCAAAATAAGTTTTTGTGATGCATCTCTGCATCTCTGTCTCGCTCTCCACTGCCTTTTAGTCGCTTATAATTCTCTTCTGGGAGCCATCCATAATGATTTTCAGATTGAAAGCCAAGCCACGGGCCTGCTTCTTTATGCTGTGCATTACTGGGTAAGTCCTTTTAGCCCCCAACGAACAGTTTTAGAGTCTTATAAAAACAAATAATAGATGTTTAGTGCTCATTTCTAGAGTGAAGAAGTGCAGGGGAGGACTTTGGTCTGAGCTTGACGCTGTGTTGAAATCTCTGAATGAATGTGGATTCCCAGAGTTCACCGAAGAGCTTGGGCACTGCCTAAACTGAGCTAAAAAATTAAGCAAAATTACATCACTAGGGCTGCCTCAAGGGCTGCACTCAGGAAACTCTGAAAAGCTAGAAAACTCTGGAAAGCTAGAAAAGCTAGAAAAGTCTATTAGCAAAGTGTTCATATTAAAAAAAAACCCAGGATTTTGTGCCACTGCTTGGTGTTTGCTTCACATTCAGAACATGCTTTTAGGAGGGCTTGGAAATTCGCATTGTGTACTAAGTTATTCCATTTTTTGGCCCTGTTTTGAAAGCGTTAGTGAGACTTCAGGAGTTCATAGACTTCTTTGTGCAAGGGTGAATTTCCCTTGCAACAGCGGTGGATCCCTCACGTTAAAATGCTATGAGTCCCTAGTAGATATGTGTTTTCCAACCCCAGCTGGAAAGATTTAGCTCAGGCCACAACAACTTGTGCTTTTATCTCTGGAGGTTCGTCTTCCAGAGCCACAACCATCCCACAAGGACCTGTCATATTCGTCAGGCTTCAGCAACGACACCACCTTGTAAAACAAGTCTGGTGAGTTTAGTCATGACATTCTGGCGGCCAGCAGTGGCATTAGCTTCTCAAGCCCGCAGATTTTCAGGGCTTTGGTTTATGGCTTTCAGTGTGACACGATCCTGACACAGCCTGCTCTGGGTGGAAGAAGAACATGTTATAATTCCGGGCGATGGAATGCTGTTTTGAAGGGTATTGATATGATATCATGTAGCCTCTGGCAATTTCTCTCTTTTCTCTTTTTTTTTTCTCCTTTTTTTTTTTTTTTCCAGTGGTGGAATTCACTCTGTTATTCATTTTCTGATTTTGATTTTCTTTGAACTTTTTCTGTTTGAAGAGATGAATGCTGGAGCACTGTATCTCATATAATAGCTCTTCTGTTGTGCCTGATTTCCATTCAATGGCATGCTATGGTGTTTTATATAGCAATGTGGTTGATCAAAGGCATTTTGTGTCATTGCTGGAGTCATTAGCGACTTCTCAGCATTGTACATCTGAACATTAAGACTGTGGCATACCTGTGAGCTTTTGTCTGAGGAAAGTATATGTATAATGAAACATAGCCCTGTTTTCAGGCTCGAACTATGGTTTGCTGGAAGTGGTTGCTTGTTATTATATGAATGTTTTAATGGGAGAAAAACAACTGCAGTTTGTCTTTCTCTGAAGGTAAATCCCTTGAGCTCAGTGACCTAAAGTTTATGATTTTAACCCCTTAGTCATCATCTCCCTCTACTACATAAATGAGTGTATTCTGTAAGAACCGTGTAAAGAGGTCTCCTTTGAATCTGTTTGCTTTTCTCCTCAAGTGTGGAAGGACTTTTTTTCCTCAAAGGAGCGTTCTGTTGTTTCTATAGAGCAACATTTCACCCTCTGAGGACTTCACACTCCAATCATCACACCCCAGAGTGATATTCTTTTAAACTGAGGAAACTATAGGTTTGCAGAAATATCTCTGAATGGGGGAATTTCTCACTCTTGTGTTTCAAAGCTCACATACGTGATGCTACAGTTACAGAGCAGTCAGCATTTTCTCTATAAAACCTTTTTTAGAAAGACGTGCAACTCAGCAAAAATATCTGTTCTAGACTGAAACTTGACATATAAATGGTATGCCTAGGAGCACTTCTTCTTTTCCTTGTAAAAATGTTTCGGTCTGTGTTTGATGAATATACTTATGGCCTTTGTCAACTGCAGCTTTTTGCCACATTCTTGAGCTGTGATTTCACAAACTAGATTCTCCTTCTGTCTGAGAGATATCATTTCAACAACATCTTCCCCCTTATTCTCTTCTTTCTGTTTCATATCCTCACATACTGTGCCTTCACTTCTCAGCTCTGCAGGGCATAGGACTATACCTGTCCTGTAAAGAGATTATAGACAGGAGTTTCTTCATGCCTGTAAAAATGTATCAAGTACTAACAGTATGAGATTTAGGGGAAAAAAGAAAAAAAGATTTCACTTGCTCTGTAGAGACTTATTACATCTGAATGCTGTGAAAATTTTGCATGCTTGAAAGACGCTTCAGCCTGAGGATGCAGAGAATTTCTTTTGAGATGGGGTGTTCAGAGTAACCTTGGGTTGCTGCAGTACTTGGTGTGGTCCTTGAGAACAGAGGTTCTGGGCTTTCGGTGTGTCCCTTGCTGACATCCAGAGAGAAAGAAATAAAAAGAAATAAAAAAAATAAAAAATGGGAAAGGAAGAAGTGGGAAGATTGAGTTACAGGGATAGAGTAGGAACGTGTATGTAGACGTTTTTTCTCCCTTGAAGCTGTGAAACTTCAGGACTGCAAAACCAAGGAGTCAAAAGCTAATGAAATGCTAATATTAAGGAAGTCTATTCATATTTTTTTCAGTCCACTCCCAAGAGTACTTTGTGTAGTTTTTGATTACATTTCCTGCAAACATGATTTGGAAGAATTGTCTGACTCAAGCCATTTAGCACAAAGGTTTAAGAATTCTTTGTCCCCTGTTTTTGGGACACTCCCTGTGCTACTTATTGCATGACCATTTGTGTCTTCATTGAAAGCAGTTGCCAATGGCTATAGGCAGAAACAAAACTGTGAAATACCTGATCCAGTTCCCAAGACTCTTCATGGTTCTTCCTATGTTCCACAGCAAAACTGTTCAAGTTTCATGTCTCATGTTTCAAGCATTCTCACCACTCTGTCAAAATCCATTGGAAAGTATTTTTGCTCCGTAATCTCTCATGTTTTGTATGTCTGCGCCTTGCAATAAATGCATATCAGATCAACAAAAATCACAGCAAATCTCTGTGTAGGATTTGGCAGCGTTGATAAGATCCCCCCTCAGCTGTCTTTTTTCCAGACTAAAAAGACCCAAGTCCCTCAGCCTTTCTTCATAAGAGAGATGTTCCACTCCTCTAATCGTCTTTGTAGCCCTTTTCTGTACCTTCTCCAGCAGTTCCCTGTCCTTCTTGAACTGGGGAGCCCAGAACTGGACACAGTACTCCTGGTGAGGCCTCACCAAGGCAGAGTAGAGGGGGAGGATGACCTCCCTCGGCCTGCTGGCCACACTCTTCTTGAGGCACCCCAGGATGCCATTGGCCTTCTTGGCCACAAGGGCACATTGCTGGCTCATGGTCATCCTGTTGTCCACCAGGACTCCCAGGTCTCTTTCCACAGAGCTGCTCTCCAGCAGGTCAGCCCCCAGCCTGTTATGGGGTTATTCCTCCCCAGGTGCAGCACCCTACACTTGCCCTTATTGAATTTCATAAGGTTTCTCTCCGCCCAACTCTCCAACCTGTCCAGGTCTCACTGAATGGCAGCACAGCCTTCCGGTGTGTCAGCCATGCCTCCCAGTTTTATACATATTTTCGCATGTAGAGTTGGTAGGCTGCTATCACTCTGAACAACCCTCTGCTTTGTTTCTCAGACAGGACCATCCTGGTGGACATGGCGCTTCCCCCTCTGCGAGGTCTCTACATCCTGGGGACCCTCGAGTTCCCCAGCAACTCCAGCAACGTCCTGAGTGCAGCCTGTATCGTGGTGATGGGGGGTACGCTGAAAGTGGGTAAGCGAGCAGCCTGTCTTCTGGATGCCTGGGGTTTATTTCTGCTTTTGACAGAGAAAGTGGGAAAAAAGACTGTATAGTGTTACTGTAAACATGCTGGCCATTGTAATGCCACATAGCTATCTGGGTATCTGCAATGTGGACACCCAGTATCCATGTTAAGCCCAATGATTATCCACTGCAGCTAATTACCCATTCATTTAATAGCAATATATTACAAACACTGCTACCCTCATCCCACTCAAGTCAGTGGCAAAACTCTTGATTTCATTGTGGCTGAGACTTTAACTGATATGTGTCAAAATCCTCCCTACTTCATGTGGGGTTTTATGAGGTGGTAATTCCTCAGGGCAGGATCTACCTTAGAGTTCAGGCAGTGCCTGGTGTCTGTGGGCATTAGCAAGGCACTTTCTAGGTAGCATAGAAGTATTTAAAGCCAACATAAACAGAGTCATGGAGAATCCCCAGAGTGCCTGGAAATCCTGCAGGGGCATGAAACTGGCACAGCTGGATTCAGCACATTTTTTCCTCTTATTCCTCTTCCCAGATGAGCACCAGGACTTCAGTGAGGTACCACCTTCCCCCTACCTCTAGTGGTTTCAGAGTCCCCAATGTCACTGGGGCTGTTCCACATTATTTGCAATGGATAGGATTGGTGTTTTTCCACACAGAAGTAATTACTCACATAATTCCTTTTAAATATCAAGGTTCCTAAAGCCAGGCATTGTATTTACTTACAGGAATCCTTAGGATGCTGGGATCACATTGTTGATCACCACTTGACCTTTCTCAAGATTGGTTTCATGAACTTTAAAAAGAGAATTTGTTTGTGTAATCACCTCCTGAGGAAGTCTGCTCCAATAATTGTTTGTTGTCAATCTCAAGGGACTGTTTAGTTAATACAGTACTGGCCAAAAGAGTTATTTTGCTGCCTTGTGTTTTTATTTGGAAGAAGGGGTTTGAAAGCCTAATCTGGGAGGTTAATATATATACTTATAAGAGTCTCAATCATTTCTTACTTTTGTAGTTTAAATATGGTTCCATATTGGCTTTAAGAAAAAGCATGTGTTCATTGCTAAAAACACTTATTAAAAAACATTGAGCCACTTCTTTGCTGCACAAACACCCCTCCAGCACATCTGCGAGTAGTAATGATATTAAAAGCCAAACAGGTATTTGCAGCTGTTGAATCGTAGTCCAGCATCTTCTGGAGAGGTATCTCTGCTCTATTTTCAGCTGTGAGATGATAGGTGGGTAGAGGCTCTGCAAGTTTCCCACATCTTATACTGGCTTCTATGCTTGCTTTTTTTTCCCCCTTCCTCTTTCTCTTCCCATGTGTTCGAAGCCTAAAGGTAACTTCTTGGAGCCCATCTGTCCAATCCTGACTGTTCCATGCCTGAAGGAAGGTTTTGAAACCCATCTGTCCAATTCTACCACACCCTAAAGAAATCCTGACACAAAATAGATAATGAGACAGTTTAGTAAACAGATTTAATAGATGTGGACATCAGCATTCAGCATTGCCTGAGCGGGATCTGAGGATGACATCACGTGAGCCAAATCCCCAGGTCCTCCCTGTTGTGTAACTTCTTCATGCCCTGTTTTCAGCATCGCAATCTTCGGTCACGTGCCGTTGCTTCTAATTCAGTGGCCTCAGCCAAAAGACTTTTTGGTAGAGGCTGAGTATTTTGTTCGCTTAAACTGCTAGAGAACGATGATAAGTTCTACAAACAAATCTTGGACTTTGGTGCCCCTCATAGTACCTGAAATCTTATCTGCAGGGAAAAAATAAAGTCAGATGACTGAAACAAAACTAATGTACATAGGAACTGAGTGATGATGAGAAATATGTAACACAGGGAAAAAAAATCAGTGTAAATTTGTAGTTTATGAAACATCAACCAGAACCTAATTAATTTTATTAAAACAATAATTTGCAGGGAAACTGGGATGAGAAAATACAGTGAGGAAGATCAGAATTCTTGTAGGACCTTTGTTCTTGGAGGGTTTGCCATCACTTTCTTTTTCAATGTATGATCACAATACAGTGTGAATTATAATCAACAGGATCATTGGAAGATGTGAGATGATTAAATCTCTGTAAAGGGCTTCAAGAACTCTGTCAGAGCCTTCAGACAAGCCAGAACTAAAATGTATGGATCTATCCATGCAGTAATTTCTCCAGGTGTTCCTAGCCCTTCAGTGCTGTTGGATCCAGGAGGATTTTCTGATTACTTCTTCTCTAGTAGTCCTAGCTCA
Organism: Rissa tridactyla; assembly: GCF_028500815.1. Taxonomy (NCBI): domain Eukaryota; kingdom Metazoa; phylum Chordata; class Aves; order Charadriiformes; family Laridae; genus Rissa; species Rissa tridactyla. The sequence continues at coordinate 122,937,682 of NC_071468.1, read as the reverse complement.
TGGATAGGGAGCTTCTCTCTTTCACTTAAACTGTCATGGTCTCTTTATTCATGGTGATATTCACAATAGCATTTTAGAAACACCATTTATTTCTACCTCCCTGTGTTGTCATGCTGTAAAAAAATTAGCTGTTTTTCCAGTTTACAGAAGGAGAGTTTTATGTTCAGAGAATGAAGTGATTTGCTAAATATCATTAGATATATCATATATCAGAATGAGTAAGGAGATGTTGAGCTCAACATCTCAGAATTGGTTTTTTTTTCGGTTCTTTGCTAGGTGGTTCCATTCATTTTAACTCATAAGTACACATTAAAGCACAGATGATGTGTGCAGAAAATGCCCTGTTCCACGGTGGAACAAAGCCCTCAGCTCCTGATACGGCTGCAAAAAATGCTGAAGTTCATTTTGCACAAATTGATCCATTGGTCTCATCCTGAAATCCACTGTACTCGGCTGCTCTTTGCTGGCAGGCTATTTTTGCTTTTTATAGTAGAACTTGCTAAGTAATTATCCAGATAGGATTTCTCTTTTTACTCTCAACTTTTCACGTTCTTTTTTTTTGCATATCTTGTGATAGCTGCTTGTCAGTCATGTCACTCATTTGAGGCAAGAAGCCTAAGGTCATCACTAGCTCATGGCTTGATTGTCTGGAGATGAAATCCCAGACATTTCAGATGTCTTTTATCTTGTTTGTGGTAAGAGAGCTCTAATATGTTCATTCCACTCCTTTTCAGTACTAGTAAGAACCCCCATATTGACTTCCCAAAGGCTAAATCACTGTACGCCATGGAATGGCCATGTGTTAGTGATGATAAATGCTCAGCTTTACAACAGCTATCAGGACACAAGGGAGTTTCACCAACTGACTTTTCTTTTCTGATTTCTCCAGTACCTCTGTTGTGTGGGTCCCCTCTTCTTTAGCTGTGAGCTGAGTCCCATCTTGCAGTCACATAGCGTTCCTGCACAGCTATTCAGCTTGTATGAAGATGGAATACTGTGGACGTACTGAGAGCAATTTTTCAGCCCTGATCACAGAATCAAAGAATTACAGAATGGCAGGGGTTGGAAGGGACCTCTGGAGATCATCTAGTCCAACCCCCTTGCCAGAGCAGGGTCACACAGAGCAGATTGCACGGGAATACATCCAGGGGGGTTTTGAATGTCTGCAGAGATGGAGACTCCACCACCTCTCTGGGCAGCCTGTCCCAGATCACGGAAAGAGTGGTTTGAAAAGTTCATTGCACCATCTGCATTCCCTTCAATTCATCTCTCAGCCTCCATCTGTTTGGTCTTTACCATCTTCCAAGCCACTTGTTTTCTTTTAACTGATAGTATCATCTAGGGAAGGGATTCGATTCACATGCTTAAGACACACAAATTTAAGCATAACATGTGGACATCACCATGTGGACAACACCTGTTGTCCTGTAGAGACAGGACAACACCTGCTGTTTCAGTAGAGATCCAGTCAATCCAGTCAGTGGAGCCACTGCAGTCTGTGGGACTGGCCAATACAGGTATCTAGAGCCAATTAGAGTCTATGCTGCGTTGTCTGATCTTTGTTATCCCAGACACACAGAGAACACAAAACCATCTGCATTAAGAAACCTAAATATGGTTGTATGAATCTCCTTGGAAACATGGTTCAGTTGCCTAACTATAGGATTTTGTGTCACTTTGCGCACCCTCAGGTGCTCCATCTAGCCTCCAGCTTCTGTTTAAAAACTCATTGTTCATTCATTGATTGCTGTCTTGTATCTGACAACCTCACATAGTGGATTTGGATTTGGGTGCTAGGACTCTCAGGCAGCAGTAGACATCTGTATTTAGGTGGCTGAATCTTATCCTATGTGTCACACTTCTTGTTCCTTGGACATTCATCTCTCAGTTCTGGCTGCTGGTTCCTACTCCACAGCTGTCTGTCTCTCATTTCTTCTGTTTATTTGGCAGCACCACCTGTAAGAGACAACCCATGCGATGTCTCCTTGTTCACAGGCTGCTTTTACAGGCTTCTGCAGAGTGCAGTCTGGACACCTGAAGGAAAAGCTCAGGTTGGACAACCAACACTGGATAACTATCCAGCTGTGCATTGACCATGAATAAAACTCCTCAGACTTTCTTGTGACAATATACCACAGTGTTCAAAATAGCTGCGCAGGTAGAGTCCAAGAAGTTTTGGATTCAGGAAACACAGAGCTGATATCGGAGATGGTCACAGCAAGATACTTAGCAAACTCTATTTGCCAGTGGAAGGGAGGGGATCTTATCTCAGACGTTTCCTTGCTCTCATACACAACAGCTGTTGCAGAGTGTTATGTTGTAAAGAAAGGAAAGGCTGGAAGGGTGGAAACACCCCCTATTCTAGGAAAGAATTGAACGTGTTTTGCTGTGGAAAAAGAAGAAAAGACAACAAAAAACTGTCAGGAAGAACATCTGGAATAAAACTGAAATACAAAAACAATGGAAAAGGCTTTTGAATCTCAACAGCAAACTAGATCCAGACTGCAGTCCAGAATAAGTTAAAATCTGTGTAGAAAAAACTCGCCTCTTTCTCTGTTCTCCCTTTTTCAGTTTTCTATATTTGCATAGTAGAGTTTTATCCTCTCCAGAGGTTAGACCTGATGAAGGATTATGAATCAGCTGAACCATTGAGCTAACAGATCTATGTGGCAATCCAGGCATCTGGACCTCACATTTCTTCAGGAAAACATGTAAGCAGTGGTGACTTTATTAGCAGCATAGGTTGTTTCTTACACATAGGATTATCATATATGAGGTTGTTTTTGCACTGTGTAGTGCATGCATTGTGGTGCCAGCACTCCCTGGCAGAACATGAGCTTTAGATACCCCTTGTAGAAGGTCACACACTGGCAGTGAGGCCATTTAATGTGACATCTATCAGCAGACAGACAATGAAGGCACAAAACGACTGTGCAGTGCCTCTGTAGAAAGCCCAGCTCGTTGGAAGTTGCACAGTTGCTGCCTACACACCAAGAGATTGACCTTTGTCTGCACTCTGAGACAATACCTGAGACACCCAGAGTGGACAAACCACTGCCTACAAGCACTGCTCAGGCTGGCAGATACATGTCACATCTGGACACATGAGCAAACCCTTCAAATTCCAGATAAACTTTACAGTTGCTACTAGGTATGTTTGAAGAAGCCCTGCCTATCCTCTGTGTATGCTGTCTTTAGTCCCTCCTGACCATTTTTGCACATCTCACCAAACTTTTCTACTGGTTTCTGGTTGCAACTACCTTTTTTCTTGTTCTCTGCCAGCAGCGCCTTGTTATCTCACCTCATGATCCACCAGGTTGCTCATCAAATCTGTATGCCTTCCAGTTGTAGTAGGAATATGATCCTACTGAAAGGGATCCGTTTCTGCATGTCTTATGTGCAGGATGGGTAATTCGACAGTTCAATGTAATCTCATGTAGGACGTGTTCACCACAATAAAGTGGGGCAAGTAACTTGAAGTTTTCACATCCAAAGTTCAAAGACAGGCACTTAAAGCCCAGATTATTCATTTAACTGTTGCAGAATGATTCCAGTGATTATGGCAACTTGGTAGTTTTAACAAAACTGCTTATTACCCGAGCTGTGATCTCATATGCCAGTTACTTCGCAAGGTCATCAAACTTATCCAGCCCCAGTGACCTGTATGCATTAACTATTTAGGATTTCCCTATAAGTAAGCTGAGCTAGCTGTCATTTCCATAGCTTCACTTTCATGAACCATTCTGCAGGGCTGTATTTAAGTCTCAGACCTTACTCAGCTTTTCCCTTTGTTTTTCTTTGTTTTCCATCCATTCACAAAGCATTGCTTTTCAAGACTTGTGGTCTTATATTTTGAACATTCTTCACTTTCTTTCCTAATTCTTCATTTCCAAATTATTCCTAACTTTGCTGGCCCATCTCTTTAATTCTTTTTTGCCCATTTGTGTCAGCTTATTTGCTTATTTTCAGTGTCTTCACACTACTTTGGGCCATTGACAAAATGTTGCTTATCACAGGGCTTCCAAGACTAGACCTGTTTGAGTCAATGCCCCTATTCTAGTCAGCCAGCCTGTAAATTAATGTGTGCCATATTCATGTTGTACCAGTGTAGTTAATCAGAAAGTTTTGTGCTACTAAACCAAGCGCCTCGGAGAAGCCAATTATATTATATCAAAGCTATTATCTGTATCAACTAAACCTGTAATCTCATTAGAAGATGATAACTAGGAAGTTTCACAGGACCTTTCTTCTATAAAACTAGGTTGATTGGCATTAATTATATCATCCACCTTTAATGATTTATTAATTGTGTTCAGAGTTGGACATTCCATTTTTATTTATTTTTCCCCTAGAATCAGTGTCAAGTTGACAGGCCTGTAATTACCTGGGGCTTTTACTTTTATCTTTGTTTGAAATATTGGCACAATATTAGCTTTCTTCAAGTGCTCTGAAACATCATGAGTGATCCCAAACTTACCGAAAAGTCCGCCTTAATAGTCCAACAAGTTTCTGTTGCCAACTCTTCTGTAGCACTTGCATTCAAGTTACTGAAATCCATTGGTTTAAAACCATGGAACTATTAATGGAAATAAGCATTAAGGTTATTTTTGTTCTAAATACACTTAAAAGAAGTCTAATTTTTCTACCAATACGTATCTCCTGTGTTCTTTTGTGTCATATACCATTTACAGTTTCTAGCCACTGAAGCATTTCTGTGAACATTATCTTCCTGTTTTTTTCATTTCTTTTCTAAGGATTTAATATAGTGATAAGCTGTTATGAATAGTTTTATTATAACTTTTTTGTTTCTCACTCTGATTATATTTTTGTTTTGTGTGTTTGTTTTTTCTTTAACAAGAGTAACATTCCTTAACCTACTGTTATGCTTGTTAGGATTAAAAATAATGGATTTTAGCTAAACGTAGATGTAATTCTTTTAAAGGAGTGAGAACTTCCAGTTCAGGTCTTTAGAATTCACATTTCCAAGCATTTGTCTGTGATTGTTAAGCCTGGATGCCTACATAAAAATGGTTTTAAAATTGAGCTGAGGACTGGATATATCACATAGCTATTTTTAACTGAATTAACTAGAAGAAATAGTAAATGCTTTGAAACCAGCAGTAAAATAATAATGTCAATAATAACACCAACAGTAATGCATAATGAAAATTAATAATAAACCCCCACTTTAAGGGGACATGATCATGATTAGGAAATGGTAATTGTGAATGACATTGTAAGATCAATATAAAGGTCTCCAAACATTTTTGTTGAGTCTTTCTTTGGTCTTCAGTGTAGCTAATAACTGTATCCTGGGGGGTAAGGTTGACCTGAGGATTGAGAAAGGTATGTTCAGGCTGAGTATTTTAAATCACAACTTGCTGTGAGGGTAAAGCAGGAAAACAATCACTCTGCATACAAAAATAGACACAAGTGTCTCCATAACTCTTCTGCGGCTCTAGGTGGATATTTATTTAACCTAGTGCATCAGTTATGAAAGCATTTATCACTAGTTTTACTTTCTCAAAATGATATTTTGTTACAGTCCAATTCCTGGGTTTCTTTTGTTCAGACCACAGTTATGGAAGTTTAAACAAGAAAGTCAGAGATGGTTTGGTTGGATGATGGACACTGTAAGGTTGAATCCAATCCACTTCCCCAGAGAAGATAAGAGCTCAAAAGGTGTGAGATATATTAGATGGGAAGCATGCAAATCTTGTACTATTTGTCTTTTACCCATTTATAATCTGTACAGAGAATATGCACAGATATCAGTCAGACATTGGTGGGGAACAATAAATTTATTTGTTGATTTCACTTAATTAAAAAATGCTCATAAAGAAGAATGTTTCTTTAGGATACAAAATCAGCTCTCTTTTCCAAACTAGTAATTTTTAAATATTAAAAGAACATGACAGGGCAGCTAATTTTGTACAGATATGTATATATTTTTTAGTTCTACATCTGCTGCAGTTTTCTGTTGCATAATTGATTTAATCTTGAATTTTAAAGGAACACTGAACTCTTTTACTGGACTCCGCATACATTTCTCCAGGGCAAAAACTGTCCTACTTTTTCCTCCTCAGTATCTGTTTAGTGCTGGGCCATTTTCTTCTGAAACTGTAAACTACCCTTGGTGAAATAAATGAAGTCACAGTTGGAATACAGTTTACTGTAGAGACTTAGCACCACAAGATAAGAACAACATCGCAAACACCAAAACTTCTTGGGCATTTTCTTTTCCCTTGCTCTTTTTCCTGGTCTTTTCCATTGGTCTGAAAGACCATTTTACCCATCCTGGCTGCAGAACTCATGATGACCTGGGAACCAGTGAAACTGGAAAAGAGAAGAAAGGCAAAAATGAGATGAGGAGGGAAATGCTAATTCAGCCTTTTAGACCTTTACATTTGGACTCACGCACCCCAGTTTCAGCATTACAAAAGCCATTGATACCTCTGTGGTGGGTTGTTGCTGTTTTGTCTGTGTTGCAGGTTCTCTTCAACATCCTCTAGAAAGAGGTTTAAAGCTGCTGGTCCTTCTTCGGGCATCTGAAGGGATTTACTGTGATCGTCTGGAGGAAATAAATGGCCACCCAGGAAGTATTGGTATGACACCCAAATTTGCCTTTTCATAGGCAAATCATAGATTTTAAGCAATCTTAAGCAATAGCCAAATCTACTGCTGTTGAGTCTGTTACTATGTCATACAGGAAAACAACAAAGGTACACGCACTTTTTGAGCTAAAAGTTTTAACTTCCACCAAATCAATTCCTGAATTTTCTGTGGAGATTTTATAAAATATAGAAACAGGTTTTAATAAATTTAAAGATTTCTGTGTATTGGTCATTGGTTCAGTTCTTCTTAGTCTCTTCTCTTTCCCCTAACTTTTGATCTCATTCTTCTGTTTTTTTCCAGGGGTTTATGGAAAGGTACAAATTTATAGCGCTTATCCTAAGACGTCTTGGACATATCTGGGAACTGATGTTGCTCCTGGCAATGAAAGGTGGTATTTTCCCCCAATATGCCTCCAAAATTATTTGGGCTCCTATTCCTATGACTTGTATTAATGTTCCTATGATTTATATTCCTCTATTCCTTTGTGATAGGCTCTGTTTAAAATATGTCTAGGCAGAAGAAGAAGAACTATGTTACATTGTGCAAGAAAATGACACAATTTTTAGATTAATTTTAATTCTAAAGAAGAATGAAACTGAGATTTTTCTTCTTTCCTTCTGTCCTTCCTTCTTTGCTTGCTTCTGTCCTTCCTTCCTCCTTCCCTTTCTCCATTTTAGTCTCTGCCTTTCTCTTTCTTTTTAGAAGGAAGAGATATGCTCAAAAATGGCTGATATCTTGGTGATAAGGATGTTCATTTTGGTTTCGGAGACCTACATTAAAATCTCATCTTTGAATTAAGCAAAACGGGTATGAACCGTGTTCTTCTACATCTTAGATCAGTCCTTTTCAAAGTGGTTCCTGGAGTATAGCCTGTATAGCCTGAAGAGTAAGATTTCTGTCTGAGATGTAAGTCTTCCAAGGCTTTTTCACTTAACCTTGGCAAAAATAGCTTTGAAACTCTACCTTCTCTCTTACCTACTGCTGCCCATCCATAAGCTTTTACAGTCCCTGCAGCTGGCTTATCTTCATCATCACTTACCCGTGAAGTTAGTCTGAAGGCTTAGCCAAAATTGTCCAGGTTAAGTGGAGATGGCATAGATGCTTGGGAAGTAGATAGGTGTCTATGGCCGGAAGTTCAAACCTTTTACCTGCAATAGAGAATGTGCGTGCATAAGGATGTCCTCTGGAAGTGCATTGAACATTAGTTGGTGTGGGTGAGCACCTACTAGCTGTCTCTGGAGCTCTTATTCTTGACTCTGCCTTGCACAGAATTTTCAATGTCTTTTGCTATAATTCTTCCAACTGCATTGTTTTTAACTGAAATAAGTGTATTAAAAAAAAAAAAAATTCTATTGGTCAGGCCTAATAAAAACTCACTAGAAGAGTTCCCATCTGGGTAGAGGTGAAATATCAGCATTTAGTGAAGGAATTATTTGGAAACTCATTGTAGAGATGGGCAACAGAAGCACAAAGACCTCACAAGTAGGATTTGTCTCTTGATGGAGCAACTCATTCTGGATGTCATGTCCAAGCACATTCAGGAGCAGGAAGTTATTGGAAGTGGTCAACATGGATTTACCAAGGGTAAATCATGCTTGACCAAACTCATAGCCTTCCATGATGTTCTAACTGGTTGGCTGGATGAGGGCAAAGCAGCAGATGTCATCTACCTTGACTTCAGCAAGGCTTTTGACACCGTTTCTCATAACATCCTCCTTAGGAAACTGAGGAAGTGTGGACTAGAAGAGAGGACAGTGAGGTGGATTGAGAGCTGGCTGAGTGACAGGACTCAGAGGGTTGTGATTAATGGGGCAGGGTCGAGTTGGAGGCCTGTAACCAGTGGTGCTGCCCCGGGGTCAATACTTGGACCAGTATTGTTTGATATATTCATCAACAACCTGGACGAGGGGACAGAGTGTATGCTCAGCAAGTTCACTGATGATACCAAACTGGGTGGGGTGGCTGACACCCCAGAGGGCCGTGCTGCCATCCAGCGTGACCTAGACAGGCTGGAGAGCTGGGCAGAGAAGAATCTAATGAGGTTCAACAAAAGCAAGTGTAGGGTCCTGCACGTGGGGAGGAAGAATGTCAGGCACCAGTATAGGTTAAGAATGGAGCTGCTGGAATGCAATTCTGAAGAAAAGGATCTGGGGGTCTTGGTAGACAGTAAATTATCCATGAGCCAGCAATGTGCCCTTGTCACCAAAGAGGCCAATGGAATCCTGGGCTGCATCAAGAAGAGTGTGGCCAGCAGGTCAAGGGAGGCCATTCTCCCCCTCTACTCTGCACTGCTGAGGCCACAACTGGCATACTGTGTCCAGTTCTGGGATCCCCAGTTCAAGAGAGACAGGGAACTACTGGAGAGAGTCCAGCATAGGGCAACAAAGATAATTGAGGGATTGGAGCACCTCCTTTATGAGGAAAGGCTGAGAGAGCTGGGACTCTTTAGCCTGGAGAAAAGAAAGCTGAGGGGAGACCTTATTAACATTTACAAGTATCTGAAGGGTGGGTTTAAGGACGATGGAGACAGATTATTTTCAGTGGTGCCCAATGACAGGACAAGAGGTAATGGGTACAAACTTGAACACAGGAAGTTCCATCTAAACATTAGGAGGAACTTCTTTCCTGTGAGGGTGGCAGAGCACTGGCACAGGCTGCCCGGCGAAGTGGTGGAGTCTCCATCTCTGGAGACATTCAAAACCCCCCTGGATGCGTTCCTGTGTAACCTGCTCTGGGTGACCCTGCTCTGGCAAGTGGGTTGGACTAGATGATCTCTAGAGGTCCCTTCCAACTCTGAAAATTCCGAGATTCCGTGATAGTTCTTACACAGTTGAGTGTCTAGTGGAGATTGACTGTTTAAGATTGCTGTATGGTCATTGGAGAGACAGATACTTCCAGATGCTAATTCAAACCATGCTACGTAAGAACCACCTTCTGGAAATTATTCTTTTTCCCTGATTAGGATGGGAATTCAGAGTAAGCAGATTCCTGAGTGAAGCATACCAGTCAAATACTTGGATGAAATGGATCCAGACTAGTATTGGTCTGCTGCCCAGACGTTTCATATGAAATATCATGAGCTGCTAAGATACAAGTATTTGGAGTTCATTCATCCACATTAAATATGGCACAAACGGTTGTTTCCATTGTTAAAAGAAAGAAAAAGAAAAAACCAAACAAACAAAATATTTATCCTGAAAACTTCACTAATAGCCAACTAGAGTTAATATAGTTAGATATAGGAAATAGGCAAGTCAGTGCCAGAATATGAAAGCTGAAGGAAGTGGCTTTTTTATCGACCAAGAGAAGCTGCTATATACATTTTCCAGCATGAATCAGCACATAAGTTAAGGAAGGACTTATGCTTTCAAAAAGAAGGAGGAAAAAAAAAAAAGTACTTATTTACTTGCAATGGAAACTTTAATTAGTATTTTGATTGATTAGTATCTTACAAAATGGTAGACTTCTGTACTGAATGTTCACAGGTGCTGAAAACTGGAAGTACTCATCTTGAGCCTACTCATCTTTGAAAAAACCTGTGAGATGCAACACTAGGAAAACTTGGGAACACAGATTGTTAGTTACATCCCTTTAGGACTTCCTTTTCTTTCTGCACTTCTGTCACTTTTTAGTGCATGATGAGGCACTCACTGAATTCATTCAGTGGTCTATTTTCTCAACAATTACCTGAGGAGTATAGATGATCACCTGGGCATCACCAGTCACCCTGTAATAGGACCCTTTGGGTGATTATCAAATATATATAAACACCCATCATTATCCATTTTGCTTTCACTAAATGCTTCTATTGTCTGTATGTGAAACTAAAAAAAACCCTGAGCTACAAATTTAACTTCGAATGCAAAGGGGGATCTTCAGTTCAAGATTAAACCAGATAAATGTAGGTCTCTGTGTGGAATGTTGCAAAAGGTTCTTGAGCTCTTATTCAAGTCAGTGGAATTGTAGATGCTGGAGCTTAGAGGGCTATTCAGCCACCAAGGTCAGGATTCAGGTACATAAACATAGGTTTTGGTTTCATCTGAGGTGCCTTTGGTTTTATCTAAGATGCCTTTGAATCCCCTCCGTGGCTTCCACCTGTGTCTCCAGGAATGCTCCATGAACAAGTCTTATCATATCTACCAGCTCATGTCTTAGATATCCCGCGACATCTCAGATATCAACAGATGCCCTTGTTCAGACAATCAAGTCCTGCTTGATGTGCCCAATTCAGAGCTCTGAATTGCCTTCCACACACTTCTGACAGTACTGACCAACTGTAGGTGAAGCTTGATGTCAAGTGCACACACACGTACCCCCACACATGGACAACTACATTTTGGTGTCTAAGTCTAAAGTTGACTTTCAGCTCTGTAGGGTATTCCTGGCACCAAAACTGGTCTAACATGTCTTCAATAGGCAACTTTTACTTAAGCCCTGTAATTCTGCACTGGAACTTTATACCTTGTTAATCAGTGGTATAATAGATGTTTCACGATGAAATTCCTCCCACATATTTTAGACATCTGTTTTCGCAGAAAGCCCTAAAGGTGCTTTTCCTAGAGCTTAGCCTGTGGATTCTTTCTGAGCTCTCCCAAGGCAAAACTGTTCTTCGTTTTTTAGGAAATCTGTAAGCATAACTCTCATAGATGTAATGACGTTATCTTAATATCTTGGCATTACAGGATTTTTGTGGAAGATGAAGTGGATTGGAATCATGGAGATCATATTGTGATCAGCTCTTCCTCCTACGAAGCCCACCAAGCTGAAGTAGTTACACTTAAAAAAGTCAATGGTCATAACATAAGAATTCATGAACGCCTTCTGCATAGGCATACTGGTAAGGAATCTGTCTTTCCACTGGGGAGAGTTTTCTTCTGAAGCATTGACTTTCCATTTCAGATCTCACCAAGATCAATTCTACTTTATTGAGGTATCTTCAATTCTTTTTCCATATGCTTTTTCCTTACTGTTTTAATATTGAAAATGTGATGTTCAACATTGCACAGAATAGCTGATTCTAACATGAATTTCTGGGCACAGAATGAATTCAGTGTTAAATACTTTTGGAAAACTTCCTGGTGTTTCATGCTTTAAGTAGAACTGGTTAACACAGAGAGAAAGTAACTGAAATTTTAAGGGAAATAACTAAATGTAGATTATTTTTTAGGCCATTTACACAATTTCTATGATGTGCCAAAAACTGAAAAATGTAAAAAAATCCTTTTTTTCAAATTGCAAAATAATTAGACTCGTGGAGTTTCAAGTGCAAAATTTTATCAACACAATGGGATGAAACTAAGGTATTTGTAATCTAATATGTAAATAAACATGAAATGTGTATATATCTCTATTTCCTGTGTAGATTACATGGGATCTGTATTTAAGTGGAAAAAGAGATGCATCGTTGATAATTTATTTAATTTTATGTCAGCCCATAAAGTAAATTTATTACCATCTATTTAACAAAAACAAAAGACTTGTTATTAACAGGTCTAATTCTGAAGCTCCAAAACCAGAATTTTTCCAGTGCATAGCAATATTTTTTTAATTTAGTCTTTACTCAGTCTAGTAGGCACAGAAGTTAGTATGATGTATAAAATGGTTCAGAAACATGTGTTTTGAATGGCTATGCCTGTGCTACTAAACACACCTTTACTTGGAACTGAGCCCTGTTCTGCAATTATCCATAGTGTTAATTGATAGTAGCCCCCCTGGGCACAGTTTTGTATCACAATTGCATTATTTTTTTTTAAGCGTAGTTCAAATTATAGCAAATCTAGACCTTATTTCCAGTAGTTTATGCATGGCCTTTCTTTTTTTACGAGGAAAGGAAGAAACATGCCAATCAGTCTTGGGGCCAGAGAATGGTTCTTAACTTATTTTCTTAGCTAATGTATATATAATAAGTGTATCCTGAGATGAAATGATTACATACACATCGAGTACTGCAGCAGTTGTTAGATATAGCTGAAAAAAAAAGGACTGATGGAAGAAGTAAAATTACTGGGATTCACCTGGGAAAATGTAGATATCTACAATAAATATTCACACATGAGGTAGCCACTCTCTGCTCCCTTGATAATCAAAGCAGAAAAATACTTACTGCTCACTTGTATTTCATCTCCCCCTAAAGCAGATGTATAAAATAGATAAAAAATTACACTTTAGAATTGCCTATTGCTCTCCAGCATACATGAAAACAGTTTGGATTACTAAATCTTATCTGTAAATATCTAAAGTCAGCTGAGATGAATTCAAAGATAGACACCTGCATAAACTCTCTCAAAAGTCCCATTTAGAAAGACTTCTTTTTAGAAAGCCACCAAGAATGTAGAAAATTGTTTTTTTAGCATTGTCATTGGTCTGATCCTAACAAGAATTCGTGGAGATCAACTCTGCAGTGTACTGAAGAATAACCCCAGCACATACAGCTTAGAAAAAATGAAGTGTGAATCTCTTCATTGATTTGGCATCTGCACACCGCAGGGAAAAGATTTAGCACCTTCTTTTTCTAAAAATGAAATACGTTGGTAAAATATAAGTGCATGGTGAATATTTGATGGGCAGGTGGCCTTTCTGGTTTTGTGTTGATGCATGTAGATTGTGCTGGAGGAAAAAACACACCTGAATGTCAGTGCCGATTCTGCAGAGAAGGGGTGCATAAGCTGTCAAGCTTGATGTCCCTCAAAGCACCGGTTTATAGGTGTGATAGACACTTATCACATTTTCTGTCTTGAAACTCACCAGGGCATTCCCATGACACAGAAGACGGTAGACGCATCCCTTTGGCTGCAGAGGTTGGACTCCTAACGCGCAATGTACAGATCAAGTCTGACGTGGCTTGTGCTGGGAGGATGCTGGTGGGACATTTTACAGGCTCAAGTGGGACAGAGTTTGAAGGTAGTTGAGATTCACCTGTCTCATTGACCAGACCAGTTCTGCACAAGAAAGGACTGTCTAAAACAGATGTATACATTCACATGTGCTATGCAATTCTAAGCAAACTGTGACCGTGTGACATGTATGCAACATGATGACTAGTAATATTTCATAAATAATGGAATGTATTTTATGAGGAGCTGCTGTGTGGTTAGTTGGTTTTTACTATAACTTTACATATATTTGTGAACAAGTGCCTATCACTGGCGGTACACCGACAAATATTGCCCGCTATTCTATACCTGAGTGCTGTTTAAATGGCTGTCATTCTTACCAGTTCTTAGGTAATTTTGTAAGCTTTTGTTTCACTATAGTTATCTTGTTGCAGGTGTCCTTCAACTCTCAAATATTGAATTTTTGAACTTTGGGCCTCCTCAGCTTTCTGCCATTGAATTCACGAATATATCCCAAGGGTCCTCGGTGGTGTCATCCAGCATTAATGGTAGCTGCGGAGTTGGAATTAAAGCAGTCATGAGCAGCTGGGTCTTGTTGCATGATAACTTGGTGTTCAACACGGTCGGACCTGGCATCGATTTGGAAGGGCAAAATCATTCTCTCATCAGGAACCTCGTTATTCTGAGCAGGCAGCCAGAAGGCTTATTAAACTGGATTGCTGGCATCAAGGTGAACCTGGTCATTGGTGTCTCCCTCTGTGGCAATGCTGTGGCAGGATCTGAGCGAATTGGCTTCCATATCGGGGGCCAAGACTGTTTGCTAGATGGAGAGTATTGCAGTGAAAACGTGGCCCATTCAAGTCTCCATGGTATTCATCTGTACCAGGGAGATGGATTTCAGACCTGCACTAGAATCACAGGTTTTCTATCCTATAAGAATTATGACTACGGTGTCATGTTCCACCTTGGAAGCAGCGTCATCATGGACAATATGGTGCTGGTGGACAACACTGTGGGTCTCATGCCAGTAGTGTACTGTCTCTATGCCAAGCAATGCCACACGGGGAAAAGATTCATAGAACTTAAAAACTCCACCATTGTCGCAACAAGCTCAGCTTTTGACTGCATCAGAGACAGGATCAAGCCTCATTCAGCTGATCTAACAGCCAAAGATCGACCACCATACTACCCTTTAAGAGGTCGTGTTGGGATTTTATGGCCTACGTTTTCCTTGGTTCCCAGCCAAAGGCCAGATAACCCATGGCATGAAACTGGGCATTGTCCAAAAGTCCTGGGACTCATGAAGCTGAAAGGTTGGTCTTCGATGTCCACTGGCTAGACTATTCTGTCACAGTTTTTCTTCACTAGTTACATTTTTCCAGTTGAAATTGCAGGCTTCCACACCCACAAATGGACATGGTGGGGAAATCTGAGCCTCAGTGGAATTAATAACGGAATTCTTCTTCAGTTCAATACAGTTCAATTAAAAAAAATATTATTTTGTGTATTTCACTTCCTGAATCCACTGCAGTTAATTATGTCATGTGCTAATGTATATATTTTACCTCAAACATGCCTGCCTTCTGTGCTATCTATTTTTCCACTTCATTCATCTCTCTCTTCTACAGTTACTTCTGGCTAAATAAAGGTACCAAGTTTGAGAAGTGAATAACACACTTTGTATAGAATTTGCGTAGAACATAATGACTACAGCTGCAGAGAAACAGTTACGGCTTTTATTGTTATGAGGAATTGCACAAGAGGGATAAAAGTCAGTTATATATCCTGCATCTTTGGTTCAAATTAATTTTATAGTCCCCAGAGTAATATTTGCATATAGCAGAACCTCAATAGCTGGTTTCTGTGGTGGGATCTAAATACCTCACTGTTTTTCATGTCTTTATCCCTCACTGCTACCCACTTTTGTAAGAAAGCACATTATCGTCTTTTTATTGAAGAATAAGGGAGACAGAAAAAGACAAATAGACTTGCCCAGGGTCTCACAGAAAATTTGTGGCAAAGCATGGGTTTTGTAGCTGGACAAGAGTTCAGTGTCAGAGCCCAGTACATGTCACCAGACCCAGCTCATCTTATATTAACATCTGGCAAGTGGATAAACCATCCTAAGAAGGTTGTCATTGAACAGATTCTTACTGATTCAAATGAAAATTTATTAATCACTCTTGCTTTTATTTCTTTCTCAACGATTTCCTTTGATTTCATTTCCTAAGGGCATGACTTGGTTTGTGTCAACTTAAGATATAACTCAGGTATGGAATATTCTAAAGCCAACTGAAGATCTGTGATCAATGCCATTAGTCTGATTTAAAAGTTATTTGTGTGTGTATATATATATATATATATATATGGGAGCGATTTAACATGGAAAATGTCATAGTACAGAGTCATTTTCTCTTTAGTTCTGGCACTCCTCTAACCACTTTTCTTGATCTTCTCTTCATCCCTGGCAGAAGTCACCTTTACTGGTTTTACAAAGAACTGCTACAGTGAAGACAGAGATGTCTGCATCATGTCAAACGCTGACCATTTAGGCATCTTGCCTCTTATCACAGCGGAGAGATCAAGGATGCTAAACATCAATGAGAAGGACAAGTTCTACTTTAACCCAACAAGGTAACATGCTTTATTTTGAACCTTTTTCTTTTTTCAATGGTTTGTGCAAAAAAAAATTAAAAAAGCCTCTACAGTTTTGGGACTATCTTCACCTCTGTTTGTATCAGCTGTCTTTTTGCATTGTCTTAGAAAGAGTTTAAGCAATTGGTTTAGACTGATTGTTGAGCATCAGAGCAGTCCCATGCTTTGTCTTTGTCTCTGCTCTTGTACTGCTCCTGTCTGGCAAAAATGAACAAGCTCAGACATCAAACACACACACACATAAAAACTCGAACCCAGAAAAAAAAAGAAAAAAGAACTTTATTTTAGGGCAATTTTTTAAAATTTTATGTTCAGATTCCATCAAGGTGCTTGTCCAGACCAATCCTCTTGGATTTCCCCTTTTACTGACATTTGTATAGCAAAATAAACTTCATATATCCCATTTCTTAAAACTCCATCTCTGAGCATCTCTGACTTCTCAGCCTCAGGCTTCAGAAAATGTCAGCACCTCCAGCAAAAAACCCTGAAACAGGGAATGTCCTTTTGGTTGGGGAACCAGAGCTTGATTTTTGCCTGCAAGACCACATCAGAAATGTTGATCTGTACCAGGCAGGCTGTGAGATGTCAAATGATTGCCAGAACTGCTCCTGCCCAGGGAGAATATCATCTGCGTGTGGAGGAACATGGAGGAGGGAGGGGAGAGCTTCATCTGTAACCTTAAGTCATTGCTGGTTGCAGCAGTTTAAACATACCACATCCAATGGAAACCACATGCCTGTTTATTTATTATGACCAGTGAACACAATACAGAGGCTATGTCAGAAAAGCCTTGAAGTAGCAAAAAAATCCAGCACAGACTCCACTTGCCAGTCAAAAATAATTGGAGGTGTCCCACACTGCTATGTTTAGAGTCCCTCCAGCTTTCTGCTAGAATTTTTATTTTATTCTATATTTTTGCTTTTTGCTCTGGGCATTAGTTTGCGTGTAGATTTCTGAGACCTGTCCAGCTTGTCAGCTCTCATTATGTTTCACTCTTGTATCCATACCACAATATTATGCTATTAGTGAGCTGCTGAACACGCAGTCCACTGCAAGAGCTGGTGATTTTCAAACATGATGAATGCCTGTGGATTACTGAATGCTTTCTCAGTAGTCTGGTAAACCTCTGAGGGAGATTACATCTCTCAGTGCTCCTTGTGCATTATCTGCATGCATTTATTTAATCCACCTTTGCAACTGCTGAGCTTGATCCAAGCTGTGGCTGCATTGTTCTGCTTCAGCATCCTGAAGGGACATCTTGATGGATATGTCCTGTCAAAGAGAAGGTGAGCATTGCCTTAGAGCAAGAGAGGAAATAGAAACATCAGGGAATATGGCAAGACCATTAAATACATTGTTTGTCCCACTGGTAGACCTAGCCAGTTGAAATGCTGGATCTTCTGAGAGATCTTCAAGAACTGAATTAGCTGTCAGGATCAGAGGAGCTGTCTTTGTCCTCCACCTCTTTTGACCTGTGTAGATTGGGGGCATTGACCCATTTGTTTCTCTCCCCTTACTGTAAATCTCTGCCTACATCTGTTTGTCACATTCTAAATGTCAATAATTGGGTTTTTCCAACTTGAGCCCAAGAAATTCAAAGTTTTCTTCAAGACTTAATTTGTATCCATGTAGCAATGTATAGATTTCCATGGGCTTTCCTGGATTACAGATCATTGTATTTTCTATAGGAGAGATACGGTCAGTTGGGTAGTTCCTTTAAGCTGTGTTAAAACTTTAGCCAAAATGCAGCTAAAACACTTAAGGCCCTCAGCATGTGATTCGGCTTACTGCACTTCAGTGATCCAAAATTTAGGCATGTAATCTAAAGGAGACACTAAACTCATTCTGTAGTCAACAGGGAAAATGTCTAGCAATGCCCTATATATGTCTCAAATGAGGTGAGTTCCCCCCAGTAAACCTCTCCTGTTGTCCTCCTCTCTCTGTGGAAGCCAGTTTTTAATGATCTACACAGAAATTTATAGGTTTTTCTGGCTGTTTCAAGCCACTAAACTTATAATTTCCTCCTGAGAGTATACTGATGGAAAAATTGCATAAGCCTATTTGAAAATTAGATGTAGTTTGCTGAGATACATTATTGTGCTATCCAAAATGAGCTTTGTTCTACTTTGGAATAATGCTCTGAAACTCTCTTACCTTGTTGGTATGGTTTTCAAAGTATGGTTTAATTCTATTCTTAGGACCTGAGTCTGTCATTAGAAAGAGAAATAGCTATTCATTTTATGATGTAGATATGTGTGATTGGGTAATGAAACCCTGGCTTTCAAAGATATAGCTTTGAGGTGAGATCCATGTACACCTCAGTTAAAGTCCATCAAATCCACCAAAATTACATTGAAGCTCCAAACCCAGTTTTTCTTTTTTATTAGAACATAAATTAGGACAATAATCTTTTCAGATGCAGTTCCAAACACTTAGTTATGACAGAAAAAAACAACAAACAAAACAGGTTTATAAACACATTAATCCTTATGCACTGTGTCCAATTAGAGTGGATTTTCTTTTTCAAGTTGCCTTCTACTCTAGAACTGCTAAGTGTCTCTTTGACCTGCAACAAATTTCTCTGAATTCCTACCAGAAGTTTCTTTATTTAAGATGTGTACTGCCTGCTGGCTCCTTCTCTCATGCTTTTTGCCATTTCACCTTCCTTCATGCTTTCTCCTGCATCAGCTTAGCTGCTCATGGGAATATGCAATTTTTGGAGCCCTCAGAAGCTCCCCCATTCCAGAGTGCAGTGGTTAGAACAAGGCAAACAGGTACTGCTGGGCAATCAATGCTTTTTAACAAAATACTATGGACAACAGACACCAATCTGGAAGAACACTGCAGCAGAGATATTTCTGGTCACTTGGTATGATAGTGGCCAATACACATTTCCCCTTCACTCAGCAGTTACAGGCTTCATCTGCCATAGGTCAAAAAGTAATGGCATATGGATATTGATGCATCACTGCAGTTCCTCAAATCAGGAGATCCAAAAGGGAACCAGAGGTATTCAACCTGCAACTTTATAGCAGGCTCTAAGGACCATGACAGTCCACACTGGCCAATACAAACTCCAGGGAGGAGGAGATCTGGGGGATAGAAGTTAAATTGGAAAGACAATGTTTTTCCAGCCAACATTTGGAGAGAGAGGATGTCGATTTGGGGTTTTTTTTGACAGCTTGGATACAAACATGCCAAAATATAAATATTGCTACAGAATTTCTTTGCAGAACATACCAAACATCGACTGAAATGCTTAGTTTTCATTCATTTTTCTCTTATTTTCTATTTTTTTCTTTCTTGGGCATGTGAGTTCACCCAGTAAATGTCAAGACGTTGTATGTATGTGCAAAAATGTTTGTTGCCAGCACAATATCTTTCCTTTGCTCTCTTCTTCATATTAACATTATGTATCCTACCTCTCAGTGTACAGACCTCTGAAGATACTATGTTCCCTGAAAAGAGATGCGAAAGCTCAAGGAAGGCCCTTTTCAAGGATTTGGATGGAGGTGTCCTGGACCTGGAACCGCCTGTTTCTGTTTTCCCAAAGTCAGAATTTGAATGGACACAGTTCTACCTGCAAGCTGGTAAGTACCTGTGCTATCTGGAGAGCTTGCAAAATCATGTGTACATTTGACCCGTGAGGTATGGTTTTACCCTAGCTTTTTACTGATACCTACAACTGAGGTCAAGATGATGGTGGTACCAGATTGTGTGATGCCTTTCCAGGATGGAGGTAGTGAGTTACAGTGTAGAAGTCTGTGCGGCCTCATTGTACAGTTCTGCGTCCACCAGTGCCTCTCTTCCTTCTCGCAGAATCATGTCACCTGGCATCCTTAGCCCCTTTAGAGTTTAATTCATTCATTTTATAACCTGATCAGAACATACACACCCTTTGCAACATAATAGAGTCACAGAGTCATTATGGTTGGAAGAGGCCTTTAAGATCCTCAAGTCCAACTGTTAACTTAACACTGCCAAGTTACCACTAAACCACCTCCCTCGGCACCACATCTTTTAAATATCTCCAGGGACGGTGATTGCACCACTTCCCTGGGCAGCCTGTTCCAATGCTTGATAACCCTTTCGGTGAATAATTTTTTCATAATATCCAATCTAACTGTCCCCTGGCACATCTTGAGGTCATTTCTTCTTGTCCTATTGCGTGTTACTTGGGAGAAGAGGCTAACCCCCACCTCGCTACACCCTCCTTTCAGGTAGGTGTAGAGAGAGAGAAGGTCTCCCGTCAACTTCCTTCTCAACTTCCTTTTCTCCAGGCCGAACGCCCCCAGCTCCCTCATCCTCTCCTCACAAGACTTGTGCTCCAGACCCCTCACCAGCTCCGTTACCCTTCTCTGGACATGCTCCAGCACCTCAGTGTCATTCTTGCATTGAGGGGCCCACTACAAGTCCTCTGAGAACGTTAAGTAAGACATGCCATGTAAATGCTACGCAAGTGCAAAATAATAGCAATAATTGGCCCAGCGAGGATTTTTATCCATATCCAACTGAGGAGATAATCAAGCTGAAAACCCACTCCAGAAGTTTAAAGACCCCTCTCTCTTGTTTAAAAAGGCCCATTCTGCTCGGTAACCACTTTCTGAAGGTTCACACAGCAAGGCTCCGTTCTCATCCTGATTAAAACTCTGCTCTCTGATTCCAAATAAACTCTTTAATTACAATTAGCGTTTCCTGTGCCTGCTGCTGATGGCAGCCATTTTGCTGAAAAGGCGCATCGTTTGTGACTCCAGCGGTATGGGAGACTGATGGAAGGGACTGTAATTAATCCTTTTTTCCATCCCACTCTAAAACTGATTAAACACGAGAAGAACTTTAATCTTTAAACAAAATGTTTAATGCGTATCCAGTAAAGGCTTTTCCTCTAAGGATCCCGCTCTAACTGGCTGCTTACAGGGCTGATTAATGTGTCGTCTAGATGCAAACACACTGGTTTTCATTCTACCTTTTCTGCCCTGATTATGAATCGCACGCAAGAGCTAATATCCTAGCAGTGCTACCACTTAGCACCTGCATATTAATGCCCACATACTTTTGCATACAGAACCTGGATTTTATTTAGATTCGCACCATTTTTAGCACACCCTGGCACACAGTCGTATGCATGTCAGGAAGCCCACCATCTAAACCGCACTGACAGTGCAACCTGCACTCCGCAGGGTTTATCTCCTTGTGTAATGGAGGCGACAGCATATGGTAAATGCTGCCTGCCTCTGAGGCTATAAAAAAATTGCTGTGTTTTCTTCTTGCTGCCCAAATATGAATGGGGATTTTTTTCCCCACTCCCTTCAGAATTGTGTGTTTAATTTTTCTGCATTTCTCATTCTGACCTGCAGCTCCTTTCATCTTGAGGGTGACATTTGGAAAGGCACAGCTTGTGCTAAGGTGAATTCATGGTCACCTTCTTCCCCTCTCTCCTCCCTTCTTCTCTCTCTTGAAAGTTGTAGCACTAAGCATTTTGCATAGTACAATGCAGGCTCCCATGCTAGATAAACAGGAGAAAATACTCACCTTTCCTGCTCTCACAGATCTTCTGTGGGGCCACATTCCCCCTTGAACTGACGGTGTTTCAAGGCCAGTGACGATGGTGATGTTATGATGCCATTGAGCAGAATTTGGCCCTTGGAGTCCTCAGTCCAGATGAGCATGTGGTACTTATGTTATCTGGGTGGTCAGGACCCACCTGCTGATCCTCTCATCTGCTCATCCACCTGGTACCCTGTTAAACCAGAGTAATTATGACCACCTCTAGCAGCTTCATCAGAGCACTACAATACAGTGGTCAGTGCTCTGCTACCCTGACTAAGCACAGAGAGAGGAGATAGTCTTTTCAGGTAGCTACACAACATCCTTGCCACTTCCAGAGTTCAGGTACACAAGTTTCTTTGAGACTCGAAAGCTCTGGCTTTCCACATCCTCTTAATTACGCCTTCATCCAGATGCATATATCTATTCCCTTTAAGCTTCCAGCTTGGACAATAAACTTGAAGTTATTGGCCCTTAGCCATTTTTAGATATTCTGATCACTCGCGGGTGAGCAAATGAAAAACTCAATGTACTTCAGGGATACAAAGGCCAAGAAGATGTTTTCCCAGAAGAATACCATAGGGCTGGTCAGAGGCATAACTGGGGCACAGTGGATCATTCAGTCTGATATTAATGTTCCTGAATTCATATGATGTCTTTTATTGAAGACACAATCAATATAGAACATAAGTAGTATATTATTTTTGTATATATATGTGTGTGCAGGTATGCAATAGGCAAGGAGGGACTGCTTGGCTTCCTGAGTCCTGCCCACTGCAGTTGGGCATAGCAAGCCATGCAATGTATATTTAATAATATACGCACTCTTTTTTCTTTTGTCTTCCTGTGTGCCTTTTACCTCCTGTGTTTGCTCTTTGGGTCATAGACCAGGTCTTTTTATTGTGGCTTTCTGCAGAAGCAGAGTTGTTCACATAAAACTGAAGTTTTAGTTTTCTGTATAAACCGCATAATTCAGAAAAACAAAAAAAAACCCACAAAAAAACAAACCCAAAGAGGGAAACAGATCCAAGATTTTTGTTATTATTTCTACTAAAAGAAAAAGGAGCAACAACAAAAGTGGTTTTGAGTCAAACAAAGCAAAATTTTTTTTTAATCAAAGAGTACTTTTTGCTCTTTTTTTTTTTTCTTTTAAATATAATGCTGCAAAAGTTTAGAATGTAACGTTTTCCAACACCCCTCGCCCCTAAATCATTTGCGAGGAACTTTCACAGTATCATTTTTCAAATTATTCAAAACAATTTAATGAGTTTAACATGAATTTGTAATTATTTTAATCTCTTTGAGCTGCCATTTTTGGATGACAAAATGTTTTTCTCCCAAAACTCCTCTCTATACTAAACCTCTTACAAAAGAGCTTGAGGCCAGGCCTGGAGCACTAAATGATACCACGATACAGGAAATACCAGAATCAGAAGCTCCACAGTGGAATCAGCTATAAATACAAGTGTGTCTAGCTGAGAAATGAAGGATAAGTGAACACTGATTTCTGTGTCCAGGTTAAAACCTCTGTTCCATGAAGGATTTCTGATACAACCATTGTCCTGTAGTTAGAGTTTCAACCTGCAATAATTATAGGACTCTGTTATCGTACTGCCTCATGACAATGTCTGTAATCAACAATAGCCAACTCCCAGAGACAGTGAAGTTTGTTTTCTTCCCTTGGTGGAAATGTAGCTGTGGACCAGAGGCTGGTAGAAGATTCATCTAATCGTACTTCCATTGCCTCCAACGTTCTCTCTGGTGAACAGAGAGACATTCAGACCTTAAGGGCAGAAGTTAGGTGGAAGACATGGATGTTTGAGAGATGAACCCAAGCGTTTCAAGTTTTAATCTAGAGCCTAAAAGCACATATTTTCCTCTGCTGGCGACACGTTCTAGGCATTTTTTTAAAGCAATTTGGTTGAATAATCATAGAGTCATAGAACAGCCTAGGTCGGAAAGGACCTCAAAGGTCATCTGGTCCAAACTTTCATTGAAAGGGAGCCTAGAGGAGATTATCTAGCACATGGTCCAATCACATCTTGAAAACCTCCAGTGATGAAGACTCTACCACATCCTGGGGGAGGCTGCTCCAGTGAATGATTGTTCTCACTGTATAAAAAAATATTTCTTATAGCAAGATGAGACCTCTCCTAGTGCAAATTGTCTTCTCCATGTGGCTCCTTGTGAAGAGAGAGCCTCTGTCCCCTTTGCAGCCTATCTCTAAGTACTAGAATACTGTGGTGATGTCCCCTGAGCCTTCTATTCTCCAGGCAGAAAAGACCTAACTTCTTCAATCTTTCCTTATAAGGCAAGTTCTCCAGCCATTTGATCATTTTTGTGGCCCTCCTTTGAACCTTCTCCAGTCTGTCCACATCTTTATGAATCGCGGGTACCAGAATTGGACACCGTCCTCCAGGTGCAGCCTGACAAACACTCAGTAGACTGGGATGATCATGTCTCTGTGTCTGCTAGCAAAGGCAAAAGCGAGTTCTCGTTCTTATTCTTCCCTGTTAGCCTGGCTTTAAATTTGGCCAGAAGAATAACCTTTCTGTGTCTCATGAAATTGTTAATTATAATTCAGAGTCTTAGGTTTGCATGAAAGCAATTTCTCTGTGTATTCTATTTTATGATAGTGTAACTGGTAGAGTCCCTGCTCTGCTTACTTTTACTCAATGGAGTAATTCTGAAGTACTGAAAGGTAAGGAAGTTCTGGGCTGTAGGATTTAGCTATCATGCAACTTCTTCTTCCTTTTTTTAATACATTCTCCTTTTATTTATTGTAAATAATTGCATTTATTTTCTACCTGTCACCTCCTTGTCAGTTCTCTGGATACAGTAGAAGCGACAGTGAAATTTAGGTCTGTCATACCCCTGTGGAATAGGCATATATTTTGACACCAGCTTCCCAGACAGAGGACAGAATTTATGACTTGACCAAGGTCAGTCATTGAACTGATGCATATCCTTCCAAAACCCTGACAGCCAGACTCTTAATCTAAAACCACCCCACCCTGGTTAGACAGGTTGAAAAGTATGGTTGCATTAACTAGAACCATCCAAAAATTTATTTTACCTTCTACTTTTTTATTAAAAAACATGCCTGGAGCATTTTTTTGAACTTTACTGAACACTTACATTCTGATTGTGGTTTTAAACAAAAAAAATTCCCCAACTTTTTTTTTATTTTAATTAACATTTAAAATGCTGAAGTGTTTTATTGAAAAAAAAAATGATTTGGCTTTAGTGGGAATCTGTTGGTAGGAGGATTAGTGTCTTGTGGACAATGGATATTTTTATCTGACCAACAGATAACTGAGACTGCATTTTCCCATATTATTTTCAATCTGGACACATCTAAAGCTGTAAAAATTCCTATAGAAGCCTTGCTTACTCTCTAGAGGCAATCAGTTCATTTTCCAGATCATAAAAGGGTAGGTATTGCATATATAAATGTTTATCTGAAGCAACTTCACAGACATTTAAAGTATTGATTTTGTCAACTGCTATTGTAAAAAACTCTCTGAAAGATTGCATAATATTGAGGCTAAACGTCATATATGAATATGCAGAAGTTTGCTAAGTTTCATCAAAAATATGATAAAATATCAGATCTAGGTGTAAACAGCCCAAAATTCTTGTGGATGTGGATCAAGGACTTTTGTACGATCTTCCTTCTTTCAGTACTTTTTATTATTGAATAAAATTCTCAAGTAATAATTGAGGAAGTATATCATTTTGGCACACAGGCTGCCAGTATAATCTAGGGCTAAAGCTGTGTGAAAATGTTGCACCGCATATATTTAATATTCCAAGGACTATGATTAGCTACACCTGCTATGCATAATCATGTGTAGTAATTAAAGATGTTTGAGAAGAGAATGCAGGTTTGGTAGATTTGCAAGGAATGAAACAGATGCAATATTGGCCTGAAACTTTTATCGTTTTCGTCTGAAGCTTTTTTATTTGAAATTTGTTTTTTCTGCAATAAATGGCCCATGAAAAATGGGTTGAACGTAGCAATGGAGGAGATTAAAAGAGCTGTTAACAAGTTATTGTTTTATAAAACCCAAACCTAATATGATCAGAAAATGCCTGTAACTTTTACTTAATTTTCCTGAAAACACATCCCTGGTAAAGATTTCAGCAGACCTTAATTAAGGTGAGACCAAAGTCAAGAACAAAGTTGGGAGTATTTTTTTGATGTTCATGGGAGAACAAGGTTTGAAATAAGACAAAAGGAAAATAAGTTATTTTTGTATATTTGATACCTGTGTGGTGGCTCATCAGGTGTGAGATGGCTCAACCTGCTGAACTAAAGGATCAGCTCTGCTCACTGAGGGCAGCATGGCAGAGTGAGGGACATCTTTGGATGGTGAATCCACCAGCTGGGAAAGAAGGCCCAGAGTTCATCTGGATGCCACCATGAGACTGTGCCTCAGGGGATAGCTCTACCAGGCAAAACACTCCTCTCCATAGTTTGTTTTCGTAAATTATGGAGAATAAACCAGAGTTTGAGATCTGGAAGGAGCAAAGTAGGTCAGTATTGGGGCTGATGTGGCCATATGATGTTTCCATTTTGAAATAGTATAAATTATTTTCCCTCAAACTTATCTGTATCTCAGCCTGTAATAAATACCAATTTTCCTTTTCCAGGGTTATTTCCTTAATTCTGAAGCTAGGATATAAGATGAATGGCATTATTCATTGTCCATGTGATCAATACAGAGAAATGCATATATAAACATAGGAGTATATCACAAGTGCAAACGTATAAGCCTATCAAACTTTATCATCTTGTTCCCTTGGAAAACATCAAATGCTTTTCTCGTGATGAATCCAGAGAACCTTGGGCAAACCCATCCATTTTGCACATTCATTGCTGTAAATGGAGTTTAGCTTTTTGTACCACCCTTTCTACTTATTTTCTAAATTCTTCCTGTACTTTTAAACAGTCATGCACTGGTGTTTATCTGCATAAAATGTAAAATATGTGTACGTATGCATATTAGAAATAATGAAATTTGGAAAAAGTGATTGCAAAGTCAGGTCCCTGACTATGGGAGATAACCTTGGCCCTTAGGATAGCAATCGTTTTTGAAGACGCACTAGCAAATAGTTTATGCCTACAATTGCTATCAGAAATTCTTGGCTTCTCCTTTTTGCCTTAATCTCTGAGAATAAAACACCAGGTTTGTCATTTTCAAATCTGAACTCCCATATTTAAGAAGCTATTTAGAAAAAGGACACCATTTTTAGAGCTTGTGGAATCTTGGAGAGAGCATTTTTTTCCCTGGAGGTAAAAAATAGCTCACTGCCCCCAAAACAACATATCACCTTCATTTAGAAGTCTAGCTCTGGATTTGATATCCACCTCTCTACCTTTCTGTATATAAATGTTGTCTGTGACTTGACCATAAACTTTTTTATCATTGGCATGATGCGGCTACATTTCAGAGTAGTGCTTCTTGAGTTGTGATTTATAAAGCATTGGTGGTCCATGAAACCTGAGTAACTGATGCACACATCACCGATGGATTAATTTAGTAGCCTGTCAGTTAATGTTGAAAAGAATCATTAGACATCTGGAGAACAGAAGGTAAGAAGAATGTCTGGCAAAACTCAGTGGCTCGGTCTTGAGGAGAAATGGATGAGAAATTTAAGAACTGCCTTCAAAAATATGGAAGAGTCCTGTGGAGTAGAAAGACATAAGTTGCTCCCCAAGTCTATAGAATCAGAAATAATGGGCTGAAATTTCACCAAAGATAATTTTAGATGGCGGGGAGGAAATGTTAAAATAAAGACAGCAAAACATTGGAATAGCTTTTCTGAGTGGGTTGTGGAGTCCTGCGGAAGTTATGCAAACATCCTTAGATGATCCAGATAGACATGATCTTTTCCTGAGTTGGGGGAGAGGACGGATCAAAGAACTTCAGAAGGCCTTTTCTATTTTAAAAATTCTGCAAGGTTGCTCAGTGGTCTGAAGGATCACTTGATGTCTGACAGTGATTTATGGGTCCAAAGGCCCATATTGTAGTGGGAAGGTCTGGTAATTAGGACTTTCTAAATACCGCTGATGAAGACAAAGAGTGACTTCAAGGGATGTAATTAATGCAGAGAGATTCTCTCACAACCCATGGCTTGGTCCCTCTCAGCCAGTCTGCTTGCTCTTGTGGAATGCTAATGCACTCAAAAGGTTGTGCAACATGTAGGTGTAGAATTAGTCCCATGGACTCACAGACTGAGAGGAGTTTACAGCACCAGGGAACCAAAACTGAGGTAAGTTCCTTATCTGGGACCTCTCCTCAAAGCTCAGTAGCTCAGACATCAAGCCTTTTCTCCTGAGGCACTGTTTCATTCTTATGTATCATTTCTACTTTAGTGATGCCCACAGATCCGAGTCAGTAGCTGTGTTTTATTACTATTAGATAACATCCAGAAACTTTTCTGACACCTTCTGGAAGAAGCTGCTGATATCAATAGTCAATCCAGAAGGCTTCAGGAGAAAGAGAGGAAAGTGGAGAAATGAGTCAGGGACACAGCTGAGGACAGCAGCCTACATCCTACAGTCTTCCTAGGCTTGATGGCTTTTACCTTTAAGGAGACTAGATGCCTGTGTTTATGCAATTAAAAAAAAGAAATGGGAATTGCATCCTGCAAGTATAACTATATTATTTTCCTCAGATCTTAGAGGCATATCTATAATCCAACCAAACTTCTGAGTGTTAGGTCGCGGAGCTTTACAGGGGAAGCACTGCATTTTGCAACAATTAATTTTGCAGAGGAAGCAGCCTGTTTAAAGACGCCTGCAGCAGTCACTAAAATATGTGTTGTTTTTCAAGGCCACCAGACACACAGTTGGCTAGGTTGGCTAATAAACAAAACAACAATGCAAAAACCCAGCCTCGTGGGGTTTGCAGGAAGAAGGGATGAGAAATAAAATGAGTAATGTTTACCTGCTAGGGGTGGGTGAAGACTATAATTGTTTAGCCCCCAGCAGATCCCTGCAAGGGTTAAAAATGACAAAGATATTAGTTGGTGACTGCTAAGATTGTTGGTTTGAAGCTCTGGGCAAAACACAGACTGTTATTTACCGGACTTGGTCGATTTACTTCTTAATGCAATAATGACCTGTGAAATGAAACGTGAGCTAGACAATTGTTCCTCATTGTTTCCAGTAAAACATCCTTTCATACCCCATTAAACCACCGTTAATTCCATTTGAAAGAGAAGCAGGCACAAACACCAAGGGATATCTCTTTCTTTTCCTCTTTTCCTCTCTTTGAGGGACAGATCAAGGCATGTGGATGGCAAAGAAGCTTTCTTATCCATTTTAGAGGGCGTTGGGCAACTTGTGGCGGCCACATTTCTGGATGAGCACTGCAGAGATCTACTAGATTGGTGCCCAGTGGATCGCATTCCTGAGTTTTGCAGAAGAGAATATCAGCTAACTTGGCAAACAGTGTCAATACAACATGTTTTTCTCTCTTTTTCAGTCCGGCTTCCTTAAGAGTGAGTTTTATGTGATCATCCAGTGTACGTGCATATGTAGGTGCATGCCATTTCCCACCCAGTAATTTTTAACCCATTTTCAGTTTCAATCAAAAGTAGTAGATGGATAAGTTCTCAAAGATAATATACTCCTATAGGTTAAAAAAAAAATTGGGTCTGGGAAGAAAATCGCTATCAGTGAACCCTTCTGTCCCCTCAAAAGGGGATATCTCTTGGATACCAAGAAATGCTCTCTGGAGAGAAACTCCAGTTTTGTGCCCTGACTAAAGGAAAAACTTTTGCACATCGGTACGTGCCAGGGAATCCAGTCACAGCACTATTTCCACTTGCATGAAACTGGTTTTCTTTAATTCCTGACTCTTCTCTGCTGTAGCATATTATTGAGTAACTACAAAAAACGTGGAAATATAAAACTGGAACATTTAAGATGTTCAGATTTTATCTGATGATACTAGATCAAAAAACAAAAACCCAAGAATTTTTTTCCCCTTAATCAGAGCTCTAACATGAGGAAGAAAACCAGTAAGCCATCTTAATGATGAGATAGAAATGTTTTTCTTCTGGAAAACATTGGTGAATAAAAGCAGGCAGAAACTGTTTTCCTACCAGAGTTTCCTGAGAGTTTTCCATGAAAAAAAAAAAAGAAGTGTTTAACCCTTAAAATATTTCAGACAAAATAATTTTTCATTTCCTCCTTTTTTTTGGGGGGGGAGGGGAGAGGAATGTGACCTGATGTTAGTCAAAACCCAGTTTTCTTTCAATAACAGCACAGAAGCCCAACTTCCAGAATAAATTTTCAGTTAGCTTTAATCACTGTGAATAATTCAGAAATATTTAGGACAAATTGTTCCTCAGTTATACTGACATAAAACCGGTAGTCCCCCATTCTGTCTGAAATTATAAAACCTGGATTATAACATTTTCCATTCATCTATGAGATGTTGTTACTGGACAAATAATATTTCTGAATGTGAGGGATCAACTGATTTATAATCTTCAGTATAAGAGGAAACACTTGGGTGGGATGTTGTGTTGCAGATACAGCTGAGAGGGTTTGGTAATGCTTGTTTCACAAAACATGCTGATAAAATCTCCTCAAATTCAGCACATCTGCATGTTGAGTGGTGTGTTACATGCTATACAAAAGGAGAGGAGATCTGGAGAGGGTAGAAGTGGGGACAGTTCTGATGAAGCCCAAAGTCTAGCACAAGAAAGTCCAAATCCTCCGACGTTAGGTTAGCCTTCACATTCATCAGTGGCCCCCAGGACGCCCAACCTTGTCTCCCTTCCTTTTCTGCTCTTTCATTCTGCCTGACCTGTCCGAGATCCCCAGCCCCAACACACGTTTCTGTCCAGGACCCCTTAAGTCCTCTATCTCACAGGACCCCCAAGATCCTCCTGTCTCCAAACCAAAACTCTGAATCTGTGTCTCTTCTTTCTTCCTTTCTGCTATGACTTAACACATTCTCCACAAATCAGGGGTTTAATGCCAAACCTCTTAACCTCCAGAACCTTCCCAAGCAGCAACCAAACTGTCTTCTTGCTGCCTCATAGCCTTACCTGAAACCTAGACCGTGGCATTCAATCAGTTCCTCAGCAGGTTTTGCTCACGTAAAAGGAGATTACCATGGATCAGTGGCTTTTATCCAAGAGTACCCCTGAATTTCATGCAAACCACAGTTTGACAGCCTATCTTGTAATGTTTTCCATCATCATCCCTGTTTTTCAGTTGCTTCTATTTTATTTTTTTTTAATACTCTATACTTTTGTGTTATTTGCTACACTTGATGCCTTTCTTTTCCCGTGCTAGGTTTATGCCTGGGGTAAGATTTTGTCTGTAAGTTTGCTCAGAAATGGTTCAGCTGCAAAGAACAAAACAGAGCCTTTTTTAGTGTATGGTAGAAAACAAATCTCTAAACTCTAGAACCTATGGGCTTGCAGTAAAGGATTGAAAGTTAGCAGGGAAACAACTCTGAGGTCAGTGAAATGTTTGCTATCCACTGTCCCTGCAAAGAAACTCTGTCCAGAACTATTTGTGAAAATAAACTGCAGAGATTCATTATCTTCCGATATCCTGTGAAAGATCTAAGCTTTGACTATTGCTTGTGAAAATTTCAGTTCCTGCTCTGCTGTCTGGTTTGAAGCACAGACATCAAATGCTCTCCTCCTTTCAGCTGTCTCCAAAATACCTGAGTATTTGGAGCCTTAAATCCCATGTTCTAGTTCCCTTGCATTTCGTCTGCTAGTTAACAAAAGAATTCTGGGCACTTCATGACCCTTACTGCTGCCCAAGGTGCTGTGTCCCTAAGAGGCAAACATGTGTTATGTTCTAACTTTACAGATTAGGTCGATGGGAGCCAAGGGATTACGCAGAGTCATCTGCGGTGGAAGGGAGAAGAGATCTCAAAGTTTAGCCATCAACAAGTATGCCATCAACTGCAAATGTGCTGGTTAGATTTTGATTAACCAGCCATATTAGTAAGGCACCTAGCACAGTTTACCTTTTTTGTAGGATTGAAATTTTTTTAATATATGCATATCTATGTCTCAGTGACTGTTTACTTATAAGAACAAGTCTCATTTACAAAAAAAAAAAAAAAAAAAAATCCTTATGGACGGATTCAGTTGCAATTCTGAAGAGATGGAGAACGAGAAGTGCAAAAGCCCTTGACATGCACACGGAGAGAAATGGCCTGGGAAACTAAGTCCTTTTTTCTTCCTTGCCCTGAAATTCTTCCTACATAGCAGTATTCTGAATCAGAGAGAATCACAACTGTATGTTTGTGTGTATGCAAGCATGTGTGTTTATACACAAACACGCAGGCACTGTCCTCACAACTGTGCTTGGAAGCATTTCATCATTTTTTCCCTCTTATCTTCCAAATATTAGTATTTAATGAAATACACATTTCCTTCATTTATTTTGAACCTACTCCAAGGCCAGCAAATACCAGAACCTCAAATGTTATGACAGGATAGATTCTTTATTGGTTTGTTTTCTTTTCATTCTTTCTGTTTGCACTGCGATTTTTTTTTTTTTTAAGATTATAGACCCTTATGTTCTAAGTCAAGGAGACTGGCTTCCAACTGAGGTAGACAAATATGTCCAAAAAAATGTCCCTGAGACCCATCCAATGCAGACAGCTGTGTAGCAAACAGGAAATTGAGGAAGTCAGGTTCATCAGAGACACAGGATTTCCTTCGTGGATGTTTCAGATAAAGCATCTTTAATTTTTCTACCCTGGTTCAGTGCTGTAAAAGAACCATGAGAAAAGCAGCAAAAATGTGGCTTTGTGGCTTGAAGACAGTGATGTGAATGCAGAACTGAAGGGCAAGTTCTCGTGGGGACCATCGCACCTTGGCCATGTTGACATGATCTCTTCCCAGCAAACACACTTGCCTGTCTGTGGTCCAGGCTGAGAGGACATGAGCCAGCTCTGAACTAGAAGCTGTGTCACACAGACACAGAAGGGCAGGACTGGCTAGGGTGGCCACGTTTCCATGTTAATGTGATTACACAGCTTCCACTTCAAGTTGGGCATGGTCCTTCTAGTTCAAACTGTGGGAAGAGCAATCTCAGGTCTGCCTCTAAAGGTCAGTTTGAGTGTCATAGAATCATAAAATGGTTAGAGTTGGAAGCAACCTTAACGATCATCTAGTTCCAACCCCTCTGCCCTGGGCAGGGACACCTAGTGTCCTCCTAGTTTACAACATGCTATGCTAGAGGTTTCACTGCTGGCAGATTTGCATCACAGGAGCCAGCAGGTTCAGCCATCATCATGCGAGCAGTGATTTATTGTGAGAGTGACAGGCTTCTGCTGCAGAATCACTTAGCAGGTCTGAGTTCATTGCAGAACTCTGCTAAAGCCTTCTCCTGTGACTTTGAAGAAGTCACTTCATTATCCTGTGAAATGAGGTTAATTCTGTTTTGTTTTGTTTTGTTTTGTTTTGTTTTGTTTTGTTTTGTTTTGTTTTTTCCCTCCACTTACTGGTTTGTGATGGCTCTTGACATTTCAGTGTTGGAACTAAAGAACTGTCTATGAAGCATCTGGTATGATGTGATCCCAAACTAGTTCAAGGCTCCTATGAAACACTGGGAAAAATTCCATACCAGTAATTAACAGTGTCCATGTGGCATTACTAAAGCAGGCAAGCACTTAGATGTCTGCCTGGATGACCTTAGCTTGCCTTGCTCTCCTATTTGTGCTTTGAGGTTTTGACACAGTCTTGCATTACACAGTCACAGTAACAAGCAGGCAGTTTGGACTCATTTGGTCCAAAAAGTGATTGTTCTGGAGATGGCTCAGGGCTGTGTAGTACCACATGTTTGTATACAAGAGCTCTGCCTTATCTCCTGGAGAAACTGAAACATGTGGGACGAATAAGGACTGGAGGAGAAGAAAGGAAGGTCTTGCAGTACACGTGGTCACTGAAAGCCATGTGAGTAATAGAGCAACATTAAACAAGTCTTTTAAACCAAACCATTTGCCCACGACCGCGTCCATGTCCCCATAGCATTTCAACTCTTGCCTAGATGCAGCCATGCCTGAGCATGGTGCTTGAGAATGTTAGTGGCAGGGACAAAAACGGCGCTGGGGAACGCAGTAATGGTTAAAGTGTGTTGGTAATCATGAGCCAATGCGTGAGATCACATGCTAACACTATTTGGTTACTGGTGTAGAAGCAGTCTGGGTGATATGCACACCCAAAAAAAAGCAGTAAGTGCAGAAAACATCTCTCTCAGATTCAGCCATAGTGCACCCAGGACAGGGACTTAACAGGGCATTTTAGCTAATGAAACTGTAAATGTTGTCTAAGCTTGGTACACCCCAAAAGCAACTTTTCATGTTATAATTACCAAAACAAAACATGCAAGATCTTAATTTGTAAGGAATATCTTTGAATGGATGTTATCGCTTTATCAAGTTCAAAGCACATGTGGTTGACACCATGAGCACCTTGGTATGCTCAGGATACGTGACATGAGTATTAATGTAATTATTAGTTAAGATAATTGGTTGAAAAGAACATATGAATTTCATAGTGTATTTATGGAGAAACAG
This sequence comes from Rissa tridactyla, assembly GCF_028500815.1. Taxonomy (NCBI): domain Eukaryota; kingdom Metazoa; phylum Chordata; class Aves; order Charadriiformes; family Laridae; genus Rissa; species Rissa tridactyla. The sequence goes on along the minus strand of NC_071468.1, from coordinate 122,903,457 downwards.
ATCAGTGCTTTGGAAAAATAGTCACTTCACTAGCATTGCGTTTAAGAAACTCGAAAATAAATATTTGCACCTTGCGTAATTACATTGAATACTCATACTAAGATCATGCCAAAAATATAGTTATTAACTTACTATATAAAACTTTATATGCATTTTAATATACACACATAAAAATACAAAAGATTATAAAATCATCCTCCATTCTCCAGTTGCTGGAAAAAGATACACAAAGCTAGTGAAGCAGCTATCAAGCTAAAACGTCGTAAGCTGTTCCGGTACTTCTTTTCTTTTCAAAGAAAAGGTGGTGTTTTTTTTTTCCTTTTTTCTCCTGTATTGTAAGCACGTTTAATTGGCAACGGTACCTCAACTTGCCTAAGAAAACAGGTTGTCCAGATGGGGCAACCTTGCAACTGTAATCTATCTCTGAATGGGGGTCACCGACCTGAGTCAGATATTGGTCCCGCTTGGGACTTCTGTGTCTTTGCTTTATTTCTTTATCTTTTCTTTTTTTTTTTTTTTTTTTTTTTTACAGTTCTGGGTAACTGCCCACTAATTTCAGTTTCAAGAGGCCCTATTTTCTGGTTGCTTGGGTAAGGCGAGATGAATTAAAACTTTGGCATAGACCTTACTTGAGAGACCAATAGAGAATTTAACTTCTGTGTTTGACAAGCTAATTGGCCAAGGTTTAAAACCATCGGTTATGCAATAAAACTGTATGTAATTAATTAAAGGGAGCTGATTATTTTCAGTCGGGCTCTGTTCCTGAAATATCCTCCTACTCACTAATAAACTTTGTTCCTGTGGTGTTTTTTCTGAAATTAATAAGCAGATTGCAAAACTGGAATAAGTCTGCCTCACTGTTTTCTTCCCATGCTCGCTAGGACACAACTGTTACCAGACTGAAAATGAAGTTTCATCCCTATGAGGTCTATATTGCAAGCACACTATTTTTTTTCCCCCTGTGAGATTGATAGGAGATTGTAGCATTAGCTGATCAAAGGCACTCACTGGGTTCAGGTTTGTACCAAAAGTAAATATGAAGGAAATAGAGGGTACAGCTCTATTGCGTACATGCTCAGTTGAAGAAAATATTTGAGAAAAACAATTTTCCAAATAGGTTAGGAAATTATTAGGGGATTAATGATTAGGGGACTAGAACATGTCTCTTCTGAAGAAAGGCTGAGGGACTTGGTTCTTTTTAGTCTGGAAAAAAGAAGGCTGAGGGGGGATCTTATCAACGCTTATAAATACTGAAAGGGTGGGTGTCAGGAGGATGGGGCCAGGCTCTTTTCAGTGGTGCCCAGGGACAGGGCAAGAGGTAACGGGCACGAACTTGAACATAGGAAGTTCTGTCTCAACATGAGGAGGAACTTCTTTCCTGTGAGGGTGACAGAGCCCTGGCACAGGCTGCCCAGAGAGGTGGTAGAGTCTCTGTATCAGAAGACATTCCAAACCCGCCTGGACGCGTTCCTGTGCAACCTGCTCTGGGTGACCCTGGTCTGGCCGGGGGTTGGACTAGGTGATCTCCAGAGGTCCCTTCCAACTCCTATCATTGTGTCATTCTGTGATTCCGTGATAGCTGAGGAGAGTCCTTGACTCTTCTTGGACCTCTGCTACTGATTTTGTGCACCTCGTGACAAATTACTTCAACTTTCTGTCCATGTCTTACTCTGAAGTGTGGCCACAGTAAAAGCAGAGCTCACATTGGAGCAGGGCTGGGCTGTAAAGTCTCAGGTCCCTGTGTCTTTGGAGATGGGCACAACTGCCTTCTTTCCATCTCTGGAGAGGGAGACAAGAAAAAAGCAATAGCAGGACCTGTCAGGAATGAAACCTGGTAGAGTATAGCTTGCTGTGGGGTAGAGGAATAGTCTATGCCTCTTCTTGAGGGCTTTTTCAGCCCTCTGACTCTAAATGCTACATGTTATTATCCTAAATTATTAAAGGTGTAAGTAGAACCAATGAAAGTCATATTTGCATTGCAGAAAAATTATATGATCTCCCCCTCGCTGTTCGAAACCACAGTGTAAGACACCCAGAGATGTCCCTGCTTACTGCAGGGGGGTTGGACTAGACGACCTTTAAAGGTCCCTTCTAACCCAACGCATTGTATGATCCTATGATCTAAGTCATCTTTAGAGAAACTGTTTTGTCCATCTCCCTGTGCAGCACACTTCAGGTGGCTGGTTTGGACCATTGTGCAGTGAGGGAAACCTGCTTTCTCCTCTGCCTCTCTAGGACCCAAGGAGACAAACTTCCTCAGTCACTCAAACTTGTGTCTGAAGTAAGAAGGAAGCCCCATGGAAGTCAGTGACCACACAGAACTGAAAACTTACGTTGCTCTTGGGATCCCTTTCCCTCAGGAAAATATCCCTGAGGCTCTCTGGAGAAAGGATGTGATTCTTTGTATGCCTCTACAGGTCTACAGAGAAAAGAAACCAAAAGTGGCCAGAGTTTAAGTACAAGTGCGGTGCTGCCCACAAACAGGAGTCAAACCCTACACAACTCCAACATCGGCTTAAAAATCAGGGTCAAGGTTTATCATGTTTCTAGTGACTTGTTGAAGGCAGTGGTTGCTTTGGAAAGAATACTGAGGATCTATAGACTGACTTTTTTTCTCATAGCTGTGCCTTCCAAAGCAGCCTTTCAAGAACAGTTTGACCTGAAAGTTGAGCCAATTCCTGGGCTATTTGTTGATGTATCTTGTCTCACCCGCTCTTTTAGCCATTCTAACCTCCAGTGACAAGGCTTCCTGGAATTTGTGTGACTGACAACTTCTGGGCACAAGATCGTCCTTAGGAATTATTATTAATAGGGAACAATACCTCCATGTATGGCAAACTAAACAAGTCATGCTTATTCTCTAACATATTCGTGTATCAATGTTGGATATTTGCAGGGGATTTTTTTACTCTTCTCCCTGCAATGTGAGTGTGGGGCCTGTTTCAGTAGAAGGCAGTATAGAAGCTAGCTTGTTTACTTTGACCAATTTTACTTGTAGATTATGTTTCCAAAGAAGCCCTTTGTAACTAATAACTCTTCACTGCAACCCTGAAGGGCTCACAAGTTATGGGATGGTGGATTATAGAAGAGGGTGGGTGGGAAAAAGTCAATAATAATACCAATAAAAAAGCCATCTTTCTGATCAAAGCAGAAAATGCTTGAATAAAGATTATATTAAAAAAGAAAAATGTAGAGGTCTTGTTAAAACCTTTGGGTTACTGTCCAGTTATGTGGATTTTCCCTCTAGTGCTTATTCTGGCATTCATTAAACCCTGATAAGTTACATAGAAACACTTGAAAGAATGATTAGAAATGCTATGTGTGAATAATAGAATTGCTTAAAGGGAAATGGAAATTCTTAAAGGGAAATGCATACTGACATGGAAAGTGAACTTGTGTAATTTTCTCATTGTCCAGGGTTATTATCTTATTCCTCTTTTTTTTTTTTTTTTTGAGGGTGTTGAATTTGTATGCTTTTATATTCACAGTTTGGGGGCTGCTTAGGAAAATAATATTTCTTTTCACTTAGCTCCAGTGGGAGGCAGTTGTGTTGAAGGTCTTTCAAAAAGCAAAGTCTCTTTTTTCAGGTGCCTTTCTTTGAAAGGTTTAGGCTACAGTTTGTGGGCTAAGCAAAAAAAAAAAAAAAAAAAAAAAAACAAAAAGAAGAAGAAGAAACCCAAAACAAGCCAGCAGCCCTAACTCAAAGCCAACCCAGATCCTTCCTCAAAGTTGTCTGTGTGACCCTTTACGAGGAGAGCACATGGTGGTTTTGCCTGTGCTCCCAGTGTAGAGTGAGCACGGGGCCACATTTCTTCAGCTGTTTGATCTCTTTACCTCAATGTGACCTATTCACTTGGACTCAGTGCCAGCCTAAACTCAGCTGCTTCAGCTGTGATCCTCTAGAAGTGACATTGGGGTGACCTTGGGTCTGTTGGTGAAAAACGGTATGAATGTTCCCTGGTAAAGGATATGTCTAAATCTTAAATAACTTCATTAGGAGTTGGAGACCAGACACCCAATTCTTTGTGTCACTCTGGAAATCTCAGTCTGTGACTTGGAGTGTCTGGTGAAGGTTCTTCCCACCAGTTAGACATGTCCAAGAACCTGACCATATTAACAGACATGTGATGGAGGACCTAGGAGAAAAAGATGTTTTGAAGTGAGAAATAAAAGTGGATTGTACCATCAGCTGAGCAATTTTAATGCTGGATTTCTTGAACTGCAAGAGCAAAAGTCCATCATGCAACTCCTTTTATGCAACTCCTCAGCAGTGCCTCAGTCTCTGTGTGTTTGCAGTGGTTTAAGAGCTATCATACTGCAGCAAATGGGAGTGAGCCAGAAATTTTCCTGCTGTGAGGAATTTACAGCTCTAAATGGAGAAAACAAAGGGCAGGAGGGGAAAATGAGGCACAGCCAGGTATGTGGGTTTTGAGTAAGTCCATGGCAGAGCCAGAAGCCTTACCGTGGCTGTTCCAGTCTCAGTTTTCCTCTCCACCCTCCAGTGCTCTGAGGGAGAAAGTCCTCATAATTCAGCTTCATCCCCTTTTTCACCGGTTAGCTGGTTTGTGGTTAGAAGGTCCAACAGGTCCATCTTGGCAGGCCAGGTCATAACCCTGTCTTGCCAACAGGACTAACAAGGGAACAGTTTGTATTGCAAGAAACAATGGAGCCAGCACCTTTGGGAAGTTTTTTGCTTGAGTAAGGGTTTATTGCTTGCTTACTTGGTGTTTCTCTTTAAACAACCAAAGTGTTAGTGCCCGCAATGTCAAGCACTGGAAGGTTAAATCCAAATTAAGTTGTTGCCGCAAGAACATGTTCTATTCCCTTTCTTTACTCTTCATGTTACAGAAATAATATATTAGCACTGCAGAGGCTCAGGCAGAGGGGAACAGAGCTGATCCTGTGGTTGAATTACGAAGTCAAGCTATAAAAGCCCTAATCTAAACTGTGGGATAATGAGATGTGAGAGGATTTTCTGAGGTCCACCGCTGATCACACCATGTTTGTTTAGTAAGATGGGAGTGTTTTCACTGAGATAAAAGCATAGATTTTATTGAGAGAAGTTTCAAAAACAACCTCCAATACTTTAAGCCACAGTGATTTAATGGGACATGGACAAGTATTTTTAAAGCTATTCTGAAGTTTCTTGCTCTACATAGATATGTGTGGGTAGAATATTGACATGTCTTTCTTTGCCAATGTTATCCACTGGAATTTGGGAAGTGTTTTTTCTTTGTATTTTCTTTTTCAACGTGTGGTCAAAAAAATCTCTAATTTAAAGGATGAAACCCTGCACCTATGAACTCAAAGTCTGTGTTGACACAACCCTCAAAGAGGGTTCTGTGGAGAAACTCAGGGCTTGGTGATCTCCTCGATCTATCCAACTTTCACCCCCACAAAGACCACAGAGGCAGATGATGGCAGGGTAGAAATACCTGCAGGCTCCCATGGACAGGCAGTCTAGGTGTGCCTCACCATCTACAAAGCTTTCAGGCAGGCTGAGGCTCACCTCATCACATATGCTCTGAAAGTTGGTTTTCCCTTGTTCTCTTTCATTGCTAGTTTATTGTTGCTGTGAGCTGTGGGTCAGGTCCTGAGGGATACCTTGTGGTGTCCTAAGGAGAAGGTATAGGTGTATCCTGAATGTCAGGGTTAGGGTTAGGTAAGCTTGTATTTTCAAAGACAAATTCAAGTTCTACTCAAAAGATTCATCTTGCCTAACTGAAATTATTTATCTCACCTTAAAATTGTTGTCTAAGATGCATAAATTTCCCTTGCAAGGTGTTGATTTCTCTCAGCTGAAGGAGCCAAGCTCAGACTTAAGTGCTTGTGTTTAAATGTTTAAACATGTAAGTTAGATAAGAAGCCAGACGTAGGGAACTTTCACAAAGAAAGAATTGCATGGAGACTATTTCCCATGTGGTCAACGGAGATGTTCTCTGAACTGGTTTTGTAAGACTCCATCATAATTTGGTTGATAAAAATATCGTAATGCAAAACCACGGCCTTCTGAGGATGGAACTAGTCATAGAATCATAGAATCATAGAATCTTCATGGTTGGAAAGGATCTTTGAGATCATCGAGTCCAACCATACAAACACACACACAAAAAAAAAAACAAAACAGAAAAAAACTACAATCTCTGCCACTAGAGCATGCCCTGAAGTGCCACATCTAGACGTTTCTTAAATACCTCTAGGGATGGTCACTCAACCACCTCCCTGGGCAGGATGTTCCAGTGCCTGACCACTCTTTCAGTAAAGGAATTCTTCCTCATATCTAACCTAAACCTCCCCTGCTGCAGCTTCAGACCATTTCCTCTGGTCCTGTCATTATTCACCTGGGAGAAGAGGCCAACACCCACCTCTCTCCAACCTCCTTTCAGGGAGTTGTAGAGGGGCAATGAGGTCTCCCCTCAGCCTCCTCTTCTCCAAGCTAAACATGCCCAGCTCCCTCAGCCTCTCCTCATATGACCTGGTCTCCAGACCCCTCCCCAGCCTGGTAGCTCTCCTCTGGACATGCTCCAGCACTTCACTGTCCCTCTTGTAGCGAGGGGCCCAGAACTGAACACAGTACTCGAGGTGAGGCCTCACCAGTGCCGAGTACAGAGGCACCATCACACACAATAGGGATTCCTGCTGGCCATGCTATTCCTGATACAAGCCAGAATGCTTTTGGCCTTCTTGCCCACCTGGGCACACTGCTGGCTCATGTTAAGCTGGCTGTTCATCAGCACCCCCAGGTCCTTTTCTGCTGGGCAGTTTTCCAGCCACTCTTCCCCAAGCCTGGAGCGTTTCTTGGGGTTGTGACCGAAATGCAGGACCCGGCACTTGGCCTTATTAAACCTCATACAGTTGGCCTTGGCCCATCGATCCAGCCTGTCCAGGTCCCTCTGTAGAGCCTTCCTACCCTCAAGCAGATCAACACTCCCACCTAGTTTGGTGTCATCTGCAAACTTACTGAGGGTGCACTCAATCCCCTCATCGAGATCATCGATAAAGATATTAAACAAAACTGTCCCCAAAACTGAGCCCTGAGAGACACCACTGGTGACCGGCCACCAAGAGGATTTCACCCCCTTAACCACAACTCTCTGGGCACGGCCATCCAGCCAGTTTTTTACCCAGCGAAGAGTACACTTGTCTATGCCATGATTCGCCATCTTCTCCAGGAGAATGCTGTGGGGGACGGTGTCAAAGGTCTTATCAAAGTCCAGATAGACAACGTCCACAGCCTTCCCTGCATCCAGAAGGTGGTTCACATGGTCATAGAAAGAGATCAGGTTGGTTAAGCAGGACCTCCCCTTCCTAAACCCATGCTGGCTGGCCCTGATCCCTTGGCTGCCCTGCACTTGCTGTGAGATCTCACTCAAGATGATGCTCTCCATGATCTTTCCTGGTACTGAGGTCAGGCTGACAGGTCATTAATGTTGGTTTTTTTAGTGAGATGCAGAAGAGATATTCACTCCCTCTGACTAAAATTTCCTGATAGTGGGTAGCTAACATTGAAATTTTGCCAGACTCACTGTTAGATCTCTGATCTAGTGGTGTGTTGGATGTAGTGGTGAATGTGAATAGAAAAATATATCAGCAATATAGTTGTGGTTCTGAGTTTTTACCTCAAACATTATGTGGCCTCTATGTTTTGTGTAGTATGTCAATACCTAGAATTTGTGTAATTTTAGTGCTTTTTTTTTTTTTAATTTTTTTCAAGCTTCTGAGGTAAAATTTAACTTTATCCATTTTTATTGTGAAAAGACCGTCTATTTTGATTTCACGTGCAAACTTGATTTTTCACTTTTGTGTTTAAAGGAACTTTTTTATCTTTATTTATTTCCCTTATCATTCTTTTTTTTTTATTGAAAGTAATAGTAAAAGGAAGACCAAGATAGTAGTCCCACAAATAGTGTTTGAAATTAGATACAACTGATGATTTTAAAATACTTATTTTGTTAAAAAATCAGAAAATTGAATATTGACATGAAATCGTTTGATTTTCCAAACTAGGAGATGGTCCTGTGAGCGTGAGCACTTGGGAACTGTCATTTCCTGTGTTTTTTTCTTTTGTGACTGATTGATGTTGAAGAAATTGAAAGCTCTGAAGGCATCTTTTCCTTCAGCTTAAGAACTTGAGGATGGAAGGGGTTTTGCTATCAAAAGATGTTTCTAAGACATCTTCTCTAACCCCATTAAGTGAAAATAATAAGTGAATTAAAATTCTAGGATACGTGAAGGCAGAGGTGGAGGAACACATCCATGGTGTGACTGCACAAGTCTTCCTTCCACAAGAAATCCAGTAAAAAGATTCATCTTCAACTAAAAGAAAAAAAAAAAAAGATTTCAATACAAATACTTTAAGATTCACATTACCCATTTTAAAATAACAGACCTCATCATATCCTGACATAAATATGTGCCGGTGTTTTTGAAGGACTGACATGTCATCCCTGACCTACATGTGCTCTTAACCCCAGCACTGTCCTTCCTCCTGTTTTACCAAGCTGAAATTACATGTTTTATTAGAACTCAGGTATGACTACGCTCCAAAATGAGGTGACTTTTCATCTGAGGAATCCTTGGAAGATCTGTTTTTCAACCTGTTCCCAGCCACAGAGAGACTAGCAGACCTAGCCATATGTCTGTCTTGACCCCTGGAATATCAGAGGGAAACCTCACAGTGGGTTCAAGGCATGCACGTTCACTTATGTCTTCCTGAATCTCCCAAACAGAAATCATCTGTATCAGGGAGTGTGTATATGTCCTGCAGCCAAAGGGAGAGGAGGCTCCTTGCTGCAAGTCTTTATTTTATTCACACAAAGTCTCTTTGTTCTCATCAGCTTGCACTGAGGCTACTAACTGTAGTTTCCCTCCCATCACTGAGGTAGGCTAATTAAATGATAAATTTTAAGTAGATTGGGCTATTGCAGCAATGCATTGGGTTGACTGGTTGAACTGAAGAAAGCTCCTTCTTTTGCCACCACATTAATGCAAAAGGTGTTCAGCATTAAATAATTCTGCCCTCCATTTTGTAAACTGAAACCGTTCTTAGTTTTTCTGCAAAATATTGCCAAAACTGCCTTAAGTGTGTGTATTAACGGTGGTGTGGCATGTGTTTGTAATATCTGAATAAAGCATGCATACACATATATATATATATTTACATTGAAAAGTGGTAGATGGATAATGGGATTCTGCTGTCTTTGGTGTGCAGACCACCGAAATAGTGAAGACATCTCTTTCTTTTCTCCTGCTGTCCCAATCCCTTTGGTCACCATCACCCCCCCTGCAATCCAGTGATCTAAAAAACAAGGACTGGCGGTGACAAAGCATCAGGGGGAGGCTAAAATCCGTGTGGCATGTGACATAGAGAAAAGGTCACATTGCCCTGCATCAGCCCTCTCTTAAGTCAAGTTAATTAATGGTTCTTTTTTTTTCTAATGCAACTGGATGGGCCTCCAGGCAAAGTGCTATTTGTAATGGCACCACATTCTGGAGTCACTCAGGCTGATGCTGGCTATGCTCCTGCATGTCTCCATGTCTTCAGGCCAGGAAGCACCAGCTCAACCCTATACTCACTTTTCAGGTGTGCACATTGCTCCCAAGTCACCTGGCAAAGGATGACAATGACCCTGATTTAGGTGGCTTTCCATAGAAAATCCAAACGGTAGCATGAGTGCCATGAAACAGAGCAGAGAGAAGATGCAACAGAAGGCTCAAATGAAAGGCCACAATAATTTCAGTCTTCTTTGTTGTAGAGGCACAATGGAATCCTGTCCACAGCAGCAGAGACACTGGTGGAGCACCTAAAGAGGGAGGGAGACTGATGTGTCCAAGGTGTGCCCATGGTCCTTGTGAGGGCAGCTCTCAGGCTGGGCAGCAGTCCCTGTCTCTCTCATCAGCTCTGCCTCCACCTTGGCTGGGAGATGTGTTCCGCCCTGTCCCTTCTGTCCTTGTGCACAGATGTATGTTGGCTGAGGTGATGCTCCTGACACTGGACCTGCTTGGGGTCCTGCCGAGAGGGCTGACCTCATGCTCCTGCTATTCTTGCTCTCTGCAAGAACACAGACTTGGCCCATGCTTCTGACTCCTGCTGGCATTGATGACTGCTGTGGATCAACTGTGTCTGTCCGTGAGCTTGTGCTCAGAGTAAATGTTTCTGTGCACACCTTGCCGTATTGTTAAAGAAACAGCAAGGGTTTTTACTGAGGTTCACAGTTCTCAGTCAAGTCAAAGGCAGATAACAGATTGTTCTCTCCAAAAATCACAGTTGGCAGAGTCCTGGTGGTGTAGCCACTCCTCATCTCATCCCACTTTTCCTCTTGTATTTGCTCAGCGTGTCTGTAAGAAGGATTTCTACAGCTAGCTTGTTTTTGTGAGGCTTTATGCACTCATGTTTCACCCACTGTTTCTCAGAGCATCTTGATTAGAGGGATGCCCATGCATGATGAGTTGAGGAGGGGGCTTACTTGATGTCATCATACATCAGACTGTTTCCCACAGTTACATGAGGCCATAACCTCACTGAACTCAGAGATTATGACTGACTATTGAAGACCAGAGTTGGGTGCAGCTGCATCAACCCAGAGAGACACTAGCTGAGTAGAGACAGGAAATTATTCCCAGATTTGCTCCTCTGATGACTCCAAACCGCCCAAACCCATCCTCCTTGTATTAATTAAGCTGCAGTGGGTAGGCATGTCTCTCTTCAGCTGCTGTCAATCTATTGCTCATTTCCAGCAGGGAGATAACAGCTAGGAGGTGACTAGATTGTCCCTTCCTTCTCTTCCACTCCAGTTTGAAGCCTGCTTTTGCAACAAACAGAAGGCACACAGCAACAGCTTTGTTTCCTGCCTCACTAATAATGGTTTTAATAATTACCTCAAATTGGTTTTGCTCCACTTAAATATTTTTCTACTGCAAGAAAACATCAGCTCCATCCTTGTAAACTGCTGAATGAACAGTTATAGTTTGTTTGCAACACGTACGCAACGAATTAAAAACATCTTAGCGTGAGAAAATCCAGCAACCTCCATCAATGCCAGGAGATGGCCAAATATTTCAAACAATGTCTGCTTGGTCTTTGCCTCTGGGTATGAACTGTTGTCTTGGAGTGCCCAGAATTAATACTGGCTGCAGGTTTCCCTGTTCATTTCCTTCAGCTTGAGCTACCTCTCTAACTGACGTGGCCTGTGCCCTCTGTTAAATTTTGTAGGTAATTTTGTGGTCCCAGAAGTGCTCTTCAGGGGCAGATGTTAAGGTGGATTGGGGCTGTGCCCATGCTAAAATAAATAAAGTGGTGGCAGACCACGGACATGGAAACACAATCCTCTGCTCTGCAAAAATGCTTACAATAGCCCCTGGCATGCTTTTGTCCTGGGCCAATTAAGGCTCTCGCAAACAATTCTTGGGTGCAGTTTGGGAGTTAAAGTGGGCCAAGGAACATTCCCAGTTGGTCTGTTGGATGAATCCATCCTATTTTGAAAGCTGAGAGAGTTTAATAGATGAATGCAGCCAGACCATGTCAGTTGGCCTCAGTGTCTGGGAATACTCCTGGGCACATTTAATTTACTAGTGAAGATGTAGCCAGAATGTCTCTTCAGGACCATTCATTACTTATATATCTGTGTTGAAGTCAATTTTTTTTTTTGCACTAGTCTGATTGTATCCCACTGCCTCTGGTTTTAAAGCTCTTATTTTTTCTTTTGGCTGCCGTAGCTGATCTGGGATGTGATCTGCTGTCTTCATAAATCTGCACTGTGTTGTTTACTCAGTCTTCAAAGATGCTCAGATTCCAAGAGCTGATGTTTTGGGGTTTTTTTCCCACTCTGAGAGGATTAAGCAGCCCTGATTATAGTCAATTAAAAGGCATCCTTTCTCTTTTTCAGCCTATGTGTTAAATTTTTTGAACAGTTTTTTGTTCTTTTCTACCTTTTTAGTTACTCTCTGATATTTTAGATAGTCAGCACAGTCATTGCTGACTCTGTACAGGTATGGATAGCTGGGTAGGAAAAATCTGCTGATATCCACTTCATTTTTAACTCTACGAGTGCCTCCATGCTCCTGAGCTGCTTGGAGCAGGATATGTCTCATAAGAACAGTGGGGAGCATGGTGGTACTGCTCTGCAGTACCAGATGTGGCTGCAAAGATCTCAAACCTTCTGACTACCTTTGTGCTGGTAAATTACTAAGCACCAGAGCCAATTTTATGTCCTTTGGGTTGACTTTCAGTGTGGCCACATACATAATTATTAAGCTCCTTTATCCTCCAGACCAGCCTGGTTGCATCCAAACTGAAAAGGTCGCAGATCACGCTAACCCTCAGACAGCTTCTAGACACTTTTTTGGTCAGTGTTAGTTGACCTAGACAAAAAAACATGCCAAGCGTTGTTCTAGGAATGTAAACTATGTGTGACTGAGTACCAGGGCTAAGGCATAAGTGTAGACATAGCCTCAGTGTATCTCTTTTTAGGGCTGATGGAAAATTTCTGTGTCCCACTGTGTCCCAGAAGGCAGAGTTGAGCCTGGAAAATGTATGGTTTAAGCTTTTGAGATTTTTCAGCATGGGCAGCATGTCTAACATGCCATCCCTACTCCAACCCCAGATGAAGAAATGTCTCTGTGGCGGTTCAGACATTTATTCTGCTTGTATTTTTCTGTCTTCTGTGCAAGAAAGAAATTCAGCCCACCAGAATCTCAGGTTTTGTTGTTGCTGGCTGCAGTGTTCATAGCTAGGTTCTGAGATGTTTTGTCCCTCCTCAGTCCTCATTGGCATTACTAGTGTTGAGAGTGATTTCCCCCCTCCTATAGGAGACATTTGGTGCCTGGGAGTAGGAGGACTCAGAAAGGTTACAGTTTCCCTCAAATCCTTTGTATTGGTCTCTCAGATATGGAATAAAAGCAAGAGCATTAATTAAAAAAGCACCTGCGGAAGCAAAGCAAAGGGCTAAGTGATGTCTTCCCGCTCTTACAGTGTTGGTTCTGTTGGTTAAGGCAGCGAGAAGACAGATTTGGGGAGTACTGGAGATGCTTGGGCAGTCTTCAAAGAAGTAGTTTTCATTGATGCTACTTGCTCAAATTTTATGTAAAGGTAGAACCAGAACTATTCCTGTTCACAACATATTGTATGCAAGGCTTCTTGCATCCGTCTCTCCAAATGTTCAAGGCCATGTTGGATTGGGCTTCGAGCAACCAGGTCTAAAGGGAGGTGTCCCTGCCCAGGGCAGGGGGTTGTAACTAGATGATCTTTAAGGTCCCTTCTAACCCGAATCATTCTATGATTCTTGTAAACCCCTTTTCACTAGTTATTAAGTGGACAGAATTGATAACTAAGTTTTGGTGTTTATTCCCAAATTTACTGTGTATGATTTGGATTACCTGTTAAAATACTGACCATCTGAGCTTGAATTACATGAAGAATCTGAAAATTAAACTAGAATGTAGCTGGCAGATTCCGGGAAACCTTTGTTCCCAGCAACAGGAGAAGGTGAAGCATCAGGCTGGATATGAAGGCTGGACCTTGTGTAAGTACATCCTTAGCTCCCCATAGGACTCAGTTCCTAAAAAGTAAAGCTCTCTTTCTTTTCCTGCTCTCTTTCAACTCTAAGCTATCTGAGCAGTGTCTCACTGTCAGCTTTTTTGGAACATATCAAAGGGGGGGTTCCTTTCTCCATAGGTCCTTGGCCATAACACTTTCCAGGCAGATAATCTTAATCTGTTCTTGCTCCAATCTGGCCCTGTCAGTTTGCACAGACCAGCGGAATGATCACTAAACGGTGATGTAAACACTGTTATGGTTAACCATGGTGCTCTGATCTTCCCTGATCATCCTATTTACTACCAAGATGGCTGATAATGCCTGGAGTTAAAACGTGGTTGTGGTGCCTCAGAGATGCAGTGCAGGCTTTGATGATACAGATCTGATCAAAGTCCATATGCCCCTTAGATGCCTGCTGGATGCTTGTGCAAAGGTCAGGTGTCTTTAGTGCTCTCCCAGAAGGTTTTTAATGGAGGGAGCTGCTAGCTTTTATCCTTTCTCATAATTTTATGAGGCAGAATCCCCCCTCCCTCAGGCAAGCAGCCAGCCTGCCACTAGCTATTCACTTTAAAATTATGATGAAGCTTGAAATAAAACACAGCCATGGACTGAACCCACTAACCCTCAGTCCAAAGGTATTAAGGCTGCCGGTTGATATAGACAATATCTAGTTCTTGGAAATGTTTTGCTTCTAGCACCCTGGATGATTAGGAAGAGAGGACTAGGCAAAAAAGATAATGATTCCGTATTTGCTGTGGAAATGGCAAGTGCAATTAGAATTGCCAACTGAGTTGTGATCAAAATTCTGATTAATTACTTACTGCTATTTCACAGAGAAGAAATTAGTGCGTATCTAATTGGCATTACTGAAATGTATTCTGTGCCTCACTTGCATAAATTAAATGTAAAGAAAAAATCTACTGCGTGTGTATGAGAGCGAGTGAGAGGGAGCAAAGGAGAATGTATGATACTGGGCAAGATCCTCAGGTGAAGCAAATCAGGACTATTCCGATAAAGTCTCTGGATGGTGAAGCTTGGACTCTGGATGCTAAAAGAGGTACTTTGATTTAGGTGCTTACTGAGGGTCTGTGCTATATAAAAAGAGGAGGTCAGACTAGAGGATCACAGCAGCCTTTCTTCTAGTCTTATCGAATCTCATTCTGTCAAAACCGGTCACAGCAGTATCAAATCCTATTTTCAGCTCATGAGGCCACGGCACCAACCCCACCATACCATCACAGACTTTCTATCGGATTGCTTATTTATTTCAATTTCATCTCTGCACATGCTCTAGGCACATATACAATAATGGCAATTACACATCGTACAAAGCACATCAATATTTTTAGTATGAAAGAGAAGGAAAATGCAGTGCTATGATTCCAGTGCTTTAATCGGCAGGACCACATTATGTCAATGAAGCAGGGACATGAAGGACTGATTAGATAAATTCCCCCTTGCAGTTCTAGCTCCCAGCACTGAAGTGCCCACCATGTTCTGAAAATGAAATGTATGCATTAAAAATGTATCTGCATTTATTTTCCCTATGGTGGTTTTTTTTTTTGTTTTTTTTTTTTTTGTTTTTTTTGTTTGTTTGTTTGTTTTTCTTTTTTTAACAAACAGAATCTTATGGAAAGGAAAAGAAAAGAAAAGAAAAAAGACATCTCTAGATGGGAGCTTTGGCAGTCCATTTGCTCTCTCTAAAGAAGTCAACTTGGTACCCTGGCTGAGAGGGCTGTCGATGTCAAAGGGGATTAGATGAGCCTCCTCCTCCCTGTTGTCCCTCAATTAACATTTATTCTCCAAGCAGAAATGGGAGAAAAGTTGCAGAAGAGATGAAGCAAAAAGACCCTGTAATTTTTCTAATCTGTGGAATTTATTATTACCTTCAAAGAGGTTATTTTCCTAAGCAGGGGCTTAATTCTGCTTGCATACTCTCAGCGTAGCTACACCAAATCTAATGGTTCACTCCAATACTCCCCCAAATTGCAGAGAAATCAAGAAGCTATATTAATTGCCTTGCAGCACCTTGCCATTTTCCTTCCCTTTCCTTGCCTTTTGCCTATCGTCATTACAGTGGCATGGAAGTATATGTTCTAACCATAAAATATTTTTTTTTGTTTCTTATTCACTGGCATCCCACCTCTTAAACAAATATTTAATTTCTGCCCACTTGAGTCTGAAAGGGCACAGCCATCACAGGTCAGCTGTAATGTTCTTTCTCTTCCTCTCTTCCTATCTCTGCCTCTCTTATCTCCATGATCTTTTTTCTGTCTCCCTCCCCCTCCAGACAGCTTTATTAAATTCAGATCTCTACTTCTGAGGCTTCAGTGCCTGAGCTCCCATTCCATGTGAGCCACTGAGAGCAAAAGGAAAAAAAAAAAGGCAAGATTCCCTTATGTTACTCCTCCCCGGGATGTCCTTGGCAACACAGGGATCTTTCCTACAGCACATCCTTCTGGTTGGGTCTTCAGGTTACAGAGCTCAGTGCTGCCAGAATTATTAACCCTTTTTGGGCCTCAGGGAGACATAAAATGCAAGTACAAGAAAGTGCGAATTCATTTTTGACAACCAGTAACACGCGCTTGACGTAACATATCACCCTTCTGGGCAGGCTTTGGGTTGGAAAATGAGACATCTGCTGAAAGCTCTTCTCCAGGGAAATTATACATAAACAGAATTCCTGTGGAATTCTCCACAAGGAGAGTGGTTACAGACCAGATGTCTTGATAAGGCAATGCAAATTTAGAACTGGGTTGGACCAATTTTCTACCTGTTGGATTAGTTTTAGTACTTAGTACCTAGTACTTAGTATTTAGTATTTAGTACTTAGTGTACTGTGACTCTGTAATGAGCCTTTCTATGCTAGTGGGATGCAAATATGTCCTACAAGCCTTCACCCTGGTGTCCCTATGATTTCCAGGTGAGGATGGGAAAGCTGAGCAATCCTGCTGGACAGACTCTTTGTAGGCTCTTCAAACTGTCTTGGCTCTTCATGGCACTCTGGGACCTGAGAGATGCTCTCTGATGCCCCAAACCAGCAGACAGACCCACGCAGGTTCCTGCTGAGAGCCTGCCAGTTAAATTTTTCAATTGGTATGCCCAGAAAATGAAATATATTATGACACTGTTGATGCCAAGGAATAAAAAAGTGAAAATCCTGTTTGTGATCATCTTATGTATCTGTCCGGCAATGCCGGTGTTACAACAAAAAAATAACAGACCCGAAATTGTCCATACTGGCAATTCTTTTCATAAAGTTAAATAATATAGACTATCTTGCATGAAGGGCATCCTTTAAACACTTGCAGCATGCCTGAGCTAAATGGCCTTTGGGAATCCTGTGTCATTCTCCCTATCTTAACTCAGTTTCATGCTCTTTTTTCCACTGGTGCTAAAGCACTAAAAAGTCTCAAAGAAACAAATCTCCTTAATGCACCTGTCTAGTTTCCTGTGCACAGCTACTGTATTCCTACGTGACAGCTTTGAATGAAATTTTGTAGCAATTGACTCTTTGTATGATAACAACTTATTTAGGGCAATGATAAATAAATACATAGTATCCCAACACTAAGAGTAACAAAAATGTTATTTACTGTTATATTTTAGGGACTGAGCATAAGGTAAGTACTCTCAATAACTTTTTTTTTCTTTTCCTTTTTCTTTTTCTTCCCCCCCCCCCCCCCCAACAATCTGAGGATTGGCCCATGTAGGAATGCAGCTTTATAATTTTATTCTCAGATAGGGTCAAAACATCAGCTGTTTTATATTGGCCTACACATCAAGCTGTCATCAAATAGACCACCTGGGAAGTGGCCTGCTGGGAATGCATTTTACCCATCCAAACAGGGACATCCAAACCTTTGCAAGCTCAACCCCCAGAAATTACAGGGAAGAGCAGAGAACAAATGGGCTTCGGTTTTAATCCCTTCAAGCACCATATGATGGGCCGTTACTTCTCTTTTCTGTTTCCCATTGCAGGCTAGGATGTTTTTAGACTAAACAGGTCCCTGTAACCTGAAACCCGGCCATCGTTTATGGAAGTACCCTGTGCAGTGTGGTTAATACATAAAAAGTTAAGAAAAATAAAAAGACAACCTTTACTCTATTAGCAAAAGACTCTTCAAAGCTATTCTTTTGCTCTGGGCTTTTACAATAATAAGCTGAAAAAATACATTAGAGAGCAGACTCCTTTCTAGCCACTTCATATTTCATTTTGCCTCTCACTTGTCTATTTATTTTCATGTCTTTCCTGATTACTTCTCAATTGTAGAAAGACAACATTAGGCACAATGAGTTTTAAATATACTCCCTGGCCAAAATAACTCCAAGGGCTGTCTGAAATTTCAAACAGCTCAGTAGTGAGTCTGGAATAAAATGCAAAGAGAGTGATGCCTACTAGTTAGAGCGGGACAGTCAGGACTAGGTGGGTGTTTGCAATCCTCCACCAGCGTGGTTATTCTTTTTCTATTTGAGCACTGTACCACACAACCAGGATCAGTGTGACTTGGAGCTCATTAACATTTATATGAAGATGAAGAACACTATCTGGTAAAGCACAAGAGATGCTCCAGCTCCAAACCCACTCTTTCGAGACCTGGACAGGCTGGAGAGTTGGGCCGAGAGACATCTTATGAAATTCAATAAGGGCAAGTGTCGGGTGCTGCACCTGGGGAGGAATAACCCCATGCACCAGGACAGGCTGGGGGCTGACCTGCTGGAGAGCATCTCTGTGGAAAGAGACCTGGGAGTCCTGGTGGACAACAGGATGACCATGAGCCAGCAATCATGTGCCCTTGTGGCCAAGAAGGCCAATGGCATCCTGGGGTGCACTTAGAAGAGTGTCACAAGCAGCTCAAGGGAGGTCATCCTCCTCCTCTACTCTGCCTTGGTGAGGCCTCACCTGGAGTGCTGTGTCCAGTTCTGGGCTCCCCAGTTCAAGGACAGGGAACTGCTGGAGAGGGGTCAGCAAAGGGCTACCAAGATGATTAGGGGACTAGAACGTGTCTCTTACAAAGAAAGGCTGAGGGACTTGGTTCTTTTTAGTGTGGAAAAAAGACTGAGGGGGGATCTTATCAATGCTTGTAAATACTTAAAGGGTGGGTATCAGGAGGATGGGGCCAGGCTCTTTTCAGTGGTGCCCAGTGACAGGACAAAGGTAACGGGCACAAACTTGAGCATAGAAAGTTCCACCTCAACATGAGGAGGAACTTCTTTCTTTCGAGGGCGGCAGAGCCCTGGCACAGGCTGCCCAGAGAGGTGGTGGAGTCTCCGTCTCTGGAGACATTCAAAATCCACCCGGAGATGTTCCTGTGCAACTTGGTCTGAGTGACCCTGCTCTGGCAGGGGGTTGGACTAGATGATCTCCAGAAGTCCCTTCCAACCCCTATCATTCTATCATTCTGTGATTCCCTGTTGGAGCTGTCGAAAAGAGTTTCATGGGACAAGGAACAAGCCTTGGACTACCTAAAACAAGCACGCATGAATCACAGAATCACAGAAACTTCAGAGTTGGAAGGGACCTCTAGAGATCATCTAGTCCAACTCCCCTGCTAAAGCAGGATTGCCCAGAGAACATTACTCAGGACTGCATCCAGGCAAGTCTTGAAAATCTCCAGAGAAGGGGACTCCACAACCTCCCTGGGCAGCCTGTTCCAGTGCTCTGTCACCCCCACCGTAAAGATGTTTTTCCGTGTATTTGAACGGAACTTCCTATGTTCCAACTTGTGCCCGTTGCCCCTCGTCCTGTCACTGGGAACCATTGAAGAGTCTGGCACCATCCTTCTTCAACCCACCCTTTAGATACTTGTATGCCATAATAAGGTCTCCCCTCGGCCTTCTCTTCTCCAGGCTAAAGAGTCCCAGCTCTTTCAGCCTTTCCTCATAAGGGAGATGCTCCAGTCCCATAATCATCTTAGTTGCCCTTCACTGGACTCGCTCCAGTAGTTCCCCGTCCCTCCTGAACTGGGGAGCCCAAAACTGGGCACAGTACTCCAGTTGTGGCCTCACCAGTGCAGAGTAGAGGGGGAGAATGACCTCCTTTGACCTGCTGGCCACACTCTTCTTGATGCAGCCCAGGATTCCATTGGCCTTTTTAGCGACAAGGGCACATTGTTGGCTCATGGATAATTTACCGTCTACCAGGACCCCCAGATCCTTCTCCTCAGAGCTGCTTCCCAGCAGATCCACCTCTAACCTATACTGGTGCTTAGCATTCTTCCTCCCCAGGTGCAGGACCTTGCACTTACTTTTGTTGAACCTCATTTGGTTCTTCTCTGCCCAGCTCTCCAGCCTGTCTAGGTCACGCTGGATGGCAGCACGGCCCGCTGGAGTGTCAGCCGCCCCTCCCAGCTTGGTATCATCAGCGAACTTGCTGAGCATACACTCTGTCCCATCATCCGGGTCATTAATGAGTATACTGAACAAAATTGGACCGAATATTCACCCCTGAGGGACACCACTGGTTACAGGCCTCCAACTGGACTCTGTGCTGCTGATCACAACCCTCTGAGTTCTGTCACACAGCCAGCTCTCGATCCACCTCGCTGTCACCTCGTCTAGCCCATACTTCCTCAGCTTCCTAATGAGGATGTTATGGGAGACAGTGTCAAAAGCCTTGCTAAGGTCAAGGTAGATGACATCTACGGCTCTCCCCTCATCCAGCCAACCCGTTATAACATCATAGAAAGCTATCAGATTGGTGAAGCGTGATTTACCCTTGGTAAATCCATGTTGACCACTTCCAATAACTTCCTGTTCCTCTATGTGTTTGGAGATGACATCCAGAATGAGTCGCTCCATTACTTTCCCAGGGACAGAGGTGAGACTAACCGGTCTGTAGTTCCCTGGGTCCTCCTTCTTGCCTTTTTTGAAGTGTTTTGAAGAGTGATGTCAGCCTTCCTCCAGTCCTCAGGCACCTTTCCTGTTCCCCATGACCTTTCAAAGACAATGGAGAGTGGTCTAGCAATAACATCTGCCAGCTTTCTCAGCACTCGCGGGTGCATCCCGTCAGGACCCATGGACTTATGAATGTCCAGCTTGGCCAAGTGGTCTCTGACCCGGTCCTCCTCAACTGAGGGAAAGTCTTCCTCTCTCCAGACCTTCCCCCTTGCCTTCAGTGTATGGGATTCGTGAGAGACAGCTTTAGCAGTGAAGACCAAAGAAAAGAAGGCATTCAGTAGCTCTGCCTTCTCTGTGTCTTCCACCACTAGGGCACCCGTCTTATTCATCAGCAGGCCTACATTTTCCCTAGTCTTTCTTTTTCTATTGATATACTGAAAGAATCTCTTCTTATTGTCTTTAACTGCAGTGGCCAAGCTGAGTTCTGATTAAGCTTTGGCCCTTCTAATTTTCCCCCTACATAGCTTCATTATATGTTGATAATCCTCATAAGTTGCTAAGCCCCTTTTCCAGAGAATATAAGCTTCCCTTTTTTTCCTGAGGTCCAGCCAAAGCTCTCTATTTAGCTAGGGTTGTCTTCTTCCCCGTCAGCTCATTTTTCGAGACATGGGGATGGCCTTCTCCTGTGCTTCTAAGAGCACCTGCTTGAAGAATGACCAGCTTTCCTGGGCACCTTTACTCTTCAAAACTGCCTCCCAAGGGGCACTCTCAACCATGCTCCTAAACAGGCTAAAGTCTGCCCTTCAGAAATCCAAGGTGGCAGTTCTGCTGGCTCCCTGCCTTGCTTCACCGAGAATTGAAAATTCTACCATTTCATGGTCACTGTGCCCGAGACGACATCCAACCTTTACATCCCCCACAAGACCTTCTCTGTTAACAAACAGTAGGTCCAGTAGGGTACTTCCCTTAGTTTGTTCCTTCACCAGCTGTGTTAGGAAGTTGTCTTCCACACACTTCAGGAACCTCTGGGACTGTTCCCTCTCTGCTGTGTTATATTTCCAGCAGACATCCGGGAAGTTGAAGTCCCCCACAAGAACAGGGGCAAATGATCATGAGACCTCTGCCAGCTGCTTATAGAAAATACTTCATCAGATTCTACATCCTGATTAGGGGGTCTATAACAAACTCCCATCACGATGTCTGCCTTGTTGGCCTTCCCCTTAATTCTTATCCATACACACTCAACACTGCCATTCACACTAAGTTCTAGACATTCAAATCTGCCCCTAACATAGACGGCCACCCCTCCACCTCTCCTTCCTTGCTGATTGCTTCTGAAAAGTTGATAGCCATCGATTACAGCATTCCACTTCTGTGTGTCTTCCCACCATGTTTCTGTGATGGCAACTATATTATAGTTTCCTTGCTGTACAATGGCCTCCAGCTCCTCCTGTTTATTCCCCCTACTGCATGCATTAGTGTAGATGCACTTCATCTGGGCTAGCTGTTCTGCTACTTCCTTGGGGGGACAAGCCCAAATTCGCACCTGATCATGCTCGGACACTTCTGTAGTTCCCAAATTATGTATAATCTGATGTATACTGAGTATAACAACTATTTGCAAAAGTAAGCCTCAAAGCTTCTTCAAACCATCTTGCAAGTGTGTGAAGTTGTGCAGGAAAGTGTCATCAGGATCACAGATCTTCTTTAAGTAATTTTCAACCCTGGCAGCTTCTCTGGACATACATAGTTTTGTCCTAGTAAACATATAAAAGCCTAAAATGTAGATATACTATGATTTGTGATAAAGCCTTCAGAAACTGGATCTAACTTTGTAGTTAGCCTTGCTCTGAGCAAAAGGTTGACATAAATGACATGCAGAAATCTATTCTGACCTATTTTTCCCTAAGATTCGATGTAGGCATGATATTTTAGGACTTTGTCTACAAACACTTTTGATTTTCATGTAAGTGGTGTTTGAAACCTGTCTCCTTCTATACCTGCACACTTTTTGGTTCCAGAGGTTACAAATTAAGTTTTTAGGCTCTTGTTGTGTTTGCTCAGATGTCTTTTTTGCAATAAATTCTGTTTCCATGCTTTCCAAGGTATTTTGCTCATTGCCCCCTTTGTTTCCTATGTGAGCTGTACTGCTCAGGAGCAGGGTGAGACATGGTCTGCAGGGTGGCTGCACCAGGATCAGGTGGGAATATCTGGATCCAGTATCTCAGTCATTGTAGCTACAAATGCCAAATGCAGAGTTTGATCTTTTTCAGGGTTTTTCTCTCTCTCTTTTTTTTTTTTTTTTTTTTCCAGCTTATTTAAATCTCTGTCAGGGATAGTAGAACTTTCTTTCTTATTTTCTGGTGGTAATGGCTTCATCTCCCTTCTGTCTTTCTCCTTGTTCACAACTGGAGAAGACAGTTACTTTAAAGGTGTGTACAGAGTTATCATTTCCCATTTATTTCAGAATAGAAACACCCTTTACCCTAGCTGTTCTGCAAGCCTCGTTAACTACATCATTAGGAGATGGGCTCATTTCACCTAACTTCAGCTGGTCAAATACAGGCCTGCAGTCCAAACCAGCTATCCAGGTTTGTCATATAACCAGTAGAGACAGATACCTCCAGAAGTGATAAAATCCATCCAAGAAAAAGCAGGAATGAATAACCCTCTAAGAGTCTCTCCTTTTTTTCTCTCTCTAATGATTATTGTCTAGATGAACAGCCTAGACAAGACAATTAGCTTAGACTAGATGCTTAACATTTAGGCAGCTAAAATTAATGTGATGAATCCCATTCTGTGTGCTCAGATAATGACTCTAGCCTTTGTATCTCAAATTTTAGCTCTTCAATATGTTTTCATAGATATTCAGATTCTGTGCTATGGTTTCAGATTAATTTCGATTTCTAAGCCTTAAAATACTTACCTCCCATTACTGTTCATTGTCATAAATATGTCATGGCATAATATAGCTGTCGGTACCTGTGATGAAATCCTTCTTCTTTAAGATTCAACTCCATAGCCCATACAGGACTAATATTGCTGAAAATCACCCTAATAATGTCACAGGGACTTTTGTGCTTGCAAACCTTTCTGTCATAAGCACAGGCTCTAGGACTGTGTCTTCAGCCAAGGCAGGTGCAAACAAGATTATAACATTTTTTGATAACCTGAGCAAAGAAAGAAAGAAAGAGTGGACACAAGGATGCTGATAAAAAGATATTGGTGGCATTGAGCAGGATGGGGAGAGAGCTCAAGTAGTCTCCTCATCTATCCAATTACTCCAAAGTGTCATCTATACTTACACTGCTCCCGAGAGAAATGAATATAACCTGCAAAAAAACATATCTTCAATTGTGTTAGTTACACCAGGTTCCTAATGGGCTTGTTTCAAAGCCTTGCTATTTATTTATTTTTTTAACTAGAATGAGGTTTTTCGGATTTCTAACCTAAATCTTCCTGCTTAAAATATTAACACTTGTTTTTTCTTCTGTCTGCATTGAACATGGGAAACCAACCTTCCTCTCTGATCATTTTTCTGAAGCCCCTATAAACTAATCTTACCCTTTAATATACTAATTGAAATGTCTGCAGTCTTTCTGGACTGAACTTGGGATATTTTAAGTGTGTTTGTTTAAATCGTATATCTGGTGAGGAAAGAAAAAAGCTTTTTCAATAAATTAGTTTTACAGAAAAGAATGTGGTCCAAAAATATTATAATTTCTCAGGTAAAGCTGAAAACTTAGTAAAGATTTGCTTTTAGTCAAAATATTTGATTTGTTAATGAACAAAAAAAAAGGGAAAACAATTTTAGGGCAAAAGCTGAACTCTGACTTGTCTTCTCCTTCACCTATGTCTTATAAAAATAATTGTCATTTTTAAGCTTCATTCTAACCCAAATACTTCCAAAATCTGCAGGTATTTGGTATTTTCCTTCTGGCCTACTTCTAATGGAAAATCGCTCGGTCTCTTTGTGAGTCTGTTCCCAGGACGAAAGAACTGTTCTCATTGGGAAGAAATGATAATAATAATACTAAAATGGAGTTCCCTGCAAATTTTATTTTGAGGCAGTTCATTTTATCCCCTAACTTTATTTTTGCAGAAGAAAAGGATGATTTGTCTTTGCAGTGACTGCAGGCCAAGGAGGGAAAGAGAAGCTGAGAACCTTCCCGTCCATAACAAAAACTGGCAGCGATAGTCCTAATAGAGTTCAAGTTTATTTGACTAATTCTTTCACCACTTGTCAGAGAACATACTTTTGTTTGCATTAACAAACTGAGCTCTTTCCTCCCCCATTTCTCCAGTGAGCAGCACAAGCACTTGTGTGGAACACACATTACCGCTAACTGTTACGATGTTTGCTGTCAAACTCATTTATTTATGCAACTGCTGTGGAAAGGCCTGGGGCCCATAAGCAGCCCTGAAAGATTTCAGAGCCCTGGTGTGGGGTCATGAAAGGGAAAGTGAGGGGGAGGGCGAAGCCTCCACTGGTTATGAGAAAGGAACTGACACAGGAAATGGTCACATATGGCACAGATTTATTGTGTCCGGGACTTCCCATTCAAAACTCATTATATCCACAGCTCAGAGCAGTGCATGGCACAGCCACATTCATTTGTAGGTCTGGCATCTGATGAAATGGCTGTTCTGCTGTCAGGTGGTGGTGGTAGTTTTATCGTTCCTTGGCCAGAGAGGCAGTGACTGGAGCTGCTTCGGTAAAGGCTCTGCCATTCGCTGCCCTTGCCTGTATGTTGGGTACCAGTTTGACTAAAGCTTTGGTCAATACGGTTGTTGGTTGGGAGGCGAGAAAAGTCCTTCTGGGCTTTAAATACACCTAAAGGAAACCAGGATTATCTCAAGGGGAGACATGATGGGAAAAGCATTGGTAGCGACAAGAGAAACACATTGATACTTGCAGAACAGCATGTTTTTTAAAAGGTGAAATAGTTTGGACCAAAAGATGTTTCTCTTTGCATTTTTATCTTTTAGTTGTCTTTTCTGGGAGACAAGATCCCTCTCACACCCAGCTACTGGCTCTTTGAATGATGGTTAATGACTTCAAGAGGTTTATGGGAATAGTTTGTTTGTGTTATCTGTTTCAGGAGAGCATTTAAAAACTACAGTCAGGGACCTGGGTCCTATTTTGCTAGGTGCTGTACAAAAAGCCATTATTTCCACCCCTTAGCTGTGTATTGATAGCTCTCAGGAAGGCTATGGAGACCCAAATTGTCTCTTCCATGCTGTCCTTTGAGAGTTCACTCTGGCCCATCCACCTCAGTCCTATGCCACACTTCTCGTTGCACTGCTCCTGCATTCTCCTTCATTCAGGGTTCAATTTAAGGATGCTTAATTTACCACACTTTTGGGGACTCTCTGAAAATGCACAGAATCATGCAGTATAGCTCAATTATGCTGTTTAATCCTTTTTGTCTCCACACACAACATCATGACGGGTAATGCTTCTTTTGCCACTTTATTTGATTTATCCCTTAAATAAGCATTATGGGGAACTTTGTGTTGTCAGCATGGATAAAATGACTAAATTTTAGTCATTTTCCACACCGGAAGTCTGTGCCGCCATACAGAGGGACCTGCACAGGTTGGAGATCTGGGCAAAGAGGAACCTTATGAAATTCAATAAGGGCAAGTGTCGGGTGCTGCACCTGGGGAGGAATAACCCCATGCACCAGGACAGGCTGGGGGGCTGACCTGCTGGAAAGCAGCTCTGTGGAAAGAGACCTGGGAGTCCTGGTGGACAACAGGATGACCATGTGCCAGCAATGTGCCCTTGTGGCCAAGAAGGCCAATGGCATCCTGGGGTGCATCGAGTGTGGCCAGCAGGTGGAGGGAGGTCATCCTCCCCCTCTACTCTGCCTTGGTGCGGCCTCACCTGGAGTACTGTGTCCAGTTCTGGGCTCCCCAGTTCAAGAAGGGCAGGGAACTGCTGGAGAGGGGACAGCAAAGGACTACCAAGATGGTGAGGGGACTGGAACACCTCTGTTACGAAGAAAGGCTGAGGGATTTGGGTCTCTTCAGTCTGGAAAAAAGATGACTGAGGGGGGACCTTATCTACACTTATAAATACTGAAAGGGTGGGTGTCAGGAGGATGGGTCCAGGCTCTTTTCGGTGGTGCCCGGGGACAGGACAAGAGGTAATGGGCACAAACTTGAACACAGAAAGTTCCATCTTAACATGAGGAAGAACTTCTTTCCTTTGAGGGTGGCAGAGCACTGGCACAGGCTGCCCAGAGAGGTGATGGAGTCTCCAACTCTGGAGACATTCAAAACCCACCTGGACGCGTTCTTGTGCCACCTGCTCTAAGGTGACCCTGCTCTGGCAGGGTGGTTGGACTAGGTGATCTCCAGAGGCCCCTTCCAACCCTATGATTCTGTGATTCTATGATTCTCTAATCATTAACAATAATGTGGACAAAAATCTTTCCTAATTGTGTCTTTCTAAGTGTAATAAAATGATAGGGAAGCTGGTCTAGGCCAATGCTGACAATAGCAGGAATGGGACCAATGTCTACCTCTACTCAGTCAAGCAGCACTAGGGTATGGACACTGGAGCTTACCAGTCACTCCTGCTACATCAAGAGAACAGATCCAAGCCTGGGTTGGCCCCAGGCAACAAACACATCAGTGTCCAAGACAATTCCTGGGCACTTTCCAGAAATTAGCTCAAGTCAGGAGCCAGTCCAAAAGGGCAGTTTGAAGGTGGTCATCGTCTTTTGGAACATCAATGATTTTAATACTATGGGATTGCCATGCCAGCTGGCCTCAGGAACAAGGAACTGGCCTTGGCACTGGTTATTTTGTTACTTCTGATGCATGCAATGCCATAGCAGCTCAGTTCCAGCCTAGCGTTCTGGGCACAGACATTCAAGGTATTTCCAGGTGTGGTCACCTTGTGGTGGCAGCAGAGCGTTTGAGAAGTTCTGTGGCTCTGTAAGCAGTAGCATAGAATCATAGAATGGTTTGGGTTAGAAGGGACCTTAAAGATCATCTAGTTCCAACCCCCCCCGCCATGGGCAGGGACACCTACCACTAGACCAGGTTGCTCAAAGTCCCATACAACCTGATATTGAACACTTCCAGGGATGGGGCATCCACAGCTTCTCTGGGCAACCTGTTCCAGTGTCTCACTACCCTCACAGGAAAGAATTTCTTCCTAATATCTAATCTAAATCTACCCTCTTTCAGTTTAAAACCGTTGCCTCTTGTCCTATTGCTCCACACCCTGATCCAGAGTCCCTCCCCAGCTTTCCTGTAGGCCCACTTTAGGTAGTGGAAGGCTGCTACAAGGTCTCCCTGGAGCCTTCTCTTCTCCAGGCTGACCAGCCCCAACTCTCACAGCCTGTCCTCACAGCAGAGGGGCTCATAACCTTAATTCAGCCATGACACAAGGCCTGTTCTGGGCAACCCCACTAAAGAGCACTTCAGATTTACTGGCACACCTCCTTTGAGAGGGCTCAAGATATATTCTCCTGAATGGCTTATTCTCCTCCCTGGATTTTTTTGTGATTTTTGTGAGACAGATTTGATATTTTCTCTCAAATACAAAAGACCAAAGATGATCTCTCTGACTCAAGATGTTCCTGACCTGTAAACCACTGAAATCTTGAGGAGCATTTGGGATGAACATTGCTATATGCATGCATTGTTCCCATACTCTTTCTAGGTAACTCTTTTCGATCACCGTTGGGAAGCATCCTGGCCTCAGTAAGCTTCTGGTCTCGCTTGTTAAGACTTGTGCACTTATGCTTCAAGGTCAAGAATGAGTTATTACTATAGTCCCAGTGAACTGGAAAACTGCAATTTTCTGTTCATAACTTGGAAAGATATACTATCATCTGTAATGTATATGTCCTACCTCTTAGGCATGGAGGAGCTCTGAAGGCTTGGTGCTAGCATAAAAATATATAACCATATGAAAGATGCAAATAATGAGTGATTTCACAGCTTGTGGCCATATCAACACATAGAATCACAGAACCTTCATGGTTGGAAAGGACCCATGAGATCATCAAGTCCAACCCAAACAACCTACAATCTCTGCCACTAGAGCATGCCCTGAAGTGCCACATCTAGACGTTTCTTAAACACCTCTAGGGACGGTCACTCAACCACCTCCCTGGGCAGGATGTTCCAGTGCCTGACCACTCTTTCAGTAAAGGAATTCTTCCTCATATCTAATCTAAACCTCCCCTGCCCGCAGCTTCAGACCTTTTCCTCTGGTCCTGTCATTATTCACCTGGGAGAAGAGGCCAACCCCCACCTCTCTCCACCCTCCTTTCAGGGAGTTGTAGAGGGCAATGAGGTCTCCCCTCAGCCTCCTCTTCTCCAAGCTAAACATGCCCAGCTCCCTCAGCCTCTCCTCATATGACCTGGTCTCCAGACCCCTCCCCAGCCTGGTAGCTCTCCTCTGGACATGCTCCAGCACTTCACTGTCCCTCTTGTACAGAGGGGCCCAGACCTGAACACAGTACTTGAGGTGAGGCCTCACCAGTGCCGAGTACAGAGGCACCATCACTTCCCTGCTCCTGCTGGCCACGCTATTCCTGATACAAGCCAGAATGCTGTTGGCCTTCTTGCCCACCTGGGCACACTGCTGGCTCATGTTAAGCTGGCCGTCCACCAGCACCCCCAGGTCCTTTTCTGCTGGGCAGCTTTCCAGCCACTCTGCCCCAAGCCTGTAACGTTGCTTGGGGTTGTTGTGACCAAAATGCAGGACCCGGCACTTGGCCTTATTAAACCTCATACAGTTGGCCTTGGCCCAACAATCCAGCCTGTCCGGGTCCCTCTGTAGAGCCTTCCTACCCTCAAGCAGATCAACACTCCCACCTAGTTTGGTGTCATCTGCAAACTTACTGAGGGTGCACTCAATCCCCTCATCGAGATCATCGATAAAGATATTAAACAAAACTGTCCCCAAAACTGAGCCCTGAGAGACACCACTGGTGACCGGCCGCCAAGACCATTTCACCCCCTTAACCACAACTCTCTGGGCACGGCCATCCAGCCAGTTTTTTACCCAGCAAAGAGTACACTTGTCCATGCCATGATTCGCCAACTTCTCCAGGAGAATGCTGTGGGGGACGGTGTCAAAGGTCTTATCAAAGTCCAGATAGACAACGTCCACAGCCTTTCCTGCATCCAGAAGGTGGTTCACATGGTCATAGAAAGAGATCAGGTTGGTTAAGCAGGACCTCCCCTTCCTAAACCCATGCTGGCTGGCCCTGATCCCTTGGCTGCCCTGCACTTGCCATGAGATCGCACTTAAGATGATGCTCTCCATGATCTTTCCTGGTACCGAGGTCAGGCTGACAGGCCTGTAGTTAAAACATGCAAACAACGAATGCAAGAACAAACATTGTGAGTACTACACCTTTTTTTCTATGGATTTGTATGTGAAAAGAAAGGGCCAGTGCAGGTCCTGTGGTGTGTAAGGAGGGTGACCTTACACCACAGTTTTTCCTTTCTGTGGAAGCACTAATAACCATTTTTTTTGTACTTGGGCTCCTACTTTAGCAAAACTTGTAGGAACACAATATCTTTGAGTCCACAAACGTGACTGTAATTGGCCAGGGGCTTCAAAGTTTTTTATGGAGGAACGATAAACAGGAGAGCATAAAAACCCACACAGTATGATGTTATGAGATTAATTTCCTTCTAAAATCATTTTCTTTAAAAGAAAAGATTAACAGCCTAAAGCAATCACTCTGTTTTTATTTACACAGTCCCTGCTATGAGTATATATATGTGTGTGTGTGTGTGTATCTCACACACGTATGTACACAAATACATGAGCAAGCATGCATGGCTCCATGCGTTCCTGGGCGTGTGATCCTAACACACACTTTGCAAAAAACCTGCCACAAATAAGATACCTGACTTTGCATATCTGTGTGTTTATTGCCCATGGGAACACCGCTAAACTCAGTTGAGTGATATCCCTAATTTACAGTTAGTGGGATTTCTAAAAACAATGGGGATGCCTTGTTTAAGCGTCTGCTGAAGTTGATGGGCTTGTTCTCATGTACCTATATAAAGATTTACAAGTGTGTACAGAGCCTTTGCTTTCAAAGGATGCGTGTGTAGGCATGCCAACCCTGTACCAGGGGCTGGACAAGAGAATTGGGGCCAAAATTATTTATGGGAAATGTCTGAACTCACAAAATGTAGAAAACCTTTTGTATAGCAAAAAAAACCAACCTACGAATAGTTTACCTTCACTGGATTTCTAAGGTACTATTGCTGGACCTTTTTTTTTTTTATTTCACATTTGAATGTCAGCAGGTCAAAAGGAACAGTTAATGCTGATGAATATTTCCCCCTCAGCAAAGATATGTGCTGGCCAGCCCAAGGCCAATGAATCGCAATTTCTAAACAGTGTCCCATTTATCTCTCCCCTCCCCCTTCTTCCCCGACTCGCTTTTATATTTTTGTAACTATAATTGTAGTTAAATTAGAAATAACTGACGGGCAAATCCAGTCGGATGGAAAGAAAATTGCGGGAGATTTATTTTATTTTGATAAAAAAATGACATTGCCTTTTGTTTTTGTCAAAAAATGGCTATATTTTTCCTTGTACCATGAATTGTGAAATCTATCACGAAATGGGTAAAAATTATTGAAGGAAATGGTGGTGTTAACCTGAAGGGGAAAATCATTAATGTTGATGTATTTCATTCAATTTTAAATGTAGAATTTATTTTATTTTATTTTATTTATTTGGCATTGGGGAACTAGGGAAAAGGCAGGAGACTTGCAAAGGGCTCTGTGTGCCTTTAAGTCAAAACATCTATTTTAAAAATACTCTTCCCTCCTTCCCCCCTGCTCCATTTTTCTAAATAAAGGATATGAGATGGTGGTGGTGGTGGTGTTTTTTTTTCCTAAGCAAAGAGGACCCCCTCGGCGCATTTTTCTTTTCAAATGTGAAATGAGGTGGAAAATCCTCATTTCACGACAGGAAGGACAAATATTGACACAAAGTTAATATTTGTCAGGAGCCCTAGAAGCAACCTGAGTGTTAAAATCTCATATAGATATATATGTTTGTGTGTCTATGTACGTGCGTGCATGTATGTAATTAAATAATAAACTTGATTTGATGCTAGGGGAATGTGTGTAAAGCAAAGTCTGCTCTCTGAGGCTGAGGAAATAGCTGGGGAGGGTGGACACACACTCTTTTCATGTATTATTTCTCTTTCTTTCATGCACAGAGTGGGACACACACCCGGCACACGTGTCCATGAAAGAGCCCAATACACACATGCCCTCTTCCCTTCTTCAGGTGCCCACAGTTCCCAATGTGATGTTCAGCCTCACCTGTTCACAAATGACTACAGATATGATCATCTTTTTCATTTTTCCCACCCATTTGTAGAGTCTCCTGTTGACTCACACCAGGTTTCTCTTTCTTTCTTTCCCCACTTTTTTCCCCTCTCTCACACACGTGTGTGTGCAAGCACACACGCACCTACAAATATAACCTGTTTAATCTAATTTCACCCACTGCGAGGGGACGCTTCTGGAATTTATCACTGTTATTGTTCATCGCCAATGTAAATAGCACATGTCAGCTCAATACTCAGTGGTCACTCAGTATTTATTAAGTCCTGTCCACTCTGGCCTTTTTTAGAGGAAAGCCCCAGGGCAGATTAGCTGCTGGCCCTGACACGCCGCGTCACTTATCTATTCGCATTGATTATGAGAGTCAGCTGTGGCCAGAACTCACTTTTTCCTTCTCCTCTCAGACCCCTCTTACAAGCACCCCTGCTTGGATTTTCATGAGGAAATAATCAGATTAGGGCTTCAGCAGAGAGTTCATATGGAGTTCTCTTTCTTCAATGTGCTACTAACTGAATAAACGTGTTTTGTGGTAAATTGTAAATGACATTATGATTACTAAGGCCAGCATGGGTTTCATTTAAAAGTGATCGAAATTGCAGGCTGCAGAAATTGTGACTGGCAGATAAGGCCATTTAGAAGGAGACAAGTAATGATACATGTATGTACATGGGTGTGTGCACAGGAAACTGAGCAAACCCACTTTGTGAGGCAGGCAGGGCAAAGGAAAGTCCTGGGAAATCACAAAATATCGGCAAATCCCATTTGTAGACAAGAGAAATGTCACCGGGGGGAGATGGGGGAGGTTTCCGGGAGAGCAGACGATGAGATCTGTCAGCCTTTGTGGGCTGGCTGCCTGCTGCAGGCTGCGTCCTCCCACCGCTCCGGGACAATACCCAATGTCTCCGAGTGCAGCGTTTCCACTTCTATTTCTGAATGAAGTGGTTGCTGCCTCTCCTTTTTCCCCTGGCACATGCCGATAGCAAAACACTTATAAAGATTAAAAAAAAAAAAAAAAAAAAAAAAAAGAAAAGGCAAGAAAAAGAGAAAGAAAATGGTAAATTGATGTCTAAAAATAGGGGCTTTTGCATAGATCCTATCTGACTTGGACCATCCTCCCTAAACAAAGCTTGATATTTATGTAATTTCACTGCTTCCCTCGGTGACGTGCAGAGCAAGAGCTCATTCTGGGAAATGCTCGCAGACATGGGTACCCGTGTGCACATGAGGAATCCCCCTGAAATAAATCATAGGTAAGCATCCACAGGATCCAGACATTGAGATGTAGCTATAAGCAGAGCCTAAACTGCTTTCTCATAGTTTGTTTCTTTCCCAGGAGTCTGGTATTTTCTTCTAGCAGCGAGTTTCACAGTTACAATGTTTCCCTGATAAGGGGGATGCCCTTTTATTTGTCCACAACTTTGTGATTCTCAAGGATGTTGCTGTTCCTTTCTTTTTATCATTAACACCAAGCATTGTTGATCTTCCTTTACATCCCCAAAGCTACTGAATGAGGAACACAGAGTTGTTTTAGACATTGGTTGTGCCTTGCCTAACACATTCGTGAGCACAGATAACTAGGGAAGGAACAGGCTTATGGGGGAAGGAGGGTTATAGCTGGCTACAGCAGCAAATTCCTCCTTTGATTTTATTTTGAAGAGAGGAAGGAAAAACAGAAACACGCATCTTTTCCTAAGATGCTCCAGGGAGAAATGTTTATGCTTTTGGTGCCTGAATCTGAACTCATTTACTTTTATTCTCTCTTTGTAATCAGTGATGATCGCATCATTACAGCCTAAGGCACAATTTCTCTCATCTTAAAGCAGAGACCTATATTTGGTCAGGTGGAGTGTACTCAGAAGACTGTATGAATTACTTCTCTTCTGTATAGATCCTTTCATAAAAGGATCCTCTCGACTTGTCACCACAGACACTTGGGATGGGATTTGGTGGCAAATTCTGACGTACGTGGAAGCATCTTAGCTCCTGTCATATTCAGTGAAAGAATACCTAAAGCATTGTCTGAAGTGGCTTTTGTACTCCCATGGATCATGTATTACATCTGCAGACATTGTAGTTACCCAAAGAAGTCCAGGTGACATTATACACTTGTGTTTAAGTGACAGGATCCTATCTCTGGTCACTAAAATTACAGGATTATAAAGGGCAATCCAGCTAACAAAACAGAGCTATTTTAGGGTGACCTTCACAGAATCACAGAATGATAAGGATTGGAAGGGACCCTTGGAGATCATCTAGTCCAACCACCCTGCCAGAGCAAGTTCACCCGGAGCAGCTTGCACAGGAACGCATCCAGGGGGGTTTTGAATGTCTCCTGATACAGAGACTCCACCACCTCTCTGGGCAGCCTGTGCCAGGGCTCTGCCACCCTCAAAGGAAAGAAGTTCCTCCTCATGTTGAGGTGGAACTTTCTATGCTCAAGTTTGTGCCCATTACCTCTTGTCCTGTCACTGGGCACCACTGAAAAGAGCCTGGCCCCATCCTCCTGACACCCATCCTTTAAGTATTTATAAGCATTGATAAGATCCCCTCTCAATCATTTTTTTCCACACTAAAAAGAACCAAGTCCCTCAGCCTTTCTTCATAACAGTTCCAGTCCCCTAATCATCTTGTTGTCCCCTTTGCTGTCCCCTCTTCAGCAGTTCCCTGTTCTTCTTGAACTGGGGAGCCTAAACTGGACACAGTACTCCAGATGTGGCCTCACCAGGGCAGAATAGAAGGGGAGGATTACCTCCCTTGAGCTGCTTGTGACACTCTTCTAAGTGCACTCCAGATGCCATCGGCCTTCTTGGCCACAAGGGCACATTGCTGGTTCATGAATTTCATTACTTTCTAAATTGTTTTGTCTACATTGATGGCTGGGGAAATGGGAGTGTTTCAGTTACCATAAATGTGTGTCTAGTGTAATTTCAGGTGCTGTGGGGTGTCCCACTGGGCCTCCGGCTGCCACCCTTCAAGTGCATAGGTCTTCTATAGACACTCTGTGACATATCTCAGATACCTTTGGGTATCCCATGAGATACTAGATGCTTGCCTGTGGGTAAACGATTTAAACTCCAGATCTCCACTGACTGCAATGGGAGCGTAGACACTTGGAGCACTCATAAAGGTCTCCACTATTTGTAGGTGTCTGAATCTGGTGCTTTCTTCTAGCTCTAAAACTTGGTGAGGCAACTCACTTCTGGAGTAAATGAATGATTTTCTGGTCCTTTCTAGTTTTTTTTTGTTTGTTTGTTTGAGATACAGTCCCTGTGAATGGGATGAGCGGGTTTCATGCACTGTTAAATCATCTTTCCAAAGAATTGCAGTCATGCCCTGATTTTTTACCCTGCTACAAGCTTGGAACCAGGAGAATGTAGAAGACATAAGGACATAGGGACATAGTGGTGGGTCAGATCAAAGGTCCATCTAGTGTGCCTGCTCTTTCAACCGTGGCCGTAATTTGATATCTAGAAAGAACAAGTCAAATGTATATGGTACTTCTCTGCCATTCATTACCAGTCTTCAACCATTTTCAGCTCAAGGACATCTTGAGGTAGATGTAGTTTCTACCTATTTAATATTCCTTAGTGTTCAGGCTTCTCTAAAAACTATGTAAAATTTTAGCATCAACAAATTGACTTTGGGCGCTGAATGGGAAAATAAGCAGTTTATAAAAAAATAAAATATATATATAAAAAATATCACAAACTGCTGAGATGATATCGGTAACAATTCTTATTTTTTTTTTCTCCCCATCTCCCTTTATTCTCTTCCAGGAATTTACCGAGATGACAGCAAGTGCATCTTCAATCCCTCAGTACAAGGCTACTTCTGCACACAGGCAGATCACGCACTTGTCATCCTAGAAAACTTGGACCCCAACATGGCCAGCCAGAGGCTGGTTCCAGTGGTAGCAATGACAGACAGCTTTATGGACACCTTCAGTGATGTGACGTCGCATTCATCGTGTTATCTTGCAGACCATCGTTCTACTTTCTTTTCTGTGTTACCATCCACCAAACTTACTACAATTTGCTTCCCAGACCTAGCACCTCTGACTTTCAGACTCTACCTCCTCAGTGGCCAAAATGCAACCAGACTGCCCCTTGCTATATTCTACAATGAACCACTCAGCCTTCGTGTTTTCGTTCAAGGGAAATACGTTTCTCCAACTCCATCTTCTTTCTCAATGAATGAAGGGGCAGGAGCAAATTACTTTAGCTTTGAGGACAATCTTCTCTATGTTCTCCTGCATGAGAAGGAACCTGTAGAAGTAGTTGCTGGCCTTTCCCTTCTTGTGGCTTTCACTGTAACTGAGGCTCTTGGGGGAGAGGATGAAGCAAGTGTAATACATCGATTAAATGATTTCTTGAAGGTTGGTCATGACCAAGTCAGAGTAGTCCATCATGTGCTGGGAGGTGAAAGCATGTTGAAGGTAATCTCAGCCAATGCTAGCAAAAAGAAATACCACTGCCCCAACATGGCATTTTGTACAGCCTTTCATAGCAGATCTAGCTCATGGAAAGTGGGGAGAGGACCAGTGAGTACCCGAGCTCTGCGGCCATCTGATGAAGCTGGTCCATCAAGAGTGCTCATCATTGAACTTGGTGATCCACCAGGTCATCCAAGAAATGAGTTGACAAGAGACAGCTTAAAGAGTTTGGCCAGAAAAATTATCAACGCTCATCAGACTGGAGACCTTCAGAGAGGCCTTGGCTTACCAGTTGATAGCTTAATGGTGACTCAGCCTGTCTCACTGTTTCCCGCAGAAGCTAACAACAGGTAAGTATCAGATTCAGTATCAGCAGTTTCTGATTTAAGTGTAGTGAGACAATTTAACCACTTGATCTGCTTATTAAGATAGAGCGTAAATTCTCCGTTGACTGAAATATGACTAACCATGGTGAAACACATTATAAAGTTCCAATGATAGAGCTATGCCCAAGTACTAGCTGGACTCCTGAGTGTGAATTACTGCTGATATTCTGCTGATATTCATGGATCTGTGTAGTGCAGAGATGCTTTAAGCCAGGAACAGAGTTCCTGGATGTTTGCCTTGAAACTACAAAGTATTGGTTAAAGTCAATGCTTCTAAAGAAGTTCAGACTACAATAGTTCTTAAGTTTTAAAAAAATAAATCTACAAATTTGAATTAAAATTAAAAATTAAATTTTAAAATTAAATTTTAAAAAATTAAATCTACAAATACAGAGATGTATTATGAAAAACAGCTTGTTGCCTTAATTAACATGCAGGTCTAAACCTTAATTCACATACTTTTAAACTTTAAGGCCAGAAAGGCATGTGTAGTCTTCTACTTCAATCTCCTGCATAACACAGGCCACTGCTGTTCATTTTGATACCTCCGTGTTGACCTTTCTTTTTGGCTAAAATACTTATTCTAGAAAACTATCTGGTCTTCACAGAATCACAGAATGGTAGGGGTTGGAAGGGACCTTTGGAGATCATCCAGTCCAACCCCTTGCCAGAGCAGGGTCACCCAGAGCAGGTGGCACAGGAACGCGTCCAGGCGAGTTTTGAATGTCTCCAGAGTTGGAGACTCCACCACCTCTCTGGGCAGCCTGTGCCAGGGCTCTGCCACCCTCACAGGAAAGAAGTTCCTCCTCATGTTGAGGTGGAACTTCCTATGTTCAAGTTTGTGCCCGTTACCTCTTGTCCTGTCACTGGCCACCACTAAAAAGAGCCTGGACCCATCCTCCTGATACCCACCCTTTAAGTATTTATAAGTGTTGATAAGGTCCCCCCTCAGCCTTTTTTTTCCAGACTGGAAAGATCCAAATCCCTCAGCCTTTCTTTTCTTGAAGACAGAAGAGCTGGAAATATCCAATCCTACCTGAATGTGTGCCTAGATGTTGGATGCTATCCCTGGTTTTGCTGCCACAAGTACTTGCCTGTTGTCTCTTGTCAGTACTTGCCTGTTGTCTCTTGTCAGCCTATGTGTCTCCAGCTTCCCATGAGAGTCTCTTGTTCTTTCTTTCACTGTTATATGAGTGAGTTTCTGGGCATTGACTCTTCCTCCTCCTCCAGATGCCTCCAGAGTAATCAAATCACTTGGCTGTCTGCTTTTTAATAAATTGAAAGGTTTGAGTTCTGGAGAACGTTTCTTTCCTTCTCTGTCTCTGTTTTCTGAATTCTTTTTGAAGCGCATATATCTGAAAAACTAACAGTTTTCCTCCATATCAGTGCCATATGCAAAAGTGGTGCTAAATCCCATTTTCTACTGAAAGAATTCAATGATCCCATTAGCCCATTTTTCCACAGAAATAGGAGACTTCATGATCCACTGTTTGTTCACCGTATTAACTAATTCTTTCTGAGTCCTAGCTTTCCAGGACCCAAGCCATCCAGTTTGTTTGCCCAGATCCAACACACCACATGGCCTAGGTGCCCATGTTTGATTAATCTCTCCATAATGTATTAGCCCACCAATGCTTCTGTGCATTTTATTTTCACATTTGTTTCTTGACGTAGATAAAGTATCTTAAGAGCACAGGTCACCCTTTTACTTTATAACAATTTCCCAATGGGAGCTACTTTTTGAGCTCTGCCTTTTACCTAGTTCTTGGTCAGTTTTTTATGTACTAATTTTTTTATTGGTGTTCTGTACCAAGACTTAGTTTTTGAAGGTCATTTTTTTCCTCTCCTCCACAGCAGCGAACAACCCTTTCTGTACCTCCTTCCTCTGTTCCTGTCTTTCTCTTTTCAGCCTCTTGCAGCCATTATTTCCATGTCCCAGACAGCAGCCCTTATCTGCAGAGAAGGCTAGGAGGAGCAAGGCTGGGAAGGGAGCAGACAGCAGAGTATTTCAGCCTCAGATCCTGAATCTATATTAAAAGCATATGGGAAATATGAAAAAGGTAATATCCCATCTGTTTTTAATAGGGGGCATGGGATTTGATGTTTGGCAACCTTATTATGTACTCTTTTGATATTGCATAATGTTATTTTTTGATGTTGTGCACTGCTGAGCCTTACCCAACTAAGCATATTCCATCTATGCAAGAAAGCAATTGGATTTGTCTAAGACTTACTTTCTCTAATTAATACCATATCCTGTAACATTTACCACTGACCCCTGTACCATTCTGATGTCTGTTGGCTGCTAGAGATACAAACTGCCATTCACACACTTAACTTTTCTACTAGGCACTGTGTGGCTTACGGTAGTGAAGCATCCACAGTAAGGACACTGGTCTGTCACCACAGGAAATTTTGCTTTGCTTTTTTTGATTGGTTTTGGTTTGTTGGTTTTGGTTTTATTTTGTGGTTTGTTTGCTTTTTGCTGTTTTTATTTTATTTTGTTTTGTTTTGTTGTTTTTTTTTAATGGTAATGTATTAAGCACAGTGGGAAATTTTTATTTGCGAGATCAAATTTTAAATCAGGGACAAACTCTGAGGATATGCAATATTTTTCACTGGCAGAACTAACATCACTATTGTCAGTGGGTGTATTTGTTTTACGATGTAGGATACTACAAAATGGGACAGCAAAAAAATGCTGCAGGAAGTTTTACAGCCTGTGATAGGAAAGGTTATCCTGTCTTTACGCCATCCCAAGACATGCCAGACTGCAGGATGTGACAGGTACAGAACAGGGTCTCCATTATTGATGACCAGAACAAGAGGAGCAACAATAGCTAAACTGTGGGAAAGGAACAAGGTATAGATTTTTTTAGAGTAAGTTCACCAGAACCCTATTAAATGCCTGTAGGCTCCTGAACGCATCAGTGTAACATCATGGGGAGGGGGGGAGGAAGAGATCACCTAAAGGACCACTCTCCTCTGTGTGCCAGGGAAGAAACCTTGTGGCTGCCTTTTTTCAGGCACAAATGACATTTTCTCCACACTGGGGACTGCTCTCCCAGCTGGGGTTTGTCTTCCCATCTGTGCATGCTCTGTGAAACCAGTTCAAAGAGCGACGATCAGTAAAGGTCCCTGGGAAGGAGGCTGATTTATTATAGGGACAAGAGCAGTGTTAACTTAAAGCCATAGATTCACCTTCTCAGTAGGGGACGACCTAGAATGTATAATAAAGAGAATACTAACATCACCATATCATAGGACCAGATCAGAGATCATCCACCTTTAGCTGCCTGGGCTCCTCTGCAGTATTATTTATTGCTTCTCATCAGTCATAGCTTTTCTGGAATTACTCATGGCTGACATTTCTGATGCAATAAGGCCACAGATAACTTGTGAAATGAAATCAGGGTTTTCCTGTTGGGACATATAGTATCCCCACCGTCTATCTGTCTCTCTTTAGGCAGTACATGCTAGCACAAGCGAGGATAATGGGGCTGGGATTACAAATCAGGCTAAGTATTCCAGTGTATTTGTCTGTGGAAAGAAAAGAAAAATCTTTTCACCCCTAAATCATGCAAAATCCAATCCGGCTGTCAGGTATACACAGAACCTGCCCTCCTGCTGGGCCAGTCTCCGTGTGGTTTCATCGTGGCTCCTCTTGCATCAAGACAACAACAAAAAGATCTTTGATCAGCAGAGACTGGGTGTTCATCTTTGCAGCCCAGGACAACTAGGGGGAAGGCAGCCTTGGAAACCTTACTGAGGTCGGGTAACAAGGCAGTAAATCTATATATTACATGGCCAAGCCTTTAAAAAAATCACTTGTCCATTATGATTTGAAATGCTTTTTTACATGATTTTAATTTAGCTCCTTTGTTAGGGTGACTTCAAGCACAACTCATGGGATTGTCAAGGAAAGATGGAGGTGATTGCTGTAGTCTTGCTCAGCTGGAGAATGAGAGATGACTATCACATAGCTTTATCTTCCTGTGAATGTCTGTATGTTAATATATGCTGCAATGTATTTTACAGATAGAAATCTCTGTTTTGTAATGTTTGCCTGATTTAAATATAAATATAACAGTGAAAGAACAAGGGAGCACAACAGCACACGTATTGCGTGTGTTTGTGCGGGTGCCTTTATACTAAATCAGAAATATAACATTGGACAGTCATCCAGAAGCCATTTAGTCTGTATCCCCACACCAGTGCAGGGTACTTTGCTCCTTCTTGACGGACCTTTAACCTGCTACAAACTGAAATTTGCAGGCATTAATCTTTCTTTATTAAGAGTTAGGTTTGGCGTAATCTGTGAAAAACTGTGCGTGTGCAGGAAATGATGGTGTTTGAAACTCACAGCAAGCAATAAAAGTGAAGCAAATCATCAAAGAACTGCTCATTCAGACAGCAATACCCATGTAGAGCACTAAATGAGAAATTACAACTAATTTGCTATGTCACACGACATATACACAGGCAGGCAGGGTTAGAAGTTCGAACTAGATTAATTCTGACACATCCTAACCCCAAAGTGTTTGGGTTTGGTAACCTTGGTGCAGGTTTCAGGCAGGTTGCTGTATGGAATTGCACAGGGTTTTAAAAAAGGGAGACGACAACGTTTTTTCCTGCGCAGGGATACAACTTTTCCTCCAATGGGTAGGCAAAAGGAGGATGCTAAAAATCCTGATATCAAAGCTGCAGTTATTGCAGCATTTGAGGCTCTATAAAAATTTTATCTGCCACACGCTCCTGAAGTAAAGATGTGGAAAGGTGATACTCAGGAGCTTAAACCATAAGCTTAAAAACTCCTTAAAATTAAGGATTAATTGCAAGTCAGATGTTCATAGGGACAGTATAAAGAATATATTTTTGAACAGCATGTGCCAATCTGTTTGTTGATGTACAAAAAAAGACAACCTCAGTTAAAGTAGATACAGGGAAGGACATTTAACACAATAATGGAAATAGTTTATTTTAAGATGTAAGGAATAAAAAAAGCTTGGTTTGTTTAACTTGGCAAAGCAAGGTTGAAGGGAGATATCATCCTATCTGTGAAAATATGTTGGAAAAGTAAATACCAGAGAGGAAGCGCTAGATATTAATGGACAATGACAGCAGAGGAACAAATGGGTGTAAAGTACCAAGAGGTAAATTTGCATTTAAAAATAGAAAAAGGTTCCTCCTCAGGGAATAAACTGGAAGAACCTGCCAACAGAACTGGAAGAAGACTATTTCTCATTCAACATCAATCTATTTTCCTGATTTATTTTTTTCTCCACATGGCCAATGCAATATTCTGACCTTTTTTTTTTTTTTTTCATTATTTTTTATTTAAATAGTTTGGGAATAGCTGAGACCCATTTTTGGCCAACAACTCATTTAACAGTCCAGCAAAACTGAGGAAAAGTACACATGAATAAATTTACGGTGAAACCTAGAAGGTTTCTAATCAGAGGAGTGGGATTCTATAATGGGCTATTTATGAGAGTGATGGGTTAAGAAACTTCATCAGAATAAAGGGGGAGTTAATACATATTACTTCATATAAAACTGTGTGATCATATTTCAATTTAGGAATCAGGATGAATTTCACTATTTTGTTCTCAATTCATAATTCTTTTCAAACTGGGTAGTTGGAGGATCTGTGAACAGGAGGTAGACGGTCATCGAGAACTCAGGGACTCAGGCAGATCTTTCTGCACTGAAGATGGTGGCAATGAAGACTTGTGTGTGAAAAGAGTCTGAGTGAAGTCATTCTGGGTTCCAGAGGGGCTTTTATCACAAATCCTTTTGCTATTTTTTTGCTTCAGGTGGCCTTTCAGCAGAAAATCCAGGAACTGAAATTGGGCATCAAATGATGGTGTCAGGAAGGCACAGTCATACTAGGGATGATGATGCCACACAAGGTCTTTGACTATGTAGGTGTTAGACCCCAGGTCTGCTGTTTTAGCATTTTTCTTCAAATTTAATTCAGAGTAGGGAAACAGAGTAGATATCTTGTCTCCTCATCTATGTTTAGTAGAGGAATTAAACTGCAGCTTAAGCAGAAATACTTTGCGTTCAGGGACTCTTCCAAAGAAGCACAAAGTATACCTTGCGGGATAGATATGTGAGTCATTCCTGCAGGTTGAAGGTCTGTCCATAAGACTGTGTGTCTGTCTTTGAGGGGGAAAAAAACAAAAACAATCAAGGTAGTCCACCCTTTTTGCATATGATGCTTGTATGAAGCCAGTATTTCCCTTGCAAGTTTTCAAACAAATCTCCAAAATACCCTTCTAAAAAACAGCCATGGAGCTTCACCTTGCCACTGCAAATGGATCTATCCATTAAAGGATCTATCACTGTCTACCAGTCACCCAAGCTACCTTCCCCCTCTGAGCCTTATTTTTAAACTACATTTTGGTTATTATCTACTGTACAAGGTAAACTTATAAAAAAAATTGCCAGTCCCACTAAAAGGTGACAGCTGTGAATTACAAGATTCAAGCAATTAAAAGTACTACGTCCACTGTAACCATGGTAGAAACCACAGCTTGCTCTGACAATGGGCTTCCAAAAACCAGCTGGTTCCTCTGCAGGAAAGGAGCAGGAGGTAGGAAAGGTGAAAGGAGAGGAGAGAGCAGATGAGGAGGAAGATAAAGGGGGAAAAGGAGTGCAGGACTTTCATGGAATCATAGAATCATAGAACGGTTTGGCTTGGAAGGGACCTTAAAGATCATCTAGTTCCAACCCCACTGCCATGAGCGGGGACATTTTCAACTAGAACAGGTTGCTAGAGCCCCATCCAAACTGACCTGTAGCATTTCCAGGGATGGGGCATCTACCACCTCTGGGCAACCTGGGCCAGGGTTGCACCACCCTCATTGTAAAAAATTTCTTTCTTACATCTGGTCTAAATCTTCCCTCTTTTAGTTTAAAACCATTACTCCATGTCCTGCTGCAACAGGCCCTGCTAAAAAGTTTGTCCCTATGTTTCTTTTAAGCCCCCTTTAAGTACTGAAAGGCAGCAATAAGGTCTCCACAGAGCCTTCTCTTCTCCAGGTTGAACACCCCCAACTCTCTCAGCCTGTCCTCGCAGGATGAGTTGCTCCAGCCCTTGAATCATCTTCGTGCCCTCCTCTGGACTCGCTCCAAAAGGTCCATGTTCTTATTATTTTAGGGGCCACAGAGTTGGATGCTGTACTGCAGGTGGTGTCTCACCAGAGCAGAGTAGAGGG
The DNA here is from genome assembly GCF_028500815.1 of Rissa tridactyla. Classification (NCBI taxonomy): domain Eukaryota; kingdom Metazoa; phylum Chordata; class Aves; order Charadriiformes; family Laridae; genus Rissa; species Rissa tridactyla. The sequence continues at coordinate 122,859,687 of NC_071468.1, read as the reverse complement.
GAAGAATCACCTCCCTCAACCTGCTGGCCACTCTTCTTTTGATGCAGCCCAGGATACGGTTGGCTTTCTGGGCTGTGAGCTCACATTGCCAGCTCATGTCCAGCTTTTCATCCACCAGTACCCTCAAGTCCTTCCTGGAAGGGCTGCTCTCAATCCATCCATACCCCAGCCTGTATTGACACCAGGGGTTGCCCCGACCCAGGTGCAGGACCTTGCACTTGGCCTTGTTGGACCTCATGATGTTCACAGACTTTGCAGGCTCTACAGCAGAAAGGAGGGGTATATTGTCATTGTCATGTATTACCCAAGCCAGTGTGGGTCTTTGAAACTATGGATTTGTGTTAAAAATAAAGGGGACACGCTCAAGAGGAGCATTTCCCAATTTCCTGGTGTTCCCAGAAGTTACAGGTGTTTGGACACACGCAGAAGAGGCAGAAGCATCCCCCTTGTCTTTCTCAAGGACTGGAAAGAGATCTGGTCCCAGCGCTGCTACCCTAGTGCTGTCAAACAAAACCTGCCTTTCTCATGGATCCATTTTCCCGCTTTACAATTAATGAGACCTGCAGTAAAAGCAATGATTTACATGAGTGTGCACACAGCAGTGAGGAGCTGCCAGTCATGTCTCCAAAGGACCGATCCTTTCCCTACTCCACCTTATTTAACATGATAGAGGTGTCACCTCTATCAGCAGAGCTTGTCTGGTGTGACATTTGAACGAGTGACAGCTGTTCTGGCTCTGAGGTCAGCCCGCTTTGCTGTCGCATCGTGCTCTTGACTGCTACCTTGCATTGGGTGGGAAAGGGGGAAAAATTCTTCCACGTGCTTTGTTAGCAGGCGCCTGGTGAGCAAATAGTTAAATGGGTTTGGATGCTGGGTCTTTGTGGGAGTGTATGCATGTATATACATGTGTACATGTATATATATAGATAGATACAGATATATACACATACACCTTGGTTTGGCTGTAGGACCTCGCGCCCGCAGGCCACAGTCACATTATCATCTGGAAATTGGATAACGACAGCACAATGACAAATCCAGGTTGCTTGCAATAAGGTGCTAATCCCTTTGCTTTAATATCGGAGCAGCGTGTAATGATGTTTGGACATCACTCCAGTTTACTGACGACCCCACTGGGGCCAGCAATAGAAGCGTACAACTGTCTAACAAGCCATCAGGTGACCGCCGTCGTCAAAGCAACGGAGGATGCAATCTAATCTTCCCTCCATCCCTTCCAGCTCCCAATAAGGACCAGATTATAGAAGTGGCCCATCAATGCTTGGTAACTCGAATCAATTAACGTTAATTCGCACAATGCTATGATGTATTGTGATCACTTTCATTTCAGAGAAGGGGGAAGAAATTGCTATAATTCACCTAAAATGAGGTTGTCTATGGTGCTGAGGTATTAATTGGGTGTCCATATTAAATGGAAAAGGAGCACGGTAGTGAAGGAAAAGTGGATGAGTGACTCTCTTGGCTGCTATTGACCTATCAGAAGAAGACAGTGCCCTTTTCCTTTGCTTTTATCTATTACAGTTTTCCCTATTGCGTGTCAAGTTGATGTATTATAAAAAATTCATTTGGTGACCTTTCACCCCCCTAGCAGATTAAACAATTTCACTGGGATGGCATCATTAACAGGGCCTTACATTTAATGATGATTTCTCTAAAAGGCCACGGAGATTCGATTTTAAGCTAACAGATTTATTGCACTATTATAACATATCGTAAAAAACTGTACCACCTACGGTCTGGTTTTAGGATAGAAACTGTTTAAGAGTTTATGTGGAGCTTAAAGTGGTATTACCTTGGGATACACAGCAGCGGCAAGGCTCTGACCTCCGGCAGGATGCTGTTTACATTTAATAAAAGACGTTTCTCCGACCGTAAACTTCGAGAGTGTGTTATGGAGGAGGCCTGGCTTAGCTCCTCACCACTAGCAGGCGGCTTTGTAAGTCAGGGTATTTCCAGTCATCTACAGCAATTATTGGAAGTCACTAATGAAATTTGAGGATGTTTCTCTCCTATCTGATGCATCGACTCTGTCCCTCTCTTTCTAAAGACTCATGGTGGTCCCACCTCATCCTTGAGTGGATCCATTAAATCCCTCCAGTACCCTGTTTTTCTTTTTTTAAGGTGTCTTATCACTCCAGACTGCAGGAATCTGGACTCCACCAGCTGCACCCACCAAGCAGCTGCTTGCCTTCAGCTTTTGATGCCACTGGGATTGATAAGTGCTAAATGAAGGTTGTCTGAGCAGGGGGGAAGACTGGCCTTATGAAGGAGACTTGTTTGTGTGGTCCTGGACAGTTGTGTTCATGCTCTGTGGCTATATTTACTGATTTGTAAAATGAGGAAAAAAATCCTGAAAGCTAGATTGGGAGCCATTTGGAGCGTGGACAATCTCTAGCAAATGGAGAAATGGATATCTGGTGGTGGCAGTGCCCCAAAAAGCTAATGTCAGAAGAAGCTGGTCAAAAAGACTGGGTATTTTAATTAATACATACTCCAAGGGAGTATGCATTGGACCTTTCCTTCAGAACTTTTTCAATCTAACCAATTTACCCAGTGCTTTGAACAACCACAAAATATCCAGCTTCTAACCAAAGCATCTTTACTTTTTGAAAGGAAACCCTCACAATCATTAGATAAAGCAGTATACTCCTCTTGTTCAGCCTTGCCCACAGAGCCAATTCAGTTACTTGTTGCTGTTCTTGTTCCCTGTTCACCATCAATCTAGGCCTCCTTGCTACTTCTCTGCACTACTAGATGTTCTCTTGTTAGCTTTCTGCCATCACAGCATCTGACCTCCAGGGCAGTGGACACACGGCTTTGTTCAAAGCTCCCTCCTGATGCTAGCTGGAATATGCATTTAAGTGCCTAAGGTTTGGAATTTTGGTCTTATTGACTCAACCTACATGAAAGGCGGGAGACATCATCAACGTCAGACATCACGGGTCCTATTCAGTTCATTAGTGTAGTCCTCATAAGGAGATAAGATTAGTAATATGTATTTATTGTTTCTTTGTTGTCACGGAAAGCTGCAGCCTGCTTTTCACTGGAATTTGTTTCCTCTTGCTTTTATAATATGGGAAATCATGGGCATTGGTGTAAAGTCATCTTTTTGATCGATTTCTTGCTTAAAGTAGGAATGACCTGACTCCTCGCTGTCTTCTGGATACTCATGTCTCTCTTTCCCTATCTCTATTACTTAATGATAAGACCTGGAGGGGGAGACAAAGCTCTAACAGTGCAGCTGAGAAGGCACAGGTACCTGGTTTCTGGCTAACCTCATCACCACATGACGTGAGAACGCACTTCTCACCCAAAGATGCTAAATTCCTCACAGCCCTTCCAGTGAATCTGTACCTACTTTGCCTTACATGTCTTCATCCTGCCTATATCCTGTCTTCACAATAGCTTCTTCTTTCTTGTAGACTGTCTTCTCTTCACCAGCTATCACTACCTTTTATCAAGAAAAAAAAAAATCTCTTTGGCTTGACCATGATGCATTTTGACATTTATTCCCCAAATTCTTCCCATTGTCCTTCCCCTTCAAAGGATATACCGATGCCGCAACCCTAGCGTTGCAGGCATATGCCGATAACTGTTCAATTAGTTTTATTGTCTTTGTTTATTAGGAAATTAAATATACCAGGGGCTATTCTCTGGCACCAAGGCCAGCTGATATGGATCAGCCTATGTCCATAAAATCAAGTTACCTCACCCACCATTTCAGGATGGCTTCATCCAGACTGCCAAGTGAGAACATCCTCTGACAGCAGCAGCTCCCAGACCATTTGGAAGTTGTGCTGGACTTTGCTCTTGGGTTTAGACCACAGCTTGTGATGGACCAACAATTTAACAGTAGAGGTGATCCAGTTTCAGTGCCAAGGCCTGTTATTTCTAATGTTGATACATGTTTTCTAATATGGATGTATCTATTGACTTTAATGGACTCTTTACCCAGCCTCTGCATCTGATCTCTTTCCCCTGGAAGTCAACTGAAAATAATAGCTATTATTATTGTTATTGTTAATGTTATTGTTATTATTATAGTTGTTATTAGTATCATTATTATTATAGTTATTATTGTGATTATAATTAAAATGACAAACTCTCCTTGATTTCAAGGAGACTTCCCTCCCTCTGCCCCAAATCTCTCCACCTTCTTTCTCAATCATGCCTTAATACCTGCAGTAGACCTTCTACTTTCCATGACTACTAATTTCATTGCTCCTAAAGAGCAGACACTTGCACTCCTGCCGAGTCTCAGCATGTTCAGCAGACATGTGTCAGCACTGATGGTGAAAGGATCTGGGATCCTGACCTTGGTGTCCCTGATGACTAAGGTATCAGGAGCAGCGTCTGCTTGCCCGCTGTGCCTACATTTAGAAGAGCTGCGAGGCACTGAGCAATGGAGCTGCTCCCCATTGAGAGTTGTCAGCAGGGAATTGCAAACCAGCCTGCTCCTCCTCAGCATGAGGCTTCAGGGTAGTGACAAAACAGCATGCTCTTCTTGCCCATCAGGATGAAGGTAGGCCTCCTCGCTCTGGCCCTTGTTAGGCTACAGGCGTGCTTGTCCGTCCCCACCTCCCAGCTGCAAAGCTACACCAGGAAACCCTATTTTCCTTCCAGCACAAAACACCAGGGGAGCAGCAGGCTGCTCCTCTCTCCTTCTCCTCCACATTGACACTCACTTGCAGGAATGTGATTCGCTGTGTGCAGGGTTGTACCCTGAGGCAGGGGGTCCATCACAGCAAGAGTCAGGTTGGACCACGTGGGATATACACAACATGGTCCGTGCTATGTTATCTGGATTCAAATCACCTGCAAAGAGACATTAATTTTTAAGTGTCCGTGTGTATTTCTGTTTTGTTTTGTTTTGTTTTCTTTGTCATGACACACCCTAGGGAGTAGGAACATCCACTTCCTACAACCACATTTTGCAGCACCCTTCCTTCAAGTGTGAAATGAGCACACTGTGTAGGGTTTGGGGTGTGCAGTCAAGGCATTTCATGTTAACATTTTTCCTGTTTGTTGACATTTTTAAAGAAGCTGGAGAGAGAAAAAAAAATATTGTTGGCTTACAGAAGCCATGCGAAGATTCACCTAGACTTGTCTGGACTCAGATGGAGCCAGAAAGCTCACAGATAGTGCAGATCTCTGCCATGAAACCAGGAGTGAGTTGGTGTGTTGTTCCTGCCATGAGTTTGTCTCAGTGCTGAATGCTCATTTATGGAAGGAGGTTGATAAGAGTACTCATGAAACCGTTGGTGCCTGTGACATGAATTTCAAATACGTCACCACTTTTCAGACTTTCCCACCGACTAAAAAGAAAAAAAAAAAGATAACTGAAATTTTTTGTGTAAATCCTTGAGCTAGCTCTTGAGACTGCAGGTATCCTCAAATCCTTAGCTGACCCTCCCAGTGTCTGTGGATCAGACCAGTATTTCATATAATCATAAAACAGTTTGGGTTGAAAGGGACCTTTAAAGACCATCTAGTCCAAAGCCCCTGAAATAAGCAGGGACATCTTCAACTAGATCAGGTTGCCCAGAGCCCCATTGACCCTGACCTGGAATGTCTCCAGGGACGGGGCATCTACCACCTCTCTGGTCAACTTGGGCCAGGGTTTCACCACCCTCATTGTAAAAAATGTCTTCCTTCTATCTGGTCTAAATCTACCTTCTTTCAGTTTAAAACTGCTACCCCTCGTCCTATCACTCCATTCCCTGATAAAGAGTCCCTCCACAGCTTTCCTGTAGATTCTCTTTAGGTATTGAAAGAATGCTATGAGGTCTCCCCAGAGCCTTCTCTTCTCCAGGCTGAATAACCACAACTCTCGCAGCCTGTCCTCATAGGAGAGGTGCTCCAGCCCTCTGATTGTTTCCCATCAGCTTCAGTATAAACAGTTTCTGGTTTGCAATGCATTAACAACCTCAAAAAAAACCAAAACCAAACCAAAACAAAAAAAAAAAAACAAACAAAAAAACCAAACCAAACCCAAAAAACAAAACACAAACCAAAAAAAAGGGTTAAACTAAAGGAAACTTATGCTTCGTATATCTTCTGTTTGTAAACGCCTTTAAGCAAACATTAGAGATGAATGAATAGCTTTTCTGCTTTTATTTCAAGACAACATCAGACCCCAGCCACTTCACTGCAATTGCAGATTAGAGTGGTTTATACATATATAAATTATATATATATATATATATATGATACTAAATGACACAAAGCACTGGGAGGGGGAATGAAATAATACAGGCTCAGAATAAAGTGACGATTCTTTATTCAAATGCAAAAACCCTCTCCTGGGATGCTCTAGTTTAAATTTCAGTCTTGGAAAAAACAATGTCTTTCAAAGGAGTGCCTATATACTGCTATATTTCGGTATACAGACTTCACAGATAATGAAGGATAAGAACACAGTTACAGCAGAATAAAGAAATGCAGTAAAGCCCTGTAAGGTCTGTGCTTATGTAGAGGAACTGAAACTTTGTTTTTAGAGGAGTTCAAATGTATTGATTGGAAATCTTTCTGCTGGACAGGAACATTTGCAGCCTCCACTGTTATCAGTGCACTGCAGCAAAGACTTTGGGGCTAAGGCATTGGGTTTCTGAATCCATAAAATCCCTGTCTCTGCCACGTACTTTCGATGTGATACCAGGGAAATAATTTATTTTGTTAATTTCTCACTTTTACACCTGTAAACTGGGAATTGAAACAAAAGAATATTATTTTTTATTAGTTTGGTACTGCTGTCTGCCTGGAAGTGATATCTGTTCCATATTTTCATACATGCTGTTCTCATCCAAGAAATCAAAGTACCATAATGTAAATAAGTAGTCGTTTTGCATAGTGCTCCTTCTTATTCATAACAGACACTGAGTATTGCCATGTGCGTTACTAAGGTAAGAAATACTGTGAACAGGAAGTAACCTGTCATTCTTAGGGACTAACATTGAGTGTTTTCATAGCATTAATTTTCTGATTTTTTTTTTTTTAATTCCTTTGCATGTGAAAGAAACGGAAGCAGACACTACCCAGAAACATGCTTGTATGTGAAGCCCTATAACATCTCTGTTCAGGTCCAGCCCTCAGATGGAGAAGTTGAGAAGCAGCTTCCTGTACAGCCAAAAGTCATTTTCCTGGACAGGAGGGTAGGATTTGCCCCTCTGTGGATGGATGTTTCTATTAATTCTGTATGATTTTGACATTTCTGAGCAATCCAAAAGCCATGAGCTGGACCTAAATATAGCATAGGACAGCTCTATAAATAAATATGGCAAAGGATAGCTCTTGAGTTTTGTACCCTTCTTCAGACATGTTTCAGGTTTTCTACTTGACTTGAGAACCAGTATCTCAAAAAATAAAGAAACTGAAAGCTAATGCTTTTATATACGCATGGATTATAGGATCTAGATCCTGCACACCTATTATGTCTGAGTATATCCAGCCATTATATTTATATTATGGCTTAGGTACGAAAATTAGTTTATTTCACTGAGTGTATGAGGAACTTAAATCTTTAACCTGATTAAATAGACAGACTGAATCTACTTAGTTTCCTTGAATTTCTGGAGTCACCATCCTTGGAGATATTCAAAAGCCATCTGGACATTGTCTTGGGCAACCACTTCTACATGTCCCTGCTTCAGCAGATGTGTTGGACAAAGTGATCTCCAGAGGTCCCTTCCAATTTCAATGGTGTTGTGACTCTGTGAACTTAGATGCCATAGAAGCCATGATGTCAAAATTAGCTACCTTTCATAGGTGATGTGAATGTGACCCTAGGTGCCTCAACTGAAGCAATAAACCTTGCCAGACTTTATGGAAACAGACACGAAGCTGCCAGAGCTGGTTCTTCTGAGCTTAAGATCATTTTAAAGACTTATGGTGAGCTTTATGACACTTGTAACACGTAAGATGTAGATGCAAACTGCTGTCCCACTGGTCATTAATAAATTATTATTAATTTATCCCATCCAACCTGGCCTTGAACACTTCGAGGAATGGGGCATCTGCAACTGTTAAATCCCTGTTACACTCCCTGTTAAAACCATCAAAACTTTCTTTCCTGTTGTTGAGGAGACATGACCTTAATTCTTTTATTTTTTCATTCTTCCCAGGGTCAAAGAGTTGACAAACTGGGGCCTCCCTCAGAACCCTGGGTTGTATCAGCTCACCTCAAGGGCTCCTCCGAGGCTGTGCTAAAAGGTTTGGATGTATTTTCTTATAGCAAGGGTGATGGGAAAACAGCTGTGTGGAATAGTGATGACAAATTGAGGAGTTCTTCCTCAGAAAGACTGGATGTGAAAGATAGTCTTTCGGCTGAAAAAATAAGTTTGAGGTAGAAGTTTGATGAACTGCCCAGTCATATGCTGAAGAAGGAGAAGCTTATAAAAGTATTCTCTTGTGTCTGGCAGCTTAAAGGGAGTATATCCAGTACTTTATCTTGAAAAGACATATCTTAAATTAAAAAAGAAAAGAATGAAGAATTAGAAATCCCATACCCTGGAGGCAAGGGGGAAGGTCGGGAGAGAGGAAGACTTTCCCTCAGTTGAGGAGGACCAGGTCAGAGACCACTTGGCCAAGCTGGACATTCATAAATACATGGGCCCTGACGGGATGCACCCGCGAGTGCTGAGAAAGCTGGCAGATGTTATCACTAGACCGCTCTCCATTGTCTTTGAAAGGTCATGGGGAACAGGAAAGGTGCCTGAGGACTGGAGGAAGGCTAACATCACTCCAATGTTCAAAAAAGGCAAGAAGGAGGACCCAGGGAACTACAGGCCGGTTAGTCTCACCTCTGTCCCTGGGAAGGTAATGGAGCGACTCATTCTGGATGTCATCTCCAAACACATAGAGGAACAGGAAGTTATTGGAAGTGGTCAGCATGGATTTACCAAGGGCAAATCATGCCTGACCAATCTGATAGCTTTCTATGATGTTATAACTGGTTGGCTGGATGAGGGGAGAGCCGTAGATGTCATCTACCTTGACCTTAGCAAGGCTTTTGACACTGTCTCCCATAACATCCTCATTAGGAAGCTGAGGAAGTATGGGCTAGACGAGGTGACAGTGAGGTGGATCGAGAGCTGGCTGTGTGACAGAACTCAGAGGGTTGTGATCAGCAGCACAGAGTCCAGTTGGAGGCCTGTAACGAGTGGTGTCCCTCAGGGGTCAATACTTGGACCAATTTTGTTCAATATATTCATTAATGACCTAGATGAGGGGACAGAGTGTATCCTCAGCAAGTTTGCTGATGATACCAAGCTGGGAGGGGTGGCCGACACTCCAGAGGGCCGTGCTGCCATCCAGCGTGACGTGGACAGGCTGGAGAGCTGGGCAGAGAAGAACCTCATGAGGTTCAACAAAAGCAAGTGTAGGGTCCTGCACCTGGGAAGGAAGAATGCCAAACACCAGTATAGGTTAGGGGCGGACATGCTGGGAAGCAGCTCTGAGGAGAAGGACCTGGGGGTCCTGGTAGACAGCAAATTATCCATGAGCCAGCAGTGTGCCCTTGTCGCCAAGAAGGCCAATGGTATCCTGGGCTGCATAGGGAAGACTGTGGCCAGTAGGTGGAGGGAGGTCATTCTCCCCCTCTACTCTGCACTGGTGAGGCCACAACTGGAGTACTGTGTCCAGTTTTGGGCTCCCCTGTTCAAGAGGGACAGGGAACTACTGGAGCCAGTCCAGCGAAGGGCAACCAAGATGCTTATGGGACTGGAGCACCTCCCTTATGAGGAAAGGCTGAAAGAGCTGGGACTCTTTAGCCTGGAGAAGAGAAGGTTGAGGGGGGACCTGATTAATGTTTACAAGTATCTAAAGGGTGGGTTTAAGGAGGACGGAGCCAGGCTCTTTTCAATGGTTCCCAGTGACAGGACAAGGGGCAATGGGCACAAGCTAGAACATAGGAAGTTCCGTTCAAATACACAGAAAAACTTCTTTACAGTGAGGGTGACAGAGCACTGGAACACGCTGCCCAGGGAGGGTGTGGAGTTCCCTTCTCTGGAGATTTTCAAGACCCGCCTGGATGCAGTCCTGAGTAATGTTCTCTGGGCAACCCTGCTCTAGCAGGGGAGTTGGACTAGATGATCTCTAGAGGTCCCTTCCAACTCTGAAGATTCCGTGATTCCGTGATTCCGTGAAATCCTAATACCTGATTTTCAGCTAAGGTTAATTGGGGCGATTTCCTTAGGGTCAATGAAAATCTGTTTGTCCCAGCAAAGGATCTGGACAAGCACAGACAAAAAACTGCCCATTGTTTTTAGCTAGCCTACTTCAATGTGAAAATGTTTTTCAGGAGTGATCTAGGTGTTTCCCTTCTGGTCCTCACTTATCAAAAGACCTGAACTCCTGATTAACTCTAAGTGTGGGAATATTTCCCTTGGGGTTACTGAGGCTATGAACCTGCTTAGATAAGCGCAGTGCTGTGGATGATCATATTCTTTTAAACTAGAAAGTGGAAATGATATGATTATCATTATTATTGATTATCATTGCTGTAATCTTAAAATGTAAGCAAACAGTGCATACACTGAAAAATGAGATTTCCTATTTCAGGTAAAGTATTTTGTTTGCAGTAAAAGCCATTTATGTGTTAGCTTTGACTTGAAAAGTTGACATTTGGAGAAGATAAGTGGCACTCGTGGTAGATCAGAGCTTCTCAGCCTTTCAGTCCCAGTTTTTGTTAATTAGAAATTCTTCCTACCTCATCATAGTTCCAGGTTTACTGGTTAGAAAAATCCTTTGGTCTTTTTTGTTGTTTTTTATGCCTTTTCATGGTGGTTCACCTCATAGGCTTAGGAACATAGATCTAGATGAACCAGATTATTGGAGCAGCTAATGGCTAACAGTAGGAGAAAGGAAGGGAGAAAGGGAGGAGGGAAGTAAGAAAGGAAGGAAAGAGTCAAGGAAGGGAAAAGAAAGAGAAGAAGACAAAAAGACAGAAGAGAGGAAGAAAAAGAGAAAAAAGAAAGAAAGAAAAAGAGGGAGAAGGAGAAGAAAGAAAAGTCACTGAAGAGAGATGCACTTCACTTTCTTTAAAAGGTACATGCATCAAATTAATAGTCAATAAACTCCAGCAAAGAAAGAACTGCGTAGTACAGATGTTCTGCACGTAATAGTTTGCTGCAGTTTTTCCTTTGACAAACGTCCTTATTGCATTCGTCTTTTGAAGCATATGAAAGCAGCATTTAATCGAAATGGGTCCCGTCTAGCACACTGAAGCTGCTTCATCTGACAGCAGCCAAACTGCCTCATGGAAAGTAGTTTAGCTCCAAATTAGCTTGCTTCTATGTTAAATACCAGCTTGCCTGAGAGATATTTGTGAAGACTCCCATATATATCTGTAATATTCTGAGCTTTGAAGCATATGTGCCCGAAAGCTGAGATAGTCTCTGTTGAGAAGTACAGTACGGTACTCCAGGCTTCATCATAGACTAGAAATGGCAATTATAAAGTATTTGAATGCAGCTGACAAGACCCTCGGTAAAAGCAGTGTTAGAGTATCAGAGACAAGAAAAGTCTTGGTAGTCTGGACAGATACTGTCACGAGGAGGATCATATGTGTAGGAGATAAATAGATGAGCCAGGATTCGACTGGAGCAATTAGAGAAATCTGGATTCCCACATCTTCACCGAATCTATTCACAATATAATTTACTGGTTACGTATACATCACAGATAGTCCTGGAGACTCACAATGAAATTGGGGGTTTGGTGTGCTAGATGCTGTATAAAAATAGAAAAAAACATATAGTTAACACTAACTGGGATATTAATATGTTAAATAATACTGGATCATGAAGAGAGCAAACTTTTTAATTTCTGTTGCTAAATCATGAAAATGTGGCATGCTTTTTCCCAGGACCTTGTCTCAGGCAATTTCTGTCCATGGTTCAGAAGTCAACACAGCAAGAAAATAATCTCTGTAGGCGGTTTGCATTGCAACATCTCTGTTTGGAGGCTGTAAGAGTTTAAGTGGTTTGGCCAGGGCATACCAGTTTTTCAGTGCCAAAGAACAGATCCTGGCACTGTTTAGTTTGTATCATACAGGTGTAGGCACAAAAAATGGGATAAAAACAGTGAGAAATTGTCCTGCAGCCTGGCCTACCATCAAAAACCTTGTTTCCTCCTGCTGAATGCTCCTATGGATTTGTGATTGCAAGATGTCTCACAAAGATATTTGCTAACCACTTTGTTCAACAACATGGGCATGGGCATGGCACAGGATAAATGTCGTCCTCACATTCCGACTTTATGGACCTTCACCTGTGCTGCTTAATGGCAATAAAATATTAAACCACCTGCTTCATAAAGCAAATGGTTAGTATGTGTTGTCTTTGAGCAGGCGAAAGTCTGTGTTTGTGATCACTGGAGCAAGTCCAGCATCCTAAGGAAGTTCTGCCTTCTCACCCCCCACCTGAACCAACATTTTGAAATTTGTCATTCTGTAGGATTTTACCCCTCTCTCTCCAAGAGCCTGAATGAAGCCCAGAGCGGGTCAGCATTGTTCAAAGGCCAGGACTTGGCTGGTGCTCAAAGATACACACAATAAAATGGAGATACAGTTGCAAAGTAAATTATAACTTTTAACAAGAGCCTACAAAACTAACAACCGTGGCAGATGTAAATCTTTGGTCAGAATGCATTCCCCAATAGCTTAGAACAAGAGGTAAATTGATGGAGAAACAAGCGCTCCCAGGTTCATTTTAATGCTGCCCATAAAGCTTTCCCCTGCCAGGCTTCTAGCTGAAAGTGTCTCCTATATGACGACAGGGTAGTCACCACAGATTTTTTTTGTGGCCAAATTTATTTCAAAGCATCTGATAGGGTTGAAGGAAAGTTCAATATGATTTAACAGTAGGACAGGAGGTAGTAGAATCATATACTATGTATATGTTGTGGATGTCCCATCTCTGGAAGCATTCAAGACCAAGCTGGATGGGGCTTTGAGCAACCTGGTCTAGTGGAAGGTGTTCCTGCCCATGGCAGAGGGGTTGGAACTAGATGATCTTTAAGGTCTCTTTCAACTCCAACTATTCTATGATTCTATGAACATACCCACTTGATGACGTGAAATGCCTACAAATCAGAAAAGTGTCAAAACAGCCTGCTTTTTTCCCTTAGCTGCAGTAGTTGGCTCTTTGAGATCATCCCTTTAGGACAGAAAATACTCAGTCTCTCACTAATACTCTCCTACATTTGTGGGGTTAGACAAAATGTTTACTATTAGGAAGGACACTGAATGTAGGCTTTCTGAAGTCCCCTTAAAGTCACAAGGACTTTCTGAGAGGCTTAAATAGTACTTATCTGGAAGCTGTTAATTGCAAAGCAATTTTTTATTACTTTGCAGGGCTTACCCAAGTGCAGGTCATAGACGGATGTGCAAGCTTTTCCAGTCTGTCTGTTTCCAGCTCAGGTACAAACTGGAAACTTGTGTTCACTGTCACATCACCTCCAGGTAAGCTCCATTTTTTGCTTGTTTTTTTTTTTTTGTTTTTGTTTTGGTAACTGAATTCAAAACTCTACAGGTGGTCTGGATTAATAAAAAGGGAGTTAAGCTTTGTTTGAATGAGTGAAGCAATGCCAAACCTCTAAATAATCTGACTTCTGTTACACCTCCAAGTTGGCATTACCCAGGCAGCAAGAAGGCTGAGTGATTCCTGTACTATTCATGCAAGATCCCCAAAATCAAGATGAGTTAGTACAGAGAAATATTGCCAGAGAAAGGTGCCTCTTTCTCCCTGGACTGCCTACCTATGTATCCCATGTGGGAATCAGGTACTTCGGGTCAGCTAAGCTGTCAGAGCAAACTTTTTCCTATAAATTGAGTTCTCTCGTTCACTCTTTTTTTTCCTGTTTGTATTCAGAAATTTCCCATCTGTGCTCCCAGTTATTTTCATAGTGCTTTTTACTGACCATTTATCTGCAGCTGGCCATCTTTATGGGCACGACAGGTTATGAACACTCAGAGCATACCTCCAGGATTGGGCTCTACTAAGGGTATCTCTGAGCAACCCAGTGATGGTGAAGTGGAAGGTGTGCTTACGCCTCTTTAGAAATACCAGCTGAAGGGGATGCCAGAACCTCAGGGATAAGGCGCCACATGAACCCTGGCTTGTAAAAGTCTCAGGACATCTGTGCTATAGAAGCACCAACTGTCTGGGGGCTTGATTTTACCTATAAATCTGATTCTGAAGGTATATAGGTGTCAAAGTGATGGTTTCTTGTCTCAGAATGACTGCTGAGGCACGTCAATGGAGAAGATCTCTGGCATGTAGCCCAAAGACATATCAAGATATTGATGTTGTAAGACCATGTCTAGTGTGGACCGCTCAACATAGGAAAGACAAGGACCTGTTGGAGCAAGTCCAGAGGAGGGACACGAAGATGATCAGGCAGCTGGAGCACTTCTGCTATGAGGCTAGGCTGAGAGAGTTGGGGTTGTTCAGCCTGAAGAAGACAATGCTCTGGGGAGATCTTATAGCAGTCTTCTAGTACCTGAAGGGGCTACAGGAAAGCTGGGGAGGGACGCTTTATCAGGGAATGGAGTGACAGGACAAGGGGTAACAGTTTTAAACTGAAATAGGCTAGATTTAGATTCGATATTAGGAAGAAATGCTTTACTGTGAGGGTGGTGAGCCCCTGCCCCAGGTTGCCCAGGGAAGCTGTGGATGCCCCATCCCTGGAGATGTTCAAGGCAAGGTTGGATGGGGCTTTGAGCAACCTGGTCTAGTGGTAGGTGTCCCTGCCAGTGGCAGGGCGTTGGAACTAGATGGTCTCTAATGCCCTTTCTAACCCAAACCATTCTATGATTCTATGTGTAAAGTCTCTATGCTGGTATTATACATATACATATGTATGTATATTGATATATATCTATATAGATATAGATGATACCCATCAGGTGGATAGAAGCCTAGGAAGGTCAGATAGATAGAAATATTTCCAGGAGAGATAAGGCGGTGAGTGTGCCCCTGCATAAAGCCCTGTTGAGTACTTCTTTGAAGTGCTGAACATAATTTCACTTACGCATGTTCAGAGATTGTCTCAAAATGGAGTAGGTACAGTGAGGGAGGGCTGAGCATTTTGTTAATGAGAACACTCCAAGACAGTGTGGCTTGTTTCAGCTAGAAAATGCAGAGAAGGGAAACACATCAGACAGGTGAAGTGGTCAAGTGGAAGTAGCTAAGGAAAAAATCTGAAATAAAAAATTAGAAAAAGGTTATTAACATTTAGACTGCATTTTTTCTGAACATTCTATCTTGATGGATAGGAATAGTGAGAGCAGGAGATCAAACTGCTTTTGGATGGAGGTCAATACATTTATGGATGATGTATAACATGGTACACACGATAGCATGAAATAAGACTTATAACCCAAGAAATGTCTTCCTATTCTGTGATTAAATGAAGGTCTAGAATTATTATTTTTTTTTTTTAATGAGAAGACTTTGCTTCTCCTAGTCACAAGTGGCTAATCAACATCTAGTGTTGCCCATGGCTTTGCAAAGGGAGAATTCTGGTGCTACAAGTACCTGGAGGTGGCCTTTAAAGGGGGGACATGTCTATTTTGAGGGCGTATGCTGCTGAACACTCGCTGCTCCCATTGCCTTCCCTTCAGTGAGAGCAGATGGAGACTCAGCACCTCACAGGATCCAACTTTTTAGTGGGAAGTACAGTTTAATGAAATATATTTTGAAAGCTACTTCAAGGGAGTCACAAAATCCTCTTTCTTATGAACAAAAGACAAATGCAGATCCCTTTTATGAAATATTTAGCCAGTCAGGGTGTTGCAAAGAGATGTTTACAGCTAGCAATGTGGATGACTAATGCATCTGTGTAGGTATCACCTTTGTAAATCAGAGTATTGTACACCTTTAATATGCGTTGCAAAAATACACACCAAAGAAGCAATCCCCTTTGCTTGTTTGTAATTGGGAACCATGCTGGAGACAGAATAAAGGCTTTTGTACTGACAGAATCTTACTGAAGGTATTCGTTTATTGGTTGAGATAAACAAATGAAAATTTATCAATCAAATTTCAAAATCAATCAATTTTCAAATGCAAAATCAGGTTTCTGTCTGTACCCTGCCATATTTTGTGATTTGGAGAAGGCTCAGAAGATGCAGCTGATGTTGAATGCAATAATCCCAAGTGCTTTAGTGGTAGTTCCTGGGGAGAGCATACTATTCATAGCACTGCTGCATAGTCTTGCCCCTTGTTTTACAGTAATATTCACTTAACTGATATGGATCCCAATGGGCTTGATCCATCCACCTTCCATTTAAACCAATCACAGTCTACTCAAACTATTAGAGCAGTGCAAAGAACCTTTAAGCACCTGTCTGTGTAGAGTCCTTCATATCTGTGAGATTACTTCTCTCCTTTCAACCTGCAGACAAATTTTTCCCAATTGGAACATGCTTCCCACATTGTTCTGATGAAGCTCTGCATTGTTCAAGTGGACAATATTGACACAGATAAAAGTACTCACAGGTACTTACCCTAGTCTACAAGCCTCCATCTGACAGTGTTTCTGATTTTTTTTTAATGAATTGATGAAAAAAAAAGCTTTTAGATTTTTATTAAAGGTAGAACTCAAACAAGTAAAAGGAATATCCATCTGTCAAATTGATTAGAATTGTGGGGTTAGGACTGATAATGAGGCAGGTAGTAAGACAGGTAATGAGTTGATGTGCTAATCCACATCCTTCGGATTGGTCTACAGAGAGTGCCAGGGTCAGTTTTCTTATACTTTTGTCCTTCCCAGGCATGTCTCCATTCAAAATGCATTTTGGAAGTGATTCAGGGAACAAAAACCTCTCTGTATTTCTGATTTTTAAAAGGGTGGTATTAGGCATCTTCCAGTCCTTGAAGCTCAGATGCTGAGACTTAATGAATGCTTTACCATAGAAACTATGAGTAGCAGCTGGCTTGATTCTGACTTCATCTGCAGAAAACTTTAGTATCTCTGGTTGAAGAGCATTACTCAAAGCTTGTGTGTGTCAAGAGGGTAAATATTTATCATGCTAACAGCAAGGACACTGATTTTTTTTTATTTATTTATAATGGTCATTATTGACATGGTGGAAAATATTAACAAGTTTACTGGGAGTTTTCTGCATCACAGACTTAAGCTTAACACTACTGAGTGTTTCTAGGTTCCCCATAACTTACATTGATATGAATCTGGTATAGACTGTAAAAATTGTGTGTGATTTAGCACCTTCCTTGTCACAACCAGTTTCTCTGTCTTGCTTGGCAGAATATGCATGTTTTCTGTCTGGGCTTTATCTGTTTGGCCTCAGAAATAGAAAGTTGCTGAATGTATTTTCTGGGTTTGGTAGTCAACTGGATAAATTCATGGAAGAAACACTAGGGATTGTTGCATACAAAGAGGCTGCCTCTCCTTCAGGAAGCACTGAAAGCTTGAAACTTACATTGGAGAAATTTTGTTACCTATTTGGTTTGTCCTGGTACTCACTCCTAAATAAATATTGTTGCCTAATGTTGGATCTGGAAATTGATGAACTTAGCTGTTGTTCCTGCATGCGTTCTTAACAGCAGCATCACTGTTGAAAGGCTATAACCTGGTGTTCTAGCTGTGAAACCAGTGTTCTTACTTTTGTAATAAACTCTGACTGCTTTAAATTCTCAGGAGCTAAGTTTACTGTGCTGTCTCAGCCATTTACCATCTTCCCTGACCCCACGGGAGTGAAGGCCAGCATGATCCTTGTTGTCATACTGAGTTCAGCAGCATCTGCATTCATCCTCACTTTTGCTTTCTGCTGGTTCAAGAAGAGCAAAAGCAACAGTAAGTTGGAAATGCCCACTAAAATTTATACTTACAGACTCCCTATTTTATTTAACAACTCTTCAGTGCGCCCACAAAAGGATTCAGACAGTGTCTCTTAGAGAAAGCTCTGAGAAGTTCAGCGATTAGCAGTATAATTTGTAGTTCGGGGTTATGCAGATTTTGCCTGTAACGTATGCCTGAGTCCTGGCTGGAAAAAGTTTAACTGTATGATGAAAATCAGATTTCTGTAGTGCAGAGAAGGAATTGCGAAAAGAAGGAAATATTTGCTATGATTTCAGTGATCCGTTCCGCCACTGCATTTCCCTGATAAAGGATGACATAGCAAAATATTGCTGTGGTGAGGTTGTGCAAAGCCTTGACTGAGGACCAGACACAGCCACAGTGTGAATGCCACTGAGACAGCAGAACAGCCACACTCACATCTCATGTCACACTGTCAGCATCATTCCAGTCAAAGTGGTCACAGGAGGGCTACAGCTTCTCTGGAGTTCTCCCCCGAGCAAATCCACACCTCTACTCATTTACCTTAAGGTTGCTTTCTTTTTAGCATCGACCTTAAAACAAATATAGTACATCAAAGAGGCTTTTCCACTGAAGAAGGCATAGTCATTTGTGTAAGAGAAGAATCGAAGATAAAAGGAGGTGACTATAACTGTTGGTAGCTTGATTGACAAACAACCACCTTAAACTTCTGGATATGTTGAAAGTTACCAATAGATTGGCCTTTCAGATGTGCTAACTGAAGTTGGGACCTAGCCAAATGTACTGTAGTGGAGGAGCAAATGCTCATCCCAGACATCTCCCATTAATTTCAAGACCTTCTCACTAGTTTCTCCAAACTTTTGCTTTCAAGTAACTTTGCAAATCCAGGCCAAAGGGTCTTTCTCCTAAACTGCACCATGACCACTAACTGCAATCAGGTCTGAATTACTAGTCTTACTGAACATAGTGACAACATAAGAAAGATTTTACTGAAGAGAATGGGTAGGATCCCTAATGGCAAAACACAGGATGAACATAAAAGAACTCCCTCTGCCTTTGGGCAGAAAGAACATTTCTAGATTATCTGTTAATTCACCCTAAATACATTGTTGCTTGAATTGATAATTGCTGCTGAACTGAGGATGGATTGAGTGATGTGACTGTATGTTTCATTACAGAAACGAGGAATGAACGAGCTGATGTACCAAAGGCCAAAGCACCCCATAAACAAGCACAGGCTCATGCAGCTCACATTCAGCCTTGCCACAATCAAGGAGAAAATAAAAGTGGTGTGACTGTAGCAGGAGGTGAGACTGCAGTTTGACAATAATTCAAATTTATAAACAGATGGACGTCAAAAGTCGGTTTAGGTTTCTTAACAAACTGCAGGTTTGTATAAGATCAATGGCACAGTTCTTCTCAGAAGGTTTATCACTTTATTACCTCCTCCTTCTCCTCCCTGATGTCTTTTTATTGTCATTTTCATAGAATCATAGAATGGTTTGGATTGGAAGGGACCTTAAAGTTCATCTAGTTCCAACCCCCCTGCCATGGGCACTTTCCACTAGATCAGGTTGCTCAAAGCCCCGTCCAACCTGACCTTGAACACCTCCAGGGATGGGGCTTCCACAAATCCTTGTCTCCATTTTATCTCCTTTTATCTCCTTTTTATCTCCTGTTATATATATTGTGCGAAATCCTGGCTTCACTGAAGGCAGCAGCATAATCCCCCTTGCACTCAATGAGTCCAGGATTTCACCTGGTGTGTTTGGAGTAGGGCTGTGACCAACATTCCCACAATGTCCCCAGCGTGCCTGGAGCAACTGTGTTTCTCCCTGCCCATTTCTCAAAGTGTTGTGGCAATAACTGCACAATGTTCAAAAAGCTCTGGACAGGTTTGCAGGAGTGGAGGACACTTGCTGTAGCGGACAGCGAGGTACACTGGAGGTGGGACTCATTTGCATGGTCTCTATTGCCTCCACCACTCACTGGACCTTCCTTCTGTGCTTTCTGAACAGTGAGTCCAAGACAGCATCCCAAAGCGGCTCCATTCCCACCCACCCCCTCCATGTGTCCCCCAGGGTCCCTGCCATAAACAACCTTCTTCCGCACACCTCCTCGAGACTTGTCTTTTCATCATCTGCTGATCAAACACGACTTCTTCTGAGGTCACAGAAAAGCAGACAGCCTCAGGGCCATGTGGCTGGCAGCACAAAGCTTTGGCTTCCCTCGCTGCAAGTGTGAAATGTTCTCATTGTAGTTGGGTTGTTTTTTTTTGTCTCACCTGCCAACAGCGCACATCTAAGGGCATTCGGATAACCCTGCTGAAACACCCATTTACTCTGTTTTGGGAATTTCTTTTTCCTCCTCCTTCCTGAAGTCTGTGGATTACGTAAGAGGCAGGGAGAGGTGAGCTGGAGTTTTATCTCCTTTTAATTAACATCTATCACAAAAGCAGAGGGAGAGAGAGAAGGAGAGAGGAAATTTTGCAGCTTATGTGTTTTGATATTTGCTGTACTCCTCCAAAACACAACGTTCAGCTGTATGCCTTAGGATACATAGCTGCTATAAATTCATTTTTTATCTAATTTGTCTGAGATCTAAGCTTCCTGTGGAGGTCTGAGATCAAAGGATCTGATTCTGTCTGATGTCGGCTCTGACACATAATGCGTGCTGACTTAGTTCTGTCTATAAACTCGCAGTGGGAGGCTGCCATTCTCCCTTGGCACCTTTACATAGTGAACTTTTATTTTGGCTGGGGAGGCTGACAGGTATAGAGTTGATTGGAGCCGTTGTGTAAATAATTCATGGAAAGATTTTTTTGTCAGAAAAAGGCAATCCAGCCACTTAAAGTCTTTTAGGAATAGTTGCAAGACAAAAAGATTCCCCGATATGTTCAAATCTAAACAAGGATAACAATATCTTAAGTGAATTTAATACATATGACTTGGAAATGTCTAATGTTTGATTTCCCCTTATTTAAAGTGCTGTTGGTTTTGGAGAGAGAGAGAGAGAGAGAGGAAATCAAAGCTGCAGTCTTTTTGTTTAGTTTCTGCTTTATAGCTGTTCCCCCCATAAGAAATCCCACCTTCCTAATACCTCTAAGTGTTCAGAGCCTTTATTATTAATCACCACAGAAAGTCTTGCAAGGCAGAGTTTCTCTCTGTGGGTGCTTATACATGCAAAGTCCAGTGGAGGTAGGGGCCCTGGTTGTTGTCCCAGAACGAGTAGCTGAGGATGGCGATGAGGAAGAAAGCTTTATGCATAGATATACGGTACTGCAGGGGAGAAGGGATTAAGATATTACCTTGCCTGACCTTAGCATAACAAAAAATCTCCTCAGCTTCATGTAATTGTCTCTCTCTTGAATTAAGCAACTTTTGATTGAGTGATGCACGGTCAACAGAACAGCACAGTGGAGGAAGGTATTGGTTCTTTTTGCAGTTTATTCCAGTGGTTCATCACCTTCACCATTGAAAAGTTATATCCTATAACAGCTTACATTTCCTAGCTTCAATTTCCAGTCCTTTCCAGTATTATACCTTACTGATCTTTATCCTGGACTGCTTGGCCACCATTGCCCAGAAGTCACTGTTGTATTCATGAAGAGGTTCTCCCACTCCCCAGATATGGTCTGCATCCCTTGGTCCTAGGTTGCTCGGATCAACTTCTCCTTCTTCTTTTCTACCAGTTTGCCGTTCTTCCCAGCACTTACAAAAGTTCATCAGAGTCAATTTTAGTTTTAATTCCAAACCATTGGTGGAAACACTGGCTATCATCCATTCGGTGGTAGTGTCTGGTACTGCCACACATCCCCATCTCTGAGAATTATTTCCCATATATAATTGCTGCCTCAGCTCTATCTGCCAGCTGGTACCTAATCCAGTTAATCGTATGCTTCATTGATATTGAACAGTTTGTATTTAATTTTAAAAAATCAGGATGTTTTAGATTACTGTGTCGTATAAATCTCAAGACAGTATTTCATCCTTGAAACTGCTCATATCCAGAAAACTTTTAGCCTCCTACATTAATTCAAACTCACTTGAAAAAAAACATTTTCACAGTTGAAAATGGCACCTTTGAAGATGAAGAGGGCGTCAATATATGTGAAGAAAGAACATGAAGCTTTGCTATAATGGATGATCATGACATGGTTATCTTGTTTATAGAATCATAGAATTGTTTAGGTTGGAAAAGACCTTTAAGATCATCAAGTTCAACTGTTAACCTAGCACTGCCAAGTCCACCACTAAACCATGTCGCTCAGCACCACATCTACATGTCTTTTAAATACCTCCAGGGATCGTGGCTCAACTACTACCCTGAGCAGCCTGTTCCAATGCTTGATAATGCTTGAAGAAATTTTTCCTAGTAACTAATTTAAACCTCCCCTGGTGTAATTTAAGGCCGTTTCCTCTAGCCCTGTTGCTTGTTACTTGGGAGAAGAGACCGACGCCCACCTCACTACACTCTCCTCTCAGGTAGTTGTAGAGACCGAGAAGGTCTCCCTTCAGCGTCCTTTTCCACAGGCTGAACAACCCCAGGTCCCTCAGCCGCTCCTTCTAAGTTGGAATTGAAAGCTATGCATGTACAAGTTGAAAAAAAGCCACACTTCTAAACAGGAAAAACGAGTATCAGCATAAAGAAATAGGAAAATTGTAGAAAATAAATGACGATAGGGGAAAATTATGTCAGCAAACAGAATTCCAATTAATGAATTATAGAAAGGGAGAAGAGAATGAATCTGAGCAAAAGGTCTGAGAAACCATGGGAATGAATGTTGCAGGCTGTTAAGTGTTAAAATTCAAAGACAAACCTGAAAAGTAAGAAATGGTAACAATACATTTTCTGGGGTCATTTGTGATAAAGACCTGTAATATATGCTGAGGAATGGACTACAAAAGCTGATGTTGTCCACTAACACATGACATGTGGGACTAGGACTAGTTCTGGAGTTGGAACAAGTATAAAAGCAGTTTAAATGAAGCAGACTCCCAATCTTGCACTGAAGTGATAGCACACCCTGCCAACTCAGAAGCCATCTGCTGTAACACTACAAGTGATTCTGCCTCTGTGGTTGATAACCGTTTGGTGTATTAAGATGTAAACATTTTTAGTTTCCACATGAAAAATGTATGGTATATATTGATATTTTCCTGCATCTTTCAACATCATTTTTTAAACAGCATTGCAGGTCACAGACTCTGCCTTGAGTAGGATTCAAATGTTGGAAATGAAAAGTTCTGCTTTATGTTACAGCCTGATTCATAGAAGGTTGATGTATTTTATAGGTGTGTAGTATTACATTTGTTATCAGTCCTAGCAATACAGAGCTAATTAAACAGCTCTATTCTATATACTGTATTATTAAGCATTTATTGAAATATTTGTTAACCATTGGAAGATGCTCTTGGAGCTGTTAGTGTGTTACTAAGAACAAACCAGCTGGTTTGGTTGCTTTTTATTTATTTGGGGAAAGAACTTATGGTGGTTTGGTTTTAACAACTTATTCCTGTCACACTAAAGTTTGTGGAGAGCTACGATTATTTCTCCAACAGCAACTACTTTTTCATTAATGTCTTTAACACACAGTAAAGGCACAGAAGGGTAAGGAACATGAAGGTAAGGTCTTACTTTCATTTTAAAGCACAAACAAGTCTTGCTTTCACAGGTATGGAAGGAACTGGAGCAAAGGGACATGCCACAGGACAACTGGAGGAGCTGAACTTCCAGCCCTGTGAAGCCAAGCCAGTATGCAAGATGAGCACTGCCCAGCATAAGACAGGTGGCAGAGACACCTTTTCTTCACCTAGGAAAAGTGACAGTCACCAACAGCTACGTAGAGTAACATCTCCTGGTGACTCTCTGGAACTTCAGCAGCCAACTGTCCCAGGGCACTCCAGCCACAAGGATGGCCCCCAGCCTTCAACTGGTTACAAGAAGGAAGAAGTCTGAACAGATGCCCAAACTTCAGAATGATGTTGGAGAACATGTTGCCATGGTAGCAGCAGAGGTGTAAGAGAAGTGATGTGAGGTGGTGGCCCACTGATAAAGCAAGCTTTGCCTGGTTTGCAGTCTATGTGAAGCTGAGTCTTTGACTCTGTGGTCAGAGAAAAACATACTCTCATTAGCATGGGGAACCAGGCTGCCATGCTGCTCATGTACAAATGAACCTGTTGCTTGGATCTGCAGCCAACTGGGAGGCTCTGTCTGTGTCTATGTTGTTGACCATTCTTAGCTTCGAAAACAGGGTGAGTTCATCCAAACTGCCTGTTGTGAATAGTCCTTCTGACACCTCTAAAACTCTCTCCAAGAGTTGTTTGGGGAACTGCTAGCTGGCTCGCTAGGACAGCTTGGAGATTATCTTCAAAAGCCTAACAAGTCAATAGTGCAGATGATTGGATTTCTGACACTTTAATGTACTAGCACTGATGTAGTCTTAGCGTCTAGAGCAATGCCGATTGGTATGTATGTATATAAATAAATATATATGAATTTTCCCATTTCTTCCAATCATGCCTCTAGTTTCATTCACAGAACATCAGTATGTGCATAAATCTTTTCCTTTTTCTGAGGAAATCCACACACATATTCAACTTTCATTTCATTGTGACTTGAGTAAGTGCTTCCATTCCTCCCTTTAAAAATCTGTGTTGTTATTTTTGTTTTAATTAAAGGATTTTACTGAGTTAAATCTTCACCATGGCATCATTTCCTAACACTCTTAAATCACTGGCTTGTTATGAACACTACTCTTTATGAATGATAATAATACTGTTGATGTTCTTCGATTGCTCAGAGAATTCCTCTGTGCTTTGCTTTACTGAGCTGGAAGATTAGGTACTTTATTATGCCCTCTCTGTACCATAAAATTCTTGGTTGTGAGGTGGCCTGGTGGCACAAGATAAAATTTATAGTCCTCTGCAGAAAAAACACTTAAGCAGAAAGATGAGGTTTCTGACCAGATCAGCAGTGGAAGAGAAGGTAAGAAACCTTGAGTTGAAAAACAACAACAAACCAAAATCAACCACAAACCAGTTCACTTCAACCTGAAGGAGCTACGGTGCACATTCTGGGCTGTGAGCTACACAGATTTCTAGGCACAAAAATAAACTCGCTAGCATTGGCTCCTTCTCTGTGTTGTGTTTATAAACATAATTTTCAGGTGAAATCAGACTGAGTTGAGCTAGGTTTCTGGCTGACTGCACAGGAGCTTTTCTGGCTTAAGGCAGTTGTAGATGAGGACCTTATATTATTAAGTGCAATAGATCAGCCTTTCTAACCTCTTCAATGATATGCAGAAGCCATTTCTTACAGTATTTTCTGCAGAGGCCAAAATATTCTTTTATGTGAGTCAACATGCTAGATCCCTAAGGCTCATGATTCAGGGTCTGAATAAAAAGATATACCTTGCAGAGACATCCAGGTTTGGTGAAATGATTTGGAGACCCTTCCTTTCCTCCACAGCTGATACCTACTTTTAGATGCTTTCATGTGCTAGATCCTTTTCTCTGCAGAAATACAATTTCTCCATCCCCTGAACTCCGCTCCCCTTCTGTAGTTCTATTCCAAGAGACTCTATCACATCCAAGCAAAGTGAAAGCAAATAATATATAATTACAAATATCAGAATGTATGCAAATAATATTTAATGCAAATTATATGCAAACATTATACAATGGAGCCTTCTTTTTTGTAAAAAAAAAAGTCAGGCATATTGGAAATAGTTAAGGGCTTTAATTAATCCTTTAATTCATAATCCTTTTGTTTATCCATACTTTGTTTACAGAATAAGTAATGTCTTGCATGTCTAGACCTCTAATGGAATAAGCAGGGCTAAAAAATGTTTAACTGTTTAACTGCAGCATTATCCACCTTGACTTCCCCCAGTGCTGTGCATTAACCGAGTGAGTGGTGGAGCATGGGAAAGAAGTGGGGAGAAAGTGAAACGAAATGTCATGAAAAGTTAATGGTTGGACTTGATGATCTTAAAGGTCTTTTCCAACCTAAAGAATTCTATGATTAGTGCAAACATGAAGTGAATCCTGAATAAATAAGAAATTTAGGGGATATTTTGTTGTCTATCAGGGAATAAAAAAATCATTTTAGTGATCAGAGACAAAGAAAATGTGACTGACAGTTAATGGTTGAAGAACATTGTTAAACATGAGATGGTACCTTTTCTAAAAATAATTGGTTTTGGACTGATTGCAACAGCACTTGGATGAAATGGGATGCTACTGCTTTGTAGGAGATCCAGATATATTTTGAAAATTTTTCCATCTAGACAAACAAAGGGAAAAAACAGCCTCTCACTCTTACAGAGAATGTGTGGTTAGATTAACTGACATAGCCAAGCTGCTCCAGAATGTCCTGGGCAAGGTAAAGAAAGAAAACATATTTCTCATGTTCCAAGCCAAAGGCTTCATTTGACAACAGTTCGAATACCAGCTTGGCCTGTGGCACATCTGCATGTCATTACTGTCTTGCCATCAGCACTTCTGGTGATCCTGCAAAGACCCTTAGTCTTTGCATTGTTGAGTTCTCCTAAATCATAGAATCATAGAATCACAGAATGGTTCGCATTGGAAGGGACCTTAAAGATCATCTAGTTTCAACCCCCTGCCATGGGCAGGGAGACCTCCCACTAGACCTGGTTGCTCAAAGCCTCATCCAGCCTGGTCTTGAACACTTCCAGGGATAGGGCATCCACAACAACCTTGGTAGACTTCAGGTTATTAAAGGCTTCTGGCCCAGCTGGTATTCAGCTGAAAGGAGTTCACTTTTTTATACTGTCAAAGTCCAGCTTCTGCGAGGACACATAAAAAGACCACAGCAGGATTTCAGCTCAAGCTTTTCAAAGAAGCCCATAGGCACGTAATGGCAAAGACTCATGCTCTAGTGCAACCCACGTTCAGGCCAGCTCTGAGAGGGACACTAAGACCTTTCAGCAGATCCACTTAGGCTTAGCAAAGTACAAACTCAACTACACTGAACACCAAGGAAGCCTTCAAAGTGCCAAAATGAATGCAATAGTCTCTGCATATGCCTGGGCAGATCCGTGCTCTGAGACCCAAAGTCTTTCTTGACAGACATGTTAAATGTCAGTGAAATTTGACAAGTTTGGCCCCAGCACAGACAATGGCAAAAATTTCATTAGGTTTGCTGGATTTGGGGTTTCCACCTGCTAGCCTTTTTCTGTAGTCCCATCTCCATAACACTTGAGTTCCTTTTTTAATATAAATAAGAATGTAGCTGAAAGGATGCTTGTTTTTTACCAAGATTTTTGGGCTTGTCTGAATTCCTAGACAATGTATGGTCAAAATTATTCTTCTTCCTTTCCGCCCCTCCCCCCGCTCCTTCTGTGGAAGTGGTATTTTTTCCTCTTATGTCTGAAGTAGAGGAGTGCATTACAGACAAAATTGCCTAAGGCTTTGGGCCAGAGTAGATGAGACTTCATGAAGATACAGGAACAGGCACATGGATAGAAAAAAAGAAAGCCTGTGAAAAATTAAAATGACAAGCCTGGTTAGGAAGCAGAGATAACTGGTGATGTAGTAAAATTAATTATAGACTGGGTTGCAGGAATGGTGTGCCTAAGACAAAATTAAAAAAAAAAAAAAAGAAAAACCAAATAACAGCAATGAGATTATAAACCCTTTCATCATCTCTATATGGTATAACTCCCAATCCCTATTTATTATGACATTTATTATGGCATTTATTTCTATAGGATGAGAGGTATAAATGGCAAATAAAGGAGGCAACTGTCCGGTCAGAAGGCTTTTCTCTGAACTTCTGATTCTACAATGAATAGCTTTATTAAGACAGAAATTATAGTAAAAAAAATCTTCAGTGGACTAGGAACTGTGAGAGAAAACCTTCACT
Source organism: Rissa tridactyla (assembly GCF_028500815.1). Taxonomy (NCBI): domain Eukaryota; kingdom Metazoa; phylum Chordata; class Aves; order Charadriiformes; family Laridae; genus Rissa; species Rissa tridactyla. The sequence goes on along the minus strand of NC_071468.1, from coordinate 122,831,976 downwards.
GGATCGGGAAAACTGCATGATGCAACACCCCAAGGGTAATTAAGGGTACTTACTGATACTGCAGATTCACAGGATTTTTTAGATTTAATTTTTGTAATCATTATGCATTTGCCAGGACTTGAAATTATTCCAGCTTTGTACCTACTGAAATGTGTGAAATGTTGAGGGATGATTTCTTGATCAACATTGTAAAGACAATTGCAGGAGTAAAAGCCAGATACAACACAGGATTGTTCTGAGATTTTGTAACACACCGTCAAAGGGTGTTCATACGGGGAATTCCCTGACATATAAAAGAAGTGTCCTTTTGAGGGGTGTGGACAGGAGGCAGGTGCTATCTGAGAAACAAGATTTCACATATTAGGTGACATAACAGAAGACAACCATGGTTTGAGGCTGCAGTGGGAGTCAGTGAAGTTCCTAGGAGAGTGAAGTCAACCTAGGAAGAACCTTTGGTAGATATCATAGCAGCTTTTCATAGAATCATAGAATAGTTTGGGTTAAAAGCCATCTAATCTAACCTCCCTGCAATGAGCAGGGATGTCTTCAACTAGATCAGGTTGCTCAGAGCCCTGTCCAACCTGGCCTTGAATGTTTCCACGGATGCGGCATCTACCACCTCTCTGGGCAACCTGCTCTGAGGTTTCACCACCCACAGCCTAAAAATTTTCTTCCTTATATCTAGCCAAAACTTCCCTCTTTTAGTTTAAAGCAATTACCCCTTGTTGTATTACTACATGCCCTGCTAAAATGTTTGTCCCCATCTTACCTGTAGGCCCCCTTTAAGTACTGAAAGGCTGCAGTAAGGTCTCCCCAGAGCTTTCTGTTCTCCAGGCTGAACAAACCCAATGTTTCCTCATAGCAGAGCGGCTCCATATCTCTGATCATCTTTGTGGCCCTTCTCTGGACTTGCTACAACAGGTCCATATCCTTCTTATGCTGAGGGCTCCGGAGCTTGACGCAGTAGTGCAGGTGGGGTCCCACCAGAGCAGAGTAGAGGGGCAGAATCACCTCCCTCGGCCTCCTGGCCATGTTGCTGGGGATGCAGCCCAGAATGTGGTTGGCTTTCTGGTCTGTGAGGGCACATTGCTGGCTCAAGTCCCGCTTTTCATCCACCAGTACCCCCAAGTCAGCAGGGCTGTTCTCAATCCCTTCATCTCCCAGCCTGTACTGATACTGGGGGTTGCCCCGACCCACGTGCAGGACCTTGCACTTGGCCTGGTTGAACGTCATGAGGTTCACTTTGGCCCACTTCTTGAGCCTGTCCAGGTCCTTCTGGATAGCATCCCATCCCTCGGGTGTGTGTCAACCAAACCACTCAGCTTGCTGTCTTCTGCAAACTTGCTGATGGTGCACTCGACCCCACTGTCTATGTCGTTGATGAAGATATTAAACAGTAGTGGTCCCAGTATGGACCCCTGAGGGACACCACTTTTCACTGATCTCCATCTGGACATTGAGCTGTTGACCACTACCCTCTGGATGCGACCATCCAACCAATTCCTCATCCACTGACCAGTCTACTCATCAAATCCATCTTTCTCCAATTTAGAGAGAAGGATGTTGTGGGGACCATGTGAAAGGCCTTAGGGAAGTCCAGATAGATGACATCTGTAGCTATTCCCTTGTCCACTGATGTAGTCATTCCATCCTTGTCACTGGCTCAAACCCGTGTGTGTGTGCAGGTCTGGAGATGCTAAGAAGGTACCATCAATCGCACTGTCTCACCAAAGCATATCAAAATTTTAAATTTTCAACGAAGAAAAGGAAACTAGAGTAATCATTCTGCTAGTGAGATTTCCAAAAAGGCAAATAGAAAGACACAGAGACTGTTTTATTTTTTAAACTGGAAGTTGAAAACTTTTTTGAAGGAGGGTTGTTAGGGGAGATATTTACCCTATCCTTTTGTTTTCTTTCTTTTTTTTCCCCACATCCTCTTTTCTTTCACATTCTGACCAGCAAAGAGGAGAAAAGTAGAGAAGAAGGAAATAAAAAAGAGACAAAACACTCTCGAATTACTTAAAAATTTAAATATTATATACTGTTAAATTTGTCCTTAGCTTTATTTTCAAGGTGAACATTTTGGCAAAAAACACCCAACAAAACTGGAGGACAGTGTGAAAAAAAAAATAAATATGACTCTATCTGAGCTTCTGTTCCCCTCTCTTGGTCTCCAGCTCAGTGAATCATTTTCTCCTAAAATACTCCCAACATGTGGTCGACTTTGCCTCAGATATTTCAATTAAAAAAGCTTTTTCCTTACATTGAAACCTAAATGAAAAATAGTCTCTATTACTGATGAGCCTGGCTCAATTTGCAGTTATGAACGAAGGCCATGGCAGAAGATTGCACATAAGCTAGGTAAACCTCCTAATAGCTTCCATATTGGATTATACCAGATCCTCATACTGAGGGCTGTTGGTGTTGGATACTTGGGGAAGAATATAAAAAAAAAGGGAAATATGAAATGACCCTTCCCTGGATTAAACCTTAAGGAATAAGAGACTTCTGGGAATGGTGGTTGCTCCTAGTGCACATTGGATGGACCCACTGTCCCTGAACATTTTCTGAAAGTGTAACGTGAATGTCATGTTACACTGAATTATCTATATCCCGTGTGACAAAAATAAGTGATTTCTGCTTTTATTTTAAATATTATGACTGATATTTTCTAGGTTTTGTCACCTGATAAATAGGGAGTAACACTTATTCTCCTTGCTTTTCTAAATGTCCTTCACATTCTTTATTACGCTTCGCTATTTTCCACGTTCTGTGTGAGTGCTGTGGGATGCAGGAATCTGACTGAAAATTCAGCCGACAATTCAGCTGAAAATTCAGCTGAAAAGATAAGGGTTAGTACCCCACTGGAACAGAAGAAAAGGAGGATATATACTGAGTCCTCCTGCAAAAGACCTCCCTCCCCTTGGATTTGTGCAGTTAAATCTCATGCAGTGGGAGGTAACACCGGTGTTTCCAGAAGGGGATTCCATTTTCTCTGGGAAAAAAAATTTCTCTGAAGCAAAGAGTGAGACTAGGCTGACTACGACCCTAATCTTGTGTCCTCAATTAGAAACCTGAATTCAGGTGAAAAAAAATTAGGGATTAAAGCATAAATACTAAAACCCGCCAGTTTAATTTGGGATCAGCAGGGAAAGAAGAACAGAAAGAGGTGACACAGCCAAAACAATGGCGTGGAAAAGGATCTCTGCAGCAGCACTGTGGAAGATGGACTCAGGCCAGATCACAGTGCATTTGTCGGAGCGAGGAGCCACACACAAGCTGAGCATGGAGCATGCGCTAAACTGGTCTGCTGCTTTGGGTGTAGATCATCTCATTCATTTCCCAGTAGGTCATTTGTCCATCCCCAGGGACAGGTTAGGTGTTGTTGGATTAATTTGTGCTTTCCCTCTTGATACAACTCTCCCTTACAGAGTACATTAAAGATGAATCTGGTGCCCAGGACACGCCAAGTCTCGCAACTGTCAAAGGCAACGATGCTAAAAATATCCCACCCTTGCTCTCTTTCCCCCCCTTGGCTGCCTCTCCCTGTCTAGGTGCTGACAAAAGTTATTTGTCGTATTCCCTTCAGTTGGTGAGTGACAGGAGACTGGTGTCAAGTGAGAAAATGAAATGTAAATTTTATTAAACACCTTCTCATCTCTGTGTATCAATCCAGATTCCAGCCTAACACAGCAAATCAAATCCTGTCTTCACCAGGCCTGAGGGCACACAAAGAATCATTTCTCCTTAATACCATTCCCTCCTAGTAAAATATTTTTCTGTTTAGTAAATGAAAATTTAAAATGCAAACCCTATTTTAATCCCAGAGAAAAGATGTGCATTGCAGGGAGAAGGATGCTACATTTCATTCTGTTATGCCTCATGCTTTCTTCTTGTTTTCAGACACAGCAACGATGATTAGCTGAAGCATAAATTGCAACTCCCTTTTAAGACTTGCCCATCGGGACTTTTTATCTTCATGTCCACCACTGGGCTTAGTAGCTTATGAGTCCAAAGATGATTCAGTATCCACTTGTTTAATCTAAAATTGCACGGTAAATTATAAGATGTACTGAAGTCTGAAACGCTGTTCCCAAGTGAACAGCATCAGGAGTTCATTGCTGTGGGTCCTACTACCGCTCTTTCTCTGAGGATGAGAGTCTTGGTCCACAGTGAGAGGTTAAATTTTCAGAAAAGGAAGCTTTTCAAGCTTCCTTCAAGGCTTCTTGTTGCTGAGCAAAATCATGGCTGGTTTGACTTCCTTGATATTCACAGTCAGAACATAAAATAATCTGTTTCTTTTGGTAACAGTGTGAAGACATTTGTATCTGTTTATCCAGGTTGTGTAGAGGTTGAAATTAGAACGGAGATAATACATATATGAGATAAACCCTGAACACAAAACAAATTTCCCTTTACTCCCAAGAGGTGGCACTGGAGAATATTTTTATCAGTCACTGATTAACCAACCCTCCATCTTAGCATGTGGTGCTGGAAGCCCTGGACCATTGCTCTCTGAGACACTCAGCGGAAGAGGAAAACCAAGACCACCTACACTCATTATTACTGAAAATTGTGTGTCTAGTCTAATCTAACTCTCCCTTGTGTGTAGTTATTATACTCAGATATGAACTCAGGGGGTGCTTCACTTCACTTTTCTTACACAGCTATTGCAGGATGGGCTGAATCACCCTCTGGAAGTGCTTGTATCTCTGCAGGTGTTAACTGAGTAGCTTAGATGAGATGGTTGACTTCTAGCCTTGTCAAGCCAGCATTTCAGATTAATCTGGCTATGCCCTTCCTACTTCCAGTAGAGTCTTTCACTGATTAGTTCCCAACTCATCATGAGTTATTTTCTGATGGGAAAAGTAGTGGAGTGCACAAATACTGCACAAGTAAAGTTTTTTTGCCGACTTTTCCTCTGAAAATAGTTACCTGCTCTGTAATTGCTCCTCTTAGCAGTAACTCATCCAGTATGAGCTTATCTTGGAGGTGGGGGTCCTGGGATTGCCTGATTCCTCCACCTGAGGCAACCCCTGAGAGGTTACAGGGATTCAGGGCTTTTCCAATCTCATGACCCTGGGAGTTAACCACAAGGTCAGTCAAGGTTCCCATCTTGAAGGTCCTGCAAGAATTGCCTACAGCACTTCATTTGAGCAGCCTGGTCTAGTGGGAGGTGTCTCTGCCTATGGCAGAGGGGTTGGAACTAGTTGATCTTTAAGGTCCCTTTCAACCCAAACCATTCTATGATTCTATGATTTCCAGGAGGCTGAGGGTCTATGCAGTCCCCAAAACCTCTGGAAAAAATTGTAATAATTCTAAAGAAAATGTTTTCATAACTAAAAAAAAAGATACTTCTGATATTCTATTTTAAATTCAGGTTTTCCCTTCAAAGAGAGATAGTAGATTGCTGTCAGCCCTAATCACTGTTTTTCCTAACCCCTTTTGGAGGAAAGGCTATGCAATTGTCCATGAATCAGGGATAGATGACACGAAGCAGGGAAGAGTTAAGGAACTCACTAAAGCTTGCACTAGGAACAAGTGGAAAAGAAATCAGCAAAAGCACCCATTTCCCTTGACTATCTGTCCTCAGACAAATTCACTACACCATTTTTGTTATCTAAGTCTGTTTCAGAGAGGAAAATGGAGACAGGCAGCACTAAAAAAGTAATGCAGGGCAAGACTTGCAGCTTACGCATTAGGCTGGATATCAGCTGTCCTCAGTTCAAGTCTGCATCCTGCCACCAATTCCCCTCTCCGACCTTAGGCCACTCATTTAATGTCTCTGCCCCTCAGCTCCTCACGTGCAAAATGAGAATGCTAATACAGCTTTTCTCTGTACCTCCATCCACTTTGCCCACTCAGGCTCCAGGGTCCTAAGCACTGAGGCTGTTTCTAATTAATTATTTTCCAAGTGCAGCTGAATACTGGCATCCCAGTTGCCATTGAAACCACCCTTGAAACAAAAGAGTAAAGGCAATAATAGTAATAGTGATTGTAATAGTAATAGAGACAGAAATAGAGACAGAAATAGAGAAAGAAATAGAAATAGAAATAGAAATAGAAATAGAAATAGAAATAGAAATAGAAATAAATAGAAATAATAGAAATAGAAATAAATAGAAATAGAAATAGAAATAGAAATAGAAATAGAAATAGAAATAGAAATAATAAGTGTACCTAGACTGGTTTCACTTGCAAGGTGCTGAGGGTTAAAGGAAAAAAAGGAAAAGAAAAGTGCAGTCCATGCAGAAGAGCTGTCATGTCACACAAATTGTCAGCTTCCCTAATATCACCAATCCCTCCTCCGCCTCACCAACTTAAATTCTCCCCTGCCTCAAGGTAGACGGCTGTTGGGACTCGGTGCTCTAGATACATCCACACCGGAGATCAGTCATTTCACACTGCCAGTGGGCTTCTTTACTATTCTAATACAGAACCGATTGCACACTATGACTAATAATGTTGGCTGTATGAAAGAATTATTTATATAGAGACTGAGAAAGGCCTCCTTGGATTTCTAGACAGGACAGTCTTGATTTGGAGAGAGCAAAGCATAAAATAACTTCAGGGCCATTTCCGACTGCTGTAGTCTGCAGGAGACAAGACGACAATTGGTGCTTGAATTTGAAGCTGCAGATGTATATGCTGTGGTAAACCCTCTTCCCTCATACCCCAGAGTCCCCCATCCTCAGAAATAAAGAAGGGACATCTAGCGAATGCCAATCAACACAGGCTTATGGAAAATAGGTCCTGTCAGACTAAATTGATAGCTCTCTTTCTGATGAGATTACAAGTTCAGTCGATAAAGATAGCAGTAGTCAAGCAATAGGCATCTGCGTGGCATTTGACTTGGTACACCGTGACATTTTGATTACAAATCTAGAAAGAAAAAAAAACCCACAAAATTAATGTGGTGCAGCCTAAGTGGATTAAAAATAGGCTGACAGCCTCAAAATGTGTTTATAGAAGTCTCTGCTAAGCAGGTCTGTTTCTAGTCTGGTCACAGAGGGATCAGGTTTTGTCCTGATGCTATTTTAGCAATGGTTTATCTATAAACACAAAGGTAATCTAAAAGTTGGTATTCAGCCAATTGGCTAATTAGATGGAGATTCAGGGGATGATAAATAAAATAAGAAGACAGATCCCTTATGTTGTGAGATCTGTGGATCAACCATGTTCAGACAAATGAGGTACATTTTATTATAACGATAGAAAAATTATACTTAAGGATATGGCTGTATTTACAAGGCAGAGTTTCTTTTCTGACAGCTGGTGACTGAAAACAGCTTGTCATCATGATAGATAGTAACTAAAGATGATATTTTTGTCAGGATAAAGGTCTTACAAAGGAGCTAATGTTATTTTGCTGCATAGACACAAAGCTTTTAAATAAGAAGAGGTTGCTTATATTCCAGGACTGATATTGTTTCTGGTTTTGATCTCTGCAGTTCAGTAAGTTGTTTATAATATTTCAGAGGGTTCACAAAGGAAACACAGATGGGGATAACACTTTGCATAGCAAAAAAAAAAAAAAAAAAAGCAGGGATTTTAAACCAGCTAAAAATTAAACACCCAGCGTAAATTAGTCATTTAGTCTTTCTCTGCAGCTAGCAATGGGTACCTGCAGAAGATGCCTCACCTTGCATCTCTTACTCTTATCTTAAGTCTTACAGTGGAATAAAACACCTCTGAAAGTGCTGATCTTATGACATGGTCACAGTCTAAAAATACCTGTAGGGGAAACAGAATTTTGAAAATAAAGAGCTTTTCTATTGCATAGACAAAACACTGTAAGCCAGGCAAATTCAGAGTGGAACTACTGGGAAGTTAAGAGTGAGGATATCAGCAAATAGTTTAGTAAGGGATGGGGGAATTGTGGGAGATCTTTGCTGCAATTTTGACTAGAAAACTAAATGTTTTGGTTTGGATACTTCTACCCTTCACTTGCCAAAGGTCTCTGCAGTCATCTTTGCACCCACCATCACCCTTCACAGCAGACAAGAAGAGAACAGTGTGATCCCTGAGGATTTCCTCTGGCTTCTGGGCTGGCCCAGCAACCTCCTTTTGTCTTTCAGAAGATGGCCCATCCTTTTCCCATCTCTCTGCATTTTCCCAAAGCCCTGGAAAGCCCAGGAGAGCAGGAGGTGTTACTGGAGAAAAGGAAGATGCTTCTTACAACTTGGATGGTGGGGGACATAGGAAGAGAAAGAGGAAAAGGAGGCTGAGTGCAGCCTTACCCCGCATCCTGGGAGAGGTGTGCTGAGGGTGGCAATGCCATAACCCATGGCAGCAAGGGGAAGACAGGAGAAAGCCCAGGAGAGGAAGCAGGGCAGGAAGGGGCACCTCTGACACCACTTTCCAGTCCTTTTTATCCATCAGAGCTGTTTCAACCCTCTAATATTAAGAAAAATCCCATACAACTAAGTCTTTCCTGCCTAATTATGTCATCTTACAAAGCTTTGGTGAGCAACCTTTGAAAGCTCTGACTGAGCTATTAGGAATTTAAGGCACGTTTTTCTTGTGAATCTCAGGACTTGCTCCTCACAACATTCCCCTCAAAGTAAGAGATGTTTTCAGTGAAGTGTTAGAGGGTGTCTCTGAAGAAATGGTAAGTAGCAGCAGCCACCTATGTCTTTTTTGGTCTAACTCCAAAGGCCATCCAAGTCCATGAGGTCCATTCTCTGGACATGCAGGTTTAGATAAGGTCTAAAAGGTAAATGTGGTTAATTTACTACTTGTTTCTCTTTCAAAGCCATCTATTAGGTTATCTTCCTTCCCATATCTATGGAGTACAAACAGTTGCGAAATACAAACTATGATGCCAAACACAGTTTAGCAACTCCAAAAATACAGCTTCAAATAACATTCCATTTTTGTAAAGTTTATAAGAACTACATATTTTGCACTGAGCTTTATAAAGGGAAGACTGGCACGCCTGAGCTCAGACATAAATTTGTTTTTCAGATGAGCTCTTGCCCTACTCTCTTCAAATGGTCAAAAATTGGAAAGACTCACTTCCATTAAGCCATCAAATTCCTCCTCTGCTCTACCAAGATATGACAGATATAAGGTTCATTAATATTGCTTAATAAAACAGGTGTATTACAAGGATGATTAGAGATTAGAATTGTATTCTTGTTTTAAGATTGCTGCAGAGGCTAAGCCAGTACTGCTCTGATCTTCATCACCATGGATATTTCAGAAATAAAAAAATTCCAAGACTCTCCTTTAAAACCACTGCACATATACTCCCCACACCTCTCAGAATGTTTAGTTCAGTGAGGCAAATATCCTTCATCTCAAGGTTTATTTATTGGTTTATAATATTCCTGGGTTGCATAATAGAGAGATGTCTCCTAATACTCTAGAGAAAGCAGGATTTCTCATGAATTTTATACGCATAATTTCCTTTGGGAAGTGCTGAGTATGATACCTCCTGAAGGACTCTGTGGAAAATTCATGTAAATAAGGCAAAATGGATTCACGGCTCCAGCCTGCAGTTATCTTGTGAACAGTGTTTTGTTAAACGAAAGCACTGAGGGCTTAAAACATGGACATTTTCTTTACGCACAATAGGCCACGGAGCATTAAAAGGACGTACTGGTGCCTGCTCATAAGGTGACTGATCAAGGTATTCACAGAGATAAAATTTTGCCTTTCTGGCACTATGTGAATGACTCCTCTGCACTTTGCAACGATGAATGCAGATTCAGTTTGGGCTAACGAAAGTCCCTAGACCTTACCCAGACCTTACCCAGACCTCCTAATAGCCCCATCATCTTGTGGACTGGGTGCTTTATATACCCTCTGCTTATATCTTCTGATCAGGGGTTTGTGCCACTTGGTCTATAATTATATTGACCTCTGCAAAGATGTTTCCTGAACTTGCACCTCCATGAACCGATGACTTTGAAAGTTCATCAGGAACAAACCCCATTCACCCCACACAGCCAAAACCTCTGCTTCCTGTACCAAGCTCTTCTGGTCAAGAACAACTTTAATGTTGCCCCGTGCAGCTTCTCATCACTGACAATACAACTCTGCTTTTCTAATGTGCTTTCCAAACAAGAATATCTCCATTATCTCACAGATACAAATGAAGACAGAACCACCGTTTGGTGTGAGCAATGCAAGTAGAGATAAAGGGCATGGGTTTGCTCCTAGGCACACAGAAGAAGGGCAAAAACCCCAGTAGTTATGGGTTTCAGAGCATTAACCAGGATTTCAGTCTTTCTGCTTAACATCCACATTACTTAAATCTCCCTGTAGGAGGAAGGTTTGCAGTGCTATATATCTATCTATACAGCTGGGGAAGGGTTTAGAGAACAAGTCTTATGATGACCAGCTGAGGGAACTGGGGCTGTGAAAGGAGATTGTAGCGAGGGGAGATCGGTCTCTTCTCCCAAGTAACAGGTGATAGAACAAGAGGAAACGGCCTCAAGTTGCACAAGGGGAGGGATAGATTGGATATTTCACTGAAAGGGTTGTCAAGCATTGGAACAGGCTGCTCAGGGTAGTAGTTGAGTCACCATCCCTGGAAGTTTTTAAAGGACCTGTAGATGTGGTGCTGAGCGACATGGTTTAGTGGTGGACTTGGCAGTGTTAGGTTTGCAGTTGGACTTGATGGTCTTTTCCAACCGAAATGATTCTACATTTCTTTGATCTTCCCTTTCTGACTTTTCCCTGATAACCACCAAAATTATGGAAGGTACTGGTGTTCCATGCTAGATCCCTAAATGACTATAACCAAAATTTTCAGTTTTCTTTCTTTTGATGGAAAATTAAATATTTAGCTAGATTTTAACAGTTTCACAGGGACTGTCTGTCTTCATCAAACATCTTTGTTTTAAAAGATTCTTTGGAAAATCAAATGCCCCAAGCTTTCAATGTTCCTCTGAATACCAATATTTTTTGAGGACATTGACCAAAATTATCTGTTTTCCAGCACTTTCCAGACAAAGATTCTTCCCCTGTTTTACATAGCTTTCCACTCTAATGGGTGGGCAGGGGAAGCCATGGACTATGCACTGGCTGGGACATGCAGTCTTGGTTTGACTGGGAAAGGTGGGGACATCTCCTTTTACGAAAGGAGAAGCTTGCTGTTATTGATAGTAGTCTTCCCACTGACATCTTGTCTACTGAATGTACGTGCAATTGCTTTCATTACTTAGTCTGAAGTTCATGTGTCCATTGAGTGCATGAAGAGAAGTGATTTGTCTTTCTTCCTTACCCATTCCATCTGTAGATACACCTCCATCAACAGAAGTGGCTGAATTTTTTTGACGTATATTGTCAGACAGGATGTCTCAAATGATTGCTTATTTCTCTTCATCTTCTTCAAATGGGAAAAAAAAAAAGAAAAAGAAAAAAGACTTAATGTTATAGATTCAAAAACAAGGGACAGATTGTGAATTGCACAAAGAACGTATCAGAGGAGAATTTCTTTCAGGAGGAACCGCATTTCTACTTTTTGCTAAAGATTCTTCCACTATAAAAACAGTAAAATTACAGACAGATCTTGAGCTTCTGGAGAAAAGCAATGCTTCCAAATTTGTTGTAAAAATAGCTAAAAAGATAAAAATGAAGAAAAACTCTTATCTCATTGTTATTATATTTCAAGAAATATTTAAGAGACCCTGAAATTCATAAGTGTCAATTCCTATTGAATTTTACACAGGTATTTGATACTGCTGTATGAACAAAAAGCCATAGTTGATACATTTTCAACAGCTATTTTGAATGACAAGAGACTGAGAATTTGGGGGTTTAGGCTTCATAAGGATCCTGTATCCCTACATTTCATTTACTGGTAGACAAGCTGAATCAAAACTCAAGATTTTATCACTAGTAAGACCTCAAATTCTTCAAGGCAACAGATACACATGTAGTTTTGTTCCATCTAACAAAATACCTTCTCATGGCTTACATTCCTATTCTCAAAATGCTGCCTGGAGACCAGTGCAGTGGAGAAAAATAAAATAGAATGATGTAGAAATACATATTCAGGACAAATATGTGAATCCTCAGAGGGGGTAAGCAGGCACAGAGGAGCTCTTCTGATTTACACCAGCTGAGCATCTGATGCCAAATATCACTAATGAAGTCGCCAAGCCAAATAATGCACCCATCCTATTCCCTTATAATCATTCCAATGCCCCTTACAGCTGTTTCCAACTGTGTCTCTGATCTCCTTGCGAAGACATTTAAATCTCCTGTTTCATTTGCATGGTTATCCAGTGAAATAGCTCCTAGTGTTTCTTTTCTTGTTTGCAAAACTGAAGAGAGGGGGGAGGAGGAAAAGGCGGGGGGGGGGGGGGGGGCAGGGAGATGTAGAAATGTGAGGATTTATCTACATGCAGGGAAATTATTCAAATCTGACAACTTACTTTTGTTCCACAAGAGACTAGCTTCGAGGCTTGGACTCTCACGGGGGCAGATAGCCTTTTTTGTAAAGTCTTACCATAATTAGTATTTCATCCCATCTTGTTTGGCATCCCAGTGTTGCACTGCCTTTCCTTATGACAGGGCTGGCTGCACTGGAAGGACCACGGCCTTGTTTTGTTGGCAGTGGGGTTTTTTTCTAACCCATGAATAGGTTCTCAGGTCAGCAGATCAAGAACTCTGCGGGAAAACTATTTGCAGGGCAGTTGGGCTGTGGAACAAAGAGTAAGACCCAGCAGAGAAGCGGAAAGAGACTTCTTGTGATGGGGACATGAGAATAACTTGGCTGGTCCACATCAAAGATCCATTTAGCCTAGTGACTGATACTGGCCAGAGTGCCAAGGGAAAAACAGAAGTAGGACAACTGCCAAGGGAAAAACAGAAGAAGTAGGACAGCAAAGACTCATATTTCCCTGGCATATTCCCCTACTCTGCTGTGATTTGTAGCTCAGAGGAAGGCCATTTCTATTTAATATTCTTTGATGATTTCTTGACAATTATTTGTCCTACTGTTTTGGGGTTTTTTTAAGCTGTGTAAGTTTTAAGTATCATCTTGTCAACATCCAGCAATGAATATATCGGTTTACTGATGTGTTCCTTGAAGATATAGTCCTTTTGAATGTTTCAAACCTGGCTCTTGAGCTATTTATTTCATACTTCCTAGTCCTTTTACTGGAGGAGAGAGTGAATGGTCATTCCCTATCTACCTTACTCCTTCTTTGCCCTTTGCCCAACCCTTCCCAGGCTGAGTTGGTCTACTCAATTTGTAGTTCTGCATAAAAGAAAAGGGAACTATGCACTAGAAAAGGGACATTTTGTAGAACTTAAGAGTCAAATTTTTAATGGTTGTTCAGTGCCTGTAAGGAATGTGTACTTATTGTTTAATATCAAGCCCTAAATCCTGTATTGGTATATTATCTTCTACTTTTACCTGCTGCACTCGATTTCACCTGTTTTCCACCACACCTTTTTCTCTTTTGATTCCTTGGTCTGCTTCTCCTTCCACAACTCCCAGTACCATTTTTTTTTCCTGGAAAAATTATCTACCTTAGCTGTTTCTTGCTTTCCTCCTACAGCACCCATTGAATTACCACTTGAACAAGTCTCCAGTGCTCTCCATACAGTGATGGCTGCATCTGAAAATGCAAAATTAAAAAGAGAAAGATATAGCAAAGAAGTTGATTGTAAGCATCACCCGCATATGCTCTATGCCTTCTAATGTCATTTTCCAAATTTTTGCATTTGTGCTGATTCTGACTTGTTATTTTACTCAGTCAGAAAGTTGAAATCCCACTTTTTCGAGGCAATTGCATCTCACAGAGCACTGATTTCTGTAAGCATTAAGTCTAGTCCATGCGGTTCCCAAATCCTGTGTCCAGATAAAATGGTTGGTGTATAATTATGGCCACTTTTCGTTGGGAGGAATCTGCTAATCCTTAGCAGAATTTATACTCTGCAGCATCCTAAATTCCTTTTGTACTACATCCCAAGGCATCTAACATATATCCTCAGTGTGATGCAATAAAAACACCACTGTGGCCATAAGGCAGACCTCACATTAAAAAAAAAAAAAAAAAAAAAAACACAACCAAAAAAAAAACCGCAACAGAAAATAATATTCATGTTTTAGGGCCATGGAGGCATCTCATGGGATCCCGAGGAGCCATAACTGTGATGTAGTGTGGATTAGATAGTTTCATTTTGAGGATGTTTGTCCTAAACTATCTAAACACAAGGCATTTCTGGGTTACCTGATCTCCAAACCAAAGATCACTCATTCACCCTTTCTTATTTAGCACTGTAAACGTATTTTGGGTGGCTAAGATCACAATAAGTCTTTATTCTTACCCCAGTGGCAGCTTTTTTGGAGAGGAAAAAGTAAGTTTTCCTTACAGGTGTGCTGAATTGTTGCATGGGAGAAATTGCAGACAGCCTTGGGCTGATGCATCGCTTCTCTTTTCATTTTGAAAGGAGGAAAACAGCATTGAGCTTTTTCCTTTAAATAGGCGGCAGCATGTCTCCAGCATGCAAAGAAGAGAGGTGCTGTCGATGCACACACCACAGCACATTGCTAAGGGGACCCTGGAAAGCCCATTCTCTTCTCTCACTTTTGTCTTCAGTGGCATTGCCTTTTTAAGAAGTAAACCCTCATCAGACACACAATGCTGACAAAAGGAGGTACTCCTACAAGAAAAAAGAAAAGGGAAAAAAAGTCAGAGAAAGGGATGTACACTATTTACTCCCTCAGCTACAAATTGGCATCGAATTGGAGTCTAAGAAGTGGGCATTAACATTCAGCTGGCTGTTACTGCGAGCCGTAATAGACATGAGCATTGACTAGACCCAATATTAGTGATGGTACTGGGAAACCATCCTTGCTTTTGGCTGCCTGAAGGCAGTAGTGATCCCCTGCTTGTCCTATCTGTCAGTCTATTTGATCTCCAAATGAATTGCTTTTGATAACAGCTATATAAATGCAGAACTGTTCCGCTGGGCCTTCTTAAATGAGACTCCTCTCTTTCATCTCCCAGTCATTTCAAAAAGCAGATAGACTTGTTAGAGGTTTTTAATGCAATGATTTATGTTTTATCTTGCCTGGTTTGAGGCAGCATTTATTTAGCACTAAATTCTTCCCAAGCCTATATGTGAGGGAGAAATGCTTCAACACAATATTTGGGACTTAAAATAGTGTGTCTATGTGCATGTGTGCATGTGTGTGCATGTGTGTGTGTGTGTGCGCTTTGCTTCATCAGAGAGAAATCAGCGATGCACTTTCTTTTTAGGAATTCAGTGCTCCAATTCACTTGGATCATTGCACCTCCATCCAAATTAAGAGAAACAGGAAGGAAACAATATTTGAAAATCATCTAACTAGTAGCATTCAGTCTAGGGCAAATAACGAACACTTTGGAGCGGAAGAGAGTGAGTGAAATGTTGTGTCTTTATTAGGTCAATAAAAAGAAAATCTCTGACTCTCTTCAAGTTATTAACATTTCTTAATATCAGCAGAAGTCCACCATAGGAGTGGGTTTATCTTTTGCATTTTTCATTTTCTTGTTGTTGTTGAATAAGCATATGCAGCTATTTGTATCTAAAGATCAGGTGAATAGCTGATTTTTAAGACTCTCCTGTTCATACACAGAGAAGTAAGCAATACTTCTGCTGATGTCTATATAACGGAAAGAATTGGGGTCCTTTGGTGTAATCCAGGAATGTTCATCCAGACTCCATGTGAAAGGATGAGATAAAATTTCAGACCTGGGCATTTATTTTTTTTTTTCCTTTGTTTTACTGTAATAATGGTTGCATTGGAGGTACAACTCAACCTATTTATTCCAACAGAGAAAACTTACACTATGCTGGAACACGCACAATGGATGGAAGAGAAAGTTCTTTGTAGAAAATTTGCCTAAATATCTTTGGGACAAGGAACCTATGCTCTAAGTAGAATAATTTTTGAAAGTAATGAAGCTGGCTGGCCTGTCACTGCGTTATGGAGCATATCATTCTCTCTAATGAGAAATAACTGATACATTCAAAAACCTCCTTTCTGCCATGGAAATAAATAATACAAAAAAAGGAGCTAAATGAAAAAAGGAAAATATATGTAATTTAAATAATCTGTTTAAAATAAGGTAATATCTTTGATGCAACAAGGAACTGAGCAGTAATAGGAAAATTAGCCTATTTTTCTTTGAAATGACAAAGCTAATTTTTTGTCTTGAAAGGAAAAGGGAGATTTGGGTTAGCATCAGGCAGAGGAGCGATGGGATTCTTCCATATCTCAAGTTGTGGTTGAAACAAGAAGATGCTATGCAGGAGGCCTCTGAGAGATTATTTATTCCACCAAGTTTAGACACATGTTTTACACTGGAGCTCAAGAGACTACTATTTCTCTCCATTATCTACAGGGGTAATTTAAGGATGTTAAACTTCTAAATAGGACTTCCTCCTCTCTTTTCTTTTCCATGTGTTGCAACAGTTAGTTAAAAAAGCTAAATATTGGCTGGAATACAAAGAGAGAAATCCTGAATAACCTCATGGTTCAGAGAGTATCCTCACAGCTGTTGGCTCCAGCTCAATTAACCCAGGTTAATTACTCTACCACACTGATTGGAGTACTTTTCCAGATTATGTGGATCCTTTGCCAGGTTTGTGTTGCAACTGCAGCTTTGTCCTGCTGAATTCTGGGTGGATGATCTGTTAGTAACATTCCTCATTTTCTTTTGTTTATGATGTTTAAATCTCTAAGTCTATTCTGGAAACTATAAAACTAATTAACTATAAAAAATAATTTAAAAAAAATCACCGTGGAATACTTTTCCTCCATTTTTGAAGTGTTTGTAAGAATTTGGTAAATTTAACCCACATCCTCAGATAGCTTCCACTTTCTTGGATTTGTACTTTTTAGAAAATTCAGTGGAGCTCAGCTCTATTAGGTTCATTTTTGTTAGAAAAATAAAAATAAAATAAAATCAGTTCCGTTCTACAGTTTCAGGATATAGCATATATCGTATATATTTCTCCAGATGTTTGGAGATATGTCCTTTAGCTTAGGTGCCAAATGTCCAAGAGCACTTGAGCTGGTGTTGCCAGTCAAGTGGTGAGTGACCACCATCCTCAATGCTGCTCAACTGGACCCCTGAGCTTGAATTGTTAAGAGAGACACTGCAGATCCTGCAAACAACAGCCCCATAGATCAAATACGCAATACACACTCATCCTCCCAGCCTAAAATGCTTCCAAACACGTAAAACAAATACGTAAAGAAACAGCAAATTGTGTTTCTTTGGTTATCATAAATCTAGCAATTTGCCATTAATATTAAAAAGTAGTTTCCTGCCAAAGGATACTTGAAAATGCCGTCAAAGCTTTACATGCCTAGACTGTATTTGTATTTATATTTGTATTTACATATGTAGATGATACTAAAGAAAAAAAAACCAGAAAATTCATAAGTTGTGGGGTTTTTTTTCTACATCCAGTTATGAATGGTATGAATTGCCAAATATAAAAGTAACATTGAATGAAGGACCTTAGACATACACACTTGTGGTCAGACATCTCCTCCTTTGAGAATTATGTAAAGGAGATTGATGCAGAAAAAAAAAACAAAAAAAAAGTCAGAACAGTTTCATTAAGTTTCAATGGCCTGATTCTGCTCTTACAAAGTCGGGATAACTTTTTTATTCACTTCAGCAGGAACAATATTGATAGTGTCCGTGAAATTAATTTTAATCTACGTTTATATATACATGTATATACATATATATATTCTGAATATTTTTCTGAGCTAAGTCTATAGAACAATCCAATCAACTGACATTTGTTTCATGAATGCAGAAATACCTCCATGTCAAATGCAACTATTGCAAGGAACATCTGCCCAGAAGTAGGCAGAATACTCTCTACTTCTTTTTTTTTTTCAGTATCTATATTATTTTCATTTGGAAATGTTCTTAAAAAATCATTTTTCTAAACATTTTTGTTCTTAAGGAATTTGTCTACTTTATAGAAAAGTGTTCTGTTTGGAGTGCCCAGGTTTCCATTGGAAGAGATCTAAAATGTGTGTGAAAGAAAAATAGAAAGCCTGTAGAGAAAATAATCCAGTGAGGAAAAATAATGCCACTTATTTCAATCCCTGTAAAAAATGTTGTCACTGCTACTCTTACTTAATTGACATTTACAGTAGTTTAGGAACAGTTGGGGATAAAAATATTTTGTGTCCTGAATGTACCAGTGCTGCCACAGTTAACAGCAAGTCCAGCTTTTTAGCAGATAGTGCAGCTCCGTTAATAGAACCATAGAATCACAGAATCGTTTAGGTTGGAAAAGACCCTTAAGATCATCAAGTCCAGTAGGATGCATTTGGTCCTGCAGTCCACTTTAGGATGTGAACAGCTACACGGTGTTTAATTCCAGGGCTAGTTTTGGCATCTCTTCTTTGTGGCACATTGTACAAACTGGCTTTAGTCCTAGATGGAGGAAATTATTGGGCAGCAATTGGATCTGCCAGGGTTTCTTGTCCAGGCAAGAGTACTGCTTTGGTAACTGTGTCAGACTCAAGAGGCAGCTAAACTGCCGGGTTAGGAGAGCGGTGGTGAAATCCTGACCTCCGAGGTCAAGGAAAAGCTCTCCTGGCCTTCACTTTTTTTAGACATTTAGCCCAGGTCTTCTCTGTTTTTCTAGTCTATTTAGATCAGTGCTAAATCTGCAACACAGACAAATTTAAAAATTATACTTCACAGAATGGAAAAAAATAGCCAATGTCTTGAATTTTAAAGATTAATATACATATGTGATTTACAGAAGTCGAGTCAAAATCTGCTCTCAGTGTCACTGATCTGAGTAACTCTTTCGATTTCTTCTTTGGCTTGCACTGCCACGGTTGAAGGCTATTGAAGCCTCTTACCTCCACAAGAAATTGATCCAAACGTAGTTGAAGCCTGAAAAGGTACCCTCAAAAATTCTGCTTGTCTTTGGATTAGAGAAGACCAAAAAGCATTGGCTATGTGTGTGCTATACGATGAAATAGTTCCAGAAAACATTCTCAGTCCTATAAACTCCACTGCTAACAGTAAATTGTTACCATGGTTTTGGCTCAGGAGAGATAGCAATGATCCCTGAACCAGCAATAATTTCCAACATGCATTTTGTGTGAGGTCACACAGTGTTCTGGGGACAAAGAACTCTTATAATGCATGTGGCTAAACATCCAACTTGGTCTAGTGGAAGGTATATCTGCCCATGGCGGGGGGGTTGGAACAAGATGATCTTTAAGGTGCCTTCCAACCTGAACAATTCTATGATTCTATGATTCTATGATCATAAGATGCAACACGGCTAAGTGCAAGGTCCTGCACGTGGGTTGGGGCAATCCCAAGCACAAACATAGGCTGGGTGGAGAATGGATGGAGAGCAGCCCTGAGGAGAAGGGCTGGGGGGTGTTGGTGCGTGAGAAGCTCAACATGAGCCAGCAATGTGCACTGGCAGCCCAGAAATACCCCCACAGCCTGGGCTGCATCCCCAGCAGTGTGGGCAGCAGGGCGAGGGGGGGGATTCTGCCCCTCTGCTCCGCTCGGGGGAGAACCCCCTGCAGTGCTGCCTCCAGCTCTGGGGCTTCGGCACAGGAGGGACATGGAGGTGTTGGAGCGGGGCCAGAGGATGCCCCTGAGATGATGAGAGGGCTGGAGCCCCTCTGCTGTGAGGACAGGCTGAGAGAGTTGAGGCTGTTCGGCCTGGAGAAGAGAAGGCTCCGAGGAGAACTTATTGTGGTCTTCCAGTCCCTAAAGGTGCTCCAGAAAAGCTGGGGAGGGACTCTTTATCAGGGAGTGGCATAATAGGATGAGGGGTAATGGTTTTAAACTGAAAGAGGGGAGATTTAGAATAGATATTAGGAAGAAATTCTTCACTGTGAGGTGGTGAGACCCTGGCCCAGGTTGCCCAGAGAAGTTATGGATGCTCCATCCCTGGAGGTGTTTAAGGTCAGGTTGGACAGGGCTTTGAGCAACCTTGTCTAGTGGGAGGTGTCCCTGCCTATGGCAGGGGGATTGGGTCCTTTCCAACTCTAAGCATTCTATGATCCTGTGATTCTATGGTCATGTGTTGGCTTCAGGGACAATGAAGGGTCAGGGTGTGTTTAATTTACCATGATATATATCACTAAGATTTCTCCAAGAGGAGGATGTAGGCGATCTGGAAGTTTCCATTGGTCTTGTACAATTTTAAAGAAAAAAGTAAAGTTTCAAATCCTTATTTCAGATTCACAAAAATATGAGGAAAGTGAACTAATAGTAAAATTTCTGCTGTTCAGGAAGTTTAGCAGCCAGAACAGAAGACAGACTTTCAGAAAAGTTTAAAAATTAGTTGAGTAATGAAATCGAAGCATTATTAATCAGTTTTGACAGACAAGAAACTATGGTACAGAGAGATTAAATCCAGGATTTTATATTTTTTTTATGTATACAGATATGTATATATAGATATATGAATTTATATATGGGAGCTCCTGCTGTTACAGAGGACTCAATGTAACTGGGCAAGTTTCTAAAGAGCACAGTATGCTGAAATCATGGCCTTAAGCATCACAATAAAAGCTGAGTGCTGTTGATGGCAGCAGAAAAACATGAAAATATTCCATTTGAAATGTCTTCTTGTTGAAAAATGTTTCTTAAATTGGAGGGTTTTTTGAAGGAAATGTTTCTTATGAGAAAAATGGTTTACATTTTTGGCAACCGAAAACTGGCCAGAATTCAATTTTTTTTTTCCAACTATTGGCTTTCTGACAAAATTTTAAATACTTTCCAAGGCAAGGCTATCTGAAATGCAGAATTTCAAGTTTTTCTCTAAATGGTATTTTGGAATAAAACACCTTTTCTGCCTTCTGAATATTTGGCTTTTAGGAAGGCACCAAGGAAGCTGCTGAGTTTGTTTGTTTTAAAACCTTATTGAAAAGGTGATGAGCACTTCAAGACCTATCCTTAAATTACATGCCCAGGGTGCCCAAGAAAACAGTGGCAAAACCGTGAATCATGCTCAGCTCTTTGGAGCAGAAGGTCAACACCTTTCTCTTGGTAGGTACCATCTGCCTGTCCCTTAATGCAGAAGTTCTCATGCAATTTCCCATGGATATTATGGAGTAGAAAAATAGGAATAACAATTCATGTTCTTCTGTTGCCCAAAGAAATAGCTCAGAGAACCTTTGCAGGGAAATTTCCATACATGCCATCAGTGAATGCCCTTGTTTTGCCAACCAGGAGAGCAGAACCCGTTCTGGTAGTATTTGTTTTGCTTTCAGCCTGCAAGGCGTTCTGCCAGCTAATTTTGGGTTGGAGCAGGGGGAGAGCAAGAAGAAGAAGGGATGCGGCAGTCTAATATTTTCCCCTGTATAGCATCACTTATTAAAATCCTGTTGTCCTGACCATTGTTGTTGCCATTGAAGTCTGGTTTATTTACTTGAAAATCTGATTTGTTTCATTTTATTACTGTGTTTGCGAAGTAACTGATATCAGATTCTGCAGGAAAGAGCTGCCATTTACCAGCAGGCTGTGATGGCTCTGATGCGGTCTGCAGGACCGGCTCGAGGCTTGCTCTGCCCCGGGGGCTCTCGCAGAAATAAGATTACTGGCAATAACTGCTTCAACTGCTTTGAATAACAGACACAACTCAGAGAGCATAAAATTAGCATAAACACAGCATCAGTGTGTTCCCTCGGCGGATACGAGACAGGCAGGATATGGAAAATTGACTGAAATGGGGTCAGGCGCTGCTGAAATCGGAAAGGCAGGAAGCGTTGCCGAGCAGAGAGGTGGCATTGCTGCTAATAAATAAATAAAATGATAACCATGAAGTTTTAATGATAACACATTCAGAGGGGTGGATATTAAAAATGCAGCGCCGGTGTTAGAACACCCTAAACATTGTCTTTCCAGGCAAATTACTCTTCGTCATCTTTTGGCTTTCCACTCCTGAAAATGTGAAGGGAGGGGGAAGAAATAACAATAATAATAACAATGGCAATAACAGCAATTTCCTGTAACAAATTTCCTGCTATGTTTTTTTTTGGGGGGGTTGGAAAGAAAAAAGGTGGAGGGAGGGCACACGGTGATAATTTGAGGAGGATGCCCTAGATCTTTTAATGAGTGGTGGCGAGTATTTTGCAGCACTCCTATCTCTTTATATTTATCAAATATTAAAATGGGAGATGCTTACTGACACATTCAATAAAGAAGTACATTAAGAGGGGAAGGCACAGCAGCTCTGATTTCGCAGTTTTAATAATGAGATGTTGCAGATTCCGCTTGCAACGAATTTACCCGTGGAGCTCTGGATATTCAAACCCTCAGACCTGTTCATACAGAGACAGCTGGAACTAGCACATCCTTAAAATCAGAAGTTCCTCAGAAACCCAAAGTACTGAAAAAGACCCATAGTGAGCATGTTTATCTCATAACCAGCATGAGATTTGGGATATTGTTTTCAAAGCAGCCTCCCCTCCTTTGAAGAAGAGATGTCAGAGGAGAGTAACCCATGTTGGTGGAGAATAGGTTGTTTTCATTCAAGGAAGAAAACATTTGTGACACGGCTCCTGCTTCCCACTGTTGGGAGTTTGTCCTTCAGATGAAATGGGGACTCTCTCAAAGTCTCAGGATCAAAGCCCTTTATTAAGCCAACATACAAAGCAGAGCCTGGGACCCATTTTCAGAAAAGCGCCTTAACCCATAGGTACTTCAGATTAATACAATGTTCCGTGTTTCAACCATATTTACCTAATGATGAAGAAAACAAAATTAAAAAAAAAATCTTAAAATTCATCAGAGATGGCTTGGGATGATTGTTTATCTTCTTTTCTCTATTTCTCCTTTCCTTTGCTTTCTCTCTTTCTCTTTCTCCACCTTTCATCTCTCGCTCCCTCTCTTGTGCAGAGGCTTTTTCAAGGCCTTGGTAGGGAAAGATGGAGTGTCATCTTTGCCTTAAAAATCATCTGTTGAAGGTCAGGAACGTTACATGAGGTTTCCACTGCCACAAGTGGTACAGAGGTTGAAGGGAAACATCCAGAAGTGGGTAGCTTTAGTTAACCACCTTCAAGACAGTTCACCGAAGAAAAATAAAGAAGAGTCTGGTTAAGAGCAAAGCATGGCATACAATCATTTTTTGACTGAAGTCTACAGTCAATTACTTAAGGAAGTGAGATAGAGAGTGAGCTGTGGAGTGAGTTTTAACATTCTTGCCATCAATATTTTATTTTTTTTAATTATTATTTTCATGACCTTTATAATTTCCTGAATGGAAATAGGGTCAGAAAAGTCTCTGAGAGAAACAGTACTGCTAGCCTAGCAAGAAGTTGCCTTAAAAAAAAAAAAAAAAAAAAGCCTGCTATTGTGAGATTTCAAGGCCAACAAAATTTACGAGCAAGATTTGGACGTGAAATGAAACTCTTGACAGTGTGCCCTTGTCTGTAAAAATAAGCGCTAATGACCCTCTGTCCCTTGCTGATAGATGCAGAGGAAAGGGCAAGTTTAAAAAGGGCCAGGAAACTATGCTACTTTCTCACCCTTAAAGGTGGTCCTTTCAGGTCAGAAGGAAGATATGTGGTTGTAGACCATGGGTATAGCATGCCCGGGGACAAATAAAAGACTTTGTTCTCCCCAAGGCATCAATCCAGCATCTCTCACCAGCACTACATTCATTAAACAAATAAGCAGATGAATGTACCAGAAGAACATGTGAAGAAAAACAAATCAGACTTCTAAAACATCTTGGAGTCCAGCCATGATTTTCGTATGGAAAAAAAGTTAATTCCAATCTCCTTCTTACAAAGGATCTTTTTCTCTCTTTCTATTGGGGTTAACCAGCATTTAATTGATTTATTCAACAATATAATTGATCCTGATGACAGTGGAAGGACTAAACCCTCAAAGACCGTAGCTTACTGGCATTCAGGCTATCATGGTCCTCATTCATTTAGCTTAACTGCGCCTCCTGTGTTAGATGCATAGTTGCCTTAGGCTCCCTCTGTAATCAGTGGAAAGAGATAGGCTTCTATGGAGAGTGATGCACATCTAGCCTGGGCTAAATTGCTATCTGACAGCTCTTTTCACAGTGACTGTAACTGGAATCTAGGATGACTATGTGGGAAACCAGTCAAGCACCTAAAGTTTAATAATAGAAATGCAGCCTTAGTGGCGAAAAAGTCTCATTGTCTCTTGCTACTTCCTTGTCCCCACTTGATATGCTTTTGTACCAAACATGGATCAAAAGCTTTGCAAATCAGATATATTTTTTCTTTTTTTTTGATGACTTGTGACTTCACATAACAGAGTACTGGTCAAATACAAAGGCCTACAGGATTTACGATCATCCTCATCTTCATTGCATTGACTTCTCACGTGTATAAATCCAGATGAAAATTAGACCTCAAGTGAGATGACTAAAAAGATGTTGAAAGTGGAATAGCTCATTTTCAAAAATGAATGATCTAAATGTAGAGGTTCACCTCTCTGTGCTTCCTTCTCCTCGTCTTTCACTCGTTGGTCATTTTTACATATACTCTTCATTCTTAAAGAAAATAAATACACAGCTTAAAGGGGATTTTAATTTTTCACTGAAAGATATATTTTAATGGAAATATCATATCATCAACTTCAGTTCTCTCTTACCTACCAGCTTCAAGTAAAGGCAACATTTGCTAGTCTCTAGTCCTTTAAATATGATCTAATTTTGATTTGGGACCATACAAATAAAGTTAATAAACAAGACAAAAATAATTTAAAAAATCACTGAGACGGGAAGAGTGGCTAGAAAGCTGCCCAGCAGAAAAGGACCTGGGGGTGCTGGTGGACAGACAGCTTAACATGAGCCAGCAGTGTGCCCAGGTGGCCAAGAAGGCCAACAGCATTCTGGCTTGTATCAGGAATAGCGCGGCCAGCAGGAGCAGGGAAGTGATGGTGCCTCTGTACTCGGCACTGGTGAGGCCTCACCTCGAGCACTGTGTTCAGTTCTGGGCCCCTCGCTACAAGAGGGACTTTGAAGTGCTGGAGCATGTCCAGAGGAGAGCTACCAGGCTGGTGAGGGGTCTGGAGACCAGGTCATATGAGGAGAGGCTGAGGGAGCTGGGCATGTTGATCTTGGAGAAGAGGAGGCTGAGGGGAGACCTCATTGCCCTCTACAACTCCCTGAAAGGAGGTCGGGGAGAGGTGGGTGTTGGCCTCTTCTCCCAGGTGAATAATGACAGGACCAGAGGAAATGGTCTGAAGCTGCGGCAGGGGAGGTTTAGATTAGATATGAGGAAGAATTCCTTTACTGAAAGAGTGGTCAGGCACTGGAACAGCCTGCCCAGGGAGGGGGTTGAGTCACCATCCCTAGAGGTGTTTAAGAAACATCTAGATGTGGCACTTCAGGGCATGCTCTAGTGGCAGAGATTGTAGGGGGTTTTTTGTGTGTTTGTATGGTTGGACTCGATGATCTCAAAGGTCCTCTCCAACCATGAAGATTCTATGATTCTATGGTTCTATGATTCTATATACATTTACTGAAGTACCATGAGACTTTCATAAACATTTTTAGACGCTGTTAATGTCACTATCTGAAATCAATTAGATTTGAGTAAGAAAGCGATTCTGATTCAGATTAGACTGACTAACCATGCTTAATTTTGGATGATTAATGCATACACCAAGATGCCAATCCTAGAGAGACATTTGAATGTCTTTTCAGCTCTCTTGACCCAAGATATGTACTTTTCATGGCATTAAGGCCATATGCAATTTTTTATTTTTTTTCCAAGGCTAGAAACTTGGTTTACAGGTTTTTTAGTCCTCACATTTCTGGGTTTTGAAATGAATAGTTGAGATTTTCGGGAGTGCTTAAAAACTTTTCACTTAAACTGTACTTCTGAAAAAAAAATTTTTTAAAAATACACTTTTACTTGGGAAATACCATGGGAAAAAAAAAATTAATTGGCCTATCAGTCTTCCGAAAGTTGTCCTGAATATCAGTGAAGAAAATAAAAATATTTTCTAGTTCATAGGAATGCCAGGATGCTAAATACAGTCATTAACAAATACAAAAAAATGTTGAGATCCTCACAACTAAGTTCCGGAGGGCGAAATTTTATTACGGTGTCAGTTCCATGTAATGCTTAATTTCCAGTTATCTGGTTAAATCCCTCAAATGTCTACTAGTTTTCCTTTGTACAATTTTTCCTATTGAAAACAGCATCAGCCAATTGTTGGTCAGAAGCTTGGTACTAATTCAGTTATAAAAACAGGGGCTTGTAATCAGGTAGCACTTGGCCAAGCGCCCAAATCAACACCCACCTTATTATTCTTAGTTCTACCGCTTTTATGATGGCAGTGTCAAGCCCTTGGTTACACCTATGTGTGGAGAGATCAACAGCTTTGGGTACATACTGGCATACTGCCTACTGTTCTTGGATTTATGGCTTGTATCAGGTGGGCAACAAATCATGAGCCATCACAACCTTTCGATTTTTAATTTAGTTTCTAGAACCAAAGTCCGTGGCAATATAAGATACCAATTCCATGTTTAGAAATCAAGTGTAAGTGGGAATAGGCATAAGATTCTGCTAAGTGAGAGGTAGCATAGGCACAAATGAAAGACTTACTTGCATTATTTAAGAAATGTTGAACATTGGTGATAATGAGACTGAGTGTTTATGGGTAAGAATCAGGGGCAGGGCTAACAAGGCAGATATCGTAGTAGGAGTCTGTTATAGACCGCCCAATCAGGATGAGGAGGCAGATTAAATATTCTATAAACGGCTGGGAGAAGTCTCAAGATCGCGAGCTCTTGTCCTCATGGGGGACTTCAATTTGCCGGACATCTGCTGGGAATACAATACAGCAGGGAGGAAACAGTCTAGAAGGTTCCTGGAATGTACTGGGGATAACTTCCTGACACAGCTAGTGAGAGAGCCAACTAGGGAAGGTGCCCTGCTGGACCTGTTGTTTGTAAACAGGGAAGGTCTTGTGGGGGATGTGAAGGTTGGAGGCTGTCTCAGGAACAGTGACCATGAAATGATAGAGTTTTCGATTCTGCGAGAAGCAAGGAGAGGGGTCAGCAGAACTGCTACCTTGGACTTCCGGAGGGCGGACTTTGGGCTTTTCAGGAGCCTGGTTGACAAAGTCCCCTGGGAGGCAGTCCTCCAGGGCAAAGGAGCCCAAGAAGCCTGGATGATTTTCAAGAAGGAAGTCTTAAAGGCGCAGGAGCAGGCTGTCCCCATGTGCCAGAAGACAAGCCGTCGGGGAAAAAGACCAGCCTGGCTAAACAGGGAGCTAGTGTTGCAACTTAGGGAAAAAAAGAGGATCTATGGCCTTTGGAAGGAAGGGCAGGCCACTCAAGAGGACTATAAAGAGGTAGTGAAGCTATGTAGGGAAAAATTCAGGAGGGACAAAGCACAGCTAGAACTAAACCTGGCTTCTGTTGTCAAGGACAACAAAAATTGTTTCTATAAATATATTAGCAATAAGAAGAGGACTAAGGATTATCTCTGTCCTCTAGTAGATGGGGCCGGCAACATAGTGACCAAGGATGAGGAAAAGGCTGAGGTACTTAATGCAGTCTTTGCTTCAGTCTTCAGCAGTAGGACCAGTTGTTCCCTGAGTACCCAGACCCCTAAGCTAGAAGACAGGGCTGGGGAGCAGAATGAAGCCCCTGTAATCCAAGGGAAACGGTGAGGGACCTGCTTCAGCACCTGGAGGTGCACAAATCTATGGGGCCGGATGCAATCCACCCAAGGGTATTGAAAGAGCTGGTGGAAGTGCATATTGAGTGCTCATTTATGAGCAGTCCTGGACAACCAGGGAGGTCCCAGCTGACTGGAGGTTAGCAAATGTGACACCCATCCACAAGAAGGGCCGGAAGGAGGATCCAGAGAACTACAGGCCAGTCATTCTGACCTCGGTGCCTGGGAAGGTCATGGAACAGATCCTCCTCAGTGCCATTACACGGCACATGCAGGAGAACAGGGTGATCAGGCCCAGTCAGCATGGGTTTGTGAAGGGCAGGTCATGCCTATCAAACCTAATATCCTTCTATGATAAGGTGTCCCACTTAGTGGATGAGGGAAAAGCTGTGGATGTTATCTACTTGGATTTTTGCAAAGCTTTTGACACTGTTTCCCACAGCATTCTCCTGGAGAAACTGGCTGCTCATGGCCTGGACAGGTGTACTCTTTGCTGGGTAAAAAACTGGCTGGATGGCCGTGCCCAGAGAGTGGTGGTAAAT
Source organism: Rissa tridactyla (assembly GCF_028500815.1). Taxonomy (NCBI): domain Eukaryota; kingdom Metazoa; phylum Chordata; class Aves; order Charadriiformes; family Laridae; genus Rissa; species Rissa tridactyla. Next base: position 122,803,785 of record NC_071468.1, on the reverse strand, counting down.
AATGGAGTTAAATCCAGTTGGTGTCCAGTCACAAGTGGTGTCCCCCAGGGCTTGGTGCTGGGGCCGGTTCTCTTTAATATCTTTATCAATGATCTGGATGAAGGGATTGAATGCACCCTCAGTAAGTTCGCAGATGATACTAAGCTGGGCAGGCGTGTTGATCTGCTTGAGGGTAGGTTGTCTCTGCAGAGGGATCTGGACAGGCTGGACCGATGGGCTGAGGCCAATGGTATGGGGTTCAACAAGGCCAAGTGCCGGGTCCTGCACTTGGGTCACAACAACCCCATGCAGCACTACAGGATTGGGGCAGAGTGGCTCGAAAGCTGCCCGGCAGAAAAGGACCTGGGGGTGTTGGTGGACAGCTGGCTGAATATGAGCCAGCAGTGTGCCCAGGTGGCCAAGAAGGCCAACAGCATACTAGCCTGTATCAGGAAGAGTGTGGTGAGCCGGACTAGGGAAGTGATCATCCCCCTGTGCTCGGCACTGGTGAGGCCCCACCTCGAGTACTGTGTTCAGTTTTGGGCCCCTCACTACAAGAGGGACATTGAGGTGTTGGAGCGTGTCCAGAGAAGGGCTACAAAGCTGGTGAGGGGTCTGGAGGACAAACCTTATGAAGAACGACTGAGGGAGCTGGGGTTGTTTAGCCTGGAGAAGAGGAGGCTGAGGGGAGACCTTATCACCCTCTACAGCTACCTGAAAGGAGGTTGTAGAGAGATGGGGGCTGACCTCTTCTCCCTGGTGACAAGTGATAGGACGAGAGGAAACAGGTTCAAGTTACGTCAGGGGAGGTTTAGATTGGATATTAGGAAACATTTTTTCACTGAAAGGGTTATTAAACATTGGAATAGGCTGCCCAGGGAGGTGGTGGAATCACCATCCCTGGAGGTGTTTAAAAAAAGGGTAGATGGGGCACTTAGGGACATGGTTTAGAAGTGGCTTTTGTCAGGGTAGGTTAAAGGTTGGACTTGATGATCTTAAAGGTCCCTTCCAACCTCAGCAATTCTATGATTCTATGATTCACCGAAACAAGGACATCAACAAAACCAACAGGAACTAAATGTGGCCCAACATCATAAAGTGAAAGAAAGTAGCATTAGTTTACCCATTATTTTACTGAACGTCTGTTTTACTGTATTTTGTTGCAAATCTATATATTCTGTACCATAAATATATAGATTAAGCTCCTTTTCCACACATCAGATAATAGATATGTCCCAGTGCAGATTTCCCAAAATTCTCATTTCTGATGCTTCTTATAACATCATTGCTAACTTTTCCAGAAACTTCAATAACCAACATTTGCCTGAATTTATTCCATTGTCTATTCATTACAGTCTTCTAGACATGTTCGAACAGGGATGAAAACAGAAAGACATTGTGTTATGAGGTTTATCAGACAAGCTCAGGAGCTCTTATGACACTATCTTTGAAGCTACTGTAACGGTGCCAAGAGCATCTTATTTAATGGCATTTCCAATACAGATCAAATAGGGTAGCTACTAAAAAAGAAAAAGAAAAGAAAAAAAAAGCAGTTTGAATAATGTTTTAACTGGACATAGAATAGCAGAGAGAAACTCTTGATTTCTGAAGCTGTTTTTTCTGCTTGAATCATACTTTTACAGGTGCATCATAGTCAGCAATAAAGTTTCCTTCCAACTTCTTGTGGGGGATAGAAGACTGAACCTGAATTCAACCTGAATTCACACTCCTGGAGTTCCACCAGGAGCTTTAAGATAGAAAGAAACAGTTAAATCACAAACAGTACCAGCTGGTGGGATACATCTGCCCACAGGTTTCTGCAGATTGGACATCTGTGTGACAGTAGCTGTATCCCAACCATCTTAAGAGTCAATGGAGATGAGGAAAAGCTTGTATTTCTTTCTGTGCTGAGGTACTTCTAAAATACATCCGATGAACCACACTTATTTTTCTGCACTGAGTACGATGATAGCCTTGGCTGCCCTGCTCATCCATAGCTCCTGCAGTGCAGAGTGACAGGAGGTGAATCCCACTGTTGTTTCAGATGCTAGCAGGCGTCAGGCTTGAACTGATGCCCCAACCATTAACCCCCAACCAGTCACCAATGTGACTTCGAAACATTGTCCTCCTTAAATTCTGGACACATAGTTCTCTTTACCTAATTTTAAAACACATAATTATGGTGTTTAAATTAGAATTTTAATCTCTGAGGTTTCTTCTAAAATCAATAATGAGAAGTAAAGATACTTGGAGAGGACGACTGATCCCCTTTTAAACTGTGTATCAAATACAGGTTAGACAAACTGCTCTCAGAAAGTGTCTCTTTCTTTCCATTGACCATAAAGAGCTACTGCAGGACAAATTTGGTCTGATACCTTGATGTTGAACACAGGTGTTGCGGTTTAACCCCAGCCAGCAACTAGGACCATGCAGCCACTCACTCACTCCCCTCGTGCCCCTCCAGTAGGGTAGGGAGAAGAGGGAGAAAAGGAGGGGGAAAGAAAACCTCATGGGTTGAGATAAAGAAATTTTAATAGAACAATAACAGAAGATGAAAATAGTAAGAATAATACTAATGGTGGTGGTAGTAGTAGTAGTAGTAGTAGTAATAATAATAATAATAATAAATAATAATAATAGAATATACAAAATAAAGTGATGCAACACAGACTGCTCTCAAAACCCAATGATCAATTGTCCAGCCTGTCCCCAGCAGTGGTCGTGGATTCCTGCACCCTAGCCAAATCCCACTTAGATACTGAGCATGACATCTATGATATGGAATATTCCTTTGGTCAACTTGTCCTGTCTATTCTCCCTCTCAGCTTCTATGGGAAGCTGAAAAAGAGCTTGACTTACTATAAACTTTACTGACAGACAACTAAAACAACACGTTATCAACACTATTTTCATACTAAATCCCAAATGCAACAGCTACTAGAAAGAAAATTAACTATATCTCATCTGGAACCAGGATAACAGACTAAAACTAGCCAAATTTAATGCCATCGCTCATTTCAGTGGGAGTAATTTAGGTTTGAATATCTTTAGTTCCTCTAATGTTCTACCACTTGTGGAAAAACAAGAAATGAAGCCCAAGGCAGCATACCAATCACTACCTTGTGTGCTTTGAAATTGAAGGTGGTAACTGTCAGGATGTCCAGATATTGATCAAGTGAATAAAAACAGAACAAAGTTAAGTACATTTTTTGTTGTTCTTGTTGTTAACTTTCTTGCTAAATTTCTTGGCTCCATGTGAGTTTGCTGAGATCTGAACGGGTTCTTTCTGTATGCAAAGAGATTAACTCCTGCTGTGGCTCTTACATATTTTATTATTTATTTTCTAGTAATTAGTCTGAACCACTGACTCAAACAGAACTAGCCAAGTGAAAAAGAAAATATAACAAAGTCCCCCAATATGTTGTCTTTGCCTAGGGCAATAAGCAGCTGACGGCTAATGGGACAGATGATGCTCCTCTTCTCAGTTCATCCATTTAGCTGCTTGTTTAAGACACAAGAATGCCTATGTGCCTTGACCCACACTTCGGCATTTAAAACTTTCATATGTGTTCTTGGTAAATCTGGACAGATATTTTTCCTGACTTTTTGTAAACACCAGTTTTTCAGCAAAAATTGAAACCTGAAATATTTTGCTTTGCAAATACAGACATGCTACCTTTCAAAATTAAAGCTAGATGTCCCTTCCTGAATGTTACGCCCTAAGCTAGATGTCTCCTCTCTGAGTGAACTGCAAGCTCCTTTCCTGAAAAGGCAAAGAAGTGGCTGTCCATCATCAGCAAAGATTATGGGAGATGCAGCATGGAGTTAGAGGGAGGAGAGCGCAATCTGAATTCTGTAAGTTATGGTGTCATGCATTAATGAGGCTAGACAAATTGAAACAGCTTGGGGAGGGGGGAGCAAGAATAACACCCTGTAACTGGATAACAACAAGATAACCACAACTACAGTTGCTTCTGGTATCTGGTTTCCTCTCCTGAAACAGATGTCAATCACAAGTGACATGAATTGCATACTGGAGATACCTCTGTCCTCTTTGGGATCAGATGCCTGAGTTTATGACAGACAAAGTTCGGTGACATTAATCTGAGCCTTAATCTGTTAGTTCTCTCAAAATTGGGTAATGATCTGCAATCTGGGGCCATAGACGTCTAGTAATTTAACAGGGCGTAGTTAAAGTTACTGAGTGAAAAAGCAGGGATGCTCCCTTCAGCTCTTGGTTTACCAAAGGTTTTACTCACTGGAAGAAATTCCACTACTATTGCTTATCTAAATAGCAGCTAAGTATAACTACTAGAAAGTGGTTTATATTAATTTCAAGGCACAGGGCTTCTTAAAAACACATCAGTTGTCTCCGCTGCACAAGTCGTGTCCTACCTTTTTTTTCCTACTCCCTGCCCTCTGGTACATGTCAGTGCTGTTCCTGAGGTCAAACTGAGTGAGAATCTGATGGCAGGAATCAACACTGATTTCCACATTGACTGTGTTTATTTCTATTCATTCCCTTGGGGACTTTGAGGTTTGTCTGTTTTGTTTTCTTCTCTTCTCATTTTCTTCCAAGGAACTTTACAGCTGCCTGTAAGGGAGACAATCCAGCTTCGCTAGCTGGCAATGGGACCTCGGGGGCTCCCTGAAAATGTTGAAAACTCTTTGCTTTCCAGAATGTTTGTTTAAGAAAAGTGAGTTTACACAGCCTGCCCTAAATGCTTGCTACATAAAAGGATTTACAACTCACAGGTACAAAATACCTTCCCAGTCCCTCTTCCAGAGCTCCAGTACTGCCTCAGCCTGCAAACTCTTACCCCTACAAGGCCGAAACTGGCATTAGAAATCCTTTTAAAGATCTACAGGAAGTTTTCTCAGCAGTGCGTTAAAGCATCAGGTTCCACTCCTAATCCATTAAACAGTGTAGACTCATAATTGTGCCTGCAGTACAAGATTCTCTATTTGTTCCTCCAAACTCCATTGGACAGGGTAGTCCCAGGCTCCAGAGAGGAGATGCTGATGAAAGACCCTTTTACACCAGAAAAAATTGTAACTGGACTACTAGTGTCCTTTTAAAATGAATGAGGCCAATAAATCAAAAAGAAATGGTGAAATGTCTGACTCTAAATTAGTAAGAGGGACATGCAGTGACTAATTATTACTTCCTTTAAGTCAAATTCTGTTATGTCTATACTATAGGTCATAGAATCATAGGCTTATAGAGTGGTTTGGGTTGGAAAGGACCTTTAAAGATCACCTAGTTCCAAGCCCCCTGCCATAGGCAGGGACACCTACCACTAGACCAGGTTGCTCAAAGCCCCATTCAGCCTGGCTTGAACACCTCCAGGGATGGGGCATCCACAACTTCTCTGGGCAACCTGTTCCAGTGTCTCGTCACCCTCACAGGAAAGAATTTCTTCCTAATATCTAATCTAAATCTCCCCTCTTTCAATTTAAAACCATTACCCCTTGTTCTATCACTACAGGCCCTGGTAAAACGTTTCTCTCCATCTCTCCGTCATTTTCAGGAACTTCCTCAGCTTCACTGGCTTTATGCTCACCTAACTTCAAGATGCTGCATTTCCAGAGTGTGTGTCCACAACAAATCCTGAAAAAGGCAGCCATTCCTGAGGGTGACCCCAGTTGGGTAAGTAAAACCAGAAACACCTGAAATCAATAGCAAAATATGAAAAAATCTGCTTCCAGACTACTCCCACAATAAATTCTGATCTTAAGAAAATCTGGAAGGAGGAAAGGAGGTTTTATGCTCTGTGAGTTCCTTTTGTCTGTTTAAAAGAGAGATAATGAGAGGGGATTTAGTGATTTGGTTCTGTTTGACAAACTGCTGTTCTTCCTCAGATCTTTCTGTCCTCCTCCAATCTGTTTTCTCTGTTCTCCTCCTCTTCCTCCTCATGAGGTATACAACAAGCAAATGACTTAGAGAACAGTGAGCTTTCAACTTCCCTCCTTAATCACTAAACTTGGTGATCCCTGTCCCCATCCCTGCCTCCCTTCCTTTCTCCCTCTGCATTATCACTGCCCATCACTTTCCCCAGCCACACAGACCAGACCGAGCTCTCACCTTTATATTTTATTCACACAGCTTTGCCAGCTTTTGCTCTTACACACATTTTTGTTTTGCAGTGCTCCTGGGACAGAGTTTTTTCTTTGAGGGTCTTTTTTCCCCTCTCCTTTTCTTGTTTTTTCTGTGTAAGCCGAGCTTCTGAAGCCACAGCAAAGCCATCAGATTTTGGGAGATGGTCACCTATGATCACCTTTCAGCCTGTAAACGGCATGTTGGAGCTACCTGGCCAGAACAGGCTCTTACTTTTGCTGATGAATTCAATGTACTGTAACTGCTGCCACCAACAGGACGTTCAACAAAAATGAGACATTTTTACACCCATTGCTTTAACAGCTGGGTCTCAAAAAGACATAACGAATAGATAAGATCAATTTACATTCATCATCAGTTTATTTGCTGTAGGAAGGTCCCTTCTGTACAATCTCTCTCAAAACTCTCCCTCCAGATGATCTAAGCAGAACATGCTGCTTTTTTTCTCATCCAGATTGCAAGAGGCATCTGAAACCTGTATATTTTAAATATGGCCATTTTATACAAAGCACAAAGAAAAATAAAGATGCTAAGAGGAAGGATTAATGAAGAAAAGGCAAGAAATACATTCACCTGGTTTGTTGATGACCATGACCTAAAATCACTATTTTTAGTGAAGAATTTCAGCAGTAAAATCTGTCTCCCAGTGACAAAAAAAAAAAAGTCTGTTTTGTGCCTGCGAGTCCTTCTGCAAGAGCTACTGCATGATTATTGATTTTCTGAAACTGGCTGCCTCAAAGTAAGAATGCTATCATGAGTTCACAAGTTGCAGTACCATGTTAGTACAAAATGCTGAACATTGTTTTTCACATGCTTTAGGATTTTTATGGGCCATCATCTAGGTTTATCCCCAAAACTTTAAGTAGCTTAGTTTTCTCAAAAAGAATCCACTTCTTTATACCCTGAGAAAACAATGCCAAAACCTTTTTCCGCTATAAAAATGAGATGCAAAAGGGCACGGAATTTTCCAAAGTTACTATTCATTATCTCTAAAAAAAAAAAAAAAAAAAAAAAAGTAAAAAAAAAGTTTAAGAAATCAGGAAGAAATGTAATTGAAATAAAAACTTGGGCTTAATTGCAACTTTATATACAAAGAAAATGATACAGTCAAAGAACTACTTGTTTCAGCAATATATCCAAACTCTTGCTTGCAGTAATGCAAATCCGAGTACTGCAACTTTTTAAAGTCAGTTTGATTTCTATTTTTATTTTTATTTTTTTTTACACATACTTGTTCTCACTGCATTTACTTCAATGTAAGCTAGACTGAAGAGTTTCAGTTTGACTCTGACCGGTTTGCAGGGTTCCAATTAGCCCCAGATCTATTGAAATTCAAAGCCCTTCAGAGTAGGTGAAAGGCATGTTTATTTTCATTTTGGAAGGAATGCTTCCCATAAAAATAACTAGAACCTAAATTGCTATTCCATGTTGTCATTTAATTTTGTGGACGAAAATTTAGTATGGGAATTAGAAATCTTGTGGCTCAATTCTCATGTTGTTGGGATTAAGGAAATTATTGTGAAGGAAGGCAGGATGAGGGCATAGAGAACAACAGATAATCTGAAATCATTCTCTATTTAATTCCAGAATAACAGTGCTCACACAAGGCACTATTGTGGAGTTGCCGTTGGACTGGAGCCTATTTCATTTGGTTTCCATATACAGGGAAATTGCTCCCAACTCCCTCAGGCAGCTTTGCAGATCTGCTCAGGGATACTGAGGAAAATTAATCTGAATTAATTTTTGAAGTGGATTAGTTCAACTAAATTAAAATGCCGTGTGGACTCTCTCATTCAGAATTAAAGGGGCTTTAATTCAGTTTTGCTTCGTTCAGTTTAACATCGGGTGAAGCAAGACAGTGCTTCCCAACTTCAATTAATTTGGAGTTATTTTGCTGACTGTGACTGCATAAACAATAATGTAATGACCACGAAGGACAAAACATGGGATACAAAGATCTCTGTTGGCAGATGGGATGTGGACAGCGTGGTGGATTCCTTTCCCACTCCAGTTTCTCTCAGCCTCTGCTCAGGAGGACATCTCAGCCCCATTGTACATTCAGTCCCAGGCTCTCTTCTCAGCCTGGCTAATGTAAGGGTTATAAAATATGAAAGTGTGAAATGGAGTAATTTTCCAGGCCTTTTTTTTTCAGTAAAAGGATAGTTACAGCTTCCAAGTCACTAGTGACGTGCACTGTATTTGTAGTGTTGGTTTTCTATCCTATTACAATTCTCCAGAGCCTTCTGCTCATCTCACCTCTTCAAATGAATCATTATATTAAAAATTATGCACTATTTTAAGCATAGAACACAGATATTCACCAGGAGTGGGAGGAGCAAAAGAGAAAACCAAGACCTTATTCAAATACTTTGGGAATGCAAGCAGACCTATTTTCTCATGGGCAACTTCCCCCCTTTCATAGCTGTGAGAGACCATGGTCATGCTGATGGTGAGGTATTGCTGATACACATCAACAAGAAAATAGGGCATATCAACTAAAAAAACCCTGACTCACATTAAATCAATTAAAGGTATTCTCCATCTGGTTCTACCCAAGGGGTTTGTACTGATTTAACTAAATTGGTTTCTAAACTGATTTAGTTAAATTGATGCATAAACTGTGTGTAGAACAGCCAGAAGTAAGTACAAAAGAGTCTAAGTAAGTCAAACAAATCTGAGTGAGCGTAAGAGGCACTGGGAAAGAGTTGGGGAAGAGAAAAGTGGCAGCATAACCTTCAGGGGTTATGTGGAGTGATTCTGAGCACAGCTGTAGATTTGACACAGATGTGAGCGCCTGTATCTGCCCACACTAACTGTTGGCCTCAAAGCACTTGCAGAACTGAGCTTGGAAATCTGAGGAACATGTTTAGAAAGATACAGAGTAGGGGTACTGAAGCTGGCTGCCGTACTTGGAGTTTTATCCAGCCAGTGCTGACCCACAGAAAACAAACCCAGAGAGTGGCAGAAGTATATAAACGGCTATATTTAGGAAGAGTAGTTAAAAGATGCAAAGTTGCAGATGTCAGGTGCAACAGGGAAGAAAGAGACAAAGACAAGAGCTGTGCAGGGCTAAAGTTTGGTACCAGGAGATAGTCTCATGGCTAAAACTATTTCTAGGCAAAGTTCACATCCTAGAACTGCTGTTGATTCTTCTTAACTGGCAGTGAAGAAATCATCTTGTGCACCTATCTCAGTGCGTCTGCAGTAGACATCACCATGGTGATACTGCAACTGCTGTCAGCACAGCTTTGTCAAGTGAACTGAATCCCTTCCCAGTCAATTCCTGAATGTACTTTGGGAGTTAACATGAGCACTGGACCATTCCCAGTGGGCGGTGGGTGTGATCACTTTATTCTGGAGGCTCAGAGAGTTTAATTGCAGAGTCACATCCAGACAACGCCAGATGGCTTCAGAGCAGAGTGTGTCCTGGAAATGTTTGATTTACCAGTACAGATATGGTCTTTGTACCTCAGTTCTCCAACTAAAATGGACTATTATTTTTTATATGTTTTCTGTATACGTGTACAACTCAGGGAATAGGAGGTGGGATAGCGAATTGTAGATATTAGGGATGCCAAAGACCTATTACATTAATTTTGTCTCCCTGTCCTCTCTTGCACCAAGGGAAGAACCAATCACAGATCGTGTTCTTATGAATGAGTTTTTATAGGGTGTAATTCATCTCACTTGAGTTAGAGCAAGAAATTAGGAAGTTATTATCAGCACCATGTATAATTAATTCCCAGAACTGCTTCACCAAACCACCCTTGGGTTTTGAATTGGTAATACACTTGCAATAAGTGCCAGCATTCTCTCCCTCTTTTCATGTCTTTACTAATTATAACCTCCCTGGGCACAAGCCAGTGTTTTTCATACAATTTATGGACAATACTGAGGACATTATCCATGTTTGTGATGATGGGAAAGAGGAATTATGCACAGTATGAAACTTCCTGATGCTTCCTGACGTTTTGGGGTTGCATTCACATGACCTACACTGTTTCTTTTTTGTTTGGGCCTCATAAATCCTCTGGTTGGCACATTGTAAATGTCCATGAACGTATTTGGGTCATTCTGCTTTCTGTGCAAGTCAGCTTCTTTCCACCTACCACTATACTGGACTCACAGAGTGCTAAGTCCATTCAAAAATGACCACAGATGAAAGCACTCACTGTGTGGACATTCAGCAGCTTCCTACAGCTGGCAGGTAATCAAAGCTTCTCAGATGGATTAACTTGTGTCTGAAAGATGCTTAGATACAAAGTGACTGAGCTCACATGTGGACCTGTAGCAGATAGAACTGACACGAGTTTGTTAGCACTCAGAGAGGATAGCTTCTTAGCTGTACTGGGCTTGGTTGGGATAGAGTTCATTGTCTTCATAGTAGGTCATATGATGCTATGCTTTTGATTTATGACCAAAGCAATGTTGATAACACACAAATGTTTTAGTTACTCCTGAGCAGTGTTTGTCTTTTCAAGTAACCGTTGTGCATGATGGAGCTCTGCTTTCCTGGAAATGGTTAAACATCTGCCTGCTGATGGGAAGTAGTGAATGAACTCCTTATTTTGCTTGACTTACGAACACAGACTTTGCTTTTGACTGTCTTTATCTCAGCCCGTGAGTTTTCTCACTTTTACCCATCCCACTGAGGGAGAGTGAGTGAGCAGCCATGTGAGGCTTAGCTGCCTCCCAGGGTTAATCCAAAACATTAACTCAAGGTGTTCAACTCTTCCCCTTAGCTGTGCTGGATCCTAATTCAACCCTTACGCCATGAAGGCTTCACTCAGGGATTACTATTGAGGTATAAGATACTGTGGAATCTTCTTCAGTCTTTCTTACCTCCCCTCTGCAACATCAAGAACAATTTGTGGAGGGTCCATGGGCCTAGTGTTCTCCTCCACTTGCTTGTCTTCTCCCTTAGGAATAACTCCCCTGTGTAGCCTCAAACATCCAATAATAATTAACAGCTATAGTGAGCTGATGAAAAACATGCCTATGAGATATGCCAATTACCCTGCAAATATCTCTTCCAACTTTCCTTTTGAGGGGAAGGAGGGGTTACAACTAAAGTTTCAGTAAAATTATTAAACTGTGGAATTAGAGATATCTTTAATAACCACTGAGGCACACAGATTCTCACATTTATTTGTATGCTAACCTACACTTGTACTTGAGTTCCTGCATGTTCCTGAATGTGACTTTGTACATATATGAATTGTCTCCAGATGCAGTTTCAGCAGGATACGGACAAAATCTTCAGCCTTATTAGGTTTAGCTTAATTTCCTGCTTGTTATGTTTCTGCTGCCATCTAAGTAAGTACAATCAACTGAGGAGGCTCAGGAATAAAGAATATTGGCAACCAACTTCTTAAGAGAATAAACTTTCACCCTAACTCAGTTAGAGTTCATGATGAGGGGGTGAGGACATCTTAGTTTTTATCTCAGTTCTACTCCAAGTTTATTAAGCATGATTCAGATCCAGGTACACAAACCTAAGTAAAGGTATCCAAAATGAATATATTGCTAGGGGCACTGATGGACACAGTTGCCTAACTGGTGCCATTTGAGATTGGCCAGCATGTTCAAGATAATCACATGGAAATGAATTTGTAAGAGCCCTCAACTCTTCGGTACTATCAGCTAGAGGCCAGCTGGAGTACCCTAAGGTATCTCAAATGGCCTAATAAAGGAACTACTGATATGTCTATGTGCTCATGATAGTCAATGGGGATCCAAACTATGAAGCTGAGAGAGCAGTTCAGCTTATCTCCAAATAGACATCTATTTTCGGGAAGCTGAATAACCCTCTGGTCTGTGTTGTCCAAGTGTAGTCAGGGGCTGTCCTTCCAGACCCCCAGCTTTCTCATCAGAAGGGTGTAAGGGTTCCTTAAGTCCTGTGTCATGTCTGCCAGGCCCATGAAGACAACTCTTGGACATTTTAAATGCACTAAGTATCTATTTAAGTATCTACACAAGTAGCCGAATCCGCCTGTGGTTTCCATTGACTAGAACAGAAGCGTCAACACATAGTTCACATCTATACGCCTATGCAAGTATTTAAATATTCAGATGTTTGGACCTGGAGCTGAATCACATGTCTTGTGTGATTTTTGGAAAATCAATTAGTCCCTCTGAATCTCTGTTGCCCATTAATAACACAGAGATGATATCTCCACAAATGCTTGTCTACACACTTCGTCAGGCACTAGATCTGTTTCCTCAGAGCACTGTCCAATAAAGCCTTAGGCAACATGTCTGTTATTTTGATGTAGATTTTTTTACACCTTACTGTGAAAAAAAATAGTGGCCTAGTCCTAGAGCCATAGGATAAGACAGGCTTATACCCAACAGAGCTTAGGGGCGGAGAATTAGGGGGCAGATATCATCTGAGGAGTGACCATAACACACATAGCCACTTTCAAGTCTCTTGGAGAGATCTGAAAGGCAATAATGCTTGGGAAAAACTTGCATTCAGTTCCAGCACTGGTTTGTATCACCGCTGTTTCTCCTGGACATGTTGTATAGTATATAAAAGTGATGATATGCATCATCTCTAGGCCAGTGAACTAAAGCCTTGTCCCAGCAACAGACCCCCACCAGCAGAAACCCCTTCCAGCATCCATATCTTTGGCACTGACGGAGGACTCTGCTTTCTGTCAGTGTATTTGTGCAGTGACACATATTCTCTAGTGATTAAATTAACGTTGGCAAAGGCAATATGAAAAACCCACACAGATTACCACTGTCACCCGCAGTAATTACATTTATTCATTTCCATTTAGCCAAGTTTTTACAAGCTGAGCAAGGGGCCAAATAAGCAATAAACACAGAGGCAAGAAATTAAAATGCTGATCCGTTCACTGTGAAAACAATCAAACCATCATCTTTCTTTAGGCAGCTCATTCATCATCCAAGAGGACCACAGTGTGCTGATATGGAGGGCTGGAAATCTAATGTTATTACATGTAAATTCACTAACATGAAATTACTGCCCCTGATGTGATTTTACTAATAAATTAGTTCATTTCTACCTTTTTGCAAGAGACTTTAGGGACCGTGGAGAATTGTACACGAGTCTCATAATCTTGCCTGCTTTATTTCAAGTGAACTGGCAGTTTAGTTCCTCCCTCCACCACCATACCCTGTTTCTTCTTGTGGCTCTTGCTTGGCTCTCTTTCATTAGGGGATAGACAGTCATATTTTTACTGCCTTGGGGCCAATTTTGTTGCCTTGGGTCCAGGAGAAGCGCAGGAAGATGGAGGTTCCTTGGCTTTGCATTTTACTGAGATGGCACTGATTGGGAGAAGAGAGTATCTAGACCTTGCCTCAAAGTTTGCTGAGCTGTGAAGTCTGTGTAAGTAGAGTTTTAGGAGGTTAAACTTCTCTTTTACACCAAAACTAGTGGGGTAGGAACACCCAATTCCTAAGCTGATAGCTACAGTGAGTAGGAACAGTCAAAGAAACAGTTTATATATGGAAATAATGAGAAAGCTCAATTTTTATATAATTCAAAATAGTTTTGCACTGCATATGTCCTTTAGGTAAAAGCACGGGCTTTCAAGGTACAGAGCTTCACTGACATGCAGGGGACGTAAATGACTTGAGGTCAGTGACCAAGCATCTATTTGCACATCATGGAGAATCTCGTCCACCAACCTCAATGGGCTTCAGAGATATGCAGAAAATTGTAACAGACTCAAAGGCTTTGGTTGAGTTGCTCCTGATTTGCAAAGGTGTAAGAGGAGAATGAGGTTAGGATTAATTTCCCATTTTCACCCTGTTCAATTTGTTTCTTATAAATCCTCAGTGAAGGGATCTGGGCAATTTGCAGAAGGAACTGTGCTTTATTCTTCCAGTCATATAGATGGCTCTTCAGATGAGTTAGATGAGCACCAATACTTTTCTCAGTCTAGATCCATCGCTCCCCTTGAAGCCAACTGCAAGATATAAGTCCTCAGTGATGAATTGCCATTTTCGCTCCTCAGCTGTAGGAAAGCAAATTTGGCTGGTGCTCCTTCCGTCACTGGTGGGCCAAACCAAATCCAAACCATCATGTCTGCCTTCCCTGCCACCATGGCTTTGCAATGGTAATAAGAGTCAGCAGTGAAAACTCACCTGCTGGTACCTATGAGATCCATCTGGAACAAGTTCATATCTCAAAGTGCCAATTTTACATCAAATAGCATTCAGGAGCAGTAGCTAGATCCTCGGTGTGTTTAAATCTCTTTCTTAGATTCACCGGAGCTGTATCAATTTATAATATAGGGGTGGAAAAATATGTTTCAAAAGCAGCTGTCAGTTCCAAAGTCTCACTGTTTATTTGCTATGTTTTCATGCATATTGAGTGATTGAGCTATTGCATTTCCCCCTTCCTCACCTATTCCAGCTCTACCTTGCGTGTTTAGGGCACAACTATATTTTACTACATGTGTTTTATGGTGCTTTGACTAATAAGACCCCACAGAGGATTTGGGTCCATCATTGCTACCAGATAAATAAGGACATTTATCCACTATAATACAGGTGTCAAAGAATTACATGCCTAAGCTTGATCCAGGTGTCTAAGCTCTTCCTGTAGTCAATGGGAAGAAACAGACTTTTTTAAAAGGGCAATTTTGAAGCAGATGACTATCTGGCAGTGTCTAAAATAACAATATACACCAGTATTTTTGTCTGGAAATTTGGAGTTCCCTTTTGCTGTGATTCTCTTGATTTTCTCCACTTAATGCACTTCAGTTCATCACAATTCATTGTCTCATTTGGTCTCAGAGTGCACAAACAGGATTAATTCCAAATGAAATTAAACCAGAAGATAAACTCTGGAATTGTACCTGATATTTTCTAACTATGAAGGGGAATGGGAACAGACCGAACCAAAGTGAAATCTCTCTTGAATGGCTACACCATGGATGTTAGGACCACAGCATGCTACAAATCCAATCCTATTTGTCCAGACTATATACTAACATAGGTATACTAACATGCCTATGTTTTCCTTCAGCCTTAAAAATTTGTCTAGAGCTTACTCTTAATTTTGAAATACCTGAGTACTGTAAGCTGAATCTCAACCTAGGAAATAAATTTTATTTCTGGGTCAACACTTCGACATAACAAAACATTAACTTGTGCAAGGTAATCACAGGACAAACGGAATATTTCATCCCTGTTGCTTTTCATCCCTGTTGCTAGGAGTATGGCCACCGTAAATAACTTCTGACTGAAGAGCTGTTATTTCATTAAGGAAACAACTAAAATTTCCAATAGTCTTTCTACACAATAAGCTGATTATCTGTAAATCAGCCAAACTTGCTGTCAATATGGATGAGCTGTTGACAAGTTTAGTAGTTTGTCTTATCTTGATCGTCTTAAAAATGAAATTATACAGTCAGAAGGACCTCAATACATCAGGAGTTAGCATTTGAATCACTAAGATTTACCTACCAGTCTTATCTGAATGAGGTTGGGATGACAGAAAGGGAGGCTGGGATAATCAGGGCAAGGGCTGTGCTGAAACAAGGGAGCATGTTTCTGCCTTCACCTGCTTGGAAGTAAATATGAGGGTTGTTCCAACCAGGCCTTTTTACTTTCATCAAAACTGAAGTGGCTTCAGAAGAGATTTCAGGCCCACTGCATCCCATAGGCACTGAAGTGGGACATGAAATCAAGCAGCAGGTCATGAGACTGATCTTCTGCTGATGGAGCTCCTCTGCAGTCATTGTAGCCAGGGTGACTGTGGCATATTGCCCGCATGTTTCAAAGACCAGTAGGTGTCTGGGACATCTAAATTATCACCAGACCAGTCTTCAAATCAGTCTTGGATTCGAAGTGAAATCCAGGCAAGCATCTTGAACTGGGTTGCGTGGCACTGGCACGCTTTCCCCTTCTCTTGCAAAGCTTCAGCTCCAGCTGACTCAAGTGCTAGGATATCTACTGGTACACCCCTGGCTCTCCTTGTAAAGATTGTCATAGCTGAGCTGATGGTCATGCTAAAAACATGTCTGCAACCATCCCACTTAAGCTTAGGTACCTGAGGGCTCTGCAGACATGTAGTTGCAGATTAAAAGTGGATGGCAGAAGCTGTTAACTGCCCTCAGCTCTTTTTCCTATTCATTTGACAGAGGTTGCTGTCCCCAAAGCAAGGACATCTGATTGTTTTATGAACTACTACGTTTACAACATGCACATCAAGTGAAGCAAAACTGGTGCCAGTTAATCTGAATACACTGTGACAAAAACTACAGATATTCAGGACCTGCTTCAATAGAAGATCTGCTTCAAGACAGGATTGAATATTCCTATGTTGAAAATGTCAACCCCTCTCAGAGGGCAGGGGAGATATTTAGGTACGTGACAACTTCAGTTGTCCATTCCTAGTCTGCAACCAGAGTCCATCTCCAACCAGAGCATTCATTGACTCACCCATGCAAGCAATACATTTGGCATAGACATCCTAGATGGTTAATGGGAAGGTGAGTGTCTTTTGCAAGTCACACAGATCTTATTGTTGTTATGGCTGTTCTCCCTCTTATCCCACCTATCTTATCCCTTCTGCCCCATGCTTGCTTCAACTCTAGTTATATACGTTATATCAAGGTCTAGAGACATGACTGAGGTTGAAGCTTATCTGTACTAAACCCAGAATCAGCTAGTCTTGCTCCCAAATGCCTGACCCTCAATCTAGGAAGCTGAGAGACAGTGAGCTTGCAAAAAGCTGTAGGAGATTAAGTCACTTGTCCTATACCTTGCCAGTGGTGAAGTCAAAGCTGACTCCTGGCTTTCTGGCATCCCGTTCTTTGCCGTACTCAATAGATCACAGTGCTTCGCTGGGAACTACCTCAACATGCACATCAGCCTGCTTTGGTCCAAAGTGATCAAACATCACACAATGCCAATCAAGTCTTGTGAGGAATTAAGAGGAAGCTATGTAAAAGTATCGAGAGATACTATGTTTGCTTTTCTTTATCCCTGGCATAAATCCAGGAGCCTCTCTTTTGCTGATTTTGTATTATGCATTTGAAAGTGTTGTTGGACTAGATCAAAACCCAAGGAAGCGAGAGGGGTATTGTTTTGTACAAGGGTGTTCTGAGGCCTCGGGTTGCTTATACAGCAAAATAAAGCAGTGCTGGCTCCTTTCTTTTCTTGCAAAGATCCTTTAGGAATTAGTCTGGCAATTCCAGTGCCAGAGAAGGGCTCTTCCTTTGCTAATCACCTGGCTTTATTCGGCTCTGAAACTCACTCGGAAGCTCCCTGTGTGTGCATTAACCAAAGGTACAGGATTATGTTTGTTTAATAATATAGTGGTGTCTTGCTGAACAACTGTAATTTCCATGTACTTATTGATCTTAATTTATAATGCCATTAGCTTTCTAAACTGCCATTAACTAATGATGGGCTCTGTAGGCTTAACAGCTCTTTCAAATCAGTTGCTGACAAGTGGGCCCCAGAAGCATTTGTCAAAAGGGTAATGGATCCCTATCAGAGTAGCAATAAATTAGGTTATAGTCTTATCAAATTAAACAATGGATGAAGGAAAATTAGCTATCAATAAAAATCTATAAAGCTGCCCTGATTATTCCCAGTCAATTATATCAATTAGAGATCAAACAGTGAACCCCCTGCAGTACGTTAAATAGAACTAACCGGGGCCAAAGGCGGCCAAATTGTGTTACAAAATGCAACACCACGGGCAGCTGTAGGAGATAATCATTACTGTCATTGACAAAGGAGCTGCTTTATTAGAAAGCTGGATGTTGCCTGCAGGCAAGCTTCTGGCAAGAGGACAAAGGCTTTGCAATGAGGAAGGAGAAAGAGGCTTGAACCTGGCTGCCAGTGCGAGGAGTGTGTTTCTGGCTGATAGCTCCTCCAACTTTTGTCATTTAAAGCAGGCTGGGCTCCATCAGATTCTGCTGAGTCCTCTGAGAAGTGACTTTGTCAGGAGACTCCTTCCACTCCCTCCCTTTGTTTTTCAAAGCTATTCTGTTCATCTCCTTGTTACTAACGATAGACAATGCTTTAAAGATGTCGACTTGTTGTAGTGCTATTATCGTCCAGATTGTGTTAGGCACGGACTAAAAGGTGGTGCTGAGAGGCAACACCCCAGCATCTAACATATGAAGTGACATATCCTAGAAATTGCCTCAGAGACCTGAGTAAGTCTTCCTTTCTCTGTCAGACAGTCTTTGCATCTATGGTGGGAAAAGGGGTCTCCTGCCTCTTTCATACTGGAACAGGCTGCCCAGGGAGGTTGTGGAGTCCCCTTCTCTGGAGATTTTCAAGACCCGCCTGGATGCAGTCCTGAGGGATGTGCTTTAGGCAATCCTGCTCTAGCAGGGGAGTTGGACTAGATGATCTCTAGAGGTCCCTTCCAACTCTGAAGATTCCGTGATTTACTTAAGGGTTGCAAAAGATGACCCAGATAATTCCCAGAAGGGCCAAAATTTTCCCTCTGCTTTCACAACATCAGCAGTGCACTCCATAGGGCTCTGTGTGAATTTTGTCCTCAGGAACCAAATTTCAGCAAACTGCAGTAGGACTGTACACCTGCATGTCTTAAACCTTCATGGGATGATGATGTTGAAGGGAAGTTTGGGTCCAGCTCTTCAAGTGGCCAGTGGATAAGGCCATCCCTGTGAAAGGGTATGTGTGAGTATATGTCCCTTCTCCTGGGAGAACTTCCCCTCAAGCTCACTGCCACTTGAAAACTCAGCTAAGAAATGAGCTGCTACTGCAAGCCATCAGCCATGGCCTGTCTCCTGCTTTGTTTCTGTAGAACGCCGTAGTTTCTTACTGGCTTTCTGTAAAGTGCTTTACATCGGCTGAGTGGGAAAAACAATTTGTGGATTATTTTACTTCCCATGTTCCCTTTGTAGCTGTCTGTAGCTTCACAGGAGTAAACTCAGTGACTTAGGTGGTCTCTTTGAATTTCCCCCATGTGTTGAAACCTTTCTCTGAACTTAGTCTTGAGGTAAGGCTGGCTTTCCCATACATAGACTCTGACATGAGACTTTGGACTGCTCCTTGACCCAAGACGGAATTATCCCTCTCCTGAACCAAGACCTGAGCAGCAATATGTTTCGTGTTGGTCATTATTGCCAGTAGGAGCAGATTAGCGGTGACATTTTTGATTCTTCCTGCAGAAAGGGTGGGATCAGATTCAGAAGAAAAGAGTCTTCTGTTTAGAATTAAAAACTATTCTGCTTTATTATTCCAGTTTAAAATTAAAAACTGTTCTGCTCTATTCTTCTTTCTCTTCTAAAAAGACACAGACACTCAAGCACATTGGTAATGAATACCAACCCCTCCTCACATAAGAGAATGCAGAGAGACATAAGACATTGCTGTTACAAGCTGAAAATGAGGCACCCAAGCTAGGAAACACTGAACTTAAGGCCACCAAAGAATCTCTAACTCAGCCCATTTGTGATAATACTTCACAGGGCAATCCTTGATACTGCAGTGGCGTTTTACAAAATCTTCTGTAAGGCTCCTTGTTTTTCCCTCCTTTGAGTGAAGTGATGGTCCAGCAGCATAAAAGTGGTGCAGCACAGTCGTGGGTTGAACCTAGTGACTGAATTCCTTCTACTATCACTTACTGTAATGTAAAAGCTTTCCTTTGTTCCTTGCTTTAATTTTGTATTTAACCTATGGGAAGCATTATGGGTGCATGCCTCAAACTCTGGACTGAACTCCCAAAGACACCCAAGGTCACCCTAAACTCACTTTCTTCCATTTAAACCAGCGGCACAGGTCTCTGCTTTATGTTCTGTAACACTAACCTGTAGGTATGTGCATGTGCACGTGTGTAGTATTTTTGAAAAATTACAAAACAAAACATACTCCATATTCACTCATCTTCCAGCAGAGGAGTGCTGAGAGAACAAAGATTGATTGATGTTATTCATATTGCACTAAGGAGTACTGGAAGGCTTTCAAATACATCGTGATGAGACTAGACTTGACTAGAATACCTGTAATATTACTTGCTGAGCAAAGCACTTAGTAAATGGAAGTGAAGATGAAGAAATTTGGTCCTAAAGGGATGCCAGGATGTAACTGTTTAGGTTTTTGATCCTGCTAAGACTTTTGAATGTGCTTTATTGCATGCCTGAGAGTCACCCCTTTCAAGACACAAGGTCTCCATCCTTTTTGAAACCAGGTGTATATGTCAGTACTTGCAGGGCTAAGGTGTGACTGCACATTGGTTTGTAGTAAAGCCAGCAAGAAAAGAGGAATGGGTTTCTGTTGGAATATCCCCCTTTGAAATTTCCACTTCTAAATCCTGGATTGTAGTGCTGCTTTTTTTTTTTGTGGGCAAATGTCAGTATATAAATAACTATACGAGTCTCTCTTTCTGTTTTCCAGCTGTCATTAAAACAACAGAGATGAGGAAAGCAAAATAAATGTGCATTTCATTCAAATTTTCAGGGTGGAAACGTTCTGAAATGGAGTAACACCAAGAAAAATCTACGTGCTTCTTTCAAAAATATAGATTTTATATAGAACAGCCCTGTAAATTTAAAGAGGATCTTGGTTTGTTCCATATCCCATAGGAAAGAAATTGTGCACAAAAACTTTTGCAAGGAGATCTAGATTAAGGAGTGAATCCGTCCTTCCTGTTCTCTAGATGGACAAATAGATGCTCAGGATCATTGCCAGTAACTATGCCAAGATCTAATCGATAATAAATGTTAACTGACTGTACGCAGAGGGGCAGCAATTCCCACCCCGAGCATCTGAAATACAGCCAATCATTTTGTTCTTAACAGGGCTTATGTAGGGGTTGAAAAATTCAGTTGTGGTGGTGGTCAGAAAGGCAAAACATCCAAATCTGGACAGCATTAGAGGGTGGAAAGTATGACCAAAATTACTTTGTAGATTACTGTTGTTGTTATTAAGTCCAATCAACAGCTTTTCTCTTGCTTCTAGTGTAACATCGTCACACAGAGAAGGGACAGTGGGTGTTAGATCTGGCTTGGAATTTTCCTCTCACTGAAAAGCTTCTTTCTGGATGGGCTTGGCAGACTGTGCCAGGGACATCATTCCTAAAGTCTTGCTGTGGGTATCTGAGTTTCACTGCTAGCTTCACCTGGGCAACCTTGCAGA
Source organism: Rissa tridactyla (assembly GCF_028500815.1). Taxonomy (NCBI): domain Eukaryota; kingdom Metazoa; phylum Chordata; class Aves; order Charadriiformes; family Laridae; genus Rissa; species Rissa tridactyla. Next base: position 122,782,583 of record NC_071468.1, on the reverse strand, counting down.
AGTCAGTAGAGATCCACGTTCTAAAAGCTTTAATTTCATAAGTAGTCACATAGACACAGAGAATTGGAAGTAGTGGAAGACTACCATCAGTGGACTGCCTTCTGGGAATGAATCCAGGTCTCTGCTAGCCCCAAATCCATGCCTGAGCATGGAGGACACCAAAGCTAGCTGAAGAAAGCATAGCAATTTAGCAATATAACTGACTGAGATCTAGGGCACTCTAGTGCATGCTCAGGAACCATTTAGTATCAATGCAGCCAGAGATTCTTCAGCTTATTTGAGTGTTTAAAATACAGAAATGCCCTGTAACAAGATGGGAGTTGGGCATCTGATGCTATTCAACCTCTGAAGTCATACAGAAAGCCCCTGGTAGAACAGACAACCAGCTCTTCCTTTCCCAAATTTCATTAACACCAGCGCTTCTGACTTCTAGGTATCTGACCAACTCAAAAATAGTGCATAACCCTGTCAGAATAGTATATGCATAAAGGCATATGGGGAATTTGGAAGGGTGGAGAATGCAACCCGGGGTTCAGGGGCACAGGTTACTATTCTGTGCACGGTAAGAGAAAAGTTACCCTTTCCAATCCTTTCCATATTTTCATTTGAGTCCTTGGAGCCAGCTTCCTGTATATATATTCCTGAGCAATCTATTTGACTGCCCTGAAAAAGTTTGGTCTCTCAAATTCTTCCTTTTTGTCTTAGAGATCTGCTCATCCTCATTTCCTGCCCTGACAGTATTAGCCAGAAGACTAATGGGAGGCCAGAAAGCAGCTAATAATGTAAAGTTTCCTGGAAAAAAAAAAAAATCTAACCAAAACCAAACAACCAACTTCCTAAAACAGCCCAAGGACTGAGAAATTTGGATTCACATAGGCACGCTCTATTGCAGAAACCTTGGCCACTAATCTTCCCTTTTAACAGAGCACCTCTGCAATTTGATTCAAGGGCTCCTTTCCGAGCAATGAGACGCAGCATTAGACACCAGACGCGGAGCAAGTGGGGTGGGTGCGCGGAGGAGGGGGAAGGGAAAGAAAGTAATTTAGCATCTGGCGAAATGGATTGTGAACATACAGAAGATGTTATACTGTTAAGACTTCTCTCTGTCTCCCTTTCACTCTCTCTCCTTCTTTTATTAAAGGCCTAGGCAATTTAAAAATGGAGACAGTGTATCCCACTTAATAGCGTTGCTGTTAATCTTCTCACCAGTCAGCTCTCAGCTCTAAGTATCGAACGCACAAAAACCCTCCTCCTGTCACCAGCTGTGGTTAGGGAGTGACTGTCCTCGGGGGCTCCAAGCCTTAAAAAAAATAAATAAAAAAAAATTCACCGCTGAGAAAAGGCAATAACAGGAGTCTGCTGTTGTCTAACCTGCCATATAAATGAAACAATCAAAGAAGACAACAAAGGAAACTCCACTAACATCCAGAGGCAAAACCAGTTTGCTGTAATATATCCTGGCTTGGGGAACTATTTTTAGCCAAACCCCTCTTTTTTTAACAGACACACACAATCTCTTTCTAATTTTGATTAAGAGAGGAGAGAGAAAAAAAAAACAACACAACTCGAAAACAGGTAGGGAAGAATGTGAACAGGCAGCCAGTTACAAGAGAAAGCTGAATTAAAATAAGTCCTTGTGCGTGTATAAAGGATATAAACAAAAATTACTTTGAATGTTTAAATAAAAGCAGGGTCTGATATTATCGCTGTTGATCTCTCTGAAAAACCCAGTCCTTACTGCTATTTAAATATTTGTACTGTGAGCACATGTAGGTGCTAATGGCCTGAAACGCCATTGTGCTTGGAGCTGTCTTGGTATAAAAGAAAAAGATTGTTCTGACCTCAAATTTATACTTATATTTATATATTTATATTAATTTATTTTATGTATTTAAAGTATACAGATGCATACCTGCACATGTGTGAGCAAGAACACACACACACACAGAGTGGCATATGTTATGCATGTAAAGTGCGCATTTCAATCATAATAATAAAATCCAGTTTTTTAAAAAATATTGATATTTGGGATGGAGGTTAATTTGAAGCTGTTTCCAAGCTGGGTTCCTGAGCCATGATTTTCTCATGTAGTTATGGATCTCACAGGTCTAAAAAAATACCCAGATATTCCCCATTCACTGTCAAACCTTGAATTGGCAGCATTAGAGAAATGAACCACTGTAGTAGCTTAAGGCCACACAAGTGATTTATGGCTGGCACCCACAATCAACACCAGATAATCACACCATATTCAGAGAATCCAGCTGGTGGCGGTGATCCTTTAGTTCTGCCCCACAAATTATTTGCAGTTTCAGGACTGTGATACTGAGGGACATGGTTTAGCGATGGTTTTAGTAGTTTTAGGTTGATGGTTGGACTTGATGATCTTAAAGGTCCCTTCCAACCTAGACGATTTGATGATTCTATGACTATCTAACATAACATGTATGAGCATCATCACACCTGTGTTTCTGTATAAATGTCATCACATCTAACTGTAGAAAAGACATCAGCATTCGAGCTAGTTGTCTGGACTGTCTTTATAATCTTTGTAAACAAGTGGCTACTTCTTGGGTGAAGTTCTTTCTTCTTCAGATGACCTCTTTTGAAATTAAACAGGTGATACCCTAGAAGTGTTCCACCTCTGCAGAGATGATACACAGAGATTTTTCTGCAACAAGCTCAACTGTAGACAGATGAACATCATCTACAATGCACTGTCTTTTGGCTATACTTTGGTCCAACTTCAACAGATGAGATGATTTGTATCCTCTAGGAAGACTATTCAAAAGTGTGTAGATTACAGCACATTTACAGGAGACGTGGTTTGAACAACACCAATCTGAAGTTCACCGAGAGTGGTCTCCTCACCAAAGACAAAAACAAGTTTTGCTCATTAATGTCTCTACCTTGAGTATGAAGTTCCTGGATTAGAAAGGTTGATGATATCTGACATGCATCCCTGAACTGGTCTCTAATCTCTAGGGAAGAACATGCTTTCACCTGCTGTTAGCATTTCCTGTGCTGAGAATATGTGCTTTCTGGATTGCCATTGGGAGGTATCTGACCATCTCCACTGAATGTGTGGGGAACATACACCCCTAAGTCGGGCACTCTTGGTCATCTTTTTGGAATCAAAACCTGAAGTTTTATCCATTTATGCCCTTAAGTCTAGAGGTTGTAGTTTCGATACCATGTCATGAGCTAGAGTCATTACATAGCAAACCTGCAGTATAAACTCCTGTTAATTGAATAACAGCCCCGAGCAAAGCACTACTTATTAAGCAACTTTAAAAGTAAGTTGGCAGCTTGGAGCTATCAGACCCTTAAAATCTAGCAGTCATGTCCTGGAAAGTTATTTAACAAAAATATAACTTTTTTTAAAAAAATGGTTCTTGTTGTTGCTGGCAGTCTTGGCTGAGAGCCAAAGCACTACAATGGTTTTCTTGCTGCTGGAAATAAAAATTGCTATCCACAGCTCTGTCAGTACTTGGGAGAAATATCCCCTTGTTTTGTGAGAGGGTTCTAGAAGGTAACTGTACAGATTTCCATAAAAATACCTTCATGTCAAAGACTCACCCTTTGTAAAGGGTCACTGCTAATTAACAGATCACCTTTATTAAAGACAAACCCATTTTTGCCATGGCCAGTGGGTAAATAATGGGAATACTATCCCTTCTAATATCCTCTATTAGTGTGCTTATAGCCATTTATAATTCAGAAGACTTACATCCATGGCACACTTATTCCTGCTATTAATCATTCAACAGTCTTTGATAAAATCTTGAGAAATCTATCCCTTTACATAAAGATTTACCAACAGATTGAAAAATCAGGTGTGGTGAATGGAAAGTCATTAGTGTTCCATTATTTTTATACGTCCCTTTTCGAATTTTTGAAAACATTATGACTTCATTCTTGTAATGAATATAGTGTGCTCAAGCTATAGAACTGAAAAAATTAAGGCTCTTGACACTCAATTCTGTATGGAAGGCTAGCAAGCAAACAAAGCAGGTGAAGAAGTATTTTGTTATTGCAAGCTCAATGTGAACATATAATCCTAGAATCGTCTCGGTTGGAAGGGACCTTTGAGATCATCGAGTCCAACTGTCAACCTAACACTGTCAAAACCACCACTAAACCATGTCCCTCAGCACCACATCTACTCATCTTTTAAATAATTCCAGAGATGGTGATTCCACCACTTCCCTGGGCAGCCTGTTCCAATGTTTGATAACCCTTTTCGTAAAGAAATTATTCCTAATATCCAATCTAAACCTCCTCTAGCGCAACTTGAGGCCATTTCCTCCTGTCCTAAATGGATGCAGATTATTATGAGTGCCTGAACCTGTATTCAGGCTGGTTTTCAATCAGGGCTCTCAGGACAGTTGAAGCTGTGAAGGAGTCTTCAGAAGTGGCCACCTCCCATCCTTCTATTTCGTATCTGGCAACAGGTTTTGGGCGATGTGGTAGCGCTAACAAGGTGGGTATGTGATGGACTCAGGAGCAGGAGCTCACACTTGTTGTTACCAGGTGATTGAAGTGCAAATGTTTGCTTTGTCAAATAGGTTTGCAAGTCAAAGATGAATGGAAGGAGTGTGTCCTTTCGCTGGTTATTGCTGCCTGAAGAAATCAACGTTTCTGAGCCCTAATGGTCCAACAGGCCACCTTACCCAAGCTGATCACTGAGGACTCAAAGTCAGCAAGTGTTTACTGAATCCTATACCCATTTTCCCCCTTTATCTCTGAGACGCATTTAGATTTAAACACCATTTCTGCAAAACGCTCAACTTCTTGCTGTTAATTTCAAGCCCGGCTGACAGAGCTCAGCTTGGATCTCGTACCCGTCGGGAGCCGATAAGCAGTTTCCACTCACAGATCACACATAGCTGAGTGATGTTCAGAGACCCCCTTGTTCCCCCAGCCCTGCGCCCTGCGAAGTGACATTAGCGCTGGGTAATGATCTGTAAATGTGTCAGAACTGTGCCACCTAGTGACACCGCTGCCTCGTTCCTTTGGTGAAGTCACACTGATCGCACAACAGCAAGCCGTAATATAATTAGCACTAATTTGGTTTCTCAGTAGCTGGCTGCTGCACAGCTCCCTGCTCAGCCACTCTCTGCTTCTCCAGAAGACTTTTCTCAACGTAATAAGAGCTTCATTAGGGAGTTGTTTCACCCATTTTTGGTTGTATAAGACAGTTATATTATTTTTTTTTTAGGTATTATTTTAATGGATTTTCTGCACATCAAAACTAAACTGCATCTAAACTGCACAAAGACTTTAGCAGGAAGCAATCTGTTAATTAAATCTGCTGGATTTTTTTATACCTAACAACTAGAGCTGACTGGCAATTTCTGGGTAGTTTTTTTTTTTCCCATTATATACTACAAATGCTTGAATATAAGAACATTTTGATTTTAACAAAGTTTCAGTTTCCAAAAATTGTTGATTCTAGTTTTCTGATTGCCTTTTCCTCCTGTTTCAAAATGCTTTAAAGCAGAGTTACAGGTTTCATTTTGAAATATCCATTAATACAGTGGTGTATATTGTAAAAAATGTGAAATTGAAGTAAACTACTCTGGTTGATCCAAACCAGATTTGGGAATTATTTTTTCTTATTTTGTTGCAATTGTTCCTGCAGTTGTTGACATTTTGTCCTTTTCTGTGAATGCAGTGCAAGAAAAATTCTGAAAGCTAAATATTTTTCTTGGTTAAGAAAATTGTTCCAAATTAACTTTCCTCGTAACAGTCAATACCAGCGACATTATTGTGTACTGTATAATCTACCTTGGTTTTGACACGGTGCAGCAGAGAGCAGTTGTCCAATGAAATGATCAGAGAGCAGATTTAAAATTATCAGAAGGCTGCACTTCTTCTATTTGTTTGTTTTGTGGTGTTTGTTTGTTTTTCATAAAACCTAATCACAACGCAGAAGTTGTTGGGTTGAGATATTGTGGCATATTAAAGTATAAACCCCCAAACAAACCAAAACAAATTCATGAAAGCTAATCACAGAATGATGGAATAATGAATAATCTAGATTGGAAAGGATGTCTGGAAGTCATCTGGTCCAATCTTTTGCTCAAAGTAAGGTCAGCATGGCTGTCCTAGTATTCCTGTTTTCCTTCAACGTGTGATGTGGATGGTGGATGGTGACAACTGTGAGGCATCCCCAAATCTTGATGGTTGCATGCTCTAAAAGCTTTTCAACCAGCATAACGTTCACTTTTCAGAGGGTCACAATGCAAATGCCAGATACTATAACCCATAAAACTCAACAATAAGTTGCTGTATATGGTAACCTAATTGCAAATAGATATTATTAATGAGTTAGAATGTATCTGTTTGTGTAGGATGTACGCAGCTAAATGCAGATTTCTACACAGAAGCTTGTCACTCAACCCCTTTTATAGTCATTGTAAAGCAATTGGCACTAGCAGAAGTGATTCATCTCAGCTTAGAACAGATGCCTAAAATAGGTCAGATGAATCACACCCTAGCAGAATCTTTTTCTTTACTGGCTATAAAGGAAATCTAGGAATGAATTCTTTAAATTGCTCTTATTTGGGATTTTTGGAGAAATTTTGTTTACAATTTGCTGAGTTGAAATTGCCAAAATTGCGAAATTATCATGTTTCCCAGCCTTAAAATTCAAATTTCCAAGTTTCTGCCTGAAACATTCTCATTAAAAATATGGTTTATGGTGAAAAAAAAATTATGGGTATATACTGAATTAAAAGGTGGCATTGAGTTTAGCTACAGTGATACACGTAGATGGTTATTTTAATATTAATGTATTCTACTTACTTGTCTTTTCACATTAGTAGCTATTGAACTATTTTCAGAAAAGGTCAGCATCTTTATCACCATTTTAGAGAAATTATAATTGTGTCACAGAGGGATCCCAGAGTCGTAGCAGATGATTGGAAGGGATGTCTGGATGTCCAGGCTCTCACCTGAAGCAGACTATTGCAAACACTAGACGCAGGTTCAATCAAAGTTTTGTGTAACCAAGCCTTGACATCCTCAAAGGATGGAGCTTCTATGACCAATTCTGGTGCTGACCGACCTCCTAGTGAAAACATTTTCCTGATGTCTGGTCTGAACTTTCCAAGCTGCAACCATGGCTGTGACTGTTGTATCTACAGACAACTGAGAAATGTTTTGGTCTGTTGCGTTTGTAGCTACATGTCAAGTCCTTATGAACTGTAACTAGATTACCCCTTAGACTCCTTTTTACCATACTACACAAGACCTGCCTCTGCAAAGTTACCTTGTAGGTCACTTGCTTTAAAATCTTTATGATTTAGCAGCTGCCTGTTGGACCCTCTCCAGTTTCTTTGTCTCACTCTTGAACTGGGGCCCCAAACTGGACACATTATTCCAGGTGTGGCTTCAGCAGCTCTAAGCAGAAGGGGATAAGTTCCCTCAAGTCTTCTGGGTACACTATTCTGCTGGATACACTCCTTTGCAGTGTAGACACCAGTATATGGTTTGCTGTATTCAGGATGCCAGCACACTGCCAGCTCATACGTAACCTTGTGACTGCTGTGGTCTTCACATTTTAATTGGAGACTCTACTCAACCAGTCAGTTCCCCTGGGCTTATTCTACTCCAGGTGCATCACTTTGCACTTCCCCTTATTGAACTTCACAAAGTTTCTTTTGTCCCAGTCCTTAAATTTTTCTTGTTTCCACCGGATTGAAGTGCTGTCATTAGCTGTGTCAACCACTCTCTCTAGCTTAACATCTGCAAATTTGTTGAGGGTGCAAAATTTGTCTCAGGTGGAGGCATCACTTTGGCCAAGGCATTGATGAAGATACTGAGCAACATAAGTCCTAGTATCGACACTCGGGTTAGTCCACTTCATATAAGTCTACACTTGTGTGTTAAGATATTGATTACTAACCCTTTGAACCTGATGTTTCAGACATATTTCAGGTGATTCAACAGTCTGTTTGTTCAGCCTGTGTTTTCTTAACTTCCCGATGAGGATGCTGTGGGACAAAAAACCTTACTAGAGCAAGTTATATCCTCTGTTCCTGCCTACTCTGTGTAACAACCTGTCATTTCATTAAAGAAGGTAATCAAATTGTTCAAATATTATTTGCCCCTGGTAAATCCCTATTGACTATTCTGAATACCTTCCTGTCCTTTATGTTTTTGGAAAGTATTTGGAAATGCTACATGACCTTTCTAGAAACTATAGGCCTGACTGGCCTTTCTCCTTCATTCCTTTCTTAAAGATGGGAAAAACATTAGCCTTTTTTTCAGTCATGAGCAACCTGTCTTGATAGACAATTTTCCATAAATGATAGACAGAGACCTCACCCAGCCACATCAGCTAACACTTTTAGTATTCTCAAGTGTTTCCTACCTGGTTAGTGGATTTGATAGCACCAAGGTTAACAGCTTCATCTGTTCCTTCCTCACTCTTGGCTGCCCATCTCCCTGCCAAGCTGTGTTGATACACACAGGTCTGGAGCCACCTTTGTTTGTAAAAACTGATTGTCTCCTGCAGTGGACTTGCATTTTCCATGAACTTCCTTCTGCTACTGGCACACCTGTGTATTCCCTTCTTGCTATTATTATTTTCTGTCTTAGTGCCAGATGGGATTTGGTCTTTTTCTTTCATCCTGAAGATCCCAAGTAAAGCTTTTATGCTCCTCCTTTGTCTCTCTTCCTTATTTTGACTTCATGTATAGTCCCTTTCAACAGTTTGGTTCATCAGGAAGTTCCTTGATTAGCCAAGCAGACCTGCTTGAAATTCTTCCTCTTTATGCACATGCAAAGCATTTATTCCAGAGCTCTTCAGTAAGTTTTCTTTAAAAGTATGTCAGTTTTCCAGTTTCCACTGACCTATCCTGATCTCCACAAGTCCACTGTTCTGACTCTGTAACCACCTTCCCAAGCCTTCCTTTAGATCATGCAGCCTTGCTGCATCACTGCTGTCCAAACTACCATCAGTGGCCATATTCACCACCAGTTCTTCCCCATTCATGAGCATCAGGGCTAGCAGAGCACTGACCCCGGTTTTCCTTTCTAGTATTTACATCACAAAATGTCTTACCCAAGGCCACCTAAAGCCAAAATAGAATCTAGTTTTTTTGTTTTCTGTGCAGTCTTAAATGAAAAAGTTCTATAAATACGTGCAAGTGATGAGGAGATTGAAAGTCTCTGAAGACATATTCCCATCTTGGTGCCTTATTTACTGGAGTAGATGCTTAAAAAGCACCTTATCTTACTTGGGAAAAATAGCTGTATGTTTACCAAGGTCAGTAAGATGCGAAGAGATTTGCTGAGGGTTATATTCTCCTCTCTGATCCATTCTGCCAATTTCCACTTCATATGCAGCAGTCTGTCCACACATGGGCCTCCTAAGGATGTCAGCAAGAATTCCACAACCACAAAAGAAGATCTGGTCCCTTCAAAAGTTAGTTGCTCAAGTTAAAAACACCTCAGGGCAACTTTGACTTATGCATTCAGTTCCTTTTGATAATATTATACGTATTCACAAGCTGCTATTTTGTCTGTCAGGACAGAAAAAGTGTAAATAAAAAGAACATAGGGTTGGAGTGGATTGTGCTTGGATCACTGAGTCTAGATTACCCTTTAACTTAGACAAGCATATCATATAGTGCCTTTTATAATTTCTATCAAATCCCAACTTTAAACTAGCTGTGTTTGTTGTGTCCTACTTGTCTTACTGAAGTGCTGTTCCAGGCTTTTGTTTCTGTGGTGGTTGGAAACCTATTTTCCAGCCTAAAATTATCGTTTGCTTGTTTGTAAGTAGTTGTTCCTTTGCCAGCTTTGTCCATTTGTTTAAAAAGCTTTTCTCCCTTCTGTCTGCTTATTCTCTTCTCTCCTCTGTAAACTTATTCCTTCAAAGCCTTCTATGCAAAACTAAAACAATCCTGCTCTTGTCTCTTCATATGTGTCAGAGTTCCCATTCTCCTTATTAGCTATGGTGGCCTCCTTTCCATCTCTTCCAATCTTCAATTTTTTAACTTGGGTGAGTATGGGTGACCTATGTGAGGCACGTTGCTGTGTGCAGACATATGGTGAAGCCTTGTCCTTCTTAAAACACGTTAAAAGTCTTGCTGAACAATCCACCCCTTCCTAAACCCTTTAAAATACCTTTTTTTTCTATTGCCAGCTTGGTGCTACCCTTTTGCCTTCCTCTCATCAGCACGTTCACACTTCTGATATCACGTGCTTTGTCCAACCCTCCTTCTTTGCCTTCTCTGGGCACAATCTTCCTGTCTATATTTTTCCTTTGCTTATCTATTTTAAACAAAAGAAAGCATCTATTTATTTATTTTTAAAGAGAAGCACACAACATGATTAGTAATGTAATTACATATTAGAAAAGAATAGAATAGAATAGAATAGAATAGAATAGAATAATTTTGTTCAGTTGGAAGAGACGATCACCTAGATGAGAGATGATCACCTAGTCCAACTGCAGTTGGACTTGATTTTAGCTACTGCAGTCGGACTTGATTTTAGGTACTGCAGTATTGGTTGCCTCTGAGATTTGTCTTTGCTCATGGCCATCCCTACCACCATGTTTGAATTAGATGAGAAATTGTTTAGATATTGCTTTGCTTGAAGAAACACTTATAATTCTGTAAAGATTGTAATTATGATACACCAGATAATCCTAAAGTCTGTCTTCTCTGTATCTGCTACCTAGTTGTGGCCTAAATTGGACCTTTTAGAGAAGGAGAGAGAAGAAACTGTGATCAGCCAGCATGAGGAGTTCTACCAATAGAAGCCTCATTGCTACTACTTCTATAACTTCTTTCTTCTTCCTTGTCTTTGATGCACTATTCCACTTCCCCAGATCTTGCTGTTCTTTCCACACTCACATCTCTCCCCTTGCATTCCCCAACCCCATCTGCTTCTACCTTTCCCCATCTCCTACCCCTGTGTCCCTGCCTCAATACCTTAACACCGCTGCTACCTTTCCTGCTTGGTACATTTTCCGTGCTTAAACTACTGCTATTTTCTCCTCATTCTCAGCTCCCCAGTGGTCAGCTTCTTGTTTGCCCATTTCTCCAGACTTTGCAGCTTTCTTTCTGCATTTTCAAGCTTTCTCTCTGCATCTTTCTTCCCCCTTCAACATCCATGTTTTGCTTTCTTTGCATCTCTCGTCAAACCTATCCCTTCTTCTTCCACCTGCTTAATGGTTTAGAGCCCACGTTAGCTTTTATAAACACATAGTGTTATGTGAACAGTGCTTTCCCTATGCACCCTTTCTCACTGCTGTGCCTCAGTGGTTGAAAACTATAAGTTGTTTTATTTATGGCCTAAAAAGGTTTTCAAGCCTTCCAGCTTTTTTTTTTTTTTTTTTTTTTTTCAAACTAGCTCTATTTTGCTACTGAATGACTGAATGACTGATATGAGAGCCCAAGGGGATTTCTCTTAAGGCTAGGCTAGGAAATACAGATGCCAAGACAGTAATAAAAATGGCAACTTTCCCACCTCACAGAGGGTGGAGAGATGTTTATATGAGCAGCTGTAATTTGGTCAGGGTTCTGGCACTTGACTTCTCACCCTGCTCGTTGAAAGTGCCAAAGGCTCCTTAGCCAGAAGTGCCAAGGATCTCAGCTCATGCTGGGTTTAGTTCTTTGGCAGATCCTGAAGCCCAGACCAAAGTTGGGATCCATTACACCAAACACTGTTTGAGCAACCTACAGTGAACACAAGGCCCTGCCACCAGCAGTTTGCGCTCCTTTAACGTATTAAATCCTTTGCCAGCCTAACGCTGGTTATACAAATGAGTGGTAGAGTCTTCCCAGTAAATGAGGTGGCAAGAGCATTGTCTGAAATCTTTTCATGGCTCTTCTCATGGCTTTTCCACACATTGGGGTTCAATCAGTGGGTATGACAACTCCACAGCCTCAGACGGCACAGCTACGGGTCACACGGGGAACGAAGAGGAACAGGAGGTGCTATTTACATGTCAAAATAACTGATGTGAACATTCCTGTGACTACTTCAAAGGAACATCTCATTATCTTTGTTATTAAATGCTTCTGCATTGCTAAGAAGGGGGCAGGTTAATTGGAAAAATTATGTTTAAACTTTATAAACAGTGCGAGCATGAAACTCATCATTTTAATAAATGTTATCATGTCTCCTGGATCTAATAGATCTTAACTGATGCATGCTATCATTAAGTTTAATTTAAGAAACTACCCCTAGAGAGGTTTTTTAAATCAATTGGAGACATGTTCTCAAACAATGTTAGAAATATTTGATTCACCTACATCCTCATTGTTGAACCGGTTTCCTGAGTAAAATAGCAGAGAAGAATATACCACTTTACTATCTCATCTTTCATGCTAAAAGAAATGGAAAGCTTTTTTACCCAATATATTAAAATATCAAGTCATCCATCAGTGCAATTCAGTCACCTCTGAAGCAGCTGTTTAATAGAGCAGTGCAATGATTCATACAGGGACATGTTAACTAGATCCAAATGAATTATTGCATGAAATTAACCCTTTTCTCTTTCTGAAATGAATAACAAACTAAGTTGGGTTTCTCTTGCATTCTTATGCATAACATAGCCAGACTTTAGGCTATCCCCTTTAACCATTTTGAGCATTTAGGAAATAAAATTATCCATCTAAGCTGGAAGCACATGGCTATGGTACCTATTTTGACTGCTTAGACACTAAGCAGTGAACACCAGACAAATGAAGTTACCTGAATGGAGTGAAGTAGATTCTGAGAAGAGCAACATGCTGAAAATCTCAGGGATTAGATGGGCAGGGCCAGGGAACTTCAGAAATAGGGGTTATGGGCTAATGTTAGCTCTTTGAAACGACTTTTATAGTGACTTACGTATCTGAAGCCACCAAGTCCATCCACAGGTACAACAGAAGTCAAAGTGATTCCACCTTTGAAAGGCAATGACATGTGCTATACAGCAGCATAGAGCAGGCAAGATAATGTCAGGAAGTCAGCTTGGAGAGGTGACCACATATTAAACACAGTTTGGGTTTTTTTCAGTGATTCCCCTCTGAAGGAAACCACAAATATGCTTAGTCATTTTTGTAAACTTACAGTAAGACTCTTCATACCACTCCAACCAATACATCCAGGGCATAGGTCTAGCAAGAAAGCAAATCTATGGTTTAGCACAGTGGCTGACACAATTTACAAGAGAACTTTTGACCCATAAATAAGACAGTTTGTCTGTCTTCAATAGGCCATCATCTCTTAATGTCCCATTCAGAAGAATGCATCTGGTTCTTGCCATGTGTTAGTTTTGTTTATGTGCATATGAAAAGGAGAAATGTTACATGAACTTGCACTGCTTCTCTCTTTCCTGCTGTCCTGTTTAATCCAAAAATAAGAGAGACTTGTTCTCCAGGGTTGGTATATGATGGTGTTGACAGTAATCTTACAATGCAATGTATCTGATGAGACTTATCCAGAGTCCAGAAAACTACTTCACCCACCCAGAAATTAGGAATGAATGACTGGTGAGAATGATATCCCAGCTCTGCCCTGTCATGGAAACCTTCTGTTCCCATCTTCCAAGATGGGCAGGCCCCAAAACTGTGCAATTGCATGCATTTTTTCCTAGAAATAAAAGTCTTTGTTGGCTGCAACTGCACATAGAGGTGCGTGCAGTGCATGGACCGGGCAACAGTATCAGCAAATTCCATCAGACCATCCCGATCAGTATTTGTGATTGGTTTTATATCCCTATTTGGGGGAAAAAACCCACATTTATCTGTCTAAACTTTAATCTCAACACAGTCTGCATAAGCAGAAAATCTGTTTTTTCTCTAATCAAAATTTCGGATAGTTTTTTAGAAGGAAGAACAAGATGTCCTTTGGGTAATTTATAAGGAAAGGAACAAAAATCTAGCTATTGCTTTAATTGCATGGCTGCGAGTGTCCAAAATGACAGTCATGTGTTTGTTAATAAGAGAGGAAAGCAAAATGTCTCAGCTAAATTTTTGATATATGCTTTATTCTCTGAGAATAGAAGGACATTACTGTTCCCAGTGAGACCTACATTTCTTCCTGACTCCTGGACATTAAAAAAAGAAAGATGAAGAAGTCAAAGTTGCTGTTCATATCAATTCCTCTGAGCCATGTGCACTAGGGCAAAGTACCACATATGCAGCTGCTATTACTTGTATAAACAGATGCTGCACAAAATCAAAGATCATCCTCCTTGAAAGAAGGCCTTGAGGAACGCAGGTAGACTGCAATATCTTGCAGCTCAAGCATTCTTATGAGTCAGTCCTCAAAAAGCATGAGATTATATTAGCAAACATGATCCTTAATAAAGGAGTACATTCTGGGTTCATTTTATTTGCCTTCTGGTTTCTGAGCCTCTAAAGTAGCCCATATAAAAATTATGGCCTCAATATTTTATCTGCAAATAAAAAAGCCAAACAATTTATTCTTATAAAATATGACTGAGCTTCTGTCATGTTTTGGACAGGAAGATTTCAAAAGACACCTAAGATGTATAACTGAAATGGGGAATGGAACCACAGCTGCTAAGACTAGCTCCTAATTGCCATTTGAGATTACTTACAGGTTCTCTGTAGTACCAAATGCATATTAAGTAACGCTTAAATAGAACTAAAAAAATAAAATAAAACAAAATAAACACAAAACTCAAATTCTTTGATAAGGAAATATTACAGAAGTGCATCCAAATGGTCAGAGTTAGAGAGCTTTTTGTGATCATTTTGAAAAATTCAGAGGACCCACCCACAGCTCCCCCTCTAGCTGACAAAATAGGGATTTATACTGCTCTGAAAGTCAAACCTGGCAACTATAAAAACAGAAACGAGGCATGAAGGTATCCTAAATTAGTTGTCACTGTTGGAAGTTCAGTCTTGACAACTGACATACCCAACTCTTTGTGTGGATCCAAGAAAAATTGTTCTAACTGCTTTAAAACTCTCAAAAACATTCCCTCCATGAGACTCTTTATTCAATATATACAGTCAAGGGATAACAGAGATTTGAGATACCTGTTCATGTTTATTAGTGTCTTTACTCCACAGTGTTAATCCTATTAATGTAGCTGTTACTGGAGTAATAGTTCTGCTTCACTTACAAGCAGATAAAGTAACTTTGCCATGGCATTAATGAAGGAGTGCTCTAATCTGGCCAGTTCCGGCATCTGTGCTGAAATCTGTTTGAGATGACTTTTACTGCTCTCTGTGACCTTGCTGTGTGTGAAAGTATCACCCATCTGAAATCATCCTGAACCAACCTTCCACCACATGCCATGCCCTGGAAACATGATGCACCATAACCCTCTGCATAATACATGGACAAAAGCTGAGCTGTTCAGTGGCAGGGACTGACATTTAAAACACAACAGAAAGGAAAACAAACAAGTGGACATAAGCCAAAAAATACCAGCTCTTCAGCTTTGGTCTATTGGTTTTGTCGGTTTGATCTCTTTAGCATAGGCCTGAGTGCTCACTGTAGGACACTGCGTGAAGAGTTGGGCTGAGCCCTGGAGAGCTCAGTAGAAGGAGGGAAGGGGACAGCTGTCCAGGGTTGCTTCATCACCTGATTAAGGTGCTTTTGATAACCAGAGAAAGCAATTTTCATACGGGTTTATTTCCATTCCAGAAATGCCATTATGCCACAAGGGGGTAGGGGTGTTCTGTTTAAAACCTTGCAACGTATTCCTATAGACCCAGCCTTTCAATGAAAACAGTGTTGAGTATTATAAAAAGCAACACAGATTGAATCAGCACAGACATTTTCTGTACCATCTGCATTTCAACTATTGCTTTCCTTATAATTAACATCTGTTCATAGATATCAATCTGAGCAGCAAGGACGAAATTATTTAAGAACCGTCTATCTTTCAGCCTAGTGTGTTCCTGGGGATGGTTCTGGAGGTGGAGAATGGGTTACCCCTAGGAAAGAGGATTTGGTTACAAGGAGCACCTTTCATTAATCTAAACAGATTGCCAAAGGCTTGGCAGCACCAAAATGGACACAACTGGATCTCATCAGAGAAAGTGCCCCTCAAGCATCCAAAAATTAAATAGCATTGGTGGTGGTGGTGGTGTGTGCGCGCTCACTACTTCATTGAAAAAAAAAACAAGCAAGAAAATGCATGCAGACAAAAGGCCATAGGTAACCCCTGGAGCTGTATGTTCCAGAGGACAATGCAAGCATGTTTTCCTCTTAAGTGACATATTCTGGCATTTAAATTAATGATTTAACCTTTTTTATTTTGTTTCACTCTAATATGCATCTTCCAGAGACCTGGCAATTTTGTGGATGTGGCACCTGGATATAGAGAGAATGCAGATCCTAACCTGCTTAACATTGTCCAGCAGATATAGCCCCAGCCCACGTATTCAGTGCAAAATGGGAAAACACAGCTGAGACACTGGGTAGATTCTTTTCAAAATTCTCAGAATTGCTGCTTGTTGACATGTGTTATTTCAGGGTTAATAGGATCCACCTGCAGCCAGCTTGCTGTTCCCCGTTTCTCCTGGCAAACAAGGAGTTGAAAGCCCTCAGCCCTCTTCCAGTGAGACACAGATTCCAGACAAAAGTGTCAAAAGCATTTTGCTAGCCTTAACAGATCACGCTTATATCATAAGAAGAAGATGAATTTGTCTTTTCACATGTCTTTCATTAGAAATATTGCTTCATCAACCTCCAAATTGTCTTATTTTGCTACACTTTCCGTAGCCAGGAGTCGTGGTCAGACCAACCTGCTTTTCTGGTAGTCATTTTTCTCTATCTGAGCTGGCTTCCTTGCTCAGAGCCATTCCCACATTTTAGTCTTCTGGGGCATAAGCGCGCCAGCATGGGTCAGATTGGGATTTGTAGTCTTGAAATCCTTATACCATGCAATTCATATCACCTAATCCATGTCACCTGCAGATTTTAGAGTCTCAAAATTCCCCAAAAATTGTCTTAGAGTGAGTTGTGGCATGAGAAGGATGGGTCACCTACCGTGTTTTGCCTTTCTCCTGTTGAGCTATGGGGGAGTTCAACCTGTGGAATATGGATCTTTCATTGGAGAGGTGCTTGGGAGATGGATTCAGCCCCAAGAAAGTCCTTCTGCATGACATTGAAGGGAATAAAAATACATTAAGAGTTCACAAATAAATCAATCTTTTCTAGAAATGATTTTAGAAATTACCCTTTTTTAATTCTTTCTCAGATCGTAACAATTCAGTAAAGAAATTCACAAAAAAAAGGAAACATCCATTTTGAAGTGGAATTTTTTTGTACGTGTGTATTGGAGAAAATCAATGGCTTTTAAAAAATATTCCTGCCATTTAGTTAGCATACCAGACAGAAACTTTCGGTGTTAACCATCTTTTTTTTCTCCTAATTTTGAGACCAAATTAGAGAAATATTGTTTGTAGTAGAAGTGTCTTTCACTGTGCGAGAATTTGTCAACATTTCACTGCCCGGATGCAATGACTGAGCTAAGAAATTAAAAATGGAGATAAATCTGAGGAAGAAGCATGAAAAACAGGTGATCCAAAGTGTTAAACAGAAACTGGTGGGAAGAATTTTTTAATGGAATTAAAAAAAAAAAAAAAGTTTGCAAGTACCTCTTCAGAAAAAGAAAAAAATTCTTTTTACACGTTTTGATGGCATTTGCTTGAGGGAAAATGTGAGGGAGAAGAATAAGACAGAGCATTGTCCATTTTCCTCCATAAAAATTGTCTCTTATCCAGTCCCTTCACCCAGATTGAGCACAGTTTTGTCCTGCAAATTAAAAAAAAAAGGAAAAAGAAAAAAAAAAAACCAACAACTTCAATCTATGCTACAGGAGGAATTTCATATGGAGCTAACTAGGGAAAATCGGCATCTCAAAGCTCCTTTGGTCCCGTAAACAAGGGGAGTAATAAGTGACAGATCCAGCAGGATGAGGGCAGCGAGGGAGTGGGACGGGTGCTTGGGGAAGGCAGGTGCTGCAGTCACTCTCCTCTGCCAGGAAACGCAGGAAGAATGCATGACCAATTCGGTTTCAGAGCAGAATACTCTCTTTAATGGACAGAAAACACTAACCTTTTATTTTTTCTCTTCCTCTCCCTCTCTTTTTTTTCTTTTTTTCTTCTTTTTTTTTTTTTTTTTTTTTTTAATTTTAACCCTCACAAAGGACAAAGCTCAAATCTCTGTTGCAACCTATTTTTACCCCGCCAATAGCTTCCGTGTTACCTAGAATCCTGGACAAATGCACTGTTGTGTGAAAACAAAATAAACATCCTGAGAGGGTCGGATTAGCTGAGTGAGATGAAATCAGGGTAAAACACACAAAATATTCCAGTATTATCTAAGCACCTGGCTTTTTTGCTTGCTGCAAAAATTGTATGGCTCTAATGAGCGCCTCTGGTATTTAACGTTTTGACTATGAGTGATCTCAAATTAGGAGAATCTTTTACAGAGAAGGGAAATTCTGAAGTGGCCCAACACTATCAGAAAAGCTGGCTTAAATAAATAAGCAGATTTTGATATGACACTTCACTTAGGATCTGCTGAAAGCAAGGGCCAAAGCTGCTTTGGGCAGGATCAAACCTGGAAGTGGCTTAGATCAAGTAAATAATTTGGTTGTCATCAATCACAGCCACCATCAGCGGCTTTTCTTCCTCGGGATTTAGTCTGTGTCAGTGTCCATGCCTGTGAGTACATGTACTTTTTCCAAAAGACGTACAGGTTACAGCTTACTCGTAGAGAATACGAAGGAGATGCAACTACAGTGTAAGAGCACAGCGAGAGCAGCACCCCATACGCGTCCTTACACAGGTGCTATTGGCAGGGTGCACTGACCACACACCAGTATCACACACACAACTAGCACAAATTAAAGGATTTATTTCCCAGCTTGACTGTTTGTTCCCAAATACAATTCAGGCTTTAAGGTTCTGAATATGCAACATGCTATAACACAATATTTTTTTTCCCCGTGATAAACCTGCGTCAATCCTGCTGGAGTTAATGGGGATGAAACGTGTTCTCTTCTTAAAAAAGGAATCTCCCCCCAACATCCGACAGATGCACACTGAAACTTACCCTCCCACCTACAGTTTGCTCAGAGTTTTCCAATAGCTGAAGTAAAGCAGCATTTAAAAAAAAAAAAAAAACACTGCAAAAAAAAAAGATTAATTTTATGACTCAGTAGTTTGAATTATAGCCTATGACAAAACCGAGATATTTCAAACACAGGACAGAAGTATGACTTTCCTGGGATTTATTTTTTGAAAGCTCTTGAATCATACAAACTCGTATTTTTTGTTTTGGATGCTACTGCAACAAAAAGAACAAAAGTATTTTTCTGTTTGTGTGTGCACACATGCATGTACATGTGTGCCTGCACACATGCACATGTCTAATATGAATTATACACTTTTCTTTTATCTATGTCTGTGTATATGCATATGTATAGGCTTGTGTATATTTTTACATATAGTGTAATGCACAGTCTTTAGGATTTATAAAAAATCAGTAGTTTGTATCCATGCTTTAAAATAAACTGTTTTGATTTCCCATATTAAAAAAAATAATAATAAAAAAAAGACACTAATGAAATTAAAGGTTGTTTAAATCAGGGACAATTAAAAAGCACACATTTCTTTTCCTAGGGTATGCGATTGTATTCAATGTTTGCAGCACGAGGCCTGCCTGTAGGATAAATAATGTAATGGGTTTTGCGATTTGATACTAAAAGCATAACAAAATCCTACAGCTGTAGCCTCATTTTTCTCCACTCTGAAACTGCTCACTTTTTTTAAATTGCATATTCTGTACAGTTGAGAAAAAAAAAAAATATCACATTCTTTGTCTAGGAGAACCAATTTCCAGCATAATAGGTAATTGCATATAATTACAGGAATTTTAGAAAGTGAAACAAAGAAACAAAAGAACAGTGATTGTGGTGTTGTTTTGTGATTGAGATTAAATTGACAGCTGATATATTTCAATTTTTACATTTTTTATCCCTTTCTTACAACAAAATGCACGTAGCTTTTACACATTTTTTGGAACAGAGCCTATCTATGCCAAAGATGCAATTCTCACTGGCACCAGGGACAACACTTTTAAAGGTAATGAGATGCCTAAAGATACAAATCAGAGATCTAATGGGGTTTTCAAAAGTACCTCAGTGCCTAACTTCCCATTTTTGGTGCCTGAATATCTTGGGAAAAAAATCTGTCTGGATCTTCCAGAAAATTTTAGCCACATTTAACCACTGTACAATCCCCCTTTAGAAAACTGAATAGTGGAAAGATACCACCAAGCAAACACCTTCATAATTTGTTTTTTTCCACGAGTTTAACAAAATCAGAGCAACTTCCTCTAAGTCACATAGAAAACATCTTAGATCTCTCAAAACTATTTGGTCTTCTGTTGACACAGGGCTTTGACATATGACCAGGCTTGCTGTGTCCAAATAAATTCCCATTTTTTCAGGTAAATGTCAGGAACTGAAAGCATGTATGCTGCTCCACCGTTGTCTAACCACACTTTGCCTCCTGTTTGCCACAGGTTGTGGTCACACACCAAAGTTCACCTGGGACACGCGTATCTGACAAGTCACTGCTCCTTGTCAAAGGGGGAAGATGCACCCTTCCCGCTGCCCTGGGTTTGGATATATAACTCAATTTTGGGTGTCTTAGTGGGCCACCTTAAAGGGAAACTTAACAACTCATAGGAAAGTAAATGGAGAGAGATAAGGCACCAACAAAGGCTCCAAGGTGAAGGATGCTTTAGTTCAATACTGAAAGAAATACGGGATGAATCCAGGCATGCCTTTCTCTGCATCCTCCATAACAAGCCTCAAAAGAGAGTCACAAGATTGAATCCACTTGTTTTTCAGATGAAGAGAGAAACTCCAGCACCACCAAAGCTCAAATGTTTTGTCATAATGTTGCAAAACTTCCCACCAACTTTGGAAGCAAGTTAAAGTAATCTCAATGAGAGGAAGCTGGGAATTATTGAGGAAATGTTTTTCATTTTTATTATTATTGTAAAATGCCTATGACTCAAAGTGGAGCTATTCCTGGGAAGAATGCCTCCAATGTGCTCACCTCTCCCACTGCAATTTGCAACACCCCAAAATATGTTCAAGATACACAGTTCTAAGGCCTCTAAATGAAAAAAAAAAAAAAAAATCTCTTGTTTACTTGAAGTGACTTTTTCTGGTTTGGAGTTTAAACTGATACTAATTTTAACAACAGTCAGGATGAAAGAAAGAAAGAAAAGAAAGAAAGAAAAAGAAGAAAGAGAAGAAAGAAAATGAAAAAAGGAAAGAAAGAGAGAGAAAGAGAGAAAGACAGAAAGAGAGAGAGAGAAAGAGAAGAAATAAAAGAAAGAAAGAAAGAGAGAGAAAGAGAAAAAAGAAAGGAAGGATGGAAGGACGGAAGGACGGAAGGACGGAAGGAAGGAAGGAAGGAAGGAAGGAGAAGAAAGACAGATAGAAAGAAAAGAAGGAAGAAAGAAAGATAAAAGAAAACGTTTTCCAAAGTGATTCAGTTGTCCAGGAGTGGTGCCAGGACAGAGGTAGACCTCTAACAGGAGCAGCTCTGTGCTTGCTGATGGAGTAGCTGGTGCCTCAGCCTGGGAAAGCAAGGTAGGTGATTAATGGTACAAAAGGAACCACAGCTTCCTCTCCTGATGCCCCAAGAATGACTGCCCCCGCCTAAGGGTTCAACATTTCCCCAGGACAAGTTAGAATTTTCCTGGAGTCAAAACCTCATCTTAAGCCAACTCTTCCTCATCAGTCTTGCCCTTTGATATGAGAAGACTTTTAGGGGAACCCAAAAGGTGTCACCTGGTGATTCATCTACACCCTTAGAGGCGAATTTTCATGGCCCAGAGCTCCTGCAGCTCTGTCTTAGCATGGCTTCTGCTCCCTCCTCCTGCCCCGCTCAGCACACTAATCCTATCCAGAGATCTAACCAGAGGGGTGCCCTTCATGATCCAAAGCCCACTTGCAATAGCAATGATTAAAATGACTTTATCTTGCCTTAAATAATCTCACATGGCTCCTCACAATTCGTCTCTGTTTTCATTGTTCAAATCCATAATATCGGGCTGGAACAACTCTTCAACAAAGCTGCTCTTTCCTGACCCCTTGACTTCTTGGGCAAGGAATATAATGACCTCCATTGATTCAGCTGCTGGTAGCAAGAGTGAAGGGGAAGAGGTTTCCCATTTCCTCCCCAGCGAGGCTTCTAGGTTGGTGGAATTGTTAAAGGATTTTGTTTTCTGTCCAAGAGAGTCTTATGCTGGTGCCAGGGTTGCGTGCGGGAATAAAAACAAGGAACAGAGGCAAGGGGGAGACAAGTAATTTAGACGAGGGAAAGATTTGCTCTGTGCAGGATGTCCGTCTATTTTGAGACATATAGCTAGAATGAATCTCGGTTTGTACAATGGCTATAACAAATACAGAGTATAAGGGGACAGTGAAGAACAGGCAGAATAAAAACCTCCATTGCCTTTATAGTTCAGTCTGGTAACTCAATGATTATGTTGGGGATTAAAGAGAGGTGGAAATGGCATCTGAGACCTTTAACGACAGAGCTAGAAGAAGAGGTACCCACCCTTCAGGCTATGTTATAAGGGCTTTGGATGTTGCCCTATGTGGAGTCCTTGACAAAAAGGTCTCTGCATTAAGTGAGGAACCTCTCTAGAAGATATCGAAGCTCTTCAGGCCTGTCTGTGCTGTTACCCTCTAGGTTACACCACCAGCAGCAAATTTATACAGCATCTATTGGCATTTGCACTTTAACAACAGCCTTTGGAAGCATAAGCCACATCCAGGTAACAAAACATCTTTGGTAGAGACATAGAAGGGAAGGAAGATTAATAAAACATGACTACTGGAGGAGCTGGTTGCAGTCTCACTTTACATGCTTTCACAGTTAAAAATAAAAACACATTAAAGATGGTGATGTATTTTTATAACCTTTTCCAGGAACTCTCATACAGACTGAATGAAATAAAGGAATCTGTCTTTAAATACAAAACAGGACCACAGTTTTGCTTTTTGTTCTTCTTATTATTTTTCTTTATTTTATTATTGTTTAGTCTTTATAGCACTACTTTTTAACTATAATTAGGAATACATGAGAGGATCAAAAAACTTCTACAGCGTCCTCAAATATTTTGCAAACAAAGTGTTACTGGAAAGGATTTCTTTCTGCTTTACTAATTTTTTCATTCTTTTGTTTCCCGTTGAGTAGTATTCACACATTCTGTAGTGTAGTTTTGCAAGGGTATCTCTCCTGGGTTTCGTTATTACCCCATGGTGTAACCAACACGCACCGCTAACCTGCTCTCCCTCTTGTGCCAGCAGGTAAGTAACTGCAGAACCATGGGCCAGCCAGTGACCGCCATTACACTGGGGTGAATCCACTCTGTCTTTCCTCTAGATTTACACTGTTTTAATGGAGGTCATCTCATGTCTCCCCTCAAATTAGAAGTAGAAAATGCCTGTGAAAGGACCTGAAGACACCCCGTCAGTATGGCATTAATGCTAATGTTCAGTTTCTAAAACCTCAGTCCAAGTGCACGTCTCATAAATAGGGTCTTATTCTACATGGCAATCTGCAGGCTAAGGCTTGTTCATTTAACTATTTCACTGCTCATCCATCTATCTCACCTTCTAAAAACATTTCACATGAAGATTTAACACCCCTGAGCTACTCTCCCTTTTGCTTTGTAAGCTTTCGCCTTGCAGGGGAACTAGAGAGCAACCACAGTCTGCAGGAAAAGCATACTTTCATTTGAGTGAAATTCAACTCGCTCTATTTTGAAATGCAGGTATTTAAAATGTTTCTAGAGAGGGAGGCTGGACAGGTAATCAGATTCCCAGTGTGGAGTGTAACAAACATAATTAGAGAGGCATGCACAGGAGGAAAAGAAGATCAACCACATAGGCCAGGTATCTGTCTTTCGTGTGTACTGAACTAAATGCAGAAGGGAAAGAGCCTTTGGGATCACAAGAATAAAATCAGACAAAGTTAGACCTTATGAGTATTTATTATTAGAGGGTTTTTTATTGGTTTCAGCCTCTGAGACTCTTTGAGACACGTGCCTTTTCTTCCTGGTTTGGGATAGGATTATTTTTAAAGTCTGAATATTTCTGCAGTGTGGAGAAGCTGCCTGTGCGCAGCCCAGCAGTAATGCAACCAATACAAGTTAAAACCAGTGTGAAACATTATGTGTTTGTGAATCAATTAGATTCATCCACCAGAGGTCATTAGATGATCAAATGACACATTCCTACTGTCTTTATAAGTAAAGGTATCAACATTCTGTGCTATAAAAAATACATTCTCATTAATAATAAAAACCTTAAAGGAGAAATAAAAGTCTTATGAAGTAAATTATCACACAGTGAAGTTCATGATTTTAAATAGCTTTGATAAGAAAACAAAAATAGGCTCTGAATAATATTATCAAGAGAAATTACAATGCTTATGAATTCTTATTCCAAAATAATGGGAGATGCTTAAAAGGTAAGTTGGACTCTCCATTATTCAAATGGCGTATTTCTAATTGTACTATATGAATGGCATAAACTGCCTAGAATGGTCCAAGACTATAGAAAATATGAGGTAATATGAGAGAGGTATCTAATTGTGCTTGTAATGAGATGGAATGAATCTCCCAGGCTTTGTTCTTGCGTACCTTTACACCAAGGGAAATCAGAAGTCCCTGTGTCAAATAAAAGTGGATTTGAAGACACAGAGAAAAGCTTTCTGATTTTTCCCTCTCCAGTTTCTTACTGTCCTCACTTTGACTTGTTTCTTCTTTCCATTAGTTTTTCTACGTGTGATAGCACTTTGTGCTTCTTTCTTCTCAAATACCCTCTTTTTTCACTTCACATATCATCAAAAAGTAATTCCCTTCTGTTTTCTCTTACACTCTTCAAGTCTTATCTTCCATTTCTTTTCAATATCATTATTTTGGGTCTGGTCTCATAGTCGGTACTGGAAGAAATGATCATCATGCAGGATTAGAGATGTAGTTGAGGATTTCACGTCACTATCTGTGCAAGCAGTTAGGATTGCTTCCCAAAAGTACCATTGTCCTCTCCAGTGTACTAAAATGGGTAGCAGCTAATTAGTAGGAGATATTTGTGACCGAGGAAATTCATAATTGATCTCTGCTAGCTTTCCAGCAGGTCATTTCTTTGCTACAAGAATCCCTCTGAAAGTCTCATCACTTCAAAATGAATGCAGTTGTTAGTGCTCTACATTCTTTTTACAATGTGAAACCCAGCTTCACCGCATGTGCATGGCAGACGCCTGGCTCAGACCCCTTTTATCCAGGTTCTCCCAAGATGTTCCCCTTTCCTTCCCTCCAAGTACTGGGTGCATTGCTCACAAGGGCATTGCCACTGGGGAAGCAATATTTCAATCAAAGGCCTTCGTTGTTATCTAAAAATGTTACATTTTAGCCTCTTTAGCCAGATCATTTTCAAACTTTAGTATCCATGTGTCACCTAATATCCTACATGGTTTGAAACTATCTGGATACTGTGTCCCAACTGTTGCTGAACAAAGTATCTGATTCTTGAGATGGTCCTCAAGGTCCCTTACAACTTGATATGCTAGGATTCTATGATGTTGTGGTGCGGGGAAGAAGTGGAAAAGTGTGGGAAGCAGTGAAAGAGTGAGCAGAAAGTGTGGAAAGAAGTGAGAGGCCAGGGAGTGCTGAGGCTTGGTACGCGAGAATGATCCTGTGATCTCAAAGTGTTGGGTGAAGAAGAGCTCTGGGACTGAAGGGTTGGCAGCTCCTGGTAGCAGATGGTCTCTGGGGAATGGGTGGAGAAGCGGTAGGATCTGAGGCAGGAGGAATGAAGCATGGTTGAAAGACTATTTTAGAGCTGCCATTGGCAATGCTCACTTGGTGTTTAAATACCATGACCCATGAAGGTATAAGAATTCACAAAAAGAGGGGCAAGATGAGAGAATATTCCATGGATAGACTATAATTTTCATTTGTATCCATTTTTGAGACATTATAGTTCAGACCAATTTGAATTGGATGGTTAGACTAGGTGATCTGAAAGGTCCCTTCCAACCTAGGTAATTCTATGATTCTATGAATCTCTGCAACCTGCCCTGAGAGAAGGGCATGACGTAAAGTGAGCAATGCTGCCAAGCAACTGTGGCTATGGTTATAGCAGTAACCTAGGCAGTACCAGGTCATATATCTGTATATCCTAGTACTATTTTGGCCCACGTGAGTTGATACTCCCTTAAGAAATTAGTGGTAGTGATTCAAGAGCTAGACCAGGCCAGGAACCATTCCCAATAAGCTGGTTGGACGTGGCTTCTTTTGGAGTCTAAGGATAACATTAAAAATAGTGTTAGGTGGTCAAATTATCCCAGATGGGCTCAGTGTGTGTGAACAGGCTCTCTCATGGGTTAAATAATGGTTTGGTAGAGATTTCAACTGAACAACTCTAGTAGTCCTGCAGATCAGGTGTAAAAGCCAAGATAGCACCCGCAGGAGTGATGATATTCTGGACAAAAAGTATAATTAGCTTAAGAAGCCTGTACTCTTTTTCTCTGTTTACTTCAAAGCCACAGTATAAAGCAATTGCCATGAGCACTTCATGCCTCAGTTTCCCTTTCAAAGAAGAGAATGACATTTCTTCATACTTTCATCCACTTTTCTGCCTCTTAACTATAATCCTCCAATGACATAAGAAGGTGTTTCCGTTTTCACTTCAAGGTTATGAGAAACAATATCTACCCAGGTGGGAAGATAAGCACGTTTATATATCATAGCAGATCTGGGGACCATAGTAAAGAGCAAGGTACATTACAAGTTGTGTTTCCATGAGGAGAAATGAACTCTGCGACATCCATGGCTAAATGTGGGTCTGAAAAGAAAGACTTCAGCATTTCCATTTTAAGTTTGTGGGCTCCTCAAATTTCTGTGGTGGACATGCAAACCCTGCACAATGAAAGCAAGCCTACTAGCAGAAGGTGAAAGCTTCTATGTTACCTTCACAAACCTTGCAGAATAAGTCCTTCATTCCCAAAGATCACCCGCTAGATACCACTAACAGGAGAGAAGCAAGTCCACCCATAATATCACATTTAAATTATAGAACAGTGAGGGGGAAAAGAAAAAAAAAAAAAAGTGGGGGAAAAAAGAGAAAACTGAATGCTGGAAAAATAACTGCTGGCAGGTGAGGAAAAAGCCACTCTGGATTTTGTAAGTTAAACATTTATTCATTTGAATGTAAAAACATATAGGTGGAAAGTAGGTATCTTATTACTGGTTAGCCATGCCTGAGGCTGCTGGAAGATACGACCCTACCTGTTGGTGAGAAGCTTAGTGTCATGAACAGTCCCATTAGCTGCAATAGACTGAATCCAATTAGCATCGCCTATACTTGGTAACAGCTAGTTGATCTGAGCTTGGTCTGAGAAATGAAACAAATACGTACGTATATGAATGCATATGTATGAAGTTTTAAATTAGCAACTTTTAAATACTTTTCATTACCTACCCAAAGTGTTCACATACAATTTTTCTTTTCCAGGTGTGAAAAGACACTGTTCTTTCCCTACAAATTTGGCTGCAAACTGATAAACCCTGAAATGATCAATTCATATTTCTTCCACTAGTAACCTCTTCCCAGCGACTGCCTGCAGCAACGAGCCTTCCTCAGTGCATGTCCAGTCAGTCTGGACTGTTTCCTCTATTTTTGACCCACATTCCCTAATCTATGTGTCTTTATCTAGCTACTAGCTGTACAGCTAGCAGTACTGGAGATGTGCTCTCTATAGTCTTTATCAGTGTTTTGGGAAAAAAAAATAAAAAAATAAAAAAACTTAGAAAATATGTTGGACTTTAAAGTCCAAAGGGCTCTTGTAACTACACTCTGTCAGCTCTTACAGTGAGAGGTTCATTTCAGCCTCCTGCCGAGACTAAAAACCACACAGTGAATATAATAAAGCATTTCTATTTTTGCCTTCTAAATGCGAAATTGTAGTAGAACGTCACTAGTTTTAATTTCCCCAGTCTGCATAGTTTGTGGTGGACTCATACCCTCCCTCCCCTTACTTTACTACCCCCCTGCTCAACTCCAGCTCTCCCCACTTCTCCATGGATGCTCAAAGGTCAGGTCTGCTATTGCTTTGCATGAGTCTTTCTCAACATAGTAACTACTCAGAATATGAGTGCAGTTTAACAAGTAGTTTAGACTACAAAACACACATTAAGTTTTCAGAATCAGATCCTACAAAAATGGAGAATGAACCCTGAGTTATAGCAGTAAAACTCTAATCTCAGTTAGAAACATACATATTGCTCAACCATGTCACGTTCATCTTCTCCAATGTCCAGACTAACTGTAGCCAGAGTAAGAAGCTTCAGAAGGAGATCCCAAAGTGGACAATTGTAAGGTGATTTCATTCCAATAAGTATGGGGTATTTGTTTATCTGTGTGTTTCTGTCTCTTGGTTACATGTTACTTTTTCATTGGTTTCTATATTGAAAAATAAGAGGGTTAAAACACAAGCTCACCTCACTCTAATGAGCTCTCCTGGGACATCCATAAATATGTGTTATATCATTGTGTTCATTTTAATGGGGCATGGCAATTTGCTGTATCAGAATAATGAAACAGAGACTCATAAGGCTGGAAGGGACCTCAGAAGGTCACCTCTTCCCTGCCCCAGCCCTAGGGCAAGGTCAGCTCTACCTGTGTTGTTTCTCCGAGATGATCCTCTAACCTGTTTGTAAGGGCCTTTAATGAAGGAGATGCCACACAAGGTCTAGCTTGGACACCATCACACAGCACTTTGCAGAGATTATCTCATACTGAACAACATCTAAGTGACATTTTTAAAATAAAGCATGCAAGCCAAAACCAAAGAAAAAATGTGTACAATTTTAAGACGATGGGCACTTGGCGGGGGTGGGGGATGGGGTATGGAAGAAAAATAGGATTGTAATATCCAGGTAAATATTAAGAATTTATCCTAGTAATCTAATTACTGGTGAATAGAACTGATTGCAGCCATTGGGATTGTTATAAATATAAACTTAAACAGTGTTATAATACAAACACTAAGCAGTGTTCTTGTGAAATTAGACTGCATCTCAATAGTTTCTGAGCTTCTATTTAGCACAATAACCTAATTTTATCCCAACGTATGTTAAGATATTGGTAGGTATTCTGCTGCAGTAATAGCATGTGACATCAAACGCCATGGATTAATTACATATAAAATGCCTTCTTTTGTTAATTAAACTGTTTTGCCTTTAAAATCCATTGGAAAGTGTCAGTTCAACATTTTTTTTTTTTCCAAAAGTAAAATATAAATATAAGCATCTGATTTACCTCCCTTACTCATACACCAAAATGTATCTTTTTTTTTATTTGTAGTCATATTTGTTTGCTCCGTTTGTACCTTTTCTGTTCTGCTTTACTTTCCCTGAGACAGGGATCAAAACTGAACATTTAGTTGGAGATGAAGAAGAGCTATGTAGCCATGTCAAATTTGCAGAGTTATGCTCTCTCCCTATCTTTATGTAGGTAACGTTCACGTTTTAGCAACTTAATAACAAAGATTTTCATTGATTGGTTTATTTATTTTGTCCTGGAAAAGTTTAAATAATTGTGATTGCCTTTAGTCCCATTGGCCATAGTACTGTATTGATACAAGCAATTTCCCGTCTGCTTGTTTGCCATCCCTGCTAACAATTCTCCCAGATCTCCATTTACTCTACCTTGTGTCTTGCCTTTAATTATTAAAGATAACCATTCTTCTCTTGCCTTTAAACCAGGGTTCATTTATTCTTTTCACCTGAGCAAGCTGTATTTTGTGATTTTGAGAATGCTTGATTTTGCGGCATGTTTAATAAACATTAGAGATGCCAGAAGATCCCTCCTTTAAGGAAGAATTTCTATTTCTCTCTCCCATTCAGTTTTACTCCTGGTTGGTTTCAGCTTAGGGAAATCAGTCTTTCTCCAAGCGGCCAGTATATGTATTAGTAGCTGGAAGTACCTCCTGCTTGCAAATCATAAGCAGAATTAGGTCATGAGTCCATGTGCACCCAGGCAACCATCGGTTTGAGTTCAGCAATCAATTCAGCATCATCCACCCGTGCTAGGTTTGTTAAAGCTTCATGGTAGTGCTGAAGGACAGAAATAACAAACTGCTTATTTATTTTTAAGGATTCTACGGAAGCATAAAGACACTAAGGCTACAAATAAAACAGGACAGAGCAGAGGTGCAAGCACTGAGTTGTGGTTCTTCAGACTGTTTAGCAGCTAGAGCAGTTCTTGGTATCATTTTGGTCTGTGCTGTTTAGTACTATGTCAGTGAATGCCCTGTCACTCTTCAGGATTTGTCACAGACTATCTGGACACGGCCAGCCTCCCCTGGGGTGAGGAAAAAGTGGAACAATTTTGCTGTATTGGTCCTGCATTAAATATCTGTACACACCTAGAATCCTTATATGCGTATACCCAGATCTGCTGGAGTTGTGGCCACTTGACGTAGAATCATAGAATCATAGAAGCATAGAATCATAGAGTGGTTTAGGTTAAAAGGTACCTTAAAGATCATCTAGTTCCAACCTCCCTGTTGTGGGCAGGGACATCTCCCACTAGACCAGGTTACTCAAAGCCCCGTCCAACCTTGCCTTGAACACCTCCAGGGACGGGCCATCCACAGTTTCTCTGGGCAACCTGGGCCAGTGTCTCACTACCCTCACAGGAAAGAATTTCTTCCTAATATCTAATCTAAATCTGCCTTCTTTCAGTTTAAAACCATTACCCCTTGTCCTATCGCTCCACTCTGTGATAAAGAGTCCCTCCCCATCTTTCCTGTAAGCCCCCTTTAGGTACTGGAAGGCTGCTATAAGGTCTCCCTGGAGCCTCCTCTTCTTAAGGTTGAACAACTGAACAACCCCAACTCTCTCAGTCTGTCTTTACAGAAGAGGTACTCCAGCTCCCTGACCATCTTCGTGGCGCCCCTCTGGACTTGCTCGAACAGGTCTATGTCCTTCTTATGTTGGGGTCCCCAGAACTAGATGCAGTACTGCAGGTGGGCCCTCATGAAAGTGGAGTAGAGGGGCAGAATCACCTCCCTCGACCTGCTGGCCACGCTTCTTTTGATGCAGCCCAGGATGCAACTGTCTTTCTCCTCCTCCATCCTCCTCCTTCAGTGTCCCCTGAAGAACTTGTTCATCTAGGCTATTCCAAGCACATGGACAACATCAGGATACCCCCAAAACTCTCTGTAATTGCTTTCCATCAGTGTGTGTAACGATGATGGCTGTCTACAGCCCCTCACATAAATATTGATTTACGTTCAAACTGGACCTTTAAACACTGAACATGGCAGCATTCCTTGTCTACATCACCAAATGGCATCAGTTTCTGCTTGGAAAGGGGCTAGGCTCCACCTCATCCTGAGGAAATGTCAAGCCAATATTTTCCAGGGGTATCCTGAAGTCCCTGCTTATCAGCCACGTGGTGGTGTGGTGATTCTTCACCCATTCTCTTGAAGCAGGCTTCTGTGCAGAGAAGTACGAACTGTTCCCTGAGAAGGTGAGAGCAAGAAGCAATGTGACTCATGAGTTCAGCGGTTTGCACTCACATGAGGTGGGTATGGGCCCCGGTCCCTGTTCAAAGGACTCTTTATTTTGCATTAAAGAGCTATTTCATGTAACACGGAAACAATGCTGTAAGCAAGGGCTGGAGCTAAGACCTTCGTGCTGTAAATGTTCTAACCCCAGAGTTCAACATTTTCTTCCCTCTGCACTCCTGAGTTCGCAAGATAAAAGTGAGAACAGACCTCTTCCTTGCTGTTTGGATGAGGAAGCACTTACTGTAGCACAACTTAAAAAAAGAAAAATACAGTTAAGGTATTGGCTACTGATTTAATTGGCAACTGCAAATGGTTTGTTATCAGTGTACTTCCCTCTGAAGAATGAGGTGGGATTCACCTGTACATACTTCCTCGATACAGGTCATTGTGCGATTGCATGGGCCAGGGACTATATAGCCAAGATGTATAATGCCCTCCCATGGGGTCTTTTTTGGGGGAGGAGTGAGGGGGAGTGAGGAGGAAAGGGGTAAGTGTACTTTATCTGCATGAATGCAGTCCAGCTAAATCAGATACTCACTTATCTTATCCATTAGCATAGACATAGTCCTTATGTGTATCTCCTACTTCAGAACATGCTTTCTGTGAAAATATGAGGCTAATATGTTTTATTCTAACGTCTTATTCTGGTAAGTTTAGGGGTAATTACATTTCACACGGATGGGGTGTGATTCTACCTCTCTCATATTTCAGACCCAATTTTTCTGAAATATCTGTAACTGGGGACTGAAGATCCCAGGGCCACCCCAAAATGAAGGGGCAAAACCTGAAAAATTTGTGTTAAAGAGATGTCATTTTTTTTCTTTCAGGCTTTCCAAAGGCCTTTCCTATTACAAAGGCAAGGTACGATGTATTCAGTCACCATTGTTCCTTCATCTTCAAGTCACCGCTGTTGCAGAAAGCTTGTTCTGAAGAGTAGTCTGACCACTGATCAGCGCTGGATGAAGATGTGCTTCAGGTGGATCTGTTTGCAGATTTGGCAAGCAGGGTAAAAATATTTTTTTTAAAATGATGAAATTCACTGGCTGCAAGGCTGTACTTGATGTCAGGCAGACTCCTGATGCTGACACCCAAAACCTGCTCTCTTCTCTGTTAACGCAGAAATTTGAAGCTCCTTAAGGACATTTATGCCTATCTCAACAGAAGAAATATTGTATCACCATATAATGATTTCTAGTAAATAATAGTAACCATCCATGATAAGCAGAAGGACGGCTTCCCAGCCAGCCCAAATCTTATGTTTACCTGTTTATCCATGTGTGTCTTTATGTGCATATAGATATATACACATCTATATACCTCTGTATACCTATACCTATCTAGCTATAAATATATACATATTGCAGCAGACACACATATGCAATTTAAATATTAATGAAAGATTCTATTCTGTAAAACATCTGTGTAAACATTGAGTTACTTACTGACCTCATTGGAAATGCAGAGAACAAACTCTGGCCAAATATATCCAACAGACACAAAAAGAAACTGAAATGACGGGTCTAAATTCAGTACCATTAAAATACAGAACCAGGGGGGTTAAAACAAGTCAGATGGTCTGCACCAGATCTGTGTTATGTATTATGCATGTGTTTTATACAATTCTGTATGTTGGTGGATTGGTATCCAAAGAAATAAGTTAAAGTTGTGACCTGTCTGTTTTTGATTTACTAAGGTCAAAGAGAGCGGATACCTCTTCTTCACGGAGAGTTATATATGCAAATCACTGCACAGATAAGCCAAGTGTGGGCAGTACCTCCTTGTTACTTGGGAAAAAATGCCTGCTTGGCTCCCTATTGCTGCATCTCTGATACAAAGACAGATTTGCTAGACTTTTGTGGGTTTTTTTTTCTGGTGGAGCTTTGCTAAAGGGTTATTCATTGAAAGCCTGGATGGCCTGTGAATGTTTTATCCTCCTGAGCAGGGGCATTGCTAAAAGGGACAGAAAAAGAGCTCCATGTGAGTCGGTCGAATGCTCAGAACAGCTCTGCGGTAGTGAATGAGAGTCCTGGGAAGTGTTTGTAGCCTAACAAAAAAAAAAAAAAAAAAAAAAAAAAGGGGTTGGTATCTGGGCCAGAGGGTGAGAGCTGTTACATGTGTCCCTGTCTCCTGCTGCTTGGGGCCACCAGAGTTCATGGAATAACAATAAAGAATTAGAAAGCAAGAGGCACGTGTGCTGCAGCTGATTCTGACTGCTCAAAACCGAGCCATTCGTCGTGCCCCGTGCAAATGAGTTATCGGGACCAAGCAGATGGGACGCCGTGTGTGCCTGTGCGTGTGAGACTGGGAGAGTTTGGTGTCACTGAACTTCGGCTTTATTGTCAGATCATCTCTTTTTACGGGGTCCTCTCACTCATGATTTTATTAATACGTAAACCTTTCGCTGGAGAAGTAGATGTGAAAGCTGTGTGCTGCTCGCCAAAGAAGAAAACAAACAAACAAAAAAGCCCAAGCCCCAAACATTTACCAGACCATGGTAATTACATTTACTGTGACACTTTTGGCATTTCCTCTTTTTATAGGGGGAAAGCTGCATCTAAAGTGACAGTGGCAAACAAAGAAGGGTTTTAAGCATTGATCCTTTGTTTTTATGGTGACTGTGGTGGAAAGATGCAAGGTAAAGCCTGTGGGTGTCAGTGGAAGAGCTCCGTTGGCATCTGCAAGCTTGAATTCAGACTCAATCCAGAATAAAGTCGTAATGTGGGATTAATCCTTCCAGTGTTAGCTAGCCAGAAGTCAAATATCCAATCTAAGCTAGTTGTTCTCTATAGTCACAGAAGAGTCAGGTATACAAGGGAGCATGTTGACTGGCCCTGAGGAGGTTGCTGTCATTCTCACTGTGGATTATTAAGGTAAGCAAAGTGGTGAGCTCTGGTTATTCACCCAGCTTGTACATCACAAACTTTATGGGAAAAGAAGTCACATTTGGTGTTGGCTCCCATTGAAGTCATCAGCAAAATTTTTCTGTTATGTCAGCAGGATTAGTGCTGGGAACCGAGGTCTGAAGCAGTGGGCGCTGGGGCACGTGCCTGTGAACAGTCTTATTGGGGTTAATGGTGCCACTTGCAGCTTAAAAGGCTGCAAGAAGTGGAACATGTGCACATTCCCATGGGCTTTGTGTCTATACTGGTAAAAGCTGAGCACTGACCCTGTCTCAAGATTACAGGGGAGAAAGGCAATGAGAAAACAGAGGGGTTGTGAAATTTTTCAACAAAATATTTGGAAGGAGTTGGCTGGAAAATGCCAGTTTGTTGAACACCCATGTTTTCTCAGGAAAGGATTAATTTTAGCTAGTTTAATATTAAAGAAAAAAAAAAAAAAGGAAGTGTAGATGTCAGGAAGTACAAAAATAGCCTACTTTATTTAAAAAAAAAAAAATTTTTTTGGTCAGCAGAGATTTTCAGTTTTGACTTTTGAAATAATTTATGGTAAAAGGAAAGACTGAAAAGAAGAAATGATGTGAAGCTATTCAAATGAAAAAGTTCAACTAACGGATCCATATCCATTCCTAGAACCATTAGAATTTTTATATTTGACATTTAATTTTAATGGGGTAGAAGACTCATGCCTGTATTTAGCCTTCTGAGTACTTCAGCAAAAATTTGGCCTACATCTTGGTCAATAACCAGACAAGTTAGGAACTGGAATATATCTATGGATTAAAGCAATTGAGCAGACTAAATTATTATAACTTTTGTGTCAGTCAAAATTTCTGAGATCTTAACAGATAAATGCACGTATTTGTACATGTATATAGTCCCAACTTTGGGCAAAAAGAAAATAACTGTATTTTTACATAAAATAAAATAAGGATACTTTGCATGATTCAATCCACTTCCCTGAAGAAAATAAACACTTTTTGGAAAAATGTTCACTTACTCATGAAAGCTAATCTTCACTCCACAGCAATATCAAAATAAATTCTTCAACCAACCATAATTATTCATACTATCTACCTTCTTTTCATACCAACTTCTGCATGAAAAGAAAATGCTTATTTCTTTGTGGTTAAACTTGCAAACGTATCCTATTATAAAACTACTGGTTCTTCCCTCTGTGCTTTGGAAAATTAGTTTGATTGGCAAATTGTTGCATTTATTTTCAGGATCAAGGGAATCATCTAAATTCGAAGAAAGCACATACTTTTTTTTCTCCCTACTTTCAGTTTTATTAAAAATTACCTTGAATATTGTATTTACTTCTCTTATCTTCATTTCTTTAGCCCTAAGGAAGAATATCATCAGTTTGATTCTAATAATGCCTAGTGGGTCCACTGTAAAAACTCTTTGTAAAAATGATCTCTCTACTCAAAAGACAGCAGCTTAAAAAGGAAAAGCAGATAAAATGTGATTAGAGCTGGTTCTCTTTTTTCCTGAAATATAAACAAACCTTGATATCAAAAGCTAGCTTCTTCTTAAAATGCTGACTTATAGTAGCAATCTTATTGAAATCCTCATGGAAGGTATTATCGGAATATTTTATGAAATGTCTTGCCTATTGAAAGGCAACTTTAAGGGATTCTTTTTTTTTTTCTGTACCTTTTTGAGAAAGAAAAAGTTACAATGAACAATGAAAAAGCTTGTATTTGGATAACAGGGAACTGGAGCACGGAGAAACATGAAGTGACTTGTACAAAATCCCTGTTGTGGAGCTTTGAGATCCCACAGTGGAAGGAAAACCATGAAGGCATTTGGAGACAGTCTTAAGAAGGGAGGTGAGTGGCAGAAACCTGATTTAGGAGCCAAAAAAAAAATGCATCAGCATCAAGAGAAGTTGGGATAAAGTCTTAGACAAGCTGGTTTAGTTTTTTGTTTTGTTTTGTTTATTCTAGCAGGTCATACAGGTCTCCTAGGTGCTTCTTATTATTCTGGCCTCACCAGGCCCTAGTCAAATGAGATACCACCTGTTGGTGAACACTTTGTGAACTTGAAAAAGCCAACAATAGATCTGTGTTTCAAACTCAACCTCTAAGCTTTGAATTGCCTAAGCTAACTGCAAATCTATCCTTTTCTCCTACGATATTTCCAAACCTTTCCATGAATTCAAACTTTCAGAAATCTTATGCTTTTAAACCTTAAGTGATATCTGGTGTCCATCAAGGAAAGCTGTGAGCAGTCTGGTGACCATTCCTTCTTCCACGGGTAAAAGAGTATGAGTTTAAACTTTTTATAAGTATATTCTCTTTTGTTAATTTGGAAAAATTAATAACCTAATGCTTCCTAAGGAAACAAGGTTAAAGTAATTCACCGCCTCTTGATCCATCTGTCTGTAAGTCCCTCCTCTTCTACTCTAAACTTTTTGATCCCCTGAGGAGGACATGGCATTGACCGGCATTTCCCTTGTGTGAAGGTGGGATACCCATCACCAGTCACAGAATTACTTGGCACAGCTTAGAAGGTTAGGGAGTGCGCGTGGTGATGCATTTTTTATCAGGATAAGATAATTCAGCTGTATCAACATAAGCCATGTGGTCCCAGTGCAACAGGGAAGGATTTCCAGGTGGTTTTAGTCAAGAGCAAAGACATAGTTGAAGGTAGCTAGGTTTCTACAAGATTCATCAGAACCAGCAGCTAGGTAGAGAAGAAATGTCAGTGCCTTTGTTAAGAGAAAAACAAGCAGAATGAGCTTCTAAAGGAATCAATCTTTGTTAGCCCCATTGCATAATTTTGGTTTTGGGGGGGTGGGGGAGATGTTGTGTTTTTTTCTTGTTGTTTTTTTTTTTTTTTGTCTGATGATATTGATATCTTTGAGTTCCACTTTTACGCTTTTACCACAGCAGAGACTTTCAATTTAAACACAGCAGGACAGATCTGGTTGTGTGTTTAAGGACTGACATTCCAAGAAGACTGTAAGAGAACACACTGACAATTGAATTTTAAGGACAAAAGAAAACAAAATAGAAACTCATAAAATTATGACTGAAAGTATTTTTGTTTGGTTTAAAACAGAATATTAGCCCTTTTTTCACTCAATGAAAGTATTTATTCAATATTTATTTACTATTTATGTTTTCAAAGTTCAAACAGTTGATGAATACATCTAATCGTTAACAATATGTTGTTTTCTGGGATTTGCTGTGGACTGGACAGAAATGGGAATCAGCCCACA
This sequence comes from Rissa tridactyla, assembly GCF_028500815.1. Taxonomy (NCBI): domain Eukaryota; kingdom Metazoa; phylum Chordata; class Aves; order Charadriiformes; family Laridae; genus Rissa; species Rissa tridactyla. Next base: position 122,744,841 of record NC_071468.1, on the reverse strand, counting down.
ACTGCTGACTCTACTTTTGGATTGGACTCTACTTTTGGATCCTAAACATACATTATACCTGTCTAGAAACCCCTTTTTTTTTAAAAAAAAAAAAAAACATAACAGAAGGAATCAGAAATTTTGAAGAACAGAGTACTATAGAACCAGACTGGCTTAAAGTGTGTGGGTTCCTTTCTGTAACTTCTTTTCAATTCTTATTTCTCAGTAACATGTCTTTGTACTTTTCAGACCAAATCCTTTAGGTAGGCAAAGTATTCAGGACGATGAAGTTACAACTTCTTAAGAGCCTGCTTTCTAATCTGAATTTCTGGTTTGAATGAATCCAAAACTCTATGTAGTACACACTGATATAAGGCCGCAGAAGCTGGAACCTTGTTTCAAGAACAGGCATCCAGATTTTCTTGAAATCTCTGAAAACCATATCTCACCCTCAGAGAGATAAAAGTAAAAATAGAAGAATATAAGGATAATTCTCTTTGTATCCTCTCCCATATCCTGGGGCAAGGATGAAAGAAACGCTAACTTAATATGGGTAGCCAACATTTAGGACATCTTTATGGCTTTCCTTGCCTTTTACCTAAAGATCAGAAACAGAATGTTGCCAGTGGTACTTGAGGGGTCATCGGTTCAATCTGGTATGACAAATCCTCACTTTTATGTGGTTTGCATTAAACGGTCACGTTAAAGATGACCTGATGGTTCTGATACTCTGAGCTTCCCATGCACCTTACCTTTCATTAACTCACAGCTTGCAGATGGGGACAGTGTTGTGGTGTGCCTAGCTGCTCAGTAATTATTAGCACAAATATATTCAAGTAGTACCATTTAACTGCGGAGAAATGCTTAGCTCTGACAGCTCATTAAAGAAAGTACCATCTTTAAAGGAACTGATGCAAAAGAGAACATATGAAGCTTAACCCTGAGGTGGATTTGGCAAGGCAGAGCAATGCCAAATGTCCTTGATGGATTGCACTAAGATTCTGTGGGCTGGAGTAAATGCCAGGTCAGGTGTGTGGAGTCTCTGGCCTGTGATGTGTTTGCAGTGGATGGCAACCAGATTATGGAGAAACATTAGATAAACTGGAATTTCCCTGAATGAGAGCAAAGTTGCCGTACAGGAATATTAGGACACAGTAGGTCAGATAAATGGTAGATTAAATAAAATATAAATCTACATGTACACAGGGGTCCTCCTAATATTTCACTGGTCTGTCGAGTAACTTTGGGCAAGGTACTTTGACAGATAAACCAACATGACTTTACATGAGGCTTCTGCTCCTGAGCCATGTAGATGCTTCTCAAAACTCCACCTTCAAATCTTTGTTCTTAATTTCCGCCTTAATTTAAACTAAGAATGGTCATATTTCTGAGGTTTTGTTTTTTTTTTTATGTGTGGAGGAGTCCTAAAAGCAATTCATAGAAAGGATTTGGGGGAGGAGAGGCTCTTGTCTCCTTATAGGACAATCTATCTCTATTTTTTCACAAAACTCAACAGAAAAAACAGGCCAGCAGTCAATCAAATCAAATCAAAACAATCAGATTTTCAGAAATACAAACAATTTCATTTTTAATTTAGTCTTGTATTTTATATGAAATAATGCCCGTTTTAAAATGAAGCCTTGCTTAGAATGATGAAATAGATATTTTTGATTCAGTAATGTTAAAATAGCATGTTTTGGCACTTTCAACGTTATTTTATCTTTTTTTTAATTCAGGGTTTTTTTGTTTGTGTTTTTTTGTTGTTGTTTGTTTTTTTTACAAAATGGATATTTGTGACCATTATATTTCCATTAAAAACCCCACATAATCAAAATTTGTGTTATGAATAAAATTCTCTTTAGGAAAAAAAAAAGCAAGCAAACACATGACCAGGCGCATAAGATTAGAGCTATATTAAACACATAATAACATTTTCAGGCACTAGAACTCAGTTTTCTCTACTGTTAAATTTTTAGAGTAGTTCCTGGCCATCTGGAACTGTCCCGCAAAGTTTCTGGGCCGGACTCAGGAGGTGGAACTGGTCGTGGACCCTTTCCATGGGAATTCTGGTTGTGGTCACCCTCTTTCAGAGGTTCAGAGGATTAAATATTTTGGGTGCAAGTTTTCCATGCCAGCTGGCCTCGGTGTCAGGCAAAGGTCTTGGAGAGTGTGTAGGCAGTACCAAAGATTATTTAGGAAGCTTTAGTGTTGTTGGCAATATCCATTTTACAGGTGTTACAGTGTTAAACTACTTTTCAGCCTGCAATTCTCTCAACTCTGCATATGTTCATTAAAACACGAAGAAATGCATCTATGTTTAGGCCTCGCAAATGGTCCTTATCCAGTGATATTTAGAATTAGTCTCAGTAGCCAAAGGCAGCAAGGGTTAAAGTTTGATTTCAACTTAATTTTACTGTATTACGATAGTTTTTATTCCCGCTAACTTAATTTCTCTCTGTCCACACAAGTAGAGAAAATTGGTTTTGACCTGCAAGATGTTTCAAGCTCCAGCACAGGCTTCTTCTCTGATTTTGGACAAATTAGCTAATCCTGTACAACAGTTTCTCCTTATCTACAAAAGACAAGTGGTGAGTGGTGGCAGTCAAGTCTGCTTTTACGGATTTCTATCTTGTGAGGGTAATTAGGAAATGCACAGGCAGATAGGTGGGTACCTAGGAAAAGTTTGAATTTTAATACAGATTGGTAAATGTTTCACAGGAGCTTTGTTTAATAAGGAAACCAATCTAAAGAATGCAATCTAAAGGAACAGAGTTGGTACTATCTTACTTTACAATGGTGTAATAACAAAGGTTACACTGGGGACACATATTTCTATACATTAAACATATTCTTACAATTTCAGGAGCTATATCACTCTAGAGCAGTACAGGGTTTCCATTGATCCCATATTTACCAGTACCATAAGAATGTCTTGGATACCCCAGGGGATTTCAAATGACAGTTTCTATATACTTTTAGGCAATTAAATTGAATCCTCCATGATGCACTGGCCATGACAGTCATGTATCCCTCCTATATTCTTATTTTTACAGAGACAGAGTTTAAGCCCTTACAGATGTAATTTTCTACTCTTGCAAAAGTCTGTTCACAACCAGTATTTTACCTCTGAACACTCAAGGTTGTATCCAGTAGCTACCTGTACCTTTCTAAATGAGCTAAGTTTTCAGCTTCAAGTTTTTTTTGGAGATAAACTCCATGGTCTAATTATATTCCTTTCCACTGGTTTTGAATTCATCAGCTTGATTTTTAATCTCCTGTTTGCGTTGAATGACTAAAGTTGAAGTTCCTTATACACTGTCTTTAGGCAGCTGTTGTTTTACGGTTATACTTTTTGTCCTACTCTTTATGCTTGTACCCACATACAGAGAGCTGCTTAATATTGCACACGCACACATACACACACGAATGTATATTTCCTGAGATGGAAATAATATATTTGTATATGCAGTTATATGTATGCCATATATGGTTGGTAAGATACAGAAAGCTACTGATGTGACCACAATATGCATTTTATGTATCAATGTAGTATATGTAATCACAAAGTGTTAGGCTCAAAGTCTAGTTCAACACATTAATTTACACTGCCTTGACTAATAACACTATTGCATGGACTGAAAATTTAATGAAAATCTGCAACAAGACGTTAATGAGAACTAGAGCTTCTTTGAATAATGTGGAGGACTGTATAGATGTCTCAGTGGGATCCGCTTGCTTATACCATGTAGGAAAGTAAAAGTTAGAAGTTCTTACTAATGCTGTGGAAGAAGGCTATTGTAAATAGCATGCTATAATTGTATTTGCCAAATATATTCAATCGATGCTTCTTTGAAATGGGAACACTTCATTAAAACATGAACAGCACAATAAAAACCCATCTTAGTGAGACCATAACAGGTATGGAGAAGCCACCTTAGGGGAAAGAGAAATAATACAGAGGGGACACCAAGTGTGCACCAGCAAGGAGTGCAAAATAAAATTCAACGTGAAAAACTCAAGATAAAGTACTCAGAAAAAAATCAATTCATGCATAAAGATTGTGTGTAAAGTGAGACTCAGAAGGCAAATTTCCTTGAGATAAAAGTAGTCTGCAAACTAGTTGTGAGGTGCTTATGTCAGAATATAGAAAACAAGATGTTTTTTCAGAGATAACATTAGAGCTAGAGAGCTGCTAATTCATTTCCCTGTATCATTCAGCAAAAAGAACCACACATATTGTAAGTCCTGATCCAACACCTAGTGAAGGCAGTGGCAATTTTTACAGACTTGACAAGTTTGGGATTTTGCCTACATTCTGTTTGGTCTGGATGGGTTAACACAGGAAGACAATTGAAGCTCTTCCAGCGTGGTAGTGAAGAGCAAGGCTAAGACATAAGAGAGACATGTGGAGAACTGACTTATAAGGACAGATATGAAAAACTAATATCCATTGTAGCTTGGCTAAGAAATGAATAAAAAGAAACAGGAAAATTACCTACAGTCATTTGAAGGGTTTAAATGCCAAGGAGGGTGAAGAATTATTTAGGGTGTGGACATTGCCATGAGCAATGGAATTAAATTAACCAAAAGAACATACAGGCTGACGATCAGAAGGGAAAAAGGAATCCTAAAGTAACTTTTAAAGAGCCTGTCACCAGTAGAAGCTCCATTAATAGAGTCATTTAAAATTGAAAAAAAAAAAGAAACAGGAAAAAATCCTGTTGGGGATAATTCTTCAATAGCCGAAGTATGGGACAGCATGATCTAAAGACTTTAAGGACAGAGGAGATCATAATAATCAACTTATTACGCAGGAGGTCAGACAAGAGAATTATAATGGTCCCTTCTGGCCTCATACACTATGAATCTATGAAAGTGGAGATGGAGAAGGACTTCAGGAGATGTCTCAAAATTGTTACTGAGTTAAAACTTCCATTGGGACCAAGATAGATTGATATTTTTAGGTGGAACATGAGGGGAGTATCCCAGGAAGATTCACTTTTTCCTTCTCAGTCTGTGTACACATGGTCACATCTTGCTCTTTCAACCAAATGACTAGATTCTGCCACTGAACCAGTTATAGTTAGTACAATATTTGTGTATTAAGAACTGGAAGCTCCTTACCAGTGAGTGAATCCAAGGGATTTCAGCCTGAGTGACCTGGATTGTATAAACTGAAGTTGAACATGTTCTTTACTTTCCTAAGTTCATGATTGCATTGACTTAACTTTAGCCTACAGAACTGCCCTCCTACCCTATACAGTCAATCACAACCAACAGAACAGGAAGCCCTGAAGCTGGGAATATTGGACTCAGGGAAGAAAATACTATAAACTGCAAATCAAAGATGATGTCTAGTTTATGAGAATTTTGCCTGAAGATATATTTTTTATTCCCAAAAGCCTCTTTGCTAAAGCATTTATTACTGATCCTAATTCATCTTGCAAATTTAGTTAATACTCAGATATCTTTTGCATACAGAACAGCACACATGCAGTTACACTAACGTGTCTCAGTTGCTGATGTAGGCCTGAATAGAGCAGACTACAAAGTGGTTGGGCAGAGAGCTGAGAGGAATGTTCATCTAAAAATAAAAAAGTAGCTACCTGTGGAAATAATGCTGCATTCAGTTAAATTTCTGTTGTTCTAATTACAAACGTCATGAATGTAGCACAGCCATAGAGGAAACCTCAAATGTCATAGGCCTAGCAGCAAAGCGGAAAGAAGTTGTTGTGTCCAAGAGATATTGTATGGAAGAAGAATAAGGCATTGACATGACTTTCATTTCGTAGTTGTAGGTAATGTCTTAACATGAAGGGCTTTTCTGCTAACACTACCAGATTTAACGAATTGTTTCTTCCATAAGAAACCTTGCATTTTTTTTCTCTGCATTCCTTTTTGTCTAGTAAAGAAACTTAACATTTTCCAAATTCACAGAGCTGCTACCTATATGGAGAATAGCCCAACAGGTAGGAACACCAGCTGAGGGATGAGGGGATCAGGATTCACACGTTTAGTCTTAGCTCTGAGCAACCTAGTCTTCAACTACCCTGTGCAGAAGCTCTCTGTTTTGCAAACCAGAATAGTAGTGGGCTGGAAGACTGAAAAAGGTAAAGGAATCTGATACAATCCTAAAGTTTGCATTCAGGAGGATGCCATATCACAGTTCAAGAAAGCAGTATGGCAGTACCTCTAGATCAGTTCTGGTAACTTCACCTGGGATAAGTTTTTATTCTTGGCATCATCAAAATAAAAAAGTGCTGACAATATGCAAGAATTATTCTGGGAAGAAGAACAAAAAGATCAAAGCTGGGTAGAATAAATATAGCTTTGCTCATAGATGGTTAACAGAAGCATAATAACAGTATGCAAATATTTGAAGGGTGTAAATGTCAAGGCTTGAATGGTAAGTATTTAGGAACTGACAAGAAGTTTTCTTGAGATGCAGTAGGATAACAAGTGAAGCTGAAGAGTTGAAATAGTATTTGACTGGAGAAATATACAGCTGTGCAATAATTCCCAGTCAGAAGTGGTGAATGCTCCACTTAATGGTAATTTCAAACCTCAGGAATTTTAAAGTTCAGGTTAATCAATTTAACAATATCATAGGAGTACATGGGAATAGTATCTTGTGTGGAGGAAAAAAACTGGTTATCATTAACAATAGCTGAGAACCACTTCCCTGAAAGAAAACTCTATGTGTAGTATCTTCATTGTTGTGTTCTGCAGTCATAACTGTTGCATTGGCAAAGGAAAATTTTCAATGAACTGATGTTCCTCTTGCTGATTTATGTGACTTCCAGAATTTTGGCTCAGTTATGATGCTGTTATCTCAGTTCGATTAACCCATGTGAAGTGCGTTATTGTTCAGAGTCCGTGGGCTGAGGGAGAACGGAAATATTACCACCCAGACATCTTGTTTTAACAAGGTTAAAGATAAAAGAAATCTCTCTGAGATGCTATCTGACACTGGAAAAGTATCAAAATTGTGTGTGCGAAATGAAAGTGGATTATTTAGCCAGTGGGTAATGTTGTGAGAGTCCCCACCCTACTCATTAAATTTCTAGGCTTTAAGTCCTCCAGGAGAAGGAGTTGATGTGCACTTGTGCTTGTGCTTAGTGTGGTGTTTCTCAAATACCTAGGTGTGTCCTGTAAGGGCAGGACACAAAATGTACTCATTGGAGGAGCAGGAACTGGGAACAAAGAATATGCTGGCTTCCAGTACTAAAATAATTTAATGCATCATTCTGACAATAATCTTTGGTGATGAGGGAAGACACATGAATAGCACAGTTCATCCTGATCATACACCACCCAGGGAAGAACTTTGACAGCCCATAATGGATAGAACTTCCTGTGGCGATCAAGAATCTGAAGAAGCTCAGTTCGGTGTTAAGTGAAGCAATTTAGGAATAAACGTATAACTCAGTAAATTATTTTAGTGGAGGTATATTTTATTTTGATGTTTTCAAGGCAACTAAAAATGTAGCTTTGGAGAAGCAATTTGATTTCTAGATTTAAAACACACACACACACACATACATATATTTAGAGAGAGAGACAGAGAGAAGGGGTACACAAACATAAACTAACCAGAAAAAGAAGAATTAAATGCTCCTGTTTGGGCTAAAATGAGCATTATGTCAATATGTTTCTTCTTTCTTCTAAAAAAAAATGAAAAATTTAACTTGGGACATAATAATCAATGTTGAAAAAGAATCACCCAAAAAGCAGCCAGACTGAAATCTGTTCTGACATTTTTTTGGATGAGGGAAATTTAGTTCATATACAGTAGAGCTTGAACAGGGAGAAAAAGAGCTGAAATAACAGGAAATTTAAGAAATGTCAAAGTCAGAAGAAACAAGGCAACATAGAATCACAGAATCGTAGAGTTGGAAGGGACCTCTGGAGATCATCTAGTCCAACCCCCCTGCCAGAGCAGGGTCACCTACAGCAGGTTGCACAGGAATGCATCCAGGCGGGTTTTGAATGTCTCCAGAGATGGAGACTCCACCACCTCTCTAGGTAGCCTGTGCCAGGGCTCTGCCACCCTCAAAGGAAAGAAGTTCCTCCTCATGTTTAAGTGTAACTTCCTGCGCTCAAGTTTGTGCCCATTACCTTTTGTCCTGTCACTGGGCACCACTGAAAAGAGCCTGGCCCCATCCTCCTGACACCCTCTAAGTATTGATAAGCATTGATAAGATCCCCCCTCATTCATCTTTTTTCCAGACTGAAGAGACCTAAATCCTTCAGCCTTTCTTCATCAGAGAGGTGTTCCAGTCCCCTCATCATCTTGGTAGCCCTTTGCTGCACCCTCTCCAGCAGTTCCCTGTCCTTCTTGAACTGGGGAGCCCAGAACTGGACACAGTGCTCCACGTGAGGCCTCACCAAGACAGAGTAGAGGGGGAGGATGACCTCCCTCCACCTGCTGGCCACACTATTCTTGATGCACCCCAGGATGCCATTGGCCTTCTTGGCCACAAGGGCACATTGCTGGCTCATGGTTATCCTGTTGTCCACCAGGACTCCCAGGCCTCTTTCCACAGAGCTGCTCTCCAGCAGGTCGGCCCCCAGCCTGTCCTGGTGCATGGGGTTATTCCTCCCCAGGTGCAGCACCCTACCCTTGCCCTTATTGAATTTCATAAGGTTCCTCTTTGCCCAGATCTCCAGCCTGTACAGGTCTCTCTGGATGGCGGCACAGCCTTCCCGTGTGTCAGCCACCCCCCCAGCTTTGTGTCATCGGCAAACTTGCTGAGGATGCACTCTATCCCCTGGTCCAGGTTATTGATTAATATATTGAAGAGGACTGGACCCAGTACTGACCCCTGGGGAACACCACTTGTCACTTACCTCCAACTAGACTCTGTGCCCCTAATCACGACCCTCTGAGCTCTGTCTTTCAACCAGTTTTCTATACACCTTACTGTCCATTCATCTAACCCATGCTTCCTAAGCTTCCCTATGAGGATGCTTTGGGAGACCGTGTCGAACGCCTTGCTGAAGTTATTCACTGCCCTGTCCATTATACAGGCTGCAGAATTTCTTTCAGTGATTTCTGCTGTATAAAGGACCAAGAATGTCCTTTTGTCTGGGTCATGCTCTCTGTAGTGGCATGGGATAAGCTGTCTTGTGAAGCAGTCAACGGGTATTATAGGGCTAAACAAGCAGCTGAGCTCCCCAGCCTGACTCCCTCCTCTGACATGGACCTGACCTGTAACAGGTCCCTTTTCTCCAGCGTCATTCTGGAGCATCAGAGAGAGAAATGAGCGCTAGTTAGTTTGGATAGACCTTTCTCATATCTGCTTCAGAGATGGGCTTAACTAAAAACAGGCTGCAAAAGAGATGTAAAGGTGTGAAACTTTAGCCAAAACTCAGTCTAGCAGATGCTCCACCCCTTGGCTTAATTTTGCTAAGTCCCACCTTATGCAGTCTTTATTGGTAACAGTCTCCCTTAGGTATAATTATTATTTTGCTCTTCTCCCTAGTTGCAGATGAAACATGACCCACTTCCCTTTGTATGAGCTCACAGATCCTTATCAAATCATTTCTTTGTGATAAACAAAGGAGATCAAGCTACTCCCTCTTACTTCAAGACGTAATTTCAAGACCTTAGATTATGGACATAGACCTGAGAAGAGTTTCCTGGCCATCATGTTCAGACTGCTGCAGTAGAGATTAGCCATGTCAGATGACTCCTCCTCAAAACTTTTCAAATCCTGTCTTAAAACTAAGACTTTATTTGCTTTCCATATTATCAGTAGAATCTCTTCCGGTACCTAACACTTCATGGTTACACACTTTTTATTGTATTGTGCCCAGAGGCCCTAACAGCAATGAAGCAAATGCTTCACCTTAGGTTGCGTATATGTATCCCTTTGCCAGTGAGGCTAATTTCAGTGGCACCTTCTGTGAGGCGATCGCTCTTAAGACACCCACAGCCTGGGGTATGCTGGATATGATAGTTACCCACACTTGGAATTCTGCTCACTCTTTTTCATTGTCTGAACCTCACTTCTTTCAGAGAGTTAAAAGTTATTTTTTAATATGATTCCCAAACGACTTATGACATTTAGACCTGCATGTAGATGCTTCAGCGCTTTGGTGCCAGGCTGTTCCACCTGGTTTCTAGACTCAGGTCTCTAGTACATCCTACATCACTGCATCACATTTCTGTTTTCATGTGGATATTCCCAATACTCCACAGGACCAGTAACAGAACTAGTGACCTAGATTTAGGGACCTGGGTTATTCCCCTAATTTCAAGATGCACAACACCAAACACAGTGCAATTAGAAGGCAAACCTTCCAATGACATTTAATTTCTATCAGCAATCAGTTATAATTTATAAAAAATATCCATCTAAAGGTATATATGTAACTATGCATTTTCCTCCATGCAATCTACCATAAATCATACTGCAGATTAACTTTCGTAATACAGCGGTTTTGGCTTTTTTTTGGTAAAGTTGGATTAATTTCATTCAACTTTGAGATGTAACATTAGATACAGATGATCAGAGCTAATGTCTCTAAAAATATATATTTAATGGACAGGAATAGCTACCTTCAAAAGGTAATTCACCTTTTAAATTCAGATATCTACTTCAGGATGAGAAAATTCATACAGTAATGTCTGATAAAATAGCGTTACCAGAACGAATGAAACATTATGGGGGAAATCCAGAAGATCAGCAGGAATCATGCAGAGGTACCAGAGCTAATTTTAAAGGTGGCTGGATCCTGGAAGCACAGAGCAATGACAGAGGCGCATAGAGCATTTCTCAGTGGAAACGCTCTTCTTCATACGCTGGTAATGAACTACGAGCTTATGATTTCTGAAGGGTAGTTTTTAGGCAGAATATCACCTCTAACATTTTGGTTTAGAAAATGTTCAGTACCATTTTTTAGAAGGATAGAAGTATGATTGCCAGATGTCAGTATACAGAATTAGATTTAAATTAGCGCTATCATTTTGCCAACTGCCATATTCTCTTTCTTCCCTAAAACTGCATGGCACGGCCATGGCCTTTTAGTGGGTGGCTGATTTCTACCACTGGAGGTGGTTGTAGCTCACTGAGAAATGATTTTTTTAGATTGTACTACCAAAACAAGATCAGCTTGATCAACATCTACTGGGAATGAACGGGACTTGTGCTGGACTATTGCAGAGAGGAAAATTTCATACTCAAGTTAAATTCTCTTTCTAAATGACCTGCGAAACCAACATGTTAAAGGAAGCCAGATATGATAGCAGATGATTGACATTGAAACATTGGTCTTTGGACCATTTCAATTGGTCACTGAAACATTTTGTGTTTAAAAACAAGGGATTAAAATTCTAAAATATAGATCATTTTTCAATATTTACATGAAAAAATATCACCATAGTTGATCTATTTTAGTTCACTGGAAATTATGAAGTGAAAATTGAAAACTGAAAGTGAAAAGCTTTAATCTTGATCACTTTGAAGTTGACTTGACTATTTTTTATATTGAAAACCAGAATTTTTCAAATAAATACATTCATTCCTATCAAACATTTAGATTTCAGTAGGTTTCCTCACCTGTTGTTTTGTTGGGTTTTTTTGTTTTTCTTTTTTTAATGAGCAGTTTATGAAACAGCCTTGTGATTGCAAATCTGCAAAGCTGCATGTAAAACACACAGATATGCAACCACAGAAGGTACCCCATTTTGTGCCTTGTTTTGCTTGGGGGTGAGAACTCTGTCCCTGAGTCCTGAGCACCCAGTTCTCAGAGGTTTCACCTAATGCATCTTATAATGTTAAAAATAGAACTGGGGGGGAGAGGAGGCATGGGTTTTGCCAGTCCCCACTTCATGCTGTTTTCACATTTCCCTAATAGTGTAAAATAACAGCGTTGATCAAAGAACCAGAGTGACTTGACAACAAACAGTAGACCAGTTATAGGATCTCACAACATTTGTCTGTTACAATATCTTCTGGGAAAGTTTAGTCCTGGAGAGAAATTTTTACTGCTTGTTACATGTAGTTAAGGGCAAAAAACACTGCTGCAGCCTCGAAAACAACTTAGCCGTATTCATTAGACAGCACAAGGGCGATCTAAGCATAGAATCGCTATGTTTCTCAAGAGAAAAGGCGGGATCTAACATAGCCTCCAGGAGACTTTTAATTTGGAGGCACAAACAGTTTGATGGCCATTAAACGTAACAGCTGGCAACACAAGGAGCCAAGAAGGAATGCAGAGCCAAGGATTAATATTTCTGCCTTCCTGGGATGAAGTGTGAGAGAGCTCACTGATACTCCACACTGGATGTCCAACAGATAGCAACAGCAACCGAGACACTAACACATGAGTCAGCCTCTGTATCTTCAGCGTAACAGTGATGGAAAGTGAACTTGCGTTATCGTCTGGCAGAGGTAATGCTGATTGCAGAGCAGTGATGCAGAGACCATCCACAAGGTTGGCAGAAGAACCAATAATTGGGTTTTACACCCTTAACCAGCTCCTGTTTAGAGAAAAGGAAAGAGGACCCTGCTGTACCTTGTGATTATTTGGCCAATTTAAGCAAAGCTGTGGTTCTTGAGGGTTAGGAGTTTACTCTGTCAGAGCTTCTTTTTCACTCCAGTATCTTGTTTTGGTGACAGTCAGCCACTATTTGGACACTAAGTCTGGTATAATCCTTCGCACATTATCCTGCTGGAGTAAATAACATGGCTGTTATTAAAGGACAGAGAAGCTGGTGGTTTAGAAATGGCCTGGTGGTGTCCAAGCATGTTCTTTAGGTATTGAGTTATAGATCAGTGTCTGCTTTGAGACTGTACATGGGATTTCAGGTTTCAGTGCTGGCGGTAAGAAAAATAAGTCAGGATTTCTGCTATATAGTCTCATCCATAACTTTATGAGATTCATTTCAGAGAAGGAGGATTTGGAAGCAAAGTTCAAGGTCCCTTCTGGGTCTGTCCCTCATTTAGTCTGAATCTGCGGTACAGCAGTCAGGCAGCATAAAGGGGAGTTTAAAATGGGAAAAATTATGGTTTTCCTCACTCTAATGGCTTTTTGCACTAGCAGAGAGGTGTCAAGAGGCCTCGGTATAAATGAGAATCAGTTTTATCTGCTTTTTTTCTTTCCTGGTCTGTGCACTCAAAACGCTGATGAGCACTGGGAAGTGAAATCGGAAGAGAAGCCACACCTGCATTGAAATGACACCCATTTTATGTTTGATGGTTTTCCTTTTCTTTTTCTTTTTTTTTTTTTTTTCCCTGTAGATGCAACAATTAGTCCTGGAAAGGGAGAGGTGAAGATACCTGCTGGCGGGGATCTCTGCAGCATTTGAAAACACTCTCTGCAGTAGAGTCTCAGAGTTTATCACTTACAGTTAACCTCTGATGCAGGAGGAGTCTTGCTGCTCCTGAGGGAGAAAAAATATCTCAGAAAGAAGTTACCTACAGGTATGAGTGCAGGCACACATACGTGTGCACATCTGAGTGCGTGCGCGCCTGGTGGATGTGTCTTATGCTTGAAACCTTCACATATAAAAAATGTAAAACGTGACATCTCATAATATTTTCATATTGGGTAACTACAGAGAATATTTTGGCAAGGGTGCTTAATCTAAAATGTTCAATTTTAATCAGCTTGAACTATGGTCTGTCTTTCTGTGAACTGAAAACCACCAATCAATTTTCCTTTATCTTTTTTTCTGTTTTTCTTACCCAAGGCAATGCCTTTTGTAAAAGGGTATTTATTTTTAATGGATTTTTTAATGAATTTTTCAGTCAAGCTATTAATAATGCCATTAATTATAGGCAGCTTGTATTAAAGTGCATGCTGGCCTCTTAATCCTGACCCCCAGCTATTGGCTTGCAGCTAATCCAGCCCGGTGCTTGGCAGTGGTGCCGGCCGCAGCCCGTGGCTGCTCGGGAACAGGGGGAAGACGGGACTAAAGGATAAGAAGGGCTGGGGAAACGAGGGAGGGGGGAGCAGCATTTTGAGTATATACTTTGCCAGAGGGGGTGAAGTTTAAAGCCAGATGATACGTTAGTGCGGTGGGGATAATCCTGGAGATGCGGTGCCAGCACTTGGGAGGACCTTCCCCGGCGGAAGGCTTTGCTCTGCCTGAAAGCCCTGGCCGGTTTGATAACCCCCAGGAGCCCCGCGCTGCCTTACCTGGGGCGGTTGTGCGCGACGGCCGCCCCACTTCAATCTGCTTAAAAGATCGGGCAGACAGAAGGCCCCGGCCACATAATAGATTCCTTTCCCTTCCCCAGGCTGCTCATCTGACATGATTGTTACGAAAGTTGCTAATTATCGGCTGGTTGAAAGATAATGAAGGGGCCCCATCCTGTGCAGTTAAAGGAGAGAAACTCCTGTCATTAGGAGCGGGACCAGATCCAAAGAGTTTCCAGCCTTTGTGCTTGGGTGCACGTCTCTGCGTTTCGTTTTCTGGGGTGATTGGAGGTGTTAGAGAGAACTTCAAATTCATCATTTTGTGCCCATGAAGTTTTGATCTTTTTTTTTTTTAGTACATAAATGTTCTTTTTATTCCTGTACTGAGTTTTGTTTGCTCTGTTTGTAATTTCTACCTACATATCTTAGAAAAAAAAAAAAAAAACGACAACCTAGATACTTTATTCTCTTTTTAAATGTTTATGGAACAAAGGATGGTGTGTTTGCCCTATTGCAGAGCAGTCTCTGGGCCACTCTTCACAGCTGCAGGATACAAGTTTCATATTCACAAACTCAAGGAGGAAAAGTCCTTTCTGCTGAAGATCAAACACCCATAGAGATGTTAATCTGATATTTTATGGTAATTAATTTGAGCATTTAAATAAGTGATTTGGCCACTGGATTTGTTAAGGGTTTTTAAAAGTCAATAATGCAGGACATGAGGCAGTAGAAAAAGGCAGTTCCTGTCCAGAGAAACAGAAAATTTGGACCTGAAGGAAGCTGAGACAGTCTGGGGAGAAAATAAACTGAGGGCTTATGTTCTTTAAGTTTTTAAGTTTTTATCTTTTTTTTCTTTGTTTTTCTTCTTGCAGTTATTACAGAAGTGTGTCTTAAGAAGGTGCTTGAACACTGGTGTGTGTTTGGGTGTTCACTATTCAACACAGACTTTGGAAAATTATAGAGCCAGCCAGTTTGGACACTCCAAGCCCAGTTTTTCCCATGCCCAGCACCAATACACCTCAAGTCTTTTTTCACTCTTTCCAAGCACTGAGCAAATTTTTCAACCACAGCCCCAAACCTGAAGCTTTCTTAGGAAGAAGTAGTGGCAGGCTCGGGAAACACCTACCCTCTCTGACATTGCATCCATCACCCTCTGTTACTTCTCTGTCCCTATTTGCTGATCCCAGTATCAATATTTAATAGTGTGGATACAGGTATGATTTCAGCAACAGCATAAGGAGTTATGCCTGGTAATGATTTGCTTTTAACACTATTTATCTTCTTTGCCTTTTGGGGGGTTTTTAGTCGGTTGTTTTTGTTGGTTTTTGGGGTTTTTTTTTTGTATGTGTCAACAATTATCTTGGCTGTAATAGAGCAACATGAAAAATCAAGGTGGTATAAACTTTTTCCTAGAAAAACATTAGCATTGAATTTTGTAACTGATATTTCTTCAGTTTGCTCAATGGTTTACAGCTTCTGCAGGTCTTCTCTTATCACCAGTGCTGCTCATGCCATGTCCTGTCAGAGAGACAGGCAAGAAATGGGGAGGAGCGAAAGGTGGAGGACCACTACGAATGCGTGCTGAGCCTCCTAAATCATGTTCCATAACACTAATATGGGGAAATGAGGCACAGCACACGCTATCCTAGATGATGAACGTTGATCCCATAGAATTAAACCAAAGAATACCAAGAAGTAGTTGAGCTTTTCTTCTTACATAAAGTTTTTGTTTCAAGAGTTGTTGGTTTTTTTTCCAGTCTGTGTGAGGATATTCAAGCTTTGCCTGGTAGAAGAAGAACTGCGACAAATGTATCCTCTTTTTAAAGTTGGTCCAAAGAAAACCAGACAAATTAGAAAAATTACTTCAACAGCACTGCCTTTTTTGCCTATATTCTTAAATAAAATACAATGCAAGGCAAATGAAACTAATTTATTTCTGTTATTTTCACGTGCTTTATGTTTTCATGCTTGTTTCTTGTCAAAGTCAGAACAGCAGATACACAAGTACAACAAATCAGTGAGGGCCACAGGCCCTTTTATGACCCAAGGGACCAGTTTTCAAATCCAAGACGACAGCTTGGATAGTTGGGATAATTTCAGCCATGTCCCTCTTCCCCCAGTGAATCCCTACACTGATAGATATATTGGCACAGTTGAACTCACTGGTGGGGTTGTACCCAATTTTTCTATGAGTCATGTTTTTTTTGAACATTTACCCAAAAGAAGTTGCGAAACTTTTGAGATTCACCTGTTGGTAGTATTCGTTCTGCTTGACAGTTTTCAGAAAGATCAGGGATTTTAGAGTTCTGAATGAAAGGGATATTAGCCTGTTATTTCGAAGGTCAGATCGAAACTGAGTTTGATCAGACAAGAATGAATGAATAACCATATGTTCTGGCAAGATAACTGTAAACACAGCTAAGAGAAATGAGCGTGATGGTCTCAGCAAGCTTTCTTAAGCAATGTGATTTTTGCCATCACAAGGTTATAAATTACTCAGAAAATTTGTTCTGAATTAAAAATAGCCTAATATGGCTCCAACATTTGCTATCTTTCACTAAATCCACATACACACGTACTTCTTTCTTAATGAAAGTGAGGACTGTGCTGATTGTCAGTGGTTTTGAACTGCAGTTTGATTATTTTTTTCACACTACTAAAGGAGCACTTATACCACTTTTTATAGAAGAATAAAAGGGATGGGAGAAGATAAAACTGATTCAAATTAAATTTGGGAACATTTCTGTATAATGTGACTGGAAATTTTCTCCCACAGGATTTCTCTCAGTTTGGGATATTTTTTTTTTTTTTTTTAATTCACACTAATTTAGTAAGCTATATAAGTGAGTGCCTAGCTTTAAGGGTAAAAGAAGGGTACATGTGTGCTCAAGCTCTTGTTAAATTGGATCTTGATTAATTTTTGAAAGTCTATCTTATTTCTGGCATAGCTCAGGAAAGCTGTCAGTCCCTGCTTGGAAAGGGAACCTGAAAGGCTTTCAGCACATTAGAGAGTTGTCTTTTCAGGTCAAGGCTGAGATGCAGTAAAAGTGGGGGAAGATTACATTGTGCTTGCTTGACCTATGCAATATTTTATTTTTGGATAAACAGAGCACTGTAGCTTCCAGTTTTTTTCTGATCCGTTCGTCTTCACAAAGGCTGCATTCAGCAAATAGAGCACACTGTTTCAATATGTACTCTGTTTCTCTTTCTATCCATCTCACTCATTTCTTTTTGTAAACCTCCTTGTGGACTATATATATTTAATTGCAGATCTCATTTGCTTCTTTTTTTCCCCTTCCTTGTACATGAAATGAAAAAAAAAAAAGAAAAATGATCGTTATTGATTTTTCTCTACTTGACTCAGTGTGGGTCAAGGATTTATACCCTGATACCAAAAATCGCCTTCTAACAGGAGCCATTTACCTGAAATCAAGCAGCTGGATCATGTAAATCTGTGTAACTCTATTAATTTAAACAGAGCTGCTCAGATTTATACCAGCTGAGGACCTGGCTTAGAGGAAAAACTTCTAAGAAAAAGCGTCCTCTAGCTAGCATAAACAGTTTGGCCCCTAACAGCAAATTCATTTTCTTTTTAAAGAGGTAATGTAGTGCAGTATCCTGTGTTGCAGTATTCTTTTCCCATGGCATTTCAATGGGAGCCAACTTCCAGAAGACTGGATTACTCAAAGGAAATAGGACAAAGCAACAAACACTGTGGGGTTATTGCTGCTCACGCATCATTCACACACTGATCCTGGTTTCTCAAAAAAAAAAGATAAAAATAAAACATTCACTATTTGCCAACCAGAAGGAATAAATGTTTTTATTCCTGTGAACTGTTTGCAGTCTGCTTGCTTTGACTGGCATGACTGCTCACGTCATTTGTAAGTTTTTCTCCACCCTGGCTGACTGATGTGTTCAAGACCAGATCTAAAAACCCTCAGAGAAATAATCACTGGGCCTAAAAATGGTGGGACTTTACATTATGGAATAATTTTCACCTTTACCTGCCATAATACCATATAATTCGGAAATAACCCCTAATGCCACCCCATGAAGGGCAAAGAAGTGCTGTCTATTTCCTGGGAAAGTTCAATGCCTGAAATCCACTGCTCTGTGCTGAAATGTTGTAGAAATGCCTCAGAGATGGGGCATGGACCATAACAGCAGCATCTCAGGGCTTCTTTTTTTTTTTTTTTTAAATACTGGTAAATGTAAATGCTGATTGCAGCATTTCCGAGTTTCCATTTTAGCCATAGGTCAGAATATTGGTGAGGCTCCTTCATTCATTGGGCGATATGAATTTTAGTCTTCATGTCCTGCTATGCTGCATTTCTGCACATGCTCAAGAAGCTACTATCATACAAGATTGCAACCTAGTGGATTAAAAAAATATATTAAATATTTACTTTCATATGAGGCATAGTTGCAATCTGTTTTTCTCCTTTAAATACAGTGTGAATCTGTGGTGGTTCACTCATACATAGAAGGTGCAGATCTGCATTGGAGATACCTAAAAATACCTTAAAATAGAGAAGTCTGACCTTCATTTTCTCACCTGGGCATGCTGTTGGCCTGTGCTATGGCACAGAATTTACATCTTTCAGGATGTCATTTTTCTCTTTTATAAGATAAGGATGTTTGTATGCTACTACAGATTTTTGTTACATGCTATACACAATGAATGTCCGCTCTGTAAAATATACAATTTTACTGCTATTTGCAAGCCCATATTCAATGATTCCATTCTGTAGTTAAAAAAATAAAAATAAAATATCTGCTGTAAAGCACCCTAAGAATGGGGGAAGAATGTCAAATATTGGCACATTAACAGGGACACATCACAGTCTCTGTCCTTCTACCAAGTCTGAAATTATTTGCAGGTTGAAAATCATTTCCTTTTTACAACAGATGGGAAAAATTCCTGATTCTTCTCTACTGAATGAGCTGTTGAAAGACCAAAAAGCTGTTGAAGAGATAAAAAAGATCAGAATAATTTGCTAAGCATTTTGACACTGTGCATGTCCAACCAAAGCCGTCTCCTTCTGGTGCGGAAGATAAATGGCAGTGAATCAAGATCTGATAGTGACAGTATTTGCTGTGCCTGTGACTGGAAATGACTCTGAGACTAAATTATCATGAAAAGGGGCTCAGCATAACAGAACATTTTCTCTCTTCATTTTTTTGCCCTTTTTTTTTCCTCTCCCGTTTCTCCTTTTCCTTTTCTAATAAGGACTTAAAAACATGAGACCAAAATGACCAACAGAAATCACAAAGAAGTATTTTCTAACATTAATGTGCAGAATGCACCATGATTTTAAACTCTTTTTTTCTGTAACCTTGCACAATGTTCATGTCTTCTTGTGAGTGTGGTGCCTGAAATCCAACCTTTCAGTAGAAGGTAACTAAATTAGAACAACACAAGGGCCTGTCTAGGGCTTCTGGCACCACTAAAAATTAGGAATCGTGTTTATTTTCAAGCTTTGCAAGGTCTAAGGAAACATGGTAATACATGCTTCTTAGATATATGTTAGATAATGTCTCTGTTCCCCAGAGACATTACAGCCTCCTACAGAACACAAGAAGCCCTATAATGGAGATTCTCTCATGGCAGATTTTCCTGTGGCTGCTCATTTGCCAACGTCTTTCCTCTGCAAAAAACATGAAATCCCTGCTCTGACTCTGGAAGCAATCACATATTTTTATAGACAGAAAAAAACCCACGTTTGATTGTTGAATCTAATTTTCTGTGTAAAAGAGGTGATAAAGTTTTACCTATTAACATCTGTTTGGAGCCTAATTATCCATTTCTGGCTAAACCATATCCCTTGGTAAGCCATTCTTTCTTTGTATGAAAGTATCAAAAATGGAGGCATTCACGCCACGTGTTTCATGTTTGCTGTCATGTCTTGGTTGTGCTAAACATTGGTCCTGTCTTTTTGTTTCCTGCTTATCTAACTTCAGCTTCTTAATACCAGACCCCTCTAGTATTTTCCTTTGTTAAAAAGGTTTACCTAATACCTGTTATTTTATTTAAGAAACACAGAAACTCAATGAAAGTCTTTGCAATCTTCTTTGCAGACAATTAGCCAAAATGAGCCTCTTAATTATCTCAGTGTAAGACTTCTCTCTGAACCATGTCCAATTTTTAATATCCTTCTAAGAGGCAGACAGTGTAAGTGGACCTGGTGGACTGATGTTAGTCTTACCAATGCCATACGCAAAGGCAAGACTAGTTCCTTGGTTGTTCACTCTGTTCCTGCGGTTCCTTGTCCAAAGGTTACTCAACCTACTTGACACAGCACAATAATAGAAATTCTCATGAGGCTGCTGTTTCTTCTGTAATTCCCACTATTTTTTACCCTTTCTTTTTTGAGCAATATCATTCAAACAAGTTAAGGAATCCTTGACATATAGTGTCTGTCCCTCCTTGTGCCACATTTACTCAGTTCATCTTTATCAAAAGAAGCTGAAATGAGGGTTTGCCAGTAATGTGTAAGTGTAGAGACTTGGAAGGTCCATGTACACCGGTACATACACTTTCAGGGTGGTATTACTTCACCCAGTTTTAGTTGTCTACATGTTAATTCATGAGCAAACATCCATCATTTAGGCTTTCTTTATGGTCTACGAAGAAGAAAATGCCTCAAAAATGGTCAGGCATCTTCATTTTCATCGACAACTCTCTTAGGGTGGAATCAATAGGGGACTTTAACCAGTGCAACACAGCAAGGCACAAGAAGTACAGGAGGTTTCTCGAGTGCATTGAGGATAATTTCCTGACTCAGATGACTGAAAAGCTGATCAGCAGAGGCATATTCTTCATACTGGACCTCATACTTGCAAGGAAGTAAGGGGATGGGATGGATGGTGACAGCCATGCAATGGTGGAGTTCAGGATCCCAAAAAGGAGGCGTCAGGCAAAAAGTACCGTCATGGCACTGGGGTCCAAGAGAGCAGACTTTGGCCTTTTCATGGACCAGCTTGAAAGAACCCTATGGGAGACCATTCTAAGGGAAAAAAAATGGGTACAGGAGAAATGATTGATTTTCACAGATCACCACCTCCAACCTCAGGAATAGTCCACCCAACATAAAGGAAGTAAAACACCCACCTAGTGGATGAAAGGAAGGTGGTAAATGTAGTTTTTCTGGATTTTAGTAAGGCATTTGATACTGACCCTTACAACATCCTTCTGGACAAGATGCATTCTGTGGGATGAGTAGGTTTGTGGTGCGCTGGGTGAAGAACTGGCTGAAGGGCAGAGCTCAAAGGGTTGTAGTGAATGGGGCTACATCTGGGTGGCAACTGGTCACCAGCAGTGTTCCTCAGGGTTCAATTCTACGGTCAGTTCTGTTCAATATATTTATCAATGATCTGGATAAAGGAATTGAATGCACCACTAACAAGTTTGCTGATGATACCAAACTGAGAGGTGTTTTTGAGGGACAGGAAGCCTTGCAGAGAGATCTAGATAGACTGGAGCACTCTGCTATGATTAATGGGATGAAATTTGACAAGTTAAAAAGCCAGACTCTGCACCTAGGATGCAGTAACTCTGGGCACAAGTATGAAATGGGAGAGAAGTGGCTGAAGGGCAGCCTGGCAGAAAGGGATCTGGGGTGCTGGTCAAAAGCAGGCTCAACAGGAGCCAGCAGTGTGCCCTGGCAGCCAAGAGGGCAAATTGCATCCTGGGGTGCATCAGCACAGTATAACCAGCCTGTCAAAAGAGGGGATTATCCTGCTGTAGACAGCGTTGCTGTGGCCTTGCCTTGAGTACTGTGTGCAGTTCTGGGGCCCACAACTTAAGGAGGTCCTTGGATGCGTCCAGAGGAGGGTAACAAAGCTGGTGAAAGGGCTGGAAGGCATGTCCTATGAGGAGCAGCTAAGGACTTTGGGCTTGTCTAGTCTGGGGAAAAGGAGGCTGAGGGGTGACCTCATTACTCTCTGCAGCTTCCTGAGGAGGGACATGGAGACAGAGGTGCTGAGCTCTTCTCCTTGGAATCCAGTGATAGAACACATGGGAGTGGTTCACAGCTGCACCACGGGAGGTTTAGACTGGACATTGGGAAGCATTTCTTTACTGAGAGTGTGGTCAAATATTAGAACAGGTTTCCTGGGGAGGTGGTCGATGCCCCAAGCCTGTCAGTTTTTAAGAGGCATTTGGACAATGCCCTTAACAACATGCTTTAAGTTTTGGTCAGCCGTAAAGTGGTCAGGCGGTTGGACTAGATGATCATTGTAGGTGCTTTCTAAGTGAAATAGTCTACTCTATTCTAAAAGTGGCAGGAGGCCTGCATGGATAAACAAGGAGCTCCTAACAAAACTCAAGCACAAAAAGGAAGCATCCAAGAGATGGCAGCAGGTGACCCATGAGAAGTATAGAGACACTGTCCAAGTGCACGGACAGGGCTAGTAAAGCAAAAACCCACCTGCAGTTGAATTTCACAGGTAATGTGAAGTACAACAAGAAAAACTTCTACAAACACATAAGCAGCAAAAGGAAGACTAAGGAGAATGATGGTTTGCTGCTGAATGGGGCAAGGTACTTGGTGACAAAGATCACAGAAAAAGATGGGGTACGCAATGCCGCCTTCATCTGTCTTTACTATTAAGACTGGCTTTCATGAATCCCAGATCCCCAGGACCAGAGGGAAATTCCAGAGCAAGGAAGACTCACCTTCGGTGGGCGAAGATCACGTTAAGGAACATTTAAACAAGCTGGACACACACACATCCATAGGACCTGATGGGATGCACCCGTGAGTGCTGAGGTAGCTAGACAAGGTCATTGCAAGGACACTTTCCTTTATCTTTTAAAAGGGACAGCAACTGGGGAAGGTTCCTGAGGACTGTTAGAAAACAAATGCCACTCCTACCTTCAAAAACACAAAAAGCAGGATCCTATGCACCTCCAAGGAAAAAAAATTACTCTGAATTTATTGAAAAACTTAGATAATTGAAACCAAGAATTAGATTGCCATTTAGCTTTCTGTTCTCCAAGCTAAACACAGTTCCCTCTGCATCTCTTCACACATCTTTGCATGTTCCAACTCTGTGACTGTGTTAGCAGCCTTTCTTGGACTTTCTCCAGTTTTCAATCTCTCTTCTACAAAGAAGCTCAAAATTGGGCAGACAATTCTGATGCAGCTCATGAGAGCCAAGTAGTGGGAAATAATCCCTTCTTTTGACCTACTGGCTCCAGTCTTTTTGTGGCAGCCTCTACTTTTTTGATGGCTGCAAGTAGATGAGCTATACCTGCACAGACCTGGGTATGGGTCAAATTCTATTTACTATCATAGGTAGAATAGAATAAATTTGGAATGGGTCCATTTGTCTGCAGGGTGAGATAGAGGGGATGGCACATCAAGTTATTGGTGTCAACTGTCTGTGGGCATGTTCTTCATCTGTGGCAATTGTGCAGGTAATTTGTGCCATCTTAAACTTATTTCACTGTAAGGTAACGTGATTCTCATTAGCTCATATATGTCATGGGCTAAGAATGTGCACAGAAACTCCTACTGTGGCTCAGCTGACTTACAGCAACACTCAGTTCTGTGTCTGAGTCCTCAGTCCCAGTTTTGTATTTTTTAAGCCCTGGCAAAACAAAAGAGATGAAAGAGGATCTCTCTGATATGTCACGAACATTTCAGACACAAACCCTGAAAGAACTTCAGATGCAGATTTAGTTCTGAACATCCTCGGTGGCCAGCGGCTTTGATGAACTGATCCAAAATCCTGACCTCAGTCACATATGAAATGTGGATCCAGTTCTGAACTGGACTCTGCCTGTAATGTGTAAATTCACATCTGTCTCAGTTATTAATATTTCAGGGTCCGAATGAAGCTTGGCCAGTTTTTCTCTGATCTCTGCTTCATTGATATCTACTGAAAAAGGGCTTCTTTCTTCCAAAAGCAACTTCTGTTTCAGACAGTCTCTTTGCATGTGTTACTTTATGCAGCCGTAAGAAAGCTTTCTATCGAAATCCATACGCTTTTCAACATGAAAATTCGGCTAACTTTTTTTTAGTAAAGGAGGAGCAAAAAAAAAAAAAGATTTAATGATTTTCCTCCTGACTGTCCTAAAAAGCAAAAGTAATATGCAGAGGGAGAACCTGCTTGCATAGAGCAGACATATTTCTGGGCATCTACGTAGTTAGCAGAGGGAGGATGTTCAATTAGTCTCTTTACCACAAGCTCCCCAGTTAGTCTCCCTCTGGAAAATAGGTGAGAAATTCTTATATTCCTCTCAATATGTTAATCAGACAACTGGTATCACAGTTCTCTAACTGTGTAATACCAGTCCCCCTTGGCAGATATATTTTATTTGGATAATGATGTGAAATTTAAGATCTACGTTTCAATTGTAGAGAGCCATAGGCAGTTGTCAATTTTAGTGACAGACATGAACCTGGAGCTAAATTCCTGTGCACAAGCAAAAATTCCAACAGGCGTAGCGCAATTCTGGTCCCTTAATAGAAATACATTTTCTCCCATTGAGGGGCAGTATTTTTAAATTGTGCATTGCTTCTCCTGGTGCTGGCAGATCACGAATGCTCTCAAATGCTTTCTTTTACTTGGACAGCTTGGTGACCTCCGCTATCAAGCAGTTTGCTGCAAAATCTGGCTATCTGTTTTTTTTCTGCCTAAAGTGTCCATTCCTTTGGTACCAAAGCACTATCGTATGAATCTCCTGCTTTTCTTTCCCATTGCTGAATATAATTCTGCCTCTTCATGCTCCTCTGAATGGTCTTTCTGGGCAAATATTTTGATTTTTAATGCATACTACACTCTTTCTCTCCTATTCTTTTCAAAACGTCTTAACTCTAAGTTAACTTCTGTGTCCAGTGCAGAGAAGGGTTTTCTTTAGTTGTAGCTAAAATCTTGAAGAGTTGTTCAGGGTGGTTATTTAGACCTCTCTTTCCTTTTTTTCACTAATGATAGTCTAACAGAAAGCATCATTTTCCTGTAAATACCAAATTGTAGGTAGGTTTAGGTTTCTTTCTATTGTTGGTGTTATTATTATTATCATCATCATCATCTTCATCATAATCATTGTTATTATCATTGTTATTATTTTGCATAATATTTAGAGGGGAGATTTTCAGTTAGTGAGAGTGAAATTTTCTTTAAAACTTGCGGGTGCATCAGAAGCCTGAGGAAAAGATGAGCTGCATTCTATTAGTTTTATTTTTTTCTCCCCAAAGTAGATCTAACACTGCTGAAAGCTGTCCCCAGAGCTGTCAATCAAAAAAGGAACAATATGAATAGCAGCAGCAGCAGCACAAAATTCTTCCATACTATATCGCAATAGACAAGGCACAAGGTTAGGACTCAGGAGTTGGGCTCTTTTAAATCTGTGATTTTTTAGCTTTACCATCTAACCAAGAGAGAGAAAAAAAAAAAAAAAAGAAAAAGTCTTATATCAAGTCAGTCTAAAGCTACATTTTCATTTTAATTTTTTTTTCTAACATATAATTAAAAAAAAAAAATGGTTTGCATTTCTTTTTAAACATTTTTCAACAAAACTTAAGAGTTTCTACCAAAAAATCAGAGATGGTCTGGATGTTGTTCTGTTTCCTACAACATACAGGCTGTTGCAGTCCTAGGTCCAGATCTCTTCTCTCATGAAGTTAGAACAGAGACATAAACAAAATCTGTCAGCTTTCACAAGGTGACCTAGTGAATACACCATGGAGATGCTTGGACTGCAACCTCCATCAAATCAACTTTGTTTCATAAAACATACTTAAGTACTCCTGAGTGCAGGGACTGGAGCTGTCTTTCAGGTGCATCCCCCAAACACGGAACTATAGAGTTATTTGCACACTCTGCTCAGCCAAAACAATTTCTCCTGTGAAGTTGAACTGCTCCAGCTGTGACAGCAGAGGGAAAGCTGCTTCAGAGAGCCCTTCAGCACAATAGCTCAAGCACAGTGTTAGGTCAGATCCCTTTTGTCACTCCAGAAGAAAATCAGAAAATTAAAGTTTGATGTGGGAAGGGACCTCTGGAGATCATCTAGGACAAGTCCCCTGCTTGGAGCAGGGTCAGCAAGAACCAGGTTTCCCAGGACCATTTCCAGCTGGGTTTTTAATATTTCCAAGGATGGATGCTCCATAATCTCTCTGGGCGATCTGTTCCAGTGGCCAGTCACCCTGACAGTAAAAAGGGAGTTTCTTATGAGGAGTGGTTGAGGGAGCTGGGGTTATTCAGCCTGGAGAAAAAGAGGCTGATGGGAAACCTTATCACTCTCTACAACTATCTGAAAGGAGGTTATAGAGAGGTGGGCGTTGGTCTCTTCTCCCAAATAACAGGTGATAGGACAAGAGGAAATGGCCTCAAGTTGCACCCGCGGAGGTTTAGCATGGATATTAGGAATAATTTCTTTACCAAAAGGCTTGTCAAGCATTGGAACAGGCAGCCCAGGGAAGTGGCAAAATCACAGTCCCTGGAGGTATTTAAAAGACGAGTAGACGTGGTGTTGAGGGACATGGATAAGTGGTGGTTTTGACAGTGTTAGGTTAATGGTTGGACTCAATGATCATAAAGGTCTCTTCCAACCTAAACAATTCTATGATTCTATGTTTCTAATGTTTAAGCAGAATTTTCTGTATTTCAGTTTGCGTCCATTGCCTCATGTCCTTTCATTGGATACCTCTGAGAAGAGCCTCACTCTGTCTGATTTATTCCCCTGTATTGTACAGCTATACACACAGATAAGATCCCCCAGAGCCTCCTCTTCTCAAGGCTGAAATGAATTGCTCTAAGTCTCCCTGCAGTCCTCACTGCAAGAAAACTCCCATTTCTGCAAGAGGGTAAGTGATAAACTCTGAGCAAATTTCTTATCTCCCACACAGACTCAAAGATCTTCTAGCTAGGGATAGACTTAGGCATCTGCTCTCTGCCCAAAGATGACTCCTAGCAGGTAGTTTGGAAGAAGCCATACTGCTTTGGAGGTTAAGAGAATTTAATTGTGTGATCAGAGCTAGGTTGTGACCATTAGCTGAGGATCTAGCAGCATTTAGTTTACTAGTATAGCTGTAACCACTGACCACATGGGTCCTGGATGGGTGCCAACTGTCACCAGAGCAGGCACTTGCATCTGACCTGATCATCTGAATTGCCTTCAGAGATGTAGGAGGCAAAAAAGTCCTTCTGGGATGCCGTTCGTCTCATCGTGAGCCATGTTTCTAAAGCAGGTCAGATGGGTCAAGCCCTGGAAATGTCTGCTTCTCTCTCTGGCTGTAAAGTGATGGAAGCAGACATAGCTGTCTACACTGTAGGCATCTGAAGTCAGCGGTGAACAAGCACAGCCCAGGTAAGTACATTTGCCTCCGTTCTCACTGTTTAAAGTCCCCAGGCACCAACTCTTGAGAACGAACACAGCCTTTGCCCTGGTGAGTGAAACACTCAGTGCTCATGCCACTGGCAAACGCCAGCCCTGAGCATGTCTCCCTGACCGGGTGCCATGGTCAAAGCCAATTTTTACAATGGGACAGGGATGAGAACGTGGAGGACTCATGTTCACAATCCCCCTTGCTCCTGCAAAACCTGAAATCCTCTCTCCCTTTCTGTATGGCGACTGCCTCAGTGGTGCCTGCGTACCCACGCACCTCATCTGGTGCAGGAGCACTTCAAAACCTTTGCAGATCTGCCTATTTGCCAAAATAGTTAAGTCCTGAAGACATAGGCTTGATATTCTTTGGGGCCATATAGGGCTTTACAAGTCTGGCTGCCATAATCTGCATTTCACAATGAAGGTTCCTCATTTTGGGCACAATCCTGCCATGTTGACATCTGCAGAAAGCTGCAGTGGGACACGTCACAATAACTCGTATTTCTGGCACGGAAGCAGTTGTCCTCTGAGCTGCTTCCCAACAAAGAGGCCAGCACTTCAGAGGAATACAACGTGTGCTAGAAGGGTTTCCATTTTCCCAAAGAATCAAGGAGACTGTGGGCTTTAATCATATTTATGATTCTTTTAAACTAGATTAGTTGTTCCTGTTGTTAACAAGACCATGGTGCTTTTTGTCACGTTGGAAGTGTGATGTGCTTTAGCATACCCGGATTTGAAAACAGAAGCTGACAGGGTTTTGTTCACAATTGTTTTGATAGTAGATTTTTCCTTTTCTTTTTTTTTTTTTCATTCTTTCTTCTTCAAATTCCGTCTCTATTGATCTTTAATGGCTTCCAGATGGGATCACGTTTGGCCATTTTATAGGCTGAGCTCTGAAAGACTAAGAAAATACAGTGCACGAAAGCAGCCCATTACCTAATAAAAAATAAAAAGGCACTGCAAATATACTAATAAAGTTTGTAATGTTGTAATATATTAAGGAGATGACAACTGCACAGGAAATAGGCCTGGCCTGGCTGCATGGAATAACGAGGGAGTTTTAACAGCTTATGGTAGAGGTAACAGCTGTCGAGTAAGAGCAAAACATTGCTTACATTTTACATTGTAGCTGAAACAATACATTAACAGGCCTTCCTGCTAAGACTTTGACTGTCAGCTAATCTAGTAAATTCCTCCGTGGGAGAAAGTATCTTCTCACCCTTTATGCGAGGCTGGGGATCCCAGCAGCAGAAAGGAGTTGTTGAATACTGCGATGTTGTGCAGATTGTTGAATACAGTTTATCCCAGACACAGACTATCAGAGAGGAGACATTTTCAAATACCATCGAATGCCTAACACACTGATGAGAGTATCTTGATCCTGCTTCCGATGTTCCACACACCTTGTGTAACTATGAACGCCAGTATGAATGGAGTGTACAACATTACTGAACACGACCATTTATTTGCAGAAATCAGAGATTTTACACACACATGCTAGCATCCGGGCATATATGCACACATATTTTGCCCTTTGCATAATATGTGTCATCAGGTGATGCATTTTACTGATTAAAACCATTTGAACTATTATCACATATGCACAAAACTTCAGCTCTTATTTCTGATTCCGTCAATGTTGTTACAAAGCTGTTGGTAACCATTCATACACGGTGCTGTGTGTATGCCTGTTACATAGTCAATATTTTGAATAACCTACCATCTACATGCATAAGTCTACCAAGGACATATGTCTGTTATACAAAAAGGGGAAAACAGAAGGCGTGTTTCAGTGTAAAATCATCTGAGAGCAGCCATTCCTGCATAAAACCTGCGTGTGAAGAACACAGTCTCTTAGAAAAAAGCATCTTTCAGTTGGAGAAGTGCATAGGTGTATCACCGTGTGTGTGCACATGTGTTTGAATGTGCGCAGGATGGAGGAATGTCTGTTCCAGAGCTCTTGGCATCCACTTTGATGTAGTGGTGTAGGACGTGTAGAATCATTGAATCATAGAATCCTGTAGGTTGGAAAGGATCTTTAAGATCATTGAGTCCAACCATTAACTTAACACTGCCAAGTTACCACTAAACCATGTCTACACATCTTTTAAGTACCTCCAGGGACTGTGACTTTGCCACTTCCCTGGGCAGCCTGTTCCAATGCTTGACAACCCTTTCAGTGAAGAATTTTTTCCTATTATCCATCCTAAACGTCCCCTGGCACGTGTCATGGAACGTATGGGGATGAGTTTCTGCAGGTCCAAGTACATGGTAGGATTAGGGCGCATTATAAGTTGTGATGGAAGGTGATAAAGCTAAAGAGAAAGAAACTTCTCCCAGTCCAGGATAGGTAAGTACTAAGGAAGAGCTGCCTGGGTGTTTCAGGCAGATCTTCCCTCCATCTAAAGCCAAGGTTGGGATTGTCCACACTCTCACAGGCTGTGGCAGAACTGAGAGCAAACCTCACATTTTACTCTTCAAGTTCTTTACTCATAAATCTCAAATTTCTTTCCTCTGGAATAAGCTGTATTAAATTCCTGAAATATTTATTTAAACTACTTCCCATTGAGGTCTTCTGTGTCCTTACAGTGTCAGCCCTGGAGACCGATATTAGGAAATATGAAAGGTTTCTTGGCTGTATTCTGTTTTATTCCTTGAAAATAATAAGCATTTGGTTTCCCAGTCACTTCTGGGCTCATAATTGCAGTCCTAATATGAATGCATAGAGCAGCACTGGGTTTCTACATCTGTACAGAAAATGACAATAAGATTAAGAACATGGGCTTGATTATAAAGGCACCATTAAACTTTGGCGTCATCCCCTTAGTGCACTCCACCCCTTCGCTTCAGAAACAAATGGTGTCGCCGTTTGTTTTTGGCTGCAGAAATCTTCATTAAAGTTGAGGAATTAAATATAGCACTTTAGCTAATTAATTATGGTTTGATCATTTTGACACCTCCAAATGACTCAGCCACATACCTGGAAGCTTTGTCAACTCAATTGCATCTTTATTTTTGTTGCCTTTAACCAACAATGAAGACTAATGCCACTCTTTCTAGTTTTCAATCACCTCTACAGAAGTGCTCCCCTGGCAATGTGCAGGGACAGACCTAATTAATCCCTCATCTGCCCTGCGCTGTGTCTATACATCACACTGGCAGTTGGAACTGCTGCTTGTTTTAAGGCTATTGCTGGAATGAAATGCTCATCTGTTTTTCAATAATTTTACCACAGGTGGTGATTTGTAATTAGAAAGGGCAGAATCCAAATTTTGACTTTTTTTTTTTTTTATTATCATCATTATTTTTATTATTATTATTTAGGAGAAACAAGGGGAGGGTTGAGAAAATATGTGAGGAGGAATAACAACAACAACAACAACAATAATAATAATAATAGCTGCTGCACAGCAGGGAGAGAACATTAACATCTGGCACCATGAATGACAGTAGATTTTGGGCTCATTGAGAGAAAAGAACAAAGATTTGCACTGATGTGGCTGCACACAGGTTAAAGATCAAAGACGTGAAGTTAACAGATTTTTGCTTAATACAGAGGAGCTTTGACAGTTCAAAATCTGCGCAGAGCACCGAGAAGATCCCAGTACAAAAAGTCCCTTTTTTACCTCTTTTCCACCATGTGCCTCATCTGTTACTGCTCTCTGCATGAAAACACCTCCTGTCTTCTTAGGTGTGGGTACACAGGTTCTTACTCTATGACACCAAGTTTTGAAAGTGTGATCTACCTAACAGCAAAACATGTGCAAAAATTGCCGGATAGATTTAGCATAACATATAATATCACGGGAAGAGATCAAGACTGCAAAAAAATCAGAGGTTTCACAGTAGGCTGGGCATTTTTGTTTGATATCCATGTGGTTTTGGTTGATATTCATTACCACTGAACATTTAAGGCCTGATCAAATTCATCTTGACAGACTACCACCTTAATATATTTTGGATCAGGTTATCTGATGCTTTGACAGGTACACAAAGCGGTATCAGCATCATCACCTGGTTGTGACAAATAATCACCAGTGTTAAATGATGGGGTACCAGGGCCTTACTTAGCCTTCCATACTAATTTTTGTAATGGTTTCAAAGCACTGCAGAAAAGGGATGCTATGTTAAATGTTATAGGTATGTTGTGAGTTGATTTTAAAAGCAAAGCGAATAGTACATTAGCGTACACTCAAAATACTCTATTGTAATTTCACAGAGATCGCAATAATGGCCTTATGCAAGTTGTTCAGACTGGGATTTTGAGAGGCATTGATATGTTTGTAGATATATGCTAATATCTCTTAGTGTTTGCAAGAGAACATAGGTTCTAACGCTGTTTGATTTAAGCTCATAGGAACTTGAAAACCTTACTGAGAAATTTTTTCTGTCTTTAGTACCCTCACGAGCTCAGTACACTACCTCTTGTTCCTCTAACTTTCTTGCTGACTCCTAGTTTCCTTTGAAAGCCACATGGTGATATATGGTAAAGGATAGTATAGATTTAGATCCTTCCACTTTCTGAATTGGCCCATGGTGTCTTGTAATGAAGGCTTCCCTTCTGTTTCAGGGTGAGGCTGTTCAGTTTTTCATAAGGCAATGAAATATGAATTAATCTAAGGATTATAAATCCATAGCTCTTACGTTAGCGCAGTCCTGTGAGAGATCTGGCTCACAGGCTTTCTTTTGTTAACTGTTTTGTGTGAACTGGAACAGCTTCAAAAGCAGAGACCCATCTCGCACTACCTCATTGTTTCAGGAACACTGAAGTCTTCAAGGAAGTAGAAAATCTGGGTGCAGTTCCAACCTCCCAAACAGGCAGAGGTGAGACCTCTGTCTATGGGTTAAGAGGGGCGTACCACCCCTCTAAGTGGTTTTACTCCCTCAGGGGAAAAAAGGGATTACTAAAACCTAGTTTAGACTTCCTTATTCTTGATGTGTTACGGGCAAGGGGAGGAGAGGAGTGGGCTCATTTGCTGCTTCTGCTGCCAGTAAGTATGGGATGCATGACAGAAAGTAATGAGTTTTCACCTAAGCAGACCCTTCCTTCATCTCAGCAGCAATCAATGTGCTCTTTTAAGGTTTGTGCCTTAAGCAAAGTATTCCTCTGGTTGTTTTCCATGCCAGTAGCCTTGCCACTTCCTGTTTTTCTCATGCCTGGACCTGGCCACCTGGCCTTGGCTGGCCTGTTGTGGCTACTTGGTGTTAGGAAGGGCTTCCCATCAGGTCTTCCAGGTGAGATGGGTTCCTTATCTGTATTCACAATCCCTTTTTTCATGTTCTAAGTTCAAACCCATATGTCCTTCTTCATCTTCTCTCTTTTGAGCTCTCACAGTTCTCTGTCTAAAACCCACCAGGGATCATGTCCCTAGGACCTGAAGGACACAACTACACCATGCTACATGACCTACCTCATTGATCGCTGAAGGTTTGATCAGCCTGAAATCCTTGGGTTTGGGTGCATTTTTTTTGTTTGCTTTAATTTTAGCCCACTGAAAGAGAACGAGCTTGAATTGGAAAAATAAGACAGGGTGTTGTACCTAGTCCTCTTCCCAGCGCCCAAATCTAACGCATGAACTGAGCACCCAGACAAGTCACAGGCTGTGGGAATTACCAGACAGACCCCATGCGTTTTTCTGGCTCAGCTATTCCAGAATATTGCTTTTCTCTTTAACTTTTCCTCTCTCTCAGGGCACCTTGCCCATTTCCTGATGCCCTGAAAACTCTTTCTACGTGGCCAGGCATTTTGTTTTAATTTTTTTTAATGAATTCAGCTCAGTGCCCACACATCCCCTTAACCTTGGATTTGTACGCTCAAGAGAAGACACAGAGAGCTGTTTATGTTTCTGGCTAGTATTCATGCCCTCAGTACCCTTTTTTTTTTATTATTTTTTTTTATGAATATACATGTTTTCTTGGCTGTTTGCACTGGAGCCCATCTGTTAGAATGGCACGGCTCCTGCTCACAAGTGGAATCAAACCCTCGCTTGAGGGGGTAGGTTTCAGGCAATGATGGGTTTTTAAGCGGAGCAGCAGGAGCCCTACTGAAAGGCAGTCCCCTGTGTCAGCGCTGGCACCACCTGCCTCCTTCTACATCAACACACCAGTTGACACCGTTGCACCGAAGGCCAGCAGGGCCAAGCAGGTTGAGGGGAGGAAGGCACAGGGTTCGGGGGCTGCCAGGAAAACTGCTGGTGTCGCAATGGTGCCCTTGAAAGAACACAGGATGCTTTGAAAATAAACTTGTATCTAATGACTGCAAAGGAAAATAACACTCATGTGAGACAGAGCAAGAGACACCAATTCCTAGACAGTTTAAGGCGTTAGCTTAGATACAAGGAACTAATTTCTATGCTTTTGAATAAACAAATTGCTTCGGGTTGCATTGGAGTAAGGGCTGTTTGCAGGCGGCTCACAGTAAGTAGCACATGAGTCATCCTTAATCACTTTAGACATAGACACCAACAACTCTGCTGAGCTAGGTGATGCAGCAGGAGATGATGACTCCAGAGTATTTGGTTTTCATTTAATAAAACTTTTTTTTTTTTTTTCATTTGTCTTTCGTCTCCAAAAGACCTCCAGCAGAAACATATTCTAAAACATTGGGCCCCGTACTACAGGAGGGACATTGAGGTGCTGGACAATTTCCAAAGAAGGCAACGAAGGTGGTGAGGGGTCTGGAGCACAAGCCTTATGAGGAACAGCTGAGGAAACCAGGGTTGTTTAGTCTGGAGAAAAGGAGGCTGAGGGGAGATCTTATTGCTCTCTACAACTACCTGAAAGGAGGGTGTAGAAAGGTGAGGGTTGGTCTCTTCTTCTCTCTACAACTACCTGCACCAGGGGAGGTTTAGGATGGATATTAGGAAAAAATTTCTTCTCTGAAAGGGTTGTCAAGCATGGAACAGGCTGCCCAGGGAAGTGGTTGAGTCACCATCCCTGGAGGTATTTAGAAGATGGGTAGATGTGGTGCTGAGGGACAAGGTTCTGTGCTTCTAACATTTACACCTACATGAGTGTAAATTCAGATGAACTTTGGAAAAGGTGTGTGGTCTGAAAACATCAATAAACAACAACTTAAAATTTAGTCCACCTGCTTAGATTGCTTTATGGGGACAGGGCACAGGACAGCTGGTTGCTGGTGGAAATTTTAGCACTGATTCTGATATGATCTTTAGGTTTCCTCAGAGAAGTTCAATGTCTATCTGTTAGCTAAAAGTTTTCATTTTTGTCTTATTTTTCACTATTTTTCTTCTTCACAATTCTTTTTCAGTTATCACTCAAACTGAAAATGGTGAAAACATAGAAGGTAATGGGAAAAGAAAATGGATGAACCAGAAATACCCACAGTATGACCCTTTCTTCATAATTCTGGAAAACAAGGAAAATAAAACAAAACCCAGAAGAAAAAAAAAGTGGAAACCCCCTGAGACAAAATGAATCATATTCTTATTTGATGAAAACAACAGAAAAACTCAACGAGGGGAGAGAAGGAAGTTGTCTTTTAAAAAAAAAAAAAAAGATAAGCAGACAAAAATGCCTTTGGAATTTCTTGCCTGATTCCTCTAAATGGATAACAGGTATGCCTTGTGCGCTCTGTACAGGTAGGATTTCCTTTGACACCTGCATGGACCTTTGCCAGGGAAAGGTGCAGAACTGGGCCACCGTCAGCTCTCAAATGTAGATTATTTCCTATGAGACAGCATGGCTCATATCTTGGCTATGTCAACAGCACAAATATTTTCTCACTTATACCAAAGATAATTGCCTTATTTTCTGTCCCCACTATTCATGAGTTTGAACTTTCAGACTCTTCAGTCATAAATACAAAACTTTACACTTTGTGAGAAGCAATCTGGAGCTACTAACAGACCTATCCAGGCTTCCCTTTCTGGGGATATGATTAAAACTGTTTCAGGAGAACAATTAAGGATCTGCCTAGGTGGCTGGAGTGCTGAGCCAGCTCTAAATATCTTTTGAGCAGTGGGAATGAGATTATAAGAGCCAGGAAAAATCCACAGAAGAGTAAAGACCTAAACCCAGGAGTTCCCCAATTTAAGGGTTTTTATTTATGCTTTTAGAGTAATCTCTGGCTGTATTAATGACAGAAGCAAGACCTCAAAAAGCAGTGAATACAGAGTCATAATTCTGCTGTTACATCAGAGATATAGCTGTGGTCTTTATTCAGTTAATATGAGGCTTGGTTCTTATTTTTCATTTTCAATGGAGAATTTAAATTGGAGTTAAAAAAAAAAGAAAACAAAAATGACCCATAACTTCGTACAGGTGGTGACCATGTTAAAAATAAAACCTGTTGTTAATCATCTGTCTCGTTGGCCAGCAGACAAACAATTGAGGAGATCTGGAGAATATCACTCCCTGGTCTCTGTACAATGGATGGTGGGATACACTCTCTTGGTGGCGTTAGGAAGCTTGGTTTTCAGCTGCTCAAGCTGTATTTATTTAAGCTCTGTTAGTGAATTTAATTTCACTGTTCTTTTTTTTTGTCATCCTGACTCCTTTTGCTCATAAGCCATGAATGCGAACATGGTCTTACAGAATCATAGAATGTGTTGGGTTGGAAGGGACCTTTAAAAGTCATTTATTCTTAAGGACAAAGGAATCAGAAATCCTAAATTTCTAGGTGATTCTTCTGCTCTGACCCAACATCACCTCTTATTGGGAAACAGGATCCTGATTTGTCCTTTGACTTGAAGCTGAGCAACCTCAAAGACGATTAGCGGCAGCCTTCTTTCCCGTTCAGCCCGGATATAAGGAATAACTACACTGTCCTTGAATGAGGTAAAACAGAAGCAATTTTCTGTTCAGTAACTTTACTTTGCAACTACACCTCTTCTAAGTCACTGAAACTCTCTGAAATTAACAGCATATTGTGCAGAAACAGAGTCATAAGACAAGGAATGGTATGCAGAGAAGCTCTTGCTTATACTTATTGCTCTAACAACCAGGGTCACCTGACTTTGTTATTTGCCCAGTTGGAGGGTCAAAAGTGGAAAAGGGGTCACACCTGTAGGGATGAGCAGACAGGACCAGTGACCCAAAACTGACCAACAGGATATTCCATCCCATCTGCCTCATTAGTGCACCAGCTGGGAATCGAACCCAGGTCACAAGAATGGGAATCTTGCATGATACCACTACACCACTGGTGCACACAATACCTGTGTTGATGTTTAATAAAAATAACACACCTAAATTTATGAGTTTCTTCTTAACTCATAAATCTCTTTCTCTCTCTCTCTCCTCTCCTTGGAGAAAGAGATTGGGGAGAGCATCTGTCGTTCATCTCAGTGGCCAGTCTGGCCCAAACCACAACACACACCTATTCTAACAAACATCAAAGCCTCTTCTTCCTCTGGCTTTTTACTTCTCTAACCTTAAAGTTGATAAATATTAAGCAAATATTTTGAGTTCAATGTATGCTTGATGGTTCCCATCCTAAGAGGAGGAGACATCTGCTTAAGCATTTTGTTCAGCTGGGTCCTTGGGAAGCAGAGAAGCCTATTTTCTTCCCTCAGTGGAGCGAGAGCGTGGTTCCTCCATTAATTCAGGACATTGGTGGGACAATGAAGGAATTGCATGTTGGCAACTCACATTTCCTTTAGCCTCTGGATAAAGGATTTGAGTTTTGTGCATGCTGCCAATCCTTTAACGATCTTACACACCCTATAATCACCCTAAAAATTTGGAATAAAAGGGGGAAAAAAGAACTGAAAAGGAAAAGAAAAATCCTGCGGGCTGCCTTAGCCAAATATCTTGGGCTTGAGAGCTATTTGATCATTAGTCTAAGTATGGATAATCGGTGTAATGCTAAATAAAGAAATTATACACTGAAATGGAAAATTCACTTGGTAAAAGCCCAAAGAATTATTTCTTTTCTGGAAGCTAACATTGCCAATGAAAGGCAAATGCTATTTCCCCCTGACTGTGCATTGCTTCTTGTGGTGTTTAGCTGGTATGTGAGTCTGCATTTTTATAATACTTCAATGCTAGGATTCCCCTATGAAGTGTGGTTTTGCAGTCTGCCAAGCAACGTTGAGACATACAGAAAAGAGACGTCTTCATTCTGCAGAGGTTAAACTCAACTCAGGTTTTTAAAATTACCTTATCTCCCCCATCTAATTGATTTTCACTGATTTTTTTGTCTGTTTTAAGCAAGGATACTAGAATAAAATTTAAGAGATACTTTCATTCAGGTCGGTGTTGCTAATCTTTGCGCTGAGGGTGCTGTGGTAGACTGAAGAGTGTTTGCAAAAGAAGTCACTGGAAAAAGATATATTAACTGCAGAATTACAAACACACACATACATAGAAAACAGAGATTTGATCCAGAGCTCTTTGCAATTGGGGTAGCAGGTTGCAATGACAAGTTTTGGCTGTTTATAGGCAGCAAAGACACAGGGTCTTTCAGGCTTCAGGTCACCTCTCCCAGTTATCTCTGCAGTAAAGTTATAAGGAAAGGGAAAACCTTTGCCCCAAATAATTCACAATCCAGAAATGAACAGGAAGAGGGAACAACATGAATGTGCAGAGGAGGTGCCGAGAAGATGTGAAGAAGATAAATGGAGAAATGTGTTTGGAGAAATGTGGGGAGTAATGGAAGAGACACATGGAAGACATTACTGGGGACACTACTGGAGAGGCACCCTTAAGTCAAGCAAATCACTAGAAATATGGTCAAATCACATGT
This sequence comes from Rissa tridactyla, assembly GCF_028500815.1. Lineage (NCBI taxonomy): Eukaryota > Metazoa > Chordata > Aves > Charadriiformes > Laridae > Rissa > Rissa tridactyla. The sequence goes on along the minus strand of NC_071468.1, from coordinate 122,706,670 downwards.
GGTAGAACCTGTTGCAGGATAAAATAAAAAATGGAGGTTGAATAATGACAGAGACTTTCCAAGGGTGAGATCTGTGGGAGTAATTGAAAGCCCAGTGGCTTCCTACAAGCAATTAAATGTGAGTGGACAGAGGACCGGAGGACATACCCATTCAGCGCCTAAAGAGAGTGATCTTGACTTGCCAGGAGTGGACAGAGCAGATGACCTCAGAGGCTTTTGCCATCTCAAATTTTAACAATTCCTTGAGCTGCATGGCTTAGAAATACAGGGACATGCATTTAAATGATTCATGAGCTTCACACACCCGAGGAATGCTTTAGCTGTCATGACATCCTGCAATAGACTTGGCCCAGACCAAGGCAGGAAAAACAAGCCATCATCTTGTCCTGACTTTGCCAGAAGTGTCTCTGGTTTCTCCCCACTGATGAAAGTTCTCATTTCTCCTGTAGTTCCCAGTATGTGTCACTGTCAGAGAGGAGGCAGAGGGAAAGGGAAAAAAAAATTGTAAAAAAAACCCAAAAACCAAAACCTCAAATCCTAAAAGTCATCATAACAAACTTGCTGCTAAGTGAAGTTGCTGTTTGGCTGAGCGTGGTGACTGCTGTGCTGTGACAGATCCTGTCAGAGAGGCACTGTCCCAGCTTGCAGGTGTAAGCATGACCTATCAAACTGAATGGGAGCTGACAGAAGGGATTTCTGCAACGTGAAATGGAGAGCTGACAAGAAAACAGTGACGTGTGAGGGACTGAATCACCGCAAGCACAACTGTCACAGATGATGTCCAGAGAAATGACAGGAGAATACTAACTTTACTTGATGTCAGTTTAGTTGTCCTTTGTGTTTGGAAGAGTAACTGCTAGGAAGGGGAAAATTGTAAAAGCACACAGGGAAAAAAAAAAAAAAAAACAATGAAAAACTCACACGCACATCCATTTCTGCTCCAAATCCAAAGCATATTTCATGTCTACATGCAACATTATTAGTATACGCAATTACATTTGTTGGGGTTTCTTTTTGTCACACTTTCTTCTGGCTAAAATGGTAGTTTTGCATAAATTATTTTAAGAATGAGATTTTATTTGTTTTACTGACAACACTAAAGAAGACCTGCTGCAACCATGGCTATCAGGTAATTACTCCTACAAGAATGAACAGCCAGTTACCTTTTCACAGCAAGTGAATGTTTTCAAGGCATAGTTGTCTAAGGAGAAAAAATAAAACTATGTACTAAGACATCTGATATTTGTGTTGCATCACCTTACAGACTTTCTGCATTGGACAATCACTTCACATCTGTTACTCCTCCTGACATGCTTTTGTGTAGCTCATCTACTCTCTGGGTCAGTAGCAATCTCTTCCTTGCACTTTTCTAGTCTCACCTAAAACAGGCACCTTCAGTCTGTGTTTTATGAAAAAAAGCCTATGCATAGAGTAGAAATGGTTTTACCATGTTGAGATTACAGTAAACATACAAAACTCTTTATGTTGTCATTAATTATTCAGCAGTGAGCATGACCAGGAGTGGTGATACTGGACAGATGCTAAAGACACCATCCTTCAAGAAAAAGCAGACTACTCACAATCTTACTACTGCCTCTTCTCATGCCAGGTTGGATGACATGACTGACATGAAGGTAGTGAGAGATGAGGGGCATGATGGGCAGTCCTTGAGGCAGGAAACAGGGCTTCCACTTCTCCCAGACTTCTGGTTTTAACTAGAGCAATGAATAAGTTTCTCTAAGCTCGAAAGCAAAGTGGATTCTGAAATCTTTCTTTTCTCTGTGACCGGAGTGCCCTGAAGTAGATCCAATCCCATATTCTTCTTTCAGTTAAAGAATAGCTATTAATTGTTGCTTTTCTGAGCAAGTCGACAACCCCTAGGAGAAATTACATTTGATAAGTGAACGCACAGACTGGAGAGAGCCCTAAATGGTAAATTGCTTATTCTGTTCGTTTAGTTACAGTATCTGATTCGATGTGGTTTAAAACAAAGAAAAAAAAAAGAAAACAAAAAAACCACAAACAACCAAAGAATAAACCAAACCAATCAAAAAACTCAAACAACTTTAATTAGGTCTGGTTCATAGAATAAAAGAGTAGAGGATGTTAGAATTAATACATTTTAACGAGGACAGAATTGGAATAGCAACCAGAAGTTGTTTTCTCTGACCTTGGGTAAGTCCCTTTGCTTCCTCCACCATCTGCCTGCTCTCTCTGTATATCAGCTGCTTGAGACAGAGACCCACTCTCTTTGTGGGTCAGATTCAAAATCTACTGAAGTCTGTAGGACTATTTCCATTGATTTCTCAGGGCTTTGGATCACTCCGTCGGCAATCGCACAGTGTCTGGGTCAGCTGTGGTACAATTGCATTAGAAACCTCCAAATGCTCCCACATTGTAAATAACAGTGAATATCTCATCGAATTAATTCAGCTGGCTATCAAATCAGATCAAAACTTGGAATATTTGTTTTTAAACACTCTTTCTTTATTTTCAATTGTTTCAAAGGAGGGGGAAAAAAGCCAAAATTTCAGAAATGTCTTAGAAGGTGGAATTACTGAAGCATTTCCTTTCAGGAAAATGAAAACAACCTTATTAAAACCTCAGTTATACAAAGGCTGAAAAACCTTCTTTCACGTGAATGACATATTGAAGTAAAGCAAACAAAATTGTGAACTTTGAAACTATTGAAACTGAATGTTTCAAATTATTCTTGGTGTGCTGGATTTTGTTGAGTCATTGTGTTAGAATTTAGTGAAACCACCTTTTTCTGACAGTGAACTATTTTATCAGAAAACAATTCAGTCTTTTTTAACACAAATGAATTTTGATCACAGGACAAATCACATAATAAACGGTGCATGTGATCAAAGGTCTAACAAATTGCTCAGAAAAGTTGAGATTATGTGATAGATTTTCTTTCTTTGAGAATCATATGCATATATGGCACCAGCCACGGTATGATAAAAGACTTGGAAGAAACTAACTACATGTAAACATTTCTCATCCATTATCTTGGGTTTCTGCTACTGTGTGACAAATCATTAGTCGTAGTGTAAGGCAAGCTTTAAAAATGTAATTACTTAATCATGCAGTTAGTTCCCCATCAATCCTACCAGCACTTGTTCTTAACTAGCTTTAAAGAACAAAATTAGGAGTAATTTGTAAGCAAAAGTAATTGAGGAAAGGCTGATATTGCCAAGGTGTTGACAGCACAGCACATGGTGGTGTTTCTTTTAATTCCCCAGCAAAGCATTGGTCTGCATACTTTGCTGAACAGCGCTGGTGGAGACTTAAAACATGCCTCAACGTCCTAGCATTGAGGTCAGGAATGAGGATTTTCCTCATTTTGTGTCATCCATCTTTGAGCGTGGCATGGGGTCATTCAATGGGATGGAGAGAGGATGGATCCATGAGACCTGGATGTTAGGCTTACAGTTAATCTGGTTTCATTTTCAGAGATTTTAGCATCAGGAATAGCACTGACCCAGAAAAGGGAAAGGGTGTGTTGAGAGCAAGAAGAATCAGAGCCTGTAGTCAGGGATTTTTTATACTTTCATAAAACTCCAGGTGATCTAAATTAGGGTAAGGTAGAAATGGGTGGTGACTGGGATTTTTTTAATGTGATCTGTTTCATCAGAGAGTGTAGATTCATCAAACTGTCCCAAGGAAAAAAAATATATATTTAACACTTCTCTCACCTGTGAAAATTCTGAAAAATATTTTGAAATTATTCAAGAATCTGGTCTTGTAATTTCCCAGGATGAAAAATTCTAGTGTCCTGATTTAAATCCACTTGTGTACATGCTCTATCTATCTATCTATGCAACACAATCCTGAAATAGTCAAAATGAAAATGAATAATTGTGGAAAAATAAAATAAAATATTTAAAAACTAGAAACTAATTTAATTCTCATGTGCTTTTTCCTAAAATAACAGTTATTGGAGCTAGCTGGAAATTAGCCTATCTCTTCTACAAGCAAATCAATTTAAAAAATAATGAATCTTTATGAAGACAGAAAGGAAATAAAAAAATATATTTTGGGGGGAAAAAACAGATGGTCTTGTTCCCAGGATTTCTTCTTCTTGGCCTTTCTTTCCACGCCAGATGCTGCATGTGGATTTACACTGTTTAGGGAGATTCCTCTACAGCTACCATGTATGTTGTTGAGGGGAAAAAGACCAAGGATAGCCAAGTCAACTGGAAAGAAACCAAGGCGTTTTCCAGTGGAAATTTGCCTGCTTTTTATCAAATGTTTCATGAAAACTAATGTTAAAATGTGTCTTTATTGGAAATTGGCTATTTCTTATAGGGAAATTTGGTTTTAATTTGGGAGGGGGAGGTGCTGGGTCAGTTTTCACTATTTTGCAGCAGTCAGCAAGGCATTATGAACTCTCAGGGAAGAAGGAAATTAAGAGTTTTCTGATTCTGTGAGCTATGTCCTCCCAAGTCCATGCAGAGACACAATGGAAGAGTGGCTTTTGAGAAGAAAGAGTCCTTCTGGTTGGGGGTGAGGGGTGGAGAAGGATATTCAAAGGGAACATGATCTGAAGAAGAAAGTGGAAGTGGCTTGTGAAGGTTAAAGTTCGTTGCAGAAGATGTTTCTATCCCGGCTTAACTGAAACTAATTAAGTGTGATTGCAACACATTTCTTTTCAATAATTGTCTCTGCGGGTTTATTTAGGACATAATGTTGAATCATCTCTAAAGGCACAGTCCTCGTGACATCTGATACGATCACAGTGTGCTTGTGTTAGCCATCTCGTGTCTCCAAAAAAGGATGAGAGACTTAATAAGAACCATGTGCTCGTCCCATCTTAATCACTTCTAAATCACTTGAAACTCTTGCTGTTGCAAATCCTGCCTTTATATCATGCACTTGGCTTGGCTATAAGTTGCAATTAGGGAGGGAACAGAAAGAAAGTTACATTGATTGTAGAACAGTGATGCATACTTACAGCTACAACATGGTGGTTTGTATCACAGAAAGTCAAAGTGATGCAGAAAATCACACCAAGCAACGTACCCAGGTAATTTAGCTTCTCCTTTTCCTTAGAGACATTGCGTGTGTAGATCGAGATTTTCATTTGTTATTTTAGCCAACAGATATTTTAGCAACAGAAACAATAGCATCTGCCCCTAGGCTTTTTGCACAAAAGATCAGGATGTGAATAGTGTTTTTCTTGTGATGAGATCAATGAGGGCGGGCTTCTATTGCTTTTTTTGCAGACAAAAGCAAAATCTCTCTGTTCGGTCCTTGAGTTGGTGCAATGATGCTCAGCATTGATCTCGGAGCTGTATAACCCTGTTACTGAAGCCCTGGAACTGAAAAAAAAAACACACGCTAAAAGTGTATTAAACGATGACTCTGAATACTACTATAAAAGCAGTTGCTGGTGCCCTTTAGCCCCTAGGTTTCTACCAGAATAGCAAACGAAGAAACTGAATGTTAGTCAGTTTTCCAGCTTACTTAAAAGACCTCTTTGGGGGAAATAAGATTGTGACAGATAAGAACAGCTATGATATAATTGTCCTTATTGCTTGGTCCAGCTGACTCAGATTAGGATTGAAAATGGTGAAGTTCATGTCCTTTTAATGTTAGATAGTTATTGTATGCCAAGATCTAGTGTAGTCAGTTTGACATTTTTTTTGTACCAGTAGATAGAAACTGGTATCTCCTGAGAGCTCTTTACCTGTCTCTCTGTAGAGACCTATGTTAGGAAGCAAGAAGTGACTATCTCAAAGGATCTCCGTTTATTGACTGTGAAAGCACCCTTGAATGCCTAGCTGAAACTCAGGCAAAGAACATTTAGACACCTAAATGGTATGACAAGAAAAACATTTGAATGCTTTAACCTCATCTCATGACAGAAAACAAGACCCTAGGCTCCAGTGGAACAGGTTTCTCTCCTCTAATTTTGCAGTGATGTATGTTTGGGTGACAATTAAACCATTTTTGCAAATATCTCTTCTAGTGTTCATTGTGGAACAAAGTAAGTGGTATTTGTGCAACATTAACATTTTGTATTCAGCAACGTCCAAGGCATCTGAGGGAAGATGAGCCAACATCACACATCCAAAACATAGGAAAAAGGTAAAGCGACCAGAATGGATAAGTTGAGCAGAAACCATTTGCTTCTCATGAGCACAGCTCTCACCCCAGACTCCAGACCTTCTAACCTCTGTCTCTAAGGATGTCTTGTTTAAAAACTGCATAAAGTGATGGTATCCAGTATTTAATAAAAATAGTGAAACTGCTACGCAGTGCCACAGATTCACTTGCTGAACATGTCATGAGGCAAAATTTTATAGGCATTGTAAAATCTTTTTACCACACACAGCTGCACTACCCAAAATTACTCAAATCTGCAGGGCATCTGAAACACACACTACAGCAATAATAGGCTTTGCTGCTTAAAAAGTGATTATGACTAATGCACAAAAACAATTATCACCAAGCTTAATTGCAAAGAATTAAGCACAGTATACATATGTATGCACACACAGACACACACATATATATACATATAGATGGCATTCCATATCTAGATTCCTAGTAGAAAAAGGGATCAAACAAAACCAAAGATGAGGGGAAGATGTGTATTTCTGAGGGGGAAAAATCAAAACAAAACAAAAAAACAGAAAGTGCTTGTTGAACTGAAGATATGGAAGCAGGCCAGAAAGCAGAGACAGGACTTTTAGTGTTTAGGGTGAACAGTGCTTTACTGCTAATGATGGTAATTGAATTACAGCTAAATGTCCATTGACAGCACACTCATTTTGGGAGTGACCTTCAATGGTTCCTCAGGTGAAGATTACAAAACAAGAAAAAGCTTAAACTCTATTTATTTTCTGACTATATCTTCCCATCTTCCAGGAACGTAGGCCTAAAAGACTTTACAAGCCAGAAGCCCAACCTGTGTCTTTATTTTTCATGAGTCTGGATGAACTTTGCTTTCATCAGTTTTTCTAGCTGCTTTTTGAAAGCATTTATGGTTTTGGCCACAATGGCTTCTGTTGTTGTAAACTTCCATATCTGAATGATCTGTCTTGTGTACTGATACTCCCTCAAGCTAGCAAGATTGACTGGATGAATGGTCTGGAGAATGCCAGAACTTTTACTATGCTGGCTAAATTCAGGAAAAAGTGTGGCATTTCATGCCTGACTACTACTCTGCCCTGCCAGATTGAGTCACTGCAGTGTCAGTATAAAGTCTTATAAGCAGAGCAGGTACCAACTACCTTATTACAATCATTGTTTGGAGAGGTTATTGTTATTTCTTGTGCAGCTTCCAGCCGTGGTGCTCCTTAAAGGACAGAGTTGTGATTAAAACAGAAATAATTAGGAAAAACCCTCAACTGTTGCTGGCTTCATTGACTTCAGGAAAAGTAGGTCAACTGATGTCAATTGGGGGCTCCACCAGTTGAGTTTGCGCTGCTTCTGCTTCAGGCTTTTGCTGTGACCTTCAGTAATTAAACCATATAGCAGGCACATATGCAGAGTGACTAAGTTGTTTAAAATAAGGTGGATAAAACACCAGAAAAATACAAGGTTTATTATTAGTACGCATTGCAGTGAGGCCCATTGGCTGGAAAAAGCAATATTTGTAGTGTGCAATCAAACATGGGTAGGATAATGCCTGGGAACAGTATGCTGCGCTGGCAAGGGTCTGTCAAGCAATCCTTTCACCTCTGGCTGTGGTTGACTGTGTTAATAACTGTGTCAAGGCTTCCTTGATTCTGTTGCTATAGATGAGTCTTTTGATGCTGCTTTAGACTCTGCGGCTGTCTTTGAACTTGTAAACCTGGAACAGCAGGTCACTGGCACAATGCAGTTCCTACCATTAAATTGTTAGCATAACTATTGGATTGTGCCTAGCTATATTTTCACATAAAATTCACATGAATGATTTGGGCAACAGCATTGGAGCACTTCCCGTCAGATAGTTGGGCTTTGGGGGTGATAGGGAATGCCTATATGGATATAAGCACCGTTGTGCCAGGCAGTGTGAATCCTAGAATTGTCCTTGGCTCAGTTTAAATATGTAGTTTGTGAGGTAAAAGAAAGTCCAGTGTACCTCTACGGTATCTATTTACCCTTTACTCAGATATCTCTTGTTGAAAACTAAGGTTCTTGAGTTGATAATGAACACAAAAAGTATGTATTGACATGAAGATCAGAAAAAGATGGGCTTTCTGCTTGGCTGCTGTACAGACATGGATCTTGAGGGTTTTTCTGCTGGATTGTTTTTCTTAAAAATAATTAGAAGGTCAAAACTTTGGGGCCTGCAGTGATGCTGAAATATTGATATTATATTTAGGATTAATTTCACTTAATCTAAAATTTAGGCATGTAGTATTAACAGCTACTACAGTGAAAGGTGAGTCAGACTTCAGAAGAAAATTTACTCATCTCTTAGATGTCTTTCTCCAGATGGCACAAATTGCCTTCTTGATGTGCACATCCTCCTCTATCAACAATTAAAGGAACTGAAATGACTGACTTTGAATGTATGCTTGGCATTTCAATGATAAAATTAAGGCATAACTTGCATTCACAAACTTGGGATTTGCTAAAGGACGCTAGAACATCCAAAGCCCCATGAAAGTCAATGGGAATTAGGTATCTAAAGCCAAAATTGTGTAGATTAGGTTCCTTAACAAATTGCGTAGGTGCAATAAGCTCTGCCTTATAACGGAATTCCAAGTCTTGTTTCCCTGTCTGATGGTGGGTAATAGTTGAGCAGCAAAGTTTGATGCAAGTCAGTCAGGACCCTGTATGGAAAACTCCCTAAATTTACCAGTAAAGCTGAACAAGCACCATTTGCCTTGTTTTATACTCAGTGGTCCAATTTTAGGAAGCATCAGAGAACTGAACTGTTTGAATAGGAATCACACTCCAAAATAAACCCACTGGAAAGAATTTAGTAGAATGCACAATTTTTTATTTTCTCTTCGTTCTTTCATTTCTACCATATCGTCTCTAGATAGCTCATGCAGATTATAGTGTTATCTGAGAACTCCATTAACAAATTAACAGTAGGAGAACTTAAAGTCTTCAGACATAGACCAGGACTCTACATAACTAAGTACTATAGACATATCGAAGGGATACTCTTTGGCTCTACTCTTACATTACATTTTTGTTAGAATTGTATCTTGAACTTTTGAAGTATATGCTAAATACTCAAATTTATCTGTTTGAAAGGAAGAGAAAAAGTTATGCAAAATTTTTAAAATGTAAAGGCATCCACTTTAGTATTTCATAGAATTTGAAACATATTTGTATGGATTTTATCATCTTCATACATTCATCTTACAATGGAAAAATTATTTCTCTGTTTTTTATTGGTGATGAACTGGAGCTTTCTTGTTACAAATCTGGTGTCTTTTAAAAATTCAAAGTTTGAGAAAATGTCAGCAGAAAAATCTGATATCTTACTCAAAGGCTGCTGTGTTTTGCATTTCTGATGGAAAAAAAAAATCTGAAAAAAAAATTATTAGCTCTCTAGGAGAACATCTGTTTGTGATTGACTTAAATCATTAGTCTGGTGTTTGGTGGGTTTTTTTGTTTTGTTTTTTTTTTTCTCTTGAGAACCAATCTTCAAGCTTTTTTCTATCCTTTCTAATAAAAATCTAAGGTTTTCCTGTATCAGTTTTGAAAAGACCAAAATGCTCAATTTTCACAAGGGGGAGAAAATAATAGTGATTAAGTTGAGCTCTACACCTCCCAATAGAAAACAGATATTTTTTATGGAAAGCGGCCACAGCTGCACAGAACAACATGCATTAGTGCATCTTGCAGGGAAATGAAATCGAACAGCAAGACACGATCATAAGCCTATCTTGGAGTGTAGTCAATTTGTCCAGTAAATATTGTGGCATTAACAGTTTTATTTGTTGATCATTTCTGATGTTAATGGTAATGGGCCCCTTTGGTATTGGGATATTTATGTCTGACAGTGTGGTGCAATTTACATTAATAAGACTCATTAATTTCAGATGGTTTCTACTATGGAGGAAGGAAATATTAGTAGTGTTTTGTGCTTTTTTTCAACATTAGTCTCTCTCTCTCTCCACACAGCACAGAGTCACTAAGCTACATTGCTGTACAACAATGAATGCTCCCTTGTTGTTATTAATGATTTGCTTGCCTGCCAATGCTGAGGGTGTGTAGCTGCCTCTTGGAGGAATTATCTTGCTTCCACATTTTACTTAGACTTTTTTCTTTTTTTTTCTTTTTTTTTTTTTTTTTGGTCTGTGTGTAACTCATAATTCCAAACAAAACTGGAAGCATTTTTGTTTCCTTCTCTCATTTCCTACATCCTTTTCGTTTCCATGATGATGACAATCCTGGCCATCAGTTAGAATCTGGATGCTAAAATTAAGCACAACTTTGTGAGAGGATCCATGGCAGAAATGACAATTCATTCCTTGAAAATGATACAAATGACTTAGTTCTTTAGTGTGTTCAATTTTTATAACAGGAAATAGAAAGCTAATTGCTGGTTATTAAGGGCTTTCTAAATATCTCTCTCTTTTATTAGTTGGACAATGAACAGTTACTTTGTATGAGATGGGAAAAGTCGAAGAAAATAATTTATTGGGGCTGATTTCCTTAATGGGTTTTCAGGCACAGACTCATGGCACTGGCAGCTGACATGACTGCTACTGTCCTGCCTTAGCTTCAAAATATTTTTCATTCCTCATGAAAATGGAAGATTCAGCATTTTAGCTCTTTAAAACTCAGACAGCTGTATTGGACAAAAGCGCACAGCCTTGCAATGTCTAACTCCACAATATAAAGATTCTGGTTTGGTTTGGGTGTTGGTTTTTTTTACAATATCTTCTCTTGTTTTGTTTTGCAGAATACATTTGAAAATATATTCTTTTTCAAGTAACACAGAAAACATGAGACTTTCTTAAGGAAAAGAATCTAAGGAATTGATTGTATAGGTAAAGCTGAAGAATAGGACTTTGTAATTAAAATGTGAGGTTATAGCTAGGGAGGAAAAAAAAAAAAGGAAACAGGGTTTCACTCAGATCCCATTGAAAAGATTCTCATTCTTACTGACTTCAGTCACTGAAAAGTCTTGATAGCAAAAAGGTATATGCTTTTTTTATAGTTCTCAACTTTCCCTCGGTCACTCAGCATTACAAGAAAAAAACCTCTCAGATTTCTCTTAAAGTCCAGGTATGAAATGAGAAGGAATGTGTTCAGAACTCATTAAAAATGTGTTAACGAGGTCCAGTCTGAAAAAAGTCACAGCTGGAAAGCTCATCATCTGATTCAGATAATTATTGAGGTTTAAAAAAATCTTGCGTAGAGAGCAATCTTGTGTACGTTTATACAGGTGCGTAGCTTTTGGGTCTTCCATTACTTCTGCTTAAACCAGGATCAGCAAATGGCATGCAGTAAAATATGAACTGAGGTGTTAAAAAAATTATTTAATAAATGGAAAATAACTAGAGACTGGCAATCAGAAAAAGATAGTAACTGACTTAAGGAACTGAGTGAAGTTAAGGACAGTGAAAACCCAAGTTTAATATATTAGGAAAAAAGGAAGGGCCCAATAACCAACTGAAAGCTGGTTTGGGTACCTTGTACCCAAAAGTATGAAAGAAATAAAAAAAAAAAAAAGAGGTCAGCAAAATATTCACAGAGGTTCATGATGAATTTTAGACACAATTGGCAAATGACTGAAGAAATAGATTGCTCTATTAATATATAAAAATAGTAAATGGAAGATCAGGAGAACTATGCTAGGGCCTCAATAAAATTATGGAAAGCATTATTTAAATTATAATTATTAACAGAAAGTAAGTGAAAATATATTGAAGTAATTTCCAATTGTAAGATAGAGGAAAACAGACACTGCGAGTCAAACTTGGGGTACTTTTTTGACCTGGTCACAGGTTTGATATTTAACTGCAGTATATACTGGGATTCATTCATATACCTTCGTATACTCTCAAAGTGTTTCTAACCACCTTCTTTTTCTATCACTTCTCCTTTTACTGACTGGATAAAGAGATGAGGTTTGATGAGAACAAATAACCCTGCTCACAATTCCTCCATTTTCATTACTTGTTGACAGTTTCATTATTTCTGTTGAAATGAACCGGAAGCGTAAATTCATGCTCTTCCCTTTTGCCTGACCGCAGGCAGATGCTTAACAGCAGTGGGAAAAATAACTGTCTCCCCATCTCCCTGAAGCAAACCAAAATTGCTACCCCTGGAGCTAAGTGAGATTTCAGGGCCAAGCTGAGAAATGCACGTTTCTCATGCTGATGCACTGATTAAACCTTCCACTTTTTGTGTGCAAGTTCTTTGCTTGCATCAAAGACAAGAGTGGCTCTTTCTGTAATGCAAACTCCTCTTTGATGGGTGCTTCCTAAAGCTGCCAAAGAAATATGCAATAAAATAGAGGGAGATACAAAATAAAAATAACAATGCAATGGAACAAGTTTACTATGCAGAATTAATGTCCTTATGGCACTATCATATTAACTCCCCTTTTTCATATTTACACGGTGGCTTCAGAGAAACACAGATAGGTTTTATTTACACCCAGTGTCCCACCTGCTTTACAGCCATACATTTGTCTTGCAGATGAGCAGTTTGTGGATGACACCTCTAGTTCCCCAAGATTACAACGTTACTAATTCACTAGACAATATCAGGCTAAGCCCTATGCTATGGAATTCACTTGTCTATTGGACTAAGACATGTCTGGTTTGGGTCTGTCATGGATCACCCAGTACTCTTCCAAAGATTTCCATGTGCATTTTGGCTTAAAAAGGACCAAGAACCATTTCCAGCAGGAAATTTGGATTCCTCATCTCTGCTTTATTGAATAACAAAAATATGGCTGCATATTCACCTACACTAGCCAAACTGCCCCAAGCCTGGGGAGTCTGATCCTAAAGGTCATTTCAGAAGCATGCTTTTTGAACAAAGAAGTTTTGAGAGTTTTGGTTTTAGAAACCTTATATCCAAACCTTCAAAAATATATTATAGTATTACCCACACAGTACAAGTGAAATGTTTGTCCTTTTCAGTCCTGAGTTTGATTATATATACTTCGCAACCAGCTTTTCTGAATTGTTTCTCCTTAGAAGTCCCCTTGATTATTTCTTGTCATTTCAGCCCTTAACACAAAAATTAAGCAATGGAGGTTTTTTCTCCGTGACCTAAGTCTCAATTCCTTCTTTAGATCCCACTCATCCTACCTTTTCCCCTCAGTCACTGCCCATTATTAGTGTCCAGCATCAGAGCAGATCTAGTTGTGGTAACAGGACACTTTTATCTGCTGCAACACCTTTCAACCTGTAGTTTGCAGTGTGCAAAATATGGCTTACTGTGAATTAAGTTCAATCCACACATTTCCTGCCATCCCAGGCTTCTGGCTAACTTCTATGTCTACATTATAGGTGAATTTCACTTGGCCGCTGAAGTGAGTAGATCTGCCAACAGTATTGACTATGAGTATGTTTTAGAATTTGGAGGTTTTAGAAGAGTTTCAGTGAGTTAGGAACATCATATTGTATTTATACTGTCTACCATGGCACCTGGCAAGTATTCAGGCATTATTACCACACCTACATTCGGAGAGGGTTAAGGATTCGGACTGTGGATCATCAGGGACTTCCAGAAATCAATTTTCTATAAAGTCAATGAACAGAGGTAGTTGTGATGTCTGCTGTGAATGCCTGATTGTCATTGTGACTCTTTCTACTTGTTTACTATCAAGCTAGTAGTCTTGACTGTTCATCCCTCTCTCGAACTTAGATATTATAACACTGATTAATGCCAATGAAAATACCATGTTTTAATATATCCATTAAGAGTTACTATCAAACATTGTGAGAGCAATATGGCTTGGAGGATGAGCTGCAGCCTATTTAACACAGATAGTAGTTATCATAGCTGGATTACAGACACTTTCAGGGCTTTCTGTTTAGTGAGTTATTCTTCACATTGCCATTTTCTTTATTTTTCTGAATTAATTCTCACAGTTATAATGTGTCTGAATTTTGCCTTTATTCATGGCTTTAAACTTCTGTTGTCAAGTTATAGAGCGATCATACAATTTGATACCACCCATAAGAGAAAGAATAAAACAACATACCAAGTTTCATAACACAATTTAATTGACCAAAGGGCTTAGCTTAAGATAATTTATTTGTTTAAGGGCAGATTCCCCCTCTGTGTAGAGTAAAACCTAATTCTGACTGTACCTCCACTCAAATCGTACCAATACTTGAAAGTCAACTTAATGTAGGTGAATAAGAACCAGAGAATTAGTTTTTACTTTTTAGGATAGGCACAGCTGGGAATCATATCAGATTGCCTCCGAGTTTAAAATTCTGCTATTACTTCTTTATAATTTTGCCAAAGCTGAGCCATTTGGCTAGAAAAATTCTTTGTCCAGAGTTTACATCCAGGCATTTGGTTTTTTTTGTTTAGTTTGGGGTTGGGTTTTTGTGTTTGGTTGTTGGTTTTTTTTGAGGGGTAGTGTTTTTTATTATTTATTTTTTTTTGGTCTTTTGAAATGTTTCTACTAAAAGATCTTACTATTTCAAAGAACAAACTGAATGAATCATCAAGACACCATTAGTCCTGCTTGAGGAAGCATTTAAAACTAGGTCAGGGTTGCTGTTCATGTGAAAACCTTCCCAGATTTGGCCAATCTAGGAGTTTTTAGAAAGTGCTCAGTAATAAGACAGTGCAATTATCCAGTGGTTTAGTCGGAACTCAGCATGATTCAGCCCCTCACGTCTCCTAGAAGACTGTAGATCCTTGTCTACCTTTCATAGCTCCTTGGTCTCAGAGCTGGGCAGCCTAGGCCTGGCAGTCTGTAAAATGCATGGAGACAGGGGAAAACCTCATGAGCAGCTCATCAGGGTGTTTTTGATGTGGTAGTGGAGAAAAACAGCCAATTCTTGCTATTAGCTACCTCTGTCAATGTGAGCTGAGGTTTGAATCCTGTTGACAGATTTATGCTGGCAGAGTACAGTTAGGAGGAAGGAAAAAGAAACTGCAAAGTCCATTGACAAATGATGTGATGGAGCAAAATGAGTCAGTTTTTGTTGCTGTTTTTAGGTTTTAAACTATAGGTGATTACGTGGCCTGAGAAACAATTTGGGTTGTGTCCTATGAAAGCCAAACTATAACATGCTATCACATCATTAAAAATTCTATTTAATGAGTAGACATATGCAAACAACCTTCTTCCTGGAACTGTTAAAACTCAGAATTTTCATATTTAGCATTCTTTGAAGATTCTTTGTTTGTTTGTGGGGGCTTTTTTTAGCTGAATTTAGTATCTGCCACCCTCAGATATCAAGTGAACCCAGCAATTATTGCTCATAGTTCCAAGTCTGTCCATGTCCAGTTTCAAAGAGGAGGCACTTGACTACCAGACTTCTCATAGTGACCTAGAAGCTGTAGCCTGTCTTATCCAAGAAGACTGAGGAAAAGGAATCAGGTTACCTGCAACCAATCCCGATGCCAATCCCCAGACCCTGTTGTGTATAAAGATTGCTTTAGCCATCCAAACAGTAACACAGACAACTGCTTAGTAGTACAGAAGTCACCTTCTGAAAGGTGTTTGTGTCCTTGAAGAAAGTAGCAGGATATTTTTGTGATGTGTGACAGCTGCATTTGGGGTTGTTCTCCCATCTGAAATTATTTGGTAAATGGAATTGTTGTTGGTTCTCTGCTGAAAACAAGGTTCCAGTTTTCAATGGGGATACAGCTTGAAATAAATCTATATTACTTTAAAAAAAAAAAATCACCCTTAAGAGTAAATTAAAGCAGATACGTTGTCTTTGATCAAGTTACAAGCAGGCAGAAGTGTTAATATACTGGAGCATTTTCACAGCGGAAATGAATTACACCATAGGCCATGCAACTGTAAAGCTGAGCGGAAATTGTAACAAAAAAATCAACGACCGAGTCTAAACTGTGAAGGATGTTGGCAAATGTCCAGGAAAAGGTATGGTTGGTGCCAAACTTGCATAAAAGAATGGTTTAACAGTCAGTCCAATTGCTATAACTGCCTCTTTTTTTTTTTTTCTTTCTTTTCTTGTAGCTGTTTTTCCTATTGTAACTAATCTCATTAAATAAGGCCCATTGTCTCTCCCCCTCAGACAACAGACTCATTCAGGGGAGCTGTGCCATGCATTGAGATCCTTCAGCAGGATTTGAAAGGGACAACAGCGCATCATAAAAATAGGACGGATTGAGTGTGTTCCACCCTGAAAGGCAGGAAAAAGCCTTCACAGCATGTCTGAAATCCAGCACCATTTGAAGACATCTCTTGGAAAAGCTTGTGTGAAATCCTATCAATGTTGAAGATTATTGGAAGGTGGGAGAGAGAAGTATTTTGGGCATGTCTGATGATTCCATAAACCTATGGCAGCATGACAAAAGGACGGATCAGCCACAAGGATTAGTGCGGGGGCGATGGAAGGAAGGCGAAATTAAACGCAGAGAAAGGTCAGGATTAAGAACCTGATCCAACTCCCTCAGTGGGAATGGGAAGTTTCCCATTAAATTATTAAAGAATTATAAAAACTCCACTTATAAAATACCTCTTCACTTATCTGCACCTTCCTTTTCTTGCAAGAACGCTTGGTTAAACGAATGGTGGTCATGTAAAAGCTCCTCAGGAGACAAAAGAAATCGCCCAAAATTTAGTGATAGCAATAAGACAGAGACGGGTAAATGAAAATCATCGTAACTATTACTCTGAATAGCCAGTATTTGCAACTAAAATTCTGAGACGAACCTAGGCATTTGGACTTGATGGTCTTAAGTGTCTTTTCCAGCTTAAATAATTCTATGATTCTACAATTTCACTAGCTCAAGCGAGAAATATTTGCTGTCAAGGCCTTCAAGTCTAAACAGAATAGAACTTCAGAGTGAGTGAAAGCAAAGGAGGGAACAGAGAAAAGTACCACACTCAGATTAATTCCAATCTGACTCCCATGGGAGTCTGTGCATACAGTACGAAGCCTGCGGATCTGCTGGATCATATTCAGGAACTACCAGCATCATCACACTGTTAACATTACATTCTCTCTAGAAAAATATTTCCTGCTCTTCAGCTGAAATAAATAGCTTGGTCAGGATGCAGCTCATCCAGTTCCATGACCCAAGGAAGTTCTCTAGGAACCAGGGCAAGCGTCTGTGGGTGACCTCGCTTTGTGCCTAAGGACATTCTCCATGTCTGGGGCTTAAACAGAATGTTCTCATGGTTGACTAATGGGAATAGTAATAATGTTTTACACCTGTAGACTTAAAAATCACTTTATTTAAAAAGCATTAAATATAAAAAGAAAAGTTATTATTACTTTCAGTTATGAGATGAGGAAACTGAGGTACAATTTGCATGGGGTCCTTCACATAGCTAAAAGAAAAGGCCACAACAGTCTTGTCCTTCCAGTCAGATCTTTTGTTCGTTTGTGGGCACCACCAAATTCCACCTGTTTTCTATTGTCTTTACATTCCTCTGTCCTTCTCACTACATCGTTCTTCTCTTTGGCCTTGTCCTTCTGCCTTTCCTATTTCTTTCACATATGGTCAGCCAAGCACTCGTGCTCCCATGCTAAGTCTGTCCACAGAGTTCACTGGGCTCAGGCAGAAGGTAGCCATAGAGAGACAAATTAAACAAACATTTGGTTGTTGCAAACTCTCTGAACCTCCTCTATAGGATCTTTACAGGGAAATTGATAGCTAACAGACTACAGGTTCTACTTTAAGGAAAAAAAGTGACTTAAAATTCCTTTTTTGACGAATGACCGCCAATACCTTTCAACTTTACTACAGAAAGTCAAGACCTTTTGGAGTTTTGTCTATCACTGAGCAGCACATGCTTGGGTTGCCCTGACAAAAATTTCTCTGGCTAGGAAAAAAACATCGTACAGATGGAAAGACAAATCTATGGACCCATAATCCTCATGTATAAATAGTATCCTCAATGCAGTGATAGTCACAATGTCAGCTTTTAGGTGAGTTTCCATCCACCATTGCACCTATTGAGGACAATAAGTGTGATCCAAGTGAACTAATTAACTTGTATCCTGGGGAAGGAGGTTCTCACTAAGGAAATGCAGTACAAAGCAAAACTTAAGCATCCTAGACCCTGGCCTGTAGCAACAGGGATAAGCCACAAATATTAAGTAGATTGAAAATAACTGTCATGTTACATCACAGAAGCTTTATCCCTCAGTCCTGGCACATCTCTACACAGCGGTTATCATTAGCTGTTGCAGTTAAGAACAGCAAGAATCTGCTCTTTTCATTACCATTAATATCTTAAGAAACAGAGGCACTGAGGGTGAATCAAGCTCAACTGGAACATGAAGTAAATCCCTCAGCCGTAGCCAATTTGGATCTAATTTTACACAGAGCTAATCTAGATTTAAACCTGCTGAATTAGACTGGATTTGCAGTCAAGTCAGCAAGAGCAGACTCGGATCCTTATTATGGGGTATAAGGCTCTGGATGCTCATCTGGTGGGAGTCCCCGATGCACAGCACTAGAGTCAACTGAACTATCCTAATTTATACCTGGTCATCTGCATCCCCAGTGGTTTTAATGCTTTACATAAAAATTTTGTGCCTGGTTTGTTGCTGTGTGACATAGCTGGTCTGGTGATTCCGTGACAGAGGTGCTTCCACTAACAGCAGTTTAAACTATTTGCAGAGGTAGGGAAAATATTTCTGATGATTTTTAATATTTGGATCCTTCAGTAAAACTGTTAATTTCAGTAAAAGTACTTTTTGTGTTTTGGATCTCTTGCCTGTAACATTACATGCATAATGTACTAGTAAGTAGGAGCCATCAAAGAATTATTTGATAACATCATGGTTCTCTCCTGTATATTTTTATATGGGGATGAATTTTGTATTCTTTCATAAAAATTTTGTGGTTGTGAAAAGGTGTGGTCTTACCAAGTCCCTGGAAATTTCTTACACAAATACTGAGACCTTCCTAGCAGCTACCACATTTGAATTGCATGGTAGATAATTTCCACACATTGATGTTCTTCCAAATATATTACTGTGCTTTGCCTTCATTTATAGAAAGAGTTTGTTGTGGTTTTGGTTTGGTTTGGTTTGGCTTGGTTTGTTTTTTTAAATGGAAACAGGTCATCCACTGTGAAATAGGATAATGAGAGTAAAAACTTCGTAGGTTGTAAAGTCTTTGGGGAAGTTATGGTTATTTTGTTGCTTTTACACACAGCAAGGAGCAAAAATGAACCCTTCCTTATTAGTCACCACAACACTAGGAATAATATGCATTATAAACAGTAGTAGTTCACCCCAGGGCACATTATTAGCACCACCTCTTCTTTAGATGCGCACAATCAGATGGGACCACGCTGCTCATCACATTATGTCCACTGAACTGTTGGGCAGCACTGCCATGAGTGTGGTCCACTGGTTTTCTGTGTAAGGTCAGTCTGTTCCAGAACCTCACCCCACCAAATTTTAGAAACTTTCCTTATACATCATCAGGGTAAATGATATTCTTAGCGACAATATGATTATTTCACTTAAGTTCTTATCCTTTTCTTTTGCTCATTTACAGGCAACTTTTCTGTGCCTTATGCATAATCCAAATACATTTATCCATCATTTTACTGGTATAAATGTGTCATGAATTTCTGATGTTGCCTATTCCACCCACTTGCAAATAGGATATGATGGTATTTGGGACAGGAAGAATGGGATGAACTTTAGCTAACTGCACCAGCCGCAGAAATAGACTTTTATATCTCAGCTGTTTACCACGGTTGCCTTTTAACTTATTTCAAGCAGCAATTCTGCACTGAGGCTGTTGGCTTCTAGCATCATAACTTTAATCACCTACAGGTGTTCCTATGCGTGCTGGGTGCCCCACTGCTGCCAGTGGAGACTGAGGCAATAGATTTGCCAGGTTTTGGAAAGCATTTCAGCTGTTCAAATGTATATTCTTCCTTCAGGATTCAACATGTCAATCTTCTCACCCTATTGACCGATTAATTCAGTCTTAGACTGAAACTGGGATCTAAAATACCCACAAGTGGGCACCAACACTGTAGATGTCTGGAGTTAGGATAGTTGAATCCCAGCTCAAAGACTAGTTTGAGTATAGTTGTCCATATGTGGTGTCACTATCCTGAGCAGATTAGAGACATTTAATTATTTTTATTTTTATTTTTAAATTGTGTACCTCCTGGCACAGCAGCTCCCAACTTTGACTGCACTTCAAATAAATGAATTTGAACTCTAACACATATGCAGCCCTAAGCCTGATTTGCAGAATAAAGCTTCAAACCCAGAAGAAAATCTGATCTCTCCTAAGCATGTGAAGGAAAACACACCCTCTTTATTGAACTTCATACTCTGTTATGGCACACTTTTGTTATAAACTGTTGTTGATTATCTAATTCTTTTGGGCATACGAGCAATGCCTCAATGTCGGTTTTACATTAAAAAGATGCAGTTTAAAAAACAAAACAAAACCCTAAATACAGAAATAAAATATGTGTTTAATTGGGGCTTTAATCTTTCCTGAGCTCATTAAAAAAAAAAAAAAAAAAAAGTGGGGAATGGATGCCCATAGGGTCTGATAATATTTTCCTAGAGTGAAAACTGCTCCTACAATATATATTAGTAAACATCCATTTGTGTTAGTAATTAACTTCGGTGTCTGGATATCCATTTATTTCTCCTTATTTCATGTTCTGGTCCAGATCATTGTTAAATGAGCAGCACCATAATAGCATTGATAGAACTGTTTGGACAATTGTTTTTTCAGTTAAAGCTGAGATGCAGCTACCCTGAAGTCAGCATCTTTCCTCTGGGGCAAATTGATCCCTATCTGCCCCATAGCTGAGCTTGCAGATCACTTGAGACCTTTGCTATTGGGGCAGATGAACTGGACAGAGAAAAATTCTATTTAAAATGTTGAGCTTTTGAGATTTGAATTTTGGAATATCAAGTTTCCCCAGAAAACAAAAATAGAATTTTCATTAGGCTGTAATAGCAGTTCAGGGAAAAGATCCTCAAAATACAGAGACAAAGGCTTCTAACATACAAACCTCTATCCACAAACTGATCAGCAAAGCACAAACTGATCAGGAAGCAAGTGAAATACCTTCCTCCATTAAAGAATCTTGATCAAAAATATCTGATGAAACAAGAAATAATAACTCCTAGGGCACAAATATGGAGGAGAGAGAGAAATATACTGAGGGAGTACAGATGACCATGAAATTTCCAAATATTGGCCTTAAAATCCCAGAGATCTTTTTCAGCCACAGAGGTTAAAAAAGTTAGGAAATGTTCGAAGTAGAACAAGCGTCACGCAATGTTGAATTAATCTCTGAGATTTTGTAAGACTTTCATTGGCAGGTGGTAAAGGTATCTCAAAGACAGGTGAGGAATAGAAGGAAGGAAAGGGATATTATTCAGTGGTTCAGAAACAACGGAAATGCTTCACTGCTCCTGAGTCTTGGGACAAAAATAAAAATGCTGATATTGCTCTTTAAAGTATCAAAATATGAGCATACATACACATACATATATGCCTATATCCCCTATCTGTCTATAGATTTGTGAGCGTGTATATTTATTCAGAAGGGCAGAAGTGTGTGTGTGTGTTGCTTTAAAGTAATTAAAACCCATTTCTTCTCAGGTTTAGTGTAAAAGAAATATTTCCTGTAAATAATTTATTTTGTGAAAATATTTTCGAAATTGTGAAACAAAATATGTCATTAATGTAAAAAAATTTGGAACCATTCAAAACACTTTCACTCCCCCCCCCAAAAAAAAAAAAATAATAATAATTAAGTAGGGAATGTTTCCAAACCATCTTCTCCAGTCAAAAATTTTTGTCTCGATTGATTTGTTTCAGTTTACCTAAAGATGAAAACTGACATCGGATGAAGGTGTTGCAGGGATTTCTTATCAGCCTGCAGCATCCTAGTCTTTGTGTTTAGAGGGAAGGCAGTGAACTGGAGGGGTCCAGGGCTGGTTCTCTGCCCTAATGTGGCAGAGCTTGCTTCCTCCCCAGGGCAGAGTCCTTCCCATCTGATGGGAAGGGCCATGGCATGGGCAAGCTCTCGGACTGTGCCTGGTCTTTTTTTTTTATTTTTTTGATGACTACTAGGCAGATCTCTCCAAAATCTTGGTGGAGAGCAAGCCAACAATTAAAATCTGTAGCAGATTTTGGAAAAGTATCTCAGCCCTTGGTCTGGGTCTAGTTAACTGCTATAGACAGAAAACGGTAATGCTAATTTTCTGTGTAATATTGGCTAAGCCAATTAGGTTTTCAAACCTTTGTGCCTGAAGTTAAGCATATAAATTATTTTTCAGGTCTTTAAATAAAATTGGCTAGATTTTCTGAGAAGCTAAGAATCTTCTGAGTCAATTTTCTTTAGACTTTGTTAAAACTTTAGGTGATCAGTGTAGCAGCATCTTCCATGTCTGGGTTAAACTGAGACTTTTTATATTTTAAATCCCAATTTGGATTAGGAACTCAATTCTGAATTATGTCCTGAGCTTATTTCTAAACTTGCCAAGAGCAAAATTATTATGAAATATCCCAGACAGATAACTTGTTCAGGACAGGGACTTAATCCATATAGGAAAACAAGAATTATCCTGCATAGTTTAAAATGGAAATTTCAGCATGTGTTTTCATTTGAAACCAAAAGATTTTTACTTTTTTCCTCAGGGGAAAATAAGCTGCACTTCCTTTCTCTAATGCTTCATATGCTCCTCTGGGAAGTGGGAACCAGATGCATGCTTTTGCTCTTATTCAAGTAAACCATGATGTCTCAGCTGACTTGGGCTATTGGTATTATTACTGAGATATTGGTATTATTGACATTGGTATTATTACTGGGATATTGATATCATAACCTGAATACATTTTGGCTGTTTAATTTGACCACAGAAATCATTGCTAGACTTGAGGAGTTGTCTCAAAATATGTAGCATGATACGTGATACATTTCTGTGGGAAATTTAACTTTGATAACTGTCCTTTTCTAAGCACAATGTTTTATCCAGACTATTAGGCTCTTGAATATGGCATTTTCTGACCTACTGGGTTAGCTGCTTGGGATCACCCACACTCTTTGAAACAGCTGTCTTCAACAGGAATGGGATCTGCTTGTCAATTTGCAAAACAGACATGGAGAGATCAAGTTTATACAACTGCTGTGATGTTGTAATGCGATCCCATTTATATGTACATACCACACATAGCAAAATAGAGCCTCAATTCCTTATTAAAATCTCTAAGTGCTATGGTAAAATAGGCTAAAATGATCACAAAGAAAAGAGATGCATAAGTGGTATTATCAGAGCAGCCACAGTTTCACCTGAGATTGAAACTTTATTGCTTTAGACACTGTATATAGATGTAGTAATATGTGGTCACTGGCCCAAGAGATACATCGACAGAAATTGATACATGAATATGTAACACCCACAGTAGCTAGTCATTGGAGCAACTTGCCAACACTTTGAGTAAACTTGTCATCAAGTGAGATCTGAAAGTCAAATATACCCTTGACTTTCTGAAAGTTGTGTTGTAACTGAATGAGAAGTGATGGGCTTCATGCAAGAACCTTGTTGAAAAGTCATGCACCTAAGAGCGAGCTTCCCCCATAGCCTGTGGATGTAACTCTTCTTGTCCTAAGATCAGTGTAGCAGATAGGTGAAATGGATCACCTCCAACAGTGTGCCCTTCTCCTAACATAGAGGTGAGCAACAACTGAGGAAATTAATCCTCCCTCATGATCATTCTTAAGGAGCCCTGATCCCTTCAAGACGATGGATGTGCTTGGCCCCTGACTGCACTATCAATAATTTTGGTGGGATTTGTGTAGCAACAAGGATCGCTCCACTTGGTGGTTATGCCCTTCACTGGTGAGACTGGCTGGAAGACAAGCCCTCAGAAAATGAGGTGGGGACATTTAATTTCATTTTTTTTTACTGTAGCTGCTATTTTGTTGACGTTTTCCTTAACCAAGGATGGAATTTTAATATGATCTGGAAGTTGGAGCAAAAGCTTGGAAACGTTGTTATTGCTATTTATATCACCATTTAGTTAGCAGTAGTGGAAGGTATTAATATCACCCTCTGCATTATTAGAGTGAAATAAATGTTGGGAAACATTGGTCATGACAGAATGAAAAAAGAATCAAAAAGTGAAGAATTTTCTCCCTCCTATTTTTTTTAATAAGAATGAAATCTATAAAACAGTCCAAAGAATAAGAAATATCATGTTAGAAACAAACATGGATATAAAAATAGTAATAACAACAACCACCAGATCTGCTCTTAAGACAAAACAGGATAATTAACTCTGCTCCCATCCTGATGATCTCATTTGAATTTATGCAATTTCCTTTATTTTCTCCTTTGTTTGTTCTGTTTTCCTTTACCCGTGTGCTTTTATCATTTCTGTTGTTTATTCATGGCAGAGCTGGTTGCAGCTTTCAATCAAAAAAGAAAAAAAAAAAGAACAGAAAAAACCCAACTGCACCATCCTCCAACTGGCCAACGTGGAGGATGGAGACCACACGGGGATCAAAGCGATATGAGGACAACAGGGGTTTCATTAAAATGTTCTCCTCTCTGCCTGAGGAAAGAGCAGTGAGGACAGGGTGAGAGGGGGAGGGGGGAAGGGAAATCATCTGGCCCAAACAAGTTTAACTAAAAAAAAAATCCAAGCAAACCACCTGTGGTCTCCTTGGAAACTGGCTTGCAACCCCTCCAGCCACCTTTTAATGAAACCCCAGAGCCCCTTTATTAATTTATTAAAGAATCTATTTTCTGAAGATTCATAAACCGCGCATAACTCATATTCCAACACATCTCTGCTATGCTAATAGCGCGTGCTGCCATGAATAATTAATTCTTTAATTAGTAATAATTAGAGGTTGTTGTATAGGTCAAACCATTGGGCTGACAGCATGCTACTGTCAAAATGTCATTTGAATTAACGGGACTGTAGCCCTTTCTACACAGAATGATTCGTCATTTGGGGTTGGTTGCCCCCTCTTCTCCATATTTTATTGTTTTAATGGTGAACTGCTTCAGAAGGTTTGGAATATGTAAAAAGAAACATTTAATAGCATTTATGCCACAAAAGAAAAGGCTGCAGACCTTCAGCAGATTCTTATAGTGCTGGATCCTGGTCTGGGCAGTATTTGTTCTCTCTGTGGAATAAACAAGAAAAGGGTGAAAGCAGTTGCATTGACATGCACTCAGCCAAGTCATGATTTTTTGGTCAAAATCACTGCCCACTCATACTTCCCTGTAAGGGCTACAGTTGAGGGTCTAGTTCTTCTACTCAATGGATGACCAGATGAATTTAATCCTTGGAACTGATATACCAAGATCTAGATTCAATCCTTTGGCTGTTTATAGCCTAAGGAATTTTGGACCATTTTTCTACACTTTTTCAGGGGAATACAGAAACCACTGGTATGCACAGGCTTGAAGACTGAATGTTAGTACTGCTTTGCACTATAGGAAACAAACCATCACCACCAAAAAAGAGTAATAAGTTACCCTGACCTACAAGTCAGGCCACTTGATTGGAAAGAAGAGCTTGGGCAAGAAGATAGTTAAGAAGGGAAGTGAAGTCCACCAATTTCTGAGAGATAAATGTTGGAAGTATTGATTATGCATCTATTTATTTCACTCCTGGGTGCAGCACCCTCTAAAGAAGGACCACAGGTCAAACTAAAACTGCAAATTAACTAGAAGAGTTCTTCATAGGTCCTTCGGACCTGAATTGTGCCAGAATTTCTTATTTGAGGAACAAGGGACAGGGCTTATCTGAACTCACCGGAACTACAAGGGGAGAACAGAAATGCCTATGGAGAACATATGCATTGAAGATTACTAGATATATGGAAACTACAACTGACTCTTGAAGTATCTGACTTGCAAATGCTGGAAACTGGGAAATATGTGAAGGAATATGTGAAGGAATTATCAGATATGCCTCTTCCTTATTATTCCTCCACAAGCATATATTTTTGGCTGCTCTCAGAGACGGTATGATGGGTTGGCTGGACCTCCAGTCTGACCTAACACAGCCAGTGTGTTATAAAGAAAAATTCCTTTATGAGGAATTCAATGCACTTAACACCCTTTTGTCTGACTTCTTGGTGTCTCTTCTGAGGGAGGTAGCAGGCGTTTTCAGATGCAGTGGGGTTATTTACCAAGTGAAGTGGTGGGTGAAGGTAAATGAGCAGGCTTGATATGGCTGGGCAGCACAACAATGAAAAGAACAGAGGAGACTTTTTCCCAATTAAAAGGGGGAAAGAGGAAAGACATGGTTTAGTTGGGTAATTGCAATGGTAGCACAAGATAGAGGAACAGATGTGCATCAGACATGGTGGGGTAAATTACTTAGTCAGAGCGAGTCCCACACTATTGCATTTTCACTGATCTTAGTTGAGCTCAAATGCTCTGCACGGCACTGCTGCACCAGACAGACCCGTACGTTAAGCACTGGTGGAGCAAGGGATTTGATTCATGCATTTCATTTCACTTGAAAGGCACCAACCTGAATGGGTCGGTGTTGTTGCAGTCATCACAGAAATACAAACACACAGCCTTAATCATAACCAAAGTGAATGAAAAGATGTCCCCTAACTCACAGAAGAATGGTTTGGAGCCCAAGAGCCCAATCTTTTCAGCTCCTGCTCTGACTGTAAAACACACATTCTTTCTTTATAGGAACAACCATAGCAGCCTTTTTATTGCTCTCTTCCTTGCCTACTAACAGAAGAATTAATAAGTGGGGCTAAGCAAATGCAAAAAGGGTTTGAGTATGTTTTCCAGTTAAAAGGAGATTAAAAACAACACTTTCTGTAAAGAGGAAAAAAAGGAAAAATATGACAAGAAAATAAACTGATAATAATATAGGCAGTGGAGTGAAGTGGCAGCTATTTTGCTGCCAGTCAAAAAGTTATGTTATCAGAAATCCTTTTGTATCATTGCATATTGATGTTTAAAAAAAAAAAAAAAGAAAAGAAAAGAAAGTCACCAGAGATTGTACATAAAATCTGTTTGCTGTTGACAATGCAACAAGGTCAAGCAGGATTTTACATGAAAGCTCTTTGAAATCTACATCAAGGGGTCTGGTTTGCAAAAGGAAACAAGCATTGTGGTGACAGTGAACATTGTTGCAGATCTACTGCTCACAATACAGGGGACAATTTGCGTTCTCCTTCCAAAAAAGTACAAAGGCCTATTGGTGTGCAAATGATTTATATTAATATGTTAATCAGATTTTCAGAGTCAACAACTTGTGGCTGTGTTGTCAAAATAACCCCACCGTACATTAATAGCAACAATAGATTATTGGCAACAGAGTTCAGAATATGACAGAACTCAAACCATTGTCACTGGTGAAAGCACGGTCCATTCAATAGTCATTGAACAGAGTTATTAGCCCAAAGTTAGACAGAGGTTGTTTTACTCATACTTCTGTATCTAGTCTACTGTAAGACCAGCCACACATTAATTAGTCTATTTACCTCATTTTCCCCATCTGGGAAAAGCAGAGTGACCAGGAACTTGCTGGGGATGAGATAACTGGTGTACTCTTTTCATACAGCTTATTTTTCGCCCCTTGTGTGCATTCTCCAGGCGGAATACACAGTCTTTTGTTCTCTCTATGCATTCTTGTGATGGGTCTTACAGTTCTCCCTAACAGAAGTCCCCAGCAACACACGTCTTCGTGGAGCTGCCATGAACTCTGTGAACCACAATCTGCCTCTTCTGTTCCTCCTTCTGTCCACAGAACTTTCCATGTTCTGTTCTCTCACAACCAGCTGCGCACCGGCTTCATTTATTCTTAGGATTTTCTCCAGTGTCTCTTAATCTCTTTTTGTAAGAAAGAATTGTTCTCTCTTTTTTTTTTTTTTCTTTTCCACCTGTTTTTCTACCTATTTCTTCCCATGGTTCTCTTGTTCAGAAAACTTGTTTTTCAACTCATTCTTCCAACAAAGAAACTCTTCTTTTGCCTTGTTATCATAGTTTTACAGGTATCCGCCCAGCCTCTTGCACTCTTCTTGTTTAGTTATTATCAAAACATCCTGAATTAGCCACTTATCTTTTTGTATCTTCCACCATGACCTGTGTCACCTTATCTTTGTATCCAGTAGCATCTTTATGCCCAGACCTTCACAGCTATGAACACTATGGACAAAATACTCCCTACGATAAAACCTTGTGTCAATATGCAGAAAGGGAGACAACATATCCTACAGCTTCTGCATCTAGGTCTCTCTTGTCACTGATACTCTTTGTGTTAGCTTGGGTCAGGTTTGTATCATCAGCTGCCACCAGCTTATCTTCCTTGTCCTAACCGTAAGATGTGAAGTAACCATTTTCCTCAAACTTCTTTCAGTTTTAGTGGGACCCTCCTTTTTCCCCTTGTGGTGATCCTCAGCTTATGAACTGCTCTAGTACAAAGCTGATCGCTCTTTGTATCTCTGGTCCAAGTCAGCCTACACCTCTGTTAGAACTACTGTCTCCTAACTGTGTTTAAACATCTTTTACCATATGGTATCTCCCATCTCTTTTGACCCTTGCACAGGCTGCTTAATATGCAATGCCAAGATTCTAACGCACCTGATTCCAGCTTTTCAGATATTATTTTTTTTTTTCATTATGCCTGCAGATAAACTTCCACCATGTATAACACAGAATACAAGTAACGCAGATCCTTATGGTGGGCTGCACTTGAAAGAATTTGTGTTCATGCAGAGATCTGCATGCTGTGTTAATGCACAGATCTATAGGTCCTACTGATACTGACAACACCAACCTGCCTGTGTAGATGTCCTATCCTGCTACCCATGTGTTTGTGGAGGGTGATGCTGAAAGATAAATGGAGGAGAAAGGGTTTTTTCATAATGGATGGACAGACAGACTATAGTAGTCCACTTGTGGTGCCCCTTCAGGGCTCAGTTTTGGGGCCAGTTTTGTTTAATATCTTTATCAATGATTGGATGAGGGGATTGAGTGCACCTTCAGTAAGTTTGCAAACGACACCAAACTAGGTGGGAGAGTTGATCTGCTTGAGGGTAGGAAGGCTCTACAGAGGGACCTGGACAGGCTGGATCAATGGGCCAGTATGTATGAAGCCTATGTATGTATGTATGCATGTATGTACGTATGTATGATGGGCCAATTGTATGAGGTTTAATAAGGCCGAGTGCTGGGCCCTGCATTTTGGTCACAACAACCCCAAGAAACGCTACAGGCTTGGGGCAGAGTGGCTGGAAAGCTGCCCAGCAGAAGAGGACCTGGGGGTGCTGGTGGTCGGCCAGCTTAACATGAGCCAGCAGTGTGCCCAGGTGGCCAAGAAGGCCAACAGCATTCTGGCTTGTATCAGGAACAGCGTGGCCAGCAGGAGCAGGGAAGTGATCATGCCTCTGTACTCGGCACTGGTGAGGCCGCACCTCGAGTACTGTGTTCAGGTCTGGGCCCCTCTGTACAAGAGGGACAGTGAAGCGCTGGAACGTGTCCAGAGGAGAGCTACCAGGCTGGTGAGGGGTCTGGAGATGAAGTCATATGCGAAGAAGCTGAGGGAGCTGGGCATGTTTAGCTTGGAGAAGAGGAGGCTGAGGGGAGACCTCATTGCCCTCTACAACTCCCTGAAAGGAGGTTGGAGAGAGGTGGGTGTTGGCCTCTTCTCCCAGGTGAATAATGACAGGACCAGAGGAAATGGTCTGAAGCTGTGTCAGGAGAGGTTTAGATTAGATATGAGGAAGAACTACTTTACTCAAAGAGTGGTCAGGCACTGGAACAGCCTGCCCAGGGAGGTGGTTGAGTGACCATCCCTAGAGGTATTTAAGAAACGTCTACATCTGGCACTTCAGGGCATGCTCTGAAGGGCAGAGATTGTAGGGGGTTTTTTGTGTGTATGGTTGGACTTGATGATCGCAAAGGTCCTTTCCAATCATGACGATAATTCCCTCTTGTGAAAGAATTTTTTCAATAGAAACCTGAGTTTCATCACAGCTTACAAGGAAGCCTTGATTTGCAGCCAGGTTTGCTGCAGTGTTCCAAATGTTTCAGATGAGTCAGCAGAATGTGCCAGGTTTGTCTTTAGTTTTCAGTGAGACACGGTAAAGCTAAGAGTACTGACCAAATCTTTGCGGGTAGAATTATACAAACATCCTACGCCAACTAATGCTATAAAATATGTGAAGAACATGTCTGGCCAAAGCTCTTACACAAATGTTGAAGTTGGCTTCGCATCCAATGTGTTGGCTTGAGTTCTTTCCTTTAATTTGTTATAAGAACATCAGGACAAAAACCTGCTGTACGTGGTCAGACCAAACGCCCATCTAGCACCTTTAAAGGCCATCTAGCCCCTGCAATAAGCAAGGACGTCTTCAACTAGATCAGGTTGCACATAGCCCCATCCAACCTGACCTTGAATGTTTCCAGGGATGGGGCACCTATCACCTCTCTAGGCAACCTGGGCCAGTCTTTCACCACCCTCAGCACCCCTTATCTAAATCTAAATCTACCTGGTTTTAGTTTAGTTTTTTTCCGTGAGGGACAATAGAAAAACAGGGTGTTCAGTCAGTACTTTGGGGCCTCTAGCATGTTTGCCCAAATCACTTCCTTGGCTTGATTCAGCTAATGTGATTGCACAAAAGCAGATTTCAGCTCTACACTAAAGTACATCTCTCCCAGACTTGGGATAGAAAGTTGCAAGGCTGTGTTGGGCAAGAAATTATTTATTATGGGGAAAAAAAAAAAAAAAAGACTTTAGAGTGACTTCTGGCATTCAGGTTTAAGCCAGTCAAATGTGTCTAAGCCAAATTTCAGGGCTGTACATCTGTACTGGAGCCTGAAGCTACCGTCTTGTACTTAAGTGCCTCATGGGTTTTTTAAAAAAGGTCCTTATATGTTGCTGACTCTCTTCTTTAACTTCCTGTTCATGGCTAGCACAAGATCCAAACCACTGTCCTAACATCCTTTTTCCTTTTTTTCTCTTTTCTTTTTTTCTTTTTTCTTTTTTTTTGTCTTCTCCTCTTTCTATTTTCTTCCTTTTTTATTATTGTTTTCTTTCTTTCTTTCTTTCTTCCTCTCTTTCTCTCTCTCCTTCTCTCTTTCTTTCTCTCTTTCTTTCTTCTTGTTCCTTTTCCAACAGAAGGGATACAGTGCTTCAGACAGTTTATAAAATGTACTGGTCCCAAATACAGGTCAGGAAAGCCTAAGATACAGATTTCTCACTTCCTGGCTGAATTCTAAAATTATTTTGCTTTTGTGCTTATTGTATAATAAATGAATCTTTATCCTGAGCATAGGATGTGTCCTGCTTAGTGTGGTATCTCTTTGGCCTTGACGATTTTACTTTCTGGTTATTATTGGAACTATTATGGATGCACAGGTTAATTAAAACATAAAAAGCAGTCACTGCCCTGAGGTATTCATTTTATTTTTAGCTCAAAGGAGACACAATAGCCTTGCATAGCTTCTGTGTGGCTTCTGTGGATTCCTCTCATGGTTCAATCCTCCAGAGGGCCAGAGCAGCCAACTCAACCATCACTGGAACATTACCAAGCATCTTGGTGGTTTAGGAGCACTGGACATTTCTTACCAAAGATTTAAATGGTGTGAAAAGACATGCCAGGAACCTATTAAAGGGTTTCCTTACATTTCTCTCTTGAACAGAAATTCCCAAATGTTATCTTTGATCGGCAGCTACCATGAAGAAAGCCCTCTGTTTTGCACTGTGTTTGAGTCACAGTTCTGTCCTCGGTGCTCCATTTTCCCTAAATGCAGACCAAAGTTGCAGGAACACTGTGAAAAGATTTCACAACCTCTGTTTCAAGCCATGCCAGGGATTCTCCAGATAGGAAAGATAGAAAAGTAGAAATTCCTCAAAAAGGGAACATTTTAATGAATTTACATTTTTATTTAAAAAGTAACTTCCTTGAAAAGGAAATGTTCCTTTGGTTCAATGGGTATTTAATGGCCCTTGTTCCACTGTGAGTATTGGCTGTGGTGCAGCAGTGATCACTCTGCTCTGCTTTTGGCTTCCAGTGGGAACAGGTAAAGTCAAAACTCCAGGCTTCAAGCTGAAGAATAAAAACTAAATCAGTTTGAAGAGTGCATCTGTATGTCTTAGATATTTTTTGTGTCTGAATCACTGTTTTTTTTATTCCATAAAGAGTATGTAGATGACATGTAAATGTTATGTAAATTGGGTCCATAGTCCATTAAAGCGCAATATTATAATCACTAATACCCTATAGGCATGGACAGATCAACCAACCAAGTTTTATTTGATCTTTGTCAGAGGCAGTGAGCCTTTTTATGCAATATTTTGTGTACATGCCTTTATTGTGAAGATCATCGCTTCAAAATGTGCCCATGCGGGATAAATAGACGTTGTTGATGTGCATTTCTGCAGCAAAGTTCAGCAAGTATATTACAAGCATAGAGACATTTTATAGACTGACCAAAATGAAGGAATCCTGCCTTCCAGTGAGAATTTCCATCTGATCACCTAATCAGTAGACTTGAACAACCTCAGACTGCCTACAACACTTAGCCTCCAACACCTGCTACTTTCACTAGCCAAATTAAAAGAAAACAAGTGTATACAAAAAAGACTGGAGGGCTGTTTGGCCCTTGCCTAGGAAAAATATATTCCTTACTAATTGGCACAAGACTGTTAATAAATATTAACTGTTTTACACAGCCCTCCTGTTTACTTAATGAAGTGGTAGTTGAGGGGTTAATGGGTTAATTGGGGAAAGGAAATGAATCTTCAAATATATCAAAATCTGATAAGTGATTTAGCCTAATTAATAATTTACATGTCAAGACAGCATTTTTCTACTTGCCACTTGCACTTCTGGAATATAAAGGTATAAATAATAAAAAGCCAAATCTAGGTAAATTCACAGTAAATGTAAAGCTTACACTTTTAAGAGATAGGACAATTAATCACTGCAAGAACAGCAAGCATTATGATGGATTCTTTATCACTAGACATTTTTTTAATCAATATTGTTTTGTTTTATTTTAGATATGAATTTGAGAAACGCGAGAAACAGCTGTGACACCAGAAATGGAACTATGTAATACCCTTTGTCAGTACTCACGCTGAACTTGAATCATAGAATCATAGAATCATAGGGTTGGAAAGGACCTCTGGAGATCATCTAGTCCAACCACTCTGCTAGAACAGGGTCACCTACAGCAGGTTGCACAAGAACGCGTCCAGGCGGGTTTGGAATGTCTCCAGAGATGGAGACTCCACCACCTCTCTAGGCAGCCTGTGCCAGGGCTCTGCCACCCTCACAGGAAAGAAGTTCCTCCTGATGTTTAAGTGGTATATCTACATTCAGTGCTGGAATATTAAAGATCGAAGCTCATAAGCAGAGAATTATCAAGCTGCTTTCTTGGATATATGACAATTATATGGGAACTAGAAATCAGACAGAGAAGATTAGTAGTCTGGGGTGTCAGGAATAAGTGACATGATTAAATTAGAAAGGCACTAGTAAATCAACCCATGCAAACCTGATCTTCTGTACAAAGTGGACTAACCTCTCCACAGCCATGCTGGATTTTCATTGCATTTTGTAGTATGCAGTGCATAATACAAAACTATTATAGAGCTTACGTACATTCATACAAGTAGATTCGTATCTTTAATTCTCCTTTAAAAATAATTAACCTTTAATAAATGTAACGAGATTCCTGAGCTATATTTTAAATCTTTAATTGTTCAGTTTTCAGATTTCAGAGAAGAATAAGAGAAGATAACTCCTGAACAACTTACTGATATATAACTGATCCTGAAGATTCTCTTAGATGCAATATCATCTTTCTCAGGCAGATTAGTAATGTTAAAGAGTTTGGTCCTTTATTGAATACAACTGGTTTGTTCCACCTCAAGATAGCCATGTGTTAGTGGTGGAAATAGGAATCCCTTCATAAATCCTTAAACAATGAGTTGGGATATGTGGGGGGAGAGGCACAAAAAGATAAAGAATTGAGTGTTAAATGCTGTTAAAAATTTTGGAGACCTAAGTTCTTTCACTACAGAAAACAAATGAAATTAATGAAACTGGATTTATATTCAGAGATAGAAAATACATTTGTCTTAAAATCTTCCTATTTTGGGGGGCTTCTCTCCTGTTTGCTATGAAGTATCTCCTTGGTTAAAAGATTATCAGGCATGTTGTTTGTCTGAATGATGGGAGGACAGAAGGATGCATTTCACTATCCTTAAACCATCCCTGACACCACCAGATGAATGTCAGGTCTAGTCAGGAGAAACAGAAATGACAGGCATTCCCCTGCCTCCTTGAACGATTTACTCTATTGGAAATGACATTTACCCCTCATGAATGGGTCCTGTACAAAGGCTTTTGCACCACAGGCATGACACAAACTTCTTTGGTGCTCTCCAGCAGGGCAGCTCTCTTGTACACTAGGGCAGGTTTCACCCTGTAAAAACCTCCTACAGTTCTGGTTCAGTAAAGAAACTCAGGTGCTCAACTTAAAGGATGTGTATTATATCAATAATCAATTCCCCACATGAGGAAAATACCTATATACATATATAACTTCCAGACTGTGTCTTATTCCACCATATGATGGGATTTAGATTGGAGGTGTCTAAACTGGCTTTATACAGATTTTCACATGAAAATAATACACCTGAATTTTGTGTTAGTAATGGAGAGAGAAATTTTTAAAGTAGTTGTAGTCCTTGGCATATAGGACATTTGAGAAAGCAGTTAATGAATTTATTACTTGTTTTCCTGTTTACTTCCTGCCTACCTGCATTTTCTGTCTGTCTCTCCATCTATCAATCTATTAATCTTCAAAACCAATTATGAAGTACAACTGAAAACACAAAGCCCTCATTCAGGGCTTTGTATGTCCAAAGAAGAATCTAAGTGCTAGCTTAATACTTTACATTCCTCTTGCACACAATTTATAAAACTTTTCTTCCTATTCTATAGACTTTGAATATGTGCCCTTGTCAGGACACGTGAGGTCACTGATGTTGTCAAAGATGATCTTTGTCAGTTATTGAAATGAGAACTAATTTGACCTAATCTAAGCTGACAGACAAAATGGTTCATTGGTAAAACAAGCCAGTTCCAGAAACTGGTGCTAAAGAAGAGTACAGGAGGAAAAAATGTGAGTTTGGTCTCTCAGTTCAGGTTTAGAAAACTGGACTTTTAAGAAGTTCCAACATAAAGCATCCAGCCAGAGCTATTAGTGGGAGGAATGTGTGCTAACATACTTCTTTTGTTGTATTTACACCTTACATATAGTTTGTTGTAGTTTATTCTTTTG
This sequence comes from Rissa tridactyla, assembly GCF_028500815.1. Classification (NCBI taxonomy): domain Eukaryota; kingdom Metazoa; phylum Chordata; class Aves; order Charadriiformes; family Laridae; genus Rissa; species Rissa tridactyla. The sequence goes on along the minus strand of NC_071468.1, from coordinate 122,671,283 downwards.
CAATGCTATACAGTTAATTTCACTGTAATAAAATTATCATTATGATTAGTGATATTGATGTTGAATCCAGGAGGCATTGGCATTGTGATCAGGAAATTATTCTAAAAAATCTATATCCCAGCAAATTTTATTCTACCAGGACAGAAAATTACTGTATTACCAGTAATGATTGATCCTAATTGTGTCAGAAAAAGATTTGTTGATTTTTTTGAAAGGGATAAGGCTGGTTGGCTTTTTTCAGCTGAGCATTTGAGCCTGTGATAAACTTTGCTGAGCAGGAGACTATGCTCTCTGCAGCTAGTCCCAGCTATTCTGCCTGGGTGAGAAAGGCTAGATATGAACTTTAGTACTTGTGGGATTAAGACCAAGGAAGACAGGCAGTATAAGGAGTATTGCGTGCAGCTCTTGACTCCTCAGCACAAGAAGGACATGGACCTGTTGGAACGGGTCCAGAAGAGGGCTACAAAGATGATCAGAGGGCTGGAGCACCTCTGCTATGAGGACAGGCTGAGAGAGTTGGGGTTGTTCAGCCTGGAGAAGAGAAGGCTCCGGGGAGACCTTAGAGCAGCCTTCCCGTACCTAAAGGGGACCTACAGGAAAGCTGGGGAGGGACCCTTTATCAGGGAGTGGAGAGACAGAAAGAAGGGGAATGGTTTTAAACTGAAAGAGGGGAGATTTAGATTAGATATTAGGAAGAAATTCCTTCCTGTGAGGGTGGTGAGACACTGGAACAGGTTGCCCAGAGAAGCTGTGGCTGCCCCATCCCTGGAGGGGTTCAAGGCCAGGCTGAATGGGGCTCTGAGCAATCTGGTCTAGTGGGAGGTGTCCCTGCCCACGACAGGGGGGTTGGAACGAGATGATCATTAAGGTCCCTTCTGACCCAAACCATTCTAAGATTCCATGATTAATCACTTAAAATTAAAGATCCTCTATCTCCCAGTGCCCCTCGATTGTTGTTGATGTGACAGTGTCATAACTGATATATTCAGCTCATGGATATCTCTCACTAGCTAAATTGAGATATTCCATTCCTGCACAGTCCCAGCATGAATTGAACCCATCAGTTTTCAAATATATGTGCACGTTTCTCACATATGGCTCTGATTTATACCACAGAAAGGAAAAAGACAAAGGTAAAATAATATTAAACGTTAGCAGCTAATACTTAGCAAGCAGCTGCCTTTCCCAAGGATCCTGTAAAGCTCTATGAACGTGACATCTCTTAAGCATTCGCTTCACCCATCAGTGAAAAGCAGTCACTTAAGGCTGCTTAGACTGCTCTGAACATTCTCCCTTTAAACAGCTTTGAATGGAAATTGGCTCTTTGTTCAAAGTGAGAATGTTTATGGAAAATATTCATCTCATTGAATAAAAAAAGAAGTGTTGCTTTCCACTGTCAAAACAAGCTTGTTTTGTTGTTTTTGCTTTGTTTTCTTTTGTTTTCTGTCTAAAAACAGACAACACTTGAGAGTACATTTAGAGGTAAAAATCCTTTTAAAATTTTTTTTACCAGGAAAAAATGGCTGCTTTTTGTTAATTGCTGGCACCTTGGTGTTAATTGCTGACATCAAGCTGTGATACCTTGGTCTGCTAGGGAAACTATAAGGCACCTGTGCAAAAGGACATTTTAAGTACTAAAACACTGAAAACACTGCATTTCCTAGTCCTGTCAGGGAAGTCACAGGATCTTCAAGTGTTCAGGATTAAATTCAATAACTGAAAACTATTGAAAATAATACAATAATTGAAATAATTCAACAAATAATTTGATAATTGAAAAGTATTGAAAAGTGGGAGAGCAAATATATAAAGTCTAAAGTGGCAAATACTTTAGTTAGGGTTGGACAAGCAGTGGATTTTTGCAGTTTGCTGATATCTGTATAAAGGATATTGTGTGGGGGAAATAATATACTGGGAAAATAAAAAGGCAAGGTGCTCTTTACATTGTTCAACTCAAATAAGCAAACTTTAATTTCACTTCTGACACTTATATTCATTTTAAGCTCATAAAAATAAATAAAATTTTAAGTTGAAAACTCTTCTAAATGAAAAAATAAAGGTCATATATTTTCAGTTTATAGTTTTTGCCTTATCAATGTACACCAGAAAACCCCAAAAAATAATTTATGAAACATTTCACTGAGAGTCTTTTGGTTTTTCTAAGAAGTTTTGATGAAAAACTTTCCTCCAGATCCAATTCCGAACATCCTGAGAAAAGGTATCATGTATGTTTTATGCAGAGAGATCATCCTAGGACTGTTTGATGTTTGAACCTAAAATAACTTACCTTCCCTCAGAACGTAAACTAATACTGGGGCTTCTTTGAAGTGCTGTTGTTTTTCTGGCATCTCAGCCTAAAACAGAAAGGTCAGGGAAGTAGCATTAGATGCTAAGAGCCAAACTTCTTTCCCTGGAACAGGAGATGTTCCTGTATATCAACAGAAGCCACTTCTTTTTTTAAAGTGACTGTGATAAAAAAGACAAGGGAATGCCCTCTGATATTGGCAAAGGAAAGATTAGGGCATATAGAAAGCCATATCAATGCATTTCTCTTTTTTGATTCAAGAGACATGGTGCAAAAATCTATCTGTTTTCCCAATGCGTGTGCGTGTATGAATTTGGACGTGTGTATTTACAGTTGTATGCTATATGCATTCTTCTCCAGGCAGGCTCCTGTATTATGCATCAGATCCATTCTTCTTACTGTTTTATGGTGTGTAATTTCCTATTACAGTACAAGTTAGATTGCAGCAGTGATATATTTAATAAAAAATTAGATACACTTCTACCGCCTTTTTCTGTCCCCCTCCCGCCCCCATTTCTCTGGGATACTGACCACATCAAGTTAATGTTTAAAATAAAATGACTGAAATCACTGCTGAATAAGTCAGATACTCTGCATGCCATGGGTTCTGTCTCAGCCATGAAGAATGAAGATGTTTTGTAAAGTGCTAATGCCTGCCACACTCTTGAGTTATGGGTCACGAAAGAAGCAGAACGCTTACCCTAGGGACACAAGCTATCCCACACGTAATATATTTTCCAAAAGTGTAATGTGCTCATAATTTCTGGATGTCTGTAAACTCAGAGTTATTACTACTGCTGTAGTTTGGTTCAGGATTTTTATCCAAACTCATAACATTTCTATGAAATATCTTTCTCTCTATCCCCACAATTAGTGTACAGGTTAAAAGGTCAATCAAACAGATAAACCAGCAAAACACAAACCCTGTTCAACCCTATAAAACCAGTGCTCTTAAGTCACATTTCTTCTGGGGAGGAGTGAAAATGGACACCTCCTGTCACGGTCTGAAGATCAAAACCCTTGGGTTATTAGCAATCCAAACCTGGGAATGCAGGTGCTGAAACTGGTTGTCTCACAGGTATTGATGCCAACTGCCAGCCTTCTTCTACCCAGCACCTCCACCTTTTCTCATTGAGAGTCCAGCCTCAATTCGCTGTGCAGTAAAGCAGTCTTCACATTCACATATATTCAAATTCATATGCAAGATTAATAGACAAACTCGAACTAATTGTGATTCTTCAGTCATCAAGTGCTGTCTTCTGTCTAAAAGCTGATCAGTGTTATTCATACAGTAACTTCTTCAACAAATTCCTATCATGTTACGAATGCCTCACATACTTTTGTGTTTGAACCCAGAGAAAGGATACCCACCAGAATTAGTCTGGGTAAAGAACTAGCCAAGACGTAAGGACTTGGATCCAGATGCAAGGAAGGATCCAGAATAACTTGAACTAGTTGGACTTTCTTTGATGGTTGGTTGGACTATATGATATCCAGAAGTTAATTCCAATTTAAATTACTATATGAATTTATGATTGATATTGTGCCTGGGCTACTTTAAGCTGATAGTACAACTTTCTGTTTTAATCTGTACTGTTTTGTGTTCAACAGCAACAACAACAACACCACAAGCACTCTCAGATAAAAAGTTATTACAGAAACCTCTGAGGCAAGAACTGGAGAACTGCTACAGAAAAGATTAAGAAAGTCCCACAGGACACGAGACCAGAGACCACAAAGGTTCACTAAAGCTAAGAAAGTAACAGAGGCCCAGAGTTGAAAGAAGCTTGATGTCTTTTCTAGGCTAGAAGATTTTGGTTGTCTTAAAGAACATGACAACCTGCTCTTAAGTAGTGTTATAATGGTAGGTATAGCTGCTCTGATGAGGTTGGAACCCACATGAATTGGCAATTATACACAATCATGCTATATAGTTGTGAATGGGTCTTAATGTGATAGTGAATATGCAGCCATAGCTAGACTAGGAAGTAAAAAAAAAAAAAAAAAAAAAAGAAAAAAAAGCTAATGTATAAACATGGGGAAAGGATTTTGATCATTCTTGTAGTTAAAATGGTAATATGGTGCCTGTTCTGCTTTTGGCCCATGCTGTTGAGCTTTTTCTAAACAATTCCTGGTCGCTGTTTGGGAATTAACACGAGAAAGGGACTCTTTTCAGTAGGTACTGTGATCAACTTCTTTTGGAGGTTGTAAGAAACTAATAGTATATGTGGCTAAGAGAAAGCAGATATATTCAGGCCTAAAGAACTGGTCCTGGCACTGGTTAGCTTATTAGTTAACTTGCCATTAGAGTACCAAATCAGTTTCATTGACTCTCAGAGAGGAACGTGGACCGAGATTCAGGAATGGAGAGAGGTCTGGTTTCAATGTCTGTCTTTTTCCTTTTTCATCTTTTAGAAAGTGCTTATGCAATAGCATAAAGACACAGCTGTGCTTAGATATGAATCATATTTTAACTCCTTTTATAGCTACTACCTGGATCACCTGGCCACCAGAGCTAATGGTATTGGAAATTAAAATAGGAGACTACTTTCACTGTAGTAACCACTGTTACCAGTGGGAATGTTTCTGGGTTGTGGAAACTAGTATCAAGGTATAATTGCCTCATTCACGTTGCAAAGGTAAAGAAAGGGAAGTAAAGTTAGGCAACTGATCCAAGCTATTCATCTTAGACTACAGCCAAGGGAAGAAGACAGATAACTCCAGAAGATGATACCCCTTCTGGCTTCCAGCTCCTGGTCCAGAAGCATTAAGTGTCCCGTAGGCCAATCCTATAGTTGCTAGCAGATGTTCTAAAGCATCCAAAGAGTTGCTGACCATATAAAAAGATCATAATTACTCCCTCAATATGTAACATTTCCATTTCTAAAAGTAAGATGAATCTCACCCCCTCTGGCTTCAATGAGTGGGGTACATTACAACCATTCATTGGTGCCAGTAGAAGACCAAATAATTTAGGGAACCTTTTCAAGACAGTGAAATATGTACTTCATCAGAATCTGGAAAACAAATTTATAATGCATCTGGGACAAGAACAGATCATTTATATTAGTCTGCTTAATTTTTATCAAGTTCTTCAGGTAGGTCTGTGATGGACTGGAATAAAACTGGATGCTATGTTTAGATGGAGTCAGTACTTTTTGAAGTAAAATAACCCAATCCATTTAGATGGGTCAGAGGCAGACAAGTAAAACCAGTCAAGTGGCAGACTTAATCTGGAATTGAGTTCCAGGCCTTTAGGAAAGGAGAGGACTTTAAAAAAGCTGTACTGTGTAGGTATGCTGTCATGCAAAGGTTGAGAAGACCAGCATGGTTATGTCTTCATTAGGGTCTGGCTTTAAGGAGGGATACAGCAGGGATTAAGAGGTTCATAGCAGGATAAAATGCATTCCTTGTCACACCATGGGAGAGGGCTGCTTTAGTGGCAAAGGATTCCCATCCACTTAGCTCTTGTCTATAGTAGCACTTGTCTGTACTATTTATATGTGCCAGGAGCTCTTCCTCCTGCTTGAGGGTGTGGGACAAAGACTACCTTGACCCCATGGTGAATTCCCTTCTCTACCCAGTATGACCAGGTCTGTGGTGCTCCCTGGGAAACAGTAGGGCAGGCACTTTTCCCTGAATGATGATGACATTTTTCAGCATTGCTCCCTATCTCTGTCACCTCCTCCCTGAGAGGTGACACTGAAGGAACACTGCGCCAACACCTTCAAACCATCTCTTAGTGTGATTTTTCTTTTCCTGGGGAAAGAAGCAAGGTGCTGTGAAGAGCTCATATCTGGCAGGACCTTGTAGCTGAAAGCCAACCCTCTGAACCACTAAAAATGGGGTATAAGTTTCCTCGAAATATGTTCTCCAGATACAGCAGCTTGTGACAATCTCAGAGCAGGGTTGTTGTCAGCTGCCTGTTATTCTGATGCCTACAGAAGCTTCCCCAGGTGCATCCCCCCCAGCTAAGGTGTGGGACCCTGCTGAATACCAGATCCCTTTGTTGTACATTATCGTGTTAGCTAAGCTGTCATGAAAGTTGCCAGTATATATGTAGAACACAGAGATTAATCCAATTAAACCTCCACTGACTTTTCCACATTCCTCATGTTGCAGCCCCTATCTCTTCACAGGTAGGCGTTAGAGCATGGGGAAGATTAATCAAGTGATGTTTACGGAGTGGCAACCCAACAAAAAAGCATGAGATAATGAGAGGGAGAGAGTGAGTGAGTGATTAGCAGCTCAGCTTTAACCCACCATAACTGCTGGTGATCCTTAACCTTTTGGTGTCAATTTTAATTGTAAGGATGGACTTAAAAAAAAGGCATTAAGGTAAAAGCACTGCATTCCCTGACCTGAAGTTTATGAATAATACAGGTTTCAGATGTTTTCCAACATCTGAAGAAGAGCCCTAAAGACAGTGTAAGATTTATACAATAAAAGCTAATATGAAAAATGGATTTAGTGAGAAAAAAAAAATCTAGGAATTAAAACTAACAAATATGCTTAGACTGAAATTTATGTAGTCACATAACGACACAGATGGTAAATTTTACTGATATATGTTTTTCCCTGGTGGAGAACACACAGTTGCAATCCAGCATGACAGATTGTATCCCAAGCTAAAACTGTGTCAGACACAAAGTAATCAGAAGATGCTATCATGTAATTTGCACTGGGGCCAGCCTGAATCTTGTAACCATTCTTTGTTCAGTTGCATTGATGTGTATTTCGACTGGGTTTTCCTTCTGTAGTAAAACTCTTGTATTTTTCCTGTTATTAGTCCTTCTTTTTGCTAGTTTCAAACAATGCTCCACCTAATAATCTACTACTATTATTATGATTCACATAATAATATGAATTGTCATTAATTAAAATGAGCTCATTTGGAGACATTCAAAACCCGCCTGGACGCATTCCTGTGTAACGGACTCTAGGTGACCCTGCTCTGGCAGGGGCTTGGACTAGATGATCTCCAGAGGTCCCTTCCAACTCTATGATTCTATGATTCTATGAATACTACTGGTCCCATCCAGTGAATTAATTCAGGCTGATCTGCAGCCCTTTGTGAGGTCAAATATTGGGATTTAAGTCACCATTGAATACGCAGCGTTAGACATAAGATGAGATTCATTTCTGCCAGTTTAGACATTTAAGATAAATTCGTCTGTCTAATTATGCTCCTGCTATTGAAAAGGTAAAAGAAATATTTCTCCAGAGACTCTTTCACCTTATCCTTTTCAGAAATTTATTTTAGGACGGGCAAACAACCCTGTGAGGATGGTCGCCTCATCTCAAAAGAGTGACTTAAGTGAATTATCTAATATTTTAATTGATAAAGTTAGAGAAGGTTAATAGATTAATCCCTTCTGTGGTAGGGACTTTTTACACATGAAGGCCAGAAGGAACATCTACACTGGTCAGCTACACAGTGTCACCCAGCTCTTTGAACTAGATATAGTTGTTGAACTACATTAATTCACAGTCTTTAGGAACTGTTTGAGAATTAGCTAGGTGACCTGGAGCAAGTGCATGTGAGGGCCCATGTGTACAATTCAGTGGTGTAAAAGAGTGTTTTTCGTTGTCCTGGTTTGTGCTCAGGAACTGCTTACTAGTATAACTGCAATCAGAGCAGTCCCAGGTTGCAGTTCTAGGCATCTTCTCATCACTAATTGTACTTGCGTCTGGATTTTACAGCTGTGTTGAAATTGGTATCAACAGCTGTCATTCTGCAAAAATATATATATTTGTTTGTTTTTTTTTTAATTTGACTGATGTGAATGGTCCTTCCAAAGCTGAATTCTTCTCAGTGGGTGTCAAGTGAAATACGCAGCTAGCCATTTTCCCCTCCCCATGAAATCTCCAAACATTAGGTTGTTGCTGGCTATATAACCTTTCCTTTCCCTCTATTTTAGGGGAAGGATAGGAAAGAATTGATGGTAAAAGGATTTTCTCCCTCTGTATGAGCCTTCAGGAGAAACTTTTTTTTTCTTTTTCTTTTTTTTTTCTTTCTCCTTTATTTTTTTTTTATTTTTTTTTTAATATTGAAAGATTTTTTTAGCTGTGGTCTGTGTATGTTGAGCAAAAGATTAGAAATAGCGAGTTCTGTTCCCATGTCTGCCTCTTGCTTGCTGGGTCATTTTGGACAAAAGTACTTCTTCTCCTCATGTTGGACCCATGCTTTCATGAGTCTGACCTTCCTATGGACTGGTGATGAAAAAGTTTGCCTTGTACTTTATGACCATGGATGTACATTCATTTTTTTTCCCCCTTATTCTGACATATGACAATTGGATCAGAGTCATCCTGGAGAAGGGCTGGGTTTGAAGCCAAAACAGATCATCCATCCGTCTTTGGTCCAAAGAAAGTGTCTTTTGGGTCAAAGAAAGTATGAGAAACGTAGAGCAGTGAGCAGAGGCAGGCAATGTGACTTCAGCTAACTATGCGTGATCAAGAAACTGCTACCTTGGCTCCCCTCTCGGTAAAAGCAAGATACAGTGCAACATCTGAGCTCACAACCACCAGAGAAGAAAAGACCACAGGCTCTAGACCTGTGACATGCAGGACATGCAGGACTTCAGGACATGCTTTAGAGATTTCACAGTTTGCTGCATTTCATGAATTCATGCTGGAGCCACTAGCTGAAGGCTTTAGACTCTGCTTACCCTGTCCAGTGTGATCCCAGGCCATGCAGTCATGATGGTGCCAACCTCAGTGCATCCAGTTCTTACAGAGGTACCACTTACAGATCCACCTTGGCTATCTTGCCTTCTGCTCCCCATTCCTTACAGCTCTAGGGTTAGCAGGAACTGAAGATGAGATCTTTCCCAAGCCCACATGAAGCAAAGCCCATTAAAGTCTGAGGTACGACAACCCTCCAGCAGGATCAGGTCACTGCCTAAAACCTACTTTTCCTTGGATATTTTTGCTCAGCAAGTGGTATTGCAAGTCCTGTTTTACACAAATGCCGCCTGTTATTGCTGCAAACTCTTGGCACTCATTGTAATGAGTTGGAGTCATAATGGCATAAGCTGTGAACTTGCAGCAATAATAGTAATAATACAGAAAACTCAGTCTATTTTTAATGTCCCCATACTTACTTCCTTTGTTCAATGGGGCTGTTAGTTTAAAGAAAAGAAATTAAGCTGCAAAAGCTACAGCAGGCTGAAACAATTTTAAAAGGCTGAAGACAGAATGACAACACAATAATAATTACAGTGCAACAACGTACATTTATAAGATGGCTTTCATCCAAAGCTCTCGAAGTGCTCAACAAACTTTATAGGCAGAGAACAAACTGGAGGCCACGTGCTTTTGGGGCTAAGGTACAGGTGAGTTCTAGTGAATTTCTAGAAATTTTGGAATATTGACTCCTTTACTGCTTAAAGACTGTTGGATGTTGTAAAATCAAGAGGCTGATTGAACATGGTGACAAAATTAATGTGATTTTAGGAGCTAGAAAAGGAGGCCAGAGCTTTTACAGATGGACATTACTTATTTATAGAAGGCTGAAGGCTCTGTGATTTGGCAGGAAAAGGCTACGCAAAATCCCATGTCCTGGAGTTGGATCTAGATGATTTCAGACTGGAAACAACAACAAAACACTTAGCAGTGGCAGTAATTAACTATCAAATCAGCTCACCCTGAAATAAGAGTGGACTCTCTGTTGCTTGAAGTACTTAAATCAGTACTATACGCAGCTTGAAAAGATATGGTGTAGCTCAGAAAAGTTATGGGCCAGACGTAAGAATAAAATTATAAAGCCTGTCTTCAGGAGAGGCTCAACCAATGTGATTGTAATGGTCCCTTCTGGCCTTAAAAATCTATGAATATATGAATCTATTTATTTATTTCCAAAAGGGCTGGGGAAGGGGACAAGCAGGGACACCGAAGATATATTTGTGTAATGGGTTAAAAATAGGGCTGGTTTTCCTGCTCTTATATTTTTGGCTGGACTGAATCAATTCTGTACTTGTACAGGTTTGCTGTTAATTAGTAACAGGGTTTATAAGTAATAGTAACAGTAAAATAATAACAATAATTTTTGCTTCTAATGGTTATATGGAGCTTTTAATTTGGCTGTATTTTAGTGTTTTTTCCATTCAAATATGACAAACTAAGGAACTCAAACCCCCCATTTCAAATGATGTCCATTCTCCCATCATTCCCTTAGTGTCCTTTCAGTGGGAGGCTGTTTGCCTAAAGAAAGATTTCAGTCCTGTTTTTTTGGTTTGTTTGTTTGTGTTTTGTTTTTTTTTTTAAATACCTGTGATGTATATTTACATTTATTAATACAACTTCAAAAATATGTTAAAATTGGTGCATGTTTGGGTGTATTTGCATGTGAGAGAAGAACTTGAATACATTACTAAAATTGCTATTTTTTATATCTCTCTGTATGTACATCAGAGTTGGAAGACAGATAGGCAGTCAGATTTTTAACCCTTAAAGCAATTTAACCCTTGTGATAATAAAGCCTGTTAAGGGTGAGGCAGTTTAGCTAGGACCTAGGACTGTGCTTATCTGGCTATACAAATGCATGTGAATTTATTAGGTCTGATAAAGGGGGTCCAAAGGAAGTTTTATCCTTCATAAAACCCCTAGTTGATGCAGTGAACACAGCTCCTCAGGGCATCTTTGTGGATAGTCGGTTCTTCCATCCAAGAGCCAGCCCCAGAAAAGATCAAACTAATCCAAGTCCAGTGTGATGCTATGCTCTTCTCTCCCCTAGTCCTGTGTGTGCAGACCTCCTCTCTCCTCTTGCACTGAGAAAAGGCAGTGAACAAGTGTCATTGGTTGATACTAGGTAACACATTTCCTGCCTTGGACTGATTTTCAGCCAAACCACCTAACCACACAGTTGGGATGGGAACATGCAACTGGGAGATCAGAATGGAACCACACAAGCTTGTGTTTACGGGCAAGTTTACACTAATGAGAAGGCAGAACTATTTCTTAGTTATTCTGAAGCCATATGACATGACATTGCTTGTATCCATGCAACTGAACTTTCTTACCACACCAAAAAAGAATAGTTGATAGGCACAAATCCCTCCTTCATGCTAGCCTTGAACCATGACAAGGCAATGAGTGTGCTGGTTACTCGGATCAAAACCATGAAAGGTGTGTTAAGTGTACCAATACAGACAATAAGGGGCACAGACTCATGCCTGTACTCAGCTCACTTTGGTTTTTTTTTATAGTATAGATATAGCCAGACTGGCTTAGGCTGTCATGGAAATGCAATCTCAGATCATGTTGGTGTCCATCATCAGATCAGACTGTAGGCAGCAGTTCACTCATGCCTAACCAGCTCAAAATGCAAGCTTGCCTCTGTCTGCACTCATCTATGCAGCCGTTAATTACCTTTCCTCACCTACATTTGCTTGAGAGACATCAAGTCGTAGTTCACGATGGAGTGCCATCATTCAGGCTATCCTAATTCTTGCTGACTTAACTTCCAAAGCCCATGCATTCTTTCAGCTCTTATGATGATTCATAAAGCTGTGAAATAGATAAGTGTAAAACAGTAAGCACCGATATTGTAAATTACAAGGAAAAAAAAATCAGCAACATTGAAATCAAGTATTCAAAAATATGCAAAACCTTCCTACAAAAGCTCAACCATGTTCAAGCAGCGTGACTTCAACAAGCTAGTAGGAAGGGGATGAGGCTATCTATGTGTGTATCTGTGTATTTGCATATCTGCATGGGCTTTGTCTGTGCCAGTAAACAAGCCAGTACCATTGCACAGAAGCGAACACTGGAATTTGACAGTCTGTGACTAGTCAGATGGTCCCTGGCATGATCCAGGCTCGCTAGCACGGTCCCAGACAATTCCCAGGCACAACTCAGGAGCCAGCCTACACCAGGCACTGTCCCCGGTAGGCAAGTTGGAATGGGCTGTTTTATTTTGGAGGTAAGGTTGTTTAATACTAAGGAAATGGACAGAGTGCGCCAGCTGGCCTCAGGGACAAAGAGCTGATCCTGACACTGCTCAGCTTCCTAGCAGAGATGTAGCCAAAATGTCTGGCAGGAGGTTTGTCTTGGTCCCACTTCTGCAAGCTTGCCTGGCAGTAAATATACAAGTTCCTTTCTCCTCTGCTGTGGCTCAGCAGTGAGGAGCTAAAATGCTGAATTTTGTTGATCAAAGGATGAGGAAAGCACTATGCCTTCAACATCAAGGGAAGAAATGAAGTGAAGGGGCCAATCCAAGACAGAGAGCTGGAAGAAAAGCCATGAAGAAATAGCTTGCTGCTGCTGATAGCACAAGAGGAAATGGCCTCAAGTTGCGCCAGGGGAGGTTTAGGATGGATATTAGGAAAAATTTCTTCACTGAAAGGGTGGTCAAGCAGTGGAACTGGCTGCCAGGGGAAGTGGTTGAATCACCATCGCCGGGGGTATTTAAAAGACGGGTAGACATGGTGCTGAGGGACGTAGTTTAGTAGTAACTTGGCAGTGCTAGGTTAATGGTTGAACTTGATGACCTTAAATGTCTTTTCCAACATAAATGATTCTATGATTCTATGATTGATTCTATGATTCTATGAACAGGATGGTAGGGGCAGGACATGCAACTTTGCTTTTCGGTGAAACACTCCAAGTACACAGGCTGTCAGTGCTTAGGCATCTGCAGGAGCCAGTTTGGCTTTCCTGACATAGATACAATTAGCAGCAAAACTACGCTCATAATTGTTGCCTACTTAGCTGGGTGCTAATAGGCAGCACCCATCAGCTATAGTCCTGTTCCTAATATGGCCCAAGATTGTCTAACTACAGAGTCATTTTGAGGATTTGGCTCCTTCATGGCCATGCAAATAAGAGACTGTGGGGAAAGTGTTCAGATGGGAGAAATGAGGGGAAGGGATGGGGAGGAGAAATTTCTTCTCAGGTTTTCCTTTCTCTCTAATTAAATACAGGTTGCTGTTTCTTCGAATTCAAGACATAGCATCCATTTTAAAATAATAATAAAGATTCTACGTATCACTTTGTCTCACAGAAGGCTTGCAAGGAGTTGTTCCATAGCCTGAAGCTAAAGCTAGCCCAGATATTAGCTGAACCAAACAGGGCTGTCATTGCGAGCCAGTCTGCACCCCTGTGATGTTTTGGTTTTTTTTAAAAAAAAAAAAAAAATGTTAAATTAATACCAAAAGATGAAAACTAGGATAGCATCTGAACTGTACAGGAAAATAGTGATTGCCAAGGAAGAGGGGACAAAATACTTATATTTATTCATCTACCACAGGACCTAAGGTGGACTTTGACTAAGGGCTCTGAGGGAAAGAGCTCAGTGGTTTATTCAGCTTTCCTACTGTACCTGGTTACATGACCTTGACTCCCCAGGTAAAGGGAAGAAGAAAGTCTTGTGTTCAGAACACTGCCTTATAGATGTCCTTTAGCTATTGCATCTGGCTTTCCTCTCTGACTCTAGAGGGAAATAGGACTTGGCTGCCTGAATAATAGGTGAAGTTAATTCATCTTTTGGGCACACACTCCACCACAATTAAATAAGTTCATTTCAGGCACCACAGAAAGCTGCTTTGTGCAGCCCAGGTTGCGAGCTTGTAACCTGAAGAACCAGCAAGGACAGGAGCAAGGAGGCCTGTTGCTGAGAGAAACTGTCACCAAGCAGCCTGGCAGGAGCAGAGAGATGTCAGTGATGTGCAATGCTGCAGACCCTCCAGCTCAAAGAGGCAGCGGCACTGCAATATGTCAAGCGCGTCACTGAGTTTCGGCTCAGTTGAGAGGACAACACATACACCTGGGAACTGGGGAACATCTGCTGGAAGAAGTCACTTGAAAAATAACCTTGCAATGGCTTGGGAGAAACATCTGTGCAGCAAATGGTGTACCACCAGTAATGGAAGGATGGAAAAACAGAAGTTGGGGAAAGCACAAGAACCATCTTGTGTTGATAATACAGGGAGCTGGTGACAGCACAAGGGGAATTTAGGTCAGCACAAACTTATTTGGCTATACAGCTTTTCTGCATAGGAGCTGATGCAGCAGCTGTATCACTGAAATGACTATTCAGCTGTTCTACCACTGGCCAATGTCAACAAGGGGAATCCAATTTTTCCCCCTTTTCCCCATTCTCCACTCTGAAAGTCTTTATCTGTTTTATTACTTCTTATAGGAGTTTGCTCACACAGGCTTCCTACAAACATAACAGCAATCTGGGAGGATATGAAACCAGATGAATATTGCATCTACCGAAAAGATGTGGAATCTAAAGCACAGAATGATATAGTTTGTACAGAACAAAGCTAGTTGATATTCAGGATAGGAAAAAACTCCCAAACCCCTCATGTCTTCACATTGACTGTTATGCTATCCACTATTTTAGACAGCTGTATTCAGGCTAAGCAAAGATTCAAATGAAACATCTTCCAAGAGTCACTGACTTGGAGACGTACTGGGTGAAATTCCCCAGGCTATGTATTTCAGGAAGTCAGACTAGGTGGCTACTGGTTCCTGCTTTGGGCTTCATGTGCCTGCAGATTTGGAAAACAAATTTCAATTGTCTGAATTAATAAAAGTAAAAATCATGTCAGGGGCTGTGTTAACAATTTACTAGTGTGTATGACTTGGGGTCAATACTCAGAAATGTACCCTGAATCTGTTTGGTTTAGTTTAGTTTAGCTGTATCCATCTGCAGTTGAAGTTGTGGACAGGATTTGTCTCCCTTCTGGTCAGCTTCTGTATCCAGTCAATACAGGCTCAAATCTACATGCCCCAGTGTAAACAGATGATCAGTTGGTTAACATCTCAAATTTGCAAGATTATTTTTGTCTGGATGCCTCTGGTCTTTCAGACACACACCATGGAGAGTTTGGGGGAGAAAATATGCTCAGATTAATTCAGTCACCAAGGGAGAGGGAGTAGCACTTTCCTGAAACGTGAACCAAAGTTTGCTGACCATGGTACACATCAGTCATTACCAGGTCCTTAACTTTTCATAAGGTTGCATGGTGAACAGAGCTGTTAGAGAAATAGTTTGACCAGATTTGCATAGCGACTTAATAGAAAAAATGTGTACAACATCTACTAATTGTAGCTATCTCTTCTGTTACCCCTTCACCTTGCCTCCATGAAGGTAAAGGCATCAGCTCCACAAAGGCGACGCAAGGTTATCCTCCCCCTCTACTCTGCCTTGGTGAGGCCACATCTGGAGTACTGTGTCCAGTTCTGGGCTCCCCGGTTCCAGAAGGACAGGGAACCGCTGGAAAGGGTACAGCAAAGGGCTACCAAGATGATGAGGGGACTGGAACACCTCTCTTATGAAGAAAGGCTGAGGAATTTGTGTCTTTTCAGTCTGGAAAAAAGATGACTGAGGGGGGATCTCATCAACGCTTGTAAATACTTAAAGGGTGTGTCAGGAGGATGGGGCCGGGCTCTTTTCAGTGGTCCCCAGGGACAGGACAAGGGGTAACGGGCACAAACTTGAACATAGGAAGTTCCATCTAAACATGAGGACAAACTTCTTTCCTTTGAGGGTGGCAGAGCCCTGGCACAGGCTGCCCAGAGGGGTGGTGGAGTCTCCATCTCTGGAGACATTCAAAACCCACCTGGACATGTTTCTGTGCAAGCTGGTCTAGGTGACCCTGCTCTGGCAGGGGGGTTGGACTAGGTGATCTGGAGAGGTCTCTTCCAACTCCTACCATTCTGTGATTCTTTGATATTGTAATGGGCCTTTTGAAAAGGCACCTGACACTACAGCAGGACTGGGACAGCTGCTGGTAGTCCCAGAGAAGGAAACTTGTGGGATGACATTGAGTCACAAGGATTAGATGGTACAGATCTAAAGACTAGAAAGATATGATATCGATCAAGGAGAATAAATCTAACATATGTGGAGTGTTAGAAATGTGGAGGAAAAAACAAACAGAGTTTGGGCAATATCTATAGGTGATAGTGTGATTTGCAAATACTAGAGGCTTGGAGGTATAATTGAACAATTACTCTCTACTCACTGTGTCTTTGAGCCAGATATGAGCTCTTGGAGAGGGTTGGAAAAGGAACTCTGGATTAGACAAAGATTTTATTCTATTTTGTATGGATATATCTCTTACTGAAGATAGAAAACCAACTACCCCATTCATCTGAACTCTTTTCTGCCAGAATTTCGAGACTTTGATGGCTGTTTTCTGGATGGACAATGGGAAGAGTGAGAGAGGGATAAAGGAAGAGAGTGAGAGACTAGGATCAGGAGACAGAAAAAAGTTAATTAGCTGCACATGAATTCTGAGAACACGGTGTTTCTACAAGTGAACAGATGCAATACACTTAAGGAGAGATCTTTAACCTTCAGAGGAAGAACCTGAGTTCAGTGAAGTGGAAAAAGAGGACAGAAGGAATAAAACAAAATGAACAGGCTTCAGAGGACTTCTGTCACTCATCACAATGCTGTGAGAAGGAGACTGAAGTCAAGAAGTCAAAAGCCTTAGGCATGTTTTTACTAATTTTATGTCTGTTTTTCTTCCTTTCTTTGTTCTTGACCAACTCATTATGGCTGCACTGGTCTTAACAGCTCACCATGTCATCAGCACCAAAGAAATGCATGTGTAAAATGCAGCTGTTTGGTTTATGCCACACACCCTGGGTCTTACTATTTGAAAAAAATAAAATAAAATGACACTGTCATAATGAACCTTTTTTCACTGTTCACTGTTATCATAAAAACTATTTCATGGCAGTACGTGAACAATTAATGCCACTTGATATAGTTGCTGAAGTATGAAGCAATATTTACTCTATGGTATGAAAGAATACATTTGGAACTGGAACTTACCTTTGTGTCTCTCTCTAAAGCACAGTTTCAGAGATGTCTCTCAACTTCTACAGGAACTTTATTACTTTTTCATCACTGTAACTCTCTTTTTCCCATTGTTTCCCTCTTTTTGCTCATCAGCCAACTTAGGATTCCATACTTCTTTAAAGAAGACCATTTTTTCATTGGGATTTCTATGTATGTTCTACTTCTCTTGAGACAGGGAAATCAAGGTTAAATCCCCTTTAGCCATTTCTGATAATATGCCTAACTTCAGCATATCATCCATACTCCAACTCCAAGGTAAGTCTATAAGACTTGATTTTCCAAGGGAAATCTTTAAGACTTTGCTTATACTGTTACATTGGCTCACCACCTGTCTGTTTTCACTGTATTCTTTTTATTATTATTATTATTATTATTATTATTATTATTGGCAACTGCAAGACAGTAGTGAGAACAGTTTCTACAATAACAACACAAGAGAGTAGAGTGGTGGGATATTGGCGCGAAGGTATGCCTGTTCACTCCTAGGCTTCCTTTCTTAAGCAAGCAACAGTACATCCACAGCTCACAAGATGATGCTTTCCAGGGTCCATTTCAGAAGCTGTTGCTTTTTTATTCCTAACCAAGAGAGTTTTTCCAACACCATAACCTGAGAATTTTCATTCTCAAACACTTACAGATGCCCTCAGGACAAGCTCAGATTCCTGCAATGCATTTTCATGGTGCTAAATGACCCAATGAAAGAGCTATTTTGCACCCTTTGTACTCAAAAGGACACTAACAAAATTAATAACTGTCACTAGACCACAGAAGCAGCATTTGGGATGCTGCAAAGACCCAGACCAAACACGCTGCAGCGTTTCTGTCTGGCCCACATTAGATGGTCACAGTCTTGACTGCTATGGACATAATTAACTCATATAAAGTAGCTGAAAGGGGACAGTATTCTTGATCATAGAATCATAGAACGGTTTATGTTGGAAGGGACCTTAAAGATCATCAAGTTCCAAACCCCCTGCCATGGGCAGGGACACCTCCCACTAGACCAGGTTGCTCAAAGCCTCATCTGACCTGACCTTGAACATCTCCAGGGATGGGGCAGCCACAACTTCCCTGGGCAACTTGTGCCAGTGCCTCACCACCCTCACAGCAAAGAATTTCTCCCTAAGTAAAGAATTTCTCCCTTGATACAGACTATCAGGACAATATAAATATACCACAATAGGAACTTGGCCTGGTCTTGTTGGTAAAGAAAGTAGGCATTCTTCCACTATGATAGATTTCATATAGTTTGCACAGGTAAAAAGATTTGGGTCTTTTGAAACAGAAAGGAGATTTCTACTACATGCCAGCATGCTGCTGATGAGGTCTCATCAAAAATGCACCATGACCGTGTCTCCCCCTTGATTCCTCTGTAAAGGATGTAGCAACCTGTGTCTGCGCCACAGGAAAAGCTGTTTGAACAGATCATCCTCGGGACTTGACACTGAATGCGATACCGCACTCGAGAGTCTATGTAGTACTTTCTGTTTGTGACTCTGTTTATCATAGTACAAGTCTTGATTATTCTAATGACACTGGGCCTCTTCAGAAACACATTGTTTATACCCCCAAGGAGTTTGCTGCGCACACAAATATTCTCAATATCTACTGTATAAACAAATGTGTTATTCAGCAGACAGCTGCAGTTCTGCTGCTGATAACTGGTGAAGGGCCTGACAACAACAGAGCAAATATTACCACCAACTCTAAGTAGTTTGCAGACTTGTACAGGGACTGGATTCATTCTCCATCCTTTCAGCGGGCTCTGGAGCTTGCCTTGTTGTGTGCTTTGGGGTCCTTGGTAGAATTTTGCTTAAACAAAAAACCTTAACTTTTGACCCTGCATCTAAAACTTTATGTTGTCCTATTTGAGCAAATGCCTGTTTACAGCTTTCGGAAAAGGAGTCAGTTATCAGACCTTTGGGAATGCATCAAACACAGGTGCTTCTCTATTAAAAGCACACAGGTTGCAAGAAGGTACAAGTTGGCAAATAATGGAGGTGTTTTTCCACTGACATTGTGGCAGTGTTTGCCTTCCTTGTTTCAGTTACCCTTGATGATTCACAGAAGTCCTTCGTTTGGATACAGGTTTTAGAAAGAGACCTTCTAAGGTGTTTGAAGTGTTTAAAGCCCGAATTCCACTCGGAGGGAATGTATAGAATCGTAGAATCGTAGAATCATAGAATCGTAGAATCATAGAATCTGTTGGATTGGGAGGGACCTTTAAAGGTTATCTAGTCCAACCCCCCTGCAGTCAGCAGGGGCATCTTTAACTAGATCAGATTGCTCAGAGCCTCATCAAGCCTGGCCTTGAATGTCTCCAGGGATGGGGCCTCCACCACATCTCTGGGCAACCTGGGCCAGTGTCTCACCACCCTCAGTGTAAAGAACTTCTTCCTAACGTCTAACCTAAACCCACCCTGCTCTAGTTTAAACCATTGCCCCTCATCCTATCGCTACATGCCCTTGCAAACAGCCCCTCCCCAGCTTTCTTATAGGCCCCCTTCAGGTACTGGAAGGTCGCTATAAGGTCTCTATGGGGAGAGGAGAGACCAAAGGAGAAAAAAGTGTAAAGAATTAAAGAAGAGAGATTCTCCAGTGAGTTGCACAGTATTACATGAGGATGATTAAAATGATTAATGAAATTATTAAAAAAAAAAGGAATCACCAAGTATGATAGGCTAAATACAGCATAATTGAAATTGTACTCCAGCACATAGAATTGGGAGCCAGCGGAGGAGATCATCAAAGGTACCTGAGTGTCGAAATCAGTTGGACTTAGCAACTGCATATTGGTTTCTGGTTTCTGACCCTTCTCAGTGCAATGTGAACATCTATCTCTCTCTTTGAGTTGTTTTGAAAACATCAAAGTTAGGTTCCCATCCTTCTTTCCTTCAGGCCAGGTGGGTAAAATTTGGAGATACCAGTAAACCAATCAAAATTACAACCTGCTACAAGGAAGAAGAAAAACTCATCTTGTTGTTCCAGCCATGAAATGAGGGATACAAAGTCACTTTCTTAAACAATAGTGACTTCAAGATCTTCAAAGCACCTCGGGTGTTTCAAGCAAGTCCAGTCTATACCCACAAACACAAATTCCCATTGTCCTGTCTTATCTATTAAGTAGATACTCAACAACAGACCAAGCTGGTCTCTAGTTATCAATGTTTTGAGCCCTTATGTCTGACCTTCTTTTGTGCGCGTCTTGGTTTCACCTGGGATGGAGTTAACTTTTTGCTAGCAGCTGGTGTAATGCTACGTTTTGGATCTGGGATGGGATTAGTGTGGTAGGACACTGATGGTTTTGACTGTTGTTAAGCTCTTAAGGACTTTTCTGCTCCTCATACCACCCCGTCAGCAACTATGCTTGGAGTGCACAAGAAGTTGGAGGGGACACAGCCAGGACAGCTGACTCCAACTGACCAAAGGGATATTCCATACCACATGACATCATGCTCAATATATAAAGATAGGGAAAGAAGATGATGTAGGGGAGGTGGCGTTTGGAGTGATGGCATTTGTCTTCCCAAGTAACCGCTATGCATGATGGAGCCCTGCTTTCCTGGAGATGGCTGAACACCTGCCTATGGATGGAAAGCAGTGAATGAATTCTTTGTTTTGCTTTCTTGCGTGTGTGGTTTTTGATCTACCTACTAAACCATCTTTATCTCAACATGCAAGTTTTCTCACTTTTACTTTTCTGATTCTCTCCACAGTGTCAACAGGGAGAGTGAGCAAGTGGCTGTGTGGTCCTAGCTGCTGGATGGAGTTAAACCATGACAGTGTGCTTGTTAGTTTTCCTCCAATATTACGTTCTTTACATGCAGACCGGTCCCTCTCTGAATGAAGAGGTGTCACACAGCAAAGGGTGACCTAAAGGGGCAGCAGATAAATGTGTGATTGTGATTGTCTGTCCTTTCCTACTGCTTTTCTTTGGTTCACACATACACAGACAACAGAACAGTGAAGGTTCTATAAATGTGGAAGAAATGTAAAGAAATAAAGCAAATGGTTCAACTGGTACCACTTCTCATTGCAGAGTCTTTACATGTCACTGGAGCCAGGTCATCCTGATTGCTCAGTTAGTATTTTATTGCTTATTTCATTTTGGTTTTATGTGTGCAACCCAAGCTTCATATTATATTTCATGTGTCTCTGGAGTTGTGGTTTGGAGTTTATGGGGAGAGAATGGACTGTTCCACCATGGCAAGAAGATACAGGTACTGATCCCTGCCATGAATGCCATCAGCACTCAAGCCCTCTCAGAATTTTAGGCAGGAGGAAGAAAGAACTGGGATCAGGACAAAGCTGGATCTTTGCTGTTGCAGAAGGGAGAGAGACAGGGGAAAATACAGAGCTGGGATGGAGACCCAGGAAAAAGTCCTCGGAGGCAAACTGATCCTGAGGGAAGGCAAGCAGGGCCAGTCGCTAATACTTGGTGAGGAACTGCTTCCCAGCAGAGGCATCTGCTCTGCCTTGTCACAGCTCTGGCATTCATGAAATAATCAGGGTGATTGGCCGTTTTATGGCCCAAAGCAACCTGCTCTCCTGGGCACCCATCTGCCTTTGAGCACGTCTGGTGCTCATCATGGGAAAAGGAATACCCAGAGAAGAGTCACATGGTTTTATCATCATTCCCTGTTTTCTAGTAATACCAGGACACCAGCACTGACATAACTGAAAGTCTCTGAGCCCTGCTCAGTGCTTAGACTCTCAGGGGCTGGGCAGAGCGACACTGCACAGAAATATCCAGAAATGAACAGCAGAGGTGGGGTAGGTGCAATCCTTCCCTGGCAGGGGGATTGTGGACATAAAATACATTAAAATTTCAAAGTGCTCAGAGGTGGCATAGAAAAAGGGGTTCTTAGAAATCTATCAATCAGACAGATTCTAGGACGGACTACAGGTCCAGAAAAATATTTCTTATGCTCAGCCTGTGCTCACTTTGTTTTGAGTTCTTTGTCCTTTCTTTTAGACCAAGATTTCTTTAAGTAAATTTACCTTTTCATCATGGAGATATTTATAGTTTTATACTGTTGTTGTCTGGCTAGCTAAAACCACCATCTTCTAGTTATGCTGTCATTAATTTGAAGGCCAGAAGAACCAGTATTTTTATGTAGTTTGACTTTTTCCATACTGCAAGACACAGGATTTAACCAGTGATTCCTCTATCAGGTCTGTGACTTCTGACTGAACTAGGGATTCTTTTTAGGAAAGACATCTAGTCTTGATTTAAAGACTTCTTTAAAGACTACTTAACAACTCATCAAGCTTGTCTGGGGTTTCTTTGGTTTATAGAAGTAATGAACCGAGTCCCCCATCCTCCCCTCCTGGAGATACTTCTTAATAGAAAGTAAAAATGCCACAATTACGACACACCATGTGTGGGACATAAAACCTCACTCTCACTCTAGTATCTGTATTGTATTTAATAAAGTACCAACGGAGCAGCAATAATGTACACTAGGAATCAGGCATCATAAATAAAAGGAGGAAAATGTAATAATGGGAAGCTGGAGAAAAATATGAAAGCAGCTGTAAGAACAGAAACAGACAAGGAAAAAAAAATCAAAAAACCTCACAGACAGGCATGGAAATAATGTATTTTAAAGTAGGTGCACTTTTGGAGGATTCTTCCTGAACAGAAGAAGAGATACACAGGCATGCAAGCACACACACACACATATACACACACACAACTTGCCAGATCTTACCAGATGATGTAGTTGAGGCTGGCTGAACTTAATTAACTTGGATGAGTGGTTTTAGATTTTAACCTTCCTTGTTTATTTGCTTTCACTGTGCAGTGGTAAAGACTTTCAGTCATAGAGGGAAGAGGAGGAAAAAAGGGAGGGGTGAAATGACTCAAAGGAAACAATAAGCAGCTCCATATTTGTCCAGTTGTTTGTTTTTAAGGATGCAGGGTAATTGCTCAGCTGTTGTAAACCAGCATAGCTCTGATACTGATCTACATCAGCTGAGAATCTGGCCCTGGGAAGCTTTCTCTCTCTGGATTTTAAAGATAGTTAATAGTTCCTTTTTCCTATAACCACATCTTCGTTGCTAAAAGAATCACTGCAAGGACCTGTAGTCTGGCATTAAATCTGCCTGACGTGGTTTGACCACTTCCATAGTTCTCTTAGGTTTCAAAACAAGCTGTTCACATCCAAATTCATGTATAGGAATGGTCCCTGGCTCTTGCTGGCTCTTGCTAGCTCCCAGACCTTGCTTGGGAACTGTTTGGGAAAGTGCTAATTGGTCTGTGCTGAAGACTTGTCTAGAAATGGAGAAGAATTGGAAGAATGAATGCCAAAGCCAAGGTCTGTGCTCTGCCTCTGGGTAATTCATTAATTTAGGCACTGCCTAAGCATCTAGAACAAGCTGAGATATACATATATACTGACAATATGAGTCCTTCATGTCTGAATTTAAGTGTATCAGGACATTTAACTCCCCTAAATCACAGAATCATAGAATGCTTTGGGTTCAAAGGGACCTTTAAAGATCATCTAGTCTTCCTGCCATGATCAGGGACAGCTTCCACTAGATCAGGTTGCTCAAATCTGACCTTAAACGCTTCCAATAACTGGGCACTCACAGCTTCTCTGGGCAACCTGTCCCAGTGCTTCACCATCTTCATCACAAAAAATTTCTTCCTTACTTCCAATCTAAATCTACCCTCCTTCAGATTAAAACCATTGCCCCTCGTCCTGCCACTACTGGCCTTGGTAAAAAGTCTTTCTCCATCTTTATTATAACCCCCCATTTATATATTAAAGACCTTTATATATATAAAGTTCTTTTCCTTAGTCTCTGACAAATGCAGGTTTTGGCATGGTCTCCAGCATAATCTAGGAAGCTGCCTCTCAACTTTACTACTGCTTTTGTGTTCCAGTCTTTAGACTTGGTGTGACGCACATCACAGAGGATGGTAATGGGGGAGTTTCTTTGCAAGATAGATAAGGGATTCTTCATAGTCAAGGGTTTATTTACTGATGTCAAGGAGTTTCTGCAGAGATAATAATCTGCATTTGGGAAGGATAAAAATCATCCTGGTTAATTTGAGAGTGATGTACATGCGGAGTTTAACCCTGAAGAATACAGTTGAGATCCAAGGTCCAAAGTCCAATGTGCAGCTGAAATCGAAGGCGACTGCATGTTCTGACCTTCCTGCCAAGGAATCCTTACTGCTTCTACTCTGCTTGTTGGAAACAGAGCTGGCCTGGGCTGGACTACATGGTCTGGCAATGCCTATCAAAGAAAATTAAAACAGCAATAGGAAGCAACAGAGGGATGCAAATGTTTGTCCATCTGTAATCTCAGACCTTTGTTCTGGCCTTTTGCTCCTGACCGAAAACCTCAGCTCACTGCTTCCAAGGAAGGTGGACTAGTCCCTTGCACATAAACAACCTGCCAACTTGCCACAGGGCAGGGGGGGAAGCTCACTCCTGACCTCAGCACTGACAGTCGGTGCGCATGACTGAGAATCACCATGGGTAAGGATTTAACCTGACAGTGAAAAGACTGACAGCCACACTTAAAAATGCAGTTCGGCTCTGAACACTGGTGTGTAAAAATGGCACTTTCTCACGCAGCAGATCAGCTCCCTGGGCCTTATCTGCTGCCTTAACACTCAAAAATAATACGAAAAATATAGGAGGAAGATTTTACTTGTGTCAGCCCCGTTGAAACACTGTTCCTAACTTTCAGGTCAACTGACCTGTACACTGAAGTTCTTCATTGTTGTGGTGAAGCCTTTCAGTGTTTGGTAGCAGAGCTTAAAATGGTGCAAATAGTCCCACCTGGTTTCTCAGACACTGCCCAGGTCTCCTGTTTCTTCAGTGCATACTGTGAAATATTACACTACCACAGCAAATGTGAGTGGCCCCATCATTATGGAGGAAGGGCCCTGTTGGATACAAAGGGTAGCTGATGCTCAGGGCCTGGCTCATGAAGAGGTCTGAGAAATCTGGTCGGCTTCTTTTTCACAGAATAAACACTTCTGACCTCATTTGTTCAGCTGAAGGTTGATACTCTTATTAATAGTGCTGAAAGGTTGTGTCCTGGATTTCTGTTGGGTGTCCGGTGGGTTTAAGTCCTACCTTCAGAAGGCTTTGGATTCACACATTCTTCCCTCTTGCTATTTGTAAAATGAGGACATTACTCAATGAAAGTTGGATAGACAGCATGGGTCTCTTCCAGAAAGTAATCTCTCTTAAAACACACACTGTGCTAGATGACCTTTTTTATTACCGCAAAAAAGTTTGTTCTTGACAAGAAAGGAAAAAAAGGAAAAAGAGACCTTCACCACCACCAAAGAATAAACATCAAGAGACTTATTTTTTTTCAGTAATTGGTTTGCAGCCCAGTAGATATCCAGTGATGGATATTTGACTCTCACAGGGTCTCTAGCTACATTAAGTCTTTCATGGATCCAGGAAAAGAATTGTGATAAAATGCAATAAAATGTTATTGATTCCATCACTACTTTTTCCTGATCAGAATTACAGCAGTTCAATGTCATACAAACCAGAGACGTGACACATCCCAGCACTAGACTTCTTTTTCCAAAATACAGCTTGATTTTAGCTCATGAGGTGCTTGCAAGGTGATATTAGCCAGCTGTCACTGGAGGATCAGATGATATTAATGGCAACTGGCGTGTCTATTCAGCAAGCTGAGCTCATCCCTGCAAAATTAGATGGAGTCCATTTCAAACAAAAAAAAGGAAATCAGAAATAGTCAGGTGAAATGGTAAAACTGCTACTGACTTGAACGATCCAGCAATTCATCACCTGAATGTAGCCTTAGTGAATGTAAGGAAGCCACAGAACAAGACTGAGTCTGCTAAGGATTTTCTCATTGCTTGTACCGAGTAATTTATTGAATTTAGGAGGCCCTTGCCTCCGAGAGCTCCGTGTCTGAGCACCTGAGCATATGACTTTAACAGTGCACTAAAATCCTGGCTGGCAATAACACTTGCCAGTCAAAATGCATCCTGCGTCCTGCCAGACCAATTTTTCATGTGCGCTCCAGGGTAGCAAGCATTAGCCCTACCATTCACCCAAGGATGTTCATAACTTAAAGTGTATGACCAGTCCCATAGACTTCAGTGGGACTACAAATGTGTTTACACACCTTAGCAATTCACTCATTAGTACACAAAAAACGTATTTTATTTCTGTCAAAAGGAAATTTGAAGTTCACTTTCCAAGTGCCAAAGGCCTGTGCATTTACCAAGAACAACATTTAGCTTTTCCAGCCTCTGTTCCTCAGGGCCAGAGAACTTGTACAAAGGAGGAAAATCACCCCAAATGGGCTTTTCTTGTACCACAAGAATGAAAGCAAAAATTTATTAGATAAAAAGAAGGTCTACATTTATGGTTAAATATTGGATGTGTAATTTAAAAGAGAAAGCCAAGTTGAATGCAAAGCAATTACCGACACTTAATATTAGTCAGACTAATAAAGCAGCAATTAAACCTCATTATACAGCCATAAAATTGATGTGTAATAGATTGATTGCACCAAATGCTCATACCGATGTTGGATGGCACATCACAGGCAAGGTGAACTTGTTCATTTAATTGGCAGATCAAAATAATTTCCTGCAATAGATTTAACCTTATTGCATTTCTTGGCTTCAGATGACATCGGTGACAGTACAAACAAATAAATAAACAGAATGAAAGAAGAACGAAAAAAGCCTACAGACCAGCTTGCTCTATGGCAAATAGTCTTTATTCCATAGTATAATATTCCTTCTCCCAGGAGATCCACGGTTATTTGAGAATCTTCTTGCCAGCAGCACAATTTGGATCTTGCACAGCAGCGCTGCTTCATTGTTCACTTCTTGAATTGAATGTGAGGAGCTGAAGGAAGCCTACATGTAAATGTTTTGCTGCACGTTTACAGCTGACATGGAATTCAGCACCTTGGAGTATATTAAGTCTGATGATTAAAAGAAATTTCTGTTGGAAACCTAAAGGGTAAGCAGCGAGGGGACCGTTAACAAAAATCTTTTAAAATCCTCCAAAATCACATCTGAATGTTTTTATTTTGGCAATACTTTCAGACCTAATCATTATATATAATCAGTGTCTAATGGTCCAGAATATCAGATTTGCTCCCTTTTTTAATACAAATTATTTATGTGGGTTCATGTGATGAATATATTTTTTTTAAAAGGTCCTATTCCTTGATGGCTATAAAACAGAATATTTGCTGAGGAAAATAAAATTTGGGCTTTGGTTCTTAGGGATTTTCATATCACTCATCACTAAGGTCATATAACGACCCATTATCCTTAGCTACCCATCTTTGCATTTCATAGTATCATTACTAAATCTGAGCCACCGTGCAGCAGTAAAGCTAAATGAATGATCATATTTTCTGCTCCAGCAACATCTGCCTTGGTCAAGAGAGCTTTATCTTTCTACACGGACTTCACGTCTGCAGCAACTGAAGGGCTTGCAAACTGCAAAACCCCGTGTCAGAGGAACCCTTTGTGGGGAAGAAATTATCTGAAACACAAAGGTACTTTGATTTAACCCCAGGGTCCTGTGACCAAGTAGGGTTTTAAATGCTCATCTCCTGTACAGATGGCCAGCAAAGAGTAAGCATTTTCTGTAAGGAAAAAAAAATTCTGTTTTAAAAATCCCAAGAAGACTGATGTCAACAAAAAATTTGCTTTTGACATGAGGATTTGACACAAGGATTTTAAACAACGCTACTTAGGCATGGAAGTAAAGAAGATAACAGATCCCTCATTTTAGTGCTAGTGGTTCAGCTAGTAAATTTTCCTCCACAACCCTGAAATCACAGAGTCATCAAATGTGCCATTTTTACCAGGCTTTGAGTTTCCAATGAATTCTGTGAGAAAGTCACCACTTGCAGAACCTTGTTGCTCTTGTGAACCTTTCTCTTTCCTTGGTCTGTAGTGTGCTTTGATTCATGCTGATCAGTTGTGTTACGAACTTTTTCTGGGTTCCAGCAGAGCAGCAACCTCAGGTCATATTCATTACACTCTCATCCTATAGAGCTGAAGCTCCTTATTTTCAAATTCCTGGAGTTTCTCAGAACAAGATGCAACCGCTGTATCAGTGGTATCTGCTGCATTGCTACATGGTCAGGTGAAATGGCTCTGAGCTGACACCCTGACATCTAGCCCCTCTGCTCACATGTGTGACTTCTGTTCAAGAGAGCATCGCTGGCATGAAAATAGAAGAACATAGTGGGGACACACTGCTCAAACCTGTGAGACTTCATCTGGTTTCACTCAGACATTTCCATTGTACACCATGAAAAAGAATTTTATATCAAGAAGAAGAAATTCCTGAATATACCTACTTATACGTAATTTTTTCAAAGTGGTTTAAGTAAGAAAAAAAAAAAAATTCTTAATGCTTAATATAACCTGGTACTTAAATCCCTCAGAAGCCTGCTGGTGAGGGTCACATACTTCCACCTAGGCAGCAAATACTACTCCATGATGAGATTCTTGGAAGTAGGATCTAGCATTTCAGACCATATTTGGGTTCTCTAGCCTAGGGACTGCTTTTGGAAATGATGCCCATCTCATTTAAATGGAACAGCCAAAAAATTGCTTCTTTCAGAAGTCAGACCTTGTATTTATTGTCAAAATATTAGCAACAGAGCTTGATTTTTGGCACCTAGACTTGTAAATCTTGAGCCACATTTTGTGAAATGTTATTTAGAACAATGTTTCCCAATTTAAATTATATCTCATTTTAACATATTGAATACATAACATTATGAATTTAGATCATAACTCATTCTAACATATCAGCTTCTCTGTAGTAGGTTTTTATAGTTCCCCCTGTCCCCCACTTCCCCTCGATAGGAAATTACACATCTACTGGACTGTAGAAAATGTGAAAATGTAATATATTGATACAGACATTTTCCAAACTCTGTATCAAAATATCCAGCACCTTACTCTTTTTTTTTTTCTTTCTGAGCGGCTTTCTCTAAGAGCTGTTGCTGTGTTTTTAAAATCAATAAGGTCACCCCAGCTAGTATGTGTTTTAGATCCTAAATGACTCTTCTCTTTTGGTATGCAGCACCTTGTACACGCTTCTCCTTGTTCATTCCTTATCAGTCTACCCAATGCAGTGCTGTTCTTTTATGGCAACTCTTTCATAGGGTTTATTTCATCTAAAATGGACTAAAAATTTGTGGAGAGACATGGCAACTGTCTTTGAAGATGTAAAAAATTTGCTGCAAAGGAGGGAAATTAACTGGTCTCTATATTTTTGGTGGAGTGGAGAACTAAGAGACTTAAAAGACAGGAGAGGTCTCAGGTAAAGTCTCCATCTGGACTTTGGTAAGGCCTTTGACACCGTCCCCCACAACATTCTCCTGGAGAAGCTGGTGAATCATGGCATGGACAAGTGTACTCTTCGCTGGGTTAAAAACTGGCTGGATGGCCGTGCCCAGAGAGTTGTGATTAATGGAGTGAAATCTTCTTGGCAGCCGGTCACCAGTGGTGTCTCTCAGGGCTCAGTTTTGGGGCCAGTTTTGTTTAAAATCTTTATCAATGATCTGGATGAGGGGATTGAGTGCACCGTCAGTAAGTTTGCAGATGACACCAAACTAGGTGGGAGTGTTGATCTGCTGGAGGGTAGGAAGGGTCTACAGAGGGACCTGGACAGGCTGGATCGATGGGCCAAGACCAACTGTATGAGGTTTAATAAGGCCAAGTGCCGGGTCCTGCATTTTGGTCACAACAACCCCAAGCAACGCTACAGGCTTGGGGCAGAGTGGCTGGAAAGCTGCCCAGCAGAAAAGGACCTGGGGGTGCTGGTGGACGGCCAGCTTAACATGAGCCAGCAGTGTGCCCAGGTGGCCAAGAAGGCCAACCGCATTCTGGCTTGTATCAGGAATAGCATGGCCAGCAGGAGCAGGGAAGTGATCATGCCTCTGTACTCGGCACTGGTGAGGCCGCACCTCGAGTACTGTGTTCAGGTCTGGGCCTCTCTGTATGAGAGGGACATTGAAGTGCTGGAGGGTGTCCAGAGGAGAGCTACCAGGCTGGGGAGGAGTCTGGAGATGAAGTCATATAAGGAGAGGCTGAGGGAGCTGGGCATGTTGAGCTTGGAGAAGAGGAGGCTGAGGGGAGACCTCATTGCCCTCTACAACTCCCTGAAAGGAGGGTGGAGAGAGGTGGGTGTTGGCCTCTTCTCCCAGGTGAATAATGACAGGACCAGAGGGAATGGTCTGAAGCTGCAGCAGGGGAGGTTTAGATTAGATATGAGGAAGAATTCCTTTACTGAAAGAGTGGTCAGGCACTGGAACAGCCTGCCCAGGGAGGTTGTTAAGTGACCATCCCTAGAGGTATTTAAGAAACGTCTACATCTGGCACTTCGGGGCATGCTCTGAAGGGCAGAGATTGTAGGTTGTTGGGGGTTTTTTTTGGTTTTTGTTTGGGTTTTTTTTTGTGTGTGTGCGTGTGTATGGTTGGACTCGATGATCTCAAAGGTCCTTTCCGACCATGAAGATTCTATGATTTTATGTTTCTATGATTCTAAAATGAGCTAACCACAACATCAGTAGGACTTGAAACAGCTTGTCTGGAGGGATTGCTGAAGCTTAACAGGTTTTTAAGAACAAATCAGGTGAGCACCCAAAAGGAATTCTTTAACCACAGTTGATTCTATTTTGGGGTAAGGGAATGACCTAGGCAATACACTGAAATTTCCTCCTACACTGATTTCCCTAAAACTATACATTTTAAGGAAAAAGTCTTTTTACACTGAACAGAAATCATTGACAGGCTGATAACAGCGATTCTTAGAGTTACTGGCAGGTAGGTCTAAGTTTCCTCTGCCACAGGATTTAATATGTCCTCTTATTTGAAGAAGGATTTGATGGGAGGCTAAGGGTGTTTTGATTAAGATTAGAGAAAGGATAAATGTTTTAAGGAAATCATAAATTCCCTAATAAAAATGTTAAATACTCTGAAGAAGAAAAAATCCTTAGACAGAATTGAAATTATTTTCAAATTGTTTTCCCATACGGGGGGAAAAAATTCAGCTCAGAAAATTTAGATAAAGTTTGATAACTTGTCACACAATTTGTTAAGGCATCCAATATTGATTTGATTTTAAAATAGTTTTAAAATAGGTACAATGAATAGCTCTGGCATGCTCAACTCCCTCCAAATTGAGGAATTGAGGCTACCTTAGAGGTGACAGCTCTCTTAGAAAGCTGAGGTCAACTGAGATGACTTCTCTCCTAAAATAGCCACCAGAATCCCTCTGTGGTACTTACAGATCCATCTCTTTAGTAGCAAAAGACAGACATGCTGTATTACCATCCATAGCGATACACTGATTCATCCCAGCTGTGTGCCCAGACAATGCATGCATGTGAATGCAAATGCACATATGCCTTCAGCTGATGCCCATGTTGCCTCCAGGGAGATGGGAGAAGGAAGGCAGTGATGCTGTCTCAGTGTAAACCCTCTCTCTAAGCAGCAGCTGCAGCCTCCTGCCTCCTCATCTCTCCCTCCACGGTGGCAGCAGCCAGCCAGGCTTTCTGGGAGGGTGCCACTGGCCACTTGGTCCACTGGTTAAAACAGGATGTGGAGTGTGGGGTTTTGCTGTTGCCAGCAGCCTGCTGGCCTAGGCAGCCAAGTATATTATATATAAATAAGACCGTCTTGGACCTGAAGTAATTAGGGAAAATTTTTACACCAAAAGGATTATTAAGCATTGGAACAGTCTGCCCAGGGAAGTGGCTGAGGCACCATCCTTGGAGGTATCTAAAAGACAGGTAAACATAGCGCTTAAAGGTATAGTTTAGATTAGTGATGGTTTTTGTCAGAGTTAGGTTGATGGTTGGACTAGATGATCTGAAAGATCCTTTCCAACCTAGGCAATTCTATGATTCTAAGAGGTATAATCCTTGCCATTTTAGGGAATAATGAAAGTGCTGGGGATAAATGTCCTTCTTATATATGTGCAGCTAATCTGTAAACATGGACTGTGGTTTTCACCTCTATAATATGCTGTCATTTTGAATTATCTGATGTCAGCAAGTATAGCTATCATTATCATCAGATAATTTATCTGATGTCAGCAAGTACAGCTATACTGGCTAAGGTGGCCCATGGATTTTCGGTAACTCTTGTGATGCTTAAGTATGTTAAGATAGGAAGAGCCAAGTTGCTTTGAACACAACTAGTAACAGTGTCAAACTCTCCAGGCTGTTTTGCACTGGAAATCAGTCCAGTGACCTCAGTATGATTGAAATGAGAGAGGACATTTCAGCCCATGTTAACAAAATGTGGCGGAGGCACTTTGAATAAATTTGTAAGCAGCGCATAGCTTTGCTGGATGATCTCCAAAGAGAGAAAGCTTACATTAGTCCAGCCAACATGTAAGACAGTCACAGCTAAGTGATCTGACTTCCTCCTCAGAGAGGCAGAAAAGCAGCCCTATAGCATTGCCAAGATGGAGAAAGTGAGCTGATCTGTTTTTTCTAAAGATAGTCAGAAAATTTTGATCACATGGAAACATTTCTTCACTGCTACAGACATACAAAAAATTACACCTGAACAGGGCAAGAAAGAGACAGGCAATAACCAGTGGAAACAACAGCAGAAGTCATGTGGGGTTTTTTGCCTGTAATAATAGCAAACTTTAAAGAACCATTAATTATTTCTCTGAGCCGGGGCAGGCTTAAATCATTGTGTAGTGGCCACTAACAGGACCAGTGCAGGTCCAGGTCCAATTGCTAGTACCTACTTTGACAACATTAGGGACGAGCTTTGATCTCCACTTTGTTGCCACATATGAAAGATTCTTTTCAGGAAGACTATTGCTTTTATGTGTTCAGTTGTACTTACTGATATTCTGGTGCATAAAAATCTTTGACACTTCTTATTCACAAGTATTTTTCCTGGAAAATTATCTTTGTATAAAATAAAATTTATGCAAAATATTTTTTGGTTTGTATTTAGTCTTATAAGATTATCTTTTATCTCTTTTTTATTTCCTGTTTTGTCGGTTGTTCCACTTTGTTTGCAAGTGGGAGAATGAAGAGAAATGAGGGAAACGGAAGAAATGGAGAAAATGCTAAAAGGCTTCATATTGTTTTCATCCAACTTTTGAAATTTTCAGATACCTGAGGAAAAGAACTCAAAATTATGTCAATGTACAAATATTACAAAATCATTAAATGTATGCTTTTAAATCAATTCTACTTGTAGGATTACTAAAAGAAAATTTTAGTGCCTTGGGGGACACTGCACTAGCAGTATTTGAGGACTGGCTGGAAATATGAAACAAGCAGACATGTCCTGAACTGATTCCATTCCTATAAGATTTCCAGCCTAGGGCAGCATTCCTTGAAGGATATATGTATATCTGCTTAACTATACACACGATGCTCTGTCCCACTGAAGCCAACAGGAGCATTTGCTGTTCATCAAGTTAAGCATTTACATAAATCTCTGTGATAATGTAGTTTAATCGAAGACTCAAGTGCTTGGATAAATCTTGGGTTATTCAAAGCAAACTTCAAAGCTTTTTACATTCACTTAGCACCAATTATTACCCAAACAAATCAAATGGACTGTATTATATATGAAGTTTTAAATTCATAGATCTAACATTACAGTGGCTTTTTCTATTCATCTGCATCCTTTTTACCTCACCGAGAAAGGATTCCTTATTAAAGCTGGTTTAAAAAAAAAAAAAAAAAAAGCCAGAAAACGCCTGGAACAAAGTAACTGTAACTGTAAAATGTCCTTAAAGGCCAATTAGAAATTGCAATACTGGGAGTTTTATTACAACTAACTCCTCCTTAATTATCAATCAATGGATTCTGTTGGAAAAAAAATCTCAAATTCACAGCTGGGAAAATGATGCTAATTATTTTCTGTTAATTAAGGCTGTGCTGGGATTCAGACTTGCCATCCTTCAAATAAAGGATTGACATATCAATGCTAACATAATGCTTAGGGTCTTTTCCAAAGGCTTTATTTCTAATGGTAATAAATTGGTGTCATGTTATTTTAAGTCTTAAGCTATCATGCTATTACCTAACCCTGATATATACTGAAAGTATGTGTCTATCTCAGTACTCATACTGACTTCTGATATGGAAGTTGAATATTCATCATTTTGCACTGTAGCTGTTCTATTGTGAGCATGAAGGAGCTTTAAATCATTTGGAGCTGAAATGAATAAGGCTAAAAAGATTTGAATGGCAGTAGTAGATTCTCCAAAAATCATAGAAACTAGAGAGAATATAATTGAGTAAAATTCTGGACACATTATATTCAATGACACTGTTCTTGCTGACTTTCAGAGACCAAGATCTGTTTTACTGTAGTCAAACATTTGGTTCTCCTTCATGGTCTCCTTCATTGTGGGGGTTCCCCAAACAACAGGCTGTGAAGTTTCTCATGTTTTTTCTGTGGAAAAGGCAACCAAACTTAATCCATTGGAAGTCTCTTTTCTTGCTTGTTTAATGGTTGCTCCTTATTATCTACCACATTTCTTATAGCCAAGAATGATGAAAGTAAGAAATAAGACAGTGGAAACGGATAAGAAGGCAGGGTGGAATTTAATATTCTGCCAGACTTGGTGTGGTATATATTTGAAATAAAACTCTGGGTGAATTCATGCGTGATCTTAGGAACGTTTGGCCTAAGATTCAGACAAGTTTTAGAGATTTGTTAACAGTTTGAGACAAAATGTGTAGGAGGGTGGCATTTTGCTTTGGTTTTTGCTCAGGATGAGAAATTATTGTGTCTGTTTCTGAAAGGCAAATAAACATAAAGGCTGATAAACAGGTCTGAAAATACACACCCCATACACCAGCACAGATTCTTGGAAACCGCAGTAACAAGCATTTTAAAACACCTGAGATAGGTTGGACAGGAGCAGGCATGAGATTTAACCATCTTATCTCCCTCCTCCCTCTCTCTAGAAAGATGTTCTGGAGGGATCTGCTGTAGGTGACAGAGCAGGACAGTCCCTCCTTCCTTTGGCCTCCCTACGGAGGTTACCGACATCATGACTACATCATAACTACACAGGGAAGTACTGTTGGCTGTGGGATTTAGACTGCAAAGCCTGAGCTTGTTTGACAGGTGCCACGAAAATGACTGTAACACTCAATTACTGTCGACCAACTAGAGTATAGTACAGACCAACCAAGAGACTGTATGAGTGGTTCAACCACTGTACCTTTGGCATCCACAGGTTCAAAGTTTGACCACCACCATCCTTTCTAATAAACAGAGAGAAACAGGCACCTCCACAAGGTATTTTGTCTCACTGGAAGATAACATCTAAGGTCAAATCTATTTTCTCTTTATGGTATGTATTTCTCCTCAATGACCTAAAAATTAATTATGTCTCACTCTGCCTTGGATGTTCTCCTTTTAGGTGTCCAAATTAGCTTTTCCAATATTTACAGTCTGTATACCTGTTCAAACTCTCTTCAGCAATTCATTCAAAGTTCAAGACTGGAGACAATGCAGTGTTGCCCACTTCAGTTATTTTTCAGACCTGGAATATTATCTTCTCCTTGTGCATAATACCAGTGCAGGTGGATCCATGGTTTTAAAGGTTGTTCCTGCTGCAGTGTCTGACCACATAGTCACAAATCTAAGATAATTCATTAAGAAGTCAAGAGCAGAAAGAGGAATGTATAAATTCACAGTGCAAAACCAAGGCCTTTAATCATCACTCAACTGAATAAAAAGATTGTTGTGGGCACTGGGGTATTTCTGGTGGGTGAAGATTAAGAAAGATGTTCTTAGGGGTCTTTGTTAAATCTAAACACTCCTGCAGAAGTTTCTGCAAGAGTGAGAGCCTACTCAATGACCTAGTTGGTCCTATCCAGTCCTGCTCTCCGACAAATATGAACTTCCATTTCAAAGCATATTACAATCATATTTTTATGGCATAAAGAAAAATACAAATGGATGGCAGGCAAGTTAGGACAATAGATTTAACTCAACTTTCACCATTTCTTCAAAAAGCAAACTAAATGGAATCTGGAGTGTGTATCTTTACATTTGATCCTGATCCTTATCTACCCCCAAATAAAAAATATTTTACCTATGCTACATGATTACAAAGCTTTCTCTCAGCTTTTGTAATTCATTTGTGCCTTCTAGCAGTCATGAGTCATGGGTCTTTTACACTTGTCAAGTACACCTAATCCTTACCCTTCATGGCCCAGAAATCCTAAAGATGGCTGAACATGTAATTGCCTTGAAGTGTAAAATATTTCCCACATTATTTATTATAGCATTGCCTGCTAGCACCTCTATAGTTAAGGTTGTGTCAGCATTTTCATTATAAGCCCCTATTTTCAGCTGTAAAAATGTGCTTCAGGGTGGAACTAGGAATGCTAGTGATTTTATTTTTTTTTACTATTTTTTAAAAATAAAATTACCTTGGACATTTTTTAAGTTATTCCATCTGTAGTCACAAACATATGCACACCTCCACACACATGTATGTATGCAGCTGTAGGTGAATGTGTGTTACGTAATATTTAGCATGGTATAAAAGTAAAAATAGATATTGTCATAATAACACACTTAATTATTCATTTTTTTTTAGCTCCTGCTCATAAAAATTGTATCTGCGTGAGAGAAATTTTAGTAATAGCAAAGGTTTTATTCTGAGCTGTTGCCGTGTCCTTTTTCCAATTATGCTGATGATAGCAATAATAAAATATTTGTTCATTTTAAAATCCTATAGTTTCATTCTGAGTGGATCAAATTTTCTTCTAGAATAATGCCAGCAAAAGTATGTCATCTCTGTTCTTGGATCATACGCAAGAATACTGACTCCACTCAGGTGTTACTCCACCAAGGTGCACATGATTTAGCCCAGTGCGAAAGATGACTCATTTTGTCAGGTCTTGCTTTCACACGGATTCAAGAGCAGGATGTGAGCACCAGCGCCAGGGCTTTTCAGACTTAGTGGCTGCACACTTGTCTGCCTTTGAGGTACATCAGTTTAGACCCCACTGCTCTTTTCCACACCTAGCGTGGATCACATAAGTAGAGCTAAGATTTAACATCAACTTTTGTCGGTTTACACATCTCTTATGAATTGACTTACTGTATCTAGTGGAAACTCTCACCATAAAGACGCTGTTTACAAATACCCTATTGTAGACATTATCTATACTTTATGCATCATAGATGACATTATCAGTGTTCTATAAAATTTGGAGTTCTATTTTGCCTTGTTATTATCATTAGTACTAACAATAATAACAATAATACAACTAGACCAGAAAAGGGTTGACAATGATGGGAGGAATATTAGTGTCTTTGAAAAGTCAAAAGATTTCCTCTGTCTGTTGAATTTATGTTGTTTTATTTTTAAGCTATTTATGTTCTCCTTGTTTTCCTCAATATTTCAAAAATAAATGAAGGGAATAAGAAGATAGAATTACTACCCATTGTTGTTCGTCTTTAACGAGGTGTTTCTGTAACGAATGCTAACCTTAGTCATTTCAAACTGACCACGTGCCTTCATTCTGAAATGGGAGGGGGAGGTTTTCACATTACTTCAGCCTCTGACCCTCAAAATATACAATCCCAGCTTCAAGTTTTTGAATGTAATTATACTTTATGGCCTTTGTGCGGTTCCTTTGTCTTTCCCCAAGTATTTCAGAACTGCTACCACTTCCGAGTCAGATAAAAAATAAACATGGGGTTTTTTTTGGTTTTTGGAGAGAGGGGGTTTTTGAACCATTCTGGACCCATCTTTGAAACATACCATTGTTAAAGGCCTAATAGTTTGTGGAAGCTGCCCAGAACACCTGGATTCCCATTATCTTGATTTGAAACCTGGCGAGGCTGTGCTTCTGATCAAACTTCATTGCGAAGTTTTAGGTTTGTTTAGACCTTGGACTCCACATTCTGCACAAGGACATAAGCTGAAAAAAAACTGAAACCAAAGCAAATTGTCTCGTAACTCCCAACCTAGAACAGCTGAGGCTCATGCAGAACTGCCAATAGCATTCTCAGCTCAAAATTTCTTATCTCAAACTATTATGTAGAGCTGCAACATGAACCATTATTAACATGTTCTAAGTGGAGCTGATCCAAAAGAAAGAGACTCTATTTTCAGCTATGCTAAAACTGTTCAAAAGAAGCATAAAGAAAAAATAAATCAATGACAGAATTCCTTAGTTAAGTTATTCTTATACAGCCTGGCTGTTGATGATTTATGTATATGTTTATGAAAAGCCATTGAGATTATATGCCTTCTACTGGATGACATCTATTGGATGTAATATTATTCATACAGTTTTCAATACCCTTGTTAAATTCAGTTAGGAGTTTAACTCTTAGTATTCCTAGGAAGAGGTGTTTCCAAAACTTCAAGTTTTAGATGATTAGAAATGTTTCTCTTAAGAAAAAGATGGAATTTTTCTGATCAAATATAGATACCTAATTGTCTACATTTGAGGCCTAAATTCATGCTGAGTTCCCTTTATATTCAAGTAGAAGCAGTTGCTTTTAAGCATGATTCATCTAACTTTAGTAATTCATTTTAGGACTAGGACCTAGAAATACCTGTCAATCTGCATTGACTATATAGGGTGCCAAAGGCAACACAGACATCTGCATTAGGAGACATTTACATTAAATTATAGAATCATAGAATCATAGAATTGTTAGGGTTGGAAGGGACCTTAAAGGTCATCTAGTTCCAACCCCCCTGCCATGGGCAGGGACATCTCCCACTAGATCAGGTTGCTCAGAGCCCCATCCAGCCTGGCCTAAAAAACTTCCAGGGATGGGGCATCCACCACCTCTCTGGACAACCTGTTCCAGTGTCTCACCACCCTCATGGTGAAGAACTTCTTCCTAATGTCCAGTCTGAATTGTCCCATCTCTAGTTTTAATCCATTCCCTCTAGTCCTACCATTATCTGACATCCTAGAAAGTCCCTCACCAGCTTTCTTGTAGGCCCCCTTAAGATACTGGTAGGCCACTAGAAGGCCTCCTTGGAGCCTTCTTTTCTCCAGACTGAACAACCCCAACTCTCTCAGTCTGTCCTCATAGGAGAGGTGCTCCAGCCCTCTGATCATCCTCATGGCCCTTCTCTGGACATGTTCCAGCACGTCCATATCTTTCTTGTAGTAGGGGCTCCAGAATTGGATGCAGTACTCCAGGTGGGGTCTAACGAGCGTGGAGTAGAGGGGGAGAATCACATCCCTTGACCTGCTGGCCACGCTTCTCCTGATGCAGCCCTTGACAGTGAAGACTGAGGAAAAGAAGTCATTGCATCTCATCCTCATTTCCCAAGTGTGCGTATGGGACCCCTCTCATCCAAAGTCTACACGGTAACTAACTAATTTGTTGAATGCTATAAATACCCATACACACAGTGACCAAACCTTTTAAAGCCATAGATCAGTGGTTTTGTCCTCATAGATAGCAGAGAATCCAGCTCAAACACAGAAATTGCAACATTTTCCTTTAACTATGGAATTCCTTGCCTTTTTATCATGGTGTCACACAGGATTTTAAGGAAATGGACAAAGATTGTGTGGGGATAGAGGCTGTACAGATATAACACAGACAAATGCACGCTGGTCCTTATCCACACTAGCATAAAGAGAAAAAGGGTGGACTTGATCAAGAAGACACAGAGTTTTAAAGACTATCTGAAAGAAAGATGCTGTTATGTTTTTATTCCCCCCAAAAATATAGCCTTCATCCACAGAGGGCTGCCCATGCACATCTGTCCATTCGTGCCTGTGTTACTCTAAACCTTCCTCATCCCAGATTCAAGCTGTAATTCATGCCTGACGCACAAGTTCCCTGGGCAGTACATACTTTCACATTTGTTAAGGCTGGTATTGGAAGGTGAGCAGAATCTCTGACTCATTTCCCTGGTCTTTTGGAATGGGATTTACTTTTTCTTGGTTTAGGCATCTGAAAGTCAGGCAGTCATTTTAGTACAGTCTACAGACGGTGTGTTCAAGACCAGGCTGGATGAGGCTTTGAGCAACCTGGTCTAGTGGGAGGTGTCCCTGCCCATGGCAGGCAGGTTGGAAGTAGATGATCTTTAAGGTACCTTCCAACTTTAACCATTCTATGATTCTATACAGCTCCTGAGAAACAGACAGATGAATCTGAAAGGAGATTCGTCCCATCTGACTTAGATGAAAAGAGGAAGAATTACCTCACCTGATTTTATCCATTGAAATTGTAGCCACCAATTTTAAGTTTATCATCTGGAAGATGACAGTGGCTCAAAACCAATGTGGCTTTTAGAACCAATGTATTTTTTCCATCCCTGGAGATGTTCAAGACCAGACTGTATGGGTCTTTGAGCAATCCAGTCTAGTGGGAGGTGTCCCTGCCCATGGCAGGGGGGTTGGAACTAGATGATCTCTAAGGTCCCTTCCAACCCAAACCATTCTGTGATTCTGTGATTTTAACACAGAAGAAAATCACAGCATGAGATCAAAACAAACTAACCCATGAAACCGATAAAGGCTTATACGTGTCTATTGTATCTAAAGTCCTACAGGGGACTATTTTATCCTGACTCCAAATGCTGAGGTATTTCCCGTGCATAAGTGAGAGTTTATATTTTAGATTAAGGAAGTATTTGTTTTCTCTTCCTGGGTTTTGACACTGTTGACAAAACCGGCCAATTCATTCACATGCTGGAGCTGGGGCACGCAGTTCTCACCTTGTTACTGAAACTACCTTGAAAATCATATAGTGACTTCTTTTATAGGTAACTCCTGTAACTGTTAAGCTCTTCTTAATTTAAGTCCACTGTTCATCTAAGTATCTGAACAAGCAATTTCACTTGGGAGCGATAGGTCTCCAGCTCCAACCATTACCTTGTGCAGTTTCATTTTGTTCACTGGAGATTTCTTTGATATAGAAGGTGATATTTTATAACTAGCTTACCAGAGGATGACCTATGATCCTGTCCAGTCTGCAGTACTTTAATATCTTTTCCTGGCCTTAACTGTTGTTTCAGTGTCTGCGGGAACTCTGTGTCCCCCAGACAAAATGAAAGAAGAATTCTTAGTGGAAATAATTATCGAAAGTGTCACTGTTCCCAAGTTCCTTTTCAACTGCACACTGTCATGTGAGAAATAACTAAAAGAACACGATAGCTTACCTATTTCTTTTCATTGAGTACAGAAGAAAGTTAGGCTGCTAGCCTACTATAATTGTGCAACTTTTGGTGGTGAAGTTGAGCCACGATTAAGTTCTCACTTGGTATTTTGTATTATCCATGTCAGATGGATGAAAAAGGAAAGCAATTACACACATCTAGCAGTACCCCATTTCTCTTTGCATATGATTTTCATTCTGATTTTACTGAGGAATCAATACAATCATTCATGGCTGAAGCTGCTAACATGTTTTTTCTTGGAGTGTCAGACTAGTTTTCCCATTTTACTGATGGCAATTTCTTTAATACGTGAAACTAGATGTGTTTTGTCAACTAATTTGAATGTCATGTGCTTGAAAGCTACACTTCCACTTTAGTTTTTCTTTTCCAAGTATAGTTGCCTTGATCTGAGTGATGTAACAACTGATACTTGGAAAGAGACACCCAAGGAATCAATAACTACAGCAGAATAGGACTGAAGCCGTGACTCTTCCATGACTTATGTGGAACAGTGCTTCATAACATTCAGATGAATATTAAGAATGTATAATATTTATGGACTGTGACAGACAATTCCACATCTGTCACACCATACCTTCTGTGGTTCGTTCAACTTTTGTATCCAATATTTTTCCCCTTTTGGCTTAGTACATTTGGAAATTTTACTGTATAATTGTTTAGCAT
Organism: Rissa tridactyla; assembly: GCF_028500815.1. NCBI lineage: Eukaryota > Metazoa > Chordata > Aves > Charadriiformes > Laridae > Rissa > Rissa tridactyla. The sequence goes on along the minus strand of NC_071468.1, from coordinate 122,629,309 downwards.
TACCAAAAAGTGATTAATTAAAAATGATCATCAGGAATTTCTTTTTATATGCCCTCAAAATATTATCCAATATGTGGAAGTACCATTTACTTCTGTTGACTTCAGCAATATAACTAAGCTCACTGTTGTAATTCCCCAAAACTTCCCTGTGATACTATAGATACTGTAGAAAATAAAAAATAAAAAAAAAAATCTGTTTTGAGTGACTACAGGGAAAAAAATGTTATCCAAAATTTTGAAATCTCAAAAGAAAGTTAAATTAGCATAAAATTAATTGGGTTTTTTGCTAAAAATGTATCTCATTTCTACACTGATGATGAGAAATTGTGTGAATATTGTTGATGCTTATATCGTGATATCCACCAATACAACACAACACACTCACAATTAGGGGATAGGTAATGAGTTTTTATGATTCTATGATTTTTCTTGTGTCTACACAGGCCATACGAAACACCTGCATTCCTTTATTGATCTGATCCCTAATAGGTTTGTATTACACTATTGCATGTATAGAATAAGAATAGTCACAAGAAGAATGACAACAGTAACAAAATCAGCAACCTCTATAAAAAAAGACTAAATCTCTCCATCTATTAAAGCTGTTATGGTTTTCTTTCAGTTTTTTGAATCCTTTCCTTTTTCAAGATGTCAGATAACACAGATTAGCCTCTTTTAAAATTTCTTGTTTCCACTACAGTTTTATTTTTGTTTGATGCATTCACCAATGAGCTCCAAAGTGTTACATTAAATAGCAACAGCCAGTTGTCACATCAGGATTTTCAGAAAACTTCAGGGGGCATGAGGAGAAACCCACACCTCCCTCTGCCTTATTTTTAACAAAGGATATAAAATTGTAATACTCTTGAGAACCATAGGTTTGGTTAAGTATTCTGAACTCTCTGGAGAGAGAGCTATGCAAACTCATGTTCAGCAACAGATTTCAAAATAACTTGCAGATTTGTACCTCTCTGTGGATGTGTGTCTCTTCGATGGGGCTAGAAAAAGATGTCACTGAGACATATAGGAAACTATGCTGGCACATTCTTTATAAAATGAAAGCTGCAAAAAGATACTTGAAATTATGCAATAGGATGTGTTACGTGTGATTGATTTTCTTGTGCAATTTGTAGATGTATGGTCACAGGATCTAACCCTAAGGCCCTTGCATTCAACAGGGCTCTTTCCGGTAACTGGAAGTTTCAGACATATAAATTGGCACCGAAGGTTTTATAAGCCCTACTTTGAAGACTGCTTTTTATGAACTCACTTTATTCTTTCCTTTCGACAAACACGGCATCAGAATTAGAGTGGTGGATTCAGAACTCCCTCTGCACCCGAACTTCAGGGAACTGAAATCTGGTGCTGAAGTCCTGACCTCGTTAACAAACAATAGGAATTTTGCTACTGGCTTGAATGAAATCAAGATTTCACTCCAGAAGACTGAAACCTAGGATTTATCTCTTGGATCAAACAAGAACACTAGCCCTAAACATTTATCTTTGATGAGGAAGTGTAGTTTCAAGTCAGTTTGGGCTTTGAAATCTGTGGTTCGGACTTATTTCAAAGATGAGTTCACATGATTCACTAGGCTTTATAATCTGTGAATTTCATGCTTTAAAAAAAATAGCTGGGAGCAGAATTAGAATGTACAGAATAATAACAGTCCAGTTCAATTGCTATTTAGTTTGGAATGGTTTCTTTGAGAGCTTGTTGGAAAAGGGGAAAAAATGCGATGAGAAGAAATATTTACTGTGCAAACTTTGCATGCCAATAAAGAAATTATAGAGAGACTATTGTTAGGCTTGACTCTGTAATTATAATTGAAGCACAAAGATGATCAAACGCAAGACCATTTACAGTTAATCATTTTGACATTGCTTGATTTTTCCTACAAACCATAGAATAGAAGAATCAAACAACATTATATCACAAGAGCCTAAACCTTAGGTGGTGCAAATCAACTTAACTCCTTCACTTTAAACAATCAAGCCACTTTGCCTCAGCTGGTGGTTTGGCCTTACGTATCTTTGTTACAGTTTGAATCAGCTTTACTGGAGGGAAAATTATAAATTTGATGTCAACACAATCTAGAAAGAACTTGCTATGAAACAGAATCTATTTATAACTCTCTGGATTATTTCTTATAAATTACACAAGGAATTTAGAAACTTTTTTTTCATATCAGAAACTATTTCATTATTTAGAATATATTTATCTTTTTTGCAAATAAAAAGCAAAAAATCATTTATGCTGGGAAGTTAAGTACTGATATTTCTGTCATTATTGTTGTTGTTGTTGTAATTATTATTATTGTCATTATTACATTGAAATCACACTTACAAACCCTTGAGGAGACCAATACTGCATGATGCTAAAGATAGGAATGGAAGTGATCTCACCTAGTGATTACCATCTAGAAGTAAATTACCTAGTCAGTCTTTTTTTTCACCAGATCTCTTAAGACGGGAGAAGTCAGTCTGTAGATTTTTTTCAGAAAAAAATCTGTAGTCTTTTTCAGAAAAGCTGAGCCTGAGAGCAGCTTAGATGAGATATCTTACCTTTAAGAGTCTAACTGTAGGTGAAACGAGTCCCACAGTCACCTCATTATCTCAGAAAATGTCATCTAAAATGTATTAAAAAGGGGCAGTGGGATTAAATGCTGACACGCTAATGCACAGAGACAGCAGAATCCATTTGTAGATAGTCCTTAAGTGCCCATGTCTATTTAGATTTTAAAAATATTTGTGGTCTTATTCTAGATTACTCCAAAAAGATCTCATCCTTCCCAATGATTAGGCCAGAATTTGGACAGAAAGACTGTTCTGCTTCTCTGTCAATGTTTGGATTTCAGACTTGATATTAAACTTCTAAACTGGTGAGTGGTCAGGTAAGCAAAAAAGATAGCAAATTATGAATTGTCTTGTTCATCTGTGAACATACTTGCCTGCCTGAGAATTTGAAATCCATTGCTCCCCCAAAATTTCTCATCATGAAACCATTTATTGAACAT